>NW_026637828.1:0-2400000 GCF_028554395.1 Pezoporus wallicus | reverse complement strand
GGGACACCTTCCACTAGACCAGGTTGCTCCAAGCCCCATCCAACCTGGCCTTGAACATTGCCAGGGATGGGGCAGCCACAGCTTCTCTGGGCACCCTGTGCCAGAGCCTCAGCACCCTCACAGGGAAGAGCTTCTTCCTTATAACCTGAACTTTCCCTGTTTCAGTTTGAACCCACCACCCCTTGTCCTATTGCTACAGCCCCTTATAAAGCTTCCCTCTCTGTCATCCTTGTAGGCCCCCTTCAGATCAATGGAGAAGGCTATGGTGCAGG
Organism: Pezoporus wallicus; assembly: GCF_028554395.1. Lineage (NCBI taxonomy): Eukaryota > Metazoa > Chordata > Aves > Psittaciformes > Psittacidae > Pezoporus > Pezoporus wallicus. The sequence continues at coordinate 2,399,728 of NW_026637828.1, read as the reverse complement.
CAAGAGACACCACACAGGGACCAGTAAAAAAGTAAATCAGGGCTGATTAAGGTTCTAAAGAGCCATCCTGATACGTCTAGCCGAAGGGTCTGCACAGCACTGGCTCCATCAGGACCTCCAAGCCTACAGCATCTCCAAGGCACTCCTGGAAAGGCTGCTGAGAGCTACAGAGGGAGTGAGACACCAGAGAATGGAGAACCCACAAATGCCTACATGAGCCTGCGTGACACATCACTGCTCCTGCAGGAGATGTGCTCGCATACGCATGGGCTAGGAAGAGAAACTGCTTAACACCCAGCAGCTTAACATAAAGCCCGTGGCTGTGCTGCAGTTCCAAGGACTGCCCCAGCCCTGCCTGCTGACCCGAGTGGTGCGGGCAGGAGACTGACATGGATGAGCTGGAGAACAAGACCTTGAGCACATCAGTGCAGAGGCCTCTCTGGAGAGCAGAGCTGCCGCAGGGGGAGGACACAGCCCAGCACACAGGGACCCTTGCACCATGTTCCCACTTCCACCAACCAGCGCAAACACAGGAGAGGGAACTTGTTACCCAGCCAGGCTGCCCGAAAGTTGGCTTCTCTGCAAGCCTGTTTTTTACAGAAGGACCTTCTGCTGTCAGAAGAACACAACACAAGCTGGGAAGCTTGGGAACAAGAAGCCGAAGGGGAAGCTTTGGTGCCACCGGAAGTGCCACTCCAGAAATGCAGCTGGGTGATATGGACAGAGGGGAAAGACAGCTTTTGTAAGGTCTTGGTCTCCATTTCACCAAAGCAAAGGTGAACTGATACCCCTAGAGCTTCGGTAAGGGCTCCAATCCCAGACTGGGCTGAGAAACTAGCCTGGCCTCCGGACACCAAGCACCCACCACCCTCCTCTGTTGCTACTCATGCCCCCAGCATTCAGCTCATGCCCTGGCTGGCTACAGAAGAGGCTTCACCACAGGAACAGAAAAGCCATTTCTTGTTTGATGAACACATATTAGAGTTTACACCACTGGCACAGGGCAGAGGCATGCATATGCAGAGGAATAGAGACGGTTCTAATACTGCTTTTAATGTACAAGCCTGAAGACCTGCCTTCAGTTTTTACAAATCAAACTTGATCATCTCAAGCTGGCAAAAACAGCCCCACATTCCCTCAAGTTATTTTCTTTTCAACTAGGCAGGGTACTGCACAATAGGAAATATCAGCAGTTATGTATTCAACCTCCAGAAACCCAAAGGGCCAATTCAAGCAACCCACGGTGGTTTTCCAATCCTCCCTGATCTATTTGCTGGAGTTGGAGTGAAAAGCATGCTGCCCCCGAGACATCCAGCAAACTCCACATCCCACTAATTACAGCCATATAAATGTATTATCTTGGCTGTCAAACAGGGGCTGCCTGAGCAGGATGACACTCTGCAATGTAAATGCAGGAAAACAATTGCTCTTTCTGCTGGTGGCACATTGCTTTGGATCTGACTTCCTTTCCAGGGCTCCCCCTTCTCCATTTGCCCAGGCACCAGGGCAGCAGCAAGAGGAAATGGCACACAAAACCCCTCACCTTTTAAGCCACTGAACACGAGGTTATGTTGGGAATAGCACTGGCATTTCATATCAGCCAACCTGAAAGCTGCTAATGAGGGGGAAGGGAACTGTGAAGGCAAGAGTTAAATGTGTTTCGTTTGCAGGCAACAACCCCTCTGCCTCCCTTGGCCTGCCTCAGCTGCCACTGCTAACTACAAGGCAAGCATCAGCATTCCAAATAGCAGGAATTCATTAGGAGACTACTCCTCCCTGCCCTGCTCTGCGCCGGTGGCCTGGGAAGGGCTGTGTTTGCACACAGGGTCCAACAGCTGCCAGTAAGGCTGAGGCACAGGCAGGCAAGATGCAGGAGGCTGCGGGGAGCCGGTAGGCAGCACACTGCACTCCGGAGGTGGGATTATGATGGAAAATGAGGAGGAAGCCACTGACTCACCTGTACCACCCGCACAAGCAGCCTTCCCCAGCCTGCACCAAACATGACCTTTCTCAGAGCCCCACGCCACGTTCCAGCAAATCAGCACTTCACAAGGTTCCTCCCAGCACTGCATGCTAGGAGAGAGCAGTGGGACACAGACTGCCCACGTCTCTCCTCGTGCCCTGCAGCCAGAGCCCTTCACTCCAGCCTCCCCCTGCTTCACCACAGAAAGCCACACAGATGCTGGGAGGACTGGAGCAGCTCTGCTCTGGAGACAGGCCGAGAGAGCTGGGCTGGATGAACTTTAAGGTCCCTTCTGAGCCAACCAGTCTATGACTCTTACAAATTTCAATTACAATATCATCTTCATTTCCCTCTGCAAAGCTCTGGGATTCAAAGCACAGAATAATGGGTGGAGAGCCCAGGAGAATGGTGGGGGTGTCACTGCATCTCACAAGGGCACCAGGCCCCTCCACAGGGTCATCCAGTCCTCCCGCCACTGCCAGACAGCCCCGAGCCTGGGCAGGATGCCCAATCTTCTTTACATGCAACTTTAGCAGTTTTGGGTTGGTTTCCAATATTTATTCCAACTTAGAAAACATTAAGCCTGGCCTACTCCTCAGGTTCCCTTATGCACCAAGTCATCAGGCTCAAGGAGGCTGCTTCCTTTCCTGCCAATGCAACATGGCTCAGCAAACACAGCAAGTCACATCACACCTTCAAAGGCCTCTCCAGGCCTCCAACCCCACCCGGAGAAGGGAGCACTGTTGGGTCTTGCCTTCTGCCTCTAACTGCTAAAGCCCTGGACACAAACAGGAGCTGATGCAACTTTAAATGAGTTAGTATCCCCACGTACATAAAATCACAGCAATTTTAATCATGCCTCTCTGACACATTATGCCACGGCAGCCCGTTCCTCAGGCAGAGCTCAGTCCTGCTCTGGATCACTCAGGGGCACCAGCCAGTCTGTTTGGTACTGGGGCTCAAGAAACGGCCTTGTAAAAGCTACCAGCAGTGTTGCAGGAGGCTGGTCTGTCACTCAGCTGCCCTCCCACCACAGGTCTGCTCCAGGTTAGGGAAGGCGGCAGCCTGCACAGCCCTGAAACGTAAGTCCCTGTGACAGCATGCAAAGCACGGCAAGGTCTTGGTGTTCAGATCAACGGGGGCTAAGCCTGGGATCTGCAGCCTGTCTCCACCAGCTGGGACCTGTATAGCTCATCTCCATCTCAATTCCCTTCAAACACATCTCCTGGTCTCTGACTGACCCACAGCAACACACCACCATCTCTGCCCCAATGCCCCTGGCCATGTGTAGTAAGCACTTCTCAGATAACCTTCTGTCCAACCATGAAAACCCACCCATCCGCATCCTGGCCCGAAGGCCTGTGGAGCACAGCAGCTGAGATTCCAATCCGGAAAAACGCTTGGAGGAAACAGTATGACATTTCAAACACAACATGCACATTATTCCATCTTCCCCAGCAGTTCACCAGATGATCACCCCACAATGCTTGTCTCCTGCTGCTTGGGAGGGAAGGGATGCACCCCAGCAGCTGGCGCAGGAGGGGGAGAGGAGAGCTGCTCAGATAATGGAGAGGCTGGCCAGTGCACAGAGCCCTTCCAACCAGTTACAGACCTCTGCATCCAGGATCTAGCGGCTGACATGCCTTACAACTGCAGCTGAGCTGACATGCAGTAAAATCCAGGAGTCTTGATGAGGCACCAGGGCCCAAACAGCCTTAGGATGGTTCTGGGAGCCAAGCATAAGAGCTAGCCGCCCGGGTCTGAAGGGCAAACTCCCCAGCGCTCCAGAAACTCTGCACAAAACCCCGCTTAGCCCGCAGCAGGCAGGTTTCTAAGCTGGAGGGTAGAGTGCAGACCTGAAAGACTGCTGTGCTCCGGCCCCGGACCTGGCCCGCAGCAGCGCCGAGCCAGTTCGCTGCCATAGGGGAGGCTCCGCCGCCCGGAGGAGACCCGGACGCTCGCTCTGGCTGTGTCAAGCCCGGCGCAGGTAGGCTTGGGGCTGCAGCGCGGGGACTCGCGAACCTCCCCGGCCCTGCACGGCTGCTGCGCGGCTTGTAAATGCATTAAACTCGTCCGGGCGGAGGTACGAAGAGCTCCCCGCGGGTAGGGCACCCAAGCAGCCGCAGAGCCCCGAGGCAGCGCTGCCGGCTCTCCTGCTTGCCCCAGCACCGAAACCCCCGACATCAGCCTCCAGACCCAGCCCCCGCCGCCCCCCTTCCCGGGCTTGGGCCCACCGGCAACAGGTAGTGCGGGGCGGCCCCAGGGGGTGCCGGGGCCCACCCGGAGAGTCCGGCCGGGAGAGCGCCCACCCAGCGGCGCGGGCGGGAGTCGTGGCCCGCGGGACTGCAGTGGGAGGCCCCGGGCGGCCCGTTCCCGCCACCCCCGCGCTCCTGCCGCCCCCCGCCGCCGCTTACCTGGGGATGGAGGAGCCGCGCTGCTGCCCCACACTTTGCCCCGGGCAGAGCAACTTCCACCCGCTCCCTCCCGGCTGCTCCGCCGCCGCTTCCTCCCGCTCCGCCGCCGGCCCGGCCTGCCCCGGAGTCCCAGAACCCGCCCTTACGCCGCCGCCGTGGCGTATCGCCCCATCCCGGCCTCCGGGCGCTACGACGTGAAAGCGGCGCACAGGCCGTCGTGAATAGCGCAGGGGGACTACAAGCCCCGAGGGGCGTCGCGCGGGGAAGCGGAAGGCGGGGGCCGAGCGGGGCTGGCCGCGGGCGAGCCGGGAGCGGGGCTGAGCGACCCCCTCCCGGCGGGAGCGGAGGGGTGGCGGCAAGGCGCGGCCGGAGAACTACAGCTCCCAGCGTGCTTTGCGGCGGCGGGGTTGTCACTGGACCGGGGTCGGGGCAGGGGCCGAGGGCGGTGCTTCCCCGGTGCGCAGGCCCGAGCCGCGGCCCGCAGCTGCCCGGCGCTGGCGTGGCGGAGGAGTGCGGGTACGGGTGGGCAACACCGCGCGTCCGTCAAGGCGACGGCAGCTCCCCGAGCCCCGGCGGAGAAGGCACCCGCGTGAGGAGATGGATGAGCCGGGGTGGGGCGGCCCCGGCGCAGGAAGCAGAGCCCCGGGCTGCGCGGCCCTGCCCGGCGCACCCGGCTAATTACAGTAATGAGCTGGCAGCGCTTGGAGCGCGCCGGCGCTGTCCCGGAGTTGTCTCAGCCCTCGGGCGCTGTGCAGCCGGGCTCGGGAACAGCAGCCGTGCAGCGGGGAGAGCACAACGGGGCCTGGGCGGCCCTCGGAGCGCTGCCCCGCGAACACAGCCCCCGGTGCTGCTGCTGCGCGTCCGTCGGCTGCAGATCACAGCCCTCGCTCGCTTCAAGTTCACTGGCGTGAGCAGCTCCCGTGACCCGGTTCAGTGAGGGCTTGAGCCCAGAACTCCCCATGTGCTGAGCTGCATCCCCAGAGCGTGAGCAGCCGGTTGAGGGCGGAGATCCCCCCCCTCTGCTGCGCCCTGGGGAGACACCTCCCCCCGCAGTCCTGATCCAGCTCTGGGGAAACAACACAAGAGGGACGTGGAGCTGTTGGAGCGAGTCCAGAGGAGGCCAGGGGGATGCTGCGAGGGCTGGAGCAGCTCTGCTCTGGAGCCAGGCTGAGAGAGCTGGGCTGGTTCAGCCTGGAGAAGAGAAGGCTCCTTAAGGGGAGACCTTAGAGCAGCTCCAGTGCCTAAAGGGGCTACAAGAAACCTGGAGAGGGGCTTTGGACAAGGGCTTGTAGGGACAGGCCAAGGGGGAATGGCTTTAACCTGACAGAGGGGAGACTGAGATGAGCTCTTAGGCAGAAGCTCTTCCCTGTGAGGGTGCTGAGGCGCTGGCACAGGGTGCCCAGAGAAGCTGTGGCTGCCCCATCCCTGGCAGTGTTCAAGGCCAGGTTGGACACAGGGGCTTGGAGCAACTTGGACTGGTGGAAGGTGTCCCTGCCTGTGGCAGGGGGTTGGGACTGGGTGAGCTTTTAAGATCCCTTCCAACCCAGACCAATCTATATGGCATCCCAACCCACCCCCTGCCAGACTCACCTGTTCAAGCAGCACCTTCAAACCCTCCCACCCTACTGAGAAGTGGAGCAGTTGGTGCAGTACTGCCGAGCTCGGGGTGCAGGGGCACTCCCCTCCCTCTGTTACAAGTGAATACAGGGAGCACAACCCCAGATGTGGGGCAGCCAGGCCAGGCTGGCACACAGAGATGGGAAATAAATGGTTGTCAGGCTCTCTGTGCGGGGAGCTGTGATAGCCACACATTGTGAGACCCATCAGTCCTCTGTAAAGATAACATGGGGACCCTTGTTCTTAAGGGTGGACCAGAGGAAGAGCCATCCCCCACTGCCCCCTGGGTTGAAGAGATCCTAAGGCTCAGTGCTCTCCCAGCCTGTGCCTGTGAGTAGCTCTAGGCAGGTGTGCTGGAGCTGGATGGATGGGTGCATTTCCACAATGATGTCCAAGACCTGTCATCATCTCAACTACCAAGCTTCTGACACACTTGGACACCATTTGGTGCCTGCACATTGGCACCGCTGCCACGTGTAGTACCCTGGGGTGTCCGAGATGTCCATGCAAGCCCACCACATGAGACATCTTCATCCTTAAGGAACAGCACTTGGAGACAAAGATCCTCAAAGCACCTAAAATGTCTCTTCATATGTGTGGGCAACTGAATTACAGAATCATAGAATAGTTAGGGTTGGAAAGGACCTTAAGATCATCTAGTTCCAATCCCCCTGGCCAGGGGCAGGGACACCTCACACGAAACCATGCCACCGAAGGCTCTGTCCAACCTTGTATTGAACACTGCCAGGGATGGAGCATTCACAACCTCCCTGGGCAATCCATTCCAGTGCCTCACCACCCTAACAGGAAAGAATTCCTCCTTATATCCAATCTAAACTTCCCCTGTTTAAGTTTTAACCCATTACCCCTTGTCCTGTCACTGCAGTCCCTAATGGAGAGTCCCTCCCCAGCATCCCTATAGGTCCCCTTCAGATACTGGAAGGCCGCTAGGAGGTCTCCACGCAGCCTTCTCTTCTCCAGGCTGAACAGCCCCAACTTTCTCAGCCTGTCTTCATACGGGAGGTGCTCCAGTCCCCTGATCATCCTCGTGGTCCTTCTCTGGACTTGTTCCAACAGTTCCATGTCCTTTTAATGTTGAGGACACCAGAACTGCACACAATACTCCAGGTGAGGTCTCACAAGAGCAGAGTAGAGGGGCAGGATCACCCCCTTCGACCTGCTGGTCACAGAATCACAGAATCCCAAGGGTTGGAAGGGACCTCAGAAGATCATCTAGTCCAACCCCCCTGCAAGAACAGGGTAACCTAGAGTACATCACACAGGAACTTGTCCAGGCAGGCCTTGAATATCTCCAATGTAGGAGACTCCACAACCCCCTGGGCAACCTGTTCCAGTGCTCTGTCACTCTCACAGTAAAGAAATTTTTCCTGATGTTCACGTGGAACCTCCTATGCTCCAGTTTACACCCATTGCCCCTTGTCCTGTCACTGGACATCACTGAAAAAACCTAGCTCCATCATCCTTTTGACGCAGCCCAGGATACGGTTGGCTTTCTGGGCTGCAAGCGCACACTGAAGCCAGCCCATGTTCATTTTCTCATCAACCAACACCCCCAAGTCCTTCTCCACAGGGCTGCTCTGAATCTCTTCTCTGCCCAACCTGTAGCTGTGCCTGGGATTGCTCCGATCCAGGTGTAGGACCTTGCACTTGGCATGGTTAAACTTCATCAGCCCACCTCACAAGCGTGTCAAGGTCCCTCTGGATGGCATTCCTTCCCTCCAGCGTACCGAGTGAACCACACAGCTTGGTGTCATCGGCAAACTTGCTGAGGGCGCACTCAATCCCACTGTCCATGTCAGCGACAAAGATGTTGAACAAGACCGGTCCCAACACCGATCCCTGAGGGTCACCACTCATTACTGGTCTCGAGCCATTGACCACAACTCTTTGTGTGCGGCCAGCCAGCCAGCTCCTTATCCACCGAGTGGTCCATCCATTAAATTGATGTCCCTCCAATTTAGAGACAAGGATGTCATGTGGGACAGTGTCGAACGCTTTACACAAGTCCAGGGAGATGACATCAACTGCTCTACCCCTGTCCATCAGTTCTGTAGCCCCATCATAGAAGGCCACCAAGTTGGTCAGGCAGGATTTCCCCTCAGTGAAGCCATGCTGGCTGTCACCAAGCACCTTGTTGATTTTCATGTGCCTAAACATGCCTTCCAGGAGAATCTGCTCCAAGATTTTGCCAGGCAGAGAAGTGAGATTGACTGGTCTGTAATTCCCCGGGTCATCCAAGCCCCTTTTGTCATGCATGATTATTAATGGAGGTGTAAGAAGCATCACTGCGTAGCAGGGAGTGAAGAAGGCATTGGTGGAGTCACGGCATGCTCAGTGGGAGGTTCAACACTGTACCTACATGGCCTGGAACAACCTGCTGCTGCTGTCATCAGCTCTTCTGGTGTGACAGGGGAGTTCCCGGATGGAATTACCTTATCAGCATGTCTCTCTCTGGAGAATAAATGGATAAACCTAACTTCACCCAGGTACAAAGCAATTTCAAGCAGTGGCTGAATTCCAGCTGTTGGGAATTCACATGAACTGCGGTTCACATCTCCTAATTTTAGGTGTATAAACTGAGGCATGTAAATTGTACCCTCACATCTTCATCTGTGAGCAGTGGAGCAAGAGGGAGGGTTCCACTCACTCCAGGTAACTTCCTGTTTGTGTCATTGATTATAAAGAGAAACATTCACCAGCGCAGCAGAGCATCAATAATTCAGGGAAGTGCATTTGGGTAAGCAATGTCTGAGTAGCACTGAAAGCCTCAAGGGAGGCAAGTCAGGGTCATCCCCTGCTCTGCCCTGACCAAACCTTATCACATTATCACCAGAGCCATCACATTTTTTAGACATGGTTCCCCATCTCCTCCTTCTGGAAGGACTCACTCCATGGGTTTCCAGGGGACTGAAGTGAGGCCGTCTGCCCTGTTGCTGCCTGTGTCACCCCAAGCCTCTTTATGACAGTGCAACTTGCTTCCCTCCAGGCACAAAGGCTCTCCTGGTCACCATGACTTGTCAAAGCTGACAGAGCAGCTCTGCAAGAGCATCAGCCAGTTCCCCCAGTGCCCCAGGCTGCAGCACTGCAAGCCCCATAGTCAAGATCCAACAAGCAATTACCACATGGATCCTCAGAGCTTCCCCTGTATGTCAGTGCAGACACAGGCTCTGTATCCTCAGCATCTCTTCCTCTGGTAAAGGAGTATACCAGGGATATTGTGTGGGGTGGGAGGAACTGGGAGCCGAGCAGGAGCAGAGGCAGCTCGCCCAGCATGAAGGACGGGCTTCCCAGTGGTGACAAGGACCAGAGGACACATGGGGAGGCTTCTCAGCCAAGTTCCTGCTCAAGGTGCATCAGGTGGGAGGTAGGAAGGGCTCCCAGTCCTCATTCCCCCCCGACACCAAGCTTGGCATGGGCACTTCCCCTCATCCTTACCCCAGCTCAGGACTGGCCAGTGGCTCTTTCCTGGTACCTGCCCTCAACCCTCTCATTTGCAGCCTGAGGAACAAAGAGGTCCCCAGCAGCTCTCCCAAGGGCTGGGCAGAAAGTCATGGCCCAGGTGCACCACCTCTGAGGGAGAAGGTCATCCACCATCTCTTTCGGCTGCTTGGAGTCTTTTTGACTCTTGACTAGATATTATATACACACGTGTATCCATCACTGATCAGAGTGTCCTTTTAACTGGAAGAGATCTAAGAAGGAAGTTATGTATAAGTTGTACTCCTGCATGTTCCTATGTTGTCAAGTGTGCGTCACACAGAGGAAGGGAACAATACTGTACAACCCCAGGAGAGTTTTGGTTTCCTTGTGGAGATAACGCATCACCCTGTGTAGCACAAGGAAGAAACAAAACTTGAAGAATTTGAGGCGTGTAACTGAGGCCAAGGCCCCAGGGAAGAGCCAGGCTGTATTTGTGGAGAGGCACAGGGATTGCAAGGGTTCAGCATGTTGTCACCGGCGTGGTGTCTTACAAAGGGTGTCTGCTCCTCCTCGCTGAGCACCACGTGCCATCTTCTTCAGTGGGATGGGCAAGGCGATGGTGATGAATGCTTCCACTGCACCTGCACACGGCCATGCTCTCTGTCCTGAACCGTCTTTGCTGGAGGGGTTGGGACACTGACCCCCTCCTTGGGTGAGGGAGAGGCATCCATCCCCTCTGCTAGGGGAGGGTTATCTGTGCCAAAATGCCCAGGCGACCCTGGGGACCCACAACCTGATCCACACCAGTCCTTGGGACTGAGCCTGTGGCCTACAACAGCTACCCTGGCACCATATCACAGGGATGTGTGACATCAGGGGTGGCTCTAAGGGTGCTACTTTGTGGGGATGTCCCTGGGACTCTGGGGGTGCTATGAATTCCTTGTAGTCCCAGAGGGCTCCCACTAGAGGAAGTATCAGGGCTTCCTTGAGGGAATCTGGGAGCCCTGGGTGCATCAGGCATCCTCATGGTGCAGGGTGCCCCCAGGGGATGTCACAGTTCCTCACAAGCACTGCAGAAGTGGGGGGAGGAGGGAGCAGGGGGAAACACACACACCTTGGATATGTGGGGCACCCCAACTAGTGTCTCATTAGTGGGTGTCAGGGGACCCCAGGGAGGTGGGAAACCCTCAGCAGTCACTCACCGGCGGGGTGGCGGGCTTGGTGGTATCCATGGAGCTTGGTGGGTGTGTGCAGGGGACAGGGGGAGCCTTCCTGTCTGCATCATCATCCTCCTCTGCATCGTCAGCCGCTTCATCCTCGGCCAAGCTGAGCAGCAGCAAGTTGGTGCAGGCGAAGGTGCGCCTCAGGCCGCAGTAGTGTGGGGTAGCTTCACCCATGGAGAACTCCATGCTGGGGGAGCCAACACACCATGGGGCACCGGTAGGGACAGAGACCCCCACAGCCATGGGGCAGCCACCCCCAAGGCCACAGGAAGGACATGCAGGTCTCAGTCACCCCTGTTAATAACTTCTCTGTTAACCCCACTGCTCCCCTACTCCCACTGCTACCCCTCAACAGCCCACACCAACTCCCAGGAGCCTCCACTGACACTACAGCTCAGGACACTACAGCTCCTTGAGCCCACCCCTCCATGTCACTCCCTTCTTGCCATCCCTCCTGAGCTGCCTTTACCTGAGGAAGGAGACAGACACGGGCTCAGCAAGGCTCTGGGAGGGAGTGAGACTCAGCTTGGCCCGGGAGGACGCGGGCTGAGTGTGGTTTCCTGCTGGGGGTTCCACTGGTCCCCTTATCTCAGCGGGCTGCAGCAGAGTTCCCACGCTGGCCTTGGCCATGGCTCTGCTGGTGTGTGGCTGGAAGGGTTCTGAGGGCTCTGGCTCATAATCGAGGCACAGTGGGGTGGGGGGCTCCTGCCTAGCACTTTGACCTCACAAACACTGCTCACACAAGGTTCCATGAGGTTCTGGACCTCAGGTTAACCCTTCGGATTGCTGGTTGAACCATTTCTATCCCCAAAGTAGCCAAAAAATACTTTGAATAACAGAAGATCTCATGTTAGAAGGGATCCATAAGTGTCATAGAAGCCAGTCTTCCCCAGAAGGAAGTTCTGCAGGAACATGGGGCCAGTGAGGGTGGCAAGACTCAACTCAGGGCTGAAGAAAAAGGAGAAAGTGCTAAAGGGCAAAGAAGGAAGGATTTTTGGCAGCAGCACCATTTCTGTTCCCCCCTCTCAACAGAAGGCTCCATCACAACTGGTTGGTGGAGAAGGACTGGGAGAGGACAGCTGCTGTGTGTGAACCTCTCCATGAGCAATCCCAAGGAAATAGAGCACCCTTCCTGCTACTATGAGGCCCACGTTATCCTGCTGCCAAATCCTGTCAGTCAGATAAAAACCTGAGGATCTGGAGGTTAGGAATCACCAGCACTTTACAATAATCCTCACCAAAGGCAACTCCCATACTGGTAGCAACTGGAATCAGTGGACTAAGGGGAAAGTAAATGACAGAAAAGCTGAGGTGTTGCAGAACATAGACTCCTTTATAGAAGAGAGGGAGCAGCTGCAGTTCTCGCCTTGCTTGCTGAAGGATGGAATCAGCCTTTAGCCATCAGTGGTGCTCACCAGGTTCTTCTTTCATGGGTGGAATAATTTCTCCAGTCTCTAAAATTCTGTCACCCTGGGGGAAGGGGAGAGTCTGGTGAGAACATCCCCTGCACCCAGCACAGGCCTTCACTTCAGCTTCCACACACACACACACCATCCACTCACTCACAACACCCCCATTCAACTCAGCACTTCCCCAGGTGCTGATATCACACCACAGCCACATGATCCAAAACTTGCCCTGGCTTTACCCTGGCTATTCAGCTACAGAACAGCAGCTAAATGTTCCGAGACTGTCTTGGTTTAAAAACATATATTGGACTTACAGTACTGCAGATGGTTTGTGCTGGAAGGGACCTTAAAGCCCATCCAGTTCCAGCCCCCTGCCACAGGCAGGGACACCTTCCACTAGACCAGGTTGCTCCAAGCCCCATCCAACCTGGCCTTGAACACTGCCAGGGATGGGGCAGCCACAGCTTCTCTGGGCACCCTGTGCCAGCTCCTCAGCACCCTCACGGGGAAGAGCTTCTGCCTAAGAGCTCATCTCAGTCTCCCCTCTGTCAGGTTAAAGCCATTCCCCCTTGGCCTGTCCCTACAGGCCCTTGTCCAAAGCCCCTCTCCAGGTTTCTTGTAGCCCCTTTAGGCATTGGAGCTGCTCTAAGGTCTCCCCTTAAGGAGCCTTCTCTTCCCCAGGCTGAACCAGCCCAGCTCTCTCAGCCTGGCTCCAGAGCAGAGCTGCTCCAGCACTTGCAGCATCCTCGTGGCCTCCTCTGAACTCTCTTCAACAGCTCCAGTCCCTCCTGTGTTGCTGCCCCAGAGCTGGATCAGGACTGCAGGAGGGATCTCCCCAGAGCACAGCAGAGAGGGACAATCCCCTCCCTCTTGTGCTGCTCACGCTCTGGGGATGCAGCCCAGCACACGGGGGAGTTCGGCCTCAAGCACTCCATGAAGCTGGTTCATGGGGAGCTGTTCACTGACCAACATCCCAAAGTCTTTCTCCTCAGGGCTGCTCTCAATCCAGTCTCCCCCAGCCTGTGTGTGTGCTAGGGACTGCCATGACCCAGGCGCAGGACCCTGCACTTGGCCTGGTTGGACTCCATGAGGTTCACATGGTCCCACCTCTCCAGCCTGTCCCGGTCCCTCTGGATGTCACAACCACCTTCAGCAGAGCACAGCTTTATGAGCCTCCAAACTCACACCCTGCAGCCCATGAGGATCCAGGTAAACCCTCTGAAACCAATCTGGTGCTCAAGTGCTGTCTGTTATAGCTTCAGGCTCTGCCTTGGCCTACCAAGCTGACCTAACTCAAGTCAATTAGGCTGAGTAATTAGGCTGAAGCCTGAGGCTCACCACTTGACCTTCAGCATGCTACTCTGTGCTTGTTAAGGATGGAACTGTTTAGTTTTAGTTTCGATAAAGCACAATTAGGGATGTGTCAAGGAAAAAACTTCCAACTATCAGAAACAGCAGAGCTCAGCTTCCACAAGAGAAGCAGAACCCCTTTGGTGTCACTCCATGCATTAATCACACCTTCACAGGGGCTTCAAACACCCAAATCCTTCAAAAGTCGCTGTTGTGCTGTAACTAACACTTGCATTCCCACAAGGGACGTGTGTTTTCCTCCCAGGATGGGCAGTGCTGTCAGTCAGGTACTCAAATATCCTGCTGAAACAGGGACAGCTGCGAGGTCAGGATGGAAACTTCAACATACTGCAACTGGCCTGCCCATAGGATCAGCCATATTCATGGAGAAGTTGTCCCCACATGGCTACTGCACCCCCTGTCACCACCTTCCTGCCTGGTTTACAAAGCTGGGAGATAAAACAAGTGTTGCTTACTGGGAATATCCGTGGGTTTGACGTAACGATACTGAGAGGCTTTTTCTGGAAGGCGGGAGAAAAGAGGGAAGGGGGAAAGGAAAAAGAGCATTACCCAGAGGCAGTACACAGGAATTCCAGCATGGGGGAAAGGACCCTTCTAAACACAACTGAGTTCAGGGCTGATTAAGCCGGGCTCTTGCCACCAGTTAAAGCAATAGCCAAGGGTAACAAAGCTCCACCTCCCAGGCAGGTTAGAGCATATGAGCAAAAAGAGTCTGTCCCACCAGCAGCATGTTGGCCACCCCTTCCCCACACCAGCCTCATTATCCCCAGGGTCACTGTTCCTGCAGGAAATCAATGAGTAGGACACAGCTTCCCAGCTCACAGGAGATGGCACGGTCACAGCTGCTCACTGCCATGAAAGACACCGCCCTCCTCCCCCCCGAAATACACATTTGTGCCACCCAAGCAAGGAGAAACCTGGGGGGGCCGAGCACAGAGTGTCACCGGACCAGACACTGAACCGGCACGTTAATGCCAACCTTCGTGTCACATCACCCCCCTGCACGGGGGTGAACGCGTGTCCCCGTCCCGTGCCCGCACACGCACCGTGCCGTGGTACTTCAGGTAGTAGAGGATGATCCAGGCGGGGACCAGGACCCGCACCAGCACGAACCCGCCGGTCTGACAGGCCTTGTACACCTGTGGGCAGCGGGACACGCGTCAGGCCCGGCCTGGGGGTACCCGCGTCGCCCCCGCGCCCCCCGTCCCTCCCCGCTCACCTGCTGCCGCCACAGCCCCCCGGGCCTCAGGAACCGCTCCCAAAAGGCGGCCACCGGCCCGAGCCGCTGCGGCGGTAGCACAGGCTCCCGCTCGCTCAGCTCCTGGTCCCGTAGCCAGCGGCGCCTCAGGGCGCGCAGTTGCTGCAGCCGCAGCTTCTCGTCCTCGGTGTAGCCGGTCATGGCGCCGCCGGGCCCGGCCCCGCTCACGCTCCCGGCGCGGCCTGGTCCGGCTCTCGGCGGCGGGCGGGCGCCGTGTCCTTCGCCGAGGAGCCCGGCGATGACGTTATCGGGGCGCGCAGATGGCGTCATCAGGGTGCGCGTAGGGCCAGCCCGTGCCCCCCGCGGGTCTGGGTAGGGGGGCGCGGAGCATCAGGCCGGTTACCGGAGAGTCGCGGTTCGAGACCCCGCTGAAGCGTTATGGCCGGGCCAGAGCTGGGGCTCCGCTTCCAGCGCTGCTTCCTGTCGGCCCGGCAGCTCCGCTCCTTCCCGTGGCCGGTACGGAACGGCGGGCACAAGCAGCTGCCCTTGGCGGGGGCCGCCCAGGGGTACGGAGGAGCATCACTACCTTTATTTATCGTGTTTTAGGAGCTTGAGCACAGCCTCCGGACCTCGATGGACTCCTCTCTGCTCCTGGATATTCTGCACAGGGTAGGGCAGGATGCTGGGTGTCGCAGCGGTGCCCGAGCTGCCTAGCGCATATTTGGGGAGCTGAGCGCTCGCTGTCGGCAGCTGGGTTTGCTCATCGTTACCAAAATCAGAGTCACAGCTTTTTATTGTGCCCGGCAGAACAGTTTTCCTTCTCTTCCTGCTATTAGCTGGTTTTAGCGTCAACATTAAGCCCCATGTGCCTGAGCACAGATGTCTTTAATCGTAGAATCCCAGACTGGTTTGGGCTGGAAGGGACCTTAAAGCCCATCCAGTTCCAGCCCCCTGCCACTGGAGGGACACCTTCCACTAGAGCAGGTTGCTCCAAACCCCGTCCAGCCTGGTCTTGAACGCCCCCAGGGATGGGGCAGCCACAGCTTCTCTGGACACCCTGTGCCAGCGCCTCAGCACCCTCACAGGGAAGAACTTCTGCCTAAGAGCTCATCTCAGTCTCCCCTCTGTCAGGTTAAAGCCATTCCCCCTTGTCTTGTCCCTACAGGCCCTCGTCCAAAGCCCCTCTCCAGGTTTCTTGCAGGCCCTTTAGGCACTGGAGCTGCTCTAAGGTCTCCCTTTAAGGAGCCTTCTCCAGGCTGAACCAGCCCAGCTCTCTCAGCCTGGCTGCAGAGCAGAGGTGCTTCAGCCCCTCAGTGGATCTTCTTGACCTCCTCTGCACCTCTCTGAAGAGAGAAAAAAAAAAAAAGCAAGAGGAGGAAGAGACCAAAACAGTCTCTCTTTCCACTTGGTTTTGCTATTTACTTTCCCAAAGGAGGAAAACCACATACTCTACCACAGAGCTGGAACTAGAAAACCAACCAGAAGTCGCCCAATTTCCTTTCCTGGCTCAGCATCAGTTCTAGTTACTGACTAAATCAGAATGCACTTTGTGACACACACACACACAAAGCCCTACTTTTTCCCTAACCCCTTCCTGCCTGGCATAAAATCATCATTTGGTAACTGGCTTCAATTCCTGGTTTTGTTTTAGACCATTCTCCACCCTTTGTGTGTGAAATATCCCCTTTCAGCCCGGTACAGAAGATGCTTTCTAACTGAACTCATCAAAAAGGTAATGCTTCTGGTGTTCCTTGCAACTTAGTTATCTTTTTCCTTGAAAAGAGGCCAGTTTGACCTTGTGTAATAACAAACCACAGTATTCAGAATAAAACATAATGACAGAGTGTATTAAAACATGAGTTAACATACGTTTCCTGTTTCACTACGATTTGCTACTCAAACCCAGCCTGTTCTGCCTCCCACAGCATGAATCCATCACAGCTGAGCCCCTAGATGAACTGTACGAAGCACTGGCAGCTATTTTAAATGAAGAAGAATCTACTCACTGTTACAAACACTACTTACTGGTAAGAACCAGTGCTGCAGTGTTATAAATCACTTTAATCCTCTGAAGTAAGCAATAATTGGCTTTAACAATAACCCCTGGAGTGCTTCTTCCCTTCTCCCAGGTGCTAATATGGGTTGTAAACTGTAAAGCTCATGTCTGTGCTGATCCACCTTGGCTGCCTTGTGTGTCCACAGCCTACAGGAGAGTGTGTCACCCTTTCTGAGAGTGTGGCAGTGATCTCTGAAGGAACCACGGGGCTCGTCACGTGGGAGGCTGCTCTGCATCTTGCCGAGTGGGCACTGCAGAACCCTTCCGGCTTCAGGAACAGGTACCAACATAAGCTTGGACAGAGATGGGGAGGGACGTTTCACAGTGTGAGTGAGCCACACAACTGTAACTTAACAATGTACCTCCAAAAGAACCACAGTGACTACACCCTCTGGCTGCTGGTAACTGCTGCTCTGGTCTATTCTTGACAGTCAGATGTTAGAGTAAAACTTGAATCCAGCAGAGGAGCTCGCAGTGTTTTTAAAACAGGTTTTAAGATCAAAGCTGTCACACCATGTAGTCTGACCTGCTCTGTGGAGTTGGCTGCTCAACTTCAGCTACTGCAGTGTCTAGTGAGTAACTACTGCACTCACTGTGTGGTGAGGTTTATCCCATCTGACTGTATACATTCGGTGTGCAGGTGCACATGTCTGATCTCCTCCTCTGGGCTTTGTTTATAAGCAGGTGAGAGGAGCAGGCACTTTTGAGGAAATATCCATCTAGGTTAATTTAAAATATGGAGCTCACAAGAAAAGGAACTGCACTACCCAAGTGTCTGTTTCTCTCCACTTAGTATGAAAAGAGCTTGGTTAGATCGAGCCACCCACGCTGCAGAAAGCTAAAACCAGGTGAGAACATGTCCCATCCCCATGGTGGGAATGCTTTGTACCACATGCCAGGGCAGTATTTCAAGTGATTGATTTTTATCCTTACAATGGCTTCTTCAGTGTTCACCAACTGTCTGTGTTATCAGAGACAAAGCTTAGATTGTAGGTGGTTTGATTTCCTAACTCCACTTAGAGTTTTGCTAAGTACTTCTTTACCCTTCAGGACAGTCTTGGAATTAGGAAGTGGGATCGGCTTCACTGGAATTGCCATCTGTAAAACCTGCAATCCCAAGACATACATATTTAGTGACTACCACCACCGCGTTCTCCAGCAGCTGAAGCAAAACATCTGTTTGAATGGCTTTGTCCTGGAGCCTGAAGCTGCCCAACATATCCAGCTGGAATCTGGAGGCCAGAAGGCAGAAGGAGCAAATCACCGAAACCCGAAAGTAGTTGTTGCAGAACTTGAGTGGGGCTTAGTTACAGAAAAACAACTGTTGGCTCTTCAACCTGATGTCATCATTGCAGCAGGTACCTTCCCCCTTGTTGTGCCTCATGGTGAATGATCGCACAGGTTAGAGGGGGAAGCACAGAGGTGTCTGTGTGCAGGATGTGCTCATCCCTGTCTCAGTTACCGTGTCTGGAGGTGTGTGACAGATCTTCTCCCAGTCCGTTTCACCATTTAGTCTTTCCAGATGTTCAGCAGCTATATACATAACATTAAAAAGCAAATTATTTATCCCTTCTACATTTTAAGATCCAGAAACAGATTATAAATCCAACACTGCTCAGAGCCTCATCAATACTAACAGGCCATCTTGGCATTCTCCTGGGGGATAACATATTAAACAACCAACCAACCCACCAAAAAGCCAAATCACAACCCCTTTTTGGATCTCCGCTATATATAAATCTGGAGGAATCATATGAAAAACCCCTAATACTGCAAAATGTAGCAATAGGAACATTTCTGAGCTGTAGCTAGAGGATTTTACTCCCTCATCTGGGGCTTTGCAAAGCAAGAGTTACCTAAGAATTCAGGTGAAATATGACAAAATATTCTGCTTTTGTCATTAAACGGTCACCTAATGCATTAAATATGTGAATCTTATAAAATAGTCAGGGTTTGAGTGTTACCTCATGCCAGCTGTACTGTAGAGCCCAAGCTGGATTCCTGAAGGCAGCTCAAACCTGGAGGTGATCAATACATATCTACTGTTTGCTATTAGTAGTTACTGAGGACATTTCCTTACTATGTTGTATCAAAACTTGTATCTACAGCTACCTGAAAGGAGGTTGTAGTGAGGTGAGGGTTGGTCTCTTTTCCCAAGTAACAAGTGATAGGGCAGGAAGAAACAGCCTCAACCTGCACCAGGGGAGGTTTAGACTGGATATTAGGAACAGTTTCTTCCCCAAAGGGTGTTCAGGCATTGGAACAGGCTGCCCAGGGCAGTGGTGGAGCCACTGT
The DNA here is from genome assembly GCF_028554395.1 of Pezoporus wallicus. Classification (NCBI taxonomy): domain Eukaryota; kingdom Metazoa; phylum Chordata; class Aves; order Psittaciformes; family Psittacidae; genus Pezoporus; species Pezoporus wallicus. Next base: position 2,380,741 of record NW_026637828.1, on the reverse strand, counting down.
GGAAGTGTTCACAAACTGTGTTCACAAACAAATGTTCACAAACTGTGGTGGAACCACAGTGAAGTGTTCACAAACTGTGTAGACAAGGCCCTCAGTAACATGGTTTAGTGATGGCCTTGGCAGTGCTGGGGAACTGTTGGACTTGAGGATCTTAAAGGTCTTTTCCAACCTGGCTGATTGTGATTCTAAGAGTAACAGAGATGTCTGTTGGTGGTGGACCCACATATCTCCACATTTGGGTGTAGTAACCACCACCTCTTGAGCCTCAGTCCCCAGCAGGGCTGACACATTTCAGGATCATGGTGCTGGTTGGTAAGGCTGATCTTTTGTGCCCCTTCATCATCAGCCTGACCTTCCATCGCTATTTCTGCTCTCAAGGAAATGATTTGAGATGAAAACAGCTGCAGTTCAAACCAACTCCTTTGCAATCAGCCTCTAGTTTGTAACAACCCAGTTTCTGCTAAGGACAGTTGTAGCAGAACACCAGCGCTCTGGGGTTTTGCTTGTCTCGTTGGGCTTATTAATTACATTATCTGACAGTGCCTTTACAATAAGGAGAACTGATTTTTAGTGATTTTTAGTGATACTAGAGATGAGGGCAACTTGACATAGCACACAAAATAAAGGCGTTTTCCAAGAGCTCTTCTTGGGAATTTTTAATCCTGAATATAAAAATCATACTCTTTGGCAAGGTGAATATTTTAGTTTTGTAGCTTCCATTCTGCTTTTTACTCCATGCTCAAGAAATATGTCATGTTTTCCTTTTTGTACAGATGTGGTGTATGATCCAGAGATCATTGGAGCCCTTGTTGGTCTGCTACAGCAATTCTCCACTTCCAGAGCAGACAGAAAACCTCCTGAGGTCTACATTGCTTCCACAGTCCGGAATCCAGACACCTATCACCTCTTCCAAGCTCAACTCGGTATGTGCCTTTTTCATCAACAGTCTTGGCCTCTTTCCCAAAGCAGAGATGAATAGGAGTGGGTTTTGATGATGGGTATTGCCCAACAGTGAGATTTTTATCCTAGAACTGGATTTAAGAGTGCTCTGCCTAAAAGCAGTCCCTTTCCCACAGGAGATGGGAACTTAGCTTTTTGGTCTGTCCCATCTATCACAATACATGTTTGTCAGTGCCAACCTGAGATGAATCCAAAGTCTGGTGGCAAGAAGGAGCTAACAAAGGGTTAAGCGTAAAGGAGGAAAATCTGCTGCACTGTCACAGTGATAAGAGAGATACAGCTTCAAACCTTTATGTGAGGGTTAAAAAAACCCAGCTGGAGATTAAGTAGATGATCCTTAAGGTCCCTTCCAACCCTGATTCTAGGAAGTACAACAGGGAGCGATTTGGGATTTTCCTTCACAGACTCCTCAAAAGCCCATCTCTTGCAGTCTCCCAGTGGCGCAGCTGATCTGCAGCCCATGGTTAACTCACAAAATCATGCCCAGTGCATAGCAGAAACATTGCCGTTCATGTCTAAGAAAAGTTACTGCTAAGCATTCACCTGTGGCTTACTTTAAACAGCATGATAGAGATCTTAGTACAGAATTGGACATGCAGACTTTACCTTTCATTTTATGGAGAAATCTGATTCCCAGTGTTTATCCTTACAGATAAAGCTGGGATTGGGTGGCAAATTATTCCAGCCCACAGCAACCATGTTTTCCTCTGTGATGTGCAGCCAAATGTAACTATTCTCCAGCTATTTATATAGACTTGGCAAATAGAATTCCAGTTTTCAGAGCAACGGGAGATATTCCATCCTGGCAACAAGGTGATCTTAAGTCCTAGACACCATCAGGAGAGGCACTGAGGATACAACTCCACGCACGGGCTGTTGTCAAAGTGAATTACCCGCAAGTGAATTACTGCTGCCCCTGAAAGGTACCTGGGAACCTTAAGCAATAGGAAAACCAGTCCTGATCATATTGTGCTCTGCTTCTGTAGAAGACAACAGAAATGAACTGGATTTCTTTGTCTGACCATGTTTTGCTTTCTAACGGAGTCAGGTCTGCAGGACCACAGGATGAGTATCTCACACTGACAAGGGAAAAAAGCAGTGTTTCACTGGAATAAATACATTTTTAATAGTAAAACCAGCTTTAATGGTTTGTGTCTTTTTATACTTGTTTGTATGCACCTGCATACTTGCAGTCTGGGTCATCTTAAAAATGAATAATGAAAACTGCCTACAGTGAATGTAGCAGATAGTGCCAAAAGCTGAAAGAGGAAGTAAATCAGGTGCTGTAAATCAGATGCATCTTTACTCTGCAGTGATAACATAAACTTGATTCACATTCCTGTCACATAAGGTCACTTTCACAACTAGCTATTGGCAAGCCATCCTCTCAGACTAGCCAGAAAGCAAAACCAGAATCATGCACTGTATCCCTGCTCTGTGTAGAGGAGGAAGAACTGACCTCACCTTCTCTGAAGCTTTCCATAATCCATTCATCATTTTCTTGTTGGATGCTACTGGTCCAGAAGCACAACATGAAATATGCTGCTCTTTCTCCTCTTTTGACTTCATTTGCCTTGTTTTAAAAGCTACTCAAAAGAACAAATACTTTCACCTCAGTCTGTAGGATGGAGAAAGTGGACAATGAGTAACTTGAAACTTGAATCATCTTGAGCAAGAATTATCTTGCTCCTCAAGCTGAAGGAGGCAGTGACTACTAGTAGTAAGTAGGATGTGCAGAAAGAGCCCCACACAGGTTTTAGCTAAGTCTTCCCAAGAAGGAAGAACTCACAGGTGCTATTTATGGAGTAAATGTGTATTAGCAGCCCCCACAGGAGCTCCTTTATCTCCCTAACACCAAATTCTTCAAGTTGCTCAATGTTCTGTACAGATTGCTTGCTTGGATTTAAAAAAATGCACTATAGAAAGGTGAAACCTCTCTGAAGCTTTTGACATTACTGTTTAATTAGGGATGTGCTTAATTTATCTCCATGTGCACATTGATGGCTACAGAGGAATGGCCAAACTACTGTAGAGGATTTTGCTTGAAAACCAATAGCTAAAGGCACTACAAGAAACTTTGAGAGGGGCTTTGGACAAGGGCCTGTAGAGACAGGCTAAGGGGGAATGGCTTTAACCTGACAGAGGGGAGATTGAGACAAAATACTGGGAAGAAGCTCTTCCCTGTGAGGGTGCTGAGGCGCTGGCACAGGGTGCCCAGAGAAGCTGTGGCTGCCCCATCCCTCGCAGTGTTCAAGGCCAGGTTGGACAGGGCTTGGAGCAACCTGGTCTAGTGGAAGGTGTCTGTCCTGGGTTCAGCTGTAGCAGTTATTTTTCTCCTTAGTAGCACTCATGAAGCAAAGTACCCTTTTATGTAGTTATATGGACTTTAATAAAATATTTTGGGTTTATTTTGTCCTTTTCTAGTCACCTGTTCAAAAAGGGAAGCTTTTGATTTTCTTTCTCACAGTAAAAGGGCACATTTGCTTCAGTGTACAAGGACAACATTCACTGAAAGGTCTCTTTTCCTCTAAGTGCTCCATAAAGCTGCCACATACCAGTGGCTGTGCTTTCACCTTCTTGTACACACTGTAAAAAAGAAAGCTTTAAAACAAAATGGTTCTGTCTCAATAAATCATACAAGAGAATAGCCAGAGCTTGTCTAGGCAAGATGAGGCAAGACGAGGCAAGAATCCTTAATCATTTTTAGGGTCCCTTCCAACCCAAATGTTCTATGGTTCTGTGACCTTAACTGGCTGGAAAATTTAAATCCCCACTGTAGCCTCAGCCTGAGTAATTCTAATAAAGGGCACTTCCCACCTGGAAGAAAATGTACCCATATCACCTCCTAGAGTGCTTACTGTACAAATGGGTCTATCTGGTAATAGTTCTTTAAGTATCTTCACCAAGTTACCTTTAAGCAGCACAGGTAACAGATTTTGCACACGAGTTCCTAGAGCAACTAAACCTCCTTCCCACTTTCTAAAGATTCATCCCAAGTGATAAGGAAGGGCAGAGCCTTGCAGATGGCAAGGCTCAAGTTCTTCAGCATGGGACTCACGTCTTCCCTCAAGACTTAATGCTGTCAGCACACAGCAAACAACCTCAGCTGCACTGTCAGCATGAGTACTCACACAAGAAGCTCAAATGGTAAAGAGGTGCACGCAAACACTGGTTCCAAGATGAAGCACTTAAAAACTGCAACCACAGCCAATACAAAGTGTTTATTCACTGTTGAGCAAATCCAGGCAGCTGCAGTAGGGTATCAGCTTTTTTGACACCCTCCTCCCCACGCAAAAGTCACCCAAGCAAAGGCAGAACAGTCTGGTCCCAGCTCTCATCCCAGCGTAATTGCCTGCACGCACGGAGGTTTTTCCTGAAGCTGTGGAGTTTGCCTTCCAGGGCAGGGAATTCTAAGAAAAGCATCTGTAAGTTAAATGGAAAACCACATTAAAATACCATCATACCACGTTTTAGGCTCATTCTAGCCTCCCCAACACGAACGCTGAACTACAATGCTGCAGGAAGAAAGCACTCTAATGTCTGGTCCTATAACAGTGACAACATTTAAACCAGCTTCAGATTCATATTTGAATAGAAGTGAAGCCAGTAAGATTCCCCAGGCAAAGCCATATCTTCAGAGAGTGCAAAACACAGAGATAACAACACATACGGACAGGCAGCTCCCATGGTGATGCCTCTGCACTTACAGCTAGTGGGAAAGAAAAACCAGTCTCGCCTTTACCTTTAGTTGTGCTGCAAGTTCATCCGAGTCTCTGAATATCAGACCATTTTCATTGTGTTTCACAAGTTCATGTAAACTGTGTACACAAGCCACAGAAGAAAACGTGAGAAAAAAAGCAGGGAGTGGGACAAACACAACTAAAAGTTGCCCATTGCCACCCAAAACTTCCATCATGCGGGAAGTCTTGATATGAGCTTCACACCTGACCCCATGTGCTGGTCTGCAGCCCCAGAGCGATGTGGAGCTGCTGGAGCGAGTCCAGAGGAGGCCACAGAGATGCTGTGAGGGCTGGAGCAGCTCTGCTCTGGAGCCAGAGGCTGAGAGAGCTGGGCTGGTTCAGCCTGGAGAAGAGAAGTCTCCTTAAGGGGAGACCTTAGAGCAGCTCCAGTGCCTAAAGGGGCTACAAGAAACCTGGAGAGGGGCTTTGGACAAGGGCCTGTAGGGACAGGCCAAGGGGGAATGGCTTTAACCTGACAGAGGGGAGACTGAGATGAGCTCTTAGGCAGAAGTTCTTCCCTGTGAAGGTGCTGAGGCTCTGGCACAGGGTGCCCAGAGAAGCTGTGGCTGCCCCATCCCTGGCAGTGTTCAAGGCCAGGTTGGACAGGGCTTGGAGCAGCCTGGTCTAGTGGAAGGTGTCCCTGCCTGTGGCAGGGGGCTGGAACTGGATGAGCTTTAAGGTCCCTTCCAGCCCAAACCTGTCTATAATTCCTTGAACATGGCATGAAGAAGGCATTTAAATTTAAAGAGTGTTTCTCTCTTCTGTGTCAGGATATTTAAATCTACCATTACAGTACGGAAGTCCTCTCACTCTGTCTTTGGGCCACTTATCTGGACAAACTTTAAAAATTAGGGCAATTATTTACTTTAAGATTAACCCAGCAGGAAAAATCTGTCCACAAGCCAGTTCATGAAATCCTCACAGAGAATTTGTCTTCCTTTATTAAACCTCCTGCTTCCCCAAAGGCCATAAACTGTAAGAGTGACTAGACACACACTCCTTCCTGCACAGAACACAGACATCTGTGCAGAAGGAAGCTTCTTTTTAAAGGAGCTAATGGAAGCAAAGGATTACAGAGTAGCTATTTATTTAAGGCAAATGGTTGCTTTAAATGCTCCCAACTCTGTAGAAACTTGAGTTAATTTTTAAATTTAAAATAAAACAACCTTTACTTGCAATTTATGGACTAAAACATGATTATGGTGTGATACTGTCATGGCATCTGATACATGCAGCAGCTACTGAACTCTTGCTTCATATAAATGCTGCTTTGCATCATCCACTCACAGTGTAGCATCATAAACAAACTCTTACCATTCAAAATGTATTGCACACACAGGTAAACAACAGCCAAACATATCTACCACCTTCATGGGTAAATCCAAACCACTGGATGATTTATGGAGACACACACCCAGGTCTGCTGAGCCTGCAAAGCAAAGAGAAGAGAGGAGAGGCTGAACAGCAACTCTGCCAGTTTACTGCAAACCTTCCTGTTTCTGTGGGTGACGGGAGCTGGACATGAGCTACCTTCAGCACCAGACAGACCGACACCATTTCAAGCATTTGGGAAGGAAAAAAAAGCACAGTGTATTTTGTGACTAACATCAGTCAGGATTTAGAAACACAAGTGCATGTTAGATTTCAGGGAATTTTAACATTTCAGGTATCTTAAATCAGCCTTTCTGCCTCTTTACCTGCCTAGAACCGATACTGTCCCGGAAAACACCACAATCCAGAAGGGATCACTGCATAGCTCGCTAGCGACCTCTTTCAGCTCAAGTGGTTCCAGAAGAGAGGCATTACAGTGTGATTTTATAGACGTTAGTTAAAAAGTACCAAGTAACAGTGTTTTACAGGCACAGAAATTGGCAGGCTCTAACCCTGCAGAATGCAGATCAAGTTGAATATGTATTTTACTACTTTATTAAGCTTACTCACACTTTATGCTAATACAATGAACATGCTGAGCGAATACTATTCCAAACATACGTCAGAATTTTAACTACTTTTGGTTGCCCAGCCAAGTACTTTATGATTTCATGTACTGAAGTGACCCTGAAAGTCAACTGGAACATCCACATCCATGGGCACACTGTATTCCAGCTCAGTTAAAAGAAAGAGTACAAAAAACAGGCTAAAAGAGCAACTTGGGTACTACACCTACGTCTTGGGATAACAGTGAAGAACTCTAGTTAGAGAAATTTAGCTGGCACAAGTCAAACCCACAAATACCCTATCACTAAGCAGCAATTTCATTCACTTACTATATTCTACCAGCTCCTGTGCAAAGTCTCTGACAGCTCTCTGCAAACGTGCTGAGTAGTTTCTCACACATTCTCAAGCCTATTTCATAATCCACTATTTACCAAGCAGAAGAGGGTAATCCTCAGCTTCAAGCCATGGTGTACAGATTTGGATATGTTTGAAGTGCAGCTTGTTTATCAGCCCATTGTAGTAGTCCTTTAACGGTCCTTTACCTGTTTAAAAACAGGAAAAAATATGTCTAATATTTAATAAGATGACTGAAAACACTGTGGAATGTGCATGTGCCTATACAGCTACAAACTCCTGTTATATCAGGTACCCAAAAGGATACTACACACAATCTTCAGAAAGACACATAAAAAACATGTCCCCTTTAAAGCCATATGAACACGGACTTCTCTCTTACTCAGTATTTAGAAGAATCTGCATCAATACAGAATCATCTAGGCTGGAAAACACCTTTAAGATCATGAAGCTCCATTGCTATCCCAGCATTGTCCAGTCCATTAAATGATGGTCCCAAGTGCCACATCCACACATCTTTCAATATCTCCAGGAACAGTGACTCCACCACTGCCCTGGGCAGCCTATTTCAATGCTGGACCACTATTTTAAGGAAGAAATTTTCTCAAATATCCCATCTAAACCTCTCCTGGTGCAGCTCAAGGCTGTTTCCTCTTGTCCCATCACTTGTTACTCGGGAGAAGAGACCGGCCACCTCCTGGCTCCATCCTCCTTTCAGGTAGCTGTAGGGTGTGATAACATCCCGCTGAACCTTCTCTTCTCCAGACTAAACCCCCCCAGTTCCCTCAGCAGTTCCTCATCACACTTGTGCTCCAGACCCTTCACCAGCTCCATTGCCTTTCTCTGGACCCACTCCAGCACCTCGATGTCTCTCTTGTTGCGAGGGGCCCAGAACCAAACACAGGATTTGAGGTGCAGCCTCACCAGTGCTCAGTACAGGGGATTGATCACTGCCCTAGCCCTGCTGCCAGACTGGTGCTGATCCAGGCCAGGATGCTGTTGGCTTTCTCGACTGCCTGGGCACAAGCTGGGTTGTTTTCAGCTGCTGCTGACCAGCATCCCCAAGTCATTTTCTGTGAGCAGCTTTCCAGCCATTCTTCCCCAAGCCTGGAGCATTGCATGGGGTTGTTGTGACCTAAGTGCAGGACCCACACTTGGGCTTGCTGAAGCTCATACAACTGGCCTTATCAGCCCATCAATTTCCTCAGTCTTAACCTGCATTCTGCCTACAGCCATGTGATAACCAAATAACTAATGACAAATCTGATCTGTACAATTGGCCCTTCAAAATCACACTAAGTTTTAGTTTGATCTTAACGAGAAAGTTAATCAAGGAATATTCACTCTGTCTACATAATTCTTTGGCAAAACTTCATTTGATGCTCCTCTTTTCCAGCACTAAATAACTGTTCTGCTTAGCACTCTGTCGTGGTTTAAACCTAGTCAGGCAACTCGTTCACTCACTCCCCCCCTTCTTTTCCTCCCCCTGCTCCCGGAAGGACAGAGAATAGAAAAGAATGCAACTCCAACTCCCATAGGTAGAGATAAGAACAGTTTAGTAAATAAGGTATAACATAAATCACTGCTGCTACCACCAATAATAATAATGATAAAGGAAATAGCAAGGGAAGAGAATACAACACCTCACCACCAGCCGACCGATAACTTGCCCCACCCCACCAGACCAAGCACCAACCAATACCTTCTCCAACCCCGCAGTCCCCCAGCCCTTCCGGGTAACTCCCAGTTACATCCTGGGCATGACGTGCTGTGGTATGGAATACCTCTTTGGTCAGTTTGGGTCAGGTGTCCTGTCTCTGCTTCCTCCCAGCTTCCCCTCCTCCCTGGCAGAGCATGAGGCTCACAAAGTCCTTGGCCAAACCAAAACTTCATTGTTATCAGCTCTGTTCCCAGGCCAAAAGTCAAAACACAGCACTGCACCAGCTACCAAGGAGAAAAATGACTGCTACTCCTGAACCCAGGACACACTCCAAACATCACATCTTATGTTTCTCTTGCAGTAGCATCTCAATGCTGAGTATAAATTTTTTTGAGCGTGGAGTAATGCATAGCTGTACTACAGAGTGAGGCTGAAAGCTTCTCCTCTTTAAAGGTGTGCCATGACTGCATGGCTGTAACAGCCCAACTGTAAATCACTACTCCCTTGTGTCTTCACCATCAACACAAGAGTCAGCACAAAGCAGAAGTGGCAGTGAAGTCTTCTGCATTAGCACTGAAACAACTGTAATGCAAATAAACTATTACCTGTTATCACGCATATTAAAGGTGGAAGCTTGACTCCTTCATTGATGTACTGCTCATAACCTGGAGAAGATAAATAAAAACTGTTTAGAGCTGACAAATATACAGTGGTTTAAAAATGATCACAGGGTATTAACTGTTTAGTTTCCTACTTCAAGTAATTTCTTAATAGCATACACCTAGTAAAACAGGGGCAAACTCAGAAATCTTAAAACATGTTAAATGTTGGTGTTAAAGCTGAAATAAATAATGGTCCATTTCACACGCACTATTCATGAAGCATTTGTTTGACTACACACCACATCAGCTGCTTCAATATATCAAGTTCAAAAGCGCAGCTGCAAAGTCTATGAAGTAAGACAAGGTGCTTTCCTATGAGCAGATGCCTATGGATAGTGTATGTAATAGCTTAGAAAACTGCAGTCCACAAGCCAGCTAGAAATACAATTCTCTGTGACAACTACTCTAACTGAATCCAGACCTTGCACTTCTCTAGTTCAGCTAGAGCTCTTAAACCACCTCTAATTAATCCAACACACCTTTGGATGTACTGTTCTTTAGCAAACCCCTTCCTAACTGTCCAGAGTACAACCATTCCCCTTGGAATAGGCAAGATTAAATCCTTCACACCTACCTTCTAAAGCTTTTAAAAGGACTGAAAAGTCTTCATCCTCTGAAAGAGAAGGCTTTATTAGTGACATTCATATTTCAATCATTTATAATGAATTACTGTCATTAAATAACCACAACTAAAACTTTCCTCACCTTCCCCTACGTGACTGAAGTATGGACTATGCTTCTGTTTAAAATCTGCTGTAACCATTCTCATAAATCTATAACCATATCATGTGCTTATTTGCTCACCTTACTGGCCACACCGCAGACAACTGAGCCCAAATACTATACACCCTCAAAGCTATCAAGTTAAGACTTTCTAGATTCTAAAGGTAGATAACTCATGGTAGAAACTGCCCTGTTAACTCAGATGTACAGACAACCCTGCCCATGGTTACTAGCGATGGATTTGTTTACACACATTATCAGAAATAAAGGATCAAATGTTTTATTTTTTTAATCTAATTTACACCATCATGCAAGAAAATTGAAGTTAAAAGTAGGAAATTTCTTCTAATCATTCCTGAAGCTCAGCCTCTACAATTACAAAACAGCTCTACAAATAATTCATTTTTAGTCACCAAGATAGATAATTTACAACTTGTCTTCAAATTCTTACAGCCAAGAGATGGCTCAGGGCAGACCTCGCAACAATCTTCTAGTACCCAAAAGGGCCAACAAGAAACCTGGAGAGGGACTTTGGACAAGGGCCTGTAGGGACAGGACAAGGGGGAATGGCTTTAACCTGACAGAGGGGAGTCTGAGATGAGCTCTTAGGCAGAAGTTCTTCCCTGTGAGGGTGCTGAGGTGCTGGCACAGGGTGCCCAGAGAAGCTGTGGCTGCCCCATCCCTGGCAGTGTTCAAGGCCAGGCTGGACAAGGCTTGGAGCAACCTGGTCTTGTGGAAGGTGTCCCTGCCCATGGCAGGGGGTTGGAACTGGATGAGCTTTAAGGTCCTTTCCAACCCAAAACATTCTAGGACTCGATGAAAAACACAATTTTGGCACTGGTGACATGTGCCTCTGCAGTGTGTCAAGCGTGAGGAAGTACAAAGAGCCCTTCTTTTCTCTTTTGTTAAATAGTGGCTAAACATTAGAAATAACCCTCTCTGTCTCCACACCTGTCCAACTTGTGCTGCTGATGAGAAGTGCTGGCCGTGTTCTGCTCTTCTTCACGTGTCCACTGCTTCCATCCACTTCTGTAAAGGCTGATTTCTCACCACTCCAACTGACAGACTCTGTACTAAGGAAACAGAATTTTCTGAGGATGGGCTACACAAACAGCCAGCACACACAGAGGCAACACTACCCTGAACTGACCTGCATTTCAAAACACTTTGTCAGATTTGCTGCTCAACTTCGCTAGAAACACAGTCATTACAATACTGAGCTGCAGAGAGAAAGAGACCTGATCATAAGAGAGATCATTTTACTCTTTCCTGTTGCTACCAAGAGCCTCCTGACACTAATGCTATGGGCACAACTCCACCTTCTGACAGTGTTTTCCTCAACAAGTTGAGAAAACAGCCAGCCTCTTTCCAGCTCTGCCTCAAACACAGAGTACAGCATGGAGCCCAAGAGTGCATTTTATTCGATCAAACTCAGAACTCATTTTGTGGCAGTCATTTCCAAAAAGAAACTGCTACATACTAAAGCTTTCACATCTTTTTCAAGCACTAGTTTGGTAAAGTGACTCCCCTTATAAATCTGTTATAGGAGACATTCTACACAGAACCAGAGGAGAATGTTTAATGCTTAGACCAAGATCCTGAACATTCTCTGTGGTCAGTGAAAAGAAGGGATACTACAAATGAAGCCAGCCACTGTCCCCCAGCAAAATGGGAACTAGACAACTGCTAAGTCCACCCTAGAGAGATCCTACTACAGATTGCCTCAGTGCTTCTGCCAACTGCTTCGAAAATCAAACACTTCTGTTATTTCACACGCCAAGCACTGTGTTACCACAGTTCAAGGATTTCACTTACTCTGGCCTTTCCTAAGGACAATGAAGGTAACTTGCACAGAAGCAGCTGTTGGCTAAGGGCACAGAGTCCACTCTGCCTACTGGTGCTCAGTGACTCCTGACCCCATGCAACAGTGTTTCTGGTAACTCAGTGCAATGACTCTGTTATCCCTTTAAGGACTGCAACTGCACACTTGACTTACACATACCGTGGTTTAAAAGGCTCATAGTCTTCAGCTAGTTTCATGTACAAACGATGTTGAAGTTCTAATGGTGTTTCCTTAAAATAAGCAGCTGGCTTGTCATAGAGCGTTACTGCCCTGAGATGGAATAAATTCACAAGTTCAGTAAAGAACACATGTAACAACATATATATGGTGCAGTGACAGCCTACAACAGGGTAACGCAGAAGGTAATTAAGTAAATCAACCAGCAAAATCATTGATTTTTGAGTCTGACAATTTTCTGTATTCCTGAAGTTTGCTGGGATATACCCAGGGGGACATACAATTGTACAAAGGCCCCCTTCTCCTGTGCACATCCAAGGGGTGTAATGCAACTGTAAGAACTGCAGGCATCACAGTCCTGACTTTTCAACTTACTTGGTAACTGATCCTGAGCAACTTGGATCTTAAAGCCTTCTGACTGCAAAACAAAAACTTGTAGGGCAGACTAAGTGTTAAGAAATGCAGTGATGTCTGCTTCATTCCGATTCTAAGGAGCTTGGGAGCAAACATCCACAACCCCCAGCCTGCCACCTTCTCATCAATGCAGTGTTAATTATCATAGAACAGTTAGGGTTGGAAAGGACCTTAAGATCATCAAGTTCCAGCCCCCCTGCCAGGGGCAGGGACACCTTATGCTGAATCATATCACCCAAGGCCTCGTCCAACCTGGTCTTGAACACTGCCAGGGATGGCGCATTCACAACCTCCCTGGGCAACCTATTCCAGTGCCTCACCACAGTAACAGGAAAGAATCTCCTCCTTATATCCAATCTAAACTTCCCCTGTTTAAGTTTTAACCCGTTACCCCTTGTCCTATCATTACAGTCCCTAATGAAGAGTCCCTCCCCAGCATCCCTATAGGCCCCCTTCAGATACTGGAAGGCTGCTATGAGGTCTCCACGCAGCCTTCTCTTCTCCAGGCTGAACAGCCCCAGCTTTCTCAGCCTGTCTTCATACGGGAGGTGCTCCAGTCCCCTGATCACCCTCGTGGCCCTCCTCTGGACTTGTTCCAACAGTTCCATGTCCTTTTTATGTTGAGGATACCAGAACCACACACAATACTTCAGGTGAGGTCTCACGAGAGCAGAGTAGAGGGGCAGGATCACCTCCTTCGACCTGCTGGTCACGCTCCTTTTGATGCAGCCCAGGATACGGTTGGCTTTCTGGGCTGCAAGCGCACACTGAAGCCGGCTCATGTTCATTTTCTCATCAACCAACACCCCCAAGTCCTTCTCCACAGGGCTGCTCTGAATCTCTTCTCTGCCCAACCTGTAGCTGTGCCTGGGATTGCTCCGACCCAGGTGTAGGACCTTGCACTTGGCATGGTTAAACTTCATCAGCCCACCTTGCAAGTGTGTCAAGGTCCCTCTGGATGGCATTCCTTCCCTCCAGCGTATCGAGTGAACCTGTCCTGGGTTCAGCAGTAGCAGTCATGTTTTTCCTTTGTGTTAACTGGTGCAGTGCTGTGTTTTGACTTCTAGTTTGAGAACAGTGTTGGTGAAGCCGATGTTTTCGGTTGTTGCTAAGTGATGTTTACCCTGACCAAGGACTCTGTGAGGCTCATGCTCTGCCAGGGAGGAGGGGAAGCTGTGAGGAAGCAGAGACGGGGCGCCTGACCCGGGCTAGCCGGGGAGGTATTCCATACCACAGCACGTCATGCCCGGGGTGGGGGGTAACTGGGAGTTACCCGGAAGGACAGGGGCTTCCGGGTGGAACTCTCTTTCTTGGCCGGTGGTATCGTATTCTCTTCCCTTGTTATTTTCCCTTATCATTGTTTTAGCTGATAGTAGCGGTGGTGATTTGTTGCTGGACTGTTCTTGTCTCAACCCGTAGGAGTTGCACTCTCTCGATCCTCCTCCCCGTTCCTCTGGGAGTGGGGAAAGGGAGAGCCCCGGTGCAGGGGGGGGGGGGAGACGGACACAGACCTCGATTGTTGTCAGCTCGGCACCACTCACTGGGAGTGAGTGAACAAGTTACCTGACTGGGTTTAAACCACGACAGAACCGCACAGCTTGGAGTCATCGGCAAACTTGTTGAGGGCGCACTCAATCCCACTGTCCATGTCAGCGACAAAGATGTTGAACAAGACCGGTCCCAACACCGATCCCTGAGGGACACCACTCGTTACTGGTCTCCAGCCATTGACCACAACTCTTTGTGTGCAGCCATCCAGCCAGTTCTTTATCCACCGAGTGGTCCACCCATCAAATTGATGTCTCTCCAATTTAGAGACAAGGATGTCGTGTGGGACAGTGTCGAACGCTTTACACAAGTCCAGGGAGATGACATCAACTGCTCTACCCCTGTCCATCAGTTCCGTAGCCCCATCATAGAAGGCCACCAAGTTGGTCAGGCAGGATTTCCCTTCAGTGAAGCCATGCTGGCTGTCACCAAGCACCTTGTTGTTTTTCATGTGCCTAAACATGCCTTCCAGGAGAATCTGCTTGAAGATTTTGCCAGGCACAGAGGTGAGACTGACTGGTCTGTAATTCCCCGGGTCATTCATTTTTCCCTTCTTGAAAATGGGGGTTGTATTTCCCTTTTTCCAGTCATCGGGAACTTCACCTGACTGCCATGATTTCTCAAATATGATGGCCAGCGGCTTCGTAACTTCATTCGCCAGCTCCTTCAGGACCCACGGATGGATCTCATCAGGACCCACGGACTCATACACATTCAGATTTTTAAGATGGTCTCGAACCAGTTCCTCTCCTACAGTGGGCCCAAGGTCTTCATTCTCACAGTCCCTGCATCTGCCTTTCAAGACTTGGGTGGTTTGGTCAGAGCCTTTGCCAGTGAAGACCGAGGCAAAGAAGTCATTCAGAACCTCAGCCTTCTCCAAATCCTGTGTAGCCAGTTCTCCTGAGAGCTTCCTGAGGGGGCCTACATTCTCCCTAGTCTGTTTTTTATTTGCTATGTACCTGTAGAATCCTTTCCTGTTATCCTTAATACCTCTAGCTAAGTTTAATTCTAACTGGGCCTTAGCTTTCCTAACCTGGTCCCTAGCTTCCCGGACAACATCCCTGTACTCTTCCCATGCCACCTGTCCTTGCTTCCACTTATTATAAGCCTCTTTTTTCATTTGAATTTTCCTCAGGAGCTCCTTATCCATCCAAGGAGGTCTCCTGGCCCTCCTGCTGCACTTCCTTCTGGTTGGGATGCAACACTCCTGAGCTTGTAGCAGGTGATCCTTGAATATCAACCAAGAGTCTTGGGCCCCTCTGCCCTCTAGGGCTGTATCCCATGGAACCTTCCAAAGCAGGTTCCTGAAGAGGCCAAAGTCTGCTCTTTTGAAGTCCAGGGCAGTGAGCTTGCTGCACGCTCTTCTCACTGTCCTGAGGATCTCAAATTCAAGCATCTCATGATCGCTGTATCCAAGGCTGCCCTGGAGAGTCACATTTCCAACGAGCCCTTCCCTGTTGGTGAGCATGAGGTCAAGCATGGCACCTCTCCTTGTTGGCTTCTCTATTACTTGCAGAAGAAAGTTGTCTTCTACACAATCGAGGAACCTCCTGGATTGCTTGTGCCGGGCCGTACCATCCTTCCAACAGATGTCAGGCTGGTTGAAGTCACCCATGAGAACAAGGGCCTGCGAGCGTGAGGCTTTTCCTATCTGTCTATGGAGTGCTTCATCCACAGGTTCTCCTTGATCAGGAGGTCTGTAACAGATCCCCACCGTAATGTCTCCCATAGCTATATTCCCTTTAACCCTGACCCACAAACTCTGTTGACTGCTCACCTGTCCCCAGACAGAGTTCCATACTCTCCAGCCTATCCCTAACATAAAGGGCAACTCCCCCTCCCCACCTGCCAGGCCTGTCTTTCCTAAAGAACCTGTAACCTTCCATTCCAACACTCCAGTCATAGGAGCCATCCCACCATGTTTCTGTGATGCCTATTATATCATACCCCCATAGACGTGCACACATCTCTAATTCCTCTTGTTTGTTCCCCATGCTACGGGCATTTGTATAGAGGCATCTGAGCCGAGCTCCAACTGAAGCCGGCTCATTGGCTGGAGCAGCTGGGATAACTCTACAGTGCTCCAAGCATTTATTATAGGTTCAGGCAACTGACTGGGTGGAATTATGAAGAGTAATGAAGATTCTTGAATGCCCCCACTCCACAACCCCATACAAAACTGAGGTGATGTGTTTCAGTGCTGATGCATGAGCTTAGGAAAGTTGCTTTTGTATGATTCCTCTGGATCCAGAATTGTCAGGAATATGTTCTTTCATTTTACTTTGCATACTCATTCGTTAGAGGTGTGTGACTTACTTTATGTTGCAATTCACCCAGAGATCTTCTTTCATTGCATTAGTGACACACAAGTTATAGTCAGACAAACGTCCAAAAAGCTTTTCATACCTGACAGACATGAAATCATAGTTAGAAATATCACAGGCAGGCAACTGTATCAGCCTAACAACTGCCCACCATGGCACATGCTGATGCAAAGCCGAACAGAACCAAAAGAAACCCAACTGCCTCCAGTAACTGCAATTTAATAACCAATTATTGACTGACTCCTTGTACTGAGGCAGGATCAGTTTATGATAAGGGATGCAGCATCATTTTCTTACCCTTTTAAGGCCTAAGAACACCACACTCAAAAGCCTTTAAAGCCTTTACATAAAATCAACTAGATTCAGCAAGAAACAGACATTTAAAGATGAGCTGGACTGTAAAGCAGCATTAGAGAGTAAATAAAAAAAAAAACACAGTACATATAAATAAATTATAATAACAAGATCAAAGTTTGCACATGCACATAAAAGCAACTGCCTACTTCATCAGATCACCTTACTACATGCTTGACAAACGCATTCCATGGAACCTGCTTTCTGAAACAGAGTAGTTTAACACAGCACAATCCAGAAATCCTTCACAAAACCAGGCCTCTGCTAATACATTCACAGACTCGTTTGGACTGAAGGTACCCTAAAACTCATAGGGTGAGGCTTAGGCTTCTGCCTAAAATCTCATCTCAATCTCCCCTCTTGCAGATTAAAGCCATTAGAATATCAACATATTCTCCCAGCTGTTTTTCATCCTTATGAATTCAGCAAGGTATGTAACTTACAAAGACAAGAAGAAATAACTGTACAAACCATTTTGCAATTTGTACCAGCGGGTGATTTCTTCCATGGCTCAGACTCATTACAGTGTATCCATAGTTGTGCCAATCAATGATCAGCTTGCTTCTCCAGAAGAGACATGCTAGCCAGGTCACAGCTATGGCAGGTAAGCCTGGAGGGTTCTGTTTAAGGAATAAATCAAGTCAAAATAGCATAAAAGTGAGGTTCAGTGACAACCACTAAGCAGTTACCTGGAAAATAAAAATGACTGAGGTTACATTGCTTTAAATGATCTTAATGAAAGATTCTGTATTCACCAACTACAGAACTGCCAGTTTCTCCTATATGGACTGGTGGGTACTTTGAATTTTACTGCTGGATCAGGATCAACATTCCCCTCTAATAATTACATATGTATTGCTATTAAGATTTATTCTTTACTACTATCCATGCTAAGGAAGTTTGAAAGATCAACAGCTAACCAAAGAACAAACATGAGATGTTAACAAGAAAATCCACGTTTAGAGCAAAAAATATCACCTGATATAGATTTACACCATTCCTTAGGCCAGCTGTAGCTCTCAAATAAATAGAATGTGTCTGAGACTGCTACAAATACCCTGTAATGTGGCAGTATTTATCAAAATTAGCCCCAAAACATACCTGGAGAAGAATATAGGATGGCTGATCTATCTTCAGCATCGCGTATAGTAACTGCACTGCTTGCACAACGACTTTTACAACATACTGGAAAAGCTTTGGACCAACTGGGAAAGGACAAAAAACCCTGTAAGAATATTAACAGCTCTCCGGGCACGTTGTAACAGAACCAGAAAGGTTTAAATTAACCGTGCTCTATAAAAAAACGCACCAAGAACGTGCAGACCCACACAGGCCGCCGGCAACGAGGCCTAACCCCCACCTTGGTTGTTGGTTTTCCCCCATTAAACCACGTTTCCCCTCCCGAACACCAGCCCCCCTCGTTCGGCCGCAGCGCCGGGGCCGCCCCGCGCTCACCTCGCAGACCGCACAGGTCCGTCACGGGCACCAGCCGTATCCTCCCGCTCCGCAACACGTCTCCGTGCGGCCTGCTCTCTGCCAGATGGGAGAGACCCGTCAGAGGAGTGACCCCCGCTACCGAACTGCCCGTGCCCGGCCGCCGCGGCAGGGTCCCCTCAGGCTCCCTCCCCCGCTCCCCTCACTCACGGAGGTAGCCCAACAGCGCGACGTCACGTCCGTGCCGGGCCAGCGACAACGCGTGGTACTGCATCCGCGGGCTGCGGCCCAGGTCGCCCAGCACCGCCACGCACACCCGCCCCGCGCCGCCCGCCGCTACCTGCCGCCGCCGCCACAGCCAGGCCATCAGTGCCGTCAGTACCGCCGCCACCGCCGCCAGCAACAGCAGCAACATCCCACCACCCGCCGCCATTTTGCTGCGCCAGAGGCAGGAAAGAGGTGGCGGGACGCCCCCTTGCGGCTGTGCGGTATAAGAAGGTGGGGTCAGACTCGTGAGAGAGCAGAGGTAGGAGCCGGGTGATAGAGAATCGTATGGGCTGGTTTGGGGTGGAGCGAACCTTAAAGCCCATCCAGTTCCAAACCCCTGCCACGGGCAGGGACACCTTCCGCCAGACCAGGTTGCTCCAAGCCCCATCCAACCTGGCCTTGAACACTGCCAGGGATGGGGCAGCCACAGCTTCTCTGGGCACCCTGTGCCAGCGCCTCAGCACCCTCACAGGGAAGAACTTCTCACCTCAGTCTCCCCTCTGTCAGGTTAAAGCCATTCCCCCTTGTCCTGTCCCTACAGGCCCTTGTCCAAAGCCCCTCTCCAGGTTTCTTGTAGCCCCTTTAGGCACTGGATCTGCTCTAAGGTCTCCCCTTAAGGAGCCTTCTCTTCTCCAGGCTGAACCAGCCCAGCTCTCTCAGCCTGGCTCCAGAGCAGAGCTGCTCCAGCCCTCACAGCATCTCCATGGCCTCCTCTGGACTCTCTCCAACAGTTCCACGTCCCTCTTGTGCTGTTGCCCCCGAGCTGGATCAGGACTGTAGGGGGGTTCCCACCACAGCGGAGCCCAGGGGCAGGATCCCCCCCCTCCCTCCGTCCTGCGCTCCCCGTGCCGAGCTGCGGCCGCGGCGCTAAGCGGCCCCCGCTAGGGTTGCACCGCCGCCGGCCGGCAGGGGGCGCGCTGCCTGCGCCCTCCAAGATGGCGGCCTCCAGTGCGGTTGGGGACCGCGGATGGCCGCGAAGGCTAGTCTCGGTCTCGGTCTCGGTCTCGATGGGGCGGGCAGTGGCGGCCGCGGCGCTGGCGCTGCTAGGCTGGCTGCAGGCGGTGCGCGGCGCCGGGTGAGTGTCCGCGCGGGTGCCCGGGGCGGTGCCAGCTTTGCAGTCCCGGTGTGAAGGGTCCCTTCCCGCTCTGCTGCTCCTGTCCTGGGGCTCTGGCCCGGCATCGCCGAGCCAGTGCCCTGACGTGGGCTTGGCTGGGGGGTGAGAAGCGGGGCAGGACCCCTTACGCTGGGGTGAATGACAGAGATACCGGCATATCCTGGGGACAAGGGATGGCGGCGAGGCCTTCCCCACCATGCAGGGTCGCGGACACGCTTGGCCGGGGCAGCCTTGGGACAACTAGATCTTCTCCTTGCAGAATTTCCCCGGTGGACCCTGTGCTGCAGCCCTACTTTCCTGCCTCGCACGGCCCCCAGCACAGCCACAGGCACGTCAGAGACTGTCAGCCCCTCAAGTACGGCAACGTAACACACGAAGCTTGGCCCAGCGACAACAGCACGCGTGGCCCGGTGGCCACCACCAGAACGTTTGTGTCTTACATCCCCCCGGAGGGTGAGGACCGTAGGGCGGTCTATGGCCACTTCACTTTTGTGAGGAACCCCCTGAGGACCTTCTCTGTGTTGGAGCCGGGTGGCACAGGCGGCTGCCAGGTGCACCGCAGGGCAACTGTGGAAGAGACCGCAAGGCTTGGGAGGTGTCTGGTGGCCCAGAATGGCGGGTACTTTGACATGGGAACTGGAGAGTGCTTTGGGAACGTTGTGAGTGATGGGAAGCTGGTGAGGAACTCAGGAGGTCTGCAGAACGCCCAGTTTGGTATCCGGAAGGACGGCACCATGGTGTTCGGGTAAGAACCTGAGGTTGTCTATAGAGTGCTGTGTTCTCCCTAAGGACTGGTAGGCATCACTGAGGCAGGCAGCCCTGGCACTGCCCCTTTGGCCTCTCCCAGTTAGAGGAGAAGAATGCTTTCAGTGCTGAAATGAGGGCTGTCCTACCTGTGCCCCATGGAGCTCTCTCTGGCCATTGGCCTTTTTTCCCAGGATGAAGAGAAGCTGGGTCAGGTACTTGGATGATCTCTGTCTGTTTAGGTTCCTGTGTCTCCCCTCCCAACACGCAGCAGAGATCATGGTAAAAGGGGGAGAGGTCTCTCTCCTCCCCACAGAGGAGAGGCAGAATGCAGTACAGAAACCTTGGGATTGTTAGGGACTATGGAGATGTCTCATCCAACACCCTGCTCAGCACAGGCTTAGCTGGAACGGGTTGCTCAGGGTCATGTCCCATCATGTTTTGAACATTTCCAAGGTCAGAGACTCCATAACCTGGCTGGGCAGATGTGTTCCTGTGATTGAGCAACCTTGACAGTAAAAAACTGTCTCACATTAAGCTGGTCACTGTTAAGCAGAAATCCAGACATCTCCTGGATTGCCTGTGCTCTGCTGCGTTGCCCTTTCAGCAGGTGACAGGATGGTTAAAGTCCCCCAGAAGTTCCAGGCCCATGAACATGAGGCTCTTTCCAGTGTTCTGAACAAGGTCTCACCCTCTGTTTCCTGAGCAGGCAGCCTGTGGCAGGCACCCACCGTGCTAGCACCCACACGGCTCTGTCAGAGCTCTGATCTTCACCCACAGCCCTCAGCTCCTGCGTGAGCTTGACAAGCCTTTTGGCAAAGAAATTTTCCCAAATACCAGTTTAAACCTCTCCTGGCACAACTTGAGGCTGTTTCCTCTCATCCTATCACTTGTTACTCAGGAGAAGAGCCCGACCCCCGCACACCTCACTACAACCTCGTTTCAGGTGGTTGTAGAAAGCAAGAAGGTCCCCCCTGAGCCTTCTCTTCTCCAGACTAAACCCCTCAGGTCCCTCAGCTGTTCCTCATCACACTTGTGCTCCAGACCCTTTACCAGCTCTGTTGCCCTTCTCTGGACTCACTCCAGCACCTCAATGTCTCTCTTGCAGTGGGGGGCTCAGAACTGAACACAGGATTTGAGGTGCAGCCTCACCAGTGCCCAGTACAGGGGGATGATCACTGCCCTGGCCCTGCTGCCAGACTGGTGCTGATCCAGGCCTTCTCGACTGCCTGGGCACAAGCTGGGTTGTTTTCAGCTGCTGCTGACCAGCATCCCCAGGTTATTTTCTGTCAAGCGGCTTTCCAGCCACTGTTCCCCAGGCCTAGAACTTTGCATGGGGTTGTTGTGACCTAAGTGCAGGACCTGGAACTGAGCCTTGTTGAGCCTCATACGGTTGGCCTCAGCCTATGGACCCAGCCTGGGCAGATCCCTCTGTAGAGCTTCCTACACTCAAGCAGACCAGCACTTCTATCCAGCTGGGTGCTGTCTGCACACTCACTGAGAGTGCACTCGATCCGTTCCTCATCCTGCTCTCTCTTTCCTAGTTACCTGTCTGAGGAAGATGTCTTGGATCAAGCAAACCCTTTCGTGCAGCTCGTGAGCGGGGTAGTTTGGCTCCTGAGAGGTGGAGAAGTGTACATCAGTCAGAGCCAACTGGCTGAGTGCAGTGACACTCAAACCACAGGTAAATCCTGCAGTGCCTGGCTTCAGCCTGGGCATGGGTTGTGCTTCTCATGAGCTTGGATGATCAAGAGGAACCTCAGCTCTGTTCTCATGTTTCAGTTCAGACAAGCTCCTTGCTGAGAGCTGTTTCACAGCCAAATCTGGCTCAACAGCCAGTTCTGTCACCCAGGTGGTGTGTGAATTACTCCCTCTCCTCACAGGAACCTTTGACAAGTTCATCAATGTGATATCAGCCAGGACTGCAGTTGGACACGACAGTCAGGGGCAGCTGGTTTTGGTTCATGTGGATGGACAGACAGAATCCAGAGGGTAAGGCCAGGGCTGGGGAAGGGTCTTGGGGCAGGTGCAAGATGGGTCTTTATATCCCGTCAGTGGAACATGAGGGATGCTGCAGCTGCCAATGATGTGTTTTAAGGTGGTGACTTGCAGAGCTGAAGTTGAAGGCGCTGCTGTTTGGTGTCTTTCGGGCAGAGACAGAAGAGGCCAGTGCAGCCTCCAGGCAGCAAGTCATCTTAAGTGGGATGAGAGGGAGCTTCCCCCTTCCACTGAGGAGAAGGACCAAGCTCCTTGTAGAGCAGTTTCATTGCAGTCAAACTGAGCAATGAACAAGTGTTTGCTTTTGCAGGGTCAACCTCTGGGAAATGGCTGAATTTCTGAAGCAGCAGGGACTCATCAATGCTATCAACCTGGACGGGGGAGGCTCTGCCACTCTGGTCTTGAACGGGACCCTGGCAAGCTACCCCTCTGAGCACTGGTAGGTGCTTGTGACACAGGAACCCCACAGCTCCTGTCAGGGTGCAGAGCTCGGCCCTTGCCCCTGCTTTGCAGCATTGCACAAGGGACAGGGTTTGAGGGACAGAGACTGTAAAGTCATTTAGTGATCTTTTTTCCACTTAGTCACACAGGATTACAGTTTAGCTGTTTTCAGACATACAGCAAAGCTGCTGCCATGACTGAGTGGTCCAATGTGGGAATCACATAAGGAACAGCTTAGACTGGGAGACTCAGAGCTGCATGTGCAGATCTGTCAATAGCTTATTATTGTGGAAGAGAAACACTGACTTGGAGACCCTGCCCTGCCCCATGTGAGGGAACCTAAAGAATATTTTACTTTTGATTTAGCTTTTTAGTAATTTCTGACTGTAAACACAAAGGAATTTAAAATTTAGTTTGCAGTCTGACAGTTCATAGAATGGAATCATACAGTCCCAGACTGGTTTGAGTTGGAAAGGACCTTAAAGCTCATCCAGTTCCAACCCCCTGCCATGGCAGGGACACCTTCCACTAGACCAGGTTGCTCCAAGCCCCATCCAACCTGGCCTTGAACACTGCCAGGGATGAGGCAGCCACAGCTTCTCTGGGCAACCTGGGCCAGAGCCTCAGCACCCTCACAGGGAAGAGCTTCCTTACACAAGAAAGCCAAAGTGTCATTATAACTGCAATGATATCACCTATAGCAAAGCAGAAAATATTCAAGGAAAGGCCAAAGTTGGGGAAGTTGTGGCTGCTTAAGAGGAGACTTTGCATGTTGCTGTCTGTAATGCTGTATTTGACATGACTTCTATCCCATAGGAGTCAACACTTAGTTAAGACATTGACTCAATCCGTTTTACATTTGTATTTTCCCATTATCAGTGTTTGTCAGCGTGAATTGGGATGAAAATGTGGATTAGATCAGCTGGTTTTGTGCAGGGCTGGGAGCAACACAATGCCTGCATGCCTCAGGGGATTCATCTCTCCCCAGCTCCTTTGACAGCATGTGGCGCTGCCCCCGGAACATCTCGACCATTGTGTGCATCCACGAGCCCAGCTGTGAGCCCACAGACTGCAGTGGCCACGGGACCTGTGTGCAGGGGCAGTGCCGCTGCACTGGGGCCTTCTGGAGAGGTCCAGCCTGTGACATCTTGGACTGTGGTCCTTCCAACTGCAGCCTGCATGGCGTCTGCACCGACTGTGAGTCCCTGTGGTGCTTCTGACACTGAGATAGATGCCAGTGGGTGCCTGTGGGTAGCTCCAGGGGAAGCACAGCCCTGAGGGATATCGCTCAGCTGCCTGTGTGGCACCATAGGCAGCCTCAGCACATCACCATGCACAGCCCTGGCTGCTTCCCACAGCCCTTTCCTGCTCTGATGTGCGGAAATGTTGCTCAAAAGTTCACACACTGTTGTGTGGAAGTGTTGGCAGTGTGGAACTGGCATCAGCCACAGCCATTTCCTTTGCCTCTTTGGAGAGGTGGGGCTGTCGGGCGTAGCCTTTTGGGGGCTGGAGGTGCAGATGTGTGGCCAGCCCATGCGCTGGAAACCAGCTAGTGCTGGGTGCCTTAGCCCTTGTCTGACCTGCTGTGTTTTGAGCTGCTCTGCCATTCCCCGCTAGCATCCCAAGCAGCAGTACAGCCAGTTGGAACATCCTGCCTTTGGAGGCTGTAGGAGGGCTGGGACTCAGCTCTGAAAGCTGGACCTGTAATAGGGTTGAGCTTCAAACTCACTGTCTCTGTTCCCCTTTCTGCCCCCTGGGTTTTGCTCCTGGTTTGTTTGTAAACCTGCTGATGTGGAGGGCAGTGTATTAACACTGAGCTCTGCCCCCTTCTCTCCTTGTTCCTTCTTTAATTGACTCTCCTGCTTCATGATTTTTACAAGTGTGCAGTTGCTACTTTGTCATGAACTTGCTTTGACTCTAGGGACTGCTGTGATGTTCACCCCCAGCTCCTGCTCTTTGTGGCTGTTCAGTCTTGTTCTCCCATTTCTGTGCTGCCTCCCTAGTTCCACACTCAGTGCAGTACTGGGAAGTGACTGAGCAGAGCTCAGTGTTGCTGACCCTAAGTTAGTATCTCAGACCCAAGAGTGGGAGGTTCTGCTGCATTTGGCATCTGCAGTGGGTGCATATTTGAGCTTAATCTGTGAGTTGAGGATTCCTCTTCCCTGGGTTCCCTGGCAGGGAGAGTTAAGAGGGAACCCCAGAAGCAGAGGCTTCTAATTTTGATTTCTTGCTATTTCCAAGCCTTTCTCTGTTATTGCTAATGCCTGTTTGTATTTGCACAGCTGGATGCCTGTGTGATGCTGGCTGGATGGGAAGCAACTGCAGCGAAGGTAACACTGACTTCTACTCCACTGCTTCCTTGGCAGCACGTGTGCACTACTTCCCAAGAGCTGGCTACCTGCAGTGGCAGGCTGGGGGTTCCCCAAGAGGGAGCAGGAAGGGAAAGGCTACGCAGTGTGCTGCTCTTTTTTGGCAGCATGATTTTAACTACAGTCTGAGCATCTGAAAGGTGGCTTGGGGCAAAGCTTTTGGAGCCCTCCTCCTTGTTCAAGGCAGCACAGACTCGGCTTCTGCTCTCTGAGCAGCCGTCAGCTGTGTGTGACTGGTGGTGGGTGTAAGCATGGCTGGGCTTGCTTGGCTTTAAGTGAGGGCCCTGATGACCCCTCTGCTTGTCTCCTGCAGCCTGCGCTCCCGGACTCTATGGGGCTGCTTGTGGCTGGGTATGCCTATGCCAGAACGGTGGCTCATGCAATCCTGTGCATGGAGCCTGTTCCTGCCCAGCTGGCTACCACGGCACCAGCTGCGAGCAAGGTGAGGGCTGGGAGAGGGGTTTGTGTTGCCTTTCAGCCACCTCGTGTAGGCAAAGCAAAGGTGAGCTCTGCCAGGCAGGCTGAGGGCTTCACAGCTGGAGCGTGAGCTGCCAGCTCCCAGGTCTTAGGGGCTTCCCTGTGCTACCCAGGCTGGCTAGAAGGGAAAGGAGGGAGCAGAGAGGGAGGAATTTTCTTCATTGTTAGAGAAGTGTGGATTCCTTCCTCTCTGCCCCAGAGAATAGCACTGTTTCCCCAAAGTTCATGAGGGTAGAACATGGATACTTGGCATCCTTCCCTTGAGGGTGTTGCACTGCTCCCTGCCTGTAGCTGGGCTTCAAGTGACCCCAGTCCATGACTGTGAAATGCTCCAAAGAGCTGTTCTGGCTTATAACCTTCCACCTCCAGCTTTACACCTGTTAGTGCTACCAGAGCTGGTGATGTTCTCCATGGTGTAACCACTCCAGCTTTGCTGCAGTACTCGAGCCCACCATGTATCTGACTGAGCAGCCGGCTCTGGTGACAGCACCACTTCATTACAGTGTGGGTGTAAAGTTCTTGTGTGTGCAGTACTTTTAGTGACACTTTGTTCCCAGCCTCTGAACACTCAGCCAGCCCCATCCCTTTTACCTAAACTCCTCCTGGACACAAACTGCAGCGGCAGTGAACTCAGGGGCTGGCGCAGGTGGAACAGCCATGGCAGCCTGCAGGAAACCTGAGACTCAGCCACAGAGGCCTCCACTTGCTAGTGCACAGGCACAAGCCCTTGATTCCCTGTAGGAACCAGCCACTGATGCCCCTGC
Organism: Pezoporus wallicus; assembly: GCF_028554395.1. Lineage (NCBI taxonomy): Eukaryota > Metazoa > Chordata > Aves > Psittaciformes > Psittacidae > Pezoporus > Pezoporus wallicus. The sequence goes on along the minus strand of NW_026637828.1, from coordinate 2,354,436 downwards.
TGCGCCTTTTGAGCCATGCAGCAGGGCTGGAGGGCAGATATGGAAAAGGGAAAACCACCTTGTTGTGCTTCTACAAGCCCAGAGGCTGCTGCAGAGGCAGAAGCAACACAAACACCTTGGTGAGATGTGGCCTGAAGCTGAGCAGCGAGCTCGGGGAGGCAGTCGGGGCTATGCTGGGGCAGCTGCAGTGACAGATGGGGGATTGGAGGCAGGTGAAGGTTTGACAATGACCAGCTTCTTTGTACTCAACTCCCCAGAGTGTCCAGTGGGCTGGTATGGGCCAAACTGCCAGGAACGATGTCCCTGTGAGCACTTATGTCCCTGTGACCCGGAGACGGGCAGCTGCAACATCACCTCCAGCGAGTTAAACAAAGGTACATCTGGTCAGGGCTTGTGGCTTTAAAATCAGAAGAGCAGTTAGGTGTCCAGCATTGTGTTTGCCCAGTTATCAGCTCTGTGTAGCTGTCCCCTGACTTAAGCTTGCCTGTTCTTGGCAGAGTTTTACAGCCTCCTCCAACACTGCCTTTCTTCCCTCTGTTCTTTGTTTACAGCTGAACAGTGTTTGGCTTCCCAGAGTAAAGGAAGGAGCAAAGAAAAATTCTCTCTGTCAGAGTAAGTCTGTAATACTCATAGCATACATGTATATGTACACACAGTCCATGCCAGCAGCTGCTCACTGTGAGGTAGAGGTGTCCACACCACCTCCTGGGTGCCAGGGCAGCTCCAAGACCTGCCCCTTCACAGCCCAAACCACCTGTGGTCAGGTTCCACTAGAACTGGGATTCTGTGGTACCCACAGCTCTCCTGATGGGAAAGGGAAGGTGCTAAAGTCTTCATTATCAGCCAGGTGCTGAGCTGAGGCCCCCATCAGTGAGAACTTGTGCCTCCAGTCAGGCAGGAGCTCCCTTTCCCACCACCGCACTGCAACAGAGTCAAGAGCAGGTCCCACACCAGCACGCAGCTCCTGGCGTGAGGCAGCTGTGGCTCTGTAGGCAGAGCTGGGCACTTGCTGACTGAGGGAAAGGTAAACCCAGCCGTGGGGGGAATGGCTTTAACCTGCCAGAGTGGAGACTGAGATGAGCTCTTAGGCAGAAGCTCTTCCCTGTGAGGGTGCTGAGGCGCTGGCACAGGGTGCCCAGAGAAGCTGTGGCTGCCCCATCCCTGGCAGTGTTCAAGGCCAGGTTGGATGGGGCTTGGAGCAACCTGGTCTAGTGGAAGGTGTCCCTGCCCATGGCAGGGGGTTGGGACTGGGTGAGCTTTAAGGTCCCTTCAACCCAAACCAGTCTGGGATTCTACAATTTGCCTGTTAGAGGCCTTCACAGATCATGGTCTCACCTGCCCAAGAGCAGAACCAGAAGCTTGTGTGGAACCATTTGCACACTGGGCTGTGTGAAGGTAGGCCAAGGGGTGTTGCTCACCTGCATTTTTCTTGTCTCACAGGAAAACCTGGATCACCACGACCTCTGTCTTGGCTCTGCTGCTCATGATCAGTGCCATGGGCAATGTTGGCCTTTTCCTCAAGGCCAGGTCAGAGAGGCACCATGAGGGTGGTGACTACCTCTATCAGCCACTGAGGAAGATTAATGGGGAAGCCAGTCCTACCTCCTCCTTGGCTGCCTGGGAGACAGAAGATGCTCAGGACCAGAATCAAGCCCTTCTCTAGAGTCCTGGCCAAGAAGAGGCAAGGGATCTTACCTGCACCTTGTACTGACTCTCAGAGGCTGTTCTGACCTCACGTCTAAAACTCCTGACTAATGCCAGAGCAGCAGCAGATCCCTCAGTCCAAGAAACTCCCTTTGCTGCTGGCCCAGCCCTGTGGAGAACATGGCCAGATTATCAGCCATCCCCTCCTGCTTCAGCCAGGGCCAGCTGGAGTGGTTAGTTGCCATGAGAGGACACAGGGCATGAGCCCTGGGGCCAGTGCCCACACACAGAGGTGGGTAAGGGAACTCCACAGCTACAGAAGGAAAGGGGCTGGTTCCCCTCCCTTCTTGAGGTAAACAGGTGAGGAATGTGAGCCATGGGCACCTCAGATAGGTCCCTTTCCACTAGAGCAGCAGGAAGTGCTTTTAGGGTGCAAGATAAATTGCCTTTTGTATAAAGCTAGGCTTAAGGAAGCTGGCCTAAGGATGGTGCAGTCTGTAGATGTCTGCTCTTCCCTGCTAAGCTCTGACTTTATCAGAACACTGATGCATCTGATGGAGGCTGTTAGAGCAGCTCATGATAAACCAGCATTCTCCAGTCTCCTCCTGGCTCCATGGGAGCCTCTGAGGCCAGCACAGCATGGTGGCTGCTGGCAGCATGTTCTTAACCTGGCCTGGGCTGACCACAGGGCTGGGATGTTGTTTTACCTAATCCTTCCTCCTAGGAGTAGTACAGGAGGTATGTGATGAGCAGCAGCCTGGCACAGGCAATGGCCCTTGCTCACTGCTGCTGGAACTGCCTTTCCCTCAGCAGAAGGACAAGCCCACGGCCAACAAGTGCTTCAGGCCCCCAGAGCCTGAGCAGCTCGGCTGGAATCAGGTATTTTACTGGAATACATCCTTGCACAACCCATTTAGGCTTTGAATTTGCTTCCATGTGAATGACAACCAGCCCAGATGTGCACCTCTGGTGCTGCAAGGGGGTTAGAGCCCATCTGAGCCTGATACTAACATTTTTATGCAGCTTTTCATCTCTTCAGAAAAAGGCTATGTAATTCTTCTGCCACTGTTGGCATCAAATCAACCTGTAAATGGAAGATTCTATTTTTCTATTACTTACAGAGGCAATTTGAACCCTGAATAAAGTCTATTAACAGTAACTGCCTGGAGCTCAGGTTCTTACTATTCAGCTGCAGGAGGACACAATCTTTCCAAGGTCATTGGGGTTGGCCACTCAAACGCCCTGGGGCCTTTTTTACTTTAACTGACAGCTACAGTGCAGGATGAGGGCTTGGATCGCGCTGTGATGTGGAAAACAGACAAAAAAATGCTACTTGTACAGGAATAAATTCAAGCACAGTTGAGTTAAAAAGCAGAAATGGCTGAACCCAGCCTTACCCCAGGGCTGGAGGGAAGGAGCAGCACTCAGAGTTTCCCACAGCTTGAACAGTTGCATCAAACACTTCACCATGTGCTTTAGAGAGGTTTTTTATTTCCAACATACAGGAATGCTCAGATCCTCCCCAAGCCTCCAGACACTGTAACCACGTTCATGTGCTGGCCAGGATCACAGTACAAAGCTTCCTGCGTGGTGCTGGTGGGCTCTTAAAAAGCACTTGGAGGGTTTTAGCTGAGAAAAATCAGGATTGCAATAGATAAGACAGCTGCAAGGAGAGAAAGTGATGCTAAAATAATTAATACCCAGCTTCTAAGTGTAATTTATAGCTTGGAGTGGATGTTGATGTCAGTAAAAGCCAGTGCACATGATTCCAGTTTCCCCTTCCAAGAGGGAAATAATTAGGTATAAGAATCATCACAAACAGGTTGCAAGTAATCATCAGTTTTAGTTCTTGAGACCAAACTCCTTGAGTTGAGCAGGCTTACCCACCTGGGCTCACCACTTCCCACCAGGAAGCCCAAGCTGCAGTTAAGTGTTACAGATTTAAGATGACACGATGATGGCCTTTTCAAAATCTTTTAATTAAATTAGGATCATAAATTCTTAGTACAAGTTGCTTTCCTCTTACTGAAAGGGAAGCGATACACCTAAATCCACCCAGCCCTCAAGAGTGATGGGAACAAGGTTGTGCCTGTGTCTGCAGCTGATGCCTCTGCAGATCTGCAGCAGCCACAGTCACACAGGCTTTCCTCCCCTTGGGACAGGCAGGATCACTCTTGCCCCACCCAGCAAGTGCAACAGACCCCGAAACCGACTGGAGGTGCCCTCAGTGCCTGTCACTTCTGTCTACAGCAGTTTGAAAAGCCCTTTTCAAACATAAAAGGAAGGAAATGTTCAGCCACAAGGATTCACCAGGTGGCCACAGAGATGCTGCGAGGGCTGGAGCAGCTTTGGAGTCAGGCTGAGAGAGCTGGGCTTATTCAGCCTGGAGAAGAGAAGGCTCCTTAAGGGGAGACCTTAGAGCAGCTCCAGTGCCTAAAGGGGCTCCAAGAAACCTGGAGAGGGGCTTTGGACAAGGGGGAATGGCTTTAACCTGACAGAGGGGAGACTGAGATGAGCTCTTAGGCAGAAGTTCTTCCCTGTGAGGGTGCTGAGGAGCTGGCACAGGGTGCCCAGAGAAGCTGTGGCTGCCCCATCCCTGGCAGTGTTCAAGGCCAGGTTGGATGGGGCTTGGAGCAACCTGGTCTAGTGAAAGGTGTCCCTGTCCGTGGCAGGGGCTTGGAATTGGATGAGCTTTAAGGTCCCTTCAACCCAAACCAGTATGGGATTCTATAAGAAGCCAGTACTGCAGTCCAGCCTCATGGCCCTCTCCAGTACCTGCCCTCTGGTGCCACACTCTGTGTCTGCCTTTCCTTGTTCTGTTGGAACGGAATCCAGCAAATGCCAGGATGTGGAAAAGCTGTAGGAATTGCCAATAATAAAGGTTTCACCCATGGCCCTACTTAACCTTAACTGATGCACAACACTGTGCCTACAGCCCCACATCATTGCATATGAACCATGGCAACAGCTCTTCGAGGTAGATGTTGTGTTTTGCATATGGAATACTGGAAAGAGGGGAAAGCTCCTCAGTAAGCTGGAGCTCCATTTCGTTACCTGAACACAGCCTGAGCTCACTGACCTCACCAAGGAGCTGCTGCTGGGACACTGAACTTGTCCCCATCTCAACTAACAAAAGATTGCTGTGAAGGAAAGAGCCTGGTTTATTTTCTGATGTCATTTTTTTGGCAGGGTTGGGAGGGAATGTGATATGAAAGAATTTTGCTTCTCTTGTATGTGCCGATGGGCAAAGTCACATTTAAAAAGCAGAGCACTGCCACAACATCCAGGCTGGTGCCAGCCTTCTCCTGTTACCATTCAGGAAGAAAGCAATCTCTACTGGATTACTGAAAGTGGTAGCCAAGTACACTGGTAGCCAGTTTTGCTTAAAATTGACAAAGAAGCCACCACAAGCTGCCTCCTAAACAGACATGAGCTGGAATCTCTTGGACTGAAGGGTGATACTGCTGAGGAACAGGGACAAAAAGGAGGCTGTGATTTCTCTGGAGGCAGGAGGAGGGAGTACTCCCTGCAACCAACTGGCTCTTCTGGCTCCTTCAGAGCCCTGGCCTCACTCCAGGTGCCCCACTGACAGGAGTTAAATACCTAACCCAGCTACTGGTGGGAGAACAGCACAGGCCATGTTTGAGAGTAGAATAATAATCCAGTGCAATGGAAAAGATTCTTAACCAGAGCAAGCCAAGGGAAACTGGAATGTCACCATCATGGGACATGACACAAGAAGCTGAAATCCTCCATCAGCATAGGGAGGGCGAGGCTGGGTTTGCTCCTGGTGCTTTGGGAGTCCATTTGAAACTTTCTAGCATCAGAATTAGTTACAGGTAAAGGATCTGACATGAGGGATACATAGATGCGCTTTTAGTTCCAGTACTCGATTTTCCAGAGCAAATGTAGTGCTCTTGCCCCTGTCAGACTCCAATGATGCTGTAATGCCAGAGCTAGAAGTTTCATTCACCTGGGAGAAACAATGAAGTCCATGGGAATACCTGGAGAACTCTGAAAGCAGAATTTCCCCATGGCCTGCATTAGTTACCTGTTCCACTCTTACAGTGTGAGATGCAAGGTGGGAGAGCAATTGCCTTGCCTCCAACCCTGAAAACACCCAAACAGCTCATATGAACACAGTGAGTTGTCTCCCATTGTTTCAGATATTTGGGTTCCTTTCTTCTCCTGCAACGCCTGGTACTTCCAAAGCAGTCATTAAAAAAGGATTAGCAGGAATGTGTCTGTTGTTCTTGGCCACACAGATTCCACCAGCCTTAAAAGCTTGGTGAGAGGGAAAGCAGCACCAAGTCTTTGCTGAGGAAGATGCCATGGGTGATGCATGGACAGCTGTGCCCGAGAAGGAATTGCACTTCAACCACCAGCCGTGCTCCCAGTTTGTGCTGCTCCCCAGCTGGGGACTGGAAGCTTCTTCAGGTTAGGCCACATGTGACACGAGCTGCTTGGTTGGGGTAGCTCCAGCCCCTGCAGGATCCAACAGTTCCTGATCCTTCTGCAGGCAGTGGATCTGTCAGAGGTAACCTCCATGGCGGGGATGAGGTCTTCACACAGCACAGCTGGATTCAAAAGCAAACATCTGTCCACATCACAAGTTCTGCCAGCTGCAGACACTGCCCAAGGGCAATGGAGCATGTGACACCTATTCCCATTTTGATGACACCTAGACAAGAACACAACTTCCCTACCCAACCTGATAACTGGATTACTGGTGCCTTTGTTGCACATCTGTTCTCTGGAATAATCAGTGGAGATAAGGGACAAAGGTGGTATTTTTGGTGTGTCAAAAATGCACAATCTTCTTCCAGCTCCTAAGTCCATCCTCACTTCTCAATACTAAGAAACATCCCTCCAGAGTCCCCAGGCCTTGGTGTGTAACCCCCCCCCCCCCCCCCCCCCCCTTGCAGAAGACAGCAACACACAGCCCTTACCCAAGTGCTGGGTATGATACAGCCCTTAACAGAGAGCATCCAGCGATCCCAAAGAGTAGAATCTCAGTAGAAAGACTTCTTGGGATTGAAGACAATCAGTTATGCCTTTCTACAACAAAGTTCTTCCCATTAAAAAAGGTGACTGGATTTAATAAATAGTCATTTCTGAAGTTACAAATAAGTTAAAAATTAACTTAGATAAGCTATTATTTGAATAAATACCTTTCAGTAAGAGCTTAAATACATACATGCCTTTTCTTAAAGTTTTCTCTTCAAGTTAACTTGTGTTTTAATAAAGCAAGGTCTATAATACTGCCATAAAATTCTGTGCCTTCAGGAAATAAAATATTGCTTTTCTTAGCCCTTGATAATGATTCACCTCCCATCCACTTTGATGAGATAGGTTGGATCTACTCATTATTGCTTATAAACCTGAGGAAAGAGGAACAGTAGTCCTTCAGAAAGATGCTGCTTGCTGGAGTCAGATTGCCTTCTCAAAACCCATTATGACTTGTGTCTCAGTGGGTTAAAAAAAATCCAGCCTATTTCCTAGTAGCATCCTGTCAAATCAGAAGAGGTTTTAGGTTTGACCCTGGAACTGATTTTTGAAGAATCCTCTCTGTATAAAGGAATTTCCAGTTTAAGTCCTTGCACTTGAAGTGCCCATTTCACACTCTGATGTGTAACTGCCACCCTGGGCACCCAGGAAACTAGATTTGTTTTGCTACATGAATAGTCCTACAGAGCAAACAGATAAGGCAACATCAGTCTCCTCTACATAGGAAAAGGACTGACTGGAAAGAGCCCTTTCAAAGTGGAATAACACAGATTCATGCAAACTGACATTCATCCAAAACCCATTTGTGAAAAAGACTACTGAGAAGTAGACATCTGATATAAAGATTTCTAAGTCTGCCATATGAATAATGTTCGATGCTCACAGCAGCTCCCAGAAGCCTCTCTGTGTCCAAATGGCTGCTCCCTGTGGTCAGGCAAACAACTGCCTCCATGCTCAGCCGCTGGAGGCTCTTTGGTTTGGTGCACAGAGCAGCTCTAGGGGGCCAGGAGGCCCTGGGTGACTCTTCCTTACTGCTGCAGCCTCAGCCCTGCTATCTAGAAAGATGGGAGCTGCTCTGGGACTGGCTGGACAACGTGGTGGCTCCACTCAGCTGGGAAAAACCACTGTTACAAGATTCCAGACTCGACATGGATCCCCTGGGATGGAACAATACAGATTTGTTAGTAAGGCAGCTATTAATGAAGAACTCTACACATCTGACAGATCAACTTGCACTCTGTAACACGCAAAAGTATTTTACATTTTGTCCCATTGTTTTCAACTAAGAATCTCCATGTCATAACGACAAATTAATTTGCCAGAGACATCCATTTTCCATGTTACACATACTACACCTCATCTCTGGCAATTATTCTGGGAGCAGGATGCAGCTGGAGCTGCTGTGGAGCTGCATTCACTGCCCCTGCACAGAAAGGAATGCTCAGGAGCACTCCAAATGCTCAGTGATGCAGCTGTCACTGCTAACCAAGGAACTCCAGCCTGCTAAACATGACTCAACTTCAGCATGTCCAGCCATGGGCTTCAGCTCTTTCTGGCCAAGCAGACAGGGCTCACTGTAGCTGTGACTGCCTACTCTTCCCATCATACTTTATGCAGGTCAAGTGACAAGTAACAGGTTTGAATGACTGGAGTAAGGAGTTTGCTGCTGCTGCTCCAACTACACAGGATCTAGCCAGGTCACATTCTCAAGACCACCACCTGCAAATCTGTTCTACTTCCTCCATCTCCTAGCAAAAGGCCAAGTACTTAACAAAGAATTTAAGTTACTGGGTGACTGGAGAAGTACTTTTAGCATTAGAAGAAGCCAGGCAAATCCTGCCTGTGTTGTTGCATTCACCTATTCACCACTGAGCTTTCTCAAGTGCCAAATGAACTATGTGTGAAATAATCCAGCTGGTATTTGATAAGTTACCCCAAAAGTAACTCTTCATAATTGTCCTAAGATAAAGACTCCTCAGTCTAAACTCTCCCCCCTTCTTCAGGTAGCTGTCAGCAAGAACTGAAGCACAGATTCTACTGCAAACATACAGCCAAGAGGTCTCTTATTACCTACAGCACTAAAGGAGATTCTTTGTGCAAAATGCCATTAAGTTTGTTCCCATCTAACTTATCATCAGTGAAACCTATGATCTCCACAGGGCGTGTATATCAATGTTTAACTCACACTCAGTTCTCTGGCTTCTCTATTGCACGTCACACAGTAGGACCCCCCGAGTACATCTCCTACCTGAAGTCCTTGGATGCAAGCACCTCGTAGTAGTATATAAGCTTGCACTTGTGACTGGAAACTTGCAGAGAGGCAAGAACATCATCCACCCGAGGGAGGGTGGTGGCAGCACAGGGGGGAGGGCCATGCATCTTCCACTGGAGAATATAAAAGCCAGGCCAGCGAGTGACATGAGATCCCTGGGAGAGAAAAAGTGCCATCAAGTGACTATCATGTGCCTTAAGAAATGGCTGAATTTAGCAAAATCAAAAGCAACTAGTGGAGCTGCCTACTTTGGGGAGCACACATCATGGCACACCTCTAAGGCTAGTGACAAAAGGTTATTTTCAATTAGTTTATCCAGGATTATGGAGTCTCTTTTCAATTGCTCACTCTAAATTAGAACTGCAATAGCAGCCACTTTCACAGGGAATACAGGGAACAATGACCACAACTGTTTCTAAGCACGACATGATTTGCCTTGCCATCAATTCCTTCCCCTTGCCACCATGGCACCTTAGATCCATGCCAGGACACAAAGACATCTGACCTGGATGCTTTCTCCTTCCCGGCAAACCAGTGGAGATTCCATATGGCTGTAATCCACCCCAAGGACCCACGTCTTGTCAATCAGCTGCATATTGTCCCCAGCAGCAGAGGTACTTGGTAACGTGGCTTCTTTGTGACTTGTTTCAGGAGCTCGTTTGGAGTGGAAGAGGCTGAACACCACATCTCCCTTCAGGATGTCAAAATCCCATGTGATGACAGATTCCCCTTCCAGAATCTCCACAACTATCTAAGAAGGGAACAAAACAAGCCCATTGTAGAAAGTCAGATTCTAAGGGGACAGCCACTCTGCAAAGATGTTTTTCTCCACCATCCTTCAGTTATGCCATTGGTCTGGATTCCTAAGGAGGATACAAACCCATTCCCATCACCAGACTTCTGCCACAGTACATCTACTCAGGTGTTTTCACCCCATCCCTCCTCTGTATCAAAGTTTCTTGTAAATAATTTACTAGCTCTGGAAAACCTCAGCAGAACTGCAGCAAAGCATTCCAGATAGCAAAGAGCACTCCAAAAGGCACTGCTGCTTTTTAAGGAATCAAGCAGGCCAAGTCAGTTACTCACTATCAGTGAAGCTGGTGGACTGCTTTGACACTCAAGTGCTGCTCTTTCGGACATTGTTTTCTCATGATGCCCATCAGGACATTCCCAGTACTTACCTTCTTAAATCACCACTACTGCTGTCCCAGCTACACCACTGGGAATAGAAGCTGTACTATCAAGAAGGCAAACTGAGTGAGCTTTATTTCCCCAGAGGAGGAGGAGGAGACTGTATCCTACAGAAGATGAAGCCACAGTAGAAGTAAAAGACACTGTTCCTCAAATTGCTGTTCTTCACTTCCACACTCCTGGCTGTTAGCTGGCATTAGCCTTTCCAGGAAAGGCATACTGCTGAACCATCTTTGGGAGCACTTAATTGCTCTAGTCGGCCTTTAACAGAAGCAGCAAGCCTGCAACATATTCCCCCCGCAGCCTTGTGAAGTTCTGGTTTGTACCTCATGTGGAGCTCCTTTGAGGACGCTTGCAGAGTGATAGATAGTTTCTGTCCATAACCGGATGTGATCCGAGTTCTCTGACTCATCTTCTGTTTGATAAAGTGACTTGGGAACAAGGCCACCTTCTGGGACAGTACACTGGAAAAGTCAGACAAATATGAGGGTTTAAACTAATCTAATGGCAAAGTATCAAGTCATCTGTACCACAAACCCTCACTGCCTGTCAGACAGAGGCTGACACCATCAACTGGTATAAGATTCCACAGTGAAACTAATTACATGAACTGTAATAGTTTATCTAAGCTCCATGTAGACCTAACCTCAAATCCCCTTTCTCCAAGGCAACATCACCACTTCAGGGTGAAGTCTGTGCACAAGTTAACTTCACTGTGCTCAGAGCAGAAGTACCCCCACCACAACAGAGGTTTAGCTGTCTTTCAGAAAGAAGTGGAAGAAGGCCAGGGCATTAAGGAGGAGGGAATGGAGGATGCTTGCAGGTTCCACCTGCACAATAGGAAGGAAAACTCACCATACAGTCTCCTCCCAGGAAGTCTGGGATCACATCTTTGTCCACATAATCGACCAGCCCTCCTGGACCCTGATAGTTATTCCCACTATAAATGAGGAACTTCTGTCTTGTGTTCTCATTGATAAAGGGACTAACCTGAAATAGAAAGTGGATAGAAGACATGTCACTGAGTGAAGTTAGAGACAATGTTTATACCATCTTACATGGATGCTTCAGGCTCTAGACTGGAAGGCCTCTGCAGCAGGAATACAGACCAGCAGACCAATTGCCCAGAGAAAGGGTAACAAATGGCAAGGGTACAGTATCATCTCACAACGGGTTTTACCTCACATAAAATAAGCTTGCAGTCACCACATCACATCTAAACCTCACAAGAAATTTAACCACCATGTTTTCACATTGCCAGAACAGCCATCAGGCACCAGGCAGAACCACATTTTTTCTTACTCTTCAATGTCCTCCAGCATGAGATTAAAAACAAACCCCATTTGTCTTCTCCCATCAGTATAAAACCTCACCAACTTTGGGTTACCGTGGGCATGCATGAAGAGTTGAAGTTTATCTCTGACATCCTGTCCTGCCCTGGTGGACAACAGCCACTGCAACCAAATGAGCTACAGGCATGTTATGGCTTGCTCTGTAGTGATGCTGTGGCCTCTTCAGGAGTTAAGCCACAAGTTCCTTGGAAGCTTTTCCTTCCCTAACCTTTCAAACAAGCAGAACTCACACTGACTGGATGATTTAGCTATTTGTACATGCACAAGATTCTGCAGTCCAGATTTCACCCACCAAAGTCCAGAGCACAGGAAAAACCCTGGGTGCTCGCACTATCAACAGTCTCCCCAGAGTCTCAGGGTAGTTGTCCTCCACAACCTCAATTATCCGAAGCAGGGCCTTAACTCCAGGCCGCCAGAGATGCCGCATATTCAATCCTTCCAAGTCCACCAGACATGTCCAGGATCTAAAAGAACACATGGAAAGAGACCTGTCAGAACTTCACTGCACAGTGGCTACTCAGCTGATGAGCCACAGACTATTTCAGGAACACTGCAGCCTGTACAGGATCTAGCGAATCCACCAAGGGAGAGCAGCATTGCAATGAAAAGCAGATCTCCACTCACAGGCAGAGACAGCCTGAATCTGGCTGAGCTTTCAGGTAAAACAGACACCCAAGCCCAAAGGCAAGAACATATGGTGTCAGTGTGGAAGAGGATGAAGGCATCCAGGCCTATTCCTAAAAATAATTCAAAAAGTATATTTTAAATGAAGCTGGAAACTGGCAGTTTCCTGTATAAAAAAGAATTTGAAGGGTCTGGACTAAAATCACCAATATTAGATTAAATTAATCTGAAATGGGACATAAAAAGACATAAGGAAGGATCCATACTTACTTTCATATGAAGATGTAGAATTTATCAGCATTTAAGTCCACTATATACAGCACCCAAAGCCCAGGAACAGCCCAGAACATGGACCCACTGCCATCTATCTGCAGCTTAATCCTAGGACATCATCTAAAACCTTCACACAGAAAGGTTTTTCTCAACATGTCAGTTCAAACTCTGTAAGGATACAAGAAAATTAACTGTACTAACGTGATGGGGCGGCCAAAGATGTTGGTGTTTTCCTCACACCTCTTTTGTCCTTCCTCATTAATTGACAGAACCTGAAATGAAAGCCAGTACAGAGTGGGGTTAGCCTCAGTATGAGAAACCAGGACAGGCAGCAGATCTTATTTCAAAAACCAGAACCTAGAAGCACACCACCTTGAGAACTTGCAGTGTACAAAACAGAATGAAAGTTTACATTAAAAAAGGCTTCTGTACTGAAAAGTTGAGCTGATCATACAAGGTACAGATACTGAAAATCTAAGATGAAGTAGAACAATCTCAAGTTCAAATGTTACAGCTGAGCTACATGAGAGGGCCATGGAAAGCTTACGGTGAACTGCAGGTTATTGGAAAGCCTCTTTCTGGCCAATCTGTACCATTACAAAAGCTTCACTTCTGTCTCTGCAGGAAAACGGAGCAGCTGTGCCATGTCACGTCACTAAGCCAACCTTGAGTTGCCAGCCACACAACACAGGAACAGTGTCAGGCAGGTAGATTGCTGCCGCTCCATAACATTCTAAACACCCCAAGGGAGATGGGAGTACTTTGGGTGAGAAAGGAAAATACAACTCACATGTCGCAACAATGATTCCTCTCCCAAAGCTTTCACCAAACCTTTTGTGTCCATCTGGCCAAGACGAAGGATGTAGAGTGGTCGTCCATCTTAACAAAACAAAAAAAAACAAAAAAACCCCCAACAAAATAACCAAAGAAGAGGATTAGAGAGGGCCACATGAAATCATGGAATGGTTTGCGCTGGAAGGGACCTTAAAGCTCACCCAGTTCCACCCCCCTGCTGTGGGAAGGGACACCTTCCACTAGAGCAGGCTGCTCCAAGCCCCATCCAACCTGGCCTTGAACACTGCCAGGGATGGGGCAGCCACAGCTTCTCTGGGCACCCTGTGCCAGTGCCTCAGCACCCTCGCAGGGAAGAACTTCCTCCTTATACCTAACCTGAACATCCCTGTTTCAGTTTAAACCCCTTGTCCTATTGCTACAATCCCCGATTAAGAGTCCCTCTCCAGCATTCCTATAGGCCCCCTTCAGATACTGGAAGGCTGCTTTGAGGTCTCCACGCAGCCTTCTCTTCTCCAGGCTGAACAGCCCCAACTTTCTCAGGCTATCTTCATACGGGAGGTGCTCCAGTCCCCTGATCATCCTTGTGACCTCCTCTGGACTTGGTTCAACAGCTCCGTGCCCTTCTTATGTTGAAGACACAAGAACTGCACACAGTGCTGCAAGTAGGGCCTCACAAGAGCAGAGTAGAGGGGCAAGATAACCTCCATTGACCTGCTGGTCACACTCTTTCTGATATATGAAATATTTTAAAAGGATAAAAATCACATCCAAAGGCAGCCTTATCAAATTGATGCTGCTTTGGACTCACTCTAGTCTGCCTCATCTGTGTAGAGAAAATAAAGTTACATCAAAACAAAGTGGCTATTTACATGTGAGTGGCTTTGTTAGTGTTTAAATTGCCGATACTCACAAGGTCCTATAATCAACCCATGCTCTAACACAAGGGGCAGCTTCTCACCTTTGTCTTGGTAATGCCACCCTCCAGTGTAGTATTCATCTAGGAGGGCTGGAGGCCTCCAGGACTGGAGGATGTAATCCACCTGGTACTGCTTGCGCCAAGACAGCGACTGGCAGAGCATTTCTCGAGCCTTGTCGATGTTGAAGTCCCGTGCCCGCAGGAACCGAAGGATATGTTCATCTTTAGGGATCTGAGAGAAGAGAAAGTCTAAGATCAAGACTGCTACATTACCTGTACCACTATTCCGTAAAGCCCACAGAGAAGCATGTACCATTTTTTAGCCTCTTAAAATGAAGATAAATAAACTTACATGCCTTCTGCCTCCCTCCTCACCTAATCCAGCTGAATGCAGCAGATGGTGCTAGGAGCACAAAGAAGGGACTGATTCACAGCCTGTGAGAGAAGCCTTTCACTGGTCCCAAAGCCCCAGCAAACTGAGCTTGCTGAAGTTTCCCTCAGGTAGCTATCCCAAAAGGACAAACAAAATACTGTATGAAAGCAAGAGCTGCAAGCTGACTGCCCATAGGGGAAAATCAAAGGATGGAAAGCATCCATAGGTAACTTGTTACCTGAGCTTAAGCACTGTTTGGAGGGAGATCATGACACCATAGTCTTTGAGTGATTACCCCCTACACCAATTCCAGCTCTCATGCAGATCTCCCTTCTGCTTTGCTGCTGACAATCCCTCCTTGGTGTTGTCTCAACAGGAAAGCATTAGAGTTCTTCCACAAGCTTCCCTGCCCCATCACATCATGCTAACTCCTGCCAAAACATACATATTGACCAGAACTACAAGAAGTAGTTATTGTAGTCTGGTCAAATCTCTATCACTCATCCCAACACCTTCTATCAGTAATCCTAGCAGCACAAAAGCTTTCCCAAATCAGGTCTGTAGAATGGTTTATTCCAACCTTCTTCTCAATCTCACATGTTCCCTCTTAGCTGAAAATAAAAATCAAAGATTTGCATACTAAGCATCAGGAGCTAACCATATACCTGACAGATTCCACAGCAGGGCCGAATTTGTCTAAAAGCCTGTCAAGCTGCAAACCCAGATGGATTCTAGCTGCATATACTGCTCTGCTTTTTTCTCCTCACCCCAACTCCCTCAGAAGTGTTTGGCCTCATCTGCTACATCAAGCTTCCATTAAAAATTCAAGTTCTGGCAAGCAGGGATAGCCTCCTCTGGAGTGTCTGCACTGACTGAGCATGACCTAAGCAATCTGAGCCCTGCTGTAGGACAAATAAAAGCTCATGTTTGGGAGTCAAAGCTCTTTTGTTTGTTCATTGACATGCTCACAACTATAGAAAGCAGGGGAGAAAGCAGAGCCATCACCTGTGTCAGGCTGGGAGCAACCCCAGTATCACCACCTGGTATGAAACTGCAAGAGATATTAGGAATTGATTCCACCTAAAGAAAGGGGTAGGGTTCAGGCAGCCTAAAGCAAAGCCTAGAAGCACGTGAAGAGATAGGACATTAACAATGCTCAGCATACTCTAATGCTGCAAACACTGCATTTATCTCTCATGGAAAGAAGAGGGCAGCCATCCCAAATAAGATCCCTAAGGTATTTGTAAGAACACCACCAAACTTTTCTGCAGCAGAGCAAGGGTAAAAGCAGCAGAACTCTCATCAGCTGATTTATGTTTCTGCTGCTCAGAGGAAGCTGTTACTCCCCAGACAACAGACAAACCCCACAAACATCTACAACAGACCCTAGATCTCCTGTAAGGCCCAGGAGATGGAATGGCTCTTAGGTTTTTGTATGTTTCAAGCCTATATAGCCCATAGCCTCAGATAAGAGGCAAATTTAACACTTTTGTTTAGACCAAAGGCAGGGACCTCCTGGGACTTACTCCATAGTGTAGTCTCTTATCTTTATTCAAACAAAGCAGTAACTCCCATATGAGGTTTTAATCTCAGCCTCCTTTTCTCTTTACCAGTGAAACTACATGTACTCCTTTGCATAGTGCAAAGACGTTGATTAATAGCTGTAAGTATCTGCAATTTTAACACCATTCGATGATTGTTTCTTCAGCTACTCAGATTTTTAAAGCAATGATAAATCTGGTCCTAAAGGATATCTTCTTTGGAGGGAACAGGGACTGGATACTGAAATAGGATAAAGAGAAAAAAAAAAAAAGAATAAAAAGGAACATCGCCACCTTCTCTATGAGGGTGCTGAGGCACTGGCACAGGGTGCCCAGAGAAGCTGTGTGTGCCCCATCCCTGGCAGTGTTCAAGGCCAGGTTGGATGACGCTTGGAGCAACCTGGTCTAGTGGAAGGTCTCCCTGCCCATGGGAGGGGGTTGGAACTGGATGAGCTTTAAGGTCCCTTCCAACCCAAACCAGTCTGGGATTCTATGATTTTCCAAGAAACAGAAGATCTACAAATATTTTTTGATAGAGGAATAAGGACAGCGTTGCTTCAAATTAAGAGAGCAGATTCTCACAGCAAGGTAACAGCCTCTCCAGAGAAAACTCAGCTCATGTAGGGCAAGTTCCCAATTCTCTATTACACTGACAAGCAATCAAAATCTAACTCCTTACCCCTACATGCAAAAACACACCCAACCATTTAAATTGTGTTTCTTCCACCTGAAAGCAGGATCCTTGGAGATCCCATACATGGATAAAGTCTCACTGTCTTACTCTCATCTAGGGCTCATTTTTAGCTGGTTAGCCAATAGTTGAGACATCTCCTACCACATAGAAATCCACTGGACAGGTTACTATCAACTTGAAAAGCCTTGTACCCCGTATTTCATAACATAATAATGCCTGGGCATTTATCCTTACCCTTTGCTTTATGTCTGCTTGTTGTCAAACCCCTTTTATTTGACAGGAGGTTGATCATGGGAGACAGATCACAACCAATACTTAGTAGAGCTCATTTCGTCAGTGAAGCTGTTATTAGCAGTGCACACACAGTTACCTGGTTAGTTGGGAGGCCAGCCCTAGATGTTTACTCAGAGGCAGAGAATCATATTGACATGATAGGAGCTTGCAGGTAGACGTTCAGACAGCCCTTCAGTCCTTTTTTCTGTTGAGGGTGTATATATTCCTGTAGGCTCTACCTGCATCTAGCAGCCAGCATAATTTTGGACACGGTCTCAGTTATATAACCTGTTGTTGATGCTACTCTAGACCAGTGGCCTTGGACAGATTTGGCAGATGCTTGGTGTTCTCAATTTATCAGCTCACAGATTCAACAGTGTTGGTATTCTCTGGAGCCTGTCAGCTGCTGGGAGACTTTCACACATTACCTCAACCTCTGCTGTTACCGTTACCTCCGCTGTTCTCTTCAGCCTGTGGTTTTCTGGTAACTGTTTCTCCATCCACATTCACAGGTACCAACACCCCCCCCCCCCCCACAGAAGGGGACTTCAAGTTCAGTAACAAAACTATAGCACTAAATCTGTTACACTTTATTTCTACATAGACAATTAGTTTTCCCAAGAAGAAACAAGGGGTTTAGAAATCATGTTTAAGCTCTTACACCTCCCCTTATACTCAGATGAGACATGCCCTCTTCTCAGCTCTCAAAGGCACAGCAAGGCACATAGAAAGCACAGTAGCCTCTTTTGAAAAGGCCAATTCAAAGAAAAAGACAAATCCAAAGCCTGTGACTGCAGAATACTTCCTAACTCATTCTGTATGGCTGACAGAACAGTTACCTTCTAAGGCAGGAAGCTATTACTATTGAAACCTTATCTAGCTGTACTCTGTTTTCAAGGAGAGTCACTTGCTCCAACAATATTTCTCCTGGTTTCCTCTCTTTGTAAGCAACATTCCACTATTTATCTATTCAGCTCACCCACTTACTGTCTTTTGGTATCCTTGGTCTTTCCATCCCACTCAATCTCTCTCCATTAGGAAACCTCAAGTTAGATCACCTTTGAGGCATTCAAACTGCTCTAGATTTTTTCTTTTCTCAACCACATACCAGTTACCTCTTGGTCTGATCTAGACACTCCAACCAGGAGGAGCCCAAGCAGCTGCTGAAGCAGAGCTGTATTTCAGCAGAGTAGGGATACATCTAGCGCACAGTACCTCTGCTGCTTTTTAGGGAAATGTGTTTCTACGTCTACTAGCTGGCCAACTCCAGCTGCACTTGCCCACATCTAGTGTCCTCAGCTCCTCTGTTTTAGAGGCTTTACACAACATACAAGGTGAGACCGTCTACTTCCCACACACTCAAACAGTCCTGGGCAAACAGTCTGGGCAGTCAAGCCCCAGCCAATGCCTACTCTAAACCCACAGCAAAACCTCTGGGCTTGGGGACCTTCCCACACAGAGCACTGAACCAAGAAAACACAGGTCTGATACCACCAGATCCCACCGCAAGGTCACACAGGCTTTTTGCTACTGGCCTTTCACCCAACCTTGCCAACACAGGCAAGTCTCAGCACACAAATTGTCCATGGACCTGAGTTTTATTGGAGGGTTGAAGGCACATGAGGTACAAGAACCTTGTGTTGAGGCTTGCACAGCGTGCTCCCGGCCTCATCTACCCACCTTGCCTTTGTGCGTCTCTTGCAGCCACTGGCGCAGGCGGATCAAGCAGCTCTCCTGCATTGGGGTCAGCTGGCCCAGATAGCGCTCGATGTAATCAGCATCCAGCTTGTCACCTGGAGGGAGTAAAAGAGAACAGTTCAGAGGAGACCTGGCATAGCCAGAAAGGAGATTTCTACACAGCAGGTTACTTAGGATTTACACTGGAAGAGCTCAGAAGCCCTCATTTTTGATGCCTAAGGAAGTGAGGGATATTCTCACGGCGATTAAGGCATGACAACACAGGCAACATTTAAGAATCACTCCTCCTGTCTTCTGGAATGCTAATATTTCATTCAACCCTGGAATGCTTCAGCAGGAACTTCAGAAATATGAGCTCTAGCACCCATCTCCAACACCTGGACATTTAAATCCCCCAGTTCCCTACAGATCCCATGCAAAATTCCCATGACAAGAAGCTAAAAACCAGCTGGCTGAAAATTGGCACCAGAAAGGGAGAACAACACTACCATAACAGTACCATTTCTGACAGCAAGGGAGACTTTAAGGCATGAAGAGAAGCCCTGTGCAGACCAGCAGTTCAAGTTCCCTCTAGATCAGAGACAAAGGACAAGGGGTGCGAGACTGCCAGCATTCAGAGACAGAAGTAGATGTGTCATCCGAAGCTTGGATGTGCAGATGCCAGCAAGGAGAAAGTGGTACCCAAAGGGAAGCAAAGCACAGGCCAATAGCTGTGCTGGAGGTACAAAGGCACATGAGAAGGAGGGCTGGGAGATCCACCTCTGAGCTAGCTCTTCATCAAGCACGAAATACTTTCAGCAAGTACCCTTAATGACAGAATAAGGCCTGGACACCCACAGGATGGGCTGGTACTGACTGATAATACGGAAATTATAGCATAGAAGCGCTATGCCCCCACTGAATCCACCGAGCCAGAAAACAGGACAGCAGTCCCAGGGAAGCTGATCACTTCCTAAACATGAATATAAGCAAATAAGTAAGAGCTACTCTCCTTTTCTGCTAGATGGGATCTGCCACTCTTAGTCACAGAATGGTTTGGGTTGGAAAGGACCTTAAGATCATCCAGTTCAAACCCCCTGCCATGGGAAGGGACACATCATGCCAGATCATGTCACCCGAAGGCTCTGTCCTACCTGGCCATGAACACTGACAGGGATGGAGCATTTACAACTTCTCTGGGCAGTCTGTTCCAGCACATCACCACAGGGAAGAACTCCTTCCTTGTATCTAACCTGAACTTTCCCTGTTTAAGTTTGAACCCAATATCCCTTATCGCATTGCTACAGTCCCTGATGAAGAGTCCCTCTCTCAGATTAACTTGAACCCCAAAACACATGAATATTTCGCAGTCAACTCCTTTGAGGTTTTTTTATTCTTTTTCCAGATGGATTCCAATTCTCCTACCAGAGAAGGTCTGGTGACACCAGAACCATTGACAGTTCCAAATTCCAAGCCTTTCCCCTAGTTACACTCAGCAAAACAAGTGCTGTCTTTCCTTCCGAGGAATGACAACTCCTTTATCTAATACCACAGCTCTCAATTAAAAAGTCCCTCCTATTTCTTTTTGCAGAAAAGAATTTTATTTAGTCTAGAAGATACCATCAGATTAACACACAAAGATCTAGAAAGATAAAATCCAATTCAAGCATCTTGTGTGAGTAAGGCATTAGGCAACATTGTCTTGGCCTGATAGAGGGGCAAAAACCATCCAAATAAATCCTCAAGAATATGAATTTTAAAATAGCTAAAACGTTTCATTATAATTTAGGTATAGCATACTCAAGACACCTTTAAGTTTCTCAAATTTAAGGTATAAAGTACCTTAAAGCTAGATGAAAACCAAGTTTTCTTCCTATGCTCAAACTAAACCTATTGCAGGCAGAGTTTTTCTTGGCTTTTCAGTTTTTTGGGGGGAGAAAAATTCCATTGTTTGTGTTTTTCTTGAAGAAAATAACTTTCCTTCCTCCCCACCCACAATCCAGAAGAAAATCCTTATGCCAAAAGTAGTAAACCTAAACTTATTAGTCAGTGCTGTTCAAGGCACTTAGATCTGGACATCACATACCATCAGAGCTGAGAGCCTCTGCTGGAAGGCAGGAGCTGCCAGTTTGCTCTTTGGTAGTTCCAAGAGCTCCAGAGTCAAGGGCCACAGCAGCATCAGCAGCATCTCCAGCAGCTGGGGTTTGCTCATCCTTCTGCTCACACACACAGGGAGGTGTCCAGCGGGGGATGAACGTGATCCCTTGGGAGATCAGCTCCTTCAGATAGTGTTCAATCACCTCCTTGCCCTGAAGGGGATGACTCTCATTAGGAAAAAGCCACCCCATCTCCCCAGAACCAGCAAGGTGCAGGAAAACTTTCCTCAGGACAGATGACTAATGCTGTTAAACAGAAGAAAATAGTTGTCTCTTTCCATCTGCACAGCCCTGCTGGAAAACTTTGGAAGCACCATACAAATGGTGAATTACAACACTGGCCAAGCAAATGCCAATGCCAATGCAACACTTGTATCCCCTCTCCTGCTCCCAAGCCATCAATTAGCTGCCCTGTTCCTATGCAGCCCAAGGGGAAAAAAAAAAAAAGGCCACCAAAAGGAAACCGCTCTTCCCAAGCTGAGAGACAGGGTGCTAATTTTTACCCAGAACTTTCTCTTCCTGCAGAAGAACATTGTCCTCAGTGTGCGAGAAGCCTGGCACCCACCACATCCACTGCCATCCTCCTCTGGCACAGCCTGCTCCCTCCTCTGCACAGACAAATTCCAGCAAGCACACTGTTTTTCTGCTCAGTGTACGCTGGCTTTTTCTTACTGAGAGATTTCAGAGACATGAGCAAAAGTATAAAACTAGACTGGCTCTATCTCACAGAGGCACACTGAGAGCAGGTGTTTGAGAGCGGGGTTTCTGGCACAAAGGACAGCCCATCTTACCCGCTTGATGTTTGAGGTATACTGCTTCATGGCAATCTTTTCCACTGTGCTTTCAAAACCGAAAAATGACTTGATGTCGAGAGATGCAGATTGTTCAAAGCAAGTCCACTCTTCATTCTCAGGGTGAACCTAAGCCCAAAGACAGACACAGGGTTGGATGGTAGCAGACTTCTCACAACATATCAGTGCCCTTGCCCCTGGTACAACTGGCTATTTAATCTCCAGAGCTAGAGACTGAGGGCACAGAAGAGGCTTCCTATGAGGCACCAACAGACCCATATTTAAGTCAGGTTAATTCTCCCAGAGCAATGGAATGCATCATGAACTGGACATATTAATGTTTGTGGTTGTCCTGGGTTCAGCAGTAGCAGTCATTTTTCTCCTTCTTGGTAGCTGGTGCAGTGCTGTGTTTTGACTTTCGGCCTGGGAACAGAGCTGATAACAATGGTGTTTTAGTCTGACCAAGGACTTTGTGAGCCTCATGCTCTGCCAGGGAGGAGGGGAAGCTGGGAGGAAGCAGAGACAGGACACTTGACCCAAACTGACCAAAGAGGTATTCCATACCACAGCACGTCATGCCCAGGATGTAACGGAGAGTTACCCGGAAGGGCTGGGAGTCTGCAGGGTTGGAGGAGGTATCGGTCGGTGCTTGGTCGGGCTGGGGGGGGGGGGGGGGGCAAGTTATCGGTCAGCTGGTGGTGAGGTGTTGTATTCTCTTCTCTTGTTATTACCTTTATCATTGTTATTATTGGTAGTAGCAGCAGTGATTTGTGTTCTACCTTAGTTACTAAACTGTTCTTATCTCAACCCGTGGGAGTTGCATTCTTTTCGGTTCTCTTCTCCGTCCCTTTGGGAGTAGGGGGAGGGCAAGAAGAGGGGGGGACAGTGAGTGAAGGAGCTCTGCCTGGTTTAAACCACGACAGTTCTTTTTTGGCGCCCAACGTGGGGCATGAGGGGTTGAGATAACAACAGATCTGACCGGATTAATAGTCACTCGTTGCAATGCTGATTTATTGGCTCTCAGAGTTGTTCTTGTTGATCTCACAGTTTCAGAATGTAGTACCTTACTTAGAGCCCCTATTTGCTGTGTTAGTGTTTATCAAGTGTGGGGCTTGGGCTAAGGTTCTTGTCTCACTGTGCTTTATGGCAATGACTTGTAATACGGGCGGGCTCCAGCAGGAGGGCGGGACGGACGTGGCCGTGGACTTGTACCTGGCCGTCCGGCTGCTCTTCACCGGCCTGGCCTTCGCCCTCGCCTCCGTGAGGCTGCGGGGAGCCGAGGGGGAGCGGCCTCGGGAGCCGGCGGCTGCTGAAGCGGCCCGGGAAGCAACCGGCGGCGGGAGCGGGGCCGGGAAGCCGCGAGGGGACGGCTGCCGGTGGAGGAGGTCGGGGCGGTCGAGGAGCGGAAGGAGGCGGCTGCCGAGCAAAGGGAGAAGGCGGCGGAGGAGCCGAGCCCAGCCCCGCGACGGCCGAGAGCATTCCCCGGAAGCCGCCCGCCGAGCCCCAGGAGGACGCAGGAGACCACGCAGCATTTCCCAGCAAGGCAGAGGAGGAAGAGCTGGACTCAGGAAAAGAGAAGCTGGCGGTGGGAGAGCCGGCAAGCACAGCAGCTACACCAGCCCCAGTGACGAGTACAGCAGCATCAACTGAGAGTTCTGGAGGTTTTGAATGGCCTTTGGGTACCCTTGGGACCTGCCTGCTGATTGTGATGGGGATCAGCATGTTGGCACACACACAGAGTGTGTGCAACCCACCACCATTTTGTCTGATCTCAAAAGTTAAGCAGACTCAGGTTTGGGTCTTGTCTTTGGTTAGACGAGCATATAGGAGGACCAGGAGATTTTCCCCAAGGCTGGACAGTCATGAGTGGCAGGGCATGTGGGACAGCATGGGCAAGTATCTAGTCCACTGGGCCCCTCCAGTGCTTTGGAAGCGTCGGAGATGGAAGGCAGCTGTATGGAGTCCCCAGCAACAAGCTGCAGAAACTGCTGAAGGGGACAGTGAATTATTTTAAGCCAGGTGGGCCCATGGCACTTCAGGCCATCAGAGCAGATATGCAACATAGAGATGGACTCATGGTCGAGGGGTGGATTTAGCAATGGACACTATTGCCCAGATTATTCACGAGTGTGAACACTGCACACAGTCTCTCCTGCTCTGGAAGACTGTTACAAGAGATGGAGCCTGACATCATGGACCAGATGGACTCAGCAGTGCATGGACCAGTCCCTATAAAACTAACATAAGAGTGATGGCATATTGAAAATGTGGGATCTGAGCATGACGTGAATGGTATGGAATAAGGGGTGGGTAATGTCCTGGGCTCAGGAGTAGCAGTCATTTTTCTCCTTCTTGGTAGCTGGTGCAGTGCTGTGTTTTGACTTTCAGCCTGGGAACAGAGCTGATAACAATGATGTTTTTGTTTGGCCAAGGACTTTGTGAGCCTCATGCTCTGCCAGGGAGGAGGGGAAGCTGGGAGGAAGCAGAGACAGGACACTTGACCCAAACTGACCAAAGAGGTATTCCATACCACAGCACATCATGCCCAGGATGTAACTGGGAGTTACCCGGAAGGGCTGGGGGACTGCAGGGTTGGAGGAGGTATCGGTCGGTGCTTGGTCGGGCTGGGGGGGGGGGGGGGGGCAGTTATTTGTCGGCTGGTGGTGAGGTGTTTTATTCACATCCCTTGTTATTTCCTTTATCATTGTTATTATTGGTGGTAGCAGTAGTGATTTGTGTTATACCTTAGTTACTAAACTGTTCTTATCTCAACCTGTGGGAGTTGCATTCTTTTCAATTCTCTGTCCCTTCAGGGGTAGGGGGAGGGCAAGAAGACGAGGGGGGACAGTGAGTGAAGGAGCTCTGCCTGGTTTAAACCACGACAGTGGTTAACCCCAGCATTCTTTACATGCACAAGATTAAAAACTCCCTGCTCCAGCTGACCTGAACAGTAATATTTATAGCAAAAGTTGCACTAAAATAGTGACTGCTCTCAAAGTTTCTTTACAGAAAGGCAGGGATTGCACATACAATTGAAAACCCCTACATCTGCAAGAGAAGAAACACAAAACTTTTTTTCTAGTTTTGCATAGGCAACTCAACCACTTATGTTGGTCTTCCCCTCAGAACACAAGACATGGCAGAACAGAGGGATTTCCCACTGTCAGTTCAATATAGAATCCCAGACTGGTTTGCGTTGGAAGGGACCTTGAAGCTCATCAAGTTCCAACCCCCTGCCATGGGCAGGGACACCTTCCACTAGACCAGGTTGCTCCAAGCCCCGTCCAACCTGGCCTTGAACACTGCCAGGGATGGGGCAGCCACAGTTTCTCTGGGCACCCTGTGCCAGCTCCTCAGCACCCTCACAGGGAAGAACTTCTGCCTTACGTCTAACCTGAACTTTCCCTGGTTTAGTTTGAACCCATTGCCCCTTGGCCTATCATTACAGTCCCTGATAAAGAGTCCCTCTTCAGTACCCATATACGCCTTTCCTTTCTAGCCAGTTCCTCTCAGTTACTCTACATAAAACCTATGTACTTTTTTCCTTTTTCAAATTTAACCTTTTTCTGAGAGGGCTCAGCCTCTTCTCTGTAGGTGCTGCTGTTCACAAACTGACACGACAGAAAGAAATTCCAGCCCACACACAAAGACAGGAGCTCTATAAAGGACACAAATTCCCCCAGGGGAACATATTAAGTAACTGCAAGAGCAGGATCCTATTTCTCCAAGTTGCTTCAGAGAGCACTGCAGAAAAGGAAAGATGAGAATAAACCTGTTTCCGGTGCACTCTGGCAGGGAAAAAGGAACTGGTAAAAATAGAGCCGGGAAGCGCCGTGAGGATGCAGCCCACAAGCTCCCGCCCTGGAGTGGGAAGAGTGCTTCCCTCCGAGCCCTGCTGTTGACTTTCCTTCCAAAGGATATGAGCAGGAGGCAACACAGCCGAAATCAGCAAGTGCAACAACATCTGAGCAATTCTCCAGAGCTGACCTGGGAGCTGTCAGCATCTCTCACGATGAGGGAAGCCTGACCTACTGCAGTTTTTCCGGAAGCCCTTTAGCCAGCAAGTGATCTCTGCCTCAGGAAACCCCCTCAGCATCAAATACATTAACAGCTTTTCAACCTTTGTCTTGCCTGAAACAGCAGCTACTTACAGTTTGCTTACTTCCAAGAAGCTGAGCTGTTGTCCAGTTGCCAATGAGGCAGGTAAGTAACTGGATCTAGACTTTTGTTTAGAGAACAAAGAGCAGTATCTGATTGCTTCCAGAAACAGATGAAGCTATTTAATGGTGACTGAGCCCTAACAGCATAGTTACAATGAAAAAGCATACTACTGCTGAAGATACAGCCACAAAGTGAGACACCCCAGGCCACAAACAGAGCTCTGGACCTTCCTCCAAATGTTTCAAGCGTGAAGATCATAACAAGTGCAAGTTTTACCACCTTATATGTGGGCAAAATTAATTGCCAGGGTTCTCTCTGGCCCTCATCATAATAAATATTGAGGATTTCCTTCTAAATATCTAGATCTAAATACACACTCAAGCTCCAAATGCTTCTACTAACTTGAATTTCAACCACTACTCTCACTGTAGGGCCTAGCACTCCATCAGAGAAGCACAATCAACCTAAGAAAGTTTCTCAAGGTCTACAAAAGCATTGGAAAACCCTAAGATCCAGCAGCCTTCCCAGTCCAAGAGTGTCTATCCACAGTACGCTACAGTCCAGTGCTCAAATTCAGTCAAGCAACTTTACTCTGCATACGAGTACAGGATTTTGTTTATTTGTCTGTGAAGGAAGGGTTGGAAGCACTTACTGAGTAGCTACATGTCTCAAGAACGACAACACGGTTGGCAAAAGTCTCGTTGTGGGCTTCAATGCGGAGAGTTCGCTCTTTCCAGTTGACTGTGTTTTTCTGGATGAAAAACACATATTCTACCCCTGCAATCTGAGAAGGATGAAGAACCAAGAGGAGGAGGAAAAACAGAGAGAGTAATTTTAGGAGCCTTTATCTATCTGACCCAGTCAACAAACCCCAGGGTTCCACTTGCCTTCTTCAGCAGCCTAGGAGCATCCACATTCAGTTTGCAGCTCCGTTCAATGACATGTATAGCTCCATCATCACTCCTGGATTCATGAAGGATTTCACTCCCCAGGAAGACTGGGATCTCTGGACATGTAGGAAAGCGTTTCTCATATGCCTGGGAGTGAAAACAAAGCAAGTTTCAGATTCTGGATAGATCAACTTTAACTCTTCCCAAATTAATTAATTCCCTTACAGTAAAAGCCACACAGAACAGAGGCCCTTTACCTCTGAGGAAAAGGGAACCAACACAGAGGTTGAAGTTAAAGCCAAATAGTTATGAACAGAGCCAGGATCTGCTCATTTCAGTCATCAAGCCAAGCATGTCTTAACATAACTTATCCTTCACACAAGAAATAGAAGCAAAATAACTCAAACATCAGGAACCTAATCTTTGGCTAGCAAAAGCAAGCACAGCTTTTCTGATTTCTGCTAGCTAAAGGCTCAACCCAGAGACAGTAACATTCAAGTCAGACATTGCCTGTATGAAGAAGGCTATTGAAAAATATTTAGTACTCCTGTGCCTTAAAATGTGATGTGTGAAACAGTTCCAGCTGCCCTGGACTATCAAGGGTAAGGCCTCCAATTACTGGCTACTCACTTAATCCATTTCTAAAATAATTCTGTCCTGGTTCTGAAGTCTTCCTTGTTTTAATTAACCAAACCCTCTGAAAAGCCTTTTACCCAAAGCTTCATCACCAGCTGTAGCAAAAATCCAGCTTTTCATGGCCCTTGCGTAAACGGTACCTACTGTGACTCCTCTCTAACCTCTCATTACGTTGCAGGATCTTTGCAGGATGGAATGTTTTCCTTGCATTTCTGAAAAACATCTTGCATTTTGTGATGCTGTTGTAGATATGGAATTGAAGCAACTAAAGTACAAGCAGTCCAGGGTTCAGGTACAGCAGGAGGAGAACCTGTGCTCTCTTTCCATTGCACTCTAAGAGTTACACTGGTCTGGTCGTAAGATGTTTTTGCTATCAGTCCAGAGCTGAGCCCAACCTCTACAAACAGCTGCTAGCTTCCTGTCTTCTGTAAGAGACAACTGTTTTATACAGCACATAGTGCTCTCATGAGTCTTTATATCTTTATCTACCACAAAAGAAAACATTAATGTGATAATGATAAAGACCAGCTCAATTGCCAGCACATGCACAGCGCTGTGGGCATGCTCAGGGTGGCTGCAGTCTCCATTACTACAGCAGTTTGAAGGCTAGTTGCCCCATTCCTGTACCCTGGAATAATACCTGCTCTTAAAATAGCTCAGGCTATTAAAGACACATTCCCTATCTCCTGCTACTAGACTTCTGGATGGAATAGAAGTTATTTCAGATTATCATGGTGCTCTAGTATCAGGAGGAAAGAGCAAACAGACAACCAGCATTGAGTTAGCCAGAAACAAAGTGCAGAGGTCTTGAAGTCATCCTCTCCAAGTCACTGAAGTAGTGTTCTGCTTGTTTTGCCACATTTCTTTGAGAACTTCCCCCATATCCGAGAGACCACTGCACGTGCCTTCACCCCTGGTTACAAGAACAACAAAACCTGGTTTGATAAATACAGAACTTCCCACAGCAAGTGAGTTTCCAACAGCAATCCACCTGGCTCCATGCAACCAAAAGCACACACATTTCTTTAAGCAGCTTAATTTGTTATGATGGGACATCATGGATTCCAGCTACCCACTCCTAGTTACACTGCACTTCCCTCAAGGGTCACAGAGCAGAGGGGCTGCATCCCTCACTACCTGCTCTCAGGTATCCGCAGTTGCCAGCAGATTAATCCTCTCAGGCAAAGTTAATACTCCCTACTTGTGCCTCTACCTATCCTCCCCCAATCCTCCAGACTCATACAAGCAAGAGTCTCTCCAGGCCACCATTCCTTGTTACTGGAGCCTCAGTGGACAGTGAAAGCTGTGAACACCTTTGTAGGCCACTGGAATACCAGAATATTTAGCTACTGTTTTTCAACTGTTTGTCCCATGCCACTTCTTACACATGCCCTTAACATACTTGCGACAAGTATAACTGAAATTCCTACCCTAAAAGAAAGCTGCCCCATATAACCCCATGGCTTTGGAAAACAATAGTTAGCATAGAGATTAGACACCACCTCTAGAGCCAGAAGGTCACCTTGAGAATGGTACTAGATTATCCATACTTTTGACAGCAGATCATAAATTCACCCAAATACTAATAAAATCCCACAGCTCTGTTCCTGCAAGGAGCACCAGGCCCTCCTCATCCTCAGCTCACAGCACCATGCCCCATGCTGCCTGAACACAAGCACAGTCTCCTCCACCTCAGCTCACAGTGCCAGGAAGCAGGTAACGTGGCATGTGCCAGGGCTCCACCTTCACCAAGCAGGAACAAGGCTGAGCCAACACCATCTATTTCTCTTGGATCAGGGCTGGCCAAGGATTTCTTGCCTCAAGTACTCATATTTCCCACAAATTTAAGAGTTACAAAGCAGTTGGAGCAGAAGGAACTGCCAAATAGGGTGATCTCAGCTTCTCACCCTCTGCTCTTTCAGGGGTACAGCTGTGCCAGGAACATTTGAGGGAGTCTGCAGAGAAACAAGAGCTGTTCTACTAATGATCAAAGTACAGATACCATTCCAAGGCCTCACTTCAACTGCTTCACTGGGGTACTGAGCTGCAAGAACCTCCTCACCACAGAAAGGACACATTGGCCAATCTGAAGCCACACACACCACTGAATCCAGGTATCTCTGGCTTGCACTTGAAGATAAAGCCACCGGATCTCATCACACAACTGTTTCTTTCTCCACTAAGTATGCACTTGACCTAGAGACCAGCTTCCTAATGTCCTGGTCTTGGTTTTACTGACAGTTCAACTAACAGAGTGCAGTCACTATTTCAGACACGTCTATGCACAATCCTAGTGATATAACGAAGGTCAGTCTGAACCCATCACCTAAATAGGTGGAACATTTCCATATTTGAGAAAATACCAATGTGTGAAAGGGATTCCAAGTCCTTTGCTAATCTTTGCACAACTACTCAAAAAATACAGCAGCTGAAGATGCCTGAGATCATATGAAGGACAGCTGAAGCACCACACTGCTGTCGCAGTAAAGTTGTGCTAATAACATGCCTGAGCTTCTACCCCTGAAGGGACTGACCTGTGAGAACAGCCCATCCTTTGCACCCAGCATCCTCCGCAAAAACACTAGATTTCTGTTCCAACAGAGAAATTGAAGGAAGTCATAAAGACAGATAAATGTTTCAAGGTGTTTTTTCCAAACCATTGACAGAACTAGAACTAGAGAAGGCTCTGAGGAGACCATACAGCAGCCTTCTAATGTCTAAAGGGGGCCTACAAAACATCTGGAGAGGGGCTTTGGACAAGGGCCTATAGAGACAGGCTTTAACCTGACAGAGGGGAGATTGAGATGAGCTCTTAGGCAGAAGTTCCTCCCTGTGAGGGTGCTGAGGCGCTGGCACAGGGTGCCCAGAGAAGCTGTGGCTGCCCCATCCCTGGCAGTGTTCAAGGCCAGGTTGGACGGGGCTTGGAGCAACCTGGTCTAGTGGAAGGTGTCCCTGCCTGTGGCAGGGGGTTGGAAGTGGATGAGCTTTAAGGTCCCATCTCAGCCAAAGCTGACAAACAATTAGTCACATGACAATTAGCAATGATTAATCAACAGTGATATGGCTGAAGATTAAATCAGTAAAGAGTGCTTTGACCAAGGTGTCTCTGCAATCTCCTAGGAGATGCCTCTGCATGGCTTCTCCTCTGCTGGCCAAACAGATGTATCAACACTGAAATAGAAGAAAATCAATTTGTGAGAGGAGTCTTTGAAAACAGAAGGAAGCCACACTTAAGTGTTCTTAACACTTGGCAGGGGGGGAGGTGAAATACACCATAATCAGTACAAAAAAAGTAAAAAAAAAAAAGCATCCGTGAGATTGCCCTGAAGGTCAGGCAGATGCCAAACTTTACCAACTTCTACAAGTGAACAAATCAAGTAACATTCTAAAGTCTCACAACCACAGAGAAAAGGAGAAATTACCCTCCTCTAGAATCCCCCTACTTCACCTGCCTAACTCCTCCTTCTCCAAGGCAGAGTCCTTTGCCTTAGCAGAACTGAGGTGTTACATATTGACAATGTAAGTGTTTTCCTGCTCCCCTTCCAGTTTAGTCTCCTGCAAACTGACAATAGCTGTACCCACTGCTGTTCCCTGTATAAGCCAGAGAACACAGCCAGAGGGCAGGATCTTTTCTAACAGCTACTCCTGTTTCTCCTCTGCAGGTTTCAACATCCCTTCCTAGCAAGTGACCGTGTGTAATCAACTACACAGAGGCCTCAGGAATTCAAAACAACAGGACTTCCAAGCACTGAATTACTGCATGAAACAAAACACCTCAAAACCCAAACCCTCCTGCACACCTTGAGGCTTCTGTCAGCTTCCACCAGCCCACTGTCTGCTGGGTCCTGGGGAGTTCTGATGTGCTCCAAGAGAGGCAGCTTCTGGTAGATGATCTAGTTTCATACATTAGTATACCAGAGGAAACATTATCCTCTCAGTCTTGCGGCTGCATACCAACTCCCAGAGCAGCAGATCTGGCTCTCCATGCACCAGTCACCCAAGACAAGCTTCTCACCAATACATACCAAATAGGCAAACTGGTTTGGGCTCTCCCTGTCAGTATGCAGATCCTTTAGCAAAGTAAAGCTTGTGTGCTGAATGCTGCTGTGCATGAAGTCATGCAGAAACGCATCAAGCTATTTTAGAATGGCAGTTGGCAGGAAAACATTCATGTTCTACTTGACAAGTGATGCTCTGAAGTGGCTGCATGGCCATCGTGTCCTCAGGGCTTTTTCATAGTTGAAGCGATTTCTTAGTGACAGCATCATGGAGATCTGCTATTTCAGATTCGAGTGAGAGCACAAAAAAGGGAAAAAGTATGTACTGACTCCTATATGGTGCCAAGATGAACTTAAGAAGGATTTTCCAGAGTGTAAAAGCTCAGCTATGGGGAAAAGTTACATTGAGTAGAAAACATAAAGGAACCAAACTGTTATGCACCTGATGTAAACAGAAACTATTACAGTCAATATTGTATGAATGTATTACAAGGATAAAACTTCATCCTTGTGCTAAAAGCTAAAACACTTCAAGCTCTCACCATCAAACACTGTTTTAAGCCATGTTAACAAGATTCTTCAAGGTCATGTTACAGTCACATACAGTTTGCCAGGATAAAGGAAGAAAGTATACACCTATGTTCAGATGAACAGGAAATGAGGGGGATATATAACAGGCTTTGAGCTAAAGATGTCCAGATCTCCAACCCTTTGAGAAGGGAAGATTAGAAGCAACAAAGATCCCTCATCACTTTTAAGTGGGAAACAGATGCATTTGGACTATCTTTTGAGCAGTCTGATGATACATAAATGCTCCTCTCCAGATTCAGGTGTTTTCAGATTATGACCTTCTAGGAAGGTTAGTCATCATTTCATCTTGCAGTCCCTCCTGTTAAGAACAAGACTATATGTTTTCACCATACACAGTAACCCCTTGGCTTTGTAACCACTACAACAGATGCCAGCTACTTGCTAACCACAGTAATGTAAAATAAAAAAGCACATGGAACAACAGGGAGAGGGGAGGGTCCAAATGAATAGTTGGGGTACAGAAGTGTACTGAAGTTAGGGAAAAGGGAACTTAATTTTAAGGAGGTGCAGAGCATCTGCAGAGTAGCAGAAAAAGTCTCTGGGTCCCAAGTGGAAAAAAAAAAAAACAAACAAAAACTGTCCTGGGTTCAGCAGGACACAAAGAACAAAACACAAACACAAACCACTTGCTGGAAAGAGGAAGATTTGCCAGTGAAGTCCACTGGACCACAGTACCCAGGCTACAAACATTGTCCCAGTGTTCTCTCTCCCTGGACTCCAGCCAATAATTTGCCTCATTGCTTCAGATTTTGGTGAAAGAAACAATTCAGGGAGCAGCAGCTGCCTATTACAATAGAGGCACATCTGAGTGACACAGCGAAACCAGGACATGCACTGCAGCTGCACAAAACTAGCTCAGGAAACTACTAACATGCCTGACCTCCTGCCTCGGAAGGACCAATATCCCACTGCAGCTATTCTACTATAGCATTCTCCTCTGCTTCCTAGAGAAGACACTTAGTGCTGGAGCAGGTCAAGTCAAATAGTACAACACACCAGCCTTTACAAAGAACTGCAGAAGTAATGCCTTACTCAGGAACCCAGAGAAGCTGTGGCTGCCCCATCCCTGGCAGTGTTCAAGGCCAGGTTGGACAGGGCTTGGAGCAACCTGGTCTAGTGGAAAGTGTCCCTGCCCATGGTAGGGGGTTGGAACTGGATGAACTTTGAGGTCCCTTCCAACACAAATCAATCTGGGATTCTATGACACATCTGCCATCGCCTGTGGTGGAGAGCACGAGATACACAGAAATAGAAAAGCAAGGGAGCAGACATCTCAGGTGACTAACACCTTAAAGAGCAAAACATAGCAATCAAGAGTCACATCACACACACACAGTGAGTCACCCCAAAGGCAAAAAAGCCAGCTTACGAAGTAATGCCTAGCTGGAAGGACAGTCTGTCATTGCCAGAAGCTGCTGTGAAAATGTAAGTTAGCCATAACATGGGGTCAAACCTGGACAGGTCACTGCTCAGCAGCTTAAAAATCCATGCTACATGAGATGCAGCAATTCGTGATGATTCTGGATTTTCTCACTTCTTTCAATCCCTTCTCAAGAGCTTATTATGTGTCTTCTGCACCTACACATTCAATAGAAGGGAGAAGGGTCTTTTGGTCACTACAGGAATACAAGCTAACAATGATACCTCTGGCTCTGTTGTCTCCTTGTGTTATGCATCAGTGCCATTGAACTGTAGCTTACTTTAGAGCAAATCCATTCCTGCACTAGACTGTACTGATCAGGTTAAACTTGAGGCACAGAAATAAGCCTCCACGTTACAACTGGAGAAGGCGATTAAACAGGGACTATCCTGTACAGACTCTTCTCTCCAATCCACACATGGTACCAGCACCATCAACTCCTAAACCATCCATGCCCAGCAGTCTTACCAGTGGAAATGTAAAGCTGAAGAGAGTTGGATGATCCCCACAAGACACACTAAGCAGGCCAGATGTGCAAGGTTGAAAGCAGTTCTCCAGGACTTGGAACAAATCAGCAGCTCTTCCATCCATTTCCAGCAGCTGTGGTAAACCAGCACTCAAACATTTTCCACTCATTTGAGGGGAAATGTCCTGCACCATAATCTCAAGGGAAACATCAGCTCTTTTCTCAGCCTATTACTCACTCTTAGCCTGCTTAATACCAGGAGGAGGTGGTGGCAGGGCACAGGGCCTCAACACACAAGTACAGCTGTGAAGAATCATTCCAGCTGACAGAGATCATTACTTTTAGACTTCTGTTGCCAAATGCTTCTCAGCATTAAGATGATGGGATATTTATAGTGTATCTTGACAACACAGTTTCAAACCATCAAGTCACACTGAACCATCATGTCT
The DNA here is from genome assembly GCF_028554395.1 of Pezoporus wallicus. Taxonomy (NCBI): domain Eukaryota; kingdom Metazoa; phylum Chordata; class Aves; order Psittaciformes; family Psittacidae; genus Pezoporus; species Pezoporus wallicus. The sequence continues at coordinate 2,320,246 of NW_026637828.1, read as the reverse complement.
TGAGTCAACACTAGATCCTCTATAAGTGCATAGAATGTTAACCCAATAGCTTCTGACAATCACAACAAACTTACCTTCAAAATATGGCAAAAAGAGGCACAAGGGAAGCTGCCTTCTATGAGATACCTGGCACAAACCATGCCTGCAGACAGACCATCCACATTTGGAGATGATTTGTCTGCAGTCAAGAGGCAAGTGCTATAGACTTAACAATCCTGACAGACACAGCAGATTCTGTTTTGTAAGGGAGTATCCATTTCCTAACTACTGCTCAGATTACACATGTGATATGGATCGAACACCAAAGAACAACTATTTTAAAACATTTCCCCCCTTGCACATTCCTTCTCAATCTCCAGGGTACTGCCCACCAGAAATACTATTTCAGACAGTATCTGAAAACTGTGCATTATTATCTACATCCCAGCAGCTCCAATGGAGCTTTGGAGCTCTAGGCATACAGGCTACACACTGCAAAGCTCTACCCTGTGCTATCTGCAGCTATCCAAGGACACAGTGGGTAGCAGGCCACTTCTTTGGCACTCCTGCAAATGCTGCATTTAGAGCTCCACTCCAATTTCTTTGGCTCCTCTGCAGAGCCCTCTGATCAGCTGCACCATCACGACTGTTTCAGAGAGATTCCAGCTGCCAGAGACCACTCTGCTCTCCCTGCAGCACATGCTCCTCTGCTTTCAGTGTTCACACTTGAAAGTAGAGGCTATGAACAAACATCAAGTAGTTTAGTTAAGATTCTACTTTATTTAAAACTAGCCTGGGATGATACTAGACTAATGACAACTTGGAGTTCCAGATAGGTATATTCTATCTAATTATAATATAGAGGAATTCCCAGAACTGTATTCTGTGGTGCATCTGTGCTGTAGGCACTGTAAGATACTAGACTGTAGTTGATCTAGACAGCAAATCTGCATACCTTATGTAGCAAGACAGCAGCAGCCTGAGACCTGGATGAGTTGTGAACACACACATTGAACTTGTCACTCTAAACAAACCCACAGAACTAATGGAATCCTTGCTAGACATCAGTCTGCTTTTATGTTGCACTGCTTTCACACACCATTTTCTCTCTTATCACATACCCCTCTCCCATTTTATCTGTCACCAACTTGTACTGCAAGCTGTTTGGGCCACACTGTGGTGCTTACCCAGCAAAAGAGGGCTCAGAGGTTCTGCAGCAAGCAAAAGCATTACCACATCAGTCAGTGAAAACACTGAACCCTTTAAGACACCACAGTATTAGAGAACATGCACAATACAGCAGGATTTAAGCAGTCTATATACTCGATGTGCTAAACGCAACAGGAGGAAGTCATTAACTGAAGCTACTCAAAGATCTGACATCTTTAACACAATGCATGTGGATGTTGAAATGGCATAAATAATTTTGAAAAGATGTATGGAAAGCAATTGTAGCGGTCAGGACTTGAACTTCAGAGTTTCTTCTGCAGCTAAACCTGACAGCAAAAATAGCACAGAGCGGCTTTCAATCAGAGTGCATATACAAGCCTCCAACACTACTGGCACAAAAGAACGTTGGGATGATTGTGCAAGAAGTGATGCACTTTGATTTTAGTTGTACAGGATGTTTGATTTTGCATGTAACTGTGAGCCAGAACCTCAACTGCTGGAAAGGAGCAAAGCTTCAGTGGCTGCAAAGCAGTTTTGCCAGTGTGCAAATAGTCAGTGCAGCCGAGGCTGATCTGCTGGGGGATTATTTAGGGGCAAGAGCAAGGACCCCTGCCAAATCCAGCTACTGTCATCCAGACTGCTTCAGCGGAGTCAGGCATGAGAAAGGCATCTCTCACAGGGACCACAGATATTTGCTCTCGATGGGCTACAACCCTGTGTTACAAGATCAGAGAGCAAATACGATGGAGGAATATTTTCTGCTGCTTGCCTCCATTTCTGACTGTAAATAAACCTGCAACATTTGGAGACTGAACTAAGTTTGCCACCCAGCTTATTAGTGCCCTGTCTACTCAAACCATACTGAGAAGAAACAGATGTACACACAATGTCCTGCTTTATCTTACCTGAAAAACAGAGCACTTCATATCAACTACATGCAAAGAATTGCCACTGAAACTAGAAGAGAATCACAGAGCTGTTTGCAAGGACCTTAGATGGCCAAGCTTTCACTTGCAGACATAGGCAAGAATCACAATCTGCCACCCAACAGATCTGTTAGAGACTGAGCAGTGCTCAAGAAATGCTCATGTACCACACATTCAACCACTGAACAACCACCCCCCTTCTCAAAAGGATGTTGCACACAGTAGAAACACCCTAGACTGAAGTGTACCACTCAACTGGTGCAGTGAGAAGCACACACCACTGCTGTCCATGTGTGTGTTTTCAAGAGACAGGGCTCTGAACTGCTCATATATGTGTCAACACATGCCATGGGCAGCACCAAGAAATGAGGTCAAGCAGAAAGCAGCACTGACTTGCATTGTGCACGCGCAGGGCTCAAGAGCAGCTTGGTCTGAAGCATGGTGTACAACCGGTACATGCAGTGAGAGCTGATACTGCTGCTGCAAACTACCAGATGCCAGAGCTTTGGTCTGTCTTTTCAAAGCCATGACATATTTTTAGGTAACAGCAGTAAATCTCTCACAGGCTGCAAACATAAAGCCAATATCCTGTATGCAGTAAGCTTAAATGTCAAGTTACATATATAAATATATTCACATATACATATAGCTTTTTAGCTTTGAACTAAACCCAGCCTTTAACCTACTAGTATTGTGTTTTGCAGAGCTTTCATTTCACAGAAAATATATATCTCAGATAGTAAAGTCATAAAGGTTTGATTTGGTTCAAGGTGCAAAACCTGCAATCAGATCATTCCGCTTTTCAGGCTCTGCATCCTTTACCATTCCCTCAGCATCAGGCTGTGCAGGAAGACCCTTGGCTTGCAGTGGAAACTATCAATCACTATTAGCAGTGATAAGAGCTGAATGTGAAGCCCATTGCCAATGTGGCAAGAGGACCAAATAACTGACACAAGTGCTGTCATGAAGCTTCTCATTTACACCACAATTGCAGCAACTCAGACTATACATCAAGTATGGAAGAGTCCTTGGGGGGTGTTATTTTAGATCTGTAGCTTTAGGAACCATCCAAAGAACACTCAAAGTATGTGAAAATGGCAGGTGTCATTTGCAAGTGCAAAGGGTTGAACACACTACTAAAATTAATGGGAACAAAACTCCCTATGCTTTCAAAGCTAAAACTAATAAATTCACTAATAGACCTAGTAATTCACTGGCAAACAATGATGGTAAATACATGGTCTCAGCTTTGTTTCCTGTACAGCTATGCATTTTGGACTTGCTCGCCCAAATCAAATTCTCATCTCCACACAGAGAAGGCTCACAATAAGTTACAGAGTAAGCCACCATTCATGAGCTACTGCAGAATTACCTTCTGGATTTTTCCCTCATTATAACATTTTAGTAAAAAAACAAACAAACAAACAACCCCCTCAAAAAAAACCAAAGAAACCTAAAACAAACAAAAAAACAGCAAACAAAAACACCTTTCAGCTTTAAAAGTAAAACTATTACACAAAGAAACCAAAGAGTATGTTTATACTTAGGGATTTTCTTGTGTGTAAAATAAAATCAGGAGACATCTGCAATTTCAAACTCACTGATCTAATTGAAGACAAGATCAGGCCCAAAGAAGCATGGACAGGCCGTTTAAAAGGGCAGCCCCATTTAAAAAGAGATGCAAAATAGAAGAGATAAAATTGAAAGGAGAAACATGACGAGATAACAAAACACCAAGGTTCTTTTTAAGGGATGAAGCTGTCAGGCACTGGTTATAATTTGAAGAGCATGACATTTTTGATTCTTTAAAGTGAGTGCAGGTTAGGAACAAAGCAGGTGAATATGAGTACTGTGAATTAGAATAGGTGTGGAAAGATCATCCTTTGTTTAAGCCTTTTTAGAAGGGAGGGTTCTTCTAACAAGAAAAAATTCAGAGCTCCTGAATGACCACAAGAGGCTTGGCAAGCAGATTCCTTTTTAGTTCCTCAGATGTACAGGACTGGCAAAGAGAGCAAGAAGGGGGAACATGATCCTCCTTCCAAGGACTTGGAAGATATGTCAGACCTACTGCCTGTGAATGCCAGAACCCAAGCTGCACAAGCATTAGTTAGTGTAAACCCATAAACAATAACCCATAGATATGCAATAACAAAGGTATTAACTGTAAGAGCACCAGCTCATCTGTCAAGCACAGCCCTGTGCTGTCTAGAGGAGGAGCAGCACACACATACACCCTGTACAAGCCCAAGGAAGATAAATTGAAACTGAAGGCAAGGCTCAACAAAAGACGTGTTTTTATGTGCGTCTGAACAAGGAAGCAATGAAGCCATTGCCTCATTTGGTTATGACGACCCTATTTCTCAGGCCTCCTATCTCAACGAAGTACACACAGTTTTCTGTAGTGGGGTCCAAATATCCAAGGTTCTGGGAGAAAAAATATTTCCCCTAACAAACACCACTTCCCTCATGACAGGGCCTGAACAGATCACAGCAAGCATGACCCTTCCTGATATACAGATGATATACAAGCCCAAGTGTATCAGGCTGCAGGGTGCACAAGGACACATAAAATAAGGTGTCTTGAGTCCACCCATATGACCTCCTGCTTTCCTACCATTAACCACAGTATAAGCCCTCAGCACTCCAAAAGGTTCACACCAAGCATTTGAGGGGAAAAAGATGAAAGCAGCTGAACAGCAGATTGCCAGTGCAGAGGAAGCTGCTGTCAGATTTATGTCGAAGCAGATTAACAGCAATGCCACGTGCTGAAGAGCAAAACACCTTCACTGCACACCCACTCTCCCTGCAGAACTTCCAGCAGCTGACAGCAAGCACCTGACAGCTCTGTGATGCCTGCAATGCCTCCACAGCATGGAAGAGCCATCTGAACACAAACACAATAACAAAGCTGCATCCAACCCAGCCTGCATGCCCTGCCACTAGATTTGAAATCTACTTTGTAATGCCAGTCTTGGTAAGAAAGCAAATCCTGCTGCAAACACATGATTTCACAGGACATTAGAGTGGGACTAAAGGGGTCTATATTCAGCTCCCTACTCCACCACAGCCCTTTGGATGACCCTGGACAAGTAACTTGATCTTCATATAAAAGAGGACTAATATCTTTGCTAAGGTAATGGGAATTTGAGTTTGCTGAAGAACAAGAGGATGACATTTACAATCCTCATCCTGAAAACCCAGGGAATTTAAGTCCTGTTATGTTGAAAAACTGAAAGCAAATAAAACTAAACCACTTGAAAACAAAACCCATCAACTGCTGCCTTTAGGCTTTCTGCTAACAAGCTTACAGAAGATTTGTCTAGAGACAGCCTTCCTATATTAGCAGCCAGTCTATTGACAGGCATCTGGTGTTAGGCTTATCCTGCTAATATAGACAACAAGAATGTGGAAAGGTATGCACAGAGCAAAGACTACACCAGGGCTTGTTATGAAGACATTGCTCTAAATCTAATTCAGGATGCACTGAGAGCAGAAAGCACATGGCCAGGAAAGTTTCACTATCACAAACATCAGCCCCAGACTCGCTGGAGTGCTTTTACAGCATGTTACTGGCTCAGCTGTTAACAGACATGGCAAATCTGGGTAAGACTGGAAAAAATAAGCAGAGGGGGATTAGGGAGGGAGTCCAACTGTCAAAAAAAAAGTGTTTATTTGGATGATCAGAGAGCATCATATGAATGGCAACCACTCTGAGCTGAGGAACCTTTGGGGTCCATTAGTCACATTTAAGACCAATAGAATCTCTCCCTGAGTTTTAACTATTGAAATAGAAGGAGGCCACTTGGGATAAAACACATCTTTTGGCACTTGAATCTAGAAGAGGCAAGACTGTCAAGAGGAATGCAGTGTATTAAGTCAGGCTCTCCCTTTTATGTAAATGTCATCTACCTCAAATGGCTATAAGCTTTCCACCTTCACTCTTGATCCCTAATAAACTAAAAAAAACTGGTGTCCTTGTTCAGCAGGGTAGAAGATGGAGAAAGCAGCAAAGTGGCACATACTAAGTTTGCCTCCAGCAGACTGAAATGCCCAACAGATTACAAAACAAAGCTTTGCAAGAGTCTGCAAGCAGATAAATATTTAGATAAATTCCCAAATGCTAGTGCTGCCCTTGAAATGCAAGCAGCAAGCCCTTCAGAATGATATTTGACTCACACCTTGAGGAGCAGCAGCAAAGTCCAGAATATCAGAAATGTCTTTAAACTCTAAGGACACTGCCATGGTCACATTAGCTTTCTGCATCATCAGCAGAACTTCAAGTACAGCCTCTTGTAGGAATCACAATTTTAAGAGATCTCTCCCAACATTCCAATCACAGAGTGAACAGAAAATGATTTTTCTAAAGATTTCTAGCTTTCAGCCAGAAAGCTCAGTATGATTTAGAATCAAATTCTAGATACACACATTCTACAATATTGATTTGATCTAGAGACATTCTAAGCTGAATGGCATCTGGTGATCAGGCAAAGACTGTCTGGACACAAACTGACTCTGCCTACTTGAATGTCAATTTTTTCCTTCCTTGTGAAAGGGTAATTACAGCAGGCTTAGATTTGTTGTTTTGGGAGGGCTTCTTCCCCCCCTTCCCCTGTAATGTCTCTCTTACAGTTCTAAGATGTTGATTCTTATTTTTCATGGAAAACAGAAGAAAGGACAAAAAGATAATGAGAGCTGAATCTCTGTTCCTGCAGCGTACTCATAAGGTTGCCACAAAGACATGTTGGCCAAAGCTGCAGTCACCCCCCCCACTGGCCTGAGGTCACAGCCCTTAGCAGCTGGAGAAGTAAAAGTGCTGAGTGTTACTCACTGCCATGACGAGCTCAAAAGGATACTTGTAGACCCGAACTGGGGACTGGTATTTCTGCACCATTTTTACTACACACCTGTAATAAAAAGAAGTTGGAAAATTTCAGAACCCTTACACCAACCACTACAATACATCCCAACAATTCTCTCACAACTTGCTAGAAGCCTTAACTCTTTCTCACAGATAGAGAGGAGTAGGCATGTTAGGTACAGTATCTTGCTTAACAAGTCAGTGGCAGAGACAGAACGAAAGGTAAGTCTCTGCAGTCCCAATCCAGCATGTGGTAGCATCCTTTGCTGCTTTCCAACACTACTGCAGTAACTTCAACCTGGAGCTCCAACAAAACTCATAATAATTAAAGCACAAAACAGATGTAAAGCCAGAATCAATTGTACTCTGGAGAAGGAGCCTGTTTTAGGAGCCCTGCAAGGCTGAAATGGCAGTGCTTCTCCCTACTTCACTTTTCTGCATTAAATTCATAATCGCTATGCAAAATGCCCCTTGTTGAAAGCTTCCACAGCTTCCTATATCTTGGTGGTTTAAATGCTGTGGTGCACAAAGTAGCATTCAGTTGTTTTAACCCACTAAAAGAAAAGGAAGCAGCATGCCTAAAGAACATGCCTGATGCTAAGCTAGCAATCACATCCCACTGACTGGATGCCTACTGCTTCCAGCTGAACTGAGGCAATAACTGCATGCAATGGAAACAATTCCGTTCTCAGCATTTCATTTCTCCAAGCCTCCTCTCACTGTGCTCATCAGGATTCCTCCCTCAGACTCTCTTGCTGGAGCTTTAACCCTCAAATATGCATCAATAACCAGCATCTCAAGGAAGTACAGAGACCATTTAAAGGCAGTTATTAGGCTGCTTTCTGTGATTCCTTTAGATTCCATTATATTGTTTCTATTAATATGATCTATGAACATCAGAAACACAAAAGACTGGACAGCTTGTTTGAGACATGATGCTGATTCCACCCCACTCAAATTCTACTGCTAAGCAGATACAGCCCTTGGCAACATGACGCAGTGAACTCAACAGTCAGAGCATTAAGTCAACTTATCCCTGGTATTTTAAGCCCAAAAATGGAGGAGAAACATGAATTAAAAGGCAAACAGCAATAGACTATCCCTCAGAAAGACTGCTGCAAAATGCCATTACACAGTAAAATCTAAGCCAGGGAAAGGGGAAAGAGACTTCAAAAAGTAGGAGTACCTGTGAACAGGGAGTGTTTGCAGAAGGGACTTGCGATCAGACAGTTACTCTGCAGAGGATCACATTACCCAAGCAGCAATGTTCAGGACTTGCTGGATCTCCAGCAGTTTTACTGGTGCTAAAACCCAGTCCACACAGAAATGCATGCAGAATGCATCAGCAGAGCATCCAACTCCCACTGAAGTGAGCAGACAGGGGCGAGCAAACACCCAGGAAGCCCAGGCTGCTATCATTTATCAGATACCCAAGCCAAGAGGCACAGGGCACCTTGTAATGCAATGCTGTAATATGATGATGCAAGAACCATGCCTTGGCTGTGCAGGAACCTTCTGAGGAAGTGCAAATATAGCAAGAAAAGCCTCAAACATTTTTAGCTGTAACTTGCTCCCTGTTCTGACCTCACCTGCTAAACCAGGAACTCCTGCACCTCTGTAGGAGGAGGTCTCAGGACAGACCAGTCTAGAAATCACCTACAGCCCACAAACAAAGCCACCACCAACAGAACTGGATGGCACAAGCTATACTTCAACAGCTTTATCCATACCGCTTGAATACCTCCGTTGGTCCCCAGCAACTGCAAAACTGATTGTCACAGGTTTATTGCCCTGTACTCCTCTAGCTGAGGGAAGCTTGAGAAAAAGCATCAGTGATTATTATATCCATGGGAAGCTGTGGAAGACAGACAGCTGATAACTCACTCCTGCCCTAGAAACCTTGCATACCTTAGGCAAAGAGCAGTGACAGACTTTCTATGCCCTTTCCTCAGAACAGTGCCATGAGACAGTCATTCTGCTTCTCAAAGCAAGGGGCACTCCAGCTAGAATTCCTGGGGAAAAAAAGAAAAATTGAATCAGAAAAGCAGTGAAAGCTGTTCACAGATACAGATGGTGATTAGCATTGATAGAACCAGATGCCCCATCCCTGGCAGTGTTCAAGGCCAGGCTGGATGAGGCTTGGAGCAACCTGGTCTAGTGGAAGGTGTCCCTGCCCAGGGCAGGAGGTTGGAACTGGATGAGCTTTAAGGTCCCTTCCAACCCAAATCTGTCTGAGATTCTGTGATAATGACAAGATTTTCAGCTGTTACCACCAGGCAGCTGTGCCGTATTAGCTGAAGACACATATCCTCATAGAGCTTTAGCACCAAAAAGACAGACATGTTTTTAAAGTTCTCATGTATTCCACTCAAGTTATAAACAGATAATTTTGACCACCTTCTAAGGAAAACCAGAAAGAAACTACACAACTACAGAATAAGCCTGCTCCTATCAACACCCATCATACAACTCCAGCCTCCAGTGGCCCAGGCTACCTGCTTACTTTGCATTTGCACTGGGCTAAAAGCACATATTAAGAGCCACAGCTCTGCTGAAGAGCAGCAACTCACTAAACTACAGCCTGATCACTTGGAAACCCCAACCCACAGCCAGAGGCAGACCTGTAGCCACACACAGGGCAGCACCAGGGAAGGGCATCATTTCAGCAAGCCAAGCCCAAGTTGGCAACAATTCAGAAACTGAAGCTGCCAATACACTGAATCAAAACATCTCACAATAACTTTAACAATCCCAATTAGATATTAAGTGTCTCACCTATTGCACACCTGAACACAGAGGTGAGCAGCAGCAGCTGCCACATTGAACAAAGCATCCTATGACATGCTGACAGCAGTGCCAGCAGCACGGAGACCCAACAGGCTGCAACTCCCTGCAAAGCCTGTGTGTACCCCTCACCACATCCCATACAGTAACTCACACATGAGCTAAAGAACCAAACCCTAAAAGGCAGAGAGTCAATTATAAGCTTGAGCTACACCAGCTGGCACTGTACCAGGGGAGGAGAGCAGGGAAGGGGGCATGACATGGAAGGATAAAAAGCCCTGATGGCACAGGCATTTCTCTGCAGTAACTTGGGGAGCATTTCAGAAAAAAGACAAATTCTTAACCAGAAGCGGCAAACACACAGCACTCAAAGCTACCACTACAGATCAGCTGAGCTTGGAGACTGCACATGCTCCCAAAAGGAACACATATCACTACACACACAGCAAAGGGAAGAGGCAGGGATATCAACCGTGTTTCCATTTTACTTAGAATCATCAACTGTGTACCTAAGTGGTTTTCCATATGATTAACTTTTATTCTATTTGTAGGAGAGGTTTATTTGATGGAATATAGAACATGCAGATGGCTGGAGATCAGAAATTGAGTTTATATATCAAATATATATAAAGCCCCAAGCCTCTACTTCTCATCTGGGCTAATACAAACTCACTCAGCTCTTTCCACATTAGAGCTGCCTGTTGAAGGGTGAAACTGGGCAGCAAGTGACTTTATTAACTTCTCCCACCTGTGGTGGCTTCCTTTCAGCTGAAAGAGAACTGAGCAGTTTTCTTGAGTTGCTGTTGACAAAGAACTGCTGAAAATAGCAGAATTCCAGACTTCCTCAACTACTATTGCAGCATGTGAAAGGCAGCTGCAGCAGTCAGCTAAGTTGGTATTGCCAATTAGAAAAAGGGGGACTCTGCAGGACTTTTAGAGTAAGATGGAGAGAAAGGTGTCTAATACTTCCTCTGCCGAGATGCCTTTCACTCCATAGATGTTGACACAATAGCTGATGCTTTACACATGTAACAACAACATCTTCCCATCCCTGGCAGTGTTCAGGGCCAGGCTGGACAGGGTTTGGAGTAACCTGGTCTAGCGGAAGGTGTCGCTGTCCATGGCAAGGGGTTGGAACTGGGTGAGCTTTAAGGTCCTTTCCAACCCAAACCATGCCATGATTAGAAGGTACCAAGCTGTAGAATATTCATTAGAACTGTTTCACACAAGAACTTGAGACCAAGTCTTTCACAGCTTGACATAAGGAAGCCTCAAAACAGAATGGTGCCAGCATAAGTCTTTACTATCTTTTAGAAGCAGACATTTTTCTCAAGCAGAACTTCATCTTACCCCTGAGAAACTTCTGTGGTCCCAGGGTGAAGCAGCACAGAGCCTGGCCACCACTCTGTGCACCTTGCAGAGATACCTGGGGTTCTTCTGTAGACTATAATTCAAGGCCAAGAGCACAAACATTCAAACAACAGCATTTACACATTCTTCACAGCACCATGAGGAACATTCTCTTTGGCTGAGAGGGGAAGAAGAAAAAGGAACAGCATACAGCATTCTGCTCTCTAAGCCTTGTATATATCAAGCTAAGCTTCATGACTAATGCACCCACACCTCCATAAGTCAATTTTCTCACCAAAGAACCACCAACTGACCTATTATGCACAGCCACAAACAAAATTACTGATATTTGCCAACCTGCAGCAGTACGCAAGCATTCCTGAAGGAAAGCCCCTTGTTCTGCACCCTCTACTCCATCAGAACTCCTACTATGTATGCCACTTTGTCCATCAGTGCTATTGTCAACTGCTCAATACTCACGTTCAATTTAGGAACAGAGCCGCACTTCAGCTTAACCCGTAAACCAAGAGCAGCTCCAGTGGGCAGATCACTTAATGCAGCAAAGCCCTAGCACAAAACATCTCGGCTCCTCCTCAGTGAAGTTTCTTTACGCACATGAAACCCCTCAGCCCAGTGGTGTCACCACCACGATCCCATCCTGCCACCCGCAAGCCAAATCCACTACTTGGGAGAATTAAACCAAGTGACCCAGGTACAGCACATGGCTTAAGCCTGCCCTCCATCCCCCGGGGTTTTATAGAGTTGACCCAAATCCACCAGTACCTTTGGCAGCACTTCACCAGAGCCAGCCTTTGAGCACACAAACACCCCAGGGCCGGTTTTGGGGGGCTTTTTGGACTTGCAGGGGCACGGAGGGTGGGCTGGGGCCGGAGGCGCCGCTCCCGAGCCCGACACAGCCGAAGGGAGGGTCCCGCTCGCTGCTCCCTCCCCACGCCAACACGAACCAGCGAACTCGAAACCCGCTTCTGGTGTTCAAGCCGGAGCGAGCCTCAGTCAGCCGCGGGACGCCGCGGGGAGCGGCTCACCCGCTCCCTCCCTAATCCCCACAGCATTAGGGCTAGAATGTCCCGCTCAGCTACCCACAGCCGCACGGACACGGCTCCCGGCACCTTAACACCGGCACCGCCCCGCGTCCCCCGGCTCCGCCACACTGTGCACGCCGTGAGGTACAGCGGCCGCCCTCCCTCACAGAGCCGCCCCGAGAGACCCCCGCAGAGGAAGAGTCCCGTCCCGTCCCGTCCCGTCCCGCCGCCGCCCCCCCCCCCCTCACCGCGGGCACGACGGGACCCAACCGGGCCCATCCCGAGCGCGTAGGTCCCCGTCCCGATCGCAGTCCCCGCCCGGACAGCGCCGCTCCCGCCCGCTCCAAGCGCCGCTTCAACCGCCGCGCGAGCCAGCCCCGCCCCGCCGCCGGCCCCTCCCCGCGCGGCGCCGCAGAGCGCTGTCCATTGTGCTGCGGGCCGTGAGGGGAGAGGGGCTGGCCCGGCCCCCGCCACGTGCGCGCCCGCCGCCATGTCGCGGAGCGGGGTTCCCGCGTCTGCCGGCCTCGCCGCGTGGGGCTGGTCTGGGTCCGGGGCTGGCGGGGATTGTACCTCAGGAGCTTGCCAGCATGGCACCGGCCCTTGAGGAGCAGGAACCCACCTGCGGGCTGGGGTAGAGGGGGCAGAGCTGCAGCTCCCAAACTGGGCCCAGACCAGAGATCACAGTGGGCTCAGGACTTCATGAGCTGAGGTGTCAGCTCACCCTGTCCTTAAACAGTCGCTGCATTGCACCGAGGTTTGATTTGTTACACAGCTGCAAACTTGCACTTTCTGCTGGGCTGGTTCAGCCTGGAGAAGAGAAGGCTCCTTAAGGGGAGACCTTAGAGCAGCTCCCAGTGCCTAAAGGGGCTACAAGAAACCTGGAGAGGGGCTTTGGACAAGCGCCTGTAGGGACAGGACAAGGGGGAATGGCTTTAACCTGACAGAGGGGAGACTGAGATGAGCTCTTAGGCAGAAGCTCTTCCCTGTGAGGGTGCTGAGGCACTGGCACAGGGTGCCCAGAGAAGCTGTGGCTGCCCCATCCCTGGCAGTGTTCAAGGCCAGGTTGGACGGGGCTTGGAGAAACCTGGTCTAGTGGAAGGTGTCCCTGCCCGTGGCAGGGGGGTGGAACTGGATGAGGTTTTAACGTCCTTTCAACCCAAACCAGTCTGGGATTCTATTAAATGTTCCCATAACTGGATTCTCCTTGCAAGGTAAAAGGCAACCATCCAGCTCGGTGGCATTGAGGTGCATTCTCACCTCTCCGCCTTTTTTTCTCCTACTGTATGTTTGAAAAATCTGAATGTTGTTTCATGAATCTTGAGGGGATTGTGCTTGCCCTGTGCTTCAGAGTGCGTGCTGTGAGTGGACCCTGTTTGTCAAACCACGAGTCTGTATGATATAGTTGTCGCCATCTGGTGAGGGTCTCTGAGGACATGGCTCTGCTGGTGGTAGAGATGCTCAACCTGCGGCCCCTTTGGGGTGGAAGATACAGCTGCTGAGTAGGTGCCTAGTCCTGGAGCAAGAGGAACATGTGGCTGCAAGAAATGGTGGAGGATTTGGAAGCCCAGCCTGAGAAAGTTTTGCACCTTCAAAGCCTCCTTTCAAGATCTTCCTAGGGACCAGCTGCTGCTTTGTGTGATGTTACTGAAAAACATCACACTCCCATTCACCACAACTTTTTCTTTTCCTGCCTCCTTATCACTTCCAGCTGTAGAGCATCCCCTTATCTGGGCAGACATTTCAGGAAGGTGCGGTCCTGTTTCTGATCAGCATGTTTCCCGAAGTGTTCTGCTGTGCTCTCTCAGACCAAGGAGCCCAGCCTGACACTGCTCGGTGAACAACAGAGTTATCAAGGCCTGCAGCATCTGCGTTCTTTATAAATAAATGCTGCCTTTTCGCATTCAGAATGCAACGAGGGTTGGGATATTTTTTTTTTTCAGAGAAATGGTATTTGTCTCCTGTTCTTCCATCACTGTGAAGTTTCCTCAGAGGAAACAGAAGAAAAAAGTAAAAAGCTATTTCCATTCTCTTGCTACAAAACTTACACTAGCCCACTACTACTTTATGGCCTAATTGCAGTAGTTTTCCGTTTGTTCTAGTTGTAAAAGCTAGTTGGGTGAGTAACATCCCATCCTTTTCTCTGCTGGGCAGCCCTGACTAGAATTCACATTTTCTGCTTAGAGCAGCATTGAGTACCTAAAAGGGCTACAAGAAACCTGGAGAGGGGCTTTGGACAAGGGCCTGTAGGGACAGGACAAGGGGGAATGGCTTTAACCTGACAGAGGGGAGACTGAGATGAGCTCTTAGGCAGAAGTTCTTCCCTGTGAGGGTGCTGAGGCTCTGGCACAGGGTGCCCAGAGAAGCTGTGGCTGCCCCATCCCTGGCAGTGTTCAAGGCCAGGTTGGATGGGGCTTGGAGCAACTTGGTCTGGTGGAAGGTGTCCCTGCCTGTGGCAGGGGGTTGCGACTGGAGGAGCTTTAAGGTCCAAACTGTTCTATGATTCTATGATTCCTGCCACTAAAAGGTCACCTTGGTGTTTTCCAGTGTCTTAGGCTGCCTTTTGTCCTGACACAGAGCCAGCACTCCCTGGCATTCCCAAGGCCGTGAAGCGTCTTGCTATTCTTCCACCACCTAGGAGTGGGGCTTGCTTCAAGGGCTGGCGTTCAACCCTCAGTATTTCTCACTGGAGCTGCTCAGAAAGAAGTTCTCACCCCCTAGCAGGTCATCCCAGGAACTCCTGCCAGTCTCTGTAGTTACAGAGGAGAACATCTGCCAGAAGGACACCTGGTCTGGAGATAGATACCATTCATCCTCCACTTCTCCCATTACGAAGGGCTTTTCACTGCAGACTATCTCTTCCTCTCAACTTTTATTCCTCAACTGTGGGCATAAGTTCGAAAAACACAATAGAATTTCAAGTGAGCTGGTGCAGAAAAAAAAACTTGTTTGGATTGTTCCAGGTATTGTTATTCCTATTTACCTTACTACAAAAGCAGCTGACCTCTGAAGAAGCTGCATGGGAGGTTTGTGTCAATTGTGTAGTCAGTGAGGCCAGAAGATTCTGTGGCCTGCCTTAGAGGTGCTGGGATAGACTCATCCCCATGCAGGAAGAAGATCATGGTGCAGCAGAAACCAGCATCATGGAGCCAGCCCATCCCTTTCTGCATTGTCTCACTAAGATTCTTTCCAGCCCTCTTACACATGTGTTCAACAATCATTAGAAAACCAGCATTGTTTAAACATTAAAGAGACTCTTCTAAAAATTCATCAGCAAAGTTCACCTACTTTCTAGAGCTGTATCTAAAGCCTTGTGGAAGTGTATTTCCACTTTCTAGAACTGGGCTTCGGTCAAGCCCATGTCACTGAGTGGAGCTGAGAGAAAGAGGAGGATCTGCAGCCATCAGTGCTGGGAACAGACATGCTGATCTGCTCCAGAGCAGTGCTCAGGGCTAGCTTTCACCTCTGTCACTGCGTAGAATCATAGAATTTATAGAATCATAGGATCAGCCAGGTTGGAAAAGACCTTTAAGAACATCAAGTCCAACCATTCCCCAGCACTGCCAAGGCTGCCACTAAACCATGTCACTGAGGGCCTCATCTACATGGTTTGTGAACTCTTCCAGAGACGGTGTCTCCACCATTGTGCTGGGCAGCCTGTTCCAATGCCTGAGCACCCTCTGGGGAAGGAATTGTTCCTAATATCCAGTCTAAATCTTCCCTGGCAGCTTGAGGCCGTTACCTCTTGTTCTGTCATTTGTTATGTGGGAGAAGACAGCAACCCCACCTCACTTCATCCTCGTTTCAGGTAGCTGTAGAGAGTGATAAGGTTCCCCCTGAGCCTTCTCTTCTCCAAACTAAACCCCCCAGTTCCCTCAGCCATTCCTCATCACACTTGTGTTCCAGACCCTTCACCAGCTCCATTGCCCTTCTCTGGAGCCGCTCCAGCACCTCAATGTCTCTCTTGTAGTGAGGGCCCCAGAACTGAACACAGAAAATCCTTTTGCACTTAGCCTAGCTCTGTTTCACAAAAGCTACGCAAAAGTTGGATCTGTTGTTTCAAGAGCCAGCAGAAGTTAAAATACCAAGGCTTTCTTCACTGAACATGCAGATCAGCAGTACCTCAGACCACAGCATCTGCCAGATGCTTTTGAGCTGGAACACTGTGCTCTGTATCCCCTCGAGCTTTCCCTTCCCAGTGCCACTCAGAGAAACTGACACTCCAGTTCCATTTTTTTCTGATTCAAACGAGATGAAACATGCTGCCCAAGGTCACACAGTGAGATGGCAGAGATCACGGGTGGAGGTGAAACTGGAGAGCTAATGAGCTCTAGTCCGGCACATTTACAGCAGATTCAGTTACTTTACCCACCAGACTGCAGATAAACACTGTGCTAATGGCTCGCTGCTACATTCACCTTTTAAGATAATGCCAAGGTGGCTACCTGCCCGACTTTCCCTTCTCTGCAGCTGTTTAAGTACTTAGATTGTCCGTATCTTGGTTTGGTTTATTCTGTGAGAGAAAGAGGTCTCCCAGCTTCTGACCCACCAACTGTTAAGAACTGAAGTTCTGCTTTGAATAAGAAAAATACAAAATGAACCCATCATGTCAGTTATATTTAACCCCCAAAGCTTCTAGGTCAACACCTGACCACACTTTCAATAGATCTTTATGAGTTTATACACATGGAATGTGTTGAACATGGTCTGTTATGTCCATTTAAGGGGACTGTTTGCATATTCTCTGGTGGCTTATAAAATACTTGCAATTTTCCATTTTATTCACTCAGGAAGGTCTGATACCATGCAGGACTCATTTTTAGCAGAAATACTCCTCCTAGAATCATAGAATGGTTGGGTTGGAAGGGACATTAAATCTCATCCAATTCCACCCCCCTGCCATGGGCAGGGACACCTTCCACCAGACCAGGTTGCTCCAAGCCCCATCCAACCTGGCCTTGAACACTGCCAGGGATGGGGCAGCCACAGCTTCTCTGGGCACCCTGTGCCAGTGCCTCAGCACCCTCAACAGGGAAGAGCTTAGTATCATAGAATCATAGAATAGTTAGGGTTGGAAAGGCCCTTAAGATCATCTAGTTCCAACCCCCCTGCCAGGGGCAGGGACACCTCACACTAAACCATGTCACCCAAGGATCTGTCCAACCTGGCCTTAAACACTACCAGGGATGGAGCATTCACAACTTCCCTGGGCAACCCATTCCAGTGGCTCACCATAATTCTGCCTAAGAAGAAAACAAGCTCTAAAAGGCTGCCAGTGAAATCAAGGTCCTTGTAGCCTCTTGAGAGTATTTTTTCTATAAAGCTGCAAAACCATGAGCAAATAGCCTTATATGATAACTCGGAGGCAGACGCACAGGGGAGGTTGCTGAAAAAAGATTCTGCCTAAGAGCTCATCTCAGTCTCCCCTCTGTCAGGTTAAAGCCATTCCACCTTGTCCTGTCCCTACAGGCCCTTGTCCAAAGCCCCTCTCCAGATGTTTTGTAGGTCCCCTTTAGGCATTAGAAGGCTGCTCTAAGGTCTCATCAGAGCCTTCTCCTCATTTCTGTTCGGTCATACTGGGACCCTCTTAGATACAGCACATTGTAACAGCAGCACCTTTCCACAATCTTAGAAGCAGGCTGTCATATTGCAGATGCAGACAGAATCCAACTCTCTGCAAGAGTGCTGGGCAGACCCTGTCTACATAAAATGAATGCTGTCTGAATGACAGACTCTGACTTCTCTTTCTGTGTTGTTTGTTCCTTTATGCATTTCCCTTTTTGCCTCTCAGTAGTTCTGTGAGGAGTCATTGCTCCATGACTTGCTGAGCTCTGCCTACTTGCACTTGCCTGGGAATAAATCATGACACAGGTTTATTATTCTGGGTCACTGAAATAAACATCACCTCCAGGAGCACATCTCCTGTCATATCTTAGCTTTCAACGTTGCTCTGAATGTAGCAGTTAGTAACAATGCTATTAATAGAGAACAGAAAGTTTTCTGTGCTTCAAGCAAAGGCAAAAGGAACGTAATAAATGCAAAGAAAATAATGAAAACCAGCTAAGGAATATAACTGCTTTGAAAAGCACACAATGCTTGATCCTTACTTGATGCAAGGATCTCCAGTGGCTGACAGAAACCTGCAGATTTCTTTTCCAAAGAGGTTGGAGTAAGCTGAGAGCACAGAACTGTCTGGGTGTTTTCAAAAGTTAATGCCTTCACAGCTCTTTTACTAGCAGGCAACTCAGGATGCACAAAGTACAGCAGCCCTGCGTCAGCATCTCACTGGTTCCGTCCTCTGCCTTGCCTTAGCATCACAAAACATCACAATGTTTGAACTTTGTCAGGCTTGGCTCATGGACTCACCCACTGTGATACTTTTATACAAAATCTTCTTTCTTAGGACATTAAAATACAAATCACTTGTCTGTGGAAGCATCATCAAGCATTTTCTTCACACCATGTAACTGATCCCTGATGGGACAGGCCTGGGCTCTGCCCTTCCAGCGTGCAGGGACATGGAATTCAATACATGTGTTCTCAGAAAATTCCATGATTCTCAGAGTTGGTAGCAAAGCTCCTGTCGACATAAAGGGTGGCTAAAAAGAAGACAGACTCCCTTTTTACAAGGAGTCATGTGAAGATAAGGGGTGGTGGTCACAAGGTACTCCTGGGGAGATTCCGGTTGGACACGGGGAAAATTTTCACAGTGAGAGCAACCAGCCACTGCAATAATCTCTCCAGTGCTGGACACTGTTAAGATTGGGCTGGACAGGCTGCTGGAACATCTAGTCTATGTCATGCATTGCCTAGAAACGTTGGGCCAGATGAACCTCAAGGTGCCTTCCAGCCTGGGATTCTATGACTCTATGACTTCCACAAGGTGAAAGTTTGGCCTAAACAATTCTGTTTGTCCCTTTTCTCCTAGGTTTCTCAAGTGCCCTTGGGTATATGTAATGACACAGTGCAGGTGAAGACCTGCTGCTTCCCAATATCTTGTTTGCACAGTTCTCTGGCAAACGTGGCGAGCAGTGGCTGGAGACATCTCCCTAGGATGCAACCTCCAGCCAAATGCTTTTGAAGACACCCTGCTAGGAGCAGATTGGGATCTGCCATCTAACCCCAGGGGAACTGAAGGTATTTTTCCCGAGACAGGTAAACCAAACTGGTGAAACTGGATTTTGCTCTGTGCATCTCTTACCTGTCTTCCTGTAGCTCTGCCCTGTCTATGTAACACATGAGATGAGAGTAAAGCCATAGGGCTAAACCCAAAACTAACACCAGTATTTGCTATCATTCCATCAAAACAGAAGCACCTGGGAACAAGCTATTAGCCATAGGGTATCCCAAGATTAATATTTGTTGCAAACATCTTCCTGGGAGTATTCCTTGTGAGTGGTCAAAAAAAATATGTTTCATTTTAAAAGAAGTCCTTTCATTTATATTCTGAGGCATGCATTCAAAAAAATTCATCTACCCTGTGCTGTGAAATTGAGTTTAACCAATATTTCAGACTGGTTATTTATGTTTCTGTGAAGTTCCACCACACAGTTACGGTTTTAGCAGTGCAGTGATACCTTTGAGTACAGTAAATACTGGTGAGGGTCATGATTTTTCTCAAGCCTTTATTTTAGGCTATAAAGGATCCACATGCTTTGAACCCCTACAAAGGAGCTTTGAAGTATCGTAACAATCCTGTGTAGAACCCAGAATGCACCACATTTTCCTGCAGCTTCTCAATACATCTTGATAAGAGCTGCCAAAATAAGAGGGAGGAAAAAATGGACTTGGGCAAAGTCTTTGTTGCAGAGACACTGAACTAGCAACTGCAATCACAACCCAGAAAGCAGCTGCCTTATGGGTAGAGTTTCCATTTTATTTTCCAGAGCTTCTGTTCATCTCAGAGCTCTACCCCATTCACTGCTATCTTGCAATACAATCTTGCATCATGTTTATCTAATTTCCAAGTGACGCTGTGGGGCCTTTACTGAGCTATGTTCACTATGTGCTCTGCGTTCCGGGGAGTGCTTGGTGTTCAACAAGATGTCCTCACTGGTAGCAAACAGCTGGTTATCTCTGCACTCTTTGCCCACCAACTAGCTGAGGTGGTGCTTTGCATTTCAAGCATTGCGGCTGGGATAAGCTATACAAATAGAATAAAATGAGAAGTACCTATCCCAAGACAGCTAGGAAGCCACAGATGAAGCTGCTTTGATTACAGTTGCTAAACATGCTTTGGTTTTTCTTATGAAATACCAAAAGGTATCTGCTGGAGACCCCTGAGTCTCTTGAGTATGTTCATGCTTCTTTTACTGCCCAGAATACAAGCTCTAAAAGGCTGCCAGTGAAATTCAGGCCCTTGTAGCCTCTTGAGAGTATTTTTCCTATAAAGCTGCAAAACCATGATCAAATAGCCTTGTATGATAACTCAGAGGTAGAAGTGCAGGGGAGGTTGCTGAAAAAGGCTTGGGTAGTTAGGAAGAGTTAGTCTTGTGTTTGAAAGCTCATTTCTCAGTCTGGTTTGCCTGGAAGCTGAAGCACCTGTGATATGTCCTTCCCATCTCCCAGCACAGCAGCAGTTGTGCTATAGACAGTGGTGGGCTTCTCAGGCAGTTCGCTGATTGGACTTGGTGGCTGTGGTTGGTCACTCTTGGGCTGGCTTGCAGGAGGGGGCCACGTGGTCTTCTGATGAAGGGGGCTGTAAATGAGGAGTGAAATGTTTTACGTAGTTTGGGGAGAAGGACACAGAAGATAACATGAAGACAACACTGGTCATTTAGGAAAGAGGAGGAGTCCATGGATCTTGCATGGCTAAGTGGATTGTGCTGGACATCTCTTTGTCTGAAGATGCTTTTCATAACCATGGTTTGCAAATGTCTACCGTGTGCCTAACTAAAAGCTGTGCTGGCAGATGTTCAGGTTGAGTTAAGGTGATCAGCTAAGACAGTGGATGTAGACATTTAGGTCTCAAAATGCCTTTTCAACAGATATCTTTAGGACATGGCTTTGTTAACATAAGCCATTTAAGAGGTTTTAGGGAAATTCTTAAGACACTGAAGGTGCAAACAAAGCCATGTTGCCCTGCTCTCCTTGGCTGGGTCTTCTGTTGATACCCCAAAGATTAACACATTGAGTGATGCTTTTTCCCTTACTCAGGACACACAGTGGTCTATAAAAATGCCACCAGACAAGCCATAGACCTGTAAATTCCAGTCTGGCGTGAAGGAAAAATAACAGTTTAGAAAGCAAAAGAGATCCAGGAATTCACACTGTACTTTACTGTGGAGGGCAGGAAGTCTCTTGCTGTCTAGGAAGGGATGTATTTCTGTGACACAGCTATCTGGAGGCCTCTACCTGATTATCTGCTTAAAAGTTGTCAAGCAAAAAAGTTGATTAAAATACCCCAACCAAACAAACAGGCATTTTTAGTATGTGTATTACAGACCAGCAGTTTTGACACCTACTCCTGGTAATTTGGGATTCCTTCAGCAGGCAGGCACTGGTCCCTGTCACATGGCGAAGCTGCAGATGGAAGCACACAGCCAAGTATAAGTGTAGGGTTAGAAAACATGCCCAATTTAAGTAGGACTGCTGCATGATGATAATGCACATTTAAATGATGCAGGAACTCAGAAAATGCTGACACACTCATATATCAGAGGTGCTCCTTAAAGCCTACAATTATTTTCCTTCTGTTTGTGCTTTGAAACAAAGACAACGCTGGCCCATGGCCATGTTCAGTTGGTGAATAGCATCAAAGAGTAAAGACTGCGCACCTATTTGGGGCTGCACACTCACCTGGTCATGACATGGAGGAGAACAGAAACTCTTGTTTTGCATGGAAGGAGGCAAGTGGGGTCAAATAACTGCTGCCAATAAATTTTTATAGCTCATGGACTGAGCTCAGAGACCCAGACTGGGAAAGTTAATTCTGGCTCCCTTGGAGCTAGATGCCTTTTCTCTGATTTTTTCTCATCCACAGACATATAAAAGGAAGGGAGTCAAGGCTGACTGTACGCCAGGGAAGCAGGGAGATTACTGTTCTCATCTGCTCAGCATTGCTGTAGTCATACCTGGATGGTGTAACAAAGGTTTGGATCCCTGGTACAAAGCTCTTGAGAAACTGGACGTGGTCCAGCAAAGGGAGCCCCAGGGCTCATAACCTGAAAGGAGAGGCTGGCGGGAGCTGAGAGCTGGGCTTGTTTAGCCTGGCAGAGAGGAGGCTGAGAGATAATCTCACACCTACCCAAGGGCAGTTAGAAGGATGTTGGAGCCAAGCTCTCCTTGGCAGTGGGAGACAATATAACTGGGGAAGTGGCTACTTACTGCACCTGGGGGGTTTCAGACCAGATGCTGGGAAAATCTTCACAAGAACATAACGCAGCATGGGGAATGCATTATCCAGAAAGGCTGTGGATCTCCAGCACTAGAGCTGAAAGCACAGCTTTCACACCTGCCACAGACCTGATCTAGTGTGATGGTCCTACCTAGAGCAGAAGATTTGACTCATGATCTCCAGCAGTTCCTTTCAAACAGCGTTTCTATGGTTCGGTGAAACCATCCTCCTGCCTGTTCAGTTTTTCCCCTGGATAAATGCCTTTCCTCTGGCCCTGGGCACAGATCACACCCTTTGCCTCCTTAGGTTGCGAGTCTGCATTTGGATTCAAGGATGAGTCACATGGATACAGGGAGGGCAATTACATCTCAGTTAGGAGGAGAGCATCAGGTACATGTATAGGAGGCTTAACTGGTATGGCAAAAAAAATATGGATATAGAAAGTGGTGGAAACTGTAAATAACCCAAAGAGATATCCTGGATATTTGTTTGGATTCAGGTTTTTCCAGTTAATTCAGTGCTTACCATCCTTGCTGGAGAGGATTGGCGCTAGCAGTTCTTTAGCTTCTGATAGCAAAAGGTCAACAAGATCTGAAGATGGAAGAGATGTATCTGAAACTGCGTCTGTTTTATCCTCTTCTGTTTCACTGTTGATTCTTATAAATATGGAAAGTGCCATCAATACATCTATCATAAATTGGTCATTGAACATCCTGACCAGCCTCCCATGAAGGATATTCTATGTAAACTCTGTGTATTCAGGGGAGATGATTGCACCTCGATCACTCAATAGCACAAGAGACTCTCTTTTATACATACTTACACCTAAACATCATTGTGTTACAGCCAGGTATCAAAGTTTTTTTAGCGTGTCTCAAAACCATTTTTCCTTCACTGTATTAGAAGTAACCATCTTGGAAATGTAAAAATGGTTTCCCATCATTCTTGAAACTGACTTTTTTTTTCAAAGGCTCAGGTCATTATCAATGGGCAGTGACCTTCCAATGGTTTATCCAGATACCCACACACCCAAGAGTTGTAATACATTTTGTTCCAAGTGATAGGTTTGGGTTGTACCTATCTGAACTTCTTTCCTGCAACCATGCCTGCAGTTGAGAATCACGCTAGCCATTTGTCTACATTCTGTCAGGTACTGTAACTGTTAATAAAAATTAACATGGTCCTGAAGCCAAAACCTGGCTTATATTAGGAAAAGCAGATGGGTTAAAATTCAGCTTCTTTAAGGCAATCTGCTTAAGGCCTCTGCTAACAAGGGCAACTTAACCAGAGGAGTGTTTCATCTATTCACTTCCCAAAAATGCCTGAGCAGAGGCCAGCCCCCACCAAGTGCCAATCCAGCAGCAGCCTTCAGATCATCTTTCTGCCAGGGTTTCACTTCCAAAGTGACAGTATGTTTAGAAACTCTGGGTAGGTTACATGTGAATCACCTTCCCCTGAGAAAGGTCATAAAAGGATATTTCACATTGCTGTTCATGATTCCCAGAGGCCATCTCTTACCTTTTCTCATCTGGTAAATGACGGGCTGCGCTCAGGACCTTGTGAACGTTCTGCCATGCAACAAAAAAAAAAAAAAAAAAGAGAAAAAAAGGTTTCAAACTTGTAGGAATGAATAATTCTTGAGAACAAACCCCATGGGCTTTTCCTGGTGATCAGATTGAATATGAAAGTAATCAGCTTCTGCTTATTCATTGCCCTTGGAGCAAACACCTCAAGGCCTTTTGCAACTCAGGCAACATTCACAGCCTATGCAAATATACAGACACATCTGAATTATGTATTTTAATACCAACACTGACATATATTAAATGCAATATAGAAATACTCTTCCAAAGAACAATTTTGTGGGCTGTGTTTCAGCGAGCCTTCAGCATCATTACCAGCAATCCCTGGGTTCTGCACTGTACCTGCATGTGTGAGCTCTCATTACCATGCATAGTTGGTGAGCTTTAAAACACTGCTGAGGGATGTATAGGAAAGGAAGACATCTTGTTTCAGTGGTTGCTGCTTGACCCTGGGGCCAAGTCAAGTCCATTTCCAAAGTCAAGCCCCAAACCGCATGGGCACCAGCACATAGTGCTGCAGTCTAGAGGCATCTTAATTCTTCCTTATCTGAAGCATAGGACACAGCATCTACACTTCCTTTTGCTCCACTGTTTCCTATTGATTTCAAAAGCTCTTGGGACAGCCGACTAGTAGATGTAGCAAATATACTGAATACTAGTGCTTCCCATGCTGGCCAGCTTACTAATTTTACAAGCTTGTATTCCCAATACAGGTAGTGAAGTGGAAGAAGAGTCAATTAAAAGACTAAAGCAATTACGTGTGAGATTTTGCAGGAAATCTGGAGGGAAAAAAACACTGGAAGAACAAACCCACTTTGCAAGTTCACATTTGTTGTGTAGAGAAGCAACCATCAGTTACACAAAGGGAAGGTTAAAGGACATGATTTTGACAGCCTCAGGTGGAGCGTCGTGGTGGGATGGGGTTAGCTGGGGATAGCAGAGCCACTAGGCAAAACCTGCACCACGGCATGTACACAGATCTTGGATATATGAAGATATACGAGTTCATTTCCTAAATTCTCCTAACCAACAGACAGTGCCTTTTTAGGATGGGATAGACAAAATAAATAACTATCTCTTGCTTATGGAGCAGGAAGCTATTTGGACTTGCAAAGTCACCCCTAAGGTAAGAGGCCACAGTGATGCCACCAGCACTGGTTCAGCACTTCACCTGCACAAACAGGAGCAGTTTCCTATTGCAGATCTCCAGGCGCTTCCGTGAGACTTCTGATTTTCGTAACTGGCCGTCAGCCAGGGACAACTGTCTTTTCAGCTCCAGGATGTCCTCCTGTGACCAGGAGGGAGAAGAGAAAGGTGGTGATGACACTTCAGCCTTGGCTTTTGGAAACACCCATGTATGTCATTTGCTACAGACAAGAAAAGCGCTATTCTTTTGGAACGGACAGTGGAAATGATACAGATTGTAACACAGAGCTAGAGACCATGTTGGCCTTGTGGTCATACACAGCAAATGATGTGTGTGAAATGTTCCTTTTCTCCTTTATAAATAGGAGGAGAACGTATGCAGGAAGGATCCAGGAGGGTTGTGGGGCTTTTCCCAGGTTGAAGGGTTGCATTACCTCTATTTCAGAGATGTGTTTCGCTTTCTTCCCTGCCAACTGCATCTTCAGTTCTGCAATTTCAGCTTCCAGCAAGTGGATCACTTCCTCATAGTCCTGCTCTGCACTCTGAGCCTGTCTCTGCACGACCTCTGCCATCTGCAGCTTGCTGTGCAGCGTCCGGTTCTCAGAGAGGAACCCCAGTGCTTTCTGGAAGCAGTGAGAAGTCGTCATGAATGCACCACGTGCTGCCAACCACCAAAACCACCCTAAGGCCCCCATCAACCTCTTCACTAACCTGGTTCAGTCTCTGAAGCTCATCTTCCATCAACTTCTTGCTGTTCTCCATCTCTTTCAGGAGAGACTACAGAAAATATTTTCACTGCATTAGAAACAACAAGCAATAGGACTTTCCCAAATGATGCCCTGGCCTTGTAGCCCCTATACTAATATTGACAGCAGCAGTCATGTGCACTCTCCTCAGCACAATGCCTTATGGGCTGCGACATCCCTGCAGAGATCCACCTGGACACAGCCATGGTGCTTAACATCCATGCCAGCAACCTGCAGCTGGGTCAGGATTAGGGGATGTGCTTCTGTTATTCAAGGACTTGAGCTATTTGTGAGATGTTTGTGTAGTTTTAAACACATTTACTCAATGCTAAAAAAAGTGACAGCATACTTTCAGTGCAGATCAGTTTTGTTCCAAGTGATAGGAACAAATCAGTTTTCGTTTGAGGTTAAGAGCAAGAAAGAGGCAGTTAAGGAGAGCTGAGAGTGACTCTCCTTTGTAATGAGGAATGCACAAAATGCAACCTGGCGACTTCTTAAGAGGGTCGAGCTACACCATTACCCTCACATAAACTACAGTGAGCTACAGCAGAAGGCACCAGCCAAGAAATCTGCTCAGAGGAGAGGCTCCACCTTTAGCCTTCGGACTTCTTGCCGCAGATCCATCATTTCCAGCTGCAGCTGCTCCAGCTCCTCATTGCCATTACAGCTGAGAGAGTCAAAGGTCTACAAGGCAGAGGGACAGACATTACATGCTGCTTATGCTTTACCAAAGGCATGGGGCTTTATGGCAGGCATATTCCTTTCCTTACCCGGAATAAGGATGAATCAGAATCACTTTGAAAAGGAGTCAGCAGTTTTATGCAACAGATCAAAAGGCACATTAAAGAATTCAACTGTGTGGGATTTTTTTGCACCCCACGGGATTTCACTCTCTGATCCCTGACACAGCCAGAATAGCTGTGCTACAGTGAGCTTTTGTTTTGTGAACCAGGTGAAATTAGCTGGAATTGATTGAGTATAGCTAATTTTCCTTCTGCATCCCTGCCAGGCTGCTTCCTTCATATCATCCCATAGATACCATCATTTCCTTATAAAAATGAAAAGTTTGAGGTCTTTTATAGCATTTCTTATACTCAAAAGGATTAATGCATACTTCTGCTTTCTCTTTATAGCTCTAGAACTATGGGAAAATCGTAATTTAGCTTTTCCCATCTCAGATTTTCATGACTTTCACAGGAGAGAGTCACAGATTCAGTGTAGAAGAGTGCTGGACTGACCGGAGAGTGAAAAGCTGATGTATCCAGCAAACTGGCCACTTCGTGCTGCGTGAAGAGCATGGAGTTGGAATCCAGACCAGACACACCCAGCTCCTCCTGCATCAGATCCCTGAGTGCTTGGAGAAGATCTGTGAGAAAGAACTAGTTTTTACCAGGCTGAAAGAGAAAAGTGCTAGAAGTGTGGTAGGAGAAAATGCCACCGATTGTGGGGATATCCACTGACTGCCAAAGTCTTCTCTAACACTCGTGGGTTCTTGGCCCATCCCATCGAACTTAAGTTGTTGACGTTCTTTACCAGACTCTTGTTTCTTACCCAATTGAAAAAGACTTCATCTTTTGAAGCCCCCAAACTCCAGATATTTTCAAAGCAGAGTTTTTAGGCTGTGGCCCTCAGAGTTCTAATATTTTAAGCCAAAACCACAATTGTCTGACAGAAGGCACCCTCCTTCCTGCTGGCATTTCTCATGCTGCTTATTTAAACAACATAAAAAGCCCCATCTCAATGTCTTCAGCACTTAGAAAACGTGTCACATTGTCAAGTCTGAAAATCCAGGTTCATTTTTCTTCCTGACAGGGAGGGAACTACAGCATGAGGAGCTGCATGGTGGACTGGGTCCCAGCCCCTCCAGTCCTCACCCCTTGGACTGCACCAGGGGCTGTAGCCTTTCCACATGAGCCGCGTCTTTACTGCCAGCACATTTCCCAAACACCCCTAATTGTCCTTATTTTGATCGTCACCAACTACAGAGCCCTTAGCTCTTGAGAGAGGTGCGTGATTCCAGGTGCCGTGGCTCACTCAGCACAACAACATCCAGCCAAGATGCTCTGCCTGGTGGGGACAATGCTGATGGCTTTGAACTTCTGGGGAAAAAATTCCAGGGAGAAGACCCTGTGGGCCAGATCAGCTCCAGCAGGTCACAGAAACCAGAGCAGGCTTCTATCTTCTGCATGTCTTCTGGCCAGCTCTCACCAGGAAAGCTGGGGTTGAAGGGAAGGTGAGCTCTCACCCCAGCTTTCTTTTATTCTGATTTTACATATGCTTCTGCCAAATGCCTTCTTTTGTATTAGTGACTTTTCTTAGCTGTTTTGAGGCTACAGCAATATGTAGGCAGGGCTCTTACCTGCCACCCTTCAGCGGATACTTCTGTCCTTTCCTAGCAGCCAGAAAAGCTATGCAGAAATGAAAAGCCCATCACAGAGCTGTTTGCTCACCTCCATAGGCCACTGTCCCCTGCGAGTCTGTGGTCAAGCTTTGACGTAACTGCCTCTTCTTCTCCTCAGTTACATGCAGACCAAGGTACTGCAGAACCTTGAGCAGAAACAAGGAGCCTTTAAAAAGAAAAATATTGGAAAAGCAACTCTTTGAAGGAAGTGCTGGGAAGACACTTGGTGCTGGGTTTCTGCTGGAAGTGGCTCTCAGGCAGCATCTCCCAAAGAGCAGGCTTGGGCTAGATTTCCAGCCTCTCTCTTCCTACACGTGTACAGAAATGTCTGTTCCTGAAAGACAGGGATACATTCACATCCCTCCAAGAGCATTTTATACAGACTGTAATCAAATTTGCAGCTATAACAGACTGTCAGGAGCTTTATCAAAAGCTGGTAGAGCTGTAACAAGGCTCAGCTGCCAAGAGCTCAGCCTCTGCTCTTACTTCCCAGGAATTGTGTTTGGGACAGAGAAGATAAAAGCTATTCATGGAGTATTTCCCCTGGCAACAGGAGACATTCAAACATTTTGCTTCTCCACTGCATCCTTTGCTCTCTCATTATGCCTGATGCTCTGTCTTTTACTGATATTATCTGTTCAACCCCAGGGCACCACACAGAAGCAGATAAACCTGCGCAAACCCCACTTTGCTGGCAGCAGCAAGCAAAAGCTTTAAAAAGACAAAGTCAAGCTCAGCAGACTCTGGGAAAGAGCCAGAGTTAAACACTTGCCTGTCCCAGGCTGCACACACAGTTCCTGCACACATATGGCCTAGCACGGTCCCGTTCGGAAGGGGCTGGAGGTGAATCCTTGTGCATATTCCTATCACCAGCAAGCCCATGGGACCTGTCCCTGTTCATGGATGGCCCCCTGCCCACCACCCCTGTGCGAGGTGGTGCTGCAGGCTGGTGGGACTTGGGCTGCTGATGTTGGCACCTGGCCAACCATCTCGGGTTGTGCCGGTGCATCACTGTGCATCTCTTGACCCTGCCATCACTGCCCACTCGTAACACTGGCTTTTAAAAGGGGAAGCCGAGAGTGCCCACTCCTCCCACCAGAGAGGAGCTGCCTTTATATCCGTGACGAGCAGAGGTCGCTGCGAAAACACAGTCCTAAATCCTGCTTTGGGAGAATTATGCGGGCTTAGAAGAGAAGCTCCTGGTTGTGAGCTGCCCTCCCGAGAGCAGCGGAAGGGCGAGCGCTCCGGCTGCCGTCGGGTGGCAGCAGATGCTCGTGGCATCGGGTCCCCCTCGCAGTCCCCGGGCCCTGCACAAGGGCCCTTCAAATTCCAGCAGTGCCTGGAGGGGCAAAAATGCACCCCCAAACCAGAGCGGGCGAATGGATCCCCCCCCCAGGGACACTCTGCCCTTCACTGGGGTCTCGGTGAGCAATGGCCAGCTCCACTCCCTGCCTTCTGATGGTGCCCATGGGATGGATTTTCTATACTATGATAAAAGGAGCAGCAGCTCTGGTTGGATCCTCAGTGAGATGTTCCGTATTTCAGCCTTCCCTTGCCCACACTGGACTGCCCGAGGTCACCCCAGTAGCGACAGCAGCAAGCTTGAAGGGCAGCTGCCTACACCTACAGCCCTGAGTCAAATGCATTACGTCTAAGGGAGGTGCAACTGCCAGGAGGAGACTTCTGGAGCTCCCTGGAGCATTGGGAAATCACCAAGAGAAAACAAAGTGTGCTTAAATTCCCCTTCAGACACAGCTGGGATGCTTTTATACACCCTCTTCTCCCTTTTTACCCTCAGAGGC
This sequence comes from Pezoporus wallicus, assembly GCF_028554395.1. Taxonomy (NCBI): domain Eukaryota; kingdom Metazoa; phylum Chordata; class Aves; order Psittaciformes; family Psittacidae; genus Pezoporus; species Pezoporus wallicus. Next base: position 2,290,125 of record NW_026637828.1, on the reverse strand, counting down.
TGGACACTGGCTCTGCGCCCCACATTACTATTGCTGTTCCCAGCACAGCCTGGTTGGTGTCCCAGAGAGGTGAATGGGAATTAGGCTGGAGCAGGCAGTTTGGTGGAGGATGATGTGTGTGTAGGTGAGAGGACTGATCAAGTGCTATAGCTTTACTCGGTGCAAACAGATGGGCTGGAGCTCTACAACTATATCTATTCAGGTTTGCATTTTTTGGTCTCTCCAAAAAATAAGCAACATAGTGACCCCCTGGCCTGGTCGTCACATGCCTGAGTGTGACATTGGTCCAAGAATCAAAGCTGAAAGGTCTCGATCAGTTCTTTCACGCAATATCTATACAAAGAGGCCATTCACCTTCAGCTTGTTGTGTTGGCAGCTGGAAGCAAGGAGTTATCACGCCAGTGGATTATCTTCTGCATAACATACCTTGGGAGAGGGTTGAGAGGAGATCTCACTTTGGGGAGAGAGGCCCATTCCACTTACCAGCTCCAGTTTCCCATCCTTGAGACGGATATGAGGATCCAGTGCTACTTTTGGTTTGGTGGCTGAACCTGCTTTGTGATTAGATGCTGAAGCAGGTGCTGAAAAAGCAAATATAAAGTTCATGAAGGAGTGGTTGGGTAGAGGAAAGAGGTATCTGCAAAGCACAGCTGAGAACTCTTGCCGCATGAAATATAAAGTGTGTGCAGAAAGCCAAAAATCAAAGATCAGGATTTACTAAATCCAGTCCTGGAAGGCTGAGCTAGGGCACTGTTGAAAAGATTGGATACTGGGGCAAACCCTTGCTGAAACTGGGCTTCTGCGGGGTTTGAAATGGGACATTCCATCCACGGACCTAGGAGTGCAAAAATAGCACTTTGGAAATGTCCAATCACAAATTTTTGTGGAATCTGGAGTTTTAGTGATCTGTGAAAAGAAAAAAAAACAACAACCAACAACCTGCCTGGTTTTGCCTTCTTTGATTGATTAAACAGAACTGAAACGGAACATTGTATAAAATTACAGAATCATAGAACGGTTTGGGTTGGAAGGGACCTTAAAGCTCATCCAGTTCCAACCCCCTGCCACAGGCAAGGACACCTTCCACCAGCCAGGTTGCTCCAAGCCCCGTCCAACCTGGCCTTGAACACTGCCAGGGATGGGGCAGCCACAGCTTCTCTGGGCACCCTGTGCTAGCGCCGCAGCACCCTCACAGGGAAGAGCTTCTGCCTAAGAGCTCGTCTCAGTCTCCCCTCTGTCAGGTTAAAGCCATTCCCCCTCGTCCTGTCCCTACAGGCCCTTGCCCAAAGTCCCTCTCCAGGTTTCTTGTAGCCCCTTTAGGTATTGGATGATAAAAGATTGGAAAATGCAGCCTTGGCTTTCACAACATCCATGGAATAGGGAGTCAATGGATTTAAATCAAGGCAGACTTTTGCAAGGGTGCAAGACTTTTTCTTCCTCAAGACTGCAGAAAGCCTTGCACCCTCAGTTGGGCAGGAAAGTGGTTTTGGGTAGAAGGAACCACATGCTTTATGGGGCAGACACAGAGGGAGAAAGAGGCAGAAACAGCACCTGCTTTGCTGGTGAAAAGCTGCCCTGAGATCATTACCAGCACTGCCTTCACAGCTGGAATGGTCCAGAGCGCAAGCCCTGCTGCCATGGCCTGCCACTTGTGCTCCTTCCTCTCTGAAGAGAGCCCCACCTTTCCCATTATGATTAACTGTTGTCTATAAGGAACTGCGACATTCCCTGGGAAAAGGTCTGCAGAAGGCGTTACCTGCTCCAGAGCTCCCAGACTCCAGAAAGGTGCAGCCCTACTCACACCCTAGCTGTCAGCCCTGCTTGGTGACAAAATTGTTTCTCGTGCCAGTGGCACGGGATGTGCTGAGGGAGCAATTTCTTTCCCCTGCCTGGGATTTGGTTAACATCACAGGAAGCCCTGGATTGCCAATGAACACTGCTTCCCCTGAAGCCTCCTGCCCATTAGGGCAGGGACCAGGCATAAGCAGAAGGCAGCAAGAGGCAGGGGAGGTGCTGCACAAGTGTAATCCTTCTAATCCAGGTATTCATCTGCCCTGCTAACGCCAGCAGCTGGGAAGCAGCAAGAGGTAATAAATGGGCTTGCTAGAGCGGCCACCAATACTTTAGTCTCCAGGTTCAAGGGCAGAGCTGTTACCCTTCGATGCATGAGTAATCAGGATTAGCTCCACGTGGCTTTCCTGCCAGCTCTGAGTATGGAGATATCCAGGGCAGCCATCAGGCACAGAGAGAGTGGCAGTTACTGGCCCAAGCTTCAGGCCTGGCTGCTGCTCTTTCAAAGCCAGTTGTCTGGTTTCATGAATGACGACACTGACACAAAGCCTCCTCGGCATCTCACATGAAAAATCTGTGTGTAATAAAATCCCCTGGCTAAGTCAGGAAGCGATTAGGTCACTGCTATTTTCTGGATTCTCTACATGACCCAGGGTTTACTCCCCATCACTGGGACCTCTGGCTGTCAGTGGTGGCCGCCTAAGAGCCTACTTGAAATCAAGGCTGCAGGGTGCTCGGGGCAGGGAGGACAGAGCAAGGGGAGTCCCAGGGTCTTTGCAGTGAGCAGCATGGAAGCATGAAGCCTGCTGAGCTTGCCCAAGTTGAGACAGGCATCCCTGGGAGCAGAGCACTGATGTACACCCAAGCCAGCACTGTCTGCTCCCTGTCTCTCCTGCTAATCTCATGTACAGACACTACTGCAACTGAACCACAGGCTAGGAATGGGAGAAGTTGTTTCCTACGAATACCTGAGACCTCTTAGGCCTTAGTAAAGAATTTTGCTACTATGGACAAACATTAACATAATTACTACCTGTTAAGAAAGCCAAGCTGCTGTCTTTCCTCTCTCCCAGGAGGCTGAGGGTCATTATCACCCCTTTAGATTCCACTACAGCAGAATAAACACTGATCAGAGTTAATTCCATCCTCCTCAACGCTGAGGAGCCAAGGCTGTGCTTGTCACCTACACAAAGGAAGCAGTTTAGCAGGGCTCTTACCTGACACAGTAAGCTCTGGTGGGCAAATGTCCGGTGACAAAGAAGGCACAGGAAAATGATTTTCATGTCTGTTCTAGAAAAACAAGAGAAAACAGCACAAACAGTTGCTAAGCAGAATCTGCTGGGATAAATAAAAAGCAGAAGATAGACGTGTTCGAGAGAGAGTAACCCATCTGTCCTATAAAGAGCAAAGGCTGAACATATACATCTCTTGTTTAGATGGGCCAAACTGGAACTGTGACTGACAGCTGAGGGTGCATTTAACCTTGTGTAGTTTTTCCATAGAGGTTCTCCCTAAAGCTCTGCATCCAGCCTACCAGTGAGGTCCCGAGTCTGACCGCAGCCAGTTTATCATTCACCCCAAAACACAGAGTTATCACAGTGAGCATGGCAGGAAGCCAAGCCCAGTGCAGAGCCTTTCTTAAGTGCCAGGTCATGGCTGGAAAAATAGTCAGAGGGTAGGATACACTGAGCACCACTGAGACAGAGCTTCCACAGCTGGGATCTTAGATGCTGAGAGGAGCACAGGATGAGTGCTGAGGACATACAGGCAGATAGCACGGGTGCTGGAGCACACTTTCCCTAGTGTGGAAGCCCAGACCTCATTAAAAGTTCCATCTTTCAGCAGCAAAAGGAGGAGAGGAGCAATTGAATTCCAGCTGGCAGTGTAATTTCATACAGGTGCAGAACTTTACACAAGCGCAGCCTTCTGCCAGTGAAGGATCTAACTGCATCACCCAGCTACACATATGGGGGCTAAAGCTGACTTTCATGAGCATGTCTCCAGCCTGTTCCGCCCAAAGGCAGTATGTGTATGACATTCCTGCCAGTCTGTGCCTCCATGGGGTCTGGAAAGAAAGATGGTTTATGAATGATGCTTGTATAGAGGGAATACCCTGATGGCTTTTGCTAACGGAAGCTTATGTGAAAGAGGGCAGAAGAGACACCTGGAATAGCACCTGTCCAGGAGAAGGGTGACAAATGCGTAGAATCCAGCCACAGACCTGAATTATCATGAGGGTTGTGTAGTTAAACTGTCTCACCATGCACAGCTTGAGTACTTGGCTCTGCAAACACAAATACAGAGCAAGGCTTCATGGGAAGAATTAGCCTAGTTTATCATTAGACTAGTGAAGAACAGAACTGGGCTGCTTATGATGAATGCTGCGGATTCATCCTCATCAGAGGAGAATAAAGAGTGTTTCCTGCCTTTGGGTAGGAAGTTGTTCCTGCCTTTGCGTAGGAGACTAGATCAAACCGACTCTGGAGATCCCTTCCAGCTCTATGACTGGTGTTCAATGAGATGCAGGTTCCTATCCACAGAAGGGGTTTGTGTTTTTAAAACCTGAGACTTCTGAAGCAGGTCTGAATGCAGGCTCTGGAGATGAAACTCCTTTCATTACCTCACAGATGTCTCAAATCCAAGACAGAAGAAACAATATTTCAGATTTAAAATACCTGGCTGTAAACCAGGGCTACATACATCAGCATTACAGACTTCCCACCATCCAGAAGGACTGCCATGGAGTCCCTAAAGAAGAGTTTTCTGATCAAAGAAAGATCACAGACTGATGTCTGTAAGATAAGTCTTAAAGATGAACATCAACCTACCTCTGGGGACCTCACATGGACCTTCAGCCTGGAGGAACTCAGACCATTTCCCACAGCCTTTGGAGGTGGCAATGGGATGTTGTTATGAACTGACAGTCCAGGATGTAACCGTCCCCTTCCAGGAATAAAGGCCACTTCTGTGCTTCCTTCATGTCTTAAACAAACAAGTACAGAACATTTTAACAACAGGAAAATACAAAGCACAAGTCTGTAGAACTTCCATGCCTGTAGTTCTTTCTCCAAGATAATCTCATTTAAGCCTGTGTAGCCTGCACCAGTGTAGCTGGATCTTCACTCACCTTGTTGCTTATTTGAACTTCAGTTCCGTTGCAGAACTCTGCTGGGCAGTGATAGGGGATATTCATGAGGATGAGAACATTGGGAAGGTCTGGATTACACTTCAGGATGATCCATGCACTCAAGATTTCCTCATATGACCACCTATCAGGACCACGGAATCCCAGACAGGTTTGGGTTGAAGAGGACCTTAAAGCTCATCCAGTTCCAAACCCCTGCCACAGGCAGGGACACCTTCCACCAGACCAGGTTGCTCCAAGCCCCATCCAACCTGGCCTTGAGCACTGCCAGGGATGGGGCAGCCACAGCTTCTCTGGGCACCCTGTGCCAGCGCCTCAGCACCCTCACAGGGAAGAACTTCTGCCTAAGAGCTCATCTCAGTCTCCTCTCTGGCAGGTTAAAGCCATTCCCCCTTGTCCTGTTCCTACAGGCCCTTGTGAAAGGTTGAAGCATCAATTAAGGCTAACAAGCCTCATGCTTCTTAAAGCCAAACACTGGTATAAAGTGAAGAGTTTCTGCCCAAGACTCAACAGCAACATGATGATGACAGGAAATATGCTCACCTTAATTTGGCTTTTGCAATTGTTTTTCTGGCCTCTTCATATGTGCTGCCCACCAAAGAATCTTTATTGATAGCTATCAGTTGGTCACCAGGTCGGAGACGACCATCCTAAACAAAGAGAAAGTCACAGCATTGGGAAGGAATGTCTCTCTGCCCAAAGCCTTCTCCTGCAACACAAATCATCATTAGTCCATGCAACACGTTATTAGTCTATTCTTAGAAAAGCTGCTTCAGAACAGCTACAGCCTCTAGGAGAGGCCCCTGTTTGCAAAGTCACCGAGGGTCTCCACGCTGCCTTACCTTGTAACAGTCACCATCTGGCAGAAGCTCTTGAACATAAACCATGGGGCCATCAGGCCTGTTGGATCCACCACTGATTGTCAGCCCTAAGCCCGAGGAGTTTGCTATAGAAATGCTCTGGATTCCTGATTCAGTGGAGTAGCTGCAAGGGAAAGACGTTAGCAGGTGATTCCAGGTGATCTGGTTTATTTCCCCATGTCACTGAGCAAACTGCCTGCGATTCTTTCCATGCATGAGCCTTCTAACTTCTCCCAACTTTTCCTACCTCTGCATCATTTCTTCCAACCAACCATGGAAAGAGGAGGTGAGGACTCCCATTTCTCAGCAGACATTATGCATCTTTATGAAGATGACTGGTTCACATAATCCCAAATGCTGGGAAATACTTGTTTGCATTTAGCAAATAAAGAGAGAAGAAACTAAAGTTTTAACAGGAATATATTTGGCAGCCTGAGTTTATATAGGCAAAGGGACACAAAGGATAAATGTGGCTATTGTCTGAATCCAGCTAAATCACCAGATGCCGATTTGCAGATGGGCCAGCTATTAACCAGCCCTTAGCAAAGGTTAAATTGAAGCTCAGGATACAAAGCTATGGCTTACCTGAGGTTTGGACTCAAAATCTCACAAGATGCTTTAAGAAATGAGCCCTTAAGCATCTTTATAGCAAATACCCACCTCCTGTGATTGACTTTGTTGGCAGTGGTAGAGATTACTTGCCCCGTCAAAGATGTGCTGCAGATGGAGCACCAATGTTGAATCCTACCCTCCAAGAGCTGCCTGCTAGACAGGACCCAACCAGCCACCAAGAGCAGGCTACAGCAGGCAGCTCCGTGCCAGGAGGGAGGTTTAGGGATTGCAGTGAGTGTTTGTGGGAGCAGAGATTTCACAGACCAGACATGCACTGATGGACAGCATTGCAACAGAGAGGTTTTGGGGAAGGATTTGGTGGGATCAGCAAGCCTTTTCCTCCTCATGGGCTGGGGGCAGCTGGCTTTTCTCTCTCTCAGTTTATTTCCATAGCAGGCACTCACCAAACAGGCTGCAGTCTCTGCTCCTCCCTGTGTTGTCTGATAACCTGGGACACAACGATAGCTACTGATGTGCATCCCATGCCTCCCAGTGCATCACTGCCCCGTGCTCGCATCAATGCCATCCCCAGTAGTCAGACACCCTAGTGACAGAGCACCCCCAGACTGGCAGTGGGCCCCTGGCAAAGGCTTTGTTGGGGAAAGAGAATGTATTCATGCAGCATGCAGCTTAATCTGATGAAAAAACATTGCTCTAAGAAATATTTTAGGAGAACAATACCACAAATTTTAGCTGTAAACCCTTCTTTAAAATCAAAATATCAGACACTATCTTGGGCAGGACTGAATCATATCTGAGTCCCATTGCTCCATGGAGTGATGGAACTTCAGATGACACCACGATGGGAGGCCACAGACTGGGAACAACCTGTGGTGAGTAGAAGGGGTGGCAGCCACATGCATGAAAAGACCCATGGCCAAAATGACATCTCTGTGGCTGACCTTGCTCCGTGGGAATCAGTGGTCTGGGATTTCAAACAGCTCTTGCTGCTCCCCGGAGAATACCATGGGGTACTGGCAGTGCCATGGAGACAAGCAGTACAGCAGCTGAGTGAGGAGGCCACCAAACCAGGTCCCCTCCAGCCTATATCACAGCCTGGAGTGGGTTAACAGCAGAGCAAGGATGTCTCATTTGTCCAAACCAGCTGCCAAGTAGATGAGCTCGTCTCTCTTGTGTAAGGGTCTCCCACTTCACGCAAGCAGCTTAAACCTCTGGTGCCAAATACTTGTCCTCTGCAAATCCCTAATATGCTGGTATTTAGCAAGAGGGCCGATTCTCTTTACCAGTAACTTGGCTTGTTTATGCTGGCAAAAGAAGGGAAGCTGCAAATGCTGGGGACAACAGGGTCCCAATTCCACAACTGTTAACAACCTTCAAGCTGTCCCTCTTGAAGAGGGCAATCCCGAGCACCCAGAGGTGAGACTCACAGACAAACAAGCTCTGCCTGTCCCAGCCTCTGATCCTGCGAAATATGAAAGGGACAGATGACCACATGAAAACACATGCTCCAGGAGATGCTCTGCAGACAAAAGGATGCAGTGTCTGTAGGCAGCCGCTGTTGACACCAAAACAAAGGGTGTCAGAGCATTTGCATCAAGAGGGCAGTGCTTGTGCTTTTGTTGCACGAAGTCAACATGCTGGAAGCAGGGCAATAGAAAATGAGCTCCTGAAACACCTTCTAAAAGCACCACTGGCCTCACAGAAACACTCAAACACAGGAAACTGAGCTGAGAAATACTCTGCTCATGACATGGTCGATAAAGGTGCTGTGCAGGGTCTCTTCTGTGGGCTGTAAGCTACAGCTTCCCCCTGAGTGTCAGAGGAGAGGAAGGGGAGCAGTTGCATGGCTAACCATATTGCAGGCATATTGACTGCCTCAACAGGGAAGCTTTCAGCTCTTGGGCCCAGGCTTCCCAGGAGCAGTCAGGATGCCACCGCAACAAGGACTTCTAGAAGATGCTGTAGTCTCCTTGCCATCGTGGTGATATGGCCATATAGAGGGCATAAGGATGGACAAAGCAGTTCTTCAAGCACTGGAATTATTTACTGGAGCTACCTCTAAGAGGGTGTCAGCTCTGGGGAGACCTTAGAGCAGCTTCCAGTGCCTAAAGGGGCTACAGGAAACCTGGAAAGGGGCTTTGGACAAGGGCCTATAGGGACAGGACAAGGGGGAATGGCTTTAACCTGACAGAGGGGAGACTGAGATGAGCTCTTAGGCAGAAGCTCTTCCCTGTGAGGGGGCTGAGGCGCTGGCACAGGGTGCCCAGAGAAGCTGTGGCTGCCCCATCCCTGGCAGTGTTCAAGGCCAGGTTGGATGGGGCTTGGAGCAACCTGGTCTAGTGAAAGGTGTCCCTGCCCATGGCAGGGGTTGGAACTGCATGAGCTTTAAGGTCCCTTCCACTCTTATGATTCTATGATCTTCACGACTGACCAAGGGACAGGTTTGCAGGGCCGGCCCTGTGTAACCCATACATACTGTGCGTTCAGGGGATGCGCCGGATTCCCGATGAAGGGGCCATGGGAATTGGCAGGGCTCAACAGCAGCGGGCTCTGGGAGCGCGAGGAGGAGCCCGAGGATGTGCTTTCCAGGTACCGACCTGAACAGCAAAGTCAGAGTCAGTGCAGGGAACACAAATACTCCAGGATCACCCTCCTTCCATACTCTAACACTGAGAGCTAACACCATTTTCCCAGCCTTTTGGGATAAATCACATGATATTTGAAGACCTCAGTTATTGCTCATGGAGAAGAAACTTGGAGCTGCCTCAGCACAACTCCAGTTGGGGCTGTCACCCCTCTGCCAGCCCTACATACCTCTGCACAGGGGAAGGATGCTAAGCCAAAGGGATGGCTTCTTTCCCTATGCACATATGATTTGGTGCCCTGGCATCTTGCTTGGGTTGACCTCGTTTATGTCATTGAAAGTTTCCCTTTTGCAAATGAAAGCATAATAATCATTGAATGAACGATTGCTGAGATGCTTTGAAATCCATAGCAGAAAGCTGCACCTGCAGAGGCAGGGGCTGATGGGCTAACCTGCCCAGCACACCAATTAAGCAGAGTGTGGGGATGTGACAAGCAGTTGCAGGACTTCTCTTCCTCAAACCTCCAGCCAAACACCTACACAAAACCAATCACCACTCATGCAATATAACACTGGGCAAAGGAAAACTGTCTCAGCAGCAAGAGGGGCTTTTGATTTCCCCCCAAAGGCGTCCTGAGCTACTCACTGCCACCATGCAGGACCGGTGAGCTCCGTGCTGAGCCCGTGTTGCTCTGAGAGCCAAACTTCTCCAGCAGCTCAGAGAACTCTCTCCTGCAAACAAGACCAAGGCATAGTCAGTGGCTGCTCAAAACTGTTCCCCACCTGATTATATCACAACGGTGCGTCTGATGGCAGCAGCTCTTACTACCAAGTCTGTAGGTCTAGTGCCTGCCAACAGTGGGGAGCAGAGAGAGCTTCCTCATGTGTAAGGGTAACCTCCCTGGTTTCAGGAGGTTGTGCAAGGCTTGAGGCCAATAATCAATCCCATGGCAGTGCATGTTCCCATAATGGGCTGGAGCTTTGGGGTGCTCCTTCCCTGCTCTGGGAAGTGTTCAGGGCAAACTTGGGCAAGAGGAGCTGGGAAGGGACATATGGACAAGTACCGGTGCTGGGGACTGTTCTTCCTGAGGGAGTCCTGATGAACACAGGAACCCTGCCTTGCACCCCAGCCCTGCACCTCACCACATGGAGCCTCCCGGGAATCAGCTGGAATAATTTCACCCCCATGTGTGAGGCTCCAAAGTTTTGTTAACAAAGCATACAAATCACACAGACTGCCAGAAGGAGCCGTAACTATGCAAACATAAACCTAAAATGCTTGGCCTGTTGCTGACTCCTTCTAGAATAGTTAAGTGTAGATTATTCTGGTTTTAATTCTCCTTTCCTAGACAGAAATCAGATCCTTCTTAGCTCTTGCTATGGTAAAGGTGGAAGATGGCTTCTGGAACACATGCAAAAGAAGCATCCCACTACTCTGAATCCATCCATGGCGATGTCCTTCGTGAGCTTCTTAGGCTAACCTCTTGGAGTGTAATTCCTTAACAAAGACCTGCATGCATAAAGTGTGCAGTAAATGTACAGGTATCAAGATCAGAAGGGCTTGTCAGGGAATTCAAGAACAGGGAAGAATGGCAGCCTACAGTTAGCATGATCCATTTGTCTTGAGGAAAGCCACCCCTGCTTCCCAAATTAAGTCCCTGCAATGTAAGCTCATCCACACCATCCCTGGAAAGATGGCTCAGTGCCCAAGTACCTTAATTAATGCTTTGCTTCCAGGTTGAGTTTGACTACCATATAACTGCTCAAGCATGCTGAGCCCCTGATGAGCTGCAACTACCTGTGCACAACAATGAACTGCTTCTTGACCTTCCTTTTGTCAAATGTAACATGCTGAGTTTTTAAAGCCCATTAAGAACCCCCAGAACTCATGTTTACCACCTCCTGCTTCATTTCTGTAACCTGTGAGCCTCTCACATCCTTTGGGATGAGGAGGCATGGAAAGGGGGTGCCATGCTCAAGCATCAGCCTGCTGTGCCCATCTCTGCCATGGTGGCGTTTCACTGCAAGGAGCATGCTGCCCCTCTGCGACTGTGTGGTCCTCTCCCTTCATAACCCAGCACTACCTGACTGATCCAACCTTTTGGCAGAGAGAAGAGCCTCAAGGATGACTCATTTCTTACATGTGTCATTACACAAGCAGCCAAGCAATGGGGAGGGACCCTGAAAGTGCTTCTGTAGCCACATTAGATGTCCGCTTTGAAGGCATGAGGGAATCCCCATGGGAAGGTGCCTTCTTGATGCTATAAGCCACAGGAAAAACCTGGTTATGAGTGAATAGCTCTCAGACTTGACAGTCAGACAAGCTCAAGACATAAATCTGTAGTAAGCCAGCCACAGCAAAGTTTCCTCAGTGAGGAGACTGCTCTTACACACAACCAGACGTTGTGTCATCTGCGTACTTTACCGGGAGAGAAGTTATATATTATTGGCTAGATTAGAGTCAACAATATTAAATGATGAATGAATCACCAGCTCCTTAGGTTCCTACTGGAAGTGCTCTCAGTAATTTCCATCTTCCCATTAACAACCAGCTCATTAAACAAACTTCAAAGACCAGTGCCTGCCTTATCTAATATTGCCATCAAATCTATGCCTTATTTATTCCATTTAATGCTAATTTCAAATCCAAGTGTCACACAATACTTGGTGGGATGCCTTGGTGAATCCCAGTACTTTGCATTAGCACAGTTGTATTTGTCAACTAAACCCATGGACTTAAAGACAGATAACTGCATTGTTCAGAACCCCCACCTTCCACAAACCTGATTTAACAGGGAGTTTTATGGCATCAGACCCTGAAATATGTGTAAAAGCACTGAGAAAGTGGACAGGCTACTTAGATCCTATAGCAGCAGGACACTGGGTTGCTGATCTGTGATTCCCCGGATTAAGCCTTGGATAGGTCTTACCTCAGCAGAGTTTTTCCAACTTTCCAGTAAAGCCTTTGTATTCCTATGGGTAATTAACACTCCCATTTCACTGGTAACACATACAGGGATGGCCTTTTCCCTCCCTGACCTATTGCAATGGCAGGTCTAACATGCTGGAAAGTAACGTATTATTTCCAGCAGTTACCAAGCCACAAGCAGCCAGGTTTTTGTTCTGGGCTGGATGTTTCTGTGGTCATCTATTGTTACGTTTTCCTCAGATAATAATTCACCAGAGCACAGAACAGGTTATGAACTTAAAACAATGACTGAAAAACTCTTAGTCAATGTAAATGCAACTAGTCAGGCAGCTCTTTAAATCTTACTAAACAATGCAGCCCCAATCACAGATCCAGGCTGTCAACCTCTGTTATAAGCAAGGGCAGGTATGACCTGACACTCTTTGTTGTTGCTTATTTCATGTAGTTAAGTCTATCCACAAAAGACTATTTATCATTATTTGCTCAGAGCCTGAACTACTTGCTCCCAGACCAGGGTTGCTGTCAAGCCCAGGTCCAGCTCAGCCATTTGCTGTAGGGACTGAGTGACTAAATGCTGCATCATGTAGCTCTGTCCCAGCTCCTGCTTTGTTGGTCAATACTGGCAGCCCCAGTTCCAGCAAGGACATAAACACATGACTATCCTGAAGTACACGCTTCTCCCAGCAGCAAGCAGCACATTTTCTGGTGTCAATCTCCCAAGAATTAATTTTGTGCTGTATTTGAAGGAATTCGTGAGCGGGCAGATGATGCCCATATGCTGCTGCTGAATGAAGTACACTGAAGGAATGCCTTGCTTTGTATTTCTAAACACCAGAAGATGTCTTTAATATTTAAAATCTGACCTTTAATACAACATTCTAAATTGTCAGATGCCTGCAGGGCTAAAATGCCCAGCTTTATTTAAGAAAAAATCAAACCATGAGGTAGCATTAGGTGGAAAGCTCATTTTAACAATTGCTTCTCCAGCTCTTTTTCATTTGAGGTCTGGAGGATCCCTGTAACAGAGCTTGTACTCTGTGGCATGGAGTGGGATAATGGGGTTTGCCAGCAGCAACCAGCTGTAGGCCGACTTTGCTACAGATTAAGCTATGGGGGATCATTCTTCCTACAGAACATTGTTGGTTTATCTCATAATACCTTTTTGTCCTGCCCTTTTGTTCTTGGGGGAGCAAAGGGTGAATCCTGTATCAAAGGCTGTGTGAGAGCAGAGCATCTGGAAACCTCAGCTCTGCACCACAGCTGGGGGAGAAAGAGGAGACTGTGACACCAGATAAATTAATAGCTTGTCTCAAAAAAAAAACAAAGCCTGCAGGGCAGTGGGAGCCGTGAACCCGAAGCACCACAAAAGAAAGTTTTCCCGCACAGCAGCTGCAGCATTTCACTGTTGTCCAGTTGGGATGATGCTCTGGAGCAGCAGCTCTGGCACAGAGCCCAAGTCCTGGCTGCACAGAGCAGCACATCACACTGCTGCTGGGCTTTACTTTTCCATTTACGCTGTGGAAGCAGCGACACGCACCGGTGCATACCAGCTTCTGGGTAGAAAGATACATGGCTTTCCCCAAAGAGCAGCTGATGACCCTGGGACACCCCAGGCTTGCTGGAGCTGGCCCAGCTCCTATCCAGTTTAGCACCAGCTGAATAGCCCATGGGCTGAGCTGCCACTCTCACATGCAGAGCTCACAGGAAAAATGGGATAACTTGGCAATCGCACTAAGTTGGATGAGGCTTGGAGCAACCTGGTCTAGTGGAAGGTGTCCATGTCTGTGGCAGGGGGTTGAAACTGGATGAGCTTTAAGGTCCCTTCCAACCCAAACCATTCTATGATTCTATGATCCCCAGCAACAGCCTCTCTGCTGATTCCTGGATATTGGAGAAAAGCAGACTGCTTTCCTTTTCCTTCCTGCTTGTTGAGCAAGCCCTGTTAATGCAGCAACCCGTTTCCCTTGAGATGACAGTGCATGTCATGTGGAGATGCAATGTATTTAGCATTTTATCGTGCAAGTACTATGAGGTGCATTGCAAACTGGCTTTCTCACAGTGATAAACCTGAAAGACCAGGATGATATTTGTGCAATGCACTGGAACAAGGAACTATTGCAACTTTCAGCCTGAGAATGAATAAACAATAATTATATGTATGCAATAGAATTATCCTCATTAGCTAAAGATGAGCACAGACAAAAATCATATCCAGCCACTCTCCAAACGCATGTCCAGCTCGAAATCTGAATTTTCTGCTGTAAGCCCTAGCATTACGGGTGCTCTCTGCAGCACGGCTGATGCGACAGGCAGAAAACATGCATCTTATACATGCCAGGACTGAGTTCCATTAAAAGCACAGGTAATTTGGGCCTATAATTAACTCCAGGGACAAATAATAGTGTTTCTGAGTCAAATTCACCCAAGGGCAACCACAACAAAATGCTGCTCAGCTGAGTCACTAAGAAAACTGGCAGGTGGGTTGGACTGTCTTCCAAACCCAGAGCTATTGTGTTTCCTCCTCCAGCGTGTCTTGTGTGCTCAGAGTTTATGAAGACAATCTGCATGCCTGTATCTGTAGATACACTGAGTTACACTCCTCCCTGCATCTTCCTTCAGCTTTCATGCCTCATGAGCCACACTGCTGGGCAGTGGGAAGGTGCAAGGCTGCCCTCCGCTCGGGGGAGTTCATGGTGCAGCATCTCCATGGGCATCACCTCCAGAGATGACAATCCCTGGGAAGTCAGTCCCAACCCAAAGAGCTGTCTCCTCTCAAGGACAGACTTAAAAGTTAGTAGGGCATCAATAAAGACAAAACTAAGGGGGAAAGAAAGTAGAAAGCAGAAAAATCCTTTCCCCATTTCCACAGCCCTTAATCCTGGAACTATGTGTATTAAACAGTTTGCAAGATGATTACGTAAGTGAAATCTCTGCAAATCTTTAAACAAAATAAATAACTAACTAAAGTGATTATTCCCCACTCTCCCACTGGCTAACCTTTTGAAGATTTAACAGATAACCAACAGCAAATGGAGGCCAAATAAACTGTTTTGTTGCCCTTTGAGTGTCCCTCAGTGAGTTTTGGAGCTGCTTCTTTACCAGGAGAAGCAGCGAGGAGCTAGAGCTGCTGACAAAGACAAGGGCTTTAAGAAATATCTGCTGTAATTTAAGATATAGGAGGCACATTGAGATACCTGAAAGCTTGGGTGAAGACAGAAAACCTGCTCTGGGGGCTCTGGCTGAGAAATGAAGTTTCCCTAAGCAAGTCCTGCTGTTGATGAGTGCAGGGAGGTGCTCACCTGCAGCAACCCATCCCTCCTGCTGGGGACCAGCCCTGGAAACAGACATGCAGAGGTGACAGTGTGTTATGCCCACTGCTGCTTCCCCACAAAGGCAAGTGCAGGGACTGCAGGGGTGCAGCAGTGCATCCTGTGAATCCTTCCTCCAAAGAAGTCTGACTGTGTGACCTGCTCACTTCACCCAGTGCTTCCTCAACAGCTGCTGAACCACTTGCCCTTAATATAACCATCTGAGCTGCTATTTTCTCTGGAAGAGCATAGGTAATAGTGTCATTAATAGCAAATAATTCTTCCACCAGTGTATTGCTGTGTCAAAATGAGTGTCATCACTGTCATTACAGAGCTCTCACTGCCCTGCCAAGGCAGTAACGCTCCACAGCTGCTGATGGATAAGGAATGAAACTATCACCTCCGATGCTAACGGGATGTGGGAACGTTGAGCAAACTCCTCTGTAATCTCCAGCCACCCACATGCAGTGGAAAGCCTCAGTGCCACCAGCCCATGACCGCTCTGCCCAGACCCACTCTCATTTTGGTGGTTCCTGGTGCACCTCAAGTGTGCAGACATGTGCTTCTATGCAAGGGAGAGGATGCCGCAGCACATCATGCCAGATCTCCCAGGGGATGCAGGCAAAGACCCCACTAATCCCATACTTTGGTTTCCACAACCCTACCCTCTGTCATTGTTCCACACAGTTTAAATCCAGCCGAGACAAAACTGAACTATTTCCTTCCCCTTTCGAATCCTTCAAGCCTCTCTAGAGAAAGCAAGATTTTCCAGGGAGCAGCAGGGGGAGAGTTTTAAGAGAGAAACTGCTTGTCCTCCCTGAGAAGGAGGAATCCTCTGAGGAGGGAAAACCTTAACTCAATGTATCTAACTCAGACGGAAAGGGAAGATCCTGCTGCTCCTGTACATACTCATCCAAAGGTCTGTGCAGGATGTGGTAAGCCACAGGGAGCTGAAGGAGCCCATATGCCCCTTCATTCAAGGCTGGAGCTGCCCTGGTCCTCCTGCAGAAACCTGCTGGCTGCCGGGATGCCCAACAGACCTGTCACAGTCAGAGCGGGAGCCAAGTCTGCAGCTGGGAGCCACCAGCTTTGCTTCCTCCCCATTACAGCTCCAGTGCATTCCCACCGGTGTACAGTTATCAAAGACCCTTGGCCACCTCTGTCTTCACCATGGGCTGTCAGCCTGGTTAGCTCAAAGGCAGCCCAGCTCCGGTGTCCACAAGTGCCGTGATCCCCAGTCCCAGCGCAGGTAACACCTCTTACCTGGCATCGTCGTCACGGGCTATAAGAAGGCGCATGTGGCTGGTGGCTGATGCTGTCCTCAGGATGTCCACAGCCCTGCAAGACAAGGATGACCCCATGTCAGTGCCAGCTTGCAGCAGTGCTCCACCACTCACCCAGCCACCTACCAAAACTCACGACAAACTGGGCAGAGACCCGTGGCCTGGGCACCAAACCATCACCAAACAAGTGACCTTTTTTGTCTGGATGCTTGTGGAACACCCCCATTCCCTGCCCTGTACAGGGCAGCCAAGTCGCAGCCTGAGTTTTCCACTTCTGCAATAAATGAGAAGTCCCCAGTAACAAAGGAGACCCAGAAGATGCACCCAGAAGGTGGGCAAATACCTCCTAGGACGTCTCCTTCCTCAGGAAGTTTCCATGTCAGGGATGGCTGCTTTCTGGTTCAAAATACATGTGTCCCCATGGGAGTCAGGGCAGTGTGCTAGGACACACACTGCAGAGATGTCTTCAGTGACCTCCTTCACCAAACCCAGCTGCTCTGGGGGTTTGGAAGCTTCCCAAGCATCCATCAAGCAGGAATGGAAGGCAGCCAGCAGGCTAACGCCATGATTAATGAAAAGAGGTGCCCCAAAAGTGGAGTACTCCTCTGGATCAGGGAGCTGAGGGGCTGAATTGCAGCTCCGGAGGGAATCCCTGCACAAAGCAGTGCTCTTGCTTAGGCACTGGCTAATCTCCTGTGCTGGGAGCTGTGGGACTTGCTGGGAAGCTGCAGCAGATGGAGTGGGGGTGCCAGAAGCTGTATTTTGGGGAATGCCAGAATATCTCACAAGCACAGTTTGAGTTCATTCATCTCTTTTTATAGATGTGTGTCTGATAATTCCCAAGTTGACCCTTAGGAACAGCGCAGGCTGCGTCGGAGTGCAGACAAAACAATCTCCTTGTGTCCTCAACCTGCAGACTGAGCCGCTTCCCAGAATTACACAAAAGCAACAGGAATGCAGAATTTCCATCCAGATATGGTACCTCTCACTTGTAACCCCAATTAGGGACTCTCCATTGACCTCCAGGATCTGGTCTCCTGGCTGCAGGCGCCCTAGAAAAGAAAACTAATGGGTAGAAACTGCAGAAAATACAGCTTGAAGGGACTGGGAGAGGCTGGGCAGTTCCTCCCTTTGCCCAGAGACAGGATGAAATATGCATAGGTTGTGCCTGAGATGCTCATCCAACCTGTTTTTCAAGATGTCCAGAGATGAGGTTTCTGCAGCCTCCCTGACCAGCTCATGCCAGTGCTGCAGCACTTCCTCAACTGGGGGAAGTTACGAAAGTCAGTGCCCAAAAAAACGCAATAAAGCTTTTACTTTGTGCAGCTTGAGGTCAGGTAGAAAACCACGAGTGGCTTTTCCACCTGTTCTCCATTTAATTTTCTTTATTAGGTGGAAAAATGATGTTGTAACATTTGGGGGAAAAAAAAAAACAAACCAAAGCATCTTTTTGGCTTAAGTTACAAAAGGTGAACTCTGCAGAGCCCTGCCTAATACCTGCTCATCTGAAGCTACTCAGAATGGAATCAGCACCCCAGAGCAGAGCTGAATTTGCAGAAGGATCTCGGGTCATTTTGGAGCTACAAGCAGTGATTGTCATGTGGGAAGGGACAGGCAGAAAAGCGAAGTTCTGTATGTAGCAGAGGTGGATCTTAATTTAAAGACATGAAGCAATCATGCATATGCTGAGAAGCCAACAAGGCTGCTGGTGGATGTTACAGACTGCCACACTAAACAAATGCCTCCACTGCTAGAAAATCTGGAGGAAGCACCTGAGATGTTTAATAAGACAATGTATAAAATAAATACACTGAAGTTGGGCTTTTCTCAGACTTTGCAGGACTCAGCACCAGATTTAACTCACCGTCCGCATAAGCAACACCCCCTGGAAGGATCCTCTTGACATAAACTCCATATTCGTCTCCAGTGAGTTCCTTGATGCCACCAATCACTTTAATACCTGGAGGAAAAGAAGTGATGACACAGAGGCAGAAGAACTGCCATTTCCATGGGACCATCTCACATGCTGTCCCAGCTCCCAGGCACCCCAGCACTGCCTGACACCCCTTTAAAAACCACTTGTGAAAAGCTCCCTGTATCCCCTGCTCTACGCAAGCAGCAGCAGCAGCAGCAGAAGCAAGAGGATGCAGCTGCTGACACAACACAGAGGGTAAAGGCATCTGATAGCACCTGCTTGGAGCAACAGCTACGGAGACAAAGCTTCTGAAAAAGGTGGAGGTAAGGAGCGACCAGCTTCCCTCACACAAAACCCATAGAGTCATAGTTTGGGTTGGAAGGGACCCTAAGGCTGCTCCAGTTCCAACCCCCTGCCACGGGCAGGGACACCTTCCGCCAGACCAGGTTGCTCCAAGCCCCATCCAACCTGGCCTTGAACACTGCCAGGGATGGGGCAGCCACAGCTTCTCTGGGCACCCTGTGCCAGTGCCTCAACACCCTCACAGGGAAGAGCTTCTGCCTAAGAGCTCATCTCAGTCTCCCCTCTGTCAGGTTAAAGCCATTCCCCCTTGTCCTGTCCCTACAAGCCCTTGTCCAAAGCCCCTCTCCAGGTTTCTTGTAGCCCCTTTAGGCACTGGAGCTGCTCTAAGGTCTCCCCTTAAGGAGTCTTCTCTTCTCCAGGCTGAACCAGCCCAGCTCTCTCAGCCTGGCTCCAGAGCAGAGCTGCTCCAGCCTTCACAGCATTTCCATGGCCTCCTGTGTACTCACTACAAGTTCATCCCTGATGGGAAGGGATCCTATTCTGCTCTGAGTGTCTCAGCCTGTGCGCAGGAAGAAACGTTACTGGAGTGTTCTCTCTGGGAGATCCCCTTTGAGGTGCAATGGCTGGACAAGCCCCAGCTCCAGTACAGCTGTCAGAACATCCCCACTGCAAGTTCACCCTCCTGACAGGGTCCAGCAGCATCTCCACCACAGCTTTGGAAGCTGCCATCAATGGCAGAGCTGGACATCAGGAGCAGCCACCTCTTATCAGGAGCAACCCAGTGGCAGGAGCCAGGGTGCAAGATGCACCTTTATCATGGCTCTGAAACCCAAGGGTGGTTCAGGTGCCCCACAGCACCTTGGCAAAGGGTTCATGCTCCACACAGCCACCTCTCCAGCCATGCGACCTGTCTCTGCTGGCATGCGTAAGCTGGCTGGCATGAAAAGGCCCAAGAGACTTGTTTGTCCAGGGCTCATTAAGTCCTGCTTCGAAGATCCAGGCCATGGACAGAAGGATTAAAAAGCCTGGCTTTAATTAACAAATCTCTCCTGTGAGCTGCTGGTCAGGCATTTGGCTGCTCTGGGCAGGAGGGCATGCTGAGGACAGGCAGCACTGCAGAGATGGGCACTGCCAGCACCAAGCAGCTTCATCCTCTGCTGCTGCCTGGGGTGATGAGCTGCTCCAAGCCTTGGTGAGGTCCTGAGATGCACAAAGTGACCCTATGCAAGAAACACAATCCTCCAGGGGAGCAGAGCACAGCTTCTTCCCTAGAACACGAGACCCCTTTCCAAAACAAGCAGGAAGGAAGCAGAGTGGATCAGGATTACTCGGAACTATGGTGCTATTTCCATCCCTAACTCTCCTCTCTGAGAGGCTCTGAGGACCCATGAAGTTTACAGCTACGTCTAGGGAAATACCCTGTCTTTCAAGTCACCTTTACATTAAAACTGTGATTAAAAACAGATCATTACAATCGTTCATTTCATTCCTGTATGCACCAATCACTGCTTCTCCCAAAACCAAAACCCCAGCCCTTCTGAGTGCTGGAGTTTGTTCCCTGGTCTTCATGTATTAACTTCATGTATTAACACCCAAGTCCCTGTGAGGAGACGTTTTACTGACAGCACTGAGAACACACAGGAGAATACCTCAGGAACAGGCATCAATGTTGTTCTCCATTGCAGTTTGGCCAGAGAAGCTGTGGCTGCCCCATCCCTGGCAGTGTTCAAGGGCAGGTTGGATGGGGCTTGGAGCAACCTGGTCTAGTGGAAGGTGTCCCTGCCAGTGGCAGGGTGTTGGAACTGGGTGAGTTTTAAAGGTTCCTCCAACCCAAACCAATCTATGATTCTATGATTTTAAAAGAAATTCATCAAAATTGGAAATACTGCCCAAAAGAGGTATCTCCAAGTGGTCCGAGCCTCACCAAGGAATGGGACCAATGCAGATGGTAAAGAAAGTAAAACCTTCTCATCACTGAAGATGATCAGCTGGAAATCTCAGCTTCCAACCAGGCTGTGGTGGCTGCTAGTGGGCTTTGCTGGGAGAGAGACCCTGGGGAGCAGTCTCACACTTGGGATGGTTTTGGGAACCCCTGGCATGGGGGGTTCCTGCAGAAGCAAAGCCTTGTCAGTTCTCCTGGACAGGGAGGACACTGGAAGTCCAGCTTAAGCCAAGGCCAGGAAGTTGTCCTACATCTTTCATCACACAGGAACATGAATTAATTAGGAATGGTAAAACACATTAGACAAATGATGTGAAAATCTGCATCTCAGAAGAGGTGCAGCTGCAGCATGACTTGGCAGCGCAACAGGACCTGCTTATGACAGACTCCTCTGCTGAGGTATCAACTCAATAACTACTCATTTCCCTTTTGTGTCCACAAATCAATTGTAATAATGCCTTAATATAGCTGCAGTATCTACAAATCCTCCTTTATCCCCAACGATGTCAGGAGAAAATCTGATCTTGTTATTAAAAACGGTGATTACTCACAGTATTGCTCCCAGACACACTCCAACTTCGACGGGGGGGAGGAAAAACACCCTGACTCTTAACCCAAACCAAAACCATCCGGGTGCTGCCAGGCCGTGCCCACACCATCCTCCCGGCCATGGAGGCACTGTGGATGGCAGCTCTACCCCAAAGGAATGCACTAGGAAGTCCTTACCATGGCAGAAAGGACGAAGAGGAGGAAAAGAAGGAGAAAGAAGGGCTTACCCCCCTGCCTAGGCACAGATCAAGACACGGGACAGCCCTGGACTGTTTGCAGCCAACCAGAACTGTCCAAGATTGGGGTGGCAGAATCCCTGGGAGTCTTTGCATTTTATAAACTTTATAAAAAGTATTTGATTGAAGTATTTTATACTTTAATTAAATTTCTGTTTGGGACCCAGTTTAGGTAAATAACGGCTCTTTAATTATCACAGTATAATGCTTATTAAGTCATACTTAGGGCCAGATAATCTAGCCTATTTTGGATCTCTCTATTTAATCTTTCCTTTCTGGCAAAGGTCCTGGTGCTGATGCCCACATCCCTAGTATTTTCTGTTTTGCAGAACAAATGCTTAGGGGGAAAATCCAGGTGGGAATACAGGCTAGACTGCCTCAGATGGCATTTTCTTTAGGTTCTTAGTGATCTGATAAACTCCTTCAAGACCCTTGAGCTTCTCTGGTGCATCTAATCCCACTCCTACTAATGCCACTGTCGCAGTTCTCAACTTCTCAGGCTGTAATCTCACCTGCTCCTGGCTCCCTGTACCACAGGTCAAGGGGTGTCCTGGCTAAGCCAGTTGTTTGGCCCAACTGTAATCATCTCTGGAGCATGCCGATCCCACCGGCTGCTGTGCCGTGTTCCCGGCTGCCGGCACAGACCTAAGCCAGCAATGTTCAATTACATTTCCTTTAATCCCCCTGTTGATCTTGCAGCCCCAGCCAGCTTTTTCTGTCTGGAGGAAGGGACAGATTGGAGGTAAATCACTCGCTGTCCTGTCCTAAGAAGATGAAGGTCAAGATAATGGGATCTCAGTGTTTCTGAGAAAGGCTTCTTAATCAGCACTTCCCTTTGATGGCTATTCTTTAATTCAAACTTCAGGTTTTAGGAGCTGCCCAGGTAACCCCTTTGAACTTCTGCTGAGGTTCACATGTGGGTTGCCACCCAAAGCCACAGAGCAACAGACCCGGGGCCAAACGCTGACCTGCCAAGCTGGCACTGAGTGGGCTGATGCTGCTCTGAAGAGACTCTGCTGGAATAACACCCACATCTGAACATAAGAAACTCATGGAGGTACTTTTTTCCCCCAGAGAAGCCATTTTCTGAGCAGCTACACCTATGGCAGACATGGGGCTCCTGCAAGCACCACTTGGTGCTTAGCAGAGAGGAGTGATTTCTGGAGGACAATCATTTATCTTGGGTGTTTCAAGAGGATGGAGAAAGCTGATGGTGGCATTAGAACACTACACGATACCTTCCTGCAGCACATCACAAGACCCTGTAGGGGTCTGCAAGACCCTGCAAAGACCCTCACACACAGACTGGGGGAAAGGAAGAGTATTTGGACCCAGCAAAGTGGCTCACAGTGGGCTGAAACATCTGTGTGCTTCTTCCAGAGGTCAATGCCAGCCCAGTCACCCCAAAAAGGTCTTCTCCTTTAACAAGCTAATCTAACCCAAAAGCTAAAATCCCATCAACTCGACCAAATCAACCTCTGGAGACTAAAATATATTTCACTGAGCTCCCATGAACCTTATAAACAGAAGGCAGGGGGAAGACTCAGCAAATCTGCTCTGTGCAGAAAGCCCTGTTACCCAAGAGCTGGAAACAGCCAGTAACGAGTTTAGAATTAATTGCAGGTCTCAGGAAACCTGAACTTGTTTCTTTGGTGAGTTTGACCTCCCAGGAAGGGTCCTCAATTTTCACCCAGGGACCTCACCAAGAGCTTCACAAGTGCTTTCTGGGGTGACAGGCTGCGCTCACGATTAAAACTGATGGAAGAAGCCGTGAGGTGGACCCCCAGAAATCCTAATGCAGGATCACAGGATTTTATCAAGTCCATCGAAGAGCAGCAGCATTTATGCTGCTGGATACACAGAGGTCAGATGAGAGGTTATACTGGATCCTTTTGGGCTGAGTTTCATGAACCTGTGACTCTTTCTCATATTCTTACAGATATTACCTTCCCTTTTCCTTTCTCCCCCATGCTTTGATGTTCAGAGCTCCATGAAAGGACATCTGACTCGTTCAGTGCTCATACTCTTACCCGTGGGCCAAGCTTTCTCAAACCAGCTCACGCAGCCCTGTGCCCAAGGAGAGCTGCAACACTCTGCGTCACCCATCATAGTGGCTTCCCAGCAGGGCCTGCAGCAGGGCAGGGTCAGGCAGCTGGGAAGGGCTTGGCTTTGTATTTACCTTTTATTAGTAGCTTAATTGTAAATTTTAATGTAATAAATTCAGAACATTCTGACAAGCCTCCCCCCATCCTGCTCAGGGGAGGGCATCTGGCCCTGGGCTCCTGCACAGCTCTCAGCACTGCAGCTGCTCACCATCCACAGGGAATTAGTCAGGATTTTGACCTTATTTTAACCTCCCAGCTGCAAAAGGTGCCAGCAGATGCTTGACAGAGGCAGGCACAGGGACCAGTATTCCTGTTGGAGATCAGACTTCACACAGGGAGGCACATCATGACAGAGGTGCTGGGGATGGAGGGATGCTCGAGGTGCCCAGCCCACCCTGGTGCCCCTCAGAACTCACCCAGCCCATTTGCACAGTCGTAGAAATCAAAGCAGTGCACAATTCGATCCATCCCGTATGGTCCCATGAGTGTCCTGGGAGAGAGAAGAGAAGCATCTTTCTTTCACGGGCCAAAACAAACAGACGCCTGGGTGACCAACCAACACCCACACAAGCACATCCTTCCCACCACCCCAGACGTTGCCTACGGAACGATGTTGACGCACAGGTTCAGGGACACAGTGCCGCATATGAAGCCCACACTGGCAAAAATCAATCCCTTCCACCCCACCCCCCCCCCCCCCAAGTTTCTACAGATAAATGAGAGAATATGTGTAGGGCTGGACATCATCTTCCCCACCCAGCAAATCTGATGGACCTGTGATTCATTACCCCAGATTAACGGGGCTGGACAGCTGTCCAGCTCCCAGGAAATGAGATCAGAGCTCAGACCAATGTTCCAGGAATAAACCAGTTTCACAGATACAGAGAGCCTGTAATGAAGACGGCAAGGCATGATCTGTGGGCAGTCTCCGTCCGTCTGGCATGGGGGCTGGAAAAGGGGGCTGCCAGATCTGTTGAGCTGCTTCAGGTCCCTGCCGTGCCAGGTTGAGGTGGGAGCTTCTCCTTGTGCACCAAAGTGGGTGGAAGAGTATCATAACACCTGAGCCTCCCCCTAAACATCCTCTGGCAAGGTGACACCAGACTCCAAACCCGGACCACAGGCACTTCTCCTCCTTGGGTGGCCCATGGTGGGCACCCCGTGAGGATAGGTGGACCTTGATGTGAAAAACCCAGAGCCAGGCAGGAAACGAGGGATGAGTAGCTCCAAAAACCACTCCACTTCCCAGGATCTAATTTGCAAGGGAAAAAGAGTTTCTGAATCAATATCAGATCCCAAACCTGGACACAGCTAAGGAGGGACAATGCTGTGGGGCACAAACAGGCTCCTCTAAGTCTGGCAGATGCAGGAGAGAAATAAACTCAGAAATTCTCTTTCCAAAACACCTCTCAAAATATCTAGCTGTTCTGCAAAGCCAGTAACACCCCCCCTAAGATCTGGACTGGAAGCTTTTTCACCTCATTAAAAATATCCCCCCTTGATATTCTTGCAATGCTTCACATATTCAAGAGACTGGGCAAACAACTGTCCGCATCTGGTGCCTTGGAACTAGAAGGTGTCCCAGGAAGCCAGAGCAGCCCTGAGCCCAGACTGCTTCAATTTACCAGGATTTTCAGAGTATTTTGAGTAAATCAGCGAAGAAACTCCACCACAAATGAACAGAAATAGCTCGGACGGGGCTGAAACGCAACATAAGGACAGAGGGTTTGGTAAAGCAGATGCCTACTTGATATGATCGACTTTTATCCCTGTGCAACGCCTGAACAGTGGAGAAGAAGTGAGCTTTGCTAACCTAGAGGAGCAAGAAACCCAACAACAGGCGCTAGTGATGGCATCCTTGTCTCTTTCTGCTGCTCACAAGACTCCTCTGCCACTGCAGCCTGGTCCTGGAGAAGCCACAGCAGACGACCCTTGGCTAGAGGTGGCCACCACAACCCCAGCACTGCCCCATGCCCCCTCTCCAGTCCTTGCCCCAGCTGCAGGGGGATTACCTGCTGATGATGATGACTCCCTTGTAAAGGACAGAGACTGCAGGCATCTTGCTGGCAGCGGCAGCCCCGCTCTGCCCAGCGCCAGCCACTCCAATTTGGCAGGAATCCGTTCAAGCGATGACAAAAAAAAACCAAAACCAACAACAAAAAAACAGGAAGGGGGGGAAGGCCGGAGGGGGTCACATGCTCTCCCCGTATGCATGTTAATTCCACCCAACATTAACACAGATCAGCTAAAAACATCTCCAACTTTAGATTAAAGCTTACGCAAGCCAAAGCCAACACGGCCCATCGCAAGCGCCTTCCCAAAGCAGCGAGGTGGGAGCTCTGCCAGCCCCCAGCAGCACTGTCATGCTCATCATTAAGACAACAGGATAATTATTCGGATGAATCCTATTGTGTATCTTTGGGAACAGCCCCTCCAGGGATGAAGGGCAGTGTTCAGTGCGGGTCATGTGTGCTCACCATCCCTAAAGGCTTAAAATCTGTCACAAAGCTTTGGAAGTAATAACAGACTGTAGCATTTATGGGTTTAGGGTGGTTTTGTTGTTTTTTTCTTTTCTTTTAGCATCTTTTCCAGCCCACAGAATTTCCTTCTTAATACAAAGCAAGTTCAGCTGTTCCACTGCCTGTTGGGAGGTTAGAAATATAATTTACATTAAAACAGCCTCTCCCACCCTGTCTTGATGCATGTCACCCAGCAGGAGAAGCAGCATGAGCCCATGAGACCTGTTTTGTGGGACATGAGGACAGAGGGATGAAACCAGATTATCCAAGGCTGGCCAGTGAGCAGGCACACATCTAGAATAAGCTCCCTCAGGGTTTGGCAGCAGCAGGGCTATGGTCTTGGTGGGCATGGTGTGAAATGGAAAGAAATTCCCAGGAGCTGCAGGGAGGACACAGGTCCAGCATCCCTACAAGCTCTGTGGGACAGCCAAGGTCACAGTAAGCTCTTGGCCTCAACTCCATCATATCATACAGAATCATAGAATAGTTTGTATTGGAAGTGACCTTAAAGCTCACTCAGTTCCAACCCCCTCCCACAGGCAGGGACACCTTCCACTAGACCAGGTTGCTCCAAGCCCCATCCAACCTGGCCTTGAACACTGCCAGGGATGGGGCAGCCACAGCTTCTCTGGGCACCCTGTGTCAGCGCCTCAGCACCCTCACAGGGAAGAACTTCTGCCTAAGAGCTCATCTCAATCTCCCCTCTATCAGGTTAAAGGCATTCCCCTTTGTCGTTTGATGATCAGTTCATAAGATTGTGATAGTCCTATCCTGTGAAGCAAATGAAAGTTGAATGAAAGAGGCCATCGGTGCAGAGCAGCAGAACTCAGCTTCCAGGCTGATCTCCAGACTCTCAGATCCATCACTCGAAAGCACAGATTCACCCTAGCAAAAGCATCAGATGTTGATGTTGCTCCTGCTGATCCACATCTATCTGACTTGTTAAAAGGAAGCTTCAGCAAAATAGTTTAAGTTTTCAATGTTTTAAACTGAGAACATCCACATTCAGGAAGGATTTACAGGCCACATAGAACCTGCCCAAGGGTTCCAGTCCTGCTCTGTAAAACCCGTGTTGAAGGCAAACCTTCAGCATGGCAAAGGGGGTACACCATATGGTCAGGCTCTTTCCTGAGCTGCGACCTAGCTGAGCAACTTCGAGTAAATCCTGCTGGAAAACCCAGGCTTTTCTTACCAGAGGACACCACTGACAGGACTTTGCATTTTGAAACAAATGAGTGAATGGAAGGAGCATGAGAAATACAGACTAACACCATGGGGCTTGACAGCACACAAACATGCGCTCAGCTTGGATGCTCACTTTTTAGACATCTGCTAGAAAATGAGTTTGAAAACTCATTAACCTCATTGAAAAAAGAAAACAACATTCTATGTACAAAGTTTTTTCTTTCCTTGAAAAAGAGTTTTTAATCTAAACAGTTGAGTGAAATTCTATCAGTCAGCTTTATTTTATACTAGCATGTATAAGCAAGGGTGGGCGAAGTTATTAGGGGAATCAAAATAAGTTTCAGAGCAGGACCATAAGGTAAAAATATGCCACCAGCAAAATAAAACCTGTATTTTCCTAAGAGATGATGAAGGGCAAGTGGGGGGAGAGAGAAACTGGGAGCACTGGGGAGAGGCAGAGAAAGGAAGTGGATTACAGAGTGTGCCCGTGCCCTACATACCACCCCACTACATCCTCCAAGGCATCGTGCCATCTCCAACACCATCAAACTGACCACTGCCAAGAGCAAGCAGGTGGAGAAGATGGTGGCAACACTGACTCATAGAATCAGCTAGGCTGGAAGTTCTACATTTGGGGTTCAGAAAGAAAAGAGGGGAAGAGAATGCCTGAAAGAAGCATATGAACAAGTACAGTTATTTTTATTCCTCATTCAAGTCTCCCTCTGCCCTTCCTATAGAGACTACAACCAAAGAGCTCTGGGAACAGCTGGCCCACAAGTTGTAGACCTCATGGGTTTAATGGATACTCATTTGGAGTATCAATGGTCAACATGGGGGCAGAGAGATGTTCAGCAGAAAATGCAAAACTGCATGGGAAGGCATTGCTCAAGGCTTGTCTCTTGTGACAAGCACTGTCAGTTAAAACCGGGGGTTCTTGCAGCCTGTCTGCTCAGGCAGAGTCTTCTCCAGGTCACATTAAGGCCACACAAGCAAAGACATAGAGCCGCCGATCCCCTCAATTATTCCAGCCCCAACATTGAGGCTGAAACCCAGGAACTAATATTTCCATGCATCTTAACCTTCAGCACTGACTGACGACAGAGATCTGGAAGGCATGTGCAGCCCCAGCCCCAGCCCATGGAGAAGCCACCTTGTCTGAAAATAGAACGAGAGAAATGTCTCCAGCATATCAAAGGAGATGCAGCTTTCCTGGTGGGACAGCCAAGAAGACAGCTCCACCACTTCCCCAGCTGGAGAGGCCCCACATACAGTGCTGTGACAGAGCAGGGCTGCTTGCCCAGGGACACACAGCATCTCTGGTTTCCAGGCTTGAAGTGACCAGCTCCTGCGCTTCCATGATGCTAGTTTCCAGGCTCTTTGTGAAGGTCTGCAGACTCCATGGAAAGTATGTGCTCTTTTGCTTCTCTGGCAGCACATTCTAATTTTGGATTTTCTTCTAAATACAATGACAAATCTTCCTCTACCTCCAGCTGAGGGACAGCTGCCTTGAGGCTCCCTCCCCTTCAGCACCCAGGGCAGGAGATTCCCACCTTTGTGCTTTAGAAAGCACCATTAGGATCAGAAATATAAAGTAAGTTCAGAATTGATTAGATTTTCATTTCTATCCAACAGGAAATCACAACCAGATGCAATTCTCTGCTATGTTATTGTCATAGAATCATGAATTGTAGAATGGTTTGTGTTGGAAGGGACCTTAAAGCTCATCCAGTTCCAACCCCCTGCCACGGCAGGGACACCTTTCACCAGACCAGGTTGCTCCAAGCCCCATCCAACCTGGCCTTGAGCACTGCCAGGGATGGGGCAGCCACAGCTTCTCTGGGCACCCTGTGCCAGCGCCTCAGCACCCTCACAGGGAAGAGCTTCTGCCTAAGATCTAACCTGTTATATCAACCTCTCCTCTACATGTTGGTCAAAGGATATTCTGGAAAAGCAGCCTTTAGCCTGTTTGTGGATAAAAGCCTCTTCTACATTTCTCCCTTGATCTGTCTTGTTTACTTCCTTCTTGGGAAAGTCCAGCGTGAGCACCGAAGCTGGTGAACAGTGGCCACTGAATCACACTCGCAGATGGAGGAACCACAAGTGGTTGTCCCCACAAATCAGGGCTGGTTCCTCACATGCAGGCACTCACTGCAGTGGTAGTGGCTGCGGGATGGGGAATTGTGAGGTTTATAGTGAAAAGTAGCTACAAAAAGAGAGAAAACCCAATCGCAAGGGTTTCAGCTGGTGGAGAAGCACATTGGTGAGCATGAGGAGAGAAGCAGAGACTGGGTATGGCTGGTCCCCATGTGGATGCCCAGCCTGGCCAGGTCCCACCAGCATCCCTTGACTGAATCAGGTGGTTTATAGAATCATAGATCACCCCAGATTGCTGGTGGCTCCAGGCAGGACCATGAGCTCAGCAAAGCAGCAGCACAAGTATGCCAGAGCCGAGGATGAGGATGTTGTGCTGACAGCAGCATCCCAGAGCCCTCAGGAAGCCTCTGCTCATGGCTTAGCAGAGGAATAGGGGCTGAGCAGGTCTGTGTGGGTGGGAATTAGAGGTGGGAAGACATCCTGCACTGCAGAGAGATCCATCTGAGTGTGTCAGCTCCGGGAAGCAGCAGTAAGTTGTGAGGCAGGAGGGTGCAGCCCTCAGTGGGACAATGCACTGTGGTCTCTGCCTGCATCCCACCACCAGGAGCTGCAGTGGGAGGAAAGTACTGCCCAGGCAGCACCATGCACTTGCTCAAGAATGATCCAACGTTTGTTTCATGACAAACCTAAATCAGCGTAGTCTGAAGAGGCATTTACATCTGATTAGAAAACAGAAAAAGCAACAGTGCTGCTTACAGGACCAGCTGCAAAGCATTGGTAATAATTCAAACTAAATCAAGCAGCTGCTGTGGAGCTGGGAATGAGCTGCCTGCTGTCCACAGCCATGGTGCAGTCCACATCAGCTTCATTAGTGTTACCCATGGAGTTGCTTCAGATGAGTTCATATGATCAGGAACGGTCACAGACAAGTCTGAACAGAAGGGGGAAAAACAACCAAAGCATCATAGCACATGAGGTTGGAAGGGACCCCAAGGATCAACTGGCCCAACCTTCCTAGGCAAAGCATGACCCTGTCCAGACAAACCTTACTAATTCTGGGGAGACCACCACTCCCCTCAGGCTGGGGTCCTACCTCTTCCCAGTGGCATCGCTCATGGTGAATCCTCATTCCCATGAGCAGAGCTGCTGGGCTGGCAGCAGTCACACATTGATGTCCCCACGCCCTACAGGCATCTCCTTCGTCCCCATGGACATGCAGACCTTGGTGCTCCTTCATACCCTTCCTCTGAAGGGATCCCAGGGGACCAAGTCATGGTAGCATCTCACACATGGCAAAGCCATTCTCCCTCCTCCTCACCCTCTATTGAGGTAGGTGATCTGCTGCTCTGCTTGGGGCTCATGCTGTGGCCCTGGTTTGGGTGTGAACTCCTGTGAAGGGTTAAGGGGATTATAAACCGCCCTGCCTGTCTAAATCCCCTGGGCTGTGGGATTGGACTGGTCATAAACATATTAACGGGACAGTCACTGGTGGGGGCTGCGGACCTGGCTTTGCTGCTCTGGTCACCAGATTAACCAGGGAAAACAAGAACAATGGCAGGAAACTCACCCAGGGGAATCCACAAGAAAGAGGATGGAAAGAAGAAGGGAGGGAAAGAGCTGGGTACAGAAAGACAGGAAAACAGTGTGTTTTGAGGAAAGATTCCAGAATGCGCCACTGAGTCAGGAGCGCAGCAAAGGCTTGGGAAGAGCTTTGCCCTGTCCTTGAGCTGGAACATCCCCGTGCTCAGACCCAGACCCTGCAGAAGGCATTAACACAGCAGCAATAGCAATGCAGAGTCCTGCCCTCTGGCCATGCCCAGTGCTGCCCCGCTGCCAGCTTCTGACCCGCCTGGGGCAATGCACAGTGCAGTCCAGCCGCAGGACCTACCCGGCATCGACGGGCACCTCTGGGGCTGGTTTATTTCCCGCTGGGTCTGGTAAAGCTCTTGCACAAAAGCCACCTTTGCAAAACCTACAAACAGCCTCCAGCAGCCGCGCCCAGAGGAGGAAAGCCCCGTTGGGTCACACCAGCATCACCACGGAGAGAAACCAGCACCACGGGATGGACGAGCTGCTGGTCCAGACACAGCAACCCCACCCCAAGCCCCTATTTCAAACTCCAAAATTAATTTTTTACTCAGCGGCAGAGCGGGGTCATGCTGATGGGAGTGCCAGGAGGTGTTATCTCCCCCCCACCTGCTCACCACTCTCCACCCCGTCCCAGGGGAGCCTCCAGACAGATGGACACCGGCAGCACATCTGGCACCCGTCAGACGCAGGGACAGTCCCTGGGCACAAAGCCAGCCACCCCTTGGCCAGGACTCTTCATCCACACAAAGCACAACCCAGAGGACAAAGCTGGGGCAGGTTTTGACTCCAAACCCTGGCACATGAGCAGGCTGCCACGGAAAGAAAAGGAGTTGGAGAATTTTTGCCTTGCAGGGAAGAGGGGCTCAGCAGCCCCGTGGAGCCAGGGATGTGGGCAGGATCCTGCTGATGCTGCCGGACAGATGTGTAGCTCTGTCTGCCCCATACACACACCACAGCCCCACAACATCAGCATCCATCAGTGGCACCAGCCTGACAGTGCTCCCCAAAACTCACCCCACAAGGTCTCGCCTGCCCTGCACTACCTCCTTCTGACCGGCAAGATTCTGCCCTTTCTGCATCCAAAAGCAGCAGTGAAGCATGGGCACAGCACCCCAAACCAAGCTCTGGGGTGAAGATAGCTATCACCCCGGGGCACTGCCCTCACCAGCCCACCTGCACTCCCACGGGGTGCTGCCACCCCACAGCCCCACAGCCCCCACTCCAATGACCTACTTCAGCAGGAGGCAGATTGTGCCTCAGCAGCGTCCATGGTCTGCGGTGGCTGCAGGGCTCCGTCTCGATCCTCACTGGGGACGCCCAGGCTCAGCCAGCCTAAGAAAGCCTCTGCCAAACCGCAGGATGGCCCTGAGAGCCCGCCAGGCCCCCGCCAGCTCTGAATCCGGCCCACTGACCCCCAGTTAATCGGCTAAAGCCGCACGCTCTGAACCCTGTCCCCAGTGCAGCTGCACTCCCGCTGGCTCTCTCTGCCCTACATAGACAGCTGCAGCTGCCCAGCACCCACCTTCACCTCCCGTCCCCTCTGCCTTTCCTGCGCCCACATGGGGGTCCCCATTCCACACACACCCGCCCCCAGGCACTGGGTGGACATGGTGCCTTTGGAGAGGCTGGTGCTGTCAGATGGGAAAGTCCTGCAACAGGAGCAAGAGCACCCCGGACTGGGTGCTTCCCCAGCTGCTGCCTGCAAAATGAACCCTCTTCCCCACCCCTGGTTGAAACCAGTCTCACCTGTGCACTGCCCTCCCAGGGGAGCTTGGATATGGGTGCTCCAGGACCCCCACAAGACCCTCTCAAAATGAATTAACCCCCACAAAAAGCCACAGGGTCACAAAACGCATCTTTCCTAATGCTGCTCCCTAAGCTGGTGTCCAAGACACTGAGTGATGCCCCATTCCCGACACAGCCGCATCCTGCCCTGCTTACCAGTAGATGAGGGAAAGCCCATCAAAGTGCTCCAGGTCGTGGCCAGGAGGCTGGAGGTAGGACATCATCTGGGGCCACTGTCCTCACTGAACCTTTAGGGCTGCTGTGGCTGGGTCCTGCTGCCCAGGGCCATGGGCTCAGGGTGCCAGTGGCTGGCACAGCTCCGTGCAAGGCTCCCGGCACCTCTCCCGGCACAGCTCCCTGCTGCAGCCGACTACATCTAATCCCAGGCGGGCGAGCATGTGATCGCCCCTCTCCCGGCTCCCCCCAGCTAAACGCCGCCAAAGTCTCCAGTTGTGAGGCACCAGCCAGGCTTGGGGCAGCTGTGCTGGTGCCTGGGAATGCTGTGGTGCAGATCACCCCAGCCCAGGGGTCCAACAGCCTGGGACATGGCACAGCAAGTGCCTGGGCTGAGGGACCCCCGTGACACCCATCACCAGGGTGCAGCCACCTGGTTCAATAAAGCAAGTGTTGATTTTAGCAGGGTGACCCCTTTACCCTCCTGCCAGCGAGGTCCCCCCTCGCCCTGCACTGTCAGTGGTGGCTAATGGTGGGTACAGCCATTCAGGGTGGTTATAATCAATGGTTAACCTGCCTCCATAAAGTAAACCAAATTGCAGGTGTTGCTGACCTGCACTAAGCCCGGGCTGCAGCACTGCGCTCCTCCTGGGCACTACCAGCAGGCTTCAGCATTTCCAGCTACTGATATCATTTGGGGCACAATTCTCACACGGGTTTTCCCCACTCCCTGTTTGTGGTTGTCCAGCCGTACCCCAGCATCTGAATGATCCTTTAGACTGTTCAGAAAGCCCTGGGAGTGAGCTCTGCTGAGTGGATGGAAACTATTTGAAGGTGGGGGCTCATCTGTGTACATTATCCTGGAGCAGGGAGGTGACGTCCTGCTTTCCTGTTTCCAGCTGTGGTGGAGATGGACAGACAGCAGCATGGGCAGGCAGGTCCCCAGTTCAGAGTGATGGAAAGGACACAAGCATCAACTTGCTGCACAATCTGTGTTTTATGTCTCCCTCTCCCCATCAGGCACCATCCTGCAGCCGGAGCCTGGAAGTCTGTGAATCCCAGGGATCTGTGTGTCTCAGGAAAGCCACCAGACCCACCAGGGCCAAGGTACTGTGCTCAGTGCTCCCCCCAGCTCCAGGTAACCTGGGACTAACAGGGGAAAACACCAAAGGGTAAAGGTGGCGGCAGTCTGTCTGTCTGGTCGCTGCTGCCCATCTGAGCTGAGCTGTCCAGAAAGCAGTGAGCACGGTGGGTCTCTGACGACTCAGTGGTGGCGGGTGGCATCTCCAGCCAGGGCACCCATGGGAGACAAGTCAGGGAACCTCGGTCCTTGGGGCCAGTGCAGCTGCCCCAGCCCATGATGTGATGAAGAGGAGGGAGGAGGCCAGGACAAACCCAGGACAGGGGTGTGGGGAGGATGCGCCCGCGCCCTGGGTGACAGCCCACAGGCACCACTCACCAGTGAAGGGGGTGAATTAAGGCTGATCCCGCTCTGCATCCTTTCGAAGTGACTGTGTCACCTCGCAGCCCGGTGACAGGTCCCCTGAGGAGGCACAGCCCCTCCCTCCGCCCGGCACAGCCACCACCAGCGGGGCTTCATCCCTGCACACCTTTAGGGGAGCACCTCTGCTTTGTACCCTGCCCCGTGCCTCTGACATGCATCCCTGGCCGGGAACCCGTCCATGGGGCACCCTTTGGGGCTCACGCTGGTGCGGGGACAGCCACCCGCTTCCAAGCGATGTCGCAACCCCGTGTGGGCGGTGCCGGGTGGGAGCCCCAGGGCTGCCTGTGCCGGCGGGAGAGGACGGGCAGCAGCGGGCTTGCCGAAACCGCTGGGAGCGGGCGCAGGGCGCTGGGCGCTGGCCCAGCCACTCCCGGTCTCACTGGTCAGGATTGTCAAAGGTGGTGTCAGAGCCTTTGGGCACTGGGTGCTGGGAGGTGACAGCGCCCAATGGCCCTGGGGACACTGAGGCCACCCTGATCCTGCCCTGGTGCCAGTGGTCCAGCTCTGCCAAGGCACCTGGTGCCCACTTCTGCCTGCCTCCTCACAGTGGACAGGAGCACACAGGGACATCCCATGGATGTGTCCCCCACCTTGCCCACAGCCATGGGGGATCAGAGCATCCCTCGAGTCAGGCTTGGGGGGTGGATCATGGAGATGTGCCGGGAGCAAGGCTCTGCCTTGCCCTTTCCTCTGAGTGCTTCCTTCCTTGCTGGTGGAAGCAGAGCATTAACTCCCTTGCCCCTCGGCAGCAGCTGCCCCTGGGTGCTCTCCATCTGCATATTTACACTGATGCAAACGTTACACCCCGGAAATTCCCAGCTTTTGCATCATGATCCAAAGCCTGCCGTGGAGCCCTGACCTTTTTCTCCATCCCAACGGCTTTTGCCAGGGTGGACCCTACCTGGGACATCCTGGCCACGACCTCCACTGTGGGCATCAGGACCACTACAGTGGTTAGGGGCTGCATGGGGGCGCGGCTCACCATGCCACACAGGAGGCAGAGGGGAACCCCGTGTCCACCCTGGGACACCCCATCCCTCTCCATCTCCCGAGACAGGAGAATAAGGACCTGCTGCCACCTCGAACCTTAAAATCGCATGGCTATCTTTAAAACCCGTGATGCCACCAGCGCTGGTAAACGTGCTCAGTGCCTCTCTCATGGCCCCTCTGCTCTGTTCTGTACCAGGAGGGTGAGGAAGAGCCAAATTTAATCTATTCCATGCTGTATTTTCATGCCAAATGAGTCAGAGCGCTGGCCTAACTCGGCGTTTGTTTTGCTTGGCTGCTAACACT
The DNA here is from genome assembly GCF_028554395.1 of Pezoporus wallicus. NCBI lineage: Eukaryota > Metazoa > Chordata > Aves > Psittaciformes > Psittacidae > Pezoporus > Pezoporus wallicus. The sequence goes on along the minus strand of NW_026637828.1, from coordinate 2,254,461 downwards.
GGCTTTCGCTTAGTGTTTGTTCAATATTTAACTCCATTATTGGCACTTGGGCTCAAACCTGCAAGTGCAGCAGCAAAACCCACTTCCTTGCTGGGTCAAGAGCTTCCCTGCCCTTCAGCTCTGCTTGGGAGTGACATACTTGTTTATTCCATTTATTTCTTACAGATGGATGAAGCCTGATCCTTTGAGTACCCCACAAGACCCATTGAAAGCTGGGGGGGGGGTGAGGGGGCGTTTGCAGAAGCTGCAGGATGGGGCTGGAGAAGCCAGGCCGGCTGCTGCTTTCGGAGCAAACCCAGCCTTAAACGGAGCTGAGGGAGGTTTCACCCTGCACAGGACCAGTTAGGAACAAGCACGGCTGCATTCCTGTGCATGTGGGAGCTGCTGAGGAGGAAGCAGCAGCAGCACAGAGGTGTTCTGTGCCCTGCTTTCCTGCACCACACTGGCTGCAGGCAGGAGCTCCCTTCCCACCCTGACACCAGCAAACCCCTGCTGCGGGAGCGACGGCTTGCGCTGGCCCTTCCAAGGGCTGCCATGAAGTCCCACCCAGAAATAAATGAGGTTTTGCCCCCCCCCCCCCCCCCCCCCCGTTGGTTGTGTTCCACCACGTGTATCGGCTTCTGGGAGGCACTTCTAATTCTTCTTTAATGACCCTACCACCCCATCCAGAGCTAAATCCATAAATTCTTCATTGAGACACCCCCCTGAAAAGCCCCTGGGACTGAGTATCCCTGTGACTGGCTCCTCTGCTGCAGTGGATCCCCAAAACCGCTCAGCACCACAGGATATGCTGGGGCCACAGTGCCTTTTGGGGTGCGCAGGGAGGAGGACACCGCTGACACGATGCTGGCTTGGCCCAGCAAGCCCTGATGCCTTCCCGAGTCCGGATGGGCTCAGATCAGTGGGACACAGTGGGATGGCCAAGCCCATGGTGGAGGTGTCAGCAGGACCTGGCAGTGGGGTGGCCAGTGGTGATGGGGCCGGTGCAGGGTGGAGCAGGGCGCACTTGGCAGGGTGCGGGATCCATGCTGGAGAAGGGCTTGCCAGGAAAATGCAATCTGGTTGCATAAAAACATAGTCCCCTCCCGCTCGAGAGCTCCTTACTCAGGTTAAGTCAATACTGCCACATCGCTGCCTGTAGAGGGGCTCACCCCCGTGGAAGGAGCTTGATGGGTGTTTTAGGAGCTTGGGAGGGAGGCAGGGAGTGTGGCTGGGTTGGCTCCAGCCCTGCGGGTGGCTTCCCAGGGGACCACAGAGCAGCAACCCGGGGCTCAGCACCCTCCTATGAGCTCCTATACCCTGAGCAGTATGGAGCCAAAGCCCTCTCTGCAGCATGGGCTCCTACCTGGCAGGACACCCCTACTTCTTAACACTCGAGGCTTCAGTGGCACCAGGTCCAGGTACCAGCATGGGAGGAGCAGGGGGGCACAGAGCACAGAGAGGACCAGCTGCATCAGTAAAGTCATAGAAAGGTTTATTTACTGAATAAATGGTGCAAAAACAAACCCTTCTGAGGCTCCAGAAGATCCCAGCTGGGGAGGAAAGCTCAGCATGCGGCACATGGCACTTTGGGCAGACACTGGAGCTCGGACATGAGCCATCAGAACCCCCAAACTAGAAGCCTGAGGCCCCCCCCCGAAAAGCACACTGTGCAACATGGCTTTGTACAGCGCCTCTGATCTTAAGCCAGCACAAAGACAAAATACCTGGGCAGTTTACATAAGACATAGTTTTCCACTACAACAGAGTTTCTCTCCACCCCATGTTTCGCCCAGCAGCTGCAATTCTGCAGCTCTTAAGGGCATTTGCACACAAAAATGAGCCACGCCAGAGATGTGGGGAGATTAGGAGTGAGCTGGTGCAAGAGAAGATGCAGTGCAAACCCCCCCAGTCCCCATGGAAAAAGACATTTCATCCCAAACACGGCTCACCTCACAAAGGGTTTAAGAATGAGGGGGCTCTGGGATGCATAAAGCTCATGGGGGGGAGGTGGCAGAGGAACAACCAGTCCCCTGAGCACCTGGGTATGTGTTGTCAATAGATATCAGCAGGAATAGAACCATATGAAAATGAGAGTACTTCTTGAGTAAATAAAGATGCTCAGAACTTCATGTGGTAAACTAAAAGCAGTTAGGTTGGGTTTCTCCCTTGCCTTGTTCCGGGATCGGAGCCAGTGTATGCTGCCCAAGGTGGGAGGATGGATTGGGGATGTGGGTGCTGCTGCAGCGATGCTCACAGCCTCCCAACACACTGCAGCACTGGGAAAATCCTCACCCCCACAAAAGATAAGGAAAACCAGGTCTGCATCTCACCTGGGGAGGAGCTCGGCACAGGTGTTTGGCCGTGGCAGGAAATGTGCCAGTCTCCCAACATTAACTGGACCCACAGGGATCAGATGAACGGTTCTTATTCTACATAGAAATCTATTTGGAAGCAGACATTGAAGCTAGGCACCCTGAAGACAAAGCTGTAACCTCAGTTCTAGTTAAACCAAAGTCATCATGGCTGGTAGCTAGTGAAGTCCAGAAATGGCCCCAACCTGTATGGGGCCAGGCCGGCAGCCCCAGGTCAGGGGTGAGCATGTTAAATCTGCCTCTGCTCACCAAAGACCTGAAGGTGCTCAGCTGGACAAGGCCATGGAAAGCCAAAGCAGGGGCACAGCCTGGCTCCAAGCGGATCCAAGGCTTCGCTGCAGGTTTCAGCCTCACAACGAGCTGGCTTCTGATGCCTAATTCACCACTGAGAAGCAGCTGGCAAAGCCAGGGAGCACTTCAGAGCACCCCAATACCACACAGCCTCCCCACTACGTGCCAGAGCACTCAGCCCCTGCAAGGAAACTACTTCTCACCCCCCAAAAGCAGCTGGGAAGGCAACCCTCACTGAACCAGGATAGAGGAAACTCACCCACAGACAGGAACTGGCCTTCACTGTAGCTGCCAGGACCCACAGCCCCCCAACAACCCAAGGCAGGTGCAGCTGGATCCGTGCAGGAATGTCTCCTGGTTGAAGGGTTCCGTGCTCTCTGGCAGAGACAATCGGATACACACAGGGGATTGGGATCAATAGGTCACAGCATGCACTGCCTTACCCACAGAATGAAAATCAGCAGAGGATTTGGGGCTGGTGGGGAAGCCACAATCAGGCCTTTAATCCCACATGGGCACAAAATCCCGGGATAAAAAGGCCAGAGCTGGTCCTAATTGCTGACTGCTGTGTGCTTCTGAGTGTGTGAGCAAAACTTCTTAGGCTGCAGCAAGCCCGGGGTGGGGTTGGGCTGGGCTAGGCCAGGGAATCATCTCTTTGCCTTCTTGCTGCCCAAGCTTGAGCCTCCAGGAAGGATGGGCCCCGCATTTTGAGGGGATCTGCCCCAGCGCTGGCACTGGCTGCAACCTGCAGGGAAGGTGATGCTCCTGGAAGGGAGCCGTGGTTGTTCCCAAAGGCAGAAAACCCCGGGAGGTGCTGGAGCAAAGTAAACCGTGTGGGGGAGGCCGGTAGTGGGGACATCCAGCCTCTCCATGCCTGTGTGTGCCCTGAGCCTATCACCACCGGCCCATCCGAGCTGGCAGCATACACACACACATATATATATATATAACTGACTATCCGTAGGTACACACGGTGTGTGTCTGTGCACTTATACCCTGACTCGGGGAGGAGGTCACTGCTGACCCTGCACGTCTCGGGGTCCCAGTCCTGTCGGAGCCCCTCTCGGGCAGAGCTGAGAGCAGGAGCGCGGGGCTGCACCGGGGCGCTCCTAAGGGCGGGGAGCGCCGAGGGAGGTTCTGCGGGCAGGGGGCGGGGCACCCAGTGGCCGCCTCCCGGCGCGGCCCGCCCGGTCCCGGTGGCGGCGCAGAGGGCTGCGGGCGGCGGCTGGGCAGAGCAGGCGGAGCGCGGCGGGCGCCGTGCCGGGGACGCGATGCACTCGCTCTTCAGGAAACGCAACAAAGGAAAATACAGCCCCTCCGTGCAGAAGAAGAGGTGAGTGACCCGCTGCCCCCAGGCCGGCACGAGCAGCGCCGCGATCCCGCGGCTCCCACCCTGCAGCATCCCCGCACGGAGCCCGGGCACACGCCGCTGTGTCGGCTCTTCTCCGAGCCGGGTCCCCACCTCACAGCCCGCGTGCTGGCACAGGGAGGGTTTTTCCCCAGTCCCTCGCAACGCAGTAGCGGCAGCTCCGGGGAGCAGGTTCCTTCGCTTCCCAGGGGTGTGCTGGGTGTGATCTCAGGGAAGGCAAGCCTGGCTGTCCTTAGCCTTCAGCGACTTGGTCCACCAGGACCAATAATTTCGCCGATCGGCCTCCCCTCAGCCCTGTCTGATGGGGTGGGTATGCGTTTCAGCTGTACTGGTCGTAAAAAAGAGAGCAACGTGTTTAGACCAGGTTGGACGGGGTTTGGAGCAACCTGGTCTAGTGGGAGGTGTCCCTGCCCGTGGCAGCGGGGTGGAACTGAGTGAGCTTTAGGGTCCCTTCAACCCAAACCATTCTTTGATTATGATTCATTCTACGGAAAGTAGCTGTTAAAAGGGAAAAAAAAACAAAAAAATCGCGCCCTCCCCCCAGCAGGCTCAGCCCCATTGTACGGGAGGGTGCTGGAGACTGGGCAGACCCAGCCCCTGCCTGCACCAAGCGGGTGACACAGGGGACATTTTTTCCGAAGAGGTGGCTATTTGCGTCAGTTCAGAATCGTGCCCGCGTTTCCCAGAAGAGCTTCAGCGGCTCTGGAGCATGCGGAGCGGGGTGGCTGGCGCACATTCGAGCCCATGGCTTGCTCGTCCTCCTCTCTAGAGGTACTTGCCCTGGCCGGCAGGCGCAGAGCAGACAAATCTCCCTCTGGGAGGAAACTGGGGAGCTGGTGTAGGGGCTGAGTGTCTTTGAGGACCCAGAAGGGTCTGACTGACGTCTTCCCGGGCGGAGAGCCCCTCGGTGCTCGCGGGTGCGGTGCCATGCGGTGGTGCACTGGAGGGGTGTTCCCCGAGAAAGGAGGGTGCTGCCCCGCGCGGGGCGCTCACAGGCTGCGGTACTCGCTGAGCTCCTCTGCTCGGGCTGGGGTTCCAGCTCCAGCCCTCGGGCCGGCTCCCCCCAGCCCGGCTGGCTCAGCAGGGACGCCCAGGCTGCTGCTCCCAGAGCCTGGGGCACGCTCTGCTGCCAGCTTCTGCTCTGGGGCAGGCTGGCAGGAGGAGACAGGGTGGCCCGGAGCTCTCTGAGGCTCAGCATGCACCTCCCTGGTGGCCCCAGTTTTCCCATGGTTGAAGGATGGTGTAAATTGGAGAGCTGGGGCTGTTCAGACTGGAGAAGACTCCTTAAGGGGAGACCTTAGAGCAGCTTCCAGTGCCTAAAGGGGCTACAAGAAACCTGGAGATGGACTTTGGACAAGGGCCTGTAGGGACAGGCCAAGGGGGAATGGCTTTAAGCTGACAGAGGGGAGATTGAGATGAGCTCTTAGGCAGAAGTTCTTCCCTGGGAGGGTGCTGAGCCTCTGGCACAGGGTTCCCAGAGAAGCTGTGGCTGCCCCATCCCTGTCAGTGTTCAAGGCCAGACTGGACAGGGCTTGGAGCAACCTGGTCTAGTGGAAGGTGTCCCTGCCCAGTTGCATTTCTAGTCTTTGGGGGTGTTAGTGGGACGCTTGAAAAAGAGAAACACCACACCTGGGTTGGCAGCTCAGGACTCTGAGCAATGTCAGGATGCTGGTAGGCAGGAGGAGACAGACCCACCCTGTGATCCCCACCCTGGGACTGGGGTACCTGCTGCTGCACCCTGAGCCTTGCCAGCACTGGGTACTCTCACAGCATCTGAGAACAGATGGGGCTTTGGAAGGTGTCCTTCCCTGTGCACCCTGCCCGAGAGCTCAGCAGTTCTGGCCCGTGCCAAAGCACCTTTGAAGGCTTCGGGCCAGGCTGAAATCTGCGTTTTTCTGGCTGGTGGTGGCCGAGTTGGCAGCACAGGGCTGAGGCCTCAGGCCACCCTCCCTCCCTGCACCTGGCTGTCCCTGCACACCTCGGGAAGGGCTCTGCTCATTAGCCCCAATTTGTTAATTCCTGTGTTGAAGTTTACAAACACCTGTGAATCCGGGGAACACTCCCACCATGTGGAAACAGCCCCACCATCAAGATGGGGAAGCCAGTGCTTGGACCGGTTACACAACTTGCTGGAGAAGGATTGCGAAGCAGCAGCAGTGAGAAGCTCCCCTCCCAGCCCCTGCTCCAGGCACTGCCAGGCTCCCGCCTGGTTTTGCTGCCAGGAAAACAGCAACAAACCTAAAAACCCAGACCGCCCCGCTGGGAACAGGGATGTGTTGATTTCGACACCGGGTACGGCCCGGGCTCACCCTGCGCTGCGGTGAGGCTGCAGGGTCTGCACCTCCGACCAGGGCTCAGTGCAAGGTGCTGCTGGTGACAAGCCCTGGCAGCGCCGTGGTAACAGGGCAATAACCAAGCTCCGGTTTGGCAAGTGCCGGGGCGCTGGAATGTTTCCTGCAAGCAGTGAGGAGCCAGGGCTTCGAGCTCAGCTGATGCAGTGAGGGGTTGCCCAGGAAGCACCGTCCTACATCAGGTCACAGCCTGATGAGGAGCCCCTGTGTCTTGGTGGCTTTTTCAGCCAGGGGACAAGCCCTTCCCATGCTGGTTGTATCTCAGTGAGCAGCTCTGGGGAGTCAGGATTCTGTTAAGTCTGTGCAGCTCAAGACAGGCACTGTAATCTTCCCATGAAAACACTCTTTGTACCTCTGGATGCAGCCAGCCACCCTTCCCCAGCCCTGAAATCAGCCTCCCATCCAAAGCTGTTGGAAGCCTGTGTGCTTCCATACAACCACCTCTGCAGCTTGAGGCCAGCCAGCCCCCCGCTGGCGTTGGTAAGGAGGGAAGCCAGCCTGTTTTGCAGCTCTAATACAGCAACAGTGGGGAAAGAACAGGAGCAGCATGAAATCCTGCAAGGGTTTGAAGACTTGTTGCCTGGTCCTGTGGCCTGCCACTGCTTGGCCATCCTCAGCAGCACCAGCTGAGTCTTGGAGCACACTGGCTATGCATCGGAGGAAAACCCTGGCAAAGCCCTTTGCTGAGCACCCTGGACCACATCCCCTTCCATCCACCTCCCAGCGCCACTCACAGCACCAGCAGTTTCTCTATCCCCAGTGCAGGTGATGCTCCGGAATCACTCCCCAGGATCTGTTTTTCTGATGCACTCCTTAGCAGGACCAGGGTCTGAGTCTCTTAGTGGGAATATCGGCTGCAGCTCTTGCTGGGGCTTGTGGTTTCCAGGCTCAGTAGCCACCTCCATCTGATGCTGGGCACATCAGAGACGTGTGGATGTCTCCCTACTTTGGGGAATGTGGATGACAATATTTTTGTCTCAGGGAGTTATGCTTTTGCTCACCCCGTCCCAGTAGTATAAGGTCCTGGGGGATTCATGTGGGACTGGCTGTGACTACTGTGCTGTTAGCAGATTGTATATGTGTCCCTAGAAGGGAAAGCAGAAGCTTTGAATAGGGACATAGTATGGGGGGAAAACCCTCTCCCTCCTTCCCCATTACCTTCACCAAGCTCTTTGCCATGCTTGGAAAACAGGAGGTTGGTTTTCTCCGAGACAGTCCAGCCTAAGAGAGAGGAGGTATAAAACACAGCTCAGCCTTGAGCTCCCAGCCTTGGAACTCACACTCCTGCCACCAGGAAAGATGTTCATCCTCGGTGAGAACATCCATCACTGAGGGCTCTAGAGACCCTTAGTGTCAGGAGACCCAGTGCCCATGGATGAGGGGGTCAGGAGCTCTTCCTGCAGGGCTGGCATTATGTCTTGAGGCTGTGTGGTAGCACTGGAGTCAGCACTAGGGACCAGACAGCCTGTGAGTCAGGGGACCTGCTCTGTATTTACGCTGGAGCAAACCTCACCATCATCGCCTTGGCCTATTTCTGCTTTAATTTCCATGCACATTACAATCACCATTGCTACGAGGAAAGATAAATACAATTTAAACAAGCTGGACTAAGCACAACAGCCATGCTGTTCAGCTACGCCCTTACTTGATGCTTGATGGCACATTGCTCCAGAGTTTTGAGCCAGATTTTAATCTCTCCCAAACCTGAATTACTGAAGCCAAAGCCTAGCCCTTGTCCTCTGCCCTGCTGCAGTTTCACTCCAGTATCAGAGCTGCACAAGGGAGTATCATGCAGTGGGAGCTGTGCCTCAGTGAGCTTTAGGGGTGTTGATGGTTCTGTGCTGTGGCCTTCTGAAGGATTTGTGCAGTTTAAGTCCAATCTCCAGCAGCAGTGCTCACATGGGTATGGGCTTTATGAAATATGGATGGAAATTAAATGGGAATGGAATTTAGAGCAGCAGTCACTGCGTCCCAGGAGTGGGATGCAGGAAGCAGGACCAGGATCCATGCCCAAACCCCATCCTCAACCAGCATTTGTCCCTGGCTGAGCATTCCCACTGTGGAGAAGCTCTGGGCATGGAAAGGTTTCCCAGCACGAGAGCAGGGGTAGATCCAGCACAGAGCCCTTCCTGTTAACCCTCCCATCAAGTATCTGACCCACAGGGCAAGCTCTCAGCAGGAGCCTTCCCAGGGACACCTGAAGCTGTCAGAACTCCAGGAGTATCTATTTGAACATCCTCACTTGGGGATTAGTGAAATGGCCTCCTTGTTTGGGGAAAGAAAAGGAAACAGCAAGCAAAGGGATTTCCTACCACCTGCCAGAAGGGCAAAGCCAGGGACAGCCCAGAGATGTTAGCTGTGGGGAAGTTTGCTCCAAAAAGTCTCTTACCAGTGAGGGTGCAACCTAACGGGAAGAGATAGGAAGGTAGGAATAAAGAAAAAAGGCCAAGTTTTAGCAGCAGTTTCCATATCACAATAACTATCATTGTGTTTGATAAAAAACTCTCAAAAAAAAAAAACAAAAAACAAAACACCAAGCAACCAAAAAACCACACACATAAAACCTGAACAGAAAACCCCAAACCCAAAGAAAACTCAGTGCATCACCTGAGGTCAGATGTGGTGCATGGATGAAGTGATGTTTGTCATGGAGCAGCAGCTGGGAGAAACTCTCCCAGTCCTCATGGGAATAATTGTGGGACCTTAGTGCCAGACAGATGATGCTGTGGCTGCTCAAGGCAGCATTGGAGAGAAATAACCCTTCTGCCCCGTGCAGCTTTTCAAAGTGACATCAGTTCTTCCTCCCTCATCAGAAAAGGTTGGAGCTCTCCAGCAATGGCAAAGCCAGGTTTTCCAGGCGGGTTTTATTATTTATTCATCCTTCAAACAAAGGCTTATCTGTTAGCAGAAGAGCTCTGCATTCCCCCCCCCTGCCTTACAACGGCTGTGCCCCCAGCGCCTTTGCTCCTGCTCTTCCCAGCTGGGCCACAGCCAAATCCCACCCTCCTCACTCCGCTCCATGCTGCAGCCATCCCCTCCTGCCTGGTTTCAGGCTCTGGCTGCCCTTTCCCTTACCCTGCCCGCAGTTCTGCTCCACAGTTCAGGACCACCTGCAGCTTTTCCCAGCAGCTTCCCAAATGGATCCCATCCACACACCTTTCTTGGTCCAGCCAAAGCTTCCTCACCACTTCACCCATCACCTTGTGTTTCTTCTGCACCTTCCTCCTCTCAGCAGAGGGACACAGGGAAGTTGACATCCTCCATCCCCTGGCATAGTGATTTCAGCCAGGCTTCAGCTTTCCCTGCCAGTCCCTCTGGCACCCTGCTTGACATCCAGACAGATGCAAGGATCATGCTCATCATCATGGGGCGTTAACACAGACCCTACTATGGAGGGGACAGGCAGTTTACTAATAGGGCTGATGTTCTCATATCAGTAATGTCCAGGTTGCTTGGCTAAGTGGCACAGAAGTAATGTGTGATAAGAAATATTATAAAAGAGAATAAGCTCTCTATGATTTCCTTTCTTAGCTCTCATTTCTGTGCTTACTTCTGCACACGTACTGTTTCTGTGTTTCAGGCAGCAGTGGGGTGAGCAGGAGCACACACAGCCTCTCTGCTCATGGTCCTGCATTGTGTTCAGCAGAGATTGAGGTGTGGGGGAGCAGCTCCCCTGCTGCTGCAGAGGGTGTTTGAAATCCAGCTCCTGTGGGAGGTATATATTAGGTTTCCCTGTACCAAAACCTCAGCTGGTGTAAACCTCTTGTGTAAACCACAGAGGTGGAGAGAGCAAGCAGCTCTTTTGTATGCATCAGGGGAGTGGGGCTGAGCAGCAGAGCCATGCCTGTATTACAACCGAGCATGTCCTTGCTTGCTCCAAGCAACCTCTGTCTTTCCTCTTCCCTGGTCACTCCGATACTGCACATTGAAGCAGCAGTTTCTGGATTACGAGGCAAACCATTCTCTGACACAGCAAAACCCCATCCTTTGCCCTTCCTCCTCCCGCAGCCCCAGCACATGCTCCTGCTCCCTTCAGTGCTGAAGAAGGGGCTTTCACCCCCCTGGTACCACTGGGATGGGGTCGGAGGGTGGCTCTGCCCCAACTCTGGGTTCCCCAGCACTGGGTGGGTGGGAAGGACGGCCGGGGGCAGCACCATCAGCTTGGGCAGGGCGCAAGCAGCACTGGCTCGGCAGCAGGGTGGTTAATGGGGGCGATTAGGGCCTGTGGCTCAGACGTGGGGGAAGAAGGGCACAAGGAGTCATCCTCGCCCTGACACGTCACCCCCATCGCACAGTGGCTTGGCAAAGCTGGTACCTGAGTAAGGAGGTCAGGGCACTCCCTGGTTCCTGGCTCCCAAGATGTTTTGCTGATGCAAAGTGAGCACAAAGGCCAGGCAGAGGCTCCAGGCTCAGCTCTGCTAGACCAGATCAGCAGCAACAGCTCGGGAGGCAGTGGCTGAAATGCAGCATGGCCACAGATCCCCAGTGACCCCTGGCTTAATTCTATTTTCTCAATGCAATTCAGAAGCTTCATTCAAAACCAGAACTAGAAAAGCCCCTGGATTCCTGTGCTTTTGGGGGTGGTTTTTCCATTCCATGCTATAGATACACTGAAACTCTGGAGATTGACCTGGGCTTGCTAGGAAACACCAGGACCAAGTTAGGGAACATGTTGATGAACCAGCAAGCCCTGCCAGCCCGCACTCAGCCCCGCTCAGTTCCAGTTCAGCTCCTGGCTATCACAGTGAAGCATCCCAAGCTCCCACCTGGATAATCGCCTCTCCCATGCTCAAAGCTCAGGCGGCCTCCACTTTTTGGTGAGACATGAGGAAGGTTCCATAGCAGTTAGAAGCTTTCTCAGGATGCAGGAGATGCCAGCTCAGAGCAGCCATCATCTGAAGACACACCAACACGTGCAGCACATCTTAGTCACCCAGTTCAAACCACTTTCTCTCCACTGGTTTCATCTGATGTCTTCCCTGGTTTACATGGGATGACGCAGATTAGAAGAAACCCCAAAGTGGATTTTGAGAAGCTGCTTCTAGCAGTGCAGCAGGATCCAGCCACCCCTGCACCCTTCATCTGTGATTATGGAACAGAAAATGAGATTCACTCCTGCCATTACTGCAACCAGGCACACAACTCACAACCACCCCTTTGTTTGCTCCTCTGCTTGGAAACACCAACTTGGATCATTCTGCTGATGCAAGAGGGCCCAGAACCACAGCAATCCCTCTGCTCATCAGGAGGTGCCAGCAGCAGCAGCAGTGACGGACACAAACCACCAACCCTGATGAACACTGTCCTCATGATGCAGCTTCTCTAAAAAAGAGGAGAATCAGTGTAAATCCTTCCCACGCCAAAACTTCCTGGGAAAGTGTGAACTTTTGTGACACTGTTGGATGCTACGAAGCTCCTGCAGCCTGGGGCAGGGTTTGAGGGTGGGAGGAAGGAGCCCAGAGCTGGGTTTTGTTTTGTTCTGCTGCACTGAAAGTGATAGCACTCATGGCAGGCAGGAGTGTGTCCTGCAGCTCAGACCAGTGCCAGGGGGAGGCTGGTCAGACCAGGCTGGCCAAGCTTTGTCCCCCAGTGCCAGTACTGGAAAGGCAGTAAGGTGAGATGTCCCCGCTGGAGGCTGCATGCAGTCCCCAAGGTGCACAGCATAGACAAGGCCATGCCCTGCTTTTACCTGCGGGCAGCTGAGCACTGGACCTGTCCAAGGAAGCCACTGCAAAGTATCAGGACTGCCTCGATGAGCCACGTCCACTCTCAGCTTTGGCCAACCACGCTGTGGCAAGACAGGAGGACATGCCTGATGCTGTCCTGGAAAGGCTCAACCCCTGCCCTGGGAGGGATCGCAGTGCTGCAGGACCTCTCGGAGTTGGGCTGACCCAGCTGCTGAATGAGGATGTCCATGCAGGAGCCTTCTGTGCCATGACAAGCGGGGTTGGGATGCTGGTGCTCTGCCAGGCATCTCTGCTCTCCCCCAGCCTGCCCAGGAGACACACAACTCACCTACCAGCAGCTGTAACAGCTGTTAACACTTCCAAGTACCATCTAAAGATTAATTCTACCACCACATAACAAGGCCATTAAGGCTCATTATCTCCACTCCATAGTGGTTGGGATCGCAGTGAGCCAGCCCTTGGCTTAAGCCTGTATGGCAAAGCAGCTCAGCCGGGACTCGAGCCCCAGGCTCACCACCAACCTCGGCGGGATGAACCCTCCTATCCCGCTGCAGGGACTGCTGAGGACCTCACCCTGCTCCCTGCCTCCGGAGCTGCAGCGGGATTGCTGCTGGCACCGAGGGCACACGGCCTCTGGAGCTGGCCCTGGCAGGCTGCGACTTCCCCTTGCAGCCAGTGACAGCAAGAGGAGGAATGTTTAAAATAACCCAGCAATGCAGGAGCTGCGTCACGGGTTGTTCTGGCTCCGCAGCGGGCTGAGGATACTTGGGCTGAGGCTGTAAACAGGGAGGCTTGGACCAGCATCACCCTGGGGAGCAAAATCTGGGGCCTAGCACGAATGAAAGCACGGAAAGATGGATACAGCATGTGCTGTCCGTCCCTTTATTTGGCTTGAATTGTGAAGAGCTCCTCACAGAGCAAGGAGGCTCTGGCCATGGCATGGAGCGTCACAGTAGGGGCTCCAAGGCAGGGGCTGCCCTGGGCATGGGCAACAGCCTCAAACTGTGTGCATGGGGTCTAGGTCCTCTCTCCCTGTCCCCTGCAAACTGTTCTTTTCCTCCCTGCTCCGAAGCCAGGGGAGGCTCAGGCTCGCCTATGGCACCGCTCCCATTTCCCCGTGTGGGATACACTGCGTCCCCACGCGCCACCCCCCTCCTGGCAGAGCGGAGTATTTTGGAAAGTGTTGGGAATTCTGCAGTGAGTCACAGGCAGCTGCAGGGCCTGGCAGACTCCATTGGCCTCTGGCCACCCTCGCGGTCACAGCACCCCCAGGGCAGCCCCCGGCACAGCCCCATAGCCTGGGGCTGTGGCCGTGTTTGTGGGGTGATGACTCCCCCTCTTTGTCCCCAGCATCTCCAGCAAGGAGCTGACTGAGCTCATCGAGCGCCTGCAGAAAAATGCCGACCAGGTGGAGAAAAACATCGTGGAGACTGACTCCCGGATGCAAAATGTAAGCACACGGGCTCCTCCGAGCAGCCCTGTCCCTCCCGCTGCAGCTCTCCCTCTTTGCTGCCATCTCCTCTCCTCCAGTACACGTGTGTGTGGCTGCCCTGCCCTGTGGTGGGGCTCCAGGCTGTGTTGAGGGGTGCATGGGTTCCCCCAGCTCATGGCAGGGTGCAACAGGCAACAGGGCCCCAGAATTCTTCCCTACACAGGGCTGGGCAGAGCTGGGATGTGCATCCCTGGATGCGCATCCCAGCAGGCATGCAGCTAGGATGGAAGAGAGTGGGCTTTAGCCATCCTCCTCTTCGAGGGGTAAAATGCAGCCCAAGGCAATGCAGCCCCCCAGCCACAGCCCTGCCTCAAGGCTAGCACAGGGGAGGGAAAGCAAAATACATCACTGGGAGGATGGGATACAGCAAAGCTCCTGCCCATCTGTGGTGCCCAGGCACAGTGTGGTGGGATGACCTCTTATTTGTTTTCCCCTGGTGACCCTTCCTCCTGCTCTCTCCTGGGCAGGACTTGCACAAGATCAAGGCGTGCCAGGTAGCACAGTACAAAGACCTGACCGCGCAGAAGCTCACCGAGTCTGACAAGCTGCTCTATGTGCTGGATGGGGATGCAGCCATCGCCCGGCACATGAAGCACCCCCAGGGTGACATGATCACAGAAGAGTGAGTACCCCAGAGCCTCGCAGGGGGAAAGATGCTTCTCCAGGGGCACTGCTCAGCTCCTGCCTGCAGCTGGCAGGTCACCACAGGCTTCTTTATGTCCCAGTTCACATGAAGGTGCATAACCCACAGCCGTCCTTGGGCATGTGTAGAGTGAGAACGGCTCCACGCCTGCTGACAGCAGCTCTGCACAGAGCATGGAGGGTGGCATCTGCCCATGGTGCGGGTAGACCACTCTGTCCCCTGCTCCAACCTGCCCCGAGTGGGTCAATATGCTGAGCAGCCCTGGGCTGTACAGGAACCACAGGATGGGTGCACAGGAACCTCTGCCCTCTCCCTCCCCAGCCCATTGCACAACGCAGCTGCTGCAGCCCGCCTGCAGCGCTGGGCTATCCAGGGGCCCCTAAGAACAATCTCCCCCCTCCATGAGGGCCTGGGAGAGGATCACCTACAGCTCCCAGTGCTAAAGCTGGTCCATACCCACATCCTGCATCCCACCCTCATCTTTCCCTTCCTGCAGCATCCGGCAGCTGAAGGAAAGAGTGGCAAACTTGCGCGTGAAACACGACCAGATCTACAGCTTCCCCCTGCAGCATATTGAGCCCCAGGTCAACTGGACAACAGTGATTGAGGAGAAACAGGTACCAAAGGGACCATCAGTGACATTGCCTGGCCAGTAGTACCAGTTGGGCAGGACCTCATGCATCTCCCTAAGGAGAAACAGGCTCTTGGAAACCTTCTTGGTATCTTTATGCTGGGAGCAGCAATCAGCATGGGAAGGAGCTGGGGTGCTGGGTGGCAGGGAGGGTGCAGAGGATGAGGCCCTAATTTTTTATTTTATCCCACTCCCTACACTCTTCCAGCCGGAAAAGCATTAGAAAACCCCAAACTGGCTTTCCCACGGCTGCCCTCCAGCACAGCCAGTTTCACTCACATGCTCCTGAGTATCCACACGCTGCCAGCACTGGAGCCCATCCAAGCCCAGCTCTACAGCCACCTCCAAGAGGCGTTTCCTAGGTCTCAGCCACCCCATCCCTTTCCCTCATCACTAACCCCAGCTCCTGTGCACTGCAGGATGCATTAATCAGCAAGGGCTTTGGGACCGACCTGCCGCTGGTCAACAGCCAAGTAGAAGAGCACAACATCTTCCACAATGAGGTCATGGCCATTGGCCCGCACATCGCCAAGGAAGGCAGCAAGGTCAGTTCTCCCGCCTCCTGCCCTCTCCCTGCTGCCTCTGCCCCAAGCTGCTCCTGAAGATGAGAGCATCCCACCACCCAAGCTGCTATACCCAGGTTGGGTGGGTGCCCAGATCCACACCTCGGAGCTCAGCATCACACACCAACTCTAGCTATACAAGGAAACACATTCTGTAAACCCCACATCCCCCTCCATCAGCAAGCCCCTGCCAGGCCACCAGTCTCCAGAGACACACTCCTAACTCTTGCCTTGCTTCTCCTCCCTTACCAGGAATACATGAACGACTTCCAAGACAAGTACCAGAAGCTGCTGGTAAGAGATCCCTGGAGTCCTGGGGGCAAGGGATCCCCTTTGGCAGGGGTTCCTTGTTGGGTGGCCCAGCCAGAGAGGAGCTTTGGGCTGAGCTCTCCACTTTGACCCTTCCCAGGCCAGCTCCCAGCAGCGGCAGCAGGATCTGAACTCCCTGCAGGACTACATGCAGCGCTGCACCAACAAGCTCTACTGGCTAGATCAGCAGGCAAAGGACAGGACCCATTACGACTGGAGCGACCACAACCTGGACTACCCCAGCCGGCGCCGCCAGTATGAGGTGTGTGTGCACTCGCCGCACCCCGTGTCAGCTGGGTGCTGGGCATGGAGCTGGGGAGCAGGCTGGGGGCTGGACACATCCTGTGCCTCAGTTTCCCCCATTCCATCATGAAGGAGGTTGGACGGGGCTTGGAGCAACCTGGTCTAGTGGAAGGTGACCCTGCCCATGGCAGGGGGTTGGAACTGGGTGAGCTTTAAGGTCCCTTAAACCCAAGCCATTCTGTGACTCCATGAAGCACTTTGGGATGTGCAGGTGATAGTGCATGAATAGTAAGGTTAATTCTTACCTCTTGCCAAAGATAACACAAGGAGGAAGCTCAGCGGCTTCCTTACTCTCTTCCTTATCTCAGCATTCACTTGGCAAGAGTCACATCTTTAGCAACATCTGCAAGGGAAGGAAAAGCAAAAGCTGCCGTGGGGGAACATCATGCTGTCTGTCCTGTGGAGTTGTTCAGGCCCTTTCAGAGTAGCTCAACCACAGGATGCAGACAGGGTCGCCTCTCTGCACGGGAATTGGTATTATCTCACCTCTTTCCATCTAGAACTTCATCCACCGGAGGCTGGAGGAAAAGGAGGAAGCCATCAACAAGCTGCACGCGGATGGAGATCAGCTGCTCGCCCAGAATCACCCTGGGAAGAATGCCATCGAGGTGAACATCAGGAATGGGTTCCAGTTTCCCACCCGCCCTAGAGCTCAGGGGACTCACCCAGCCCTTCTCCAGTATGGGACCTGGTGCCAATGACTCTTGTCTTGACTTCCTGGGATGCCAAGTAGGAAAATAGTCTCCTTCACCTGTGTGTAAACACCATCAGAGGAGCTGAGATAAGCATAAGGAGCTCTTCTCATCTTCTTCATTCCTGTGGCAATTACTCTGTGCCTGCCTACAAAGGAGAAATTATGGTGGCAAGTTCCACCGCTGATGGGAAGATGGACATAAAGCAACAGGATTTGCCACCTCCTTCCACCCAGCCCCACGGTCCCATCACAGCATTCCAGCTTTGGTCTAGCTCTTTGCTATTCTCATCCTAGCTTTGACTTGACAGCATCTGGGTGGCTTCAGAAGCAACCAAGGGGCTGTTTGCTCAAGATGGAAACTGGTGCTTTCTGGTGGGCAGCTCGGGATACTGTAGGGTGTCCTGCTGACATCCAGCTCCCACCCCTGTGTTGCAGGCTCACATCGAGGCAGTGCATGCCGACTGGAAGGAGTACCTCAACCTGCTGATCTGTGAGGAGAGCCACCTGAAGTTCATGGAGGACTTCCACAAGGTACCAGATCCCACCAAAACTGATGTTTGCTCTGAGCAGCCCAGAGAGTAGGTGCCGAGTTGAGAATATGAACAATTTCCTGCTGCTCTGGAAATAGAAGAGATCGAGTGCTCTAGTTGGTCTGTGGGGTTTTAAGGCTAGGAGGACCACCCTGAGCTGCTATAACACAAGTCATAGCTGCTCAAAAGCCTTGCTTGGCCAAAGCATGACCTGCAGAAAGCATCTGCTCAATGCTGAGGTTCAGGAGCCACAGCCTGGTGTCTGTAGGACATCCTTGTCTGCAGTACAGCAGAGGTGTCTCACAGAGGTACCTCACCCCCAAAACAAGGCAAGGGGAGACTCTGTATGCTCCACTTGGCAGTGGAACAGGTCCAGATGGGGAAATGACACCCGCAGAAAGCAGAGCTGTGCCCTGGGAGCCCTGTGCTGGGGCTCAGCACCTAGCTGAGCTCAGCAGACAGATGTCTGTGGATAAATGGCATCTGCCAGCCAGGGAGGTTCTGCAGGGAGCAGGTTGGGCTGGATTCCTCTCCCACAGCCTGGGTGTGTTGACGTGATGAGTCTGTTGCCAAAGCTAAACTGCGGTGCCCAGCCCAGGCAGCGCCTTTTGCGGGGATCTGACAGAATAACTGCCCCAGGGGGTGGTTTGTGTGTGGAAGGGCTTGGCTCTGCCTCCTCAGCGGAGGCATCACACACCATCGTGATGCTGTCCAACTGAAACGGAAGTGAGGGCAGGGAAAGGTGGGATTTAACCACACTGCAGGAGAAGACCACAGAATAAGCTGCCCTTGGTTGTCTTGACAGTTCTGTTGTCCTGAGCATGCGAAATGGCAATTCCTTGCCTTTCTCCATGTACTTCTGGGTGTCCACATGCCTGTCATAGCTCCCTGTAGCTGTCCCTGCTCTAGACAGTGAGAGGGCAAGGGTGCTGGGGTGGGTCTGCTCCGCGTTCCAGCAGGACCCTCTCTCACAAGAGGATTGGCTTTTCTGCAGTTTCAGAAAGACACCAAGGATGCTCAGGAGCTCTTGAAGAAGGTGGATACAGACCTGGACCAAAAATTCAGCCCGGAGTTCAAGGACAGATACCAGCTAGAGTCTCTCCTCCGGGAGCTGGATGTGAGTATTGGAGCAGGCAGGTCCACAGCAGCAGAAGCTGGTGTCCCTTAGGCACCGAGGGAGGGACATCCCTGCCAGCGCAGGCATCTAGCCCAGCTTTCACCACGGCAAGCAGCAGGACCACACCACTGCCTCCTTTTGCCTGGCCTTCACACATCTCTTCCTTCCCCTCCAGCTAAGAGATTGCCTCTCCCATAGCAACCTAATTGCTCACTGAGCTGGTTTTTATTTGTTCTCTCTCAGTTAGTGCTCACTCAGGGCGGGAGCAGATTTAGATCTGCTGCCAGAGGAGGTGTGGAACGTGCTGTGCTGCAAGAGCCTGGTGCCGAGAGAGATCACCCACTCGGGAAGGGCTGTGCTGAGCCTGGCCACTGGCCCAGCCCCAGCTGCAGCGTGTTGCAGCAGGCCCAGCTGATGCACGTGTCCCAGGACAGCTGATAGCTGTTCCCCAGAGATGTCCCCCTCCTCCTGCCTGTTCCAGCCCACTGCACATTACAGGATACCCACTTGCACAGCTAGAGATAGAGCAGCTGATGAGAGCCTTTCCATGGGACTCTAATTAGAGCTAATAGCTGGGAAGAGGGCTACCCAGTAACATGCAGCCACACCAATGTGGACCGCGAACCAGGGCATGCCTGGCATTGCCTGGGGGTTAGTGCTAGGACATGGGAACTCGTGGGCATAATCTCAGTCCTCAGCATGGCTGCAAAAGCGGGCAGGAGAGCACAGGAGCGCAGGTGTAGAAACAACAGCTGCAGAGCAGGACCCAGGAGACATTTTCACTAGCATAAGCAAAGGAGAAGCCACAGTCTCTGTCCCAGCTGTACACTGGTACACTTTCCTCCCAGCTGGGAAAGCACAGAAGCTCAGTCTTCCCACATTTCCCTACTGGTTTTGGTCATTGCCCTGTGCTAGGACCAAGAGAAGGCCTTGGACAAGTACGAGGAGGTGGTGAAGTCGCTGCAGGAGCGCAGCCAGCACATCCTGCCCCTGCGGTACCGCCGCGAGACACCTCTCCAGCCCGTCCCCGTGGAGGCTCTCTGCGAATATGAAGGCGAGCAGGTAACATCCCCTCATCCCATGAGCAGTGCAGGGGTACTGTGAGGGAACGGTTCCTTGGGGGCACTGGGGGTGGAATTGGTTTTGCCAGTGCCCAAGCAACAATGTCTTCTGCAGTGGGGATAAGGTGAAGATAGCGCTCGCCCCGGTGGGAAAGTGGGTTCTGCAGCTCAGGAGGGGCAGTGCAGGAGGGATCTGGGGGAAACACAGCCTCTGGACTGCGTGCCCACCACATGCCCTTCAGGGGGCTCTGACAGTTCGGCTGTCACATTCCTACACTTCCTGCGCCGGGATGAAGATGTCCAGGCATGTTTCTGTTCAAATGAACTCCCCACTATCACTGGCACAGCCCCAGCAGGCAGCCCCTCATCCCCACAAGCATGGGATCAGTCCTGGGTAGCCAAATGAAGGGATGGGCCAGCAAAGCCAGCAGCCACCCCAGGAATGGCAGGGGTCTGGCATGGAGCAAGCAACTCCAGCTGACTCAGCTGCCTGCCTCTCCAAAAAGGAAAGCCACAGCACAGCCTTAGGAACGCCTTCTCATCTCTGCCCTAGTGGGAATTTGCTTGTTGTGGTTGTTGCAAGAGGAGGCATGGCTTCATACCTGGAGGCTCTGGGGTGGGAGGAGCAGGCACATGGGGTTTTGGCAAGCAGCAGACACTTGGAGATGTGAGAGGGTGCCAAGCAAAGGGATCAAGGTTTATGCCAGTCATGCCTCCCTGCAGTGCAGCTCCCCCGGGCTGCCAGCGTGGAGCAGGGTGGGTGGTGTGTCCTGACCTGCTGCTGTGACTGGTTCCTTTTCTCCAGGGACAGATAAGCCGAGGAGCCCACTACACCCTGCAGAAGAACAGTGGAGACATTTGGGAAGTGGCAGACGGCTCGGGAGACAAGATCAGCGTCCCAGGGGTCTGCTTCATGATCCCCCCGCCTGATGCAGAAGCAATAGCGCTGGCAGACCAGTACGTGCCCCCCAGCCTTGCCATGCCCCACAGCCTTTGCCCTTGCTTTCACCAGCCCAGGCCGTGCCACCAGTGCTGCATAATGCATCTAGCAGTGCTGATGGGGGGCTCCCACCTTGATTCCTGCAGGCTAAGCAGGTTCCTCCTCCTCCTCCTGGAGGAATTCCAGCACCCTCCTTCTTGCACACAAGATTCCACCTGGCAAAGTGGGGTCAGCTCAGAGACATCCAGGTCCCCCCTCCTCTGGGGGGCATTATGGCAGGGGGAGCTGCCCATGTCTCTCTCAGCAAGCAGGTGGCTGCCTTTGCTGCCTGTCCCCTGCTCTCAACCCTTCAGTGACCACATTGCTCTACCCCTTTGCCAAAACAGGGTGAAGGTGCCTCTCACCACCTTGCTTCAAGGCTGCCTTGAGAGGGGCCAGGTCCCACAAGCCCCTCTAGAGCTGTATCTCCTTCCTGCATCAGCACTGAGATGAGCACCAGGGCGATGGAGGGGACAAGGGCCTGACTGATCTCATGTCCGTGCTGTCCTGTTATGCAGAATTGCCAATCACTATGTGAGCATGAAGGAGAAAACAACCAACTGCAAGAACATCCTCCAGCAGCGCTACGAGGGGCTGAAGGCAGACAGCATCGGAGGTGAGGCTCTGGAAGGGCAGCCTGGGGCTTGCTCCTTCTCAGGCACAAGGTGGCCGCTGTAGCCTTGAGCTTAGGTGATTGCTGTAGCCTTGGTGGTGGTCCATCTTGGGATGTCACTGAGAGCTTTCCATCTCCTAACGGTCCTGGGGACAAGAGTGCTGGGCTGGGTGCAGGGGCAGAGCAGCCAGGCTGCAGTTGCAGCAGGCAGGGCTCAGGGAGAGGAGGAGGCTGTGGGTTTTGCACTCACCAGTGGGATTGAGCCTAGACCCAGCTTCCAACCACCTTGAGCCTGCTCCCCCCCATTCTCCAGATGCTGCATCGGTTCAGGGGCGCCAGCTTCTGGCAGGGCTGGAGAAGGTGAACAGCGACCTGGACAAGCAGGAGAAAGCTATAACAGCAAACCTCCGTCCACCGCTGGAGCAGAGTCGGGCTGTGCAGGACAGCACCGAGCGCTTCAAGGACCTCAAGGTACGGGGCTGTGGCAGCACATGGACAGTTCTGTACATGGACCATGCTCCTTCCAGGGGGTCTGCAGGGTGGTCCTCACTATGCTGGGTGCTGTAAGCTCTCCCTGAGCCAGGAACACACAGGGGCGGAGTGATGCTTACAGCTGCTGCCTCTTCCAGTGGACGGGGAGTAGCCCTTTGTGCAGCCTCACAAGCCATAAACCTTTGCCCTGGTCCTGGCCCAGCTCAGTCACAGCAAGGTTGAATGGGAAGAAGGTGATGGCTGCAGAGAGCAGGCTGTGAGGAAGAGAGGGAAGCCCTCGAGTTTTGATCCTGCCCATATGCCCTGTCCCATGACCTGTTCCCTTTTCTCAGCAAGCAGCTGTTAAACTTTGCCACCACCATCACCAGCTCAGAAAGGAACAGAAAAACACCTATGGTTCAGGGCACATTTTCTCTGCTAGGCTCCAGTGCTGGTAGCATCCCAATCCTTTCCTCTCCTTCAGAACCCTAATTAAGCCAGACTCCATGCCACAAACCTCCCTTGGTTTAGGAGGAAGTTCAGGTCATGGTTACATCACCTGCCAAGGGCTGTGTAAAAATCCAAGCGCTACCACAACAGAAAGCAAATTGCTCCAACCGCCTGCAGCGCATTGATGTTTAGGCCAGAATTCATCCGTCAGCCTGCAGAGCCCAGTGATCCACAGGAGTCCAGCACATTTCTAACAGAGCTGGAGCTGCTGGGAACCACTCCCCAGCCAGTTTCTTTGCTATGGGCTAGCTAGACTGCCCAGAAAAGAGAAAAAGATCAACAGAAAACAGCCTACAGGGCTGAAAGGCACCTTCCATCAAACAAGCCCCCAGCCCTGACCCCTCTTCTCACACTGGACAGCCAAGGGTCAGCTGCTGTGTAGGCAGAAGGCCCTAGTTCAGTTGCTATAGCTGCTTTATTCCTCCTGCAGAACATCACCAATGAGGTCCGTCGCATTGAACCTGAGAAAACGAGGAAGATCCAGGAGTGTGAGGTCTTCATTGAATCTGTGCCCAACACCGGCAGCGCCACCTTGGTAAAGAACAAGGTGGAGAACACCAACAAAAAGTACGACCGCGTGGTCCAGCTGCTCAGCGCTGCCCAAGAGAAGTAAGTCATGGCTTAAATCATGTCGAGCCTGGGATAAAGTAGGATCCTGCAGGGGGTAGGTGGGGGTGTGCATAAACACCTTTCCTCCTGTGTCCATACAGAGTTGAGGTGGCCACGCACCTTGAGAGGAGCCTCCAACAAGGCCGAGATCTGTTGTCTACCTACGAGAACCAGCTGGTCACAGATGACACGGTACCAGAGGACCTGCGGGTGGTGGACCGTAAGAAAGAAGAGCTGCTGGTGAGTTTTTTCTCCAGAGCGTTTTCTGCCCTACTGACATGTTCCACATACAAAACCACTTTCCAAGAGCTGGGGCAATTGCTACTCATGTCACAAGCTCGAATCAGTTGGTAAAGGGATGTCTCACCCCAGCTGGAGATGAGTTCTCATGTTAACTGCAGTAATCTCACCTACTTTAAACGCAAGCCATTTCCAGCCACAAACCAGAAATCAAATGCCAGTTGAGTACTTGTGATCTGACAAAAGGACTAATGGAGAAGTGAAGGATAAAATAGTCTGGGAAAAGCCTACACAGTGGCCTGATGCTTGAAAAACTGGACCTAGCAAGGCGCCAAGAACACTTACCATTAGGAAAAGCTGCCAGGCAAAATGGGCAATCCTTCTGCTGCAGAAAGGCCAAGAACTGGTTAGGCTAAAGCTGTCTGACCTTCTTCAGCTTTTCCATCAAGTCCTCAGGTTCAGAGCAGCATGCGAAACTTCCACAGCTCCTTCTGGAGCTGTTGCACTGGCAGGAACAGGGTTTAAGGCTTGCATAAAGAGGACCAAATATATTTTTCACATAGTATGCTTGCCTTTAAAGGTTAACAGGTGGAGAAGGGAGCAAGAGCTACCTATTCACCCCATCAGGTTTATCAGTTGGCTCTGCTTACAATGCAGGCCTCTTAACTTGCTTCTCCACAGCTCAGAGCACTACTGCAGCTCAGCTTTCTTGAGCACCCTGTGCAGCTCCAGTGCAGTTGCTGAAGTTGCTGGGGAACAGTGACAGAAGTCTGGCACATGTGCAGCTCTGGAAAATCCCTCTCTCCTGCTTTTTCCACAGGCCATGAGCACCGAGCTCCAGTCCAAAAGGTTCCTGCTCAATGAAGCAGAGCAGAACTTGTTAAGGACAAAGACGTGCTCCAACACACTGGCCAGCAAGTTCCAGGAGCACTGCCCTGACATTGAACGTCAGGAAGCTGAGCTCTACAAACTCAACCAGCGCTTCAACAACCTCAGCAAGCAGATTGACCACAGGTAAGACTCTGGGACAGAATGTAGCCAGGACTGGATCAACCTGGGTAGCTGGGATATTTACAGTGGAGCTGGAACCACACTGAATGTGGAATGCCACTGGGCATGTAGTGATAGAACAAGGGGGGATGGTTTTGAACTGAAAGAGCGTGGATTGAGATTAGACATTAGGCAGAAGTTCTTTCCCTGTGAGGGTGCTGAGGCACTGGCACCGGGTGCCCAGAGAAGCTGTGGCTGCCCCATCCCTGGCAGTGCTCAAGGCCAGGTTGGACGGGGCTTGGAGCAGCCTGGTCTAGTGGAAGGTGTCCCTGCCTGTGGCATGGGCTGGAACTGGATGAGCTTTAAGGTCCTAAACCTAAACCAATCTGGGTTTCTGTGAATCCGGAAGAGGCATAACACTATCAGAGGAATGAGGAGTTGCAGAAGGGCTTCCAGGGAGGCCTAAGGAGGAAAAGAGGTTTCTGGTGTGCTGGGTCAATCTGGGCAGCCTGTAGGATTAAACACTTTTGCAACAGATGGAGATTTTGGCAAGGGAGAAACTCTGTCTCAAATCTGTCTTTAGGGAGCAGGGGAAGTGGGGATAGGTTAGGAGGTGCTTGCAGGAGACAAAGGAGATGTGACAGTGCTGAAGCTGAGCCAATTTTCCTGCAGAATGCAGACCCTGCAGAAAGCAGAAAGTGCCTATTCCAACTACCGCAGCAACTATGACAAAGTCAACCAGTTTCTGTGCAACATCCCCAACTATGAGCCACAGGAGACTGACAACATCCAGCAAGTGGAGATCAAGCTGAAGAACCAAGCGGTAATTCTGTCTGAGAGCACTCTGGGAGCTCCACAGGGAGAGGAGGAGCAACACTAAAAGAAATAGGACTGAGATAGCTCCTGAGCATAAAATAGAAAATTATAGCGACTTGATTTACATGTTTTTATGCTATAAGTTCCCACTGTCCTACCTGTGCTTGCTTACACATAGCAGGGCAGCTTGAGAAGCTTGTCATTCTCAGGGTTGTAATTTTAAAATGGCAACCCTCAAAAAGGCTGAACAATGCGTTCTGATGTGTGTCTCTGTGCATGCCAGGCACTCCTCAGTGACATTGCAAGCAAGGAACAGGAGGTGCAGAAGGTCTCTGCCACAGCTCAGCAGTACCAGCAGGCAGTGAAGGTAAGGACTGCAAGTCGGCTGCTGGAGAACTAACATAGAAGCACGGAATAGTTTGTGTTGAAAGGGTCATTTAAAGGCCATCTAGTCCAACCCCACTGCGACTAGACCAGGTTGTTCCAAGCCCCGTCCAACCTGGCCTTGAACACTGCCAGGGATGGGGCAGCCACAGCTTCTGTGGGCACCCTGTGCCAGCGCCTCAGCACCCTCATTGTAAGAAATTTATTCCTTATATCTAGTCTGAATCTCCACTATTTTGGTTTAAAACCATCATCCCTTGTCCTATTGCTAAAGGCCTGTCAAAAAGTCTGTCCTTAGCTTTCTCCTAAGCTTCCTCTAGGTACTGAAGGGCCACAATAAGGTCTCCCTGGAGCCTTCTTTGCTCCAGGCTCAACAACTCCAGCTCTCTCAGCCTGTCCTCGTAAGAGGTGCTTATCCCCCTGATCTTTTTTATGGCTTCCTCTAGACTCACTCTAACAGGTCCAGATCTTTCTTGTACTGGGAACCACAGAGCTGGAACAGAACTGCAGGTGGGGTCTCACCAGAGTAGAGGGGGAGAATCACCTGCATCCTGCAAGGAGCTCCATAAAGAAAGCCTAGTGCTCTTGCTCAGTCAACACAGGTTGTATCTACTCTAACATTGACATCATGTGGCCAATAGCATGGCAACTAGCTCAGATTTATTGTCTGGCAGAGGAGGATTTCCACTCCAAACCCAGC
This sequence comes from Pezoporus wallicus, assembly GCF_028554395.1. Lineage (NCBI taxonomy): Eukaryota > Metazoa > Chordata > Aves > Psittaciformes > Psittacidae > Pezoporus > Pezoporus wallicus. The sequence goes on along the minus strand of NW_026637828.1, from coordinate 2,228,754 downwards.
ACTAGTAAGAGGTAACTCCAAAGTCAGCACATGCTGCAGCTGCACTGTTATGGTCACTTGGCAGTACCTGACCCAAACTGCTGGTAGGTTCTGCCTCCTGTGCTCTGGATCCCATCAACCTCAGCAACTCACCTAAAACACAGGTCAAGGGAAGAAGTCATTAAAACCAGGGTTTAGGAGGATCTTTGCATGATGGGGACCTGGTAATCTCACTTTCTGCCTGGGAATTTCTTCCCACAGGACTATGAATTGGAGGCTGAGAAGCTACGGTCCATCCTGGACCTGGAGAATGGCCGCAATGGGTATATGAGCAAGAAGCCCAGACTCCAGTCTCCAGCTGCGAAAGTGAAAGAGGAGGTAAAGAAGGGGTTGCCCACAGAGAGCTAAAGCAGATGACAGCTTATGGAACTAGTGGGGATTTTGCAGGCAGTTCTAGTTACTGTCAGTGACTTTAATCATGAAGGGACTGTAGGGGAGGGCAGAGAGTCAGGGGAAGAAGGGATTTTTCATCATTCTTAACCCATCCATTTTCTAGGCTGGGCTGGCCAGAATAAGAAAGGGAAGACACTGGATGAAGCACTTTCTGAAAGGGGGAAAAGGGGAGGAAAAGCCAAACCCTGAAAGTTTTTATCCCTCCGGACTTTCAGAGTGAGATTTCACCGTCAAATATCACAAGCTAGACAGAAACACAGAGCAGGCCACAAGCTATTTCTTTATGCAGGATCTGTTCAATGTCTGCCTCAAACTCATCTTGCCTATTGAAGGAAGTATCCACCTGGTTCTTCCTCAGCTGCCTATTTTTGCATATCTTGAATAGGAAACATACAGTACAATGAGTGTGTGTGTGGCTGAGAATCACTATTCCTACCCTAAAGCTCCCCCAAAGCAGGTAGAAGGTTTTTAGCAGAGCACCCAGGGTTACTTCTTTAGGGCCTGTTGCTTCTATGAAGTCAGTCTTACCCAAGCTCCCCTGGTTCCACCACCTCTTTTCAATGCATTTTTGATCCACAGGAAGCTGTTCTGGCAGCCAAGTTCACCGAAGTAAATGCTGTGAACAAACAGAGGCTGCAGAACCTGGAGTTTGCTCAGAGCCTCCTGCGGCAGGTAAGTGATCACCAGGAGCACTGTGATACTGAAAGGAGGCATGGAAATAATACACACGTGTGCCTTTGTGTTACGAGTTGAACTGGAAACAAATGCAGTGTTTCATAGCCCCCAGTCATTAATCAGTAGACACATCAGGCAGACAACCCCTCTGTGCTTCCCAGCCCCATCTCCCACTCACCCTAAGAAGCTCTGCATCATTTTTAACACTTTTGCCAAACCAGGCCAGCATTAGTGTCCCTTGTGGCTAAAAGCTTTGTTCTGACAGCAGTGGGCATTGCAAAAGCAGTTCTCATGCTGGGAGTTCACACATCTGTTCAAGGGCAGCCTGTTTGCATATACCCCCTGTTCAGCATTGGCAGCAGGCAACCGCCATAAAGCGAGCTCAACATCCCCCTGTCATATTGTCACAGGAGGCACTGAAAATGAGCACCAAAAGTATGATTGTTTGGTAGTTGTTGACTACACATTCTTTTCTCAACAACAGCAACCAGAGGTTCAAGTGACAGAAGGCTTTGTCCAGAGCAAAAAATCCCTAAGGCCTGTGGAAGAAGTCTGGAAGCTGAAAAAGGAACTTGAAGATGAGACGCAGCGTCGGCAGCAGCTAGAAGCAGAGATCAAAGCCATTCAGAGCAACATTGTCCACCTGCAAAACCAGAAGCCCCAAGAAACTGTCGTTAAGAAAGAACTGCTGAAGAAAGTACCTGACCCTCAGCTGGAGGAGAGCTTCCACAAACTGCAGCAAAACCTGGCTGAAGAGCAGCGCAAGAACCAGGTCCTCCAGGATGAGCTGGAGGCTCTTAAAATCAGGCTGCGTGTTCTGGAGCACGAGAAGAGGGAGGGAGGGCAGGAGTATATAGTGAAAGAGGTACTGCGTATTGAACAAGACAAAGCTCAAGCTGATGAAATCCTGAAGCTCAAAGAAGAACTGGAAGAGCTCAGGAGGCAGGAAGGAACTAGAGAGAATGAAGTCATCCTCTTACGCCAACAAATCGCTGTGCTGTCCAGCGAGAAGGACAAAGAGCAGGAGAAGGTAACAGAGAAGGAGGTGCTGAAGCTGCAGAACGATCCCCAGCTGGAGATGGAATTCCGGATGTTGCAAGAGAGCAAGCAGAGGGAGAGCGCCCTTCGGCAGAAGCACGAGGAAGAACTCAGCTTCCTCCAAGACAAGCTCAAACGTCTTGAGAAGGAGCGGGCCATCGCCGAGGGCAAAATTACCGTCAAGGAGGTGCTGAAGGTAGAGAAAGACTTAGCCATCGAGAGAGAGGTGAATGAGCTCCGGCGCCAATATGAAGATGAAAAGTCCAAGGGTCGTTCCAATGAGAGGGAGAAGGCTGAGCTGCTCAGGAAGATCCAGCTGCTGGAGGAAGAGAACTCCAAGGTGGTCGTCCAGGAGAAAGTGCGTGAGATTGTGCGCCCAGATCCCAAGGCTGAAAATGAAGTTGCCAACCTTCGTCTGGAGCTGGTAGAACAGGAGAGGAAATACCGAGGTGGTGACGAACAGCTGAAGAGCTGCCAGAACGAGCTGGCTGCTCTGAGGAACAGAGGGCCACTGGTAGAAGTCAAAGAAGTCATTAAGGAGGTCATTAAGTACAAGAATGATCCAGAAACTGAAAAGGAGCTACAGCGACTCCGGGAGGAAATAATCGAGAGGACAGGAGCAATTGAAAGAGCTGACCTTGAAATCTACCAGCTGAAACAAGAGATACAAGCTTTGAAAGACACCAAACCTCAAGTGCATATGAAAGAAGTTGTTCAAGAAATTCTGCAGTTTCGGGAAGACCCCAGGACTAGAGAGGAGGTCGAGTCCCTGAGAGTGCAATTAGCAGATGAACAGATGAAACACATTGACCTGGAGAGGGAGCGCCTTCTTCAAGAAGAGAAAGTAAGACAGAAGGAGGAAGAGCTCTCCCAAGTGAAGGAGAAAGTGGTCCAGCAGGAAGTAGTGAAATATGAGCAAGATCCTGCCTTGAAAGCAGAAGTCAACTCCTTCTCTCAGAGCATTGAGTGTGAGCTGAGGCAGATTGACAGCCTCCGTGAGGAGCTCCGCAAGCTGCAGAGGAGGCGTTCAGAGCTGGAGCGTCAGCTCGAAGAACTGGAGAAGGAGAGACAGGCACGCAGAGAGGCCGAGCTGGAGGTGCAGAGGCTGAGAATTAGGCTGAATGAGTTGGAAGAACAGGAAAGGGAGACAACAGAACGAGTAACTGTGAAACAAAAAGTGATCCTTCAGCAAGATCCCCAGCAAGAGAAGGAACACTCTCTCCTCAAGCTGGAGCTAGAAGAAGAGAAGCACCGGAGACAAGTCCTGCAAACTGAACTAGAAGCCCTGAGAAAGAAGCTCCTTTCTTTGGAGAAGATGGAGGTCAAAGAGAAAGTGGTCTTTTCAGAGAGTGTCCAAGTGGACAAAGGAGACACTGAGTATGAGATTCAAAAGCTGAAGAGCAATCTGGAGGAAGAAAGTAGGCGTAAGAGGGAGTTAGATGCAGATATTAATCGCCTTGAAACCAGGCTGTCTGAGGTGGAATTCAACAACTCCAAGTCGTCAAAGGAGCTAGACTTACTAAGGGAGGAGAACCACAAACTACACCTTGAGAAACAGAACCTCCTGATGGAAACCAGGAGACTGCAGTCAGAGATTGAACTCACAGCAACAGAAGCTCAGGATTTGAGAAACATGACCCACGTGGACAGTTCGATAAACCTAGACTCCAGATTCCAAGCTTTGGAAAGAGAGTTAGATGATCTGAAGCAGTTATCCAGAGAAAAAGATGCAGAGATAGAGCAACTCCAAAATCGCCTCAAGACAGTGGCTATCAAGAGGGAACAAAGAGAGAACCACCTGAGGCGCTCCATCGTGGTCATTGACCCTGATACAGGAAAAGAAATGTCTCCAGAGGAAGCTCATGTGTTTGGCCTCATTGAGTGGAGCCTGTTTGTCAAACTGAAGAGCCAGGAATGTGACTGGGAGGAGATCTCAATAAAGGGTCCCAATGGGGAATCGTCTGTGATCCTTGACAGGAAGTCTGGTAGAGAGTTCTCAATTGAGGATGCCCTGAAGAGTGGGAGGCTAACCACGGCTCAGTACAACAGTTACCTCAACAAGGAGATGTCGATCCAGGAGTTGGCAGTCTTGGTGTCAGGAAGTAACTACACAGCGCTCCCTCCATTTTAGAAACTTTCCTGAAGAGCAGCTGATCAGAGCTGCACCAGTTGTTACCTACCAGATCACTGCAAATCCTTGCCCTCCTTTGCGTCTTCCAAAATGCTAGAGCCTCTGCCCCAGCCATGCTACGAAGCCACACTGCTTGCTGTCATACACTGCAGAAAAGCACCACCAGCAGTAGAGAACACGTTTGTCAGGACAACAGCAAAACCTTCTACCCCTCTTCATCCATACCTACTCACTCAACCTAACAAAACCTAAGACAAAAGCCTCAGGACAGCGAAGTACCTGAAGTCCAAAGACTCGGTAGAATCTGCAGTTTCCTCTGTAGTCACATAAAAAGTTGTACATAGCAGTCATTAGGGACTGAAAGTCAAGGCGACACTGAGGTGACCAGCAGGAGCTGGTTCCATCAGCTGCATGTTGGTAAGCCAGACAGCTCATCGTGCACAACTCACTATGAATGATGGGATCACTTTCCGAGAACACCAGCTGTGTAAAAACAAAGGTGTGCTACACATCTCAGTTCAGTGTCACCATGCCAACACCTGAACACCATCATCTTGTTCACCTACGTGCCTGTGCTGCTGGGGAACAGTGAAGCAGACGTACTTTGACGGCGTCAGCTATAGATCCAGGAGGAGCATTCACAGACCAGAGAGGTCAACAAAAAGTATGTGAAGAGGTGGCAGTACTGCCCAACACGAGAGGGTCGTGTAGAACAAGCAGCTGTACCCAAATGCAGAGTGCCTTCGGAACAGTTCACTCACCTCATGGTTGAAAGCCATTTGTGCTGGTATTTTACTGGTTGGAGTTACATGCATCTACATGTTTCATTTACTCGTGTAAGGCAATGGGAAATAGAGGGGAATTCTATTTATAGTACAAAATAAAAAGGCAGTGATTCCAATCAGAAGTTGGGTTTTCTTTTTTGGTTACACAGTCTGTTCATCTTTGGCTTTGCAAGAAGATGGCACTTCAGAGTCAAAGTTAAAAACCGACACTGTTCGTTTTAGCTGTTGGCTTTTTTCCAAGAGAGAAATTGCTGGAGCAGCATTAAAGCTGGGACTAATTAGTATTAGATGAGAGTGAAGTGCACTAAGAAATGGGACCTGCAGCTGCAGGAAAACAGGGAATCACACAGGGTTGGTAGCAAGAGCTTCCACATCTAGAGCACATTCTTTTCCCCCAAATTTCAGCTAATACCCAAGCCTCAGTAAACAGATAAGGATTGGACTGTGACAGGACAAAGGGGAATGGCTTTAACCTGACAGAGGGGAGATTGAGATGAGCTCTTAGGCAGCAGCTCTTCCCTGTAAGGGTGCTGAGGCGCTGGCACAGGGTTTCCAGAGAAGCTGTGGCTGCCCCATCCCTGACAGTGTTCAAGGCCAGGTTGGATGGGGCTTGGAGCAACCTGGTCTGGTGGAAGGTGTCCCTGCCCGTGGCAGGGGGTTGGAACTGGGTGAGCTTTAAGGTCCCTTTCAGCCAAACCACTCTGTGATTCTATGAAACTCTGCTGTCACCAAAAGCAGCTGTAAGCATTCACTGCACATCCACCAGGCTCTGGGGATTAACACCATTATTTTACCTTTGTGAATCAAAGTGTCTCGCAGGATCACACTGCTGCTGCAGGGGCTGAACCTCACACATGTTCTTTCCAGCACATGTCAACTTCAAGCACCATCAGGAGCACATTGTATGAGAATATGGAAATCTACCACCACCATGGCTAGAAACAGAGCTGTAGTTCACCTACTACGTAAGAGACTGTAGTTAATTAATCAAGAAACAGATGATCATCCAAGCTGAAATGCTTGAAAACAGAATCATGAAACTAGAGGTAAGGAGATGGGAAAAAAAGCATTTTGGAAACTTTGAAACAATTTATTCAGTTGTTCTGTACAAGATGAACAGTTTGCATACCACCCCCACCATCTTCAGCAAGACAGTCCCCGACACACTAAAAAATACCATAGTAACCTGCAGCTCTTACACCCAAAAGGAGCTGCTGTCTGAAGCACATGCCACGGGAGCATTGCAAGTTGCCTCTCAAGGCAGAGATGCCAGAATCCTGGCTCCCATCCACTGCTGGGCCTCTGCACAGTTCTGCCTTGCCATGACTCTGCTCCATCCCATTCACTCATTCATTATAGCATGTAAAGAAAAAATATCCCACAGAAATTCCACCAAAGAAACATTTCCCTGAGGCAAGAGGCTTCGCTAAATTCCTAGAAGGAGGGCATTCTGCTCCAGCCACGCACATGGTGCTTCCCAGCAGAAGCAGTCAAGTGAAAGCAAAGAGGAGTAGAACCAGTACCTCAAGTCACTTGCTGAGGGTCCCTATCCTGTAGGTATCTGAGCACTCTGTCAGCTACCAGGGGAAGCAGGATCAGGCCTTCAGCAAGAATCATGCGACATCCACTGCTCAGAGTCCATCAATAACTGCTGTGCTTAGTTTTATTATCTAGTTCTGTCTTTGGCTCTTTTGCTACAACCTAGGTATTTTCTGTAAACAGATTTTAAATCTGAGCTGCTTATTCTATTTACTGATCTTGGGGAATTATCTATCAGCTCAAACTGAAAACAGTCAAAACCAGGGAAAACTAAAGATCTGCTGGTATACTCCATGTCAGCATCCTTCCCAAAGCTCCCAAAGGAAGGCTGCAACCTTTTGCTTGAAATACCAGTGAAGTCCATGTGGATCAGCACTACTACTGCACGATTCAGATGTGGCTGGGGGTTGGGGAGGCTGAGCAAAGGGAAACTGGGAGGAGAGCAGAAAATCAAACCCCACATTGCTCCGCTGGATCCACAGCCTGCCCTTAGTGCACTGACTGAAAGGGTGCTAAGGAGAAGTATTCAGGTCTGAAAGTTACAAATTCACAAGACAATATACCCCCCAATTCTAGAAGGTCCCATTCCTGCAGCTGCAACAAGCACATGATCCTAGTGCAGAAGTCATTAAGGAAAGCAGTATTATTCTCTGGAATTCACTTGACCTTGGTTAATATAGATCATTCCCTCTGCCCACCAAAGATATCCTAACTGGCGACCCTAGGAAAGAATGGCTTTAAGGGAGGGTCTGGAACCCACCTGCACGTCCTCAGCTACAAACTGGTGTTCTTGCTGAGTTTGGTGCTGTGTTCACAGGCACCAGGACACCACTGAAGTCCAGACAGTGCAGCTTGGTTTTTTTTTTTTTCTTTTTTTGATGTGCAACCATAAAAAGCTCTATTAAATAAACAGAATACATTTTAAATACAGAATGATTAAAAAAGGGTTAAGGAGCACACAAAATAGGGCTGAAATGTGTGTCGCTAGTCCATTCTTGCTCCACCATAAAAGGCACTGGAATTATGTCTTCCTATACACGTGACATGCTGAGAAGTGTCCGAATCAATCCAATGCATTCGATGGTAATGAGGATAGAACTAAGCAGGAAAAAAGCATTCCTTTGGAGGAAAAAAATCCAAAACCCAAAAGGAGAATTCTCAGAGTCAATGACTGCATCTAAAAATGTCTCTCTAAAGAGTCTTCCATGAACATCAGGTGGTTTGTTAGATTCACCACACAAGAAATGTAAGTTCTCCATTGAACTGTAGCAGTGTTTTATAGTACAATTGAACAGTTCCTCAAACGTCTTCAGAAAGCACTGGCAGTGCTAGAATTATCCAAGTAAATCCAAATCAGAAGAAAGAAGCACTTTCCATACCCTCCACTGGGAGACCAAGGAGGTAACTGGACTTGGAGGTACTTGGCAGGTACAGACAGAGGTGGGTGAGAATCCCCTGCAAGAAGCTGAGCCACCCGCGTCTCCCTGCGAGTTCCAGCTCCTGCCAGTGCCAGGGAATGCATGAAGGGCAGCAGCAATAAAACAGTGCTACAAAATGCATCTCTCATTAGGGCATGGTGCAAGGTGGCCATTGTGTGGGGCTTAGCTCTGAGTGCCTCTGAGCCAACACACCAACAAGCTCTTCATTGTGGTTCAGTCTCCAGTTGTCATGAAGGGAAAAAGAAAGGAGGGAAAAAACCCAAAGACACAGCCGGTATTTAAAGTCCATGATCTGTTCCTCTTGGCTTTATCCTATGCATGCTGTATCCTATGCTCCTTGCAGACATCACAATTTGCGCTGCTGAGCATTGGACCCTTTGCCATGAAGCTGAGAAGCATCTGAAAGAAAAGAAAACCAAGTGGGAAGGGGATTGAGCATCAGGTCCACAGAGCTGTGTACAGCCAGGGCAGCCAGATCCCTCTGCACAGAAAAAACTCCCTCTGCCTACCAGCTCCAAGGAATTGGGGTGAGAGGATGTGCTTGGAGACATCTCACAACTGGGAGCAGCCCTGCCCCTGCACCTGAGTTAGGGACTTGGGAAGCTCTGAGGGTCTTCTGTGGCCTCCTAGCAAAGGCACCACAGCATAGATTCAGATAGCTGGTTGATAGCTACCCTATGCCCTTCTCTAATAGCCACTCAATCATGTCTCCCCATTCAGGAAACTAGAAATGTGGTACTGGCTGCCTTGCATCTGAAAGTGGATTGAAATAACACTGTTAGTACACCTTTGCTGCTGTAGTGAAGGCTTTAGGTGCCCACTGAAACAGGAACAGGAAACAGGAATGTAATCACTGAAGTACCATAAAGGAACAGAAGTGGAGGGGAAAGAGAAAATGCACTGAAGAGAGAAAAAGGAAGTTTAAGGAAGCAGAAGTTTTCCAGGAGCAATTAAAGTATCATCAATGATAAACAAATGGGTGTACCAAGATGCACAGTTAAGCGGCAGCGGCACCGACCAGTGTGACAACAGCTTCTTCTCCAGGACAAGGACAGTCCATTCCATGCAAGACCTCAGCCCCAGCACATCACATTTCTGAAGCAATCAGTCAGAATCATCACCACAGCACCAGCACACAAGCACCTCCCCCAGCAGCAGAGACACACAAGCAAGCACTGACTGCTCCTTGCTCAGGTGCTGAGTAATGAATGCTCATATAAGCATTTTCATGAGATACATCAGCATTTGTATTGCATTTGTAGCAACCTCCCAACACACCAGAGTCCTCACAGCTTTCAGGCAGAGCAATGTGGTTCTGGCCACCTGCTTAGGCAGCCAGGCACAGTTTATGCCACAATATAAGTTAATACATTTTAAGATTATGGTGGTCGCTTCAGTATTGACTGTCCTTCTCCAGAACACCACAACTGGTAATGTTCCCGGAGATGGCAGCATGAGGCTCGATCACTAATCTTTATGAGAGAACACACAGTGAGAAGGCAGGTCCCTGATGCAGCTGTCTCAATGATCTGGTTTTCTTCACTTATTCTAGTCACCTTTTGTCTACTCACAGCTTCTGGCACTACATCCTGCTAAAGAGCAGGAGGCCATCAAGAAGTTCTTTTGTTAGAAGCAACAGTGAAGTAACCACTCTAAACTCCCTCAGGTAATGGGACAAAAAACTCCTCAGTGACACAGAATACATTTCACAAGCCATGTTCAAACTGAAATCAACTATCTTACTCTCCATTAACTGAGTTTACAATCAGGAAGGGGCTGTCATACCAGTGACTGCTGCTAGTAGCTGCTGCTTCTGCTCTACCACACCTGAGCAGCGTAACAACCCACCTGAGACCAACTTCAACCAAAGAAGCAAAGACAACAAATCCTTTGATCTCCTCAGGGCACAGCACTTGCTTCTTTCTTCAGCAAAGAGCAGCTCCACAGCCAAGGGCATTTTAGCCCATGCTGGCCATGGCAGGCCACCTGAACCCCAGCGCATCTAACGCAGCAGTAGCACATCTACTCCTAAAGCAGCCCCATATTCCCCAGGGAGACAATCCAACAGGAGCAGGCACCAAGACAGCACTGAACTGCACTGAAGTGCTGAAGAGCACTTGATTAAGAAAGCAGAAACAGTGATTACTAACAGGGAAAGCAACTCCCTGAAGCAAATGAACCCAATCTGCTGGTCCTGCATTTCAATTTTCTAAGTGCTCCATGGATCCCCCTTACTTCCCTCCTTCCTCCACGGTGCTGCTTATTTACACATGAGCACAGCCCACCAGGCAGGACTCCACTTACAAGCAGAGAAGGTGTTCTTCGGGTTACTCTTGGTTTATGCATTGATTCTGCAGGCATCACACTCAGGCTTAACTGCAAAATCATCCCATTGTCCACACCAAGTAAAGCAAACTCCATCTACACCACAAACCTGGTGCAAAGGAGATGCAGGCAATTAGCTCAGTGCACAGACATGGGGCATTCTGCTCTGACACATTTTATGTAGGTCACCAGTAAAAAACTCTATAAAACCCAAATATTCATTCCTGAGCAGTCCCTGGCAGACTATGCATAAACATCGCAGCTTTAATCCTGGCTGGATAATTCTTCACCATGACACAAGCAGCAAAGCTGAGTACCTCCAGGAACCAACGCCTGCTGTAAGCAGACAGGGCTCCTCATTCCAGAAATGCCCAAGTTTGCCCTGGCTAACGAAACAGAACCTCAGGATGGACGTTGGCTTTAGTGATGACCACACTGGTCTGACAACCACTTTGCTTTCACCCGTAGATGAACCATCTGCTGAGACAGAGGACAGCTCAGGAGGCAGGAGACACCGCGACAGACTGACAAGTTACCTGGCAAGCTCTGCGGTATATGAGTGGACAGGGCAGAGTGTGGGAGTGGCGCGGCATGGTGGGGGCTGGAGTGCAAGCCAGCTAGAAGACCTAGAGAGAAAAACAAAGAAAGGACAGGGGAAAACAGGAACAAATATGCATTGAAGACAGAAATGAGCAGAGGAGCTGCCTATAGCTCAGCTTCCAGCTACTGGGATTTCTGGGTTAGCTACCAGGACGTGCCAGAGGTTCTCCAAATGCAACTGCTGCAGATAAAAATGCATGAAGCAACAGCAAGAGAGATGAGTTGGTCTGCAACGGGTTAATGCAGCAGAGCACTGGTGGTGGTGTTATTTGACAGCACAGGCACAAGCAGTACACACATGTGACCAGGAGAATACTCACTGTGGCCAAGGCCATGGTGAAAAGTTCCTGGAGCAGGTCCTGTAACTATTGCATCTTTTGATACTCCTGCTTTTGGGGAGGAGTCTGAACTGAAGGAGATGACATGAAGAGGGAAGGAATGAATAGGAGAGATAATACCTAACGGCGTGGAGCTCAGGGCAGCTGGCAGCTTTGGATTGCTGGACTTGTAGGATGGAGCCAGTACACTTAAGGAGGAAGAACTTGTTAGCAGCACAGCTCCACTAGTTCCTTTCTGAAAAGCAACAAAAAAGGTCAGTCAGGAGTGGGAAAGCATCATCCATACTTAAAGAGCTGCAAAACATGGAGTGCTCAAGAATTCCTCCTTGCAAGAATCCACCTTCCCAGCCAGAACCCAAGAGCTACGAACCCTGCAGATGCCCAGGACACATCATACATGCTATCTAAGCTCTTCTGAATGGGACTGTACTGGATTAAACTCTTGCTTCCTTACTCTGGAACTGTGTCTCCATTAGGCAGAGGAAAAGCCTGTGAGTTCCAGGGAGGATGCTTCCTACTCCGTTTTGGCAGCAGATCACTGCTGATAACTCAAGGCACCAAGGTTTGGTGGACCCCTGCACCCCAGAAGGTTGAGGACATCATAGGGGAGTGCTTTTCAGCTCTCTACCTCAGTAACAATCAAGGTACATAGGCTGAGCAGCATATGGGTTTCAGGGCCATTTAAATACATGCATTTAATTGCTCAGCTCTTTCCATGTGCTACCAAAGACAGGTATGAACAGCCAACAACAAATTATTATGACAGCATTAGGAACGGCCTCAAGCTGCACCAGGGGAGGTTTAGACTGGATATTAGGAACAATTCCTTCCCCAAACAGTGCTCAGGCATTGGAACAGGCTGCCCAGGGCAGTGGTGGCGTCCCCTTCCCTGGAAGTGTTCACAGACCGTGTAGATGAGGTCCTCAGTGACATGGTTTAGTGGTGGCCTTGGCAGTGCTGGGGAATGGTTGGATTTGAGGATCTTAAAGGTCTTTTCCAACCTGCTTGATTCTAAGATTCCTTTTTTGCTATAGGTGAAAATTAAGGCACTTATACCATTAAATCCAGTGGCTGAAAAACATGAGTCTGTAGAGGTAACGCAGGAGTCCTTCAGGAGACATAACCCCATGAACTGTGAGACCCTGCATTCCACAGCGCGCCACTGAGCTCAATTACAAACACCACTTCAGTAGCTTACAGAAGTAACAAGGAGCAACAGGAAAGGGACAGAGAGAACCACCAAAGCTGGGCAGGGATTTGAGTTTATAGCCCAGAATCAGAGGCTATTCTATAGGTCTGTCATGAAAAAAGTGGCAATAATACTACGATTACTTGCAATAATTTAAGAAAGGTCAAGCTTGCAGACCCAATTCACAGCAAACCGATCACCATCATTTTAGTTTATGCAATGATTTCTAGCTCTAGTGGTGATTTGCCCTACTGCACTTCTCCTGACCCAAATGGAAATTCTGCTGCTCCTGGAAGTCTCAAAGGCAGAGCAAGAACATTCGACAGCCTATGCAAAAACTGCAGTCTGGAAGGTATTTTGCTTAGTAGTTAAAGCTGAAAATGAAAGCTGGAATTGTGGCATGCAAGCCCCTGGCAAAGGCCAGGACTTCCCAGCCTAAGCATCCAAGATCCAGACAGTCAGTCAGGAATTTCAGGAAATTCTTCTGAAGTCAATGCCAATGCTTTACAGCAGGTCTGAACACAGGAGGATGTGCCTGACACAACGCCACACACTCCCCTGGCTCCAGGCTGGCCTAGCACAGCCCTGCTTACCGGCACAGAGGTAGAAGATGCGGTGCTGCTAACGACAGCTGGCTTGAGGGAGGAGGTCAGCAACTTGGCCACCCCTTGAGTGCCCCCACTAGAATCTCCGTTTGAACCTCCCGGAGGTGCCACCAGAGTCAGCTTCTGTGAAACAGGTGTCTTCTTCACCGAGGAGCTTGAGGACGGGCGGCTGGACGCCTGGCCCGAGGAGGGTGTCTGCACGCTGTGCAGCAAGCTCCCAGAGGAGCAGCCCTGGTTTGCAGAAGCTCCAGATGAGGAGCTGCTAGAAGAAGCTCCATGCTTGGAGAGAGAACCAGAAACGAAAGGTGATTTGTAAGATTGTCCTGACGAGCTAGAGCCACTTGAGTGCTTTCCTGTGTAGCTGAGAGGTGATGATGATGAACCTGGGCTCTTGTGGGAGTTGCTTGAGTTTTGGGTGCTGCCTGGTGATGCAGAGGAATGGAAGCTCTGAGCTTTGGTTGATGACTTGACCTGTTGGAGGAGAGAGCGCTGGGGCAGTGGGGAGGAGGACTTGGGATTCTGCAGTTTGACAAATGGAGCTGGGGAGGTGAATGTTTTCTGTACCTGGCTGCCTGAGTGAAAGACCTTCACCTGAGAAGCCGGCACTGGCGCAGAAGTCTGAGGGCCGTGGCCTGGCCGGACCAGACTGTGGTGTTTCTGTTTAGCCTGGTGTGCATCAGGAAGGATTTTGCTGGGGGAGGCTTGGCAGGAGAGCTCTTTGTAATTAGAGTTCTCTGTCTTTTTGTCTTGAGAAGACTGGCCCAATGCCAGGGCCTGCTCAGCCAGGAAGTTTAGAGGAGACTGAAGGGAACCAGAGGATGATGTAGGGGAAGGGTTGGACTTTGAAAACGTCCTCTTCTCCTCTGAGGATGGGATCTTTTCTGGTGGAGCTTTTAGAGCCCCAGGAAGAGTAAAGTCAGGACTCCCTCCTGCTCTGCTGTTCAGCACAGCCAGTTCCTTAGAGACTGCTTCAAGCGAGGAAGTGGGATTATGAATTAAGTCCTCATCCAAGGAGTCATCCATGAAGGTAGCGGGAGTGCCAGTGCTGCTGGCTGCCTGGGCTGTCCCAAGGGACAAAAGTTCTCTGGTTTGGGCACTGATGCCCGAAGCTCCCCCCTGGGGCTCTGAAGACAGAGCTAAGGTGTTGCTTGAGTGCATCAAAGGAACAGAAAGTGACATCTTTTTATCTGGTTTGCAGGAAGATTCCTGGAACAAAAGTCACAAGAGAAGGCAGAGTCAGGATAGAGGCAGGGTTTCCTGCTGGAAAGTGAAGGGATCCTGGTTTGGGGATAAAAGGCAGGATAAGCATGTTCCGTGGTCACTCGCCTCACTCCCAGCTGCTGCTGCCATCAATTTTAGCTGCTCTTCTAGTTGTTTTTTTCAAGGCCAATATTGACTAGAATTATTTCTCAGTACAAACTCCTTGTATACAATGTATAAATACAAAGCTCAAATACAGGATTTAAGATAGCAGTCACTTGACTCTTGGTATATGTCAACCAAGAGAACCAGAAAACAAAGAACTCACCTTCACTTTCACTTTAGTAGAAGCTATAACTTTCTTCTTCGACCTGTTTTGAGGGAGACAAAAGAAACACAGTTTCACTGAATGCCCAGAGGGAAGCGTCCTAGGAGGGATTACATATCAGCCACGTTAGTTAAGATCCACTGAGGCTTTTGCAAAGAACCAAGGGAACAGAGGCTGCATCTCAGGTTGCTAGGATTCAAAACCACATCACATTTGGTTGCTGCTCTAGGAAGCCCCAACTCCCACACAGGGGAATGAATCAGGGAGCGGAGCAGAGTCTTGAAACAGCAGCAGAGCAGTGCAAACACTCAACAGACACATCCTGCACCAGTTCCACGGCTCAGAGCTACTGCAGGAACCCACTGCTGGCCTAACTACAGCAATACCCATAGAGAAAGTGATACAGAGACTGGTTTGAAGCAAAGTTACACATTTCTTTAAGGTTCCTGGAAGAAGTCAAGGATGAAAAAGCATCTGCCAAATTCACACAAAATAGAACGTTTGGTCTGGTCAGATGCAACCTCTCATACAAAGCATCCCTGAACTGCTGTAATGGTATGGCTGAGGGAAAGATTTCCTACTAACTGTTTCCTACTGTTCCTCACACTTCCCCTCGCTAACCCAGTGCCGCAAAAAGGACCGCCTGTCCAACAGACATCAGCCTCAGTCTGTATCATCGTCTATTATAGCAAGATCCATGAGACACTTTGGCATTAAAGCACTTGCCCAGCCGGATTCTGAGGGCACTGTTGGTTTGCCACCCAGAAGCCTGTTGCACCCATCTTCACTACTTTGAGCTCATTGCACCCCTTGTTCAACCAGGCAACAAGAAAGAGGGAATCCAGAATCAGAGCGACTGAACAAGCAGTAATAATCACACTGCTTGTACCACACTCCACTTTACCTTCATATGCCTCCCAGGGACTAGCACAGACTCCAGTCTGCTGAACAAGGCCAGGAGGCAACCTGGCTTCAACATTCTTCTCTATGAACTTACTCTAAGGCTAAAGCACTTCAGGAAGGCTGTTGTTGGGAGATGTCACACACAAACAACTACCCTTCCTAGACCTCCCCAAATGAAGCAGCGCCAAACTATCTGATGGGAGCCAAGCAAGCTCTGGTGCTCCTGTGTGATCCACCCAAGCCCCAGGGAATGGAGTTCACCAGTTATCACTCCAAAGGAATGCTACATGATACTCACAGGACTGATGTGAGGTGTCCATGTACACGCCTGCTCTCCTTAAACAGTGTCCTAAGAAGGGAAGAGAGCAATGAGAAGTGATATCCAGCAAGACCCAGTAGAGCAGCTGGGATCACTGGAGACAGAGCTGCACAGTACAGCAGGGGACTTGGTGAAATTAAAAGTCACAGAGAGCAAACAGGTATTCATCCCTTTTCAAGGAAGATCCTCCTGAACTCCCGCACACAGCTCCCTCTCTGGAGCTACGCTTGTAGGCGCTGGAAGGGCCATTAAGGCAGTTGTTGGTCAATAACTAAGAAAGAAGTTCTGCCAGCTTGAAAAGCTGACAGCCAAATGGAAAAGCAGCACATTCAAGCTGGGCATTATTATTGCCATGCATCCCCAAGAGCTGGCAGATCATACAAGAGCTCTTCACCAACTTCAAGGGAGAAAGGTTACCTTCCCCTGCCTCAAATAACATGGATGAGAAGTATTCACATGCTGCATCTCTGCTGCCTTCACATCCCCAGCAAACAGCCAAGGTGACTTCTTCAATAAGCAGCACCATCTCCAACAACTGACTAACCATCATCAAGAGAGCTTCAGCCAAACCCCTTTATTCCTGAGGCCAAGTAAACCAGGATCTCAAACACGAAATTTCACCTAAACCAGGTGCCACTCAGCTGTAAGGGTAAGATGCTTATAAATAAACCTTCAGTACTGGCCTGCAGAATACACTTCCCATCTGCTGCTAACAGCTTGACAAAGCCTTTTGCCATCCTTTATCTTTCAAAAAGCAAGCTTATTTTAGCCTTTTATTCTGTCAATCACCTTTTTGTGCCAGCTGAAAAAGCATGGCAGAGCCTCTCTGAACTCCTATGCAAAGTTGCTACTCTGCCCATCTTCAGCTACTCTGCCCATCTTCAGGTTCCTCTTAAAGATGAGCTTCTACAATGTGATGACAGTGACTCAAGCTGACATGTCCATAAAACTGTTCACAGTTCTTCTAGTGTTGCCAATCCCTCCTCTACCCTTCCACGTGGCTGTCAGTCTACCCTGTCTTTAAACCACAAATCACAGAATATCTCAAGCTGGAAGAGGCCCCTAAAGATCATCAAGTCCAACTCCATCAAGCCCCAGCAAGAAAAAAATATTGTCCTTGGGCCACTGGAAAACCACCAGGAAAACTGGTTTTATTCAGTCATTCTACAGTTAACTTCACTGGAAGGCCTTTCTACACCAACTCTGAGGTGAGCAGTTCTATGCCTAAATACTTCATTTACAAACTAAAGGTGAAAGACTTTAATTTTCTTTTATTCAAAGAAAAGAGCCTTTCAAACTTGGCAAGCTCAGATGCTCAAGCCAGTAACATCTTAATTAACTAAGTAGGAATCTCCACCCACCACCTCCTAGTGCTATCATTCAGCTCCCATACACTGCAACACCACACTACAACCATGCACAGTATGTACTTCATGTGCACCTGCAATAAATGGCCATGGACTTTTCCAAACACATCTGTAACATGCTACTCACTGGTCTTAAGAACTGGTACCTACTTCTTCCTTTAGCCCCCATGAAACCCAAAAAGCAAATTCAGCAAAGAGAAGACAACAAGGCTGCCCAGCTCTTTAAAGGCAAAAAGATGGAGGTTCCAGCAGTAAGACTGTACAGTTGCTCCTTCTTTAAAACTATGGAGCAAACCAAAGCAGGCCAGGCACTGATGACAGTCCCAGAATGACCCTCTGCAACTGCCAGCTCAATGGCATGGATACTGGAGGGTATGAAAGAGCAGGAAACAGCAGTGAAGACACCAGATAGGGTAAAGAAAACCACACTAAAATCCTACTTACTCTACTGACTCTCTGATGTGTCCAGTCCAAGTCCATAAGCCCATAAAACTTTCTGCTTTGCTTTCTTTTGGGAATACCCTAAGGAAGACTTCCCAAAGAGTCTGAAAAATGTATCCTTTGTGAGAAAGATTACAAAGTGACCCTTTGTAATACAGGGTCAAGAAACCAGAGGCCAGTCAGCCTCATCTCAGCGCCAGTCCTGCCTTGTAACTTGTCACCACCAGTGGCATCCATCGGAGGTCAATACAGGGGCCAAGATAACTCAACACAGTCATTTACAACCTGGACTACAACATGGCTGCACTCTCAGTAAGTTTGGGGGTGATGTGAAAACAGAGAGAGAGAAGAATATGTTGCAGGGCTGGGTTGCTGTTCACAGGGACACTGACAGGCTGGAGAAAGGGGCAACACAGACCTTGTGAAGTTCAACAAAGGCAAAGTCCTGTAGGTGGGATGGAAATAACCCCACACAGCAACATGGGCTGGAGACCAACTGGCTCTGTAACAGCCCTGCACAAAAGGACCTAGGGGTGCAGAGAAGGACCCAAGGGTCCTGGTGGACAAGTTGAACATGAACCACTGCTGCAAGCAAACTGTATACTTGCAGGTATTAGACAAGAGCACGGCTCGCAGTTCAAACACTTATTCCCCTCTGCTTAGCACTTGTGAGATCACATCTGGATGCAACATCCAGTTTCAGGGTCCCCACAATACAAGAGACACACTGACAAACTGGGAACTGCCACTGTGGTGGCTGAGGAACAGGGACACATGACAGACAAGGAGAGGCTGAGGGAACTGGTTTGCTTAGCCTGGAAAATATGAAGACCAAGGAGGGATCTAAAGGCAGTCTTCCACTACCTAAAGAGTGTGGAGCACAGGGAGCCATGAAGAAGATGGAGCCAGACCTTTCTCAAGAGTGTCAAAAGCAAAAAGAAGGAATATTCAGTTCAGTGTGGCAAGGGGAATTCTGAGTGTAAGCAAGAAAAGATTTCATGAAGAGTGATTTAGTACTGGAACAGGGGCCACTCCTGGAGATCTCCAGAACTCCACAGGACAAGGCCCTGAGCACTCTGATCTAACTTTGAAGCTAGCCATTCTCTGAGCAGGGGTAGGACCTTCTAAGGTCCCTCAGGACAAGGAATCCCTAGGGTACAACTTGATTCTTGCTCACCTGGCCTGCATCCAGCCTTTTGGCCAAAGGGGCTTCACCTCTCCATCTAGGAAGGTCTTCACATAATCCTCTAGAGACTGAGCCTTATTCTTGTCAAGGTCATAACCATCCAACTTAATCTTCACCAAGTGGCAAAGCAGCTCCCTGAAGAACAGGAAGATTTCAAATACAGTTATGTGGATTAAGTGCCCTGTGTTGGAGGTCACTCTGCTTATCCAGGGCTGGATAACCACACCTAGGTACACCTGGCTCTGCACGACACCCTGCTTCAGTAAAACAGACCCTATGCTGCCTCCACAAGAAAGAGGAAGGGAAAAGCACATTCCCTGCTTCATGTGTCCACACATCCATGTGCCAGGGCAGAAAAGACATGTTACCCTTTCTCACTTTAATCTCCTGAAACAGCAGAGGTACTAAACCAGTGACACCTGTAATTGTGGCACTAACAACCACAGAACTGAACCTCTCTGCTGACCTCCGTACTGAGAAGCAGTCAGAAGGCAGGAAGCAAAGCTTGCTTTGTTCTAAGTGAATCAGCCATCTACAGACCAGCACCCCAACTTGTTACAGAAGCAGACAAAAAGGACAGTGAGATTGAGTCTCATTATCTTTTGTCACTCTTCCCTTCTTCCAGCACCCTCTTGTCAGAGTCTTGGGCTCCAGTGGCAGCAATCCCCAGGAGCTGTAACTGCTTTCAGAACCGGAATCTGCTCTTGGTGAGAGTCCAGTCTCTAGGATTTCAGCAATTCAGCTGAGTTCCTTCTTTTCCCAAAGATCTGTCACTCTCTCTTTTGGCCTCTGCACAGAGGGTTCTTTGCACTTCTCTCAGAGTTGGCTTGTGCCTAAAATCAGCAATTTATATAAGGGTGAGAGTTAATCAGTGGCTTCCATAAAGAGCACAGTCTGCCACAAATCTCCAAGCTGACTTACTACAGATGATCGGCACTGCTCTGAAAACAAGACACAAGTACCAAAATACTCCACTTCCAACTGCACAGAGTAAGACATGTCACAGGTTCACTTAGTATCTAAATTATGCAAACCTGATTTCATCATTCCATTGAAACCTCTTTCGTGGTCCTGCAGCACGCTTTCCTCCCTTTTCTTCATCCTCTTCATCATCAGAACAAACTCGGTCTCGCTGCTCTTTGTCCTTTTCTTCTTCCAGCATTCTAAAATGGAGACAATGTGGAAGTCATTGTCCTGGAGGCTCAAGGAGAGGGTTAAGTATCTCTGAACGACACTGTTCAGGTCTCAGTAGTCAATGGTAACACACACATGGAAAGAGGGCTCAAATGTCTTGCTTTGGTTGCAAGCTGAGCCAAGTGCTCACGGTTAAGAAATCTCCCAATATTGTGAAATAGAGACCATGGGACTAGCCCAGCCTTCCTGTTCTCAGACCGCTGTGATCCTAAAGGCACACCCTCCAGAAGTGAAACACCAGCCAGATCCTGGTCCCATCAGTGCTGCTGCAGTTGGCATTGCCATGGGTAGCACAAAGACCACACACGGCTTGATGAGGCCAGCTAATGCCCATCAGCAATTTTTGACTACAGACTAAAAACAGGTTTCAAACTTCATGAGAGCAGCCTCCTGGTGACAGGGAGCCTGCTGAGCAGAGCTGCAGATGTACAACATGCAAACAAGGGGCTTACTTGGCAAACTTGGCCTGAGTATGGGCTTGGCATTCCTCCTGGTACTTTGCCATCTGCTCTGGCATGGCCCTTCCAATGGCTTCCTTTAGCTTCTGCAGAGGTTCCTTCAACCGACCACCCTAGAACAATCACCAGACTGATGTTCCACATAGAATCATAGAATAGTTACAGTTGGAAAGCACCTTAAGATCATCTAGCTCCAACCCCCCTGCCATGGGCAGAGACACTGCCCACTAAACCATGTCACCCAAGGCTCTGTCCAACCTGGATCACATGACATCTTCCAGCCAGGACAGCCAAACATGGCAGGTCAAGACCTGCCCAGTCCCAGATCCACATCACCACATGCATGGCCTGAACTGTGCAGGCTGGAGGGCACCACCCCACCACAGAAGATAGACAACACCTGTGCTCCAGAGATCAGGAGTAACCTGCACACCAGATGGGGCTGTGCTGCCAAAGCCACTCACCTGCTCATAGAGGTAAAGCTTACGGGCGCGCTTGACCAGAGTGTCCTTGCTGCAGGGGAAGAAAGCAGCCAGGTGGGCATAAACCCCTGACCGGATCTGGCTGTTCAGCTCCCGGGTCTGCAGCTCGATGCTGAGGAACAAGACAAAAACAACGTTGAACGGAGATCTGGCAGCGGTTCTCTGCACAACATAAATGCAGCCCCAATGCAACCTAAAGGGCTGGAGGCAGGGAGAGAGGAATAAAGTACAAGCAGCATGCACGATGGCTCTGCAGGGTTTCAAACAACAGACGTAAAGCCTTGTCCCACGCTGTGGCTTTTAATCTGGTTTCAGAAGATCTTGAAAAGGAACAAAAAAGATGTCAACACCCTCATTTATTCTGCAGCTCTTCCTGGCAACTCAAGTGCAGGAGCAACAGGCAATGAGAAATGAGAGTACACACTGCTGATGTCAGAATCTACAGCAGTCTAACTCAGGAGAATACAGATTCAAACTTTATCTCTTGGGCTTGAACTTACTTCCCAGTGAGAAGGGCAGAGGTGCCAGTGCGCACTAAATCGATCTACACGGTTATATGTCTTAGAGAGCAGCCCTTTAAGCCACCTCTCAGTGTCACCAAGTGTAAAAATCTGGAACTGATTCTACAGCAAAGTCATACAAATATAAATCTCTTCTGAATGTGCATAAAGTTTTCAGTTTGACAACTGATGACTATTTGTGCAGTCAGCACTGGAATGATGAAAGGTTAGCAACCACCACTTGAAACATGAGGGAAACAGACTCCCGAACTTCCCTTCGTCAATTCCCTTCAAGTGCTTGATAAACCTTAATGAAATTAAAGCCTCTGTGTAAGTGTTATTACTCTGTGATGATCACAAAGCTGTGTTCATTCAGCAGCTTTCATTGGGCACCTGAAGAAGAATGAAACCATTTTCAACCACTGCATGAAGCAACAATGACATTCTGTAACTGGGGGACTCGATAACACAGAGCAGTGATGGAGCTCCTCCAATCTGCACAGAAAGTGAGTTGAACAGAGCAGCTGTAGCCTAGTTATAAGAACATATATTATATATGTATATATATTAGCTTATATGTAAATATATTCCATATATTTTCAACAGCAAACAACATGCCTGGTATTTCTGACAGGGAGAGATTTACTGTTTTTCTATCAAGCTATAATCACAGGTCAAATGACCAAATTTAAGTACATGGATATCAAGC
Organism: Pezoporus wallicus; assembly: GCF_028554395.1. NCBI lineage: Eukaryota > Metazoa > Chordata > Aves > Psittaciformes > Psittacidae > Pezoporus > Pezoporus wallicus. Next base: position 2,206,571 of record NW_026637828.1, on the reverse strand, counting down.
GTCATCTTGAGACCAGGAGGCCTGGATATAGCCCCTCCAACATTCTCCTACCTCAGACATACATCATGCTTCATCTGAAAGTCACTTCCAGGAGACTTTTAGGTTACTCTAGGCATGTTCTGTGTCGAGGAACCCCACAACTCCTGCTGAACCTGCTCCTGAATTTCCCAAAAATGCTCTGCCCAATATCCTCCTTTTCTATTCTTCTCCCCCAGCAGCACTTACTCCAATATGATGTTGTTGATGTCCTGAGTGAAGAATCTCTGTCTGCCTTCTCCCTCAGCAGCTCTGGCAGCCTGGACATTAGGATATAACACAAGACACCATCAGTTCCCATATACAGACCCACACAAGCAAGCAGCAAGGGCATCACCCGCAGAGATAAAAATAATATCCCACTCTGCTCAGTGCTTGTCTGGCCACACCTGGAATACTGTGCTCAGCCTTGGCCCCCACTATATACAAAAAAGATGTGGACAGGCTGGAGAGGATCCAGAGAAGGGTCACAAAGATGATCCAAGGTCTGGGAAGCATGTGTGGAAAGGCTGAGAGTGCTGGACTTGTTCACCACTGAGTCAAGAAAGCTCAGGGGAGACCTTATCACCATGTGCCAGTATTTAAGTCCAACCCTGCCATCTGAACTGGTAAAACCACATCCTGTCCAAAGACCCTTGCACTTTGGATTCTGCTGTCCAGATGCACTCAAGTTACTACACTGGAGTAAAGATTTCTCCATTGAATGGGGCAAAGGAGATGGCTTGGGCGCAACTAGCTTTTTTGGCATGCTTCCCACAGGGAGAAGGGGCAGTTTGAGGGCATGGTTATAACTCCACATTAGAGCTGTTAGATTGATTAATGTGAGCATAGAGCTTCTCCCTGAACAGGAAAGATCATCTTAGTCATGTTGAATGAGGGTCAGGGATAGTTATCCCCAGGCTTTCTAGCTCAATCTGGACACTAAGCCAAGAAACCAACAGAAAGAATAGCAGCCCTAGGGGATGTGTTATTCCCAATCAATACCATGGAAACTAAAAAGAAAATAATGAATAAATCCTGTTCAGGAAGCTTCCTGAGCTATGACTGCAGCACACACAGTGCTGCCCAAACATCACACCCATGGAAAACATGTCCAGGGGGGAATAATTCCAAGAGCTGAACAAGATAGTAGAAAACTGCCAAGAGTTTTCAGACTCTTCTGAGTGGGGCTGTAAACAAAACTGGGATTGACCACAAGGCACCACATCAAGTTAGTGATTCCTTGCATAGGAAAGGAGACCAGGAGAGAAGGACAGGGCCTGATTCTGAAATCCCCTATTTAAGACTCCAAGGTTTGGCTAGGAAGTAACTGATTTATGCCCAGAAGGGGCACATTCATCTCCGTCAGCAGCCAGTCACACACACCTATATCAAAGGAGAAGGCTCAATGCTAAAGAGAATCCTCAAACAAGGAGAGGGTTAAAGTCAAACCAATTCAAGGAGAAGAGGGAACGCCTGGAGGCTCCATTCAACTCAGGAGATGCTCCCACCTGCTGGGATGAAGGGACCTTTTCCTCAGACAGAGGACTGGTACCTCTTCTTTCCCACATGCAACAGATCTTATGTCCCAGATTCGCAACTGCCCCAGAGGCTTCAGTTTGTTAAATCTTTATTTCTCCACCATAGTTTCTTTCCTTAACATACACAGTTCACCAACAGGCACAGAGCAGGAAAATCTGTGGGTAGTGTGCCTATCTTGCAGCAACATAACAATCAATTTGATATCATGAGAGCCTCCATAACATTCTCATTTAACTCAGCTATAGCTCAGGAACAGCTGTTTCAGGGGTTTCTGTTAACAGCCTGAACAGCAAACAGAAACCCATGAACAGACCATTACTTTTATCAGCTGTGGCAATACTTACTTCAATTCCTCCTTCTCTTCCATAGCTCACCACTATATACACTTCACATTTCTCAGCAGAACACAGATCTCTAACAGAAGCTTGTCTTTAGTAACAGAAGTTACTAGGAGCTGCTCAGCTAGCAGGTGTTCTAAATCCATGTGCCTTGGGAGGCAGAACACAAACCACTGCACAGGCCTGAGAGCACCGTTTACAACTTACAAATCAATGCAAACCAATGTTCCAAAACATCACTAGTAGCAGGAACAAAACATCTCAGCATTTGTCAGGCTGATGGGGACAGCCCTCATAGCAGAGAAGCCCCACAGCAGCCCTGAAAACACACTTCTTTGACGGGCCAGGAGAAGGATCCCTGACCAGTACCAGGTACTTCCCAGCTCCTCCAGAACTGCACTTCCCAAAACATCACAACATTATGGAGAAGATAGGAGAGTCCACAGGAGTTCAGCTGCAGGAGAAGCTACGTGGCACCCTTCTAGAAATGAATATATTCCACTCCCTAAACAATACCCCAACACTGAGATGTTAAAGATGGGTAAAGAACCCAAACTGCCAGTGACACAGCTCTGGAACTTGTGTTTCAGGAAGGCATCTGCCTGCATATGACACGGGAAATGCTTCTAACAAACCCTCAAGCCCCATCTACAGGGCTTCTCGTGCCTTCTCACACTGCAGAACAGGTAATGCTTTCCAGCTGCACCCACTCATTTCACACACAGAACACCCCACACCACTTCATACACTACATCCTGACTGTCAACAGCACGTTAAAACCATTACACTGGAATTAGTCCTTCAGCCTCAGTTTGCATTTTAAGTTGATTTATTTTCAATTTACTTTGGAAATTACCTGTGGCATCAGGTCCATACTTCGACAGGAGAGGTAAAGAAGCCTTGCTGCCAGGTGGGATATTAAGTGTTACATGCAGTAGGTAACAATGTCAAGGAATCTGTCACTCCCTGACACTGGTGTTCAAGAAGCAACTTGGCCATAAGAGAAACCCGGGTGACACAAAGGTGTGATCCCACACAGCACTGCAGAACAATCCCACTGGAGAATGCTTCCCCATTCCACTATGGGAGCAGCTACCCAAACCCAGCAGGACTGTCCCCTCTCTGGTAACCCCACAATCCCAGTACCCTGCAGCGACCTGCCTTACCTGAGCCAGTTCTTTGATGCGTTTCTCCAAAGGGGCTGGGAGGCCATCTGGGAGAGAGGGTGGCTGCTTGAAATCCTGCTCCAAACCCATCCCTGCAGGATTGCTCCCATCCTCCACGTCAGGACAGGGGCTCCCTTCTGGGGACTCACTGAGGAGCCGCTCCAGGTCGAGGTCAGTTAAGGAGTCCATAGCAGTCGCTGCCTGAAGCAGGTCATTGTCACTGGCATGGCCAAAGAGTGAGAGCAAAGGGTCGGCCATCGCCTCTGCCTCCCTTGGGGCTGGGGGTTCTGCTGGTAAAGGAGTCACCACTTTCTGCTCTTCATCTTTTTTCTTCTGAGCATCCTTCTCCTTCTGAAACCTCTTCAGCATCTCCTTGACACTAAGAGCTCCAGAGTATTTCTTTTTCTTCTTCTCCTTACTAGCATTTAATGCCGTAAAGCTGTAAACAGAGCAGGGAGGAGGAAAGGGAACTGAATACAAGATGAAGGAGCAGAGAGGAAGAAACCTTCATCCCAGCTCACTTCAGCCATAGGCACCAATCTCCCGGGAAGGCTCAGCCCCTTGACCAGTGTGAAATAATTACTGAGCATGATTTAGAAATTAAACTTATATTTGAAAATGTAGCATTGTTCACACATAACGGAAAGGTATAAATTTAAGTGCACCTTCAGGGTAAGGTGCGTCTGCACCTGGTATGCAAGGAACTCGCTCCACAGCGGTTCCTGTGGCAACATCGCACTAGGATGGGGCCGAGTGGAGATTCTGCGGCCAAGCTCTGTCATAACACAAGCAGAGATGGGAACTAGGTGCTACAAAAAACTGATAAGGATGGGTGAGATGCACACGTGCTACCCTGAGCCAGCAGTCTGTCATCTTTTGACAAAATGTTGTCCTTTGTATGAACTTTGCTTAATTTTAATACATTTTAATACAAAAACACATCTCCATCTCCAAAGCTACCCGCCTCCAAGGTGAGATCACCCCTCCTCAAGCATGCCCTTTGAATTCTTTTTGGTATATACCTTTATCAGTGAAGCGAGAGAATTTTACACCAATAAAGGTATGTATGACTAGAGTTGCTCATGCTCCACCTTGAAGGGGAAAAACAGTATAAAAATGGCCCAAGGAAGGGGGAATATCAGGGAAGACATCCTTGTGGACAAGTCGAGGAAGATTCCATCAGCAGATTACCCTTGACTCCTGGGACTGGTCGACAGGCTGGACCTTCCTCTCCCCCCACACAGGGATGCCTTTGGGTAAGACTTGCACTGTACCAAGTGATTCCCAGGAAAATTAGGAATCTCTATACAGAGTCACTTTCTACTTCTACATTTTGAAGCCAGGCTGTGTTATTCATAACTTTGTCGCGCGTTTGTACAATTCACAATCCTAGCATTTGCACGTGCTTTCTGCAGACGGTGTATTTATCACTGGCAATCCATAAGAACCTGTATCTGTTGCTTCAACAAACTGCACTGTTGAAGTAGCTAATCGTAATAGTTTTCTCACTGAACAGGACCAAATGCTTTTAAGTGTGGCCATGTTAGTTCCTGAGCACAATGAGGCTGAAGGTGCAGTGCGCTATTAGTGCATCCAGAATCGTGACAGTTCAATATATCCAACACAACTGGACTGAAAGTGGTAAACTGGGCATCACCCAGAATCTAAGCCTCACCGCACCTAGCCGCTCCAATATCTGAGGACTAGCTGGAAGGCAAGGGGGGTTTATTTTCTGCCAAAAGAATTATCTATTCTCAACAACCAGTTGTTATTCTCTTAATGCAACAACCAGTTACACCAGGAAGAGCATTCTACTGCCTCTTAAGGTGCTCTTAAGGTCCCTCTGCTTGTTAAGCTCTGAGAAGGCTGTTCTCTTCCTCACTGCAGAGAGGTGATGGAGCTAGAACCATCACAACCAAGCAATGTTCTTACTACCTACGTGCATTACTCCAGCATGCAATATTGGGAAACACACTAGTGGAGAGGAACTGAGGCAGGAGTGAGTTAGTATGACAACAGCTTGATACATTTTGCCTGTTAAAACCAGGAAAGCAAATTACTTTTCCCAGCTCACTATGAAGGAACCATGCACTGACAGTACCATGTCAGATGTGTGGTTTGGTGCTGCTAGAAAGAATATCCATGCAGAAAAAAGGAAATCCCAAAGAATAATTAAGAAAGAAGGAAAAAGATAGGAGGAAAATGTAGGAAAATAGACAAAAAAACAGATACAGACATTGAAAGAGAGAGGCCATGCAGAGCAAAGCAACAGAACCAAAGAACTCAGCAAGACAAATAGCCACTCAGGTTTATAGCCAGAAGGAGAGAAGCAATACAGAAGGGTGGTCACTCACCCAAGAAATACTTCAGGCAGGAGTACAAACAACTGCCAGCGAGAGCAGCAATACACAACTTGCCTTTCTGCTATGGTCACTCAAAGCCTTCTAACCAATTCCTCCCCACTAGCCTGACCCGCGCACAGCTCTGAGTTCTTGCCCTTCCTGCCTGCCTTTCCTCCCCCAGCTTTGTCCCTGTAGTTATTATCCTGCTCCTCAGGCTCTCCAATCCCTGTGCCAACCACCACCGTCTCAACAGAGCTCCAGAACACACCAATACTGCTCCAGTGGTGGCACTTGTGCTCACACACCACTGCTGTGGAGCTCTGCTCCCTCCCTGATCCAGCTGCCTCTTGTCACCCACTGTGGAACAATGGGGCGCTAGGGGCTGGTGGTTCCACTGCTCACACTCAGGCCACCTGCACTGCAACAGATACCACTACAGTGTGACAAATGGCACTGTGACCCTGAAGCAGACTGTCCAGCAGTGAGCACTCCCTCCCCTCCTTACCCAGCTTTGGGAAACTTGGATTTCTTCGATTTCTTTTCCTTGTCGTAAGAATCATCTTTCTTTTTCTTCTTCATTTTTTCACCTCCGTCTTTCAACTTCCGCTTCTAGAGAGGATTAAAACCAAGTCATGACTAAAGTGTCTCCTACAATGCTCCCTGCACCCCCCAGAGCCCAAGAACAGGAGACCAGCTCCTCCCACACTGGAACCCAAACCCCACACATGGTTAGTATGAGAGGGGGCTGCTGTCACCTCTACTCTCAGAATCAGGCAGCACCTCCAGAGTCTCATCCATACCAGACACCCCCCATTTTACTGTCAAATACAGGGACAGAAAAAGATTTCAAGGGCTCATCCCTATTTTGTCCACACCAATTCACAAACCTTGCCCTACTCTGAAAGTCCACACGCCATTCACACAGGAAATACAGCAAAAATTCAAGGCCAGGCTGGACAGGGCTTAGAGCAACCTGGTCTAGTGAAAGATGGCCCTGCCCATGTCAGGGGGTTGGAACTGGATGAGCTTTATGGTTCCATCAACCCCCAAACCAGTCTGGGATTCTATGAAACCCTCTGAGCATTAACAGAAGAAACAACTGAGAAAGGTGCCTTGCTGACCTTGGGACACTTCTTCTTCTTCTCTTTAACATAGTCATCTTCAGATTCAGATGCTTGGCGAAACTGCAGCGTTCCTGAGTTGATGTAAAACCCTCCATACTTTGTAGTAAGCGAAGCTGGAACAAGCTCATCGTACTGGAGATAAACCAGAACAATCCATTAGCACTGTAAGCAGCTGAGCTACAGAATGAACTGCAGGATTTGTGTTCCCCAAGAACAGACAGGCCGTGCACACACCTCGTAACTGGCATTCTGCTGCTGGGAGCCTCCCCCAGCATCTCCCCTTCCCTTGGGATCTCCTGTTCCCATGGGATATCCTGTTCCCAGCCCTGGCACACTCCTGGCTCACACCCCACAAAGGCTCCCCCCAGGTGCGAGCTCAGACCCAGCAGCACCTTTAACCACCCTCCCAACGCTCCCAGCCTCACCGCTTCAGAGTTATCGATGAAGGAGTCGGATTCATCATATCCGTACCCCATGTCAATCAAGTCCTGAATCCGGTCCTTCCTGCGTCTCTTGCCACCCTAAACAAGAACAGATTGACAGTGTTCAGCCCGTTTCCCAATTCCCATGGGAGAGCCCCAGCACAGGACACTGACACAGCTCCAGCACAGGAAAGGGAACACAATCTTTTGTGCTCCAAGCAGCAGGAGAATGAGACCAGCAGTAACTCCCATCATGCTGTAACCTCAAGATATGGTAAATCCAGGTTTAGGCCTTGTCATACAGAATAAAACCAGTGCAGCCAAATGAAACAAAACAGTGGGCTGCCCAACAGATTGATGCTGTGCCAACAGAGTTTAGGTTGAACTGGGTCTGTACCCCTTCCACACTTCTGCCAGTGCAGGGATGGAGTGTTCTTCCAGAACTGCTACATAGTACATACAAACATGGTACTAGACACATCAAACTATATACATCAAGCACATGAGAGTGACCCACAGGTCTGATTTGTATCACAAGACAATACAACTCACTATCCAAAGTGCCATTTATAAAGCAGAACATAGTTTTATTGCCACCTACAGAAGTAAAGGGAGGGGAAGAACAGAGAGGAAACAGGCAAGACAGATCTGCTTCTCTCAAGCTATGCAGCCAGTGCTGTCCTGACAGCAGAAGACCCACCACACAATGAACTTAGAGACTTGACAGACTGCACCATGCCACAGCCACCAGGCCTAGAAATTGTTTTTTGCCCAAGAAGATTAAATTTTATAAATTACAGTAAGTTATTTGCCACTACAAGCAAGAAGGTTGTTCAATTTCAGACTCATCTGATTGAAGAACGCAGCAGAACTATTTTTGGGGATCACGGGCCTGAGACAGAAAAAGAACAAGAAAAAAGCAGCTTCCAGGTGAGAACAGGACTGCCAGAGAACAAGAAGGTGAGAGCCAGTGGCCACGGAATGAATACTACAGGCTGAAAGGTGAACAGCAGTGGCCATTCTAAGGGATAACAGAAGGTAACAAAAACATACATATTTTTCTTCAAACTTCCTTGCCAGAGCCTCTACTTTATGCCTTTCCTTTTCGTCATCATTAAAGGGATCAGCCAGGTCTTTCTTCTAGAGAAAGAAAAGAGACAAAAGCATCAGAATCAACCCATCATGCTGCCACCAAAACCCCATGCAGTAAATCCATCACAACCAGAGCAACCAGGTGAAGTCCAGACACATCAACCTTCAGTACAGCATAGTTTTTAGTATTTCACTAACCACTTACAGAGTGGAATCAAGAGCATGCACCATCAGCGAGAGCTGTGTGGTGCAGCTGACACACTGGAGGAAAAGGAAGGGATCCAGAGAAACCTGGACAGGCTGGAGGGGTGACATCGTGCAAACCTCATGGAGATCAAAAGGCCAAGTGCAAGGTCCTGCGTTTGGATTGAGGCGATCCCCAGCGCAAACAAGACTCCCCAGGCTGGCAGACACTGAATGGAGGAGTCCTTCTCCTCTGAGGAGAAGGACTTGGGGGTGTTGGTCAATGAGCAGCTCCCCATGACCCGGCTTCAGTGAGTGCTTGAGCCCAGAACCCCCCCGTGTGCTGGGCTGCACTCCCAGAGCGTGAGCAGTATGAGAGGGAGGGGATTTTCCCCCTCTGCTGTGCTCTGGGGAGAACCCCCCTGCAGTCCTGATCCAGCTCTGGGGAAACAGCACAAGAGGGACGTGGAGCTGTTGGGGAGAGTCCAGAGGAGGCCAGGGGGATGCTGTGAGGGCTGGAGCAGCTCTGCTCTGGAGCCAGGCTGAGAGAGCTGGGCTGGTTCAGCCTGGAGAAGGCTCCAGGGAGACCTTAGAGCAGCTCCCAGTTCCTATAGGGGCTACAAGAAACCTGGAGAGGGGCTTTGGACAAGGGCCTGTAGGGACAGGACAAGGGGGAATGGCTTTAACCTGAGAGAGGGGAGACTGAGATGAGCTCTTAGGCAGAAGTTCTTCCCTGTGAGGGTGCTGAGGCGCTGGCACAGGGTGCCCAGAGAAGCTGTGGCTGCCCCATCCCTGTCAGTGCTCAAGTCCAGGTTGGACAGGGCTTGGAGAAACCTGGTCTGGTGGAAGGTGTCCCTGCCCGTGGCAGGGGGTTGGAACTGGATGATCTTAAGGTCCCTTCCAGTTCAGACCCATCTGTGACTCTGGGAGTGTCTCAAGGCTGTGGGTGCTCTCTCAGACTATTCTGCGCCCACCTCTGCTCTTCCCAACTCTCAAAAGAAAACACAAAACTAAGCAGCATGAACCATGAATTTACTGCTAAACAGTTCAGAAGAGAACTTGCAATCCCAAGTATAGCCCAAACAACTTTCACTTCACAGAAAACACCCACACATGCAGTACAGCAGGGTCCCCAAAAGGCACAACCAAATACTGTGGAAGCATCTCTCCTCATGGCTGCCAGCAAGCCAGGTACCAAAAATCACTGTTATTTCAAACAAAAGGAGCATTATGTCCCATGCTCCGCCAACAAAACATCCCCTTTTGGAACATGAAATTCCAGCCAAGGCAAAGGAGTGAGATAGTGGGGCCGGACAACAGAGCCCCTGCCTGCATGCCAGTTCTGCCTGCAGGATGCCTGACTCTCCACCTTCCACCTCAGGCACCTCCCAGCTTCAACACACACTCCAACAACAATGCTGAACAAGCCTTTCAAATCTTATAGTGATAGGACGAGGCGCTGAAACTGAAACAGGGGAAGTTCAGATTAGGTATAAGGAAAATATTCTTCCATGTGACGATGGTGATGCGCTGGCACAGGTTGCCCAGAGAAGCTGTGGCTGCCCCATCCCTGGCAATGTTCAAGGGCAGGTTGGACGGGGCTTGGAGTAACCTAGTCTAGTGGAAGGTGTCCCTGCCCATGACAGGGGTTTGGAACTGGATGATTGTAAGGTCTTTTCCAACCCAAACCATTCCATGATTCTATGATCTTCAGTTACAAGACAGGTCCCCACAGGCCACAAGGACGCTCACCTTGTCTCCCGAAGAACCACCTTTTATTTTCCCTCGACAGCTCTTCAGAAGATCCGGGTAGAAAAATTCAGGACAACGTTTGTGGTCTGGCTCAAAGAGGGTGAGTGTGATCCGAACGGCAGTGGCAGCCGGCTCCACGTCCTGGGGCTGCTCCGCATCATCCTTCCGAGACCTCTTCAGGAAGGTGCTGCTCAGTGGACCATGGAGAGTGGTGAACGAAACCCTGTGGGGCTCTGTCATGGCTATGGCCAACTCTTACCACTCCTCAGGGCATAGTTCCCATTGCACCAGAGGAGCTCTGCCCCAGCCGCACAAGTACAGATGTCACCGGCTGGTTACAGGTAACGGAGGACATCAGAAGTGGAACGAGCCATTTAATTCTCAAGTTTTCTTGGGAAACAACAGAGGCCCCGCTTGCCGCAACCGGTAGAGAGAAAGAGTCAGCGCTGGCCCCGGGGTAGCCCCCGCGGGGCTGTTCCTGCCCGCCCCAGCGCTCCGTTCCGAACGGCTGCGGGAGGAATCGACTGGCCCAGACGGGGATAATCCCCAGCCCCGTGAGCACGACCCCGGCCCCGCACCGCGGGGCGTTGCGCGGAGCCCGGGCACCGGCTGCGCCGCGGAGCCGGAGCCGAGGGGGAGCGGGCCGCGGAGCTGCAGAGGCACCCGGGCCCTGGTGCTGAGGGGAGACAGAAGCCGGCGTTCTAAGGGGGAGCGCGCCGCAGGGCTGCGGGGCCCGCCGTTGAGGGAAGGCGCTGGCCGGGCGGGGCAAGGGCCGGGGCGGGCCAGGCCCCACTCACCACTACCACCGCCGCCGGGCTCCCGGGGCCGACTCCGACCCCGCTCCCACGTCACGTGCGGGGGACGCCGCCGTCGCGCTAAAGCGCGCACCCAATCGCGGCCGGGGCCGAAGTCACGCCTCGGAAGAACGGCGTCCTGACGGCCGGCCCGGGCCACGTGAGGAGAGCGGGCCAATCCGCGCCGCCGGTGCCGCTCCGTCCCGGCAGCCCTCGCGAGGCGGCGGCGGGGCTTGTGGCGCTGCCGGGGTTGGGACCGTCCGTGGAGGCGCATCGGGGGGGATGCGGGGTCGCGGGCCGGCACCGGGGGCTGCTCCGGCGGTCTGAGAACGGCGCTCAGGGGAGTCCGGTAGAAATCGTTGACACGAGCGCTCCAGCCGCCGGGAAGCTGCGGCCACCTGCTGTGATTTAACCTAGGCGGTAGCTCAGCACCTGCAGCCGCTCGCTCACCGCCGGCGAGGTGGGAGGAGAATGGAAGAGCTTGAACCCCGAGGGTGGAGATACGAACAGTTAGTAACTAAAGCGCAATAGAATACTGCTAGTGATGTTCGGGCGACAACACAAGAGGAACGTGGAGCTGTTGGACCGAGTCCAGAGGAAGCCACGGAGATGCTGTGAGGGCTGGAGCGCTGTCACAAAACTGAGCGCTCAGGATCGCCAGAAGAATCACCATCAGAGATAGTAACAAAAGTAATTCTGATAGAAATCTGTAAATGTGGGATTCAGCAGAACTCAATGGCATGGCCCACTCTTGCACACAAAAGAGATTATGTCAGAATTGGCAGTGATTTATACAGAAATGAATTAAAATAATGTGTATAGAAGCTGAAAATACAAAGGACTGAGGGAGACCTCCCATGAAGTGACGAGGTTCAGACTAGACCCACTTCTATCCTGACCCAGCCTCAGTGTGGCCAGATCTAGTCCTGGTCTCAGGTGTGGAGAACAGGGATTACAAATGTCTTTGAGCAGCAGTTTGGATTGTTCAAATGAACACACGGTTTCTAACAACAGTTTGCTGTTGAAGCTCATGTACGTGCACTTACAATGGAGTATCTGACCTAACACAACACACTCAGATGGAGACAGATGGATATAGAGATGTGTAGACATATATTTACATAGCTATACTAGATTATATACATGTATTTCTCTTGGATGCAGTATACAGTGCAGTACTGATAATACACTCACATCAGCCCTTTCAGCACTCCTCACAGGCAAAGGTTGAGTGTCAGCAGCAGGAACACCCCAAGCAAATGATCCCCCTATTTCCTGAACTTGGAAAGCTTGGGGGATCTTAGAGGTATCCCACTCCGAGAGAGATCACTGGGTCCAGGAGAGCTCAAAGGGTGTCTCTTGGCACCACTGTTGACATGCTTTAAGAGTTGGCTTTAGTCAGTAAATTTTCCTCCTGGCCTCCGTTCTTTGTCAGGGAATGACTGACCATCCTAAAAGAACTCCTGATAGTTAACGGAGTATCTGACCTTCCTGATAGCTGTGTGGTGCTTCCTGCCTGTGTTAGGCAATTAAAGTTCCTGACAGGGCCAGGGAGCACCCAGCACCCAACTCCTTGCACTGTGCAAAGGCTGGGGCCCAAGCAGGAATCCCTGGGGAAGCAGAGGCATCCAGGAGAGGGGAGGGAGGTATGCACCACCACAGCCTGCCTCATGACTAAACTCACTCCATCTTTCTCACAGCATGGTGGTGTGGTGGCCTCTTGCCTCTGTGCTATGAACAGAGCAGTGCTGGATTCCAGTTACAAATTGAGGGACGTTTTTGGTGGGTTTATTCAATTGTTAAGATTTTGTTAGAGGAGATTAAGCAACATTAAACACGTGAGGAGGATTTTGCAGTAATGTCACTTGTCCAGCTCATCTCCATGTTCTAATGTACAGCAAAACCTTTAGCAACAACCCCACTGTAGCAGAAAGTAGTAAAATTAAGGTAAGATGTAACATTGGGTTTAAAGTCCCAGTTGCTGTTCATGACCTGAACATGAACATGACCACCTGAAGATAAACCTGGCCATGCTGTTCATCTGAACAGGGGTCTCCCACCACTGATGTTCTCTGTCCTTCTTCACTCTTTCTAGGACATGGTGTGCCCTTTCTGCATCGTGATACACTGTAACCAGTCTTGTGTCCCTTAGTTTGAACTTGCTTCAGCAGCTGATTCAGGTCATTACATTGCAACAGGTTCTTCGCCAACGTGAGATTCATTCCAATGGGTTACCAGAATCCTGATGGGGTGTAGCATGAGATTGAAGCAGCTGGAAAGATGGAACAGGACTTGGAAAATTAAAGTCTCATCCTGTGATTTCAGTAAAGTCCCACCTCCAGGTGGGTGTGTGAGTGCTTGGGTATTTCTACATCAGTGCCATCCAGAAACATGGAATCCCAGTTCCAGTATGTAAAAGTTCAGTGTCAGGTATCTCATCATTTCAAAATGATGACCATTTTGGTCAGTGTCAAGACAAACGTCTTGGGCCTTAATGATGTTACTGTTACAACTAAACCCCTGGTGTTTCCTAGCCTGGTTTCAGCTAGGACAGTTAATTCTCTCCCTAGTTGCTGGTGCAGTGCTTTGGTTTTAGTCTGAGACTAATGCTGAGAACACACCAACATCAACAGTTTGCCTTTTATCTCCACGTTGTTTGGCTCATACTTTCTGCTGTCATGAATAGAGTTTGGTTTAATCCTAGGGGAACAGTTGGGTCTGTGGTATATACTGAAGCATCACAGGTTGTCAGGATTGTCAGGACACAGGCTGTGATTTTCCTGTCCCTGTTTTATAAGTCAAATTCACTTGGTGTTACCAGCATTGGAATTCTCTTTCCACTTCAACTGCATTGTCCCAGATCACTTTGGAACTTCAGTGGCTGAGGTGCCTTCATAACCCTCTCTTATGATGGTAGCCACAGTTGAGTTTGGATGCAGCTAAAGCCAGAGCAATGTTATATTGGAAAATTCCAAATGCATCCACAGTTACCTGGTAGTGTTTTCCATTAATTCTTTCCCGTTCATGTCATATATCAGCTAATCAGCTACAGCTAATGCTGCAGTGCTGCTGCAGCAGCTGATAAGGAGCTGGGTCAGCTTTAGTGTCAGCCTAAAGCAAAGCATAGCAGTGGGCCAGCGGCCAGGAAGAAAATCAACTATCCCAGCCCAACTAGGAGAGCATCCACCCCTTATTCCATCCCAGTCGCATCATGCCAGGCCTCACACTTGTCACCAGCACCTTTCCTGTCTTTTGACAGAGGTACAGATACATACACAGAGAGATCTCTGTCCCCTGGGGCTCCATCTGTCACACCAGTCTCAGGCAGGGAGGATGATGGTATGTGGTGTTGAGTTGTTGGATGCTGAAGCTCATCCTGATCCTATCCCTCCTGTGCTTGTCCAGTTCTATCAAAGTCCATTTTTCCTGAATGTGGGGATCCAAAGGGAGTCAGGTTCAGATCCCCAAATCTGGAGCAGTGCAGATGGTACCACGAGGTATCCAGTGCAGTGAGGGGTTGCGTAGCCGTTGTAAAGCAACAATATCCAATGTTCTACAGCATTACACAGCTCAACTTACTGCCTACTCTCACCCCAAATCAAATCCCATTGAGGTGCACACTGGTTGGAGTAGCTGCAATGCTTGTAGCTGGGGTTGGAGTAGCTGTATTGCATGTAGCTGTGTTTGGAGTAGCTGCAGTGCCTGTGCTTTGCCATCACATCCAGACCTTCTCTCCCCCTCGAGGGCACTGACTGGTGCTGAACAGGTCGGTGGCAGGGCCTAGCCCAGCTTGTTGCTGTGGTTTGGCCTCTCTGAAATTCCCAGCAGACTTTTCCCAGTGTTTTACTGGTTATTCTGGATTCTGCACTTGTCCAGGGGTGAAGTTCCAAAGCTCTGGAGGTGCCTCTGGCCAGGTCCTTGCTCACACTCTCCACACACCTGCACTCACAACTGTCCAGCTTGGGAACATCTCCCGGTGCTGTTCTCAGAGATGTTTAACCTCAAGACCTGAGCCATGTGCAGCAATGTGCTGGTTCCCATCAAAAGGAGTAGGTTGTTTCAAAGGTACTCAAAAGATACTCAGTCTACAATTCTCGCATGCTGCTGTAAATAGCCTGGTGGGGAGAGGAAGGGGTGGAATATCCTCTCCAGAAGTTGGTCCTCTGAGCCCAAAGCACAGGGGTGACGCAATGCTGAATACGTAGCCCAGAGTAGTGTCACACCAGCAATTCTATCACATTACAAGCCATTACTAAACAGTAGAAGAACCACCTCAGCCCAGGCCCCTTGAAGGAGAAATGTCACTGCAGGAACATACACTGTGAGTAAGGTGGGACCTAACACAACTCTGGGACTCAGAGCAACAACTCCAAGAGCAAATCAACTGGCACTGAGCAGAGACTGTGAACCCACTGCAATGGCTGTTGTAATGGATTTGGTTGGACACATCTGGTCAGACCTGCCATTAGCTCAATCCTTTGGCCCCACCATGATGCCAAAAAGGGGTCTGTGGTGGTTTAACCCAGGCAATTAACCCAGCCTCAGCACCAGCAGCTGCTCACTCACCCCTGGTGGGATGGGGAGGAGAATGGAAGAGTATAAACCCCATGGGTTACGATAAAAAAAGTTTAGTAACCAAAGTACAATAGAATACTACTACTAATGATATAATGATGATATATAAATAATAATGATAAGGGAAATAACAAGGGGAGAGAATATAAAGCCAAAAGGGGGAAAGCATCAATAAACCCAAGTGATGTACAATAAAATTGCCACTTCCTGCTCTTCATCTTTTTTCTTCCAAACATTCTTCTTCTAAAACTTCTCAAACATCTCCCTGTTCATCAGGAGCTTCAGTGTGCTGTTTCTTCTCCTTCCTGGCATTTAATGCCATAAAACTATAAAGTAGGGAGGAGGAAAGGGAACTGAATACAAGGTGAAGGGGCAGAGAGGAGCAGACCTTCATCCCAGCTCACTTCAGCCATGGTCACCAACCTCCTGGGAAGGCTCAGTCCCTTGACCAGTTACACCAAGAAGAACATTCTACTGCTTCTTAAGATGCTCTTAAGGTCCCTCTGCTTGTTGCCCTCTGAGGAGGCCAAGGGTGCAGACTGGGCATTAGGAAAAGGTTCTTCACCCAGGGGTGGTTGCTCACTGGAACAGGCTACCCAGAAAAGTTCTTATGGCACCAGGCCTGGCAGAGGTCAAGCAGCATCTGCATGATGCTCTTAGACACAGGGTTTACTTGTCGGTTGTCTTTCAAGGAGCAGGGAGTTGGACTCAATGCTCCTTACAAGGCCCTTCCAACTCCAGATATTCTATTGTCCTATGATTCTAAGGTCATACTGAGAGCTAAAGATCAGACTGAATTCCCAACACTTCACCTGGTACCAGATGTCCTAAATGACACAAAGCATCTTCATTCAGTTAGGTCCCTCTTTAGTAGCATCAGATCTTCATTTCCCAACTTCAAAGTTAAGGTTTCGGTTCTTTTTCTGGAATCCTCTCTGCTCTCTGGATGCATTTGTCTGAATGCACACTCCTCTCAGACTTCATATCCATTGCCCATGGAACAGTAACAAGTTAGGGGATGTTAAATGGAATTGCACTAAAGCAGATTCTGTTGGAGCAGAGAAAACTGTTCTCATGTACTGGAAACTGTGCCTTGAGGACACACAACCTTGCTGGTCACACACTTCTCTGACTTCCAACTCGACTTCATGACTGATTTGAGCCATGGCTTTCTTTTTAAGGTCTAGAGTGTAGCTGCCCTCCACAGAGCAATTGTCTCTCCATCCATGGCCCCTACCCTGAGGATCCAAATGGAAAGCCCTTCTCAGCTGTGCAATCTGAAAGTGAGGGGAAGCAGAAAGACTCATGCACTGGTGATGCCACAGGTTCATTACCAGCGCAATCATTCACAGCAGGGACAGGGCTCCCGCAGCACAAGACCCACCTTGATGTACAGGTACCTTCTCACTGCAAGACAGGTGATGGAGCTTGGACCATCACCACCAACCCATATTCTTATTTAGCTATGTGCATTATTCCAGCAAGAAAGGTTGGGAAATGCAAGTAATGCAGAAGAACTGAGGCAAAAGAGTGGGCAAGACAGCAACTGGAAGCTTTCTGCTGACTGAAACCAGGAGAGCAAATTCCATCTCCTGCTCCTCAGGCTCTCCAATCCCTGTGCCAACCATCAACGCCTTGCAGAGCTCCAGAACACACCAATACTGCTCCAGTGGTGGCGCTTGTGCTCACACACCATTGCTGTGGAGCTCTGCTCCCTCCCTGATCCAGCTGCCTCTTGTCACCCACTGTGGAACAATGGGGCGCTAGGGGCTGGTGGTTCCACTGCTCACACTCAGGCCACCTGCACTGCAACAGATACCACTGCAGTGTGACAAATGGCACTGTGACCCTGAAGCAGGCTGTCCAGCAGTGAGCACTCCCTCCCTCCTTACCCAGCTTTGGGAAACTTGCATTTCTTTACCTTGTTGCAAGATTCACCTTTCTTTTTCATTTGTTCCCCTCCATCTTCCCACATCCACTTCTAGAGAGGATTAAAACCAAGTCATGACTGAAGTGTCTCCTACAATGCTCCCTGCACCCCCAGAGCCCAGGAACAGGAGACCAGCTCCTTCCCCACTGGATACATGAACCCAAACCCCACACGGTCACTATGTGTGCCAGCACTATGGTCTTCAACACTGCTCAGCACACCTACCTTTTCCACAAGTGATAATCACATTGGGAAAAGGGAAGGGATGCCAAAGGCTCATGCTGTTTTCCCTTTTAGCCACCCTGCTTCAGCATCACGCAATCAGTGCTCTCTCCAGCAGATGCAAGAGAAGAACCCTCCCAAGATATTTTGGCATCTGTATCATCAGGGCCACAAGGATGATCAGGAGTCTGGAGCATCTCTCTTATGAGGAGAGATTGCGGGAGCTGGGCCTGCCTTGGCAGGGCGTTGGACTGGATGATCTCCAGAGGTCCCTTCCAATCCTAATGGTTCTGTGATAATGCCAAGTGACTTTCAGGGTGATGGGGGCTGCTGTCACCTCTACTCTGGGAACCAAGTCCCATCCACACTAGATATCCGTCCTTTTACTATCCAATAGGAGAACAGAACAGGATCTCAAGTGTTCATCATCCCAATAGGGATGATGTCCACACCAGTCCAAGTCTCCCTACTTGAATGTCAACATGCCGTTTGTGCAGCAAACCCTGCGACCTCTAACAGAGAACTGAGAAAGCTGCTTTGCTGACCTGGGGACACTTCTCTTTAACATAGTCATCTTCAGATTCAGACACTTGCTGAAATTCCAGTATTCCCATGTTGATGTAAAACCTCCCATACTTTGTATCAAGAGAAGCTGGAAGAAACTCATTGTACTGGAAATGAGAGAGAGCACTCTGTTGGTGCTGTTGAGCTTTGTTATTTCATTCTGAGGCTGAGCTGCTTGGAGAACAGAGTGGGATTTGTGCTCCCCAAGAACAGACAGGCTGTGCACACACCTTGTAACCAGCGTTCGCTTCCTGGGAGCTTCCCCCAGCAGCTCCTGTTCCCCTGGGATATCCTGTTCCCAGCCCTGGCACACTCCTGGCTCACACCCCACACAGGTTCCCCCCAGGTGCCAGTTCAGACCCAGCAGCACCTTTAACCACTCTCCCAATGCTCCCAGCCTCACTGCTTCAGAGTTATTAATGAAGGAGTCAGATTCATCATATCTGTACCCCATGTCAATCAAGTTCTGAAACCAGTCCTTCCTGCATCTCTTGCCACCCTAAACAAGAACAGATTGACAGTGTTCAGCCCGTTTTCCAGTTCCCATGGGAGAGCCCCGGCACAGGACACTGACACTGGCTCCAGCACAGGAAAAGGAACGTTATCTTTTGTGCTCTCATAAATAGCAGAACTAGATCAGCATTAACTGGCTGAGGTCTGAACAGCACTGCCCATTCTCAGGAGTAACATAAGGTAAAGAACAAAAACATATGTATTTTTCCACAAACTTCCTCACCAGATCCTCCACTTCTTGTCTTTCCTTTTCTTTGATATTAAAGGGATCAGGCAGGTCTTTCTTTTGTAGAAATGAGAGACAAAAGCATGAGAATCAATCCCGTCATGCTGCCACCACAACCCTATGCATTAAACCCATCACAACCAGAGCATCCAGGTGGAACCTCCGACACATCAACCTTCAGTACAGTGTTCTGAGAGTCTCTAGGTTATGGGTGCTCTCTCAGACTATTCTATACTTGTCTCTCCTTCTCCTGACTCTCAACAGATAATACAAAAGCAAGCAGCAAGAACCATCAATCGACTGCTAAACAGTTCTTAAGAGTAACAGCAGAAATGAGCAGAGTAGTCAACTTTTCCTTCCAGAGAAGAACATCCATAGTACAGTTAAGGTGGCTACAGATGTTTGCATGTTGTCTTATCCTGAGAAATGCCTTTCAACAGGCAAACAGCCTTGTCAGGCGGCTTGTCACAGCACCACGTTGGCCAGCTGGAAGGAGATGCCAAGCACTAAGGTGGAAATATCCACATGCAGCAGACCAGGGTCCCCAAAAAGACAGAGCCACGTCCTGGGGAAGCATCCCTCCTGTGGATGCTGTCGTGGTTTAAGCCCAGTTGGCAGCTAAGTACCAGGCAGCCACTTGGTCCCTGCCTGCCTCTCCTGATGGGATGGGGAGGAGAATTGGGGAAAATAAGGAAAACCTATCGGTTGAGATAAGAACAACTAATAATTGATATAAAATATGATAGTAACGTTTAAATATTTGTAATGGAAAGGGACACAACAAAAAGAGTGGAAGAAAATCCAAGAAAACCTCAGTGATGCATCTCCTGGCTTCCAAATGCACTCCAGCAGCAAAGAGCCCACTCACCTTGTCTCCCGAAGGATCGACTTCTCTTCCCTGTTGACAGCTCTCCACCAGATCCGGGTAGTAGAACTCGGGATACCTCTGGTCATCGGACTGGAAGAGCGGCACACTGATGCGCACGGTTGCCTCGGCGGGGCGGGAGCTCTGCGGCTGGTCCCCGCCCTCGGTCCCGCTAGGCCTGAAGCTGCTACTCTGTGCGGTGGGCAGGGTGGTGAACGCGATCCTGCGGCGCTTGGGCATGGCCGCAGCGGGACAGTGTCAACGGCCGGCTGTGGATAACGGAGCACGTCGGAGTGGGAAAAGTCTGGTAAAGCTGAAGTTCTCTCGAGAAGTGCCGGGCGCTACGCTCGCTGCAAGTGGTAAAGACAGAGTCAGCGCTGGCCCTCGCGCTCCCGCCGTGCTGCCCGCTCCGGGGCTCCGGCTACGCCTCGCGCTGCTCCGTTACCAACGGCTGCGGGAGGAACCGCCGGACCCTGCCGGCGACACGGCCCCGGGCCCCGCTCTGGCCGCAACTCTCCCGGACACCCCCGGCCCTGCACGGCGCATCCCTACTGCTCCCCCGGCCCGAAAGGGAAGGGGAAAGGAGAGGGGAAAGGAGAGGGGAAAGGAGAGGGGAAAGGAGAGGGGAAAGGAGAGGGGAAAGGAGAGGGGAAAGGAGAGGGGAAAGGAGAGGGGAAAGGAGAGGGGAAAGGAGAGGGGAAAGGAGAGGGGAAAGGAGAGGGGAAAGGAGAGGGGAAAGGAGAGGGGAAAGGAGAGGGGAAAGGAGAGGGGAAAGGAGAGGGGAAAGGAGAGGGGAAAGGAGAGGGGAAAGGAGAGGGGAAAGGAGAGGGGAAAGGAGAGGGGAAAGGAGAGGGGAAAGGAGAGGGGAAAGGAGAGGGGAAAGGAGAGGGGAAAGGAGAGGGGAAAGGAGAGGGGAAAGGAGAGGGGAAAGGAGAGGGGAAAGGAGAGGGGAAAGGAGAGGGGAAAGGAGAGGGGAAAGGAGAGGGGAAAGGAGAGGGGACAGGAGAGGGGAAAGGAGAGGGGAAAGGAGAGGGGAAAGGAGAGGGGAAAGGAGAGGGGAAAGGAGAGGGGAAAGGAGAGGGGAAAGGTGAGGGGAAAGGAGAGGGGAAAGGAGAGGGGAAAGGAGAGGGGAAAGGAGAGGGGAAAGGAGAGGGGAAAGGAGAGGGGAAAGGAGAGGGGAAAGGAGAGGGGAAAGGAGAGGGGAAAGGAGAGGGGAAAGGAGAGGGGAAAGGAGAGGGGAAAGGAGAGGGGAAAGGAGAGGGGAAAGGAGAGGGGAAAGGAGAGGGGAAAGGAGAGGGGAAAGGAGAGGGGAAAGGAGAGGGGAAAGGAGAGGGGAAAGGAGAGGGGAAAGGAGAGGGGAAAGGAGAGGGGAAAGGAGAGGGGAAAGGAGAGGGGAAAGGAGAGGGGAAAGGAGAGGGGAAAGGAGAGGGGAAAGGAGAGGGGAAAGGAGAGGGGAAAGGAGAGGGGAAAGGAGAGGGGAAAGGAGAGGGGAAAGGAGAGGGGAAAGGAGAGGGGAAAGGAGAGGGGAAAGGAGAGGGGAAAGGAGAGGGGAAAGGAGAGGGGAAAGGAGAGGAGCCGGTACCGAGGGGACCGAGGGTATCGCTGCCGCTCATGCCCTCACCGCCACCAACCGCCGCCGGGGGGCGCTGCGCTCGCGCTGAAGCCGATCGTTGCCGGCCACGCCCAACGTGACGAGCGTGGGCCAATCCACGGGCAGGAGCCTCCCTCGCACCTGAGGCAGCCTCGTGCAGCGGCGGGCAAGGTGGCGGCTGCGGCTGGTGCCGGGACAGAGAGGCCGCGGGGACGCGGCGGGACCCGGGCCGGTGCGAGAACAACGGCGGGGCGGGCTAGGGAGCGCCAGGAGCTGCCGCCTGCAGGAGGCCCGGGGGCAGCAGAGCTCTGGCTGTGGCCGATGGGCAGCTGTGGGAAGCCCTCAGTTCCCTCAGCGCGGGCTCCTGAGTCAATGCCGGCACCACCGTCCTCAGCACCACCACCTTCGGGGCCAGCCCGGAGCAGGGTTTGGGTTGAGCTCACTCTGCCCTCAGAGAACTCTGCTCATTCAGCAGATACAGAGCTGGAGATAGAGACAGAGATGGGCTTGTAGGGCACAGGCAGAACATCCCCCCCTCACGCAGGCGAGCCTGCCCCTGTTCCACAGCAGGATGCCACATCGCATGCAAGGCTGTGCCGGACCTGGGACACAGATGGGAGCACTGAGGTGTTCCAGGAGACTCACAGCAGGGTCAAGGTGTTCTCCAAGTGATTACAAATGGGGTCTCCAGAAACCCTTCCACAGGAAAACTCCGTCAGAGACCTCAGGATCCCCCAGTGCTGCACAGCCTGCACTGCACACAGGAGAGGACTGAACAGTGCTGGTCCTTCCTGAGCCCCAGCTGTACAAACCCTTCCCTGCCTCCCTGTCACTCCCTGAGTGCTGTGCTGTGCACGGTGCTGCTGCTTCACTCGTGTGTGGTGGGTGCCATGGAGGGACGAGACCAGGTCCATGCAGCCAGCAATGGGGCCCACCAGGAACAAGAGTGGACCAGAAGGAGCTGCTCCAGCACCCACAGAGAGAGAAACTGTGTTTAACAGCATCTGGTGATTCTTCCTTCCAGAGACTCACTAATTCCAGCTGAAGACAGGTGCTAACCCTGGCACACAGAAGTCCCACCAAGGGAGACTGAGCATTTTGTCCTGTCCTTTAACACTTGCCCTGGAACGAGTTCTTACCCCAGGGGGCACTGCCCCCTTATCCCACAGCAGCCCAATTCTTTAAAAGCCTTGGGTGAAAAGCCTTATAGAACTGCAGATAACACCAAACACATCGCCTTGTAGTGACCAGAGCTCCCAGCAGGAGCACGTGTTCTGCACCAGGCAGATCAGAGAATCCACCAGAATGGGTGCACTTTTCACTTCAGTGATTCAGTGAATCACCTTGAGTTATTTGCGATTTAAGACACTGCAGCAAACAGTCACAATACCAACTACATACTATAGCAGAGAGAGGAGAGAAAAAAAGACACAACTACTCTTGCAGGGAGCTGAACCAGAGTTTTCATCCAGAAAGCAGCTCCCAGGACCCCTCCAGCCACACACAGCACAACTCCCACAGCAGGATCCACAACCAGCTCAAGCAGCTGAGGTGACATGGATGGGAACACTCCATGCCCAGTCAGGAAGATGTAATTCCTCGGCATGCACTTCTCACTCATAGATCCAGTGCTCGGCTGTGTTCTGCCAGCAGGTCAGCTCCTCCGGCTGGAACCACAAGGAGATCTCCTGCCTGGCACTCTCAACTGAGTCGCTGCCATGGATCACATTCCTGGTGGGAAGACAAAAGGAATCAGCCAGCACTAAGCAGAGAAAGGTGAGAGAGGGAAGCTGCAGTTTGGAGTAATTTCACCTTGAGAGATTTGATTAAACTGACTGATCCAGTTACATCCTACAACATTCCTTCTCACTGCAAAGCCCTTCTCCCTCCAGCTCAGGGGCTGGCTATAATTATGCTGAATGTGGCTTAGGCCATGGATGGGTCTTTGTATGATGAGGAGCCATTTGTCTGCTAAAGGAGGAGCTGCCCACGGCTATTGACTTGGAGGTTGCTTTAGATTTACGTCAGGAATTCAAGTATTGCCTCAAGACTTCCCCCATTCCAGGTTTCGCCTTGTTGAAGCAGGTTTGGTATCAGACACCACAGAATGGACACCTAAGCCAGGAGGATTTGATACAAGCTCTGTCTACCAGAAGCCAGGCTGCAGCCACCCCAGGTCACCACTTGTGGATCCTCACCCGTGAACAGCCCCAGCACATGTAGAGCTCCAGCCTGGCTTTACATACTGAGGAAAAGACAAGCAAATCCCACCTGCTTTCCAAAGAGAAGGCCTGAGGAGGCAGGAGAGGCTCTGGAAAGCAAGCCCCAGGAAGTGGAGCTCAGTTCATCCTGCGAGGGCTGCTCTGCATGCTGTCAGAGGGAGACAGCTCTGCTCTGAGCACAGAAGGGAGCAGCCCTGCTCTGCAGATGCAGACTCCCGTGGCTCAGGAAGGGCTGGAGAGGATGCCCTGGACTACTGAGGGACCAAAAAGGCAAAGCTCTCACTTGCTGACTTCAAGGCAGAAGTCTCCTCGGATGGTGCCAGGCCTGGAATCAGCTGGGTTAGTCTCCCCAATCATCGTGCGAACGGTCTTGACCACATCCAGGCCCTGCCAGACCTACATGACACCAAAACAAGAATCAGCTTTAACAACTCCCCTAGCAGGTCATACCATCAGTCCTCCACATTCCACATCAGATCCACCTGGGTGAAAGACAGAAAACGGTCCCTGTAAAGTCTTCAAACACTGATTTTGGAAAATCATCAGAATTTTCTGTGGATTTAATTTATCACAGAATTCCAAAGTGGTTTGTGTTGGAAAGGACCTTAAAGCTCATCCAGTTCCAACCCCTGCCATGGGCAGGGACAACTTCCACTAGACCAGGTTGCTCCAAGCCCCATCCAACCTGGCCTTGAACACTGCCAGGGATGGGGCAGCCACAGCTTCTCTGGGCACCCTGTGCCAGCGCCTCAGCACCCTCACAGGGAAGAACTGCTGCCTAAGAGCTCATCTCAATCTCCCCTCTGTCAGGTTAAAGCCATTCCCCCTTGGCCTGTCCCTACAGGCCCTTGTCCAGAGCCCCTCTCCAGGTTTCTTGTAGCCTCTTTAGGCACTGGAACTGCTCTGAGGTCTCCCTTTAAGGAGCCTTCTCTTCTCCAGGCTAAGCAAGCCCAGCTCTCATCTTGGCTCCAGAGCAGAGCTGCTTCAGCCCTCACAGCGTCTCTATGTCCTCCTCTGGACTCACTCCAACAGCTCCACGTCCCTCTTGTGCTGTTTCCCCAGACCTGGATCAGGACTGCAGGGGGGGTCCTCCCAAGACTGCAGCAGAGGCAAGAATCCTCTCCCTCTCATGCTACTTGCGCTCTGGGGATGCAGCCCAGCACATTGGGAGTTCTGGGCTCAAGCACTCACTGAAGCCAGGTCATGGGGCCCTGCTCATTGACCAACACCCCCAAGTCCTTCTCCTCAGGGTTGCTCCATCCAGTCTCCCGCAGCCTGTGTTTGTGCTGGGGACTGCCCCAACCCAGGGGCAGGGCCTTTCATGTGGCCTGTTTGGACTTCACAAGGTTTGCACAGGCCAAATTTACTACAGAAAACATCCCTGCAGTCCAGTGCAACTTCAAGAAGCCTCCTGAAGAGACAGGACACCTTGTTTCCATCATACCACACACCAGTGCTGCTTACTCATTGCACTTACTTTCTGTTCCTTGGTTCTGGAGAACCTGGCCAGCACTCACCATGGCTACAATGGGCCCAGAGCTCATGTACTTCACCAGCCGGCTGTAGAAGGGTTGGTCACGGTGGGCTATGTAGTGCTCCTTCAGCAGCTCCTCTGAGGCCTGAGCACAAAGAGCACAAAGCTTAGTCTGCCAGAGCAGATGGATACTTGGGCAAGGTTACACCTAAGATATGTAAAAGCTGGACAGTGCCTGTTCAGCTTAAGCTCCTGCACAGATATGCTCTTCCAGGAGCAAAACAGGTTCACTTTGTTGAAGCCTGACATATAGAGGGAAGAAGTTTCTTGGTCAGAGGAGCAGCTTACAGCAGCCATACATGAGAGCCCTGGGGCATAGACACCCCAAGGGACAAGCTTTCACCCCATGGCTGGCACAGAATCATAGAATCAGAGTGGTTTCAGTTAGAAGGGAGCTTTAAAACTCCTCCAGTTCCATCCCCCTGCCACGGGCAGGTACACCTTCCACCAGACCAGGTTGCTCCAAGCCCCATCCAACCTGGCCTTGAACACTGCCAGGGATGGGGCAGCCACAGCTTCTCTGGGCACCCTGTGCCAGCGCCTCAGCATCCTCACAGGGTACAGCTTCTGCCTAAGAGCTCATCTCAGTCTCCCCTCTCTCAGGTTAAAGCCGTTCCCCCTTGTCCTATCCCTACAGGCCCTTTTATCTTCCTTATATCTAACCTGAATCTCTTCTGTTTAAGTTTGAACCCATTACACCTTGTCCTATTCCTACAGTCCCTGATGAAGAGTCTCTCTCCAGCACTCACCTCTCCAGGAATGATTTAAGCCCCTGGGTGCCAAAATCCTGCTGACCCGTGATTACCCGGTGCCTGAATGCCCCCAGTAAGCGGGCAGAGCCCCCGGCAGAGCTGCACGGGGCTTGTCCCGAGCTCCTGGGCTCCCGGCCCCTCACCTGCAGGAGCTTCATCCCCACCAGCTGCAGCCCCTTCCTCTCGAACCGCCGGATGATCTCCCCGACCAGGTGCCGCTGCACCCCGTCCGGTTTGATGGCCACGAACGTGCGCTCGTTGATCCCGCTGCAGCCTGCAAAGACAAGGCGAGGCGTCAAAGCGGGGAGGCGGCCTTCAGCCGCGGGGTCCCGGTCCGGTCCCGTCCCGTCCCGTACCGCTGTGGAAAAGGCCGGCGAAGAGGCCCAACACCAGGCAAATCATGGCGGCACCTCTCTTAAGGGGGCCGCGCCGGGCTCACAGCGCCCCTTGTGCCGCCCCGTGATCGGCGGAGAGACCGTACTGGGAGCGAGGAGCGGCGGGTGGTGCCGGAGCCCTGCGGAGAGAAACCTCGGGGAGGCGCTGGAGAAGCAGCGGGTCCTGCGGCCGGAGGGTACGCGCCCGGCTCTGCCTGGGAAGGCGGCCACGCTCCCGGCTCCCAGAGCTGGGGTCCGCGCAGCCTCCAGCCTGTTTGCTAGACTCGTCTGGCTCCGTTACTTCTGTCGCTGCTGTCGCGACTGTAGACGAGCTGTGGTTTTGGTTGTGGCAGGTACCTGCTGCGCTGCCCGCACTGCTCCAGTGCACCCCGGAGTACCAGCTGCTGCCGCTCTGGAGCTGGCGAGCCCGGGCTGGCACCTCTGGAGAGTGAACTAGGCTCGGTCCGACAGCTCCAAGTCCCTCTTGTGCTGCTGCCCCAGAGCTGGATCAGGACTGCGGGAGGGGGCTCCCCAGAGCACAGCAGAGGGGGACAATCCCCTCTCTCCTGCTGCTCACACTCTGGGGATGCAGCCCAGTACATGGGGGGTTTCTGGGCTCAAGCACTCACTGAACTGGGTCATGGGGAGCTGCTCATTGACTGTATCTTGAATTGCTTTGTTCATTAGCATCTGTCATGTGCCAATATTGCTAATTACATTATTCCTACACAACTCATTCACTTCACTGCTGCTAGCAGCAAGATTTGGTTAACTAAACATGGTTTTTAAGGATACATGGTTTGTATCCTTAAATGTTCAGACTTCTGGTCTGCTTACTCTCCTCCGTGCAGATCTTGGGCAGGTACTCTTGGTTCTTTGTACTACAGGGACCCAATTGCTTTATCTGACATAGTTTTGAGTAAATTATTACCATGCTTGCACCAATAAAATAATTAGAGGCCATATTCTGAGGGTCCTTAGCATGGCTTTGCCTGAGGAAGATTGTCCCTGTTTGCTCCAACACAGTTGTGCTGACTATTCTGCCAGTAGAAAAGTCTTTGTAGGATAAATGCTGTCACCCACTCTGCTGTGGGATTTGCTGTGAAGTGGTGGGTATAGGCAGTGCTTGGGACATGGTGGAGGTTTCACAAGTGGAACCTTTCTTCAGGTGAGAGACCCGTTCAAGCATGGTGGCCTGATGAGGCAGGCTGCTGGTGTAACCTAGCACACAGCCCAAGAACATGCTGTGTGATGTCCACTATGGCTATATCAGCACCTACTGCATCCTCAGAGATTCTCCCTGTCCCTGGGTTTCACTGGGTTCCCTTCTGCCCCAGAGTTGATCAGTTCAGTTGTTGCTCATCTCCTCCTCCCCACAGGTCTCAACCCTGCTCCTGCCTTCCCAACCCTTCTCTCTACTCCTCACCTCACTTCATCAGCATTTCTTTCCTCTCCTCCTGCATGCTCAGGCACACAGTGGCACACAGCCCTGTACCCTGCCTGTGCCCCGAGGTCCACCCCTTGGACTGGGCTGTCCTGCTGGCAAAGCTCCCTCATAAAAGAAGGTGCTGGTGGTGGGTAAGCAGCATGTTCTCAGAAACAGCTTCCTGGCCACAAATTGTTCAGCCTGTTGGCTAAGTTCTCTTCTTGCACACACACAGACATTGAGTTTCTACAAATGTAATAAACTTTGTTCTTGGTGACCAGAAGAGCTGGCTTTGGAAGTTTGCCTTTGGCAACCTAGAATGCATGAGAAGGTTTTCACAGTCACTGTGGCAAATGGGCCATTGCTGTCACAGGTACTTCGCTGAAGGAAGGAAGGACAGTTTTACAGGTGCCTGCAGAGATGGTCACAGACAGAGCCAGCAATCCAGCCAGCACATGCATGTGCTGTAGGCAGCCACACTCCCAACGCTTGCAGAATTCCTTGTTTCACACTAGTGTTTGTGTTTCTTAGTGCTGATGAAATACCTCTTTTGTTCTGTCCTTCTCCCTGGCTCAGGGGTGAAGGTTTGAAATTCATTGGACTGTAAATATTCTTCTGAGCCTCAGGCAATTCCCTGCAGCATAACCTGGAGGAGAAACATGCCAAGCACAGTTCACTCCAGTGAGTCCTTCTCTTTTCTGTGCATGTGAGCTGGCAACTGAGGTGCTGGCAGAAGAAAGTTTGGACTTGGTTCTCTAGGCTGGACACTGGAGCCTCATAAATCTGACCAGCTAGCTTTGGCAATGGAGCTGGGTCTGATTCTCACACAGATTATTCCAAAACCAGTGTCTTCTAAGCATCTACACCCCATGGCTTTTGGCAGATGTGTACCTGGGTAAACATTCCTGCTTACTGCCCATTCCCAGGCATGGGAATGGGCAGTATGCAGGAATGAGCCCACCACAAGGTGTTCATACAGAGGTTTCACTGGGGTACTGAGCCGCGTTTCCAGACGGAAAGCTGTGAGTGGCACAGCATGCAGCCACCACTGCACATCTGGAAGCTGCCAGGTGAATTTGCTCCCTGGCCTCTTGTTTGGAAAGGCCAATGATTGCTTCTGGGACCTTCTCATAAGGAAGCCAAAAGGGCAGGTACCTTCTGGTACCACTTACAGTTCCCATTTGAGTTTGTTTCCCACGTTGCAGTGGAGGCTGTTCTCATGCTCCCCCTCCACCCCCCCCCCGGCTGAAAATTGCTGTGTTTGCTGTTGCTGGATAAAACATTGCAGATATTGTGGTCATATAATAGACTACAGATAATGTAGGTGCAGATAACATGGTCATCAAAGCGTGTGCAGTGCAAAGGCATTTTGTGTCCTTTTGTCTTAACATCACCTGATGTTGTCCCTGCTTCCTCACCAGGTTATTTTTGCACCTTCAGTGACTTGCTGGCTCAGGGAGGATTCTTTCCTTTCAGTTCAGCCATGGTCTGTCACCACTACAGTGTTGACAGAGCCGTGTGAGTGCTGGTGCCTCTCATAGGCTCTGCACAGGTGGAGACTTGCTGTCTGCTTTTCAACCCAGCTGCTGCTGAAAATGATTTCATCTTCTTTAGTGTTGTGGGTTCAGCAGCAGCAGTCATTTTTCTCCATCTTAGTAGCTGGTGCAGTGCTGTGGTTTTAACTTTCAGTCTGGGAACAGTGCTGATAACACTGGTGTTTTTACTTGCTGCTCAGTAATGTTTACTCTGACCAAGAACTTTTTGAGTCTCACGCTCTGCCAGGGAGGAGGGGAAGCCTGGAGGAAGCAGAGACAGGACACCTGACCCAAACTACCCAAAGAGGTATTCCATACTCATTCATGCCCAGGATGTAGAACTGGGGGCAGTTACCCAGAAGGGTTAGATCACTGCTTGGTCGGGCTGGGTATCTGTTGGCGGGTGGTGAGCTGTTGTGTTCTCTTCCCTTGTTATTTCCTTTATCATTGTTATTATTGGTGGCAGCAGCAGTGATTTGTGTTATACCTTAGTTACCGGACTGTTCTTATCTCAACCTGTGGGAGTTACATTCTTTCGATTCTCCTCTCCATCCCTCCGGGAGCCGGGGGGGAGGAAGAAGGGGGGAGTGAGAGTGCAAGCTGCGTGGCTGACTGGTCTTAAACCACATTTAGGATGGTCCCATGGTGAAGACTGAAGAGGTGACAGAGGTGGTGGTAGTGGTAGAGCTAGATTTTCTTAAGTACCTCTTTTCCCTAACCCTGGCAACACAGATCTCAGAGCCAGACCGGCACAAAGTGCTCTACAGCAGAGCCGCTTTGCGAAGTGAACACCAAAGGGGGGGAGGATTCACTCACAACTGCCATTGCTCCACTCTGAGACAAAGCTGTGTGACAGAGGGTGGTGGTTTGAGAGAACCTGTGGGGAAGCGGTATCCAAGTGCAGGTCTTTAGGGATATATGCAGGCTCCAGCCTTAAACCCCGGAACAGGGAGGACTGGACAGGCCAGATTTGCCTTTCCTTGCATTTGGCTTTTCCATTCTCACGGAGTCCATAAAAGATTTGCTTGAAATAAATGTTGGGAGTACACAGCCCTTGGGGACACTCACATTTTGAGGCAGAGAAATTTGTGTGCAGTCCGTCAGCATTTACACCTGTCTAGGCAGCCTGTGCTGCTGTGCTGAGAAGTTCCCCAGTTATAGAATCATAGAATGGTTTGGGTTGGAAGAGACCTTAAAGCTCATCTGGGAGGTGGCAGATGTGTGTGGGTAAAGTCTGGCCTCTTCTTCTTTATCAAACAGCAGTGCCGAGGTGTGAATACATTGATCTTGTGTGTGAGATACTGGAGGTAAAGCTTCTTACAATCCTTGAAGGTTTTATGTTCCTTGGGGTTGAACTGTATGGAGAAGGCTCCACTGGTAAGCTCCTGTGTGTGAGGAATGCTTTGCCAGGAGAGGCGGTGGCTGGCTTGGACCAGGTTACATCCGCTTCCGTCATCCTTCACCCTGGCCTGCAGTGGGACTGAAGAGGGACTGCAGGCTTTGATGCACAGTTTGGAGCCTTTTCTTATTAAGACCCTGATTCAGAACGGATCCAGCCTTCCTTCCCCAGCCCCACCGACAACTGTCCGCATCTCTGTGAAAGGAGCTGCTGGTCCTTGTTCAGGTCTTTGCTTTGCAGAGCCTGTGTCCCATGGCAGAGCAGCAACGCTCCTTGTGATGCCTCAGCAGCCATAAACTAGGTCAACTACCATCTAAATCCTAGCTTGATATCCCTTGAACTAAATTCCTGCCCTGCCTCAGCATGCCCCAAAGGGGGTCATGACTCGCTGGCTTACTGGGAGCCAAGAAGGATGAGCAGGATTTACCACAGCTCTGTGTAAAGAGACCTAATGCAGCGAGCCAAGCCCAGCTTCACCCCGCAGGGATGTGTCCTACCCATGTGCTTCCGTTGCTGCTTCATTGGGTGCCTTTGGTGGCCAGGGCTGTCACTGGTGCTGCTAGCTGAGGGGTGACAGGAGGGTGAGGGTCTGTCCCACCCGTGCCTGCCTGTGTCCCGGTGATTGCTGTGTTGTATGTCTCACCTCTGTCACTTTTCCTCCTGGCCCCAGCTGTGCTTCAGCTGCAGGGTAACACCAAGGTGTTGCTCCTCGACCTGCATCAGAAATTCAGCCAGCAGGTCCCTGTGCTGACAAAGGCAAGACCAACACACCCGTGCAAGTGAGTTGTGTCACTGGAGACAGTCACCTCCCAGGCCCAGAGCTTTGGGAATCCTCAGCAGAAGTTACAGGAATATGGATCCATGCCTGCCCACCTGCCCTCAATGCCATCAGTGTAAGGCCCAGGCTAGATGTGTCCCGAGATGACTGTCAGTCTCTTGTGCTGATGAAAATCCTCTGTTCTTGTGGTGAATGCGGTGATTCAGCACTGGGAGTGGAGGGGAAATGACAGCCTGAGGAAAATCTTTTCACTCCAGAGTTCTGGAGCTTTCCAGGAAAGGAAAGAAAATTGAGTTGGGTAAAATAGTTGCCCACTGCTTGATGCTCAGGGGAGGCTGTAGCATCTGGGGTCTGCCTTTCACTGAGGTGTTCAATAAGCCATGTATTTCCTGCAGCATGTCCTGACTTTTTATGTCCTACTCATTAAGGTTCTCATTCAAAGCCTATCACAAGAGAAGCAAGAGCCACCTTTGCTTAAAGATCTGGGGTGTGGGAAGGAAAAGCATGGAGTCACGGGGCTCTGTGGAGAATAAATGCACATGGAGCAAAAGCTCTACCAGAGCCTTTGCCAGTCTGTGACAGGAGCAGGGGAAAAGGCAGCAGCTGGAGCTCTGTATTCTCAGTGACAGGGCTGGGAGGAATCCTGTGGAGAAGACAGGTTAAAAGCCATTTATAGCATCATATTTTTTTCATAAATATATTTATTAGTTCCTTATTTCACTTCTAAGCATCCTGCCCATCTGCTCTCACAGCAGTGCGATTGCAGCTTTGACGGGTGCAAGCAGGAGGAAATGAAGGTGCCAAACACGGCCATAACCAGATCATCTCTGTGATGGCTCCTGGAGCTGGCCTGTCCCAACAGCATGACACAAGCTGGGCAGTGAGAACTGCTGAAGCACCTTCACCCTGCTCTTCCTGAGCAGCTTGTGTCCTCTGCAAGGAGCAGTTCAAGAATTTTCCCTTCCTCTTCCCTGTATAAAACTGAGGGTGGCTCAGCTGCAAAGAGCAGGCAGGCAACAGAACCAGGCCACTGCTCCATCAGTGGCTCACCCAGGCTCTAAACCTGGCACTTCCCTTCGCAGAAAGCCTCGGTGAGCTGTTCTGTGTGAAGATGCTGCACTGATACTGCTCTGTAAATTGAATCGGGGGGGGGGGGGGGGAGGGAGGGAGGGGGTTCCTGAGCTGAGGACAAAAATCCTGCAGCCTCCCTCTCCTCCAATGCACAGCCACAGGCCCTTTTCTGGCTGTGCGGAAGATCCAGCCCAGCCCACCAGGAGCCTCAGCAGGAAGCACAAGAACCCTCCCCAGGGCAGAGGCACAGGAGTCTCCTCTTCCTTTACCTGCTCCTGATGGGACACACGAGTGTGGCACCTATAACACCCCCACCAGCCTCTTAGCTGTCCCAGTGTGGCTATTTTTGACCAGCGCCTTCAGATTCCTGCCTTCAACGGCCACAAGAGGAACCAAAGACAGTTTCTACTTTTATTATTACGTTTTAATACAGTCTTTGATAGAGGAGAAGCAGCAGGAGTCAACATGCAAAGCAATTAATCATCAGGGGCTCGAGTGAGCTCACCTGTAGCTCAACTCATGTAACTGCTCCCGCAGAGCAGCAATACAGATGCAGCCGCAGGAGCCCATGTCCCCACACGCTGCTGCTCCATCGGGCCCCACAGCGTAATGAGTTCATGGCAGACACTAAACCAACACACAACAGTTAGGAGGACATGGACTGGTCTTTGAGTTTGTCTTTTGATGAGTCAAGTCTGCTATCTGATAAGGGTCTGGTGTTCTTTGAAAACAGGAAATCACCTTAGTTGTCTCTGCCAGTGGTGAGAAGAGAGATCCTTCAGGAAGAGGCGATGGCTTTGACAGCAAGTCAGGAGATGAAGCACAGATATTTGGCTGCAGTTTACCTGGTTCATAGAGCTGAGACCTCTTTGAGTCAAACAAGGCTTTTCAATGCATGTGATGGATCTTTAGGCTAAAGATTTCCAACAGGGAAATCTTTGCAACCGAGTAGAAATGGATGTCCCTGTGAAGAAAGAGGCGCATTGGGCCTGGGCAGCCCTCACAGGCAGCAGAACAAAACCCCACTGAGTCCCTCACAGGAGTTCCTCTGCAGACACATTATGTCCTCCGGCACCTCTTCCTTTGGCAGGCCTCTGCGTCTGAGCCACAGGAGCTGTCTGAGTCACTTCCAGAGGACGAGGACGAGGAAGGCTTCGATGTGCTATAGTTCATGCTCAAGACCCACCCCAGTTTGTTGTGTAGCACCTGCTTGAGTCCTGGTGGCAGGGGCAGCACCTCCAGCGTGTCCACGTAGTTGGGCAGGAGCTGACGCAGGCGGTAGCAGCAGAGGTACTGCAGGGATGTGCAGCTGGCGCAGGACCGGATCACCTTCATGCTGCTCTTGGCTGCTGTTGAGCACACCATGGGGTAAAACTTCTTGTTCTGCAGCTTTGTGGCTGCAACCCCTGCCAGGGGACAGCAAGGGCAGGTTTCACGTTAGTTTTCACCAGGTGACCTCACTCCTCCCAGCTCCCCTGAACCTATTAACTACAGAGCTGTTTGAATCACTTGGAAATGCCAATCCATAAAACAGCAATTGTAGCCTTCCTCCCACTTGCTCCATGCTTTGCTCCTGTTTTGCTGGTGTTTCCTCCTGCAGCCTGACTCTGAGCTCAGCCACATGTCCCCTGCCAGCATCTGCCCTTACTCCTACCTATGCACTTGCGGTTCTTGAAGAAGGTCAGCGTCCCATGCCACGTGTCCAAATGCACCCCGATGATGGAGCCTTGCCCAAACCTCGATGAGAAGTTTGTTTTGTCTCCCTTGTGGTGCAGCAGTCCTTCAAACAAACACACAAAGGTATTCAGTGGAAAGACTGCGGTCTGCAAATTCATCCCAACTCCTGCACTGCGAGTTCCCACTACTCCAGCCTCACCCAGTGCCTATAAAACCCCTCTGTTGCCTGATCCCTCCCCCTCCCACCCCAGAGTAGGGTGACAAGAAGGGCTAAGTGAAGGTTTTGCAACACCAGAGTGCAAGCAGCAGCATGAAACCCTCACCAGTGGCACCTGGACTGGTAGGAGCTGCTGGCACCTGCCCTGGCTGTCACTAACAAACGGACTCACAGGTCTGGTGGCCTCAGTCCCCTTCAGAGTGTTGTTCAAGCCCCTAAGAAAATGCTTGTTCCTGATGCTGCCCCTCCACCACCTTGCCACAACCCTGCCCGTGTCACCTGTGTAGGACAGTCCCCAGCTGTCCTCATCCTTGCCCAGCAGGCTGCAGAACGTGTGGCGGTACTTGTCCAGGTTCACATCCGATGTCCCAATTCCCACCATCTGGGAGGCAAGGCCAGGTAGAGAAAACAAGCTTAGTGTCTTTCCAGGCAATAACATACAACTAAGACTCACTGCCTGCAGCTCTCCCCAACTTTTCTGGGCAAAGTCCAAGTCATCCAGAGGTTTTGGTTAAGCCAAGACAGAGGTTTCATGAGTTGGAGGCTCCCAGCTCCAATTTCTTCTCCTAAATGAGGCCCAGCTGAACTGCTGGAGAAGCTTGCTGTCCTGTTCAAGGAATCCCAGACTGGTTTGGGTTGAAACGGAATTTAAAACTCATCCAGTTCCAACTCCCTGCCACAGGCAGGGACACCTTCCACCAGACCAGATTGCTTCAAGCCCCATCCAACCTGGCCTTGAACACTGCCAGGGATGGGGCAGCCACAGCTTCTCTGGGCACCCTGTGCCAGCGCCTCAGCACCCTCACAGGGAAGAGCTTCTGCCTAAGAGCTCATCTCAGTCTCCCCTCTGTCAGGTTAAAGCCATTCCCCCTTGGCCTGTCCCTACAGGCCCTTGTCCAAAGAGCCCCTCTCCAGGTTTCTTGTAGCCCCTTTAGGCACTGGAGCTGCTCTAAGGTCTCCCCTTAAGGAGCCTTCTCTTCTCCAGGCTGAACCAGCCCAGCTCTCTCAGCCTGGCTCCAGAGCAGAGCTGCTCCAGCCCTTGCAGCATCTCCGTGGCCTCCTCTGGACTCACTCCAACAGCTCCATGTCCCTCTTGTGCTGTTTCCCCAGAGCTGGATCAGGACTGCAGGGGGGGGTCTCCCCAGAGCACAGCAGAGGGGGAGAATCCCCTCCCTCTCCTGCTGCTCACGCTCTGCAGGTGCAGACCAGCGCATGGGGGGGTTCTGGGCTCAAGCACTCACTGAAGCTAGGTCATAGGAAGCTGCTCATCAACCAACAACCCCAAGTCCTTAGCCTCAGGGCTGCTCCATCCAGTCTCCCCCAGCCTGTGTTTGTGGTGGCGATTGCCGTGATCCAATTGCAGGACCATGCACTTGGCCTTTTGAACTGAGGAACACCAATCACTGGTCTCCACCCCTACACTGAGCCACTGACCACAACTTTTGAGTGTGACCAT
This sequence comes from Pezoporus wallicus, assembly GCF_028554395.1. NCBI lineage: Eukaryota > Metazoa > Chordata > Aves > Psittaciformes > Psittacidae > Pezoporus > Pezoporus wallicus. Next base: position 2,170,874 of record NW_026637828.1, on the reverse strand, counting down.
CCAGCCAATTCCTTATACGGTGATGGTCCATCTGTCAAATCCGTGTTTCTCCAGGTTAGAGACAAGGTTGCCGTGTAAGACAGTCAAATACTTTGCACAAGTCCGTTTAGTTGTTTGTCCCTTTCCCGCCATGGGGCCACAGCCCCATCACAGAAGGCCACCAGATTTGTCAGGCATGATTTGTCCTTACTGAAGCCGTGCTGGCTGTCACCAGTCACCCCCTTACTGCCCATGTGCCTTAGCACAGTTTCCAGGAGGATCTGCCCCATGATCTTGCTAGGCACTGAAGTGAGACTGACTAGCCTGTAGTTACCTGGGTCTTCCTTTTTTTCCCTTTTTAGTAATGGGGGTTGTGTTTCCCCTTTTTCAGTCAATGGGAGCCTCACTGGACTGCCACAACTTCTCAAATATTCTGGATAGTGGCTTGGCCACTTTATCTGCCAATTTCTTCAGGACCCTCAGATACTACTCATGTCCCATGGACCTGAAGTGATAAATGCCCATCCCTGGCAGTGTTCAAGGCCAGGTTGGACAGAGCCTTGAGCAACACAGTCTAGTGTGAGACAACCCTGCCCATGGCAGGGGGGTGGAATTGAATCGTCTGAAGGTCCTTCGCAATCCAAACCAGACTGTGAATCTATGATTCTGTGACTTGTGCATCCTCAGGCTCCTTAGTCTCAAACCTGATCTTCTATTTCAGTACTTCATTTTCACAATCCCTGTTCAAGGAATACTGGACATTTCTATGTGCCCATAAACAACTCTGCTGCACGTACCATGTCTGTGCCATAGACAGGGGAGGTCATCTTGATCTCCCAGAAGTGCTGCCCCTCAGCCAGCTCCTTGTTGCCACGGATGGCAGCAGTGCCGCAGCTGTATTCCATGTGGAAGTTCACCTTGCGGTTGTCACATGTCAGCTGCGTGGCCGTTGACTTGTTCAGGTCATCCCACACCCAATCAAAATCTGTTCAGGAAGCAGAGACAGGACACAGTTGACAAAGGCCCTCAGGGAGTGATCCCCAAGCCAAAGCACAGGTGGGGTTTATTTATTTAGGTTTTTACCATTTAAGAGGGTAAATCCTAAGCTGTGCACAGGGTTCCTTGGGGGCTGAACTATGCTGCCCCACTGGGAAGGGTTCAGTGCTCTGAACCTGAAGCTGTTGGCATTCACCTCTTCCCATTTTGGCCAACATGAGGCTCCGCAGACCCAGATGGAGCCTCTTTCCTTCCTTCTTACACTCCTCGCAGGCTCAAGTGGCAGCTCCACCACGCCACAGGCTTTCTCAGCCAGCTCAAGCCTACCGTTTCCCTACCTTTCCCCCCTGCTCTAAGCACCCTGCAAGGATCAGTGGCAAAGAGGGTTATAACCATAACAGCCTGTTTCACCAGTGGCCTAAGCCAGATTTGCAAGCAGGTCTCCAGAGGTGAACTCTGAGGCATTAAGCTCAGCACTTAGCCCCTGAAACACCACCAAGGCACATGCTTGTAATCTCCCTGCAGCCTGTGTGGCCTTGAGGTGTAAACAAAGGTGCTGGGGCAGAGCTAAGGGCTCCCATGGAAGCCAAAGGATCCATGCTGGATCCTCAGGGCCAAAGGACTATGGTGGGGTGATGGGGAACCCCTCCCTTACACTCATCCTCCTCGCCACACTGGCAGTCCTTCACGCGGTGGAGGCCGTGCAGGCTGGAGCAGTAGGGAGCTTCACTCTGGTTCTCACAGTTGCAGTACGACTCTCCAGTAACAGGGATGGCACTTGGAATGGAAGGTGAGAGGGAGGAAAACTCCGGCTCCGAATCAGAGTCGCTGTGCTGCCGGAGAGAACACAAGAATGGCCATAGAATCATGGAATGGTTTGGGTAGGAAAGGACCTTAAAGCTCATCCAGTTCCAATTCACTGACACAGGCAAGGACACCTTCCACTAGACCAGGTTGCTCCAAGCGCCGTCCAACCTGGCCTTGAACACTGCCAGGGATGGGGCAGCCACAGCTTCTCTGGGCACCCTGTGCCAGTGCCTCAGCACCCTCACAGGGAAAGAACTGCATAAGATCTAACCTGAACTTGCCCTGTTTACTGTTTCCCCTGGTCACTACTTAAGGAGCCCAAGCTCATGGAGCTGGGCTGGCAGAGGGCTGCATTGTGTCTTGGCCAGGCTCACCATTCAGGGACATGAGGGGCTGTGTCAGGCAAATCACCCCACTATGGGACCTGGTTAGTATGTGTCTGAGCCACAGAGACCTCTCAGCAGTGGGCACTCTATGATGGAGTTATGTTCTTTGTGCCTTCCAGGGGTGAGGAGCTGCCATAGCCTGCACACAGTGGGACAGGTCATGTCTAATCACACAGCTGTGGCTTTCAATGGGCAGGTTACAGCCAGCTGGAAACCCCAGCTGAGGTGTCACAACAGCAGAGCACATAGCTGAAACTGCTGCTCTGGAGCGCCTGGAAGCTGAGAGAGAGGAGAGGGAGGCGAACAGGACAAGGAGGAAAAGGGCCAGGAGGCCATGCAGGGGAGAGGGCAGAACAAAGGGGAAGCAGCTCAGCAGCAGGGCAGCAGCTCCTTCTGCCAGCACTGCAGACCCACGGGGAACCCACAGGTGGATCAAAAGGCTTTTGTTGACTTTCATGCATGAACACAAAAACTTGATTTCTTCCCCCCCCCCCCCCCCCCCGTTTTGAGGATCTTAAAGGTCTTTTTCAACCTAACTGTTTCTACAAGACCAAAGTGTCCCTTCACTCAATGCTGTAAGAGTCAATGCCCCATCTCACTCCCACAATGGGAGGCTTGGTGTCACCTCATGGAGTCTCTTATGACAGACTACAGCAAGTTACTCTGGGTTCACACACTGGTCAGGTGTACTTGCTCATTATTCACACCCTGGCAGACTTTGCAGGCAGTATTTAAAGCCCATCCTTAAACTCATGTTCTTGTGGCTGTCTAAGACAGTGGAACTTGAAATGACTTGGGCTTACTTAGGTAGTGCCCACCCTTCCTTCTCTCGCATGCATACTAAGAACCTTGACTTCCATCTTTCACTGGCACTTTCCAACTACTGCTTTGGAGCAATCCAGCCATTCCCATTACTGCAGAAACACAAAGCTGCTCTGGCTCCACAGAAAACTCATTTTCTGTGAGCACAGTGCCTGGGTTTGGACTGAGCTCTGGCAGGGGTCTCACAAGTCTTGAGCCAAGCTTTGAAGCTTCAGGAGCAGTTCCTTGTGTCTCCACTGCTGCACAGGGACCTGAACTCATGCACTCAAGAACTGGGGAGAAGAGTAAAGGGCAGTGGAGGTAAACCCAAGTCACACCTCTGTTTTACTGACCACTTCTCCCTGCTGGGTTCCCATCTTCCAGGGCCAGGTTCAGAAGTGATGTGCACGTTACAGAGCAGGAATTTCACTTTGAAGATGTGTGAGGCTGTAACATCGCAGACTGAAGCAGCCTCACTCCCACTGCACAAAGACCAGATGTCAGGACTGCCCTACAGCGAGCCATAGCTCAGAACTGATCCAATTTAACACATATTTAGATCACTACTTAACAAAGAATATTTAAAATCCATTGCATGTACTTTACATACATCACACACATTTTATATGCTTAAAAAAGCCTTTAGCTTAGTGTCGGTCAACTCCCTGGCTCAGCTGAGAGCTGTGGCGCATGGCTGGGGAGCAGTTTAACATTCCCTGCTTAGGGAAGATATGCTGGGAGCCCCACAGCCCATGTTGGAGCTTGGAGGAGGCTCATTATTTGTGTTCTGATTTCATTAAGTCTGTTCTGATTTCGGCCAGTTGCCAGCTCCTCAGTTACATGGACCTTGCAGAAGGGCCTGGAGCACAAGTCTGATGAGGAATAGCTGAGGGACCTGGCGGGGCTTAGTCTGGAGGAGGCTCAGGGGGGACCGTGTCACTCTCTACAACTGCCTGAAAGGAGGATGGAGCCAGGAGGTGGCTGCTCTCTGCTCCCAAAGAACAAACAATAGGACAAGAGGAAATGGCCTCAAGCTTCACCAGGAGAGGATGAGACTGGATATTAGGAACAGTTTCTTCCCCAAAGAGTGCTCAGGCATTGGAACAGGCTGCCCAGGGCAGTGGTGGAGTCACCATCCCTGGAAGTGTTCACAAACCGTGTAGACAAGGCCTTCAGTGACATGGTTTAGTGGTGGCCTTGGCAGTGCTGGGGAACAGTTGGGCTGGATGATCTTAAAGGTGTTTTCCAACCTGGTTGATTCTGTGATTCTATGGGGAAGGGAAACCTCTCCCCCATGTCACAGCAGCCTACCTGCCCGTCGGAGTCGTAGCCCCAGCCCCGTGTGCCACTGGCCAGGGCGAGCGCCCGAGAGTCCGCCTCGCGCCGCACCCCACTCAGCACCAAGTGCCAGGCCCTAGAGCTCCGTGGGCGCCGCGCCATGCTGTTCCCAGACAGGTAAGCTGCAGGACAAGGGACAAGAGTTTACACATAGCACTTGTGGCCTGCTTTCAGTCACCAACCACTGAAGCAACCCCTCCCAGGTCCCCATAGAGTACCGGGAACAGGTCGGCACAAACGCAGGTCTGCACAGGTCCCATCAGCAAACCAATGCAAAATAATTCCCACAGGGACAACTTCTCCCTGAGCCCATGTGTTGGACTGACCCCAGAAACACTCTCAAGACCCGGCAGCAGCGGCAGCTCCCTCTCCAGCATCCCACTACTGGCCTGCCTCCACCAGGATCATCAGCCACCGAGACCTGGCCTCCCCAGCGCCTGTCACCCTCATGGGCTCTGGGTGCTGCTTGGCCACCACCGTGTCCCCTGTGTGGCTGAGCTGCGTGTGCCTTGCTGTGGGGAAGGCCGTTTCTTCACCTCTGAGCCCATGGAGGGAAGAATTTGTTCTCAGTGGCTGGGGTGGGGGAGACACCACTTGCTCTCTTGCTGAAGGAAAACCGGCGTTTACATGGACCTGTCCTGACTTGCCTCAAGGACACCAGACAGAAGCAAAGCAGCTCTCTGTCTCCTCACTCCAGTGGGTGTTGTTCAGATTTCCATAGGCTCCTTCCCTGTGTACAGCCTGACAGACCACAGCAGCTCCCAGCCACCCCACAGGAGCACTGCACCAGGGGTGATGCAAATAACACCTCCTCAGCAAGAGGCACCCACAGGGCTGCAACCCCCCTCCCACCCCTTGCACCCACTCCCTCTGCTCAGCCTCTGGGACTGCTGCCTTCCACAGAGAGCCACTCTGTGCATCCACACCGGCTCCGGTGCTGCCCTAACAGCATGTGAATCCTGCAAGTACGTGGTGGGCCAGCCCAGACGGGTGCCTGCCAAACGGCACCGTTCCCATTCATCCTGCACCTCATTCTCCGACGGGACGGCAGCTCTTGGAAAAGCAGCACAGGCTGAGTCACGACAGGTCGTGCCGGTGCCCACAGATGCTCTGAGGGGCTCCGGACAGCCCCCTGCCCAGGATCAGGAGGATCCCACCACTGCCGAGCACAGCTCTGCCGGGAAAGCAACTAACACAGCGGCAGAGCCGCCCTGCTCGGTTCTTAACACTGCACTTCCGCTCCCCGCAGCAGCTCCGCTCCCCGGCATCTGCCTGAGGCCTCCGGCCGGCTCACCGGGCAGCACTGGCCCAGGGCGGCGGTTGTCCCGAGCCGTGCTCTGGCACCAAGGGCTGCTGGGGCCCTCCGCAGGCCGTGACCCGCTCGGCGCCCGCAGCCCCGGCCGCTCCTCCCCGAGCGGAGCACACCGCGGGGGTGGGCAGAACCGGCGGCAAAAGGGGCAGCCCGCGGCTGTGGGACCGAGGGCCCTAGCTGGGCCGGACGAGGCCTGGCCACCGCGCTTGCCTCAGGCCACACCGCGCAGCCCAGCCCAGCCCAGGCCTCGGTTCCCACCCACATGGAAGAGGCAGCCGGGGGTGAGGGGCGGTAGGGCCGCGGCGTGCCGGAATGAGCGGGCCGGGATTGGGGGGGGTACGTCCCACTCTAAGGTGGTCGGGCCCTGCCTCTGGTGCTGTTCCGGAGTCACCAGGCCGCGGTGATGGGCCTCGGCTCCTGGTGAGGGGAGCCCTGCGGTGCCTGGTCTGGGCCGCGGCCTCGAAGCGGTGGGGGAGGGATGGGGAGAGGGCGGGAGAGGGATGTTGCTGGGCGGGAGAGGGATGTTGCTGGGCTTTGCCGGAGCCCTGGTCCAGGCTCCCGCTGGGAGCAGCGCCAAGGAGCCGGGGCCATCGGTATCAGCGGGTGGAATCCCGGGAGCACGTCGCTGCGGGGCTCCGTCTCCCCCCTGCCTCCCCTTCTTTCCCCGCTTCCCCGTTACCGTCGGTGGAGGTGCGGATGAGGTCCGCCATGGTGCGTGCAGGCTCCATGCCGCCGGTGCCGGTATGAGGCCGGGGCGGCGCGGGGCGGGTGAGACCTTGGCTCGGTGAGTCAGTGTCCGGCTGTGACGAGGTGCCCGGGAACGCGGACCCGGGTGGGCTGCCGGCCCGACCTGACCCGACCCAACCCGACCCGCTGACACCCGTGAGCCCCGGCCGGGGCAGCCGGCCCCGAGCGTTCCCCACCGGTGGGTCCGAGCAGCGCTGCCGGTGCAGCCCAGCGCTGCAGGGAGGCTAGAGAGGAGCCCATGGCCGCGGGGAGGCGGCCTGGGCGGTGTGGTGGAAGGAAACGCCAAGGGCCTGACCTCACTGTGGCCCCGGGAGGGCTCGGCCCGGCGCTGGCGCAGCGTGACCTGTGAATGTTTATTGCTGCGCTTCCCCAAAGCTGCTTAGGTCATGTGGCCAAAGCCTCTGCTCCTGCTCATATTGTCCCTTCCCCGATGGTGAAAGGCCCGTGGCACATCCACCTCTTTATTCCCTGCCCCTTATGCTTAAACCAGACTTGTTGGGAAAATGACAGCCACTGGTGGTCCCTCAGTGGGGACCGTGTCTCCGTGGTGACCCCGCGGGTACTCCTGTCTTGCATCAGAAGAAACTCTGATGCCTCCTTATTCTTCCTCCCAGAGAGAACCAACTTGGCCGGGGTGCGGCACATCCTGCTGGTGCTCTCCGGGAAGGGCGGCGTTGGGAAGAGCACCATCTCCACCCAGCTGGCTCTGGCACTGCGGCATTCCGGGAGGAGGGTGAGTGAGGGACTGTGGGGCACTGAGCTCCATCTGACCCTTCCCAACCTCCACCTGGGCTGCGTTTGCTCATCCTTTGTGTCTTATGTGGGCAGCGTGTGAAAATGCTGTTTGTGACAGCAAATCAAATTAATCGTTTTCTCTGTGTTCACTCAATCCAACACAGGTTCATTCCCATCTCGTCCAAGAGGCTAAAATCACCCCAGACTTGCTGTTTTTTGGTGCTGAGAAATGATTTTGCTGCTCTGTGGTGTAACACACACTCCCTTTGCAAAGTAAAGAGGGGGAGCCGAAGGACAGATTTAAGATGGGGACAAAAGGGGATTGTGTATGGGCATGAGGCAGGCAGAATTCCCTGAGGATTTCTTTTAAAGGCTCTGTGCAGCAATCGGATCCTGATAGGTGTCTGGCATAAAGATCTCTCCAAAGCGCCTGGAAATACCTGGGAGATGCTCCTCTGAGGGAAGGGGGCGAGGAGGGTGGTCAGACTCGAAAGCAGCTCATCGTGTTTCAAATCCAGCTGCTGAGCTGCTGAAGTAAAGTGCTGTGAGCAACTGAAATCCAGATGCTGCCTTCCCTTGCCCTGGGAAGAAACATGGATGGGGGCAGCCACCAGGCTCATCCCAGGCTGAAGGGCTCTTCATCCTCTCCTGCTGCAGGTGGGGATCATGGACGTGGACTTGTGTGGCCCCAGCATACCCCTCATGTTCCAGGTGCAGGACAGTGATGTGCACCAGTGTGACAGCGGCTGGGTACCGGTCTATGTGGACCAGGACAAGAGCATCTCACTCATGTCCATTGGCTTCCTGCTGGAGAAGCCGGATGATGCTGTGGTGTGGAGAGGACCCAAGAAGAATGGTACAGTTGGGTTTTGCTAGGAAGTGTCCACCTTCCTGGAAGTGGGGCTGGATCCTGCTGGGGGCAGGTCATTCCTTGGAGGAACAAGGCTCCTGTTCTGCAGGAGTGGGTTCAGACTGCTTAGATGGGGAGAGTGCAGCATGTGTTGTGTGCCCTGCAATCTCTCCCTGGGCCCTTGTCACCAGGGGGGTCTCCCAGTCCCTATTCTGCTGAGTCCACAGCTCCCACAGCACCCGCTAAGACCTGTTGAGTTTCTTTTTTCTTTTCCTGCCCCTTTTATTTCCATAGCTTTGATCAAACAATTCGTTGCTGATGTGGCCTGGGGGGACCTGGACTTCCTCATTGTGGACACGCCACCGGGCACATCTGATGAGCACATCTCCGCAGTGGAGGCCCTGAGGCCTCACAAGTTGCTCGGAGCAATCCTGGTCACAACACCCCAGGTAGGGCAGCTGCCTTGGCCTGAACAGGAGCTCCTGGGCAGGCTTCTGCCTCCAGGCATGGTTGGAGGATGAAAATATGCACCCGAGGTGGGTGTTGGCACCAGCCTGTGTGTGGCTGCTTGTTCTACACATTTGCCTTGTGATGCATGCTTGCTCCAGACCCATGGTCAGCCTGGGCAGACAGGCACCCCTAACCCCTGCTGTTCTCCCCTGCAGGCTGTGTCTGTGGGAGATGTGAGGCGGGAGCTGACATTCTGCAAGAAAACAGGATTAAGAGTTCTTGGCATCGTGGAGAACATGAGTGGCTTTGTGTGTCCGCACTGCTCAGTGAGTTTGTCGTGCCCTTGGGACTATTGTGGGGCCTCAGTTGTGATGTGGTGTTGTAAGATGTAGTGCCTGGGTTGGAAAATGTGCAAATGCCGTGAGGGTGATGTAGGGAGATGAGCTGCTGCCTGTCAGCTTTGGAAGAAGCCACTGGCTCCACTTTCCTAATGGAAAAGTGCCCTGAGGCTGGAATGCAGAGGGTAGCTGGTTCTCCTCACGTGCAGGTAGTGCCTTCACAGTGCTCTGGAGATCTTGATTCACTGCTCTGCTCTTCCTCCTTCAGGAGTGCACAAACATCTTTTCCAAAGGAGGAGGTGAGGAGCTGGCCAAGCACGCTGGGGTCCCCTTCCTGGGTGAGTGGCTTCTTGAACAGAGCTCTCTGTGGTCACAGGTGGTGTCTGTGTTGTGCTGTGGGAGGAGAGATACAGTGTTGGAGGGGTGGACAGGCTGGGCGCTGTCCCTGTGAGCCATGGCACCCTCTCAGAGGTGAGGGGTGGTTCTTGCTTTGCTTCTTTTGCCATCCAAACTGCTCTGAGTGGGCACCTGGCCCTGTTGGGGCAGAGGAGGTGATGGTGGGCAGCCTGCTCTGATGGAGTAAGCAAGCCTGGAGCTGCACAAGAGCTGTCCTGAAATGCCCTGGAGCCTTCCTGATAAATGGAGCTGAAGGCTCTGGATTGGGATGGGGAGAGAATGTCTGTCATAAAGCATGTGGTGTGGGGGGTCTTGCATGCAGAGGAAGCTGCTCCTGGAGAGCTCAGTGAGGGTAGTGCTCTTCCCAACTGCTTCTCCTGGAGTTGGCTCCACCAGGGTATTTCTTTAATCCTGACTCCAGGCCTTTGCCTTACAGTGAGCAAGCAGTCATTCTCCCCATTCCTCCTATCCCACAGGCTGTGTTCCTCTGGACCCCCAACTCAGCCAGAGCTTGGAAGAAGGGAGAGACTTCATCCAAGACTTTCCCAAGAGCCCTGCCTTCCCTTCCTTGGCTCGTATTGCCCAGCAGATCTTGGATGGTACATCACAGCAGAGCTCCTGAGGACAGTGTGGGGCTGGACTTCCTGCCTGAGCCCCTCACAGCACCACCAGCAGCGCATGGTGATGGGGAAGCAGCTGTGGAAGCTGCTAAGCTATGAACTGTCTCAGTGGGGAGGTGAGGGAGGGAGCACAGCATTGATGCTGCTTGCAGTGATCCAAAAAGGGAAGTTCTGCTCCATCCCTATGGATCCAAAGAGTCCCTGCACAGACAGCAGCCTGCTTCCTGCCTTTTCAACGTAATGCTCTGCCCAGATGGTACAGTTGTTCCTGATGCCTTCCTCAGCAGCCTGCCCTTGTTCAGGGGCTTGGGGAGCTCTAGTTTGTGTCCCCAGTGTTCTGTATGCTGTGGTGCTTCTGGCCTTTGCCTGGTACAGCTAAAAAGACCATCAATTTGTTCTTCACTCACTGAGCCCAACCAGCACCCATCATCTGGATCGTGGCTCCATGTGCTGCTGCCTTCTATTGCTTTTCTTGCATGATGGATTAGATGGTATTTGGTTCAGTGGCTGGATGCTCCCATGTGGACTCGAGCCAGGCCACCCTGCTGTGAAGTCTCAGCTTGCTGGTTTCTGATGGGCCAGTGGGGACACAGTACATGCCTCACATAAGAAAAGGTCTTTAGGAGATCTGCCACCCTCCTGAGTGCTGAGTTCCTGCTGGAAATGAGGCCTTTTTGGGTTGCTGGGGGTTATCACTCAGGAGTATTTGTAAAGATTCCAAGCAGTAAATACTTTTCTTAAAATCCAAGTCTGTGACTTAAGTTTTTTCCATGGCTTCAGGCTCATTGTAGCTCTGAGTCTTGGACTTACGAGCACTGTGTGTACATCCAGGTCTTTCCTGCTCTGCCCTTTCCTTGCTGGGGTTCAGCTAAATCAATCCTCCTTTCATTCCAGCTTCGAGATCCGGCTGGTCCCTTGTCTTGCTGGCCTGGGGCATGTATTGCCATGGCTGTTCTTCACATCTCTGCCATGTGTGAGGCTCTTCTGGTCCCCACATGGTTCCTCCTTTGTTAGTCTGCCTTTTATGCTGTCATGTCTGTCATGGCTCCTATGGGACCTGCCTCCTCTTGTAGGCTTGAGTTAAGCTGGTGAAGCAGACAAAGGTGGTGTCCTTGCCTTTTACCTCCCTCCCTCCTGGTCTCCAAGCCTGTGTCCATGCTTGGGACTTACCTTCACAGAGCTGTTTCAGGGAGATGAGGGAATCTAGGATTTCCACTGACCAAACTGGGTTGTAGCTGGCAGCATCGCTTGGAAGCGAGCAGGAGGAGCATCTGTCCCTGCTCCTGCTGTGCCACAGCAGGAACTCACCTGACCAGGTTTCCCCATGTGCTGCTGCATGGCCAAAGGTCAGTTATCTGGGTTTTGGAGCGCTGGGAGCAGAGCCTGACCCGGCTGTTGGCTACTGTGGGGTGGCTGGGCAGCTCTCCTCCCACCGTGGGCGCATGTCACCCACCCAGGGCTTGCAAGTTCCTCCAGCACCCTGGGGACCCTGAGCAACTCACTCTGCAGCTGCAGCCCTGAGGGGCTCCGATAAGAAACCCGGGTGGGGTGCAGCATGTGCTTTGGAAAGAACATACTTACAAGATGAGTTACGATAGCTCCAAAGGTTTATTTGTCTGCTACGGTTTATCAGGTGACGTGTGTGGCTTTCTGCAACCTGCCTACACCTGCTAGTGCAAGGAATGAGTAAAGCAGGTCTGCCCCCTCCTCACCAGGGGGCTTTAAGGATTTCTCAGCTCCTCATGGCAGGAAGATGCTTTCATTTGTCCCACTGCAGAGTCCCAGCCCCAGCAGCGCTGCCCCTCGCTGTGGGGAGGGCTCCAGGCTGCAGGTGCAGCTTTCCCCCATCCCCCCGAGCCTCCGGGTTGGGGGATGCTCCCATTGGGAGCAACCTTCCTGACCCAGGGGCTCCCATTTAAATAGTAAAGGCCTGAACCATTTCAGTTTCAAGTCTGGGGAGCAAGTGCCCATGTGGCATTGCCCGGGCAGCACCAAGGTGAGGTGGCAGCAAAGGTGGCCTGAGCGGCGGTGACCACAAAGCCAGAGCTCCTGCTGCTGCCCCTGGAGCCTGGGCCAGGGCCAGGGAGGTGGCAGCTTGAGGGTCCATCCCTGGGGCCAGCACAGCTCAGCAGTGAGCAAAGCTGTCCTCAGAGGTGTCTCGGAGGTCCAGGCCTGCCACGGCCGGGGGGAGAAGGCAGGTGAGGTTGTTGTAGGTGTAAACAGGTACATGGGCATCATCCCCCTCAGCCACAGACTGCACGAAGCGTGGGACCACCACAGGGTGCTGCAAGGAGAAGTCCCGCAAGCCCTTCAAGGAGCAGTTGCAGTGCCAGTTGTTGCCCCCCAGCCACAGCTGCTCCAGGGTAAAGGGGCTGCACAGGAAGCCCACTGAGAAGGTCTCCAGTGAGTTATTCCTCAAGCTGAGGTACCTCAGGTTGGCCAGGGGGGAGATGATGGAGTTGTCCAGCGTCTCCAGCTGGTTATGGGAGAGGTCGAGCCAGAAGAGTCTCTGGAGCGGGGTGAAGGTGTCCTGGGAGATCTCCAGGAGCTGGTTGGAGGAGAGGAAGAGGTACTCCAGGTTTCTCAGACCCACAAAGAGCTGGGATGAGAGGCTGCTCAGCCCATTGTGCTTGAGGTCGAGCTCCAGGAGCTCATGCAGCTCACTGAAGCTTTGGTCCTCGATGACGGCGATGGCATTGTGCTGCAGGAAGAGGCGCCGCAGGCTGGTGAGGCTGGAGAAGGTGTGCACCCGGATCCTGCCCAGGCAGCTGTGCTCCAGGTGGAGGCTGTGCAGCTTGGTCACCCCCTTGAACACGTAGTCAGGGAGCACCTTAATGCAGTTGGCAGACAAGTGCATCACTGCCACGTTGTACAGCCCCAAGAACGCCCCAGCCCTGATGTCCTGCAGCTGGTTGTTGTTGAGGCTGAGAACCTCCAGCTGGCCCAATCCATCAAAGGTCCTTTCTGCCAGGCTCCGGATCCTGTTGTGCCCCAGCTGCAGCTCCTCCAGGAACTGGAGGTCTTTGAAGGTCCTGGGCCTCAGGCTGGTGATGGAGTTGGTGGACAAGCGTAGGACATGCAGGCTGAGGAGGCCCAGGAACGTGTCCTCAAACAGCGAGACGAGACGGTTGTGGGACAGGTCCAGCCACCGGAGGGACTTCATGCCCATGAAGGCGCGGGGTGCGATGGCGTTGATCTGGTTGTGGTTCAGGTACAGCTTCTGTAGCTTCTGCAGCTTGACAAAGATGTTGATCTTGATGCCCTTGAGTGCGTTCCCACTCAGGTCCAGCTCCTTCAGCTCAGTAAGGCTGCAGAAGAGCTGGTGCTGGAGGTAGGGGAGCTTGTTCCCAGCCAGGATCAGCTCCCTCAAGTTGGGCAAGTCGTGGAAGACCTTGTCAGGCAGGACCACGAGCGAGTTCCAGCCCAGGTTCAGATACCAGAGGTTGGAGAGCCCAGCAAACAACCCTTCCTCCACCTTGCTGAAGTGGTTGTTGTTGAGGCTGAGGGACACAAGGTTCTGGGTGTGCAGGAAGGTGTGGGGAGCCAAGTGCTTGAGGTGGTTGCGCTCGAGGTGGAGGTGGTAGAGGCCCCGCAGCCCATGGAAGGCGTGCTGCTCCACGGCGGCCAGCTGGCTGCTCTGCAGGTCCAGGAAGTCCAGGGACGAGAGGTTCCTGAAGGCAGCGGCCGGCAGCAGTGTGAAGTTGTTGCCGTCCAGCCACAGGGCCTTGGCGTTGGGGGGCACATCCTCGGGCAGGCGCGTCAGGTTGCGGGAGCTGCAGAAGACGTTGAGCTCCTCGGTGTAGTCATCCAAGCTGCAGGCGCAAGGGCTGGGGCAGCGGGGAGGGTCTGCGTCCCCCTGCTCCTTCGGGGTGTCCCCCCCCGGGGGCTGGGAGGCTGTGGCCAGCAGCAGGGCCAAGGGGAGCATGAGGGTGATGCCCGCTGCAGGGTGCAGAGGAAAAGGGATGCATCAGTGCAACCCTGGGTGCTCACGGGGACCCCCGTGGGACCCCCCACTGGGTGCCTGTGCTGCCAGGGCCATGGGGGGTCAGTCCCACCCCACTGCACATACTGAGCAGCTGTGTGGGGAGCTGGATTCACCCTTGGGAGAGGGTGCTGGTCCCCCCCCAACTCCTGCTGCAGCTCAGATCCCTTGGGTGCATGGACCCCCACACACATTCATCTGTTTTGCCGAAGCAGCTTATCCCTCTCGGGAACAGGTCCTCAGTCTCCTCTACTCCTTCCTTCTGCTTGCCCACCATTAACTTGCTCTTCCTCAGAGCAGAGGGGTCTTGACGCTTCCTGGCCATCCCTGCAGCCCCCATCCAGCTCTGAGCTCTGCATGCACCCAGGCAGCACGGGGGATCCCCAGATTTCTTATTAGCAGGGGAGGGGGGAGAAGGGTGACTTGAGTGTGAAGCCCTTGCAGGGTTCTAGGGTCTCCCTTCCAAGCCCCCTGCCCGTGGCTGGGTGAGCAGGCGGGTTCCCTGCCTTACCTTTGCCTGCGCTCATGGTGCCGGGAAGGGCAGAGCTCCCTCTCGGCGCTCCGGCCCCTGGGACTGCGCAGGGATGGATGGAGCAACCACCTTGACGCCTGTCCAGCCGCCCGCCCGGCCGGGCTTAACCCTACTGCTGCTGGGACGGGCCGTGGCCGGGGCTGGTGTCACCAAGATGGGCTCCTTGCTCCTCCTCACTGGTCTGTAACTGGTTCTATGGCAGTGCTCAGACCCCCTCATGGGACAGGGAGGTGGAATGAAATGCTCAGGAGGACAGGCTATGGTGGGGCTGTGAGCAGAGAGGGATGGATAGGGCATGACCATGCACTGTGCTCCTGAGGATCCCAAACAGCAGCACTGACCCTGCTCAGCTGGGAGTGCCCAGGGTGAGCCCTGGCAGCTACTCCTCATGCTGCATTGGGACCTTAAATGCACACCATGGGGCTTGGAGCATCTGTATTGCACAGAGGAGTAGAGGTGTGGGGTTAATCTCATCGTAGATGGGCTGAAGCACCTGAAGCATTATGGTGATGCAGATGGGAAATGAGTTGGGAAAGGGGAAAATCTTTTCTCCATGTGGCATTAGAAGCACTGGGGCTGAGCCTGCAGCCCCCTCCTGCAGGTGGATCTTGTCCCGTGTGGGGGGATGGTGATGGGAGCTCTATGCACCCCTTGGCTTGGTGCTTTCATGCCAAAGGGGAAGCAGAGAGCAGAGCCAGGTCCCCCCGGCGAGGTGGTGGCTGTGAAGGTCCCTCAGCTCCTCCACCCCTGGTGGGGGGGGGGGGGGGGTGATGGTGGGTGATACTCCGGGGCTGGCAGCTCAACACTCTCTGCCTGGCAGCTCATCAAACCAGCCCAGGGAAGCTGGTGACCTTGCTCTGTGTCCCAGGTCATTTCCCCACCCGGGTCCAACATGGTTTCTGCAGAATCTTTTACCAGTTTCCAGGAAAGAAAACAAAAAAGAACTAGATAAAAAGCACTTCTGCCCCAGTGAGAGGAACCCTGCTGCTGCTGGGGATAACCCTTCCCCATGTCCTGGTAGTACCATTCCTCCTTGAAGATGCACCAGGATGGGGCTGGCACCGCTCACATCCATGTCTCCAGGACTGGGTGTCTCCCACCGGAGTTGCTCTTCCTAGCCCTGGTTCGCGTTGTGCCGGTGGTGAGATGGAGGATGCTCTCCACCACCAGCCCCATGCCATGGGCACCCCCACCGTGCTCCTACCTCACCCATCCCCGTGGGGGCCTGCCATGGCCTCCACTCTGCAGGGCACATCTCAGCTCTTCACCACACAACTCAGGTGGTTTTAAGCAACCATCTCAGCAGCCAAAGCAGCACCGTGCCCATGGGAAGAGGTGCTGGAGAGCAACAGCCAGGCTCTAGCTTTGCCACCCAATTTTCCCACAAGTGCTGGTTTCTCCCTTTCTTTTTAGGCCCTGAGCACTGCTCTCCCCCCTCTTCTATTTTAATCCTCTCTTCTGGGAAATTATAGATGAGAAGGGTCAAATGAGAGATGGAGATACACGCACCCACTAATAAGCACTAAGCACATATTGACACAAGGTGTAATCAATCTGGAAGCTGAAAAGAGCTGAACCAGCACGGGCCAGCCAGCCAAAACCCACACAACCTCTTTGGGAAGTTTAAACTAGCCCTACCTGCGGCTGGGAGCAGGTTCATCCCTGCCTCCAACGACCTTCTCCAGGGAAAATACCAAAAGAGCTCAAAGGAAAAATAAAGAGGGTCAATAATACACCCTTCCCAATGTGGCTGGGGTGAAGGGAGGAGCTAGACCTGTTTCCACCTTTAAACCTTCTTGAGGTCACCTCCTCCAGTCATGTCCCACCACTGCAGCAGGGGATGCTCTGACACCCCGGCTGGTCCCTCCAGCATCACCATGAGCCCGTCCTGCACACCTGGACCTTGTGCCTGTGCAGCAGCACCACAGCCACCATGGGGACCTCAGTGTGCAACTCCACCACGGGTAGGCTGGTGGCTCTGGCCAGTGTGGACCTCCCCAGCCAATCCCCCATGGTTTCAGCTCCAGCAGCTAATCTCCCTGTCCGGGACCAAAGTCTGAGCTGTCCCACCTGGTTGCCATGGGGAAGGCTGTAATGGTATTAGGAAAAGCAGCAAAATCATAAACAAAATAGCTTTTAAACCTAGTTAAACTCTAAGGAGTCATTTACACTCCCGGGCCTGCAAGTCCCTCCCCAGGAGCTCCCTCCGCATCCCATCATGTGTGTAGATGCCACTGGCTGTCCCCAGCTCCCTCTTGTGTCCCCAGCCGCCCTAGAGGAATGCGTGCTGGTGGCCCTGCCAGGTCTGCTGTGGGACTCCTGGAGCTTCCCAGCCCATCCTACACAGGGTGCATGTTCATGAGCCAGCTCTGGGTACCAGCAGGCACAGCACTGACCTGGCTCGAGCCCTGTGGGGAGCACGGATGTGACATGGGTGGTATCACCAGGGAGTACTTTTAGCAAATCTTGCCAAATATTGTCCCAGTCCAGAGGAGAAAATCTTGCATTGCCAGGGCAACTGGTGCTGCTCCTCATACAAAGCCCTGATGTTACTGCCCAAGAGAGCCAGGAGGAGTGACAACAGCATCCCAGAGCTTGTGCTGCTCTCCTGGGGACACCTACAGGGACCAAGCTCCCTCCTGGAAAAGATCCAGTTGGAGATGAGCTCTGCCTGGTTTCCTGGTCCCACACTCAAAAGGTCCCACGTCACTGGAGATGGGGACCTGGCAGTGGTGGTGAAAGGTTTTGGCAGCTGCTGGCAGAAGTCCCTGTTGGCATCTCCAGGTGGAGATGTACCATGACTACCACAGCTCCTGTGGGGAGCTGGGCAAGGTGGCTGATGCACTGCTGGAGCTTGGAGGTGGTAATTACCACTGTGGTAATTACCATCACCATTACCACAGCGGCCCGTGTGTCCACATCAAACTGCATCACCAGCTCCTGCCTGGCTGGGCTGGTTGGACTGGGGAAGGTGAGGACAACCCAGAGCTGACTCAGGGCGGCCACACATGGGAAATGTCCCAACCCCTGAGGTCTGGGGGAAAAGAGCTGACACTGAGAGCAAGGTTTGGAGGCACATGGGGACAGTGAACGGCAGGAAAACCTGTCCTAGAGGCGGCTGTCATGCAAAATGAAGCTGGATACGGGGGCAAACAGAGGCATGGGAAGCAGCTGCGTTGCCTAACTCCTCTCCATGACAGTGCCAGTGTGCTGGGGGGTAGGAAGGGTAATAGGGGGCCAAGAAGAAACCTGGAGAGGGGCTTTGGACAAGGGCCTGTAGGGACAGGACAAGGGGGAATGGCTTTAACCTGACAGAGGGGAGACTGAGATGAGCTCTTAGGCAGAAGTTCTTCCCTGTGAGGGTGCTGAGGCGCTGGCACAGGGTGCCCAGAGAAGCTGTGGCTGCCCCATCCCTGGCAGTGTTCAAGGCCAGGTTGGATGGGGCTTGGAGCAACCTGGTCTGGTGGAAGGTGTCCCTGCCTGTGGCAAGGGCTTGGAACTGGATGAGCTTTAAGGTCCTTTCCAACCCAAACCAGGCTGGGATTCTATGATTTTCCATATCCCATATAAGCTCTCCAGACCTTCCTGCTGGTGGGTTCCCCAAAGCCCCACAGAGGCTGCTCCAAGGCTGATGGCGGTGGCGGGAGCAGCCCCATGGCAGGAGCCTGTGGGGAAGCACGTGGAGGTGCCAGGGTGTGATAAATGGGATATGAGCCATCAGTGGGCATTTGGAGCCCAGCAAACTCCTGTGCTGCATCACAGGCAGCGTGCCCAGCAGGACAAGGGACGTGGTTCTGCGCACTGAGTCTCCTGAGACCCCATCCTGGAGCACAGGTCCAGCGCCGGGTCCCAGCATGAGGCAGAGCTGGAGCTGTCAGAGCGGGTCCAAGGGGGATCACGGGAGCAGCCAGGGTCTGAAAGGACTCTCCTGTGGAAAAAGACTTGGAAGAGGTGGGGTGGGTGAGCCTGGAAAAGACTTTCTGGAGCCCGTCAGCATGTCAGAGGCTAGTAGGGATGATGGAGGGCGGCTTTTTACCTGTGGAGACGGGAGAAAGGTGTCAGCTTTCGGCTGGAAGAGCATGTGTTTAGGTTGGATAGAAGGAAGGAGCGCGGGGCAGGGGGCTCCGGCTCAAGGCTGGGCTGGAGCCGCCAGCCCAGACCTCCCGCCGACAGGGGGCACTCCCGCTCCGCCGCCCTCACCCGGAAGTGCCCGTTTCCCTGGAAACGAGAGGCGGCGGGGCCTGCACCGGGGCGGCGGCGGCAGCTCCAGGCAGCCCGGGCGGGATGGGGGCACACCGGGGTAGCTCCGCAGCACCACTGGCTGCCCAGCGGGTGTCTGCGGGTCCGGAACGCGGGTAGACTCCCTTCGCTAGCGCTGGAAGCACATGAAGCAGTGGTGGGGATTCGGGGCTGCAGTGACCCCCTGAAGCTTCGTTCCTCATTCGTTTTGCTGTTAGAGACATCCACTAGGACAAAATCTGCTTCGTATTTCCAAACCACGGGAAAAGTGGTCGCTGTCATTCCGTGTGCTGGGATGGCACATGCAACAAAAGCCTCTCAGGCACTGTAGGACCATAAGTAACACTCTTTATGTGTATTTTAATCATACTATATATGTTTTATTATTATATTTTTAATATGTGTCATCTTGCTCTCTGTGAGGTGAAACAGTGAAGGATTGAGTGCACCCTCAGCACATTAGCTGATGACACGGAGCTGTGTGCTGCAGTCAATGCGCTGGAGGGAAGGGATGGGATCCAGAGGGACCTGGACAGGCTGGGGAGGTGGGACAGTGTGAACCTCGTGGAGTGCAACAAGGCCAAGTGCAAGGTCCTGCACATGGAGAGTCCAGAGGAGGCCACAGAGATGCTGCAAGGGCTGGAGCAGCTCTGCTCTGGAGCCAGGCTGAGAGAGCTGGGCTGGTTCAGCCTGGAGAAGAGAAGGCTCCTTAAGGGGAGACCTTAGAGCAGCTCCAGTGCCTAAAGGGGCTGCAAGAAACCTGGAGAGGGGCTTTGGACAAGGGTCTGTAGGGACAGGACAAGGGGGAATAGCTTTAACCTGACAGAGGGGAGACTGAGATGAGCTCTTAGGCAGAAGTTCTTCCCTGTGAGGGTCCTGAGGAGCTGGCACAGGGTGCCCAGAGAAGCTGTGGCTGCCCCATCCCTGGCAGTGTTCAAGGCCAGGTTGGACAGGGCTTGAAGCAACCTGGTCTAGTGGAAGGTGTCCCTGCCCATGGCAGGGGGGTGGAACTTGGTGAGCTTTAAGGTCCCTTCCAGGCCAAACCAGTCTGGGATTCTGGGATTCTATGAAACAGGCACTGCTGCAGCTCAGGGTGCACCCACCTTTGCTGGCACGAAGGGGTGGGCTGTTTGATCTCCTGAATTGGGTCTCTGCAGTGCTCAGGGCAGGGGCTGTCTGTGGCAGTGGCATGAGCCACCCTGTGCCCCTCTCTGGGCAGTATGTGCTGGGAACTCCTGTCCTCTGTGGGCCAGTGTGGGCCTGGGGGCTGGAGGAGCCAGCGTGCACCCTGGAAGCAGAGCTACAGCTCAGCTCTTTCACGTGCTGTAGCACCCGTAGGAGACCTGTGAGCCCCTCGGCACTGTGGGCGGTGTGTGAATTTGGCTTTCTGCTCAGCAGTGGGTGTGAAGAGAATGTGAGCTCACATCAGCGCTTTCATTACCTTAATACAATTACTTCAGGTCTGCTAAGTTCTTCCGCAGAAATATAACACAATTGCGTGTTTTGTTAGCTTCTCCTTCCCCTGAGTCCCAAAAGAACTCAGCCCCTGGATCTCACTTGCATGGTCCATGCAATCCATGTCAAGAGGCTACAGGGTCTCCAACAGCCTGGAGAGGAGCTGGTAAACCCTGCTCAGCACAGAGCTTCTCTCCCTCTTCTCTCCTCTTAGCTTTGACAGGTACTAAGGAGTTCTTCAGAATCAAGTTTTCCTTCTGTGACAGGTTCTTACCTAAACTCACCCACTCTCCAGAAATAGCAGCAATAATGAGCCTGAAGTGAGGAGATGAAGAACTGGCAATTCTTGAACACCCTGGTACCCTTTGGATGGCTCATTGGCACAGAGATAAGAGGATGGCAGAGATCGAGAGAACTTGGAAACAAGTTGACAGATGCTGCTGGGTGGTTGGATGAATAGTTTAATTAATGAGTTAATCATATCTTAAATTCTCTAAAGATGCCTGCAATAGAGATGAAGGCCATCCCTACATCTGGATTTTAGGAATGGTCCTTAATACAGAGTGGTACCTCCCAGCTAGCAGTATTGCTTCACTGAAGGTATCTGCTAAGCCTCTTGTTTCAGTCTCTGCCATGTGATGTCTCATGAATACAGAAGCCTCTTGACAAGCATCATTTCTTTGCCTCTAGCAAAGGCATACACACACACCTGCTGGGGTGACTGTAATAACTGGCTCCACCTTAAACCCCAGGTGGATGCCGCACCCTCTGGTAACCAAAGTTGATAGCAACGTGGCTTGTGCCGGACCTCAAGGGGAGATTTGGTGCCATAGAGATCCTTAGATCCTGCCTTTGCTTTTCAGTCGCTGCCCTGCAAGTTGACCTTGGCCTCCAAGCACATGGATTTTGGAATTGTTGCAGAGAAGGAGAATGTAAGTACTCTGACAGAACACATGCAATGTCTTGCTAATAAAAATCTAAGTATGAAGGGCTGCAGCCTTTTCCTAGCTCATGGAACCAGCATTCTGCAAATGAAATCTGAATTGTAGGTGGAAAATGGCAGCTAAAAATCCCATCTGCAGTCTGTTCAGGCTCCAAACAGCTGGATGTGTTGTGCTTTTCCAACAGTGCTGCGGTGGGAGCAGAGGGCTCTGCTGGCTGACACCAGCTGTGGGAGTTGTTGTGTGTCCCTAGGTGCAGCTGCAGGATGGGGATGAGAGGTTGGGATGGCTCGGAGACCTGCCTGAGAGGATGGGGAAGCTGGCTGGCTCCAAACCAGATCTGTCAGCCAGAATGGGCTTCAGTGAAGAGGAAAAACTGAAGGTAAAACAAATACCTGGGGAGCTGGAGAGAACAGCCATGAAGCCACATGAGACCAATAGACCTGTGGTGGAAAACCTGGTGGGAAATGCCTCTTTCTAGGGGTAGTGTGTGTTGTGCTCAAATTCCTTGTTGGAACAGTGTGTTGGCCTCAGGATCCATGGCTTTGTACTATACTTTCTCTCTCCTAGATTTCCAAAGGCCTCGTTGATCTTCAGATCGAGACAAACAAAATGAAGGAGCAGTACGAGACAGAGAACTTTGAACTGAAGAACATGGTATCCCAAAGTTTGAAGTAGTTGGTTTCAGCTCTGCCAACACCTTTACCCAGAACTGCAGTCTGTTGCACATCCGTCTTTATTTTGCTTGGCATATTCTCTTAGCTTTAGCTAAAGCAAGGGATTCCTCCTCAATGGCCAGAAACTCACATGAAACTCATCTCTCTTTAAGTCATAGCATGTCCAGAACCTATTTGGCCAAATAAATACCCTGCTGCTAATCTCTGCCACAGTCTAATTCTGCTGCCTCCCCTCTGCAGATCCTGGTCCTGGAGACCCGTGTGCTGGAGCTGGAGATCTGCAATGAGAAGGTCACTGGGGAGCAAGATGCCTTGCGGGAAGGCCTGCGTGCCCTGGAGACCAGCCGGAAGGAGCTGGCGGATGAGTACGTCATTCTGAAAAGCAATTACCTAGCCCTAGGCAAAGAGCTGGACCAGGAGGTGAGACACTGTTCACTCTGGTGCTCTCCAGTTCACCCAATCTACACACAGCTTGGCTTTGGGTTATGTAACATAGCTTGGGTCCAGAATGGTTTGTCAGCTGTGGGCCAGAGGAGCTTGGGTACGGGTTCATTTTCAGGCTCATGGAAGGTGATTGATCACCTTCTCACAGGGCTTGCAGAACCTGCTCTGCTCAGCAGGGACAGTGCTGAGCCCACTCTGACCTTGTGCTCATGCAGGCACCCAGCTGTCAGAGTCCTCCTCTCTTCACTCCATCCCAAGGCCTGTCTCCAGCAGTACCAAGGGGGTCACTGCAGGGCTGGTCTGGGTGCACGCTGCAGGTCCCTCCTGACTGCCAGCACGCTTTGTTTCCCTTTCCTTCTGCATGGCTTGAGCAGGCTGCACGTGAACTGCTTGTAGTCACTCTCATTTCTGACAGCTGCGGGAAGGGCCCTGGAGGTTTTTGGGGTCAGCAAGTTTAGTAAAACACTGAATATAAGCAAGTTTTCTGATTGCTCCTTAAAATATAGTAAATTTCCTGATGACTGTTAGTTTAGCAATTATTAATGAAGTTATTTGGACTCCGATTTGTGCAATTCTTTGGCAAGAATAGCTGCTCCTCTCTCCCCTCCCTCTCCCCCTCCTGCTCTCTCCTTCTTTTTGAATTGGATTGAATGACTGACACTCTCCTGCCTCCCTCCCCCAGCAGACAGTTTAGCTGCTTCAGCCAAATGACCTGGTTTCCCATGCTGGCCCTGTGCAGAGCTGTGATGGGAAGATGTGGGGCTGGGCCCAGACATGCTGGTTTTGGCAGTGTCTGGTCTGGTTTTGTGGGGAGCTTTGCTCGAGAGAGCTCTAAGGATATGTGATCATCATCAACCCGTTGCAAATAAGCAAGTTAGTGGCTCATGAAGCTATCACTTGTCTCCCATAAGCTGAGAAATGGAGATGTCTTAGGAGGAGGCAAGCTCAGCTCTTGCAGGGGTGTGAACCTGCCCCCTAGTCCTGCCAGAGCACGAGGCAGCACGCGTGCAGCTGACTACCAGCAAGGCAGCACGCTGCTGGGACACGGTACTGCCAGGCTCACCAGGGAGCAGCTCAGCCTTCAGCAGTCTCAGCTGCTTCTTGTCCCCAAGGGGGTGCAATGTGTTTGTCAAAAATGGGATTTTGAGGTGGCTGATCTCTCTCAATGATGGGTTTAGCAGGTTAGCAGTAATAACACATTGGCTTCACATGGATCCTGGATTGTTTAAGAGAGTGAAAGCACCTGGGTTCAGTCATCCTGAAGAGGTGGTGGAGCAGGGTCCAGAAGCCAAACATGAATCCTTGGTTGTAATTGGTAGGCTGAGGGCTTCCCCCCAGTTTCTTGGCTCTGACTACCAACTATCCCTGCCTGAAGCGAAAGAGGCTCCAACTTGGCAGGCTGGGACTTGTCATGGCATGGGCCTCTTGCTCATTATTTTCCCAGTGTGGACTTTCCCAAAGGAAATGGGAAAAGCAGCCTGTGGTTCTGCCCCCTCCCCTTCCCCAGCGCTCTTCGGGGGAGACAATGAAGCTTTTACACATTCCCAATTACAAGTGCTACTTGTGACCTTGCCAATATGTTGTCATGGCTGCTTGGCGCAGCAGCAGCTCGGCAAGCTCATTCATGGTCCCTTGTACAGGAGCAGTGAGAGCCTCTGGATTGTCCTCAGTGCTCATTGTATGGTTTGATTCACACATCGTCCTGGGCAAAGGAGCAGGGAGCTGGCCTTGCCTGTCCCGGGGGAAGTGCCTTCCAGAAGATGCCAGCCAGGCACTTTGTGCCTGTTTTCTAACTCGTTGTAAATTCTTCCTTTTCAAGCCTGTGACCTTTCCTTGACTCTCCGTTTCCTCCTTCTCCTTTGTTCCACAGGCTCACGCCGTCTGCGGCAGTACAAAGTGAGGCTGTGAAGGGAACCCAACTGGCTGCAAACTGGTTCCACGCTGGGGTTTTCCCTGGAGCCAGGCCAGGCTTGGGAGCACAGAGAATGCAGCAATGCCCATTCCAAACCTGGGACTGCCTCTTTCTTTCACCAGGCTGGTATTTCTGCGCCTGTGTCCCCCCCCCCTCTGATCGAATTGTCAGGGCAGGCAGCTGCAGCTGGATCATTTTCGGTTGGAGAACAAGCAGCCTGTCTCTGCGTAGCTGTCAATTTTCACAGCTGTATATCTCACCTCTTTGTCAGCCTTCTTTCTCCTCTCTCCCCCTCAGCCCACCCTGTGCTATCTTTTGATAAGCTATTCTCTCCACGGATGACTCAGATGACCTCTGTATCCCATCCTCCCCGATTCACTGCCATGGTAACAATTACTCAAGCTTGTCCCCAGTCATAAACCCCATCAAAGCTTTGTTATCAACATAGAAACCCTCCCGTGAGACATGAATTCCACCAGTGTTCCTTCCAGATCACCTGTAACAGAGCCTTTCTCATTCAGATCCTCTTTATCTTTTGGAAATGTGTCACGTCACACCAGCAGCACTTTAAATCTCGCTGCCCACATGGTGCTGTGGGCTGGCTGCTGCTGGGGGGTTGCATTCAAACAAACCTGGAATTAGCTGGCTGGTGGCAGCCTGGATGGATGGATGGATGGATGGATGGATGGATGGATGGATGGATGGATGGATGGATGATTTGGCCCTTCTCTTACACACAGAGTCAAGCGCTGTTCAAAGCTGTTGCGTGGAGAAACATGTGGCTGAAGCGCTGGGGAGCTGTGCGGAGGGTGCAGGGGTAGAGTGAGGACGGAGGATGGAGGTCAGGATGGAGGGGGGGTGGCAGAGCTGGGCTGGGCTGGCACTGTGCTGCGGATTTCAATGCCAGGATGATATGGGCAGAGGGAGAAAAGTTCCATGTGAATAATCCTGATGCCTGGCAATGAATGCTGGGGAGCAAGTCTTCATCAGGGACTTTAGCAATAGGACAAGGGGGGAATGGGCTTAAACTGAAATAGGGGAAGTTCAGGTTAGGTATAAGGCAGAAGTTCTTCTCTGTGAGGGTGCTGAGATGCTGGCACAGGGTGCCCAGAGAAGCTGTGGCTGCCCCATCCGTGGCAGTATTCAAGGCCAGGTTGGACACAGGGGCTTGGAGCAACCTGGTCTAGTGGAAGGTGTCCCTGCCCATGGCAGGGGGTTGGAACTGGATGATCTGAAGGTCCTTTCCAACCCAAACCATTCCATGACTCTATTAATCTATGATGGCATCCTGCATTTCCATGAGGATTAGAAAATCATTGGTATCTTTGGACATATATGAGACAACTAAGAATAAAGCTTGCTTTCAGGAGGGGATGCGAGTGCCTGCCTTGTGCACACACCAAGAGCAGCAGGTATGTGCTGAACAGACACTGCAGAGCTGGAGAGGCAGCATTTCAGAAGCTCTTCTCTTCTTGTTTGACCTGGCAGGTCATGAAGAATGAAGCGCTCAGCCGAGAGCTGCTCAACCTGGCCAATGCCAACCGCTCCCCTGCTGTGGCTGGTGAAGCCTTTGCTGAGCTGGGAAGAGTGAGGGCAACGGTGCGTCCCCTGTCCGCTCAGAAGGTGAAGGTAAGGACGGACCTCTCTGCCCTGCCACCAGCTCCTTGGAGAACAAGGGTCTAACAGGCACCTTCTTTGGTCTCTTACTAAAACCAGCCAGAAGATATTCCTGCCTCTGAACATGAGCAACAAAAACTGGAAAAAAAAGTGAGTGTGTGGGGGTCTGGTGCCAGATCCTTGGGGAAGAAGAGGGGGAATTTATTCCAACTGTGGCTTGCACCTCCTTGTGCTAACTTGAATTTTGTTCAATGATGCCTTGATTGATTATAAGTTATTATTTTTTAAGCAGTGCAGTTGAAAAATGATACTACAATGATCTTGTGCAGGCAGAAGCTGAGAGAGGGCAGTTGTGGTTCCCTCATTTCCCCTTGCTAAACAGAGGCAGAGGTTTAGAAGCCAACAAGTGCAGAGAACACCTACTTCTTTTCTTCTTGCCAATACTTGAGAAAGATGGGGATGACAAAGCACCCAAAGCTGGGAGCACAGAAATGCTCCCTGCCTCCTTCCCATCTGCAGCCCATGAAAAACCAGCTTAGGCTTTGCCACCAGCTCCTGCTGGGAATCTGACTCTCGGTGTGAGAATTTCCTCTGGGAGAGAAGCATGTGTGCCCTGTCTCCAGATCACACACAGCCTCTGATGTCCTACAGAGCTGGTCACTCCCAGTGAAATCTGTCCTTTCCCCAGTATGTCACTGCTCAG
The DNA here is from genome assembly GCF_028554395.1 of Pezoporus wallicus. NCBI lineage: Eukaryota > Metazoa > Chordata > Aves > Psittaciformes > Psittacidae > Pezoporus > Pezoporus wallicus. The sequence goes on along the minus strand of NW_026637828.1, from coordinate 2,144,617 downwards.
CTGGAGGCTGTCCTCACTTCTTCCCCCTTCACGAATCCCTCTTAGCTCAGTCCTCTGTCTCATCTTCCTCTTCGTTTGTCCCTCAGTTGCTTGGAAACCAGGATAACATAAAAGTGGAGCTTGAAAAACTGAAGAAAACCTATGATTTGCAGCAACAGAAGATGGAAGAGAGAGTGTGAGTGTTTGAGGGCACATCCTTCTGTTTGACTGGGCATTTATGGAGCTTATTGCAGCTGAATTTGATCCTTGGGAACAGGAGAGGAGACAGCCTGCCTTTGGTGGGGTACAAGGTGGGAAATGGTGATTCGCTTTTGGGAGAAGCGAGGCCTGGAAGCAAAACCTGATGTTTACAACAATCTTTAGAGGGTTAACTGCCTGCTTAGAAGTGGGTTGTGTTTAAGTACTCAACTGGCCTATGCAACTCTGAAAATCCACCTTCTGTGATGCACACAGCACCTGTGTGACAGCCCAAAGATGAACCCAGCCTCAGCCCTTGCCCCCATGGCTGTTCTTCCATTGACAGGCTGGGATGAGGTCGGTGTCCCAGCAAAGGCTGCCCCAGCAGGGACACTACAGAACTAGACCCTCTGACTGGGGAAGATAGTCAGCTTTGGCTGTGAGGGCTCTGTGGCTGCTGGCTGGCACACATCTGGGAGCTGGCATCTGCTGCAGAGAGATTTCTGTCATCCTGTAGTGACTTCCTGCTCAAAACTGTCTCTGTTGGACCTACAGAGAACTTTGGGGACTTAAAATAAACACAGCTTCTTCCTGTGTGTCCAGGATGGCAATGGGGAAGGAGCTGCAGGAGGCAAAGTGCACGACTGGGGACACCCAGCGCAAGCTGGCGGAGCAGTCAGCGGTAAGGGCAGGATTCCCTCCAGCCCCTGGCACCCTGGCTCCAGGACTGTCTCTGCTCATCAGCTCCTCCTGGGCACCATGAGCTTCTCCTGGAGGTAGCAGGGGGTGGATGTCTTGTATTGAGGTATTCCAACACATTTCCTTCTCCAGGGAGTTTGTCATATCAAGGTGCTTCGCCCTGCACTGCTTCATAGAATCATAGAATCATGGAATGGTTTGGGTTTAAGGGGCCTTAAAGCACATCCAGTTCCAACCCCCTGCCATGGGCAGGGACACCTTCCACCAGCCAGGTTGCTCCAAGCCCCGTCCAACCTGGCCTTGAACACTGCCAGGGATGGGGCAGCCACAGCTTCTCTGGGCACCCTGTGCCAGCGCCTCAGCGCCCTCACAGGGAAGAACTTCTCACCTCAGTCTCCCCTCTGTCAGGTTAAAGCCATTCCCCCTTGTCCTGTCCCTACAGGCCCTTGTCCAAAGCCCCTCTCCAGGTTTCTTGTAGCCCTTTTAGGCACTGGATCTGCTCTAAGGTCTCCCCTTAAGGAGCCTTCTCTTCTCCAGGCTGAACAAGCCCAGCTCTCTCAGCCTGGCTCCAGAGCAGAGCTGCTTCAGCCCTCGCAGCATCTCCGTGGCTTCCTCTGAACTCTCTCCAACAGCTCCACATCCCTCTTATGCTGTTGCCCCAAAGCTGGATCAGGACTGCGGGGGGGGGGGGGTGTCTCCCAGAGCACAGCAGAGCGGGAGAATCCCCTCTCTCCACCTGCTGCTCATTCTTGTTTGCTTCTGCAGGGGTGCAGTGCTGGTGGAAGGTGCTGTTTGCCACAGGTGGTGGGAGGAATTTTGTTCACTGCTGTTTAGTAAGAGCTGGTGTAATCACAAGGCAGAGGGGGGTTGTAAATGACAGCAGGTAGCAGGGGAATAGAGATAATGAACATTTCCAGTGGGATCCTGTGAAAATCCAGGTCCTTCTCAGCTCTAATGCAGCTGGATATTTGGCAATGAAGTCACCCATCTCTAATGGGGCTTTTTAGTGCCCCTTGTGTGGCCAGAGGATGAGAGCAGGAGTGAGCATGTTTGCTGTGCCTAGGTGCTGCTCAGCTCCCAGAGCCAGCTCCAAGAGGTGGAGGCGGAGAACTCTCAGCTGCAGCTCCATCTGAAGGAGCTGAATGAGGAATATCGCTCCCGGCTGGTGCAGTACATCAAGGACGTGGCGGTGGGTACTCCCAGCCCCAGGGGCTCTTCTTGCAGGGAAAGCCCTTCTGCGCTGTCTGACCTCTTCTTGCAGGCTGTTTCCCCTTCCTGCTGGCTGTGGGGCTTGGGGAGCCAATGCTTGCAGCTGGAAGGGGACTCTGTACCCTTGTCTTGGCCTGGGGGAGGAGATTCCAGCCCCCCTCTGTCCATCCCCCTAGTTAGCTGTGAGCAGGCTTTGGCAAGAGCTGCTGTGCTGGGAGAAGGCTGGTACCAAAGAACACAGTGTGGTGATGGATCAGGACACTCAGCAAAGGAATCTTTAATGTTAAGAATAGTTTAATTCCCAACAGCGCAATGTTGAACCATGCCCTAGCTAGCAGAGAGAGTGGGAAAGGGAATGGACTAGAAAAGATAACTCCCAACACCAACTTGTGTTTTCCTAGGCAGGGATACAGTACAGTACAGATGTACATCTGGTACAGCACTGATGCCTTCTTTGTCTTGAAGGTCCATGATGGAAGTTTATTAGTCTTTCCAGCTCTTTGAAAATGGAAGATATGCCTTATCCTCTGTGCTGTGAGCATATAAATGCCTGGAGCTTCTCTGTGGGAAATAGGTTACATGCCTTAGGGAATGACTCGATCACCTAGATGTCTTTCTCTGTATGTTCAAAGGACTTCATGGACAGCAAATCCAGCAATGTCATGGAGCCTAGCAAGGCCCCAGCTGCTCATGTTCCCATGAAACGCTTTGTGGACAGCATGCTGAAGGACATCAGGGCTTCCTACAGGGCTCGGGAGGAGCAGCTAGCCAGTGCAGCACGTGGCTACAAGAAACGCATGAAGGACTTGGTCAAGAAGCATGAGAACCTGCTAATTGCTTACAGGTAGGGCTAAGCCCCAGGGTCTGGGTTTCCTCTGTCTCTTCTGCTTGCTGCAAAGGCCCAAGTGGAAGTGCCCTGGACCACCCAGACCGGTGGTGGGGACAGAGGCAAACAGGGCTCCGAGATGGAGCAGAGGATCTGGAATACATGTTGATCTCCCTGCTCTTGACAAGCCAGGAGCAAGGTGTTTCCAGCTGCACCTCAGGGTGCTCTGAACACCTTGGAGCTGCTTTGCACATATGTTTCTACTGTGTCAAATTTAGGGTGAGAAAGTGATTCCACGTTGAATGGTGTGGAAAGGCAGAGGTACCACAAATAACTCCTGCCTCCCAGCCTGCTCCTGCAGTGCTCTCAGCTCTGCTCCACAGCTCTCACCAGCTTGGGCTGTGGGAAGCAGCAGAAATTCTTGTGGCATAAAAGCCACAAATAGCTCTAGGACAAGCTCCCCTCAGAAATACTCCCAGGAATATAATGCATACTGCTGGGCTCTCCTGCCTATCCTTTGCAGGGGAACTGGCTCTTGGTGGCCAGAAGCCAGCAGATCTCAAGCAAATGGTACCTCCATCAGCAGCAGAAACACTCAGTGCTGTGACCTAACCAAAGATACCAGGCACTAACCCCTCTGATATGTTCCAGGCTGCAGCGAGAGCAGATCCGTTCCTTAGACAGCACCGCTGCAGACTGTGGCCCTGCCGAGCTCCACTTTTCCATCACAGACCCAGAGCTGCTGACAAACACCACGCGGGAGCTAAACCGGCTGCGGGAGGATAAAGCAAAACTGGAAATGCAGCTACATGAGCTGCAGAAGGTGCTGGCTGTGCTGCTGGCTTTCTGCGGGGTGCAGGGGAGAGTCTCACAAGCCAGATTCACCCCCTTCATTAGGCATTCTCTGAGGGTTTGCTGTGCCTGCGGCACAGGCAAGGATAGTGCTTGCTCTCTTTCTCATTTTGGGAGAAGACAGAATGTCCAAGCAGTCCCCTCACTGCTTCAACCCTGCTGTGTAGGGGTGAGCTATAGCTACTGGTTGGGCATCCCCATGGTTTGGGGTTGCTGAGCTCTGGGAGGGCTGAGGAGCAGCTGATGTTATGGGAGAGTTGCCAGGCCAGCAGACACACTCCCTGCTAAAAGAAGAGGTGAAGAAGGGAGGGTAGGATGAGGCTTTCTGTTCTTGAATGCCTCTGCTAACTGATCAGGAGACCCCAGTCAGAAACCCACCAGTCACCTCCATGTCCTCCCACTGGACCTGCCTGGGCAGAGACATGTCTCTCGAATTGCACAAAATGCATTTATTTAACAGTTCAGAGGATGGGAGACCTAAACCTTAAGAATCCACCGCACATCATTCCCTGCCAGAGCACTGGTGGCTGTTGGAGTGTGAGGATATGATGTGCCACTTCAAAGTGGTGGGTTCTGTGGTGAGACTGCAATGGTTTAAAGCTTATGGGAATACTCTTCTTCCTTTGCCTTCAGAAAAGCCTGAAAGAAACCTCAGCCTTTCCACTGGCTCCTGAGCAGTAAGTGCTGATTCTTGGGATATTTCTAATTCAGACTTCTCATTGCTGTGTGGATTGAGAAGTCTTTTCTGCTTTACTTGGAAATGGTAATAAATAGAGAGAAAGCGAGCTGATAGGAGCTCATCTGAGAAGAAAAGCCAGCTGTCACCTCAGTGCAGCGTTCCCTGCGGTGAAATGAGCTGGTCATTTGGGCCTTGGTCCAAGAAAGCTCTTAAGCTCATGTTTGATTTCATCATGGTTTTAGTCCCACTGATCTCTTTAGAAGCTGAAGTTAAACATACACCCCAGGGCTTTGGTGGAACACAACCTGGGGAAGGCAAGTGAAACACCACCAGTTTGGGATGGTCTTATTTCTTCACCTATCCAATGTAGAAGCTAGGCTGGATCCCTTCAGTGACCCTGCTACTTGCCCTGGCTTCATGACGTGCCCTTTATTTGATCCTTTTTGATGGGTTTCATCCCCCTGCTCTGTTATTCCGTTGAAACTCTATCAACTGTATCTGTCTAAAGGTGGAACGAAACGGTGAAGAAATCTGAGCTGGGATTTTTCAGCCTTTTAAAAGTTTGGTACCCTAGAAAACATGTCAGGTATTTCACTAACTGGATGCCAGCACTGACTAGTCAGTGCCTGAGCTGGAGTCTCAGAGAAGAGCTTGAGCCTTACCCAGGCTTTGCCATGTTTTCCACATTGAAAAGTAGTTGTAGTCCTTATAGAATCATAGAATCCCAGAATGGCCTGGGTTGGAAGGGAACTTAAAGCACAAGTTCCAAGCCCCTGCCATGGGCAGGGACACCTTCCACTAGACCAGGTTGCTCCAAGTCCCATCCAGCCTCGCCTTGAACACTGCCAGGGATGGGGCAGCCACAGCTTCTCTGGGCACCCTGTGCCAGCGCCTCAGCACCCTCACATGGAAGAGCTTTTGCCAAAGAGCTCATCTCAATCGCCCCTCTGTCAGGTTAAAGCCATTCTCCCTTGTCCTGTCCCTACAGGCTCTTGTCCAAACCCCCTCTCCAGGTTTCTTATAGCCCTTTTAGGCACTGGAAGCTGCTTCAAGATCTCCCCAGAGCCTTCTCTTCTCCAACCTGAACATATAGATATGAATGCACCTATCCTTGAATACATGCATTAATTTTGGCAGACTCACTACAGGAATAAGACACAGAAAGTCCAGAACCTTAATTCTAATGATATATCTAGCTCTTGAGGTGCCGCTTTTTAGCTGCCATGAGACTTGAACACCTGATATATTTGTTTTCTGTGTGCTAATGGGTTTATCCATGCTGTTACTTTGCTCCTCTAGCTGGTGTTACTGCAGCACTTCAGCTATAATTCCTGCTATTTCTCATCTCTAGCAATAAGCCGTGTGGCTTCACTGTTTATCGTTCCCTTTGCTTCTGCTCCCATGGAATCTTGGCCATGATTTCCCGTGTGCCTGGACTGGGAGGCTACAGCCACCAGAGGGAACTCGGGCAGTCGCAGCTCTGGAGCACAATGCATTCCTTCCTTCATACAACCCAAATTCCTCCAGCATCAGATGTGACCTGTATCTTGCTTATTCAAGCAGGGACAGAAGAGGAAGAACTTTCCCACGTTGGGCTGCACAGATTGCTCAGCACCTATCATGCTCAGTGACCAGAACAAGTGGGTTTGTGCTCCGAAACGTGAAAAGTGGCAGCATTTGGCATTGATCACTCTCTGTTTCCATCAAATTCAGTGTCAGGATAAGAGTTCTTTCTGTACGGAGTGCTCTGATGTATGAGCATTGATGTGCTCTTGGAACAAACCCAGCCATTGCAGTGTGGCATCCCAGATTGGCAGAAGGGCTGTGACTCTTGTGCCCAGGCACAGGGACAATGCTACATGCCCTGAAGTTTGGGGCATCAGGAGAAAAAAGGGTTCAGAGCACTGGGGTTTAGGGTTGGATGGGCATGAGTTGTATCCAGCCCCTCACCAGAGCTGTGTGACCTATGGCTGGGCTGGATCTGAATGTCTAGACATGATCAAGTTCTGCTTTTGCCTCCTAGGCCACTGGATGAGGAGGGCTGGGCAGAGGTCAGGAAACAGCTCCAGGAGTTCACAGACACCACCCAGGTAAAGGCCTGGAACAGCCCATCCCAATGAAAGCTTGCCCCTAAGCCACATGCAAAGGTGGGCTGCCCCAGTCAGCTGCTAGGGCAAACACACTGCTCCTGCTTGAAGCAGGGCAGCTTTCCATAGAGCCTTGCTGTGGGTTTGGCCTCAGCCCAAGTGATGCTCTCAAGGCTGTACTGTCCCTGCTACTGGAAGGATAGCAACCTTTATGTCTGCTCATTGCTAGACCATATTGGTCCCTCCCGTGCTTCAGCACAAACATTAAGGCATCTGTACAACAAACTGTGTCTGTGTTCAAGCTGGTTCAAGTCTAGGCTGCATCTGAATCAGCTTTCCAGTGTGGTTCCCCCTGGGCACATAGATATTTGTGCCACACTTGGGAATGGGCTGGCCCAGCGTGGGGAGGAAACCGAGGTGATACGAGTGGGCTTGTCTAAGGTGGGGATTGCTGTCTGCTAATGGCAGCAGTGGGAAGGAGTTGGTGCTGGGGTCCCTGCCACACTTGGGGAAAAGGGTTTTGGAAACCAAGCAGAGGTTTGTTTTTCTGTGGTAGACAAAGCTATAGATGTGCTCCCAGACCCCTCCCACATTGCCCACAGCAGCCTAAGGAAGTGCTTCACCATTGTCCAGTCAGGTAAAGATGAACATCCAATTTGGATGTATCTTTGTGGCCAAAAGAATGGACATGCTGTGACTGAGAGGTGGAGCACTGCACACAGAGCAGGTCCTGCTCCTGGCTCTGCTGTGCACCTTGCAAGTAAGCTCAAACACCTCAGGTCCTCCTGGTGACACAGGGACCGTACGGTTACCTTGGGTGAGGTGGTCATCTACTGCCCAGAGACACTGTGCAAAAACAACTGGGGTTCTGTCTAAAAGGGTAGGTTAAGTTCATTGCAAAGTGTTCCCTTTGGTGTAGAGGTGTGAAAGCTGTCTGTGTGCCAAATCCAGTGGCCACCGCACCAGTTGTGAAGCTTCTGGAGTAGGAAATCACAGTTGGCAGTGCTGTGGTGGCCCTGGTGCCCAAGCCTGTGCTCTGGTGAGGGAGGGGAGCCCAGCCGATGACGCCTGCAGAAAGCTGCACTGTCATCTCCCTTCCCTGAGCACATCAGTTTGGGGTTGCTTCTGTAGCCTAATGATAAGTGGCATTGGAGCTGAGTGATGGGGAAGTGGTCACTCCCATCTCAGTTTTCTCTATGGTTTTTGCCCCTCTAGAAGGATTTGGAGCAGGAGAGAAGCCAGCTGCTGACTCGGGCCATTGTGGCAGAAGAGCAGGTGATAGAGCTGCAGGAATACATAGACAAGCATCTTGCGAGGTGAGATTGTGGGATCCCCCTTCACACATTCTCTGCTTTGTGCTCCAAGTTTCTTTGTGCTCCAGGAACAACAGCCACTGCTTACCCACAGCACTGGCAGCAGGGCTGATGTCCCACAGCACATCCAGCTGTGCTGCAGCTGCCACCAGCCCTCCTTCTGTAGGGCAGTGGGGCAGTATCTGGCCTTACCTGTGTGCTCACTCATCCTGTGGAGGAACCTAAGAGAGGAATCTTAGCTGGAAACTAAGAGAAGCAATCCCTCTCTTAGCTGAAATCTTCCAGCAGCCCCTATTGTACAGTCCTCTCTCCCTTTGTGGCTCACCATACCCCAAAGCAGGGAGAACAGCTGCTTGGGTAAGGAAGGGTGAGGAAAAGCAGAGCACATCTGTTGGAGCAATGGTCCAGCTGTGCCTGCTCTAACTCCACAGACTCAGTGCCTGCTGTGAACCCAGGTCAGACTCACAGGTCTGTTACCTGGCAAAAGCCTCTTCCCTGGGAAAAGGCTGGTTTTGTATCTACCAGGACTCAGTTCCCAGCAGGCTCAGTGCCTGGGCTGGCTGCTCTGCATTAACTGACACTGTGTGTCCTTGGCAAACACAAGGTGCAGCATCCCTTTAAACAAATCACTCAGGATAGTGAATCCACAGGCAACCATGGTGCTACTTCCCCACTGCAGGTACAAGCAGGAGATCCTCCAGCTGAGGAAGCCGCATGCGCTCAGTGCTGGGGCAGCCGATACTCACTCACTGCGCAGAGCCAGGACTGTCACGCATGAACCATAGCTCTCCACCATGGCTCTGAAGAGCAGAAAGAGCAGCATTCCAAAGGAAGGAGCTTTCTGCTTTGTGGACTGGCTAGGGCCCATATCCTTCCCTTGCTGAGAGCTGGGAGGCACAGCGAGGGCAACCACGTGGGTGTTCCGGGTCTCAAATTCACAGCACTAACATGAGACAAGACAACTGCGCGTCTGTCCTGACCCCTCAGCAGCAGGAATTCTGCTATTCCCTGAGCACATCACGCCTGGGACACAGGGTCAGGTTCCCAGGCAGCTTCTTACTGAGGGGCTCCAGGTTCCCGTTCCTGTGGTAACATTTCTCCTGGGTCAGACCTAGACTGGAGTCCAAGGGCTAACTCTGCTCCTGTCTTCACTCCCCTCTCAAAGAGGTAAGGCCAGGGCTGGCTCAAGCCAGACTTTGGTCTAAGAGGCTAGAGAAAGGGGGTGAGCTGATCTTTTATGGTGAGAAAGCCCCTTTTTCCTGTTTCATTACATTCCATTTTCCTGGAAAATGGAATATTATACACAGTGAGCAGGACCAAACTGATTCTTCAGCGGGAGGGGAGCTGGACAAACTGCCTCCTAAGCTGCCTCCAAAGGGCCAGCAGAGCAAAGCCTGAGGCCAGGAGCAGCTCTGGCTACAGGAGCACCCTGCAGCTCAAAGGCAAAGCAAAACTCTCAAGGGAAGAACCAATCAAATGTTTATTTTGAAAATTGAACTAGGAATAGGGTAGCAAACGTACATAAGGAGGCACTGGAGGCTTAGCCCTTAAATCCTGCAATAATTCCAGGACTTCTAGGTCTGATTTTCCCCTCCCTTGCTTCCCCCAAACTGCCCATTCATTTGAAAACTGAGGGACTGCCAGCCTGCACGTCCCTGGGACAAAAGCCTGGCCAAGCAGCTCTGAGCTGAGCCCAAGGACTGGAAGGACTCCAATGCTTAATGCCAGGCTTAAGGAGCCTGCTCTTGGACCCAGCTTCCCTCTGTGCTGCTCTGCACTGCTCGCCGCACTTTCTTCATGTCATATGCCCAGACTTGCTCCAGCCCCTGCCCAAGGGTGCTGGTGGGGGTCCAGGAGGGGAAGGGAAAGCGTCCAGCCACCACCCGGGCTTCATCAGGGAGTTCTGCAAGGAGCTTGGTAGCCAGGGGAGGTTTCTGGGGAGAAACAGCCACGTGGTCCAGTGCCACCAGCGACCACAGGACAGCTTCTCGGGAGGGCTGGTGGGGCCCAAGCAGGCTCCATCAACCAACAACCCTTCCAAAACATACGGCTGGTGCCAGCCCTGTGCATGGCTGGGACTAGGACCAAATAACAAGAGACAGGGCAAGAGGAAACAGCCTCAGGCTGCACCAGGGGAGGTTTAGACTGGGTATTAGGAACAGTTTCTTCCCCAAAGGGTGGTCAGGCATTGGAACAGGCTGCCCAGGGCAGTGGTGGAGTCGCTGTCCTTGGAGGTATTCAAAAGATGTATAGATGTGGCACTTAGGGACACAGCCTTGGCAGTGCTGGGGTAAAGGTCTTTTCCAACCTAAATGATTTTATGATTCTATAAATGTGGATGGTGCTGAGCACCAAACCACTCATAGAGCCTTATCTTTTAAGAAGTCTTTGCCACTGTCCAGATTCTCTCTCTTTCCTAAGAAAACCCTCCTTGGAGTTTGCTCTGAACAAGCTGGGGTGTGAGGGACAGACTTACCACGCTGGGGGCCAGGAACACGATCACATTGTAGCAATCAGAAAGATTCACCTTAAAAGAGATGGAAAAGGGGAATGCAAGAAGCAACAAGCAGAGGGGGACAAGGGGGAAACTGAGTGTCTCACCACCTTCTGAATGATCTTCTGAACCTTGGAGGAAGCACAGACGCCCCACAACATGTGGGATGAGGATGTGATGGTGTGACTGGGAGCAGTACCACTCGCAAGTGCCTGCCTCCAGCATCATCCCAGATCCACCTTCCCTGCTGGGTTTCTCTGGTCAGGCTGCAGGCATCTTTAGGAGTACACCTCTGAAGGCCACCATATGTCAGCAGCACCTCATACCTCTCATCAAAGCTGCTCCAAGAAGAAGCACTGCTGCCTGCTGAACCAGCAGCCAGCCACAGGCTGCCCAGGCTGGCGTTCCCCGGGAAGGAGAACGGTTTTACACCTCCTGGGAGCAGCATGGGTTGAGGAAGGAGCAAGCAACCACCAGCAAACCCTGGCTGGGGCTGCAGACCAAGCCCTAGCACTGGCCTGAGCACAGCCACACCTTGGGACACTGTTACCTTCCACAGGTCTTTCTTCAGGAAGAAAACCTTCCCATGGTAACCAGCCTTCCAGGCCCGGTAGTGGGAGAGACACAGGAGCCAGGGATTGAGCTCGTAGCCAATGGCTGGTCTCAGACCTTGCTTATAAGCCTCTAGCACCTGAGGAGAGACAGAGAGAGCTGCAACTAAAACAAACATCAGGGTCGAGTCTGGGGGACAGTTCAGGGGGCAGGGGCTGTGTCCCAGCTCCACTTGCCCCCTCCTCACAGGCAGGGTGGCCTCAGTCCTTGGCACCTTCCTCCTAGAGTTCTTTTCCATGCTGCTCACTGCATGTGGTGTCTTCTGTTGCCATCAAGGACCACCTAGGATTGTCTAGGACCCTCTAGCACCATAGAGCACAGTCCAAGGCTATTTATGACCACCTAGCACTGTCTTAGGCCACCTAAGGCTTGTCTATGACCATCTAGAACTGTCTAGAGCTGTCTAGGGCCACCTAGGACCACCTGGAGCTTGTTTAGGACTACCTAGGACTGTTCAGGACTACCTAGGGCTGTCTAGGACCACCGAGGGCTAGTCTTGGGCCTAGACATCTAGGACTGTCGACAGCCACCTAGAGCTTGTCTAAGACCACCAGGACCACCTGGAGCTTGTCAAGGAGCACCTAGGGCTTGTCTAGGATCATCTAGGGCCAGCTAGCACCATCTAGGGCTTGTCTAGGACCACTTAGGGCCAGCTAGGACTGTCTAGGAGTTGTCTAGGATTATCTAGGGCCACCCAGGAGGGCCATCAGAAGCCCAGCCAGGCGCCGGGCAGCAGCTGCTCGGGGGAGATCCCGTCCATCCTCCTGCTGGGCACAACCCCCTCCCTGTCCTTCCCGCATCCCCTTGCCCGCCCTTACGAGCCGTCCATCTCCCGATCCCAGATCCACCGTCTTCCCGGAGCGTCCCCGCAGCAGCGCCAGCGCGTTGGCCGCTTGCTGCGGGCCGGAGGGCTGGTAGGGCACCTGGGGAGAGCGGGGTCAGCGCCGGGAGTACCGGGAGGTCACGGGGCTGGGGAGGGGGGGGCATCGGCGGTACCTGCAGCCGCAGGGGCACCCGGCGGAAGCCGGGCATCAGCAGCACGGCCCAGGCAGCCCAAGCAGCCACCCCGGTGGCCACGGCCAGCTCCAGCAGCGACCGCGCGCCCAGCGGTCCCCCGCCCGGCCCGCGCCATGCTGCCTCCTCGGGCTCCCCGGGCTCCCCCGGCTCCATGGCGGCCGGAAGGGGAGGCTCCGCAGCCCCCGCCCTCCGCCGGGGCCGGGCCGAGGCGGCCCGCGCCGGGAGGCGGCAGGGACATGGCGGCGTTGCGCACCGGCGGGTCTTTGTGTGCGGGGCGGGAGGAGCGGCGCCGCCTGGTGCGGCCGTGCAGGGCCGTGCGTGGCCATGGGCGGCCGTGCGTGAACGCGTGCGGTTGTGCAGGGTCGGTTGTGGCTGAGCAGTGCTGTGCGCGCTCGCGGGCGGCTGTGCAGTGCTGTACGTGTTTGTGCACGGTTGTGGGGCTGCAGCCGCGGCTGTGCATGCGAGCACCGCTGGGTGCAGTTGTGCGCGTGGTTGTGAACAGTTGAGTGCAGTTGTGCGCTGTTGCTATTGGCTGTGCGTAGCTAGTCACGGTGCATGGTTGTGAGCAGACTGGGGCAGCTGTGCATGCCTGTGCACGGCTGTGCGTGCTGATGTGTGCGGTCGTGAACAGCTGCGTGTGGTTGTGCACGCTTTTGTGTAGTGGTACATGGCTGCGCGTGGCTGTGCAGTCATTCACGGCTGTGAGCAGTGGTGTGCACGGCTGTTCACGGCTGTGCGTGCCACAGGCGGTGGGTTTCCTGCTGCGAGGGAGACACGACTGTGGGAAAATTCCAGGCTGTGGGATGCGGGGGGGCTGGGCTCCACAGCTCCTGCCCACCCGCAATTAACCCCCCCCCCCCCCAGCCCAACCCTAACGTGGGAACAATGACGGCTCAGGAGGGCAGACGCACACAAAGGGCAGCAGCTCCCGGCCCGCACGGCCCCGCTGTCACCTTCCTCCCGGGACTTCCTCGGGCCTCTGGGTCAGGGCTTCCTGGGGGTCCCCTCCAGCAGCATACTGGGGTGTCCCCTGGGAGATGGGGATGGCCCCAGGGGTCTCTGCCGTGGCTGGTGGCACCCCACAGGGTGACCAGCCTCCTCCAGGGCTTTGGGACATCCATCACTGACTACCTGTGGGCAGCCCCAGCTTTGGGGTGGAGGGGACTGGGACTGGGGGGGCTTTTTACAGGTGCCTGTAGGGACAGGCCAAGGGGGAATGGCTTTAACCTGCAAGAGGGGAGACTGAGATGAGCTCTTAGGCAGAAGCTCTTCCCTGTGAGGGTGCTGAGGCGCTGGCACAGGGTGCCCAGAGAAGCTGTGGCTGCCCCATCCCTGGCAGTGTTCAAGGCCAGGCTGGACGGGGCTTGGAGCAACCTGGTCTGGTGGAAGGTGTCCCTGCCCATGGCAGGGGGTTGGAACTGGATGAGCTTTAAGTTCCCTTCCAACACAAACCAGCCTGAGCTTCTGTGACTGTGGAGGAGGATTCTCACCTCCCTAGCCCTGTGGAAGGCACCAGCCTCCCTGAAGACCCCCTTTGCCACTGAACCAACACAGGCAGTGGCTAAGGGTTGAGCTGCCAAAGGCAAACATGTTTCCACTCTGGTCTCACGTTTGTTTGTGGGAGCCAAATATTTCACCCTTGGAATGAGGATGCACACATACGCACGTGTGCTCTACCCTCGTACCACACCATGCAGCTAGGGGTGCTTAACAACAACCAGACCCCATTAAACATAGCCCAGGAGCAGCGATGCAGCTCCACTGGTGAGGAAGCACCATCTGTAGATCCCAGAGATATTGCCCAGGGCTGTTCCCCCTCCGTACCCCAACGTGGCTCCAGCCAAATCAGTGGCCATGGGGATTGCTCCGATTTTCCGGTGGGGCCGGTTAAGGCTGAGAGTGAGCAGAAAATCTGGGGAAATAGGAGCTGGGAAAAGAGGGGGGCAGGGGCTGTGGAGGAGGAGGAGGAGGATGGTCTGTGTGGATGAGCTGGTCCCTGGGGCAGGCCAAGGCCCCGCCGTGATGCTACAAAGCAAATTAATTAAGGAAGCAATTCCCAGGCAGGGCTGAGCTCTCCCTGCTGGGCCCCTGGGACACGGTGAAGGGTGGGAGCATCCCACTTCTGCCCCAGCCCGCAGTGTCCGCAACATATCAGGGAACTGTGCAAGGGGACCATTGGGGTGCACCACTGAAGCCAAAGAGCTTTTAATTCACCTCTTTCCAGGGCAGTTTTCCCCCGGCGGGGCCGCGGCGGCTGCAAAGCATCCTCAACCGCCAGGAATTTGTCACTATGCACTGGGAAAGCTGCTTCCCAACAGCTGCTGGCAGCCAGACCCACCAGGCGTAGGCGTATTGGACCAGGAGAGCCGGGGTGAGGGGCTTCGAGGCCCCCAGCATCCCTTTCAGCCAGAGGGATGCTGCTGGCTTGGCTTTGACCCAGCCAGATGGGGTGCTGAAAGCAACCCTTTATGGTAGGCTTTGGGGCACACCTCCCCAAGGGGTGGAAGGGCTGAGGGGTGTCAGTGTCCTTGGGGCCACCAGACTCCCGCTTCTCTTGTTGCTGAGGGTCCTGCCCTCAGGTCCCTTCTCTGCTGCCCAATGAGGACACCCAGACTGCCTCATCCTATCTGCTGCTGTGCTTTCCCCTGGCCCAAAGACATCATCCTGACCCTTGGGTTATCTCTGAGCCACGAGGGCATTATTATGACCCTGTGGGGCACCCCAAGCCCCAAGGGCATCATTCTGATCCTACCGGGCTTCCCCTAGCTCCAGGGGATCATCCTGACTCTATGGGGTATCCCTGAACCCCAAGGTCATGATCCTCATGCTGTGATGTATCTCTGGTCTCAGGAGCATCGTCCAACCCTATGAGGCACTCCCAAACCCCAAGGGCATCATATTGACCCTATGGGCCATCGCCCGGCCCCGGGGCATAAACCTGAGGCTATAGTGCATTCCCTGGTCCCAGAGACATTATCCACCCCTATAGAGGATCTGTAAACCCCAAGGATATCATCCTGACCCTATGGGCCCCCCTCGGGTCCCAGGAGCATCCTCCTGCCCCGTGCCGGCTCCTGGGTGCTGTGGGCAAAGCAGGCAGAGCAGGCAGGGCAGGCAGGATGAACAGCATGGGCAGGATGGGCAGCAAAGGCAGCACAGGACTGGTCATCCCAGGGTGGCTGTGAGGGCCACAGAGGGGCTGAGAGGGCCTCCCCTTTGTGCCTCCCCTTTGTGCCCCTCGATTCACTGGTTTGGGCTTTCATCGGCAGCAGCCAGGGAGGAGGAAGGTGAAGGGGCAGGAGAGGGGGAGGAAAGGCTTGGGGAGTGAGGGGGATGGCGGGAAACGGCGCTGCCTTTGTGCGACAGGGCTGGGGACAGCGACGGGGGCACCTCGGCAGTGCCACCCTCTGTGCCCTGTCGTGCCAGGGCGGACACCCATTGGCAGCGTGACAGAAGGGCTCTATGTGTCCCCCCCCGACCTGGACACCTGCGTCCACAGTGTGGCTGATCCCATGGGATGAGGACTCCAGGCACCTCCCTGGGCACATTGCCATTTAGGGACATGGTTTGGGGTGCTGCCCTCCATGGTGTCCCTAAACCCCCTATAGCAAGGGATGGGTTTGGAGCGGGTCTGGCAGTTTCATCCCTGGGGAAGCTGCATCCACCCTTGCCCAGGTGAGCATGTCAGGGGGATCCTTCCCTGTGCTCCCCACAGCCCTTTGGCCATCATCACCACTCTCACCAAACCCAGCTGGGCTCCAACTGCCCTCCAGAGCCCCCCAGTTCCTGTCTGGTCCTCCCAAAGCAGCCCTGTCACAACATGGTCCCTAGTGCTTCCCCCCCCCACCCCACCACATTTTTCATCCTGCCAAGGAAATACTAACCAGGATGGAGTCTGGCTCATTGTGATTTTACCCTCTGTGGCCAAGAGGCTAGACAGGAATTTGGCTTGCTGGGGCTGGACTCTGCTTTTGGGGAATTGGTGGGATAACCAGCCCTGGGGAGATGGGGATTGATGGGGCTGCGGAATGCAGGATGCTGCCACGGCAGCCCTGAGCAGCAGGGAAGGGCTGTTATCCCTTTCCTACAGTAGGGAAACTGAGGCACTGGCTGCCTGGATTCCCTGTGGGATGGTCCTGTAGGAAGTGCTTGTGCTCTGGCTGGGGCCCAGCTGCGGGAAGTGAGAGCAGCCAACCCAACGTGACCCAGGGCAGAGGGCACCAAAACCAGCCCAAACCCCCCGCAGTGGTGAGCAAGGCACAGAGCAGCCCTTTCCGCAGCAGCAGACCGAGCTGCTCTGGCCAAATAAACAGATTTGAAGCAAAACAGGAGATTCTGGTGCTGGGCAGATGCCGCTGGATGCTCAGCACATTAAATCCTGTTCTTCAGCCGAGAGGAATGCACGGGATTGCGGCGGGGTCGGAGCAGCCGTGATTTACCCTCAATGTGTGTGGAGGATGCCGTGGGCACCACAATTCCCTTTGCACCTCATTTATTGCTTTTCCATCCCCATTTTCTCTCCTCCTCCACTGGGTTTCCCACTCCTTCCTCTTTCCCACTGCTTGCTCAGTTCCTGCCTGTTGCCAAAATCCAGAGGGATTCTGGCATCCTCAAGAGCCTGGCATGGAGCATCAGACTTGCCAGGGATGGATCCTGCCCTCGGGCCCAGGCTGGCCCCAAAATAAGCACCAGCCCTTTGGCAGGAAAGCGTAAAATAAACATCACATTCTTCTCTGGGGAAAACATGTGTTGTGTATTGACCCCACCACCACCTCACAGGCAGGATCATATCACAAGCAGATCATTTTATACACACACACATTTACATGTACATATTTGAACTCCAAAGCCTACAGCACTCATTGGAAATGGTTTCTTGGAAAGGAAAAGTGCATTGTAGGCAGCAAGGGCATCAAATGAAGTCCAACCAGGCCAAGTGCAAGGTCCTGCACATGGGCCATGGCAATCCCCAGCAGAAGCGCAGGCTGAAGGAGACTGGATGGAACAGTCCTGAGGAGAAGAACTTGTGGGTGTTGGTCAATGAACAGCTCCCAAGAACCCCCATGTGCTGGGCTGTACCCCCAGATCATGAGCAGCAGGTTGAGGGAGGGGATTGTCCCCCTTGGCTCTGGGGAGACCCCCCCTGCAGTCCTGATCCAGCTCTGGGGCAACAGCACAAGAGGGACGTGGAGCTGTTGGAGTGAGTCCAGAGGAGGCCATGGAGATGCTGTGAGGGCTGGAGCAGCTCTGCTCTGGGTGCTCAGGGGCTGAGGTTTTCCAGCACTGAGCTCCTGTGGGCATCACTGATGTGGAGGAAAGGTCCTGGCCATGGTTCCTGTGCCACATCCCCGCTGGGGTCCTGCGTCCCTCCCCACCACCGCACACAGCCCACAGGACTCCATGGAAGGGGGAAGCAGTGGGGCTGGGACACCAGCACGGTGCAGCCCAGCACAATGAGGCCTTGTGGCTGGTGACTCTGATGAGAATGAGCCCTGACAGTGGCTGCTCACCCCCCGGCATGGGGCCACCGCCAATACCCAGGGAGAAGAACCTCAAAATGACCCATCCCAGGGATGCAACACTCAGAAACAACAATATATCATTTTATGGAGGGAGATATATAGAGAGTAGGGCTGTTTCCAGGGCAGGGTCAGTGGCTGGAGCTGACACATGGGAAGCCACAGCTCAGCTGCCTACAAACCAAGGAGTCTCACACACATGCTCTACAAAGACAGCTTAGTTTATCAAAAAGGTCACACATTTGGTATCGTTATCACTGTAGTGCACATACAATGCCCCCCCACCCCCACGGTCAAAACACTCCCACTGGCCGACAGGCTGTGACCCACCGGGATGACCCGGCAGACACCATGAAGCCACGGTGGCAGGATGGGCAGCACGTCCCGGCCTGTCCCAACCTCTACCCACTCCCACGGCACCTTCCTGCATCGGTGCTTTGGTCCTGCACCAGCCTTCCTCCCCCCTTGCCATCCCCTCGCTTCCTTCAGCCTCACTCCTCTTCCTCATTATCCTCCCCATGGCCCCTGCCCATGCCCTCCACTGCAGGCAGGGTCATGGTAAGGCTCACTGCCATCCTGCTCCCACTTCCACCCCTGACATTGCAAATCACCTCCTGGCCCTTCCACACCCCACTGTGGCACCCACTGCCATGGCCACCCATTACCATGCCCTCCTGGGGAGAACAACAGCCACCCCCATCGTGCTCCACCTACAGCATCCCCTGAGCCTGCAGCACCCCAGTCCCCTGGGAGCCCCTAACCCCCCGCCCCACACCACAGCACCCCTCATCTGGGCAGTTCCCTGGGAAAACCCCTTCCCTTCCAGGAGGATTTTCTCGGGACCCCCCCAGCCCATCGGTGGATGCTGCTGGAGCCCGGCTGCATGGCAAGGACCAAATCACTGCTCCTCTGTCCAGGCACCATCCAACCCCAGGGATGCTCTTGCTGCCTGTGGGACCCCCCAGCACCTGTGGGGCCGAGCTGTCCTTCCCCGCCCCCGAGCCACTCAGTCCATGGGGAACTCGCAGGGGTTCTGGTGTGCACGCTGTGCCCCCTGGTAGATGCGCTGAAAGTCCCGGTACCGTGGCGCACAACTCAGCCAGGCCTCACCAAAGTGCAGCCACCCCGTGAAGAGGAAGGTGCCGGGGCCTGGTCTGACGCCGCAGCGCAGTGGGGTGTGGATGCTGCCCACCGGCCTCCCCCCCGCCTGGAACAGGGGAAACTTCTGGCGGTGGATGCGGGCAGCGCTCACCCCAATGATGGATTCCTGCAGCTCCACATCGTTGGAAACGCTCCGAATGCTGCCACGGATCACTGCGAGGGGAAGAGAGGGATGGGTGTCAGTATGGCCCTGACCTTATCCCCATCCCTGTCCCCATCCTTGTCATGATCCCTGTAGCCTTTCCCATCCCTATCCCTGTCCCCATCTCCATCTCCATACCTGTGCCCATCCTCATTCCCACTATTCCCATTGCCATCCACCCCCATCCTTGTCCAAATCCACGTAGCCTTCCCTGTCCCCATTCCCATCTCCATCCCTGTCCTCATTCCCATCCTTATTCCCACCATTCCCATCGCCATCCATTCTCATCTCTCTCCCTATCCTTGTCCCAATCCCCATAGACTTCTCTGTCCCCATTCCCATCTCCATCTCTATACCTGTTCCCATCCCTGTCCTCATCCCCATCCCTGTTCCCATCCCCATGCGGAAGCAGCCTCTGTACTGATGCCCAGGCAGGGCAGGACGGGGCTTCGGTCCCCAGTTTGAGCTTCCTCCCCTCCTGTTGGGCTCCCAGCACCCGGGCAGGGGCTGCGCTCACCAAAGTCACTAGTGCAAATGGCCATCAGGATCTCGGTGTCGTTGCACGGCCGGCAAGCCCCTGCGACAGTCAAGCACAGCCTGTCACCACCCGCCAGCGGTGACCGGCCCCTCCGCGCACACGGGGGGACACCCGGCGAGGGCAGCTGGGGCAGGCTGAGCGGGGCTGCGGGACACTCACCCTCCCCGGTGAGGCTGGCGGCGGGCAGCGCGGGGCGGGCCAGCCAGTCTCCCCGCAGCTCGTAGCGGAAGGCGGCGATGCGGCGGCTGATGTCGCGGTGCGGGGTGGCCTGCAGGAACAGGGCCACCTTCTCCTGGGGCGCCCAGCTGAAGCAGCTCACGCGGGGCCGCGGCGCCTCGGGCAGCAGCAGCTCCAGCGCCCCGTCCCGCTCCAGGTACAGCTGAGCCCCACGGAACGTGCCCGCGGGTTTCACGCAGGCGGTGACGTGCTGGGGGCTCCCGCCCGTGGCGGCGGCGGTGGCGGGGGGCAGGCGGGGAGCCAGGCGCAGGCGAAGGGCCCCCGTGGGGTACAGCCATTCCAGAGAGCCCTCGGCGCAGGGCAGGGAAAGCTGCTCCACGCTGCCCGCCTCCTGCGACAGCCCGCTGCGAGGCACGGCACCCCCGTCACCGGGACATGCCGGGTGATGGGGACCCCCAGCCTGTGCCCCACCAGGTGATGGGGACCCCCCCAGCCCTTATTCCCCCAGCACTCCATGGAGCTGTGCAGGATGAACGCAGGGAGGAATAGCACCAAACCCCCGATGCCACCGGCTGCATGTGTATCATTTGGGAGTGCTCGGCCCCACCAACCCCCTGGGTAGGTGCCGGGGCGGGGTGTGCAGCAGCACACACACACTCCCTTGCACCCAGAGTGGACTCCCCAGCCTCCCAAGCCACGGGACCCACAGCCTTGGGGTCGCCTGTTCCTTGCACAACCCAACTTCGGGGGATCCCCTGTGAGAGCTGGGGGGTTACCACCCCCCGTGGGTTTAGGGCTCGCGTGGAACCGCTGCCCGAAGCCACGTCTTGCCTGTTGAATATTTAGGGGAGGGGACAAGCGGGAAAGCCCTGCCCGGAGGAGCGGAGACAGCCGTGGGGCTGCTTTGTCCCGGCCACGCTGCTGCCCGGTCTTGTGTCCTGCCCGTGCCCCCCACGGCCTCGCGTGGGGCTTACGGCAGCCCAAGCCCTTTGTTCCGGAGCTCAGTGCCTTCCCCACCGCGGCCAGCGGCGCTCCGAGCCCTGCCGAGGGGCCCCAGGGGCCGCGGGGCTGCAGTTAACGGGGGAGGGGGCTGTGGGAAGGGTTCCCGGTGAGGCGGGCCCGGACCCCGCACATCCCTGGGATGGGGAAACTGAGGCAGGAGCAGGTCCTAGTATCCCACCGCGACCCAGCTCCGCAGGAGGCGGTGGCAGCCCCTGCACAGGGGGATGCTCCCGGGTGGGGGGCGAGCTGCGAGTCAGGCAGCGGGGTTTGGAGGGGGGGGTGCTGAGCCGGGGACCCGCGTGTGCCGCCGGTGCCGGTCCCTACCTGCCCCTCCAGCTGCACGGATCCGCAGAGGCGCCGCCGAGCGCCGCGCCCAGCCCGGCCAGGCACAGCGCCCGCAGCGCCCACATGGCCGCGGCCGCGGCGGCCCCGGGGCGGCCCGGCCCTGCCCGCGCTGCCCGCACCGGCCGCGGGCAGGGAGCGGGGAGCGGGGCCGACACCCCGCGCCGCGCCCCAAACTTTCGGCCAATGGCGGCGGCGGGGCGGGGCCGCACACCCCGCACCCCCCCGCATCTCCCCCCGCGCCCGCTGCCTGGGGCACCGGCAGCGCCCGCACCGGCATCCCTGGACCCCCCTGCGGCTCCCGGCACCGGGAAGGACACACCGGGGGGGGGGGGGGGCGCTGAGGGTACAGGGCTGGGGCTGCGCGGTGCTCCCCGGCGTGGTACAGCCCAACTGTGCACACCCCAGGTCATGCAGACCCCGAGTACAGGCACCTCAGGCTATGTGCAGCCCAACTATCGACACCCCAACTGTGCACACCCCAGTTACGTACACCACAAGGTGTGTACAGCCCAGGCCATGTGCCCCCCAATTGATGCACACCCCAGGCTACACACACCTCAGGCTATATATACCTCAGGCCATGCACACCTCAGGCCATGCACACCTCAAGTTATACACGACCGACAACAGGAACTCCAGGCCATACACACCCCAACTATGCACACCCCAATTGTGCACGCCTCAGGCTGTGTACACCCCAAACCTATACAAACCCTGACTTATGCACACCACAGGCTGCACACACCAAAATCCAGCCCCCTGGTTTGTGCACCACTATAACTGTGCGTCCCAAGACTTACACGCACCTCAACCTCCATGCACACCCCCCCTAGCAGCAGCACACCCCTCCCCACGGGACACCCTTAACAGGGGCCATGGAGACACATGGTGTGGGTCTGTCATGGGGAGTTCCGCACACCCGAGCCCCCACTTCCAACCCCCCCCCAACCTCCCTTGGGATTTCACACACACCCCCCAGCCGCTATTGTGCCAGCCCCACAATTAATTAAGTGTCCATCCAGTGACAGCCCGCCAAAACGTTTGAAATAAACAGGGAACAATTGCGATGGGATGATACAGGCCGGGAACAAAGTCCTAGCGAGAGGGTGGAGCGGAATGGAAATGAGGGATTGTAAATTTGGAGGGTGGAAAGAATGAGGGGAAGGGGGGGGAAGGGGAGGGGGCCAGGCGGGAGAGGGGGATTCGCGGCCCTC
Organism: Pezoporus wallicus; assembly: GCF_028554395.1. Classification (NCBI taxonomy): domain Eukaryota; kingdom Metazoa; phylum Chordata; class Aves; order Psittaciformes; family Psittacidae; genus Pezoporus; species Pezoporus wallicus. The sequence continues at coordinate 2,122,554 of NW_026637828.1, read as the reverse complement.
CCGCCATGGAGCGATGCTGAAACAAGTCAGGATGCTGGAATCCGTGGAAAATGAGGGGCCGGAGGGGTTGCGGGTTAAGGTGGAGCGGGGCGGGTGGGCGGTTCGGGGTGCTGAGGGGTCTGCGTGTGGGGCTCTGTACCCACTGAGCCTTGTGCTGGGGTCTACCGTGGGTGTCTGGGAGAGAGGGCCCGACTGCAGGTCACAGTGACCCCGGCACGGCGGAATGTGGCCCGGGGCTGGTTCCTGGGGAAGCAGGGCCGGGTGTGCTCCCGGCCCGGCATGGGATACAGGGACCCCACAAACAGACCCCGCCGGGTGCCCGAGGTGGCACCGCAATGAGTTGGCACCAGGCTCTGGTGTCCCCAGGCAGGGACCTCACTCAGACTGACTCCCACCGTCCCGTGGGGTCCCTCGGGAGGGGTTCCCTTGGGACACACGAGAGTGCGGGGAGTTGGGAAGCTGCCATTCGCAGGCTGGATCCCGGCGTCCGCATGGGCACACGGCGGTGAGTGTGACCCAGCCCCACTGCAGCATCCCGGGGGGGGGGGGGGGGGGGGGGGGTGTTGCACCCTGAACCCCCACCACCAGCCCGGGCGGGGGAGGAAATCCCCGATCCACCTTAACGCGGTGTTTTGGGAGGAACCTTGGCCCCAGCTGGACAAAGCCACCGTGGACACCCCTGGCGTGTCCACCCCGGGCCACTCCTGGCCTCGGGCACTGCCCTGGGGGGGCCGGAGCACTCAGTGAGCAGCCACTGGAGCTGGGGCTGAGCTGGGACCGGGCAAAGCCCCACCCCCGTGGGGCAGAGCATCCCCGGGCTTCACAGGAGCTGCCACCCCGTGTCCCCGCTGGCCGTATCCTCTTGTCCCCGCTGCCAGAGGGAGGGCTGCGGGGCCGTGGACCGGCTGCCCCCCAGGGACCTGCCCGAGCAGGTTGTAGGGGACCCGGCAGCGGGTCCCGGGCCGCTCCGGTCACCGGTCCCTCCCCTGTCCGGTGCCCGGGACGCTAGATCTCGCAGTGCCCTCTTGTGACCACGGTCATTGCGGCTCCTCCTCCCGCCGCCCCCGGCGGGGACCCCTTCGGGCTGGACACGCCGGGGTCTCAGGGTGATGGCGTGTCTGTAGCAGGACCCACGTCCCGCCGCGGGGCAGGGGATGGGCTCATCCAATAGGACTTTCACAGATCCCCTGGTCCAAGCCCTGCCCTGAGCACGGACATCTCCCCTCAATCAAGGAGGCAGCTCCCCTCTACCCCATGTTCCTGCCTTATATCCAACCTAAATTCATCCTCTTCCAGCCTAAAGCTGTCACCCTTCTCTCATCTCCATCATCCCTACCAGCCCCTCATACACTGACAGGCTCCAGAATGTCTTCTCCAGGCTCACCCACCCTACCTCTCCCGGCCTTCATCTGCAGGAGGGACCTTCCAGCCCCAGCCATTCCCATGGTCTCCTCTGGACCCTCTCTGACAGCTCCAGCTCTGCCTTGTGCTGGGATCCCAGCGTTAAACATGTGCCTCAGGATGGAGTGTCTCTCACCAGTGGGGACAAAGGGGCCCTGGGTGCTCCTGTGCTTTGGGGGGGGTGACAGCAAGGGCAGGGCCCAGGGCCCAGAGGTAAAAACCCTCCTGCAAAGGCCAAAAGGGGACTCAGGAGGAGCTCCTCAGAGGCTCGGAGCCCCCTTTTTGGGGTTCCCCATCCTCTGCATCCTGCTGCCTGGCCTCCCACGGCTGCGTGGGAGCTCAGCTGAGCACCCAAAGGAGAAGCAGCTGTGCCAGGCACCCACCTCATCGTTCAAAAATAGCTGAGGAGCCTCACCTCAACGCCCAGCCTAGCATGGGGGCAATTAGGGATACCCCCAGCCCTTCCCCATGGAACCCGTGTGCTGAGCAGGCTCCATCCCCCCCACTAACACTGAGTATCCAGACCCCCAGGCTGGTGTCCCTGAGGGCAGGCATGAGCCCTGGAGGAGCTCAGGGAGGCTGTCAGGAGGGGAAACACTGGATTAGGGTCCCCGTAAAATGGCAAAGATGGGGTCCCCATGGCAAGGAAGAAGTCCCCAAGGCAAAGAGGGGTTCCATATGCCAGGGCAAGGGTCCCCACAGCAAAAAGGTGATATCCGTGGCAAGGAAGGAGTCCCCATGGCAAGGTGGGGGTCCCATGGCAAGATGGGAGTCCCTGTGGCAGGGCAAGTGTGCAATGGGCAAGAGGAGTCCACATGTCAAGGCAAGGGTCTCCGCAGCATAAAGAGGATTCCCATGGCAAGGAGAGTGTCCCCATGGCAACGGTTGTCCACATCCCTTGTGGACTAGTGGGGGACCACAGTAGTGGGAGCAGATCCCCATGGCACAATGAGGCTCCCAGCAGCTGCAATGAGGGTGCTCACAAATGAAAGAGGACCCCCACAGTGAGGTGAGGGTCCTAATAGCAAAGTAATGGTCCAGTTGGTACCCTGCCCTCACCAACCATCCCCTGCATAGGGCCTGGGCTGTCAGATCCTTGGCAGGGGAGGTCCAGGGGCACTGAACCCTATGGAGGGCACTGGGGGGAGCCGAGAGAGGCTGAGCCCTGGGTGTCCATCGAGGGGCTGTGCCGGGGTGGTGACCTCAGGCTGGCCAGGCCATGCGGTCCCCATGGCAGCCCGCCTGCCACCACCACAGCAAGGCCCCGCACGAGCATCCTGCGGGGCGGCGAATGGAGCTGCCTATTGATTCACAGCCCGGGCTAAAAATAACTTTCAACTCTTCATCCCGAGCTGTGAAATCCCCCATTGCTAGGCGACGGGTTACCGGGAGACAGCCGGCGCTAGGCGACGGCGGTTGCCGCGGTGACAGCCCCCTCCCCCGCGCACTGCGGTCCAGCTTCCCTCACCCCTGGGCCGGCTGACGGACTGGTGATGCTCAGCCCAGGGTCGTGTCGTCATGGGGCTCTGATGGGAGTGTGGGGTGTGACCCGTCAGCACCCCTAGGGTGGTGGGGCTGCTGGAGGGCCAATGGGGTGCTGGCACTCTGAGTAAAGATGAGTTGTGGAGCAGTGGTGTCTTTTGGCTCTTGGCTGCTGACCCAGCCTGAGTGTGGGGTTATTGGCCACCACCCTGCTGGTACCCAGTGGGGACAAACCCCATGGACCAGGGAGGCTCAAGGGTCCGGGTCTGCCACAGCATGGAGTTGCCAGTGGCTGCAGGGTGAGCTGGGACACCCCACTAGACACCCCATGATGTGGGTACCCCCATCCAGCTGTGCTCCTCCACTTGGAACATGTGCATGAAGAATCCTCCTGCCCAGGGGCTCCACCAGCAGCTGTGAACCTTCTCAGTATGAAAATGTGCCCAGGACATGGGGCCACACAGACATGTTCCACCTTGTGCCTGGAGCTGACAGGAGTTAGGGACAACGGAGCTGTGCCAGTCCCAAGAGGACAGCAAGGACCCTCTGGGACTCGGCTGTCTCCCTGTGCCTGGAATCACTGTGATCACTCGGGGAGCTGGACCACCACCTGCTGCTCTTGGACTGGCAAGGACTCACAAGGTGAAGGACCTCCAGTTCCTTATGCAATGGAGAGAAGATGCATCACCAGGATGAGGACGCTGACCTACATGTCCCCACAGTCACTGGAGGGCACCTTTATCTGCATTGGTCACCCATTGGGCAGGGTGTGAGTGAGTGTGAGTGTGTGTGTATGTGCCCAGTCTCCTCCCACAGGCTCCCTCCCGGCTGCCAGTGCGAAACCCGACCTGCCTTATAAATAATGGAGGCAGGAGCCAGGCGCCGGATCCAGGCAGCTCCATCAGCCTCCCCAGGGACAGGGGAAGGGTCTAAATGTGGCAGCTAACTGGTCCCCTGCGGGCTGGGGAGCAGTGGTGAAGCTGGGCCCCGGCCTGCTGGGTGGGTGCTGAGCTAAGGGGGTGGGAAATGGGGGGCAGCAACGGGGCATCCCCCAGCTGCAGGCCCTGCTGCCAGCTATGGCCTGGCAGCAGAAGCCACCCCCCCCCATTCCCTGGGTGCCCGCAGCACCCCGGGGTGCTGGAGCTGCAGCGACCATCCGCGCTGTGCCCTGCGCGCTGTCAAGCAGAGCCAGAGCTGGCTGCTGGGGCGAGGGGTCTGCACCAGGATCTCCGGCTGCCAGCACCCTGCTGGGGAGAGAGCCAGAGCAAGCATCCGTCTGTCCATCCAGCCTGCCAGCCCCCCCTCCAGCCCTCCAGCCACCACTCCACCCGGAACTCCATCCCTCCTTCCACCCCTCATCCCTCCATTCATCCCTCCATCGCTCCTCCATCCTTCCATCCCTCCATTCCTCCATCCACCCTTCCAGCATACCTTCTTCCCTTCATCCCTTCATCTCCTCCATCCTTTCATCCCTCCATTGCTCCTCCATCCCTTATTCCTTACCCCTTATCCCTCTCCCATCTAGCCATTCTTCTCCCCATCCTCCCATCCCTCCATCTCCCATCCCTCCATCCCAGCCTCCATCCATCCCTCCCTCCCTCCATCCCCGCCATCATCCCACCCCTGTATTCCCCCCCACCCTCTCCCCCTGCCTGCACACCCCGCTGCCAGCCCATCCCTGCCTGCTCCCCCCCGCCTCTCTCACCGGTGGCCTCGCCACTCACCTCACCGCCGCTCCTGGTGCCGGTGCCATCCTACCTCGATCCATTACCGCTCCCGACGACCGTGTCTCTTTAACAGCCTCAGCTGCTGACACGCGTGTGCGTGTGTGAACCGCGCGTGTGCGTGTGCAGCTCCGGCTCCCCGGGCTGGCGGGCAGGAGGGACCCCCCTTCTCCATCCTCCCCGGATCCGGCCCCATCCCACTCCCACCCCCCTCCCCGCTTATTTTTCCTGTTGTTCAGCGGGGCTGGGGCGGGGGCCGGGCAGGATCCGGCCCCTTTTCCAGCGGGGATTTGGAGGGGGAGAATTTTTCCCGGTTTTCTTCCCGGTGTTTTTTTTCCTGCTACCGAGAGAGGACGGGCACAAGGCATGGCATGAGCTGCGGGAGACGGCGCTGGAGGTAAGAGCCGCCCGGGAAAGCCCTTCACAACACAAAGCCGGTGCCGGTGCTGCTGAAACCGGCACCGACACCGGCACCGCATCCACCCCCTGCCGCCGCATCCCGCAACATGGAGCTTCGTTATATAACGGCGGCGGAGCCGGCCCGGCCCCGGGGCTCCCGGTCCGGTAGCGCCACCCCCCCCATCTCCCACCGGCTAACAGCAGCTCAACCGAGGATGGTGGTCGGTGTGACCCCCCTCAGTGATGCTGCATCACATCCCCCCCCTCCCCGCGCCCCCAGCGCCCTGGTTTGGGGACCGGGGGAATGCTGGGGGGTGGGGGGGTTAATGTGATCCCCCCCATCCCCCCCCCCCCGCCCCATATGGCCAAGCATCACCGAGTGGGCAGCGGGGGGGGGGGGGGGGCAGGGGGTATGTTTTGGGGTGGGGGGGACATCGCTGTGGGGACAGTGTCACCTGGGTGTGGGGTTGCTGCTGCTCCCCCACTCCAAACTGACCCTTGTCCTCCTTGGTGGCACCATGGGACCACTGGCACCCCCAGAGCTGCCCCCCAACACCTTGGTGGGGCTTTTCTTGGGCGCAGGGTGATACAGGCCGGGGGGGGAAGGGGGCAGCCACCCCCATCCCCAGGCCCATGGGAGAGAGGAAGGGAAGGTCCTGGCTGGGATAGGGCCAAGGGCGCTGAACTCCACAGCAGGGTCCCACAGAGCCCAGTGTGGGGCCGGGGACACCTCAGCAACCAGGATGGGGGCGAAGGAGCAGGGCAGGTTGTTTGGGCAGGGGAGGGGATGGAGACAAATGGCGTGGTCTGTGATCGAGGTCAGGTGGGTCTTGGGGCCAGGGAGGCTGAGCCCCATGGAACAGCAGAGCCAGGCATAGATGGGGGAAACTGAGGCACGGGCTTGTGTGAGCAACCAGGGAGAGACTCCCATGGTCTCCATGGGTGCCATGGAGAACTGGGCCGGGGCACCTCTGGCTCTTTGGCATCCACCCGTGCTGGTGGGACGTGGCAGTGCCCAGGCAGTAAAGGCTAGAATGTAATAGTCCCTGCAGCAGGGATGCTCCGGAAGAGGTCCTGCTCCATAACCACACTCTGCCCGGGGTGCAGGGGCTATTGGGTCCCCTCCCCAGTACCCAGAGGGTCTTGACACCCAGCAGGATGGGAGCAGCAGGCGCAGAGCAAGCGCTGTGCTGTGCTGGCATCTCCCCTTCTCTGAAAGCTGGTTGCTGATTTCACTCTGGCTACCAGGAAGAGGGAGGGAGGTGGCTTTGGAGTGGGGAGGACTCGTTTGTGCATCCATTTTTAATGAGCTAGATATCTATTTTTCCCCGAGCTGGCTTCCCCCACATCGATCCTTCGCCATCCACCGGGCCTGCTCCACTCCCCATGCCAGCAGCTCCCCATGCAGTCAGGAGCAGCAGGATAAGCATCCCCAGTGCTGGGAACCTCTTGCCTCCCCAGATCCTGCTCCTGCGGATGGAGGGATCCTCTCTTGGGCCGTGTGGCACATATGGGATGGCAGATGGAGGGAAAAGATCCCCTTGTCCTCTCTGGTGGGGTCACCTCCATGTTGACCATCCCATGGAGATATGACCATGCTCCAGCCAGGAGAAAGGCTGGAGTTGAATCACTTTGAGTTGGGGGGCTGGATCCTGCCTTCATGCTTTGCAGATCTGAGCTGTGCCTGGCTCAGACTCTGGCAGCTCGATGGCAAAACCACAGCACCATTCCCATACATCAGTTTACCAAGCCATCTCCAAGCCATGGTCTGTTGCTCCCCACCGCTGCCTGTGCAGATGGAGCAGAACCTGGAGAAGGGAAAAGGAGATTCTGGATGCGAGTGGGTGTCGATGGTGTGGGAGGGAGAAGGATGGAGTGCGCGGGTGTGCAGGGCTCCCTCAGCAGCATCCCACCTGCAGCCAACCTCTGCCCACCCACCACAGGGACCATCCACGCTTGTTCTGGGTGATCCACAGCCACCAGTGCTGAGGGCTCAGGGCATCAGAAGCCCTTTCTCCAGGCTTTCTCCGTGTTGGAAGTGTGACCTGTGCCCAGCTCCTGGTTGGGGGAGCAGGATCAGGCTCTTGCTTTTGCTTCCAGGGTGCAGCTTTTTGGGGCCTGTGTTGGCATTTAGCACTCACAGCTGCCTGCAGCAAGGAGCTCTGAATGCCCCGGCATCCCATGACCCTAGTGCTGTTAGCTCCATGCTGGCAAAGTCTTTGGCCACCTTGCCTCAACCCCGGCTCCTGGTCAGACACCTGAGCCCCAGGGCAGAGGGCATTGCTACTTGCATGGCTGTTGCCTTCTCTGGAGGGATGAAGGGGGTTGAAGAAGAGACTCAAGTCCCAGTAGTGCCCAAGGGGACATCTGTGTCCTGGGGAGAGGGGGCTCAGCGGCAGCCATGGGCCATGGTCTCCGTTCTCCTTGTGGGATCTTGCATTTTTGTTCACCCCTTTCCTGGGCCCAAGAGGGACAAAGAGAAGGGCTGTAACACAGTTGGTGCTGTTGGCTGAGCTCTGGCTGGGTTTGTAGTGAGGGGAGGCCAGGCTGGGCAGGAACTGTCACAAGAGGAGCTGTTCCCTTTTCCCCTGCCCTCAGCTGGTGGGGAGCCAGGCTGAAGCACAAGCATCCTCCCATGGTGCTGAGAGCCAGGACCTCCAGAGGAGGCTGAGGTCCAGATCTGCCCTGATCTGGGCATCCTGTGCTTTGCTTGGGCAGGGGGGTCCTCCTGAGGGGATGTGGGGCTGCCTGGGATAGAGAGGGAGGTCAGGGCTTGATGTCGTAGGAGATTTGGGTCTTAGCAGAGAAGATAAATGCTGCTGCAGGAAGGGCTTGTGGCAGCCAGAGCAAGGAAGTTTTGCCTGGCCAGGCTGGGGGTGCTGGTGCTCTGCCTCCTCCCTACAGCTTCCCATGCTGAGGGCTTGAGTGCAGGAGCTGCATCTCCTGATGCTCCTGGACATGAGCTGTTCTCTCAGCCAAGCAGAATGTGGTAGCTCTGGAGCAGGGCTTGGCTTGGGCCCCTCAGCCAGCATTTCTCCAGATCCCTGGGCACAGGGCTGGCCCCACAGAACCTGGCTCCAGGTCTTGCTGTTAAAGCTGTGGGACCTGGGGCAGAGAAGTGCTGGGGATGCCTGGTTGTGACAGCTCCACTGCCTGGCCTGAGACTCTGCAATGGATTTACCACCCAGCCCACCACTGACAGCAGCATCCAACAGGAATGGGACTCAAACCAGTTGTTTTCCCAGCCTTTTTGACCACTGCAAGGTGGGATATCCTCCTTGGTGTTAGTGGGAGCCAACAAGGGAGCAGGAAAGCTGGTCTCAGCCCTCCAGACTCCCAAGGAGTTCTTAGGGTAATCTTGGGAAGAAGTTTCTTGGCTCCCATCACACAAATGGCAGGTCTCCAGGGCCACACAGAGCAGCAAGGTCTTTCCCCACCATGAATTCCTGGCTTGTGTGGTGGTGGAATAGGTGGCACTGAGTTTGGAGCTGTGCTCTGAGCCTCTCTCCCAGCTGACTTGGGTGAGTGCTGAGTCCTGGATTGCAGATCCACCTCTGTACACACAAGTACAGCTTCTCTCTCCCCAAACACAGCCACTGTCCCTCCAACTCCAGGGGAGCCAGTGGCTCCTCAGGGCCTTCTGTAGTTCTTTCACATTCCTGGAATGATCCAAGCCCTCTGAGGCGACCTGGCCTTGGAGGCCAGTGGTCATACACGTACTACTCAGAGCATGGCAGTGGTCTGACTTGGTGGATAAGAGCAGGAGCCAGCTTCTACCCCACTAAGCGCTGCTGGGGAAGGCAATCTTTTTAGTGAGATGTCTTTATTACTGCCATGAACTTTGGCCTGCAGGTTCAGCCCTCCAAAGCAAGACCTTGCCTGGCATTGCTGGTGGTTGGGATATTGCGTAGAGCTGAGGGAGTCCTGGAAAGCTGTTCCCCGCAAGAGTGCTGGACAAAAGCCTTGCCACAGCACCACATCTCGGGTGTGTTTTCTCTGCCTGTAGATCAACTTGATTTGCTGCATTAGTAAAAATAGATGGGCTAATGAATTCAGCTGATGCAACCCTCTGTGTGTGTGTGTGTGCATGCGCTTCTCTCTGTTTGTGTGTGGATGTGTGCATGTATGTGTGCAGCTGAACACCAAGGCTCACATCAGGTGCATCTGCCAGCTCCTGGGACTCTGACGAGGTGATTGTGTGTGTGTGATTGTGCGTGTGTGTGTGTGTGTGTGTGTGTGTGTGCAGGAAGCCATGAGTGATGGCTGCTTGCTGCCAAGCAGCTCTGTCACAGAAGCAGTGGCTCTACAGAAAGAATCTTGCAGCAGGTTTGGATTCTGGCAGGGCAATAACAAGGCTTTGCAGCAAGAGAGAGGACTGCGGGGACCTGCTGGGGCCATAGCAAGGATCTCAGAGGGACCTGAAGGGCAATGGTGGGTCCTTACAGGGACCTGGTGAGGAATGGCGTGTCCTCGCGGGGGGCCCCTGGGGCGGAGGGGTCCCGCACGGGCATGTTTGTGGCGTGCCCTCCTGGGGTGCCGCGGCCCCCAGGCACAGTGCAGCTGTCCACGGCACCTGAAAACGACCGCTGTCCGCGGTGCTGAACTCCGCCAGGCCGCTGTCTGTGGTGCTGAACCGCTCTACCCGGCCAGCTGGGCACATCGGTTCACATTCTCTGCCCAGACGGTCTCATCTGCCACAGCCCAGGGTCTCCCAGCGAACACCCTCACAGGGGTGGCACTAGCAGGGTGACTGGTTATCCTGCCTCTCTCTTGAGGCTCTCGTTCCTCTTCAACGTTACACGGAGATGGTAAACTCACCAACAGCTTGGACAAGCACTGTCTTCCTGGCAGCTTTCATCCTATTCTCCCCAGCATCTTCATTGTCTGTGTAATGTTTGTAGTGACAGGCTCTTCGGCCCTCTTCTTTCTTCTCTCTTCCTGCGTCAAATCCGCCCCCCACCACTGCACCATTGCTCATTGTGGATGACAAAACCCTTATGAATGGAGTGACTTCTGTGGCAATGACGTTTCCTGTGAAATGTGCACCCTGGAGTGAATTTGGAAGACTGAAAGACTTTGCCCTTTGCTTTTGTCAGGGTTCCTCCCAGTGTGGATTGCGAGCTAGCACTCCACTGCTGGCAGGTGCTTCCCCCATGAGCTGTGGCCTGTGAGAGCTGCAGGGAGCATCTGGGGGGAATCATAGAATAGTTAGGGTTGGAAAGGACCTTAAGATCATCTAGTTCCAACCCCCCTGCCAAGGGCAGGGACACCTCACACTAAACCACCATGCAAAGCTGTGCCCTTCCTGTGGAATCCCAGAGTAAAAATGGTTGTACCAAATGCTGACCTATCCTGATGATGTTGTGGTTGGCCCAGTCATGCAACCTGCAAACAGTGAGTTATGGGGTGAGGAAGAAAGGCCAAATTTCTGCTCTCCTGCAGTTTTGGGGTGACCAAAAAGCATATAGAGGTGCTCATAGAAATGCCTGAACATCAGATGGGCTCAGTACTGACATCTCCAAGGCATACAGTTTTGTATTTCCCTCTCCTTCTGCTGTTTCAGTGGGTTGGAGGGAGGTCTTGGGGCAGGGCAGAATATGTGCTGGGTTTCCCAGCATAGAGCAGCTCTGGTATCCATGGGATGTGGTACTTGCACTTTGTACATTGGAGTGATGTGGCCTGCAGGAACCTGGGGCTGCAGGCAAGGGCTTTCCTGCAGCAGTAGCAGGCGGATCCCAGCGCTGCCCCATGGTACCAGAGACAGAGGAGAGAGTGGAGAACCACCTTCTCTCAGAACACCTTCTCCAAGCTGAGGTTCTTCACCCCAGCACAGTCCTGCTCCTTTTGGGGTAGTAGGAATCCCCGAAACCTTGCCTGCCCATTTCCCTGGCCATGTAGAGCCTTGCCTAGGCTCCCACCACTGCTGGTTGGAGCCTCCCTGTGCTCAGAAGCCCTGAATCCCTGTCTGTCTATTTGAAGTGACTTCCCAGCTCACTCACACTTGAGGGTTTCTGTGAGCCAGACAGGCGGCCCCAGTGCCTGGTGCAGGGGGACCTGGCTCAGCTTTCCAAGGCAGGACAGGAAAGCTGCTGAATCCACTCAGCCCCCCTGAACACGGCCTCAGGGACCAGCCGAGGTCTGAGCTGGTTGGAACCATTGCCAACACCTCCCGCTGGCTGCATTTCAGACCGGCGACTTGTCAGCATCTGTCTCCTCCCATGAGTGTCCTCCGGGGCTCCCGAGACCCCGGGCTGCCCCTGTGCCACCACCTGCCCTCTCCCCTGGGGACAACCAGCGTGCTGAACGGCTCTGGCTGTGGGCTCCATGCTGGAGCGACAGCCTTCCCGTGCCGCCTGGTAATTATCTGTTTGGATTTGTGCTGTGTGGCTGTGTTAGACACCCTGGTGCATGTTCTGTTTGCTTCCCTAATTGCTGCCAAGCACCGAGCTGCTGGTTTTAAGTTTCTTCCTTCTTTCCCCTCCTCTTCTCCTGCTTTCAAGAGAATTTAACACACGTCCAAGCGTCAGAGGCCCAGCTCTTCTGTTGGGCAGAGTGAGCAGAGGCAGCAGAGGCTGCATCCGAGTGGGGAGTGGCGCCAGACTGTCTGCACAGGGCCGGGCTCATCCCCAGAGGCCACCAGGCCGGGCTGTCTGTCACTCACACTAATGGAGAGGCTTCAGCAGCTCCCACCAGTCCTCTCGCACAGCCCTGTCCTGATATCACCAGGAAATGCCATGTCCCACACATCCCATGGGGTTTTGTGGCTGTGCCAAAAATTTCATAGTGCCTTTTGGGTGCCTGATTCACCCCCCAGCCCTGGCTGACCCAGGAGGGCTGTGAGGGTGCTGTGAGAGTGAAAGTGATGGGCTGGGGGCAGCAGGGATCTAGGCTGCACCCCACTTAGGAGCCACCTCCCCCAGACTGAATGGAGCATCCAGAGAGCCCATGGACCTGGGCTATGAGCATCACCAGCTGGGACACTCCTCCCTCGGTGCCCCTCCATCAGGGCCTGGCCATCTCCATCCCAAATCAAGTGGTTAAAATTATACTCTCACTTTTAGCTTGGTCTGGGGGAAGCTGGCAATGGAGGGAGTCCTCAGGTCACATTAGACACATCCGGATGATGTGCCAGCCATCCCTTGGGACTTGGGAAGCATGTTCCTGTTTCCTGGTCCCTGGGCTGGAAGCCACTTTTGCTGGGCTCCAGCTCATCCCCAGGCACCAGCTGGGGGAGGAGGGGGGGCAAGCCCCCATCAATTATTCACCTCTGTATTTATAGAGGACAGTGTGTTGAATAATGGATGGTGGGTACGGAGGGCGCTGGAAGCTGGGCACTGCCACTGCAATATTTATTGGCCTGCTCTGCTGGAGCCGCCTGACTGCCACAGGGCTCAGCAGGGCTATGGCAGGCATGGGCTCACTGCCCAGTGCCTGGCTGGCACGGTGAGCATGGGCAGCTCTGCCACTACCACTGCCTGCTCTGCCCTCCACAGACATGCTGCAAGGGCTGGAGCAGCTCTGCTCTGGAGGCAGGCTGAGAGAGCTGGGCTGGTTCAGCCTGGAGAAGGGAAGGCTCCTTAAGGGGAGGCCTTAGAGCAGCTCCAGTGCCTAAAGGGGCTGCAAGAAACCTGGAGAGGGGCTTTGGACAAGGGCCTGTAGGGACAGGACAAAGGGGAATGGCTTTATCCTGACAGAGGGAAGTTTGAGATGAGCTCTTAGGCAGAAGTTCTTCCCTGTGAGGGTGCTGAGGAGCTGGCACAGGGTGCCCAGAGAAGCTGTGGCTGCCCCATCCCTGGCAGTGTTCAAGGCCAGGCTGGACGGGGCTTGAAGCAACCTGGTCTGGTGGAAGGTGACCCTGCCCTTGGAAGGGATTTGGATCAGGATGAGCTTTAAGGTCCCTTCAATCCAAACTATTCCATGATTCTATGATCATGCTCCATCTGCCACTGGTTGCTGGAGCCCAGGCTCTGAGAGGGATGGGAATTTCTGGGGATAAATCCCCATCCACCCCCATTATGGGGGACACCAGGGCCATGCAGCTTCCTGGAGGATCCCACTCGGGGCCCAGCAGCTCTTCACTGTCTGGTCCCCTGTGCCACTCTGCACAGGGACCTCCAGGGTCTCCCTCCCTGTTGGTGCCATGATGTCCCCCAGCCCTGTCCACTCTTCCTGCCTGCTCTCCCTGCCAGACCAGCAGCCTCTCAGCCCTCATCCCTGTGTTGCAGAGAGACCTGTGGAAGATGTCGAACCCGAGAAACGGCGACACCAAGCCCCCATGTTTGCCCCGCAATGGACTGGTGAAGATCCCCACGCAACCCAACGGCCTCGGCTCCGCCAGCATCACCAAAGGCACCCCCGCTGTCAAAAACCGCCTGTGCCAGCCTTCCTCCGTGCCTGCCATCCTCAGCCCAGCCTTAGCGCACCGCAGCGACCTGCCCATCCCCAGTCTGGCCTCCCCACTCTCCTTGGCCACTCTGGCAGGCGTCTCCTCCCCTCCCGGCGCTTCCTTGGTGGGACTGAATACGAGCGAAGGCTCGGAGCAGCCCTCTCCAGAGCGGCTGCCTGGCTCGCCCTCGGAGAGGCAGCTGGCGGTGGACGAGAAGATCCTCAACCGCTTGTTCTGGTACTTTTCGGCGTGCGAGAAGTGCGTGCTGGCTCAGGTGTGCAAGGCATGGCGGCGGGTGCTCTACCAGCCCAAGTTCTGGGTGGGCTTGACACCTGTCCTGCACACCAAAGAGCTCTACAATGTCCTGCCTGGTGGGGAGAAGGAATTTGTCAGCCTGCAGGGCTTTGCCGTCCGCGGCTTCGAAGGCTTCTGCCTCGTGGGTGTCTCTGACCTGGACATTTGTGAGTTCATTGACAACTACCCCCTCTCCAAGAAGGGGGTCAAGTCCATGAGCCTTAAGAGGTCGACCATCACGGATGCAGGGTTGGAGGTAGGTGACCCCTGTGTGGCGACCAGGGTAGCTGAGATATGGCAATGGTGGGTCCTCCCAGTAGCCCTGGGGACACATGCTTGGGCAGAGCTTTCACCAGCCACAGGCATGGAGCAGGAAGGTGTCATGGCCATCCCATCCACAGCAGCATTGGAGGCAGGCAGCACTGGGAGTCCCTGCATGTGGTCAGGGCAGGAGGGTGGGCTGCAGCCTGTGCTGTGGTCGCAGGCATGGGGTGAGGATGCATTCGGGGGGTGTCATCCTTACTGCCCACTGATGCTTCCTGCACATGCTGCTGGGAAAGCAAAGCTGTATGAGGTGGCCATGACACCAGGTGATGGGTGTGGGCGATGAGCTGGATACTGGGGACAGGGACATCCCTGCTGGCAGGGGGCTGTGGGTCAGTTGGAGATGGGGCAACTCGTGGTCCTGCACAGAGCCAAGCAACATCCCCAGAGAGGTCCCCTGCCCTGCACCATGGCCTAACACAGCACCAGCTGCTCTGTGGCCACATCCTACCCAAGCGTTGCCCATGATGGGAGTGGTATTAATCCTGCCCCTGTCTACAGCACCAGGTACAGAGCAGGGGCCATGACCAGGGATCCATGCCTGTCCCCTCTCATTTCCCACCAATGCTGGCATAGAATCAGAATAATTTGGGTTGGAAGGGACCTTCAAAGTTCATTTAGTCCAACCCCCCATGTCCTAGAACAGGACACTGCTCCAGCACCAGGGCAGTCCCACTGCAAAGGCTGGACCCAGTCAAGACTGGTGACAGTGGAAAGGCTCAAAGGGAGCCAGTGCTGCGCAGGGTGACAGCAGTGCCCAGCATGCCCTGACGTTCTGCCCCTTGCAGGTGATGTTGGAGCAGATGCAAGGTGTGGTGCGGCTGGAGCTGTCAGGATGCAACGACTTCACGGAGGCCGGGCTGTGGTCCAGCCTCAACGCCCGCATCACAGCGCTGAGCGTCAGCGACTGCATTAACGTGGCCGACGACGCCATTGCCGCCATCTCGCAGCTCCTGCCCAACCTCACCGAGCTCAACCTGCAAGCCTACCACGTCACGGACACGGCGCTCGCCTACTTCACCGCCAAGCAAGGCTACACCACCCACACCCTGCGCCTCAACTCCTGCTGGGAGATCACCAACCACGGCGTGGTCAACATGGTCCACAGCCTGCCCAACCTGAGCGTCCTCAGCCTCTCGGGCTGCTCCAAGGTGACCGATGATGGCGTGGAACTGGTGGCTGAGAACCTGCGGAAGCTGCGCAGCCTCGACCTCTCTTGGTGCCCTCGTATCACTGACATGGCCCTGGAGTACATCGCCTGTGACCTGCACAAGCTGGAGGAGCTGGTGCTCGACAGGTATGGTGCTGTGCCGGCCTGAGCTATGCTGTGCCAACCTTTGCCATGATGTGCCTTGTCAAGCCATGCCATGCCATGCCATGCCATGCTGCATCATGCTGAGCGTACCATGCCAAGCCAAGCCATGCTTTACCATGTCAAGCCATGCCATGCCATGCCATGCTGCATCATGTTGAGCCATGCTAAGCCATGCTGTGCCATGCTGGAAGCAATGGGTGCAATGCGTGGCCATGGTCTGGGGACACCCATGGGTGCTCTGCTCCCGACCAGCCCTGTCACCCTGTGTCCCATCAGGTGCGTGCGGATCACCGACACCGGCCTCAGCTACCTGTCCACCATGTCGTCCCTACGGAGCCTCTACCTGCGCTGGTGCTGCCAGGTAGGTGTGGGACATGGCTGTGCCTGTCCTGGCTGGCATGGTGGGGAGGGCAGAGTGGCTGGCACTGTCCTGGGGACAGGCCATGAGTTCAGGGTGGGTGCCCTGCACCAGCTGGGTCCCTCATGACTTGGTGTTAGGAAGTGGGGTTCTCCTGTGAGCTCAGCAGGACTCAGCCCCAGCACCCAGCTCCTTACCCCCTGACCCAGCATCCCTCACCCTGCTCAGGCTCCCTGCCCCAGCACCCAGCATCCTGCCTCAGCACTGCTGAGCCCCCATGGTGGCCATCCCCCATTTGTCCCCACCATTTGTCCCCCCCATTCCCACTCTGTTTTCTTTTCCAGGTGCAGGATTTTGGCCTGAAGCATCTTCTGAGCATGGGCAGCCTGCGCCTCCTCTCTCTGGCTGGTGAGATCCTTTCCCTTGCTATCCTGGGAATGGGGTGGCCAGGACCCCATGGGGCTGGGGAGACAATGGAAAGGGACAGCCTTGGGATACCTTGGGGGACAGCCAGCTTCCTCCCAGGCATCCTCCCTGTGGATGGGTCCACAACAGGGCTCTCGGGGTGCTGGTTTATTTGGGTGCTGCTGTTTTGGGGGTGACAGTGCACATTGTCCTCTTGCAGGCTGCCCCTTGCTGACCACCACAGGGCTGTCAGGGCTGGTGCAGCTGCAGGAGCTGGAGGAGCTGGAGCTGACCAACTGCCCCGGTGCCACCCCAGAGCTCTTCAAGTACTTCTCCCAGCACCTCCCGTGCTGCATGGTGATCGAGTAGTGCTGGCCCTGGCCGCCCCGCTCCCGCTGCCACTCCATCTGACATCACCTATCCCCTTTCCATCTGTTCGGGGATGCAAAAGACACTGTTGAATACAACCAATCCCGGACATCCCCTGCATTGACATCCCGAGGGGCACGTGGCTCTGCGGGGACATGAGGACAGTGTCACCCCTTGCCAGAGCCCCCCCGGGCACCCTGTAAATTCCCCACACACTGCCAACATCGCCCGTCCTTCACCCAGTGTCCTGCCAATCCCTTCTGGACAGACAAATGGACATCATGGAAACCCGAAGTGGGAAGGCAACAGTGGTGTTACCCCCTCTGGCTGCATCCTGCTCCCCCTCTGCCCAAGGGCCAAATGGGTGCATGGCCCTGCCGCCAAGGATGCTCCTGGGGACCAAAGGATGCTCCCAGGGACCAAAGGATGCTCCCAGGGATGGGCGAGAGGAGGATGCTTATTTTTGGCACCCATGGGTAGCGGTGGAGGCCGGATGGGTCCCCTTGCATTCCCAGAGCAGGTCACTGAGCCACCCCCCCCTCATGCTGCGTGTCTCCCCGCGCCCCCAGTTCTGCCCTTGGGATGCCTGGCGCTTTCTCCTGGTGAATAGGATGTTTCTCTGCGCCCGCCCGCTGCCCTCGCATGCTCGCTTGCTTCAGTCTTGTGCTACAGCAGGCTCTGGGGTACCCGGGGGGATGGTGACAAGTGGCAGCCTCCACTTGGCTCTTCCATATGGTTTCAACGTGGCCAGATCCTGCCTCCGGGTTCTCCCGGTTCCCCCCTCGCCTTGGGGACGCCGCTGCACCCTGGTTTACGTGGGGTTGGTGGGGTTACATCGACGCCGACGAGTGACCCGTTCGGCTGGGATGGCGCATCCAGGGGACCGGGGCCAGCTCTGAGCCACCGCGGACACACCGGCAGCGCGGAGCGGAGGTGGGAGGCGGCATTTGGGACACACTGCCACCGCCAGCACGCTTCCAGCTGAAAAGCCATCACCCGACGCCGGCGGCAAGCGGGGGACAGAGGACGAGCAGAGCACGGGCACGGGGCTGGGGTGACCACAGGGATCTGGCGCGGGATGGGGCTCGGTGGCCGTCCCCGCTGCCACACCGGCTGCCTGCACGGACATGGACACGGACGCGGGCACGGGCACGGACACGGACACGCTTTCGGTTTGTTTTGCCTTTGTACCGGCCGGGAAGGAACTGCTGCACCAACCACCGCCTCCGCTCCCTCCTTTGTCCAAAATGCCCTTTTCTGGCCCCAAAATGGTGAAAGAATCCTCTTGGCCTTGGAATAGGGTTTGGGGTGCGTCTGGAGCCACCGGGGCTGTGGGGCAGGGAGCAGCCTGCAACCCCAAAACCCACCGGTGCCTGTAGGACATGGGTGTGAGGGGCTGGGGACGGGGCTGTGGTACACGGAGGGTCCCCCCACGGAGGGGGAGACAGCAGCAGGGGACAGCTGCAGTTGGGGAGTGTCGTCAGCCCTGCTCACCCCCACGGTCCCACATCCCCAGAACAGGCACAGCACTGGGGCTCGGGTGTCCCCATACCCCCCTCTGCAGCCCTCCATGACAGCGCAGTCACATACGCCCCCCACCCCCTCCTTGCACTCTCAACCCCTACACGTCAGTGTAGCCCTGTAACTGCCTGCATATCAGGCTCCCATGTACCCCTAAACCCTCGTGTACCTCCATACCCCAGAGCTCCTCCAAACCCCCCAAGCAGCCCCACACCTCAGTGCAAGTCCATATCCCCCCAGTGTATCCCTGCATCCCCAATGTACCCCATATCCCTTTGACACCCTCATTCCCCTCCGTGTACCTCCACCCGTAATGCACTCCATATCCCACCGACACCCCCATTTTCCCCCTGCACTCCCACACCCAATTCATCCCGTATCTCCCCAGCACTCCCATTCCCCCACTGCACTCTCACCCCAACGCACCCCATACCCTCCTGACACCCCCTTTCTCTCCACGGTACCTCCAAACACTGCACCCCGCGTCCCCCTGACATCCCCACCCCAGTTCTCCCCATATGTCCCCATGATACCCCCATACCTCTCAGCACCCCGATTTCCCCTCGGCACCCCCCAATTCACCCCATTCCCCCCGCTCCCCCCGTTCCGCGCCGCGGGGCACGGGGCGAATTACGGGCAGGGCTTGGGATGGGACGCGCGCACCTTCCCGGCGGAAGGGGGCGTGGCCCGGCGGAAGGGGGCGTGGCCCGGCGGAAGGGGGCGTGGCCCGGCGCTCGTTTCCGTGTCGGCGGCGTCGGCTGTGGCCGAGTATAGGGTACGGCGTCGGGGGACTCTGAGGGCACTGAGCAGGCTCTGAGGGCACTGAGCGTGGCAGAGGACCCGGAATAGGCTCTGAGAGGTCTGAAGGGGCCCTGAGGGGGCTGTGGGGCAGGATCGGGCTATGAGGGGGCCCTGAGTGCCAAGAGGGAGCCCTTAGGAGGCTCTGAGCAACCTAGAAGGGGTCCTGAGGAGGCCTTGAAGTGGCTGTGGGTCAGGGGCGAGCCCTGAGGAGGGGGAGTGTGGGCTCAGGGGAACTGGGGGGGGGAAGGTGCAATGCCAGGGCAGGGGCTCAGCCTGGCTCGGGGGCGGTTGGTTTGTGGTGGCCTTTGGCCATCCCGGAGCAGCTGGCCAGCGCCCTGGCTCGCTCCGGTGCCCAAGGGGAGCTGCTGGCCCCTCTGCTAGCAAGCAGGGTGAGCCCCTCTGCCTCCTGCAGGGGTTTGGGGCACGAGGAACGCCTCATGGAGATGACTCAACCTCCTGCTGGAGACTCTGCTCACCTTCAGCCCACGACACTGCAGTCGACATCCCGTAGTGTCACCAACAATCACTGAAGTAAGAAGGGAACCAGGAACCCAGGAAGGGTTTCAGGAACTCTCTGGGAGGGACTTACAGAAGGCAGCAGGAGGAGAAGCCCAGTGTGGGGCCATATCTCTGTTCCCACAGGTCTCAGCCAGGCTTTAGCCTCTTACCTCCTGTTGATGTGGCTACAAAAAGCTGTGGTTGGAGCTGCCTGGTACTGCCAGGAGCCACGGGAGCCGAGCCTGTCCCTTCCCAGCTCTGGCTGAGGTGGAGCAGGGCAGCCGTGCGAGCGTGAATGCAGCCAGTGAGGACACGAGCCTCCGAGCCAGCTCCTGGAGAGGGGAGTGCGCCCCAAGGACAGCCATGGAGAAGATGGCCAGGGTCACCACGGCCCTGGGGGGCAATGCCCTGACAGGCCGGACCATGTTCTGTCACCTGGACGCCCCTGCCAATGCAATCAGCGTGTGCCGCGATGCTGCCCAGGTGGTGGTGGCCGGCCGCAACATCTTCAAGATCTACTCCATCGAGGAGGAGCAGTTTGTGGAGAAGCTGAACCTCCGCGTCGGCCGCAAACCCTCCCTGAACTTCAGCTGCGCCGATGTGGTGTGGCACCAGATGGACGAGAACCTGCTTGCCACTGCTGCCACCAATGGCGTGGTGGTCACCTGGAACCTGGGCAAGCCGTCCCGCAACAAGCAGGACCAGCTCTTCACAGAGCACAAGCGCACCGTCAACAAGGTCTGCTTCCACCCCACCGAGGTCTACATGCTCCTCAGCGGCTCCCAGGATGGCTACATGAAGTGCTTCGACCTGCGCAAGAAGGACTCTGTCAGCACCTTCTCTGGTAGGAGCATGGGCTGTTATTTGTCCCCTTACTCTGTTGAGAGGCAGAGATTGTGGCTTTGCCCTTTCCCTGTTCCCAGGGGGAGGCTTTGCTCAGGAGTGGGTGTCTGGAGCAGGCAGGGAGGAGCTTTTTGGTGTTTTTTTTTCAGCATTCCAGTGCCTAAAGGGGCTCCAAGAAAGCTGGAGAGGGGCTTTGGACAAGGGCCTGTAGGGACAGGCCAAGGGGGAATGGCTTTAACCTGACAGAGGGGAGACTGAGATGAGCTCTTAGGCAGAAGCTCTTCCCTGTGAGGGTGCTAAGGCGCTGGCACAGGGTGCCCAGAGAAGCTGTGGCTGCCCCATCCCTGGCAGTGTTCAAGGCCAGGTTGGATGGGGCTTGGAGTAACCTGGTCTAGTGAAAGGTGTCTCTGCCCATGGCAGGGGGTTGGGACTGGATGAGCTTTAAGGTCCCTTTCAATCCAAACCATTCCATGATTCTGACGGTTTTGGCTGCTCAGTGGGCTGGCTCTGCAGGGAGGTTGAAGGTGGCCGCATCACTCCCTGCTTCCTCTCCTCCCTGGGCTGGGGACCCCCATGGCTGTTCCAGTGGGGTTTTTAGCCTTGCTGAAGCTTGTCCCAGCACACCTCACCCTCTGTGCCCACTCAGGCCAGTCGGAGAGTGTGCGGGACGTGCAGTTCAGCATCCGGGACTACTTCACCTTTGCTGCCACCTTTGAGAACGGGAACGTGCAGCTATGGGACATCCGCCGGCCCGACCGCTATGAGAGGATGTTCACAGCCCACAATGGACCAGTCTTCTGCTGCGACTGGCACCCAGAGGACAGGTTTGTTTGGAGCTGGGCCCTGCCAGCTCTCCAGCCTCAGCACAGGCGAGGGAGGCCCTAAAAATGGGGCTGGGGGAAAAGCAGGGTCTCTTGATACCCTGCCCCCTTGTGTCAGGGGCTGGGCTGTTGATGGATGATGGGAGCAATGATCGCTTTGAGGATTTGGGGGGGAGGGGTTGGGGTGTTTTGGCTTTGTTTTTTGACAGATGATTGGCCCTGGATGGGCCTCAGAATGTTTGGGAATAGCAAGCTGGTTTGCCCCCACGCCAGGGCAGGCTTTTGCTTGGGTGCTGGGTTTGGGGAGAGCACTGCATGGCTGCTCTGGGACACCGCTTCCTTGTGTTTGGTCAGGCCTTGCTTGTGTCTGATCGTGTTTCCCTCCTGCCTTTGCCTGGAGGCAGTTGGGGTGTGTGTGGAAATAGCTGTTGTGGTATGTGGGTCCCTCCTTGCTCCCTGTCAGGCAGTGCTGCAACTCATCATGAGCTCTCTAGAGGCCCTGAAGTCTGTTCATAACTGGGCCTTTTCCCTATCTGCTGGCCCTGACAAGTGGAAACTAGGGATAGGGGGAACTGGTCTGTCTGGGAGCCCTTCAGATGAGCGTGGCTCAAAGATGCGGGGCCTTAAATGGGGCCAGGAAGGAGAGGTGTTGCCTGACCTGGTTGTTGGAGAGTGGAGGTGTTAAGGCAGCACGTGAGAGGAACAATCCATTGGCATGTCTGTGTTGTGTGTGTTCCTGTGCCACTGTGGGAAAGAAGAGATGAACAAGCACAGATCCTGGCCCAAGCTGGCATCTAACCATCTCTCCTCCATCCTTCTCCAGGGGCTGGCTAGCAACAGGCGGACGGGATAAGATGGTGAAGGTGTGGGACATGAACACTACGCGGGCGAAGGAGATCTACTGTGTGCAGACCATCGCCTCGGTGGCGCGGGTGAAGTGGCGCCCGGAGTGCAAACACCACATCGCCACGTGCTCCATGATGGTGGACCACAACATCTACGTCTGGGACGTGCGGCGGCCCTTCATCCCCTCTGCCATGTTTGAGGAGCACAAGGACGTCACCACGGGCATCGTGTGGCGTCACCTCCACGACCCCTACTTTCTCCTGTCGGGCTCTAAGGACAGCACCCTCTACCAGCACATATTCAAGGATGCCAGCCAGCCCATTGACAGGGCCAACCCTGAGGGCCTATGCTACAGCCTCTACGGGGACCTGGCCTTCGCTGCCAAGGAGAGCCTCATCTCCTCTGACTCCAACCGCAAGCCCTACATTGGTGACCGGCGGCACCCTATCTTCTTCAAGCGCAAGCTGGACCCCACGGAGCAGTTTGAGTACATCTCCTCCTCCAGTGCCCTCAGTGTCTTCGAGACAGATGTGGAGAGCGGCAGCATGGACTGGTTTGTGCACACGGCCAAGCAGTATGCACTGGCCGGCCGGCCCCTGCCTGAGCTCTGCGACCACAATGCCAAGGTGGCCAAGGGCTTGGACCGCAACCAGGTGAGGCCAGGGCTGCAGGCTCTCTTTTGAGACCAGGGCTGGTGCTGAGGTTGAAGGGTGTTCAACCCGATCTGGGTGGCAGCTCCGTGACTTCTGCCTGGCACCAAACCTGTTGCCTACAACAAGCGTAGATCATCGCTCAGACTATTGAGCCCCCCACGAGCCTGTCCAGCTTTAGAGTTTGCTGTCAGGCACGTGGCTACACAGGGTTTGTAACTTGTCAGGGTCTGACTCCAGCTCTCTCATGCAGGTGGCTCAAACTTGGACAATGCTGCGCATTATCTACTCCAGCCTCGGCACAGTGTCGTCCACCAACCTCAACCACAGCATGGGGAAGGGCAGCACCACCCTTCCCCTCATGAACAGGTAACGGGGGCTGGAGCTGTAGCCAGCCCCGCAATGGAAGCAGGGACACTCTTCCCAGCCTCAGGTCATTCTGGTTTGCAGGTTGGCATCGTTTGAATGCAGCCCATTCTTCATGTGGGAGTGACAAGTGATGGCCAGCCCAGGCCTGAGCCCTGCAGCCTTGTGCTCTGCTCCCTGTCCTCCTTAAACAAAGCTTGGAGCTGTGGTGGGGTGTGGGACTGAAACCAGCTTTGTGGTTACTTCATTAGTTACAGTGTCAGGGCTGGGGATGGATAAACTGTCTCACTGCTGTCGTGGAGAGGTTGTCTTCTACCTTTCAGAGGGAGAGGACAGCTCTGTGAGCTGTTCTCTGGCATGGAGAGCCCCACTGTGGGCTGATGGAGCAGGAAGACTTGTTTTTCTTCTTCTTGATGACCAAAAAGTGAGGGGTGAGGACTCCATGTTAGCTGTCAGACCTTGCAGGGCCAGGTTCACACGGTGAGTGGCAAATCCTCAAGTAACATCAAAGGAAATGCTCTCCTCGGCCAAGCCCTGCATCCAGCAAGTTCCTGTCTGTCCCTGATTTCAACAGTGTAGGCAGCACACTGAAGAGCTCAGCTGTCCTTCAGCCCCATTCCCTTCCATGATTGAGCAAGTCCAGAAGAGGCCACAGAGATGCTGCAAGGGCTGGAGCAGCTCTGCTCTGGAGCCAGGCTGAGAGAGCTGGGCTGGTTCAGCCTGGAGAAGAGAAGGCTCCTTAAGGGCAGGGGAGGCAGCTTCTGGTGCCTACAGGGCCTACAAGAAAGCTGGAGAGGGGCTTTGGACAAGGGCCTGTAGGGACAGGACAATGGGGGATGGCTTTAACCTGAGAGAGGGGAGACTGAGGTGAGCTCTTAGGCAGAAGTTTTTCCCTGTGAGGGTGGTGAGGCGCTGGTGCAGGGTGCCCAGAGAAGCTGCGGCTGCCCCATCCTGCCCAGCTGGGGGCAGTGTTCAAGGCCAGGTTGGATGGGGCTTGGAGCAACCTGGTCTAGTGGAAGGTGTCCCTGCCTGTGGCAGGGGGTTGGGACTGGATGAGCTTTAAGGTCTCTTCAGCCCAAACCATTCCATGATTCCTTCTCTGTGTCTGTGAAGGTGGGGAGCACTGGTGCTTTGCAGACAGTAAACCATCATTCATTAAGGCAGCTCCTGAACCTGCCTCTGAGGTGAAGGTAAATGTTAAAGGAGGGAGTCAAGAACCTGGGCTGAGCTCACAAACCTTCAGGAAGATGCCAAGTGGGGCAGCTGACTTCTGTGCTCTTGGGGAAATTGCCCTATCTTGGGTTTCACCATTCAAGTTGCAACTGGAAACCTCTATCCAGGCTGTTTGCTGGCTAGAGCAGAAGCTGTAAACTTCTGTGACTGAAATTTATCTTGTTTCTCAGCTTTAACCTGAAGGATATCCCCTCCGGGCTGGCCAATGAGTCCAGACTGGACCGTAGCAAAGGAGAAAGCCGCTCGGAAAACATCCTCATGGATTCCTCCTCCACCCTGATGAACAATGAGGGTAACGTTCATGGGGCAGGGGCAGTCCAGGTCCTACAGCTCTTCCCTCTGTAGCTGTAGATATATGATAACCCAGTGAATTTACCCTGCACATTGTGGGGCTTAGACCTGCTGCAGCCCCCATGTGCAGCCTGTGAACCCGGAGTGCTGCAGACGGGCAGTCTGCCCCTGTGGGCCCTGTGATGGTGGCTGCGGAGTCAGGAACGCGACCATGGTATGGAGCTCAGACACAGACCTGCATATGGGGCAGGACACGAGGGAGCATGCTTTTGACAACAGCCTGTAGGGACAGGACAAGAGAAAGCTTTAACCTGACAGAGGAGAGATCGAGATGAGCTCTTAGGCAGAAGCTTTTCCCTGTGAGGGTGCTGAGGCGCGGGCACAGGTTGCCCAGAAAAGCTGTGGCTGCCCCATCTCTGGCAGTGGGGTTGGAACTGGATGAGCTTTAAGGCCCTTTCCAACACAAACCATTCAGTGATTCTATGATCCAGCCATGCGTCCAAGGCGGGAATGAGCTGATTTCTCTCTCCCTTATCACACAGACAATGAGGAGACGGAGGGCAGTGATGTCCCTGCAGACTACCTGCTGGGAGATGTGGAGGCGGATGAGGATGACCTGTATATGATGGACCATGAGAACCCACATGGTGAGTGCACAGTGGGTGCTGGGAAGTGTTCCCTGGACCAGGCAGGGAACTGGCCTTCCCTTCTCATTCCTGAAACTCATTGCAGCTGAAGAGCAGGAATACAGCCTTCCCCAGGAAGCCTTCCCCCTGCGCCATGAGATCGTGGACAACCCATCGGCCTTGGACCACCTGCAGGACAAGGCTGACTCCCCTCACGTCAGCGGCAATGAGGCTGAGACGGTGTCGCTGACCCCTGTGGAGTCCTTCTCCCTCATCTCTATCTCCCATTCACTGTATGAGAACCGCCTGCCCTCAGACTTCTTCAACCCCATCGTGCGGGACACACTCCTCTTCTATGCCGAGCAAGGAGATGTGCAGACGGCCGTATCCGTCCTCATTGTGCTGGGGGACCGCATCCGCAAGGAGATCGATGAGCAGACACAGGTAGATCCTGGGAATCCCCTTCCTGGCTGTGTCAGAACTGAGCCTTCACTTCCAGGGAAATTGGTGTGATTGTGAGGTGACTCTGTAGTGGGACCCAGGGGTGGTGTATCCCAATGTGATGGGATCCTGCCTGGCCTCTGGGCACCTCCCTTCTCCTCCAGGCTGGCTCTAACCTTGGGTGGGCAGCTTCAGGACTCCAGCAGGGACCCAAGGGGCTGTCTGAAGGGGGATGTGGCCTTGGCCTGTTGATTTGGGGAAGGATGCCTCTTCCCGTCCCCACAGAGCACTTCCTCCCTTCCCTTTGGGATGCAAGGCTTGAGTCCTCAGGAGGTTTTGGGGAGTTGTCAAGGCTTGTATGTGTGCAACCATCCCCAGGAGCACTGGTACACGTCCTACATCGACCTGCTGCAGCGCTTCCAGCTCTGGAACATCTCCAACGAGGTGATCAAGCTGAGCACATGCCGTGCCATCAACTGCCTCAACCAGGCGTCCACTACCCTGCACATCAACTGCAGCAACTGCAAGCGGCCCATGAGCAACAGGGGCTGGATCTGCGATCGGTGAGGGCAGGGAGGTGGGGATCTCCAAGGGGAGGCCCAGGGGGGCAGGAGGATGGGGTAGGTTCCTCCTGCTCCCCGGTGTTGCCCTCCCCAGGGCTGCCCCGCCCATGCTCCCCGCTCTGTCCATGCAGATGCCGGCAGTGCGCCAGCATGTGTGCCGTCTGCCACCACGTCGTGAAGGGGCTCTTCGTGTGGTGCCAGGGCTGCAGCCACGGCGGACACCTCCAGCACATCATGAAGTGGCTGGAGACCAGCTCCCACTGCCCTGCGGGCTGCGGCCACCTCTGCGAATACACCTGAGCAGCACTGCCCGGCCGGGGAGGCTGCGGGCAGGCAGGCATAGCTCCCCGCCCCGTGCCTCCCTCTGGTATTTATTGTGTGTAAACTGGGGCCCTGTGTGCGCCCAGCCCCCTGCCCGGCACTTTTGTACTGAATTAAAACACCAGCTGAACTGAGCTCTGTCTCTTGTCTGTGCGTATCCTGCCCGCAGCGGGGCCTGGGGCTCGGTCCCGGTCCCGGTCCCGGTCCTAGTCTCGGTCCCGGTCCCGGTCCTAGGTACTCTGCAGCCTGTGGTGCCCGCGTTCCCGTTGCCCCTTTAAGATGCCGTGGCCCCTTCAAGACATCGTGGCTCCTTTGAATCATGGCCCCTGCGGGGACCCGTAGCTGCGCGCCCAGCCAATGGCGGAGCAGCCCGCGATGGCTGCCGGGAAGCTTAGTCCGCCGGTATCCCAGGTGCCGGTCCGTGATGTTGGCGGAACGGCGGCTGCTCCTGCTGCTGCTGCTGCTGGCCTGGGCCCGGCCCGCGGCATGCAAGGACCAGCCGGGCGGCGGCTGGTGAGCGCAGGGGGCGGAGCTGGGCCGGTGCTGGTACCGGTACCGAGCCCGGGACCGAGCCCGGGACCGAGCCCGGTACCGAGCCCGGTGGCGAGCGGAGCCTCCCATTGCAGGCTGCTGGGCACAGTGCCGGAGGAGCAGCGGTGCACCGTGGAGCGGGCAGACGCCTCCCTCACCTACTCCCTCTTCCTGCAGCGGTATGGGCAGGCCGCTAAACCGAGAGGGGGTCCCAGGCGGGGGTGCAGGGAGAGAAGGAGGGAGGCAGGGCCCGGTGCTCCGGCGCCCCGGCGTCCGCTGTGGGGCAGGTCTCGGGGCAGGTCTCGGTGCACTCGCTCGTGCGGGACCCGGTGTGGCTGGTCTCCCCAGGTTCGCCTTCTCCCGTCCGGTCATCCTCCAAGGGCTCACGGACAACTCGGTCAGTGCCGGGACAGGGACCGGGGGGGTCCCGGTCCGACTTGGAGACACACACAAACCCCGGTGTCCCCAGAGCGGCGGCGGCAGCATCAGCCCATCCCCGCTGTGCGCTCCCCCCTCCCCAGGCCTTCCGAGCCTTGTGCACGCGGGAGAAGCTGCTGGCGGCCTTCGGGTCCTCCCCGGTGCGGCTCAGCACGGCCAACACCTACTCCTACCGCAAGGGTGAGCAGCGGGGGTCCGGGACCCGGCGGGCAGAACCTGTCCGGGGGCACCGGCCTGACGCCCGCCCCTGCCCGCAGTGGACATGCCCTTCACGGAGTACGTGGAGCAGCTGCTGGAGCCGCAGGATCCTAGCAGGCTGGGCAGTGGTGGGTAGCATTGTCCCACTCCCCACCACCAGTACCCACTGCCTCGCTGGACTCAACCTCCCCCTCTGCCCCCCCAGACACCCTCTACTTCTTCGGGGACAACAATCTCACGGAATGGGGCCCCCTCTTCCAGCAGTACGTGCCCCCCACCTTCCGCCTCCCGGGCACTAGCCTTGCCTACAGCTTTGGGATCGCAGGTGATTGCCAGCCAGGATGGTGGGTGCGGGCAGCCCGAGGGTGGGGGGATCCTCCCCAGCACCCAACCTCCCCACTCCTGGCATAGGCTCAGGCTCTGGTGTTCCCTTCCACTGGCATGGCCCTGGCTTTTCTGAGGTGATTTTCGGCAGGAAGGTGAGCTCTGGGGGGGTGTATTTAGGGGGGGAAAGGGAAGACCCCAACAGGCATCCCCCAACTTGGGGAATGCTGAGCTCGAGGGGCTAGAGGGGAAACAGGGGACGGGGGGCGGGGGTGTCCCGGTGTCTTCCAGCGCTGGTTTCTGTACCCACCCGAGAAAACACCCCACTTCCACCCCAACGAGACAACACTGGCCTGGCTCCACCACACATACCCCACGCTGCCACAGGCTGAGAGGCCACTGGAGTGCACCCTCCGCCCCGGGGAGGTGAGTACCAGCCAGCCCCACAGCACCCTGGCTCTGCACTCCCCTTGGAGGGGACACCCATGGGCTCACCTGCTCCCTCCTGGCAGGTCCTGTACTTCCCTGACCGCTGGTGGCACGCCACGCTCAACCTGGACACCAGCGTCTTCATCTCCACCTTCCTGGGATAAGGCTGGGAGCACAGAGATACATCCCTGTCCTCCTGCTCCTGCAGCCACCAGGTGTTGGGACCAAGCGCCTGAAGTTTTGGTTTTTACTGATCTTTTCCCTCCCCTTTGGATTAAAGTTGTTCTGCTGTTGTGCTTTGTGTTTTGCTCCATCCCCACCGCCACTGGAGTAGCCTAAGCCCATGGGGACAGTCCCTGGCTCCCGGACCAGGCTCTCCCTGGTCGTCTGCCATGAACCACTCCAGCTTTGGATTTTCCACATTTATTGCTGAAGTAATTTTATTTTCATATATATATTTCTGAAGTTGCCACTTCCAGAGGTGCTCAGAAGCCCGGCAGCACCTGAACACCTGGAGGCTCAGTCGGGTGCAGATCTGGTGGTTATTCTGTTGTTTGTCAAAGGGATTTCAGTAAAAGGAAGAACTTTTTAACTTGGGTGGTTGTCTGTAGGGAACCACGGTCCCAGTGGGTTGAGGGGAAGCGTGAGCCAGCCCAAACCAGCCCGAGGGGGCTGTTGTTTCCCAGGAAAAGCCAAGGCGAGTCCCTTGCCACTCTCACAAGTGGCTGTTTCCAGGGAAGAGCAGGACTCAACCCTGGCCAGGCTGGAGACGGAAACAACTACGTACATGGGGAGGGAAGGGGGCCAGACCAGCATCAGGCGCTCACCCCGGCAAGCTCCTCACAGCACCTCCCTGGCGCAGGATGGGATCTTTGGGGACTGTCAGCTGCTGGAGCTGAGGGGAACGCTGCTCTCTGGGTGATGAAGATGATGATGAGATCTTCCAGGCCGCTGCGATGAGCCAGCCTTCTCCATGGTCAACAAAAGCTGGGGGAGAGGGGAGCCTGGGGAGCCTTCACACCCACCCAGCCACTGCAGCTCCTCAGTAAGGGGAAGTGGTGACAGTGTGCCCTCACCCAGCCACTGCCGGGCCTCTGGGTACCCAGAGCGGAGGGGGAAGAGCCAGAGAGCAAGTTAAGGCCTGGTGCCAGCCACGGGACCACAGCCCCTCAGTAATCCTCCACCCAGCCATTCTCCGAGATGAAGGCGTCGATCACCTCCTTCATGGCGAGGTTGGGGATCAGCTGGTCCTGGGTCAGGGGACTCCGCGTCACCGGATCAAAGTGCCCCACACGCTGCAGGGGAGGACACCTCCGTGTGAACCAGTTACTCCGCGTGCTCAGCCCCGGGGCATCCAGCACAACATGCCGGGGGAGGAAGGAATGGGACAGAGGCACAGTCCCCTCCCATAGTGCCAAGGCCCTGCCAATAGCCACCTCCGCTTTGGGCAGTGCCTGCTGCTTTCCTGCATGTCCCAATGCCTCCCCAGGGAGCTGCCTGGGCAGGCACTCGCGACCAAGCCCAAGGAAGCTTCTGAGCCCTTGGCTGGGCAGGCAGCTGCCTTCAAGCCCAGGCAGGACAGGACTTGGGGAGCCCCCAGTGTTCCCAGCCCAGTGGTACCTGGAGATGCTCCTCGATGTCCTTCCTGTCGTAGGTGATGCCACTGGGCGTGATGCACGGCTCCCGCATCAGCTCAAAACTGATCTTCCCACACAGGTAGTCGGGGATGTCTCGCTTCTGGAGAGAAGCAGAGCTGGGTCAGGAGGGGCTGGGGGAGACCAGCATCAAAGAGAGGGCTGGGAGGTTGTGCTGGATCGGAGCGAGGAGAAAGGAACGTGGCAGAGGTGGGAGCATGGACTGAAGCAGGTTTATGGCGAGCAGCTCCAGCCAGGAGCGCAGGCCGGGGCATGCTCACCTTCCTCTTCTCATCCACTTGAGAGAAGAGCTCGTCCATGTCTGACAGGTATTTGTCCTGAAAGAGAAGGCCTTGAGGAGAAGGGGACCCTGGTGCATGGGGGTCTCCAGAGGACAGCCCCAAGGCCTCCCACCCATGGGTGCTGTGGCAGGTCCTGGTGGCCCCTCTGCCTTCACAGCCCCAGCCAGGCTGAACCGCAGGGCAGGAGCGATCCAGCTTAAAAATAACCTTCCAGGAGGGGCTATTTTTATCCCAGGATTAGTGCCCGGCGCCATGCTAGCACCCAGACCCACATGTGGCTGAGAACCCTGGAACAACAACAGGAGAGTAACAGCAGCAGCATGTGAGGGAGCACAAACAGGCAGGGCTGGGACCTGAGGTGACAGAGCAGGGGCAGTGTCATACGGGGATCCAAAAGCCCTGCACCAGCAGCTCAAACCACACAGTAAAGGCTGAGAGGCCATGCTCTGCCCCTGGGTCTCCTGACTTTGGCCTGCATGGCCCTGCAGCTTCCTTGACCACAGCATGAGGATGAGGCAAGGATGTCATAGAATTACGGAATGGTTTCGGTTAGAAGGCACCTTAAAGCTCATCCAGTTCCAACCCACTGCCATGGGCAGGGACACCTTCCACTAGACCAGGTTGCTCCCAGCCCCATCCAACCTGGCCTTGAACACTGCCAGGGATGCGGCAGCCACAGCTTCTCTGGGCAACCTGTGCCAGCGCCTCAGCACCCTCACAGGGAAGAACTTCTGCATAAGATCTAACCTGAACTTCTCCTGTTTTAGTTTGAACCCGTTACCCCTCGTCCTGTCACTACAGTCCCTGATGAAAAATCCCTCTCCAGCATCCTTACAGGCCCCTTCAGATACCAGAAGGCTGCTCTGAGCAATCCATTCAGCCTCTCCTCCAGGCTGTCCCCCAGCTTATCTCAGCCTCCACAAGCAGCCCCACCACTACACTCACATGTTTGGCCTCGATGCTGGCTAGCTGAACGCGGCTCCGGCTCTCGTCAGCATTCTCTTCCTGCTGAGTCTTCCTGCACTCAGCCAGCTCCCTAGGACAGAGCAGGGACATCAGGACAGGATGGAAGGACACCACCACTCCCTTCCCTGCTGCTGCCCCAGCAGCAGGGCTCTGGGTGCCTCCAGGACCCAGTGTTTTGTGGCACTAAAAAGGCCTTTCTGGGTGCTGCCCCTTGGCACCTTACCTCTCCTTCTCCGCCATGATCAGCTTGGTCAGGTAGGAATGCAGCTCGTTCTCCTGGTTGATCCGCTTCTCCTCAATGCTGTTCCAACGCTTCTTCTTGGCGATGCGCAGCGCGCTGGGGATGTCATCCCCGAAATTCAGCCGCTGCTCCTTGGCGAGGTTGTAGGCTAGGGGCAGAATGAGCGCCTCAGAGCCAGCATCTGGCTTCCCCCTTGCCATGCCTGGCTGCCTCCTAGCGCAGGGCACAGTGGGCGTGCTGGCAGCATTCCTGCTCACCTCGCTGCAGGTTGGCGATGGCCTCGTCATAGTTTTCCATCTCCATCTGGCACTGGCCCAGGAAGAAGTGAGCCTTCACCGACTGTCCGTCGAGCTCCAGGGCTCGCTTGCAGTCCGCCAGTGCCTTGTCGTGCTGCTGCATCTTCAGGTAGCACAGGGCTCGGTTCGTGTAGTACACAGCCACCAAGGGGTTTCGGTTCTGCAAAGAGACACTTATGTCATGGCCAGAGATGGCAACTGCTGGCACGGGTGAGACATGGTGACAACAGGGTGACAGCAGGGTGACTCGATGAGCCGGCTGCGCAACGCTGTCACTGTGGTGACCAGCTTGCACCCTGGGGGGAGCTGCTGAGATGGATGTGGGACAACTTGGGGGCAGTCCCCATGGGGCAGCCCTGTCTGGGGACACCCCCCTGGCCCCATGCCCGACCTGGGAGCACCTCGGGGGGGGCAGCCTGATGTAGGGGGGGGCCACCGGAGGGTCCAGTTCAGAGCGTGGCAGCGGGGCAGGCCGGCGTACCCACGCCCACGGATGGGGCCGGAGCCAGGCCCAGGGCGGGGCTGTCTAAGCCAGGCCTGGGGGGAGCCGTTCACGGGAAGGGAAGGATGGGACGGGGGGGGATCCAGGCCGGGGCAGGTCCCGTCCCGGGAGGACCCAGGCCAGGCTCGGAGGTGTCCCGGCGGCGGAGGGGGCCCGTCCTGGGGTTGTCCCGTCCCGGGTGGGGGTGCCGCACACACTCACGATGGCGCGACCATAGCAGGCAGCGGCCTCGGGGTACTTGCGTCCGCCGAAGAGCCGGTTCCCCTGCTCCTTGTGCTCCTGCGCGCTGTGGCTCTTCTCGGGGCTGCCGCCGCCCCCCGCGCCCCCCGCGCCCGGCCCCGCTGCCCCGGCCCCCGCCGCACCGCCCTCCCGCTCCTCCTTCCCCTTCATGGCACCGCCCGGCCCGGCCCGGCCCGACGGGGCCGGCGGCTGCGAGAGCTCCGGCCGCGCACTGCGACAGCCGCCGAGCCGCTTCCGGGGGCGGGGCCTGCGCGGGGGCGGGGCCTCTGCGGGGGTCAGGACCACAGGAGAGGGGCGGGGCGCGAGAGGCGAAGGGGCGTGATCAATAGGAGGAGGGGGCGGGGCAAGGGAAGGGGCGGGGCCACAAGGGAGGCGGCTGGGCGGGGTGAGCTTTGGCGGCTGGGTTGGGGGGGCTGGATGAGGGTTATGGGGCTGTGGCGGGGTGAATGGGGGCTATGGAGTGGGGGGCTGGATGGGAGGGTGAAGGGAAGCGGGGAGGGCCTACAAAGGCGGTGTGGCGCAGATGGGGGGTGCAGGAGAAAGGGGAGGTGTTGGCTGCTTAGGTCTGGGTGCTTGTGGGGGGTGTCGGTGCCCAGCCATGGCTGCAGCCACCCTCCCCCCGCCGCTTCCCAGGTCCTCCAGCTCCAGTTCCCACACTGAATCCATCAGGGATGGGGGCGCACCCTCGGCCCCCCGCCCTCCTCCTTCAAATACGCACCCCGGCAGTGTGCAAAATATTTATTTATACTCCAAAAAGGTCGGAAAGGGGGAATTGGGAACTGGGGGGGGGGGGGGGGGGGGGGGGGGGGGGGGGGGGGGGCCCCCCCCCCCCCCCCCCCCCCCCCCCCCAGACCCCATCCCGGGGCGAGCCCCTGCCACGGGGAGGGTGGTGGCAGCAAAGCGGGGGAGGGGGGGTGGGGGGGCACTGCTGAAACGAGTTGTGCCGGTCTCAGCCCATTCGCCTCCGGCTGCACACACACACACACACACCCCACCCCCCCACCCCCCCACCCCCGTTATTCTCTTTTTTCTCTTATTTATAGTTTTTTTTGGCATAGAAAAATAAATGGCTCCTATTTTGGCACCAGTCCTTGGTGTGAAAGTGCAGGTCCTGGGGGTCAAGCTCAGCCCCCCCCTTCCCCGGAAAGGGGGTACAGGAGCAAGCGGGGTGTCCCCACTGCTCAGCTCCATCCCTGGGGGCACATCAGAGCCCTGCGGGCACCCGGGGAGGGGCGATGCAGAGGCAGGGCTGGAGCATCCTTGGGGTGAGGGGGCGGGCACAGCCTATGGGGGGGTCCATGGGGTATGTTATGGGGTGGACACAGCCCGCGGTGGGGGGGCATCGCGCTCGCTAGCACCGAGGGGGCAGGCGGGCAGGGGGGTGGCCTGTCCCCATGTCACGCGTGTGAACCCCCCTCTTCATCCTCCGGCGGGCTTTTGGGGAGCAACATAAAGGGGTTAGGGGAGAATGTTATGGCGGGGGGGGGATCTGTGCCCCCAGCAGGTCGTAGGCAAAGATGTTCCAGAAGACGGCGAAGAGGAGGAAGGTGCCGTAGGAGAGCAGCAGCACCCACCAGCCGCACTGCTCCCGCAGGCTCTCCTCGTAGCTGCGCAGGATCGTCAGCCCCATGCTGATGCCCACGATGGCCCCGGCCAAGTGCGCCATGAAGCTGGGCTGCGGCCCCGCGGCGGGCAGCGGCGGCGAGAACCGGAGCCACACGGCGCGGCCCACCTCGGAGCTCACTGCGGGCGGAGGTCAGCGCGCCCCGACACGCGCTGCCTGCCCCACTGCACCCTCTGCCCCACACTGCATCCCCTGCCCCACACTGCACCCTCTGCCCCACACTGCATCCCCTGCCCCACACTGCACCCTCCAATCCACACTGTATCCCCCTGCCCCACACTGCACCCTCCAATCCACGCTGTATCCCCCTGCCCCACACTGCACCCTCCACCCCACACTGCCCAACCCACCCAATGCTACATCCCCTCACCCCACATTGCCCACCCTGGCCCCCAGTACTCACTGCACACCAGCGCCAGCACCATCCGCAGCAGTTTGTAGGGGCAACGCATCCCAGCCCAGTTCTGTGGAGAGATGGATGGATGAATGGACAGATGGATGGACGGACAGATGGATGGCTGGACTATGGGACAGTGTGCCTCAACAGAGTTGTGCCCTGGCCCCATGGATCTCCCCCAGTGTCCCCTCTTCTCTCAGCCACACTCAACCCAAGATGACACCCACATGATGGTGCCCACCTTGTGATGCCACCCGAAGGCATCATCTACACAACCATGTCACCCACCCTGCAATGACACCCAATGCCACCCACCCCATGGTATCCCCTCCCCGAGGTCATCCCACCCCACCGCCCTCCAACCACCCAGTGCCCCCCCACTGCCTGACCATGACAACGTTGGCGAGATGTGCTGAGCAGAGCGCATAGACCCCCCCTGAGCCCCCGACCAGCGGCGCCCGCATGTCCGTGATGGAGACGGTGAGGGAGCCTGTGGGCACAGCAGGGATCAGTGCAGGGCCTCCCCCATGCCATTAATTAATCATGTCCATATTAATCAACCACAGGCTGTGATGCCTCCCTGGGGCACGCGATGCTGCTGGTACCCAGCAGTCAGGAGCCAAGCCCCGCATCCCCGTCAGGGGGCATCTCCCCAGGGGCTGGTGATGGGGACAGTCCTGTCTCCCCACACCCCCAGGTACCACACACCCACCTGCCAGGACCCCAGCCAGATAGAGGAAGCTGATGCGCAGGATGCCGTGCACCATCTCCAGGGGCACCCCGATCATCAGCTGCAGGAGCGCGTTGAACCCCAGCTGCTCCAGCCTGTGCAGGCAACGCAGGAGGGGACACCTCAGCCCATGGGTGTACCCCCCAGACACGTTGTTGTGTCCGCCCTGGCAGCAGGGACGTACCCCACGTGCATGAACATGTAGGTGAGGAAGCGCCAGGCGCGCGCACGGTGCCCTGGGTGGTAGACCAGGGGGCTCTTCATGTACTCGGGGTGGTAGGTCTGCAGCACCCACTTGTTCAGCCGGGCCCCATAGCAGAGGAACACGATGATCTGCACCAAAGCCCACATCCACCGTCAGACATACTACTGAGACCACCACCCTCGTTGTTTCTCTGTCCTGGAGTCACCCATGCCCTCTGCCATGGCTCTGAGCCCAACCTGGTCACCCATCCCTTCCATGCCAGATCTGAGCCCCCCATGGGCACTGACACATCACAGCTGGGGTCACCCATCCCTTCCACCGTTGGTCTGATCCCCCCATGGCCGTCAAGACATCACAACTGGGGTCACTCATCTCCTCCAGATCTGAGCCCCCATGGCCACTAGGACATCATAAGTGTGGTCGTCCACACCTTCCATGCCAGATCTGATCCCCCCATGGGTACTGGCACATCACAACCAGGGTCACCCGTCCTGCACACGCAAGGGTTGCTGTACCTGTGTGAGGGTGACGGCTGCCATGAAGACAGGGGGCGGGCAGGCGCGGTGCTGGTAGAAGTACCAGCGCCGGTCCATCTCACAGGGCAGGATCTCGTAGGCCACGTAGCGCACGAAGCGCTTGTAGAAGCCGAGGCCGGTTTCGTCCAGCAGCACGTCGCGGGGCAGCGCACGCTGCCCGTTGGCAATGGCGCGCTTGAAGCTGCTCGAGCGCTTGCTGCTCATCTGCAGGGACAGGCCACCCCCTGCCCATCTCCGCCCTGCGCCGCAGCCCGGCCCAGGCAAGACCCCCCATCACTGCATCATGCCAGGGGAGTCCCCTGAGGAACACTGGCACCCGCCAGCCCCCGTCCCCAGGGACACAAGGAGGTGCCCGGTGCCCAAACCATCCCAGTCTCCCCCCCCAGCACTGACCAGGTCTACCAGCTCCTGATAGCAGACCTGCCCCTCGTCGTTGCCCTGCGCCAGGGCCACCAGCATGTCCAGCTTGGCGGGGTCCAGGGGCAGCTCATGGCTGTGCACGAGGCTGGCAAATGTCTCCACCCCGATGAAGCCGGTGTTTTCGGGGTCGAGCTGTGGGGCACAGAGCAAGGCATCACCAGGATGCAGCTCCCTCATTGCCCGGGGAAACCACCCCGTGCCTCTCATCCTGGCCTCAAGCCTGGAGGTCTCATATGCTGCTTCACAACACGACCAGCCCCTGTCTCTCTTGCAGGAGGCTACAGCCCGCACCCAGCCTGCACCCTGCATGGTGTGGGTGCCATGTGGGTGCCCCAGTGCCCTGCCAGCATCCCCATCCCCATCCATCTCCCCGTGTCACAGCCAATACTCTCCCACTCAGTTATTTCTTGCCGCCAGCAGCCTGACAGCCAGGAAGCCACGAAGCTAAACACACGCGCAGCCCTGGCACCAGCCTCCTCCTCATCCTCCTGCACACAACACACCAGGCACCCTGTGCCGGGGCATCCTGTGTCCTCCAGGCATCATGCACCATTGGTACCCAGCATCATTGAGCATCCAGTGTGGTCCCACTTGTGGGGTGGCACAAGGAGGATGAAGATGGGAGAAGGCACCTATGGCTGGGGATGGCCAGGACCCTGCACCCTGCAGCATCACCCTGAAATGAGTGTTGGGTTTCAACCTTTTTCCTGTAGGGAATGAAATGCAGGCGAGGAAACTCATCCTCATGGGATGGGCAGGACTGCACTTCCATCCCAATGTGCAGACCATCCTTTCCAGGCAGGGAACAGCCAAAGCCTCTTTCCCAAGGCTGGTACAGCTATCTGAAGCCTTGCTGAGGTCAGCGTGGGATGCAGGGTGGGATGCAGGGTGCAAGGTGGGATGCAGGGTGCAGTGTGTGGGGTGCAGGATGTGGGGTAAAAGCAGCACTTACATCCTCAGAGCACCCCGAGGTGCTGGGGGCGCAGGAGCTCCCTGGTGCCACCCATCCCCCATGCCCCCCTGCCGCCCCACAGGAGCCACGTGCATGTGCCACACCGGGACCTGGCACATGCTTTCCCAATGCACTGGCACACACTGAGCTCGATGGTCCCCCGAGCCCAAGCAGCAGCCAGGAAGCCCCTCTCTGCTTTTAGGGTGCATCTCCCCCCAGTGCCTCCCTGCAGCCACTCTGCAGCCCCCCCCCCCAGCCCTTCCTGGCTCTCCCAATTCCCACTCTCTACTGGGAAGATGCTGCCCATCCCTGAACGGCTCAGAGGCACCTGGAGCTCTCATGGTGAAGCTGGGGTGACCAGGGGGATGCACCCCAGCTCCTGGGCTGGGGAACAAGGCCAAGGTCACGGAGCCAGTTGGGGGTGAGGGGGGCCGTTAATATTCCTGACCCCCAATGAATTCCCTCCCCATCCCCAAGGCAGAGCAGTCGTCTGTTTGGCCCAGGGAGGGCGGGGAGGGAGGGATGAGGTGGCCAAGCACAAGGGGGGACCCTCGGGGCACCGGGTACCAGCGCCGGGGGAGCTGATTCCCCCATCCCAGCGGAGCCCAGCGCGGCGTCAACGCTCCACGGCCTGATCCCGCAATCAGGTCACGGGGCTGGATGCGGCCCCCCCAGCCCAACCGAGGCGGGGCACAGCTCCACGACAGCCCCGGGCCCTATCCTGCGCTCAGCGCCGGGGCTCGGCACACGGCGGGATTGGGGGGACCCGGCACCTCTCGTCCTTGAGGGAGAACCCGGCGGGACCCAGCCCGGGGCAGCGCCGGGGCGAGGGGGAGGCCACAAGTGAGCTGAGTTGCGCGGTCTCAGCTGCGTAACAGGGGGAGGGGGGTCCGGTCCCCCGGGGCAGGGCTGGGGACACCGGGGGATGCTCAGCGGGCGCGGGAGCCGCCCTGGGCGGGCAGCGCTGCCCGGTGCCTGCCGGAGCCTTGGTCAGCGCTGCCCGGTGCGGGCGAGCATCCTCCCACCGCGAGCGGAGCCCGGCGCCCCCCACCCGCGAGCGGTTCTCCGTGCTCCCCCCGCGCTCACCTGCTCCTGGATGAGCTGCAGCAGGGAGCTCCTGTCCATGCACCCGGCGGGCGTTGGGCTCCGCCGCTCCCCCGCGCCCGGGGCCGGCGAACCGGGCAGGGGAGCGGCGCGGGCGGCGGGGGCTCCGGGGGGGGCGGCTCTCGCCGCCAGCCCCGCGTTGCGGCGGGCCCGGGAGCGGGCGGCAGCGGCGGCTCCGGGAGCCGCCGGTGGCAGCGGGGCGGCGGCGGCGGCGGGGGCGGGAGCGGAACCGAGCGGAGCCGCCCCCACCGCAGCGCGCGGCGCAGCGCCCCCCCCACAACGGTCCCCCGCCGCCGGGAGCCGGGACCCGCCCCGCGGCCCTCCCTGAAAGGAGCAGGGAGGGAGGGAGGGCTCCCGGCACTCGCAGCCGGTGCCTGCATCCCGGTAGGGTACCCACAATCCAGTCCTGGCACCTACAACCCGGTAATGGTATCCACGTCTCAGTACAGCACTCGCATCCCAGCACAGGACCCGCATCCCGGTATGGTGCCTCCATCCCAGTACAGTATTCACATCCCAGTGTAGTACCCGCATCCCAGTATAGTTACCACATCGCAGTATACGTACTTGCATCCCAGCACTGGTATGTACATCCCAGTACAGTCCCACATCCTGGTACAATACCTGCATCCCAGAACGGGTACCCACACCCCGGTATAGTACCTGTATCTTGGTACATGTTTCTGCATCCCAGTACAGCACCCGCATCCTGCTACACAAATATGTATCCTGATATGGCACCTGGCACCTGCATCCCAGTACAGGTACCAGTATTCCAGCACAGGTACCACCCTTCCAATATGGGTACCAGTATCCCAGTATGGCCACCCGTGGGCCACAGCTCATCCCCACTGCAAGCAGGGAGCTCAGTACCTCATAGCCCTGCCTGCCATGGGGCTTCCCTGTGCAGGCAAGAATGCCAAGCAGGGGGTCAGTTCCCAGGCTCCTTCCTTAGGGATCATGCACACAGACCCAGTACATAGGCACTATTAATGGACCTGCTGCTCCCGTGGGGCCAGGCCTGGTTTGGACTCACCAGGGAGCACCGCGTGTCCCATCCACCTTGGCATTGCCTCCTCTGTCCCCCACAGCAGTGCCGCTCCCCATCTTTGCCCTGGCACTCCTGGATGCCCTGGCTCCCACCCCTGGGACACACACACATAGCCTTGTCTCCCACAGGCCAGGCTTCAGCCTGCCTTAAATCCCTGGAACTGCTCCAAACAGGAGCAAACCCCAAAGCTCACCCCTTGGGGTGTCCTTGCTCCCACCCCGGTTCCATCCTGCCCCCCAGGACACATAGGACATGCTGTGCAAGGGGAAGGTGTGTAAAATTTTATTCCGCTGTAGAGAACAAACCTAAAAGTGTGGCTTTGCCAGGCACAGACCGGTGCTGGGAGCAGGGTCAGAGCACAGGACACAGGCCTGGCCAACAGCCACACATGAGGAAGGGATATGGGAACTCCAGGCCAGCAACAAGAGCCCGATGGCAGAGCAGCTCCAGCCAGCGCTGGGATGGGCAGCAGTGGGAAGATGCCTGCCTTGCTGGCTCCAGGCCCCGACAAGGAGTTTCAATAGACAAAACAGCAAAAAGCAGCTCTCGCAGTGACCTTGGTGCTGTCCCAGCAGCTGCTGGCTACAAAACCTGGCCTGAGTGTGCTCACAGTCCAGCAGCTGGGGTCATGCAGGCAGGAGCTGACCCAGACTCCCTGCAGGAGGCTGGAAGCCCAGGGATGCTGAGGAGAGCACAGGGGCTGGCCTCGCTCTTTGGGACATGGAGATGGGGATGCTATTGGACCCCGGCCCCAGATCTGCACTGAGCTGAAGTGACAGCGTTAACACCGGTGAGGGCAAAGGACAGTGGAGAAAACAGCTTCCAGTTGCACCAGGAGATGCAACACCCAGAGCTTTGTGCTTGGAGACAGCCGCAGCAGGCCCAGAGGCCCACGATGGGGCCAGCAGGATGAGTCCCGACATGTGCCAGGCCCTCATGGAGGGCAGAGGGGCTGGCAGCCTGGTGCACTGCAGGACTCAGAGTGGTTTTGTGCTGGAAGAAGAGACAGAAGGAGCCTGGGACAGTCCTGGAGCTCACTCCCTCCCCTTGCAGCAAGAGCTGCAGCCACAGCATCCCAACCCCAAAACACAGGGGGTCTGCCTTTCCCAGGGCTGGCTGAGGGACAGAGAGACAGGGGACAGTGGTGTGACCCCGGGGGCTGAACCCACGAGCCCAATGTATGGCTCTGCTGCTGCTGGAAGTGCTTTGGGAGTGCTGCCCCCCAGAATGAGAGCACCACCCCAGCCCCCTGGGAAGGGATGTGCCCGGCCCCCCAGACACTGAAACACTGACGTTTGAGCTTAAAAACGTTAAAAAATATTAACAGAATAAAAGATGAGGCTTATCCCTCCTGTGTCAGCAAGGCAGAGCCCCGGCAGAGCTGCCTGGCCCCGGCACAACAGCTGGGCAGAGGCCATGAGGATGGCAGGGTCAGGGTGGCCGGTGCTGGGGGATCGATTCTGCTGGTGCCGGGAGCTCTGGTTTTACTGGTCCTGCAATCCAGGCTGGGCGAAAAGGAGCATTTCCTACCAGGAACCAGCTTGAGGCAGGGCCCCTCGGGGCAGTGCTGGGGAGGGGGAGGCTGGTGTCACATTAGGACGGGCTGCAGGGGCCTCATTTGTTCTTGCCCAGAACCCGGTAGAGTGTGAACCCCACCAGTGCTGTCACTGCAGCCCCCAGCGCCACCCGCAGCCAGAAGGACGCGGCTCCCAGCTCCACGGCGTTCAAGTGACTGCAAAGAAAGAGAGAGGCTGGTGAGAAGGTGCACAGCAACACTGTCCAACAGCAAGATCCCCTACAGCCTGGAGTGCTTCCACCCCATGCAGTGAGGTTGGGGTGTCCCGGGAAGGACAGAGAGCAACCACAGCGAGCTCCAGGCTGGGGACAGAGACAGAAAGCACCGAGAGCCTCCCCTGCCACACTGGAGAGCCCAGCATCATCATCAACCCTCTGGTGAGACAGATGTGGCTCTATCCATCCTGGAAATAGCACAGCAACCCCTAATAACGGGTATGAGGTAGGAGCTGCCTTTCTAGGTCAAGCTGCTTTCCCAACTCCAAGTGCACACAGACCCAGGAGTGGATGCACGCAGAGACCAACCAAAGGGCAGGGAGGGAGAAAAGGCTCCATCATGCCCAGTGTACACATTCCCCTCCTAAACATGTGCTGTCCAGCATCAACATGCTCCTCTCCGAGGAGGAAAGAGATATCCATTATTCATTCCCCACTAAATCGAGGGGGAAAAGCCAATCCCTGGCCCTCCATTACGCTGTTATTTATTTATCCCACATACCCTAAGATATATTAAGAATATTTAAATTTTAATACTGCAGAGGGGGGAAAAAAATAAAAAGAAGTGTCAGCTCTAAAAATAAAGTTGTTTATTGAAAAGCAGCTGGAGGGAAAACCACTCACTGGTAATCCCAGCCTGGCTTCCAAGGCACCCACACACTCTCCCTGGGAGGGCTCTACCCACGGTGTTGAGCTGACCGTCAGCCCCCTCCTCTGCTCCTCAAGCAGGGTGATGCCACACACACACCTTCTCCTTCCCAAATGTCCCTGGCCGTGTCCTGCCCTGTTATCCAGCCCCTTTCAGGTGCTGTTCCTTCCCAAAGGGAGGCTGTGTGAACAGAGGTCTTGCTTTGCTGACCTCTTTTTTCAGTCTGATCCACCTCATCGGGAGAAAA
The DNA here is from genome assembly GCF_028554395.1 of Pezoporus wallicus. Classification (NCBI taxonomy): domain Eukaryota; kingdom Metazoa; phylum Chordata; class Aves; order Psittaciformes; family Psittacidae; genus Pezoporus; species Pezoporus wallicus. The sequence goes on along the minus strand of NW_026637828.1, from coordinate 2,080,469 downwards.
TAGCTGCCACCCCCCTCTGTGGGCCTTGGCAAACCAGGCTGGCTGCTCCCCTTCAGCAATTTCATCTCAGGCTTCAGAAAGAAAACCTCCATGGCAGGATCTATCTAATAAATCTGCCAGAGACACACACAAGACAGAAGAGAGCTGCCACCCACTCCAAGCAGGGAATAAAGTGCCCTTTTGCTTTTGATTACTTTGTATGAGCAGATGACACCAGAAGCTTGCAGAAAAACCAAACCCAAGGCATTGTGGCAGAGGCAGGGTTTGGACACAGCCCCTCCTAGCCCCACAGGCTCTGCTCCCCCCCCCCAGGAGCACCCTCCATGGGAAGGATACTAACGGGAAGGTGGCGGCGGTTGCCAGCTTGGTGTACACAGCGCTGCTGGGTGGCCCCTGGCTGTGGCAGGTGAAGAGGAAGGGTGGTGGGAGGCAGTGCTTGTAGCAGAACTCAGCAGGGGAGAGGCCGGGCTGGTGACTCGCTTCTGGCAGGTCTGTCTTGGAGGCCACAAAGACACAGGGGATCTGGCTGTCCATGTAGTGTTGCTGCAGAGACAAGGAGAAGTTCCAGCAAGGGGTAAGCCACCAAGCCTGGGAGATGTGGGGCTGCTACACAGAGGCTGAAAGCCCCCAGGGCCCCTGCGCCTACCTTATAAATACTGGCACAGTAGCTGAAGGACCTGGGCTCGCTCAGGTCGTAGACGAAGCAGGCGACATCACAGGCTGTGTCTGATGGCTTCAGGAACGTCGTGTCGGTGCTCACCTCATATAGCTGGAGTGGGAGGGAAAGGCCATGTGGCACAGCACCGCGTCACCAGGATGGGCCACTTCCAACACCAGCACCAGGTACTATGCCAGCCCTGCTGCCAGACAGGCACAGCAGCCCTTCCCTCCTCTCCCTGACTTACTATAAGATACTTCTCCTGGCCGTTGACCTGCACTGTGTTGATGGCATAGAGGGATGGCTCTCCTGGTTTCTCCTTCTGAGCCTGCCATGAAAACACCATCTCAGAGGGCTGGCAGCAAGAGCTTGAGGAAGGGAGAATATTTCACACTGCCCCAGGTCCCCATGGTGTAACAGCCACTGGAAGGCCAGCCAGTGCCTGGCATGAGACACGGGGCTGTTTGTAATGCAGGACAAGCCAGCATTACCTCGCCCAGACATGGGAGGTGCAGCTGCCTGGGAAAGGCACAGCCCCTCCAGCCCCTTAGGACAAGCAGAGGGGATGGGCCCACTGCCAAAGTTAAGGATTCAAGAGCCACAGCAACCAGCATGGAGCAGGGTGTGAAGCCCTTTGCTGGGATCTGGCCATGGGCAGATCTGGCCAGCTCAAGGGCCTCAGGGCTCTCCGCCGGGCCTCCCCTCTCAAAAGGGGAGCAGCACTCACCACCAGGCTCCTGCCGAGGAAGGCCTGCAGGAAGGCAGACTTGCCTGCTCCCCTGGCTCCCAGCACCTTGCAGAGGAAGACGTTTCTCTGGGTCTGGCCTTTCTCCAGGTCAATCCTCTTCTCCCGGGTCACTGGCAGGAAAGAGCTTGGGTGAGTGAGAGCAGGAACCTGAGCCGTGACAGGAGGGGAGGGCATGGCTGTACCCGTGAGGGCCTGTGTCTGGGAGTCCTGCTCCGAGAGGATAGGGTAGCCCAGGTAGCCCAGGCACGCCAGGCAGTGCCGCACGTCCAGGTAAGCCATGAGCCTGCAGAGATGGAGCACACCAGGAAGCCAACTGGATCAGCAAGGGCTAAGAGATGTGAGTACAGGCAAGGAGAGGGACTGAGCTTACGTCCACTGGCAGAGGAATCCATGCAGGGAAAGCAGGCCTTTATCAGTGGTGCATACCGTATTGTAGAGCTCAGGACCCCAGGGCATGCAGGGGAAGACGCTGAAGAAGTTCTGCAGCTCTGTGGGTGAGAGGGCTCCATCCTGGTCCTGGAGAGAAAAAGAGGAGTCAGCAGCTGAGGACATGGCCCGTGCAGTGCCAGCAGCTCTCTGCAGCCACACCAAGCACTGACAGGGTCCAGAGAGCATCACCAGGACACAAGCCACCTTGCTCGCTGCTATGTAATGACACAGGGATGCTTCCAATAACAGAAATTAATCCCACAGCCTTGAGCTGCTGTTCCTGGCTTCCCCAGGGCCAGCCACCCCACAGCAGCCTGCACTGGTCCAGCCTGGTCCTGAACACTGCAGGGTAGCACCCAAGGTCTGCGTGTGGCCACCAGCACAGGATCTGCAGCATTGGGCACACTTGGACATGCATCAGCTCAGTGCTCCAATTCCCTGTGGCCACAGAGCTGCTGTATCCCAGTGCACATCAACATCTGAGTACTGTGTGCAGGTGCACAGCAGATCCAGCACATTCCCTTCTCCCTCTCTCCAAAGAACCAGAGCATGGCACAGATTAGTTGCTTTCTCTCCCTCTCCAGCCTGGCACCCCCTCAATAGGGTTGGCAGCTGTGTGAACGCTTGTGCTTGGTCTGTGGCTGCAGGCCAGCAGCTCTGCCTGCTTCCCTGCCTCCCTTCATGCTGCAGCCAGGCACTAGTTTGTTAACTTGGACCCAGCCCCTGAAGGGACAAACTTTACTGGCTGTCCTTTGGTCAAGGGTTACAACCACAACCCCTTGACATGCCATCAGACTTGCTGTGACCACTTCCTGCTCCCAAAGCCTGGGCAAGCAGCTTTGAAGGGAGTGTTGTGGCAGAGGGAAGCCCTTCAACTGAGGCTACATCTGCTCCCTGGAGCAGAGGAGAGCAGCTACGTGCAGGCCCAGCAGAGCACCCCGTCCCAGGCAGCTCCAGCACACTCTGCCCACCTTGTCATGCTTCTCAAACAGCCGCTGGAGGAACTGGTAGCCCAAGTGGTTGAGCTCCGTGGAGCAGCCAGGGGGCAGCCGGAACCTGGAGGAGACCCAAGTGACCCTCTGTGAGCTCTGAACCAAGGGCAGAGTTTGAGCAAGTCTGCAGCCAATCCAGAGCTCCCCACTCCCTCCCTGCTCAAGACCAGTAGTTGTCTCCAGGCCTGGCCGCTCCTTGCCACAGCCCTTTGTTTTGGGAAGAAGCCCTCATGGGTGCACAGCAGCCTCTCCTCAGCACATCCCAAGCAGCCAGGGAGATGTGGAGCCTCACACCCAAGGCTTCAGCAGGGCACAACACTCCCCCCGGGGTGCTTTCCACCAGCACGCACCCTGTTGCCTCCTTGCACCCTGTTGCCTCCTTGCACAGCCTGCTGTCTGGGGAGCAGACAAGGCAGCTCACAAGCCAAACCCTTTCATTACTGCTGGATCACCACCTCCAGAGAGGCAGGGAGCAGAGAAGAGGCAGCAGCTGCAGAATCAGCCGGGAGGGCTATGCTGACAGCTCACTGCTCCTGACAGAGCCGTTCTGCCTGAGCTCAGGCAGAGATGGAGCAGCCTTCAAAAACCCCTTGCTAATGTGAAGTCAGGGATAGGCCTTCATTCCCCACCTCCCTGCCTGCCTACATCAGAGCCAGCAGCACAGCCAGCAGCTCCAAGGCCCATTATATTCATTGCCAACCCCACGTTGGTCAGCTCCTGCCCACAGAGGAAGATGTAGGAGCATGAACCTGACCATGAGCTATGGGTGTGGATTCAGCCTCAGCTGAGGAACGCAGCAGGGTGTGGGGAGGAGCCAGCAAAGGAGCTGGGGAGCTCAAGCTGTGCACCACGGGGGTGTCACACCTTGGCCACCCCACCCCAGGCAGGATACGCACTGTGGGTACAGGTAGTCATCTGTCAGCTCCAGCTCATCGTCGTACCCAAAGCGGCGGAGGATGGTCCATGTGGTCTCGTGCCGGCCCCTCTGAATGAAGAGCGTGTTGAGGAAGAGGAAGCCTGCAGGAGAGATCAGGTGGCTCAGACACAGTGGGGGCTCAGCCTCAGGGATCCACTCCTTGGGACCATGCTTTCCCTGGGAAAACAGGCTGCTGGACAGAGAGCTCTAGTAGCCAGAGCAGGCTTTGACAAGAGGGACTAACTATGCTTGGAATGAGAGCTGGGAGGCTCAGACCAATGTCAGGGCCCCTCACAATGTGGTGAAGGAGGGGGGTCCCCATCTCTTGCTGGGATAGGGCACAGAGCTCCTGTGCTGTTACCGTTCAAGGTCAGGCCGTTGTCCTGCACCCCGTCTGTGGTGTTCTTACACACAACCACCTTCACATCCTCCAGGGCCTGGGGAGCCAATGGGTTTCCAAAACAGGATTTCTGCCTCCCAGGAGAAAGAAGGTCATTGTCAGCAAAGCACTCAGACAGCCCAAGCCTCTGTCTCACCACTATCTCCCCTGGCAAGGGAATGGGAGTTTCTAGGAGAGAAAATCCACCCAGACCAGGGATTCCTGCCTTGGACCTTCACCAAACCCCTGCTCTTCAGCATCCCAGTAATACATGACTCTCAACAGCTCCAGTGCCTCCTGCTCTCCCCACTGCAGAGCAAATTCAGCCCAAGCTTAGCAAAGATGGAAGACCTGTGGATCCCCATCTGCTCCAAGATGTACCTTAAGGCGCTTTAGCTACAGCTGGCCAACAGAAGTACTGGATGCAAATAGGACAGCTGTGTCTGCCTTTCTGCCTGGTGTTGGATGGAAAGGGGACACTAGGGCTTTCCATGAGGGGCTGGGGAATCATCTCAGCTCTGCAGCCAGCCCTACCTGGAAGTAGTTGAGTTCATCATCACTAAGGATCTGGTTGTTATCCTGGTCCGAGAGGTTGAAAATCCGTGTCAGTGCTCGTGCACATGCAGGTTTCAGCTGCAAGGGACCAACCATGGTGACAAAAAACAAGGCAACACCATCAGCCTGGCTCTGCCTCCTGAAACCCCGTGTGCAGAGGGGTTGCCTTCCTGTGCTGGCTGGGAGCACAGTCCAGCTATGCCAGCATCACAGCTCCAGGGGGAGTCTTCTCCTGGACCTTTCCCACCATGGCTAACATGGCCTGGAGCACAATGGCTTCTACCCCAACATGCTCCTGGCTTCTCACTGGCCTGGCCATATTCAGCTGGCTGTGCTGAGCACAGGAGATGGGTGCTTTCCCCTCGGTTTAGCTGCATTGGCCCAAACACTCCAGGCAAAAAAAAAAACAGCCCCAGGCTAGGGCACTATGATGGCAAGGAGGTCCTCCAAGGGGCTTTGAGCAGACCTTACCTGCTTCTCCTCTGGGTCATAGAGGGGGGCAGTGGGGTGCAGCACAGCTTTCTGGGCATAGTAGAAGAGCTCAGAAATGTTCTTAAGGTTCTTGGCAGAGCACTGAGGATTCAAAGGAAGAGACAGCCCTGTAAGTGCGGGCAGGCAATGGGCTGGTGACGCAGAGCAGAGGGAGGACACAAGCTCCCTGAACCAGACAGACTGTGCACCAAAGCACAGAGCAATGTCTGCTCACAAGAGGGAAACCTGCTTGTGCTGTGGCTTTGCTGTGCCTGTTCCACAGCCCCAGTGCCAACAGTGGCTGTGTATAGCTCCAACATCAGTTACAGCAAGAGCCAGAGTGGGCAGACACTGACAGCCACCCCCTGCAAGGAAGACAAAGGACAGAATGCCTAAAGCACAGGCCCTCAAGATCCAGACAGTGACTTCTGCAGTGCAGGGTTATCAAGGCAGTTCATAGAATCCCAGACTGGTTTGGGTGGGAAGGGACCTTAAAGCTCATCCAGTTCCAACCCCCTGCCATAGGCAGGGACAACTTCCACCAGACCAGGCTGCTCCAAGCCCTGTCCAACCTGCCCTTGAACACTGCCAGGGATGGGGCAGCCACAGCTTCTCTGGGCACCCTGTGCCAGAGCCTCAGCACCCTCACAGGGAAGAACTTCTGCCTAAGAGCTCATTTCAGTCTCCCCTCTCTCAGGTTAAAGCCATTCCCCCTTCGCCTGTCCCAACAGGCCCTTGTCCAAAGCCCCTCTCCAGCTTTCTTGTAGGCCCAGAAGCTGCCTCCCCTTAAGGAGCCTTCTCTTCTCCAGGCTGAACCAGCCCAGCTCTCTCAGCCTGGCTCCAGAGCAGAGCTGCTCCAGCCCTCGCAGCATCTCCACGTCCTCCTCTGGACTCACTCCAACAGCCCCACGTCCCTCTTGTATTGGAGGCCTCAACATCATCTCCACAAGCACAAAGGCTCCCTGACTCACACCAGATAAATGCTGCTACTCCTCAGGAAAGCTCTGGAGTTCCCTCACCTCCACGCAGGTCTCAATCTCTGAAAACTGGTTCATGATGGGCAGGATGACGTCCATGGAGCTTCCCATCTGCAAGTCAGACTTGTTTCCCACTAAAATAATGGGGATCCTGGGAAGAGATGGAATGTCAGAGAACACGAGTGAGGCCAGTGCTGCCCCAGTCACATGTGCTCGTGGGTAGCAGGCTGGGAGCAACCCCCCCTCCTCTGCAATGTCTAGAGCAGCTGGGAGCATCCATCTGGAGAACAGGCTGCCTGATCCTGCTTACGCTTTCACTGAGCAACAATATGCTCAGGAGCTTTTAATCCAGCACAGCAGCCTTCTGCCTAAGAAATCCACACACAGACTAAGGCATCTGTGTCTCCCTTTGCAGGCTCCTCTCCCTGCCTGGCTTAGAAGAGATCAAGGTGGGGAAGGAACCCTCTCCTGGAGCCCTCAGCTAGATCCATGAAGGAGAAAAGTCCCTGTATTCTTCAGCTACAAGTGGTCATGTCACAAGCCACAGAGCTGGTCTGACCTCCGTAACCACAGGAGGAGGTGAGGGTGGTGGGCACCACTCAGCCTCCGTAACCCCCCAGATCTGCACACACAGACCACACAAGACACGTTACCTGGCGCCCTTTTCAGCTCCCCCGTTCACCATGGGGATCCACTTTGTGCGAATCTGGAAGGTGAGCACAGGGAAAAGCCTGTCACTGCAGCCCCAGCACATCCCTGCAGCCATCTACTCCCAGCACTCCCCTGCACCAGCAGGCTCAGCTGCCCCAGGGATGCTGGATGCCAGCAGAAGGATCCAGCAAGCCTTGTCCCACAGCACGTGAGGACAACAGCCAGCATGGGAGCACACTTAGGCTGTGCTCAGCCTGCCTCTGCTTACATGGGTCTCAAAACCCCAAACCCCCTCCACAAGGCTGTGGGGCACCAACATCCACCCACAGCAAAAAGCCAGGGCAGAGTGCAAGGACCCAGAACTGGAAACCCCTTTCCCTCTGGTACTGTTGCTCAGGACTCTGGTGGTACCCCCCCTTACCTTCTCAATCGTGGCCTCCTTGGTGACATCATACACCACGCAGACCACGTTGGCCTACAAGAGAAGCAGCAGAGGGTGGTGAGTGAGGGTCACTGCAGTAGTGAGGCTGCCTGAGCCCATGGCGCAGCCCTTGCACTAAAACTCAGCAAGTACACGCAGCAACAGTCACCCGCCATCAACACAAGCTCTACAAGGGGGTGCTCAGAGCACAGACCAGCTCTTCTGCTCCAGGCACCCCCTGAGCACATCTGCCTGCAGGCCTGAGCCCTGGTTCCCTGCTCCCACCCCTCAGCGGCTAAGCTGGTCCAGGGGCTGCTGCCCCCCTCCCCTCCTGACCCCATGCATGCAGCATTGACCCCAGCTCTGTGTTTGAAGCAGACAGGAGGTATCACTGGCCCTTTCAGGAGAGAGTTCAGTGCTAATCCTGAGGACACACAAGGGTTTAGGCAGGATTTCCCAGAGCCGTTCTAAGCGTGTGTAGAGGAAACAAGACTCCTGTGGATGGAAATATTAAATAGCTCTGTGCATGTGAGACATGCAGAAGAGAGGCAGTTTTATTATTCATAATCAAGAGGTCCTCCCCTCTGCAGAGCCAGGGTTAATCCCAGGGCAGGGAAGACCAGCTGGGCCCACCCCAGCCAGCCAAATGGCTCCATGGCTGCTCCCAAACACATGGGAGTCCTCATTCCTCCCTGCCCAGCACTCCCCAGGGCTCCAGCTCCCAAACCAATTCCTCTGGGCGACTGCTTCACCAGGCAACCATAAGGACCTAATGAAGGGAGCAGGAGAGGCTCATCCAAGCTCAGCAACTACTTCTTCCCTCTTCTGAGTCCACGGGGAACATCCTGAGGCTGAGAGCATGTCCTCTGCTCACCAGCCTCTTCTACCTCCTGGGGGGCTGCCCCCTGCTGCTCTCTTTCCAGAGAATCCCCAGAGGGCTGGGACAAGCCACACACTAGATTACATACAGGGAAGGATTAAACAAACCCATAGCATTAACCTGTGTGTCTCTGGTTGGCTAAGAGGGAGAGTGAGCAGTCCTGCAACACCCCTGTCCAGCCCTGCTCACCTTAGAGATCTCCTCCTGCAGCTCATCCTCCGTCTGTTCGGACTCTGAAAGAAGAAGAGCCCATCATCAACTGGACCCCTTCCTGCTCCCCTCAGCCAGGCAGGGAGTGGAGAAGGGAGGGGACACAGGCCATACCTGAGTAATCCACTATGTGTGTGGGGACCTTCTCTGGGGTGACATCAGCCGGGATCGTGATCTCCTCTGCACGAGGTGGCACCTGCAAAGCCAACAGCCTCCACTCCAGCCCAACACAGACGAGAGGAATGACAACAAGGGACTTCAGAGCCCAGTGTCACTGCTCCCCAGCTCCCTCGATGCTGGGATGAGATGAGCTCCACACCAGGGAAGGCATCTTTCCTGACTCCCTGGGCTGCAGCTGCCACCACAGCTTGCTGCAGGAAGCTGGGGAAGCTGCCTCTCCAGTACTGCTCCCATGCTGCTGCTCCAGATAAGCCCTCAGCACTCCCCCAGCTCTCCAGACAGACCTCCTGGCAGCTGGGAGAAGCTCTAATCTGATTGTCCAGGCTCTGCCATGAGAGCACAGGAAGGTGCTCAGGGCCGGTCCTCCCCCAAGCCCCCAGAGCTGATGTTTTCCCAGCAGAAATGTTGCAGAGGGCACCATCTGCTCGTGGGCAGCGGGGAAGCCACCTGACAGCACAGGACAAACACGCCTGGCCAGAACGATCCCGTTTTCCTACCCACACCATGATGGGACAGCAAGCTACCCATGTGGAGGCTCCATGGGGCCAGCTGGGTGCTGCTCCTCACAGGTGGCCCAGCTCAAAGCACCAAGCCTGTCTCCAGATGGGCACAGGATAGGGAACGTGGTGCAAACCCCTTCTAAAGGCTTTGTGCTGGTGCCACCAGGGAAAGGCCAGAGCTGGGGAACAAATGGCTCCACTCTGTGCGGCAAGGCTGTGCCCAATGGTCCACTGTGCCACACAGACCCCAGCAGCAGGGAGCGAGGCCTGCCAGGTCCCTACAATCCTCCGCAGGGCAGGGATTAGAGTGCAGACCGGAGACAGCACCATTCCGGCGGAAGCCCCCCGCTCACCCGCCGCAGCCCCACGGCCGCCTCCCGGGACACAGCGTCCCGCCGCTGCCGCTCACCTCTTCCGGGAACTCCTCTCCCACCAGGGCCATGATCAGGGACGTCTTCCCCACCTGGGCTAGGAGAGAAAGGCAGCACGCTGGCACCGGCCCGGCCGCGGGGCCCTCTCCCAGCGGGAAGCCAAGGGCGGAGGACGACGCAGCCCGGCCCGCTTGGAGGCAGCCATCGGGGAGAGAGGGAGGACGCCGGAGCCTCCAGACTCGGGGCAGGCAGAACCCTGCTCCCGGGGCCGGCCGCAGCCGCCCTCCCGCACCCTGGGGCTCCCCGTCCCGGCCTCACCGTCCCCCAGCAGCAGGATCCTCACGTCCCGCTTCATGTCGGCACCGCCGCCGCCGCTACCGGGGCCGCCCCCTCCCCGCCACAACCTTCCGCTTCCTGCCGCACCAGCGAGCGGCGGCACAGAGCGGCGGCGGGCAGGGAGCGGCGCCCCCGGGCGGGCGGGCGGAGCGCGTCGCGCAGCACCCCAAACCCGTCGGCTCTCGGTGTTTTTATTAAACAAAAACAAAGGGTGGGACGGCGGATGGAGCCGTCAGACACACTCCGCACCCGACCCAGCCAGGGGAACGTTGGCGTCCGGGCCTAGCCGGGGCCTGTCCCAGAGCCTGGTGCCGAGGCGGCGGAGCCGGGTCCCGGCCCGCGGAACGACATGGCCGCGCCGGCTCCTGGAGGAGCGCCGCGAGCCCGGGGGCTGCGGCTCAGCCGCCAGTGAGCTCCCAGAGCAGGACGGCGCTGTGCGAGGCCGTGAGGAGGCGGCGGCCCGAAGGGGCGAAGCAGCAGCGGTGGACGGCGTCATCGTGGCCGGCGTAGTCCTGAGCCTCGCCGGGGCAGCGCAGCAGCCGCAGCAGCCGGGCTGTGGGGAGAGCAGGGGTCAGCCGAGGGCAGGAGCGCTGGGACTAGCACCGGTCCCATCACCCCAGTGCTAAGCTGACAGACAGCCCGGTGAGGGGCAGAGACAAGCTCCTGATAAGGCAAGTAGGCAACTACTGGCTAGTAACAGGGAGAGAGTGTGATGGCACAGCTCCCTGCTGTGTATCAGGCTGTCCAAGGGCAGTGATGGGTATGGCGGAACACACTGGTGCAGCTCTGCTAGCTCATAGCCCCCTAAAACAGCCGGTCTTGGGCTCAGCAGGTGCCCCACAGCTCTGGGGCAGGGATGGAGCTCAGCACAGCATGGACGTGCTGCCTCGTCAGGCAGGTACAAACAGCTATAGGAGCAAGGTACCCTTGAGAGCAGGGTGCCAACTGTCCCAGATTGGCTGTGGGCAAGTCCCTTCTGCCTCTTGGGCTGTAGCTCACACAGCCACAGATAAAGACAGTTCCTAACCCCAAGTCATCATTCAAGTGACAAACCCTGCTCACTGACAAACAGGACTGAGCTCATGCATCTCATTTCTGACCTAGGAGTTGCCCAGAACTTTCTCCTTGCCCAATGCATACCCTGCCCAGGACCACAGCTCCCAGCTCTGAGGATACAGGCTGCTTGTTTAAAGAAAAGAGGACACTTGTTTTCCCCCACTCACAGGAAGAAGGGGACATCCCTCCCCACCAAAAGGTAGCCTGGGTAGCAGAGTCCACAGCACTCTCCAGTACTCACCCCCGAAGCCAACAGCCATGAATCGTGCTGCAGGAGACAGGCTGAGCGACGTGGCAAAGTATGGCAAGGGGATCTTCATGACTACCTATGCTCCAGCAAGAGAAACAGCACCTCAGAAAGAAGGCGGGAGACCATAGCTGCTGCAGTGACGGTTCTTATGAGGGCAAAGGGCTCCTCTCAGAGGGGAGGCTGACAGATGCACAACACCTCTCAGAGTTCGGAAACCTGCCAAAGGCATTGACTTCCCAGAGGAGACTTGACTCAAAGATTTAGTGTTGGTGCTCCTGAAAGCAAATGCCTTCCCCTCCACTGGGATGGAAAGGCAGCAGCAGGGCTGGCAGCCTGCCCAGACCAGGGCCCCTGAAGGTTCTGAGATGAAAAGCTGTTGCCCTGAGCCGCCGCTCACCTGGGCCCACCTCACACCTTGAGGCATGGCTTTACACACAGGGCAGTGTTGCCTCTCCCCCCACTGCACTCCATTCCATGTGGCCATGGCCCCGCAGTGGCTAACAAGTACCCGAGCTGCCCTGGCAGGGCACAAGTACCTGTTTCTTGTGCAGACTGTAAAACAAGGCTTCCTTCTGCCTCCCAAAGCCGACGTAGACCAGGGTGCCATGTTCCCATGGGCAGAACGCGGCCAGGCTGGGCGGAAAGGTGTCCAGACCCTGGTGAGGGGAACCAAAGGGAAGAAAACTGAGGCCAGCTTCTCCAGCCTGACCCAACACAGTGGGGGTCAAAAGGAGAGCATGAGGACACCCATCCTGGGGCTGTGTTGTCTGAGCAGTATGAAATTAGTATGCTGGAGGCTGTTTCCTCCCTTTTGCATTGCCATCTCAGCCATGTTCCTGGCAAAGCAATGAGCAACCACACACCGCCACAAAAACCCAAAGTAAACTGTTTACTGTTGTAGGAGTGGGACACAGGAGGGTTGAATTTCCTTCGAGGTATTATTGGTACATGGGTTTGAAGGTGGGATTTGGTTATGGATCAGTTTAACACAAGAAATTAGGGCCCATAAGATAGATCTTTAATAGTGGATGCAAGATCATCCCTTTCCCTGTTCACTGTGGGGAGCTTCTTTCATGGAGAGGAAAACCGGCATTTTGGGAACAAGGGATCATCTCCACATCTGATACACACCCTCCTCTCTTTCTAGCAAGTGTTCTGCCACCTAAGTCTCACACCTGGGTTGGAGCCAAAGGGTTCTGCAAAGCATCACAGACAAACAAGGCTGAGTACTTGGTCTATGAGCTGGTCCCTGGGCTCCTGGCTCTGAGTATTCATGCTCTTTGGGAGTGTCAAAGTTGGCAGCATGCTCATAATGAGGTGCCTCTCCTGGGTGATGTGCTCACTGCTGCCTGTGCTCTGTTCTGCGCAGCACAGGAACAGTTTTGTCTCCTCACGCTTACAAAGTCAGTGCTTCCCAGAAGTCAGGCACTGCTCCAATTCCCACTGTTCTTCAACAGATAAGAAAGTGCATTGCCAAGATACTCTACAAGCAGCAGAATTAACGAAGATGACTAAAATGATAAGGAAGAAGTTCTTCCCTGTGAAGGTGCTGAGGCACTGGCACAGGGTGCCCAGAGAAGCTGTGGCTGCCCCACCCCTGGCAGTGTTCAAGGCCAGGTTGGATGGGGCTTGGAGCAACCTGGTCTAGTGGAAGGTGTCCCTGCCCATGGCAGGGGCTCAGAACCGGATGAGCTTTAAGGTCCCTTCCAAACCACTCTATCATTCTATGACTAATGAAGTTCACCCTCTCTCTTTGGCCCCATCCTGCTCAGAGCCTTCAGGCATTCCTTCTCCAGCTTGCTGGTTCTGAGACTTGTGCCACCAAACCGTTGCCACAGGCAGAGGCTGGCAGTGGAACACTCACCTCGGGGCTGGCAGGAGCAGGGAAGCTGAGCCAGTCGAGCAGCTCACACTTGTCCTTCAGCCAGTCGGAGGCCCAGATGCTGACCCGCCGGTCTGAGCTGGTGGCCAGCCAGAGCTCACCTCCTTCCACCCCAAAGTCCCGGTACTGCAGAAGATGAGCACAGTGCTGTCAGTTTAAGCTTGAAGTTTAGTCCAGAAGCTGCCACCAGAGTGAGTGTGGGGCAGGAGCTGGTGGGAACACAGGCCTTATGCCACAGGGGATCAATTCACTTCCATTTGGGCAGTGCTTTAAGTCTCTTAGAGTCCAAAAGGAGAATGAGGCTGTGGTGTAGGAACCAGCAGCATGCTCTGGGCTGAAAGACCCAGCAGAAGAGGCTGCTGGAGGAGGGAGAGTGCCTGGCCTGAGCAACATGGATCTCTTCCCTGGGATGCCCTCTGGACCCGCTCATGTCACAGGGCAGTTCTTGCTGATACTGTGTGTCCCCTAACAACACCCTTTACCTAAAACTGAGGAGGATCTCCCAAGTCTAGAATTCCCAGGGAGCCCAGCCTTGCAGTGTGGATGATTTTAAAGCCTAAGTACTTAGGCAAAATTATTGTCATTTCCACTGCACAAAGGAAGAAGACTCCCCATAAAGAGGAGGACAAAGGAGATGCGAAAACCATCACACTGCTGCACAGCCAAGTCTTCCCAGCTGCAAAGAGGAACAGTACAGAGCCAGAAAAACTGAACAGAAGCTATTGGAGGGGTTGATGGCCCAAAGAGGAAAAACAAGGGACAAAGAAGCAGACTCACTGACTGACATGGCTGTGCAGTGATCCACAGGGACTTGCTGCTGCACAGGGCCAGGGCAAAGGTGAGGTCTCACCTGCTTCATGGTGCACTGCAGAGCAGTGATGGGGGAGCCTTTGTGGTCAGCAAGGACGTGGATGGTCATTCCAGTGCGAGGGCTGCTGACAGCCACGAGCCCATCTTTGCCCCCTGATAAGATCATTTCTCCTGTGGGTAGAGAGAGAAAAAGAATGTGACACTTCTCGTAGGAGAAGAAAAAGCTCACAGGAGAAAGGTCTGAGATCATGGATACCAATGTCCCAAAACACTGTGAAAGGTTGGGAACAACTGAGTCAGGGCTGGGTATGATGAGATGTTTTTGGGCAGGTTGATGGTGTGCAGAGCACTTGGAGGTCAGGGTAACCCGGGCGCAACCAAGCCATGTTCCACACTCGTGTGAGAGGCAGCCTCACCATCTGTGGAGTAGGCAATCGCGGTCAGTGCTACGGCATGGGGTTGCATTTTCAGCTCCAGCTCTGTCCTGGAAATGTTGAACACACGGATGGTGCCATCACTGTACCCTGACACTACGTGCTGGCTCTCAGCTCCCCATGCAACGACAGGATGAAGCTTCCAGGCCAGGCACTGGCAGCTCTGCAAAGGAACCAGGGCAGAGACCTGATGACACAGTAAGGACAGCAGGACTGTGCAGTCCAGTGCACTACAGGCTCCACCTACAAGTATTTCCCCAGCTTTATCTCCTCCGTGAGGACATAGCAGTCCTTGCAACCCCAAGCAAGGATTCCTTCCTCCTGTGCCCTCTGCCAGGAGGAAGAACTTAATGTACTACAATTACCTGGTTGAGCACTTGGAACTGTACCACCAGCTCCATGCTGCCCAGAGACCAGATCCTCACACTACCGTCCTCCCCGCACGTTGCACAGTGAGTCTCATCAGGACTGAAGCACACTTCAGTCACCTACAGCAAGAAACAAGATGGGGAACAGGGATCTACAGATGCTCCTCTCCCCCTCTCATCCCCTCCAGGACCTCTCCCATGGGAAACATCAGCCAAGAAGTCCTAAAGACAAAGAGAGTTGGGTGATTTGGTTTTGTGCTTTGGCAAAGCAAATGTTATTCACTATGGATGTCCAGCTGGCAAACAGAAACTGCAGTACTCAGTAATGAAGCCTTAGTGATTGCAAACTGCATCTTTGTGCTCCAGCAGAAAGGCCCACAGCTGCTCCCAGCCTGAGACTGTTGAACACTGAGGACTAAGAATGGATGAGCTCAGACTTCTTCAGGCTGGACTCCTCAGTGTGCACAGTTCCCCGTAGACTCCTCCATGCCATCCCATCAGCCCTGCAGCTCCTTGACCTCTCCAATGGCCAGACCAGGGAGTGCTGCTGCAGCCCACACGTGCTTCCCAGGGCACGGGCAGCACACACAGCACTTGCTGCTCTGTGGGGCAAACCACCTCTAACCTTGTTCTTGTGGCCGCTGATCAGTTGGATGCTTGTGCTCTCCGTCCAGTTGATGTACCACAGGGTTCCTGCCGTGGTGCCCACAATTCCCATTTCCAGAGAGTCATCAAAGGCTGCGCTGACTATCGTCCCGTCGAGGGTGATCTCATGTTCTAACAGGACCAAGTTAGACCTGGAGGAGAGGAGGACACGAGAAGAACGGGCTCAAATGTTGAAATGGCCACTGCCTCCTTTAAATGCAACTTTCCAGTGAGCCTAGTCATGTGTTTGCAGGTAAATGGTTCAGTGAGGGGCTCCTCTACATTAACAGTGACTACTCTTGCATTTGCACTACAACCATCTTTTATAGGGAAGATAAGAGAATAAGGAAGAGATGGAAGAGAGGGAAGAAATGGAAGAGAGAAAGAAGGAAGAGAAGGAAGAAAAAAAAGAGGAAAGAAAATTAAAAAAAAAGGGGATGCAGCAGTGTGAGAGAAGAAACAGAAGCAATGTATTTTCACCAGTTCCTATTTCACCAGGAATTCCTACAAATCACTGACACAAACTTCAGGCATGCCAAACTCCACCCATTTCCAGTATTAAGAGGGTTCAGCTACCTGTGGCAAAAGTTCAGTAAAAAGATCCAGACAGAAAGCATCAGTAGTCACAGCATGGACAGGAAAAGCTAAGGATGAAGAGCAACAGGAGCAGCGTGGTTGCAGGCAGAGCTGATGTCTGTCCGTGAAAAGCCACCTCTCAGACAGGTCCAGGGAGCGGCTGGATGAGGGGAAGAGCATCTCCAGAGCATGGTGAGACAGGCACAAGGGCCACCACCTCCTACCTGGCATCGGGACCTTTCAGCCTCAGCTCCTGCACAGCAGCCACTGCCCACAGGCGGATGCGTTTCACGTTGCTGCCACTCAGCAGCCTGTTGTGCCGACACACCAGCACACCTGGGAGACCATGGAGGGGACAAAGGGCACCTGTGAACATCCACTGCTCCCAGCCATCACCCACCGTGTGTTCCTCACAGCCACGCCACTGATTCATTCGGGCAGGGCAGTGTTTTTACAGACTAGAGGTGAACCCCCCAAGGAAACCCAGGACACAGAGCCATCACCACGCCATGCACCCTGCATCTGACACATCAAACTCATTTTCCAAGCACAGCTGAAACTGGAGGACTGCAAGCTCAATGCTTCTTTCCTTCTTACAGCCTCAAGAAATGCCCAGGGCACCTGCACCCACCGATCTCGCCCTCGTCGGCCTCCCATGTCATGAAGCAGCAATTAGTCTCAGTGTCCCACACACAGATCTGGCCTGAGTTGGTCCCACTATAAAGAAGAGTGTCAGCGCCATAACAGAGAGAGGTCAGCTCCACTGGCCCCAGCACATCTGGGGCAGGGGCACGATGAACCTGCAGGAGCACATACAGTGTCAAAGAGAATATGGTGCTTACCTAGATCAGGTAAAATAACCCTCCTCCCCTCCTAAATTCATGTATTATATAATTCAAATATAACTGAAAGCCACTAATGACCAGCCAACATCATCTCCTTAAGAGAAATCATCAGCTCTTACAGACTCCGGGGGTAGAGCCTACATCACACTCAATGAGGGGCTTGGGAAAGAAGTCAGAGGTGGTAAATGATCCATCTCTGGCAGTGTTCAAGACCAGGTTGGACGGGGCTTAGAGCAACCTGGTCTAGTTCCAGCCATGGCAAGGGTTTGGAACTGGATGATCTTAAGTTCCCTTTCAACTCAAACTATTTTATGATTCTGTGATCACGAATTATAAAAGAAGGTAAAACTGGGGTTTACCTTGAGGTGGACATCAGCTCCCTGCTGCTCCAACAGCCAGAACATCACAGTTCCCTTCCCCACGCAGGCCAGTTCTCTGTGAGAAAAAGGACTAAAAGCCACGTCATGGACTGGCTCTGAGATACAAGTTGACCACATGAGTTCGTAAGTGTAGGTGTTCCACAGAGCAATGGTTTGATCGCTGTAATCCCCTAGGTAGAACATGAAAGAGAGTAGGAGGAAATTCTGCAGCCCCAGGCTGCTCACAGCATATGCACTGTGCTCTTGCATCAGCTGTGTCACTCCCTCATCCTGTTGTTCGGAGATGACTGCTGCAAACACCATCCCAGGAGTGGACACGGCTTCTTGCACACTCAGCAAAAGCTGCACAGTGTGATGGGTCCTTATCCAAGTTGAGGACAGATATAACTATCACTTCACAGTGGAGTTTGTAGCAAATCTGGCCCAGCAGAGGGTCTGCAGCCAGCGCTCAGTAAGGATTTCAAGGCAAGAGCAAGTTTCCTGCTGTTTCTACATCCTCATGAGCTACTGCACACCTCATGTGTGCCCCACACAAGCCCTTCAGTAGTACTGTGCACTCAAGGAGAACAACAATCTGGAAATCAGACCTCTGTTGAGGTCACAGCTGAGATGGGAGCTGACCTGAATGGAAGCCACTGTATCTGGGTGGCAGAAGGCACCAGCTTTGGTGATGGCAAACATAGAATCATAGAATAATTAGGGTTGGAAAGGACCTTAAGATCATCAATTTCCAACCCCCCTGCCATGGGCAGGGACACCTTATGCTAAATCATATCACCCAAGGCCTCGTCCAGCCTGGTCTTGAACACTGCCAGGGATGGAGCATTCACAGCCTCTCTTGGCAACCTATTCCAGTGCCTCACCACCCTAACAGGAAAGAATTTCCTCCTTATATCCAATCTAAACTTCCCCTGTTTAAGTTTTAACCCATTACCCCTTGGTCCTATCACTATAGTCCCTAATGAAGAGTCCCTCCCCAGCATCCCTATAGGCCCCCTTCAGATACTGGAAGGCTGCTATGAGGTCTCCACACAGCCTTCTCTTCTCCAGGATGAACAGCCCCAACTTCCTCAGCCTGTCTTCATACAGGAGGTGCTCCAGTTCCCTGATCATCCTCGTGGTCCTTCTCTGGACTTGTTCCAACAGTTCCATGTCCTTTTTATGTTGAGGACACCAGAACTGCACACAATACTCCAGGTGAGGTCTCACAAGAGCAGAGGGGCACGATCACCTCCTTCGACCTTCTGGTCACAGAATCCCAAGGGTTGGAAGGGACCTCAGAAGATCATCTAGTCCAACCCCCCTGCAAGAACAGGGTAACCTAGAGTACATCACACAGGAACTTGTCCAGGCAGGCCTTGAATATCTCCAATGTAGGAGACTCCACAACCCCCCTGGGCAACCTGTTCCAGTGCTCTGTCACTCTCACAGTAAAGAAATTTTTCCTGATGTTCACGTGGAACCTCCTATGCTCCAGTTTACACCCATTGCCCCTTGTCCTGTCACTGGACATCACTGAAAAAACCTAGCTCCATCATCCTTTTGATGCAGCCCAGGATACGGTTGGCTTTCTGGGCTGCAAGCGCACACTGCCAGCCCATGTTCATTTTCTCATCAACCAACACCCCCAAGTCCTTCTCCACAGGGCTGCTCTGAATCTCTTCTCTGCCCAACCTGTAGCTGTGCCTGGGATTGCTCTGACCCAGGTGTAGGACCTTGCACTTGGCATGGTTAAACTTCATGAGGTTGGCATCAGCCCACCTCACAAGCGTGTCAAGGTCCCTCTGGATGGCATTCCTTCCCTCCAGCCTATCAGCTGAACCACACAGCTTGGTGTCATCGGCAAACTTGCTGAGGGCGCACTCAATCCCACTGTCCATGTCAGCGACAAAGATGTTGAACAAGACCGGTCCCAACACCGATCCCTGAGGGTCACCACTCATTACTGGTCTCCAGCCATTGACCACAACTCTTTGTGTGCAGCCATCCAGCCAGCTCCTTATCCACCGAGTGGTCCATCCATCAAATTGATGTCGCTCCAATTTAGAGACAAGGATGTCATGTGGGACAGTGTCGAACACTTTACACAAGTCCAGGTAGATGACATCAACTGCTCTACCCCTGTCCATCAGTTCCGTAACCCCATCATAGAAGGCCACCAAGTTGGTCAGGCAGGATTTCCCCTCAGTGAAGCCACACTGGCTGTCACCAAGCACCTTGTTGATTTTCATGTGCCTTAACATGCCATCCAGGAGAATCTGCTCCAAGATTTTGCCAGGCACAGAGGTGAGACTGACTGGTCTGTAATTTCCCCTTCTTGAAAATGGGGGTTGTATTTCCCTTTTTCCAGTCATCGGGAACTTCACCTGACTGCCATGATTTCTCAAATAAGATGGCCAACTTCATTCACCAGCTCCTTCAGGACCCACGGATGGATCTCATCAGGACCCACGGACTTGTGCACGTTCAGGTTCTTAAGATGGTCTCGAACCAGTTCCTCTCCTACAGTGGGCCCAAGGTCTTCATTCTCACAGTCCCTGCATCTGCCTTCCAAGACTTGGGTGGTGTGGTCAGAGCCTTTGTCAGTGAAGACCGAGGCAAAGAAGTCATTCAGAACCTCAGCCTTCTCCAAATCCTGTGTAGCCAGTTCTCCTGAGAGCTTCCTGAGGGGGCCTACATTCTCCCTTGTCTGTTTTTTATTTGCTATGTACCTGTAGAATCCTTTCCTGTTATCCTTAATACCTCTAGCTAAGTTTAATTCTAACTGGGCCTTAGCTTTCCTAACCTGGTCCCTAGCTTCCCGGACAACATCCCTGTACTCTTCCCACGCCACCTGTCCTTGCTTCCACTTATTATAAGCCTCTTTTTTCATTTGAATTTTCCTCAGGAGCTCCTTATCCATCCAAGGAGGTCTCCTGGCCCTCCTGCTGCACTTCCTTCTAGTTGGGATGCAGCACTCCCGAGCTTGTAGCAGGTGATCCTTGAATATCAACCAAGAGTCTTGGGCCCCCCTGCCCTCTAGGGCTGTATCCCACGGAACCTTCCTAAGCAGGTTCCTGAAGAGGCCAAAGTCTGCTCTTTTGAAGTCCAGTGCAGTGAGTTTGCTTCACACTGTCCTGAGGATCTCAAATTCGAGCATCTCGTGATCGCTGCATCCAAGGCTGCCCTGGAGAGTCACATCCCCAGCTCCCAGACAGCTCCGGAGCACAGTGCTCCCTGCTGCCTTGCTCAAGGTCCACAAGTTTAGTGGAGACTCCCAGCTTTTCTCTCCTCTGCAGCCCAGACCGGAGCTGGAGGAGGAGGCTGCTCTCCCACACTGCTCCGTGGAGAGCACAAAGCTCTTTCTCTCCAGCAAAGGCTGATTTGTTCCAAGGGCAGACTCACCAGCCCAGAGTAAGCCTGTTGCCTGCTCCACAGGTCCTGTCTCATGCAAAACAAGAGCTTACTAATTGCATATTTGTCCTTCAAATGCCCCCTGCCTAAACTAAACAGACAGCTTGAGTGTCCATCTAGTGCTGGCACTGCTGCCTGGCAGAGGGCTCACAGTTTGAAGCCTGGCAACTTCTATGCAATGCCACCTAAGCAGCAATAAGACCAGAAGAAGGCTTTTCCCCCTGGACACTATATATAGTAACTGGAAACTATTTATACAGGTTTAACAAGGACTTGTGAGCCAGAAGCAAGCTGTAACTTGAAGGAAAACTAGCTAGCTGGGGCAATGAGAAAGGACTGAAGGGGAGCTGGGGAAGCTCCATATTCATGCACAGGATACATGCTTCCCCTTGAAACACTGGTGACAGTGTCCTGGACCACACTCAGCTGGAAAAAGTGCCCCTGCAGGTGATCACTCCCAGGAAGATCCAAGATCACCTCCAGTATTACATGCTGCATTATGCATTGCCCCAAGGCTACCAAGGAACAACTTCATAGCCACAAGCCTGGTGCATGTGTCACGGTCTTGCACAGTTATAGCATCACCCTCCCACGAGATGTCTGCTGTAGGGTGTCCCACACCTCATGTTACGGGCGTACTCACCGAGGGTGACAAGGAATCGATCATCCTGAGAGAATGCCATGGCTTGCACTTGGGTCTCATGGTGGAAGAGACTTGCTGTGCAAAGCCCATCTGGGACATTCCAGATGCAGATCTGACAATAGGAGTCTCCATCCCTCTTTCCTGAGGCAGAGGCAAGAACCTAACAGAACAATATGTTGTCACTGAAACCTTGGTAAGTAATTAGAGATACTTTGTTAGTCTTAGAAACAATTAGTCTCAAATTAAAGTGATGTTTGGCACATGGAAAATCCTGTGAGAACAACTGTCAGCTGATGGCAGGAGGGAATGGACCATCACCAGGAGGGAGGGAGCAGCCTTTAATGTCACTACTGAGCCAGAACAAGGGATGAGGCTCCAATATTGGAACAGGCTTCCCAGGAAAGTGGTGGAATCATCATCCCTGGAAGTGTTCAAAAACCATGTAGATGAGGTGACATGGTTTAGTGGTGGCCTTGGCAGTGCTGGGGAATGGTTGGACTTGATCTTCAAGGTCTTTTCCAACCTGGTTGATTCTATGATTCTTTGAAAACCATTCATTGCATTTCCATAATCCCAGGTCTCCACACAGAAGGAGGAACAGACAAACAGGCTTTAAGCCTGTAACATTCCATTATCCCAAAGCGACATGGACAAAACCCAGCCTGGGGTAGCAGAAGTTTCTCCTACCTGGGCATCATGGCTGACAGTGAGTGTGGAGATCTCCTCTGCGTGGCCAAGCCAGTGATTCTGTGATCCCGAGTGCAGGTCTTCCACCACGATGATGCAGCCACAGGTGTAAGCGAAGAAGCCTTGCGGAGGAGGAAATGGGATGTTTTCACGTAAAGGCTTCACATAGAGCACCCACTACCTCACAATTCAGTTAAATTCTGGGTTTTGCTAAGAGGTAAAAGCTGACTGTGTAGAAACACAGCATGTCAGCATCCTGCCCATCAGGTTGGGGGTGGAGTAAAATCTCCCTTCCCCTAACCTGAGCAAAGCTGCTGGGCATCCCTCCAGCCTACAGGAAGGAGGAAAGATGGTCTTAGTGAAAGCTTTCCCTTCTGCTCTATCCACTCAACAACTGAAGCCTGACCTGCCTGTCTCAGCTAACATTTGCCAGTAGCAAAGGATCCCACACTGGTCTGGGCTGGCAGGGACCTTAAAGCTCATCCAGCTCCAACCCCCTGCCACGGGCAGGGACATCTTCCACCAGACCAGGTTGCTCCAAGCCCCATCCAACCTTGCCTTGAACACTGCCAGGGATGGGGCAGCCACAGCTTCTCTGGGCACCCTGCGCCAGCACCTCAGCACCCTCACAGGGAAAAACTTCTGCCTAAGATAAAATCTAAGTATCCCCTTGTTTAACTTGAATCCATTCCTCATTGTCCTGCCAGAAAAAGGACCTCATAGAAGAATGAGAATCAGTAGTTTGGGTGGAAAGGACCTTCAAAGGTCACCTAGTCCAACCCCCCTGCAATGAGCAGGGACATCTTCAACTAGATCAGGTTGCCCAGAACCACATCCAGTCTGACTTTGAACCTCTCAAGGACTGTGCATCCACCACCTCTCTGGGCAACATGTGCCAGTGTTTCACAGACTGGTTTGGATTGGAAGGGACCTTAAAGATCATCCAGTTCCAATCCTGTTACTGCATTTTAGTAATGCAAAGAACCTCTGTGTTAAAGCAAAGATCCCAACCCAAAAGCTAGAAGATCATAACCTGGAACAGTGCACATGTCTCCCACCCCTCCAGAGCCTTCCTGGTGTACCTGTGTCTGGGTTCCACACCATATTCCCTCTGCCATTCCCATTGTAGCCGATCACTGCTTTCAGCTTCAAGACCTCACTGCCAGTTGGAGGAGGTAAGAAACTCTGCAAGAAAAATAGACATTGGTTTAAAATAAGCTCTAGAGGAATGGCCCAGGCAGGTGCATTCAACACCCACATGAGAAAAAGCCTGAGTGCAAGCACACACACACATTGTCCTACACACAACACCCAAATTCATGCCAGCACTCACAGCATTCAGGTTCAACACATCAACAGATGAGTACCAAAGCACACTTACACATACAAAAGGGAGACTGCACCAGCAAAACAAGGCACAGGTGCTCTCAGATGAGGCACAAACGGCTGGCAGCAACTGATTAGCAGCTGCTAATCCTGCTGGCAAAGAGTTTGGTGGGTTTTGCTCACTTGGGGTGTAGACAGTGGGGAAGGGAAAGGCTGCTGGGTAGAGGGGCAGAGAAGCACAGTGAACAGCTGAGAGCTTAGGAAAAGGTTAAGTCTCTGTTTTATTATTGCTCTGTTTGTTCACAGAGCCAGAGCTGGGCTTTGCCCATCCTCCCCACGCTCAATGGTTGCCTTCCCCAGCCTGCTCTGCCAACGCATCTGCTCGCAAACACGGGTGTGAAATGAATCACTCCACTGCTCACTCGGCTTTCCCTTTCAATAGCACATGCCATTTGCATTTGTTTGGAATAAAAATGTATGCAGATTTTCTGAACGGAAAAAGAGTTGATCACAACTCACTTTCCACTAGTCTGGAAAGAGCCGCATGTAGAGGAGAAAGGGTAACTATCGTGAGTGAGGAGTTTGTAATAGAGCATCAGGCCCAGGAGTACACTTCACAAACTGCTTTCAAACAGAATAAACCAGAAATAGTTTGGAAAACCCACCTATCCCAGCCCCAAAATGCGCATTCACCACCTGCCCAGGTACAATTCTCACCTTGGGAAGCACTGATGCCTTGAAGCAAGGAGTGAAATGCCGGTAGGAATCTGGGCGCACGGAGCACTGGGGTTTGGGGTTTGTGGTCTGCTTTCTGGGTTCTGCCACACAGAGAATTAAACAGTTGTTACCTCTGGGATGCTGCTACTCAAGAACGATTTGGGAGCAGCACCTAGGCTGTGGCTTGTGAGCTGCTCACATGCTGTGTATGTACCCAAACGCAAACACAGACAAGGGTAGACTGGATGGTGCAGCCCTGAGGAGAAGGACTTGGGGGTGCTGGTCGATGAGCAGCTTCCTATGACCCAGCTTCAGTGAGCACTTGAGCCCAGAACTCCCCCGTGTGCTGGGCTGCACCCCCAGAGCATGAGCAGCATGAGAGGGAGGGGATTCTCCCCTCTGCTGCGGTCTGGGGAGAACCCCCCTGCAGTCCTGATCCAGCTCTGGGGCAACAGCACAAGAGGGAAGTGGAGCTGTTGGAGAGAGTCCAGAAGAGGCCACGGAGATGCTGCAAGGGCTGGAGCAGCTCTGCTCTGGAGCCAGGCTGAGAGAGCTGGGCTGGTTCAGCCTGGAGAAGAGAAGGCTCCTTAAGGGGAGGCCTTAGAGCAGCTCCAATGCCTAAAGGGGCTCCAAGAAAGCTGGAGAGGGGCTTTGGACAAGGGCCTGTAGGGACAGGCCAAGGGGGAATGGCTTTAACCTGACAGAGAGGAGATTGAGATGAGCTCTTAGGCAGAAGTTCTTCCCTGTGAGGGTGCTGAGGCACTGGCACAGGGTGCCCAGAGAAGCTGTGGCTGCCCCATCCCTGGCAGTGTTCAAGGCCAGCTTGGATGGGGCTTGGAGCAACCTGGTCTAGTGGAAGGTGACCCTGCCCATGGCAGGGGGTTGGAACTGGATGAACTTTAAGGTCCCTCCATCCTGAACCAGTCTGGTATTCTATGTGTGTACATACACACACACAAGGCAGAAATCAGACTGCAGCATCGGATGTGCTCCTACACAACTGGCTCTAGGAAAAGCACCAGCTTTCCAGGAGTTAACAAGGAACCTCCATTGCCACCCATCACCCTGCTCAGCCACGCCACACTGCAACCAGCCTCTGGGCATCCATGCTGTGTCTGTCCCCTGGACATTGCTGTGAAAGCATAAGCCACTCTGCTAGAAAGACATCCTTGATAGAAGAAGTAGAGGCACAGTTTTGTGTTGAAGCTTTCCAACAGCTCCTGCCTGCTCTGGCAGGGGGCCACCAACTGCTGAAGCTTTGGGGCTGTACATCTATTAATAGAGACATGGAGAGCTTTAACAGAACATGCCACTTAGAGATGATATTGGCTCCAAGCTGAACAGGTGCTTCTGGTGTGCCTAGAAGCAATAGTAGGGAAAGAGCCAGAATAAACAAGCAGTCCTGGGGACTAGCATGAGCTTCTCTCAATACTGATTCCTCTTGGTAAATCACACACAAAGGGAAAGCCCCAGAGCTGCTGCCCTTCACCTCACAACTCTGAGCATGTGTCCAGGTCTATCTGTACCATATCAATGCTCTTTATTTTTCAGGGATAGACCAAGCTGCCTGTGCATACTGTGTCCCAAAGGGGTCATGCTCTGTACAAGATGGCAATACCTCTGACTTACCACTTGCCAATGTTCCAGGAGACTTCGACCTCTCCTGCCTCTCTTTGGGCCTCACCACAATGAGCTCCTCATTCCTCACTGGTTCCACCACAAGGACTGACGCATCTTTGTCTCCATTCGCCACCATCTGGCTGCTGCCTGGCAAATCTGCTTCCTCCTCTTTGTCTGACTCGGAAAAGATACCTGGTGGGAGGAGAGAGCCACCGTGTCCTTCAGGACCGCTTCATGTGTGAACAACCCTTTGATTTCTGCCAGTGTCATCCTCCTGCTATGTGTAACAGTCCATCTGTTCACGTGGAGGTCAAAGAAGACATTTCCTACTGGGTATGTCAAACAAGGTATTTACTGTAGCCCTCACAGAAGCTTGTGCCAGCAGCTTAGTGCATGGAGGAGAGCAGAGGATAAAGCAGTGCTGAAGTCCAACTCCTGTGGCTGGCTTTATCCAGCTTAGGGAAAAAAAAGCACAGCCTGGTCTGTCAACCTGCAGGAAGGGGATCATGGGCAGGGATGGCTCCAGGGATACTGCTCAACTACACAAGGAGTTTTTCCTAAAAGAAGATTATTTTTCCCCTTTCCTGCAAGCATCTCTTCTTACTTTGACATCCTGTTTGGTGGACAGAGCTGACATCCAGACACGGTGGTGAGGACAGCAATGGAAGAGGCACTGCCTGCCGAGGCATCTCAGAGACATCCTTCAGCATCTCAGAGCTGCCTTCTGTGAAAATAAAAGGTTTTGTACAATTTCCTTCATCCCCGATTCCCTCATGATCTTGGGCTGATCAATGATGATACCTCCAAGCTCATTTCTCCAGCTTCCTCCTATATGAGAGAAGCCATTTTTCCTCTGCTCTTCAAGAAAGAATCACAGAATCAACTATGTTGGAAAAGACCTTTAAGATCAAGTCCAACCTTTACCCCAAGACTGCCAAGACCACCAGTAAAACATGTCACTAAAGAGAGGGACGGAAAGAGGGAGGGGAACAATGAGGGCAGGGAAAAAGAAGACAGAAGAGATGGAGGCAGGGAAAGACAGAAGGCAAAAGCTGAAAGACCTAACAGAAAACCCAGAGCAGCTCTGCTCAGAACATGCCCTCCCTGGCAGACTCCTACTGAGAGGTGCTAGTTAGAGACCATCCTTTGGGGCTAATTAGCTGGTTACCCCCCCCCCACTGCTGTGTAAATCCCTAAGGGAAGGAATAAAAAAACCCCAACCCCTACCCTCTGCCATGATGAGCAGTGGTGGAAGAGCTGCCAGTGTCAACTCATGGGAGGAGACAAACTCACCTGGTCCCAGCAGTGGAACAGACTCAGAGGAATGAAGCCTGGAAAAGGCAGGAGAGTGGCATTACACCAAGTGAGGATGGGGCAGGGGAGTAAAGGGAGGCAGGGGAAGACTCTGCCCAGCACTGAGCACTTACCCAGTCGGTGGTGATCTCTCCTCAGGCAGAGCTAGGAAATCCCATAGGAAGATGGCATCTCCAACACTGATGACATGCCGCTGGTCTGGGGCGAAGGCAACCTGGCGCACTGGCTCTGAGTGCCCAATGTACACCTGGGAGAGAACACATACTGAACTTCAGCACCACCCTGTCCTATCAGCATGGTGGTTACTCCACTCCGTGCCCTCACAGCCAGTGTCTACACAGCTCAGCAGATCCTCTCAGAGGCCAGCAACACACCTGCAAGTGCTCAGATCTAGGGTTGATGAACCTAGGATTGACCGTCCTCACACACATCTGGAGAAGCAAGCAGGAGCTGAAACCCCCCAAGATCTAAAACTAGCTCTCAATAGCTACAGGAACACTGGGCAAGACATTTTCTTCTCTGGGTGGCTCTGTTCCTAGCACAGAAATCACACCTACATCTCGTTCACAGAGGGTCTCATTAAGCTCGGTGCTTTGGCAGCCCAGCCTGTGCTTGGTGCCGAGTGTTATTACAACATAGGAATAGGGCTTCATAGAATCCCAGACTGGTTTGGGTTGGAAGGGACCTTAAAGCTCATCCAGTTCCAAACCCCTGCCACAGGCAGGGACACCTTCCACTAGACCAGGTTGCTCCAAGCCCCATCCAAGCTGGCCTTGAACACTGCCAGGGATGGGGCAGCCACAGCTTCTCTGGGCACCCTGTGCCAGTGCCTCAGCACCCTCACAGGGAAGAGCTTCTGCCTAAGAGCTCATCTCAATCTCCCCTCTGTCAGGTTAAAGCCATTCCCCCTTGTCCCTTCCCTACAGGTCCTTGTCCAAAGCCCCTCTCCAGCTTTCTTGGTTTCTTGGAGCCCCTTTAGGCACTGGAAGCTTCTCTAAGGTCTCCCCTTAAGGAGCCTTCTCCTCTCCAGGCTGAACAAGCCCAGCTCTCTCAGCCTGGCTCCAGAGTAGAGCTGCTCCAGCTGTGCAAACAGGGACACTGGGCCCACAGAGGGGGCTGCTCTCTTCCCCAGGGGTTCAGAAATGCAACAGCAACCCCCTTCCCTCCCTTTGTGGGCGGTACCTGGAAGTTGATATTGGAGTGCATCTGATAGTCCCACACCTTGATGACTTTGTCACCAGCAGTGAGCAGGTACCTGCCATCCTTGCTCAGCGCCAAGGAAGAACAGGACACTTTGTGCACGGGAGACACCTGAGGACAAGAAACACCGCCAGCAGCATTAACTGAGCTAGCTTACATCCTTACTTATGCTTCAGCAAGAAGGCAGGAATGCAACAAGACTGAAAACAAGCTCAGGCTCATCCTGAGCATGACCGCACCAGGATGGCTACAGGCTTGCCAACTCCTGTGTTTCTTTGAAGCCTGTGAACTCTAAAATGAGCTCTTCTCTCATTTCCCCCTGCTACAGTGACATAACATTCCCAAGGCTTCTGTGACACAAGACCTCAGTGCATGAATTTCTCAGTGTCCTACCTCTCGCACCAGTCGTCCCGTTTTTGCATCAAGCACAAGGATTTTATTGGAAGAAGTGGCCACCAGGAGCTCGCCTCGAGGCACAGGAGCAAAGCAGACTCCCACTGCAGAGTCCAAGGCTGTGCTGTTCAAATCGAGGGTGCTGATGTCCACCCTCAGCAGCTGTCAAACAAGGAGATCCTGAACAAATACTGGAGGAAATACTGCAGAAGCCTCAGAATTGCTCTCGTGGCTCCCCCAGCACGAGGCTATGGAACCCCCCCAGACCCTTCCCTTCCCCCCAGTGAGGGGCTACAGGATCCAGGCAATGTCCCTCCTGCCCAGGACAGCAGCTCACAAAGAGAAGTTGGAGCTGACAGTCTACACAACACTTCTTCAAATTATCTTTCTAGAGGGGATTGAAGCTGGAGAAGAAACCTTCACAGAATCATAGAATGGTTTGGGTTGGAAGGGACCTTAAAGACCACCTAATTCCAAACCCCTGCCATGGAGGGGGTTGACTTTGTTGTTTCTGTCTCACAGAATGGAAAACCAACCTCACTGTAAGCACCCTGAGGAAGTGTCTGGTGTGCAGGAAGGGCCCTCTCCAAAACTGCTGGTGCCCAAAGCCCTCGATCCATCCCATCTGATGCAGCCCATGGGAACTGCCTTTCCTGCTCACAGCACTCTGCAGCCCGTGCTGTCCTCCCACCCTCTCCCAGGATGAGGGGAGCCCGCTGGGTACCTCATCCAGCGAGCAGGCCTCCATCACAGTCACAACGTACTTGGAGGGTCCCACGAAGGCGAGAAGATGGCTGTCCCCACTGACCACCAGCACATCCGCACTGCTCCCAGTGTCCAGGGCCACCACATTGCCTGGGGGCCACAGCCAGAGAAAGTGAAGAGAGGAGCAAAGCCCACGCTGCAGCCAGCTCACCCTGTGATGGTGCTGCTGATCCTGCAGCTTCTCCTGCCTCTCAATCAGCCCTGGGTTAATGTTCTGGCCTCAGAAAGAAGCAACCTCTGTTGTAGAAGATACTACACATTTTATCTGCAACACTCAAAGTTGCAGACCTCAAAGACAAGGTCTAGAGTCATGGCTCATCGCCTGACTGTGTGGTGCTTTCAAGGATAGCAGAACAAAGTCAAGGGAATAAAATGGATTTTAGTGTTTCTTTTTTAATGTTACAAGAAACTATGAATGCGAGGTCTTAGCTGTGGCCTGGGTGTCTGAACCCTGTGTGGAATGAAATCAGTGCCCAACCTCTGTGCTGATGTCAGCCCAGTGGGCAGAAAGACCCAAAGGTCTAAAACTCACCGAAATCACAGCAATCCTTGGTTTTTATTCCACTGCCACTGTTCTGTCCCTGGAACATGGCCAGGCAGTGAACAGGGTTTCAGAGCAGAGTCAACGTGCGAAGGTCCAGCTGCAGCACTGACGCCAAACTTGGGTGATTTATCTCTCCAAGCCCCTATTCCTTCTCACCTATTTCAAGAACACTTTTCTTGGGGCAGGATCCTCCTCTTTGTACAATAATGGAACTCCCTTTTCCTGCCCAAGGTGTATTAAACGTGACATTAACATTTCCAAACTGCCTTGCCCCTGTACTGCTTCCCCTGCCTGGAGCTCTCCACCTTCTCTGATCATTGGCACAGCTGAAGGCAGGATTAGGGAAATGATCCAGTTTAAACAAACTGTACATCCACAGGATAGAAGGATTCAGGGCTTGGGCATGAACAAGTCTCTGTTATTCCAGCTTGTTCATGAAATCATAATGCCAAGCAAGTGGAGAGTGTTTGAATCAGGAGGGGTAGGGAAGGGGTGGCAGTCACAAGGGTTTGCTCACACATTAACACAAATGTCACAGTTCAGAAGATTCATCAGAAAAGCTCTCTGAGTCAGGTTTGGTTTTGGTGCTAGGATGTCTGTGCTCATAAAAGAAGAAAGACAACCCACAGCCCCAGAGTCTTACCCAGGACTCGCAAGACGTGGCTTTTCTGTGCCATGCAGCTGTAAAGAGCCAGACTTCCCTGCAAACAGGAGCTGAACATGAAATTGCCATCTGGAGAGAAGGTCAGCCCAGTGATAACAGTGCGGTGCTGTCTGAAAGAAGGTGGAAAACATAAAACAGGGGTGGGGAAAGAACAAACCAACTGTCAGAAAACAGGAGCAATGTTGAGCACAACATGCTGAAGAACCCAGGAGAACAAAGCAATTGGGGGCAGGACCCCACCATGCTCATGCCTGCAGCAGCTCAGGTCAATCAACACTCAAACTTCATGGAAAACTGAGCAGCAAGCTCAGGACTCCAGCCGTCCATGGAATGTGCTTCCTCTCCCTCTGGACCAGACTGCTTCCCATGCTACGCCTTGCAAGGGCTCCCTCTTCAGCTGCTCTCTAGGACAAGCTTTTCCTAATGTGGGTCAACTGTCCACTGGGATGCCATAAAAAAAGCCCTCAGAGCCTTCCCAGGTTGGACTTTTCCCACCCAGAGCAGGCCACCTCTGCCTGAACACCACTCAGCTGGTACATGAGCATTGTCAAGCCCAAGAAAAGCACTTTCCCACCTCCATGATTATCACTGTGGCTCTTGCCAGGACAGCCCTTACTTGTGCTCCACCAGCAGACTGGAGGTGGCCAGGCTGAAGGTCCACACCATTCCGTTGTCAAAGCCACAGGCCAGCATCTGCTGGGTAGGGTGAAAGGCCACAGCACATGGTGTTCCTTCTGCAGCTGTGAAGTCGTACAGCTGTGGGGAAGAGACACACCACAGGCATGAAGCTGGATAAAGCTCAACTAAACAGCCTCAGACCTCCACCATAAGCATGTCTTACAACAGAAATCTGGACCTGCCTGGATGGATCTGAAGCCCAGTGAAGTCCTGGCATCTAGATAAAACCCTTGGTTATTATGCCTTGTTGAAAAGCAATATTCTACATGAAATCTGGGCTATTTACAAGGGCCTGTAGGGACAGGACTATGGGGAATGGCTTTAACCTGACAGAGGGGAGACTGAGATGAGCTCTTAGGCAGAAGTTCTTCCCTGTGAGGGTGCTGAGGCGCTGGCACAGGTTGCCCAGAGAAGCTGTGGCTGCCCCATCCCTGGCAGTGTTCAAGGCCAGGTTGGATGGGGCTGGGAGCAACCCGGTCTAGTGGAAGGTGTCCCTGCCAATGGCAGGGGTTTGGAACTGGATGAGCTTTAAGGTCTCTTCCAGCACAAACCTGTCTGTGATTCAAAAGATGGAGGAAATGGAAATACTGTTGTTTAACAAAACCTTCAGGAGCTAAGGCCAAACTATGCATTAAGCTAAACCTCTCAGAATTCCATTATTCCAAACTATTTCTTGCCCATGCCCCTTATGCTTCAGGGAGGACATTTAAGGGCTCTTGAACTGTGGAGCTTTGGTAACTGGACCAAACGGAGACCAGGAAGACTATTAATACATATAAGACACCTTCCAAGTCTCATCTGGCCCACCTGCTGCATGGAGACGAGGTCCCAAACCCGGATGGTGCTGTCCCGAGACACCGTTGCCATCCACTTCCAAACCCCCTCCATGGAGAATGCCAGAATGGAGTCCTCATGAGAGCGCATGAGGGTGTTGGAGTCCCAGGACTGGAGATCCAGGTAGCCTAGGTACCCAGCAGCTGTCGTGCACAAGATTCTGCGGCCATCCGGGCTGATGCACACACTGCTCACCGGAGCCTCTTGCTCTAGGGAGAGACCCAGGAGTCAGCACCCCCCCCTGGAAAAGGAGCAGGAGCAGCTGGAACACAGCTACCAAGGCAGATTCACATTCAGTAATGAGCATCCCACCATCTGAAGACTGGATGCTTGCAGGCTTGAGTTAAGTGATAAATTAGTGTCTGCCCCCTAGAAGTCCCCGGACTCTGCTGTGATGGTGATTGTTTCAAGAATTGTGAAGAACTGCTTGATTTCTCCCCTAATTTTCCACAGACAGATGAGCCATAGGTACAAGGGTGCAGAAATGAAGACAGAGTGCCTGTGCTCACCCAGGAGATCCTGCCTTTCTCCTTTAAGTTACAAGAATGAACATCAATAAGGCTTGTTGGAGTAGGAGACTTCCAAGCCAGTCACCCCTACTGACAACAAGCACAAAAGATGCTTGAGAATTGCTTTAGGAGAGAGACTGAGCTCCTAAGAATAGCTTTAGGAGACATGGCAGTGGATCTCTGGCTTCACAGCAGCAGGCTGAAAGAGATGTAGAGCTCAGAAGCTCCCAGCTCTACTCACCTGCCTCTGCGACAACAGCCGAGAAGTCCAGTGGCCACAGCCGCAGGTAGCCATCTTCTGAACCCGTGGCACAGAAGTGTGAGGAGATGCTAATGCTGTTTATAGCAATCCCAGCACCTGAAAAACAAAAAACAACAGCACCTTGTACAGTCAGAACAAGAAAACTAAGACTGACGGTTGCTCCATCCCAGAACAGTCCAACAGTCCACCTGCACCAGCACCAGAACCCTCAGAAGCAGCAGCACCCAGGAATCCCACAACTGACTCACAACAAAGGCTGAAGAGTCTGAACAGCCCCTCTCAGGACTCACACCATGTCTAGTCCCTCTCCTTTTCCAGCACTGCTCTTTCCCACAAGCAGTGAGTGCTTGAGCCCAGAACTCCCCCCATGTGCTGGGCTGCATCCCCAGAGCATGAGCAGCATGAGAGGGAGGGGATTCTCCCCTCTGCTGCGGTCTGGGGAGAACCCCCCTGCAGTCCTGATCCAGCTCTGGGGCAACAGCACAAGAGGGAAGTGGAGCTGTTGGAGCGAGTCCAGAAGAGGTCACAGATGCTGCAAGGGCTGGAGCAGCTCTGCTCTGGAGCCAGGCTGAGAGAGCTGGGCTGGTTCAGCCTGGAGAAGAGAAGGCTCCTTAAGGGGAGACCTTAGAAAAGCTTCCAGTGCCTAAAGGGGCTCAAAGAAACCTGGAGAGGGGCTTTGGACAAGGGCCTGCAGGGACAGGACAAGGGGCAATGGCTTTAACCTGACAGAGGGGAGACTGAGATGAGCTCTTAGGCAGAAGCTCTTCCCTGTGAGGGTGCTGAGGCGCTGGCACAGGGTGCCCAGAGAAGCTGTGGCTGCCCCATCCCTGGCAGTATTCAAGGCCAGGTTGGATGGGGCTTGGAGCAACCTGGTCTAGTGGAAGGTGTCCCTGCCCATGGCAGGGGGCTGGAACTGGATGATCTTAAGGTCCATACAAACCAGTCTGGGATTCTGTGATTCCAAAACTGTGGGTTTGATTTAGGTATAAAGTTCACTGGTCAAAGCACTGGCGAAAGCCAGCACTGGTAGCAGGAAGACACCCAAGGACATCGTTTCATCTCCTCTTGGGTGCTTTCTCACCCATGAAGCGAGAACCACAGTTACACGCATCTCAAAGGGGCTTGCCCTACATTAATCAGCTCAATTTGCCAAAGCAAACTGGGCACTAGGTTTTGAGATATGAGAGCAATACCACTTGAAAGTGAATTCTTCCTGCTGTTAAAAATCAGTGGAAGAGCTGAAAGCTGCAAAGCTTTGTACACAGCAACAAAGACTTCCCAAACACTCTGCACAGGCTGACTAGTGAGAAACATCCCCAAATTCATCTTTTTTTAGTGGGCTGCTTAGCTCTTTTTCCATCTCTACATTAAGACTCCCATCAGCAAATTAAGACTTTTTCATGTTTCTAAAAGTGGTGTTTCTCTGAAAGTGCAATCAGCATTTTAGATGCCAAAATTCTTTCTTAAAATGATACTTTGCTGTATTAAGGATTATCTGAGGTACTTAAGAAGCAAATAGCTACAAATGCTCTAATTGACCCAAAGTAACCCTTAGCAGTAGGTAAACCACTGGTTTATTTTACCAGGGAGGCGAGTTCGTGTCTGCCCCAGATGATGGTGGGCTGCTCCTGGCTGGTCCCTCCTCCCTGTAGATGCTCCTACCTGACTTGTCTAGCCGCTGGCAGTCCCGGAGTGGCGCAGGCAGCAGCTGCAGTGCGCTCCTCACACTCACGTTCTGGTAGTCCACCTCCAAGATGTGGCCACTCTTGCTGCAGACAAAGCTGTAGAGGAGAAAGATCCCTGCTCTGGCACTTAAGCTCCACTTAACCAGGATTAAAAGGGGCTGTGTCAGCGTGGTTTAGTAAAAACCCAGCTTGGTTTAGCCATTCAACTGCCTGATGGAAAGCAATTCTGGTTCATGGCAATGTAATTAGTCAACCAGGTCCAAGGGCAAATCTACAACCAAGGGCTTCCCACTCTATTCCCTGTCCTTTTGAAAGGTTAATTAAAAAAAACAGCTAAAAGCTCGGCATAGATCTCAGAAAGGAACCTCTCTGCCACAGGACACGGCACCAGGGAAGACAGGGCCAGCTGAGCTGACAGCTCTGCTTGTGGAATGGTGTGTGGCAGCAACAAAGGTCTGGCTTTGATGATTAAAATAAAACAAGGGGGAAAAAAGCATGTATCTGTCTGTATGCAAGAGGCTATGCACCACACTGCCAAGAGAAAGCAAAACACAGGCATCAGGTGGGGGAGAAATTCATTAAATATGGCAAAACATCAGTACAGAACCACAGAATCATGGAATGGTTTGGGCTGGAAGAGACCTTAAAGCTCATCCAGTTCCAAGCCCCTGCCATGGGCAGGGACACCTTCTACTAAACCAGGTTGCTCCAAGCCCCATCCAACCTGGCCTTGAACACTACCAGGGATGGGGCAGCCACAGCTTCTCTGGGCAACCTGTGCCAGCACCTCAGCACCCTCACAGGGAAGAACTTCTGCCTAAGAGCTCATCTCAATCTCCCCTGCTTAAGTTTGAACCCATTCCCTTGTCCTATTGCTACAGTCCCTAATGAAGAGAATGGCAAGAGGAAAATCATGTTTCTTGGGCTGTTCTCAAGCAGTCAAATCTCTTTTGGGAAGCAACGTGAGCTGAACAGGAGAGAAGCTCTCCCAGCTCCAGGAGGCACCCGATTCTAGAGGGAAAATCCTGTGCTCATGCAGAGAATGCCAAGCATCCCTCCTTGCCAACAACCCCAGCGATTCCCTCAGCCCCTTACAACGTGTGGTCCTCGCGCTCCCGCTCAGCTGCGCATCCCTCTTGGAAGGCCAGGCCAGTGAACTCTAGGGAACGGTACTCGCCCAGGTCAACAGGACAGGAGCGCAGTACTCCACTCCGCACTCGCCACAGCCTGATGTTGTCCCAGCCACACGACACCATCCTGCCCAGGGAGAGGCTGCATGAGCACCAATAACCCTAACCCCAACGGCCACCAGTTACCAGTGAGGACTAAGAACAAGAACACAGCCCCATTCTACCCCCCAGGCTGTGACAGAACCAATGCTTTTGATTTATTTCCTTTGCATCCTACCTGGAATCATCAAAAGAAGTAATCTTCAAGGCCTGGATGTCCACATCTGTGTGTGCTTTGGCCAGCACAGCCACCTCTCCACCTTGGGTCACCTGAGCAGTGTTCCACACCACCACCATCTGAAGCAAGAAAAGATGCTGGAGAGGGACTCTTCATCAGGGACTGCAGTGATAGGACAAGGGGTGATGGGTTCAAACTAAAACAGAGGAAGTTCAGGTTAGATATAAGGAAGGTATATATACTGTGCAGGTGCTGAGGCACTGGCACAGGTTGCCCAGAGAAGCTGTGGCTGCCCCATGCCTTGCAGTGTCCAAGGCCAGGTTGGACGGGGCTTGGAGCAACCTGGTCTAGCGGAAGGTGTCCCTGCCCATGGCAGAGGGTTGGGACTGGATGATCTTAAAGCCCCTTCCAACCAAAACCAGTCTGAAATTCTGTGATTCTCTACTGGCAGAGTTGTTCAAACATGGAAACCTTGGCAGCAAGGGAGATTTCTGTCACACAGCTGACCAGCTGCACACACGGGAACGTCCCCAGAGCTGGAAACAAAGTACTGATAACAGAGTTGAAGCAGGGGAAATAAAACACCCTCACACAGAGGGTTCAGGACAGTCCAAGAGCTTTATAAAGCTTCATGGGAATATGCTTCTCTAGCATCCATAATTACAGGTTCTGAATCCCAGGCCTGCCTGGCAACAGGGATCAGACTTGGAAAGAAAATCCAGAAGAGTGGGAATTCTGGCTGCTGAAATACGAGATCTCTACCAGGCCTGAGCTGCTCTGTGGGAGCTGGAGGTAGCACAAGTCTGGCTGCACTGGCTCTCATAGGACTTTGCTCTGATGTGGGGTCACCTGTTCACATGCCCATCACGAGGGGCAAGTTTCCTTTTCCCAAAGGAAAGGGAGAGATTGGGAAAGAACTGTAGGTGATTTCATGCTCTGCATTCAGAATAGTGTTAAATCCACCTCAGAGGCTGGGGTGGGATGAAGCATCACCCTGGGAGAGGTGGTCCTGGCCAGCCCCCACCAAAGGCCACCCCATTCTCCCATCCTGTTTTCACCCTATAAGTCCCCCCTCCCCAGCTGCAGCTTGCCTGCTCCCATGCAGCACAGGGACCACTGCCACATGCTGGGACAAAATAAGGGAGCAGTGTTTGGTTTTCCTGCAGGCAGTACCTAGTGAGCAACAGCACAGCTAATTGCTGCTGGTGGTTAGTAACGGATCAGCGGATAAGAACAGTATCACTGATAAAGCAAACCCACAGTCCCATGAAACAATTTCATTTTTGACTGCTACACGTGGACTCTGCATCATCCCCCACCTACAGTGGTGTTTGGCAGCTTCAGTGCCCACCATCCCTCCCAGCAGTGATGCCTGTGAGGCTCAGGACCGAAAGATTAAACCTCACATCTTGCCCTAAATGCTATAAAAAACTCAAAGGATTTGGGACGCCAGTCAGTGTTGAACCTCCCATTTCAATTCCCACTCCTCCCCTCCATGCTTGCAAACCTTCCAGCTCAAAATGCCATACAAACATGTCACCCTCAGCCCAGTGGGCTGGAATGCTGTGGAGGCAACGGGTACAGGCAGAATCACACAGCTGCCTTCATTACCCCACCTGGGCTCCTTGCTGGGACCACACCAGGGAGAGAAACAGCCTCAGAGCTCAAACTGAGCTGATCCCTCAGGCTGCTCCCAAAAGGATTTGTTTGCTCGCTGCTAAGGAACACGTGTGTGAATGCTCACAAGCACCAAGCTGAAGGTAAGTGATTTCTAAGGAGGTAACGAGAAAAGGAACTCCCTCTGACTGCAGTGAAGAACACATCTAGGAAAGCCCAGAGCAGAGGTTTGTCTGCAAAATAACTACAGAATCCTGGCACTTGCTCACTCACAGGGCAAGGAAACCTCCAAACTCAAACTCCAGTTCTCACCGTTTTGCCATGCCCATCCTTTCCGACGCCGCACAGAACGGCTCCACTGTAGGAAAAGCTGCAAGAAGAGACATGGTGAAATGCAGCTCTTGGTACCCCAAGTGCATCTCAACAGGAAATAAAAGGAGACAAGTTGTGAGGATGAGGAGACAGCAAGACCTGAGGGATAAGCTCATGAGGGAGCTGGCAGCATATCAGCTGTTCCAGGCCGGTTGCCAGCAGGCTGAAGCAGAAGCTGTAATTCACCCCTCATTTATCACTCAGGAATAGCATGGGAAAGCTGCCATGCTCCAACGCCTTACCCACCCGAACACATTCCTGCACTCAGGCTGAAACCCACCTCAAGGACAAGAGGGAGTGGGCGTGGGTTTTGAACACGGAGAGGCAGCTTCCCCTTGGGAAGTCCCAGAGGCGCACGACGCTCCGGGGACCAGCCTGAGCGGAAGCCAGCAAGGTGCTGCTCCCATTGAAGGCCAGTGCTGACACCTGCAGGAAGCACCGGGATAGAGCTGCAACCGGGGGTACATCTGGGGTACATGGACAGTGCTGCCATGGGGCTTTGTAAGGACTTACACTCACCTTATCCGTGTGCCCAATGAAGAACCTCTGCTTCCTGGAGTGGATCTGCAGGGTCACGATGACCGCATGGCAGGGGTAGACCACTGCAGTGTTGTTTTGAGCCCACAGTGCCTGCAGGACCCAGACAGGAATGAAAGGGGTGCAGATCCTCCAGAGGTGCCCCAGGTCTTTGGGCTGGACCTGCAGGGATTTCTTCCCCAGGAGCTCTGCACGCGTGTGCGCATCCCATACGAGTATTATTCTAACTCACAATGGAAAACTAAGAGCCCAGCTAAAATCCTACTTCATTCAGTGGATTTATTGTACAATCACGTCTACTACATGAACAGCAGATATAAGGAAAAAGATGTTGTAACAGTCTTGAATGGACGAGCGGGACTGGAGGATCTACACCAACACGCTCACCAAGTTTGCAGAGAGGGATGCAAAGGTGCGTGTTGTCTGTTTTTGGCCATCTAGCAGGATGCTCAGCTGGTTTGTAATGCAAAGAGATGGGTTAAAACCAATTGAATTATAGATTAGATTGAGGATGCAGGGGTAGAGCCTGCTGCAATGGGAAGAAGTGGCTTATTTCTGGGTCTTAGTTAAAGGCTGCCATCAGATGCTCAGTCATCAACAGACGTATTTGTATTTGTGGTGTGAGCTCCTGAGGGCTGATAATGGGGTCAGCATTTGGACTTGATTTTGCTGTTCCCAGCCAGTGAGTGTTGATGACCTCCTGGTCACCAGTAAAATGAAATGTCATTCTGTCTCTGGAAAGGCTAAGGGTATCTTGAGACATGATAGTATGGATTTCCTGCAGCTGGTAAGGCAATAGCCTGCTCCTGTGCTCATATGGAGAGATCATCATCTCATAATAGGCTCCCATCCAACACTGAACAAAACCCGCTGTACTGTAATAAGAGAGGACATGGCTTTGCAAGCTGTCTGTGTGGGTCATTTATGGTTTAATCTCTTCTGAACCAGTGCCTGGAGGTTGAGGCTGTGGAGTAAGTGACCAGGAAGCAGAGCACTGGGATAACCAGCTCTGGTGAGAGAGAGTGACAGCTGGAACAGGTGTGGGGCTGCGCTGTGCCTTAGTGCTCCTCTCCTGCCCCCACAGCTGGTGTGTGGGCTGTTACCTACAGCTCAGTCCCATATATCCCCACACCGATGCTGCTGCCTTATCTCCTTGTCTGTTTGCCCTATTCCCCACTCCAGGCTTCCTCCATGTCATTGCCTTGCTCACATCATAGGATCAGAATGGTCTGGGTTGGAAGGGACCTTAAAGCTCATCCAGTTCCAACCCCTTGCCATGGGCAGGGACACCTTCCACTAGACCAGGTTGCTCCCAGCCCCATCTGACCTGGCCTTGAACACTGCCAGGGATGGGGCAGCCACAGCTTCTCTGGGCACCCTGTGCCAGTGCCTCAGCACCCTCACAGGGAAGAACTTCTGCCTAAGAGCTCATCTCAGTCTCCCCTCTGTTAGGTTAAAGCCATTCCCCCTTGTCCTGTCCTTACAGGCCCTTGTCCAAAGCCCCTCTCCAGGTTTCTTGCAGCCCCTTTAGGCACTGGAGCTGCTCTAAGGTCTCCCCTTAAGGAGTCTCCTCTTCTCCAGGCTGAACAAGCCCAGCTGTCTCAGTCTGATCGAGGTGGGTTGCATCATTTCCAAGGGATCCCATCTCTTCCCCAAAGGCTTGCTGAGCTTATGAGGTGTAACCTTGGCCAGCTGCCAAGCCAAGAAAACAGGAGCCTCCAGTGTGAACTGCAGTAGCCTATAGGCAGGGATGGATCTCACATGGGGAAGAACTCCCAAGATGGGAATTTTGGTTTAGTGGTGGCCTTGGCAGTGCTGGGGAATGGTTGGATTTGATGATCTTAAAGGTTTTTTCCAACCTGGTTGGTTCTATGATTCTATGACTGAACCAAAATGACCTTTTCTTTACCGAAACACACACTGCAAGCTGGGCTCCTGCAAGGCACAGTGCCACATGGAAACAATATGAAACCCTTTGCAGACTCCTACAAAGCATCTCTATTTTAACGTGTTAAAACACAGAAGCCACAAGATCTAAAAAGTCCCCTGATTTCTAATTCACCACCATAACAGCAGAAGACTCATGCACAAACATAAGCTTGGACCCATCTGTTTTGGGGTCATTTTCCCTATCGAGCAGTACATTCAACTCCTTTCATACCTCCAAAGTTAATACCCTGGGCATGGGATTACAGATCAGCTCCCCAAACCATCCGAGCTACTGACCCACTTGGTGCTGCAGCCTCCAAAGCCAATAATCATTCTCAGCTTCAGGATGGGATCTGGTAAGAGCCTCTGGAATTAAAAGAGACAGAGCTGTTGTATGTAGAGCTGGACTGAGGTCCTCCACCCTCCATCCCCATTGCTGGTTTCTCTCTAAAGCACAGGGGTTCTTTCCTGCTAAAGGGTATGGCTTTACAGTATTTAGCCTGGCAGAAGCCAAATCTGTCGGCAAGAGCTGGGATTTCCAGTTTTAAGCAGCAATCCCACCCAGGCTTGGTTACAGACAGCCCTTGCAGTGTCCCGGTGATGCCCAGAGCCAGTGGTTGCTGGGGGAAGCACCAGACCTACCCTGCAGGCAGCAGCTCTCCTACTGGGCAGCACACCTGGTCCAGGGCCCTTCCTGCATGTGCTCTGAGCAAATCAATACACACACATTATTAGCTCAAGATGAGTGGATTTGAACACAGGGTCCCTCCTTCAAGGTGAGGAAATGGAAAGGAGAAAAATAACACCAGCAAAAGGGATTAACTGAAACTCCATCCGGAAGCCTGTGCTCCCTCTGCTGCTTCAGCATCAGCAGTAAGCATCCCAAAGGCACCCTTGGGCTGCTGTGACTGCTCAGTGCTTCACCCACCTCCTCTGAGCCAGCATGAACAGCTCGGGTGGCTTGTTTGCTCCTCTGGTGAGCGTACACGTGGATGCCTCCGTCGCCCACTGTTGGAGACTGGCCAGTGTCCTCCACATTGCGTGACTTCTGATTCTTCTCCAGCTCCTGGTCTCCAGCTGGCATAGCTCTCGGAGGCCTGGAGGCTGTCAGTTGAACCTCAGGAATGCTCTTTGGAACGACAGGACAGTGGTGTGGCATCTGAGAAAGAGCAAAGCCTCAGAGTGAGATCAGCCCTCCTTGAGTACCTTCCACCCTCTGCAAAGGCAGAGACGAGGGCACCCACATGTCTCCCAAATGACTCTTCACAGCCATACACAAAGCAGCATGGAGGCAGAGTATCCCTGTGGGTACCCAGCCTGGCCAGGTATGTTAACCAACCGCTCTCCCTGTGCTCCTAATATTGTCTATACACAGTTCATCTCCTCCAGACAGCAAATCAGAGCCCCATAAGAGATCCAGCCCAGAAAAGACTCAAAGAGCTGCTCTCCACTGAGCAGAGGCTAAAAGCACCAGCTCGGCACATCCCAGTTCAGAGCAGCAATGTGGTCACACTCCTCATTTTCTCCCTCTCCACAGTGTGAGAAGGATGGCTTCTCCCCATCTTTCTCCAAAAGCCCGCCATCATGCTGTCTGGCGAGCCAGCTGAGTAGCAGCTCCTCATCACCAGTGGAGAATGGGAAATCAGGGGTGAGGGCAGCTGCTGTGGTCCCAGCAGTTCAGACTCTACACACTATTCTGCCCCAAAGGACACCTGATCGGGATCTTTAGCCCCCAGCCCTCATTTCTTATCTATAATTTGAAGACACAACTATTTGCTGCCTCAGCTGAGATGTGGAGGAGCTGTCTGGAGATTGTGAGGTACTTGGCATTGAGCTCAGCTCTGCTCTGTGCTGGCCCACACTGAGCCACCCCATCAGTAACTGCAGGGCTGCAGTCAACAGACTGTGCCCAGACTGGGGTCAGATCGGCCACAGGCAAGAAGCAGCTTCTTAAATAAAGGCCCTCAAAGAGAAGATGTGGTGAAAAACATGGGAGGCAGAAGGGAAGAAGTTTCAGCCTCCTCCCTGAGGCACTTACAGCTTTGGGACTGGTTATCTGCTGGACGAGGGACAGTCGGTCACGGACTGCACTGGTGAGAGCCACTGGCTGCTGCTGGATGGGATCCTCTGGGGCTTGGCCACCTGAGTGACACGAGGAGGAGGTTGGGGTCCCTGGGAAACCCAAGGCATCTAACCAAAGCATCCAACCCTGGCTGCCATCCCCAGCATTCTCACCTGCCACAGGGCCGGGACAGCTCTTCTGGATGGAGTCCTTTGGCAGCTTGGACCCCTCGGATGGGAATCTGAGCAAAATCAGAGGAAGACACCATGTCACTGGGACACTGCACTGGCACCAAGGAATACCACTTGGCAACTCATGGCCTGACACAGAAGCCTTTTCATGTGTCCTGTTAAGATTTCCCCTTTTGCCCCACCCACCCTAAATAAAGCATGTCCTGGGTCTCATCTACAGCATCACATTCCAGGGGTTAACTTGGCATTGCACACTTTAAGTAATGTCGCTAATGTGATGACTGTGATGAGCTGAGTTTATGACCAACAGGATTCTCTGGCAAAAACCTCATAGAATCATGGAATGGTTTGGGCAGGGACAACTTCCACTAGACTGGGTGGGAAGGGACCTTAATATCACCAAGTTCCAAGCCCCTGCCATGGGCAGGGACACCTTCCACCAGACCAGGTTGCTCCAAGCCCCGTCCAACCTGGCCTCCTGGCCTTGAACACTGCCAGGGATGGGGCAGCCACAGCTTCTCTGGGCACCCTGTGCCAGCATCTCAGCAGCCTCACAGGGAAGAGCTTCTGCTTAAGAGCTCATCTCAGTCTCCCCTCTGTCAGGTTAAAGCCATTCCCCCTTGTCCTGTCCCTACGGGCCCTTGTCCAAAGCCCCTCTCCAGGTTTCTTGTAGCCCCTTTAGGCACTGGGAGCTGCTCTAAGGTCTCCCCTCCACGCAGCTTCTCTTTCCAGGCTGAACCAGCCCAGCTCTCTCAGCCTGGCTCCAGAGCAGAGCTGCTCCAACCCTTGCAGCATCTCCGTGGCCTCCTCTGGACTCCCTCCAACAGCTCCACATCCCTCTTGTGTTCTTGCCCCAGAGCTGCATCAGGACTGCAGGGAGGTCTCACCAGATAGAATGGAGTGCTGTGCTCCCACACCACCAACAGGAACCCAGCATAGGAGCTGAGGGATGTACTTTT
Organism: Pezoporus wallicus; assembly: GCF_028554395.1. Taxonomy (NCBI): domain Eukaryota; kingdom Metazoa; phylum Chordata; class Aves; order Psittaciformes; family Psittacidae; genus Pezoporus; species Pezoporus wallicus. Next base: position 2,037,241 of record NW_026637828.1, on the reverse strand, counting down.
ACATCTGCCCCCCAACAAGGTGTTACATGGGAGCCATCCCAACAAGAGGTCACTGACAGAGAGGACTGGTGTTAACTCTGGACACTGGAGTCCTCTACGGCCTTTTTCCTGCCCCAAAACATCACCTATCAGCATTAAGCTTAGACCAGGCTAAATGTGTTAACAACACCTAAATGCTGGACTTAGGGTGATGGCAATGTCTCCACTGAGCCCCACGTTTGTCTGGATCTGTCATTCCTTAAGCAGTGTTATCTAAATACCTTTCCTAGAGGTCTTGGAGCTGTAGTGGGGTCAGTGTAGCCAGGAGCAGCCGTACCTGATGTAGTCGTAGAGGTCGTGCCACTTCTCGCCCTTTGGCACAGGGAATGCCATTTCCCGTGGCATGGGCACTACCCCGTGGCATGCCAGCTCGGCTTGACGGGCCTCGGAGAATGTCACGCCTGGAGGCAGAGGACAGAAAGAGGGTCAGGTCTCCAAGGGCTGTGGAGCTGCAATCATGTTTCCAGTGAAAGGGCTCAAACTGCTTCTGTCTTTGAGAACACCTGAAAAGCAAAGAGTACAAGCCCGAGGTGCGCAAGTATTCCAGGGGACGTCCCAGAGGACAAACCCATGACTTGGCACAGGTTGTCCAGAGAAGCTGTGGCTGCCCCATCCCTGGCAGTGTTCAAGGCCAGGTTGGATGGGGCTTGGAGCAACCTGGTCTAGTGGAAGGTGTCCCTGCCCGTGGCAGGGGCCCGTGGCAGGGGAGTGGAACTGAATGAGCTTTAAGGTCCTTTCCAACCCAAACCAGTCTGGGATTGTATCTCCCAGGCCCGAGATTCCCCAGATTCTCTATTCAGTGATTCAGCAATTTCACGTGATTTGTGTTAAGGCTCTTTTCTCATTTGCTTGTCTTGTCTCCTTCATATGTTTGTAAATTTGTGCAAGTCTCCAGACAGAACAAGTTTCACGAATCCAAAAGCAGCACCTGCAACATCCTGGAACTCCACTGATGGCGTCAGTTAGTTCGGGCAGATTACCAGTGCAAATAAAGAAAGGCAAAACCAAAAGTTTTGACTGAAGTATCTCTGCCACACTGAGCAGGGGTATCAAAAAACTAGGTTGGAAGATTTCGGAGACAAAAGAACCCACAGGCTCTTCTAGCAGATAAAAGCACAGGCCTTGGGGAAGTGAAGCTTGGGAACACCTTGATTGTTTACCTCTGAAAAAGAAGTCTAACTTTAGTAAGATATTTAACTTTGCCCTTACTGTTCACTTCTACAGCTGGAAAACAAGACGACAGTTTCCTCTGGAGGCTGGGAGATTTTATTCACCAGCACACATAGAAACTTAACGTCAGACCAAGTATTTTGCCCTTTCTGCTTCCTACCATAATGGCAGCTAAGTGCTCCTCCAGGGCTAAGCCTGTCAGCACCACACTGCAGAAGCCAGTATGACCCAGGGTTCCATCCAGACTGGGCTGAGGTCACAGGAGAAATGAGAGGCCACGCTGAGCTCCTCACCTGGGTCAAACACCAAGTCGCTGGTGCAGAGGGTTTTCACCAGCAGGCTGCAGCAGAGCTTGATGCTCTTGAGGTGGCTGTAGTGACGGTTGAGGTAGAGGGAGAGGATGGAGTGAAGGTCGAGCATGAGACAGGTCCAGCGCACGTCAGTGGGGGCATCTCCCACCAGCTCTGGGGAAGAGAGTGGTAAGTGGTGAAAGGGAAGAAGATGCTATAGACCTTGGGCTTCACAGAACATAGATGCAAGATTAACATGGTTAAGTGGTACTATTCACCAGGGATGACTCCCACAAGGCTTGGCTTGCCTGCGCCAAGATGGGAAGTGGGAAAATATGCCCCGTAATTCATTGCTGCAAAGCAGGGACATCCCTCCTGGGAGCCACAGCTCTGACCCCCATCTGCTGAGGGTCTCCTGCTCTTCACTCTCCTCGAATACATCAAGTCCACTTCCAAACTCAATGAATTTGGTATTGCGCACCATGAGCAGCAGCACAAATCCTCCTCACCATGCCTGGGTGCCCTGGCCGAGCCCTCAGCAGCTCCACAGACGAAGGGGAACTGCAGCCAGGTGGCCGTGGATTTGAATTCCTTGAAGAGGCTGGAGAAGGAGATGCGAACCACTTGCTTTTCCTGAGGTGACAGACACAGACACAGCTTTAGTCACCCTGGTGGCTTCAGCAGGAATATGCTGCAGGGGAGAAGGTGAGTGATCCTATCTGCTGTCCCTTCCTTGTCTCCTGTCACCAGCAGAGATGCCACGAGGATGGAAACCATTTCCAGTCCAGAATAAAACACCAGTGACAACAAAGATCGGCCAGGTTTTTCCCCCCAAGACCACCAGTACCACCCCTCAACCCTTCCATTAGCCACAACACCCATGATGGCAGTTTAACAAGGCTGCTCAGTGTCCTACCTTGGTGGTGACATCCAGGTGGACAACAAAGTGCTTGCAAGGCACAGGCCTGAAGAGCAGGTAGAGGTAGCGCCCGGTCAGCCCCAGTGACTGTGTCCCAGTGCGGGGCAGCTGCAGGTAGCTGCTGCCGGGTATGGAGCCTCGGATCCGGTACACAGTTCCCTTCAGCCTTGCGTCCTGCCCAAACCACAGGGCAATGGGGGATCAGCGGTGCCCACTGCAGCCAGTCCCCCAGCACCCTGGTGCCAGTGTCCCCGGTGTTACCGTGAAGGTGGCCACGTCCCCCTCCCTGGCGGAGCGCTTCCACTCCTCCACACGGAAGTGCTTGAAGATGTTCAGGTATGGCCGCTGCCAGGCTGCCGGTACCACAAACAGTGGCGGAACGGTGTCCCCCGCACCGCAGACCCCATTGCTGTCCCTGTGTCCCAAGGTTCCCCATCCTGCTGGCACCCAGTCATCTCCATGTCCCGAGTATACCCAGCCCCGGTGTCACCCTTGTGCCCCGAGCCTGGTGACAGACCTGCTACCAGCCCCATTACCCTCATGCTCTGGGTCCCTCCATCCCCAGTGATGGCCCCATTACCTCTACACCCCAAGTGGCCCCTAGCCCCAGTGTCACCACCCTGCCTCTAGCCCAGTGCCAGATCTGGTAACCCCCGAGCTCTGAGTTCTCCCAGCCCAGTGACACCCCGTTACTCTCGTGCTCTGAAACCCCATACCCCAGTGGCATCCCTGTTATCTGCGCGCCCGGAGCCCCACATGATCCGAAACGCGCCCCTCCCAACCCCGGTGACGCCGCCGGTATCTCCGTGCTCCGAGTGTCTCCCCCCGCCCAGACCCAGTGTCGCAGTCATGCCTGGTGACTCCCCCCTGGTTACGCCCATGCTCCGAGCCCCCAGCCCTGGTGGCACCCCCGGTATGTCCGCATCCGGAGCCCCCCATGACGCGAGTCTCCCTTTTACCCCCGTGACTCTCCCGCTACCCCCGCGCTCCGCTGTCGCGCCAACCCCGGTATAACCCCGACCCCGGTGACACTCCCGTTACCATCGTGCTCCGAGGGCTCCCCCCAGGGTACCCCCGGCCGCTCGTTACCCCTCGGTACCCACACTCCCCCCGCCGCTACCTGCCGCCATAGCGCGCGCCGCCGGCTCAACCGTCCCGCGTGCTCGCCGCCAATCCGCGCCCGCCGCCCGGCCCCACCCCCGTCACGTGACCCACACCAAGCCACGCCCCTCGGGACGTGCGTGGCACGCCCCCCAGCGGCCGGTCCCGGCGCGGTAGCGATGGAGGCGGACAGCAGCGGTCGGGACAGGGGGTTTATGCGGAGCCGGAGCTCAGAGCTCCGGGTTGCCGAAGCCGAACCGGAGCTGGGCGGCGCGGAGCTCCCGCAGTAGCGCGTCGTTCGTCAGGCCCAGCTGCGGGGAAAGGGGCGGGTCAGGCGGGGCAGAGGCACACGCGCACGCCCCCGACCCCCGGACAGAGCCGCCGTGGACAGGGGCTACAGGCAGGGCAGCTTTAACCCTCCCATGGCTTCCTGCCTCAGCCCTTCCGTGCTGAACCATCGAACTCAGCTCGCAAGTCAAAGGGCAAACGCTTTGACCAGCAGGTCAAAGGTGGTGATCCTGCCCCTCTGCTCTGCTCTCATGAGACCCCAGGTGCAGTTCTGCCTGCAGTTCTGGTGTCCTCAACGTAAGGAGGACACGGAGCTGCTGGAGCAAGTCCAGAGGAGGACATGAGGATGATCAGGGGCTGGATCACTTCCCGTATGAAGATAGGCTGAGAAAGTTGGGGCTGTTCAGCCTGGAGAAGATAAGCTACATGGAGACCTCATAGCAGCCTTCCAATAGCTGACAGGGGGCTATAAGTAGGCTGGAGAGGGACTCTTCACTAGGGACTGTATAGTGATAGGACAAGGGGTAATGCATTTAAAATTAAATACAAGAGATTGAGGTTGGATATAAGGAAGTTCTTCCTTGTCCCCCATGGCAGGGGGTTGGAAGTGGATGAGCTTTAAGGTCCTTTCCAACCCAAACCCATTCCATGACTCATAGTGGGGCACACTCTGGCCAGTGCCTGGTCACACACTGCCCTGCCCTGCCCACCCCGCAGCGGCGCAGACACTGACCTTGAGGACGTACTTGTAGCACTGCTCTGCCTCCATATGTCGTCCTCCCTGGGGAAAGGACACAGAGCAGTGAGGACATCATCCCATGGGAATGGTGTGGGCCCTCAGGGAAATCACACATGGTAAGAAAGCTCAGCACAAAGGATGTGCCCTGGGGGAGTGAGTGCAGCCAGTGATGGAGGGCGCTGCTATGCTCATCAGAACGTTTCACCCTCTCCCAGTACAGCCCCCAGACTTTACCACCACCATCTACACCATGTTGTTCAGGCTCATGAGCTGTTGCAATAGACCATGGGGGTGGCGGGCTGGGCACTCACGTGCAGGCAGATGAGGGAGAGATATGCCCACACTTCCGCGTTGGTGTTATTGAGGGCATTGGCTTCAGAGAGGGCATCTTCTGCTTCCACCATCTCCTTCAGCTTGAGAGAGAGAGGACAGTCATGGATAGGAGGCAAACAGAGGGAGAAAGGTCTTTAGAATTGCTCTAACAGCCGAAGGTCTCAGTGCAACAAAAGCATCTGGCAGGGTTTCACCAACAGGGATGTGGGGAAAGGATTTAAGGCAGAAACAACCAGTTACCCCTGGAGCCAGCATCCAGCATTCCGGTCAGAAACATAAGCCTCTCACTGCTGACTCCCGACCCCCCATGGGAGCACCCGCTATTTACATATCAGACCCAGGCATAAGGAAAGCAGTATGAACACCTCAGCCTTGGGGAACTGAGCAGTTGAACACAGGCTGAGAGAAATGGTCTTGTTCAGCTTGGAAAAGGCTCCTTAAGGGGAGACCTTAGAGCAGCTCCAGTGCCTAAAGGGGCTACAAGAAACCTGGAGAGGGGCTTTGGGCAAGGGCCTGTAGGGACAGGACAAGGGGCAATGGCTTTAACCTGACAGAGGGGAGACTGAGATGAGCTCTTAGGCAGAAATTCTTCCCTGTGAGGGTGCTGAGGCACTGGCACAGGTTGCCCAGAGAAGCTGTGGCTGCCCCATCCCTGGCAGTGTTCAAGGCCAGGTTGGACAGGGCTTGGAGCAACCTGGTCTAGTGGAAGGTGTCCCTGCCCATGGCAGGGGGTTGGAACTGGATGAGCTTTAAGGTCCCTTCAGCCCAAACCAGTCTGGGATTCTATGATCCCTCTTCCTGCTGCAGGGTGGCTCAGGGAGACACAGGAGGCAGTGCCCAGCAGACTGCAGCCAGCTCCCAGGCCACCACTCACCTCTCTGGCTCCCAGGGGGTGCATGTTTGGCCAAGGAGGAAACAGAATTTCAAGTCCTCTCCCTGTTTCTTCCCTCAGCCACATCCCAATGGAGAAGCCTCATGAGGTGAACCCCTGGTTGATACCGCACTGCCAGGGGCTGAGTGTCCTAGGCAGCCTGTCACAGATGCTAGATTCTTCCAGGCAGGGAAAGCACTGAGATTCCCGACATTCTGCCTAGTTCCTTTGTGATGATGTGCAGGTCATGGACAAGTGCTTGGAGCAGAACTCAGGCCTGGCTGGGTTACATGTTGTTTGGACACCCTGGGGAAGGCTCTTGGCAGTGGGATGAGGGGAAGTTGCTCTAAAGCAGTTGTGGGGGTGACTGCTCCAACATCTGTACCAGCAGCCCATGGTGCCAGGCAGGACCACGCAGCGCAGCACACAGCACACGATGGCCCTCAGGAGCGTTCATTTCACAGGGAGCTGAGCTTTAGTTTGGGAAAGGGGAAAAGCAGCCCAGGCCACATCACCAGTTAAAGGAAGGTCACCTGTAGGCACTTACCCTGTAGCAGGCGATTCCCACCCCCAGCCAGGTGAGGCAGGATGCGGAGTTGTCGCAGGCAAGCAGGTAGATCTTCTTTGCCCGGCCGTACTGCCACAAAAGGTACACGAGCACGTTACTCTGCAGCAAACACATCGCTGCAGACAGCACCCTCTTTCTCAGGAATGGGTTCAAACTTAAGCAGGGGAAGTTCAGGTTACATGTAAGGCAGAAAGGCAGAAGTTCTTTACTGTGAGGGTGCTGAGGGTCTCTGGAGCACAGGTTGCCCAGAGAAGCTGTGGCTGCCCCACCCCTGGCAGTGTTCAAAGCCAGGTTGGACGGGGCTTGGAGCAACCTGGTCTAGTGGAAGGTGTCCCTGCCCGTGGCAGGGGGTTGGAACTGGATGAGCTTTAAAGTCCCTTCCAACCCAAACCAGTCTGGGTTTCTATGAATTGCCAAACACCTAATTCCCATCTCTGGTGGGGTTTAGACCCCCACTGTTCCCACTGGGGGGCGTGGAGCCTGCCTGCTGCCCCTGCTGTAGTGACTCTGTGCTGGCAGGTACTGGTACAGTCAATTGGTGTCTGGGATGATGAGAAATGGCTCAGCAGCACCCAGAGATGTTGCAACTGGGATGTAGAGCTGGCACAAAGGAACACAGCACTCCAGAAGGATTTGCTGGCTTGTGGTATGTTGGCTATGGCAACAGCTCATGGTGTTTCATACCCATGGTCTGGTATCTTCTGCTTTGTGACAGATTCCCTTTTGCCACTCCTGCTGGCTCCTCACCAATTTCTCCTCCAGGTAGATGGAACCCAGGCGCAGGTAGACGAAGTGCATATCCTCAGCATCCTCCATAAACCCCATGGTTCGCTCATAGCACTCCTTTGCCTCACCAAAGTCTTTCTTCAGGTAGCAGAGGTGCCCTTTCTGAGCCCAGACATTTGGATTCTGTGCACACAAAGCCAGGAGTGAGATGTGGCTGGGAGAAGAGAGGGAGGGAGACTGGGAGAGGGGCAGGGACCCTGTCAGCAGCAGAAAGGAAGAGCTGAGCAGTGTTTAATTACAGCAGGGCAGATTTCTATGTACAGAGTTAAAACCAAATCAGCAGCTGCCTGCATGACACCAGCAATGGGAGCCCCCTCCAGACGTTCCCTGCACAGTGTCCTGGTCATGCCAGGCTCCCCAGGGATGGTGAATGTGCAAACTGCATTCAGGATTGTAAGCTTCCCCCTGCCTTCCATTCAACCTGCCTTCCATTCAATGTGACTCCCCAAAGCCACTTTCCCACTGTTGAATAGCAACCTTGTTCCTCACGAAACAGAGCCTGACCCACTGATAGAAAGAGGCTGTACGCATTCAAAGGGAAAAGAAAGGCAGATGCTACAGGGAGAGGCATCCCCACTCAGAAATGCTGCCTGTCTATGTGGGAGAGGACAGGAGGCAAGTGATCACACACTGGGTTACCATGCAGTCAATCCTAACAGCCTCACAGAGACATTCTTCACATTTGGAGAGTTCCTCTTTCAGCAAGTAAGTCTGGGCCAGCGCCAAATAGTACCCACTGGAGGGACCTCCCTGGAGGCTCAGCAGCTCGTGGGCAAGGGCCTTGTGAACAAACTGTGAAAGAAGGACACCCATCATGTTAAGAGAGCAGGCAAACCATGGGCACCCCAGCAGGACATGGCAGGAGGGCTGACTCGCACTTATTTGACTTCCATGAACACAAAACACGCAGGAGATTTCTTTCTTTATCCTTTCTTTAAATATTTAACTGCATTACTTCTAGTTCTGGTTTGCTTTAAGCAACTCTTTCTGCCATGTAAAATTAAGGCAGGCAGCATCACATGGCAGTCAGAGAGATCCCACAGAGCCGGCTGTGTGGGAGAGGGACACTCCACAGGTGACACAAAACTTACTCTGACATACACAAGTGTCTGAAACAAGGAAGGAGTCTTGGAAGCATCACACTAACGCATCTCACCACTTCTGACTTGGCTGCTCCCTCAGCAGCAAGCAGTGCTGAGCTGAGCACCCCAAGAACCTACCTGAGGGGACCACGTCCACCACCAGCATTTTGGGCTGAATGGGTTTGCATTTCTGGGTCGGTTTGCTCCCTCTTTCCCTCAGCATTAGGAGTAGCCACAGCTTGTTCTCCATGCCCAAGAAGGGGGTTTGCTGGAGCTTGCCACCAGCTCTTTGGAAGAAGACCAAACCTCCCTTCCTACTCCTCCATTCCGCATTGAGCTGACCTGGACAGCATTGGCTTTCATCAGGAATTCTACTGTCTTCTTGAAGATCGTGCAGGGAGGTTGTCCAAGTCCTGAAGCAGGGGACGGTGCTGCAAGAAGACGTGTCCCTGTCAGTTCCGGGGGGGGGGGGGGGGGGGAGTTGTATTTCAGAAGCCAGAGCAGGGCCTGAGACCCTGGCAGGGACAGAGGAATCCCAGCAACAGAGTGTGAAACCCAGGAGGTGGCAGGAAGGGCTGAAGCAGGGATTAACTCAGTGTTCCTGTCTGAAGGGTTTAAGTTTTGTGAGAGATGTGAAAAGAAATGATGCTCTAGACCCAGTAACTTTCCAGTCCAAGCTCAGAAGAAGAAAAGGTAGGAATTTATGAGTGAGGCTTCTCAGAGTTAACTACTATGAGGCCCCTGCCCCCTCAGACCAACCCAATGGGACCCAAAGCACCCAGTGCTGCCATCTCTTTGCCACCCCTGAGAAAGTGGAGTTGTAGAGGAGGCAAATCCCACAACACATGACCAGGGGAGATCCACAGGGACAGTTTAAGAGCTGGCATCTAAGGAGGGAGACATCTAAGTAGCCAATAAAGGCCACTGGGTGCACTGACATGTAGGGAGAGAGCTGTGTTCACCCACTGGCTGTCCCTCCTGAGATGTGCTGCTCTGAAAATCAGAATGAACCTACTTTGTCTGGAGATTCCCAGCTAGGGAGAGAGAACAAGCCATGATATCTTGACTTGGCATCAGGAGAGCCACAGCTCAGTGCTCCCAAGGTACTCTCCTTCATCTCCATACCTTTTGGGGCTGCCTCTGGTGCTGTCGCCTCTTCCTTGGGTGTCCCACAAGCCAGGGCAGGCTCCGCCACCTTTGTCAGTTTGTCAGCAGAACCATCTGGAACCTTCTCTGGAATGAAACCCCCAACAGCTATTAGATGCAGTTTGCCATAAACTGCCCAGTTTGGAGCATTCTATGATTCTATGATTCTGCAGAAAATATAAAAGATCTACAAGATATTCAGAACTGGGAAGAAGTTTCTTTGTAGGAGAGTCTAGTGTTTTGAGTACAACATTACCTTGTGAAGGTAGAAACAGGTATAAATAAGGCAATATGGAATTGGAACAGGTTGGCCCTAGCACAGGTTGCCCTGAGAAGCTGTGGCTGCCCCATCCCTGGCAGTGTCCAAGGCCAGGTTGGATGGGGCCTGAAGTAACCTGTTTTAGTGGAAGGTGTCCCTGCCCATGGCAGGGGGCTGGAACTGGATGAGCTTTACGGTCCCTTCCGACCAAAACCAGTCTGGGAGTCTATGAATATCTCTTTCCTCATAATGAGAAGGGGGAAAAAAAAAGGCAAATGACATGAGGCACTGGGCATGGAGTGGTAATAACAGTAAAAATAAACATTTCCTGCAGCCTGGCCACATATCTGGGCCTTGGGACAGCAAGTCTTGACTCAAAGTTAGGCTGGACTCAGTGGGGTTCCAGAGGAAGCCTAATGTTCAGGATCACTACCCAGCAGCTGGTTTGTCCATTGAATTGATGAGGCAGTAATTTCCAAGCTGCATTGGGAAGTCACAGCAACAGCTTTGGTTAAAGCTAAACCTGGGTGAGTGTCATGTACAACTGGCACAGGGGCATCTGGGCATCTCTGCCCTCCCAAAGCCTCCAGAGCTACACTCCTCCAAGCACTCTGGCTGCTTTGCACACTTCAGTTTATCAGTGGCACTGGTCTGGGGCAGGAAAATAAGTTCAAAGACTGGTCTCTTTAGTAGGTTATGGGTAAGACAAGGCATGGGCTGTGCTGCTTTCAAGAAGCTTCAACATTTGAAGCAGCACACTTGTGCTGTTATTTCTCACTGGTGAAGTTGTGGTCTACTGTAGCTCACAGACCACATCTTCCCTTAGCCTTTGTATCATGGCAATGGTTTTAAACTAAAAGAGGGAGATTCAGGCTGGATATGGGAAAGAAACTCTTTACAACGAGGGTGGGAAAACAGTGGCACAAGTTGCCCAGAAAGGTGGTGGATGCCCCATCTCTGGAGACATCCAAGGCCAGGCTGGATGTGGTTATGGGCAACCTGATGTAGTTGAAGATGTCCCTGCTCACTGCAGGGGGGTTAGACTAGATGAGCTTTGAAGATCCCTTCCAGCCCAAACCATTCTATAAATCTATTTCTTCTCTTAGAAATACTTAGAAGTGTCTCATCCCCTTCTACTGTTCACCATCTACCTCACTGCTCTGAGCCCCCACTGCTGGGGCACCTCCTGGTTTCACCCAGCATTACCTGGCAAGTGGTCTTCTGGGCCTGGGCTGTGAGACCTCATACACCCAGCAGAAATGGGTTTTTTTTTACCTCCTTCTCCCTCAGCAGCCTCAGGGATGCTCCTCTCCTTGGCAAGCTGTGCTTGCAAGAGCTTTTTAGCCTCACGGAAGGCCATTTCTGCCTGAATATTATTATCCTGCAGCTCGTAAAACAAACCTATGTGAGACAGAAAGAGAACTGCAAGCAGACATCCAGCCTTAGCAAAATCCTTCCCTTAGCCCTTAGATTAGAGAAGGGAGCAGCAGCAATACTTGGCTTTAGAGGAATGCCTTGAGCACACAGGCTGCTTGGTTTTGTACCTGAAAGTGTCCAGGCCACCACACTGGATGGCTCCAAGCAGCAGGCATCCTCAAATAAAACCTCTGCCTCTTCATCGTGCTGCAGCATGGCAGCTGTAATCCCACACAGCAGCAAACTGGGAACAGGGACAGGCAGGTTAGCCTTGCAGGACACCCTCACCCACCCGGCCACCCACCAGGAGCACACAGCACCTCCGGATGTGATTGCGATCCAGAGAAAGAGCCTGCTGGAAGCACTCATGGGCTTTGGTTGTTTCCTCGAGCAGGAGGCAGAATGCCCCATAGTCCAGCCAGCACTCGATGTTGTACTGGTCCTTAGCTATCCTCTAGACAAAAAAACTATTGCTGGAGTGAGGAGTGCTGCAGTTGTGCTCAGAGCACACACCCGACTGGAAACAATATTGGAGTGACCACAGCTTTCTTCTGGATACCCCAGCCCAGTTTAGCAACAACCAAGCCCTCATCTACATCACATGCTAGGATTTCCCTTAACTGGGATTGTGCTGGGCTTCCTCTAAACTTCCTTCACCTAACACACATCCTCCAACTTCAGTTGACATCCTCCTAGCTTCCTGTTGAGGGCCCAGTGTCCCGAGTACTGACACTGCGTGCCTTTTGGAGCAGCTCACCCCATTTGCCCTGGCCTCGAGGCTGACACCCTCAGTGACCTGGCCAGGCCCTGTCTCACATCCTCCAGAGAGCAGCATCTCCCTAGAAAATCCCTCACACACGTTCAGACTGAGTATCCTGGTCACATTCTCCTCCTTTTTCCCTGCACAAGTCAGGCCTGTCAGCAGCACAGGCCCCACACTGGCTGCCAGCCCAGACACGTGGGAGATGATCAGGAAAGAACAGGGGCTCCTTTACCTGCTGGTGGTAGAGAGATGCCAGTTTATAGTCCTTGATAACTTGAGCCTCATGAGCAAAGAGCCAGAGCTGCTTCTGGGTCACTTGGGATGGAGGGGCAGAAGGAGCAGCTTCCTCAAACAGCATCTGGAAGGAGTGAGACAGTGTTACCCTGGAGAGGGTGAGAATGGTTCATCCCAGTACAGCAGCAGTCCCCAGTCTGGCACTACACCGAGTACAGCCTGATATGGCTGGGGCTGAATGGCAAGATGTCCTGTCCTGTGGTGGGACACATTCTGTCATTCCCAGGTACATCTGCTACACAGAGACAGCAAATATCCACTACTTGCAACTCATAGAATCATGACAGAATCCCAGACTGGTTGGGTTGGAAGAGACCTTAAAGCTCATCCAGTTCCAACCCCCTGCCACGGGCAGGGACACCTTCCACTAGACCAGGTTGCTCCAAGCCCCGTCCATCCTGGCCTTGAACACCACCAGGGATGGGGCAGCCACAGCTTCTCTGGGCACCCTGTGCCAGCGCCTCAGCACCCTCACACGGAAAAACTTCTGCCTAAGAGCTCATCTCAACCTCCCCTGCCTCTGAATGTGGCTTGAGGCCCACATGTGATAACTGCAACTAAGGAAAGCATGAGCCTGTGTCTGTCTTGAAGGCAAAAGTCCCCTGGCTTTCACTAGATCCAGTGTCTAGCCCTGGATCCACAGTGAAGTCGTATCCCAGCTTTCTCCCTACCTGGTTCAGGGCAATGTGCATCTGGTCCATGAGGTACACATAGAGCTCACTGAGGAACGCCTGGAATTGCTCCTGGCTCTCAAATGCCATGGTCTTCAGGTATTTCTCCCTCACAATCTTCACTACAGCATACTGTGGAGACATGAGACTCTTGGACAAGACTGGTCCCCCTGTGCCCCCCCTCCAACTCTGCAATCATGCAGAGCCACAACACACTGGTTGTGCCTGAAGCTCCAGATTTGTTCTGAGGAAGAATTCCAGCCTAGAACTGATAAAAGCAAGCACGGGTGAGCTCCTTTCTCACCTCCTACCCCTGGCTCTCCCTGACACACTGGTGCCCCTTTAGGAACAACATGTGGGAAGGCTCGTCCCCTTGACACACAGAAGGGGTCCCCAGGCGGAGCACGGCCAAGGCTGACCAGATGACAGGGGAACCCCTTTTTTCTGCCAGGGCAGACTGTGAGTGTGTAAGAGTAGGTTTTGCCTTCCTCAGGCTATTAGCATGGGGCAAATGGATATGACCAGCTTTGGAGTCTCCCACCATTGACAGGAATGATTCTTCTGGTGTGTGATCAAAGCAGCTTTGCCTGCTCCATTAGAAGGAGAACCTGTCCCCCCAACCATGCCCTGCAACAGCCTCAGCTGGCAGGATGGGTTCTGGAGCCACACATCATGGAGCAGCAGTTACTCACTGAAAAACTGCCAGGAGAAAACAAGTAGAGAAGTGAAAAGCACAAATGGACTCTTTACCTTTAGCTGTTCCTTAAAAGCAAAATATTTGCCAGAGCTGTTCAGCTCAAAGTTGAGCTGACGCTTCTGTTCCTCCAGGGTTTGGTGGTCTGTCGTTGTCTGGTCAGGCAGCTGCTTCCCAAAGAGCTCATGGCATTCATTTAGGATGGCAGCAGCAATGCTCGTGAGGTGGTGGTGATAATCTTCCACAGCCTACGAACAAATAAAGAAACAATCACCCTTCACAAGGCACTCATGCCATCAACCTTGAAATGGATTTAATTTCACCTCCCACGAACTCCACCTGAGGCAAGTCCCAGTTAGTCTGTCACTCATCCCTTCCTGTCCATGCCAGAGGGCTGTGAATACATCTATGTGTAAATACAAAAGAGCTCCTTCATAATTAGATACTGCTTCTGCTATACTTTTCCATCAGAACCCAGTATTTCAGTCATTGGTGTCTCTTCTATAGCAGTAAAATTGGCTGTAAGAAAAACATTTTCTGGAAGCCTTTTAAACCCATGGGCAGCCCTCTTCAGCAGTGTCTAATCTCCATACTCTCAGTGGCAGAAGCTTCCATGTGCTGTGACAATCAAAATATAGCACTGGAAGCACTCCAGACAGTCCAGCACAAATCAGTTCTGCAGCAGCACTGGGGCCAGTCACTGCAGTGCTGCTTCTTCCTCGCTGTGCATTGAATTCACCATTGTCCAGGGGCTACCTGGGGACTTTCTCCTTTGATGGCTGCTCTGTGCGCACAGATGAGCCAGCGCTGTCAGATCATTTCCTGAGGATGCGTCACACAAAGGTCCTCAGATATTCTGGTGACCTGAGAGTGCTCAGGGCTGATTCTGTTCATGTTTGTCTGGGTCTGAGGAAGCACATGGGCTAATCTGAGACAAGAAACTGCTGGGACTGCCTGGGGTAAATCTAAGGTTTGCCTCCTGAAAGAAGGTCACAGTGAGGTGGCAGTCAGTCTCTTCTTCCAAGAAACAAGGGGTAGGACAATAGGAAATGGCCTCAAGCTGTGCCAGGGGAGGTTTAGACTGGATATTAGGAGCAATTCCTTCCCCAAAGGGTGCTCAGGCACTGGAACAGGCTGCCCAGGGCAGTGGTGGAGTTGCCATCCCTGGAAGTGTTCACAAACCATGTAGACAAGGCCTTCAGTGACATGGTTCAGTGGTGGCCTTGGCAGTGCTGGGGAAATGGTTGGACTTGATGATCTTTTCCAACCTAGTTGATTTTATGATTGAAGGTTTCGGTAGCCTCTTTCTCCAGCATCCTGTTTCCTTCCAAACACCCCCACTGCTGCCTTCCCTGCTCTTGCTACATCTCTCCACTTCGTATGGGCTGCGAATATGAATGATGCAGCCCAGGAATGTTTTCCTAAGGCATACTACTGCAAGGATAACACATCCAGAAGTTTCCTTTCTGTGTATTTCCTCGTCAAACCTCATATTGCTGTGGAGCTAAGATTGAGAATGAAGGTTCTGTGTGAGAGGTATGAGGGCAAGAAGAGGTGGTAGAGGCAAGGCCACAGGCTCCTGCATGTACCTTCTGGGCTCCTGAAGTCCAGGGAGGCAGCGGAGGGCGAGGAGGAATCATTTGCTTGACCCTGTCAGTGAGAGGACAGAAGAAATCACCCTGTAGAACGTTCTCACTCTACGGCCCAGGCCACCACTCCAGCAATTCTCAACACGTCGTTGTGTGGTTATGGCAGGCATTGACCCCTTGGCACTATCCCAACCCTGGCTGTACCACTACTACAGTTAGAGTTACACCAACCTTTCAAATACTCATCAAAACCCCATGGGGATTACCAGAACTTTTACCGAAAACTTATTAAAACCCTTGGTGTCAAAACAGTGTTAATTCATTGAGATTTTAATCAAGATTTCCTGCTTGCTGATAGCCAAAACACCTTCAGTCCTTAGGACACAATCCAGCCCACCAAGCAAAGGTGTGATGGCTCCTGCCCAGCTAGCAAAGCAAATTGCAAGAGGCTGACAGAGGATTTTGGGTGGGGCCCAAGAAAGAGAGTCATGCTTTTCTACTAAGTCATGTATTTAAATGCCCTTCCCCCAAAAAGATCTGCTGATCTCCTCTTCAAGGACATATATATGTGGCATCTGCTGGAGCTCCCCAAGATTCGGAGCCCTTCCCATGACTCAGGAGGGTAGATTTTTTTCATGGCAGGCCGACGTGGAGGAATTACACTGAATTCAAGCAAGTTCCAGTTGGGTAGAAATGGTATAAAAAGGGCCAGGAGAAGGTTCTACAGAGGTTCACCTTCTTCAACCTGTTCTTCCTAGGAGAGAGCAGGCAGCACAGAAGATGGCACTCACACTTTCTTTGCAAGGAATGGCTGCTGCTTTCTGTTTGAAAGAGACATACCACCTGCACTTGTCATACTTCATTCATTTGCTGCATTTTCTCTGTTTTAGTCAATAAAATGATACATGCTAGATCTTTTCTAAACTGAAACACAGCAGGGCTACCACTGGAGAGGAAGAAACTGCCTCAAATCAGACAGATAGGGTTTGAATCAAAGCAGCAGAGATGAGAGCAGCTCTGCAGTGGTTCAACTTGAAAACTAACAGAAGAGCTGAGGAATGGGTAGAAGACGGGGGGGGGGGGGGGGGGAAATCCTGTAAAGGTAAAAAGCAAAAGATAGAATGCTATGGGGAAGTTAGAGCAGTGCTACTCAGGGGAGTCCACACTGGTGGCCAGTCCTGACGAAGCAGCACATGCAAGAGGCAAGCACACAGGGACTAGTGGGAAACAAAGCCCCGATGGGAACACAGGCACTGTTGTGCTTCTCTGGTATCTCTCTTTTTGAGAGGAATAGGAGGGAGATGCCAGCTGGGATGAACATAAGTGTTTTCCCAACACACCACATACCACCACTTAAGGAGTCTGGCCAAATCCTCCCCCTGATTCCAGTGGGCTTTGGCTCAGGCCCTCTCATGGTCTGTATGGAGCACTCCTAGGGGAAGCTTGCTGTGCAGCCCTGTTTCTACCCTGCAGAAAGGAGCTGTCAGCCCCAGCATCACAGCAGGGCTTTACGCACTGTTTGGTGAGCTCCTCTCGCAGTCTTCTTGGTACCAAGGCCTTGTACAGCTTTATCTCCATCACCAGGAATGTTCCTGCTTCAACATATTGCTATAAAGATAAATATTGCTGTCTCAGTGTCATGCTGTCTAGAGCCATTACAGTATGATGGAAGACTGAGCATATAGCTACAGATCTTCAGCAAATCCCCTTCAAGCTGCAGATACAGCTTGTTTTATAAGCTCAGAATGATTGATTGAAGCAAAATTCAGCTCAAGAAGCCAGTTTAGGAAAATGAGGAGGCCCAGATAATCAATCTGCTTGCAGAATGAATCTGCATTCTCAATGTTCTGAGGAATAAGTCAAAATTTGAAGGAACCCTTTTAAATTTAGAGAGACCTTCTAGCCCAGTGCTAGACTGCCCTCCAGCTGGACGTCACTGGGAGGACTCCAGGACAGCACTAACGTGAAACATTCCTTGTCCAGCTCACTCTTGAAGAATTTAACTGCATGCAAGGTGTGAGACACCAGCACGGTGATGGTCTGGCAAGTCCTCTCTTTGGAGGTGCATAATTACCTGTCCTTCAAGGTTAAGATGCATGGCATTTTCTGCTTCCCCAGTGCCATTTGGCAACTGGAATTTGGGCATGTGGGACATCTGTTGAAGAAGAAGAAAAGATGTGTCTTGTTTGAGATGTAAAAAGCCTCACACTTTCGCATGTCCAGGGTGTGAGTTGGACATTTCAGGCAGCAGGTACTGATAACACTATCTCCCAAAGATAATCTCTCAGTTGGCTGAGGCACCCCAGCATCAGTCCCTGGTTCCTCCAGCTACCTCTGATGAGGAAATGGAGCAACCGTGTTGCAATGTGCCTCTCTAGACCTTACCTTCTTGTTGGTGCTTTTCTCTTTGTCTTCCTTCTGAGTCTTGTTGGGAGCAGCTCGGTCAAGAGGAGCACCAATTCCTAAGGTCCCTGAGCCCATCCGCGTCACACTGAGCTGCCCCCTAAGATCCTGGAAAATGCTGTGCTGGCTTTTGGTCTGCAAAACCAGAAGGAACAGAGATTCAAGGACCAGACTAGGGCTTCCCCACCCCTTTGCCTTAACCTCTCACATCACAAAACACATTGTCAGTGTCCTAAATGCATTAAGAAGCTACAGAAGCTCAACCTCCACTCCTAGTTCAGCTGTGATGCTCAGGACCAGCTCTGATACCATATAGCTGTGAAGCCTCAGGTCAGACTATGAAACGAGCTTCCTGAGAACATCTCTGTAGGCGCTCTCTGACTTCTCTCAAGAGCTGCATTTCCACTGAGCACAGGCACTTGATTCTTGTTTGAGCTATGTGTTAGATAGGCTGGAACCCAGCCCTGGGCTTCCCTGATCCTGATCTGCTGGCCTGAATTCCTCACCTGAACCTGGACCTGCCTCACAGCTATGGACCTGCCTGATGGTGTAGACTGTTGGATGAATGTGACTACACTACTCAGGTCTGCTTTGTAACATTTTGGGTGCCCCAACCAGCCTTGCAATGATTCTCAGCTCCTACCTCACCTTCTGGCATGGAGCAGCTTCCCTGACACATGTCAAGGAGCAGGTTTGGCAGATTGTTTACACACTGTTTGATCACAGACAAGCTGCTCCCTCCCAGCCATCACTGTTATGTGAACTGGACTAGCAAGAGCTTCCCGGGAAGAAGATGGAGCAGCTGCACCGAGACCGCCTAGACCCAAGGAGCAGCCTAAAGCATCCACAAAACCAGAAGATGAGAGTGACAGAGTGTCACTTCACTGTGACAGATAAATGCTCCAGGACAATTAGAACAATGCAGCCACAAGGCCATTGTTCACATGGATGAAGCAGAGACCAGCAGAAAGCTGTGTGCTAAGCTCTGCTTTGCCACAGCCAGCAGTGGAGGCAGAGAGAAAGGCTGTAATTCACCCAGCTCCTGTGGCCTGGACAGCAGCACTCCAGGGAATGTAGGCAGAAAAACCAGGCCTGTGCATCTGCCCTCCTGAAACAAGCTCAGGTCTGGTCTAGGAGTGCTGGGGGAAAAACAGAGATGCAGCTGTCACTCTTAGGAACAGAGGTGGGAGAAAGGCAAAGACAAATAAACCTCCATGAGCTATAGCTGAAAGAGCTCCAGTGACAGCTTTTTTTGGCTGTTGCCTGGGGTAACACCATCCTTTTAGAGCCACTGTTTGCTTTGCCCAGCAGCACAGTTCATTCGCCCATGTTCCAGACTGGGGAGAGAGAAGCATTCTTACAGCTCTTCCTGCTCAGCTGCTGGCAGAGAAAAGAGTGGAGTGAGATTCAGAGCCTCTCCCAGCCTCCAAACCTGCCCATGCATGCCCAGAAATCCCCTGCCTTTGAGGATTCTTCACCTAAAAGCTTATTATTTTTCTCCATGATCAGAAGGGCAATGAAGTTTCAGAGTCAGCCTCTGAGTACCCACTGCCCATGTGCCTGCTCCCAAACACCACACTGCCTGTGCTGCCTGCTCCCAACCCCACTATGTGCAAACCCAACTTCAGAGCTGGGGCTGAGCCTGGCTGTCTGGTCTGCTCTCACCTTCTCAAACACTTTGCTGTCTTGGTAGGCACAGACACGAAAAGCACCTCTGATCTGCTTCACACCAGGGCAGAGCAAAGGCATCATGTTGACATATGCCACACCATGGAAGGAAATCTTCTTTTCCTCATCTCCCTGGAAACATAGAGCAAGGGACTGAGACACTGAGTGGACTGTGATTCTCTGTAAGGAAACAAGGCCACTGATCCCATTAAGAAGAGCCCACAGAGCAAACTGCTGCACCGATGAGCCAGTGGCTCTTTGTCGCTGGCACACAGCCAAGACGACCTGGCCAAATACACTGGAGTCATTCAATATGTAAAATATCAATTCAATCCCAGTGCATGCAGGGCAGCTTTTCTTTCTCATGCCATTCCTCAGGGTGGTCTTTTTGAGATACAGCTGTAAGATTATCAACTCTGTGGTTAGAAATCCAAGTAACCCTATCAGAGGTGTGCACCCCTGATAGGAATGCTAAGGAGGTCTGAGTGTCTGGGGTAGCAGCAGACTGGTGAGGGTAAGTGACAAGGGTCTCCATTCTGGCACCAGTGAGTGCTGAAAGGGGTTTAGACAAACTTAAATGACTTTGCCTTGGAACAGGTTAGGACCCCTCATATAACCAGCTGCCATGAACAGAACCATTAGCTGAGGGGCTGTTTCTTTGTTAACCCACCCCAATTTTTGTGCAAAAGCATAATTTATTTACACCCAAGAGAGCAGGCATGAATTTCTTCAAGATGTTCCAACCCCATCAGCTCCAGTGAATTATCTTAATTCCCAGAAAGCTCCCTCTCCCTGACCCCTTCCCACTGGGCTGCCAAAGACCATCAGCCAGAGCTCTGTATGCTATAAGGAAAAAATATGATCCTTTGTCTATTTAACAGCTCTGTAAGGCTGATTAATCCCTTCACAAAGCCTGTAGCTCTCTGACTCGCTTTGCCTGGTTCAAGGCTGGTTTTGGTATTACAAAGACATTGAAAGGAAAATACTCAATCGCACAATGCTGCTCCACAAGCCAGAACAACACATCCCTTCCCACTTTACCTTGTCAGCTTTGCTGGTTTTCCCTTTGCTGGGTAAGGCTGCAGATACCCTGCAGACCTCCACGGGCCAGTACTGGCACTCTGCAATGCGCTTCTGCAGACTGAACACAAAGAAGGGCACTGAGAAGAGGCAGAAACAAAGCTGGAGAGCCACACCACCCTCCTTTCTGCCCCAAAACATCCCCCCTTGGGTTTGCTCCCACCCACTCGCATGGGACACAGGAAACACCCTCTGGCCACTGGAACATATGTGTTCTGGGGCAAGCTCGGGACATTTTCTTCTCCATCCACCACTGTGTGCATTTATGGCACAAGCAGCTATAAAACAATCATAAGATTAACAGGCTGGGTTTCTTCTCTCCCCTGGCTACTTCAGAAATGAAATGAATGCAAAGGAACATGATGAACTTTGGTATAAATCCTGAATTGCTCAGAGCAGGCAGACCCTGAGCTCCCATTCAATGTGCTTGGTAACTCTGAAATCAGCAGGCAGGCTGATGAAAGTATAGGGGGAAAAGAATTAAATAGCAAACCAGATAGAAGGGAATATTTCCACATGAGGACTAATTTGGCTGTGAAACTCACAGCGACGATGCAGCTGAGGCCAAGAACAAAGCAAGATTCAAAGAGGAATGGGATGCTCATCTTGATGTTGAGCATGTCTAGAGCTTTAAAGGTAACATCCAATAAAAAAGCACATGAAGAGTGCCTACACGGAGTGAAAGGATTTTAATGTACAGGGAATTCAGCAAAACTTAATTAGCAGCTCAGAGGAGAGCTGTGTGGGCCACCCTCCTCCATAACTCTGCTGTCCTTTCCTTCAAGCAGAGGGAGCAGTCACCACCTCCAGTTGCTGGCAACATGAGCTGGAGACAGCAGCTACAGGCAGTTCATCTCCCACTGTAGAACTAAGCTGCTCCAGCAGTTAAAGGCATATACCTGTTCCCTTGCTTGTGTGAACACCTCGGGCCAACAGTGAGCTACAGGAGCCATGGGAAGTGAGGCAGAACCACATTTTGATCATGTAAGAAGTGTGAGAGCACCCGCATGTTGCTGTTCCCTGCCTTAGGTTACCCAGCTGAGTGCATTCTGGGGTGGTTTATCCCCACTGCTCCATGCTGGAAGGGAAGCTCTCAGGTCCCTTACGTGACTACTGCAGCAGGATCCAGGTAACAACGACTTTCCATGTCCCACACAACTCTCTTCATGCTTTCTGCTTGGATCCTAAATTCCCTGTCCTGTGAGAAACAGCACATGGTCAGAGCCAAGACAGCAATCTACATCATTCCCAAAATGTTCCCTGGGGGAGAATGGAAGTCAGACAGAGGAGTCCAAATCACCATCATCATAGCAGAGTAAGCGAGCAGCCCTTCCTGCAGACACCAGAGCCCATTCATATTAGGAGCCTGGCTCACAAGGAAACAACACAACTTTCAGCCCAGCAGCTGAGGGCTGGGTGGCTTTCTGGGCACCAGACCTGCCCCATAGTCCCTCAGAACTCTCCTCTGCTGTCCTAGGGGACCCATCTGTGTGTGTGCACACTGTGCAGAGCACCGACTACCTGCTTCCTCCTGTAACAAGTCTATGCAAGTCTTCCTCAGTCCTTTCAGTGAGACTGGCTGGTTCTCTCCCAGCCATGACACTGCCAGTCCTTCCTCACCTCTCCATTTTTGAGCTCTCCATCCTCATCCTCATAGGGACCACCAACAATGAAGGAGTTCGGTATGCTCAGAGCGCCAGGGGCCATGATGTTAGCAAGGGGCCACTTTTTGGGCCGGGGTAATGGCTCTTTCTCACCAGCAAGCTTCAGGATGCCATTCTTGAAGAGCAAGGGGAGTTCTTTCTAGAGAAACATGAGAATGAATGGACTTGCATGTCCAACACAAGCAGGAGCAAGTGCCAGCTGCACTAAGCTGGGTCTAACAAAGCAAAGCAGCAATGGAGGGGCCTGGCTTGGAAAACCCACTCCACCACACACAAAGAATGGAGAAAAGCCAAACAAACAGCCACATGGAAAAGAACCTGCCATTTCAATCCAAATCTTGCTGAGCAGACCTTGTTTTGTGTTTAAGAGACACATCACACCACGGAGACCCCAAGCACCCACAGCAAAGGTTGCTGTTGCACAAGCACAGGAGCTATACACCCCACGGCCTTGTTCTATGCTGCATAGTGTTGAAGCAGCCAAAACCCCTTTCAACGTGCCAGGACTGTTCCTCACCTCCCCAGCTGCTGGTACTTGCAAGCAAGCCATGTAGTTTTGCAGGGGCCCTGTGGCAGCAAATGCTTCAGGGATAGAATAAGCTGCCTCCAGTGTGATGCTCAGGAAGTTACCATTTGAAAGCTGTGTGGCAGAAAGCAAAGGCTCTTTGGTGCTCACTGTCACTTCAAGGCCACCCTAGGAAACAAGGATAAAGTAGAACCAGTAACTTGACAATTATAACACTCCTGCTCTTGAGGGAGAAGCCAGCAAAAACCCAAGGCCAGAATGTATAATGCCTTCTTCCTCACCTCAAATATGAAAGAGAACAGACCAGCTTTCACGATGGGTTTGTCTGAATTGTGGTGATTTGTCTGGTTAAATTGAAGCCTGCTCGAGGCAGGGCACATGCTCCACAGGTCTCATAAAATGAGCCAGGGAGAAAGAGTGCAGGGATCTCATAAAGTGAGCCACAGCAAAAGAACATCACTTTTCGCCCAGTGATTCAGAGCATGCTGAGCCAGGGCCACAATTTGACTCTGCCCTACCTCAGTCTTAATTACCTGTCCCAATCCAATAGATGGTGTGCAGCGAAACTCAGCTGCTCAGCATTTATTATCTCTCCTCCCTAATGAGAGCCCCTCTCATACATACTGTGTAACACCTCTTAGATACAGAGAAGTTAGTGCAATCCCCTCCCCTTCAATTTGCTGGTGGTTTTTCTGAATCTCATGCTTTATTCACCAGGTACTTTTCAACCACCTGAATGAAAAAGGACCTTGCGGGGAAGGCAGTCAGAGCCGGTACAATAACAGACTCTGAGATATTTTACCCACAGAGAGGAAGACTAATCAAGCCAGGCAGCTAATCCTGCTGTTCTCTTTCTGGGTTTTCAGCACTGGGCTTTCCATCCTGAATGTTTTTTTACAGAGTGATTTGGTGGCTGCACACATTAACATTTCCTAGCACAATTCACCTGTCATAGGCAACAAGAGACAGACGTCAAGAGGAGAAGGAAAGGCCTCCAAGCTGGTAACACACAGTTTGTAACATCCGTGGTGAGCTGAGTCATGCTCATCTTCCCATTAAAAAGCAGCAGAGAGCTGAAGGAGCAAAGAAACAGTTCCAGATTTCACATACCTTGGCCTCTGGGTGAAGGCTCTCTGATGGAGAGGTAGGCACTGCATGTAAAGGAGCTGTGACGTGAAATGAACACTGTCCTGGAAAGAAACAGGAATGAGAGAGCACAGAGTGAGACCCTCTGTAGGGAAATTATGGCCTACTGATGTCACCCCATCTTCCCCAATGCTACAAAGAGCATTTTGTCAAAAGGAAGGAAGTGCTTAGGGTGGTGAGGCTCTGGAACAGACTGACCAAAGAAGTGGTTAATGCCCCATCCTTGGCAGCCCCATCCTTGGCCAGGCTGGACAGAGCCTTGGGTGACATGGTCTAGTGTGAGGAGTCCCTGCCCATGGCAGGGGGTTAGAACTGGTCTTAAGGTCCTTTCCAACCCTAATCATTCTATGATTCGATTCCTTTGCCAGGGATCCATAAGAAAAGATCCAAAAGTGCCAGGGATTAAGAAATGGTTACAGAGGCTGTGGAAGTCAGTGTTGTACCTTGCAGCAGAGGTAAAAGGTCCACCACAGCTTGGCCAAGAGGTGCAGTCCTGTCCTTTTGTTTCTTGTCCTTTTGCAACATTTCTATCACTGTCACTAGAGGGATGAAAAAGAGAGGAAGTGGCAGAGTTTCTCAGACAGCTTCAGACCAGCAGTTCAGGGGCTGCAAAGGGCAGCTCTGGCATATGCTTCTACTCCATCTCCCAAGGCTGACAAGAATAGTGAAGCCAAGGAGCACAGGCCAACATGAAAGGAGACCCTTCCAGCTGGCAGAGATGGGGACAGAAGCTCTGAGACCCTGCCACCACTGCAGTGCTATTCTTAATGTGTGACTCCTGCAGAGTCACAGCAGGCAGGCAGAGCAGGGCAGGGCAGCTGGTGACTCCCACCTCCAACCAGGGACATTCAGGTACTTACAGAGCACAGGGGTTTGTGCAATGTCATCCAGGGAGTTGGGCCCATTGGGGCTGCTCTCAAAGCTGGTTGTGAAATTGTAGTCTGCTGTCCCATTTGGCAGGACATTAGTCCTGGAGGACTCTCCCAGGACCACTCCGTTGTACTCCACGCACACTGAAGTGACTGACACATCGCTTTTGAGAGTTTTCTGTCAAGAAAAGGCACATTAAGCAGCTGGCTCTGAGGCAACAGCTCTAAGATCAAAGTTGCCTCTGCTAGGCAGCTCACTTCGGTGCCCAGGACAGGGTTCTCCAGTGGGGTCTTTCGCTGTTCCCTACAGGGATGGGGAACAGGAGCAGAGCTTAGCCTTCCCTGTCTTTTAGGAGGGAACTTTCCTGCTCCACCATGCTGTGACACCCCAGGGGTTATCAAAATCTGTGGCAGCAGAGAGGTCCAGGCTTCACTGCAAGAGAGGCAGTGAAAGACACAGCTGAAGCAAATCCTAAAATACCCCACTGAAGGGGTAATGGGCTCAAACTTAAACAAGGGAGATTTAGGTTAGATATGAGGAACAGATTCTTCCCTGTGAGGGTGCTGAGGTGCTGGCACAGGTTACGCAGAGAAGCTGTGGCTGCCTCATCCCTGGCAGTGTTCAAGGGCAGGTTAGACGGGACTTGGAGCCACCTGTTCTAATGGATGAGGGGGTTGGGACTGGATGAGCTTTAAGGCACCTTCCAACCCAAACCAGTCTCTGATTCTGGCTGATTCTGATATTTTTGTGCTTCCAGGAAGCTCAAGACTTTTGTAGGCTCCTCAGTCACACGGCTGAGCTGAGAGATCATTTGTGTCTATCACATGGCTGCCAACAGCCTGAAATGACAGAAGGGCTCCAGCAAGCTCTCTGGGGAGCTCTGCCATATGTTGCTACACCACCTTCATACCACTTGCTTTAAGTAGAGATGAGGAGGTTTCAGTTTCAAGGAGGAACATGGCTTATTTCTCCATGCAGAGAGCAGCAGCCACCACCCTGAACATGAGGCTGTCATACCCAAACCCAGCTTTTCTTTAGTCCTGAGCCACAGGGATGCCTGATCTCCACCCTCCGTTGTTGGTGGTGAGGTAATGAGTTCGTATGGGCTCTTGCACAAAAGGAGATTTCATTCACTTGGTTTTAATTCTCAGTCCTTCTCACTCTCCTTGAGCATACATTCTATGAATGGCTAAGCAGAAAAATCCAATTAACCTTTCCCTGTCCCATTAATTATCCTCGGCTCCTCTCTCATATTTATCTCCATTACCTCCAATTAAGCAGATTACACACTTCTTACAGCTGGATTTTTTTTTTCCCCTCATATTGTTGTTCTTACTATCACACTTTTGTAACCTTCCCTCCTTTTGCCAGAGCCATTTCTCAAGATGGAGCAATAAGAAACCACAAAGCAACATTCCAGGTTCAATTAATCCATGGGTCTATCTTTTTTAGCATTGTTTTTCCTCCTCATACCTTATACTTCTCACCTAAGACGCAGTTTGCTGAATCTGTCAGTGTGAGAGGTGCTCAAAAACTACAGTATAAAAACCTCAAAACCACAACCCAGGGAGTTGCTTTTGGTTTGCTGGTTTTGCCTGCTGCTAGAGCAGAAGTGGGGATTTGCATTTTCTAGCTGAGCTTCTCCTCTGCATTCCCTCCTAAATGCTAGTTCCTCTAGAAGACTTTAAGGCCAGCAGGGTGCATCATGCTGCACATGGAAATTGCAGGAGTCATAGTTTGATCAGAACCACCTCACAGTCTTCCCTCTAACTGCCCTGGAGCCACTGTTTTTTAAAAACTGGAGCCACTCTCTTGGTTTCAACATGATATAAACTGCTGTACCTGGGATGAAAAGCCAAATTTACATCCAAAGTGAGATCTTTGGAGAGGCATTTGTCTCACTGATACACATTTTTCACTCTGTTTTGCTTTAAAAAGCTGCCATTTACACAGAGATAGGCGGAGAAGGCGGAGAGATTTCAACCCATCTCTGGAGCATTGCTGAGGAGGTGCATTCCCCAGCCTACATGAATCACAAGCCTTTACTCTGTGCAAACAAGCCCTCAGTGGGGAGGAGGAAGCCACAGTGTGGCATAGCTGAATCCATGATTCCATGATATTCCCACCAATCCTTCCAGTAGTCTTATCACCTCGCAGCTCTTCTCAAACAGGATCACAGCACACCACATCACTCCAGCTTTGTTTATTAAACAATTTTCAGAACAGCTTTACCAGGTCCTGCGCCTTCAGCACTGTGATCTGTACTGGTGTTGGTTGTGACTCACTGGGAACAGATACAGTGGACTCTTTTCTGGAAGACAGCTCCTTCGAGACCTCCATGGCTCTGCAGGAAAAAGAATGGGGAAAAGAAATACAAAACTGCTCAATTCCTCTCCCAGAAGCATGTGCAGGGCTCAGCAGCCATGGTTGTTGGCATTATTCTAGGCTTGGCTGTCAAAAAGCCACTGAAAGCACGGGGCTTTGTCAGTGAGGAAGCTCTCACGAGGAGCATAGGGAGGACATGTAATGCCAAAATTATGCCGCTCAAGTAAAAGGAACCCAGCTGCAGCTCCCAGCTCCTCCTGCACATGGGGAGGGCTTGGTGTGACTGCTGCTTTCAGCCAAGCTCACCCTAGTGCAACTTTAACCTGCCAGAGGGGAGATTGAGATGAGCTCTTAGGCTGACGCTCTTCCCTGTGAGGGTGCTGAGGCGCTGGCACAGGGTGCCCAGAGAAGCTGTGGCTGCCCCATCCCTGGCAGTGTTCAAGGCCAGGTTGGACGGGGCTTGGAGCAACCTGGTCTAGTGGAAGGTGTCCCTGCCCGTGGCAGGGGGTTGGAACTGGATGAGCTTTAAGGTCCTTTCAACCCAAACCTGTCTGGGATTCTATGATTCTCGTTTGACTGACAGCGGAGCCTGTGGGGACAAAGGCCTCAGCTCCTGACCGGCCCCACAGGGCTCCCGCAGCCCGAGGCCCTGGCTCCATCCCGCCCATGGGCCTGTCTGCAGCACTTCCACCCCTCTGTGGAGACACGGCTGGGCCGAGGGCACTCCTGTGACCCCAGCACCCCACAGCACCCCACAGCCTCGCGCCCCCCAGTTCCAGCCACCCCAGACAGATGAGCGGTACCAGCCTCCACCCCGGCGCTGCCAACCGCCTCAGCGCACCGTCCTGCCGCCACCAACAGCGTCAGGGCGCTCACGGCTGGGATCGCGGCCTCTGCCGCACCTCCCCTCCCCGCACCGGCCCGGGGCGCGACACCTGGCAGCGGCGGGGCGCGAGCCACGGCGTACCTGCCTCAACGGGAGGGCCCCGCGTCCGCCGGTAACCACGGCGACGCCACTGCTCCCGTGAAGTCTCGCGAGATCTCAGCACTGCACCACGTGTTTATGGGGCTCGGCCGTGAAGCCGCTGCTGCCGCCATGGTGGAGGTGGGCAGGCTGCGGAGGTGCTGCGGGGTAACGGAGTCACAGAGTGGTTCGGTTTGGTTGAAGGGACCTTAAAGCTCATCCAGTCCTATTCCCCCGCCACGGGCAGGGACCATGTGAACTTATGTGTGAGATGTACAGTCAAGTACGAAGTGAGTGCGAAGTTCTGATCCGTAGTTGTGTTCTCCTGCAGCTGAAACAGCCAGAAATGGACAAAGCAAAAAGGAAAATATGTATTACCCTGAGACTGAGGTGTGTTTGTTTCATCCTGGGAATGAATGTGAGACAGATTGTGTTCTAAGTTATACCCAGTGTAACGAAAAGGTTTTGGGTAAAATTCAAATGGGTTTTTTACTGCACAGGGTGCACAATTTGGTCTGAACAGTATAGGTTGTGTGAGTAATTAAAGTATGGGGTGGTGGAGAAAACAAAGTAAAATATAAGCAAGGTGGGGATTCAGCAAGGCGAGTAAAAATGGGAAACCAGGAAAGTTAAAATACAAGGCTTAAAAGTCCCCTGGGATGCGTCTTAAAACACTGGGAGGAAACTGGGGCTCTCCCAGGAGGAATCACAAGCAAAATGACCTTGATGAAATATTGTAACCAGTGGTGGCTGTTGTATAAATTGGGAGGGGGGGAAAAATGGCCAGAAAACAGATCCTTAAACTATGATACAATCTTAGAATTGATGCCCTTCTTACGAAGGGAAGGAAAGTGGGATGAAGTCTTTTATGCAGATGTGGTTTTCACCCTCTGGGAACATCCAGAGTGGCAGAAAGAGTGGGATAAACACAGCACCCAAGGACCCATTTGTATTAACTCTAGAAAGAGAATAAAAAGCATGGAGTATGGAAATGGAAGTGGTGTTGCTCATCGTGCCCTATAGGCCAGAGGTGCTTGAAATATAAATGGAGGGGGGGGGAAGAAGGGCCTGAAGAAACGTTAGAAGATTTTGCTAGCCCCAGGGAAAAAGCATCAACTCCTCCACCTTCTACGGAGCATAGAGTGGTGAAAGGAGAGGGGAAGGAGACAAAACTGCCATCTCTTTTCACCACTGAGCAGGAGGACATGAACCAAGCTGCAGGCTCGATCTGCCTCACCCAGAGTAAAAGATAAGGGCGTGATATAAGGCATGATACAAGCCCCCCTTAGGGAAGCTGCAGGACCTGAGGGACCCATGAGACTAAAGGTTAATTTCTCTATGGGAGACTTAGAAAGTTGAAAATCGATAGCAAAGACATATAGAGATGATCCTGCAGGAGCAGCAAAAATATTCAAAACCTTCACTAAAGCCCTAGACCCGGATTACGATGATATTGATTTGATGTTAGATGCAATCACAGGCACTGAAATGGAACTAGTACTTTAAGCTGCCAGAAACCACGTTCAGGCATTAATCGCTGCAGAAACGTTGCAGAGAAATGCAGACGATTATGTCCCTGCAGCTAAACCACAATGGGATTATAATAACCCCAACCATTATCAACTTCTCAAAAGGTATGAAATATGTATTGCATTTGGATTGGAGCACGCAATTCCTAAGTCTGTGAATTGGGGAGCTTTATGTGCTGTCCAGCAAAACACAGGTGAAACTCCTACAGAATTGTTGGACAGATTACGGGAGCAATGCAAAAATATACTACCACGGACCCCTCCGGAGACCAGGGAAAGCAGCAGCTGATATCTCTCTAGGACAATCCTCAAATGATACTAGAAAGAAACTACAAAAATTTAGAGCAGAGGACCAGAGAGATATCAAAAAGCTGATTGAGGAAACATGGAAGGTGTACCGCAACTGAGACAGTAAGGAAAGGCAAAAATTAAGTTTAACAATAACTCATGCAACCATTGCAGCCTTAGGGAAAAGAAACTATCAGGGAAATGGAAAAACTCAAGGTGCATGGAAAGATTGCTTTCGGGATAGTAGAACGAGGGCCCCTAATAATAGGGTAGGGCCTAATCACTTCTCTGCCTAACCTGTAGCTGTGTGTCGGATAGCACCAATCCAGGTGTAGGACTTGCACCATGTTCCCCCCCGACGCCTGCTGTGCCCCAGCCCCACTCCGCCCCCCCAGCCCTGCTTGGCGCACACCATGGTGCCCACCCAGCTCACACTGCACCAAGGTGCCCAAGGGGAGGGGCCTCATGGCGGGGGATTGGCTGGTCCCATGGGAGCACTGGGGACAGATCGCAGAGGTTGTGCACCCACCCCCTGGGTGCAGTGTGGGAGCAGCTCCGGGGCAGACCCGGTGGCGTTGGGGCGGGTGCCAGACCCCCGGCTCGGGTTGGCCGGTTCCCGGGGAGGGGATGCCCAGAATAGCTGCGCTACCCGATCCCGGAGGGGCCGAGGCGCTCTCCTGCTCGCTATCTCCTCGGGGCTGACATTTGAGCGCAGCGGGATGGCGGGCGGCCGGCGGCGCGGGGGCAGCGGGAGGCGCGGGGCCCCACGGCAGCACCCGGGGACCCTCGCACCGGCCCCTGCACCCGCACCCCCGTCTGCCACAGCCACCACCGTGACCCAGAGAAACGCAGGCGCTGCCCCCAAACCCGACCGCGCCAAGAATCCTGCGAAGGAGCCGGAGGCGAGGGCACCCGACGTGGACTCGCTGGGCTTCCAAGCCATGGACCGCAATGTGCCAGGGCTGTCCCACGTCATCCTCCAGAAGCTCAACATGAAGAGCTATGAGGACTACAAGTGAGTGAGCACTCATGGGTGCGTGTTTTCCCCCCACGGACAGAGCATCCCGTGTGTGTCCCCGCAGCTGGAACATCTCCCTGGCTCATCCCACCCTCCTGGCTCAGCCTGTATGTGGGTGCTCTCATGGGCCTCCTGGGTACACCCCTCCATCTGCCCATTCCCGGTTCTCCATCCTGGGACAGGATGCTCCTGGCTGGAGCTAGAAGTCCTGGTAACCTTAGAGAGAGGACATTGGCCTCACTGTGATGGCAGAGCAGCTTGTGCTGGATCCTTCTCACTCCCTCTACATGTGCAGGTCTGCCATGGATGGGAGGAAAAGCGGCAGTGATTTTGGCATCCGGACTTACTTTGAGATGTTCCAGAAGATGGAGGACACCTTCAAGTTCTGTGCTGAGTGCAGGAAGCTCCCCAGTGCTCTCCCGGACCCCAAAAGTCTCCGGCGATGCAAGAGGTATGGCAAGGGGATGTGGTTTGATGGCAAGGGGATGTGGTTTGATGGCATGGGGATGAATCCATCCCCTTGCTTCCAAGCAGGGTGAAGCCAGGGGTGTGTTGTCCCAACACCCACCTCCAGCTACAGGGCATCCCCCAAACCACAGCGACACAGCTCTGGGAGGGGTGTCAGGGAGCCTTGGTTTGGCAGGCAGAATCCTTTCCCCTGCCATGTCCGGGCATGCTGCCTGTGTCCCCAGGTGCCAGAACGTGTACTACTGTGGCGTGGCGTGCCAGCGTGCCAACTGGCCGCTGCACAAGAAGTTCTGCAAGAAGCTGAAGCTGGTGGCCCTGGATCGGCTGGTGGAGTGGCTTGTCTTCACAGGTGGGGCAGGGGACACTGTGTGTACCCCTCCAGGCCTGCCTGACCCCCATACCATGCTGCACAAATCCTGTGGAGGGATGGGGGAGTCCCTCCTCCTGGCTTGTGGGTCTGGTGGGACAGGCAGCCTGGGCTGTGGGGCCACCATTGTGACCCCCAGTGCTTCTCTCTGTCCTCCCCAGGAGACATCCCCTTTCCCACAGAGACCTGGACAAAGTCCCCCTGGGATGTGGAGGGCTGGGAGGACTGGTTCTCCATGCAGGAGCAGCTGGAAGAGAAGCTGGGCGCCATCCTGGCAGGGCGGTACATGACCCTGCTGTGGGCCAATGCTGGGAAGCCTCGGCCAGAGGACAGGGAGCTGCATGAATCCATCCGACGCCTGGTCACCGACTTCTACTCGCGGCCGCTCACCATCGGCCTGGGGCTGCGGCTCTTCAGCCTCGAGCCCCTTGCCAAGACCCTCACTGTGCATGTGGTAGGAGCATCCCACGTGGAGACCCTCAACGCCCGGCTGACAGACTACGACGAGCTGACACGCATGTTCCCGGGGCATCGCGGCATGGAGGTGGTGATGGTGGGGGTGGATGTGGTCGATGGACCAATCATGAGGCCACCCCTGGCCACTCCGGCACCCCGGGGAAGCGTCTATCTCAGCAGCTATAAGGGGCTCTACCATGACTTTTGGGAAAGCCACGTGGAGACCAAGCTGGCCGCTCGCCCTGACCTGGTGGTGGGCTTTCACCCAGGTGAGTTCCTGTACCTCCTGTAGGAAAACAGGCTGAGAAAGTTGGGGCTGTTCAGCCTAGAGAAGAGAAGGCTGCGTGGAGACCTCATAGCAGCCTTCTAGTATCTGAAGGGGGCTAAAAGGATGCTGAGGAGGAACTCTTCATCAAGGACTGTAGTGATAGAACAAGGGGTAATGGGTTAAAACTTAACCAGGGAAAGTTCAGGTTAGATATAAGGAAGTTCTTTACTGTGAGGGTGGTGAGGCCCTGGAACAGGTTGCAAAAAGAAGTGGTAAATGCTCCACCCCTGGCAGCGTTTGGGGCCAGATTGGACAGAGCCTTGGGCGACATGGTCTAGGGTGAGGCGACCCTCCCCATGGCAGGGGTTGGAACTAGGTGATCTTAAGATGATCCTATGCAAACCATCTGTGATTCTATGATTCTGTGGAGGGGACTGGACCCTTATCACCACACTGCTAGCAGCAGGATGGCCCCAGAAGGGTGCAGGTCCCTCAGCACCCCAGCAGCACCTGCTAGTGGCTTGGGACATATCCAGGGCTTTGCAAGCTACAACAGGCAACCATGCAGCCAGGGTGATGCCCTGGGCTTGGCTGTCTTGTCCCCCTCTCAGGGTGCTCAGTGTCCTGCCTGTACTACCCACCTGCCACATAGGCAGCTCCCAAAAGGGTCCCTGCCTGTGGCTGTCAGTGTGGTAGCTCAGCCCAGGCACCCAGAGCCACTCTGTTGAGATGGTACCCACATTGCTAAGGGTGACAAATTATTGCCAGTGTCACTGTGCACACCGGCATGAACGGGTGCTGTTAGATCTGGTGTCAGGGTGGCACAGGAAGAGGTGGGACCCTCACCACTGTCCCCACAGGTTTCCATGCTTGCCCAGACCTGCTGGCAGGCTGGCTGCCTACCCTGCTGCTGCTGCGGGACTACCGCTTGCCCGTCCTCTTCACAGTGTACAGGTGAGCACAGCCCCACTACCCTGGTGTGCTGGCACCACCACCAGCACACTATAGCAGGGCCTGGCCTTTACTCCTCTGGCAGTGAGCAGGAGCTGAAGTCCTCCCTGCAGCTCCTGGTGGAGCTCGAGATGCACATTATGGGCTACGCCACCAACCCCTTTGCCTCGCTGCGGCCCGAGCAGGTCTACTCCAGCCCCAACAAGGCGCCAGTCTACTGCAGCTCCTACTATATCGCCCTGCTGGGGCCGGTGGCATTGGCTGTGCCGGGTGCTGAAGACCTGGAGAATGGTGATGGTGGGTGGGGAGAGGAGTCCAGTGCTGCTGGTGGGGCTGGGGGCATCACTCCAGGGCTGGCCTGACCCAGTGCAGCCAGCACCATCCTGCCCACTGGATCCCCAGCCCCTCGCTGCCCCATCACAGCACCCTATCATCTCCCCATCCCGGAACTGGCGATCCAGTCATTCCTCACTGCACACATCCAGTCCTGGGACACACAGCACCTTGTCACAGGCATGGCACCCCTCCATGGCATCGAATAAACCTCCAGCAGTAGACGGCTGGCGTGTCTCGAGCTTTATTTCCAAAAAGGCCTGTGTTTTCCCAAAGAAAACCGAGGGCTGAGCCCTCCTCGGGCAACCATGGCCTCTGGAG
Source organism: Pezoporus wallicus (assembly GCF_028554395.1). NCBI lineage: Eukaryota > Metazoa > Chordata > Aves > Psittaciformes > Psittacidae > Pezoporus > Pezoporus wallicus. The sequence continues at coordinate 2,003,578 of NW_026637828.1, read as the reverse complement.
GGATGGCAAAGGGGACCCCACTGCTGGACCTGCTGTGCCTGGGGGTCCTGCGGGGAGCCCCCCACCAGCACCCAGTGGTTCTTGTCACTGTCACACACGCTGTGCCCCTGCGCCGGTGCCTACCCTGCAGCATGGAGCTCCAGCATCACTCACTGGGTACGTGTGCACCGGCTGCCACCGCGGTGCCACCCAGCAGCCTCGGCAGCCTCTGCAGTAACCGGGGCGGGTGGCGCTGAGTGAACCGGCTCCTGCCTGATGGTGCTGGGGACCGCTCCTGGTGCAGGCAGCGGCGCTGGATGGTGGCAGTGACCTGCACTGGGCACCCGCGATGGCTCCGGGTGGTCGCACCCTCCCCAGGGCTCCCTGCGCCCCGGCGGCGGGTTCCTTCCCGTGGCTGCGGTGGGCAGCGTGGCCGGCACAGTCCCGCCCGGCTCGGCACCGCCGGCATCACTCGGCGCCGGTACGTTCCCGCAGCGCGGGCAGCGTCAGTGTCTCCGGCGCCGACTTCTTGCGCGGGCGAGTTTTGGGGGGGGCGAGGAAGTCGGGGGAGTCGTCGCTGAGCGGGGTGGAGGGGGCGCTGGCGGGTGCCGAGTGCGTGGCCGTCGGCTGCCCCACTTCGCTGACAGCGATGGTGGGGGCCACCAGCCCGACGAGCTCGTTGGTGGCCTCCTGCGTCTCCCGCTCGTAGCGCCTCACCTCCTCCATCGTCATCCCTGCGAGCACAGCCGGGCTTGGAGCCGCTCGGCACGGACAAACCCGCGCTCCGCACCGCGGGGCGGCCTGTGCCCCATGCGCCGGCTCCTCACCGAGCTGGGTGCTGGGAAGGGGACAGGGGGACTTGCAAGGCAGGGGACGCTGCCCCCACCTCCGGCACCAGCCCAGACAGCAGTGGGGAAATGACGGGCAGGCAGCGCAGGCAAGTGGATGCGCAGGCAGAGCAGAGGGAGACCCTTGCCTCAGGGTGCAGGGGGGGCTCAGCGTGCACCATGCACAAGCCCCCCTGCCTGCACCCGCCCGCAGACAGTGTGGTGGGGTCCGGGGTCCCCGTGCCCTGCAGGCAGCATGTGGGAGGGCTTTAGGGATGCTGGCTCCCCAGCTTTTGGTTTGTGGCCACTTGCATCTGAGTCTCGAAGTCCCGGACCTCTTCCAGGGACATGTCTGGAAGGCAGAGAGCCGCTCGCCGGGATGGCACCGCTGCCAAAACCAGGGGCTCCCATCCCCGTGTACATGTGTGATAGCATGTGTTGCTGCCAGACCAGGGTGCAGGCGGTGCAGGCAATGCAGCCAGGGGTACTTGGGCTCTGCTCCCCATCCCTCACATCAGCCAAGCCTCCTCAGTCGTGCAGCAAGAATGGGCAGTGTGTTGGGGTGCAGGCAGAGGTGAGGGCAGGGAGCACAGCAGCGCAGGCAGCAGGATGCAGGGAGCTGGAGTAAGAGTGGGAGCTGCCCATGGGGTTAGTGGCATTACAGTTAAACTCGCAGCCCCCTCAAACCCTGGGCGTCTGGGGCCACCCCAGGCCCGTGTCCCCTGCCACTGGCAGCACCAGGGGGACTCACCACACCACTCGTCCACCCATGCGAATGCCTGCCGGTGACCGATCAGCAGGATGTCCCGGATCACCTGTGACGCACCATGGAGGTCAGCACCTCGTCACTGTTCCCCCAGTGTCTCCCCCCGGCCTGGAGCACCCCCTCACCTTGTGCACGAACTGCTCCACCCGCGTCTGCAGCCCCCAGACCTCGAACTTGACGCTCACCAGCTTGTAGGAGCACATGATGGGCTTGGTGTGCTGGCGCCAGCCCTCCTGCAGCGGCCCCCGGCCCGTCTTGGCTGAGCTGAAGAAACGGGGGTCCTGGGAGAGCACAGCAGGGCTGTGAGCCCCCCAGCCTGCGACAGGGGACAAGGGGGTCGCCCTTGGGAGCTCCATGATACCTCCAGGCTGCGGTAGTACCGCTCAGGGATCTCGTCAAAGGCGATGTCCAGGAAGGAGACCTCGTGGTCGCCCAGGATTTTGTCACTGTGGAAGATCTGGGGAGGGAAGGAAGGGTGAGAGGTGCTGGTGCAGCGCCACGTGTCCTCCCTGGTGAGGGGTTTGCCAGGTCTCAGCTGCTGCGCAGACTCACGTTCTCACTGTCCCCGCAGTTGTCCTCGTACTTGGTCTCGATGTAGATGGAGAACTTGGGCAGGAAGGAACACTGCAGGGACCAGCCGTCAGCTGGACCCCCAGCCAGGAGGACACACTCCCAGGGATGCCCACCCCGAACAACACCCATCCTGAGGGACACCCAGCCCCAAGCATGCATACCCCAAGGGACGCCCAGCTCCAAGGGATGCCCAGTCCCAAGGGACACCTAGCCCCAAGGACACCAGTCACAAGGAACACCTACCCCAAGGAAACTCAGCCCCAGGGGATGCTCAGTCCCAAGGGACACCCACCCTGAGGGATGCCCCAACCCAAGGGACACCTAGTTCAAGGGATGCCCACCGAAGGGACACCTAAACCAAGGGTACTCACCCCAAGGGAGACCCACCTCGAGGGACACCCCACCCTTGAAACTGCTGACCCCAGGAAGACCCATCCCTGGGGGATACTTCCCCCAGTGCCCCATTCCCCAGCCAGGGCAGATGCTGGGAAAAGGGCCAGGTCCCCCATGCCATCTCCTTACTGTGTACTCTGCAGGGACACCGTGGCACATCAGCAGCATCAAGGGGTGGCACCATGGGGGAGAGAGGGAGAGGTGAGACTGGGCAGCGGCTATAGCCGGGTTCTCCTGTCACCCAATGGCCACTGATGGAGAGGGGCAGAGTGCCTGGGGGGTGCCCGTCCCCTCTCCCTGCCCTGGCTCACCAGTGATGGTGTAGGGGTAGTAGTTCCAGGCCTTCTCTGTGATGTAGAAGATGCGGGGGGTTACTGCCCGTGCCCAGCTTGGCAGTTTGCTGCAGGAACCACAGCATATGGGGGTCCATTCAGGGTAGGATGTGGCCACAGCACCACCCAGTGCCACCCAGCCCTGCTTCCCCAGACACAGCCCTGCACGTGGGACTGCCCTCACCTCCACCCCAGGATCCCTCCAGGACCATCACCTACACCCCATCACCCCAAGGAACCCTGGCACCTCCCCAGCACCCTCATCTGCACCCCCATGCCCCTATTCTCTTCCCAGGACCCCCATCTCCTCCCCAGGCACCCTTACCCCCTCTCCGTGCCCAGGGCCAGGACCCCTGTGTGCTGCTGCCCCCCCCCCCCCCCCCCCCCCCCCCCCCCCCCCGGTAGGATCGGGTCCCGGGGAGCTGGGCGGTGGTTTGATTCATCTGCAGGCGTTATAAATACCATCCCCAGGAGGGGAATCGTGAGCACCGCTGCTAAAAATAGCCCGAGTCACGGCAGCGCTGCTGGTGCCGCGCCGCGGTGTGCCGCAGCGGTGGGGGGGACACCGGCTGCCAGCGGGCACCCAGGGGACACCGGGACAACCCCGGGGTGAGCTGAGCACCAGCCGGAGCATCCCCACTGAGCCCTGCACTGCAGCCGAGGCACCCTCTGGCGCTGGAGATGGGTGCTCACTGCGAGAGAGGGTGTGCGTCTGGGAGATGGGCACACCCTAGGAGGTGAGTGTGGACCCCAGACAGGGGGGCACCCCAGAAAATGGGTGCACCCTGGAGGGTAGCCCACAAGATGGGTCCACCCTGGGTGATGGGTTCACTCTGAGTGATGGGTGTAGCCCCCGAAGATGGCAGAGTGCATGCCTGGAAGATGGGTGCACCCCAGGAGGTGGGTGCAGCCCCCCAGGATATGCGCACTCCAGGAAATGGGCATACCCTGAGAGACAGGTGAAGCCCCCAAAGGTGGGTGCAGGCCCCAAATATGGGTGTACTCCAGGACATAGGTGCACCCCTGGGAGACGGGTGCAGCCCCATTGCAGGGTGCCAAGCATCCAGAATGGATATTCCTGGGAACTGTGGAGGAGAGAGGGATAGGGCCTCACCTGGAGAGGTGGACGCGCTTCTCAGTGAACTGGCCGTGGCCGTGGATGGGGTCCTCGTGGGGCTCGTTCTTCACCACCTCGACGCCCTCGCCCTTCTCACTCTCCTGGTGGCTATGCTTGCTGATGGTGTAGAGCTGCCCCACGCGGTACTGCAACCACAGCACCCAACTCAGTGCCACCCCTCCCCTGCACCCTCCGGAGACACCACCGAGCAGGGAAACTGAGGCACGGAGCAAAGGGTGACAGACGAAGTGCTGTGCAGCAGGCAGGGGTCTCCTAGGGCACCCTTCTCCAGCATCCCTGCCCAATGGCTGCTCCAGTGCCTAGGTGAAGCTGGGTTGCAACTACCCAGCTCGTCCGCACTGTTCAGGTGCCTTGCAGAATGCTTGAAGGCTTTGTGCTCAGCAAGCTACCTGGCATCCAGGGAAAACTACACCTAGGTATGGATATGGATATGTATGCATGTGTATTTGAGGATGCGGCTGTGCAATGAGTGCTTTATTGTTCCACTGAAGATTCCATCCATTACCAGCCCCTCCCTGCCCCATTGAAAACCTCCCTGTAGTGTGACCACAACCCCATGCGTGGGGAGAGCTGGTGCTGCCCAATGTATGCACCATGGCTGCGGATTCCAAAACAGCCCCATCAGTGCTCAGGAGCATCCTTTGTCCAGGAATGCTGCTGACTGCCAGCTATTGACTTGCTGCTGGGAATTCGAGCTCCCTGCTGGAGCAGTGATTGAGACGGGGCTCCCCATTGGAGCACCTGAATCCCGGTGCCCTTTGCCCACCGGTTCATCCCGTGGTCCTGGGCCTGGGTTGCCCCAAGCAGACCCCTGGTGCTGCTGTTGGGCTCCATGTCCCAAGGTCACTGTGGCCAGGGATGGGATGTCCTTGCTCTGCACCCCAAAACAATGCAAGGAGCATCCCAAGCCCAGCAGCCATGGCTGAAGCTCACCCTCGTGGCTCAGCCAAGGTCCCTGTCACAAGCCATGCCATGAAGAGATGGGAAAGGGGCCACCGTATCCCCCAGCCCCTTTCCAAGTAGTCAACCCACTGCTGTGGGTAACCCCACCCACAGCTCTCTCCATCGGTGGATCCTGGGGATCCAGGGGCTTGGAGACTCCCTGCCACTGCACCCCCCTTCCCAACCGACACCCCCTTTCCCCCCATCCCTCCTCACCTCCTCGGTGGTGAGCGGCATGCAGATGCGGTACTCCTTGATGAGCATGGTGACAGGGTCACAGTGTCAGGCGGAGGTTGGGGTGCTGGCGGGGGCACAGCTCATTCTGGGGGGCCCGAGGGCGGGTGGTGAGCACGAGGCAGCTTCCCCATGCTCCCATCCCATCACCCCATGCTAGAGGATACCGGCAACTTCATGAGCCGTTGCCATGGCAGTGGTGTGAGGTCACCAGTACGAGGATGAGTCTGGGTGTACCCGGCTGGGGACACCCCAAAACCCCCTGGCGTTAACAACCTCTTCCCTGCTGGGCAAACACACACTCCCTTCCCTTCCCTATACATCTGTCTTGGAGCACCCACATCCCCCACAAGATACGGTGCCATGCCTTCGGGGTGCCACATCCACACCCAGCCAGTGGCCAGCAGGGATGCCGGGATGGGATCCAACATGCTGATGCCCATGGGGACCCACCCTGGGGGCACCCACCTGGTCCGGGGCTCCCGGGAAGCACCCGTGCTCATGTCTCTGGTGTGGGAGGTCCCTTCCCGAGGAAGGCGCTCCCCAGCCCCCCCACGGCTGCCCCCCAGCACCCATCACACCCAGTATTTCCAGGCTGCCTTGCTCACCCCCTTGGCCCCCCCTCCAGGGATACATCCCAGGGATGCTTAGGGTAGATAATGGAGCAGCTCTGGGGGCTCCTAGCTGTGATCTCCAGCTCCATGGGGCAGGGAGGGGACATGAGCACCCCGGGGCATCACCCTGAGCGGGGCATCAGGCTTTGGAGGGGGCACATGGGGTCTCACACAGGGTCTTGTCTGAGGGCACCTTGTCCGGCTGGGGACACAGGAGCATCCCTGGGGAACACAGGGGCGTCCCTGGAGGACACGGGGAGGCACTGGGGCATCCCCGTGGGACGCGGGAGCACCCTGCTGACCGGGAGGAGGGCTGAGGGCTAGAGCCGGGCTGCGCGTGCCGTCCCGCCACCGGAGCATCTCAGACCGGCGCGGCAGGGGCTGTGGCTGCCCGGGGCGGGCGTACGGACATACCGCCCGGCGTGCGCCCGGGGGCTCCGGCTGCGCTGGGCGATGCCCGGGACCGGCAGCATCGGCACCGCTTTCCCCAGCCCGCCGCTCCCTCCCCACCGCCCGCCTCCGGCTCGGCATCTCCGCGCATCCCTCCCGGGACGGGAGCTCCCGCCGCCCCCCTCTCCGCCCGCACTTACCCAGGCCCGCGGCAGCGCCCACTCCCCGCCGCCGCCTCCTCCGTGCCCCGGCCGTCCCGGGCCGTGCGCAGGAGCGGGCCGCCCCCCGCACCGCCCCGCGCACCGCCCCCCGCACCGCGGCACACTGACCCCTAGGGGCAGGAATGCACCGGCACCCCACCGGCATTGAGTCGGCGCTGAACCGGCACGGCACTGCACTGGCATTGAACCAGCGTTACACTGGCACTGCACTGATGCCGCACAGGCTCTGGCACCTCACTGGCATTGCACTTGCACCGGCAACAGCACCCCACCTGCACCAGCATCACGCTACAAGGGCACCACCAGCGGGAGGCCCTCTGACACGGCACGGCACAGCGCCACGGATCCGTGGCACAGCCCAGACCGGCACCGCGGCTCCCTGCACCCACCGGGGCTTGGCTGCTCCCGGGGTCCCTCGGCAGTCACTGTGTGCCCCGGCAGGGAGATGCTCCGGGGTCCCCAGCCGGGTGTAGGGAGCTGGGACTCTCCAAACCTCCCCCTGCCCTGCAGTCCCCTACACCCCACTGCAAGCTAAGGACCAGCACCATCGTGCCCCATATGCCAGCACTGCCAGCCAAAGCCAAACAGTCCCATCCGGTGAGAGCAACGGCCCATCCACACCGCTCGGTGTGAACAAGGCACCGCGTCACACTCCAGCCTGGCTGCCTGCTGCAGGGGAGCAGCCCCTGCCATGCCAGGGTGCTGCAGTCACCCGGCGATGGCTGTTGTGGGGACACCCACCAGGCCACCCTGCAGCTGGCGCTACTACAGTGGCTCTGGCACGGGACACGGAGGTCGTACTGCCCAGGCACCATGGCACTCATGAGTGCCCTGTGGTGCCAAAGATTCAGCCTGGGCTCTTTCACCACCGTGGGGCAGCTGGTCTGTGCCATCTCATGGTGTTGGTGACGCTGCTCCATAGCACTCAGCAGCCCTGAGGTGGTGGGGATGGGCACCCAGCTGCAGTAGAACCAGAGCAAGCAGTGGCAGAGCTGGGGACAGTGGCCCCAAAACCCTCTGGGGTGCCCCATGGGCACATATCCCACATCCGGGAGTGCCGTACTAGGAGCAATGCCTGCGGGCACACCTTACGTGCCTGCACCCAACGCTATCTGCCTTCACCATGCTGCTGCCTTCTTCCTGGTTTCCCACCCTGCGGTGCCACCGTGCTTCCAACCCCAGCTCTGATGGCACTGAGTGACAGCCATCCCTTCCCCATGTCCCCCCAGGAAGTCCCCAAAGGGTAATGCAGGAGACACAGGTCTCCCACCTGTGGAGCCCACAGGAGCCCACCTCTACAGCCAGGACCAACTCCAGCAGGGCTCCTGCTGGGTGACAGTGGTGGTGACCAGGACCTGGTGGTTCTAGTGACAAGGGCTTGGCAGGCTCTCAGCCCCCCCAGCAGCCACATTCCTCTGGAACCCGTTCCGCAGGGTCCTGTGCAGGTGCCAAGGGAAAGGCATCTGGGTTAGGTTTTTCCTGGTCATGCCCTGCTTTCCTCTGGCTCCAAGTCAACAAGGAGCTAAAAAGAGGATTTGCTGGCAACCCCCAGTGTCCCCTCAGTGCCATCAGTACCCCTGAGTGCCCCATGCTGCTGGGGAGAATCCTGCAGAAAACCAGGAAGGGGGAAGAAAGAGGAAGCAGAAGCAAGTGAAAACCGACCCAATTTAATCCCAAAGCCCCCAGCTCCAGGGTCCTGGGAGCACCCTGGTGCATCTCCCCAGCTCCAGGCAGCCTGGGGGTCCCCAAGCTGAGCACACCCCCTGGAGCACCCATGGCTCTCCACTCTGGCATGGGGAGATGGAGCTTTCCGAGGTGTCCAGCCTCTTCCTCAGCTCCACTGGCACCCAGCTGCATCCCACCACCCTCACCCCAGCATGGCCACCTGCAGCCCTTATGGAGGGGCCCTGATGAAGACCATCTTGGTGGAGTAGACCAGGTCCACCAGGTAGGCGATGAGGTTGAAGATGGTGAGGAAGGTGACCCCCAGGTGCTTGTTCCACCAGCAGTTCCTGCCGCAGCTCTGGGGGCGGCTCCTCCCCCTGAAGCTGTAGAGGGGCCAGAGGATGGTGGCAGTGATGTACATCATCAGGGCCAGGGCGTTGTACACCACCAGCATCTTCTCCAGCGGGCAGGGGATGTAGGTGAGGCACCGGCCTATGGTGAAGATGATGATGAGGAGGGTGACGATGAAGCAGATGGAGTAGACAGCCACACACCACTGCAGGCCGGCTTCCGAACTAAAGCTATCCAGCAAGGAGAAGATGAGACAAGCCACGTAGGCTTCAAAGACCTTGAGGAGCCCAGGCACGGTGGAGAGGAAGCTGCTGATGTCCCCTGGCTTGGCACGGGTGAGCCCCACCTCGATGGCATAGGCGAGGAAGCAGAGGCAGGACACGGTGGTGGCCACGGCCTGCCGGGCACACTTGCTGCCGCTGCAGGGACTGATGATGAAGGTGGAGGGGAAGATCACAGAGGTGGTGAAGACCATCAATGTCGCCAGCATGGAGAAAGCCGAGGTGAAGTCATCCCAGGAGAGCGGCAGCTTGGGGTAGAGCTCCAGCAGCTCCAGCAGCACCACCAGCAGTGTCACAGCGAAGCAGAAGCACCAAGTGAACATGCACCACGTCCCATAGGGACCCCCAAGGTCCCTGGTGGAGGCCACCAAGCTGAAGGCGATGCAGGACAACACGATGGCAAAGAGCCGGGCAATGCCCACCCAGGAGGTGACAGCGCGGAGATTCACCGTGGCTACCGCCATGGTCCCAGCCAGTTCTCCCAGCCACACCGCGTGCTGGGAAGTGGGTGCTGATGGCGTCTGCTCTTATTGGGGTGCAGGATGGAGGGTGTGGCGCGGGGCAGCGAGCCACTGGCCCCCTGAGCTGCCTGTGCTGCAGAGCCCGACTCTGCTGCCACCTCCACCAGCTCCAGCTCCACACCACGCGCGCTCACCAGTGTGGCTGCTGGCTGCAGCACAGGCGGGTGGATCATTAACATGGGGCCGGGCGAAGGGTGTTGGTGCTCACGGTGACTCCGAGCCCTGCGGTGGGGCCGAGGCAGGGGGGGACAGGGAGCCACTGGGTGCCACCGTCCTGACACTGCACCCACAGCGGAAGCCACAAAGGAGCCTTATATGTACCCCCAGATTACTGAGGGGACCCCCGACACTCCCATCCCTACACTGTGCCAGGGCTGTGGGGTCCGCCTGAGGGGCTGGGGGGGATGCACCCTGTGGTGGTGCCCTAGCAGGGGGTGTCCCAGCAGGCAGCAGCTGGGTGTAGCCCCCCACACCTTTGTGGGTGCCACCTTCACACCGCTCCTGGCACCTCCACACCCGTCCGGAACCTCCGCCACCGATAAGTGGCTCAAAGTCCGGCCATGGCAGCTGCCGTCACCGGGCAGGGCAGATGGGGTGACCGCAGGGAGGGGACCTGCTACCCAACTACCTATGGCACCACCACAGCACTGCCACTGCCCTGGGGTGCCTGGCTGGTGCTGGCACCCCACACCCCAGCAGCACATTTGAGGGGTGTCTGTCTCTTGCCCCATGGTCCCAGTGGCCAGAGTAGCACAGGAGAGTGGTGGCACATCAGAGGTGGGAAGTCCAGCAGAAGGATGATGATGGTGAAGGCTGGGAGCTGCAGGCTGAGCTTTACCATTATGCAGGGTCCAACAGGGTCTGTGTTTGGGGACAAGGGACCCGGCCCAGGGCAGGCTGGCACTGCTGGGGGGCTCCTTACCCCAGGCAAGGCGCAGGGGTGGCTCCGGGGGGATACGTGGTGGCTCAGAGCTCGCTGCCAGCCTCGCCCTTGCCAGCCAGCCCGTTGAGGGGGCTCAGCGCCGGGCGTTTGCTCTCGTTCAGCCGCCGCACGCGGTAGCTCTCGTAATGCACGTTGTGGGTGATGTCCTTCAGGTCCTGCAGGTGGGACCTGCCAGAGTGGCGGCGGGGAGGGAGAACGTCAGGTCACAGCCCTATCGCCCCACTGTCCCCTCCATGGGGCGCAGCACCCCCAACCCCATCCCCTGCTCACCGGATCAGCAGATCCCGCAGGAGGGGGAACTCGCAGTGTGTCGGGTTCTCCACTGCAAAGCAAGGCAGAGGGGCAGCAGGTGGAGGGATCCCAGGATGCACATCCCACAGGCTCTGGGTACCATCAGAGCACTGGCACAGCACCATGCCGCACCCCTAGGCAGGGATGCACCCATAGGTGCTGCTCCTTACACCCCGAGCAGACAACCCCCCCTATGGCTGGGGATGTGAGGAGCTCCACTCACCTTCAATGATGCCCCACTTGGTCTTGCGGCCCAGCACCCGCTTGCCGTTGACCTGGTGCTCCTGGTCTGCTCCCACCACAGCAAAGGGGATATTCTCCTGCCAGTGCAGAGCAGGGTGCTGTGCTCAGCCCTGCTGTGGTCCCCAGGGGTTGGCATCCTCAGTCCCAGCATCCCAGCACTCACCCGAATCCTGTCGTTCAGCACCCTGTCATCCGGGTCCTGGTCAAAGTCCTCCTGCGGGTACACGCTGATTGCGTGGGTCTTCAGGTCCTCCTGGATCTGCGGGATACAGGGCTTGAGATGGGGCTGAGGGGCACATGGGGCACCCTAGGAGCTCAGTGGGGTCCTGTCCTCACCTGCTGCTTGAACTCCGCTCGCTCCTCCAGTGTAAGTGTGTCGGCTTTGGCGATCACCGGCACCACGTTGACAATCTTACTGAGCCGCCGCATGAACTCGAGGTCCAGTGGGCGCAGCCTGACAAGGGCCACCATCACCCCAGGGTGACCCCACCAGCATCACCCCACGGCAACCACACCACCACCACCCCAGGGTGACACTACCACCATCACCGGGGTGACACACAACACCAAGCAGGGAGCACCCGTGGGTGCTGTGAGTGGGGACTCACCAGTGACCTGTGGGAGGGATGAAGTAGACACATCCATGGACCCGGGTGTCCGGGATCTTCCTCTTGCGGGTGATGAGGATCTCCTCACGCAGGTACCTCTCATACTGCTCGTTGATGTATTTGATGATGGGGTCCCAGCTGAGGATGAGGAGTTGGGAGACAGCATCTGAGCTCAACCCTCACCCAAAACTGCCACTCACCAAGTTGGGATACTGCATCCCAAAGCGTCCTACCAGTTCTCATTGTTGATCTGGTCCCCAAACCCTGGCGTGTCTGTCACTGTCAGCTTCATCTTCACACCCTTCTCCTCAATGACTGTGGGGCAGAGATGTGGGTCAGCGGGGACCAAACATAGGGAGCAGCAGGGGATTTGCGGTGGAGGCTCTGAGGCCACGGGTGCAGCCTCAGACACAGCGCCCCCTGCTTCTCCCCAGGGCTGGCGGATCACGACCCCGTGGTGGTGACTGTACCATGGGTGATGGACTGCAGCTGCACGGTCTTGGGGATGCGTTCCTCCTGGCCCGGCTGCGAGGCTTTGCGGCTCACCTTGGACTTGAAGAGGGTGTTCACCATTGTCGACTTCCCCAGCCCACTCTGCCCTGCAGGGATGCGCCAGATCTGGTTTGTCCCCCATGAGAAATTAATCCCACTCTGGATCCATTCAGGGGCATCCCAGAGGTCAGGATAGCTCTGGTTTGTCCCTCCAATGAACTTATTCCCCAGGATGATAGCACCTTGGTACCTACTTGGGAGCATCCCAGAGGTTGGGATAGCTCTGGTCTATCTCCCCAAAAGATTTATTCCCAAGGCAGTAACTCCTTAGTACCTATTTGGGAACATCCCAGAGATTAAGCTGATCTCACCCACCAGCATCACTGCATTATGGGTATGGGATATTGCTCCTCTTCAACTTATTGCTCCTTAAAACCCTTGCACGACTCCCTCTGGCATGGTGACATCAGAGCTGGGATTCCTGCCCTAGCCAGGATGAAGCCCGTGCCTGGCACTCACCCACAACCATGATATTGAACTCGAAGCCCGTCTTCATGGTTTTGATCTTCATCTGGTCCAGCACAGCCTCGATTCCCACGTAACCGAAGAGCTGGCATCCTGCCGGGCCGGGCGCCGTGGTGATGGGCACCTCCTCCTCCGGCTCAGCCGGCGGCTCCATGCTGCGCTCTTCAGGCTCCAGGCTGCTCCCTGCGCGGGTGGGCAAAGCCGGGTGAGCCCAGGCCCCTCTGCCAGCGCCGTTGCCCTGGCAGCAGCCGCCCCGGCACATTCCTGGCATCCGGCGAGGCTCGGCATGGCAACGGGCAGCCCACGGGCAGAGGAGGACGGGAATGTGCCACAGTGGTATCCTCGAGGTGGCCACACCACCCTGCCCGTCCCATCGGCTTCCCACTCGGGGGCTCCGGGCGTGGGGCAGGACCTGCCACCCCCCATAATACCCACCGGTGCCTGCCGTGGAGAGGGGCACCTGCCTGCGGTCCCGGGGTGCTTGGCAGAAGCAGCGCAGGCACCGGCACAACCCCGGGGCCATGCATGGTTTGCCGTGCCCAGCCTCGGGGCTACCAGAGCCCCGCACCCGCCCCAGCCTTTTGTGCAGCAGCTTGAGGGGCCCCCCGAGCCCTTTCATCCTCCTCCTCCTCCTCCCGCTGCTGCCCGACCCAGCCATTGTTCAGTCCTACCTCGGCGCGGCGGTGCCCTCTCTCAGCACCCCGCTATGGCCGAGGGGGTCCCCTGCACGCCGCCAGTATCCCCATCCCCATGAGCGCCGCAGCCCGGCCCCCTCTCCTCCGGCTGGCATCAAACCCAGCTCCGGCGAGGCTGCGGCTCCCACGCATGACCAGCATGGCAACATCCCTCCCTGCTCCCTCCCTCCCCTCGCAGCCCCCTCCCTGCACAGCCGAGCCCCTGCGCTAAGTCTGCCGGTGCCACCCCACCACGGGGATGCCTCCTCCCACCCCACGGCACCCAGCACACCCACGGGTGGCACCGAAGGGGCATGTGAGCGCTCGGCTCTGGGTACCCATCCCCGCTGTCACCCTGTGCCCCCCAAGCGGCACCCATGCCCAGCCCCGGTATGGTGAGGTGGAGTGTGGGGTGGTGGCACTGCCGCAGTGCCCCACGGCACCTGCGCCCCCCCACGCTGCAGCCTGCCACATATGTGCCAGCCAGTTCCCAGCATTGGCGAGGCTCGAGTGGCAGCTTGAGGAAGGCCGAGGGGGCCGAAGGAGCCAAACCCTGCCGAGCCCGCGGCCCTGTGCCACGCAACCCGGGGACAGGAACACGTGTAGTGTCCAGCCTGAGCCAGCCCAGGGTACCAGATGGTGGAGCTGGACATACCCATTGCCTTGGCAGTAGCGTCCCAGGGGGCACCTAGCACCCTGTACCCACTGGTGGGTACAAACCCACCGCCCGGGACAGTGGTGGGGGTGGGAACGGCTGGGGCTCCCCTCTCCGTGCTCTGTGGGTCAGGGTGTTCCTCGGAGGTAGTGAAACACCTGGGGGGTCTCCTGGTGACAGCGCTGACGCCCAGCAGGGGGGGCAAGGGCCCGCAGGCAGGCAGGGAGGTAGGACCTCCCTGATGCTGACCTGGGCATGCCACCACTTCCAGGGGACACCAGTCCCCTGTACACCCACCCTGGTCCCTGCCAGCCCCCAGCGATTGCCGGGACACATCCAGAACCAAGCGATGCAGCCACTGCCTGGAGCCACCCAGGGATGCTGTGCACTGCAGGCAGGATGTGGTGCCTGCATCATAGCCCCAGCTCCCTGGGGTGCTCCCCGCAGTGCAGCACCCACAGCTGCCTCCTCTTGTGGGGCTGGAGCCCCCCCATGTCCCTGGCCTCATTGCTGAAAAGCCCCATCGGCAACGGCTGGCAGCCACAGCCACGTGGAAGCTCTTTGGCATCCCCATGCACCTCCAGGGCTAATGGCTCCTGCAGCCAGACCTGTTCCAGGACTCATTAAGGATGCTCTTGTTTTCCAGGCAGGGACAAGCAGTCCCAGGTCCATGGTGTCCTCCATGGATTTAATGACTGATGCAGGGCTAATTGGCTGGTTGCCCTGTAATAAGTTTATGGGGTGGAGGGTGCTGGGAGAGGCGCTCCTGTCCCAGCCACTCACTGCTGCACCAAACAGGACATCGGATGGGGAGAGCGTGGTTCCCAACGGGTGGGCAAGAGGGAGCTGAGCCCTCTGCAAAGGGATGGAGGACTTGGGGATATGGAGGGAGCGGTGCCCCCCACACCGGTGAGTTGCTCACCACAGCTCTACCCACCAGCATGACCCAGGCATGCTGGTGCCTCTTCCAGTGCCAAGCACAACCCAAGGGGACAAGTGGTGACAAACCCCATCTGCAGCCAGACCCAGAGCCAGCCTGCCTGGCTGTGGGAACCACAGCACAGGGCTGGGACCGCCGCGTGCTGGTGGTGAGCAGAAGCAGAAGTGAACCACGGAGTGAAACCCTGTGCCCCACAGCACTGCCTGCCCGGCAGGGACTGAGGACTCTCACCATGCCTTGCCCACTGCCACCCTGCCCTGCCCACTGCCACCCTGACCAATGCCATTCCTACCTGGGCGAGCTGGCCAGAGCCGGGGCTGCTGCTACCAAGACCTGGTCACCGAGGCCAAATGGCTCCTGGGGTGCAGACAGGGAGGGTGGCTGCAGCCTACGGCTCCTCCTCTGCTCCTCCTCCTCCTCGCCCCGAGCCCTGCGTGGGTGACCCAGGCTCGCTCCGTGTGGAAGTGAAACACAGTGGCTCGCTCTGTGCATACTGCCATGGGGAGCGGGGCTGACGCGCCACACGGACACCATGGGTAGCACTGGCTGGGAGCTGCTCTGGTCCAAACAGAGGAAGCAGTACATCCACACCTCTTCCTGGCAGAGAAACTGCCATGCCCAAGCAGTGCCTGCCAACCATGCCATCTGCAAGGCAGACGGTGCCCACACGCTGCTTGATGGCTCATGGCCTGCTCTGTATGCCATGCTCAGCCACCTTGCCATTACCATCAGTGATCGGAGCATCATCTCCATCACCACAGCTCATCCCCAAGCATCATCCCCACCACTCCAGACTGGTCCTGAGCATTGTCCTACATGTACCCATCACACTGGCTCAGCCCTGAGCATCATCCTCCCACATCCCCATCACCCCAGCTGGGTCCTGAGCATTGTCCCCCCATGTCTCCATCACCCCGGCTCATCTCCAGCTCTGTCCATGCACTTGGCTGGTACCGCGGGCAGTGCCGGTCGGTCGGCAGGGCAGCCAGGCCGGCTGGGCAGTGTGGCCACAGGCATTGCTGGGAGATGATTCACACCAGCCCGGAGCAGATGTATGGATGCCTTTGCTGGCGTCAGTACTTAGAGCACGGCGACGGCAGCTCTGATGACACCAATGAGCCCCAACCACCGTCTCCTGCCACCCCGGCATCCTCCAGCCTTCCCCAGAGCAGCCACCGGGAAGGAGGACAAGGGGTCCCACACCCCACACGTGGGAGGGCACTGGCTTGGCTGCACCCACGCGGGCATGGTGGGAGCCAAGGGCACATCTGCACCAGGAGCATCTTCTCCCCAGCGTGCGCCAAGCATGTCCCAGTGCACCTTGGCCCCCTGCCACCTCCTCTGCCCCCCCCAGGTAGGGAGTAACAAGATCCACCCCTCTGCCAAGGTGAAGAGAGGGATGAGAAGGGAAGAAAGTGCTGGACGTGGGACAAGATCGTGGCGATAGCCGGCACGCGCAAGGCCTGGCGCTGCTGCGGATGGGCCACATGTGTCCCAACCTGTCTCCCTGCACTGGGGAAAACAATCAGTGCCAGGGCGGCACGGGAAGCTAGCCAGGCACCGCAGGGCTGGGAGCGCTGCCAACACCACGCTCAGCTCCACACGTACAGCCCCCTCGCCATGCACCCAACGGCCCCTCGGAGCTGGTGGGGATCATCCTGTCCGCAGCGTCACCATCACCCTGCACAAACCCTCACCCCCACATTGGCTCAACGGGAACACTCTGCCCAGCAAGGGAGACCTGGTGGGGAAAGGGGACAGAAGCGAGTCCTACCGTGCTCTGGAGTCACCGGAGCCTCTGCCACCATGCAGGGTCCCTGCAGCCCAGCGTTGAGGGGGGTCATCCCGACTCCACCAGGCACTGCTGGGGTCCCCAGTGCCGGCACCAGCACCAGCCCCTCGAGGAAGGCAGGCTGGGAGCTCACTTGCACCGTCTGTGGCTGTGACACAAGCTTGAAGGTGGCGGCTTGTGGGGCTAGTGGTGGCCCCTCGGCCCTCCCAGGGGAAGGGGCAGCAGCGGTGTCTGGGGCTGTCCCACCCTGGCCCCAGGGCAGTGCTGGGGACCGGTGGGATGGGATGGGGCTGGCACCAAGGCTGACCCTCGGCTGTGGCCGGGGCAGCGCACAGAGGGCCGCATCCCGCTCCCCTGGCCCCTCGGCCAGCCCCAGCGCTGCCTCGATGCCATCGTTTGGGGCCCTGGAGGAGGAAGGCTGCAGGGTGTGCGGCTGTGTCGAAGGGCTCGGAGCGCCCCATAGCAGGGGGTCTGGCAGGGGGGTGCCCATCCCCGGCTCCTCGGCGATGTGCAGGTCCAGCGCTGGCAGCGAGCCGTGGCTGGTGGCGGTCCCGCCGAGGGGGTGCTCCAGCTCCACCGGGAAGACGCTGCCGTGGGACGGGACTTTCTTCAGGCCAGGGCCAGAGGCAGGGGGCGTGCAGGGCGGCGGGGGGAGCCCGGTGGGCGCGGGGCTCTCCAGGCTGGAGGAGGAGCTGCGGAGGCTCTCGCCGTCGCTGCCCGGCCCTGCGGCGAAGCCCTGGCAGGGCTGGAAGGAGGCTACGCGGGCGCCGCCGGTGCCGGTGGCGCGGCCGGTGCTGAGCAGGCTGCGCAGCACGGGGCTGGGGGCCGGGCTGGCGGCGCGGCCGGAGCAGGGGGGGTGGCCGGGCTGCAGCGGCCGGGGGCTCCCGTCAGTGCCCGAGGGCAGTGAGGACACCAGCGGGGAGCAGGGTGCCTCGTCCCCATCCTCTGCCTCAAACGACTTCTTGAGCGCTGGGGACAGAGAGAGAGAGAGATGGTGGCATGAGAGTGGCACCCGATGGCACCCGTGGGTAGGCTCTGCCCCCGCCCCAGCCGTGCCAGCACATGGAGGTGCCCCCGTGCAGCCGGGTGCGCTGTGAGCCCACTCCGCATGGGAAACCAGCCCGGCGCCGGCGGCCTCCCGGCGCTGCCGCATTGTCTCCCCGGTTCATCTGTGCCGGGCCGGCCGGTGCCGCACACTGCCCGCTTTATTCCCCTGTAAGAGATCCTTTGCTTTATTCCCCTGTAAGGGATCCTTCCCGAGTAACCGGATCCTCCACCACAGACCTTCTCCCTCTACATCCATCCCAACAGCCAAGCTAGGGAGGATTCCTACCCCTTCTCATGGCATTAACCCTGACGCCTGCTGATGGCCAGAGCTATCCCTACACGCAGCCACGCAGGGGGCTGCAGTCATGCCTCCCATGCAGCTTTGCAGCAGCGACGGTAACCACAACCCCAAGCCGGCATCCCGGGCTGCTGGTGGGGATGTGCCCCCCACATGGATCCCCCCCAACCACCCCATGGGCATCACAGCACCCGGCTCCCGTTCAAAGCCTCCTGACAGAGAAGTCACAGGACGCTTGGCTGTGGTGGGTGGTCCTCTAGCCCCGTGCACCATTGCCTGGCACTACCACGGCAGCTCTGAGAAGCCGGGACCCCCGCAAAGCCCCTGCAGAAAGGAAGTTCCTTTGCCGTGAAGCAGCTCAGCTGAATGGCACCTTTGGTGCCAGCAGCAGGTTCCTCACCCTGTTCCAAGCAGCGGGTGGCTGCCTGCTGTGGGGAGGCCCCTTCATCCCCACTCTGTGGCAGCCTGCCCCAGCATAGCACCCAACGGCACGAAGCTGTCCTCACCCTCCTCTTCCTTGGCCCCCTGGCTTGGCCACGGTGCTGAGGGCAGAAGGGCGGTGGGGGTCCCGTCCTGGTCCCCTCCCCTGCTCACCTCTGTGCCTGGGGCCGGGCAGGGGTCAGGGGCCGGGGCACGGGCGCTGCTAATAACAGCCCTCCCCAGGGCAGGTATTTCTGTCGCCGGTCCTGCCCTGCTCCACCTCCCGGCCAGAGCTGCCCGGGGCCATGGGGCCGACGTCCCCCCTCCCCGCATCCATCTCACTGCCCAAGACACGCCAAAACGCCTCTTTTTACCCCAAACCTGCCCCTGGCCCCTGACCCATCCTCACACAGACCCCAGGCCGTGTCCGGAGTGATGGGGGGCTGCAGCGGGGGGGGGGCGCAGGGCGAAAGGGTGTTGCAGAGGAGATGCGGAGGGCGTGAGGATGTGGGGTCAGCCCGGCAGAGCCGGGGTTAAGGTGCCGGGGTAGGTGCACACATTCCTCCCCGCCGCGGGCAGCACCGGCCCGGGTCGGGTTTCGCCGCCCGCCCCGGCCGCGCTCCCGGCTCTTCCCGCCGCGGCCTCCGGGAAGCGGCCGGGGAATCATCGCGGGCTGGAGAAAGACGAGCCCGTCCCGGGACCCCCCACCCCGCAGCCCCCGGCCCGCCCGCACACCGCGAGCAAGGGGGGTGCCAACACCCACATCCCCCCCCGGCACCGCGCAGCGTGCGTCCCGTCGCGTACACCCACCCCATGAGCACCCTAACGCGACTCCGCGAGGCGCAGCACCCCTCCCCACGATACCCAGCCTCGGGCGGGGAACACAGCCCCCACCGTGCCCCATTGAGCGGGACTTGGGGGACAGCCCGTCTCCCTCCGACGTGCAGCCCCCCCCGGATGCATCCCATCCCCCCCCCCAAGCTGCCTGGCACAAGCGGCATCAACCACCCCCTCCCCCCCGGCTCATACCCAGCCTCCTGGGGTCCCCCCCGTTGGCACCCGGCCCCCCACCCGCGGAGGTCCCGCAGCCCCGGCCGCACCTTCGAAGTCGGAGAGGATCCCGTCCAGATGCTCCTTAACGGAGAGCCGGGCCATGGCGGGGAGGAGGGGGGGGACCCGCATGGGGGGCGGCGGCAGCGCCGGGGGGAGCGCAGCGGAGCCCCGGGACGGGACGGGACGGCGCCGGCTGCCCTCGGAGGGAGGGGAAGGGGAGGGGACCGGCGCGGGGGGAGGGCAGGGGGAGGTGCTGCCGCAGCCCCCGCCCCAACCGGACCCCCGGGCCCTGCCCCACTGCTCCTGTTCCCATCGCACCAGCCCCGGCTTCCCCGCTGCTGCAGCTTCTGCCTGGGGTCTGCTCGCTGGGGGTGCTGCCTGGGACCCGCCGAGCCAGGGGCTCCTGGCCGGGCTGAGGGTCCCGGCAGGGTTGGGGGGTCCCAGGCAGGCCGTACACCGCAGCCCCAGCTCCCCCAGGGGTTTCCAGCGTGGAGCAAGGGTTCAACACACGCGGGCGCAGACAGGGCTAGGTGTGGGGGGTGTTTGGTTCACCGCTATTGTTCTCCGGTGTGGCTGTCCCTGCCAGGGGCTCTGTCCCCAGCCTGAGCTCCTGGAGCATCCCTGAGGAACAACCACAGGGATCATGAGCACCTCAGGTGAGGGATGCATAGGGTTCGGGGCATCATCCATCCCGCTCCTACCCTGTCTGCCAAGGGTTAACTCCATCCCAGTCCCATCCCGGCATCAGCAACAGATGTGGAAGGAGCTGGAAATCCCTTAAAAAAGCAGGGTCCTGCAGTGGGAGCCCAGCTCCTCACCCTGCTTTTCACATTCCTGCACTGGCCCCAGCCCCATGGGGTCCTGATGGACACAGCCCCTTCCCACAGGGTGCAGGACATGGTGGTGGTGGCCCTGGTCGTGGCCAGGCTGTGCAGACATTTGGAGGTGCCCACTGGCACCGTGGGATGGGCTCCCACCACCCATGCTGCAGCTTTTTGGGTGCTGGGAGGACTGTGATGGGAGAGGGCTGCTGCCCTTGGGGTCACACCGGATGAGGATCAGACCGAGAGCAGCTCAGCTTTCCCACTGGCTTTGTCCTTTCATTCTTCCACCCATTCCTTTGCGCTGGTGCAGTGACAGGACCACCCAGGTGGGTGACAGGGCCTGGAGGATGGCTGGGTACTCACAGCAGCCCTACCTGCATCCCACATCCTGCCCGCACTGGCTGAGCACCTCAAGCTCATCCTGGGGTGCTGCCACTGAGGCCAGTAGCAGTGTGGGGGCACCGGGACATTAGGGTGGCTGAAACCCTGGCACCACAACCAGGGTCCAACCCTTGTTCGGAGCCAGCCAGTTCCCACTGTCAATGGTCAGAGCATCCCACTGTAAGGAAAGGAAAAGCTGGAGCTCCACAGTGGTGTTCAGAGCAGTGCTCTGGAACCAGCTCAGCGGCCCCTTGGAGCTTTGGAGCTAGAGAAGCTCCACAAACCTCTAACCCTATAGCAAATACATTTGTTTAAAGGCATTTAGGTTTGTTTCCGTTTGTTAATGGAGATGAACCCTGAGCTGCCTGGAGCTGCTCAGAAGCTCACCAGCACCATGCCAAGCCCGCACCACGCTGCGCAGCTTGTGGCAGCTCCAGAGCTGTTCTGGAGACTCTGGAGAGCTTTCAGAGCTTTAAAGCTTTTCTAGAGCAGCTTCAAAGAGGCTGGAGAGGTTTGAACCCACTTAGAGCCCTTTTCAGAGGCCGTGGAGAAATTGGATGCTTCTGAGCAGCCACAGGTCATTGTTGGTGCATTTTAGAGCAGCTCTGGAGCAGCATGGAGCGGGTTGAGGATTGCTTACCCCTCTCTGGTATCACCCAGAAGGGGCTGAGGGTGGTTTCAAACTGGTTGGAGAAGTTTAGAGGCGTTCCTGGAAGGTTTGAGTGCTGCTGAGAGGCGCATTTGAGAGGGCTGGAGGAGGTTCAGGGGCCTTTCAGGGAGCGTTAGAGCACTTGGGGCATTTCACAGCCACGCAGAGGAGCTGCTGCGAGACCTCTACGATCCATTTGGAGCTATTTCAAGGACTTTTGTAAGAGTTTTAGAGGGCTTCGAGAGCTACTTTGAATGGCTCTAAGCAGTTTTAGCATCCTGGTGCCTTTTAGTGCTGGTTTGAGGAGCCTGAGAGCTATTTGAGCAATTCAAGAGCTCGAGCTCTGTGTCAGCGTCTGTCCTTCCCAAGCTTGGAGCTGCTTGGAGGTGGTTTGCAGCTCCTTGAGGCAACCCAGCACTGCACCAATGCCCCCAGTCACCTACTTCCCCCATTCCTAGATCAGCTTCAGGATGCAGGAGGTTGAGCTTTTCAGAGGAGCTGTAAAATCAGTCTTAGAGGTGTTCAGAGAAGTCTTGGTGTGCACTAGAGCTGTTTAGAGGGGTGCTGGGAAGTTCAGGGTGCTACAGAGGTGCTTTAGAGATGTTCAGGGATGTTTTAGGCCCCTCGGTGCTGCTCAGTGCCGCATGGAGCAGTCTGAAACACTTTGGGGTGTTTCTCAGGGTGTATCAGGAAGCACTTCCCAGCACACAGAGGCCCTCGGAGCTCTGGGTGCTGCGGGGCTGCTTGGAGGAGTTCAGAGCAGCAGCCCGGAGCCATCCGGAGGCACCCTGGGAGCAGAGCGGGAATTCTGCAGCCCTGAGCCCTGTGAGGCAGCTTCCAGGCAGAGGGAAGCTCAGAGGGGTGTGGAGCAGCTTAGCAGGGCGGATAAGAGCGTTTAAGGGATTTGCAGGGCAGTTCCAGCAGCCGGGTGCTCAGAGAGGTTTAGTGCAGTGTAAGGAGGGCTTGGGAAGGCCTCCGGGTCCCCACCTGGAGCAGAGCCCAGTGAGTCCCACCAGCGCCAAGCCACAGCCTGCCCCAGTCAGCCCAACCCCTCCAGAGCAGCAGGGCACACAGAGAAGGGACAAGCTCTGACTGTCCCTCATCCCACCAGGGATGAGAATCCCCCCACATCCCACCTGCACAGAGGCTTTGGCTCCCCTTCACTCCAGCCCCTCTGGAGCCATTCAAGTCTTGTATCCCCATCCTCATCTCCCCAAATCAGGGTCCTCTTTGGGGCTGGAGCATTTCCACCCCCATCCTGCCCTGCTGGGGAGCCAGCACTGGGATGCTCTGCGGCACTGACATCCGTGTGGAAAGAAGGTGTCCGGGCAGGAATAGTAACAGCTTTTAATCGGACAAGAATTGATACATCATTTAAGACAATACTGGTTTTGCCTCTTTCGTTTTTGGAGGAGGGGGGAGGGAACTTCCTTCACATACCGGCGGGGAAAAGAGGAACATTTCTGGGAAGTCCAGTTTTTAGTTTCTATTTCCATAAGGATTTTAAAGCATGGTGAATGTGCAAGTCAGTGCTTAGAACTTTTCCCCGGTGCTTATTTACAGTTACAGTACCTCTTTGTGAGAGACAGGGAAAAAAAAGACGATTGTTTGAGAACTGGGGATCCAAGATCCCAAGTGGAGAAAGGCAGATCTCCCATATTTATATATTTATATATATATATATATATGCTTTAGTGTATACACAGATACATTTCTCTCTTCTTTAAAGTATTAAAAAAATGAGCAACCTTCATTCTATAAAAATACCTACTCTACAAGATAGAAAAATTTTCCCTCTCCAAGTATACACTGATTTACACCCAAAACTTCTCTGGAAATGTACATTACGTGGCTTCTTCCTGCGGACCCGGGGAGGGAGGGGACGGGGTGTGCAGGGGCTGTCCATCCCCCCTCGGCCAAGGGGATGGGGCTCACCCCAGGTTGAGCACCCACAGGAGCGGTGTGAGCAGGGAGGGTGGTGGCAGCTGATGCCAACAGCGCGGGGAGCACCCAGCAGGGATAAGGCTGTGGTAGGTGCCATCCTCGGGTGACACCCAGCTCTGCCGCCATGGGAAGAGAGGTGCCAACTGCGTGCGTGGAAGTGCTGTGGGGAGGAGCGGGCACCTGCCAAGGGATCTCTGTTGGCTTCTGTTTTCAGGCAGTTCCTGGCATCTCTGAACCTGCAAGCAGGAAGAAGAACGGCTCTTTGGGCCTGACCTGAAGCTGGATCCTTGGGAGGCCGCTGGCTTCTTGTCCCGGTGCCGGACAAGAGCAGGTTGGCTCTCGTGGCTGCTCCCCAGGGTCATGCTACCTGCCAGTGAGCCAAAAGCTGTCTGGTGTAAACATGGCTTTTGTTTCCCAGGGAGCTGCTGTTGCACCTCTGGTCTCCTCTCCCCAGCGGCACAGAGGGATTTCAGCCCAGGCTGAGACACGAGAGCAGCGGCTCCATCCCTGGCTGCAGCACAGGGAAGCTGTGGGAAAGGCAGCCGGAGCGGGCTCTCCCTCCAGGACTGCAGCTATCACCAGCAGAGCCCTGCTCCGGGTGGGAATGGCACAGGCCACTGGCCCCAGGCCGGGGACTTTGGGAGAGCTCAGCCCTCTCCGCTGCAGCTCCATGTACACCAGGACCAGCCTCTGGTGCAAACTGAAGAGCTGCAGCCTTTCTCCTCCGTCCCTGCAGGCTGGACAGACAGACAGCATCCGTGTGTCTGCAGTGGTGGCTGAAGGCACCTCTCCTCCCAGAGCCATCCGCAGGAGCCGGGAGGAGGGCGGCAGAGCCAGGAATGCCGAGACGCGCCGACAGGAGTGAGCCACGGACAGCCAAATAAATAAGGAGGCAGGTGACAAAGTGTCCCGAAACGGCTGCTCCGTGCCTGTGCCTGCCACCAAGGGAGAGGAGCCAGCACGAGACCCCTTCCCAACAGGAGCAGCAGGGCAAGGATTAACTGCACCAGCTGAATGAGGACATTTGCATTAAGTTAATTGAAAAACAAACCAAGCAGAACCCTCTACAAGCCTGGGACATGCTTCCCTCTCCCCCGGATCTGCCCCAGTGAGTGAGTGTGTCAGGGACACTTTGGCAAAGCTGATACTTGGGCTGGACAGGGCAGCAAGGGAAAGCGTCAGCGCCACTGCTTCCTCCTCCATCTCCTCAGAGCTCCTGCTCACACTCTGCACCCAGAGGGTCCGACGCCACTGTGGGGACAGTTCCCAGCTTCACAGGCAGCTTCCCATTGCCTATGTTTCTTCTCCAGGTTCCCTTTCACCCCCAGAAAGCCAGAAGGGTTTCAAACCACTGGAGTCAGACAACAAAGCCTTGCTGCTGGTCTTCCTTATCCCTGCTCCGGCGGCTAATTCACCTGCCGACCTGATGCAATGCTTCCTTGAGCCTTCATCAAGAGCAAAGACGTTCCCAGTCCCTCTTTATCCTCTCAGAGCAGCAAATGCACACCCCTCGCCGAGTGCACAGCCAACGGCTCTCGGCCGCCCTTACTTCACCTCCAGGATGGAAGGGTTTGTCTCCATGATGGCCACGATGATTCTGTCAATGTAGTCCTGCAGCCGGAAATTGATCTCCTCTTGCTTTTGAATTGCTTCCATGAGCTGCAAAGGAGGGAGAAAGGGAGTGACTGGTCAGTGCCTGCTGCTCCAGCACAGGAACGGGGCTTCTCATAGCTCTGTGCAACCATGGAGGTTTCCCCCTTTCTTCACTCTGGCCTGGGATGTTCCTGGCCATGAATATGCAATCAGGGAGAACTCCCTCAGCTGCTGGTTCTGCCCTCTCTTGTCCTTCCTCAAGTCCTCAGCCAGATAGGATGTAGAAAGCAGGGAGCACCTGTCTCCCTTTGACCCCCAAAACACCCAGGTGTTTCCCCACTTTTTGGGGTCTGAAAGATTGAATTCTGATGCTCACGTGGGCTCACACCCCAGCATCTGGGGTTTAGGCATGGAGCAGGGGGAACACACACCACAGCAGCCACCATCTCCAGGGCAGATGCCCTGGGGTTTTAAGACAGCTACAGGCAGACAGACACACGCCGAGGTGGCTGGTGTGTCCCAGGAAGAGGAAGGCTGTCACATGGCAGCAAAGCAGAGCTGCCAGGATCAGCAAACAGGGAGCAGCTTCCTCTCTTCCCAGGAAGGAGGCTGGCAGGCAGGGAAGTCCTGCAAGCTCTTCAAACAGTTTTGTGGGTAGTTCTTAGCTCACGACAGCTTTTGAGTGGATTTTGTGGGTGACCTGGACTACAGACAGGGCCACGGCAGCCCTCTTTGGCTGAGATGAGATGCACCAGCCACCCCAAGAAGACGTGGGTGAGGTAAGCATTTCCCCATAGCACGTACCTCGTCTCTGGAGACTGAGCTGATCTCTGCTGCCAGGGATTCAGAGAAGGAGGCTGAGAAGAGGTTCTTGGCTCCCTGGATGCTCAAGTTAATGATCTGCCCATTCAGTTCATCATTCTGCTCCTTCAGGTTCCTGTTATCCTGCTCACAACAGACAAATCAGATGTTGCTGAAGCACGTTTTGCCCTCAGAGCAGCTCACACAGCACTGAGAACAGCACACAGTCTCCTGACTCAGTCTCAGCAGAGCGAGGGGCTCTCTCAGAAGGAGCCAACCTCTCCAGTCCCAGGACAGGAGAGCAAGAAGGCAGTGGGGCTGCCAGATCCACGGTCACCTCCCTGGACACAGCACCCAGGCTCCTGCTGACCACTCCTCAGGTCAGGGAGTCAGGGAATCAGCATCCCCAAGCAGCCCCAAGACACTTCCCTCCCTGCCCAGCACTGGATACCTGCTTGAGCTGCTTGATCTCTTGCTCCAGCTCTGTCTCCCGTGTCCTGCTGTTGTACTCCTGGAGCCCCATGCTGCTGCTCCTGCCCCTCCGCTGCTCAGCTTCCAGTTTGAAGAGCTGCAAGTGCTCGAGCTGCTTCCGGAGGTCTTCAATGAGCTGCAGCACAAGAGGACAACTGAGTGCCGCTACCCCTGCAAGCCCAGCAGCTCGCCCTGGTCCCTGGCTGGGCCCCATCCATTGATGCAGCAGGATTAACAGATCCTTCTCAGGGTCTTCCCCTTCCTCTCCCACACCTTTAGCAGACAGGAGAAGGGAAGCTACTGAAACCCATGACAGCAGCCCTGGAAGGACTTGGCTAGGGCACCATGCGGCAGCAGACAGACCCCACCGGCAACCTCCATGGGCTTGGAGAGCTCCCTCCTGCCCAGTGTGGTGACTCCCCACCTCACCCAAGTGCTCTCAGCATCACCACAACAATAATCTCCACCTTGAGGCCCAAAGCCCCTTTCCAACTGTAACAGAAAGTCCTGCTCGAGCCTCCAGCTGAAATTACCAACCCCAGATGCCTGTAAGGGGCTGAGTTTCTGCCCCTAAGTACACAGAGGCTGGTAGCTCTCCCCAGGTAGCCTCGCACCCCTCTCTTCCTGCCTGCTAATGCCTGTTGGCTCCACGTGCCCTCATCCTCGTGCTTGTCCCATGCAGAAGAGGGACAGGAGGTGGCACAGCCCCATGGATCTACAGATGCAGACACCTGGGCTGAATTTTGACACAGCCAAAAGCCATGGATGTTCTATATTGAAGCTGCTGTATGACCTTTCTCTGCCCAGGCAGGACTAAAAGCTCCACTGACACCTATTTTTGGAGGCTATCAAGGCCAGCTTCCTCACACAGCCCTGCCTTGCCCTACCTACAGCAGGCCAGTGCTGTGGCAAACAGCCCCAGCTCTACTTACCTCCTGTGTCGACTCCTTCTCCTTCTGAAACTGGTGCCTCTCCTGACTCAGCTTGTCCCCCATCTTCCTCTTTTTCTCCTGTTCCTCTGTAAGCTGCACTGTGAGGTCTTCAATCTCATCCAGCAGCTTCTGCTTCTCCTGTAATGACACACAGAGCAATAGTCTCAGGGCCCGTTTTCATTCGGTGCTTGCCAGGGCTCTTCCCACTCGCTCAAGGACACGGCACATGCTGAGCACCACGGGGAAGGTTCTTCTTGCTGACGCATTTGGATGCTCTGCCTGCTGGGATTTCATTTGCTGGCGGACGGCTTCAGAGCCCGAGTGCTTTGGCAGCAGCAAGAAGAGCCACACACCAAAAAAGCATTGCTAAGAGAGAGGCAGTAAGAGATGACTCAAGAATAAACGCACACAGGCAAATACCCTGGTGTGGGACACTGCCTGGGTGGGCCTGGAGCCAGCAAAGGGCTACAGGCCAAGAAGAAACACAAAATGAGGTCTGGATTTCAGAAAAAGCCATGAATCCAAGATGTTAAGCTACTCTAGGGATGCTCATCCTTTGTTTCAGATATGAAAGAACTTAACTGAGGACTGATCCAAGAAGGAATACAACCAGTTCAAACCAGGATGAACATACAGCCCAGCTCTTCTGCTTGGTCCCCTCTATGAAAGCCCCTTTTGGCTTTCAGACAGCCAAAAATGCCACAAGAACCCAGCCAGCACTGGTGCTGGATGACCCATGACATGAAGAGGTGAAAACAGCTCCAAGGGGGAGCTCCAGCTGCTGAGGCTGGAGTATCCATGGAGGAGAGCACCAAAAGCCCCACCAGGAGGAAATGCAATGCTGACAACGAAATCCTCCTCAGCAGGGAGGAGCAGTATTTGCACGTCTCGCTCCTTGTTAATCCCATTAACTGTGGAGAAAAGCAGCATGGCTCTGCAGGGAGATTAAGGATCAAAACCAACTTTGTGTGGCTAAACACACCTAGGCAGGAAATTTAGCTTCAGGCCCACAGTGGTTTGCCTACCCCAGCATCCATGCACTGAGCTTACAAGGTCTTGGCAGACAAAGACCATCATTGTGGCCACATCAAGTAGAGATGGAGCTGCAGTGCTCCCCCAGGGGCTCAAAGGTTGTGAGTAGATGAAATGCTTGAGTGCCTTCAGCAGGCAGAGAGGTTGTATTTCACTGCATTTTTAATCTTACATCTGCCACAAGCTTGAACAGAAACAGAATACAGCCTCTGCGCCATGTTACATCTGTAACCCACATCCTCTCCTAAAATGAGGACCTTGCCCATTCCGTGGAGACTGCGGTGCCTTGGCAAAACTCCTACCCCAGCCCCATCAGCATCTGCATGGCCTTGAATACAGACTGAGAGAGCTGGGCTTATTCAGTCTGGAGAAGGCTCCTTAAGGAGAGACCTTAGAGCAGCTCCCAGTGCCTAAAGGGGCTACAAGAAACATGGAGAGGGGCTTTGGGCAAGGGCCTGTAGGGACAGGACAAGGGGGAATGGCTTTAACCTGACAGAGGGGAGACTGAGATGAGCTCTTAGGCAGAAGCTCTTCCCTGTGAGAGTGCTGAGGCGCTGGCACAGGTTGCCCAGAGAAGCTGTGGCTGCCCCATCCCTGGCAGTGTTCAAGGCCAGGTTGGATGGGGCTTGGAGCAACCTGGTCTAGTGGAAGGTGTCCCTGCCCATGGCAGGGGGTTAAAACTGGATGAGCTTTGAGGTCCCTTCCAACCCAAACCAGTCTGGGATTCAATCATCTGTGAGATTCAACTCTCCAATCCAGCAAGAGCACATGTGCCCAGGCAGGATGTAGAGATGAAGCACGGCTGCTCCTCCCCCTATCCCGGTGCAGTGGACTGTCCTGCTGCAGGCTGTGGCTGCAGGGATGGGGACAAGCTTCCACAAGAGGGCACGAGTCCCCTGCTAACCAGGCAGGACAGGGATGCCACCACTGCACAGAGAAGTTTATTAGGGATTTCTTAATCCCAGTTTCCAAGCCAAACCCTGGGATCCTGTACGGATAGCAGGATGGAATAGCTCTGGTCAGAGGCAAGCTCTGCAGGGACTGGAGCACAGAAACAACTGATTTGCTCATACATTAAACAGATCCCACATGAGAACGGAGCTCTGGTGTGGGCACTCCAGCACCCCTGTTCCTCACCTCCTCAAGTCGTTCAATGTTGGCTTTTAAACACGGGACGCAGGATCTCAGCTCACTGTTCTCATCATCCAGTTGCTGCAGCCTGCAACAGGAAAGAGATGTGTAATAGACTCACCCAAGCACCCCGAGTGTGGGAGACCTGGCTGGAACATCACAGGGAATATTAACTAGGACCTGCTGAAGGCAAGCCAGCAGGGAGTTATCTTTTCAAAGCAAACTCTGAGACTTCAACTATTTCTACTCCCAGGGGACAAAGCAGGGCATCCGCATGACTTCTGGCAAGTCTGGAGGCCACAGCCATGCTCTTCTCAACCAGGTCCAACTCTAATCTTTAGGCCAAGGGCTTTATCAGTCCATGGACAAGCCTCAGCTTGGCACCGAAAAGCAGAGATATGGCCTGGGCAGAGCCAGTGCAGGGGTTCAGAGAGGGCTTTGGTTTTGCTTCCTCCAGGTAAAGTAACATCCATTTGCCATGGTAACTGTCCTGGTAAAAAAACATTTGCTGCAAGGGTTGAACAGCAGCAAAAAACCTGTCTAATTAAACCTCTCCCACAGGACTGTTTCCTTTGGAAGCCAACAGGTAGCACAAAGCACCCTGGGACACTGCCTGTCAGATGACTCTTCCTTCCCAGGTATTTGCCTGTTTCCATGAAGGTGGAAAACAGGTGAGCATCAAATGTGCTTCCACAGGTCATTCATGGGAATAAGCACTACCAAATCTCTTCATTCACGCACTGCAGGGCAAGCACATGGATGTGACCTTAAACTGCAACCGCATCAGGGAAGTTCAAATATAGAGATTGAGACTAGGATCAAAGGAGGGACTTGATTTTGGAATGAAGGCAGGAGAAGCAGCCAAAACTCAAGGTTTATAATGACTTTGTTTACACCTTTCATGAAGTTAAACTCACTGTTGACTGCACTTTGTGTCCCCAAAGGCTGCAGTCACAAAGTGACAGCATGTACATGTATTCCAGCTTGTAGATGTGGGTCCAGGAGCCCTGCGACCACCCAACCCTGCCCCAGCCCCACCTGGCCTGCAGGTTCTCAATCTCAATGCTCTTCTCCCTCTCCATTTTGCTCAGCAGCTCCCTCTGCTTCTTGATCTCCTCCAGCAGTGTTTGGTCAGCTCTCAGCTCCTGCTCCTTCAGCTGTTCCTCAAGAGCATTTGCTCTGTGAAAAGGAGACAGAGGATTAACCAATTCTGATGGCTCAACCCCGGCACGATGCCATCCAAAGGGAGGGATCACATTCTCTTCACACCCTTTCTCTGGAAGGAGAACTGGGAGAAGCACACTGTAAATCAGAGCAAGCTTTCAGGGGAAGCACACCTATAGCAGTGAAGGCTAAGAGAGCTGGGCTTGTTCAGCCTGGAGAAGAGAAGGATCCTTAAGGAGAGACCTTAGAGCAGCTCCCAGTGCCTAAAGGGGCTACAAGAAACCTGGAGAGGGGCTTTGGACGAGGGCCTGTAGGGACAGGACAAGAGGGAATGGCTTTAACCTGACAGAGGGGAGATTGAGATGAGCTCTTAGGCAGAAGCTCCTCCCTGCAAGGGTGCTGAGGCACTGGCACAGGGTGCCCAGAGAAAAGCTTTGGCTGCCCCATCCCTGGCAATGTTCAAGGCCAGGTTGGATGGGGCTTGGAGAAACCTGGTCTAGTGGAAGGTGTCCCTGCCCACGGCAAGGGCTTGGAACTGGATGAGCTTTAAGGTCCCTTCTAACTCAAACCAGTCTGGGATTCTGTGATTCACTTTATCCCAGCAGATGCAGTGGGAGAACAACAACATGGTCCAGGAAACTCCCAAGGACAGAACTGCTGACCAACATGGCAGGCGAATATAACAAGCAGGTGGTGTGTGCTGGTTTGTCTCTGTCTAGTCTATGTCCCTATAAATCTCAGTGGGAGGCCAATGAGAGAGTGAAGTGAGGGTGGAGGCACAGTAATCACTTTACAACCCACAACCTGTGGGTCACAGTCACATCATCCCCCAGAACAAGCAGTAGCCAAATAGAATCATTTGGGTTGGAAAAGACCTTTAAGATCATCAACTTCAACCATAAATCCCAGGGTTGTGGTTCCACCTGTAGTGGCCAAAGCAGAGAAATCCTCCTGCAGCCATTTCTAGTGTTTTAGGCTCCTTTACTCTGCCCTGAAGTAGTCTTGATGCTCAGAGAAAAACCAGCACACCGAGCTGCCCTCTGGCACAGGCAGAGGCACCCACATCCCTGCCCTGCACAAAGCACCCAGTCTGGGCAGCAGGAGAGCCAAGAGCATGCTAGTTGATGGAACTGCATAGCGCAGGCAGGTGGGGAAGGGTTTTTGCCACATGAACCTATTCCACCTGGGGCTTTGCTTGATTAAAAGTGACTGACACTTCTGGGCCAAGCTGCTAAAGTGAAAACATTTCCCTGCTGCAAAGTTCATCAGGGCTTAGAGGAACCTTTGTTTGAATCACTGACACGATTGTTACTTAACAGTCTTACAGCCCTATAGATAAACTGGGTTTATCTGCCAAGGGTAAATACGCTGCTGGGAGACAGAAGCCTGCCAGATTAGTAAAGACAGTGATTACATCAAATGGGATCCAAGGGGCTACACCCCAGCCCAGATCCGAAGGCAACAGGCTTAAGGCTGGCTGTGAAGAAGGTAGAGATGGGTGGTAGGGACCCTGCTGACCCTTCCACCCACAACTAATGGGAAAATGCAGGCCAGAAATTCCATACAGAGTGAAGATGAATTACACATCCTCCCTGAATGGGAAGCTTTCCAAGCAGCATTACCCCTGCTATGGTTCTCTGAGCCAACCCCTGCAGCTCCAGAGCTCCACAGAGACCTTTCAGGCTGGACATGTGGGGCAGGGAAGCACATAAAAATATTCAAATAAAGATCTAAAGAGCATTGTCACAGTTAACATGCATCTGAGCATAACATTGAAAAGATCTTGGACGGGGCTTGGAGCAACCTGGTCTAGTGGAAGGTGTCCCTGCCCATGGCAGGGGCTTGGAGCTGGATGAGTTTTAAGCTCCCTTCCAACCCAAACCAGTCTGGGATTCTACAATCTTTGACACTTATCCCAGCTGAACTGCAAGTCATTTCCTGTGCTCCTGGGATTTTCCAGAGCCCCAGAAAAGCTATGTGCAGCATGGCACAACACTTGAGCAGAGAAGGCAGTCAGAATCCCAGCTGGATTTAACCACAGCTGCGCTCTGCCAGGGTGGGATCTGATTGTCCAGGGAAGAGCTGTGAAGCTTTTCTGCTATTCTCTGTCCATCCTCTTCCTTTCTCACATGCTCCAGCAGCTCCTGCCTGCACACAGGCAGGCAGCTGGCCCGCAGGGAAGGCTCAGGATGCTGCAGAGCACGGAAGGGGAAAGGAAAAGGCACCAGGGGCGATGCCAAGCTGTGTTTTGGCCACAGCACAAGCCAGGTAGCCTTACCTGTGTACGAGCTGCAGGTTTTCCTGCTTGAGGCGGCTGTGCTGCTCGCCATTAGCAGCTGTGTCCTTCTCCAGCTCCGTCACCCGCTTCTCCAGGAACACCACCTGTATGAGAGGAGAGGGGGATCAGCCACCCTGCCCAAACCTGCTGGCAGAGTAGCACCAAGTACTAGAGCAACTCCCACTGCCTCCAGCGCACGGCACAGCTCCAGGGCTGCCGTGGTTGGTTGCACTGATTCAGAGCCTGTCACCCCGACACAGCTCCTGGCATCACCTGCATCCTGCTCTCCACCACTCAAGGTGGCCAGAGCTGCAGGAGCCGTCACTGGGGTTTGCTCTTTAAGATGCTGCTGGAATCATGCCTTGATTTAAAGCATCCTTTTAAAACATCCTTTTACACCCTGGCTGCTCAGGTTTTGATGTCTTCCATGAACCAATATGGGGCTAAAGGCTTCACACTTTCCTTACTTTGTGGTGATATCCTACATGGAAGTCTAGAGGGAAAGACACCATCTGGATCACCAGAACTCTGCTCTGACCTGAGGCAGGGAATAACCACCTGCTGCCTGAAACAGGACTGAGAGATGCTGGTTCACAGCTCTATGGTAATGAAGTCACATAGGAGGAGCCAATGCTGGCTGGTGGGATCAGGGATGAATGTTTTCTCTCTGTACCTACATGGGGCTTATTTCAGCTGTCTTTGCATTTCCATTCATTCCAATCCCATTCATACCAATAGAAGAATGATCAGCAAAGAGGCAATTAGAAGCATGTCTGCAAAACCCAACCCGCTGCTCTGGGATAACAGCGAGCGACAAGCAAGTGTGTTCAAAAAGGAATCCTGGAGATACAAGGTCTTTTCCAGTAGTACATACAAGGTTTCTTGGCCCAGATGTCCTAAGGAATGTATTTTATCCATCTTTCAGACTTGTAAAAATTATGATATCTAATTTCATTAACAGTCTTCTATGCATTATAGTGACACCTGAGGGCAGCCACATGTGTATATATTTCTCTTTCACATGCTGCTCCATGCAGCTCTCTGTGATTCCAGAATTAAAAAGCCATTTTCAAGGAGTCTCAGGACTGCAGCAGACATTTTACACAAGCCACAGCTCAGCTATCTTTCCTTTTTTCCCTACTATTTTAAGCTAGAGGTGCTCAAAGCCTTTCTCATGTTCCTATCTTGTCCTATAATCCTTTCCTCATAACACCCTAGTAAACCCCAACTGGACTGGCACAAAATCAGTTTTACATCCTGGTGGCATAAACAGCAGCAGCAAGAGTGTGCCAAGGAAAGGAATTCCTTGTTTCACATCAAGAGACATTGCTCATCCCAGAAAAGCAGAATTTGGGAACATCTAATGTGAAGTAGAAGTGAAAATACAGCCTGCAAGTAGCTACTCCTCCCTCTCTCCCCACCTCCACCCTGTGGAGAAGACACCAGTGCCACATCCTGACCTGACACAAGACCTCTGCAATTCAACTCAGTGCTCCTGTTCTCCATCCCCTCGATGAGGAGGGCTCCAGTACCCATCTACCCCTTGCCGCACAGCACGAGAAGCTTCAGCCTAAGTCCTGCCTGCAGATCTGAGGGCACTGCAAGCCCCAGGACAGCACAGACAGCACCACCCTTACCTTGTCTGTGATGTCCTCTTCTGTACACTCCAGCGTGTCCTGGTAGGAGTCCTCCATCACCCCCCCAGACGAGGTGCTCGTTTGATGCAACTGTCTATAACAGAGACAAACCACCCCAACCCACAGCAACACCAGCATTAGAGCGACCATTGCAGGGCATGGCAATTCCAGACAACTGGTCCCCTCTCTCCCCTCTTCAGCTGCCACCTCCTTTTCCAAAGGGGTTTAAGAGCACTGCTCCTTCTTGGGCTGCTGGATTTACAGCAAAGGGCAGCATGGACCAGGTGCCTGGCAGAGCAGTGGTCCTTCTCACTATCAAGTTCTGCAGTAAGCCCAGCACCCCGATGTGCCCAGATAACAGGGCTGAAGGGTGGCTGCTTACCGGTGGAACAAATGCGCCCGCTGAGCAAAGCGCAGACGTGGACATGCTTCTGGGACTTCATCCCATGATCATTTGTTCTTGCTCTTTGGAATGGGAAGAGATAAAAGCTCACTCTTTTCACTTTCCTGCGTTACAAACCTACCAAGGCCACGTGTTATCCAGCAAAGGACAGAGTACTCTGCTCTAGCCACTGACAAGGTTAATAAGAAGTGGGGGGCAGTGGGTGTAAGAGGAAGGAGGGCAGGAAACAACACCCTGAAGCTGTTGTGAAACACCCCAGCCCACCTCCTCGCACCAGCCACGACAGCCCAGAGTGAGCTAATCATTACCCAGGCCTTGTGACACTGGTGGCCGCGCTCTGCAGAGCTCTAAAGCACACCCTGTGGAGGGGCTGATTTGTGCTTCATCCTTGTGGTATTGCTGTGGATCAGCTCCATGGGCATATGGCACTACAAACTGCTATTGCCATGGGGAGGGAGAGTTCCAGCTTTGTGAACTCCAGGCAGATGCTGCCTGGAGGCAACCACTCCATTCCCCCACTGCAACATGAATGATAAGCAGCCTGTGCTGCTTTGAGCAGGAGGTGAATGGGAAAACCACGGAGGTCTCTTTGAGCCTTAGTTTTCCTTAGGAATTTGTGAGGTGGGCTCTCAAACTCACCCTGCTACACAATATCCTCATGCAAATATTCATGAAGCATAAGTGGCATTTACCAAAGAGCCTATAGCTGATTACCAGCCTTATTCTGCATCCTCACCCTGAGTATATATTTAGATTCTAAACTCTCAGGCACATTTGTCATTTAAATCATGCCAAGGCACAACAGAGCCCAAGCAGCTGAGATTTCTTGGCACAAGCAGAACCTGGATAACAAAACCCAGGAAAGAGCCTTTACCAAAACAAAATCAGTTTTCTAAAAGCATATGTTTTGGTATTATTCAGTAATTACAGTACCTGCAAAGGGCTTTCTCTGGGCTCATCTTAAAGATCTGGCTCTACTCTGCAGCAAAAGCCTGTTCTCTCTCTTATTATCACAAATTAAACTTGATTGCTCTTGAATTAACCAATATTTACCTAAGCCCACAAGTCCCAGTCTCAGAAAAGCATCTTGCACATGCAAAGGGCCAGAAGGGCTCAATCCCCATAAGAGGGCACTTCCACTCGCAAGTTTAACTCAAATCCTCCCTAAATTTGCTCTGCCAGACACAGGACAAAAACTAGTTCTAAACCTAGAAACCTGGAGACAAGCTGCTCCCTGCAACCTTTCCTGCCAGTGTTTTTAACAAAGACCTAGAAAGTAAGATGACAGGAACTAGGAAATGTAATATCATGGATCTGCTTCCTTGCCAGGAGGGGAAATTGTGCCAGTGGAGACTTGCTGAACATAGGGAAAAAAATGGAGAAAGGAAAGGCGTGAGAGCACAGTGAGAGAGGCTGAAGGAGCAGATCGAGTTCCAGGGCATGGGGGGTATGAGCATCACCCAAACTGAGCTGCTGCTCCTCTGCAGCATTCCTGTTCACTCAGAAACAACTGCAGAAAGCAGGGGCAGCAGGACCAGGGGCAGTCTCTGTGTGTTCTCAAAAGCAGGATGACATAGAAGAGGAGGGACTGTGGAGCTGGGAAAGGAAAGGTGAGCGCCAAGTATCATTGAGAGGGGCTGGACCCTCTGCACAGTGACTCAGAGCAAAGCCCCTTACGGAGCAGGGAGTCCAGTGCTGAGATTACACCGAGCAAAGTCAAACAGAACCAAGAGAGTCGTCTAAAGTTGGGTAGCTTTTTTTTTGGGGGGGGGGGGTGTTGGGGAAATCCCTCAGAGTACTGGGACTGAGTGGTCTGGTCTTCTAGAGACCCACCATGGTGGCACTGGGGAGGAGAGAGCCCAGCTGAGAAGTCCAGAGGGACGTGCCCTTCTAGAGACTCCTTCCTCCACTCCACTCCTGCTAGGGCACGTGCAGGGTAGGTGGGGGAAGCACCCCTACTTTTGCCCCAGAAGAAATCAGGCAGGCACCAGCTGCGTGCACAGGTGAGAAATCCCCCACTGCTATTGCAGGCTGGATCAGAATGAAACCTGCTTTTCCCCAGCACTATGCAACACGTCCAGAAGCTACAAGCTTATTTTGACAGTCTTCCTTCCTTGGGCTCATCAGCTAGGAAGGACACCTCCCAACAAGCAGTAACAGGAGTATGAGCTTACCTTGCCACCTTCTTGCTTGAGAGTCTTTTATTGGGGCTGCGGAATGAAGAACAAACAGGAAAGCGTCAGGAAAGCTGACAGTGGAGAGGAAGGGAAGCAGGAAACAGCAAGCACTCCGGGGCACAGGGGAGCGCCCATGCAGCATGCAGCACCCGCGCAGCCCAGCCACAGGCACCGCCAGGAACAACGCAACGACACCGGACCAAAGGGAATAACCTCACCGGTGGCAGCGGCTGCGTCCTCTCACCAGCTGAAAACTGATCCTCAAGGAAAGTGCTAATAATAGCCATGAGGTTGGTGGGCTTCAGCCCGGCGCCAAGGGCACACTGAGCTATGGATCCTGCAGCATCCCAGCCCTCCCTGCCCCTACACGGGTGCTTCCACCCTTCCGCACTGCCTAGGACTTCCCACAAAGGTCATTCTCACTGTTTGGCAGGGAATCGGTGCCTACTTGTAGCTCAGGCATTTCAGGAGCTGTTGATTGTGGCCCCTTCTGGGTTTTGAGCATGAGCACAGGCACAGTTAGAATCCCTGGACAGGGGTTGCACCGGGAGATGACGGAGGTCACACACCCCTGCTCTGTATATTCCCGACCCAGCTGCCACCATACCACAGCGGTCAGGCTCAGCATGACCCACAGTGCAAGCAGCCAAGGTCCACATTACCCTGCCCCTCAGGACAAGGCTGCAGGAGCTTCTCACCTTCCACTAGACCAGGTTGCTCCAAGCCCCATCCAACCTGGCCTTGAACACTGCCAGGGATGGGGCAGCCACAGCTTCTCTGGGCACCCTGTGCCAGTGCCTCAGCACCCTCACAGGGAAGAGCTTCTGCCTAAGAGCTCATCTCAGTCTCCCCTCTGTCAGGTTAAAGCCATTCCCCCTTGTCCTGTCCCTACAGGCCCCTGCCCAAAGCCCCTCTGCAGATGTTTTGTAGCCGCTTTAGGCACTGGGAGCTGCTCTAAGGTCTCCCCTTAAGGACCCTTCTCTTCTCCAGGCTGAACAAGCCCAGCTCTCTCAGCCTGGCTCCAGAGCAGAGCTGCTCCAGTGCTCTGACTGATGCAGCTGTGTGCTTGTGAAGCAAGCAGGGGCTTGGCTCTCACTCCTCATCTTCCACCCAAATGCACACTGTTGTCAAACAGATGCCACTGGGACACATCAGTGATACAGATCACTGCTGAGCGATGGCAGCAAACACAGCTCTAGCCTGAGTGGAGAAGCAGCAATTGCATTCCCAGGTGCTTAGCTCAGTTTAAAGACTCATTTGGGAGTCCGTTCCTGCCAGGAATTGCAACAACTTCATTACTTCTTAGAAGGAGGAATTAAAAATAGCTCAGGGCAATTTTCTTTTCTATAACAACAATGACCCACCCGGGGCTGTTGTCAGGGCCACCAGCTCTTGTGTCAAAAGGACATCCTCAGACACACATTTCCAAGGAGCATGAGAGCTGCTGCTGGACAGGCTTCAAGGACACTCGACACCCACCCGAGGTCAGGGCCTTGCGTTTGCCAGCAATTTCTACGAGGAATTCACGTATGTCCCAGCACTGGAG
This sequence comes from Pezoporus wallicus, assembly GCF_028554395.1. NCBI lineage: Eukaryota > Metazoa > Chordata > Aves > Psittaciformes > Psittacidae > Pezoporus > Pezoporus wallicus. The sequence goes on along the minus strand of NW_026637828.1, from coordinate 1,965,407 downwards.
GGAGGAAAAACATTCTTCCCTGCAAACACTTACGGGAAAGCAGGGCTGGCACCTGCGGGTGGCTCTTGGAGGGGATGAGCCATTCACAACTACTGCATCAAGGACACTGAAACTAAAAACTTCCACAGAACTGGCTCATCCCAAGCTCCTTGCATATTTCTTCCTCACCTTCCCATGCCTTAGGTTCAGAGAGAAGTGTCCCAATGCTGTGACCAGGCTCCCCATCTTATTCCAAGTATAAAGCACTGTATATATGCCCACAGCCTTTAAGAGTGAGGCAGCTGGGCTTCACCCCAGCTCCCAGCATCCTCTGTGGAGCGGGTGTCTTCAGGCCTCAACAGGCACAGTGTGAGGCTGTTGGGCTCAGGTTTTGGTCCCTTTCCTGCTGCAATCTTTGCCTGCAGTCTGGGATTTGTCCGCTGCACTGAGGGCTTCCTGTTGCTGGTGATGCTGGGAGCAAACCACAGGCCCTGCCATGTCCCACACATTGCATGGGGACACCTCACACGTCCTCACAGAGAAAGGGTAGGCAATGCCCCTTCTGTTGGGTCCATGCACAGGGCACATGGAACCAATTTCCAGCAAATTTGAGCACGGGAGACCCTGGACACTGATGGACGAATGACGACACCTGCTTGTCCTGAGCCCGAAAGACACGTGCTAAATCAGAACCTGTGGAATTCCCACTGCAACACTACAGGATGGCGAAACCTCTGGAAGTCCCATCCATCACAGGAGGCTCTGAGGTGTTAGTTCAGCTTTGCAGGTCAATTTCGTGGAGAAAGCCTGGAATGGAGTGGGGCTACTGGTGCATCAAGGGCAGTCCAGTGTTATCCTTAACTGCATAACCCAAGACCCATCACAGACCCTCAAGGCCTCCAACAACTCTTTACCTGAGGAAGAGAAAGGGGCAGAAGTACTTTTTCCATTTAAAAAAAAATTAAAGTCAAGCTCCTGTTTGTTTTCCAGTTCTCTTACCATAGCTATAGAGTCCATGTTACACTGTCCCTGTGTAGGACAGACAAAGACCAAAAGCATAACCAAAAACCAGGCTTGAAAGAGTACACCAGATGTGAGAAGCACAATTATCCTTAATGCCACCATCCTTCTACCCAGCAGATGACAAACAGCTCTGAAAAACTAAAAGCCAAATAGAAACCCCTCCCCACCTGTCAGATCAGCAAGTCCAGCTGCTGGCTGGAGGACCTCAAACATTACGCTCAAACCTCATGAAGTTCCTATGCAAAGGCCCTGGTTCCTATCACATCCACCCAGCTGGTGGTGGCCCATGAGTGGGCAGGCAGCTGGATGACATGAGATCTTACTGTGGGAAAGCAAAAGCATCTACAGGAGAGGTTCCAAGCCATGGAGAGCAAGTTGCTGTCTTCAGGTTATTGAAGGATGGGCTCTACCTGCCTTTCCAGGTTGGTCCAGTAACTCAGGCATGCCTCCACACTGGCTATGACCAGCCAGAAGGCCTGGTGGTCTTTTCCTTGGTGACAGAAATACTGTACACGATCAGCTTACAGCTTTCAACTCCCAGTGCACAGACTGCAAAACTCAGTGTGGAGAAGCACCCACCACTCAGCAGGACATGCAAAGAGGCTGCCCAGAACAGAAGGGAAGACTCTCATTGTCTGCCAGCCTCTGTGGCTCAGAGTAAAGGAAACTTCTTATTACAGCCTTCAAATAACCTTAATAAAGGTTATGACAACCTTTACCACCTGGAGAGGCTCACTTTATCTGGTGGAATTCATCCCCTTTCCCAACCAGGAATCAAGCAACACATCAGCAAAGTAAAGCTGTGCCAGACAAAGGAGAGTCTTCCCTTTCAGACCATCGCTCCCAACACTGAAATGGCCACACACGAGCCCAATTACCTATTCATTTCAAGATCATTCAGGCGAGCAGAAAGATCCTCAAGGCGGTTGATTTGTTTGTGGCACTGGCTACAGTAAAACTCAAATGCTTCATCTGCGATAATGCTGTGCAGTTTCGCAGCGAGCGGATGGGTGCTAGAGAGATCACAAGGGTCATTTCAACAGGACAGAACAGAACAGACAGGGCTGACTTCATCCATGGCTTCCACAAGCTGAGTGTACTTTGGTAAAGGGGAGCTCTGGGGGACAGACACAAGACTTGCAATTAAAAACTGCAGGGCAGATTGGGCCATTATCCCTCTCTTGAATTTAGAAGCCAAATTTACAGCAGCTGAGCTTGGCTCACGTTTCCAAAGCCCTGAACAGCCAGCTCTTTTGGAGGACCACCAAGAGCTCAGGGAAGGGAACATTCATGCTCTCCACAAACCCACATGACTACAAAGTTTATTTTCCAACAGGATTTTCCAAGCAACCTGTCTCAGGATGCTCTAACAATGGTCCTGGTTTGCCTCGGTAAATGCAGACTGAACTCACTGCTGGGCTGGGTGCCGGGAGAGCCAAATCATTTCCAGTGGATGCTTTAAGAACAGAGCAGCATGCTGCTGTGGTCCCACCTCAGTAACACACAGAGGCAGATTTTAATTGCAAGGAGCTTTTAACCTGAGCTCAAAAAGGTGGTTGCAATTCAACTGCTCTGTCCTACAAGATGAAGAATGAGGAAGCTAAGCAGCGGTGGTGGCTTATTGTAGAGGACATCATTTGGCAAGGGGACACAGGTGTCTACAGGGCTTTAACAGCTTAGGAAATTAAGGGGACTGGATCAGCTTTTTATTTTCAGCTGCTCACTTGGAAAATAAGCTCCGAGGCACCCACTAGCATTTGGCAAGCCAGAGAGCCATTCCCCCACCTGACATGACTTGGGTAGGACAGAGCATGGCCCTCAATAGCAAAATCTGTGGTACTTTGGGGCCAACTACACACCGCAAAACCTTCCTGTAGGAAAACATACTTCTGGAAGCCACAGACTTGAATCAAAGAAAGGTTAATAGCGAAAACCCAAAGTAGTTCAATAAGAAAGACAGGTAAAGGGGTGAGCAAACACAAGCAAGCTTAAAACTAAAAGGCATCTGAAAGGACTTGTCAGATACAGATACACACTGGCAAGTCCTGGCCCGGGAGATGCTGAGTGTGTGGGACACCCCAGCAGGGCTCAGCCCCTTTGTGTTAACCCCTCAGGGACATTTTTGGTGGCCCAGCCATCCCCGGGATCTGGACTCTGAGCTTGTGCTGTCTGTACAGTATTTCCGAGCCCCCTTAGAACAAGTAACTGAACAACAGTAAATGCCAAAACACTCAGCTCTTCCCATTCCTGGAAAAAAAAAAATTAGTTGGGAAACATTCCCCCTACCCTCTAGGGCAGGCTTGGACCAGGGTAACCATTATTTACCAGCAGTCAGTTCAGCTGCTCAGGCTTTGCACAGGGTAAGAGGTGGCAGAAGCTTTGTGGCATCTGAAGAAGGGATGTGTCCTTTTCTGGGCTCTGCTCAGTGAGTAGAGCCAAACCAGCTCACCTGAGCGCACCCCTGGGCGAGGTGTGAATGCAAATCTAACAAACATTAATCAAAAAGGGGAAAAGCAGCGTGGAGGAGAGCCCACAGGCCAGCCTGGCAGCTCTTCGGGTGCGTGCACGATACTCGGCCTCCGGCTGCGTTGGTTGTGTGCCCGTTGAGTGGGTGAGAGCCCAACCGCACTGAGCCTCGGAGCATCCCCACCTTCCCCTCGTGGCAAACTGCCATGTGCAGCCTTCCTGCCTCCTCCCTCCATCTCGTGGAGTAACATTCATCTTCCACAGGTCACTGGTGCTTACTGGGGTTTGTACTGGAGCTCTGCTGAAGATCTGGAGCTGTGGCAGGAAAACTGGTTGATGTCATTCTTGTTCTCTTGTAACACGGAAAGGGTGCATGGCCATGTGACCGTTTAGAAGTGATACCACTCCTCATATTCAAACCACAACCAAAAAAAAAGAAAGAGTTAAGCCTGAACCTGCAATATCCTGTAGTTCTTTAAAGTTTCCCTATGTTTAAATGCACTGGGGTGGCAGGGCTTCATTCAGGAAAACAGCCCAATCACAGAGAACGATCAGCTAAGGGCCTTCACACACAAGCCATGGTAAGGGCTAGACCTGAAAGACATGGGGAAATCCTCTGTTTCAAACAGACTGCATTCTTGGCTCTGGAGGTGGTGCAGGGTTTATCTCCCTAGCAAGCCCCAGCAGCAAGTCTCCAGCATAAACCACTACGAGCTGCGTGGCCACGTGCTGAGTGAGGCCCTCCCAGCAGAGGAGGGATGCTGCAGAGCAGGATCTCATGGATATAATCCAAAGAGACAGAGAGCAGAGGGGAGACAATAATCTGACAGAGCAAGATTTGAAAACGGAATGTGTGGGCAACCTGGAAGCTCCAGACTGATGTTAAAGATACAGTTCAACTGATTGCAAAGCTCCTTCAGATGAGTATTTTTCTTGCCAGGAGCCTTCTGGACCAGGTTGGAAGCCCACCCTCAAGAAAAAACTCAAAATGAACATGAAGGCTGCTTTTTATCCGAGAGCTGCAGCACTAGGACAGCCAGCCACCCCCAGCATTTCTGCCCAGTGCAATCAGAGGACAAGCGTGGCTGAGCTTGTGCCCCTTCCACTGCAGGGTATCCAATCACATCAAGCTCTGGAGTGCTGGTTTCCTGAAGTAACGGATTAGGCATGCTCCACAGCAACACTATCCTATGGCAGGCTTAGTTAACACCTTCAAAAGTGCTGCTTCCAAAACAAAAGTCAGCCTTGGCCTGTAGCAAAGTGCAGGTTTGGAGATTTGAGAGCAATTCTTCAGCCCTGTGCAACCAGAACAGCCCAAACCCTATGAAGGGCTTTGGGAAGCTGGTGGAAAACAGGCAGACAGCAAAAAAATGTTATGATGAGTTCACACTGCTGCAAAAGACACTAACGTGTATCATCCCAAAGGAAAAAGGCATGTCCTGCAAGACAGAGATGCCCTGACCCAGGGTGGAACACGTCTCTGGTGCTATTCGTCATCACAGACTTGGTAGGCTGAGCATTCCAGCTTCTGCTTTTTTTTTATCTTAGAAAGTAAGTATTGGTGGGTTTTTGTAATGCCACAGCAGCTTCTCAATCCACCCTGCATGGAAAAACAGTATTTGCCTGGTTTCAGATCCCAGCGCAAGGAGTGCAGCTGCACAGAGAAAGAAAAAGAAGGATGCTGGAGCTTGTGCAAATCCAGCCCAGCATCACATCAAAGCCAAAAATACAGGCACAAGAGAGAAAATTCGAAAGATAAAGATATCCAACAGGGTGTGGGGAAAGCTGAGAAGTGTTTTTCTGTACTCGAAGGTTCTGCGAGGAGCCACATCCCTAATAGGAGTGGGAATGTGACGCTGTCCTGGACACATGTAAGATGTGGACTGCTTCTTCCACCTGCTGCTGGGCATTAGTGCTTCTGGATGGGAGGACGGAGATTGCTCAGGAAAAGGAAAGACTGAGGGAGGAAACTCCTCCACCACTTCTGAGCTGATTAGCCTGCTGTATCCAAAGTTTGCCAAAAACCCCTTCCTGCAAGCTGACCAATGTGTAAATGCAGAGGGAAAAACTCTCACACACAACGCACAGGCGAAGATACCAAGCAACTGAAATGGGTTAAAACACTGCCAGTGCTGTGCTGAGCATTACCTGGGAGAGAGGAATGAGGAGCTATTAAAGCTGCTTTCCCCATTACACAAGCTGTCCGAGAACAGATCTGCTTCATTCCCTTCTCCGTAATCCTCAAAATGCTCCTCTCCACTGATGACAGTAACAATGGAGTGGCTGAGGTCTGAGCCCAGGGGCAGGTCGTGTGGATTGGATCTGTGGGAAAAGAGGGAAAAACATTAGAGGGTGGCCAGCACAGCAGCCTTTCCAACTGCATCTAATACATCCCTTTTCCATGTCTCCATTTCAGCAGACATGCTGTCTCTTCATAGAATCCCAGACTGGTTTAGGTTGGAAGGGACCTTAAAGCTCACCAAGTTCCAACCCCCTGCCATGGGCAGGGACACCTTCCACTAGACCAGGTTGCTCCAAGCGCCGTCCAACCTGGCCTTGAACACTGCCAGGGATGGGGCAGCCACAGCTTCTCTGGGCACCCTGTGCCAGCTCCTCAGCACCCTCACAGGGAAGAGCTTCTGCCTAAGAGCTCATCTCAGTCTCCCCTCTCTCAGGTTAAAGCCATTCCCCCTTGTCCTGTCCCTACAGGCCCTTGTCCAAAGCCCCTCTCCAGGCTTCTTGTAGCCCCTTTAGGCACTGGAGCTGCTCTGAGGTCTCCCCTTAAGGAGCCTTCTCTTCTCCAGGCTGAACCAGCCCAGCTCTCTCAGCCTGGCTCCAGAGCAGAGCTGCTCCAGCCCTCGCAGCATCTCCATGGCCTCCTCTGGACTCCAACAGCTCCACGTCCCTCTTGTGTTGTTGCCCCAGAGCTGGATCAGGACTGCAGGGGGGGTCTCCCCAGAGCACAGCAGAGGGGGAGAATTCCCTCCCTCTCCTGCTGCTCACGCTCTGGGGACACAGCCCAGCAGATGGGGGGTTTCTGGGCTCAAATGTCCAGCGATGGGTCATGGGAAGCTGCTCATCAACCAGTGCCAGGCTCTCACTTGCTTGTTGCTGTATAATCCTGTCAAGTACCCAGCACTGGGGTTTAACACTGTCACCTCCCCTCCGAGTGCCTCAAATCCCAGTGGTTTACAGGCAGCTGCCAAACAGACCAGTGACAGACCCTCTGACAAGACAAAGGAGTCCTCTTCCTGCTCGTGCTGGGAAAAAGCTGTGCATGCTCATGGCAATCTTGGAGTGCGGAATGCTGCTTCATGTGTTTTTAACACCAGATCCAGAAGGCTGCAGTGTGTTAAGCCTAAGCCTAAACCCTGAACACATCCAGTACAGGTTCTGAGAAGTCCCTTGCTTCTCTGGGCACCCTGTGCCAGCGCCTCAGCACCCTCACAGGGAAGAACTTCTGCCTAAGAGCTCATCTCAGTCTCTCCTCTGTCAGGTTAAAGCCATTCCTCCTTGTCCTGTCCCTACAGGCCCCTGTGCAGAGCCCCTCTCCAGGTTTCTTGTAGTTTCTTCACAGCTGTATGAAGTTAAACCACCACAGCAGTACACACACTCATATTCAGAGTATTCTCACATTCAGAGGACTGAGGATGATGAGATACCAGAGAAGCTGTGGCTGCCCCATCCCTGGCAGTGTTCAAGGCCAGGTTGGACGGGGCTTGGAGCAACCTGGTCTGGCGGAAGGTGTCCCTGCCTGTGGCAGGGGGTTGGGAATGGATGAGCTTCAGGGTTCCTTCCAGCCCAAACGAGTCTGTGGTCCTGTGACTAAACTGCTCAGGACCTCAGAAGGTTTCTAACCTGGGGAGAACAAGACAGGGGGCATCTGTAAGAACCAGGCTGTGAAAACAGCCCACGTGCCTCTGAACCACAGGTATGTGTTTGTGGGGACGGGCACTGTTGTCTTCTCCAAAATTCAATGCTTGAAAACAAGAAAGATTGCATTATCATAAAAACTGGTATTTCAGGCTATGCCCCCATCTGCATTCACTTGCTAGGAGAGGGAAAAGGGGGGTGTGACTAGATTGGTGTACTAAATCAGAAAGAAAAGATTACAGATAAGCCATTTATGACAAAAACCTGCACCATCTGAAGGATTTGCCCTTATCCCACTAATAAAAACACATCAATCCTCCAGCCAAAACAGCAGCAGATCTCTATTGAAGTGCTGACAAGTCTAGTTCAGCCTGTGGGCATCTGTGCATCCTCCTTGTGCACTAGAGAAGTGCCACTACTCCCAAAGTAGGATCCAGCTTCCCCAGCAGTGAGTCAGAAGCTGCACCCAGCAGACCACTGCCAAAAGCATCAGAAACCTCACCAGGAATAGAAGGCAGGGGGTGGAATTTTTATCTTGGGAGCAAAACCCAACCCCAAATCTCTAAATCTGGGGCTGTGGTTTGACACGCACTGCACAGATCTGATCAGGCTTTGGGCAATAAATAGTACAGTATTTTCCATGCCTCTATAACGGCGCTCTAGAAGCTTCAAGATCCAGAGTCCAACTAATATTTACTAGACTCAGCCTAAATAACCACGTATGCTCAAACCATCCAAGGTATGCTGAACTCTAACAGCTACTGGAAAGCACTGTTGAAGCTTTGATTCAGTCCCCCAGCTGCGCTGGTCAGCCTGTACTTACTGACTGTCCCTTGGAAGAGCTCTGGGCTCTAGAGGTGTAAAACTATTGTCCTGCCTGGGTTTTGATGGCACCAAAACCAGCCCATAACAACTTAGTACGAGATTTCTAGAGGTTTCCATCTCAAACCTTCCAAATAGTGAAGCCAAATGAACTTTTTCCTTGATTTTTTTGGCCACCTGCAATTTGCATACATTTCACACACCTGTCAACAGGCACCACTGCGCTTGGACAGAGCACCCAAAGGACAGTCCACCTTCCCAAGCCCACACTGGGAGTAGCAGGAACCCTCAAGAAGAACCTAATCTTAAAGAATCAATTCCCAAGCAAAGTATTTGGTACCTACAGGCAGGTGAATCCGAGGCACGTCAATCTCCCCAGGGGACGAGAGTGCACGCAGGCTGCCATGGCCCCTCCGGAGCCCCTCTGCCTTGTGGCTGGGGAGCTCAGCGACCCATTGTATCCCAGTTTAACAGTCACTGAGCTGAATGCTTGGGAGAGAAGAGCCCAGCCAGATAATCTCATTTATTCTCTAATCCACAGCACCCTTTCATCCCCAGTGCTGAGTGCCCAGCAGCACTGACTGCTCACAGCACCTCTGCCATCCCCAGATGAGATTTTGGGGTGGAGGGAAGTCCAGTGCTTTCTAAAAGCAATGAGAATTGTATGTCCTCACCAGAGCACCGAGCCTGAGTGATGCGTTGTTTTGGCCAAAACCAATTCTGTGTATTAGCAGACCTTAACCCATGATTGTTCCAGAGGTTTCAGTGCAGACCTGTGCTCTTGGGTCACTATTAAAGGAGTTATTCCCTCCCCTCTGCCTGCCAGCATCCCAGTTTCACCCCAACACCCACTTTTCCTGCAAAAGCTAGGAAAGGAGGTGGGCCCAGGAACAGTTTTGCCAGCAGCAGTTCAGATTCGGGGAAGAAGATCTTAGCTCACACTTCTGTGCTTCAGGCACAAGTTTAAAACTAGTTATTACAGGAGGTGGTTGCACATCAAAGGGCACACGCGTATTTAGGCAAAACAAGAATATAGTGAGTTCCCCTCCTGACTTGAAAATTATATGTTGCATTTCTGTCTTAAGTGATAGATTAAAAACTGCAAGCATTTCAGGTGTTTGGATCACCTGAGAACTTATTTTAGAGGTTAAAGATGCTAATGAGGGTACAGAACTTCTCCCAAAGGCAAAGCAACGATTAACTCAAAGAGATTGCCAGGCCAAGTTCCAAATCAGCCTACACATGGTGCAGTCTAATTGTCATTATTCTTAAAGAAGAGCTATTTTGGTCTTGCATGAAGTTACAAATACAAAGAAGAAACCAACCAGTTTCAGCAAGACGGGCTCAGCCCACTTCATTTTAAATCCTTGGTCTTGGTTTGCTCCCAGTTTCCTGCCCCACACAGTGACTTCTGCTCACCGTCCTCCCCACTCACCCATGCTCTGGCTCCTCGATGGGATCCGTGAACTCTGAGTGCACGGTGGAGTCGATGGCACTGTCTGTTTCTACTTCGTCGTGCATCTCGTGATGTACAAGTGTGCTGGTGTCCTCATCCGTGAAGGTCTCGCACTCGCTGTACGTGCTCTCTGAGCCCATGTAAGCACTGTCAGTCACCTCATTTGCCTGGTAAAAACACAAGAGGGGAAGAAATAAGAGCACAGATACACAGTTGTGCTGCAGAGCAGGACAAAACACATTTGGTACCTGATTACTGCAGCGCTACACTTCTAAGCACAGAAATCCAACCTCCAACCACAGTGTGAGCCCACTTCCAAGTCAGGCTCCAACTCCAGGTCCAAGGACCCAGCAGCACCCTGGGGTGCACCATGGCCTTCAGGCCACAAGTGCTTTGTGACAGCAGCATTCGGAAAGCAGATTACAGAAATACACACTACATAGGAGTTGGAGGGAGGTCTTGTAGAGAGTATGGATTTGTTGAGTCCAAGAGGGATTACCCCCTGGACCATTACCTGCAGCAGGCTCTGGGAAAGCAGCATGATTTGGTTTTTAACACACCACGCCAGGAGCATGGAGGACTGGGTTTTCCTCCCAGTTCAGCCTGTCAGGAAGGTGTTAGTCTTTGGTGCTCATACATGCGGGCAGGGATGGTCCTGCCTGGACACACCAAGCCCAGAACTATCCTAATGTTCAGAGGAGAGCCGTGGGAGCAGGAGAAGAAACACCCTCCTAAAGCAAAGTGCTTGTTGCATCAAAGCCCCAGCTCATTTCCCAGCACTTATGGGACTTCCCCAGTGCACCTCTGAACAATCCAAGTAATTTTTGTCTCTGGGATCACGGTTGTGATGGGATCTACCAGTGCGGAACTCCAGCTGACCACGTGCCACTGGAGGCATCAGGCAGAGGGACAGGAGCCCATGTGCCTGGCCTCAAGGTAAAGAGAAGCTCATGAAAAGCTGTTTGCTCCACCTGAAGTTCACTCAATGGATCAAACTTGCTCAGCTGCGGGCTGCCCCCTCTCCAGCACGGCAGCAGGGCAAAGCAGCAGCATTTGGAATGCAGGCACAGCCAAAGCAAACCTCTCTTCCAGAGGGCACACAGAGCAGCTTTCAGTGTTTTTTTTCCAAGGATTTTCAAGAAAAAAAGATTTCTCAAAGCCCTGTATTACAGCAGGAAAAGAAAACACACATACACAGACAGACGATCCTTGCAATAGCAGGATGAAGTTACATTAGAGCTGTTCATTCAAAGCAGGGTACAGGAAACACAGACCAAGAGGATAAATGTCCTGCTGACATTCACTTGTCTACACTATGCAAACCAGCCTGATCCTCCTGTTTTGGGTTAGATTCTGCAGCACAAAGAACCGCAGCTTTTCCTGGTGCAAAGCGGCTCAAGATACAACTAACACCTCATTTTGCTTCCCCAGGAATTCCCAGGCTGCCTCAACACGCATGAGGCCACAAAGGGAGAACAGCAACTTGTACAGATGCTCTGAAAACCTCACAGGGATGGAGAGAGAACTGCTCAAGAGTGTTCCTGTTCCACGTGGGCACTGGGGAGCAAAGCAACCTAGTCAACAGCCTCACTGTGCTCCCTGCTGAGCGCTCTCACCAGCCCCTGTGCCAAGTGAGCTGGGTGCTGGATGGAGACAGACAGACGGACAGGAGCCCCTCTTGGATGCTTGGCTCAGCTTTCAGGGACCCACAGTGACTTACGGAAATCAGCATCTCTCCAGGACACCACCCTGAAGTCAAACATGACACAAACCTCCACAGGAACAGAGTCCAAAGTCGCATGGGGAGGAGGTTGGGCTGTTCAAGTACACTCATCAGAGGAAAGGCCACTGTGATGAATGCCACTCCTAGCACAGAAGAAGTTGGCCTTTACTAACCTTCAAGATACAAACAAAAGCCTCCTAAAACCCCCTGCTACTTTTAAAAGCATAAATCCAGCACAACTGCTTATATACCTACAGCCAGGGACTTGCTAAGTGCTTTACTGGATTTATGCTGCACTTCCTAGAAACACTGCTCGGGCCCTTAATGTTCGGGCAGAAGGAGGATGAGGGAGATCTGGAAGTGGAGGCTTGGTCTGCTGGCTTGCTCATGGCCAGGGGAGGACACTGCACCATGTTAGGAGAAAACCCTTCCCTGTGAGGGTGCTGAGGCGCTGGCACAGGCTGCCCAGAGAAGCTGTGTCTGACCCATCCCTGGCAGTGTTCAAGGCCAGGTTGGATGGGGCTTGGAGCAACCTGGTCTAGTGAAAGGTGTCCCTGCCTGTGGCAGGGGGTTGGAACTGGATGAGCTTTAAGGTCTCTTCCAGCTCAAACCATTCCATGATTTTATGATTCTCTGATGCCTGAGCTGAGCCTGCAGCTCCCCAGTCTCCAGACGAAGGTGTGCTTAAGCAGTTCAAGGGCTCTGCCATTATATCTTCAGCACACACCAAGTTTAGGAGAGACCAGGCTTCAGCATATTGGACAATGTTGTGTTGCAACACTGGTTATATTTGATTTTAGGAGAAAAAGCCATCTGCAGCCTGCACCAGCAGCAATGATGCTTCATGCTGGACTGGCACAGCTCTGCCAGGAGGGATGCAGCAGGGACCCAACTCAGCAGAGAGGGCCCAAGAAATGACAGCAGCTGTCCATGTCTGCACATCTCCCTGCTTGCTTCAGAGGGATGCTTTTTGCCTGTTTGAGAAAGGTTTAATGCCAAACTGGAAATAATTTTGCTTGTAGACTCCAAAGTAAACACTGCTGGTTTTGTTGTTTTGTTTTTTTTTGTGTTTTTTTTTTAATAAACCCTTCACTGAAAAAACTGAAATTTAAGTATAACTTGAAGTATTTTAATGAGCACAAAGTAAAGACAACTAGTGCAAAGAAACCAACAACCCAAACCACTCCAATCCACAAATAATTTGATTAAAACCCACCCATTGCTGCCCCTCTCAACATGAAGCATAACCAGGAGCTGAACAGCTCAGGGCATCAGCGCCCTTATTAGATAACTTATCTATCAAATTATCAGAAAACATCTTACTGATGAGAAATACAGGCTGAGTGAGGGAGCAATGCTTTAAGCTAGAAGTACTCACCATAAGAGCACATTAACCACCCTCCTTCAGCCATACCGAGGATGTGCAGCCATTTATTTATTTACAAAGAAATAAAAAAGATGACCCGTCACACAATTTACAAACTTTCTTTGTGTTTAGCAAAGGAGAAAAAACAGTCTCTTGAGATTTCAAACGCAAGAGCTCTATTAAAATTAAACTGATGCGGTCAATGAGTTAAGAGGCAGTTGACACCATAAACAAAGTCCTTCTTCTGAGCATAAGCGTGGAGAACTTTGCTTCACATTTCATCACAGATTAAGTAACTAAACCCCAGGAAAAGATGCAAAAAGCAGATAGCCAAACCAAGGGGGTAACGCATTACCACTGCTTGCTAAAGCAAAGCAAACCCAAGCCTCTGAGGCCCAGGCAAAGGTGCAGCTGCAGGTCGCCCAAAGCTCTTGTTTATGGCACCAGAGCAGCTGGTGTGTGCACTGACCCTTCAAACCTCCCTGCCACATGTCTTACTCGGCCAAGCTGTGAGCAGCTTGTGCCTTTCTGTGAGCAGGCAGAGAGCAAACACTTCTTCAGATTAAAACCCCCATGATACACTTAAAGAGGGCTGTGGGCCTGGGACAGCCAGGCCAGGCTGCAAGTGCTGTAGGGGGCTTGCCAGGAACACCCCCACCACATTCAGAATGGGGTTGGTGTCACCAGTATCAATGTATTTCATGCTTTTATCAAATGAAACACAACCACAGATGCTTCAGGTAAACTTCAGACCTTAAAACGGGGGCACATACACACATACAGAGCCCCTGAAATGAGATAGGATTGTGGTTCAACTCTGGTGCTAGACCTGTTTCCTCTGCTGAGCACAATGTCAGCTATCCAGGCTCAGCTCTGCCCAGTGGTGAGCCCTGCTGCTTCTAAAGGAAACAGGAAATAAATGGATGAAAAGGAAATAAAGGGACAAAATCCGCACTGGGTTGAAGCAGTGTACCCTGATAAAACTGGTGAGATGATCAAGCACCTTCAGGAGACTTCCCCAGAAGCAGTTCATCTATTCCAGGCACTTGATTGCATGTTGGAATAAAGACCATTTGATTAAGTGTTGTAAAGTGCTATTAAAACCCATCTTCATTAAAAGGAGTATGAGGAGAGGAAACATAACTATTGGGAATCACCTGCAAGGTGTTACCTTGGAGAGAAGGGCAAAGTCTGGCTCCCAGGGAAGTTCCTCCCAGGCATTTTCTGCAGGGCTGGTCCCTGCTTGTGCCCAGAGCCACCCCAGCATCCCAAAGCTCTGATGTCCTTGGCCACAAACACTCAGGTCAGGAAGGGAAGTGAGGGGAGAGGAACAGGAGAAACAACTCTGTTTTCCCAGCAAGGATGAGCCTATTTATGATGAACACCAGCTCTGACTGCACACAGGACAGACCAGCTACAGAAAACACCCTCTCCTGACTGCAGCCAGGGCCCTGGTGCCAGTATCAGGCTCAGAATGCTGCCCTGCCTGGAGCCAAGCCAATGTTGGCCCCATGAACACCCGGAGACCCACCAGAGCTGTGGGACAGGCTCAGACCAAAAGGAGATGAGATGAAGAGCATCCCACTAATTGGTGCAGGACCTGACAGCACAGAGGTAGCTTCCACAGCTAATAGTACTGAGGCATCAGCCAAGTCCTGCAGCAGGCAACCTGTCCTTACATTGGCTTTAAACCAGTTCAAAGCCAGGGAGAAGGGAGTTACGTTTACAGTCTCACCTGAGTCTATGGTAATACAAAGCCCCAAAGCCCTGAAACACCTCACAGCAGCTCAGCCTCCAGCACCAGCAGTGGTCCAGACACCTCTGAATGATCCCACATCAGACCCTGCCATCAGCCTGTGCTCAGCCTCAGGTGAAGGCAAGTTTTACAACACAGCTCCTGAAGCTGGGTTTTGAGAATGCTACACTCAATTACACCCTTTAAGACTGGGCAAGATAAGCATGCACTGCATCCATTGGGACAAACTGAAAACACCCACCTCCCTCAAAAAACAAACCCAAATCCCAGTGCACAACACACCAGATTGTGCAGACTGACCTCAGCACCCCAAAAACCTGAGCTACCATCCCTCCCAGTCCAGCTCCCCCAAGAAGAGCCAGGCAGAGAGGAATGTGAAGATCCATCATGCGCACACACCCCATGGATTACAGGGAGGAAGGATACATCACACACACCAACACACTCAGTAAGAAAACAAGTGACCCAGCCTGATGCTACTCTGCCTCTCCCCAGCACCTCCAGGGCCAAGAGCGATCCCTCTAGAAATACTTACTTCATGTTAGCACTCAAAACCCACCTGTGGACACATCGCCTCGTTGCCCAAGTCAAACCCAGCTCCAGGAGCTGCCGGCTGCTTCTGCAAGGCAGGAGGGAAGCAAAGTCCAGGAGACTCCAGGCATGAGACTTAGCGGCTCAGCGCTGGTTCGGAACAGAGCGCCTTTTGTTCCTGACCTCCCAGCCTTCACGATAAGGAGACGGGAGCTAACACACACTTCCCTGCCCTGAGACTGCAGCCCTCCTCCTTATGTGAGTACCAAAATAAAAGCATACTTGCGAAGCCCCACACAGCATTCAGCCCTGCACACTTCCGCCCATGAAACCATCACCAGTGCAAAAGGTTCATTTGGAAGAGGACCTATAGAGGCTTCCATGGCTTATCTCACCCTTCCTGATAGCTCTGGTGAATATTTAAGCGCTAAATGACGAATTCCTTCCTTAGAGTTACAAATAGAAAAATAAAGCAGGCTTGCTATGATCAGCAGGGGAAGCTCAGGGGCAATCACAATCACCCCCTGGGTGACTCGGGCGGCAATCTGTGATACATGATGATGATATTGACCACAGAGCAGGGCTGGTGCTTCGGTCATGGGTGCTTAACTGAGCTTACAAACACACCAACCCCACCACAGCCCCAGCTCCTCAGTGCCCTCACCCAGGCAGGTGCCTTCTGTGAACGCAGGAGCTCCATCAGAGCCACAGGGTGACCTGATCCACAGGGAGACCAGATCCACAGCGTCCTCCTTCCCCCCAGCAGCTGCTGGTGCACAGAGCCAACATCCTTGACAGCACATGGCTTGCAATGCACCACTCAAACCCAGGAGTTTTGAGGGGTTTCTCTGTTTCCTCTCTATAGAATCTTCACGTATTTCAAACCTCCAGCTCCCCCAGTTGTGCCTGTCAGCATAAATAAACTTATTTCCTTCCATTACCTTCCCAAATCACATTTTCTCCGAGTTGTCCTTTCTCTCCTCTGGGCCACATCCTTCCTGAAGCACAATGCCCCAAGCAGAACCTATGACTCAGCAACACTGGCAGTGTCTTGTACCTTGATAACCAGCTGACCTTCTGTGTGAGTCCAGTAAGACCAGGGACTGCTGCTAACAAGCACAGCAGCAGCAGAGTTATGCTTTAACCTGAGCTCTCCTCCTTGCCCTGTCCGCATCTGCTACTCAGCTGAGCAGGTCACTGCCCTTCTGCTCTCACAGCTCCTCTGTGCTCTGAGATCTCAGGGAAGGCCTGGCACCACTGTGAGGGGCCCAACGACAGGTACCCCTACAGCAAAGCTAATGAGGAAGCCGCAACCACTGCCAGTTTCACTCTTCAAACTCTTATTGAGATACCTCTGCTTGCACCATGGCTTGGCCTGCTCGGTGTGCTGCAGCCCCACTCCATTTCTTGGTCCCATGCACTGCGCTCACAGTTCCAGATAAGGCTTCAAGGTCTTTATTTTCCAGTCTCTTTCCAGTCTCTTTCCAGCCTGTTTTGCGCAGGGCAAACACTCCAACTGGAATCTTTCACCACCAGCAAAGAAATTTCTCACCCTGACCCTGCAGTCCTGCCTTCAGGGACACATCACACTCCCATCCTTTCCTCTAAGCAGTGCTTTGTCTATATATACGAATATATTGAATAGATGAATTCCTTTGGTATTTCCAGGCTTTTTCTTACCAAGTTATCACCACGGACTGATTTTGGAGTTCAGTTCAGGAGATTTAGGAACCTGATTACTGCATTTGCTTGTGCCTAGTCAATACAAACAGAATACAGACTGTTCACCTGTTTGCTATGAAGTCTGCGAACAGGATGGGCAGCTCCTTCACCTCCCCACGCAAGGGAGCAGAAAGGCTTTGGGGACAGTGGGACATGGCTCAGGGCTCCACATGCTTCCCCAGGGGATAGGAAGATGAGCAGACAAACTATATCAGTTGTGTTTCACAGCCCTGTGGCCACCTACAAGATTTCAAGTGCAGAGCTGTTGCTGACAAAATTAACAGCAATTCCAGCAGCCAAACTGGAGAAGGATTTGTGATTTTCTTTCATTCAGACATGCCGATGCTTCTGGGTTAGCTCTGTGACCAGAAGCCTGTTGAGGCCAGTCCTTCCAGACAGGGGAACAGCACTGGTAAGGAAAGCCTGAGCCAAGGGGTGGAAAAGCTGCTGTCTTTAATGCTGCTGTGTCATCTCCATCTTCCCATCCCCACTGTCGCTGTGGTGGTACAGCGGTGCCACGTGGCAAAGCACTGCAGACCTTCATTCCTGCCTTAGTGCGGTCAGGGACACATTTTCCCTGGGAGAGCTGGTGAGCTGAGCCCCAGGCCTGAGCTGAACCTGTCCTGGCCCTGCAAGCTCCTGGACAGATAGGAGGCAGATTGCATTTGAGGGCTGCAAAGCTTCACCCCATCTTTTCAGACTAGTTGGCATCTAGTAGACATGCATCTGCTGGTAACAGTGGTATGGAGATGCTGCTGGGGATTGCAAAGCAGAAGAAGCAGAAAATACATAAGTCCAAATACTCTGTGCCCACCAGGCACAGCTCTCTGCCTTAGGGGAAGGCAAATAGAGAATCCCAGACTGGTTTGGGTTTGAAGGGACCTTAAAGCTCCTCCAGTTCCAATCCTGTGCCATAGGCAGGGACACCTTCCACTACACCAGATTGGCTCAAGGCCTATCTCACTTAAAATTGTCTCACTCTGATACCTTTTGTCTTTCAAAAAGCATTAAATTCAATTGCTCCACACTAAATGAAATTCCAACTTTAACAGAGGCAACAGTTCTTTCAGCTGTGCCTGGAGTGGCCCATCCTCCCAGAACATGCACAACTGGATGTGGGACCTCACCAACAACCATTTCACTTCCCAGATCCACTCCAGCTGTGCTGTGTGAGCTGCTGCTCGCAGGGTGCCCATGCACACCTGGTCACAGCATTGCTGCGTGTCTGGTCAGGGCTGCTGCTCTCAGAAAGCACAGCTCCCCTCCCATGGCTGTGCACGCCTGCACGGGATGCATTCTCCTGGCCGCTTCTGAGCGGAGCCACAGCGGCTGCCCAGCAGATGGCAACAGCTCTGCACCAGGCACACAGCACCGCACAGCGCTGCACTGCATCCCCAGCCCCTCATACACGGGGCTTTTGGCTGCCCTGTCCTGAGGTCTCAAAAAAGGGTCTTCCTATGACCTTGCTGCCCCAAAGCACGAGTTCCCGTGGCTAAACCCAGCACTTGTGCTATTTATTGTGCTCCCGGTCAGTCTTTATGGAGCACAGCACAGCCTTGAACCGGCCCTGCCTCTCCTCCAGCCTTACCTACAGCTACACATCTTCATGGAATCATAGAATAGGAGGGACCTCCAAAGCTCATCTAGTCCAACCCTCCCACAATGAGCAGGGACATCTTCAACTACATCAGGTTGCCCATAACCACATCCAGCCTGGCCTTGAATGTCTCCAGGGATGGGGCATCCACCACCTCTCTGGGCAACTTGTGCCAGGATTTTACAACCCTCATTGTAAAGAATTTCTTCCTGATGTCCAGCCTCAATCTCCCTCTTTTAGTTTAAAACCATCACCCCTCATCCTGCCGCAACAGGCCCTGCTAAAAAGTCTCTCCCCGTCTTTCTTACAAGCCCCTTTTAAGTACTGAAAAGCCACAGTAAGGTCTCCCCAGAGCCTTCTCTTCTCCAGGCTGAACAACCCCAACTCTCTCAGCCTTTCCTCATAGGAGAGATGCTCCATCCCTCTGATTATCTCTGTGGCCCTCCTCTGGACCCTCTCCAACAGATCCACGTCTTTCCTGCACTGAGGACTCCAGAGCTGGACTCAGCACCCCTAGCATAACTCCAGCAGCATGCCAAAGTTTTGTGGCTTGCTTTCATGCTGGGAGAGTCAGTCTTGCTGCTCTGCATTGCTCAAGTGGGCTCATCCATAAGCACAGCAGGTATCATGAAAGCTAACTCCAAGTTCTCCTTGTCCCCCTGCAGAGCATTGTAAATGAGTCCGTGTACCTCAGAACTGAGTCACAAGCTTCATGGGAGCTTGCACGCGAGGCAAGGATAACTCCTACCTTGCAGTTAGTCAGCACTAGCTGCACAAACCCAACCTGGGGGAAAGCAGGCGAGCACTCCAGTGTGTTGACAGACTCCAGGCTCCCTTGGCACAGTTTTACAAAGCAGCGTAGCCAGAGATGCTGTCATTATTTTTTGGTGGCGTTTCCCTGTGTAAGTACAAAGCTTGACACCAGCTGCCCTGCATCCACCTTGGGCAGGGAGAAACACTACCTGGGGGCTGCAGGCAGGAACCCTTACTGAGGTGATGCTCTCCCTGCTCGGGAGGGGGTGTATAGGGATGAGATTCCTCTTGCACGTGTGGCAGTGGAGCACTAGGGATTGCCACAGCTGGATGCAGGTGGCAGCCAGTGGATGCAGGAACTGAGGCCTCTGTAGTTTCACTGCCCTCGAGCCACTGTCACAGTGAAGCCATGCTACCAGAAATCCTCTTCGAGAACAGTTTAACAGCCAGACCAGTCTGCTGGACAGACCTGGAAAGGTGCAACAAGAGCCAGGGGCTCCATGCCACACTGGGAGTCGGGTATGGCTGAACTGTGGCCGTACCCGACATTACAAAGGTCCCTGTGTGAAGTGCCAAGGTCTTGCCCCCTTCGAGAGGTTTTAACGCCTTTAATGGAAGATGAAGTGTTGGTTCTGCTCCCTGTAGAGCAAACACTGGCTGCAGACACCAATAGTGGGTGCTCAGGGTTTTCCACAGATGTTCAGCTCCCACTGCTGACAGCCACCAGAAGAGGGGCTGAGTCACCAACAAGAGTAATCGTATTAACTGAGAGAAGACATTTTCATTTAGACTGCTTAAAGCACTTGTTTACACTTGTTTGAACAAACATTTAGAAGAAAAGCTCTCCATCAAGGCCCCAACACTTGTAAGAGCCAAGCACTCAAGCCACTGCAATTTTGTGTTGCTTAAGGAGGACCAGGCTGATACTGCAAATCCAGTAACCCCAACTACTCCCAGTACCATGGCAAAGCAAATGCAGCACCTCTCCTTCAGCTCCCTCCAAAGGTCCTCTGATGTGACACAAGCTGTGCTTCTTCACCCCATGGCCCTGGCAGAACAAGAGGGGCTCAGCCACTGCCTGAACCCACCAGCTGTGTTTTGGGGGCTGAGAAAGAAGATGTCATGTTTAGCTGCATGTTTAGCAGCAGGTTTCAGGGCTGAAATGGGTACATTTGAGGATACAAACTGCTTTTTGGTGGCATGAGAGCTCTGCTCGGAGGAAAGGCAACGTCTTCGCTTTTGAAAGGTGCTCTTTCCCTGCCCTCTCTTCCAGACGAATCCAAGCAAGGTGGAATATATACTGGAAAAGGCCATTTATCTGTTTTCTGTATTAATGGTTCCTAGAGTAGCAGCCTGAGGCACCTAATGACAAGGAGCCTGCCGGAGCCCTCCTGCAGCTCTTTTGCACAGTGCTTCAGTGAAAAACACTCATCTGCTGCTCCCAGCAGGTTGCTTCCTCATTCCCCCATCCAGCTTCTCTCATCTCCCCCTCCCTGAAACAGCTCAAGCTTTCCAAGGTACAGCATTACAGGACATGTGGAATAAAAGACACGTTGGGAGCTCATGGCTCAGCCGAACAAGAACAAAACACCGCACGCCCCAAGACACCAGTTTATTTTTACACACGCAATGCTGAGCGGTATTTCTTGGTCATGTTCTCATTTGCTAAACCTCTACGAAATCCTTGCAGGCTGGAAATTATTTCAGATCATGTATCCAAGACAACAGGGGTAATTCTTCCACGGCATATTAAACGTAGACACCAACAGAGCTCTGATCTTTAGATGATTGCCCTGAATTCCACGTGAGAATCCATTTACATCTTTCTCAGAAGGAGATTTCAGGACTCAGCACCTTTTCTCCTTTGGGTCACCTTGTCATATCAAGGAAATGATGGCCCAGCAGCAGAATTATTTCATCCCAGCGGGGCACACACCCAGCTTGTTGGTATTCCTGCCCAGAATAGCTTGCAGCACTGACAGAGCTCATCTGTGTTAAATTAGCCCTTAGAAAACATCCCTAACTCTGAATCTCAGAGAAGACCATCCCTTGACGCAGGTCTGAGAAGCAGAAAGCAGAAGCCCTTGCCAGCATGAGCACTGCGACTGTCGCAGCCTCCAAACTGCTCAGTCCAGTGGATAAAAAAAGCACAATTGTGACCTTGTGCCGGACAGAGAACATGAAAACCCACCTCCCCTCCTGCCTTCCTGTGCCCCTTTCTGCACAGCTATTCCTGGCTTGTGTAACTCTCTCTCAAAAAGGAAAAACAATCTAATATTCAACATGCCCATGAAAGCTTTCTGGGGGAGGAAGCCACCTCTTAAGCCTGTATTTATCCAAGCAGTCCTAAGGGAATATGAGACTTGCTCAGGGTTACACTGCAGGTCCCTTGACTTCATCACAAGAGCTGGCAATCAGCTCAAGAAAACCACTGCTTGGTTGGGAAATGGGATGATGACCTGGTCAACTGTCAGAGCTTGTAGCCATCTCCAGTGATGGACCTTCTAACTGACATGGGGAAGAGCAGTTGCCCAACACCCAGTTTATACTTCGAAAACTCAAAAGAATAGCTTGAGCCTTTTATCAAGAAGTCACAAACAACATACTACAGACTACACAAAGCAGACATGGATATTTGCACGCAAATATAAAGGAAGCTGGGAGTCCCTTTGCAAGTAACAATTTGTGTGATGAAAACATCCAGGCTACCAAGACACAAGAGTCAAAAACCTGAAGAGGAAAGTTTACAAAAGGAAAAGCAGAAAGAAGCTCTCAGTCCCCATGCTGGACTAGGGAGCCAGCCAGCTCTTTGCTCTGAAGGCACCTGCAGCACCTTTGGCTCCAGGCTGGAAGGCATGGAGGAGAAATGGAGAAAGCCTTCCAAGCAAAGCCCAAAGGCTCATAAAACACAGACAGTAGGGCACAGCAGGAGCAGCTTCCTTTCTGCCTGGGGAGAGCAGATATGGGACTTCACTGTGATACACTTGCGTGCTAAGGATTACTGGAGGAAACAAGAATGGAGGCTGTAACTCTAACAGAAGGAAAAAACACCATGTCAGATCCGCATCCTTGATCAAGCCCAAGAATAATAAGGAAAAAATCTACATTTTTGTCTTCTGCTCTGCCTCTTACTGGCCAAAGAGCACTAAGTGCCAATGTCCAACTGCACCGCTGTGCGTCTCCAGCAGGCTCCTGGCTTGGACATCTCAAAATCAGGCTCAGGGTCTCCAACCTCAGCAAATCCATTACTAAGACAAAGACAACAGCAGCAAGCACCCTTCCCACATTGCTAGCGCTGCCCCTCTTTCACCCAGGACACCATGCTCTGCAGGCTAAACTAGCACTAGCTGTAGGGTTCTGCTTGAACACCAATTTTTACTGAAACAGATCCAAATTCTTGGTGCAAATTCCCTGGGCCAGTCGCCCTCAGATTAAAAGCTTTGTCTTTATGACATGTTAAGTATCCCTGATCCCCGTGAGAGCAAATACTCATCTCCCCCAGCCAAACCCTCCATGCTCAAGCCTCACACTATATACAGCCAATGTCTATGGAAGCCAACAGCGCTCATACTTGCCTCAAACGTGACAAAGTCATCAAACTCATCAGGACAGGCCGGGGCTTCCTCCTCAGGGGTATATCCCATATCATATAACTGGCTGTCGGGATCTGCAGAGGAAGATAAGAGAAGAAAGAGAATCACCAAAAGGAAACCCGCATCCTCAAGTGAAGGATGGTTTTGGGAAACATGACAGCAGCAGGACAGGAATCTCCTTTTGCACACACCAATGCCTTCAGCTTTCAGCGAGGACCTCTGCTTCCAGACATCCCACCACCAGCTCTGGTGGAAGGCACTTGGGCTGGCTGCTTCCTGGCAAAGGTCCTACGAGGCTCCTTGCTGCTCTGATGGATTCATCCCTACGCTGCCATGGTCTCCACTCCTTTTCCTGGTTTCTTCCCTACCTCCGTTTCCTGCTTCCTCTTAGTCTTCTCCCAGAAGGCTTTAATCCTTCTGTGGGTAGGGAATACATTAGATCTATGTGTGACAGCCAACTACCATGGGAACCGCAGAGAAAGCAGGCTGCACCAAAGCTTTTATCATCTACTGCTCCTCCCGTGGCCAGCCACATCAGGAGCCATCCTCACAGGCAGATGGGAAAATAGGAGGTTTTCAAGGAGATTTCTTTACAAAAAAAATCACCCCTCCCGCCCCCAAACACCCATCTGCAGCAGAGGAGCAGCATTTCTGAGCCCTTCCACAGAGGAAAGGCAGCGTGAATTCCCCATGCTCCCTCCAGCAACAGCTAATGCCCAATCCAGCACACGACCCAGATCACAGGCTGGAAACACCAAATCCAGATCAGATGCTGCAGTCCCAAAATAAATAGCAGGCTCAGAACCACATGCCTTGGAGCTGCAAACATTGAAGCACTAGGGCTGCCTGATATCAATAGACTTGGCTGGGCAGGAGGAGTCATTATGTCAGTGCTCTAGGAAAGCTCGGCCATCACCCGGATTTGTGGACGGAAAGGCCTTCCTTTCCTGGCTGCTTGAGGCAGATGATGGGAGCAGAGCTATGGAAGCAGGGTCTGCAGGTTGGTGGCTTCCCAGCAGGCTGGCAGCACAGCCACATTGTGTGACTTGAACCCAAGCCCAACCAAAGGAATTCATTAAGTCACACGTTTCGCACAGCCACCCAGACAGGATCACACTCAGCTTCCTCAACAGGAGGGACTCCCCATGGAGTCATAGCCAGGGCTCCCACTTTGGGTCCATCTCAGGTAGCAAGAAATGCAATTTTTCATTAAGGGATCTGTACTTCTGGTATGAAGTCAAGGGATAAGGGGTGAGGGCTTCAAACTGACAGAGGGGAGATTTACGTTGGATATGAAGCCAAAGGTGTTCCCTGTGAGGGTGCTGAGGCACTGGCACAGGGTGCCCAGAGAAGCTGTTGCTGCCCCATCCCTGGCAGTGCTCAAGGCCAGGTTGGACGGGGCTTGAAGCAGCCTGGTCTAGTGAAAGGTGTCCCTGCTTATGGCAGGGGGTTGGAACTGGGTGAGCTTTAAGGTCCCTTCCAACCCAAACCAGTCTGGGATTCTATGATATGGTCAGGGCACAGGACAGAGTAAGGTGCACACTCCCTGCCACCCAAACACCCTCCCCAGTGCCTTTTCCAGATAACACTCAATGAAAACAGGAGACACTGGGGCCATGAACCTGATGGGTACTTGGCAGCCCTTGGAGGTGAGGAAGAAGCTGAGCATGAGAAAAGAGCCCTCCCCTGACCCAGGTCTGGGCCTCTGGCCATAAATCAAACCCAGGCTCTGCCCTGTACCATGTGCCCCCCTGAACAAGCCCTGGTGACAGCTCTGCTCTCCTCTCCACACAGCACAAACACTCATCTACAATGCATATGATTCCCTGATCTGACAGCAGCAAGATTCCAGCCAAGCTGCCAGTGCCTCATCCCACACCTTGGCCAGGCAACACACCTGCAAGGCCACTTTCAGTGTTCTCAGTGCAACCCTGAGACCCGCAGAGCACGCCAAAGGCAGCGAAATGAGGCACAGGCTGCTCCCTTCTGTTTTTTTCCCCCCTATCATTTCTCTTCCTCCCCCTCCAAGCAGACACACTGAAGCTTCCTGCTTTCCTACCAACACCGATGAAGGTATTTATTCTGCTCATCCCTTCCAAAGGGACTTGAAAAGTAAGGATTTACAGTCAAGTTAAGGCTTCCAGCTCCCTTTGGAAGCAGGGCTGTAACACGTGGGGAGATGGCGCACAAACAGCTCCCTGCCATCAGCTGCCTCATGGGCATCTCTTGCCCAAACCACGTGCTCCTGGAGCCATCCCAGCCCTTTGGGTGCTTCTTGGTGTGGGGGTGAATGTGACAGTGGCTACAGAGGGGTTCTCTGCACAGGCAGGGTGTATTTTACAGAACCTCCACTGTAAAAAGCAAGGAAAGGCCACTTGAGAACTTACCTGCAGCCTTGCTGGCGGCATGGCCAGCAGAAGCCATGCCCAGGAGACAGCACTCAGTGTTTCCACTTCCCTGTGCTCCACCTCAGAGAGCAAAGACAAACACCACCACAAACAAAGGGTGACTTTTCTGCTCAGTTTATTCCCTCCCCCTCCGAAAAAGCCATATGGTGCTTTGTGTATAGGGAGAGTTGCCATGGAGAACTTGCCTGCACATCTCCCAGCACAATAGGCTGCATTAAGCTTTCAAATTCCTGTCCAGAAGAGAATTAAAAAGAAATGAAGCGACCTTTGCTGCTCAACTGGCACCCCCCCGTGAGCAGAGCACCCTCCTGCAGGTGCAGGAGGAGGCACACGGAGAAAGCTGAGGGCTCCGGCCGCTCTTCTCCCACCCTGCACCACTAAGCACAGGAGGATGGCCATGGGCATCAGCAGCACCACACAGCCCTGGCTCCAGCAGCATGTGGTGAGCACAAACGCTCAGATTCCCTCTACTCTCCTCTTTGGATCTCAAAGCCAAATCCTGGCTGACACCCTCCTCTCCCTCACATGCCCTTCTCCATACTGCCCACACCACAGAGCGTGGTTTCCTCTCTTACATCCATCCCTGATTTCACTTGACCTCTTTCCTTACGGACTCACAGACTGGTTTGGGTTGGAAGGGACTTTAAAGCTCATCCAGTTCCAGCCCCCTGCCATGGACAGGGACACCTTCCACCAGACCAGGTTGCTCCAATCCCCATCCAACCTGGCCTTGAACACTGCCAGGGATGGGGCAGCCACAGCTTCTCTGGGCACCCTGTGCCAGCACCTCAGCACCCTCCCAGGGAAGAGCTTCTGCCTAAGAGCTCATCTCAGTCTCCCCTCTGTCAGGTTAAAGCCATTCCCCCTTGTCCTGTCCCTACAGGCCCTTGTCCAAAGCCGTTCTCCAGGTTTCTTGTCAGCCCCATTTAGGCCCCAATTCCTCCTCTTTGACAGTCCATGTGCTCAGCAAACCCTGAGTCACCTCTTTCCAACACTGCTCAAAATCACAGCTTTTGCCAGAGATGTGGATGTCAGTAGGGACCAACTGCCTCTTGTCCTCTCACCTGAGTGCTGTCACCGGCTTGATGATCCAAGGACTGGGAAGGCTGAGTGCTGGGTTTGTTCAGCCTAGAGAAAAGAAGGCTCAAGGGAAACCTTACTGCCACGTTCCAGCATTTAAAGTGTGGCTACAAAGAAGATGGAGACTCTGTTTTGTAATAACCTCCCCAGGGAACTGGTAGATTCCCCAGCATTGGACACTGTTAATATTCAGCTGGACAGGGTGCTGGGACATCTAGCCTATATCATGCTTTGCTTAGAAAGGTTGGACCAGATGATCCCTGAGGTCCCTTCCAACCTCATGTTCTATCGTTCCTCCTGCAGTTTCCACTCTATCCAGCACTCCCACTGCTAGTTCGATTATATCCATGTACAGCCAAAAATCTCAAAGCTAAAAGTCAGGATTAAAGACACCCTCCAGGGAACCTTTCTGCCCCACAATTTTCCTGCAAAAAGGCCATAAGCAATATGCTAGGTCTTTTGCCCAAATTAATTGCACTAATTTCACTGGAACATGTGGGCAGCCATCTGGATAAGCTTTAGTTGAACTATTGTGGCAGAACTGTTCTAACAGGGTTATGTGGCTGAGATAGATGTAATTTTGAGCAGTAAGACCAGACACACGTATTGTATCATCCAGTGAGGGTAAGGTGAATTTAGAAGGTAACAAAATATATGAAAAAAAAAACCAAATTAAGTCTACTATGAAGCATGTGCAGCATCCTTCTGACACCTTTCCCATCCCTGCCTTGTAGCTTTCCATTGCCCAGCATATGCTCATTCAAACTCCACTGAGCTCACCACCTCCTGAGCCTATCGCATTGACCACACCTGTCACTTGGGAGATGGAGATCTGCTGTCATACAACTGTTGCCAGGAGCCCAGCTTTGATCAGTCAGCCTTTGTCTCACACACATTTGGTTTTCTGTGTTCCCCACTGCTGCCCTGTTTCTTGCTGGCTTATGCCAATGCACTAAACCCTGCATCTCCCTCTATTCTTAAGATCCCAGACTGGTTTGGGTTGAAGGGACCTTAAAGCTCATCCAGTTGCAATCCCCTGCCATAGGCAGGGACACCTTCCATTACAGCAGGTTGCTCCAAGCCCTATTAACCGGGCCTCATTCCTCCCAGCATTTGAAATCATCATCCAAACACTCAAACATTACTGTGTGTAAAGCTTCTGACAAGGACCATCTCTGCCCGAACACATCTGCATGCTGAAGCAGAGCATTCACTGTTTCAAGTCAACTGCAAGACGAGGGCAACCTCTGTCCAGTGTCTGTTGAGCCTCTAGAGCCACAGGGCAGCTCCGTGGAGCAGCACTGCCAACAGCAGACACACAGCCACCTCCACAGTGGTTTATCCTGGATGTACAGCATACACACAGCTAGAGAACAAGCAGGACAGGTCCTGGGCTCCTTGTGGGGCTACACATGCGCTGAGCTCTTGCAGCAGCCAGAAATACCCCCTTCATTTCTCACTGTGCTTCCAAAGGGCTCGGCTGTGCAATGGTAACCTGGGCTTTTCAAGAAATGGACCAAGTGTAGAGTGACAGGAACAGAAGTCCCGGGGTATAGAAAGCTCCTGAAATAGATTCTAAAAACTGCTTTCAGAAGACAGGATTTCAGTGAAAAGGCACCTTGAGTGAAGAGCTGTGGGTACAGTAGTGACACACAGGTCAGAAACAGAGCCAGTTTTATCGGCTTCATAAATGAATGACCTAGAAAAACAGAGCCTTTCAGAAGTATTTAAGTCATCTGCCAACACACACTGTACATACCACTGCAAGACACAGAGCCACAAACTCAGAGTGAACGGAACAGTATGGATTATATGCAGCTAACAGACCTGATTTATTCAACACAGGATAAGGCTTGGAACCTACAGGAATGGAACAAAACCGACCCCAAAAAAAGGGGCAAGAGGCAAGATAAAATTACAGTTGGCTTAAGAGAGGACTACCAATATAAACCAAGCTCCCTTAACTGGGCATGCTGGTTGAAAATAAGGTGGCAGAAAGGACACACAACTGAGTATGAAAAGGTTACAGACATTTAGGAGGATCTTGCATCCAGAACAAACAGACAGAGGGGAAGCCCCTGCCCAGTACTTCCAGTGGCAGCGCAGGGTCTGGTGCTTCCACTGAAGCTCGACACTGTGGTGTTAGTCCATGCAGGCCCAAGCTAACAGCACCCCAACCATCCACCCTTTTGCTTTCCATACATGACCCAGGAGCACATTTATCATCTGATGCTCACATGGGAAGCAGTGGTACTGCTCATTGCTGGAAAGAGCAGCTTTCTGTAGCTCAACCTGCTGACTCTCCCAGAGGTGGGACAAGGAGCCAGCAGCACTTACGGAAGTGCTGAAGTTACCAACATTTAACAACCCAAAACTACACAACAGAATAATGGAGTGGCAAGCTTAGGCTCCTGGGAGGCAGCATCAGAATTAAGGTTGCTTACACAACCTTCATCCAAGCTCCTCTCAACTAATGAGCTTTTAGCAGTCCTTCGCTTCCTGAATATCACAGCTCATGGATTGGTGCTTATCCCATATTCCTTCTGATCCTCTTCACACAGTGCAGACCCTCAAGCTTTGTATAGACATTCCATCTAAAGACATAAGAAAGAGAATTAACTTCATGGCATCCAAGTGCTTTGAAAGCATAAATACAGCTGCCCTGACTTCATCTCAGAGCCCAAGTGAGCACTGCTGCCTCTGCTGTGGTGAAGGACAAGAGGCAGGAAGCCACCAGTAACACACCTGGGATTGGTACTGAGTTTAACACACGACTTCTCAGTTTGATTCTCAGTGTCTTCTCAGTGTGTGCTAGCCATCAAGATCAGCCCAAATTGCTCCAGACTTGTGTCAGCCTAGAACAAAGGCTCACTGCTGGGCAGGTGAAAAACCAGGAGCAGGCTCATGGTCACCAGCAAGTGGTTCAGAGCCACTTCATGATGCACCACCAAAAAAGGCCAAGAGATAAAGCCTCCAAAATAGCACAGGGTGCCCTGTGAGGAGTCAGGCTGAGCAAATAGTGGCTGCTCAGCCTGGAAAGGGAAGCTACGCAGAGACCTCATGGCAGCTTCCAGTATCTGAAAAGGACTTACAAGGATGCTGGAAAAGTACTCTTCATCAAGGACTGTAGTGATAGGACAAGGGGTAACGGGTTCAAGCTAAAGCAGGAGAAGTTCAGGTTAGATTTAAGGCAGAAGCTCTTCCCTGTGAGGGTGCTGAGGCACTGGCACAGGGTGCCCAGAGAAGCTGTGGCTGCCCCATCCCTGGCAGTGTTCAAGGCCAGGTTGGACGGGGCTTGGAGCAACTGATCTAGTGGAAGGTGTCCCTGCCCGTGGCAGGGGGTTGGAACTGGATGAGCTTTAAAGTCCCTTCCAACCCAAACCAGTCTGGGATTCTATGGTGTCCTCCATCTCCTTCCTGGTGTCTGCTACTTCTGACAGCTCTCTGTTTCAGGAAACAAAGCTGGATTTTGCAACCAACAGCTTTAATCCCTGTTCTGTGATAAGTCTGAGGCAGGACCTCTTGGAAGAGTGCATGCAGCTATGCACGCAACAGAACATCTTAACTTAGCTAACTGAGCACACTCAATGTATACACGACCTTTGGGAAGCCAGCGGCTGGACTCTTGTCAAACATTAGAGTTCTATGAAGTAAAAAGTAAGTTACAAAGCCATTAGTAAAACCAAAATACAGTCATTTATAAAGTAGGCAAGCCTGAGATCAGAGGCTAGGTCCTGGCCAGAATTAAGGAGGAAAAAACCCCAAACCATAAGAGATGAAGAGACATCAAACTATTCCTGCAGGAAGAATTCTCCCCACTGCAGCATTTCACACTTCTGAGCTATCTCTTAAGTGATGGTTGTGCTGCTCAAGTGTCCTGTCTGTCACAGGGAGTATCAAGCAGCCAGTCTGCCCTCCTGCAACTGGCCATAGTAGTGCAGTTCGGAGTCCTTGTCCTTCAAAGTCCCTTGAAAGCCATGCAGATTAACAGGGAAATGCTCCTGAAGGCTCTCACGATTGAATACCCATCCCTGTTCCTCCCAACATTGCCAAACAATCCCTTCTCGAATGAGCCTGTGTCCCACGCGCCACTGAAGGAGAGGGCAGTTATACTTTTTGAAGTGCTTTTGCTCCAACCGGCTTCTCCAAAAGAAACTTTGCCCAACAGAAAACAAATGGAGGGGGTCCTGTAAGAGTGGGGTTTAATCCTTTTTCTAGTGTAAGATTCCCCAAAGCGAGGCGGATGGTGGCAGAGGTATGGTGCAGGTGGACAGCCCCTCCTTCCTGCCCCTATACATCAGTGACAACTCAGCACTCCAAATGCACGAACTGCACAACACAGGCACCAGCAGGCATCATCAGCGCTTCAGTCACTAATTCCTGGGAATATCAACATTTAATAAAACTCACTGGGACAGCTTTTAAAGGTTTTGGAAACATTTTGGAGGCCAGAAGAAAATTTATGGCTGTTATTTGTGCCTGATCAGTCTCTTGCAGAGGGAAGGAGGACAGCTGAGGAAAAGCATTAGACTTTGTAAATCCAGAATGTAAGGTCTCTGAGAAGAGAACCAAGGGACTGAGAGGTTACAAACACAACATTGCCCAGCTCCTACCTCAACAGGAGTGCTTGCATTAGAAGTCACCACGTTATCTCTGTTGAGCTTTCTGTAACCATCACCTGCATTAGTAAAGCTACATGCAGAACAAAAACGGTCTTCAAAACCAAGCAAGAAGAGAAGCTCTCTTGTGAGACCTCACTTGCAGCACTGTGTGCAGTTCTGGTGTCCTCAACATAAGAAGAAAATGGAACTGTTGGAGCAAGTCCAGAGGAGGCCACGAGGATGATCAGGGGCTGGAAAACCTCCCATATAAAGACAGGCTGAAAACACTGGGTCTGTTCAGCCTGAAGAAGAGAAGGCTGCGTGGAGACCTCATAGCAGCCTTCCAGTATCTGAAGAGCTTACAAGGGTGCTGGAGAGGGACTCTTCATCAGGGCCTGTACAAACAGGACAAGGGGTAAAGGGTTTTAACTGAAACAGGGGAGACTGAGATGAGCTCTTAGGTAGCAGTTCTTCCCTGTGAGGGTGCTGAGGCGCTGGCACAGGGTGCTCAGAGAAGCTGTGGCTGCCCCATCCCTGGCAGTGTTCAAGGCCAGGTTGGAAGGGGCTTGGAGCAACCTGGTCTGGTGGAAGGTGTCCCTGCCTGTGGCAGGGGGTTGGAACTGGGTGAGCTTTAAGGTCCCTTCCAGCCCAAACCAGTCTGGGATTTTACGATGGGAGAAGGCGAGTCACAGCTCAGTACAGCTCTGCTCCCCAAGTCACAAGAACAGCACAGAGCGAAGCCACCCTGTTGTGCACACATTGCACTGCAAGAGGAGATATGAGTCCTTCACCACCACCCTGTCAACCTCTGACCAGCGAGGTCAGCACTAGGCACCTTGTGAGCAGGAGGTTTTCCTGTCAGAAGGAAAAATAAGCTGCCCAATGGCTAGGCATGTACAGGAGCAGTCCAACTGTATGCACTTGGGAAAGATGATCAGAGGTATCCAAGGCATACAGGCACCAACCCAGGAGAGTACCCTGCTTGGTACAGGCAGAACAGGATCAAGATGAAGTGAGCTGTGGTCAGACACAAGATTTCTCTCGACACATGGGGTGCCCTCCAGAGCCAGCACAGCCCAACCCACCAGTTCCACAACCAGGACCAATATCCCACCAACCCCACAGCACAGGAATGCTCTCCTGTCTAAGACCAAAATCAGGAAACACTCAGAACAACCCTTTGCTACATGCATCTGTCAAGGCATCACAAGGGTACACTCACTGCAGTCATAAGCCTACAGGCGTGACAGAGCAGGCAGAGCTTTTGGAAAAACAAAAGTCCTAAGTGAGTAATTACCCCTTCATTAAAAACACCAGATAGACTGGATTCCTAACGAGAAATGGTCTAACAGCTCTGGCTTGCCTGCTGGTGCAGAGGCAGGAAGATGGGCTACTTACTTAATAGCTTTAAAATGAAAGGGAACACTTAGATCTGGTATCAGGAAGACGTTCTTCCCTGTGAGGGTGCTGAGGCGCTGGCACAGGGTGCCCAGAGAAGCCATGGCTGCCCCATCCCTGGCACTGTTCAAGGCCAGGCTGGACAGGGTTTGCAGCAACCTGCTCTAGTGGAAGGTGTTCCTGCCCATGGCAGGGGGTTGGAACTGGATAAGCTTTAAGGTCCCTTCCAACCCAAACCAGTCTGTGGTTCTATGGTTACTTTCCTTTGCCTAAGCTCACGAAGCCAACTCTGCCTGATCTCTGCCCAGGCATTTCTGGTGAGGATGAAGGAAACTTTCCCTGTTCCTGGGTTGAACCAAGCATTAACAGTGCTGCACTCCGGAGCCAACATCCCAACCTGAGAAATCAAAACAGGAAGGACCGAAACCTCCTCCCACACACCCTCAAACCACAGGTGAGCCCCGTCACCCAGGAGCGTTAACAGCAACAGATGTGGAACAAACCAGCACACTCCCAAAAAACAAAACATAGTGGAGAAACACGGAGGGTGGCAGATGGATGAGAAACGTCTATTTTGCAACAGAACTTGCCTTTGTTTTCTTTTTAGTCATCATCTCTGTAGACGAGCGCGCTAAGAATCGCTTCAAGGCTCTAATAAAACACTCCTCTCTATTTTTATATTGACCATATTCCCAAGAAAACAAGTAATCCCTGCACTGCTTTTTCTTCCCTTTGCCAGAAAAAAATAGTGTTCTTTTGGGCACCCAAACTGGGCATTTCTTTTGGAATTTTAACTCGCCCCAGTTGCCTTTATCAGGGGTTGACTGTGGTCTGAGGGTCTATGCATGCATGACAAGACTCCCTTACATCATCAGGACACACCAAACTCCCTCCACTGTGATTTGCAAAAGATCTGGTGGTACAGTAACGCATTCCCCTCACAAGGAATTTTGTGCAAATAGTGATGCTTTGGGCATTCAATCAGGGTCTGCTGCATGCTGCAGCAAACAAGGCAGCTTTGCAGAGCTACAAACTAGATTCCCCTCAGACTGCCCATGTATTTCGGACCTGCAGCCTGTTAACACTCCATGACAGTGACTGGACATGGTGAGATTCCTCTGGCGTATGCTTCAAAGTATTCCTAGAGAAAGAATTATCAAAATGGGAGAGCTGCTCGTGCCAATCTCCCGTTCATCAGGATCCTGAGAGCTGTAAAGCCTCAGTGGTGATTTTACAGCAGCACATTTGAGTGATTCCCACATCCTCATCCCAGAGCTGAGAGGAGGCCTGCGGACACGGCTCGCCAACACTCCTGCGCCTCTCCCAAAAGTAGGTCAATGCAGCATGTCATCTGCCAGGCTGGTTTCGGGAAGACGTACTCCCTGCTCAGCTATGGCGCACACGGAGCAGCCTGCTTCGGCCCTGGTGTAACCCCTCACCCGGCTGCCAAGAGACAACAGTGAATAAACCCTACTACGTATGTGAATTAAAATAGAAATGCAAACAAAAAAAACAGCCATGGGGTGCTAGAAGTTCCCCCCTTCAGCATCTGAGTCCTTGCCCTACCATATTGGGCCAACAAGAAACCTGGAGAGGGGCTTTGGACAAGGGCCTGTAGGGACAGGACAAGGGGGAATGGCTTTAACCTGACAGAGGGGAGACTGAGATGAGCTCTTAGGCAGAAGCTCTTCCCTGGGAGGGTGCTGAGGTGCTGGCACAGGGTGCCCAGAGAAGCTGTGGCTGCCCCATCCCTGGCAGTGTTCAAGGCCAGGTTGGACGGGGCTTGGAGCAACCTGGTCTAGTGGAAGGTGTCCCTGCCCGTGGCAGGGGGTTGGAACTGGAGGAGCTTTAAGGTCCCTTCCAGCCCAAACCAGTCTGGGATTCTAAGATTATAGCAGAAATAGTGACTCAGAAGAGCTTGAGGGTGATGTGATCTCTGCTCCCTGCTGCTCCAGAGCTCGAGGGTGATGTGAGCTGTGCAGCTCTGCTCCCTGCTGCTCCAGAGCTCAGCAGCAGGACAAGTTTCACAGATGAGGAGCACCTCCTCACTCCCTGCCGCCCCAGCCCATTCCTGCTTTGAAGGGGAACAGGCAGCTCCCCCACTTATCCAAATCTGCCTGCTTAGGATAATGCAGGGAAAGTCTGCTGAAGCCCAGCAGCTACGTGGCTGGAGATACATAGTTTTGTGGGAGGTGTTTTTGTTCCCGATTTTGCTTTGAAGAAATAAATACCGTTTCTCCCAACTGAACCACTCTGGAGTTATATTTTCATGTGTGAAAGTATCCTAAAACAGAGGAACACGCACTGAGCTCCTGTCTCTCCACTGCTCACAGAGGCAGCAGAGCTGCTCCCAGCCCTGCACCGGCTGTGGGTGAGCTGAGGAGCATCCTCCTCACACAGCCTATTGTTTACTCAGTGGCAGCAGTGCAGGAACACAGGCAGCTATTAAAAAGCACGGAGAACAAAGCTGTGTTTCTAAGGTAAGTGTCCGAGCAGTCTGCCCGTCCTCTTGTATCAAGAGGTATGATAACGATGGATTTAGCAACAATCATCCGAGGAGGCGGCCCCTTTGAGGCTGGGCTGGGAACCACACACACTGTGCAGCATCCTGGAGCTCCTGGGAGCACTAGGCCGAGTTTTCTTCTCCAAAGAAAACCTGGTGTGACACGGGCTGGAGGAAGAGAGCAAACATCCCAGAGCCACCTGCCCTGAGGTCCCCTCCTGTGTCCTCCCTCATCCAGGAACAGAGATAAAAGTGGGGCTGGACTCACACCTGCTCAGTTCTGTTTGTGCTTCATGTAGAGGACCTCCATCCCACACTTACTCCCCCCGGGCACCAGCCTTCCACAGCAGAGTGCTCTGTGTTTCAGATATATCTGCCCCTCTCCTGTTAGGAGAGCGATGGAGAGAGCCCTCAGACCATTCGGACCACAGGACACCACCAAAGCAGCTCGCCTCCATCACAGGCTAGCATACACACTCCTAATTCCCCCTCCCCTGCAAGCAGCAAGAGTTAATAGACTCAATAGACAACCCTCATACATCTTCAAGGGCAGGCCCAATGTTTTTCAAGATAAGTGTTGAAGTACCTCTACTTCAAGAAAAGCCCCCAAGTTCAGTATTCCATGAACAACTGCTTCTGTCCCTTGCAGAAGGGGTCACAGATGACAAGCACGTGGACTCCAAACTTAACAAGCACAGTAATGGTGCTACGAGCATCCCTCTGCACTAGAGGGATGAGGAGAGCTCTGATCTACAAAGAAGAGCAGGTCTGATTATTTTTTTCCTCAAGTATACATACAAATTTTAAAATACTTAAATCTTCACTCCTTTCAGGGGCAGAATTAACACTCATCCTCTTAAACGCCTTACCCCAACAAGCAGGATATATATATATAGAGATATATATATATATATAGTACATACATACATATATATATATACACCAGAACAGAGCAAGATGCAATGCAAAAAAATGCAGAAGACATAATCAGAGCAATTTTGATTTCATTCTTGTTCCTGAATCAATCTTGATTTCCAATTCATGGCAGCCCCTGTTCCCTGAACGACAGCTGTACACAAAGAGGCATCTGTCCTACCTTCAGCCATCAAATGAGCTGTGTCCCTAATCGGCAACGGTGGAGCCAGGCTTAGGAACAGGCAGGATCAGCAGGAAAGTCCTCACTGCAGCACTGCTGCACGAATGAAGAGATCAGCAGATCTGATGAGAACGTAGGAAGTGCTCACACCGGTGCCAGATCCTCACCGAGTTTAGTCAAACGTGCACACGAGCTCTCCTTCCATCTGCTGAGCTTCAGTGAGACTTGCCTTTTAAAAAGCCTTGAATATTAAGTTGGGCCTGGGTACCCCCACTGAGAAAGCACCCTTAGATGTCAGCAGCAGCCTGTTGCAAATCCTACCATATTTCCAGCATCGGTCTGGAAGAGACACCACTGAAGATGCACACAAACACAGCCTCGGAAATAATTACTGGATTGGGAGTCAGGGAACATAAGCTTTGGCTTCTGGAATTATCCCTGTGCAAGGAAAGCTTTCGTTTTGCGTAGCAAAAGCCATCTGCAATGCAGATCCTACAGAGGAGGGAGAAAAACAAACCTACACAGAAACCAAACAGTGGTTTATGTTACCAGATACCCAACACGCTCTGCACCTTCAAACGCTCCGCAGAGCAGATCCGTGTCACCAGGGCAGCAGCCAGCCTGGCTCTGCGGAAATGAACTCTGAGCCACCATGCGCTACCCAGAGCCTCACACGAGTGGTTCACGGCACCCGGAGCCGTGATCTCAGAGATGTCATTAAACACTATCAGATCCAGAGGCATCTCCAGGATGTGGGATTAGCAAGATGTCAGCACAGCAGGGAGCAGGGAACATTGCTGCTCCCCTTGCAGTAAGGCTGCAGAGCACGACCTGCACGTGGGGTGCACAGTGCAGGGATAATTCCCCACATCTGGGCCTGAGAACTGATGTGCAGTTCCCTCTCTTGGCTGCAACCTTTTCAGATGTAATGCTCACAGCTTTTATCCAGGGGCAAGGATGGACTCAACTGAGAGCAGCCCTGTAGAGAAGGACCTGGGGGTGTTGATCAATGAGCAGCTTCCCTTGACCCGGCTTCAGTGAGCGCTTGAGCCCAGAACTCCCCATGTGCTGGGCTGCATCCCCAGAGCGCAAGCAGCACGAGAGGGAGGGGACTGTCTCCCTCTGCTGCACTCTGGAGAGGATCCCCCCTGCAGTCCTGATCCAGCTCTGGGGAAACAGCACAAGAGGGACGTGGAGCTGTTGGAGCGAGTCCAGAGGAGGCCATGGAGATGCTGCGAGGGCTGGAGCAGCTCTGCTCTGGAGCCAGGCTGAGAGAGCTGGGCTGGTTCAGCCTGGAGAAGAGAAGGCTCCTTAAGGGGAGACCTTAGAGCAGCTCCAATGCCTAAAGGGGCTGCAAGAAACCTGGAGAGGGGCTTTGGACAAGGGCCTGTAGGGACAGGACAAGGGGGAATGGCTTTAACCTGACAGAGGGGAGACCGAGATGAGCTCTTAGGCAGAAGCTCTTCCCTGTGAGGGTGCTGAGGCGCTGGCACAGGGTGCCCAGAGAAGCTGTGGCTGCCCCATCCCTGGCAGTGTTCAAGGCCAAGCTGGACGGGGCTTGGAGCAACCTGGTCTAGTGGAAGGTGTCCCTGCCTGTGGCAGCAGGCTGGAACTGGATGAGATTTAAGGTTCCTTCCTACCCAAACCCATCTGGAATTCTGTGAAACTCCCAGATTAGCATTCAGCTACCAGCAGCACACCAACCACTTCAGCACATGAAACACCAGCTGAGGAAACTGCAGCCTCTGTTCCATGGATACACACATTGAAATCTTCCCCTGGCTGCTCTTAGGAACCAAGGGATGAAGCCCCACGGAGACTCTGACTGACTTAAGCTCACACTGCTGCCAGCTCCTGACCACCATCCAGCCCTTTCTGTGCTGTTCAACACCCTGCCCTGCCCCATGTTTCTCTCTTCAGCCTGTCATTTGGAAAAATCTCAAAAGCCTTTGGTGTGCTGAACACACTGCTCCTGCTCAATGCCTCTTATTTAACCCCACAGGGGCATCTCCACTGAGCTGCAGTTCATGTGTTCAGAACGGAATTAACTCCTGACCCAGCTCCCCCCAAGGCTGGCCCTGCCAGGGCTCTCCCCAGTCTGGCCACCCCACTGGCTCCTGCATTCCCTGCAAACAGGAACTCTGTGATAGCTTCCAGGTTTGGGTGTTGGCTCTGGAGCTGGATTTTCCATCCTCCCCAATCCAAAGAGCTTTTAGCTGAGGCATTTGAAAAAACAGATTTGACTATTTCCATCCACAGGCCCTGCCCTAGGCTCATGACCACATCTATTTCTCAGTGGATGTGCTGTCTGCTCTCAATGCACAGGGGCCCCTTTGTTCAGGGATCAGAAGCCAATGCAGGAGGGATGGATGAGGCCAGGAGCTCCAGGAATGCACCTTCCCCGCCTGCACAGTGGCTATTTGAACTGAACCCAACAGCAATCCCCCACGTGCAGGCAGTACCTGCACAGAGCCCATTCCCAGTGGGCTTTTCTTGGGATGACATACGTTATAGATGTTTCAGCTCAGGGTATGTGCAGGAATCACACAACACGTTCATTGCTGCTTTAGAGTTCAAGGAAGAGCACTGCTCTGCTAAAGAGGAAACATTAAGTATGTCCTGCTGGATGCCTCTGTAGAAAAAGCAGGTGTCTGAAGCTGAAAAGGTTTCTAAATACCCCGTCAGAGAAAGAACCTGCTATGAGCACAACCCTTGTTTGCTTGCATCCAGCTGTGGCTGACACTACCTGTGCTTGGTGTCACCAACTCACCCCCCTTTAGCAGTTCCTGCATCCACCATGCAGCAAAATAGAGCTGCTCTTTGGTCTTTGGCTTCAAATGACAGACACCATCTTGCTCCCCCCCGTGCCAAGGTCAGCTCCTGCCATATAGAGACCTTATTCCTGGTCTGAGCTTTTGTAGGGGCTTGCCTACAGTCCCTCATATCTGTTTCTCACAGAGATCCCCCATGAGCTGTAGCTTCTAGGCATGATGAATGCAGCAGTCACACTGGCTCCCTTCCCATTTCTTTTCCCCTGCAGACTAGAAAATGTCCCATTGGATCTCCCTGATGGTGCACCAGGGTTTCTTCTGGCTGTGGATTCCCCAGGCATTACACACTTGATCTGCCTTCTTTCAGCATGCTCTGTAACACATCCTGCTCCTTCAAATGAGTATCATGCCACCACTACATTATCAGCTTCTCAGTTTTACAATACAAATCCATAAAAGTCCACTTACCACAGTTATTTATCATCCCTGACTTGCTGCCAGTGTTTGTTCCACTTTGCTTTGCTATTTACAAGCTGCAGGACTGGACAGTCATCCAGCCACCATTCACACAAACTTTAAAAGCTCCATGGAAAGGACAAGGGTGTCCCAGCAGCCCAGGAGCAGGAAGGGATGGGACACAGCAGGTTGTGAGGAGCTGAGACCTCTCTGGTGAAACCCCCCCGCAGTCCTGATCCAGCTCTGGGGCAACAGCACAAGAGGGATGTGGAGCTGCTGGAGAGAGTCCAGAAGAGGCCATGGAGATGCTGCGAGGGCTGGAGCAGCTCTGCTCTGGAGCCAGGCTGAGAGAGCTGGGCTGGTTCAGCCTGGAGAAGAGAAGGCTCCTTAAGGGGAGACCTTAGAGCAGCTCCAGTGCCTAAAGGGGCTACAAGAAACCTGGAGAGGGGTTTTGGACAAGGGCCTGTAGGGACAGGACAAGGGGGAATGGCTTTAACCTGACAGAGGGGAGATTGAGATGCCTCCCCACACCTGGGCATCCCCCTGTAGTCCCCATGCCAGCCTGCTTGTGCCTGAGAACTGAGCCCAACTGCCTGAGAGCCATAGGCTCATCATCTCCTGCAGAGGGGAGGCCTCTCCAGAGCACTCTAATGTCAATCACATATACATGCAGCCACCACTGACACATGTATGAGGACCACATTTTCCTATTGAGTCTTCTCTTTGGGAAGGGTAGAAAGTAAGGCAGCAACAAGCGGCTAAAGACTCTCATTAAAGCCTCAAATCCAGCTTCTGCAGCATGCAAGTCACTTTGTCCTTTCTCTGCCGTGGTCAACATTACCTGGCCGGACAAAGATTACAAAGAGATCAGAACCGCTTCATGGCAGTGGAAAGGTGGCATCGTGGCTTTCAGTGGTTAAATGAGTGGCTAAATGCTCTGCACTGAAGTTCAGGAGTCCTAGATCAGCACGCTCCACAGGCAGTGGAAGCACACCTCAAACAGTAGCACAGGAATCAGACTGAGGAGCTCAGCGTCTTCCCTGGACCTACAGGTCAACTGCACACGAAAGCAGTTGTAAGCAAGGCAGCTGACTGTGCATGTCCTGTGGGCCAGCTGACGGTGCAACAATTGCACCTTCAGTTGGCCAAGCTAGACCAGGGCTCGAGTAAAATCACAGCTACAGCTATCCCATGGAGAGTCTCCAAGAGAGGGAGGAGTGGGAAAGAAAAGTGGAGCATCTTCAGAAATAAACTCTTACCTACATTAAGACAGGCTCTGCAAGGCACAAGCTTACACCAGGTCCCACTTCAGTGACTGACCAAAGAACAGCAGAATACCAGGAAATGCAAAAGAACTAACTCTGGCCAAAAATAGGCCCAGCTAATTAACAAAACCCTGTTAAAAGGGGCACCCGGCAGCAAGCATAGCCTTTCTTCTCAAAGCGATGGTCAATATTGACTGTCTCAACAGCCAGCCCTCAAGATCACCTCAACTTGAGCAACTGCTCAGCTGGTGAGACTCAAAAAATCTCTTTGTGCCCTACCCTGGTTTTCTTTCATAATGCTTTAATGCTGTGCAGTGTTAGAGAGCTCTGCCTTCCTTAACCACTGTAATAAATACATATCAATCTCTTTCAAGTTTGATAAATAGGGAAACTAAAAGCTTTGTCTGGATCTGCTTTTTCCATTCAATTAATACAACACAATACCAGAGCAATCAATTATTGAAGAGAAACACAAGCCAGAGCTTTCACAAACACACTACTCCAGTAGCAATTTATTACAAATTAATAGCATGATGCAATTCCTCCTGCATCAGGAGAGCTGGGAATCAGCTGCACTGTCAAGCTACACCAGCCACAAAGACTTCGGAGCTGCCATTCACTCCAGTGAATGAGTGCCAGCACTCCATTCATTAGCACAAATAAGCTGGAGGTGGGAGCAGGGATGCAAGGGAGCAAGAGGGATGGACAACTGACGGACAAACTGGAGTCACTTCTACTTTAAGGGGTTTCTGCCCATGAAACAACATGTTTTGTAGAGGAATAATCGGTTTTTGCACATCTTTCAGATGTGCCAGAACTCAAAAGCATGCTCAGTGTGCAGGGCTGGCTACACTGCACATGCTCATCACTGCATGAAAGCAATGCCGAAGTTGAAGATAAGCAG
Organism: Pezoporus wallicus; assembly: GCF_028554395.1. Classification (NCBI taxonomy): domain Eukaryota; kingdom Metazoa; phylum Chordata; class Aves; order Psittaciformes; family Psittacidae; genus Pezoporus; species Pezoporus wallicus. The sequence goes on along the minus strand of NW_026637828.1, from coordinate 1,924,265 downwards.
AGTTTATCAATATGCAGAATTTACCAGTATGCAAGTATGATAATTCATATTTGCATGTTTAAAATGACACCTGCTCAGCAGGAAGCTTCCAATGTTTTGCACATGCTGCCCTTAACAACAGGTTTTCCCCAAAATGACCTTCTAAGACTCGTATTAGAGATGAATCCCACAATAAAAATACATTTCTGCTTCAGCAAAGCAGTTCAAATGCCAACCAGCCAGAAAGATACTTCACATTTCACCAAGCTATTGCTCTGGAAGTACTCACAACAACCACCTCAAAAGCCACATGGGAATTGCCACAGGCATGTCAGTGAGTTCAAAGCTCTTATTTAATGTGCTTCTTGCTAGAAATCATCTGAGCACACTGATCCTCCAAATGGATGGAGTAAAGGCAAATGCATCAGTCCTTAGCACTGGGAAGATGTTACACTGCAGCAGACTGATATCTCCAGCAGCGTGCCAGACAAGCAAGCAATCAATCTCCCCCCACCCCAAAACCACAGGGGAGAGCAGACACCAAACCAAAACCAATCTTCCCTTGATGGCTTTTCCTGTTTCCAATACACACCGAGGAAGGAACTTCCCCGATAAACAGGAAGACACACCGCCACCATTACTGTTTTCAACTCCATCAGCAAACACATCCAATCTCTGCCCCTGCCCCTCTGTCCAACACAGAGGAGTGACTTTCAGGACACCAAACCCAGCTTGTTTTCACCAAGTGACCTCTCAGCTCCGTTACCCCATGGTGTGAAATGTGGTGCCCTCCTGCCCTCGCCCGCAGCACAGCAGCAAACTCACCTCCATTTCTGATCGCTCGGATCCCCCGATGGAAATCTTCAAAGCTGATGACTCCAAGTCCGCTCGGATCAAGGTACTTTGTTAGGTCCTTTACCTGCAACCACAAAATCAGCGTTACCCACAGAGCCCTTTGGGGAAATAGCATCTTCCATCAAGCAACACCTTGTAACCCATTTTTCCTCCTCCCAGGAAAAAGATTTGAGACTGAACTTCTTACGCTGACACCAAACTGTGGCTGTTCTCGCAGGGACCATTAGTAATCACTACAAAGGGTTAATCAGGACTTGGCTGGAGCTGAAAATGTTGCTTAATCTTGAAACATAGGTTAGGGCACTATTTCTTGCAAAGTGGTCCTGCTCTGCCAGGGATTTGTTTATCTCCATGGTTTTTAAGAGGCCCTATCTTAATTGGGAAAACTCAGTAATAGGCTGCCCAGTAGGAGGGCCCTGTTAAGAGGATTCAGTGATAATGAACTGCTCCACGTTACAAATTCAGGCCATCTAATTGAAACATTTTCACAATTAGACAATGCCCAAGGGGGACAGAATCACGTCAGCAGGATTAGGATGCAGTGCTGGAGCAGGCATGCACATGGAGAAAGGGCCACTCACAAGATCTGGACCTAGCAAGGATGATCTGGGCTATTCAGATGGAACAAGTTATAGTTTGAGGGCAAAACTGTGGCCATTCCTCACAGCCCAAAGTCTTCAAACAAGTGCATTTGGTTCTGTCCTTCCAGGCTGCCACAAGCAGAAAACCCTTTACACTGCTGATGCTTCTCAAGCTGGGACAATCAGGCATTTTTCCCTGCTTTTAAAAGATCCAACCTTCATTTTAAGAGATATTGAGGCACATTTGTCTATTTGACAGCCACATCCTGCAGCTGAGAAACAAACCCAGGAGGGAGTGTGTGCAAGAGGTGAAAGAAGGAATTGCACAATCAGCTCCACAATTAGCTCTGTACTCCAAAGCTGCCCACACCCTGCTCAACACAGGGACTACTCTTGCTCCTCCGGAGCTGATGCACTGGAGGAAGTCTGCAGGCAACCTGCAGTGAGGGATTTGTTCAGCTCTCATGAGCACAACCTTCTGTTGCCTTTTGTCTCACCCAGGTGATCTCTTGGTTTTGGTTTGTTCTTGGGGGAAGAAGCTGGTGAATCACCAAACATCTTCCAGGGAAGGAAACCTCACATCTAAAAAGGGACTTAACACTGGAGGGTGCGGAGGACAGGCATGGGGCTCGGAGCTACCTCATTATGCACACCAGCAGCAGGGCTGCTTTCTGTTTATTTTCCTAAACCCAGGTATGTGCTTATGCAGGAAACTCACATTCACAGCATGCTCAGAGACATTCACCTGCGCCTCCATGGAATTCTAGCATGTCTGGGGGAGGCAGGAGGTGTCTCTGCTTCAGACATCCCACCTCCCTGCAGCAGTGGCAAGTTTGCTGCCAGCAAGAAGGAAACCACAGTGCTGAGACCACAAAAACTCAACTGTACCTCTACAGGGTTGCCATGAGAGAATCCCCAAGCCCCAGCACAGCACAGGCTTACCCACCTGCCAGGTTGCTCCATCATGAACAGGGAGAAGCCAACACACAAGCACCTTTCCCACTTTTCTGGGGCAGTTTTGGTAGGTAACAAAACTGCTGAACTCACACAGCAGGTATCAACTGGGATGAGTCAGGCTTCTTGCATGTTAAACAAAGGTATTTTAGACTAATAAAACAACTCCGAGTGTGTCACTTCCAGTTTGTGCATCTGGCAGCTTCTTTCAAGTTCAAAAGCTGTAGCTTAATTTGTTATCTGTGTATACAGATAACAGAAATGCAAGTGACATTTAATCAGCCTATCAGCGATTATCATAACACACTCCAGTTTCTGCAACGATCCAGCTACGGTGACGCATGGGACATGCCAGGCAGGGCTGCTCACAGTGCTAGCAGCTTCTCAGGGACAAGCTGGGTTTCAAGCCCTTGTGTCAATCAGTACCCTAGCAAAGCACTGCTCCCGCACTGGTGCTTGTGCAAGAGACAGAGCAGCCACACAGGTATTTTGCTTATGCAAAAGAGCCACCATGTATTTACACTGAGCTGTGGGCAGGAGGAAATGAGGGGAAGTGTTCTTAAAACTTCACAACCCTGACATTACAGATGGAAACAAAAGCTACTGGGAAGCTCGAGCCCATGGTAGCATGCCTGTGCTGATCCAAACCTGCCTGTATCTGCTGTGCAGGCTTAAAAAGAACTCCAGCCAGCCTCTGCTCTCCCAGGACAGCTTCTCATGGGGGCTGGGAGGACTGGACAGGTACTGTTGGTGTTAATCATAGAATCACAGGCTGGTTCGAGGTGGACACAACCTTAAAGCTCATCCAGTCCCACCCCCCTGCCACAGGCAGGGACACCTTCCACTAGATCAGGTTGCTCCAAGCCCCGTCCAACCTGGCCTTGAACACTGCCAGGGATGGGGCAGCCACAGCTTCTCTGGGCACCCTGTGCCAATGTCTCCAATTTTAATGATGTTCGGTGCTCCCTCTCCTGCCCCCATCCTTTGTGAAGAAGGCCAGAACTGCACATGCTATTCAAGACACATCAAGACCTTGAGCAATGCCAAACAGAGGTCCTGGGTGTTACTGATACTCCTTGTCTTGTTCACAGCAAGCTGTCATGGCACTGAGCCACCCACACTGGAGCGGTCCCCAACAGCCCCAGCATCTCAGTCCTAGGTTCCAACTGTCAGTTTTCCCCATTTATTCATGTTGATGATAAACAGACCACCTTATTAGGACAGCTGGGAAAAACCCCAAGCACGGCAGCTCAAACTGCTTTAGATTAGCAAACCTTAGCAACTCTGAAGTCATGGATTTGTTGGGTTTAGCTGAAGGCTAATCTGCCAGCATGGAGCAGCTAACACCACACTCCTATTAGCACAGAAGCAAAAGTTAATATCATACCAAACTGCAACATTAAGGTAAAAACAAGCAGATACAAGCCACAGTCACAGGGAGGTTCCTCCATCTGGCCAGCAATAAATATTCAAAATCAACATTTCATTTATGCGTGTTTGTAGCTGGTTACAAACTCTTTATGTGTTCGAAACTGGTTAAAAACTCTTCTTGAAGAAGGGGCATCTAGAAATACAGAGCATTAAGGAGTCACAGAGGACGATGTGATTTAAATAGCCAATTTAAATCCTGGTGGAAAGCAAGAAGTTAAAACTACCTGAAGTTACTCTGTCTTAGGCTGGACAAGGACAGAAGCCTGCAGAAGAAGGACTGGTGGTGAGGTGCCCACCCTGGTGCTAGGGATGAGGCACAGAATGAGCTCCTGCCATAGGTCCCTAAGGGATTTCTCCTGCTGAGGGACATGGAGAGGGAAGCAGATTGGGGAGGAGGAGGAGGTCATCCGGCTTTTCAGCAACGGAACAGGAACCACTCACTGCACCAACCACATTACCACGTCTCCTTCAGTATTAAACAGCTCTGCACGCCTTGCCTTCCAAACCAGCAGGATCTGCTGTCAGCCACCACCCACCTCCCACCACCTCCCCTGACCGAGCCGCCTCCGAGCGCAGGGTCGGCACCACACCGTGCTGCTGTGCCACCTGCCAAGGCTCACAGCCACGCGGGGCACAAAGAGCTTCCCTGCTTCGACGCAGTGAAATCCCCTCACCGAGGGATCTCAGGCTTCAGCGAAGGCAAAGGCAACTCCAAAACCAGATGAACACAAAGGCTTGGCAGCCACTCCATGGAAGCTTCCCAGGAGGCGCGGGACTCCCCAGCTGCGCATGGCCCTGCTAGGCAGGCAGGAGGAAAAGGAAGCCCAGGCCTTTTCTCTACTCTTACGGATGCTCCATGTCTGTAGCACACAACATACGGATTCAACAGAACAAGATATACCCTGTGCCTGTATTAAGTGCTGTTGACCGGCCAGCAAAAACCTCCCTGTAACCCCTGAGCCCGCCAGAAGTTCTCCTTCATATTCTGGCAGAGCCTAGGCTGAAACAGCTTCCAGAAAGAAATTCTTCTGAGGGGTGAAATGAGGGTGGGAGATTTCTAGTGGTCACAGCAGTCAGGCACCCACAAGGAAGAGCCAGTGGAGCTCGGCTCCTACAGCCCTATGGTATCTCACAGAGATGATGCTTCCAGCCTAGCCATGACCAGGGCTACGTCCTGCCCTCCACACAAGCTACTTATTTGATGAAGACAGAGTAGTAAGTCAGCATTTCAGCACTGCTTTGCTTTACATGGACTCTGGAAGCAAATCCAAAGGAGACAAAAAGGAGGAATCAATACTGACAACGTATTCCTGATTAATATCCCCAAACACTCGAGGCAGGCAGCAAGTTCCCACTGTAACCAGTGCACCTGCAGTCTCACACATGCTGCAGTAAGCAAAGACAGATGCTTGTGCCTTGAAGTTGGTCCCTCCTTCCCTTGGAAAAGGTTTGACATGTCGTCTCAGTATTCAGAGTAATAGGACAAGCGCCAAGGTAAGTCACGGAAAAATAAGCCAGGGTGAAAAACTGGTCTGCTTAACAGATGATTTACACTCTCAGGCCCCCAAAGGAACCCACCACATGGATTATGTGCAAAAAGAACCCAGGGAGTTGTTTGAAAGACAAACAGACCTGTCCAGGTAAGGCACACCTTGCTAGACACTTACCCAGGGTCTGGTTCAACTGGGCACCATGCTTGGTGTGTTTCGGCCACTTGAGCAATCAACAAGGACAGACCAGTCTAGCCAGGAAAAAGCTTACAAAGCCAGTAAGACCATTCCAGATGCTGCCTGGGTGACACAGCATGCTCATTGCTGGCTGGGCCTTGATTTTAGCCCAAACCATCAGAGGAACCGTTAACACAACCACCCAAAAATGACCTTCCCAGGCTGAACTTGCTGACCTGATGGCAGCAGCCTGTGCTGGCTGGGGACTGATGCAAGAAACTACTTATAAGTAGCTCAAAACACAATCGCATATCACTTTTTAAAACCTGTTTCTACAGAAAGGCTAAGGTTTGGCCTAAAGAGTAAACGCTGAGACACTTAAACCAGAGCTTTGAAAGCAACCGCTCAGCAATTCCAGCAATTCCGTGGTGGGCAGAGAAAACGCATGGTTTCACATGTACATCCTTGAGCCCCTGGCACCTACACAGCTCCCCCTCGCAAATCCGCGCCAGGCCCGTGCACTTCTTGCCCCCACCTCTTCCCAAACTATTTATCAATAGAAATTTCTCTCTGCTGAACAGAATACTACAGGAGACTGACACGATTAAGGACCTTACCCTTGTCTCTTCCCCTCCAGAAGGAATGGGAGCTTTCATGGTCAAGTACAAACACAGAGCAAGGCAGGACCAGGCAAGAAAGCAGGGTCCACACTCAACAAGCTGCAGCTTCAGCTTCTGAAGGACCAGTCTCCACCTTTGAGGAAAGTCTATGGAGGGAAAGCTGCTACCCCTCTGATAGGCAAGGGCTGTGGGGATGACACACTGGGGGAAGAGACTAACCACACCTTTTCACCATCACCATTGTCAGGCCAGAAAGGTTTCCAAAACACTGATGGAGCTGTTTAATCAGCTTTGCATGACCAAGCACAGTGCACACGGACATGGTTCCCCACATCTGGATGTCTGGCTCGGACACTGGCTCTGAAGTAGTACAAACAAAAAAGAAAACTTTGCTTTTCCTCTAATGCTGAGGTTTTTTTATCAGCCCCTAGTTATATCCTCCAGCACTCCCCTTTGCTGCCTGCATGCTCTGCTGCTTGGGTCTCTGCTGGCCTTGGTGAAAGGCTCCACTCTATGTCAAACACACCCCAAGCCAGCTGTTATCTTCTGTTTGGCTTTAAAAACGGCTGCTCAAACCACCCCTTGGCTTGTAGGAGGTTTACAAGGGCCTGTTTGCAGACAGCCTGCTGTGTCCAGCAGTACCAGGTTTGTCTACTTCGTGCTGCCACTAAGAAGGGACTTGCAAGCAAAACAGAGGATCAAAATCATCCTAAAATCCAGTGGGTGCTGGATTTTTAAACATAGGGAAGTTATTTACACTTAATAACCAGGTCCAGACCAATTCTGGGTCCACAAAGCCTGCTTGACTGCAACACGACATGACAAACCTCTTGCATGACTTTGACTATACAATTCTGTCTGCAAGAAGCTCAGATCTGCTCTGAGCATCTTTTATCTTTGGGGGGAGAACAGTATCATAATCCACACACCCCTGAACTGAAATGAAGAGAAAGCCAAATGCCACATTGTCGTAACAGCCAGCTAAAGGGGATTTTTAGCTAGCAATATAGAGTGCAGGAGAGGGCTCACACCAGATGCTCCTCTCTTTATGTTGAGACAGATCTTTGGCCTGAAGTGGATACTGGAATTTAAGAGACCTAGCACATGGAATGTGAAAATCTCATGGTTATTATGCAAAGATGGATGGATGCAGCATCTCTACCTTCTGCACTTGACTGAAGGGTATGAGCCAACGTACTCCTTTGTTTTTAAAAACCCAATTTGTCTCTCAAGGGCTAAACCCCTTCAAGGAAAAAAAAAAAAATTTAAATGCTAATTACAGAAGCCAGCTTCTTTGTATTTTTTAATCTTCAGGAAACATGCTGGAACTGCTGAACCTTCTGCAGCCAAATTCCGGAGCAGCATGCAACTTCCCAAAGACACAGCAGTCCCTATACAGCCATTCTCTTTAGGTCATGCAGTCGCTCAATCAATGGGTTGCAATGTGATCAGCTGAAATGAATTGACCCTGTTAATGCAGCATTTGTCTGGGGTAAGACCACATCCATCCCCCCGCTTCATCAGCATAAACAAGCAGGCCAAGTGGAAGGCTGAGAACTTGGGATTGCACTGGCTCCAGCAATGTATATAGGAACCGGCTCCGTAATTCCTTAAAGGATCTGGCACTCCAGAAAGCAGGAAGAACCTCAGAGCAAGTGTCTGTTCTGCTGCAATTACACCTCATTAACTAACCTTTGAAATACCCTCAAGGGGCAGATCTCATTACAGGCAGAAGCAGTGGGCAATTGTGAGTAAGTGGTGCAAGAGCCACGTTATTTATTGCGCAAGTGGCAGCACTTATCCAGGGCTGCTGTGAGTGTGCCCCTCTCTGAGCCTTTTCTGAGCTCTCTGACCTCCAGGAGGAGATCAGTCTGGCCAAGTCTCTCTTTAAAGGGCCACCATAAGCAACACCCCAAGATGATGCTTTCTGCAATGTCCCTCCCTAATCTTGCGCAGACATCAGTTCACTTCTCCTTATTGTCACTTCAGTCCCAGAAGCTTTGAACACTGCAGGGCCTTCCACTATCAGCCTAATACCTGAAATAAAAAATTGAGACATCTCTCGGAGGAGACAAAGAGGAAGATTCAGCCTGGTTAATCTCAACTTTTTCTGCTACAGAAGAAATAATCAAACCTATTGTTTAAGGCAAATCAGGGAATAATACTCCACCAGCCTGCAGTATTTTAAGAACCGGAATGGCAGAGGGATCACCTACAAACCAAGGGAGAGAAGGCCCAGCAGCTCAGTCATTTCCTTTGATCACTTTGATAGCTTCCAGTTCAAAGCAAGCTCCCATTTTTCCCTACCTGCCCAGGAAGACGATATCCTCACCCTTCAACACATCCACCTGCCTACCAAATCCTCCTCCCCCCTTCAACACATCCACCTGCTTACCAAATCCTCCTCCCTCCTGTTTATCCAGGAGAAAGCTGCTCAGCACACCATCTACCTCTGATGCATGTCACCTACTCAGGCAGTTTCTACACCAGTCTCACATTCAGGTGACTTCAGCCCTGAACCATGAGTCACACTGCCACTCACCAGCCTGCCCCAGGGTCAGTCCAGGCACAGGAAATACCAGAGCAGAGATGTGGATACATAACAATCAGGAGAGAATTCTGTCCCCGGCAAACTATCACTTTCCCGTTGTGGAAAGGGAAGGAAGAGGTCTCATGTCAATTATGAGCCCCAAGCTGATGCAGAGGAGCAAATCTGCCTTGCCTCCCTCCCAAAGCAGCTGCCAGAACACCACATGCATCAGGAGCAAAGGAAAAGGCTTTCCTTTAAACACTCAAAATTCAACAGGAAGAAGAAAGAGAAGCCAGAATATGCTTTAAAGAGCTGGCAGCCAAAAAAGCCTGAGGACGCATATCCTTCCTGCCCAGCCCCACAAGAAACCAGAACAAATCACTGCTTCCAGCCAGGCCCTCAGTGCACAGCATGGAGCCAAACTGCAGGAGGTCTTCACCACCCCAAATCCCTCACTCAGCAGTTCTGTTTTTTTTTTTTTATCTGCTGGTAGAAATTCTTCTGGTCTGACCCACATAACAGACCTGAGCACAGGACCTTTTGGAGTAACCCTACTAGCTCCAAGGCTTGCCTTTGAGCAGCAGCATACCTCTACACTCACCACAGCATCAGGAGCTTTGTCACATTTTCAAGCGTGCCCTCCAAGATCAAGTATGGCTATTTCCAAATTGTCCATCCACTGTTGTCTCTGAAGCATAGAAATGTATTTAAAGAAACACCTTCAAGGATGTTTTGGAAACATTAAGAGGAACGTGAGTTACACTGAAATGGTTTTATCCAGGTCTAATTGTGTTTGTCTCAACTGCTCCAGATTTCCTGTCGCTACCTAAGTGCTCAAAGGCTTCCAGCCGCAACACTCTACTACAGACATATTCATTTGCTTAGTGAAACTTGAAAAGTGCTCTTCCTCCACCCTCCAGAACATGACAAGCTTTGTTTCTAGTTTTTGTTCCTCTAATGACAGGGGAAACCTGTTCTCACCCTTCCAAACACACAGCTCAGAGGCAGGAGACTGCGCTGAAGGAAAGGTTTAGTCAGCGCTCAGTTACTTCTTACATAAAGCACATGCATTGATGTAGGCTGGAGCCACCCTCGGGGGGAAGAGCCAGGCACCACAACCGGGCAGAAACCGGGCAGGATTTAAGGGCTGATCCGACCAGACAGAAAGCAGCTCCACAGAACGCACCAGACGGTCACACGCTGAGGACCAGAGTTTTAAGATGCTGAGCATTTTGCAGCTCCTAGTCTAGTTTTGCGTAAAGTCCACTGCAACACATGCAGGTATGTCTGCAATGGGGGCTCTCTGGTTACAGCTCAGATTCTCCAGGCTTATAAAACCAAGACTGCAGCTTCTGCTTCTCTCTTCTCCCAGCCAGGTGAGAAGCCCCTATGGAACATCCCAGAATAAAATAAGTCTTCAGATAGAAGATTTATCAACTCACCCTCTCCAAAACTTGATGTATTGTGCTACAATCTCTGTAACGAGCTCATAACAACACGAATAGGAGAAGCCTCTTACTGCCAATGCACAAACCAGAAAACCGTAAGAGCAGGGGCAGTGAGCTGCATCTCTCAACTTGCAAATTTTGGGAATCTGGTGAGCACAACAAGCCTCTCAGCTGCAGAGGTGAAGCCCAGGTGAGTGCAAGACACGAGCCTGTCCCCAACCAGGCAGCTAAATACTAGAGAGCCAAGTGTAAGAGAGCCCCCTGCCCTTCCCCAGCCAGGCTGAGCCTGCCACACTGTCACAACTAAGTTTACTGTAACACAAACTAGCGTGATCCAGAGCCCAGCAAAGCAGAAAGACTCATTTCCTCTTTAGAACTGCTTCAAGTTATTCCCCTCCTTTTGGGAACTCTTCCCACAGCCCTCAGAAAGTGCTGTTTGTGCAGAGACAAGTACACAAAGCAGACATGCCAGAGGTGGGGAAGCCCACAGCAGGTTCTAGGTGCTGAGGTAGGTCCTCAGAAAAAGGAAGAGGAGGCTGAGATGCCATGTACAGCGTGGAAAACCCAGGACTTCAGAGTGGGATTGCAAGCACTGGCTGTACAAGCTTCACCACAACACACACACCCCCCCCCCCCCACCATGGTGATGTTAATGCTTCTCCAGTGCCCACCACGCGCCCAGCACCATCAGCTCCTCCAAGCAGAGGAGCAGGAAGAGGTCTGGATTCTGCTCCCCACACTCCACCATGGCTTTGCAGGTCTCTGCGGGTCTGGCAGCCAAGTCACCTTTCACCAGGTACCTGCCTCCATGCTCCAGGCTTTCAGTTCTACCTCTGCTACCTTCATCCCTCCTTCATCCACTACACCCCTGACAAGGCACCACCAAGGGATGGATGCTCCATCGAGCCTGAGGAGTGCTGCACAACGTCCAAGAGTCAGTTCCCTGCTGCACACAAAGGTCCCCAGCATCCCCTGATACACACCAAAGTCTCCAGCACCTCCCTTGGACCTTTCAGGGCAAGCAGTCTCCCACAAGCTTTGCTTCTGCTCTTTGCATCCTTTCACTGCGCTCCTGCCAGCACAGCAGGCCCACAGCTCCAAGCAGTCAGGACAGGGATTAGCTAGCTGCTGCATCCATTTAGCAGGCATAGGACGAAAACTTCCACAAGGATATCCAGATTTTTTTTCAACGTATAATCTCCGCATGCAGTGGGATGGGTGAAGACCTGCCACTGCCCTGGCAGAAAATCAGGAATATGGCCATGCAGAGGGGAGGGAACAGATGCCTCTGGAGCCAAAGGTAGTGGCAGAGGCCACCGAGTCCTGATCAGCTTTTAAAGCCAAGGTAGAGCTTAACATTACTTCCCCATTCGAAGAGCTTCCCTTTCGGCACAGCTACACTCTCCCTGAGCAGGAGGCGGTCCCAGGAGCAGCCCCATATCCCGTGCCGTGCTCAGCACCGCGGAGCAGCCATGTGGCACAGCAGCGCTCTGCCCTGCCCTTGACAGCTTCTGCTCTCTAAACCTGATGGATGGTCTGGGCTCCTTTTACCCCTGACCACTTTGCTCGAGTCCCGGTTCCTACTGGACTCTGGCACATGGATTTTCCACAGGGCTGTCGGCAGCCCGCTCCGCCGAGTCACGCCGGATTATGCAGCTCCCAGCACCAGGTCCTCTCCCTCTGGATTTACTCCTTCTTGGGAGAGAAGAGTAAGCAGGAACAGCCCGTCAGTCTGCAAGCTGAAAACCCCTTCCAGTAGCAGTGACTCAAGCACATTGTGACACTGCTGGTATTCGACCATGGGATGTTGGAGCAGAGGGAACAGGAGCTCTTCTTTCCGACAACCTATAATGCATTACTAAAACCCAATGAAATGGGAGCCTAGCAGGCTGCTTACAGCATAACCCGACAGAGGGACATTCAGCCTGCAAAGCCTGGCCACCAGCTGTAACAATCCCTTGTAACACAGGCAGCAGAGCTGCTTTTCCCATAGAACATCATGGGGCATCACCAGGGCTGTCACCCACTCGACCTCAGTGGCTTCTGCAGTGCTGGGGCTACACTGGAGCCAGGACCCACATAGGCAACGCCAGAATGGGTGTCATTTAAGCAAGCACTCACATCTGCATCTAATACCACTGCCAAGATTGATTGCTCCGGCTTAATTACGCATCAAATAAGGTAACACTCGCTGAGCAAATTCAGCAGCTCAGTGTCACTGGTGTTTCCTTCTATTAAAAGGGGTTTTGCTGTTACAATATGAGGAGCCCAAAAGGCAGAAGCAGTGCTCGGAGCATGCCAAGCACCATGCAGCCTCCAGGCATTTCTCTGCTTTCAGACCTGTTTTCTCCCTGGACAGGGAAGAGTACCTGACCAAAACTAGGGCTAATCAGGCAGCAGGATGTTCCCAGCGACATAGCAGCAGCAGTGGAGCCCATCTCAGACCCACAGCTCAACAGGGCTCCCACCTCCATTGAGGAAGCCCCAGCCCCAAAACCACAACAGTGGTGCAGGTCTCCAGTAGAGACTCTACAGAGAAGGGGAAACCTTATCATGAACTAAAGTTTGGGAATAAGAGATGACTTGTCCAACTTGGAGCAGCGCAGAAAGCCCAAGCTGGCATTTCCACTGCCCCATTACATCTTCAGGGATATTCCTTGGTTTCCCCAAACAAGGTTCATGTCAGGTACCACTGATATTAGCTGTGACCTACCCTACTCGTATGGAAGATGAGCTGCTTTTGAGCCTGTGGGTGTCTTCCTGCTATCAAGCAGAAACACACAAAGATATTAAGAAGCTATTAAGTGATTTTTCAGCTTTATGAAACCCACGATGTCTCTCCCACTGTGCTTGACGGAATTCCTGTCTCCACTGGGAAGCCTCAGACCTGGACCTCCAGCTCAGCAGCAGCAGGGGCAAGCACCAGCCTTCAGCATCGTGCCACTCGTGCTTTACCATCATCATGCAACCTGGCCATGCGTGGACCTGCCTCCACCTGCATCATGCACAGGCCAGCGCAGCCACTGCCACCAGCAGCACTACAGTACAGCTCAGCACTGACCTCCTCCAGGCAGAAGCATCCTGTCAAAGATTAGTTTGAGAAGAATGAAAGACACAATGCTTTTATGGTGGACAATGAAGGCTTTGGGGGTGTCTGCTGGACTTGAAGCACCACAGTGGTACAACTGTCTTGCAGACTTGGTTTGGCTGGTTAAGTGAGCAGCTGCAGTGCAGATGTTCCCAAAAAGCACCATCAGGAGAACATCAGGAGAACAGCTCCAGAAAGCTTAGCACAGCACTGGGAACACACACTGTAGTCCAAGAGGAGGTAAAAATGCTTCTGGCATGTGGGAGCCATGCAAAAGTCACTGGAACTACAAAATGCACAATTCCCCAAGGACACAGGCACATTTCACAACGTGAACACAGTAGCAAGACCTCAAATCACCACCTAATCCTACTCATCTCATGACAGCTCATGGTCAGACCTGATGAGTCAGATGGCACTTTAAGCTTCAAGTTGTTGGAGCTCGCTTTCTGCCATGTCACACAGTATCACACTATGCTAGAGATTGGAAGGGACCTCGAAAGATCATCTAGTCCAATCCCCCTGTCCTTACCAGCACCGTGCTCCCCAACCACAGCACACCAGATACAATGAACCACTGGTGAAGCCCTGCTGCTGCTATGGAGAAGCTCACCAAAACCAGCCTGGCAGGATTTTAGTTGCATTCTCCATGGGTGTCCAACTTATGCAAACAAGCAGAGGGAAAGGCTGGCATTGCCCAATCCAAGCTCACATGGAGGAACCAGTCACAGAATCCCAGACTGGTTTGGGCTGGAAGAGACCTTAAAGCTCACGGACAGGGACACCTTCCACTAGACCAGGTTGCTCCAAGCCCCGTCCAACCCGGCTTTGAACACTGCCAGGGATGGGGCAGCCACATCAAAGGACTAGGAAGGCTGCCCTATGAGGGAGGGCTGAGAGCTGGGTTTGTTCATTCCACTGACTGCTCCCACAGGGCCTGTACCAGTGGCTTTCAGGGCTGGGAACCCATTGTCCCAAGAGAGAGGGGAAGGCAAGGGTGGCCCAGTGAAGCAGCTCACACTGCCCAAGCAGGGCCGGAGCCCACAGCTAATGGGAAACCATTTGTTTTGCAAAAAATCAAAAGCCATAAAGAAAGAAAAGAAGGTGCTGGGCTCCGAGTGGATCTCATCTGACAACGAGCAGCATACCAAAGTCAAAGCAAGAATAAAACAGAAAAATTCTGTAGGCAATCGTTGTAATGACTGTCAATTACTGGCTGCATTGAGTTCCACCATGATCCAAGCGACTCTTGATATGCTCTGGGAGCCTTCATTGTAAGCAATACCAGGTCAAAACCACTCCGAAAGAGCTGAATCACTGTGTTGTGGTGCAGTACCATATTCCAGTTGGCTAATTACGATGACCCCAATCCAACCATTATTAGTCAGAAAATACCTCCTGCTCCTGAGAAGGGAGAACCTCCTGTGAATCAATCTGTATCTTATGGAGACCAGCCCCACACCAGGGGGCAAACATTAAGCAAAACTTCAGAAGCATTTTTATTGCTTAAACCCCCCAGCTGCAGGAAAAAGCCTTTGCAAGCATTTTTAACAAATAACTACACATACACACACCGAGAGCCTTTAGAGGGGTCCATTTCCCCTGCCATGGCTCCTGACCCAGCCTTTGGCAGCACTCGCCCAGCACAAACTGCCCTCACAGCTGGGAAGTGCCACATCCATACCCTGCTTCCCTGGAAATCCCAGGTTTGTCCCTTTGCTCCCAGCATTTGCCAACTCTGCAAAGGTCGAACTGATGCTTTTTCTTTCTCCTGGGTGATGGAGAGGGGAGAATGTTTCTTTATTTGCAGAAATGATCTCACAGTCCAGAGGAGCACATCTAACTTGTACCAAAGCCTGTAATTAAAATACATCAGCAATAGCTGTATTCTCAACGTGAAGGAGAGAGGAAGAACAAAAGGGTTTCTTAAATAAACTGGTAGCTGGGATAAAATTACCCTCCCAGCCCGTGCAGACAAACCGTGCCTTTGAGTATTCACAGTCCTGCCAGGCTGCATCCAGAGGGATAAGCCATCGATCTGATTATGGCCGCAAGCATCATCGGAAAGATCTGTTTGTGGTATGAGACGCTCCAAACCCTTCCCAGCCATTCCGGGAAGGAATGCCTTCAAGAAGCTCAGAGCCAAAACTTAGCAGGAAAAGGAAAAACCCGGGAGCACAGAAATCATCTCTTTATAGGAGTCTTTGAGACATTTACAAACGAATAAACTTTGCAAATTCCATTTTCAGCTGAGCAGCAGCCACCCTGCCCAAAATACACCGCATGCAATACGTTGCCTTGGGAGCGTTTTCCCCCCCAAGGGAAAAAGAAAAGCTTCCATCCTCAAGCTCCCGCAGAATACGGATGTGTTATTAGTGACAATAAACCACCCTTTGAAGGGGGAGGAGGACAGAAGCAGCCAAGCTGCGGCTGCACCCGGCCAAACCAGCCCAGGCTGCAAGGTGAGGATGGGCCAGGAACCAGCAAAAGGAATAGCAGCTCCACCGGGAATTCCTGCGGTGAAGAGCTGGGCTCTCGGTCAAAACAAGCAAAATATTTCAGATGCGTTCCTCTCCCAAAACACGCGCTGTGTCCACAGGCATGCTCACCCTCGCACACCCACAGCACTGCCCTGCTGCAAGCCCAGCTCTGCTCCCAATGGGATGGTTTGGGTTGCAAGGGACCTTAAAGCTCCTCCAGTCCCAACCCCCTGCCACGGGCAGGGACACCTTTCACTAGACCAGGTTGCTCCAAGCCCCGTCCAGCCTGGCCTTGAACACTGCCAGGGATGGGGCAGCCACAGCTTCTCTGGGCACCCTGTGCCAGCTCCTCAGCACCCTCCCAGGGAAGAACTTCTGCCTAAGAGCTCATCTCAGTCTCCCCTCTGTCAGGTTAAAGCCATTCCCCCTTGGCCTGTCCCTGCAGGCCCTTGTCCAAAGCCCCTCTCCAGGTTTCTTGGAGCCTCTTTAGGCACTTGACCAGAGTGGACACCAAAGTTTAACAGCAGTTAAAACCCCTGTAATGTACAGCAGCAGCAGCAACACAGTTGGACATAATTTAAACTTTACTCACATTGACACAGCCTGCGAATCCATGCAGGATAATTTTAGAAATCTCTTTATAAGCAAAGCCAGCATTTCCTCTGCTCAAAGGGTGCAAGAGCCCTCCAAAATATAAATAAGAATTGAGGTTGCCTTATGACAGAGATCCAAACTGTTAGATTTCACAGGGAAGTGGGAGAAGACTGAGGGGAATAGGGAGGGTGTCCAAGATCAGATGCAATGTCAGCAACTCTGAGAGGACTACACTGGAGGTAAGAAGCATTTGAGCCAGGGTCTGTGCACAGTTCCCAAGGGATCCATCAGAGATGAGCTGGAAAAGCAAGCCTGAATTCACTGAGAAGGGGAAGGCACTAAAGAGCTGTGGTTTAAGAGTCATGGAATCCACTAGGTTGGAAAAGACCTTTAAGATCAAGTCCAACTAAAACTAAAGCCCAGGACTCTTTGCAGGTGCTGCCTGGAGCAATACCTGCTACTCCCAAAATGTGAGTTCTGCAGCACTCAGCTCAGGCTGGGCACTCACTCACTACAAGAAGCTGAAAAGGTGGTGGGAGGAAAGCACAACAAACCCGATCAAAAGCTGAATACGGAGATGAAGGCTTATAGTCAAGGACAGATACTGAAAGGATGTAAACGTTCAAGCAAGCAAAACAACTCACATTGAAATGAAGCTTGACCTGCTCATCAAGAGAAAAAATAAGGCTGAAGTTCTTGTGAGAGCACAGAGATGTTGTAGAGCTCGGGGTGCTTGAAAGTAAGTTACACAAACTCTGGGACTTCTACTTAGTGGAGCAGTGAGATCAAGCGGCGCAAGAGGCTCTTCCACCCCAGTTGTCTTCTAGAGCTAAAGAAGAACAAAACCAGGGAGGGAAACCCCGAGATGCCAGCAGCGCAGCCTCTGCTTATGCCTTAACAAACACTTGGCGCTCCTCTGCCCCAACCCTGCATTTCTAGAGCAACAATCTTGTGAGAAAAGGCTCTGCCTCTGTCACCAGTGGGACAGACACGGTGCAACCATACAACAGGTGAGACAAACCATCGATTTGCTGGTTTAAAAATCACTGTACAACAGCCTTACATTCTGTATAACCCACAGAACTGCAAGACACAACCCTCCTTGCTTTATGAGGCGACATGAAAGTTAAGTGTGCCTCTACTTCCCAACTCCCTGCCTAACCAACCTTACTGCAGGCTTTGGTACCAGCCAGAGGGATCCCCTTCATTGCTGCAGCATGCACAGAGCTCCAAGGGAGCATCCCTTCCTTGCTGGAGTGTGGCAATAAAGAGGAAGAAAAGGAGACGGCAAAAATGCCCCATCCCAGGCCGGGTGGATGGGGCTTGGAGCAACTTGGTCTAGTGGAAGGTGTCCCTGCCCATGGCAGGGGCTTGGAACTGGGTGAGCTTTAAGGTCCCTTCCAACCCAAACCAGTCTGGGATTCTGTGATTCTATGACAATACAACACCATTAGAAGCTGCCTCACATGCTACTCATGAGCGGTCCAGATGTTCCACATCCAAAGTCAAGTTGGCTTCAAGGCTTTTCTACCCCACATCTTGTTTACAAGTACAACAGGTCCTAGCAAGCTTTCCAAGCAGCACAATGGTCAGTGTCTACCAAACACCCCCATTACAGAGTGCTGGAGGACCTCCACATGGCTGTATCGTCCTTGCTCAAGCTCACCCCTATTTAGGGTGTCACCTCACTGCTGGGACCTGGGCATCATCCTTCCCATACACCTTTTACCATGGAGAGCCCCAGTCCCTATCAATTTTTATCACTTCGGAGAAGAACAAACCAGCTTTAGATTTCCATGCCTCGATCTCTTCTAGCCCATGCCAGCACTGCACCACCGATACATACCCCAGCCATGAAATGCCTTAAGGCAGTCTTTCAACTACTCAATCTACTTAATCAAAAAAACCCCAACCCAAATTCCAAATCAAGCCCCCCCCCGCCCCCGTTGCTCTACGCATTATTTTCATCATGCAAACTGAAAACCCCATCCTAAGGGATTCACAGTCATGTCATTTTTAGGGAATAAATGCCAGCTGGCCTCTTTCCTTTGACATTTAGCTAATAATTGTTTCAGCCAAGTAATCCGACAGCGCTGAGCTCAGTAGCCCATAAATGCTGCTGGTGTTTTACTGAACGCTAAGACAACACTTGCGGCTCTCCAACTCCCTGGTACATATGGTTACACACACATGAGCCTTCCTCAGCCCTCCAGCCCTCTTATGAACCAGCTGATGATTTGTGCTCTGCTTAAATGTAGCTTTCCACCCCACCACCACCGCATGCGTACCTTCCATGCACACACCCAGAAACAGGGAGGAAGGAGGCAGAAAGGAAGGAAGCAGGTACCTCCTTGATAGTAAGAGGGCTGGAATTTGCTTCTCATTAACAACTCCCAGCCAACTGCTACCCAACACCTTCTTGAGCCATCCAACCCAGGAACCTCTTTCAAGCTTCCCAGTTCCAGATGTACTGCAGCACCCTGAAGATTCCTTTTAGTTGCCTCAACATCATTTCACTGACCCAGTGACACTCCTATCCCTTAACTTTCACCCAAGGTGGGTTTCCATTTTCCAAAAGACCTCTTTTTGCCCCAAGTTACATCTGCTTAACACAAAACAGGTCAAGAAACTTCACCAGAACATCCCCCTTTATTACTCTGCATGTCTGCTGGGAGCTCACAGAGCCCACCACAACCCCCTCCTCCCTCACACTCAGTGTGCCCTCATGCTTATCTAAGCTGCAGGCTCCTAATAACCCCTCTTGCATGCAGAGGAAGCCCAAATATTACTTCTTCTCCATTGACGGGCTATGCAAAAGGAACCTGGCTGCACTCCCTAAGCTGCCTGTGTTACCTGTTGGCTCGGCTGCTGCCACATCACCCTCACTAGGGTGCTCAGCACTTGCTGTACAGAGACACAGTTGTTCTGCATGTTGGGAGTTAGTTATAAAAGCCTCTTGCTGGAGATAAATGCATCTAAAAAGCATAAAGTATTTCAGCAGAGACAGCGTCACTGGTAGCTGTGCTCAGCGGGAAGGAACAAGCCACTTCAGAGGGACAGCCAAGGTGAGGAGTCTACAGACAGCCACTGCTAAGTGGGGCCCACGCGAACAGGCAGCTCTTAGCAACACAAACCCTCCCTGGACATCCTGCTTCCCATGCACTTGGCCTTCTCCACATCAAGGGATAGGCGCACTGAGGCAAAGAGCCGCCTGGCCAGCTCCCACCATGCCCCAGAGCCACGGCCATCGCACCCGGGGTCCGTGAGCATCCATGGAGTGACACAACCTCGTGTTTTCTCTGCCAGCAAGAGCAAGGGGGGGAATGCAGGGAGCGCCTGGACCGCAGCAGGAAGATGCAAGTCAGAGGCTTTACACTGAATAAAGGTTCTCCCACCCAGCAGATGCAGCAGCACGCTGCTGAGATGATCTTGTAACACTCCCCGGTGCCATTACGCTACCTGGTTAACCACACGGTTAGGCGGTAAATGATCCACAGCAGGAATCTGGCAGAGAAGTTACACATCTGCACTTTATAGAGCTGTTTTCTATAAGAAATGCCTCTGTTTTATCTTTAAGAAGCATTTTCACTATGAGGACAGAGATGAAAAGCCCTTCCTCCACCAAAACACTCCTTCACACATGATGATTTGCTTTGTCATGCCACTTTAATACGTGCCCAGCAGCCTCAGCTGGAGAATTAAGGCAGATCTCCCGGGTGAGCACACAGGAACTTCCCAATACCTGCACGCATTAAAAGAGTAAATATTTTTTCTTGTAGAGACATCAGCATAGGCCAACAAACGGTGCACAAATCCATTCCCATTCCCTGGTATGCTGCTGGAGCTCGCTCCATTTTGGGTCATACCAGGCAGCTTCAAATTACATCACATCTGATCCGGTGCAAGGAAACACAAGCTCACCGTGATCGAAAGCAGCAGAAAGAAGGGGAAAAAACACAGACCCGGGATAAGCAAGGTAGCGCACACCCAGCGTGGGGACAGCAAGGCCACCCCGGGGGAAAGTAGCCGATCCCAAGATGCAGCTTCTGGTCCCTCAGACGCTGGAGCTGCTCACACCTCAATGTGGTACTGATGGAGAACAAAGAGAGGGGATGCGGGCGCACAGCAGCATCGCTGGGATGCTGCTCCAAGCGGATTGGGACCTGGAAAATCGGTTCTGTCCAGCTCCCTCCGTGCCTCCCGCACCCCTTGAAGCCCGCACATGCCCTTCACCGGGACACGGACACTGCTCTCCCTCATGACCCGCTCTCCCGAGGCTCGACGTGGTCACGAGCTGCCCCTCAGGCACACACGGGTCTACCGACGGCCCCAGGGAAGCTCCGCCGGGTTACACCAACCAGAGGCACAGCACCCGGTCCCCGGGTGGGCAGATGCGGGAGGCGGCCTTGCCCGCGCCGGGGCGGGCCCGGGACGGTGCCCGGTGGCGCGGCCTCACCTGCTCAGCACCGTAGGCCGTGGCGAATTGGATGAACTCCTCCACTCGCACGAAGCCGTCGCCATCGCTATCCAGGGCGTCGAAGACGGGGCGGAGGCGCGGCTCCTCCTCGGGCCGGGCCGGGGTCTCGTCGGGGCAGCCCCCCAGCTCCTGCGGGGACCACGGCGGTGGCCCCAGGGCGGGCTCAGCGGCCTCAGGTGCCCAGAGGCCCAGCTCCGGTTCTAGCTCTAGCTCCAGCTCCGGGCTCGGCCCGTCTCGCCACGGCCCCCGGGGGAACGGGGGCTCGGGCACGGCCGCCGGCGGATGCGGCTCCATTTTCATCGGCGGCGCTCAGCGCCCGCCGCCGCCCGCCCCGCCGCTGCTGCTGCCCGGCGGCCATGCCCCGCAGCCATCACCCGCTCACATCGCGGCCGCCCGGCGCGGCGCTCCCGGTACCGGGGCGGTGATGCCGATAGCTCCGCCCGCTCCCGGGCGCAAGGCTTTGTGCGAGCCGGCGCCGGCCCCTCCCGCAGCACCGCCACCGGGGACAGCCCTGCTCCACCCCGCCGCCACCAGGGACAGCCCCGCTCCGCCCGGCGGGAGGGGCGGCCCCGAGCGCCTGAGAACGCGGTTGCTCCCCGCGGTCAGGTGAGGAGGCGGCGGCGCCGAGAAACAACCCGCCCGCCCGCGCCGCCGCTCTACGGCAGCCCGCAGAGAACCCCCAGATCCGACCGGCACCGCCGCCGCAGCGGCGGCCAGTGGACGGTGACGTAACCCGCCTGCCTGTGCCGAGGCCCCGCCCACCCGCCCTGACGGCAGAGCGAGGCCGCGCTGGGGTCACGCCCCTTCCCTGCGTCCGGCGCGCGGGGCGCTTGCACGTGCTGCCCTTTCCCACCCCCGCGGGCACGGGGCACTGGCTGGGGGGGGGGGGGCCTGCGCACCCCTCTGCAGGGGGTAACCGTGCACCGGGGGCACCGGACCCCCTAGCGCCCCGCCCCGGGGTCCGGCAGCCCCTGTCCCCAGACTGCCCAAGCCCCCCGGTTTTACTCGCGTGGCTGCTGGCGTCCCCAGCCCGTTAGCGGCAGCTCTGCACCACCCAGCTCGGGCTGACCCTGCCCCCGGCGCTCGGGATGTGTCTCGATGTGCCCCACGCTGAGGGGGCTGTCAGGGTGTGCCTAAAGCTAAGGCCTCTCCGAGGGACCACAGCTTCTCCTGCACGCGGGGACAGTCCCCACCTCACTTGTGTGTGGTTCAACAAGGCACGGTTCCGTACGCAGACCCTCCTGGAACCTGAGAGCAGGAGACCGCAGCAGGGACGAACAAACATCAAACCCGTACCTTCTCCAGTAGAAAATACTCATCCTGATACCTGGGAAGAGGGATATTGTGGCTGGAGGCAAGCCTCAGAAGACACCCAGGCAAAGGACCTCAGTTCAAGCACCACATCCCCATCTCTTCTGACAGGGTCAGCGAGTCTCCCCCCCAAGTCTTCTCAGCAGCTCTGTCCTGCAGCACTGGGACCACACAAGACTCTGCTAATGGGAACAAGTTTTCCACCCTCCCTCAGGGCCCAATTTGGAGCAGCAGGATCAGCCAGCATGGCAGGGCACACGTGCAGGCTTTGCTCATGCAGCAGCAAGCTACTGCAGCAATGCTCTGACCAAAGACTCCTAAAGCTCCTGATGCTGCTGCCTCACAAGACAAGCAGAAGAAGCATTCCCAAGCTTCCAGCAGCCAAACCTTCAGGATCATCCCCTGGCACAGTCAAACTGATGAGAGGCATCACAGCTCAGGGTGGAAGTTCTTTATTCATGGCCTGGAGGAAGGAGCAAAACCTGGCAAGTCTACAATGAAGTAGGAAAAATCAAGTAGGAAAAGCTTCATGGAATTCAGGATAAGCTTAAAAACTGCTGTCAAGCAGCATCAGCCTGCTGCACACAACAGTGTGTCCCTCCCCCAGGTGCTGGCACCAGACACGGGCTGAGCTCCAGCCGCTCGGTAGCTCAGCACCCTGCTAGGGAAGGAGAGGATTTTATCTAGCCCTTGATTGACCCTCAGCTATAGTGTCCCTGTGGAGGAAGGAGACAGCCTGACACTGGCGTGACAGACAGATGGGTGCCAGACAGACAACTGGAGACCTCAGGCTCCCAAGAGATAACTGCTGTGACCCACAGCAGCTAGAGCCAGCTCCAGTGGGATGTGACCTCACACTACCTCTGCTCCTGCATCCACCATCCATGGCAGCCTCTGGGGACCACTGCCCCATGTCAGACTCCTGCTGCCAGGGGCCAGCCTGGCCCTTGTTTCCCCTCCCAGAGCCACCAGCTCCTCCTGCCATGCCGAGCTGGCCCCAGAGCTGAACTGAACCCCAGGCCCCAAAAGAAGCTGCTGTTGGGGGTCCTGGGCAGCTCTCAGGCTGAGATGGAGGACAGAAGAGGAAGAAGATGGATAATCCATGGGAGGTACTGCCTGGGACTTGGGAAAAGTCAGGAGAACAACTTGGAACACAGCCCACTCACCCTGTGCTGTCCCTGCACCCTCAGCCACATCAGCACAGAATGGTGGGGTGAAGGGTGGGCTTGCTCCCCACAGCACTGCTGGGGCTCCCGCCTCCCAGCTGATGCAGGATCAGCAGCATCACCCCGCACCAGCCATCAGCTCCACTGGGGAGCCAGCACCCCGAGGTGTCCCAGCGCAGCAGCGTTCGGTCCTGTTCCTGTCCATCGGTCAGTCTCAGGCTGTCCATCAGTGATTTTTGTTTGCTCCTGCAGCCCAGAAATCTGCAAGACAGCATGGAGGTGGGTACAGTCCTGCCCTGCTCATGAGGCAGCACCTGCAGAGAGAGAGGGGAAGGAAGGAGACCCCTCTCCCAGGAAGCACCAGCTTCCTTCCCACCTCTGCAGACACAGGCAGTGACACACAACATGCTGCAGTAGCTCACACAAGGAAGGAAGGAAAAGGGAGGCAGAGGCTGTCAGGACTCTCTGTGCCCAATCCTGCTGGTGGGACACAGAAAAGGAACACCCTATCACTTCAGGGGACACACAGCAGTGTCCAGACAAGCATCCTCCAGCAGAACAAGGGGTACCATGTCAACTGCCGGCTCAGAGGAAAAACCCAGCCAGGTCACCTGCCCTTCCCACCTCATCCCTAGGGACTGTCCATGAGGATGCAGAGATGTTCTCCATTTGCTCTGTGCCTGCTCTGACCACACCATGGCTTGTGACCCTTTTCTTCCATCCCAAAGGCAGAGGAAGGTTTGAGAACAAGCACTGCCAAACTGAGAGCTGTGCTGGCTGTCCTCACCCACAGACCCCAATACCCAGAACCTTCCTCTTCCCCAACACAGTATGTGCCTCAGGAGGGGCAGAGCCTGGGACAACCAGGACACCTGCAGAAGGTAACACCATACCCACTGCAAGATCAGTTGTACCCCCCATACCATGGGGCAACAGGGTTTGTGACAGAGGCCCTGCTCTAGTCCCATGGAGGGGGAAATGCACATCACCTAGAGTTTAGCAGAGGATGAAGCAATACCCAGCAAGGCAGGGAAGCTGTTGGCAGAGGTCAGCCAGCTCCCACCATCCACGACCAGGGTGGTGCCTGTCACATAGGAGGAGAGGGGGCTCGCCAGGTACAGCGTGCTGTGGGCGATCTCCGTCTTGTTCCCTGCACGCTGCAGGGGTATTGTGTTGAAATGGCTTGCTTCCTCAGCAAACTTCCCACCTAGGAGAGGGAGACGTCAACCTCGATCACAGGCCCACCAGCCCACCACCACTGCTGCCAAACACTGCATGCGGCTTGCCAAGAGTCCAGGGAACCTGGTGAGATCCTGGTACAGCCCTGGGGACAGCCCAGGGCCAAAGGCCTGAGTAGAGAGTTAAACGAGGGGAGTTCAAACCCAGCAGTGGGGTTTGTACTGCACAGTGAGCTTAAGACAGGACCTTGTAGAGCCTTTCCAGCCTCCAGGGCTGAACCAGCACTCCACTGATGGACTGCAACCATCAGGCAGGGCAGCTGGCTGGGCTGAGTATGTTACATCATGTCATCAAAGCTCAGAAAGCTGATGCTTGACAGACTAAAATCAGTGCCCTGCGAGGTACCGAGGATGCAGGGAGGACTGCCCCCCATAAGGGACACACCAGTGCAGGCACAGGCCAGCCATGCTCAGCAGCAACAGCCCCATGAGCTGCACAGCCCTGGTGGTCCCTCAGTCCCCTCCCAAGCAGATGCCAGGAAGCCATCACAAAGGCAAAGACAGGAGCCCCACGTTGCCCTCACCAAGCCGCCGGTAGCCCTCAGTGCCAGTAATGGGGCCCGGTGCCAGGCTGTTCACTCGGATGTTGTTGGGTCCCCACTCCACAGCAAGGTGACGGGTCATGGCATCTGGGAAGGGATCACAACAGGACTGAGAAACGAGAGCAGAGCCATTCCAGTAACGTTTGGAGGACACAGAAGACTGGCCAAGAGCAAAGGACCCCGGAAGAGCCCTGGGGGAGAGAAGAGCCTCATCCCAAAATCAGGCATGTAGTAGCCACACCAATTCATATTCACCTCTCCCAAGGATGTCTTCCCACCCCAATATTTGTGAAGAACTGGCTTCCTTCCTGGCCCCACACAGCTCAGAGCCCCAGCAAGGAGTGCTTAGGTACCTATGGCAGCCTTAGCAGTACCAGCATGCACCTGCAGGGCCTGCCCTCGGTAGCTCAGTGTTGCAGTGATGTTGACAATGACTCCACCGTGGTCCTGAGGAAGGAAAGGAGACGCGGTGTTAGGCTGGGAGCTGCACAAGTGCTCTCATGTAAGAGCAGTGGGACAAGAGCTGGGCTGGCACTGCCAGCTCTGCACTGCTGAGGCATCATTGGGCAGCACTGCCCACCTGGTCTGACTGAGCTAGGGCACCCAGTGGGGACTCTCCAGAGAGCGGGGAGATGCAGGGGATAAGCAAAGGCCACGGGAAAGCAGAGGAACTGGAAAAGGAGCAGATCACAGCTTCTTCCCCAGCATGTGGCAAAGCACGGGAAGGTGCCACAACTGTTAAAGTTCCAGGGGTAGGGACAAGCGGGATTCCCAGTCCCAGTGAGGGAACAGAGTGGGGCTGAGCAGGGTGGGTGGCAGCAGCACAGCCCTGGGTACATGGGTGCTGTGCTCCCTTTTGCCCTCCACGCTTCCCTCAATTTCTCAGGAGCAAAGCATGGTTTGTTTGGCACTAACCCCCTGCCTACAGGAGCCCCTCCACCAAGTCCTCTGGCCCTGGTTCCACTTACATGGAAATACTTCTCAAAGAGGACTTTGGAGGTGTTGAAGGTGCCAATGGTGTCGATATCTATCACAGTCTTGAAGGCATTGAAGGACAGGGCACTGGCTGGGCACAGGAAGTTTCCTGCAGCACCTGAAGAACAAGCAGCCAGGACACAGTCAGGACCAGCTCCAGGGGCAGGAAATGCCTTTTCTGGCAGGGAGCCTGTACCAAATCTCCCCCAGCCACTGCAGCAACTCACCATTGATGAGGATGTCAATCTGCTTGAACTCTCTCAGTGCCTCATCCACTGCTGCCACGATGGTTTGGGGCTGCCTGACATCGATGGACAGAGGCAGGCACTGCTGGCCTGTGGCTGCCACCAGCTTCTTGGAGGCCTGCAAAACAGGAGGAGACTTGAGATCCTTTCTGGGACTCCCTTCTTCAGCAGGCGTTAGTCCCAGAGCAAGAACTCAGGCAGGAGCCACATCGCGGTCAGCACACAGCAAACGCTGCAGGCAGGTGACAGACCTGCCCAAACACAGCTCCAGCACAGCATCACCCTCCAGCTAAAGCCCTGAGGTAGCTGAGAAAGCTCCTACAGCTCCTCCCAAACACCAGGCTGCCTCCGGGCCACAGCTCACTAAGCCCAGATACCTCCATGACCCTGCATCGACACAGCACACCCCGAGCAACATCTCTGCAGGGCAGGTACAATGGCTGAACCCCAACAAGGCATGAGCCAGACACAAGTAACCTTTACATTCAAAATATGTCAGTAGGCAAAAGGGCAGAGCAGCAGTTACCAGGGTGTCTGCCCCAAAGGCAGCTCAGGCCAGCTCTGCAGCTCAGCCTCTGCCACCCCAAGGTGCCCATTAAGGACATGTTTCCCCCTGGCTAATTCAGCACAGGGGACCCTGAGCTCAGCAGCAACCCCACACAACACCCAGTGATGCTCTGTGTTCCTGCCTGGGCTTGTCAGGCCCTTCTGTGGGAAGCTTTGAGCACCAACCAACCCACACGTACGCCAAGAGCCTGGGAAAGCAGTCCATGTGTACTCCAAAAACTCCAGCCCCTGAGGACTAGAAAGCTGCTGAACTTTCTCGCACATGAGCATGAGGGAATGTGGAATGACAGCAAGCCATGTCTGGGAGGCAGCTGGGTCATGCCAGCTCACCCCCAGGCACTGGGTTTGATCTTTGTTATACTGCAGTGAAGTTCACGCACGCAACCACAAAGCTCTCTCGTGTCAGGCTGCTTTCAGTCTGAGACCAGAGCACAAGCCATGGTGAGGAGCAGAAACTGTGACCAGCCAGACTCCAGCTGGGGTCAGACACACCAGGGTGGGTGTTTGCTCCGTTCAGTTGCCCCAGGCAGAAATAGTTGAATTCAGCTTCTTCAGTCAGCATGTTCCAGACCTGCATCTTCACCCCCAAACACAAGAGAACTGAGATGCTGGGGCTCAGCGTACCCACCTCATCACACAGATCCCTTGGCATGGGGTCCTTCTCCTACTCAGAGCTGAGATTCAAGTTTGACCTTGGGCCCTGCCACTCCCCTGCTGACAAACCTTCCCCACAGTTTGTTTCTTTCTGTCCCATCAACAGAAAGATAATGTGGTATCTGGAACAGACACCCCTAAAGCTGGCGGGGGAAGGTACCAAGTTCCACAATTAACTGAGCTCTACTGTGAGACGTTGTGGTTGCAACCTCCCCTAAACCTGCACCCACCTCTCATCACTGCTGTTACTGAGGCACTTAGAGCCAGGACATCACAGAATCCCAGACTGGTTTGGGTTGGATGGACCTTAAAGCTCATCCAGTTCCAACCCTCTGCCACGGGCAGGGACACCTTCCACCAGACCAGGTTGCTCCAAGCCCCACCCAACCTGGCCTTGAACACTGCCAGAGATGGGGCAGCCACAGCTTCTCTGGGCACCCTGTGCCAGCGCCTCAGCACCCTCACAGGGAAGAGCTTCTGCCTAAGAGCTCATCTCAGTCTCCAGCCCTTGCAGCATCTCTGTGGCCTCCTCTAGGCTCACGTACACCGGTGGGACCCCGTCATAAGCCATTTCTTCTGTTGCCTTACCCAAGGCATTCCCAGCTCTCCCTTCCGCTCTGTGTCCCAGACTCACCTCCACCACCCGCTGCAGGTTCCGGCTTGCAATGACAGTCCGGCAGCCGTGCCTGCGAAGAAGGGCGGGTGAGGACCTCGCGGGGCTGCCTGCTAAGCCACCTTGACCGCCGGCCCGGGGTTACCAGGGGCTCGGCCGGTGAGCGGTGTCGTGAGGCCCTGGAGGAACCGCTGCTCCTCCGAGCCCGCAGGACTCGAGGAGGGGGACTCCCAGCGCAGCAGAGCGGGAACCGGAGCCCCGCAGCCCCCAGGGCCAGCGGCACACCCCTCCCGCCTCAGGGCGAGGAAGCCCGGGGAGCCCTCCCCGGTCACGCCGCACCTCATGAAGATCTCTGCGATGCGGAAGCCAATGCCCGACCCGCCGCCGGTGATGAACGCGACCTGGCCCCTGCGGGAACAAAGGCACGGTCAGAGCCGAGCGCCGGGCCCGGTCTCTGGCCGAGGCGGCCTCGAGCGGCGCGCCGGCCGCAGCACTCCCCCCGGCGCCCCCATGGCCGGGCACTGACGCCAGGATGTCGGGACTGAAGAGGTGCCTGTACTCGCGGAGGCACTCATCGCTGT
This sequence comes from Pezoporus wallicus, assembly GCF_028554395.1. NCBI lineage: Eukaryota > Metazoa > Chordata > Aves > Psittaciformes > Psittacidae > Pezoporus > Pezoporus wallicus. The sequence continues at coordinate 1,895,669 of NW_026637828.1, read as the reverse complement.
CCACGTCCGGCGGCGGACGGGAGGCCGCTGCGGCCTCCGCCATGGCGCGCGATCCCCCGCCAGCACCGGCACTCGAACCCGAACTCTGACCCGCTGCGGCGAGGCACGGCGGGACAAAGCCGCACGGCCTGCTGGGAGATGTAGTCTTCGCCGGCGCAGCCTCCGCAATCCGCATGCGCAGGCGTCGTCAGGCGTTGCCTGGCAACAGCGCGGGGCCGGAGCTGGGTCCCGCAGCGCCCCTGTGTGTCCGCACGGGGCCCGATGCATCCCATTGCATCCCAGAGCCCCCCCCAGAGCGACATCCCGGTGCTTCCCGGTGCCCTCTGGGGATATCTGAATGCATGCCTGGGACAGCTCGGTGCATCCCAGTGTCACCCAGGGACAGCCCAGTGCCTCCGAGAGCTTCACAGTGCACCCCATAACTTCCCAGAATCAACCCAGTGTCAGGCATGGCCATCCCAGTGCCTCCCAGAGCTTCCCGGAATTGCCTCAATGCCCTCCATGGACACCCCAGTACTTCCCAGACCTTTCCCATGCCACTCCAGTGCCCCCTGGGGATACCTCAGTGCATCCCAGAATTTCCCAGTACCATCCCAGTCTCCCAGTGACATCCCGGTGCCCCCAGAGCTTTCCACTACTGCCCCAGTGGCCCCCAGTGCTTGCTGGTAGCACCCAAGGGAGGAGACCGGAGCCCGGGCTGGAGGCACTGGTGTTTATTGAAGGGCTGCCCTATGGCCCATAGGTGTAGTCCCGGTCTCCGCTCTCCCAGGCCACCAGCTCATCCCTCTGGAACCAGAAGCTGATCTCCCGCTGGGCCGTCTCCACCGAGTCACTGGCATGGACAACGTTTCTGTATGGAATGAAGCCAGAGCCATGAGCAGGGGATGCCATGTCTGGCCCCGCTACCGGCCCTGCATGGGCCATGGGGTCACTACCTGCTGACGTGCATGCTGAGGTCCCCCCGGATGGTCCCTGCTGCTGCCACCGCCGAGTCCGTGTCCCCCACCATGGCCCGCGTGGACCTGACCACGTTGTAGCCCTCCCACACCTATGGGACAGGGAACACCTGAGCCCCCCACACCCACCAGGCCCCCCGAGCCCCACATCGCAGCCCTCACCATGGCCACCAGCGGCCCCGAGGTCATGTACGAGAGGAGCGCGGGGTAGAAGGGCTTCTGCAGCAGCTGCTGGTAGTGCTTGTCCAGGAGACCCCGGTCCGCCTGATGGCAGCGTGGGGGCACATTGGGGACATGGGGCCAGTGTTCCCCACTGGCAACCCTGTCCCAGCACCCCCTGAGCCAGGCTGCCTGGGGGTATGGGCGGCAGCTCAGTGGGTACCTGGAGCAGCTTCATGGCCACCAGCTTAAAGCCACGCCGCTCAAAGCGCTGGATGACCGTGCCCACAAGCCGCCGCTGCACCGCGTCTGGCTTCACCAGCACCAGCGTCTTCTCCTGCAGCTCCGGGGGGGCTGGACAGGGACCGAGGGACCAATGTCACCAACCAGAGGCGGGTCACGGGCAGGGGACACGGCAGCAGCACCCCAAGCTGCCCACGGGGCACCAGAGACTGCTGCTCCACAGCTGCTGCCGCAGGGTGAAACTGTCCCCATCCCGAGGCCGTGTCCCCCTGGACAAGCTGTGCCTCAGAAGGACCCGAGGGACGCGCTGCAAAGCCTTGACAGGCACTTGGGCACATGTCCATGGCCAGGAAACACCCTTTAGCCCAGCGTGGGATGGGCTGGCTCTGGTTCTGAAACACCGTGTCCTTGTGCTGGTGCTGCCGGTGTCACCCTGCGTGCCATCGCTGCTGCCTGGCGTCGGGTGCTTCCCTCTGCCTGGGCACAAAGCGGGTCACAGCTGTCCAGCTGGAGACGCAGACGGAGCACCGTGGGATGGCAGGGTCTGGCTTCACTATCACCCCATGGCACAGCAAGGTCTGGCATCACCATCACCCCTTCACCACACTGGAGCCATGCTGGCAGGAGGGAACACGAGTCCCCCGGTGGACTGCATCCCACCAGTTGGAGGTGTGGAGGGAACAGGAAAAAGAGGAGGGCAGAGGGACAGAGGACACCAAGCTGGGGTGTTCTGCTGCCAGCCCAGGCTTTGTGCTCCTGTCCTGGACCGCGGGGCTGGGCCGCTGCTGGCGGCAGCAACCCCACGAGCCCACCGGCTGCTCTGGTGCTGCTGGACATGGACCAGGTTCACCAGGTTCCCACCTGTCCTCCCATTGCAGCCCTGGGGACACCAAGCCTGGGACCTGCAGGGTGGTGCTGGGGCAGCCACCAGCCACAGCTCTGCCACATCCCAGCACACAGGGCTGGGGCAGGAGACCCCGGGAGCAGCTCACACCACAAAGCGCAGGAGGCCGTGGGCCACCTGCCCTGGTTGGGGCTGCCCTTGGGATGGAGGGACAGGGGGGCAACATGGGGGCAGGATGGGGATGGGACCCCCGAAGGACAGAAGACTGAGGACAGAGTGGGGATGGAGACCTGGTCCCCAGGGTCGGGACAAGGATGGGGACAAGGTCCCCTAGGGGCAGGGCAGGGATGGGGAATAGGTCCCCGGGGCAGGAGAGGGAAGGGGCTGGGGACAGGGACCGGACCCTAGGCCGGGATGAGGACGGGGCAGGAGAGGGAAGGGGCCGTGTCTCACCGGAGCCGTAGCAGCGGGGCCCGGGGGCGCGGCTCGGGCTCAGCTGCCCCCACAGCAGGCCCCGGGACAGGCAGCGCCCCAGGGAGCCCATGGCAGGGCCGGCGGGTCGGACCTGGCCGCGGCGGGGCCCGGCCGCCCCGCGCAGAATTTAAGGGCCCGGCCGAGGCCGGGGCCGGGTCAGGAGCTTGCCGTGTCCCTCCCCTTAAAGCAGCCGCCGGGACCGGGACAGCCCCCCGCCCGGAGCACCCCGCAACGGGGCGCTTCAAGCGCTGCCGCAATGAGAGCAGAGCCAGAGGTGAGAGCGTTTCCAATGTGCATTTTACTCCTTACTCCCCATCTCCTGTTTCCCTGTCCCCACACCCTGGGACAGCAGCTCAGAAAGAGCCTGGGGGTGACATGGAGGGCCCAGGCCCTGCTCTGCCCCATTCCAGAAAACGTCCCAATTGGCTTCTCCATGAGCAGAAATGGATCAACAGATTGTGCAATATAGACAGTGGCACCCACCCCACAGAGGTGGGCCGAGGTGGGGAAAGGGTCCTCTCCAGTGCCTGCAGTGAGGGTAGAGAGGAAGGGGGTGCTTTGAGGTGCCCTTCAGTATTTATCTGTGCATGCAGAGGGGCTGAAGGCAGGGCTTTGGCCACTTTCCAGCTGCTGCCCTTGATGCAGGGGCAAACATGTACTTTCACCCTCTCTCAACCAGAGGTTTTGCAAGAAAGAAGCACCAGCACCATTGTGGGAGGGCAGCCGTGCCAGCAGCGCATGAAACCCCTACAGCCGCCCACTGAAGGAAACAATGGCCAGGGTGGGAGGTGCAGGAGGGGGCAGGGGCTGACACTGGGGGTGAGCAGGGGACAGCTGAGGAGACTAGGGCCAGGTTTGGACCCTGCACTGCATCTTCATCCACCTGATGACCAACAGGAAGAACAAGGACTCAAGGTTTCACATGCAGATGATGACACTCCAAGAGCTACTCCAAGAACTGCTGCTTTGAGCCATGTGCTGTCAGTACAGGTTCCTTAAATCACAGAATGGTTTGGGTTGAAGGAACCTTAAAGCTCATCCAGTTCCACCCCCCTGCCAAGGGAAGGGTCACCTTCCACTAGACCAGGTTGCTCCAAGCCCCATACAACCTGGCCTTGAACACTGCCAGGGATGGGGCAGCCACAGCTTCTCTGGGCACCCTGTGCCAGTGCCTCAGCACCCTCACAGGGAAGAGCTTCTGCCTAAGAGCTCATCTCAGTCTCCCCTCTGTCAGGTTAAAGCCATTCTCCCTTGTCCTGTCCCTACAGGCCCTTGTCCAAAGCCCCTCTCCGGGTTTCTTGTAGCCCCTTTAGGCACAGGAAGCTGCTCTGAGGTCTCTCTGGAGCCTTCTCTTCTCCAGGCTGAACAACCCCAGATCTCCAAGAGTTCCAGCTGCTGGGAGCTCAGGGTCATTCACCTGGAGGAGGTCAGATCTCTGCAGCCCAGCGACAGATCATCCATTACCCACCTTCATGTTGGTCTCCAAAGGTCCATGACCTGTGCAGACAGTGGCTGGCAGTTGTCAGAACTGTACCGGGTGAGGCAGGGCTGAACTCCAACTCAAGCTGCTCACTGGAGGGTTTGAAACCCAAACATCAAACTGGTCCCAGTTCAGAGAGCCTGGATGTGAGGCTCTGCCTGTACACAGGTTATCCAAACAGCAGACATCTCCAACAGCAAACATACATAGAGCAGGATGTTTTCCACAAAACTGGAAATAAAGGAACCATGAAGCAAGTGCTCCTACACTCCAGCCAGATACACCCGCCCCCTGTTGTGCACGTGCAGCATCTCGCCCACATCCACATATGTTTATGGCTGAACACCTCCTCCAGGCTTCTCCTTTCACAGTGACCTGTGCCGTTTTACTATGCAGCTGCCCTGGTAACTGCAGAGAATTAAGACCGATTTAAAGCTCTGTCCTATCTACCCGTCTAGTGGACCCAGGGGAAAAATAAATCCTTCCAAGCTGCATGGTGGGAGATTCACAAGTCCCCAAAACTCCGTTCCTGACTGGAGACTGGGATTTTAACCTTATGCTCAATGCCACTCTCGGGTCAGTCTGGCCAGCAGCTGGCCTTCGGCTCAGGTCTCCTGTGATGCAACACCCTGAATGTTAGATTTCTGCCAGCAGGCAGCTCTTGGATCAATACAGACAATGGTCTGCTGGAGGCAATAAACAGACCACAACAGAAAACACCGGGGAACACAGGTACGAAACACAGTGAGGGGACAGCAGAGAAAAGCCAACACTGATCTGCAGCAGTCTGGGAGCTGCTGGACTTCGTGGGAGCCTTCTGCATCCAGGGCATGGAATGGATGATGCTGGTCCTCTTGCTTGGTCAGGCAGTACAAAACACTCTTTCCTATAGTAGAATGGCTTGGTGACAGGCCTACAAGGAAACTAAAGCAGGTTACAAGTCTTTAAAACAACAAAGTAAGCACTTTATTTCCATTAAGCATGTTGTTTTAGTATCACAATGGAATGATGAGAAAACGTTTAAAAAAAACCCCAAAAAAAGTCTCTAATCCCCCCAGACAGCGGGAGGTATTCAAGGCAATTTAAAAACCAAGGAGTGACAGAAGTGCCAAAACAGTCCCAACATCAGGAGACTCCTCCTCTGAGAGCTGGGCAGGGGCAGGAAGGTGGAATGACACGAAGGTACGAATGTCTGAAGTAGTCTTTGGCGCTTCTGCCTCACGTTTGATACGTACATGATCTCTCAAGACAACTCCACAGAAATCTCCGGACGCAACAAAGTGCTACTTTAGTAGAACCAAACCCCAGCAAGGACGTTCCTCTAGCTGAGGTGCCCGGCGGTTGGGCGTTAAGACACATCCTGCAGACAGTGCTGACTCCAGCTGGGGGCCCTTTGGGTTGGGAGAGGAGGAAAAAGAAAGGAAGCGTGGTGCGTGAATCCCAGAAGATGTGCCCATGTGCAAGACACGGCGCCCTGCAGGACTGACAAAACCAGGGAGGAGAGATGGTGGCAAAATGAAACATGGATCTGTTCCCTACAGTGATCAAAATAGGAGTCCAGTGCAGTAACTATAGTTTCACAGTTCCAGGGGGCAAACTGTCGTTGCAGAGTCTGTAGTAACGCAGGTCATTCACCAATCTGTGCACATTCTGGGTAAAGGATGGCAGATCCTGGAAAAGACCAAACAACCCATTAGACTGCAAACAGGAAAGCACCTACAAGAAGTGGAAAACACAAAGGAACCGAGGGCCCAACACCCAGCCCCCTTCTGCTGGAGCCTGAGCCCCGGAAACCTGATGTTCTGTGGCCCTTCAACAGGGAGTGGACACAGCTCCATCTCCCATGGGACAGGAAGCACTCAACAGAGAAACAAGCTTCAGCAGATGGAAGCTACAACTTGCTGCACTCCCTTCCATAGGGAGGTTATAGACCCAACCCCTCCCCCATCTGCTTCACCCCCATACAGCGGGTTGAAGGAAGTGTGGGGCATTACAGCTACTCTGCTGATGTCTCCACTGCAACCCTCAAACATCTGGCCAGCAGCTGGAGTGAGATTTTGGTGAGGATTTGGGTGTCCCACTCTAGAAAATGTCAGTCTGCCCCTATGAAGACTTCCTCCAGGAAGCACGTTCCCCGATTCCCACAGCATTCAGCAGAGCTGAGATGGCAGTTCTGCTACCTACAGTGAGAACCCTTGGCTAGAGGTGGCCAAGTATTGGAAGTGCTTGGAACAAAATTGCCTCAAAACACCATCCCAAGCAGCTCATGGCTTCCTGCCTCCACATTCCAGGCATCCTGAGAATACTGATACCCTGCTGCAGCGCTCCCCCTTCTTACCCTGTCCATTTTGAAGTTCCTTCCCAGCACGTTTTTCTGGTTTGAGTCCACACCATCACAGCTGGCCAGGAACTCGGGCAGAAAGGCTGAGTAGAAGCCATCAAAGTCCACTGAGGCCATATTGTACGTGGCAATGCCAATCTCCTCCTGCAACAGGTCATGTGACTTGTGGACAAGCACCTGAAGTAGCACGTTCACAAACTGGAACAGCATGGTTGTCCGGAAGATCTTCTGCACAGCGAGAGGAGGACACAGTTAGGAGTCTTCACACCAGCTGTGCTCCCACAGGAGCGAGGGACCACAGCAGCCAGCACATTGCTCCAAAAATACAGGTTCATCAAGGGCAGACCAGACATGGCTGCACAGGGCTGCTTCAACTCTTGTGAGCACAGAGATAGTTCCCTGAGCCAAGCCAACATCACGAGTGGCTACAATAAGCTGGATTAGTATCAGCTTTAAAGTTAACAGTGAGTTTGGCCACATTTACCCTTGCACCTGACCCAAGTTTTAAGCAAAGAGCTTCATGTCCCATTCCAACTCAAAGCCAGTTTGAGCCCTGGCCCGTGCTTCTGAAAGCCAGGGCATATGGCGAGCTGCCTGCAGCAGGCAGTTGTTAACATGACAGGCTGTCCTTCAGCTGTGACCACAGATGTGAATTTGAAAGCTCTGCTTTCACAGCCTGACCAGAAGGGCAAGACCCTGGATTCCAACTTTAATCCATTGTGAATGCAGCCCAGAGATCTAATTAGAGAGTCTGGAAGATGGGGCCTACATGACACTGACAGAGACAACCACCTGGCAGTGACTTGACTGTAAATATCAGATATGCTGCTGCTGACACAGTGAGAATGCTGGAGGGACTAATTCCTGCTTTCTCAAACTGCAGTGTCGCTGTGTGTACTCTCTGCTTTCCCTCACTGTCACAGGAGGGAACACATCAAGGCTTTGCTTTGACTAGAGCTGGGATCCCTCCTGTGCTTGCTCCAGCAGTTATCAGGGAGGTGGCAATGCCACTGTCACCAGCACCATATCCATCAGGATCACAGAACAGCTGTGACATAAAAAACCTGACCTTCAGTTTCTGAGTAGTTTTAAAAGAAGTCTTAGAACAGCACCTGCCTATTACCATGCACACGGTGTACATTGGACAACCAGGACCCACCTTGTGATACAGCTTCTGCTTGGTGTTCAGTGTCTCCAAGTAGAAGAGATTCTGCTTGAACAGGTGAATGTCAGGTTGCAGGAAGGACTGGCCAAATGCCTACAAACAAAGCAGAATTGAAGGGGTTTGATGTCACAGCATTGGACATGCCACACAGATCATCATCATTTTCACCCTGACACCAGAACAAGCCCCTGGGAGCCTCTGCTGCTTCTCAGTGTAGCCAACGAACATGACAGGCAATTGTAGGGCAGGAAGCATGAACACCAATAGAACGCATGGACAGGTTCTGTTCTCAATCCAAGCCAAAAGACCAAGGTGACTGCACTAAATCAGAAAGGCATTAGAGACGGGAGCTGGGAGGCTGACTTGGGCATTACAGAAGCAGTAAAGAGCCTAGAGCTAAATTTGCTGAATCCTGCTAAACTAGTCTGGTTGGCCTGCATAGACCCTGCGAGAAAACACACTGAGAACCTCTGAAACACTGTACATGTGATGCAGACACTCTGTACAGAGACAGGCAGCAGAATTTCACAAGATGCTGCTTCAAGGCATGATGAATGTAAAAGTTCATTTCCCCACACCAACCATTTGTTAAACGGGCAAAGCCAGGCCAAGTCCCCTCAAGACTGAGCCAGTTCTGGTAGAATCAGATCTCTGGTAGAAAGCATCACACAAGCTATTAATACCCTCAACATAAAACACTGGTTGTATGAAAAGCATTTACAGAACATTAAAGAAGAGCTTTGCATCAAAACAACAGGAACAAAGTAGTAAAACAAGCAGTTCAGTATTTTCAACCAGCCTGAAGTTAGTACTGAGATTACCATGTGAAGATCTTCCAAAATGAGGTACTTGGGTGGGTTTGGAAGTGTTACACTGCTACAGGTGTAAGAAAGATGCTTGGACAGCCCTCTGCCTTTTCTATTCCCCAGGCAAAAGCCTACAGGATATTAGCCCACTGACCCTTCTCTACCAGATCCGACGGTACAGCGTAGAACAAGTCCATATAAACCAAAAGACATCTTGGTCTCAGGAAACTGTCCTGCGCTGAAGTTTGTCCTGGTGCTAACCATACACTAGTAACAGAAGTAAATGGGTCAGCATTAGTAATTTATTTTTACTGCAGGATGAGGCACGGAAAGGAATTAACATTCTTTCCTCCATGCCTGCTTCCCTGTGCAGCAAGGCACTGTGCCTTGTGAGCACATCAGCAAGACCACTCTGCTCTCATTTACAGCTGTTTCTGAAAGCAAGACATCACTCAAGACCCCATCACCCACATGTTTAATGCACCGCCACAAGCAGCATATGCTCTGCTGCAGAAAGAGTTCTAGACAAACATGGAAGTAGCTGTTACCTGCATAATGGCACTGAACTGTGCTTCGTTCTCCATCTGCTCTTCTGCTACTCCTCTTTGGACACTAGCCAGCACACTAGATTTGAAGAAGTACCGCCAGTTATGGTGGAGGACCCGGAAAAGCAGCTCGAACAACTCTGCTTTCACATCAGGAGATGAGCGCTAGGATGAGAAGAGAGCAAACAGCTCAAAGCAGGCTGCTGTGCTGGAATCCCCCATCCCTGGATCCCACAGCTGGTGGCCACCCCCAGCAGTGCTTTGCAGCCAAGGTGCCAGAGCATCAGAGCATTTCCCCCCAAGGCAGGCACAGAACTCAGCAGTTGTTGGATCATGTTAAGGAACACGTCACTGAGTTTTGAGTTTACCTCCTGCTTTGGGCATGTCTGTAATTTTAGCCTCTTTTTTGACAATTCCTGACAAAATCCTCCACCCACACTGCTTCCAATTCCCACTGATTTGTTACCCAGTTTTCCCTGCACAGGGACTGATATTTACAGCTCTTGGAAAGCTAAAGGCTTCATTGCTCCCACACCCCCAGCAATGCCTTCCCTTCCCGTCTCTTCCATCCTCCACCTCGTGTGAGAACAGCCCTACCTCCGCAATGATGGGGTAGACCTGCTCCATGCACAGCGAGATGACACTGGGTAGAAACGGTTTGAACACTTGGCCTGGCTCTTGTACAACCACTTGTAGAATTTTCAGGAACTTCTCCACCACCCGACAGCCAGTGCTGCCCTCATGGAGGATGCTCTCTGCCAACTGCTCCCTACAACAGAAACAGTCATGGCACAGGAAGCTTGTTTAATACAAGCTAAGGAGATGAAGCCACAGAAGGGAACTAGTTTTTGACTGAGGACTGACAGACTGCACTCCAGAATAAGAGCTTAAGTGGCAGAGTTGGGGCACCCTCAGATTCTGGGTAGGAACTAAACAGACAACATGACAGTCCAGTTCAGCATCACACACTTCTAGAAAGTCCGTGGGAGAGCTGAGACTGTGATGGGACATGTGATTGATGTGCATGGGCTGGGTCACTTCATACTTGGAAGCATTTTACTTGGATCTAGTCCTGGGACATGACAAAAGTTTGGACACAGACCGTCTGGGTTAGAAACGCTACACTCTTTAGGGACAGGGACCTGTTATTTGAGCCCCCTACTAAGACAGATCATCCTGAGGGATATAAAGCAGCAACCAACACAGGACAATACCTGGTGAACATGTTTAGGAAGGTCTGTATGATCTGCTCAGTGAAAGGCACTCCCATCTGTACTCTCAGTCCTTGAAACAGAGTGAGGAAGAAGCTCAGCATCTCATCTGTCACATCTAAGAACAGGAAAGCAAAAAGACTGTGTTAAGGTAACATTCAAATCCATCAATGAGTCTTATGTGAGATTTGCTCCAGGGAACCCTATTTACTCTAAAAAATTTAGCAGGAAGGCCATTAGAAACTGAAATCAACAGCCAGTACTACAGGGTTTAAAGGCTGTTCATCCATTTCTGAAAACTGCTGAGGATGACCAATACAGGCAGCACCAAGCGGCTCAGATCAAATACAATAGTACCAGCAAGGCCCTTAGTCTGCTCTGCCTACACAGTGTGTGGGGAAAGCCTTGGCCATGGTCTGGGGCGATCTCCAGTTGCTCACCACTCGTACAGGGTTAACCCAAGGAAATCCAAAACAGCTCTGCAGCTTGTGGGGGGAGGGCTGGAGGCACAATCCAGCTTTTTTTTTTAGGCAGTAACTGAAAAGATCCATCTAACTTCAGCAGTCCCCTGTAGCACATGGTTATGCATTAGCTGAGTAGCACCACAACTAATGCTTCATCAGCCCCAACATGCCTTATTGAATAACGAGCGGAAGCTGAAGCTGCCCAACTCCTCCTTCACACAGACTTTTATAGCCAGTAAACAGCAATGGCTGTTTATTGGCTATAAAAGGGAAGGCTAATGAGGCTGCTAGCCTGTTCTGAAGGCAGCAGTTACTGCAGTCACAGCATCAGCTTGCTGTCTTGGATTTGCTCTGCATTTCAACTTCGTTTTGCCTCCCCCTTGCCTGCTTCACTGAGAAAATCCCACCTAGCTCCAAAAGTTTTCCTGGAACATCTTGGTCTTCATGAGAGAAGCTGCTGTAGTCCTGGGCATCTGAGCTACCCTGATGTGATATAAAATGTAAATCACTGGCCAGAAGATTGGCAAGCAATAGTCCTGGTTACATCTCATGAGCCTTTCCTTTACAAGGAAAAATAAACCCACATCAGGGGGCTGGAACTAGATAATTTTTAAGGTCCCTTCCAACCAAACCACTCTGTGATTCTGTGATAATTTTGACCTAATCTGATGAGATTGTCTCCTCTTTGCTTTCAAGGGTCTGGAGAATATTTAAGTAGCAAACATAGCTAGACAGGGTATTCTAAAGCTTTTTTTACGTGCTCAGGATCAGCTCCATTTTGTCTCATTGCTGAACACAACACAAGGCACCTCCATCTTCTGGAAGTGTGACAAACCTTCATGCCTGCATCCTAGATGGCAGAGATCGCCCTTTCCTGTTCCAGTCCAGCCCAGCTCACCCAGAAGTACAGCTTCTCTTTACACTTAGTCACATAAAGCCCACACATTTCACACAAATGCCACCACGATTCTATGCTGATGACTTCTGGGTGTTATCAGTAGGTCATGAAGCTACTCACAGCATTAAAACCTGTCCTATGGTTATACCTGACTGATGAATGAAAGCTGGGAAGAGGGCTAGTGAGACCTGCACGGATTCTTGCAGCGACTGATAACAGATCTGTCGAGACTTGGTGGATTCTCCAGAGATACTTCCTACAATATCTTCTAAAACGCTGAGTGTCTGATGGATGATCACTTTGGCTGGAAAATAAGAGAGGTGATACTTCCTGCATATGTCAACACTACTCAAGAGGCAAGAAATGAAGTTCACGAACAGAGTAACTAAAAAAACCCTACAAGGCGGCATATACACCAAATCCAGGTTGGAGTCAAAGATGTTTCCAAGTGCATGTTCATATTTTGAATTGGTTTTATTTGGTCACTGTGGCTACTTGCTTTCTGTTACGCAGGTTTACTGCTCTACAGATGCATCCACTGCTCAGCTACTCAGGTGCAGAGGCTGAGCTGTAGACAATATTATTTCCAATATGATAATGCTACAGAAACACTAACCAAGAAAAGTGCAGCACATTATGACAGCCAGATATACTGAAGATTTCTATTTCTGAAATAACAACTGGAGTGATACACAATCACTATAAACTAACCCAAATGCTGGGAGATCTTAACTGGCTGGGTTCCTCCCACGTAAGCAGTCTCTGATACCCTTCTCGTGAGGAGCAAACCGCTAAAATGCTCCCTCCCCACACAGAGCTGACCAACACGCCATGTTGGGCAGAAGCTGTCACACTGCATACTTAGAAACAATACTTTTAAATTGATTCTCAAAAATAAAATCCAACCAAAAAACTCCCAGACATACTTCAAAGCAGTCCCAAAATATACACAGAAACTTTCCAAAGGTCCCTGGACCAAATCAGTTTAGGGCTCTCCTCCATCTACATTTCTTCCCAAGCCTGGAATCAATTCTTATTTCCTCCCTTAGGTTTTTATAACCATAATCTTCATTTAATGCTGCTTCCACCCAATGTTTCTAATCCTATAGTGTTCCAGCCTTAGGCTGTGAAGTATTCCTAATGCAATCACTGCTATTGGAAGTCATATCAACAAATTTGACCCCACCTTCCCTGCACAACTAAGAAAGACAGTACTTTGATGGACGAATTTATAGGCAAGCTGGGGTGAGAGTGCCCTTCACAAACCCCACAGGAGAAGGGTCTCTAAAGAAAGAAAGAAAACAGAAATTCCTCCTTTCCTGTCCTGTCCTCCCCATACACTAAACACATTTTTTCAGGCAAAATAATTGTTGGGAAAAAAAGCTTAATCTCACCCATCAGCAGTTTGCAGTGCAGGTGTCAGAAAACAGCACACACCAAGACACGTGGTACTTACTGTCCTCCAGCTGCACCTTCCTCTGTGGCAAGATGGCATTGGATTTGAGCTGGCGGTATTCCCTCGTGAGGGCAGAGATGAGGCTGGCGTGGTTGGTGGAGCGAACTGCCCACTGCTGTTCGCTCTCTGGAAGGTTTGGCCAGGGCAGCAACAAGACGTTTGACAGTGCTCTGCACACCAGCACCTGAGCCTATAAGCGATGACACATTAAACCAAGAGAAAAAGTCCGACCTTTTTGCAATACATTTCTTGCTAGAGCACAACCGCAGAGTGAAGGGACATTTTCCGGCTCTTCATCTGGCAGTCTGGATAAGAGAAGGCTCAGGGGGGACCTTAGCGCTCTCTATGACTACCTGAAAGGAGGTTGCAGTGAGGTGGGGGTCTGTCTCTTCTCCCAAGTAACAAGTGACAGGACAAGAGGAAATGGCCTCAAGCTGTGCCAGGGAAGGTTTAGACTGGATATTAGGAGCAATTGCTTCCCCAGAGGGTGCTCAGGCATTGGAACAAGCTGCCCAGGGCAGTGGTGGAGTCACCATCCCTGGAAATGTTCACAAACCACGTAGACGAGGCCCTCAGTGATAAGGTTTAGTGGCAGCCTTGGCAGTGCTGGGGAATGGTTCGACTTGATCTTAAAGGTCTTTTCCAACCTGGCTGATTCTATGATTCTACCAGCAGTGCTCACTGCTGAAGGAAACAGTTCACCAGTGGAAGGTGAGCCTAAGTGAAAACTAGCAGCTCTGCAAGGTAAGAGAGAAGCAAAGTTCCATGACTTAAGGGCTGAAACCAGCTCCCAGCTCTATCATCCCTCTGATGCAATGGTAAGTCCCTGTTCTTCATATTCATAAACCCAAAGATGACACCAGTTTCATACTTCTTGTCTGGTTTACACACTAAGCTTCTGTGCTTGTGTAGCACTTCATGCCTCCATGCCAACGGACAACACAACCACATCCCAGCCTCCACTATGGCTTTTCAGTACTTCTGTAATATAAATACTAACTTGGAGTGAGGTATGTGGAATAATAATACAAGTTTCACAGAAAAACCTTTTGTGCATCAGAATCAATGTGCTTCTCCTGTAAAGAGAATGCACCATCAGGCACTGTATTGCGTTAACAAGTGAGGAAGAAATAAGATCTAAGGAGTGCAATTGCGATTTTTCCTTATTCTGTTGCTTGAAATAGATCATTACAGACAAACTGTATCACAGTGACTCCTGTACAGCCACAGGACAGAGATAACTACTGCCCCTGCCCTTTACTGTTGAGGTTATACCTCATACAGTACGAGCCAAGGCACAGCTTCTCAAAGACACTTCATCTACACACTTCATGCTTCAGACAATCACCTTATCAGGAAGCTGCTGAGCAGAAGTGTCTGTGATCCTGTTGAACACCTTCTGTACTGCTGGGATGCTGATCAAGAACACTGGTCGCACTGTGGTGGCTAAAGAGACTAGCAGGTGGCACGCAGATAGCAGCAGCTTCTCCTGCACCTGAAAGAGAGGGTTGTCAGGCTGCCCAGTAACACCAGCATGTGACGCACCACTGGTGTCAGACAGCACAGTGAGCTGCCACTGACAGCTTTTCACAAGCAAGACTGCTTAATAGCATTTATTTGCCAATTAGAGCACAGACCAGTTCCCTTAAAAGTATGAAAGAGAGATTTCCCTGCTTCAAGCCATAAAATCATTAGGCTGAATTTATATGCCTGTGTTGCTTATCTGGTACTAGCCTCATCTACAATGCTACCTAGAACTCCTCTTGGTCTCACCCTATATGAGACACCTGTTGCAGCTCTAGGAAAGACATCCAGCTCCCATCCCTGACATATGTCATGCCTGCCGCATCCCTGGCATTGTTCAAGGCCAGGCTGGACAGGACTTGGAGCAACCTGCCCTAGTAGAAGGTGCCCCTGCCTATGGCAGGGGGTTGGAACTGGATAAGATTTATGGTCCCTTCCAACCCAAACTATTTTATGACTCGGAATGATTCATATCAGGAGAAACAGCATGGTTCAAAGCAGACCGTTAAACAAGTGAACACAACAGTTGTGTCCCTTGAGGGTCTCTGGCTCCAGGGGAAGTCTTCCCTCAGCCCAGAACTGACAAAGGTACCTTTGAGCTGATGAGGGGTGTAATAGCCTCCAGAGTGGTGGAGACAAGAGAGATGAACTGCCCCGGGTTCTGGCGATGAACTTCACTGTAGAACTGTGCCAGCCAGTGTGCATAGGCCTGCAGGGCTGCCAGGGACTGAGCATGCCTGAGGAGGAGCAGAGCAAGGATAAGATACATACATGGGATAAAAGGCACGTCCTCCAGGACTGCTACAGAAGGGCCTATGTCCTGAGCATGGTTAGTTCTGACAGCACAAGGCAGAAGAATATTGATATTTTCAGACAAAGCTGTCAGCTTTTTCTTTAAATTGCTTAATTTTTTTGCCTCAGACCCTGTATATTCAAAGCATATTTAAACATGTGCTGAAACTGAACTCACTCAGCAACAGTATTAAGCCAAAAGATCAAATCATAATCGATTATATTCGATAAGGTCAATTTCTAATTGACTGGTAGGTCAGCCATAACCATACTTTATAATTACACTTCTGACACAGGCCATATTAAGATTTTTGAGTCAGGATATTTCTTTGGGACTATATAGAGGAAAACCCCTCACTAACAGATCATGGAAAAAAGCCTCCCGTATTATTTTAAACTAGAAAAGGAAAAAGACATTAAAAGAAGATTATTTGCACAAAAGTCAGTGCTAGTAACTTGGGATTATTAGGAGAAATCCAGGGAGCTACATGATGAAACCTCACAAGAAGGGTTGAGGAGCTCCTGTACAGGCAATTGCAAACTAGAACAAGTACTTGACGTGTTCAAAAGGACAGACTTCAATTCTGCTCACAAACACCAGCTGGCAGGAAATCAGTTTGTACTACACAGCCTGAGGAATAGAAGGGCTCTAAAAGGCTGTCAGAGTGGGGCTCTATTACCAGCAGCATCAATTTCACACTTAATGTCAACTTCTAGATTGAAGGTATTCATTTGTTTCAGAAATGACCTGCATAGCTGAAAGGCACATTTGTCTTGGAAGCCAAGTACTCAAAATCCTGTACTAGGAAAAAGATCTTTTGCCTGAGCCATAGATCTGACTTTGGCGGCAAAAAATCCATAAAGTGGAACTACACACAGAGAGTAGATCAATTTCTTAATACACTGCTACTTCATAATTTAAATACACTTATTTCATAATTTAATTACACTGCAAAAGAATTAAGCTTTTACAACCACTGGTACAGGGCAGAGTAACAGTTTTAGAGCTAATGGATATTTTTAATTCTCATCACAAATATCTTTTTCTTTAAATAACCTGAGTACATCCATTTGAGGATGTACCATCCCATGTAGATACCAAGTTTGAATCCAACTATTTGCACTGTCTATCTCATACTCACACATCGATAAGGTCAGGTTTCAGTACAGATGGTACTGCAGTTTCGATGTTGTACAGTTTAATCTGGGATCCATACAGGGTTACTTTTACCAACCTGGAAGTGAACACATACATGGCAGTGTGAGATGGATATACACATGTACAAATCTGCTTTAACATCTATCTGAATGAAGCTCTTTGCAAGTCTGTGTCAATATTTAGCTAATATGTAGACAAGGCTTAGACCATTTAGTTGAAAATAATTTGCAGTAAGATGGAACAAATACACTGTACCTGCATGAAAATGAAAAAACACATAAAGCCCAGAAGGTCTGTAATCTGCAGCCATGTGCTAATTAAGTTTCTTGAAGAAAGAATGGAAGGATGCCTGCCTTTTGGTTTTCACAGGTCTTTTCATAGAATCATGGAATGGTCTGTGTTGGAAGGGACCTTAAAGCTTATCCAGTCCCAACCCCCTGCCACAGGCAGGGACACCTTCCACTAGACCAGGTTGCTCCAAGCCCTGTCCAACCTGGCCTTGAACACTGCCAGGGATGGGGCATTTCTCTTTCCACTTAAGAGATTTTGGTGATTTACCTCTGAGATACAATTCTGAAGTAATCAAACTCTGCATCTCATTTCATTGCATCACACATGCAGATGCTGGAAAACAAGTACTTCAATCTTTCATGTGACTGATATTATTTAATCCCTCTGACTAGTTTTTTCATTAAGGCTTTAGAAAGCTACCTGGGAAACATAGCACTGATGAATGTAACAAGATTCCGGCCATTGGGTTCTTCATATCTCAGTTCAATCATAACAAGGGGAGGCAGAAAGAAACCTTGGTTTTCACACTCACTGCAGTGGTGGCGATTGCTCCTGGTACTACTGAAGGGACAGCAAACCCCAAAACCTGTTCCTACCTCTCTACCACTGTCAGAGCATCGTTGAACCTGGCAGCAAACACATCCCCAATGAAGTACTCTGCTAAGCGCCCAACAGCCTGCAGCAAGGAGCTCAGGTCCCTTAAGGAGCAGTGCAAGCGGCGACAATCATTCTCTGCAGTGATGTTCAGCCTGTGACCTGGAATGACAGGAAAGTTCATTAGCAATGAAGCCAACAGACCTCAGTGTCAACAACTGCTTGTGCTAACAGCCACTGACTAAGAGCCTAGCAGTCTGAAAGCCCATACTTGAAAAACTTTATGCAAGTAGGTCATATGTATTCTAATAAATACAGCTCTTTGGGCTGGGAAACCTAATTACAGTGATACAGGAAATGCAAAGTTTATTCTAATTACATTACATGCATTCTTCTTCAATTAGCTCAGCAGCAGGTCACAGTTCAAATCACAGCACTGCCCAAGTGACTGAAATACTCAAATTGGGCAAGATGAGTTGAACTGTTCTGATTGCCACACTTTTAATTCCAATTTAAAGGCTGAAACATGTTACCAAGTACTTCAGCCTTTCATACATTTATTTTATTCTATTTGTGTTAATACCTACATAAACAGGAGCCTTTCTGTCTATCTGTTGACACGGAAAGCCACCCCAGCTCTGCAGAGGTCATTACCCAAACTCCCTCTCCTGGCCAGAGGGTCAGAAGTGTTCCAAAAGCACAGCCACAATTGTAACAATAATGTTTGCTTCTGATGTGAAAAGTTGTTAATTATTTTTATATTTCTCATATAAGGACCATACAAATAACTAGATTTGCCAGTCTTATTATTTATGCAATCATCCTACCACTCAGTTGTATATCTACCTGCTTTCCAAACACTCCAGACCTTGAACTAAAAAAAAAAAAATCAAATAAGTTCTGCAATACCACATTTCCATGTGTAGCAGTATTGAAATACAAGAGATTCCTTTTGCTGTACCTCAGCTACAATCTTTCCTCACACAGATCTTACTACTATGACTTTCCTTATTTGGCAGGAAGGAGCAACGAAGCCACACTCATGCTTTACATTCTGAGAGCACTGGTGTCTTTGTAAACTACTTTATACATGAAGGCTCCTGAAACGCCAGCTAGATAAGAAACTACTACAAGATTGTAAATAGCTCATCTTCTCATGGACTCAAAATAGTTTTAATTCACCCTAAATAACAATACTCCTATGGTGGACAACTTCACACCAGATTTGAGCCCCAAGCAAATGGGAGCACAATCTTTCCTGAAATAAATTTAATGGGAGGAAAAAGGTCATCCCATCCATGTTACTGCAGTATTTGAAGCTGCATACCTGTTTTTAACAAGAAAATAAATCACATTATTACATGTCTGCTGAGATGTTTACTGAGCCATTAGACACCATACACATGTTCAGACCCTCAATGGAATATGGAAGAAGCAACACCAAAGCAGGTCTAGACAGCTTTTGCAATCGCTATTCAAACAGTGAGGATCACAATGGTTATTACCTGTCCCTGAAGTGACCACAAACTGCTGGAGTCCCAGATACACTTCCAAGTTATCCTGCAGAACTGGAAACTAGAAGAGACAAGAAACGAGAGTGATTTTGGGGCTTGGAAGACAGTTAACATCCAACTACCAATTACACAGTGCACAACTTTCTTACTTCTCCCTAGTGTTTTCAAAAAGACATTTGGAGAAGAGGCAAGTTGCTAGGTTATGGCCTGATCCTGCATGCCACAGCTTCTCATGTCCTGACAGCTGTCATGAAAGCCACCAAGATCACCACCCTGAGGGCACTTCACTGTGGTAGCTCTCCCTTTCCCACAAATACCAGCAATCAGCCTAACAAGATAATGGTCTGATAAGTCTAAGTGATGGCACAGCATGCCCCACTATGAATATACAGATGGATGGATAACCCAGATCAAACAGAGCAGAGGAAAGGCAGAGTATGGAGCACAAAATGCTTGTGCTGCAGCTATCTCACTCGTAAGCATCAGCTCCTCAAAATGCAGCTACCAAAATACTGTTCAACCAAACAAGTTTCCAAGCAGAGTGCCTCTACAGCAGAGTGTAAAAGGGAAGTACTGCAGCAGGTAAGCTGCAGGCTGCACTAGGAAAGCTCCAAGGGGAAAAAAACAACCAAGGAAGCAGCCACCACAGTCTTCATCCATCCTGGTCTGGGAATAGAGGGCAGGACTGACAGCAAACATGCCTGATCCTGGTGACACTTCAGCTGAGCAACAGGTTATGCTGCCATGGGGGAAGTGAATTGTGCACACAGACTAGAAAGCCTTCTAAACAGTTTTCAGCCAGCCAAGGTACCTCAGTGATCTGCATTAAGAGACTGTGGTGTACCTGAATGCATTTGTATCCATACAGGACAAAACTGCACACTGACCCTTTCCTTGTAGACATCGCATCAGAAAAAATATTTTCTAACCTTTTCAGTCTATTGGTAGAAGTCACCACATACGATGTGAGTGGTTTTATGAAAGTTCCCTCATCCATCAGCAGAAGGAGCCACAGCCATTCATTGTCCAGCATGGGACAGAGTAACAGCAGTTGCTGTATGTTGTTTTAATTATTTGCTACTGACAGACCAGTCACTGCATCCAACAGCACTGCAGAGCATCATGAGAAGCACCTGAAACTGCTTGAGAATCTCCCAGTTTATCCACTATAAAAGAGTGATCTAATGCAGGGCTCAAGAAAGCACTCACCATCAAGTTTCTAACATGCTGTGCCTAAATAACAGCGGAGAGACTTTATATAACTGCAGGAAGAGAGCTATTTAAAAAACCCAGATAGTCTTCCTCATGTTAATGTGTTACTTTAAGGAAGCCACATGCTCTTCACCATATGACCCATATGCTCAGCGAAATAGCTGCTCCTCTGTCTGCCTCTTGCAGACTCATGCCATGTGCCACGCTGCAGAGCAACTTCTACTTTCACACGAGGGTTGTTAAGTTCACTACTTCAGTTTCTAGGAATAGTGCTTAGCTCAGCCAGAATGGTTCTTAAATAAAAGTATCAATTCAAAGCAGTTCAGATCAGGCATCTTCTGCCCCTGCAGCAGCTTCATTTCCTCTGCTTCTTGGGAACGTGATTCAGAGGTCCAGGTACATGGCATCTCCAGGAGAATTAATAGGCTTGCTTTGAGATCTTGCTGCTATTACTTATCTTTCCTCTCAAACAGCAAAAAGGCACTGACTACCCTGAATGTTGAACTACACTGGCTTACAGCCTCAAGATCTCCTCAAAACCCACTATAATGCTACAAAGCCCAACAGCTTTTACACCACCAATTTTAGCAAGAGCAGTGGCACTAGCTGGAGCAAAGCACTTCTCTGTGTTTATCAGATGTAATTCCCAATTGTCTGAGGCGCTTTCTTCGGCATTTATATTTAGCCTTTCATTTAAACAAAGATTCCACTCAAGACCCATCTGCCCAATTCACAGTGCTGCCACCTAATATAAAGACCAAGATAAATACCAGCGAAGGACTGCTGCCAAATATTTACACTTTGAAAGATGGTCTAAAGAGCTTAGTGTCCAGCAAGTAGGACTCAGATGCTCACTGAAGCACTGCCTTCAAAACACACCAAGGAATGTGAGAAAGCCAAAACCCAAGATTTTTTCCTTCAGTTTCTGGTCTCCTCTTGCCAAGGTTTTACATCCAAAACCAAATTTCCCTCCTTTCTTTGGCACTGTGGCTTCTATTAAACAGCTTGCAACAAACTCCAGCAGTTGGTGCTCATTTCACATTGCACTTTTGGTCTGGATAACAACTTACTAGTGTGGAGAAGGCATGAGTTGGCAAGAGCTCCATGACTTTTGCAACCACTTCCAAGCTCTGGCGCAAGTACCGCTGCCACTCGGTCTGCTGCTATGGGAAGAAACACCAAGGTAAGTACAGGACATCCAGAGGGTAACAGCTTTTTGCAAACTAGTAGGTCTTAACTGATGTTTGGGTCTAGCAAGCTCCTTTCCAGAGCTTGGCTTTTGCAGACAACCAAATGCTGAAGAGATACTGCTCTTTTGATTCTCATGTGCCACTAAGTACCTGATGGAGAATAATTTTGCCTAGCCAGGCTTTAGGCATAAGGGCATATGTTTCCCTAGAGTGATAAGGCATAAGCATTCACTCCCAAAGCACAGTTACTGCTCAGATGACAAGCATCTGTTATGCAGAACAACCTCTCACAACCATTTGATAGAGCTAATCCAATTCTAGATTTATCAGTACTGAGATGATGTTTACAGATACCGACTTAGTAGAAATATCATAGAATCCCAGACTGGTTCGGAAAGGACCTTAAGGCTCACCCAGTTCCAACCCCCTGCCACAGGCAGGGACACCTTCCGCTAGACCAGGTTGCTCCAAGCCCCATCCAACCTGGCCTTGAACACTGCCAGGGATGGGGCAGCCACAGCTTCTCTGGGCACCCTGTGCCGGTGCCTCAGCACCCTCACAGGGAAGAACTTCTGCCTAAGAGCTCATCTCAATCTCGCCTCTGTCAGGTTAAAGCCATTCTCCTTGTCCTGTCCCTACAGGCTAAATCTCCTCTCCAGGTTTCTTGTAGCTCCTTCAGGCACTGGGGGCTGCTCTAAGGTCTCCCCAGAGCCTTCTCTTCTCCAGGCTGAACAAGCCCAGCTCTCTTAGCCTGTCTCCAGAGCAGAGCTGCTCCAGCTTAAAGATTTTGTATCAGAGATAGTTCAGCACTTAATTTCCAAAACAACTGGATGTGGACACCTAATGCCTCTGAGAATCAGAATGTAAGTATCTATATCCCCTCCTCCCCCAAAGAAGTTAAAAGAACAAAGTTAAAAACAAAGGTAATATCTTTTCATTGTGACCTTAAATCCAGTTTTGTCAAAAGTATTTCCTGCTGCTTTAAACCTCAAACCCCACACAGAATGAAGAAGCAACTGTAGCAGCAGCTCAAGCAGCCTGTACTCGAAAGCAGGAGCACTGGGAATGACATTCCAGGTGTTACCAGTGCAAGAGCTAATATCTGGACCTGTAGTTGTCCTTGTTCAACTCTGCTCCTTACATCATCATCCAGTGTCTCGTCATCCAGCTCCTCCAGCTGTGCCTGGTTATACCTGAACTGGATTCTATTCAACACCTCTGTCAGCAACAGAACCAAGGCATCTTCGTACCTATGACCACAGAGAAACAGAGCAAGAGTTTGATAAAACAATTCTGCAGAATTGCTGTGCCACAGCCCTTCCAGCAAAGGAGGTAAGTCACACAGATGACAATTTCAAGTGGGCCACTACAAAGAGCCTGCAGCACAGCTTTAGAGGTTTGTTGAGGAAACACTAAGCAGATTCTGGGATTAAGAGTATCATGTTATTTCATGTCACATACTACCTGCAATGAAAGAGGTTGGTAATACCTGATATCCCCACTACCTCTGAAAGGGAAAGGGAAAACTGATAGCAACAGAAGCAGCCCACAAGTTCAAAACAGGAAAGGTAGGAGTGGCTTGCTGGAATAACAGCAGATACACATGAACAGGAGGCACCAAAAGCTTCTTGTTGCTTAAGCTGCTCCTCAGCAGCCTGTCTGATGCTCTGCTTTTGGGCAGTGAATGTGAAATACGTGAAATAAGGCAGTTATTGCTGCATATCTCAAAAGGCGACTCCCCTGAGGCTATTTGTTCTGCTATCCTCTTTCCCTACACTGTTGGACAAAGAATTCAGGCCCTTGTCCTCTGAAACAAAGCCAGCCCCTTAACTAATAGTACTCTAACATGAAAGGCATGTCACTGAAAGATGCCTTTTCATCTCTCAGAGCTAGGAAGCTGGTAGAGAGCACAGAAAACCCTCCTCAATGATCACCAAAGAATAATGCCAAGCTGCAAAATCAGCACAGAGCCACCTGAGCATGCAGTCACTCCTGATAACATAGCATTAGTGTTTGGGGCTTTCAAGTGGAGCTGATTTGATTGTTTTAAAAACCTCCTTTCTCCTTTCTCAGCTGGAGTCCAGTGTAAAAGACCATGTTCTTTTCTAGGTGTGATCAGGCTGGAAAATTAGGCATTAGGATACACTACCAGACATTCAGAGCATCATGTAATCAAAGTGTCAGCCTAGTCAGCTGAAGAAACTGATAGCTGTCTGTGCAAGGGAGGCTGAGCTACCAACTTTTCTTGTACTCAGATGATGTAATTCTCGATTTAGCAATTTAACCAATAGTAAAAGCTGCAGCATGCACAAAATGCAGAGTTTGTCAACCACAGAACAGGAAATATCATCTGTGCTCCTGCAGTGTAACCACTCCCAGGCTGTCAAAGTGCAACACTCGCCTGCCTGAGCGCATGCAGGAGGCTGTTGGTGTCAATGCTGTCCCTGAAGACAAAGCAGTACAAGCTTCAACCACTTGTGTGCTTTTCAATCTGCTTTAGTCTGACACATCTCCTAGAGACAGCTATTGTATGTTTCCATGTTCTCCATCACAAACTGTTTGACACAAGTACGCATTACACATGCATTAGCCAGGTGAAGAGGAGCAGAACACCAAGACAGAGTTCAACAGCATTAGGGAGAGCGCAGCAAATTAGGAGCAAATTATAACAAAATTCAAATGCAAATACCTACTACTTGAGAAATTAAAACCCCACGGTTCCCGTGCTGAGAGGAAGAGTAGTGTCTGGTGTAAGCCTGTTCCACATTTGTTCTTTGTGGTTATGATGCCTTTCAAAAACCAACCACTTACACTTAGTGTGCTTGAGGAAAAGCAGCTTCCTTCTGCACTTAACACAGCACAAGCCATGGCACTTCTAAGCCTCCAAAACTTGAGCAAAGTACCAGTGTATTCCCCAGATCCTTGAAATGGCAGCAAAGGCACTCTTATCCAAAGAAAGCCCCCAATTTCAGGATACAGCATCTACAAAGGCAGAGCTGCCAACCACTGTTGCAACTGATGCACACAACCAGCAGAGATAAGCAAGGGGAACTTCTAACTTCCAAACACAGTCTCAGCAATATTTGTCAGAAACACATTCTCCATTTCAACAGGAATTTTAAAATCCTAATAAAATATCTTTTTTTCCTAATTCTTAAATTATTTGTACGAGCTGTGCAAACACTTACCAGGCAACTGACTCTGGATATGAGCTAAAGCATCCTCTAAAATTCGCTAATGTGTTCTATTTTAGACCACAAAGCTTTTTAACTCTGGCTGCCAAGTTCACATGCAAGGCACGTGGCAGTTTTCTACCCTAATCTGCTCAGTTTAAATTCTCTGGAGTGAGAAAAACTGAAATTTACACTCTTCTACTTCACAATTTTAGAAGAAAGGGCCTGACCACACATGAAGCTGAAGTAAGCAACAGCTTGTTTCTCACATCCTCTGCCATGGTGACCATGAAGGCTCTTTGAGCTGTGACATCCTGAGAGCTTCCCCACTGCTCACCTGTTGAGTACTGCTTCTTTGTCTGCCAGACGACTTTTGATTTTGCTAGTCAGGTAGTCCAAGAAGAGCGTCCAGATGTCCAAGCAAGAAAAGTAACCTTCATGTGTAGGCTGAAATACCCCAAAATTTACAATGAGTATTGCAAGCTATGGCAAGACTGATTTCACACAATGAAAACACAAGTTAGCACGCACTTCACAGGAAGGACTCCTTGCTTTATTAAAACACTTTTAGAAAGTCACTGGAGACATTAATAGCTGTCAAAAGATCAGCAAAAGATTTTGCACAAGGGTAGGAACCCAGGAATTACAAAGCTGGTCTCAGCATTAACCCATCTCATGGCTTGCTGCATCAGCTTTGAGCATTTTATAAATCTGCTGCCTTGCCATTATTCATACATGGGGACAAACAGGGGTTTGAATTCACTGTGACAGCTTCTACAGCAAGGTAACACACAATAAAACCCCAACCTTGGCTTTTGATACAATACCAAAACTTACAAGGAAAGCCTCAGATAAAAGAATCACATTCAGGAGGAAGAAAAGCACTCCCAAACACAAAATGAGCAAGATGGAGATGCCCTATCACTGACAGTGTTCAAGGCCAGGTTGGACGGGGCTTGGAGCAACCGTCTAACTGTCTAGTGGAAGGTGTCCCTGTCTGTGGCACGGGGTTGGAACTGGGTGAGTTTTAAGGCTCCTTCCAATCCAAGGCAGTCTGGGATACTATGATTGTTCCAGACAACAATGTCTGTTCCAAGGACTAGAAAATAAATAAAAGCAAAACCAAAGATAAACACCAGGCAAGTTGCTCTTGCAAGATGTGACCCGTCTCCAACTAAATCCAAGGGCACATTAAGCCATTTCCAAGTCTCCAGCACTAGACGGGAAGTGCCAGAGAGACAAGTTAATAGGTTTTTTTCTAGGATAACCCAAGGTATCAGCTTCCCTGGGGAAAACAAGCTGACCCTGCTTTCTGTACAAAACAGAAAAGAGAACAGACCATGGAAAAACAATGTCTCAGGGCTGTACCTGATGAAAAGTGTATTTGAACAACAGTGCCAGAAACTCAACCACAGGGAACTGGGAGTAGGATTCAATTCGTCGTAGGTGGACGCTCACAAAGAGCCGGAGAAAATCCGTAAACTTCTCGATGTAGCTACAAGGGAAAGGAGAAAACAACTGAGAAAACATGAAGGATGCCACAAGGGAAAGCAATTTCATTGAAACGGTGATCAAAAGAAAGTTACAATTAACAACCAGTAGAACAATTAAAATATAAAGCTCTGCAACAATTACCTACCTTCATTCCGTTAATACCTGAAACAGTAGAAAAGACAGTCTAGTCAAAAGCAACTTTAATATTCAGGTAAATATATTTGAGTTCAACCATGCCTGCAAATAAGCACAATCTCTCCCCACCCTAGAGGAATAATTAACAGCAGGGGTCATCTTACTGATGTAGATAGGATTAGTGGAATAAATAGTACTGCTGAGGAATTCAGCTGGAAGCAAGAAGTTAACACAGGAGTTAGCAATACATGTGTTACATTTACACAAGGTAGTGGATGCACCATGGAGCTGAGACCTGGGAAGAATGGTTTCTCCTGCAGTGCAGACCAACCATCCAAAAGTTTCTGAACTGAGCCCAGGCTTTTGTGACTAAATTAGACTATAAAGACAAAACTTATTACAAAGCATGCGACTACTCGATGTTTGGGACTGCACAAAGTGAAGATCCAAAGGAAGCCTGCTACCAACACTTAAGGGAGTCCAGCAAGAGCACCACCTCAGTGAAGCACTGAGGGTTCAAAAGGATGCACCTGGGGTGGAATTACTAAGACCACAGTGGGGTAGGTAAGCTTTTACTGGGGATTAAGAACAAACCCTGCGCAACACAAGTTTCATCAAGGTTAGAAGTCATCCTCATGTCTACCTATACAGAAGAGTGTTCAATACTCCATTAGTTCAATGCATCATCAGAAGACCAATGTATTGCAGCATCATACACATCGAGAGCTCCAGCAATCCAGTGGCATGGCTATGTACAGAGAAGTACATCCTTCCCACATGGCAAGAGCTCTAAAGTGCAAGAGCACCTGAAGTTTAGCAAAGTTGCAGACACACATTAACAGACTGGTTTTACTGTACTGCCTTGCTTTTCCCTTCTGTAAGCTTTTTTTGGGGGGGAACCCTACTCTTCCTAATGACGTCTCACTCAAGACCGTACTGCCAGCTAACAAAGAGCTGCAACACTATTGGTTGTTACAAGCCTACAAAACCACATAATACTTTGATTATGCAAAAAGATTAAGTTTCCTTTTTATTTGGCATTGCCTACTTCACAAGAGATCACTAAACATAGCTGATCACAGATCAAACACTTCAGAAGTAAAGCTAGCAGGAAAAGAAAGAGTCCAGATCCAAGCATTTCCTTCATGCTTTTAATTTTTTATTTCTTGAAGAGCTTCTGATCTCAGACCAGTGAAAGTCTTACTTGGTCCCTAGCTCTGCCACCTCCAAAGGTCCTTCTGCAGCCACTGGGCCATTGGTTGTATCCTTACTTGCCATGTTCTGGGATCTTCAAGTTAAAACCAAACACAAATAAAGCAAAAGATAGTTTAAGCTTACTCCTTTTCTGGACTAGTTTGGTAGTACCAGCTGTTCAAGACCACTTTGTAAAAGAACAAAAACAACCAGCACCCTGAGAGGAAGGGAAGGAACGGACCCAGGGCAAGCAGGTTCTGAAGACAGCAAACTCTCTGAGGTTTCTTCAGCACCAGTTCTCTTCAGGATTTGACTGTTAAGGTCCTTTCCAACCCTAACCACTCTATGATTCTAGGATTTTTTTCAGTCCAAGCCAAGATGACACTTTCATGCAGTATAGCTGGACGTATTTAGACATACAAATATAGCTATGCCCTACAGGGTTATATACAAAGGGAAAATCCTCACATCCCTTTCCACAGAGAGGAAAGTCAGCCCAGAGAAAGCGCCACTCCTCCAGAAGCCAGCTAAATCTTTCCAGTTTCCAGAACAATTTAGTTACATTCCTATCTCAGACCTTCACAATGAAGGGGTCTCACAATTACAGACACCAACAAATCTCTGTGGATAACATATCTAAGCAGTAGAACATGATGATACGGCAACATCATATCACGAAGGCCAACAGTTAGAGACCTCCCGCAGCCTTGCCAGTGAAGGCTGCTTGCTCATGTTTTCCATAAAAGAACGAACAAAGTTATACAAGAGACTGTGGGGTTCCAGGAAAGCTTTTCTGAAATCCAGAGTGAAAATCCTGGCACTCTGTGCACACATCTTGTACGCAATGGTGGTGCATTCATACGTCTTATTTCTAGGACTCAGTGATGCTGAATTTGGAGCAAGTTAATAAAAAAGTGAACAAACAGAATTCACTGTTAAGCAGAAATCATGATTAATCTAAGTTTATCACCCCATCACCCCAAAGTTACACATCTAAAGAGATGGAAAAATGGCATTTTACAGAAGAAACATGCAAATCATCTCCACAAACAGACCCACAGTTTGTTTCCTAAATTTGTTTTTATTCTTGATATTCAAAAAAAAAAAAACAAAAAAAACCCCAGACCCAAACAAACAAGAAAACCCCAGCACCCAAAAGTTCAAAGTCCTAGTTGCATTGGGGATCAAGTTTTATAGAGCAGCACCATGTATCTGTAACACGACACCGAGCACATTCACACAGTCACAACCTATTCACCACCATTAGCCCCAGCCTGCCAGGCTCTCCATGGCGAGCCTGAAACAACAGGCAGCCTTCAAGCCCTCCAAGCCCTCACCTTTTCCACCACCCTGCAAACAGGTGGATTCAACCACTCAACACAACAGCAAGACACTGAAGGTGCTGAGGCACTGGCACAGGGTGCCTAGAGAAGCTGTGGCTGCCCCGTCCCTGGCAGTGTTCAAGGCCAGGTTGGATGGGGCTTGGAGCAACCTGGTCTAGTGGAAGGTGTCCCTGCCCGCGGCAGAGGGCTGGAACTGGATGAGCCTTAAGGTCCTTTCCAACCCAAACCAGGCTGAGATTCTATGGAGTAGGGTTATCTGATATCAAAGAATTAAGCTGATTTAGGCAAAAAAGGTGGCAGTAACAGTCTGGAAAATGACAGCACAGTCTCCCAAGATGCTCTGTCTTCCTTGCTGCCTCCTGTCAAGCCAGACAGCCCTGCAGCAGAGCCATTCACTGCTGCCATGAATGGAGCTTCTGAGGCTGTCTTTTGGTGGTGTTTAAAAAACAAAAAAGTAAAAATGAAAAAGCAATGAGGAAACTGTCACATATCAGTGAAGGGTAGAAAACTACTTCTATTTTCTTTTGAGTCATGACTCGTAGAATATCTACCCACTCTTTGTATGAGTTTAAGCAGAGAAGGCAGATACCGACCAGGAAAGGGGATACTGCAATGCCTTTACCTCACTGAGCCTCTTCTGTTTTCTGTTACAACTAAATGAAGGGCAGGTTCAGCTCTTGTGCCACCTCAGACCTGCAGTCAAACAGTAACGAACGAGGGGAAAGGGGAGGAAGAGGACAGGAAAGAATACCAACGTGTGCCACCATGGTCCCTTAACAAACTCAGCCCCTCACGAGAACCTTACCTGTGGGCACCTACCTTTCTGTCTCCCTCCCTCAGCACAGTACTCTGAAAAAAAGGTGATTAGACACACCATGCATGACTACAAAGTAATAAAGACTGTCCTTTAGAAAACAAGAGGCCCTAGCACAGCTACTTAGCTGCTGGTTGCTCTTACCTTTCATCCAGTTCCTCTAGCCGGCTTTTCACCGTATGGGCATTGTTCTCCTTGGTAATCTTCTGCAGGAGGTAGAAAGTCTGCTGGAACATCCGCAGCAAATACTCTTCAAACTCCATAGGCACACAGTTCTTAGACATCAGTTCATTGATGCAAGACATAGCCAAAACACCAAGGCGGCCACGCTCCTGTCCCAACACTGAGTTCTGGCTGCTGCCATTGACAGAAGACATCTTCCGAACACGGGTGTCACAGCCAAAGCGAGCGAAGTGGAAAATGGTGGTAAGGAGTGATGGAGTGATACTAGTAGATAAAGGGATCCAGCTGAAGAGGTGTGCCAGGCACTCCAGCGCCAGGGAACATACGTATTCACTTTCTGTGTCAAGGATGGGGATTGGCTGGTTCAATAGTTTGGCTGCACTGGGACTCTGCAACAGGCTACTCAGCAGGTCACCTGGGAAACAAAGCACACACTTGCATTGTAAGTCAAGGCAATTCCCTTCAAAAGCTGCAATTGACCAGCCCTAGCTATAAAGCAAAAGCTATCAGAGCCTGTGGCATTCAGCAGGTTAGGGCAAAAAGACTTGTCTGAGATGAACTATGGATTTTTCTCTTCAGGGATTCAGTAGTTTTGATCAGATCTCACACCAGATCAGACTGGGAAGCACACCCACAGTGTTTTGGAAAACAGCAGTGCCATGGCATGTATTTTAGGAATTTAGGATAAATTCACCCCCCACACTAGGTCAACCATCCTTGATGTAAGCTTGCATGAGTTCTCTGGCACATCCACTGAACCTTGGCAGAGTTGCGTCTGTTTGCATGTGACAGCTTGTGGATGATGTAAGAGCAGATGTTCTGAGTCAGACTAAGAAGCCTACTTAAGCCTACTATAAAAATATGGTACCTTTTGTCAGTGACCAAAAGCCCAGGCAGGGACAGACCACATTCCCCAGCTGCCAACTCGCCTTACAAAGGTTTCTGAAGCCAGGCAGGGTTTTGAAGGATTCTCCACAGCCTCAGGACTTATCTTAGAATCACAGAATGGTTAGGGTTGGAAAGGGCCTGAAGATAATCTACTTTCAACCCCCCTGCCATGGACAGGGACCCCCCTTCCATGACTTTATCTAGTCTCCAACTGCAGCCACATAAACTCAGTTGTTTGCAACATTCTGTGACAGAGTTCCACAGCTTAACTATACATCATGCAAAGATAGGCTTGGTTTGGGGCTTTGGCAGCTGATTGTTTCATTTCCTATCTTCTGTACCCAAACAGGGAAAAGAAATCATCTCTTTCCATTCACATATCACTCGGTAGGTTTCTACTGCAGCTCCTTGCTCTCAATTTCTCTGAGGGAGTGAAGAGTACCACTTTTCTTGTTACTTATATGGAAGCCATTCAATACCCTCAATCACCTTTACTGCCTTAGAAGCTATTATTTCTACACCTATTGATAAAGGAAGACCATAACTGCAGCCACTATTCAAGGTGCAGATGAACCTTAATTCCATGCAGCACTGTAGCAGATAGCTATTTTTGACTGCTACTGACCTAATTTTTTTTTGAATCATATGGTGCAATACTCAGAAGGGAGTTCTGCATACTGAAGGTGAGTTTGGAACCTGTGATTTGGCATGAGATGAGTGTGTGTGTATGTATATATATATATACACACACACACACACACACACACACACACACACACACACATCTACACACTCCCCCCCCCAGAAAGAATAACCCAAACACAGGTTATACTTATCTGCATTGTGTTTCACCTTCCATTTGCCCACAGACATACAAGACCTTCATATAGGTCTTCAGTTACACCTTCCTCACCATTTTGACCATCTTGATGCCCTTGACAAGCCTCCTTGTCTCTTTACTAAGACCTATTCCAAAGTCTCTAACAAGTATGTCCATGAGCACAGTTCCAAGCAGTATACCAGAGGTGACATCCTTTCTCATGGCAAGAGGGGACTATCTCCACTCACCTTTTGTCTCCTGCCTTCTACCCAATGTATTAATGATCCAGAGACTCCTTATCCCTGATGGTCTTTGCTTTCCTAAAGCTTTTGCCACAAAGCCTTGTTGAAAGCTTTACAGAAATCCACGTGGACACCACCAGGTCAGCTGCCTTTCCCCACAGAAGCTGACGGCTAACTTGCAGGCTTCCACATTCTGAAAACTTATTCACCCTCCCCAGGTTATTCAATACTCTGGAGTACAAACGTCTTCACCTTTAGAAATCCAAAGGCACTTGCTACATTACAGAATGTGAAGTTCTCCACAGAAAACCCAAGTAGTCTTTCTTTTTTTTCCTTTGGAAAGTGAAATGACCCAATGCACCAGTAGTATGAAAATAACAGGTATGATTTACTGAGCTATTTCCAAAGCACTCAGGAGTATGCATGGTGAACAGATCCCCCTTAAGTCTCCATTTGTCAGCAAGATCAATGCTGTGTATCACTAAATTCATAACTCCCTGCCATACCTTATTGTTGTTTATTTCTGCTCTGCTCCAGAAACTTAAGGCATCATGCTGCTTTGGTGGAATTAGATAACCCTGCACTTAGTCTTTACATGAAAGCAGCCCCCATGGTGTCATCCACAACTATACATAGGCTACAGTGTGACAGCTGCTTGCACTGTGTTTTTACAGAAGCAGATATGCTTCTTTCAAATGTCCACTCCAGCAAGCTCCACAAAAATCAATGAGAATCAAAGATTGACATCTTTCAACCCATCAGCACCAGAAACTGTAAATTTGGGCTCTGTAACTCATAGCAGTCAGTGCTTTGCACCCAGTTAAATTACTGAAATTCAGATTTTAAGTTGTATCTGTTGTCTTTGCAAAGAGGTGATAAATTTACAGTATCGAATGTATTTGTGCACAAGAAGAAAACTCTCAGAAGGAGCTGGAATGAGGCTATTCTGCACAACTCTGCAGCAGCAAACATTTCTGCTTCTCATCTGTTCACCATACGCGACTGCATACGCCTGACAAAGAAAGAGCTATAAATCATGCACAGCTATTTGGATGCCAAGAGATTATTGCTGAGTAAATTCTACACTGATGCAGAAATTCACGTTTCCCAACACAGGATGTTATCAGAGCTCCTTTGCTAAAGTGGCATGAGAAATGCATTTAACATTGTCTCTAAGTGCTACTTAAGAACTATGCAAGAGTTGCAAGTAACCACTCTGCTTCCCTGTACAAAAACAGGAAGCATAGCTTTTCCAAGTTCCTAAAGAGATTTTGGCTCTGATGGAAGATATTATATATTTATAAAAACTCTGAAGCCCACTTTCCTTTTTGGAGCACCTTTAATTTCATCTAAATACAAGGAGAAAAAGATGGTGGCCTCATCTAAGCAACAAAAAAAAGTTTAAGTGTCAGCAGTAAACAGGAATCCTTTGCTGCACGAATGAGACTCAAATATAGCTATGTGGGTAAAAAGATTTGGTCAGCTCACAGATTTCACAGACTTAAAGGACAGAGAAACAATTAACATCTCCAGTGCAGAATTTAATGTCAGTTTCACTAAACCCATGTTTGTCCTATAGTTCACCTTCCAATCACACATTCATCTCTGCCTGCAAGTAAGGACACATAAATGCGCAACGCTAGGACTGCCACCCACCACTACAGACTTGTGTATCTGTCTTTAAACCTCATAGGTTCTCCATGTTAGCAACTCATGTTAGCAGCTCCATCAGTGCTCTTCCTCCACTGTGGATTTTTCAACTGTCCTCAAATAGCCACCCAAAGGACATTTGGTTAATAAAGAAAATTAAGATAGTTCTTCATGAAACCAGAAAGTGAGCAAGCAGTGGATGAGAGGGAAGTATGCAGTGCCCTTCCTTTTGGACTTCAAGAACTTGAATCACAACCAATTTTAACACGGAGAGAGTAGCTGAGGCAGAGCACAAAAAAAAAACAGAGAATTTTTCCAATAAACAAGTTTGCATAAGAGGACCCAGTGAAACCAAGCCAGAACTGCTAAAGGAATTGCAGTGCAGTCTCCATTACTAGCAATTACCTTGAAAAGATGCTGTGTGCAGTTTGTTTGTTTTCCCTAAAAGGGGAGAAAGGAAAGACCCAGAACAGAAATGGAGCATGCTTTCACTTTGGGAACTGTAATCTAAAGTCACAAGGTGAATGCACAGGTGGATGAAAAGCTACCTCAGCACATGCACCATGCAGTGATGCACTGAGGAGCTGAGAGGACACCTCGCACAGGCTCCCACCAGCAATCAGCCCAGAATTCATTCCACTGGTTACTTTTTACTACAACTCTAGACAACAAAACAAGAGATTTTCTGGGTTGCATCAGTTTAAGTTACCAGCACCTCAAAAAACCAAAACAGTGTTAGTTTTTTCCATTTAATTCTGGAAGCTGCTGTTCATGGTGCAGCACCCTCTCCTGCAGGCATGGCCTTGGATGAACCTGCATTAACCAGCATCTGCAGCATACACTTGGTCTCACCAAGCAACCCAACCTGGTTTGTACCAACACAGAGTCCTTGGCCACCGAGGAACTGGACCAGCAGCTGACACCAACATAAACCAGCTTTTTCCCATGGAAGACCCCAATCTTATGAAAGCACTGAGGCTCTTGCTGCCAGGGTGGGTACAGCCTGCACTCCTGCAGCACACTCACTCTTGCCAAGTAACACAAGTCTTGTTTTTTTCTGTTACTATTTTATTTCTTTTAAACTTGTGCAAGCTACAGCAAAATCCACCCTATCTAAACATATGGAAATATTTCTTCCCATAAGTATGTTTTGTATATAACTATAAAAGTGCCTCAAGCTCTTCTACAGGAAAGAAGCACTTGAAGTTCTACCCAAACTTAAACGTGAAAGTTTTAACACTCAACAAAACATCAACAAAAGCTTAGCACAGGCAGCTGTTTTAAGCTACTAGTGCAATGTGGCCACAAGGAAGTGATCTGCAACTCTCAATTAACTGTTTAAGGTCCCAAAGACAAGAGAGACAAAGTTACAACTGTGTTAACTCACAGAACAGCACCAAGCACAAGTGGGTATAGGCATGATCGTGGAGAAGGAAGTACTGGATCCACAAGCCTTTCTACACACAACTGGGTTTCTGACCCTAAGCCCTTCTTTTTCCTTGTTAAAAGCAGGCAGAGCCAAGATCAAACAACATAATGATTTCACTGCATCCTGGTGTTCCTCCTTGCTTTGCTTTGCAAGGATCAGGAACAAAGACACCACAGTCTGCTGGATAATGCTTGGGTGAGCAAAAAGTAACAACCCATGTTACATCAAGGCACAAGAGAAACTGGTAGTCATCAAGATGAGCATTAAGCCTGGGGTGACCCTAATGCATCCACCCCCTATTTAGACTTAACAGTATAAATGAAGTGTGAGCCAAGTATACAGACATAGAAATAAATTCTCTATTTAAGGCAACTATAAAAATGTATGTAAATGAGTTTAGATAAGTTAAATACCCATGCAAAAGACCAACAGGAATAGGTAGAAAACAAACTTTCAGTATATATATATATATACACACACATGCATACACACACACACACAATGTTCTAGGCACCCTTTTATTTTTTCTAAGTTAGGTGTTCAGTTTTGCTCCACTTTGGCTTTTGATGCACTTACAGCTAAAATTCAGGGAGTACAAAGCCAAATCCCTGAAGTTAGAGTATTTTGCACTGATACTTCAGAAAGCTTTTTGCCATCTGAGGATAAAAAGAAGCTATATGTGCACTTTACAACAAAGTGTCATTTTCTGTGGGGCATCTCCTGCAGTGGAAATTGCTTTGTGCAAGGTTTGTCTTTCCAACCAGGAATTTTTTGTCCTATGAAAAGCTCTAGGAAAGTGTTATTACAAGAGATTAGACAGCAAAGAAAAGAATCTGTGCCTGATGTTGCAAGTTTAAGTATATGGAAATATCATCTTCTAGCTTTAGCCATCCTTACCACTTTCTCCTGAAGTTGGGGATGGTGGTGGAGTGGCAGCAGTAGCACTGTGCTTGTCCCAGATGCTCTCCAAAATACCTGCCCAAAGAGAGGTTTTTCAGAACAGCCTGCTAAGAGACGGATAGATCAACAAACATACTGGAGACTGCAAGGGAACTTTGGTAGAACACATCTTCAGTGTTTTGACAAGGAACACTGTCTTCTCTTAGCGAGTTCAAGAAAATTACCAAGCGCTTATACACGTAATCCCTCTTAATAATGAGGGGGATATGCAGCTATACAGCCCCTCTACTGCCTGAGTAGTTTCATTGTAAGCTGACCCAAATGCTGAAAGGTAGAGTTGAATGCTCAAGCTACAGGAGCAGCCAATATATTGCCAACATGTTGCTTCACTGAACCCAGAATGTTCTGGCATCTTAAACCTGGTGAAGAAGGATATTTGTTTCAAGGTTCAAGAGCAGTAACTCCTACCTGTGAGGAGCCCAAGCACTGTTTGCACCTGGTCTAGGAGCAGCTTGCGGAGCTCTTCTTTCCGGGCCACGCTAAGATCTTCCCTTGGACATGCCAGCTCTTCCGAAGTAGTTTTCAACATAATCAGTCCCAGAGGAGTGGTCACAGGAGACTGAATTAACTGAGGGGAAAACATGAGCGCAACATGGGATGACAGCATTCTGTAAAGCACTCAGCTGACAAGTGGGATTATCAACACTGCTAGCAGTTTACAAAGTGCTCCAAGACCACTGGAGTATCAGTTCCCAGTTTGCAGTGCTGTATGTTGAAGGAAGAGAACTGCAAATATTTGATTTCCTGAGACATTAATCTATGATGTTGCAACAGTTAAGTACCATGGGAATCCCTGGGGTTTCAAGAGAGCTTTCCTAATGTCACTGTACCCATTCTCTGTTTCACCATGTTTACTAGGAACAGTCTGTTGCTTCTGTTTACTGCCTTCTGCTGACATCATCACTTCTCAGAACTGCCTCAACACCAGCAGCTTCACCATGTAACAGGGCTGCAGTCACACTGGGCTAAGGAGCCTGCACCAGCAGCCAAGCAGTATCCCACTAAAAAGCCCTTCCCATGCAGACAAAAAGCTGCAGCGAACATCAGCTGACACCAGAACAAGCTCAGGGATCCAACCTCTCCTTGCCTCTGTATCACATCTCAAACTGTAAATCGTATTTCCCCTAAAAACAGTAACTTCCACCACATGCAGGAAGAGGACTGGAGAAAGGGATTCTTGCCCTTGGTAGCCACTGTGATTATTAAAGACACATTCAAGTGGGACAAAGTTTTATTTTCAGCTGAAAGACAGCACTGCTCATCACTGCTGACCTGGAACATCCAAAATGGTTTATGCACTACCCCCTCTGGGAAAAAGAAGACTAAAGCCAATCACGATTACTACAACTGATCCTTGAAGTAACAAATTCTGCAATACAGCCTGACTTGGGTCCTAATTTCCCTGACCCTCCAAGCCAGAGACAGGCTGAGTTAACACTGCTAAGGCTACACATGAGAGAAAAATGCCCATCCAAAAGCTCTTGGTCTAGAAGCGCATGAGTGTGGCTTTCAGAAAGGAAGCACAATGGCTTTCAGAAAGGAAGCATGATGGCACAGGAGCAGACAGCTAAAGAATTAAATGAAATGCACAACTTGTTAGGAAGTTGCGAAGAGTCTGAATCGTCTTCTCTCAGAGTATTTTCTGACAATACCAGGAAATTTAGCAATACCATAGACTGGTACTTCAGTAATTTTAAACAAAGTAGAACTTTCTGTGTTTGCATAATGACAATACAACAGTCCAAGTCACTTCTCTCCAGCCCTCAAACAGTTCAATAGAAGGTTTGCAGAACTGGGATACAATTTAATACTAAAGAACGAACCAGTTGCTTCAAATGATCTCAGAAGTCTTGAGACAGGAGTCACCTGCAACTCCAAAAGCAACTCATTCTGCTCCTCTGCTACTCTTCATTATTTGGAAGTCATGGAGGTCAGTATTAGTGTTTTAATTCCACTTTCTCCGAGTATTTTTGGAACGTGCTACAGAAGTTAATTTATAGGATCATTTTCCTCTGCAACCGAGTCCAAAAGGAGAGGCTTAAGGAAAAACAGAGTCCCAAACTGGGCTCTGCAATCACTCAAGATAACCTCCTCCAAAGCAAGTAGAAGCCAGTACAGCATTTCAGCTCATATTCAGGTGAAAACAAAGCTTAGACAGTTGTCTCATTGTCAAATTGACTACCCAGGAAAAAACTGCAACATGTTGCACTACATGACTACAGAAAGCTGTCTGAAAAGAAATTACACCAGTGAGTAACAGGCTCTGTAGGCCAGGTGAGCACATTTTTAAATTTGAAATTAATACTAGATCCATTTCTCTTAAAGAAACGACACTCAAGGACTTTGATTTATTTAAATAACTGCCTGTGGCTTGTCTGTGGGCATAACTGCATTCAATCACTTCACTTGTCAGCAGAAAAAAGACTGTGCAGCACTTCAGTTTACACTCAGCCTCCTTATGCCAATTATGACTAATTTTAAGAGAAATGGAAACAAGGTCCTTAAGCCAAAAGACAAGGCTTGCACCAGCCTCTTCAGGCTGTAGTGGCAGTGAGCTGTTCACCAGGCTCAGGCTTCACTCTGTAGATGCTGAATTACAACCAACATTCAAACTAATGGCACTGTCTCAACCAGGATCCTCCAATACATACTATGGTCTTCCTGCAAGAGCCCTCTTAATAAACACCCCAACAACGTTCCACCAGTGACTTTACATGATATGGCACCAAAGGTTTTAGGGTACCTTTGGCTGTTAGGTGAAACATCTCCAACAGCCACATTCAGAAACTTCATTTGTGAGAATCATCCAGTGATGCATCCATAGCGTTACTGACTTTTTACCTTTAAAGAACCCACAACCCCTAAATTTTCAATAATTACTCCTGAATTCTCCCTTGCGAGGGTGCTGAGGCACTGGCACAGGTTGCCCAGAGAAGCTGTGGCTACCCCATCCCTGGCAGTGTTCAAGGCCAGGTTGGACGGGGCTTGGAGTAACCTGGTCGAGTGGAAGGTGTCTCTACCTGTGGTAGGGGCTTGGAACTGGATGAGCTTTACAGTCCCTTCCAGCCCAAACCAGTTTATGATTATGAAACAGTTAAAATTCAAACTGCAGTTGATACTTGCTGCTTTGTCAAAACACATTAACACAAGAAAAATATTATGCAGGAAGCCAAGGTTCATCTGCAAAATTAAAAAGGAAGATGAGTTTAAGAAGCAATTTTGCTTTTTATAGTTTTTTAACCTCTGTCAAGTTGATATTCAAGGAAACAAAATAACATCTCTCCACAAATTAATATAAGTTTAATACAAGTTTTCTCTTCATAAACTCCTTACCTGCAAGATGTTAGTGAAAAAGTCATGGTAGAACATTGGCCAGTCTTGCCGGCCAATATCCACGATGACTTTGCAGAGCTTGTTCCTAATGAAGTAAGGCAGAGTTTTATGGTGAGCCAGAAGGAGCTTGGGCAGGCAGCTGCGGATCTCCATTTTGTCTTGAGATGGGACCCCAAGCCACATCTTATTGATTAGGTTCTGGAAAAGAAACAGACCTCTCAAACGAGCTCATCTTAGACCTGCTTCATTGAGTTAAACATCAAGAGAACTGGACACAGTGCAGGGACAGAGCACCGGGCAGAGCAGCTGCATCTCACATCCCAGGATTGACAGTCCCTGCCACACTGCATGGGCAGGGGAAAGGTTACAGCTTTCAATCCATCCAGGCCTCACACTGACCAAGCCCGAGAAGTACCTATATTTGTTGTAGTTCAACCTTCTTTACTGCTGTGGGTAGACCTACAGAGAACAAAATGCGTGGGTATTAGCAGGTTAAACAGATGTTTCTCCTCTGTTAGAGCTCCAACACCTATCTCACTGGGCAAAGAGCTCAAATTTAAGACATTTTAATAGCTCAGCAGCCCAGTACCAACCCTGATACCTTTAACAACATGTAGAGTGTGTGCAAACTAAGCTAGGCAGAACAAGAGCAGCTTCACGGAGGGCAAACGCCACATCACTAACTTGGAATAAGCTTTGCTACCTAAAGGAGTACTCGGGCAACTGAAGGCAGCAATGGCTCAAGCTGCTGAACAAAACCTGTTGAACTTTACAAGCCACACTGCATGTAGGCTCGAGATCCAACAAAAACCCACCCCCACCACAAGAGTATCAGGTCTGTACAAGCCCTCCAACAGGAGAGTTTCACACAAGATGGGTTTCAGTGCCCCACGAATTGCTGCTCCTGGAAAACACCATAATTTCTATTAACTGACAAGTGTCAGCAATGTTGCGATTTTAACTGGGTTTGAGTCAAGCAGAACTGGTCTGGCATGCCTATAAATTATTTCCACCACACCTTAATCCTGGATGCCTAGAACTTCCCCGTGAAAGAAGGGGGAAGCATAGTCTTGTAAGGAGCAGAAAAAAAAGAGGGGAAGCAAGTTCAGTTTTAGATGACTCTGATGCCACCCGGGTCTCCTTAAGCTGGAAGGTCACCAGAGTGACTGCCTTGCAGTGACAGGGCACTACTTTAACTGAAAGCTTTTAGTCCACTTAAAGCCAGACAAAATCCTTCAGAAGGCAGAGCTGCGAATTGCCTTCCTGCCATGCTACAATCCCATTTAAGGGCTCTGGAGCATTAGGAGCTGAGCCTCTCAGAGCAACTTACTGAGGCGACCTGCTACTGAGGCGTTTGTACCCATCTGCAGGCAGGTAGCTTGGGGAACCTATAAGCAGGAGATGCTGCAAAGGGGTTTCTTGCAGATAATGGAAGATTATTTGCAGTCAAAGCAGATCCATTTCACAGTGCAGACTTACTGTACAGAGGTACCAGTTGAGAGTGTAGAGATACAGAGGTACATTTACACATTAAGTTCCTAAAAAAGGTTGCTTTCTGGGTGCTCTCACAGAGAAGGATCCAGAAGTTACTGCTTAAAAACAATGACAACCAAACCAAATGAGAGTTTCTTGCTGCAAGTCCAGAAGAAGAATTTCATAAGCCCCAATAAAACTGGAAGATATTTTAGTTTTAACATTCATGATTTAACGCCCACTGAGTTTTGTCCTACTCTTCTGACCTCGAAGTGGCAGCTTTCTCCACCTGTGAAATATTTTTGGGAAGATGCTCTCTTCTCCAAAAGCAAGAAGTGAAAAGGTTCATCTGGAAGGGGGCCATGGGATTTTTATTCCAGATCCACCGTTAACTTCCTAGACACTCTGGAAAACACAACATTCTCATGAATGTTTTGGGAATAATTCCCATGTTTACATACACGCTCTACTGAAATTCGGTACTCTGACACTTGAAGACTGATGGAGTTGCTATGAGGACTAGTTGAATGGGCAGCTCTCCAGTAATTAACTTTGGCAGTTCAAGCTGTCAGTGGTGAGATCCTAATCTCTCATTGATCTTTAGACTTATGTCCCTCACTTTACACTTGGACAATGATTTCTTTATTCTGCTTAGTTATGGGCACAATTATTTTTTCAGTACTACTCCCCCCTCCCAGAGGGAAAGCAGAGGCTCAGTAATCAAACATGCTTTAATCTTCATAAAAATCAGTTTAATTATTGCATGGTGCTGCTGTGTGACATCCACCCCCAGAACAGGGAACAACTCCCACACTCTGTCATGATTACCCCCTTTTAAAAGGAAGGCAAACCAGATTCAGTTTGCAGATCAAGTCCAGATAAATAGAGTGGACACTTAAAGTGAAGAGGTCACCATCAGCAATGTGGGTTCATAATAAGAGTTGTTTGCTCCACCTAAAAAGTGGCCACTGCAAAGGGTGTAAACCCCCTCTGATGTAGGAGCAGAGCTCAGTCTGCCCAGCCAGCCAAGAACATAACACAGAGGCCAGGGACAGACCAGGGTGAGGTGTGACTCTTACCAAACCCCAGACTATTGCTAGGGAAAAACACTGCAGTGGTCACGAAGAAGTCAGTTGATGAAACAGAGCTGCTCACAGAAGACTTGTTTCTTCCAGCAGATGAACAAATCAATATTTAGGCTTTTAACCATAACTTTTTTCTTTTATAAATAGGTGGGATATGGTATTCTAAAAGAGACCTTACCTCTACACCTAGCACATAAGCTTGCAGGATATTGTTCAAGAGCATCAAACACAACTATGAGATGTCAGAAAAATAAAGAAAACTTTGTCTTCCCTCTTGGCATTACAGTTAGCAGGAGTAGCAGGTAATAATGCAAGTCTTCCTGACCATAAAAATACTATAAAAGCAATATGACTCTTAAAAGCATTGTGCAGAAAACTCAGGCAGCCTCTGAAACTGGAGGTAGTTCATACTGCGAGATGCCAGGAAATGAATTCTTCAGTTTCTGTACAATGATTCATATTCTCCTACTCTTAGCTTGCCATTAAGCAGCCTCTCTAGGAGAGTACAATAAAAGCATCCTTTTGCACTATACTTACTAGGACACCCCTTTCAGACAAACATTTTCCAATCAAATCAATTGCCACATAAAACTGCACCAGACAGAAAATGCACTAAGCAGGCAACAGCCACAGCTTACCTCAAACACAGTCAAACTGTACATCATGACATAGTCATTTCTTGTACTCGAGAGGAAATACAGGCAGAATCTCCAGGCTCCTATCTGCTGGGCAAAGTTATTTAAAAGCTCCTCTGAAAAAAACAAAGTATTAAAGAATTACAGGGTGATTCTTAAGCTGTGAACAAATCCTTAACAATGTATACTGGCAATGCAGTAACACACTGAGCATGGAAGAAACCCCATGCTCAAGGAATGACTCAGCCTGGAGGAGGGAAAAAAAGAAAAATCCCACTCCAAAGTATTAAAAGCAACCTAATAATAGGCTTTAATGAAATAGGTATATCACTTTAGAATACAGTTTGGACAAATACTACACCAGACTAATAGCAGAAAACTAAATTACACAGAAATCATACTATGAGCATTACCATTTTATCTATAAAAGCCAAATGCTGGGATACCAGGTCACTGCAAAACACAAGGAGTACTTCAGATCTGGCACAGTGTTATAAAACCCCTCATTTTAATGCAGTTGCTCAAAGAGCCATTGACTTTGGTATAGGTCAGCATATTAAAAACCCTCTCTGAACACTTGGGTACAGGATTTGGTCACCTCGCATCGAGTAACTACATACCAAACATGGCAAAGGGAAAACTTTACAGGGCTGTTTTACAGGTGAATCATATTGAATCCTTAATCAATCTGTTTCTTTCCTGCAACTTAAGCAGGAAAATGGGGGGTGCTGAAGGCTTTTACCTTTTCCACAGCAGATCTCCACAACAGAAAAAAGACTCACCCTTGCCTAGTCACTTATTCTTTATTTTACCAGATCTCTGGGAGAAGTTTTTCCAGCTGGGACTTTTGGCACTGAAGTTAGAGATAGCAGAAGTTTGAGCATAAAAGCAAGCTGCCTATTCACAGCCATCAATGACAGATGCAAGAAGCTAATATAGAGCTTCTACAGCCCGTAAGATCTCTGCTGGTTTTTCAGGACATCAGCCAAAATAAAACCTTGCTGCTTATTCCTACTTGTCATTTCACATAAGCTAAACCAGTTTTCTGCTTTCCCTTCTTAATGCTGAACAAATCTGAAGTTCATGCTTCACCTCCAGGCAGAAGGTAGAGGTTTTCCAGCACATGCAACTGAACAATGTACAGGCAGAAAAAACTTAACATCCTTCTCCTACCCTAACCAACTTACTACCCTTGATAAAAAACACCTCCATGCTCACAGCAGTAGAGAGTTACTGAATCTTATCTATAGGACATGCCATGGGATCTCCAAAACACAAACTATGTAAGCCTTTTCTTAAGCAGGAGAGTCCAAGGTGCCAGTTTGGTATGGGATAAAGTACTTTCTCATGCTGTATTGGTTGAACGTAACCAAGTGCTCTGCTGAGGTCTGCAGGCAGCAAAAACAAAGAGGCCCATCCTTTAGCAGTGGCATGAACTCACCTATCTCACGCTTCCGCTCATTTGTTGTGCAATTGTGGAAAAATTCTGTCATCAGACTCTCCAAAGCCCGTAGTGAGGCCTCCTCAGATGCCTGGAAACGACATTTAAAGAGTTAACTCTAACTTCCACTTTTGACTTGCACACACGAGGTCAGTGTCATTCAAGTCACAGATGCACCCAACAAGAGTACAAAGTCCAGATGGAGGGCAAAATAATCTGCAATTTAAACTGCTTGTTGCTATCAAGTAGCAATAAAGTTTGACTACGTAAGTGAAAGCTTTGGACATGAACGGCCATTTGCTGAGCTGCATTAATGAAAACAGTACAAGAAGCTTCATTTATTTTTGCTGGCATTTAGTGATGTTAAGTTAGTTAATCCTTGTCAAATTATTCTCAAGGACAGCAAGTTCAAGAAGAGGCTTTCAGCTGTTTAGACACACTAAACACAGCAATAGCAAGGGGAGCATGGTCTCTGAGAGGACTCCTGACACCTATTCCTACTTCTGTTTCAGTGCCAGGTGTCACCTGCAACACCAAAGCTGCTCAGCAAGAATTTCCAGCACTGTGAGAAGCAGTATACAAGTATTAAGCAATTTGATTCAGGAAGGTCATCTTCCTATCCCCAAATTTAGCTTTTATTATTGGAATTCATCAGTTAAAGCTCAGTGTTTTTAAGTCCTAAAATAACAATCAGAATTAGTA
The DNA here is from genome assembly GCF_028554395.1 of Pezoporus wallicus. Classification (NCBI taxonomy): domain Eukaryota; kingdom Metazoa; phylum Chordata; class Aves; order Psittaciformes; family Psittacidae; genus Pezoporus; species Pezoporus wallicus. The sequence goes on along the minus strand of NW_026637828.1, from coordinate 1,851,357 downwards.
TATAGCTGTTGCAAGATTACTAATGCTTTGCAGCTTTCTGGACTTGGGATGATATTATCCTAGTAAAAGCACAGCATGAAACTTAGCCTCCCTAGCTATGCCATGCTTCCCTTATTTTAAGCCTGATAAACAGCCTTAGAAAACAGTATTACTGCAGTACACACCATGCCATTAGTCATTCCTCTAATGTTTTCAGTGCACACTATCAATAATAAATGCATCAAGATTCAAGCCCCGACCTTCATCTACACAGAAGCAAAACAAGCCATTAAAGAAAACTGAAATTTCTGCCTCAAAAAGAAAGAACAGGAACAACCCCAATGCCTGGAAGCCTTCTACAAAGAGAAGAGCAAGAGACAACTTGCAGAAACACGATGGGCTTCTGTGAGGTCCCATTTCCACATACAGCAGTTTCCCCAAGGACCACTGGTGGGGCCAAGCAGCAGGAGACCCTCCTCAAACACCTGGATTAACCCCCGCCCTGGAGAGCCAACAGCTCAACATAACAGTGTGGAAAGCAAAATTCAGCTCTGCTCTCCCAACAGCTGCAAAGGGATGCTCTGTAGGACACCACACATTTCCAATTACAAAGGAACACTGAACTTCATCCTACCTTTCCTCTTCCTTCCCCCACTTTTCCTCTATTTTTTTTTCAAAGACCTGCTCTAGAAAGCAGAGACTGCTTTAGCAAGAAACACTGTTAGTGGGAATTTGGCTTAAAATAACCTACAATCAAATCAAAGCCACTTTGCTACCTTAAGCAAGCTCAAGCACCCATTATCACCTCTTTAATCCAGTTATCCATGGCCTCTGCAAACAGTCCCTCACACTATAAGCCTCCCTTGAAGCCAGCCCTTCAGCCACCCAACAGTGTCCCTCTCCTGCCAGTCACCATTTCCTAGATAACAGCAATATGTATTTGATTAAGTGGAGTCCTTAATGACATTAGGAAACAGCCACACTGCCATTTCTGTGCATTTATTTCTAGGATATCATGCACTGCTGCGAGTTCCTCCCCACTAGATCCAGACATACACACCCATATTTTCCTAAATCCCTCCAAGTTTACTTCTCTGCTGCTCAACACCGAGTCTCACCAATAGTTTCTGATGCCAAACTCCCAACAAGGAGTTTCCAAATGTTGTGCAGGTCAATTTGATGCAATTTCCTCTCTAAGGAGCACAGTTCTCCCACATCACCCCTCCACTGGCCAAGATCAAGATCACCTCAATTCACAGCGAAGCATCAGCTCTGCACACAGGAATGGCAGGGCTAAGCCTTTTCACATAGTTAATTCAACCCTTCTTTCGGAAGAGTAGTTAAGTAATTTTTTTCCAAGATTCAAGATTTATTTCCTACTTTTGGAAATAAATTGCAGAGTTCTCATAAATCTTGAATATCTGACATGTCCTCCACAGACTTCAAACTGTCTTGACACTGAGATTTTGAAGATGACTGAGTCTACTCCTAGGAGTATGCTTATCTTCTATATTAAAACCACCACCATCATAATGGTCAATGTGCAAAAGCAAAACAGAAAACAGAGAACACCACAAATATTTTATGTACAAAGCCCAGGCTGGCCAGAATCCAAGGCCAACATGGGCAGAAAGAAACAGCATGGCCTCTGAGATGGTTTTCTCCTATTTGACTTCTCCTGGCTGTTCTGGAGGTTTGTCCAGAGGAAGTTGGAGTAGCACAGATTGTCTGAAGCAATGAAAACCCAGCCCAGGATGGCCTCTGCAAACAAGAGAGTCTCCCACATACAACGACAGATGCTATGTGATGGCCACCCCCTTTTAGCTATTACCAGGGCTTGAAAAGATAAAAAGCAGCATTCTGCACTTGCTCATGCCTTTGGGTATTCCTCAAGCTAACCAGGAATGTGGTAATCGCCCACCTTTCAAGCACAGGCTCTGATAACTAGGTCATCAAGATAAAGAGGAGATGTGCTGTTGGAAAGCTGCAGAGGAAATTTACTGTCTCTATATCCAGAAACCCCAAAAAGTAGATTATCTAGTGAGGCTGTAATGAAAGCAGAGCGGTTTGTAGCACCTGCAACTGTACCTGGCTACATGTAACTAATACACAGTTTGCTTTCCTTGAGGGCTTGGTGCTTACTCTGCATTGAAGAAAAGAACAGAAAAGTACCAGCGGGGTCGGCAAAGAGAAATGCCAATTGTGATACTGAGCAGCACTGCAGACACATTAAGGACAGCTTCAGTCCTGCAACATCAGGACAAGATCAAACCCCGTGAGCAGTCAGAACCAGCACTACTCAGCTCAGCTTCTGTCCAAGTCCCCTTTCCTGCTTAAGAAATAGCCAGGTGGTCATCATGGCTTCATCAGGGTTACATTGGACTTTGGGAAGACAAATACCAACACAATAGCTAAGGGCCATAAATCTTGCTCAACAGCTGAGGGCCAGTTAAGCGTGCACCAACTGAAACATGCTGCTATGCAAATATAAGTCAATCATCACACTCCGTAACTACTGGACAGCCAGGTCCTGTGGAGCTCTCTTGCACAGCAGCAGGCTGCATGCCAGGATCTCCCCTTGAGCAGGGACACCTCTCAAGGTCACTCCTTGCAGCTGAGATTTCTTGCCACAGGTCCTTTTTAAGTGACTAAGAGCATGCTAAAATTTGAAATCTTAGCTAAGGGATATAAAGGATTGACTGTGCACATACAATCCTTTAGACATAAATTACTGACCAAGTCTGGGACTACATCTGGATCCAGCTGCACACCAACTCCTCTCTGAGAAGGAGTTTAGAACAAAAGGGGGTACTTTCTGAGACTCATGACTCAAAGGGAGGAACTCCTGACAGCTTTATCTGACCCTGTCCTCTATGCAATAATAATCAAGTGTACCTCACCACTGAATCACGTTAATCCACTGTTGCATTTCCTATCAGCTTTGTTAAATCACTGCTTTGTGTCAATAAACATACTCCTACTTCTCTCTTACAAGTGAAGGGCATCTCCATCTGCAACAGGGTTGGTGTTTCATTTTTAAAGGTTTTCAGGGAAAGTCATGAAGTCTGGACCATCATTAGCAGATTACTACAGACTTTCTGGGTCAGGGCTGGCAGCTTGATTCACCTTCATGAGGCATCACTAAATATTCAGCTATTAAAATTGAAATATTCCCCATTCACTTTTACCAGTTGTAAAATCTGATCCCTCTCAACCCCAGGGCTCACTCTCAGGGCTTCCAATTGCCTGAACTCTGGCTGAGCTCTGACCTGCAGGCTGCTACAGAGATCATCTTAGCTGCCAGATTCAGCAAACCCTCCAGCCAAAGATAATGCCCTCAGTCACAGGTTACTGACACATGAAAGTAAGCAAGCAGGTCTAAATGCACCAACAGCTACAGATTCCTGTGTTTCAATAGGGCATCCACACTATAGTTTCAAAATTGTTTCAAAGATACCATCATGGAGAGACGTATCCCAGCTGATTCTCCCCAGAACAGTTGCTGTTAGCTGCTGCTGTGCTGCACTGGGTCCATGTTGCAGGTACTGGAGAAGGGTCAAGTCTGCCCCAAGTCTGTTCTTCCTGAATTGCCCTGTGTGACCTGAACAAGACTTGAAATGGATCAGGGCGGGAAACAGCCACCGGCAATCTACATCCTTACCATCCCCATTTCTGCTTCATTAAGTTTGCCAAAGGTGTTTCATTAACGGTTTTCAGACCAGAGGGGTGTAGCTGCTTACTCATACCATTTATCTATGGACTCCAACCTTTAGTTCCCTCCTCATACAACCAGAAAAATAACAGATTCACAGCTGAGACTACAGACTCCTATTTTGACAGAAGTTATGAGATACGCTACCAAGAACTTGCACAGAGACATTCTCCATCCACCAAAACAAAAGATCTACAAACCCAGGATGTACTGGCTGATTTCAGGGCTAGCGTTCAAATACATTTTAAGATGCATGAGCCATTAACCAATTTGGGTTGATTAAGGAAAAAATATTAATAGCTTCCAACTTACAGCATTTTAGGGTGTTCAAACTCCAGTTCACTGCACCTCATTGAAACTCTAGAGAAGCAAAGTCTTTGTGCCCTGCTGCTTAAACCAGGACTATCCCAAATTCAGTTCAGTCTGTAGACTAGGACTACAGGGTTTGGGTAGGAGGAGTTACCCATCCAATTCTGATGAATGACAGCAGAATGATTTTTGGATTGCAATTTAGACATTGTATACCGAATTTAATAGAAGAGAAAACACACAGTTTGCAGATAACCAAAGACAACCCCACCCCTTAAAAAAAAGTACCCGATCATTCTGGAAGATATGAAAGTGCTTTATAATGCTATTTCAATTTGTTCCAGAAGTGCTTTTATTTAGGAGATCACTTCTTATCCTTCTATTTTATTTTAAGTTGTCTAAAGTGATTCTTTTAAAAGAAAGCTCTTCCCTAATGCTTTGCCATAAAAACACAAGCTGTTAACTTTACAGTTTGCTATTAACAGCTCAGTAGAGCATCAGTCATGCAAACAACACTCTAAATAGGGCAACTCAGGCTGATGACAACTGCAAGAGGAGGGTTATGTCTGTTGAGTACTTCTCTAATGTGTTTGGAAATGGGTATCACTCCAAGACAAAATTAAGGTAATCCCGCTACAAAGCTCTTTTTAGTAAGATGTTAATTGCAACTGCAATGTTACAAAGGTGACTTTACCCCTCAGGCAGCACTGGAATACTTTCCTCTGACACAGAAGACTGGCTTTTGCACTACATACGCTGAACCTTAAAACCACCTCATTCAGTGGAAAATCTAAACCTTCTTCAACATCTCTATTCTTCAGACAAAGAGGAGGGAATCTTTCTGTTAGGCATACCATCATGTTTTTTAATTCAGATGCCCACTCTTATTCCATCCCTCCCTTCAACACCTGCACCGCTGAAGCACTTCTCACACCGTATTTAACACCCACCATCCCACAAAACCTCCTACTCTGTGTACCAGCTACATCTACCAACTTGTGCTCCTTAACGGGGAACTCTTCCAGAAGAGGAGGGACTGCAGGAGAGCACACAATATGAAACCCAGCTGTCTGGAGTGTTCCCCAGCAGGAATTGTTGTAATGCCACCAAGCCTGTGCATAGGGTTAAGAAAAAAGAAGAATCATGCACACACCACAATGGCAGCTGCTAGTATAAAGTAACTCATCATCCTACTTTTGCTGAATTACACTGTCCCATCCTCTTCCACCTCAGAGCCTTCTGCTTCCAGCTTTCTGCAGTTACTTCATAGCACAGTTAAACACGTACAAATATAAACCACTACACTTTAGCTGAATTTGCTTCCTTCTATTATCACTTTTATTGCTGTAGATTTTTTTTTTGGAAACTTGGTCAAGACTAGCTTAGTAATATACATACCCAACATGTGTATGTATTAAAGTAGTAATTTACGCATTTAAGAATTACCAGGGTGTCTTTCAGAGGCTCTCCCTGCCCAAGCCCAAACATAACATGGTAATGAACATGTAAGTTAGTCATTACACTCTCAGAAAGTGTGTGTTATTCCAAACTTGCCTTTGTGGGCCACAAAAGTCTCCCTTCTGCAGCCATCAGCAAAGCAGACATTACCACCACTTTGGTGAACCCCTGGAGGAGTCCCGAGTCACTCGATGCAGTGAAGTTCATGAACCAAGTGCAGTATTTTTAGCAACAAAAGCAGAATTATAGTGTTTTAGAAAGAAGTTGTACGACACCCAACACATCCTCTAGAAAGGATGAACGCACACACCGGGAGGCAGAGCTGTGCAGCTCAAAGACACTATAACTCACATGACATTTAATCATTTCCAACTCAAGATTTTTGAAGTCTGTGGTCTCCTTATCAGTACAAATCACACAGAGGTCTTAAATTAGGCAGCACACTGCTGATGGTATCGAGACACGGTTCTGGCTTTATTCTCAGCTTCCTTGTTGCATTTCAGAGATGTTTTTGTGGTTTTAATGAACTAAAAGTAGACTTATCTTTATTCTGTGCTTTGGGAACAGCTCAGGCTCCTGGTGCTACTTCAAGAAATATTCTGGCTGCAGAATACATCCCACTTACTTGGTTCACTCATTTCAAGGGCCACAACTTGTGCAGCTCGCTAATGAGACATAGATTTCACAAACTCATTTCTGTTGCACCATAATTTAAGAAAAAAAATCTACTGTAAGAGTCATGAATTACTGTTCCACCTCAAGGCAACCAGCAGAGGAATAAAGGCACCATGCCACTGTCCATCTCCCTGCTGTGATGAAGCCAATGTCCAGCTGCTCAAGGCCCTTCTGCCTGCACAACTCACCACTTTAGAAACCCCAAACTGTGCTTCAGGAGTTGATTTATTTTATTTAAACATCAGTTAAAGACTAAAAATGACCACAGGCTGAACACTACTGCACGGGACAGGCTGTGAAGAGGCAGCAGTGATAATGTGATTTCTCAAACACGACAGGGATATCATCTTACCTGTAAACACTGCCCACTACACAAGTAATCAGGCACCTTTTTGAATACCTTAGGGATCTTATTTCTTAAATCTCCTTGTTTAGGCAGTTTCAGTTAACCAGGCTTCAGGTTTTAAGGTTGAACTTTGACTAACAGGCTCAAGTGTCTGAGTCTGATTCTTTCTAAACCAATAACTCAAAATCAACATAATCAAGCACAGTAGCCAGCACATCCTCCACTGAGCATTTCATGTTCACTTTCCTGTTTACAACAGGAACACAGCAAGCACAGAGCATCAAAACTCAACGCCTAGAAATTCTCTTAAAAACCCACTGAAGGGATAAAAATCATCACAGCAAGCTGGCCTGGGCAAAGTAAGATTTAGGTGCAGCACCATTCCAAGCCATGCTCTTGCTGAGGATGACCCCAAAAGGAAGGTGGGCTGCACACATGCCGACAACTCACCAATTGATTTACTGTGGTTTAGCTGCTGAAAGACTTAGTAACACATTATTACCCCAAACAACTAGTTGCTAAAACAATGATACACAGATGAGAAGTGCAGGAGTGCCCAAAGCAGACTAGAGTCACTTTTTGGATTTAAGGCTTAAATTTGACAATCTCACTACAGTCATTAGAGCTTCCTCAGTAGACACTCAGCTTGGACAGTTCTCTGCTGCTGTCCACCACTTTTTAAGCCACCTCTGATTAACACCCCAGCTGAAAATTTATCACAAAAAATCCATACGGTCAAAGTAAGCTCTTAAGATGGACACCACACAAGGTCGAGCATCTGCCAAGGGCCACTTCCCACTCGCTAAACACTGCAAGGTGACTCTGGTTCTCTCCGAGAGTACAGAACTAACTCAAACTCTCCCAGTGAAGTCCAGAAACTGTTACATCTCAAAGGAACAGTTTTGCAATCGCAGTGTTTGGGCCCTTCCTTTCACCTCACATGCTCCCTTGGCTGCGTTCCCTGGGATGTGCCACACTTCAAAAGAGCCACCGACACCATAGAGGGAGATCCTGTCCTTTTTCGTAAGGTAAATGCTCTTGCAGGAGTTCCAGGATCACGGGGTACAAATCACTTCCCTTTTCTCTGCATAAGCAAATTTAGGCTTGCACAAACCACAGGGCTGGTCTAACTTAACTCATTTTGAGATAACCCTTCCCTTTTATGTGAAATAACCCAAGTTTTACAAAGGAAGGTAAGAACAAGAACCCAAGGCCATACTATTTTGGACACAGGTATGTTGGGGGTGGGGGAGAAGAAAAGGTATTTGTGGAGGGAATAAAAAAAACTCCTTATAAAAAATATTTATAAAAAAGTAAAAAAAGGGGTTAAGAAAAAAACTTGCATCTTCTTATTCATGCTCAAGAACAATCAACAGCTGAGCAGCAACAGCACATAAAATGAACTTACAAACACTGCAAAGTTGAAATCAGTTTTAAAAGCCGCACTTATCTTCCAGTTTTAACCAAAGAACTCTATTCTTGCTCTTACAGATTGATATTTGATGCTTCAAAATGCTGAAAAGCTTGTTCCTCACCTCTTGTTCACACGTGGCAGCTCCTTTGACCAGAGAAGACATTATAAAAGACGTATGACAGGAGTCTAAACCTGGCATGTCTGTACACCAGCAAGAGCTGGCCAAGATGCATTAATGGACTTTTAAAAAACAATTCTCAAGTACTTCACTGCCTGCAAAGCTGCAAATATTTATCTCAACCTACAGGCAATTCACAGACACCTCTTAAATCACAGTTGTTTGCAGTCCTAACTGAAGAAGCCTCTGAAATTACACACCTGTGCAGCGCTGGAAATGGAAAGCATCAGGACAAGCAAAAAAGAAAGTGAATGTAGGAAGAAAACAATTATTCAGCCCATTTCTTAAAATGGCACTTGTATTCAGATGCAGCTCCAGCAAGGCAAATCCTTGTTGAGATTTAATGGCACTGACACATCCCAGCTCCCCATTTTCCAGGTAGTTCTTCCACATCTGCTTCTGCCTGGCAGGATTCAATGATGATGATGGATGATGATGATTTAGCCCATTACCTTGGGAAAAACTCTTCAATGCAGACTACAAAGGGCCATCAGTGCAAGGTTTATGGCAAGCTTAGGAGAAGGACTATACCTTACCCAATATATTGCACCAGCCAGATGTGATTTCCAAGGAGGTATATGATTCCACTACACAAACCCATGATATGTTACAAGACACTCACTCCCTATTAAAGAGACGAAGAAAGACTGATATTGCCAAGTTAAATTCCTGTCAAGAACATTAAAACCTGTGTTGGGCATTTAAGAGTGTATAATGAAACCATCATGGACAACACCAGGGAAATAAATACAAGACCTTCTTTTTTTAACCTTAAATGCTTCCAAAGGACAGCACATGCAGGAAGAACTTTTAGTCCACTCAAAGACAAAACAAGATGCTGATATCTACAAAGTTTCTGCACTTTGGGCTATTTCACAGCAACAGCCTGCTTCTCACCCTTTCATCTCCTGCAGCTTTGGGGCAAGCACTGCACACAACCTGCACAGAAAGTTGCAGGGTTCTCAGACAGGCCAACACAAACAGACTTCGGTCACCACGACCCAGCCCACTTCATCAAGCACCAGCAGGAAACAAGAAAAAGCAGCTGAAACTTTGTTGCCAGCTGCTGCACAGCAGCTTCCTCCTTTGCTTTTCCTCCATCACAAAAACTGCTCCTCCTGGTCTCCAGGGCTGCTGGTAGGACCAGAAGACTGGTGAAGCCTCAGCCATGGATGGGAGCAGGAACAGTCTTGCTCCTGAGCACCATGCTTGCATGTCAGAAATGATAGGCCATGAACACACTGTCCCCCTCTTTCCCTTCACATTTTAAATAAGAAAGTCAAGGAATTGCAGAAAATTTAATCTTACCCCTGAGAAGCAAAGGAACAGGGCAATGGTACAGCAAAAAACACCCCTAGGCACTACAGACAAACACAGTCTAGTGGAAGGTGTCCCTGACCATGGCAGGAGGTTGAAACTCGACAAACTTTAAGGTCCCTTCTAACATAAACCAGTCTGGGATTCTGTGATACAGAGCAGCTGTCTTCACTGTATCATTTCCAGACCTTGATCTTAAACATACTGTTTGATCTCCAACACCAGCGACCACTCCAGGAAAACAACCACAGAGATAAACTTCAGCGAAAGAAACCGTCCTCAATCCCAAAGAAAGGGACAAGTACTGCAGTGCAGAAGAAATCTGTTCTGGGTTTACCCACCAAAGCAGGAGAGAATCAACCCAGAAGAGATATTTCAAACAAAATTATCTCCCATAAGGAAAAAACCCCTCACTCTTTGCTCTAGAAGGCTGCATCCCATAAATTCAATGCTGACTTTGGCATCCTGACAAGCCAGTACACAAAACAGATGAGTACGCTCTTTTCTCTAAAGAGGGGGCAACAAGGAATACTCACAATCCCTCTTGGAAAGACATTCATGCTGCAGTTAAAGCTGGAATAAAAGAAGTCCACTGCTAAAAGTACACACAGACTTGCAAATCCAGCCACAAACTCCAAGATGTTGAAACAAATAAAAGATAATACGGAGCATGGTGCAGGGAGATGGTAAAATAAAAATAAATATAATTCTGTGCAGGATCCTCATAGGAGAGGGATCAGGGAAGATTAGGGAGGAACATCAGGAATTTGGGATGTTGCCAGAAGACCCAAAAAAAAAAAAAAAAAAAAATCGGGTGGAGTGAAAGCTTCCTACCCCGACTGTAAATAGAAATCAGAAATGTGGATAAAGAAAGGAATACTATGTGGAGGGGCAAAAGGTCAGACTGGAAAGTTGCTTCACCACAGAAACACCTTTCATAAACCTTAGCTGCTCCTGAGCCCACGCCTAGAGAGGCTGCACCATTCCCGACCTTCCACTGGACCCGCTCCATTTCTGACCACAGATATTAACCCCAAGGGCTGTCTGGGTGAGTAAGCAACTTCCTGAACATCATAATCAGCAGGGGTAAAGCCAATTCCTCTACAGTCTGCTAATATTTACACTTTCATTGGAACAAGCAGACCTTCACGAGAGATCAGGGACACGCTACACGCTTTACCGCTCTAAATGGTATTCAAAGCATTTTATTTTGTCAAAACAAAGCTGGCAAACACCACCTTTTTTCTCCAAAATCAGAGACTGCCATGCTCATATCTGGGATGCAGAGAAGGCCAAAGCAGAGTGACACAAATACAGTTATTAACAAGAAATAATCTGCTGACTGATAAAAGGATAATGAGCAGCTCTGCGCTGGAGCCAGGCTAAGAGCTGGGCTGGTTCAGCCTGGAGAAGAGAAGGCTCCTTAAGGGGAGACCTTAGAGCAGCTCCAGTGCCTAAAGGGGCTACAAGAAACCTGGAGAGGGGCTTTGGACAAGGGCCTGTAGGGACAGGACAAGAGGGAATGGCTTTAACCTGACAGAGGGGAGACTGAGATGAGCTCTTAGGCAGAAGTTCTTCTCTGTGAGGGTGGTGAGGCACTGGCACAGGCTGCCCAGAGAAGCTGTGGCTGCCCCATCCCTGGCAGTGTTCAAGGTCAGGTTGGACAGGGCTTGGAGCAACCTGGTCTAGCAGGTCTCCCTGCCCGTGGCAAGGGGTTGGAACTGGATGAGCTTTAAGGTCCCTTCCAACACAAACCAATCTGGGATTTGGAAAGATTTTAGGACACATTATTCTACTAGACAGGTATCAGCCCATACATGTAAAAGCCACAGTGTTTTTCTACTTTGCATATACTAACACCCTTGAGAAACATAACAGCTTCTTCTCCATGATCTAAATGGCAACACTTAATAACATGCATCAAAATAACCAAACAAAACAAATTCCTCAGGGCTTTTGGGCATCCACACACTGAGAGATCTCATCACAGCACTGAACCCCACTGCACGAGCTCAGCAAAATATGCCAAGTTTTAATGCTTTTGTACTAAAATATTTGCAACAATCACCACTCATCTATCAGTGGATTGCCACCACCGTCATCTGGCAGAAAGAGGGTTTTCAAGCTGGTTTAGTGGATCTTGAGGCTCAACTTTTTTCCTTTGACAGCTTTTAGTTGAATGGAAGACAATGCAGGTCTTTCAAATATCATGTATGTATTGTAATAATTATAGATCTTCAAATGTATTTATATATCACCATGCTGCTAAATTAGGCATTTTCTTCAGAGAAAAAGCTTCCATTCTGAGGGAAGTAGCCTTAACAGCCACACTCCAGACCAGCTTTCCTGCTCCAAGCTTATTTCCGATTCCCCCTTCTCTTAACTCTGCCCAAAGGAACGTACAGGCTCAGCCCTCACTCAGGGCCACCACAGGCAGCCAGTACTGCTGGGCATACCTGGTTGTGCTCTGCACCTACACGGGCTTTGCTGCAGAGTAGTAAATACATGAAAGTTCTCCAGCATGAAGTCTCAGCTCCCATTTCCTGATTTAATAAAGCAGGGGCACAGAAAGTTATGACGTGACTCCAAGGCTGAAAAAGGAAGCCAGATGTCAGAGCTGCAGCTCAAACTTCTAAGTTCCCATTCTCTCATTTCTCAGTCGAGTGAGTCAGAATGGTTTAAACAGGGTTTACTTTTATTTTTGAACTATAGACTTGAAACAGGATACACAGGAAGCTGACAGAACTTCAGACCAGCACACCACAGCAGTCTGGGTTTGGTACTGCACATCAGCCAGCAATGCCTCTGGCAGGGGACAACACACTCCAGCTCCCTCCTGGTCCCAAGAATCTCATCATTGAGCAGAGGACACCTCACCATGCATGAGCATTTTCTGCCTGCCCAGGAAGCGTGCTCAGCTTTACCATCTCCTCCATCTCTTGTTATGACAGGACACCCCTGTAGCTCAACAGCTCCATGAACAGGCACAACAGCCCAGACATGACTTAAAACATGACTTTTGCAACAGCAAGAAGCTGCTGCTGCCTCTGCCACACCAGTGTCCTCAGCCTCCCAGCATAGGAGACATCAGGAGTGGTCCCAAAACCACAGCCTGCAGACCTGATCCAGCCTCAGGGTCACCAGCTCAGCTACACTGAGATACATAATAAGCATGAACTATTTTGGTAATTCAGCAGCAAGCTTCTTGGCAACCAAGTGAGCCAGAATAACCTACGGCTCACCATTACCTGACCAGATACGCTGCAATCCAGACATACTTTATTCCTAAGCAAACGGAAGGCTTAAAAAAAAAAGCAGGTCTCCAAAGGAAGCTTCAAACATAAAGAAAATGACAGCACCTACCGCTAAAAAAAGAAAGAAAAAAAAAAGAATGTGATAAAGGCTATAAAATAAAGCTAGGATGTTGCTGCAGGAAACTTAGAAAGATTCAAACTACACACGCCCACTGCCGACTTCATTTCTGCAAGTAATATTTGCTTCACAAAGAACAGGGACATGAGCATCTCTGGATGTTGTGCTGCCATTTTCATTGTCTGCTTCCCACCGTGCCACGTGTTTACAAGGCCTGGTGACAACCCTAAAGAAGGGTGACTTGTTTTGTAACTAGAGCTTGTTTGCAGCTCTCTGACTGAAGGGCTGACTTCGTATGGCACCTTTAAATCTGATACACAACAGCATTTCCTGGAAGAAGTCCCCTTTCCTAGGTGGTTCCTCTAGTTGCTGGCAGGACACAAACCCCACATAACTAAAGAATACATTCTCTGGGAGGTGACCCCCTGACTTCCAACCTCACATAGGAGTCACGAGGCAACTGGCATTCTTAGGTGATCATAACTGAGCTCTGAGATGGCTCATCTTTGCTAGTGTCAGCAGAAAAAAGGTAAAGAATGAGCAATGAGACAAGTTCATAGCTTATCTGGATACAAAATACAAATGCATTCAAGGACTAGTTCCACAACAGTATTTATTTCAAAGCTGTTTGTTAAAATCATCTAGAAGGATCATAAAAATTGGCTAAGGAACTCTATTAATACTTTGTGGTCTATCAAAGAAGAGAAAAGCTTGAAGAGTTCTACCTGAGTGCTTAAGTTGGAGCTAGTTACCCTGTGGTTAGAGCTTAACTTGACTCCACAGAAACCCACTTGAGGAGCCTGTATTTTACAACACTATTTTCTCTACAAAGATATCATGGCATCATCAACACTGATGCATCCTTTTCTCAGAAAGCTACAACCCGGATGCCCTACAAGAACTATTTAGCAGATACACATTAGTCTGACGTGCCGTGAGCCTGTGATAACCACCACAGAGCTACAACAAGCAGAAAACTTCACACAGCAGGGCTGCTCTATACAAATACCTCGGAAAGCAAAAGAATGATTCAAGCTTCCTGTGAAACTAAATAGCTTTTTAATGGTGGCATTAAGATTTCTGAGCCACTCGTGGCATCTGAGCACAGAGAACCAACACCTGCTCCACAACACATGTAGTTTCTGAGCTCACTGTACACCACTGTATTCTCCTCCTGCCTTTGCTGGCTGCTCAAACTTTGTAATTTGTCCTCAACATTCCTTCCCAGTTAACGAAGCTCTAATTTATTACTGCTTTCATTGCTTACTCCCCTCCCTACCAACCCAATTCAACCTCAGCTAATAAAATCTGCTTCCACAAGTCTGTCTTTTGGACAGCAGAGCTGAATTCTGTTTTATTTGTTCCCAGTATGCCTTACAGCAGCTCATCTTCACACCTTCCCAACTGTTTCCAGGAAGGAGGGTACACTACCAACAGAACATGCCCATCTGTGAGCTACAGGGAAATGGGAACATAAGGAAAATTTTGCACAGTACTCACATGGTGAGTTACAGCAGTAAATTCTGCAGCACAGCCTGAGGACTACTTCATAACTTCCGAAGCCTGTACTCTGCTGGTAGCTGAACCAAGAATTGGATTTTCAAGGTAAAAAAGAAAGCCAGGAATAACTCAGGAGGCTGCACATGCATAGTTGTATGGAGGTAAGGGAAGAACTAAGGAGTCCTTTTGCTACCTGCAGTTACCAATGCAACCCTGAAGCACAAAACTCTGTAACTTCTTTCCACATGCAGAGCTGCAGTTTGTTACATACAACTGGTCTAGCAAATTCCCTAGACTCTACTGTTTTATTTATTCATCTTTAATACGAATATTCAGTTGAATACATCTTCTTGAAGTATTCACTAAAAAGAATCCACCTCAATATCATCCCCCTTTGGTTGAAGCTAAATTCAGAAAGACCTGTGACATGTGGCAGAGAAGTTCATGAGTCCATCCTGAGCAGGCAGGCACATCCCTCACACTCACAGATCCAGTAGTAGGCTGCTACTTGCATTTACTGAGGAGGCCATACCCACCCCAGCAGACACCCTGCAGAGCAGCAAAACCTCTCAAAAGGCCTAATGAAATTCAACTTGAATGGGCTACAAAGGCTTCATAAACTTACAAAAGTGCACAGGAGCACATCAAACAGTGCACAGATATGATTATTTTGGCTTCTGGGTGAAAAAAAATCACAACTGCAAACCAAAGATCTCAACTTCCTGAAGAAAAAAGGTGCAAGGCCTGAGCCTACATCACCTAAAATGGCTTAAGGCAGGAAGTGGTGGAAAAGTAGACCAGTAAGTAATGCATTTGCCCAGTGGGGCTCTCTGGGTGAAAGGAGACAGGAGGCAGACTTCCATGAGCTGCTGAACACACCTCTACTTACTGATCAACTGCAAAGTACATGTACGTGGCTTCCCTTTGTCAGCCTGATCAATTTTGGGATATGATGTTTCCCTGCAGGTAGAGCAAGGGAAAAATAAGAACAGCAGTTGTTACTCAGCATATCACTGCCAGCCCATGCTACAGTGATAGTGAGTGATATCACAACCCCCTGAAGACAGATTTCCACCTACCAGCCCTGCAAGCCTGACTGTGCATGCAGCTAGTGGATTAAAGATGTCTCCTCTAGCTTCTTCTCAAGAGAAAAAAGATTGTGCACATCAAAGCATGTCACAGCTCAGCTCCGTATCCCTCCCAGGACTGCACACTGCTACTGCGAGGCCGCTGACGACCAGTATCTGCAGCAGAGTTACAGAAAGCTCTGCACAGAAAGGAATCCAGGTCACTGCTGCAGCTTGTCAAAGGCTAAAACCGGGGGCAAACGGGGCAAATCCAGTGCGCAAGGACGCTGTGTTCCCTGGGTTTGTGCCCATCTGGCTAACTAAATAGCTAAAATGAGGTGGAGGGGAGCCCCTCAACCCTGCAGTCAGCAAGGGTAATGAAGCTACATGGCATAGAAACCCGCTCCAAAACACATACACCTGAGGGCTTACCTCAGCATGGGCTCTCAGTTTTCCAAATGCCTGATGTGGCATTGGGTGAGGGTGTTAACGGAGGTACAGCAGTGGGTGAATTTAAGGAAATCCAGCACCAAACTGGTGCCTGGGACCAGCCGGAGCACCAAAACAATGAAGTCAATACAGATCAAACCACTTCCTGTGGTTTCCAACCTCTCCTGCGGCGTTTCAGTTGGAAAGGATTGCTGAAACTGGCAGCTTAATGGGCTTTAGAGGGGACAGTATGCATATGGGGACATTGCAAATGCTTGTGCTTATATTACAGGATTAAACAAAACAACAGGGAGGGAAATAAACCCTTTGTAGGGGTAATTAATCATGAGACTCAAGAAGAAGATAATGGTTGAGCAGTCCCATGTCTTCTCCACAGCAGAGCACTGACCCTGCAGCCCCTATCCCGCTCAGCCCTCTCAGCCCTTCCTGCTGGGTAGGAACACCATTCCTGGGTCATGCAGGCTGGTACAAACCTCTCCAAGAAGATGACATGCAGCTCACAGCCAAGCAGATGCACAGGAGATGCCAGCCCTTCACTGCCATGTGCTGGTGAATTGCCATGTGCACCCCCAGGCACAGCACCATCTCCAAAACCTACCTCTCCAACACCTCCAAACCCTTCCAACCCCTGCCAAAATGCTGGAACTTCACAGGGAGCTTTTCTCTATTCATACTTTCCTCCAAAACCCAAGCTGTAGAACACTTTTAGCACAGGATTTGGGGCTGACAGCAAGCTCTGAACTTTGCAAGCTGTCTCTGGTTTAGAATCATAGAATCCCAGACTGGTTTGGGTTGGAAGGGACATTAAAGCTCATCCAGTTCCAACCCCTTGCCATGGGCAGGGACACCTTCCGCTAGACCAGGTTGCTCCAAGCCCCGTCCAACCTGGCCTTGAGCACTGCCAGGGATGGGGCAGCCACAGCTTCTCTGGGCAACCTGTGCCAGCGCCTCAGCACCCTCACTTAGGGTCTTTATAGCTCTCACTCTCCTTCTCATGCAGGCAGGGACAACTCTCTTGGGTTCACATGCTGCCTAGCACAAGAGGGACCTGAACTTCTTCAGGCTTGAAAGATTTCATTGAGCATCCAAGTATTCACCACTTCTCCCACCCGTGTAAAGGAACAACTTCCCCCTAAAGTCTAACTGCCACCTGCCTCTGGAATGAGGAACCTAAATGCAATTTTACTGCCTTTAAAATGCCAGAGACCTGTGTCCCCATGCTGGGACCATCCACTCCAGCCAGGGTGGCTGTGGTGGGCAAGGGTCTTTTGTGGCCACCCCAGCTCCTGGCCAGGTCCTCCTGAGCACTCCTGCTCTGTTCTGCTGGGAATTCATCTGGCTCTGTTCGGGTTCTTGGATGCTTTGTTTGCAGCACACTGATTATCTCTGGGAATGGCTTCCCAATCCCACTGAAGGACAGCTGCTTGTATGCCAGGACAAAACAAGCCCATGGGTTCACGGTGCTGAGACACAACAGGAGGTCCCCAAATAAACAGGAATGGGTGGGAGCACAGGCAAGACCATGATTTGGGCAGGTCTTGCAGGTCTGGTGTTTCATGTGCATTGGAAAGAGAGGCCTGGAAATTCATCCCAGTGTCCAAATCATCCTTTCAAAGGCTTCAGACCCAGAGGAGCAGGGTGGGAGAAGAGAAACAGGCAGCCGAGCAGCTCGCTCTCTCTGATTAGGGATTCCACTTCGGTTGCACACAAGGGAGAAAAGACTCATTTTGGATTTGGACCTTTTTAAACTTACACGAAGTTCGGAGTCTGTCTCTACTTAGACCTCGAAAACCACCCAATGCAATGGGCAACGCAACAAGATGTCCTGACCCTCCCTTCAGCACCTCTCCTTGTTCTCAGCCTCCCACGATTTTGAGAAGGCATTGGCAGAGGTACAGATGGTAGCAGAGGAGAACGGTGGAGCTTGAGCTTCCATGGGCTCCCACCCCATCACCACTATGAGCATCCTCCAGGAGCCACACTGATCCGTGACCAGCCTCTTGCTAGGGGGGGCACTGCAAGGCAGCTCATGGGTTGTTACTGAGCCGGGGAGAGCAGGGCATCACCTAAATGCAGACACAGACCAGCAAGGTCTATCCTGCTTCCAGGAAGCGCGGGGTGGAGGGGACTGTGAGGCCATTAGGAGCTCCCTGGGGCTGGGCACACTTGCCTCTCCCTTCCATGGGGGAACAGCCCCTTTTCTCCAGGTTTCTGCTCCTCTCCACTCAGCCCATTAGCCAAGGCATTAAATTTTAACCTTTTCTGTTGCTCCTCGCAGCATGTTGCTGGTGAGTGGGTGCCTGGGTGGGTGCCAGGGCTTCCTGACTCCCCATGGCACCGTACCCATGTGGAGTCTGGCTGTGCTGTGGGTACCTGCCTGCATCCCATGGGTAGGAGAGGGTCTCCCCTCTACTGGATTCCTGTAGGATGCTGATGCTTCTCCTAGCTCCCAAGGACCAGTGTGGCAGCAGCATCACTGCAACATGCTGCACAGCCCCGTTGTCCTGGAGAGATGTCCCTGCAAGTCCCCACGTTGTTAGGGGGTGACAAGATGCCACCAACCCCTGTGCCCACAGTGTGGGCAGCCCATAGACGATGCTGCCTGCAGGTCTGCCTGCTCCCACTTCACCTCTGAGTGATGGGCAACAGCCCTGTAATTGCATGTGCCCCAACCCTGACCACCACCAGCTTCATTGCATGCCCATGCTGATGTCCCCAGCCCTCACAAGACACCCAGTGTAGGTAGATAACTAGCGAAGGGCAAGCTCTGCTTGCAGACACAGCCCAAAGCTGCTGCTCTTGGGAGGTTTTTTGCTGCCCCACAGTCCCCTTGGTGCAAGTCCCCCCAAGGAGCTTGCAATAGGGACCTGCTCTCCCCACCCTGCAGCACAAACCATCTCCCAGCCCCTCTTTGCCATGGGTCTCCAGTGAGCACCCTGCGGGTGAGCTCTGCTAGCATGGCAGGTTCAAGGAGAGCACAAGTCCTTGAAGCACCTTGGAGGGATGGACTCAGCTTGATGGCAGGAGAAATGCTCTGGATTGAAATAGCTGGTGGAAGTGGACGGCTGGAGGACACGCCCTGCTCTGAATTGTGAAGCTCCTGCAGCTCCTGGCCTTGGGTGACGTGCTCACAACAGCACGGCTGCTCACACATGTGCACTGAGCTCAGCCGTGCACACACGTGCACTGAGCTCAGCCCTGCACACATGTACACTGCCTCCAGCCAGCACCCCGCCTATGCACACCCGCAGCCATACTTCCACCCCATACATCCCTGGGGATGTGTTCACCCCATCCCAGCACTGGAGGCAGGTCTGACAGAGGCAGCTCTGAGGCTTAGCTATGGGGCTGGGGTCTCTGCTGAGCCCTGGCCCCCATCCCAGATCTGGACCAGTGTAAGGTGGCTGGACCCCATCAGAGCATGGGCACCACATAGGCTTGTGTGTGGGATCATATAGCCCATAGTCCTTCTAGACATATGGAAGCCCATGTAGCATTCTAGATGCATAGAAGAAGGTGATGAGTTTGGGAGAAACCAGTCCCCTGGTTGGGTCCCACTCTGTCCTGAGGCAGCATTGCAGCGAGGACAGGACCCACAAGCAGCATAGCCAGGAGCTTTCCATCCATGAGACGTCAAGAAGCCATCGATTTTTGCCATTAGAGGGGGAGTGCCCAGAGCAGATGAGCTGCAAGCAGAGCCACAGACTGAATAATTCATGGCAAAGGATGACGAAGCCCATGGCCAGGCTGGAGAAGCCTCTCCATGTCCTCCCGCTTCTGCCTCCCAAGGACGTGGCCTTTGCTTCTGCCCTAGGGTGTTGGATGTGGGCTGGGATGAGTGACCTGCACTGCCCTGGTTCACCGGGACCTGGGGGGCACACACTGGTCCCTGAGCTGGTCCCAACAGAGCAGGGATGGTGAAACTCCAGAGCTGCTCACAGAGTTTGTCCCCCAGAGCAGCTGAGCGCTGTTAAAATACCATCAAGAAAAAGAAAAACAAGGCTAGGTTGGACAGGGGCTTGGAACTGGACGAGCTTTAAGGTCCCTTCCAACCCACACCAGCTTGGGATTCTATGATGACACTGCTGGCACGACTACCCTGACACGAACCATTGGTGCAGCGCCACCTTTTGGGGCAGGGACACACATCATGGGGCAAAGATGCCACCTGTGGCATGGGAACACACCTCACAAGGCACCATGATGTTCTGCCATGCCCAGTGGAACTGGCAAGCTATGTCCTGCCATGTCCCACTGTGTCCAGCCACACAGTGGAGGGCAGCCCCCCAGGAATGGATCCCTGGCCACCTTCTCCACTGTCACCCAGGGGCACCAAGGCTAAGAGGGATGCCTCAGGGTTGTTCCATGGGTAAGTAAGTCAGATGTGGCACTGCGGTGCACGGGGAGGGTGGGCGGAGCTTGCCAGGCCACAGCTGTGGCACTGGTGAGCCCCAAGGCAGCAGCCCAGAGCCAGGAGAGGGTGGCTGGAGCCCAGGCAGTGCCGGCGGTGGCAGCTGAGGAGTTAACTTCCCAGCTCCCCGCATGGATCTGGAGCTATTAATACTCACACGCTGGTTTTGCTGTCAGAGCAAGCGGTGGATCTGCCGGTGAGACAGGCCCCGCAGAGCCGCTGCACAGCCACAGCGCAACTTTTCCTCCCTCGGCGCGTGGGGCTCCTGGCCCGGCCGCCTCCCTGCAGACCCTGCCAGACCCTGCCAGAGGCTGCCGGATCCTGCCAGACCCTGCCAGACCCTGCCAGACCCTGCCAGAGCCCGCCAGAGCCTGCTGGACCCTGCCAGACCGTGCCAGAACCTACCAAACCCTGCTGGACATTGCCAGACCCTGCCGGACCCTGTCAGACCCTGCCAGAACCTGCCAGAACCTGCCAAACCCTGCTGGACCTGCCAGAGCCTCTGCATCCCACCTTCCAAAAGCCCCTGTGCATGGGACACTTCCCTGGCAGTGACACAGACACCATCGGGTGCCATATGGGTGCTGGGCACTGGAGAGGGGCAGCCACTTCCCAAGGCCTCTGAAGCATCTCAGGGCTTGGCAGGGACCTCCCGCTGCCCTGCCAGACCCCTCAGCCCAGTGATGGCACCCCAGGTCGCTGCACACACCCTCTGAGCACCCTCTGTCTGGGCAGCCCAATGGGTGCCAGGGTGGCATTGGGCATTGCCAGCCCCGCGTCGAGGATGACACAGGACACAGCACATCCCAGCGCTGCCTCAGTGCATGGTGAGCAGCTGGCCCTGACACTCAGCCTGGCCATGTGAAGGGCTCCTGACACAATGGCTCCAGGCAGGGGAGTGTGAGCCTCCAGCTGCACTGGTGAGGGCAGGAAGATGCCAACACTCCTGCGACACTGCCTGGCCTGTGGTGTGCTGAGTGATGGATTCCTTCTGCTTCATCTGCTTCCAGAAAGAGGAGCTGCAGCCCCTGCACCTGCACAGGTCAGTGCCACCGTGCCCGGCTGGTGGGGACATGCTCTGAGCCCATGAGGGGCATGAGAGCACAGCACTGAGCTGAGCTGGGCACCATGACGGTAGGAGAGCTGCCGGCCTTGGCCGTGCTGAAGTTCCCCTTTGAGCAAGCATATCATACCTGGCCAGAGGAGAGCAGGGCCATGCTGTGCCATGCCAGGGACAGGCTGTGTGCACAGCAAGTGTGCATCCAGCAGGTGCTTCCCTGGCAGGAGCTCTCCAGAGTGCAGGGTGGGTATCCTGTGCCATGCCGAGTGGTGCTGGTGTGCCCATAGGAGCAGGGCTGTTGGCAGCGACCCCACGGCATTCCAGAGCCATCCTGCCAATCCTGCTCACCCAAAGGGGGTCCCTGCTGGACTCTGCTGTCACCTCTGGGGCAGGCGCTGGCTGGGGGTCACCAACGGGGGTCACCAAGGAGGGTCACCAGGCTGCTCTTGGCAGTGGCACTGCCGCTCGCCTCTCCCTCCCCAAAGCTCCTCTGCCATCCATGCTACTGAGCCTCAGCCAAGGCAAATGTGCCAGTGCCAGAATGAGCCAGGCAGCCGGCAGGGATGTGAAGTGTGAATGCTGGCACACGTTGTGCCCAACTGCTCCTCGGTGGCACCGAGCCACTGCCGGCTCCTGTCCCTTGCTGCCATCCCCAGAGCAAAGCTTCCCCCATAGCTGTGAGACCCCCCCAAATGCTGGATGCCCACAGGGAGGTTGGGGGTGGTGGTGCTGCCGGGATGCCAGGCAGGCTGGGCTGGGACAGTCTGAACTGTCTGTGCTTCCTCCTGGTGTGTGATGAGCTGTAGGATTTGTTTTGGTGTAAATCATGGGGTTTGGACCCTTGATTCCCGTGTGTCACTGCCAACGAGCTTAGCACTGTCTGGGACAGCACTAGGAAGTGGTGGTGGGAAATTGGGATGGGAAAGGGGCCTTGGGTGTGGGTGCTGCTGGATGGAGATGGGTACAGAGCATCCTGGAGGCTCCCTTCTCACATCCTGACTCTGGGTTGGAGGCAACTGCCTGCATCCAGCCTATGCTGGGCCACAGGCAGCACGGGCTTGGCATTCCCAGCTGGTGTGGGGCAATATGGTGGCCCCAGATCCTGTGTGGTGGCCGCCCCCCCCCCCCCCCCCCCCCCCCCCCGGGATAGGACAGCAAGGGATGGACACCCGTGGCTTGTCCCAGGAGACTTCTCCCCGTGCTGCCTGATTCAACGTGGGCTGCATGGCTGAGGATCCCCTGTTTGTCTCCAGCCTGTCCCTGCCAGCCTTGTCCCAGACCATTGCCCATTGTCTGCCACCAGCCCTTGGGGACAGGGCCATCATCACCTGCCGCAGCCGGCACAACAGCTACGGGGTGGGTTTGTCCCGGGCCGGGGGGTGCAGGCAGAGGGACCCTCCGGGTGCTCCCCACTCCACCATCACCCCACCCCCGGCCCTGCGCTGTCACCACGAGCCAGCGGGAACGTGTGGGACACGCAGGTGGGTGCCGAAGGCAGCGTGTCTGTCCCCGCAGCCTCGCTAGATGGTGCCAGGAGAACGGGCTGCGAGCGGCGGCCGCGGGCGGGCGGGACCGGCAGGCGGCTGGCGGGGCAGGGTGATGGGGTGGTGGGGTACCCGAGTGATGGGGTGCCGGGGTGCCAGGGCAGGCCCCATAGCTTTCCCTGTGCTCCCAATTCAATCCCGCTTGTTGCTTTGCCCCCGCTTGGTGGTAGGCTCACAGGCAGCTATTCAGCTGTATCTGAGGCTCCAGACCCAGATGAGGTGTGTGAGGGGGGCAGCGCCGTGTCCCTGCCACACCCCGAAATCCCACTCTTCCATGAAGAAACCCGTTCTGCTTCTTTTCAGAAGAAACCCGTTCCGAAGGAAACCATTCTGTTTCCTTTCAACCCAGTAGCTGAATAGTCATCATTATGCTCCAGAGTCAACACCACGTACCAGCTCCCAGCGGACGGTGCTGCAGGTCCTGACATAGGCCATGCCGGGGGCAGGGAGGTGTGCCCCCTACCCGTCTGGATCGGGTCCATCCTGTGCCCCCAGGAGCACAGCACGGGCCCTGGAAGACTCCAAGGGGATTGGCAGCCCCCCAGTGGCCCCCAGCAGTGGCTTGGCATGTCCTCACCACACAGCCAAGCTGCAGATCATGCTCCACAGCGCCTGGGTTGCATCTCCTCCCTCAACTTGAGAGCATCCGCTGGGAATCTCTACCCAGCAGCGGCAGCAGGGATAAAGCACGCTGCTCAGGGACACCACCGAGGTGGAGGGCACTTAACCCCCACCCCAGTGCGCCGGGAACCAGCTCCCCCCTTTCCCCTTGAACGCCCCCGGCTGGGTACTGTCCCCAGGGACCGAAGGGACACGCAGCCCCCCAGCACGGATTGTGCCCCCACGGGCTGGCGCTGCGGAGGGCTGATGGGGTGGACAGCGGGAATAAGGTCACTGCAGTGACACTGAGCCCAGTGGGGAGGCAGAGGAAAGGATGACCGACCGCAGCGGCCGGACGGGAGGCTTCGGAGCTTGGGGGAAAAACACCCCAAAGCATCTGGAGGCGCGGTTGGAGCTCCCGGGCTGAGCGCGTCCCCTCTGCTGGTGCTGCGGCTCCCGGCGTGCTCTGCTCCCGCGTCGCCCGCCTCCTTCCCTCCCCTCCTGTTCCTTCCCAGCATCCCTGCCAGCATCTTAGGGCAGGTTTCAGCGCCTGTCACCGAAGCGTGACAGGCTGCAGGGAGCTGTGGTACCCGTGTCTCCCATTGCCGGGGGAGCAGGGGGGAGAAAAAGTGATAGCAAAGGGACAAGCAACTTTGTCACTGGATTTGGAGGGGATTGGGCTTGCTAAAACATTTTGGCCTTTTCAGGTCATTTCCCTGCTCCCTGCCCTGTCTGAGCACAGCTCTTGCGGTACGAGCCAGGACATTTCCTTTCCAAGCAGAAATCCCGGGGGCATCTGTGGTCCTCTGCGGAGCCATGGGCTTATCGCATGGTTTGGGATCACACTGGGTGATAAACGTGTTTGAGCTGGCTCCTTTCATCTCACTAATCTGAATTAGTTATTAATATTCTTTGAAGACCATGAGCAGTAACTGGTGCTATGGGTGTTACTATCAGTCAGTGTGTGACCCGCATGCTGCCAATGTGCTGGTCTGCAGTCTGGCAGCCCCACAGAGCCCCACGCATCCCTGCCAGGCCCTATGGAGCCCTACAGAGCCCCACCACAGCCAAGCTGGTCTGTCACAGAGATCTCACCTGGGGCACAGCACAGTCCCATGCTCCAGCATCGATGCGGTGGCACTGGGAGCCAAGCTGTGTGCGGAGTGTGCAATGCTGCTGCCGCAGCCCCTGCGGTCCCCATGTGGGCTCCCGGGCACCAGTGCCTCACACACGCTTGACCTAGAAACAGCCCCAAGCTATAAATAGGGAGTGCAGAAGGAGGGCTCAGAGGCACAGCTCAGAACTCCACAAGCAGGAGGCTGCGGGAGCTGGGAGCTGCAGCGTGGCAAGGACAGGCAGGGGACACATGGGGTCGGTGCCTTGTGTGGGTGCCACGGGGAAGGGGCGAGGCTGGGCTCACTCCATCCCCTGCAGCCGATGGAGCAGGGCCTGTGAGGAAACATTGGTGCATTCCACCTTCCCATGTCCTGCTTACACGGCAGAGCAGGATGTGTCCTGCTCTGCCCCATCTCCCATGCCATGCCCGTTCCCAGCACCTCTGCACCTTCAGTGCCTGCCCTGGCTTGTGGGGTCTCTGGGCTCCGGTGATGGAGGAGACAGCATTTCCCCCCTCATGCCACACAGATCCCCCATCCCAATGGGGATCATGCATACTCAGAGCATCCAAGCCATGGGTACTGGGAGCTGTGGCAGGGACAAGTGAGTGGAGGGGGATTGAGGGGACCAGCACGTGCTCCTGAGACACAGCTGCCTCTCATGCTGCCATTACCCTAGGCTGGTAATGCCCTTGGTGGCTGCTGGATGGGAGTAGGGTGACAATGTCACCGCAGTGCCTGGCACCAAATCAATGAGGTGTCAGAATGCGATTCCACCTCTTCCTTTAGATTAATTTATGACACCAACTGGTCGGGTGGCAGCAGGATGGCCCTGGTCCCAGCGGTGCATGGGAACAACCTGCTGCCACCCCTTGGAGAATGGGGCAGCCCCATGGCTGTGAGTCAGCTCAAAAGCATCATCAACGGGACAGAAGGGACCTGGTGTCCAGCTAAGAGCCGAGGGACCCCAAAGCCAACCATGGCCTGTGTTAGAACATCCCTGCTCAGCCCCAGTGAGCAAAGAAAGAGATCTTGAAGGATTACAACAGCCCAGGGATGCTCTGAGGAGGGGCAGAGTGTCTTCCCCTCGGGAGAGCTGCCCCTGGGCTGGAGGTGCGCGGAGCCCTCTGGCATAGCTGGCTGAACGCACTGCTGGAGCATTCTGAGGCTGAGGAAGCCCCACACAGTGCCCCTGCCTCGGCCGCCTTCCCTAGGATCCGTGCAAGTGGTCACATCCTGGGGCGCATGGTGGGAGGAGTCGCGTGTCCCGCACATGTTCTGGTGTCACGGTGGCCATCACCTGTACTGAAGGCAAAGGGATCTGAAGTCTTGGGAGGCTCCGGGAGGGTGGGAAACAGGGAACGTGCCGGCAGCAGGTTGTGGCCCAGCACAAGGGCTTTTCAGATACATGCTGTGGATGGCGGTGACCGCCCGATGCTCCAGGCATGGACTGTCGGAGCCCTTTGAGTGGGGTGGGGAGTGGGTTGAGGAACCAGACCCCTGCCTGGGGAGCTGAGAGGGACCGAGCCCCTCCTGGAGCTCCGGAGGCCGGGTGCGCTGTGTCCCCGGCTCCACCCTCCTGACACCGGCTGCCTCCCGCACCGACCACCTTGAGGGCTGCCGGTGCCGGGGGAGTCAGTCGGACTGGGTGCTCCCCGCACCAGCGCCGGGGGAGCGGCGGCGGCTCCCCCCTTTTCCTCCGCGGGGCGGTGCCGGTGCCGGGCGGAGCGCAGGGCGGGGCGGGGCGGTGCTGCCCTGCTGGGGGGTGCGGGGGGGGGGGGGGCTCCCCCGCTCCGCTCTGCTCCTCCGGTGCCGGCGGCGGGGCCGCGGCATGAGCCCGGCGGGGCGGGCGGCAGCGGCGCGGCTCGGCCCCGCGCGGGGGGCGGGCGGCAGCGGCTCCTCTCCCGCCGAGGACGGGGAGCAGGGGCTCGCCCCACCGGTAAGGAGGCGGCAGCGGCGGGGAAAGGGAGCGGGGGGCGCCGGTACCGGCCCAAGCCTTTGTGGCGGGGCCGCCCTTTGTCTGCCCGCACGGCGCGGAGGGGGGTGCGGGGCGGCGGCGGGCTGGAAAATCCATCACGGTACCACCGGCATGAACAACGGGGAGGGGGGGATACACCGGGAGATGCGGGTGCTGCCCCCAGGGCCCCGCCGCCACCTGCGCCCGGCCCCGGCCCTGCGGCTGTGGGGACACCGCGGGGCCGGAGACGGAAGCGGTTGAGTCCCACTTGAGCGGAGTTAGTGTCGGAGCGGGGTGGCGGGGGCCGACAGGGGCGGCAGAGATGGGGGGGGGGGGAATCGTGCCCTGGCAGGCGGTCCCTGGCTGCCCCCGAGGGAGGAAGGGGTCCTGGTGAATGGGGGGGGGGGGGGGGGGGGCAGGTTGGGAGGATGCGCTGAGATGTTGGAAGCGGCTGGAGGCAGGGGAAGGGCATCAGGGAGGGGAGAGGTGGCCTTGGGGGCACCTCATGCCATCTCCCGTCGCCTTCCGTCGCCGCCAGCGCGGTGCGGGCACAGGAACCGGCCTCCAGCCCGCACCACCCTCTCGCCGGCAGCTGCTCGGGAGCGGCTCGGGAACGGGAAGCGTGACCCACTTTCCTCCAGGTCCGGCCTCGCCATCGCGGTGGCCGAGGGAGGGCGGGTGATGCCGGCTGGAATCCTGCCGCAGCTCGGTGTGACAGCGCGGGGAGCCGGAGCGGTTCAGCCTCGGCTCCCCTCGGCGCTGGCTCTGGCATCGCCATCACCCTCTGGGAGCCGAAGCCGCGGGGCTGGTGCCCCCATGCCGAGGCCCTGGCTCGCGGTGTGGCAGCGGCATGAATGGGCAGGGGTGCTGCGGGAAGAGGCTGCCTGGGGGCAATGGGGCAAAAGCGAGGCCAGGGAGAGGTGGGAGCATCCCCCGCGGTGGGAGCCGGGGCGATGCCCGGGCTGCCAGGTCACAGCAGCTCCGGCCATGAGGGTCCCACGCGGGGCTGGATGCAGCCCCACCATGTGTAAGGGCCGTGGGGCTGGTGTCGCAGCAGGGTGATATGTCCCATTGCCCCCCAGAGTGCGAGTGGCCAAAAGCTGCTGGCCCTGCTGTGGGGACCAGGCGGGCAGCGGCCAGGTGCCGCTCCGGCCTTTTGTCTTTGCAGATCCCAAACACTGCCGGCGCTGGTGGAAGAGTTTTGGGAGGGAGATGATGACAGGCTGATGAAACCAATCAAACAGTGAAGTAATCATAAACCCCAGTGCTGGAGGCAAAGGCGGGAGGAGCTGGAGGCTGATGGAGCTGAGGTCCTAAGGAAGCCATCCCACTTGCCAGGAAAAATTGCAGGAGGCCAAAGCACTCAAAGGCACTAAGGTCCTGTGTCAGGGGTCGATGGATGGAGACTGTGCTGATGAGGGCAGGGAAAATCCTGCTGGCTTCTCTGGGAGAGCCTTGTGGAGGGCACGGAGGACAGCATGGAGCGGTGGCTCCCTGGGGAGTGGCTGTCACCCATCCCTCAGGAGGACAGCATGAGCTGTTGTTGGAGAGAGCCTGGGCACTGCTTTGTCTGCTCTTCTCAAATTTGCCTTCAAAACATGAATCTGGGACCAAAAGCTGAAGAAGGTGGGCACAGGCTGATGGCTGGGCTTGGGAGATGATTCTTGCAACGGGGAATGCTGCAGATGGGTGCCATAGGCCTGACCTTGCCCTGCAGTGAGACATGCCCACCGGGAGTGCGGTTCCCACTGACTAGGGGACCCTTTCTGGGTGCTCACTTGCTTTGCTGAAGCTGATCCTGATGCTGGGCAGTCTGCTCTGGTCCAGGCAAGGAGCTGGTATGAGAAACTCCAGATAACTGGGAATTCAGTGCCGTTGCATGGAGGAATGTCCCGGACTGGGGACACTGGGGAGTCACGGTTGCTGCAGGTGCTTCAGTGGAGCTTTGGTGCTGGTTCAGGCTTGTGGTGTAAGCAGATCATGTTTCCCAGTGCCTTTCCACTGCCACAGAGCCAGCGGGACATGGAGACGTGCCCCATCCATCCATCGGCTCCTTGTGGGGTGGCTGCTCCTCTGGGGTTGCGGAAAGCTGTCAAAGAGGCTGTTCCACCTCCTGGACATACTCGGCTTGTTGGGATGGACCCGGTGCAAAGGGACACTGTCCCCACTTGTGCTGTGCTGGTTTTGCTGGGGCAGAGGATGTCTGGATGTGGAGGGTGCCCATGGCTCTGAGCCCAACGAGATGCCTGTTCCCTCCCTGTGCCTGTGGAGCTGTTGTCCTCGTTCAGTGAAGGTGCCTTTGCCAGCCCTCCCTGGGTGATGGTGCCCCGGGGAAGTGATCTTAATAACACCTTGTGCTGGTCCCAGTGGTGCAGAGGAGATGAGAGAATGTCCCTGGAATGGGGTCAGGCAGGAGCAGAGGCAGCAGAGGCTGGAAGTGGAGTGGGGCACAGGGAGGCTGAGACACCTCCTGCCCCAGTGAGGCAGCACAGGCAGCACCATGAGCGGGGATGTCACCAGCAGAACCAAACACTCACTTGGGAATCACTTTGCTGGCTCAGCGAGTGGTTTGGAGAAAACAGGGGAGGTTTTGGAGCTGGCTGGGGTGCAGAGAGAGTGAGCTCCACGGGTGCCCTGGCCTCCAGCCTGTGTTACCCACTGATAACTAATGCCAATTACACTGTAATTAATGCTGTAGTAAGTGTTGTAGCAGCAGGAGGGTTTGGGATGGGGACATGGGGAAATCAAAGCACTGTGAAGTACCTGTGGTGTGGTCGGGGCACTTGCAGGGCAGAGCAGCCTGTGCCCACGCTTGCCATGCTGCCAGGTATTTCTCATTTCTTCCCTCTCTAAGGAGAAATATGGGTCTTGCAATGACCCTAATCCTGCCTCGTGTGGTTTTTCCTCATCATTTTCCTGGTTTCTTGCCCCAGAGCTGCTCATGGTGTGAATCCTGGCCCTTCACCAGGCTTCCAGCACACTGCCTGGCCACAGAGAACCCTGCCTCAGGCCCAGCCCAAACCCTTTGACCCCACTCAATAAGCGGGTTCTTTTTCTGCCCTGTGGGTCTCTGATGTGCCCAGGGAGGGTTGTTTTCCCACTTTTCCCTTCTTAATTTCCAAGCAGCCGCTGCTGCCTCCTCCACTGGGTGCCTGGGGCAGCTCTCCTGGGCTGCCTCTGCTCCTCAATGAGCTCTTACTGAGTTTGCAATTACTTGTCGGCAGAGCCGATGTGCCCAGGGCTGGGAGCAGCAGAGTAGAATGCCAGGATGCGGAGCAGGGGAAAGCACCCCCTTGCAGGGAGCAGTGTGGTGGTGCTGGCCCCAGTACCCAGCAGGGTGCCAGGCTCTGGATATGGACATGGGATGCTTCTCTTGGGGTCTGCTCAGTGGTGTTGGAATAGAGCCGAGGAGGTCTGGGGAGAGGAGCAGCAGCTGCCGACGGGAGACGAGTGGCTGCCTATAAATACCTGCCAGGGAACAAGGAAGAAGTGGGTGGATTATCCTCCTCACTCAATGAGATAAATGCTTCTGAAGCTTAAACACAGAACAATTTTAGTCTGAATAGTAGGAGAAACGGTTCAGGATGTGGAGATGATGGCATGAACCACCTGAGGTGAGCAGTGGGGTCCCTGTGCCGCTTGGCAGCATTTTTCCTTCCGCTTTGCTGTTGCCTGGGGTCTCATGCTGCAGGGCTGTTGCTGGGACTCAGCTGGGATGCACTTCATTCCTCCCCGCTTTAAAAGCTCCTTCAACAGCACCCAAAACAATGAAGCTGGGGCCCTGCACTGGGAAGGGGTTTTGGCTTCCCTCAGGCACAGCACTGGCTCCGCTCCTCCAGTGCTTCAGGGCTGTGCAGTAGCAGCAGGAGGGGAGCTGGTGTTCTGGGAGAGGCCCCGTTTCTGCTCTGGTTTGACCTGACAGCGGTCATGTTGGCATGGCTGGCATGGGACAGAAGGCAGCCAAGGACACAGGACCTCAACCCGCCCATGGCATTTCTTCTTGTACTGGCACTGTCCCCTTCTATGCCCATGAGCGTGCAGAACCAGCTGGACAGAAGCCCTCGCTCCTTCCCCACTGCTGCCCCGCTTTGCTGCTTCCATCAACCCAACATGTTTTCCAAAGCAGTTCAATTTTCAATTAAAACTTCTGCCTTTACAATTTTGGTTTGGCTTCGGCACGTTGCGGGTTTGGCCACCGTTGCTGTTGGTTTTCCCTGGGATTGGCATTGGAGCTGTGTTCCTGTGAGCCTTGACAGTGAGGGGTGCATTGCACCCAGTTGGCTGTAATGAGGCACGAAGAAGGATCCCAGCTGTAATGGAGGCACTGTGGCAGGATTCTGCTCCAGCAGCACAACCTCGCTTCTGCCCCACAGACCTGCAACTCAGGATGTTTCTCTACTCCATAAATCTCCACAAATGCAGCATCTGCAGCACTGGTGCAGTTGCAAAAACCCAGCAGCAGGGAGGGGACATGGCTTGGTGGGACACCTGTTTCCCATGGGGATTTCTCAGTTGCTGGTTGGAAAGGAGCTGCCTGAAAAATCCAATGGGTCTACTCAACCCTAGTGAGGCCGCATCTGGAGTACTGTGTCCAGTGTTAGGCTCCTCGGTACTAGACAGACAAGGAGCTGGTAGAAAAGGTCCAGCGGAGGCCATAGGGACGGTCAGGGGTCTCAAGTGCATCTCTCTTACAAGCAGAGAGAAGAGCAGACTGTGAGGGGATCTCATCAATGCGGATCAGCACCTCAAAGGCAGGTGC
The DNA here is from genome assembly GCF_028554395.1 of Pezoporus wallicus. Lineage (NCBI taxonomy): Eukaryota > Metazoa > Chordata > Aves > Psittaciformes > Psittacidae > Pezoporus > Pezoporus wallicus. The sequence goes on along the minus strand of NW_026637828.1, from coordinate 1,820,134 downwards.
CAGGAAGATGGTGCCAGACCCTTTTCAGTGGTGCCCAGAGACAAGAAGAAGTGCAATAGCCATAAACTAAAACACAACAAGTTTCACCTCAACATGAGGAAGAACTTCTTTCCACTGAGGGTGGCAGAGCACTGAACAGGCTGCCCAGAGGGGTTTGTGGTGTTCCCCCTCTCTGGAGACATTCCAAACCCACCTAGACACATTCCTTGTGATCTGCTTCTGGTGGCCATGCCATGGCAGGGCGTTGGACTGGATGATCTCTAGAGGTCCCTTCCAATCCTAATGGTTCTGTGATTCTGTGAAGTAGCCCTTGGCTTGGAGAGTTCTTCCTAGCAGTCGTCCAGCCTCACTTCCTCTCTTGCATCCCACCAGTGGGTTTTCTCTCAAACCCCAACTTTGCCAACATGAGCAGTTGGATTTCAACACTGGTTAACAAGGAGACACGGACGATGGTAAATTCAAGCGTAGACACAATTCTTCTTGCAGGATGCTGGGAGCTGTTTTTAGTCATGCATCCATCGAGCCGCTGTGCTGTTCCACCTCCACCTCCAGTGCTCAGACACTGAAATGGTGCTCCTCATCCAGGAGGCCAATAAAACACTATGGAGATGAGCTGCTTGGGAGATCTTATGAGTCAAGCCGTTACATTTTTGGAACATCATGATGTTGAAGTTCCTTTTCTATTTTTTACCCAACTTCCCAGGAACACACAAAAAAATATATAATCAACTAAGAAGCTGAGCTCTGCTCTAGGATAAGGAGTGGCTACAAAACCCAAACGACACTAGATTTCTCTGCCATGGTACCCAGCGGTGCCTGTGTCTCTGCTCGGAACGGTTGTGCTGCACACTTGTGTGTGCTCATAGTGCGGGTTTGTGCTCTTGGGGGATGATGGAGGGTGATGCAGCACCATGAAGACATCAGAGGAGATCCCAGGGTGGTTTTGCTGCTGCGGTGGTGGGGTGGGTGAGTCCAAGCTTGCCTCTTGGGGAGGAAAAAACGCTGCTGGCTTGTTGGGAGGGTGGAACATCAGTGTTGTCATCTCTGCTCTGCATCAGAGCATCCAGCACAGCAGTGATGTGATGGATGATCAGAGGTATACGGTGGTGATCTGCTGCAGAACCTATATCCTGTTTAGTGCCTGTGGTGTGGCCCTGGCCACACTCCAGAGCTCTGCAAAGGCAGGAGGGTGGAGACAGGGCTGGCTCCTGGGGTCCCCACTGCCTCTCATGGCCTCTGGGGCATCTGCTCCAGAGCCACTGGGTTGGTGGCTCCTGGGGACTACTCAGTAGTGCCCTGAGCAGCCCAGTGTCGGCTCCAAGCCCCAGGGATGGGATGGGATGGAATGGGACAGGGTGTGGTGGCTTTGCAGCACCCATCGGGAACAGTGACATCTCTGCCTTGCAGCGCAGCCATGAGTGCAGGTTCGATTGAGCAGGAGCCGTCGCGCAAGCTGGCCTGCTGTGGGGTGCCCCTCATCACCGAGGACATGCAGTCCCTGGCCATCCGCACCCTCTCAGGCACTGATATCAGCAAGCACTACGACCTCATCCGTGAGCTCGGCAAGGGCACCTACGGCAAGGTAGACCTGGTGTCCCACAAAAGCACAGGTGAGAGGAACGTGGGGGGCACTGGGGACATGGCTGCGCTGGGACTGGGGTGCTTGGCTTGTCCCAGGCATGCCCCGGGCTCATCCCTATCTCCTGCCCACTGCAGGCACCAAGATGGCCCTGAAGTTTGTCAATAAGAACAAGACGAAGCTGAAGAACTTCCTGCGGGAGTTCAGCATCACCAACACGCTCTCCTCCAGCCCCTTCATCATCAAGGTCTTCGATGTGGTCTTCGAGACCGAGGACTGCTACGTGTTCGCTCAGGAGTATGCCCCTGGCGGGGACCTCTTCGACATCATCCCGCCACAGGTGGGACCCCTCCTGTGGGACTCTTTTGGGGTGGGTGGGATTTGGTATCCCCAGGGCACTGAGCAAAGCTCCTGCTGTGCTTCAGTGGGACGGGGCCCCATGTGCAGACACCAGGCATCCCTGTGTGGGTTGGCCCTAACCACAAGCACCTACAAGCAAGACCTGGACCCGTCACTCATCTCCTGGGGTGGCCTGAAACCCATCTCCTGTAGGTCCCTGGACCCATCACCCATCCCTAGGGTGGCCCAGAACCAGCAGCCATGACCATGTCAGACATGTAACGACACCAATGTGGCGGTTCCGGATGGGTTGGGATCACCAGGGACTCGGTGGCTCACAGCTGACACTGTGTCCCTGCTCCTGCAGGTGGGGCTCCCCGAGGAGCTGGTGAAGCGCTGTGTGCAGCAGCTGGGCCTGGCCCTCGACTACATGCACAGCAAGAGCCTGGTGCACCGGGACATCAAGCCGGAGAACGTCCTGCTCTTTGACCGTGACTGCCGTCGCGTCAAACTGGCTGACTTCGGCATGACCCGCAAGGTGGGCTGCCGGGTCAAGCGCATCAGCGGCACCATCCCCTACACGGCGCCCGAGGTGTGCCAGGCCGGGCGGGCGGAGGGCTTTGCCGTGGACACCAGCATCGACATCTGGGCTTTCGGGGTGCTCATCTTCTGCGTCCTCACCGGCAACTTCCCCTGGGAGGCGGCGGTGGCGTCGGATGCCTTCTTCGAGGAATTTGTGCGGTGGCAGAAGGGGCGGCTGGCGGGGCTGCCCTCGCAGTGGCGGCGTTTCACAGACAGTGCCCTGCGCATGTTCCAGCGCCTGCTGGCCCTCGACCCTGAGAAGCGCTGCCCTGTCAAGGAGGTCTTCTACTTCATCAAGTGTGACCTGATGGCTGAGGTGCGGTGCCGACCCTCCTACCGCTCCCGCAAGCATGCCAGGGACAAGCTCCCGGCTGGGCCGCACTGCCATGAGGCAGCCGGGCCCTGCACCCCTGCCCCACTCAAGAGGACCGTGCTGACCGAGGGGAGCAGCCCCCGCAGCCCCGAGCCGAGCACGGTGTCCCCGGGCACAGCGAGCAGGACGGACGGACGGCAGGACAAGGGCAAAGGGCAGATGGTCCTGGCCACAGCAATAGAGATCTGTGTGTGATGGCACCAGGGCAGCTAGCGGTGCCCGCCCGTCCCGTCCTGTCCCCCTGCCACGGGGACAGGGATGGGCGGTGCTGGTCATGGTGGTGGCATGAGCTGGGACCAGGCTCCAGGCCTCCTAAAGGAAAAAAAGATACAGAAAGCAAGAGGAAAAGGACAAAGCTGGCTGCACTCTGCAGTGCTGAGAATGCTGATCCCCCACTTCCTGCCTGACGGCAGCATGGCCACGGGCACCACTCACTGCCCATGAGGACGCTGGTGCCCCGGCTCCTGCCACCCACAAGCCTCCCCCAGGGTGCCCCAGGAGGGGTCTCCCAGTGTGGGGAGGATGCACTGAGGAGGCTGCACACCTGGGGGTCACTGCCCAAGGGTGGGGGGTCCAGGGCAGTTGGTACCTACCAGGTCTCCCCACCCCATGCTCAAGGGAAGGCCGATGACACTGCATATGGAAGAGGCCTTTGGGGACACTTTAACCCCTTCCACCAGTCCCTGCCCCATTCGTGGGGCCTGGGAAGTGATGGAGGGCTGGTGATGGGGAGCTGGGGTCACCAGCTGCCTCCCTGCCGCAGGAGATGCTGGCAGCCACTGATGTAGCAGTGTCCCTGTGTGTTGTTGTGTGTCCCAACTGCCGGCAGTCCCGGCCCACCCTGCCCTGCTGCTGGCAGCCCCCGGCCCCCACAGAGGGACCGGTCCCCTCACAGCCGGGAGCTGAGCTCCGTGGTGCCAATGTCCAGCAGGTTGGATGCTCGGCATGGGCGGCTCTGCCATGGTGGTGTCCCCTTGTCTCTTCTGCAGACTTTTTGTACCCAGGGACTGGAAGAGGCGGTGGTGGCTCGTCTCCAGGCTGGTCTGTACAACCTGGGGGCTTCGAGCAGAATCCTGTGTTGTCCCAATCCTCCCTCCTTGCTGTCACCCCTTCCCCAAACCCCTGTTACCTTCCCGTGGGGCTGGTGGGGAGGCAGCAGTGGGCTGACCTCTCAAGGCTGGCTGCAGCGGGGCAGGGTGGTGGTGGCAGGACCCGCTGATGGCCCCTTAGGGACAAGGTCATGGGGTGTGGGGGGGGTTCACAACTCCCCTCCTGGTTCTGGGGGGCTCAGGGGGCACCCCAAGGCAGCAGCACCCAATCCATGACATGGTTCAGGCTTCTCTCCCATCATGGTGGGTGCCGTGGGGACCCCTTTTGTTCCCTTGGGCGCCCCAATTCCCGCACAAAGGGCTATCCAGCTATCCAGCAGCAGCAGCAGTTTACACAGCGGGCGGGTGCCCGGCTGGCCCCACCACCGCCGCTGCCCCATCCCCGTGGCCCCCCAGGGCCAGGTTAGAAGTAGCATTGCCCTGATGTAGAGACGCTAGGCGCGGACTTTCCTCCTTCTTGCCTTAGGTCCCTCGATGTCCTCGAACTTTTCGTGCAATAATGTAGATGCGGGGCTGCGGCCGCCCCGGGAGGGCCGGGCTGAGCCTCCCTGCGGGGCCAAGCTCTGGTTCCTGTTCTCGTCGAGGTCGCTGTGTCCGTAGGTTGTCGGGTTTTTATTTCCAGTTCCCTCGGCTGTCGGGTTTTGGACCTTCTTCCCATAGGAGAGGCTGTAGTGTCACAGACGTTACCTCAGTTTGTCACTGTTGAAAAGGATTAAAAAACAAAACACAAACCACAAATAATAAGCATAAAAAAATGACAAAATACATAGTTATAAAAAAAACAAAAACCGTCTCAATGGTGCTGAAAACGTTTTTCTTTCAAGAAACAAAACACGATGCTGTTCATGCAGCCGCGGCCTTGGGGCTCCCAATCCACCCCTTTCACTTGTCCCCCCATGCCCTGCTGCCAGCCCAGGGTGGGAGGGAAGGGAAGCAGGAGCAGCACCCATAGGTGCGGGGGGGTACAGGCAGAGCTGCCTGATTCCAAATGTATTCCAGCCACGTCCACAGGCTAATTTCAATTTCCTGGTAATTATGCAAATGAATGTGGATTTAATTAAGGGCAGATTTCATTAAGGTCTTCTTTGGGAAATGAGAACAGAGTGGGGTGAGCGAGGAGGAGGAGAAGGCAGTGGCAGGGAAGGAGGGATGAAGGCAGCATCTGCCCCAAAGACAAATGGCTGCCTGGGATGCTGAGGAGATGGGATAGGATCCCCTGTGAGCAGGGCTCCTACCTGCTCTCTGCCATGGAGCCCCATTGCAGGGGCTCAGGGTCCCCAGCCCAGAAGCTGTGTGGGACACATCTGGGGGACAGCAGTGGGGGCGACCTGGAAAGATGCAGCAGTGGCTGCTCCAGCACCTCCAGCCCCGCTCTGGGGACAAGGACAGCAGCATCCAGCCCTGCTCATCCACTGCCTTCAGCAGCGCAGGCTTTCACCTCCTTTCCCTTCCCATCAGGGCAGTGAAAGCATTTCTGTGACACGTGGTTTATTTTTTTCCCCTTCCCCAGCTAAAAATACTGATTTGGCCACGGCAAAAGGTCTGGGAAATCAATGTCATTGTCACCAGGCGCTGGCTGGAAAGATCCCCCCCCCCGCCCTGAGCGCAGACAGAAAAGGAAACGCTGCCATTTGACGTCTCCGAAGCGAAGCGCTGGGGCTGCTCAAGCTGAATTCATTCAAAGGGAAATGGCTAATTTTATCTCAGCGAGGTTGGGGATGCTGAGAGCCCATCGGTGCCAGGACCGTAGGCGCTGCCTGGCTCAGGTGAAACCTTCAGACCCAAAAACATGGTCAAAACAGCAGCTCAGCAAAGCCACCAGGTCCCCTCCAAGCTTGGTCCGGGTTTGGCCAGGAAGGTGACCGCTGCCCTTGGACATTCCCAGAACGATGGGTGAGAAGCATAGACACTGCTCTGGAAGAAAATAACTCGTAAATGTGTGCAGATCCTTGAGCTGGGAGCAGAGATGGGGGGAAGAGGCACAGGGTGGGAGAATAGGATGGGTGCTGCAGGTCCAGCTCCACTGGCATCCCATAAAACCAGACCCTTCCTGAGCTGGGGAGGCCAGGAGGCCCTGGCTGCGATACTCAGCAAAGCCTGCCTGCCTCTGGTTTCATCCAGCCCTCGATTCCTGGAGCTGAATTCTGCCCGTTTTGCTCAGAGATGCCAAGTGAGCCCGTGCAGCCCAGCTGAAACACTGGAGCTTAGGAGTAAAAATAACTGCGAATGATCCACTCCTTTGGAACACAAGTGATCAGTGCCATAAAAACACCCCAACCAATCCCAACAGCCCTCCAAAAGGTATGATTTTGCCCCCAAGACGCTGCTTCAGCTCCCTGATGACTCGGGAGGGGCTGCAGGAGGGGCCGGGTGCTCACACACACTGAGCCGGGATCACAGGGTCTGGGCGGTCGGGGGGGATGGGAGCTTGGCACGGTGGGAACATTCATTAACTGTGCTCCTGAGGGCTGATCCGCTTCCAGGAGCTCCCAAAAATAGCTCCAGCACCGAGCAGAGACGGGTGGTGGAAGGAAACGTGACTCATGTGCTACCCAGTGCCCAGCAATGCCGGGCGAGCTCGAGGCCACTGCGCAGCGAGCCATGAGAGCCAGGGACACTGCTGGGAGGACACAGGAACCACCCCAATGCCCTTCCTGGTGGAGGGGCTGTGTGTGTCCCGGCTGTCCCTCCCACAGGGTCCCTCTGCTGCTGCAATTCCAGATGCCAGGGAGATGATGGACAGATGTCAGTCTCAAAGCCTGGTGGCTGCTGAGGCCCCCTCTGCAGGGACAAGCTCCTGGAGCCAGGCAGCAAAAGCTGTCCTGAGATGGGGAAAAAAACACAGCCCCACAGGATTCAGTGAGTGGCAGAAGGGAGAGGTGACCTTCTGTGTCAGATCCAGCACCTCGGCACACAGCAATGGCAGAGCTGGCTGCACTCCCACCCCTATATCCATCCTTATCCCACCTCCCAGGCAGGTCCCTGCCCCATGGAAACAGCCCAGTGAGCATCCCACAGGGAATAGCTCTAGGTCTAGCTCTGCAGTGCTACTGCCTCTACTCCAGCCTCAACCAGCTGGGAGGATTCCAGGCAGAGGGAAGTCAGAGGTTCTGAGCTGGCTGGATGCTCCTGCAATGGGTTTGGACATGTTTTTTTTCACCCAAAGGTGCTTCTCCCTGTGGAAATCCCAACGTTTTTCACCAGGGTCTTTCAGCTGAACACTGGGTAGGTCGACTGTGGGAGGAAGGGGGTAACCATAGTTTTGGAGTGCAGTGAGGGTCCAGCAAGGTGATGGTGAGAGCACCCAGCCCTCCACCCCCAATCACCCAGATGCTAGGTCACAAACTCCGGCTGGCTCCACAGGCCTCCTCCTGCGTTGCCATGACAACTGCAGCATCCCAGCGTGCAAGGACAGGAGATGTGGGAGATCTCATCCACCCATCTCCACCACCACAGCTCAGGATGTGGCACAGGGGGCACCCTGCCCTCAGCCCCAGCCGTGAGTGCCACCAGCAGCACCCCAAGCTCACAGCTGAGCCTAAGGCGCTATTTACATTGGTCTAAATCCATACTTCTCTGGATTCAGATGTTCCTTCATATTCCTCCAAAAGCCACAGGGCTGGCAGTACAGGGGGCAGGAAAGGTTTTGGGTTTGGAGATGAGGATCTGCCCGTTCAAAGCCCATCTGCAGAAATGCAGCTTGTGCCATGACCCAGCTGATGCTCAAGCCACACCAGGGCAGACATGTCCCCCCCAGCCACAGACAGCAGCTCTAGCCTTGCTGGGTCCCTGCCGGCAAAGCATCAAGACACAAGGTTCCCTGTCGGCCCCCAAACCCCCTGTCCTCCCTGGGGTTATGGGGTCACTCACCCCAGCTTTCAGGGTGGTGGAGCCCTGGGGTGTCTCTGCATCCAGCATCATCCCACACTCAGAGCTCTTGCTCGCAGCAGCCTCACAAGACCTCAGCTCTCAGCCTGACGAGATCCTGAATTAAACCCTCACTGACATCGGTGGCACCGGGCTGGGGAGAAGCTGAGCTCCTCACCTCAGAGGCTGCTACACCTCCAGAAAAGTCTCATTTGAGAAGCATTAATACAAGATTAATAGAGGCTTTAATAAGTAGTGAATCAACTGCTAATGGAGCCCAGCTTGTAAGTCAGCTCTAACACCGCAGGGGCTTAAAGGCATCCAGAACATGCCTCGAACATGCTTAAAACGGATGTTAATCACCTTGTAGCCCTGGAGACACCACATTGGAAATAAACTTCATGACAAAAGGTTGCAGATGAGCCAGAAGGACCTGTCTCATCCCTCCATCCTCTTCACAGAGTTCGGTTTGCTCCTTGCACACTGGTGTGAAGACAACAGGAATTTGGCTCACCCTTGTACCCCTGGGGCTGGAGCTGGATCAGGACACCACAATGAAGCAAGGCCAGTTCACAAGGGACATCCTCATCCCACCTGAAGCACAGCCACCCTGGGAAAGGCACCTGCCCTGGTCACAGAGCCAGGGTTGTACACTGCCTGGAGCGGGACAAACACCGGAGCTGGCCTCAGGCCCCTCTCTCAGGGCCACACCACCCTCCTCCTCAACTGCTCTTCCTTGTGCCCACCAGCACCACCCTTCTGAAGCTTCACTGCTCCATCCCTCTGCTTTGCACACCCCCATCTCCTCTGCTCCCAGCACTGGATAATCCCAGAGCGTGATTTAGATCTCTACCCTCAGCCTCCTCCCTCACTGGTGATGAAGGTCCAGCTCCCTCCACCTCTGCTGGACTCACTCCAATTTATGACACACTTGCAGTCACTTGAGGGGCTGGCCCTTCCCCAGCCTAGTTTGAGGAGCACTCCCAATGGCCAAGGTTTAGTCTCTAAGTCCTGCTTCTTTCCGGCAGGGCAGTAGGGTGGGCTGTCCTGCAGAGCTCCTCAGCCACATCTGCCCTCATTGCTCACAGAGGATGCCCAGGGTAACATGTACATGGCAGGTCTGACTGGCTGACCCACAGGATGCCCAGGACACTTGTTTGGCTTCAAGTCCAAGTGGACTTCAATATTTAAAGGCTGCCAGGCTCTGGAGCTGCACATCAGAATACAGGGTATGGTTGGTTGAGAAGCTCAGCAGCATATATGCAGAAGACAATGGTAGTTCAGTGATCTGGAGCTTCTTGGTGGGCTTTCATTTGCTTCATAGCACCACTGTTCAGGTCCATGTGTTTGGGTGTCTTCTTTAGGAGAAGGGAGCAGCACTACAGGGCACAGGGCACCTGGGCTGTCATCAGCTCTATCTGGCTTAAGCAGACCAGAACTCTGTCTCCTTTCAGGGTCAGGAACTGGACATCTTACCTGGCTTCCAGGTTTCCTGAGGGAGGCTGGATCTCGTGGAAGGACAGGCATGGATGGGGTTAGAGACTGGAACAGGTGCAACTGTCACATTAGTCCTACAATGAAGCCCCTGCAACATGAAGTAGCCAGCTTGGAGCCATTACCCAGCCTTTGGCTGGAGACACCCTACAGCCATTCTTGGGAGCCACTTACTCATGGTAAAGCCCCCTCTGCTCTACCACAATGTGAGCCTGGTCCACTGCAGGCCAGATCCACCAGTCTGAATGGCTCCATGGCTTTCAGCAGGCATCCAGGGGCCAGTCTACTTTGAGAGGGTATCAGCACCTCAGTGCACAGCACAAACAGCTCAGGATCTTCTGCCAGAGCTCTGGGAAGGATGAGTCCCATGCCCAAAATCCAGGCTGAGAACATGGAAACACAGCAAGAGCTCCACAGCCATGTGAGTGCCTGCAACTGTGTAGGACAAGCTGGATGCATCATCCAGGCCTCGGGCAGCAGCTGAGAGCCAATGTTCAGCTGGGGCAGAAGGGCAGGGACACCCATTCTACCCTGCCCTGCTCCTCTTTCCCTCTCAAAGTCAGTTGGTGAAGTCTCCCAGGTTTCTTCAGTCTGCCAAGTCATCCAGAACACTGCAGCATCAGCAGCTCTGTTAGATCAGCACCAACAGCAGACAATAGCTTCAGTGCAGAGTCAGCAAACACAGACATCACCCACAGCAGAAGAAGGCCTGGAGCAAACTGGCCACAAGCAGGTCCATTAGAGCTACTTGAAGATCCTGGTCAGCTGTAGCAACTTGGTGGAGAGAGTCTTCATCTTCCAAACCAAATTTGAGAACTCACAAATTTCACAGGAAGTTCCTGATGGCTGAAACATGGCAAACATCACACACGTCTTCCAGTAGGAGATTCTAGGGGTCAGCATAAGACCTCTGATGGACCTAGGTAGTCCCCAGATCCATCCCTTTACCTTGGCAGAGCAGCCAAGGAGAGTCCATGGGTCCTAGAACCCAAGAGAATCCCACCAGTAGGAACCTGAGACCCTCCCTGAGGGTTTATATATCCCTCCTGACAGCAGCACCTGCATGCAATTGGCCAGGGCAAGAGCAGGGCGTTGGTCAGGATTCCTCACATCCCACAGTAATCCCAGCTTGTGATGGAACTTAAACCAAGGGGAGGAAGAGCTTGGTTGGTCTCCTGGCATGTTGGGAGTGGGGATGGATGGATGGATGGATGGATGGATGGATGGATGGATGGATGGATGGATGGATGGATGGATGGATGGATGGATGGATGGGGACTGACTGAGCCTACTGCATCTCTGCTGAGCTCCTCAGGAGCACTTGCGGTACCAACAGCCTCCAGCTTGACCATGTGAATCTGTCCACACAGCGCTTCTGCCCTGTCATAACAGAGCATCTTTGTTTTGGGGACTGGCATTGCTGTTGGATCTTGTCCCACCAGGGTCAGGTGAGCCCACAAGAGGCTCTACTGGTGCTGGTCTTCTGCATGACCCAGGTGCAGCAGTTCCATGAGCTCCTTGCGCTCTGCCTGAGCCATCCACTGCTCCAACCAGTTTAATTACCCACATCTGAGTCATCCCCAGCCCTGCTTCATCACAGCTCCCAACCTTGCAGACAAACCACCCTTTGTGCCCCTCCAGCCCCTGTCCATGAGGAATTGCCAAATACCAATTAATCAGTGGCTGCTGCTGCGACAGGCCTGGGAGATGGAGAGGAAGGAATGGAGAAAGGCCACTGCTTGCCTTGTGGAACGGAGCTGGGACTAGAGCCTGGATCCTGATCCCGCTCCAGGAAGATGAGAGGGGAGGCACATGCAGAGTAAAAGGGGAGAATCCCTCTCCTGCTGCTCAGGCTCTGGGGATGCAGCCCAGCACATGGTGGGGGTGTGTTCTGGGCTCAAGGGCTCACTGAAGCCGGGTCATGGGGAGCTTATCATCACCCAAAGCCCACAAGTCCTTCTCCTCCTCATAGGCTGCTCTCAATCCAGTCTCTGCCCAGCCTATGTTTGTGCTGGGGATTGCCATGACCCAGGTGCAGGACCTTGCACTTGGCCTTGTTGAACTCCATGAGGTTCACACGGTCACACCTCTCCAGTCTGTCCAGGTCTGTCTGGACCCCATCCCTTCTCTCCAGCATGTCCATCATGCAGGTTGGTGGTGGTGTCACTTGCTGAGGGTGCTCAACTCCACTGTCCGTATTGTCCACAAAGATGTCAAATAGTGCTGGGCCCAATGCCAGCTCCTGAGGGACACCACTTGGCACTGGTCTCCATCTGGACATCAAGTGTTGACTGCTGCTGTTTATCCAGCTAATTCCTTATCCACTGAATGACCCATCCGTCAAATCCATGCCTCTCCAGTTTAGAAACAAGGATGTCGTGTGGGACAGCGTCAAGCACTTTGCACAAGTCCAGGTAGATGACATCAGTTTCTCTGCCTTTATCCACCAATGCCATGACCTCATCATGGAAGGCCACCAGATTCGTCAGGCATGATTTTCCCTGTCCTCATCCTGAACAGTTGTCTCACCAATGCATGAAGCATTTCAGCTCTCTGGCATGGCCCAGGTCTCTTGTATGGTGGTCCAGCAAGCCCTCCAGATGCCAAGACACCCCAAAATCCAACACTGGCAGCTCTCAGCCAAGAGAGAGGTACTTATGGCTTATGCCAGCAAGGCAATTTGTGAGCATGGGAAGTATGTGGATCAAGATCATCCAGCCTGATGAGGATGGCTGGTCTGGGGACAGCTCCAGCAGGTCCATCAGCTCCTCTTGCTTCCGAAGGCAGCCATGGGCCTGTGGAGATGAAAACCAGTGCCCAGTTTATGGGTAGTTCACCAGCAGGGCAGTAAATCCTGTTTGCTGTGCAGTGGTTTCCAGGCTAGCAATTCTGAGTGGTGATGTGAGACATCCCCTATGCTCTGTGGGGTTCATGTGCATAGGACTGGAGCAGAAATAATTTTTAGGCTGAATAAAATATTTTTTGGTGTGAATAGATGATGTTTTCAAACTTAAACAGACAAGATTGAGATGAGCTCTTAGGCAGAAGCTCTTCCCTGTGAGAGTCCTGAGGTGTTGGCACAGGTTGCCCAGAGAAGCTGTGGTTGCCCCATCCCTGGCAGGGCTCAAGGCCAGGTTGGATGGGGCTTGGAGCAACCTAGTCTAGTGGAAGGTGTCCCTGCTCATGGCAGGGGGTTGGAACTGGGTGAGCTTTAAGGTGGAAAGAATTATTCTGGCCCAAATCAAAGCCACATGTTGGTGTTAGGGGGTTGTTTTAATTCCAGGTGTTTTCCAATCTGCTTAACACAGCACAAAGGTGATGGAGAGCATCAAATTTCAGCTCCTCCACCTGCAACTCACACAACCACGTACCTGTGCATGGCTCAGTGCTGATAAGGGAACCCAGGTTGATATCAATTGACTGGGAGATCAGCCCTGGATGCTCTCATCCTTATGGCAGGACCAGAAGGTGTTAACACAAAATACCACTGACTGTATTTTCTCTCCTCCATTGAGGCAGCTCTGACATGGCAGTGGAACAATGCTCAATTCTGATTAGCTCTGGTTTTCCAGGCGGGGAGGCACAAGAGGGTAGGGAATTAATACTATTATGCATAATTCTTAATCTAAAATTCCGTTTCTTTTCTTTCTCTAGGAGGCAAACAATCTAGGGGGTTTTGTACTCAATTTCTTGCTTTCATAATCTAAATGAATTGTTTGCAAGTAGGAGCCAGCTGCAAAGCTGGCAATCTCCGATCAAATCTGCCTTTCTCCTGGTTCCAGCAATCATTAATTTGCTCCTCAGCCCTGATTAGCTCATCTGGCTGCCTTGTGGTGGGGAAGAGCAGGGCGTGAGCCACAGCTTTCTTTGCCTGATCTGGAGCTGTTGGAGGGTTGATGGGATAGATTTCTGCTGGGTCCATGGTGCTCTGGGTTGTCAGCTCTCTGGAGAAGAGTGGGGTGCTCTGGGAGGAAAGGCTGGTGGGGTTATTTATGGAATCCTGGCATTTTGGAAATATCAGAGGATGCTGCTTTCCCCTGCTCTGTGCAGGGTGTGCTCGTTTGTTATGCTGAGGCTAATTAGCTGGGCTTGAAAATAGGAATCAAAGACACAAAGACACTGCAGCAGCCTCATGCTCCAAATATCTGGGTGCTGTCCCATTCTTATGATGTTGCTGGTGTGTCTGGTGTGGCAGAGCTTTTACCTCTACTTCATTAGTGGGAAACTGAGGCATGGGTCTGTTCATATTGGTGGATGGAGGCTCACAAAGAGCAAGCCTCAGCAGCAAGGCTGTCTGGAATGGGGCTGGTATGTGTTTTGTGCCAGGCCCTGGTTTATTCCATGGTGAATTATGAGCCATGGTCTCAACTCCTGCCATAAAGCTGAGGAAGCTCCAGCCTGCTGACAGCCGGGATAGGGCCAGGGGTGTTTGACCAGGATGTCACCTCCCCAGTGCCTGCTGCCAGTCACCAGAGCATCACCTCCTTATGTCCAGCTCCCCATCATCCCATTTGTCACTGGTCTGAGGGCCCAGGCGGGTCAGACATGGCACTGGTGGCCTGTGTGCACTGGTGGGCTGGGTGGGTGCAGGGTTGCTGCTGGCCCTGCATGCCCCTTTCTTGCACATAGCTTTGCAGGCTTTGTCTCTCAGCTGCTATCTGACTGTGCTTTATTCCAACAGGCCCCTTTTCCAGATCAAATTCCCCAAGTGCTGGGGGTGGATCCTTTTAATTCTCATTTGTCTCAAAGCTGTACATGGCTTACAAGCACGACAGAAATGTGCCTGGAGTGCAGGAAATGGCCTACTTAGCTGCAGGAGCAGAGCAGGCTTGTCCACCACGCTGACTCCCAGGGCCCTGTCTTCCCAAGGGAGCAGAGCAGCTGCCTGCTTGCCTCACAGGCACATGCTTCTGGAGCTGCTCCTCAGAGACACTCAGACCCACCATAAAGCCCAAACAGCCTGTACAGGTAGAATGATGCTGGGAAGCAGAGTTTTGGAGGTACTTCCAAGCTCTGACACTGAACCACTGTGTGAGGATGCAGCAGGCCCCCTGTCCACATCTCCTCTTCACCCAGCTCTTTTGCTGTTTCTGTTTTGCTCTGTTGTATTTTGCTCTTAAGACGTTTGGTAGCTTAGAGAAGGAGAGAGACTGTGTTAGGACTGTTACTGGCTGAAGGAAGCAGAGCTTGCAAGGCCAGACCTCTGACAGCTTTTGTACTTACTGAGCACTTTCAGCCTCGTCCAAAAGGGGACAGAGATCTCAGAGGTATTGTATTCTCACAGACTGTGTGAGCTAGTGGCTGTGGAGAAGGAGGACTCGTGCCGGGCTCTTACAGAGGGAAAGGCTGTGCACGGAAGTGGTTCACCCCACTAGCAGCACTCAGAGGTGGGCTGGCCAGCCAGCTGCGCGTTGCTCTGCCTTAACAGTGCCTGGAGAACCCACAGGGACTGTCCTTGCTGTGTCTGTGATGTCTGGAATCAGAGGCACGTGCACATCCAACTTTTTGCCTTAGCAGGGCAGGTAGGAACGTGAGGCCTCCTGGGCTGAGAAGAATCTTCCCCAAAGGAGCTGTGGACCAGTGGGTTCCAGGAAGACTGAGGACCTTTGTATTAACGTCAGCTTTCTTGCTTGATAGCTCACATAAAGGACCTGGCAGAGGATGAATTGTGCAAGGATCCATGGGGGCTGTGGAAGGAAGAACAAGAGGCAGGGTTGTGTGCCCACAGGAGGGCAGTGAGCTGGGGCTAGGGAAGGACAGCTGTAACAGGACTGCTGAAGCAGAGGATAAGAGAACATTAAGCTGTCCACCTTTTAATCTTACTCAATGGTACTGAACTCTTCAGGGACCCAGACTTCCCTCAGACTATTTCCATTTCTTTTACTGGATTTTTGTATTTGGTTCAAAGAACCACAGCAGCAACAGAAAATGGAGTCTCTCCATAATGCCTCCGAGGACTGGGGAAGATGCAGTCCCAAGCACCTGCCCCTGGATTTGTTTTACTTCCTGAGTTTTTCCAGCCACAGGAATGCTCCAACCCCTGCTCCACAAATACAAGCAGATTGCCTCTGAATGCATTCCACTAGAAACCACAGCTACGGTTCAGAAAGATTTGTTCTTGAGCACTGATCCTGTCTCCCACCACTCTCATTTATCTTACTGATGCTAATACCATACTTCAGACGTTATGTTTTAATGACAAACAAACATCAGTGCTCTTAGAGGCTGGGTGTCCCCTGAGTGCCCATCTGCACAGATACCTGCAGCGGCATCCACCCATGCCTGGAAGCTTGGACCGTACTGGCTAGCAATCCTGGGATTCAATCTGGCGGATGCTCTCAGATGTCAGGGAGTCAAAAAAGGCAACAGAGCAGCTCTTCAGCCTGGGGAGAAAAGAAGGAAGGGGTTGGGGGAGAGCTGTAAGTTCTGTGAGACACTTCTTTCAGAGGTAGGTTTCTGTGCAAGCAGCAGGCAGGCAGCACAGTGAGGATGTTTACCAGGTACAATTAATCCCAGCCCAGAGGCAGCTCCGAGTGTCCCGCAGCAGGGAAATGTCTGCTGGCCATGACCACTGTTTGGCTGTTCTCAAGATTCACATTTTCAAGGAACTGAAGAAAACCAACAACATGCAAAGTGCCACGCAGGAAGTCTAACTACCTCCACATCTGCTCTGCCTCTCCTTCCCAAACCTCTCACTTACGTGGCTGCTCCATGGATGGGGAGACCAGCTCAGTGACAAGGGCTTCAGGACCAGTCTGTTACTTGACTGTGTTAACGAACACCATTTTCCCCTAAAGCATTATGCATGCTGTGCTGACAGCCCTTTGCCCCTCTTCCTGCCAGCACTCTGCCTCTCCTCATAGGATTTTAGGTCTCTTTTACGGGACTCCAGCCCTTCTGCCTGCTGCTGACAGGCTAAGGACCATGCCAATGGTGGCTGAGATGTGTTTTCCCTGTGTTGCTCTGGTGTAGTTGCAAGTTATGGCTGTTTCTGCAGGGAGGGAGATGCTAGAGCAGCCATTGTGGCTGCTGGCTACAGCTCCAGGGCTCCAGGCAGAGCAGAGGGATTAGCACTGTCTGCCTCTGGAGCCTTGATTACACATCCCTGGGCTCATACTGAGGAATGGCTGTGCTGAGCCTGTGCTGTCTCCCTGCTTTGACATGCTAACAGTGGCAGGTCAGTGACCAGAGGTCACCCCAGCCTCATAATCTCATCCCAGCCATAGTGTGTGTGAGGAGAAACTATTCAGCCATGGGACATCCCAGTCCAATGGCTGAGCACCGCACTCCCTGACAGCTCTTATTGCTGGGAAGGTTCCAGTTTGGGTATGGACCACATGCAGGGAAATAAGGGACCACTTTATAGAGGTCCACTGGAAGATCAAGAGCCCCTAATGATCTCCCCAACAAAACATGGCTTTATCATTTCCAGATATGAACTGGGCTGCATGTGTCCAAAAGAAGCCTGCATGGGGAGCAGGCATCTGCCCGTCCACTGCATGAGCATAAAGAACTTCTAAAGCATGGATTCACCGGCTCCTAAGGCACCTGTTTCAAATAGGGCAGGTTAAAAGTGCTGTAGAAATGCTGCTTCTCTTAGGGACTGCAGAAGAAGGCAGGCAACTAGCCCAGACACAGATATGAGCACTAAAATAGTCCACATTTGTAAAAAGGGTTTCTCATCCTATTGCCTAGTCCCAAATCACACAGGGAGCAAGTACAAAATTCCTTTTCACTTCCATGGTTCAACACCACCAGTAAATACCGCAGGTCTGCTTAAACCATGCGGATTTGAAATCCATGTTCATTTAACCCTCCTGAACTTTGCCTGATATCATGGTGTTGCTCATTAGCTTTGACCTGGAAATCCTGGCTGACATTTCATAAACTCATTAACAGGAGATCAGAGGATCAAACACTATTTCTAGGCACATCCTTTGAGGTACAATCATTCCCTGGTGAGCTTGCTCCTCAGATCTAGCTTTGTGATCATAGACTCATAGAGTAGTTTGGGTTGGAAGGGACCTTCCAAGGTCGTCTATCCAACCCCCATGCAATGAGCAGGGACATCTTCAACTCGATCAGGTTGCCCAGAGCCACATCCAGCCTGGCCTTGAATGTCTCCAGGGATGGGGCATCCACCACCTCTCTGGACAATGTGTGCTAGGATTTTACAACACTCACTGTAAAGATATTTTCCCCACATCCTGCCTGAATCTTCCTCTTTTAGTTTAAAACCATCACCCCTCATCCTATTGCAAGAGACCCTGCTAAAAAGTCTTTTCCCATCTTTCTTATAGGCCCCTTTTAAGTGAAAGGCTGCTATAAGGTCTCCCAGAGTCTTCTCCAAGCTGAACAATCCCAACACTCTCAGCTTTTCTTCATAGCAGAGGTGCTCCATTTCTAAACCTACCCTGAACTTTGGAGCAAAAGAACTATTTGAAAATTAACATTACTTGCTGCTGTGCATCTTATAACCCACAATGTGGAGTGTGGCGTCCACCGCTGTTCAGGGACTAGACTCTTGGTCTAAACTCTGAGCTGCTGTGAGTAGCCACTGCTTCCACCAGCACCAGAGGGATCTGATTCAATGCCCCAGGCTGCCAGAAGCAGGGAGAAGGGCTGAGCATATTTGTTTTCCTCTTATCAATCACAGAAAGCACTATAAGCCTCTTCCTGATAGGCTGATTCCCCATAGCTGTGAAGCAGAAGGGATTTTATGTCAGCCAGAGATATGTTATGTCCTTTTCAAAGCAAATCAGAAAACAGCCTGGACTTGCTGCCCTGTCATATCACTTGGCAACAGCCTGGCACTCTGGAAGTGGCAAGCACCATGCGATGACAGCCTTGCAGCTATCACAGACCTTCCCTGGCAGTGCCTGCAATCCCAGCTACACCCAGGGAGAACATTACCAAGCCTCAGGGAAAGCTGCTGCAAACAGCAGCTGTATGACTTTGAGGAAGTTTGGGGCAGTTTTGCCTGTGTTAAAAACAGGAACACAGACTTCAAAGTGGGTTTGGTGTCTTTTAAGACTCAGTCCTTAGAGCACTGGTACTGAAGCAGCAGCTCTGATGTGTTACACGAGGTTACAAACACATCTCACTCTCCTGCTGTGTTTTTTTGGGGAAGCAAAAGGGATCCAGGGGGGAGGCCTGTCCCTTTGCTACTGTTCTCATCCTTCCCAGTTCTTTTACACCTGCTAGTCCTAATTCTTCAAGCACTGCCTCCTCCATCCAAATCTCTCATTTGTTTTGCACTAAACTTTGATGATAACAGCCAGAGTTTTAAGGATATTTATACAGTTTATTCCCATTAGCTGCCCACATGCCACTTAACATTTCCCTTCTTGGGATGAACTACTGAAAAAATATTCAGATAGCATATCCCTGGAATAGCTAATGGCCTAACTTCTCCTCTTCCATTTGGATATGGGCTGAGGCAGAACTCCCGAACCACAGGACATGTGCCAGCTTGCCAAAAGGGCTGCATGAACATTTTGTGTCACTAATTTTTGACATATATCACAGATATCTTACTAAGTGTTGATTTTTCATAAAAAGTAACTGACACCTGTGGAAAATATTGAATCTTTATCAAAATCTCCAAATATTTTGTTTCAAAATAGTGGCACCATTGTAATGTGAAGAGAGTGTGTTGTGGTTTAAGCCAAGACTCGTGGCTCTCATGAGGCACCACATCTGTCTTACACAAGTTAAAATTTTCTTCTAACATTCAACCAATTTTGACAGCTTTCATTCATCACAGGGACACAAAGGACACAAATCTGTACCATAAACTTCTCTACTTGCCTGATTCTCATTTTGAGGATAAAAGAGATGTTGCACAGTGTCTAGGACTGACTGCTTCTGCCAGCTGACCCTGGGGGTAAAGGAAAACAAAAGCCAGTGTTACTTTGCCATCCAAACTGTCAGAAACTGCAGATGACCCAGCTCTGAGGAGGACTATGCTTTGTGCCAGCAGCTCTGGCTGTGTGCATCTGTTACTGAACTTCTTTACACAGCTAAATCCTGGGTTTTACAAAGCTTTGTATAAATGGATTTGGATTCTTAAAATACAAGCCTTCAACCAACAGTAATGACCTGTTGCATAATGGGGTCTCTGGGTCAATGGGAAATATATGTAAACGTAGATAGTCAGCTCTGTGCAAGCGTGGTCTTCTCAACAAAGATAATCTGTGCGTTTTTCCCAACCCCCAGGACTATCTAAGCTGCCTTCAGCAGCAGAGTCTGCTTCACTAGTCCTTTTGCTCTGGTCCACACACGAGCTGACCTGTAGCAATAGGACAAGGGGTGTTGGGTTTAAACTTAAACAGGGGAACTTCAAGTTAGATATAAAGAAGAAGTTCTTTACTGTGGGGGTGGTGAGGCACTGGCACAGGTTGCCCAAAGAACTGTTAAATGCTCCATCCCTAGCTGTGTTCAAGGCCAGGTTGGACAGAGCCTTGGGCAACATGCTCTAGTGTAAGGTGTCCCTGTCCATGGCAGGGGCTTGCAACTAGATCATCTTAAGATCCTTTCCAACCCAAACCAGGCTGTGGTTCTATGATTCTATAAGGCATATTCAAGAGAAATTAAGAGGCAAGAACAAATTTCAAAATCGCCCTTTAAACTGACTCTGTGCACACTCAAGTCTTAGGCTTGAAAACTCTCCAGAGTGGTACTGGAAACCAGTCCCTGCTTCCTGCCCCCATATCCAGGTACTGTGCTTGGCAACTTTTCAGCAGATTTCAACAGCTCAAGTTTTTTACATCTCATGTGTTCACCTATTTTCTTTACTTCTACACCTCCTTCCCCTACAAAGCTCCCAGAGATGAGCTTCCTATAGGGACAACATCACTCCCTGCTAACAACAATTAGCACTTGGTAAGAATGTTTCATCAGAGAAAAAACCATCCAGCTAAATTCCTTAACACTTGACTTCTGTTCTGATTGCACTCATTGTCTAAAACCAGAAGGGTGTAAGGCTGAGTCTATACTCTGGTTTTCTTCTGCTGGAGCTAAGTTTTGGGTGTGCTGGAGTTGAACACTGCTCATGGAGTTCAGTGCAATGTTAACAAGGTGAGCTCATAAGGACCGTGCACAACATAGTTAGGTCCTAAGAATCTCGTGGGCATCTGAAAGTACTTTTTAAAAGCTCAAGTAGCCAGCAGTAATCACTATTAAATCAGTATCACCTATTAAGGCAGCTAAATCTTGTTTGTCATGCATTAAAAGCAGAGCCTGCCTTTCTTCCAGGAGCTGCTTTGAATCTACTTGTAAATTCTTCCTTCTGCCACCCTGCAGCTTGGAAATCTGGCTGTAAAAACAAGTTATGACAGGGAAAATTCAAATGCTTTATACTGGAGATCCAGGCAGTTGGATGCTGACAGAACAAACAAGGTAAGTCTCACACAGTTTTCCTTGTCTGTAGATAGGATTGTATCACTTCATTCCTTGGATTCTGCCCCAGTCCCCATCTCTCTTCAGCTTCCCCTCACCTCTTCCAAACACTTCACTCTGCCCTCTGAGTTACCCTTGGCACCCTCCCAGATTCTCCCAGATTCCTGCTTCAGCTCCACTCTTGGCAGCCAGTCAAAATCACAGGCTGCTTTTGTGCCCCCACCTGCATCAATGTTGTCCCTTTCTCTTTTCTTCCTGCTCTTTGGTGCAGAAATAATGCCTTCATAGATGTCCAGAGAACAGGCAGAGTGGGTGCTGCTGCTGCACAATAATCACTGCACAGTTATAAGGGTCTGTGTCTGTTTTCAAAGCAACTGTTCTGCACAGCACATCCTCCAGTAACTGAATGTCTCCTCGAGGTGCCACTGCTAGAGCTGGCTTAGGAAAGCTTTAATAGGCTATGAATTATGAGCAGTTATACTAGCAAAGCTCACATTGTTCCTCTCAACACCTGATTCCTCCTTTTTATCACAGCCCATCTCTGACATCATATCCCAGGCTTCCATACAGATGGCAACGTTTCTCCCTGTGGCACAAAGCCTAAATAATGTGGCTCAGCTGTGAATCAACTCCCAGGGCTGTAAAATAATCTCTTAAACTGAGGTGCTTCAGCAATGCAGCTGAAATGCAGGCCAGAACCTGTGCAGGTACTGGAATCCTGGGCTGCGGCAGGAAGAGGGAAATAAATACAGTGATTTAGGTGGTACAAGAAAGGTCCCGTGGCTCCTGCTGGTGGAGCTGTAAGTGTAATTAACCTCAGATGTTATTCTGAAACGAAGCTGTCTTAGCATGAAGTGTCCTTAGGAGACACTGGTGGAGTCAGCCTGGGTTTTCACAGATATTTTGCAAAGCTGATTTTAAACAGTATGATGCTTATGCTGCAATAAAGGTGTGAGTTTATTGTTGGCTACGGTGGATCTATCCAGGGATCTCTGCCTCGTCCCCATCCTTGGGCACACCTCACCATCCTCCCTTCGACAAGCATCATCAACCACAAAGGCAGTTATTATTTTGTACAGCTGGTTTGAAATGGCTGCAGGATCACTACGTGTGGCACTGTGGGTAAGAGGCAGAGCAGATCCTGCCCCTTGGGAGTACCTCCTAACAGGCAGAATTTATGCGCATGTACTTTGCAGTTCAGCAAGGAAGTTTATCCTTCGGAGAGCCAGCCACCCTGGCACAGAGCAGGATGAGGGGTGAAAACACAGCTGAGACTGCCACTTGTTCCTCCCTGTGAACGGCAGTGAGAAGACATCACAAGGTTTGCTCTAGGGGTGCTGCCTTGATACTGGCAATCATAAAACATATCAAGTTAAGCCTACAGAGAGGGAAGCACTGTGTTGGAGCTGATCTTGTTATGCAGCACCCATGACCCTGATGAACAAAAGCCTGGGAAAAACAAAGAGGTGAGGGATCTCTGTCAGCTCTGCTGACAGCCACTCTCACAGAACTACGTTCAGCAGTGATCTCTGGGCTTCCCAACAGCTCCCTTTTTCCCCATAAACCAGGGAAGGAGTGGAGAAAACATACTAGAAAGATCTTGGATAACTTGCTCTATTCTTCTCCCTAGTGCTGTACTTGCAGGGTGAAAGGTTTGGGATGTGGCTCCCCAGGGTGTGATCTTAAATCAGTGGAAGCAAGGTCTAAATTTTGTCATTGGGTTCAAAACATTTCTGAGAAGTTACTGATGAAGTTTGTTCCAACTATTCTTCCAAGGAGTGGCCTTGTGACCGAGCACCATAACGTTTCAATAAACTACAAGAACTCCATAGTGTCTACCATCTTGGACCAGATTTGTGAACAAGCTTGGTTCATATTTGACCCCCTTCATTCTTGTAAACCCACGACATCCTTGAATTCCACATGCCTGTCCCACTGACAGTGTTATCTGGAAGTCCTCCAGATGAACAGAGGTACAGCCATGGTCATGACAATCTTATCAGTGTCACTGCTGAACTGCTCAGCACCAACAGTGTCAGAAAAAAAGACTCTCTTGGCTTCCCCTGCCAGAGGAAAACATGTGCAAGAGCCACACACACATGGCATTGCCAAATACCAGCCCTGTGCAAGGAAACCTTCCCTCTGGGGAGCAGTGGGTTAATTGCCCTGCTAATCATTCCGTTTCACTAATCAGTCCCTGCAGAGGGGTTCTGTTTGTTTTACCAGGCTCATATATCCTCTACCCAGCATTTCTGGTGATTTATTTAAGAGGCTCATTTTTGATTTTGCTCTCTGGCATATTTTAAGTTTGGTTTGGTTTGTTTGTTGGTTTTTTTTTGATAGCAAGCATAGAATCTGCTAAGCTATTTCTCCTAGGAATTTTATTGATTCAGAAGGTTTATTCCCAGTGATACCCCTTATTTCAGAGAATTCCCCGTATCCATGGAACCATGCCCCCAAGCCTCACAGACACCACTACTCAGTGTTTAAGGGCCTAGTGTAGGACACATGGCTTTGAAACTGAGAAACCTGTTGACCCATTAACAACATAACTTAGGAAGGCTATGTTGCCTTTGAGAGGCACCTGACCTCATGGGAGTCTGAAATGGAAGTGAAGTATAGAGAAGAAAAGCAGCTGCCCTCCCCCAGATCACAGGCTCTCTGGCAGGGGGTGAGACAGTGCTGGTAAAGCAATATTGTCCTCACTTACCTTTTCAGCAGGGAGTCAAAGAAAATGACTGCATTGTCTCTCTGTGCTGCCAGCACCAGACACAAAACCATTCTTTAAAAGAGAACACTGCAAGAGAGGGAAGAACAATGTGTTGCTGTTGCTGTTCACTTAGGTGAGTCTGTAAGCCTCACTGATAAACTGCTGACAGCACAGATAACTGCTTATGTGCTGTGTGAGGGGAAGAAAGTCACAGAGCAACAGACTCTTTCAAACTGAAAGAGTATCATGTCTGAACTGTTAGCTACCCTGCTCCTGTGGCATAATATTATTCCTGTTCCCTTCTCTCAGAGTGAAAATAAGCAGGTTATTTAGGCATGTTATTCAGTTGCTAACTGTGCTGGAAACAGGAACATGGAGATATCAGACAATGCGGAGATACTGTAGCAGAAACAATTATTACTTGACAGAGCCCATCTCCCTTCTGGCAAGGGAAGGCAAACGCTGTAATGTTCACCTTCGGCTCAACAGTGCCAGACCCTTATGGAAACACTCCAAGTCTGCACAGAGCAATTCATCTCTGCCAGGAGGAAGTGTTTCATGGCCAGGTGAGCAGTGCTGCTGCCATGGCTCTGTCTCCCACATGCTGTTTCACTTTGTCCTTCCTAGATAGCTGTGCACCTTCCCATGTGCAGAGGGATGGCATCCTAGGGGAGCCACAGGAGAAGGAAGAAGTGCTTACACTAATTGGATATTAGGTATAATTGCTGTTCTATACAGATGTACTTCAAAGGCATGTTGTCAGTTTAAAAAATCACGACCTGAAAACATCTTACCTGTTCTTGTTACAGAAAACACCAAAGACTCATAACTGAAAGGCTGTAAGCACCAACACTTGTGTTTTTTCCGAGGGACTGCTGTGTGTCTCTGACAGCGCTTTGTTGACTGCTACTTCCAGCATAAGTAGTTTCCCCCCTTGTTTACTCTATGCTGTTGACAACACTTTCTTGCATGTTCTACCTTACTGCTTTGCCCTAGAAAGGTTCCTCAGATGGTGGGCTTCTCCTGCACAAGTGCAAAGAGACACTGATGTAAAGCAATCTATCTGCTTGCCCCAGTAGCATATCTCATGCTTAAGCCCCATGAACACTTGCTCAATCCTCATGCTGGACTGCAGCTTAAGCTGTCAGCACCAACTAAGTGGGAAGCAAAATGAAATCTGTGTCTAGAACTCCAGGGCACAGTCCAGAAAATGGAAGGGTTATTTAGCATTGTAGAAGAGGATTAATGGGGTGTGATCAGAGAAAGGGAAATACAAACTATATTACATGTAAAACTAAGACAGGATACAGTGGCAGAACATACATAATAGCAGCAACTGCACACTGAAAGGTGAACTCAGTAAAATGTTTAACGTGGATGTGCCTTTCACATTAGGGCACACATAACAATGTCAAGGTTAAGTGTCAGCAAGGTAGTGGAGATACAGGAACACCAGTAACTAGCTAGCAAGGCATGCTGCCACATTCCCTGCCAGAGGTATTAGAGCTTGCATGCAGTGCTGTGCTAATACTGCTACTAAAGCAAGTTTCCTTCAAGCTAGCTGGATCCCCTAGCACAGCATGGCATTAAACAGCTCCTGTTTTGTCTGAAGGAAGCAAAGCATGACTCCAGCTGTTCCATACCCATGCTGCAGCACTGCATCCTGCCTTGCTTAGTGTCTTGGAGATGCAGTGAGCTTGTGGCATGTCCAGGACAGCGAGACGTACTCCAGACACTGTGAAATCTGTGCCAATGAGTTCATCAAGCAGTTCCACATAAGGTGGGGTCTCTGAACCCCGGAGGCTCACCCCAGGCAATAGGAGGCAAGTGGTTTGGCAGAGGTTGTCAAGCAATGGCTGATCTGAAAGATCAAAGCACAACACATGCTTGTTTTATACCTATCCCAAACAACTGGCAGCCCTCTAAGTAATTCTTCCTGGCCACAGACCAGTAACTGGAAGATCTGAGGCCCTCAGGCATTGTTATATGGTTTGGGATGTTCACAGATGCAATTGCTCACCTTGAGCTGTCGAACTGCTGCATGCCTATGTGTATGTATCTGGAGATCACAAGACAGCAGTAGTGACCCCATTTCAGAAGTCAGACAAGGACAACTGCTGCTTTGCTACAGGAGATACTAGTCCATTTAATTTCTTCCAAGCAAAGAAATCGTTAATCCAGCTGCTTTTTATAATCCAAAATGTAATTCTGAACCAGCGTACATAGGACTTAATGTATTTCATATTTTCCTCATGATAAATTTGCCTGTCCATTAGGCAGCAGCTTTGATAGTGATTCGCTCAAAAGGGGAGGCTTCTTCGTGTGCAAGAGCTACCTCTAGTGTTCAAGATGGGGCAACCAAGTGAAGGATGCGTCTGGCTCGCTGGAGGCGCTTACTATATTGCTCCTGACAGTTCAAGGATCACGTGTACTTGCTTTTCCAGGACAGTGACTCTTTGAAATACATTTTCTGAGACACAAACACATCAAGGTTGAACACTGGTTTCCTTTCGACTCTGCTTAGACATCTTCAAAGCAAAATGATCCTCATGCAGCAGGAAATTAGGGGCACAACATTTGAGATGTGCTCCCACCACTGGGCTGTTCAAAGCTTGCAGAATACCTGTGCTCTCTCCACAATAAACTACGGGTTTGTTTGGTTTTGGTTTTGTTTTTTTTTTTTCCTATTTTATCTTATTTTCTGCAATCTCTTCTAAAAATTAGGAAGTACAAACCTGGGCAGAAGCCCAGTCCTTTCTCATCGCGTAGTAAGTTGGTGGGGGACATACCCTGCAAAAGCAGCAATATGGGATGTTTTGGACTGGGAGCAGCTGCAAGTCTCCTCTCACTGCAGCTTTGTGCTCTGAACACAGCCTGAGCTGACATACCCCAGCAGAAACACAATGGTGTGATTGCATCTCTGCAGCCACTCCGACAGCTACATGCAGAACAGCCTGGTCATCTCAACAAAGCTGCTGTTGGATAC
Organism: Pezoporus wallicus; assembly: GCF_028554395.1. Classification (NCBI taxonomy): domain Eukaryota; kingdom Metazoa; phylum Chordata; class Aves; order Psittaciformes; family Psittacidae; genus Pezoporus; species Pezoporus wallicus. The sequence continues at coordinate 1,793,695 of NW_026637828.1, read as the reverse complement.
ACAGTCACCAAGTTCTTCTTTCAGGACTCATACAACAGTTTTAGGAATGTCAATAACAAATCACAGAATATGAGCTTGGAAAGGACTTCAGGTACCATCTGGTCCAACCTTCCTAGACAAAGTATGACCTAGACTGGATATCCCAGCACCCTGCCAAGCCCAATCTTAACTGTGTCCAGTGTTGGGGAATCCACCACTTTCCTGAAGAGATTATTCCAATGGCTGGTTGTTCTCACTGGGAAAAATCCTTCTGGGAGAATCCCCTGGGATTAATTTCTGCCCAGCACCCCTTGTCTTTTCCATGTAACTCCTTGCAGAAAGAGAGCTACAGTGAAAACAGAGACTTTGTAGCCACCCTTTAAATACTGTGATAATGTTGTGAGATAGGTCTCACACTCCCACTGCAGGGATCAGTTAATTCTTGAACCTTCATGCACTCAGGGTCTGCTGTATTAGTGGCTACAAAACCAAGGTCTTCCTTAGGTCTGCAACCTAAGAAAGAAGCTTGCCTGAGGATTGGTGATTTTTGCAATGATCATGAAGCATGCATGGAGCATAACCCAAAGCCGAGCTAAGACAGTGAAAAGAATTCATTGTTAATTATCTTGGCTAAAATCCTTCAGAGACACCCCCTATTTCCCCCAGGTGACCCTATGCTTCTCAAGCAGCTCTGCTGGCACTAAGGTACAGGCCTTGGCTTACAGCACCCTCCTTGCACTTCTACATGTGCTGTCTCATGCACCTGCAGGTAAGGGTCAATGCCCAAAAGCCCTGTATCAGTAAGGGGTTAAGGTGGGATGTGATGATCAGTAGCTCTGTAGCAGTTTTATCATACTCTGCCTGTCCACAACAATCTTGTGGTTTTACAGCTGGGCTTAACAACTGCAGCAGTCAGGTGCAGCACAGGAACATTTGCTCAGCTCTCCACCCTCCTGCTTGTTAGTCACATCACAACTCAAGCTACAGGAATGAGAATGACCCAGTTCCAAACAAGTCTGCTCCCCAGTGACCACCACAGGGATGCTTTACCTAGTCACTGCTTGTTTATAAAGGCTCGGAATCAATCCACAATATCCCAACATGGAAGCATCCCCATGTGTTAGTTACCTATCCTGACATAAATGATGTTGCATGACAGCCTGTGGTGTACACATGCCTATCAAGAAAAATCAGCAGAAAAGGCTGAGAAACTGTAAGTGGCTGAGGGAAGTGAGAGGTTTGCTGAAGGTTCAACTTCAAATCAAAGTCAGAGCAGCGGTAAGTAGAAGTCATTTTAAGCTGGCAGCTGTTTATCAGCTAGTGAGAACCGAATGAGATCTCAGTCCAGTTCCTGAGAGTGCGCTGGCCACACTGCCAAAAGTACTAAAGCATAAACTGTATTTACCTACTCACAGAACAACACATCTCACTATCACCCATCTCTACAGTGTGCTGGCCTCTCTTGTGGCAGGCTCTGAATAGAGATGCAAATCACTGTGGCCAAGTCAATGTTTTAAGTGCAGTGTGAAAGTGCAGCAGAGAAATGTGCACTACTGCTTACATGGGATGTGTGACAGTGCTGGTTCTGCTGATGGTAAGGTCAGCACTTCTGAACAGGCTTGCATTTCAATCCATGAAAGCTCTGGCAGTGGAAGGGCCTGGCAGGTAAACAGTTAAATGGCTGGACTCCACTGGAGCTGTTCTTTGCATCTCAGAGCTGTCTTTTCTTCCTGAAAGGACATCAATACCAAATCTTGCTGCCACCAGATGGTTTGTCTTGCTATCCAATTAATCAATAGCAGTCTCAATCTATGACAAGAGTTACGCACTTTCTTACCATGGCTGCATGGTTGCTCAGAGCCCAGTGAACTGAGCTGCCCTCCTGCTCCATGCTTTATGATCTTCCACTGCTTCTTGATTTCCAAACTGACTATGAGGTCATGTTTCAGGTTATAGATCTGCAGGAGGGAAGGGACGGAGAGAGAGGCAAGTCATGGGAACACCATTACCTGATCAGGAAGGATAACACTTCAGATATATTGATTGAGGCAAGCTGTGAAGCTTTCGTTGTGTACTTCTGTAATTGCAGCCCAGGAAACACCTGCTTGTCTAGAGACACAAGAACATTTTGCATGCATTGTATTTATCTTTATTGGGGCTCAGTTCAGAACAGCATCTTGACATCCTTTTAAAGGTCCTGACAGACATCTTTCCAAGGTCTTTACTCCCAGCTTTTCAAGGCCAGAAACTCAAGGACTGTGAGTGTCTGACATTTTTACCCAGTGTGCAGTGGCTGCCTTCCATCTCTGTATGAACTGGTATACCTCTGCATCCCAGCACAGTGCAGCAATGATGCCCTGGAACTGAGTTGCAGAGGGAGAGCATCCACATTAGTGAAGCATATTACAGATGTGGCTGGCTGCTTCCAGTTCCAGAGCTAATCTCCTTGGACTAACTCAGCTGGGTCACCTCTGTGCCATGTGGACAAAAGCAAGGGTCAAAAATTTCCAGCCCTTTGTTGGGCATAACCAAATAATTTCAAAGTCTGGTTTTGAGAAGAAAATGATCAGAGTGGAAATGACATACAGAACTAGTGGAACACGAAAGACTTACTATTTTATTTTAGCCATTGGCAGACTGCAGTGGTTTGAATTAGAGACCAGCACCATGAGGGCTAGGCGAGCAGAGTGGGCCACAGTGGTTCTGGTAAGCTGCTCGGCACTGCCTGAAGGCAAGCTGAGGGGCTAGAGTGTGAGCCTTTATGCCTCCATCTATGGGCAGGGAAAGATGCAGGCAGCCAGCAGCTGTGCAAGCAGTGTATTTACAGCTTGAGATGTCTCACATAGACAGCTCCACCCTTTGCATTGCTGTGATCTGGTACCTCTGCACACAGGGCACAACAGACAACACCCTTGGCACACAAACAGGGCAGTGCTCACCCTGTGAGCATGTGGATGTGTGCCTATTCTGTGGTAGACATTCAGCAATCAGTGAGTTGCATCATCACCTGTCCCTCTTCATCTCCATTCCTGGATACTACATGAGAAAAGCTGGTTAAAAAGCAGCCTCTGGGCCAGCTATGTCTTAGCAATCATTGATGATGTTGCTATCCCTCCCTGTGACCTGCTTCCACAGCGATGTTGACTCTGACTGGAAACTTAGCTTCTAAAGTATGAGCCCTGAATTTACAGCACAGGTTACTGAACAAACATATCTGGAAAAGCACTTTTCCACTGAGGCTGTCTGGGTCAATACAAAGTGAGCACCTTGTGATAGGAACATCCGCAGGAGAACGAGATCTCAGCAGCTGGTAAAACACATCAAAAAAAAAGAGCATAATCTAAAGCCTAATAGGAAAGAAAGACCAAAGCGATTGCTCTGACACAGCAGGATACTTCTCAGGAAAGGGCAGAATTTTACCTCTTCCTCCTCTAATGTCTGACACTCAGTGTAGCACAGCCCTTCTGGGAAAAACAGCTTCATATCCCGGACAGCTATTTGATAGGATTCAGAGCCTGAGAGATAAATACAATGAGAAGATTCTCTCAGGCCATGAATTAAACATTCTCTAGACTCACACTCATCTTTTGGAGAGACTGATGATGTGCAACGTACTGAAGTAATTGCTTTAAAGGCCAGCTGTTCTATACAGTAATAGCAAGCATTTTAAACCATTATATTTAGAATAGTTTCATTGCCTTCTTGATATTGTGATTCTGTCCTATTATCGCTCAGCTGCTTCTTCATGTAAACAAGACTCCTATTTCCCAGCAGAGTAGTAAAGGGAATTGTGTTAAGGAGCCTGTGAACCTTTTTAATACCAGCTCCAATCCCCTATTTTTGTTCTCTTGCTTCTGAACCACATCAGGCTGGTCTTACTGAATGGGAAGGAGCTACTAGTTGGTAAAACAAATGTGCCTTGTAGCAATAATGCAAGTCCCAGATACGCTGGGGGCTCTGACTTACAACAGAAATCAGAATTAGTGTGAGACACTGCTGATGGAAATTGAGACTGGGACAGGTACACAGAGAAACAACATGAGGATCATGGAAAGAATGGAGAAACATTTGAAGAGTTAAAACTAAAAGACCTTGGCTTGTTTGACCCAACATGATACAAAGCTGAAGAAGGAATCTGATTTCCGATAAATACACCAGGGTAGAAAAGGTCAGAGAAGAAAAAAGAGCTACTGAAAATTGAAGTACAGGTCTTGGCACAAGAACAAATGGATACAAATTGGGTACGACTACATTTAAATTTGAAAATGTAAGAAGAATTTTAGCTATCAGAGCAGTGAAGTTCTGTTACAACCATGCCATTGAGGTGCATTCCTATGAAAGGGAATATATGATGGCATTGCCTGTGGAGAAATTAACTGAACTCAGTCAGGGGCTTGAGAGGTCTCGGCAGGCTCAGCATCAGGATACAGAATATCCCTATAAAGCAACATTGTTACAAAGCACTATTCAGAGTGCTTTGAGATTTGTGGGTGGAAAATGTTAGAGAAGGAAAAGCTATTTCTATAAAACTGGAGATCAGATGGATTGTCAATTGCTGGTACAGATCCATACTCCTGGGATACAAATATACAAAACACAAATATTCTCTGAAATATTACCACCTTTGCAGGCTACCCATTCAAAGAATCATGCCTTACTGCTCTTACAGCACTCAGCCCTGTCTGAACTTCGTAATTCCAGCTATTGAATTGCCACAGTCCTTAATGCAGTAGTTTACAATCCTAAGATTGCCTAAGTCATCAGCACGGAAGTTGTGCTGGATCTTTTATGTACCTCTGAGTCGAATCTTCCTTGTTTAAGTAACTGATGCCGTTACAGAGGACACAAATGTTCCCAAAGCTTGCAACATTTTTACTCTCACTTTGCTTGAAGTATAAGATTGTGTAAGATGCCTGTGTAAGAGATCTTTGGGTTCAAGGAAAAGCACGATACGATGACTTCGTAAAGACCAAGAAGAGATGAGAGGAGTGTAGGTTTACCTCTGCAGCTGAGCAGCAGAGTATTAAAACTGCATTACTTGGTTCAACAGTATCGCTGGAACGTAGTCTTCATCTCCATTGATCTTCCCCAATTACTTTCGGAGGAAACAAACAGCTGGAGTTTGCTCTACTTCAACAAGGTGACATTAACTAGAGATCTTCCTCAGTTGAAGCAAAACTGAGCAGGCTCAGTATTCCCTCCTAGGAGAGGAAGATGGTGTTACACAGCCCTCCCGAATGATTACTCACGCAGTGATTTGGCAATTCCTGCTTAACTTGTAGGTAAATGTTTCACCCCTATTGGAGAACAAGCTCTTGGAGATACAACGGGTTACAAATGCTCCTTCCCTTATGGACAAACACCTCCCTGGCACAGAGCTGGGTCAGATCTTGAGTCAGTGAGTACATCAGTTACAGCTGCCTCCAGTCTCCTTGGATGTGTGCAATGATGGCTCTGTGAAAGAGTCACATTGCTGCCCTTAACATAAGCACAGGCTGAACTCAGAGGATGGGTGGTAGCCAGCTAAGCGCAGCTTTGTGCTCAGCCCAGCCTTTGGAGTGAGCAGGAATCTGAAAGCAATCAATCCTTAAGCACACCTCTGAGGGCTTCTCTAACACAGTGAGCTCTTCCAGCGAAAGACAGGGTGAGACTTGGCTTCTCTTGCTAATATAAAGTAAACTTTAGCTGAGCTATGCTAGGGATGCTCTAACAGTAGCATGGGTATCCTAAGTTTGGGGTATATATTACTAATTATTAGCTGTGAGTGAAGAGTTCTCATTCTCAAGGCAACCTGCATACACAAGCTATTAAATTTAAAAGCAAAAAAAGCAGGGGCTGATAATGGAAAAATATTGGCTGAAGAGCCCTGACCATTCCTTTTGTGTGGGTAGATCCTGCCCTTCAGTCACTCCCATGAATGAGATCCTGTAAGTGGTGTGAGATCTCTCTTGGTTTAGTCTTGTTCCTAAGGATTATGATCATACCTGAGAAAAAAACCAAAACAAACAAGGTTCTACCTCAAGGGGTTGACTGTCTCCCCCAGACTGTACATGGGGGCTACTTCATTCCCTATCAGTTTTCCTCAAAAGATCACCTGATGTGGGAAAAAAAAGAGTGTTTTGATAGCACAGAATGCAACAGAGAGCCAAATAATCCAATCTTGACAAGAAAGTTCTTCTGGAACATGAAGGTACATACACAGTGTCTGCTAGCTCACAGTAGAGTGTGTCTATAGAAACTATTGCTTTTATTATTTTTCATCCCTTTAACCACACACAGCACAATCAGCACCACACTGAGGAAAAGCACTGTTCATGGGCAGTGAACTAATGATGCTTAATTCCCTAGGAATGTTTGAACTCTACCCTTCCCACCTCGTGGCAGCAGCTCAGGCCTGCTCCAGCAATACTTCCCATTTTCCCCTCCCTCACACCCACTCCCAGCTATCTCCCATCCCACCTCCCACTGCAGCATCCTAGCTCCCTCCCTGCTGGCAGATGAGCTGGTTCAGCATCCAGGTGCTGACTAACTGGCTTGTCTCTGCTGAGGTGGCAGCTGGCAAGAGCCTCTTCGAATGGAAAACAGCTGAGTTTACCTGCTTTCCTTAGGAAAAGCCATTTTTGATCACCTCTTTTTAGTCAATCATTAATGTTTGGACATGTTACAGGAAATCAGTATCTTGGAGTTTTTTCTCCCTCTGTGGAATCTGGTGGCAGTTGGCCAGTGGGTTATGAAGTTACTAGGAGGGTAGCTTTGAAGCAGAGAGAAGACAGATGGGTTCTTGGGGATAATTACAAAATAACCAAGCTAAAAGTACAAAATGACCAAGTAGTGAAGAGATCAAAGGAAATCTGTTCGGGTGGAAGGCAGAGCTAGGGCTGTTCTGGGAAGAAACCTTTTAATATATCTTGTTGGGTTATATTTCACAGTTTGAGACATATTCAGCTCAGCCACTAAGACAACAGTGAAGGCTTTCTAGGGGTGATAATGGTTTCTACCACCTGCCAAAGCTAGACCCACATTGACAATGAGGAGGTGACAGCACATAACATCTTTTTTCCAATGGCATGTTTGAGCCTTTGGACTTTTACAAAAACTTACCATAAAATCCATTTTGGACTGTGCTGATGTCATACTGAGCCTTCCAGAGGGATGGATCTAGTGCTTGGGCTACTTTAGGGTCCTCTGCCCCAGTAAATCTATCAGCTTCTTCACAGCATTTGGCCTCTGAAGACACAGCACGAGAGCAGTGTCTGAAGTAAGGTAGGAACAGTGAGCTTCTAAAACAGCAGGATCCTGAAGAGAAATAACAGAGACAAAACAGGTTACGATGAACAGTGCTGGTGAGTGCTGTTTTCCTGACCTGCTTTCTCTCCTCTTCATAATATATGTGCTAGTGGTCTCTGCAGGCAGAGCTTCCAGAGTACATACCATAATCACTAAGCCAGCATTTGCTGTTACATTCACCAGATAATAGGAGATCTAGTTCCCACCCTAAGTCCTCACAGAGCTAAAGAAGTTAATGGCAGGTTCTTAAGCCATAGCAGCTTGTGGTTCTAGTCCTCATGGTCCTAGATCAACCAACAGTAGGTTTTATACATACAAACAACTTCAGCAGTAATTTCCTAATGTTTTAGTAAGAAAGGAAACCAAATCCTATTCCTAGAAGACAGAAAGCCTTGTGCTGTGCTTGTTCTGCCTATCTGTACATGCCAGGTAGCAGAGGTGGAGTTCATTTTCAGAGGATAAGGATGAAATCAAATTGCTACTCTGCAGTTTACTCATCTACTAGTGACCCTTTGATTTATGCAATAACCCTTTTAACTTGACCTTCAAAATGACATGAGGATAGGGTGGAAGCAATGGACATTAGCAATATCAACTGGGTCATAAATGCTCTGGGATAAGGAACACATTTAATTCCTTAGCTGATATATAATGAAGGATTACAAATACTGGAACTTTTATTCTTGAATTCACACAAAGAACATACACAAGTTAGGATCAGGACTACAGAACCAGTGAGCTTAAAACAAGGAAGCTCAGAGCAGCAGGGCACTAGATAGGGACTGAGAGAAAACAGTTCCCCTCCTGGCTTTGCCACTGGTGCATTGTGCTCTGTGACTTATTTCTCTAGCTTCGCTTCTTTTCCAAGTGTGGTCGGTTCAGCCTGTCATCACTCCTGAGCAGAGATGTTCCTTTTGATGCTGTGCAGGTCACAACAACCTGGGATCTTTATTTTAACTAAGGATAGGTAATGACAATAACTAGCAACCACTGCACCAGTGAGAACAGTCTGATTTGCAGGCTGGAGACGGACATAATAATTGAGAGGCACAGGGAAAGGCAGCAAATGACTGGGGCAGAGGGTTCCAAGAGGCAGCAGAGCACTCGCAGCCTTGCTGACTGCTTTAATTAGGTAAATCTTTGAAAGCCAGGCTTGTTGAAGACATCTCTGCTGAGCATGAGGTCAGGGTGCCCACAGCAGCTCCAGGCTGCCTCCTCCTGCCCCTTCATCTTGACAGAGTGGCAGGAGCACCAAGCTCTGCCTCCCCGTGCTCTACAGAGAAGCCCCACACCAGCACTACGTCCCCTGTGCAGCTTATGCACAGCAGCAGTTTCAGCTCCCTGCCTGAACCAGCCCATGGTTATTTATTTTTTTTTTCAATTTTTGAGGAGAAGAAAACAAGGAGGGGGGGGGAACAGGACGACCCATTATTTGATTCAGCTGAAACACATCGTTCAGCCCCCTAAGGGGTTTAATTCCTCTATTTCTTAATTTCTTAATCTTCTATTATCTAGGTAAAACATGTCCAAAAGTAAATCCTATAATTTCATTTAAAATATGGAGATAAACTACTTCAAGGACTCTTTTGCTTTTCTACCATATGAAACCATTCACTGTCTTTGACCCAAATCTCTCGCTCACATTCCTCCTCAGCTGTATTTCCAAGAAGTAGGCTATGAATTGAAAAGCACAGGCTCAATCCAGATATTATTTTCTGTATTTGAAAATGCAAAATGATCCATGAGAAAGCCCCCCTGGTTTTAAATGGGTTAGTTAGGTAAGTGGTTTGATATGTGTCCATCCTCACACCTCATGGAAACACAGGGCAGAGGAAACCCAGGGATGTCACCTACAGACCAGGACTGTGCAGGGAAGTTTTAGCACAGGCTCTCCTCTGGCAGGAGAGCCCCATTTAGATGAGGATGAAGAGTTTCAGCAGGTCATAGTATACTGCAACATGCTGACATTCATTCAGTTCTGTATAATACAAAATTAACCTTTTTTGCTTGAAATCTTTTGTTAGCTTGAAAGAATATGTATATAATACACTTTTCCAAGGGCCTTCTCTTTGGGAGATGAAAAACAGTGAGGATGACTTTATGTGAAGTTTAAAAAGGACTGAGTATAACATATCAACATTCATCCATGTAGAAACATCTGCAGAAGAAAATAAAGTTGTTTTGTTCCAGAGCTTTTAAACACTGTTTTTAGATCTACATAACAGAACCCTACTGTGTTTCCTGTCTTTCAGTTGTTCCCCAGCAAATATGCAGACTTTGTGTTAAAGATGATGCTCTGATTGCTACTATGGTGTCAGTGAGTCAAGATGACTTCTCCCATTCTGAGAGATCTTCCCATCCTCTCTAGACTCTGCCAGCAAAATGTTGCTCTTATTTACATCCTGTCTCTCCACCATCTTCACCCGTGTCCCCACTGACACCTGAACAGCTGTGGTGAGATGTGCAGCTGACCCAAATTCAGTGAGTGATGTTGTTGCTGTACACAGAGGAAGTTCCAGCTGTGCACTGGCTCTGGAGGACTAACAGGATTAAAAAGCAGCAAAATCATCCTTTGGCCTCTACTGTCAGAATCACAAGATAGGACTGGAGGGAATCATCAAGCTACTGAGTCCAGTGACCTGCAGGCAATCATTTCAGGTGATTCCCAAAAAGATGATCAGATCCCACTGTAAAATCAAGCTTTCTGGCTGGCAGCCAAAACTGCACATTGGTGCTGGGCTGGAGCTGTTGAAAGTAGATCCAGCCTCCATGGGCAGAAATCCCTTCAGGAGTGGCTGCTTCCCACATTTAGAACATGACCAGGTCCTGCTAACAGCTGAGGGGACAATGACAGCTCTATTTACTGACTCTTATTTTTGTAAATTATTCTTAAACTTCAGGTAAAAAGTATGATCATGGCTCCTGTTATTAGATACCTCAGCAAACAGCAGACCAGTCCATTATTTGTTGTATGCCAAAGGCCATATGCTACTTAGAAGCTGAATGTTAATACCTAAGTTGCAAAAGCAATTGTGTATCTGAAATCATGTTGCTGAGGATATTTGTCAATGTGCGTACAAATAATCCATTAGAAAGAGAAGGAGATGCTAGGTAGTCTTTCTATGAGTGAATAAACCCCAAATCTGTGATAAAGTACTCTGTATACAAAACAAACTGGCACACTGAGGAATACACAGGAGCTCTCTAGAGATTCTTGGAGATGGATTTTGGATCAGGCTCCAGGTGAGGAGGAGGTAAAAAGCCCTTCTAGAAGTGTCAGACGCACTGGCTCCATGTTCTTCAACAAGACATGCTAAATTTCAGCTATTTGCCCCCATATTAACAACCTCATTTTAAAATCAGCCCTGTATCCCGTTGTCCCCTGAGAGACTGACAATGAATAGCACTCCAATTCAAATGCTTATATGAAATTCAGCTACAAGAAATATATCTGCCCCCACCAGCTGCCCTTGTAACACTTAGAAGCTGGATTTTGCAAATAGTCCAGGCCCTGAAGCATACTTTGGCTTTTTGCAAATCTATCTGTTTATCTTGGAAGCTCAGCCTCTTCCAACCCTCACAAGTGAAAGACTTTCAGATGTGTTCTAAAACTGAGAAGAAGCTCCCATACAGCAGAAAGCATTTCCTACTGCCCATTCCCTCTGCCAAAGGCAGTTGATGATCTCTGCTGTCTCACTTTGAAAACCTGCCTTTCCACCCACCAACCCCCATGAACAAAACCCCAACAGTCTGTAATTTTTAAGCTCATTAGTCACCAGCTTTTCCAGGAAACTAAATCAATGCTCAGCAGCTGCTCCAGTGTGTTAGAGAGCTCCCAAAACAAAAGAAAATGTTGATGAAATCACCCCTCTGTAACTCTACCCAGCATACATCAGCATTACTTCCTGAGGTAGTCATTGGGATTTTTTTAAAGTGTCTTGTTTCAGATGTTCAACCAAGCATTTTTGTATTTAGCTGTATGGTTAAAAGCCATATTGGAAAGCACTCCTTCAGCAACTCCTCACAGAATCCCAAACTGGTTTGTGTTGGAAGGGACCTCAAAGCTCATCCAGTTCCAACACCCTACCATGGGCAGGGACACCTTCCACTAGACCAGGTTGCTCCAAGCCCCATCCAACCTGGCCTTGAACACTGCCAGGGATGGGGCAGCCACAGCTTCTCTGGGCACCCTGTGCCAGCGCCTCAGCACCCTCATAGGGAAGAGCTTCTGCCTAAGGTCTCATCTCAGTCTCCCCTCTGTCAGGTTAAAGCCATTCTCCCTTGTCCTGTCCCTACAGGCCCTTGTCCAAAGCCTCTCTCCAGGTTTCTTGTAGCCCCTTTAGGCACTGGAGCTGCTCTAAGGTCTCCCCTTAAGAAGCCTTCTCTTCTCCAGGCTGAACAAGCCCAGCTCTCTCGGCCTGGCTCCAGAGCAGAGCTGCTCCAGCCTCACAGCATCTCTGCGGTCTCAGGACTCTCTCCAACAGCTCCACGTCCCTCTTGTGCTGTTGCCCCAGAGCTGGATCAGGACTGTAGGGGGAGGCCTCCTCAGAGGGCAGCAGAGGGGGAGAATCTCCTCCCTCAACCTGCTGCTCACACTCTGGGGGTGCAGCCCAGCACATGGGGAGTTCTGGGCTCAAGTGCACAATGAAGCCGGGTCATGGTGAGCAACACCCTTCTCCTCAGGGCTGCTCCATCCAGTCTCCCCCAGCATGTGTTTGTGCTTGGGATTGCAGGACCTTGTACTTGGCCTGGTTGGACTTCAGGAGGTTCACACGGTCCCACCTATCCAGCCTGTCTTACAAGTGGCCTGTATCTATTTACAAATCAGATGCCTGTGCTTCATGGCTTTGCCATCATGCAGAAGGTGGTAACTGCTCCTGATTGGTGGTTATCTTAGAGCACTGTCCTGGCATGCTCCTCTCTTCCTCTGGAAGACTATTAAGATTTTCTATGAGAGAGTACTATAAACTTTCCCAACATAATCCCAGAGCAATATTGATTAGAAAGTCTTGTTTTCTGCCAAAGTTAATCGGTTAAGTGCCTTCATGAAAGCAATCACATAACAAGGAGATTAAAAAAAAATAAATCATCTAGCTCCTCAGGAGTGCCCAGATTTCAGTTTCCTGCCTTTTCTATCTTTACACTCATATCAAGGTATTGCATTTTGGGAAATAAATAATTTCTAAAGGTGTAGAAGAACAGAAACATGCACCAATTTTTAGCCCTAAGATTTAAGAACCTTCTTTATTGTCTATTAGACACTAGAAATGACAATAACTCAATTTTCTCTCTTTGCAGGTCATTTTTACAGTCTGTTCTACACACACTCCTGGAAGACAGATTCAGCTGCATGTGTAAGATGTGTAATACATGCAATCTAAGGGAACGGGGCTTCAGAGGTACATATTCTCTGTCAGTGCAGCAGATGTTTCCCAACTCCCAGGCTTAAACACATGGAAGGAAAGCCCAGCCCAACTGCAGGGGAGTTGGTTGCTCCTTAGATGTGCCTTTACCTGAAATGACCTTAGGAAAGGAAAAGAGGACAACTGTTTTACAGTTAGAGTCAGCATTGCAACTTGGCAACTCCACTGATTCCTGGGAGGTCTGTATTGCCCAGATCCTCCAAACTTTTGTTTTGTTAGAGAAACCAGGTCTGATGCTTTATGGCGTGCAATAAAAGAAACAGTCAGCACATCAGCTTGCTTTGTGTCTGACACTGGTACAGAGCTGACTGTTCTATATAGCTCACTTCAACAGCTCAGAAATCCCGGATGGGAGGTTTGTGTTTTTTTCAGGAACGGATTACTCACTAGCTAACATACCTCCCCACTCCAAACCTAAGTGTAGCCACAGATCAACCGGCTTCTTAACACACCTGTTTCACTTCAGAAGAAAGGAGTCCTAAGGCAACGCCTGGTTCCAGGTTTATGTGTTTCATGCCAACCACAGTGAATTTTTCCAGGTCTAGTTCTCGGAGGATCCTTGCAAAACTGCGGCTCCAGGCACCGGGTTTGATCAGCAGCACTGTGCAAAGAATCTGGGCTCCTGTAACAAAGCACAGAGTGAAACCCAAAGCTGCTCCTAAAACCCGAGGTAAAACACACGGCAGAATTTACTAGCCTGGACAGACATCAGTAGAAGTGGCTTATCTAAAAGCTGGCATCAAGTTCACAAAAATTTGAATAAAAAAAGGTCATAACCCCCCCGATGAATGCATATGGGGCTTTGTTTGATTTTTAGTTAAAAAAAAATATCCAAAAACCATATGCTTGTAGATTGTTTTTTCCCAGTATATCTGCTTTGAGTCCACGACTTTAACGTGGAAGGTCTGTAGGATAAGACTCAGTTCTTTATATTAATATGAAAGTTTTAAGAGGGATAAAATATTCTCTTTTACATTTTTCTTGTCAACTGTAGTGATTATGTGATATAATCCTTAAGGCAGCTATTAAATTCTCATTCCTCACTGTTTTGCTTTCGCTATCTCTGTTAGAGTTATGTTTCAGAGAGGCACCAACAAGCATGACAGGTCTCAATTAATGTTATAAACCTATTACAAACAGAATTGTGCTTAGTAAAACTGAGATTTCAGCAAAACCCCTTTTGCACCTGACAAAGCTGCGCCAGCAGAGCTGCCAGCGAGGTGCAGCTCTGTGTGCTGGGAGAAACAGAACAAACCAGGTCAAGAGAGTTTTGCTGTCTGATGATATCAACTGCATTAAAAGGCAGAAAGCAGAGACATTTCATTTTTAAATGGCAGCATTTTCAAACTACTAGTTTTGCTGAAGTACTTTGTAACTAGGAATATAGTCAAGATTCCCGATATCCTAATATCCTAATAAATCTTTGAACAACCTTTGAAGATTTATTGACAGCAGTAGTGTCAGAACCAGTCAGTTAGGGTCCATTAACTGCTGGTGCCTAACTATGGCAACTAGCATGAAGCATGAGCTTACAGTACTGCAGGCTGCTCACACTCATCCATGGTTAGCTGTTTGTATACATAAAGTGTCATTTTATGCTTCCTGTATCCCCACTACTATTTATACAAATGTCAATGCAATGAAGCATCAACACTACATATAATTTAATGCATACTGTTACTTCTAAATGGCATGGTACTGATTCATGACAGAAATACGGGATCAAAACTAAAAAATTATATTACTGCTCCCCCACTTGATATGGAAACTTAACCCTTATCATGCAGGGAGCCCTCTCAGAGATCTGCCATTTTATTCGCATCATTCTTGAACTGAAAGGTTTAAATGCCATAGCAACAGCCTGCAAGTGCAGGAGTAAAGCAAGCTACTCAGAAGCATTCAGCTGCTTGCACACTGAACAGCAACCTCAGCTGTGTGCTGTTACATGAGTCCTCATTGTCCTCCAGATGTTTTACTTGCCATCTGCTATGTTTCTGGGCAAACATTCTTATTCCTGCGGTATGTGAAACATTACATGCTGCATTTATTGACTTCAGACACTTCAGGAGGGATTTGTTTTGTGTCACTTTGCCATCTTTGTTTGCTCAAAGACAAGTGTTGAAAACGGGTGGGAACACCTTGTCACCTGGAGTTGATTTTATCTCCTCGGTGATTATAAGTAACAACAGCAAGAGAAAGTGCCTCTTTGGCAGCTCTCAGATGTGCCTGATTTTCATCTCCAGCCCTGGCTGCTTAGTGGCCTTTCCAGGTTTGCCAAAGTTGCCTGCTATTTTTTGTTTTTCTGCTTCATTATGTTTTTAGATCCTTTCCTCAAAGCCAGTGATTTTTTTCCCCCCAAAAATATTACATAGGTTTTGATTTCATAGTGTAACTGTGAAAAATACTATTTCATATGCTATCTATATGCAATAATCTACATCTGGGTGGGGCTTAAAATAAGTGCAGGCTCAAGAGAAGCAAATACCAGATTTCCTGGCATGTTCAGAAAAGAGAGTGTATATCCCTGCCTGTACTCAAGCCTGAAGAAGAAGTTGGTATAATGTTTTTTACTTATTTTTGGCTGTTAGACAAGTTAGTTCCACAAAGTCCTTCCCAAACCACGCTTTCCCCCTTGCTCTTCTCTCACCTGTTTGCAGGTAGATGAACAGAGATTCTGTGTGGCATCTCTGCCTCTCTCCCACTAAATGAGAAAAGAATTAAAAATTGAGTAAGTGCTGTGCATGTGTGACGTGAATGGTATGGAATAAGGGGTGGATAATGTCCTGGGTTCAGCAGTAGCAGTCATTTTTCCCCTTCTTGGTAGCTGGTGCAGTGCTGTGTTTTGACTTTCGGCCTGGGAACAGAGCTGATAACAATGATGTTTTGGTTTGGCCAAGGACTTTGTGAGCCTCATGCTCTGCCAGGGGGAGGGGAAGCCAGGAGGAAGCAGAGACAGGACACCTGACCCAAACTGACCAAAGAGGTATTCCATACCACAGCACGTCATGCCCAGGATGTAACTGGGAGTTAGCCAGAAGGGCTGGGAAACTGCAGGGTTGGAAGAGGTATCGGTCGGGGCTTGGTCGGGCTTGGGGGGCGAGTTATCGGTCGGCTGGTGCTGAGGTGTTGTATTCTCTTCCCTTGTTATTTCCTTTATCATTATTATCACTGGTGGTAGCAGTAGTGATTTGTGTTATACCTTAGTTACTAAACTGCTCTTATCTCAACCTGTGGGAGTTGCATTCTTTTCGATTCTCCTCTCTGTCCCTCCGAGAGCAGGGGGAGGGCAAGAAAGGGGGGGTAAGTGAGCGAACGAATTACCTGACTGGGTTTAAACCACGACAATGTGCTGGGACAATAATTTGAGGATGTAGCCATCATCTCTACATAATGCCGCTATGACACATTCTAAAGCATTATAACTCATGGGTCACTCATGGCTTGCTTTCAGCTGTTGGGATGTACTGGGATGCCCTGGGCGATGTTCTTCCCACTTCTCCAGTAAGTCCAAGCCTTGCTGTAAAGGCCTGCAAGTACTAAATCCTGTTGATTCTGTTACCTTTTCTGTATTTCAGAGAGTGGCTAATGGTGTGATCCCAAGGTTTCTCAGTCAAGTTAGAAGCTGCTTTGTTTCCAGTGTAAGTCCTAGAAGCTCAGATGTTTTGTTTAATGTCCTCTCTTGTGCCCTTGGAAGCAAAGAAAGGCCCTGTCTTCTGATAACACACCTACTGAGCTCAGAACTGTGGTTCAGTCCTCTCCTCAGCTCTGCTGATAAAATGCCACTGACATTTCCCAGCAGCCAGGAATGTCGCTTTAGTAGTTCCTCATAAGAACAGAGCAGTACAAAAGGAGCCTGGTGAGGAAGATCTTACAACAAAAGCCTATATAAAAAATGTTTCCTTCAGTCTAATGTAAAACCTGCAGTGTCCTGGGGAGGTGAGGAAAATTTAAAGCACTTCAAGGCACATGTGACTCCAGAAGTTATCTAGGACTGGGGTACAAATGAGAAGCTTGCATCAGGCTGATAAAGGACTTCCTTTCCAGGGACTGACACACTTAAGCAGTGTGACATCCAAAGTAGATAAGAGAAAACTAAAATCTGTTTGTCAAAACAAAATTACCATTTCTTTGTATTTATTACTGTCTGAAATCCCTGTATTTCTGTTTCCCAGGGCAATGTATCTGGAAGGTATCTAGGCAAAGTGTTCTTTCCTTTTAATGAGACCTTTTTCCACATCTGTCATGTATTTTGCGAGAATAATAAGAGTACATAGAAGGAGCCAGCTCCAGGGTCCTTACCTCTAACTTTTTAGCTCACATCCTCACAGTAACAATCTTTTTTGTTTAGTATTGAAAAACTTGTAGGACCTGTGAATTCTGTGGTGACTTGGATGGCACTATAATTCAAAAGTTAGAGTCCCTTGTATGAGACTAAGGAAATGGCATTCTGCTCCCATTTCTGTCACTCACTTGTTAGGGGATGGTGGTCAACACATTTCACCTCTCTAGGTTTCAATTACCCCTCTGTAAAACATCCTGAAACTAGTATTTTTTGAGATCTGCATTTGAAAAGGACTACTATAGAGAAGCCATTAGTTGCTCTTCTAACCTACATTCCGCGCCAACCCTAGGTAGGCTACATCCAAGCACACAGAGAACTTCGTAGAGGAAAGGTGATCTCGCAACACTACCACCTTCCCCCAGTACCAAGTGGACCCCTCTGTCCTTTGCTTCCTAATTGCCTGGGATTCTGATGTCTAACTAGAGGTTTACTAATCCCATTTTAATGACTCTGTCAGAGGACACAGGGTTATAGTTTTCTTAAATCTGTGAGTATAAAATTATTTGGGTATATCTAAGAGGCAACTGGTGCATAACTTCTGGTCTTACCTTCAGCCCTGGCCCTCTTGCCAGGTGGTGGCAGGTATTTCATAGCAGGGTGGTGTTCTGCATCTATAAAAGGAAGGAGATGTATTGTTATGGATTCATAGATGGGAACCTTCTCTGTCTGGGGGCATGAGGGGTGACAAAGGTGATTTTATTTAGCAGGGAAAATGGCAAACATTTGACCAGCTGCAAAATATTGCAGAGCTGTTATCCACACAAACACCTCACCATTCATCCCACAATAAAAACAGGAGGAAACTTGTAAAAGAGTGCAAGATGCTGGAGCCATGCTTCAGCTATGCTCCTCTGCCCTTGACAATGGCTTTGGTGGGAAAGACTGGCACTGTGATTACAACCTTCCTCAATAAACTGATCTCACAGTTGTGCTTTCATCTTATCCTGTCTTTTGGTCTCAAGATATCTTTAATGAAGGGCAGCAATGCATCAATTCTTACAGTTTTATGCACTAATTTGGGATGTCTGGTGCCTTCTTTTCTGAAGGCCTCTTTTTCTTGTTCTCCTGTCTCACATAAACCACCCACATAATTCACTGTCTTTTCCCAGACGCCATCACATTTTCTTTTTTCTATTTAGGAAAGCAAATTTTTTACTCCGCACTACATAACCACTGTGTGTTTGACATGAGTATCTAAGTTTATTGACAACAAAAGACCTTTCTTCCTCACAGAAAGGTAGGGAAAGAGCTATAAATTACAAAGCATGAATGCACTTCTGGAACTGTGTCACTCCTGCTCAGTTCATATCTGGTATTACCACAATCTTAATTTCTCTCTGTTTCTGAATAATCAAGAATTGTCAGGCTCAGAACTGTTTATCTTTAGGTGTGAGGAGTCAGGCATCCCCAAGAATGAAGGTGATACACCAATATATTTCACATTGGAAGAAAACAGTGAGAGCTCATACTCTGCTGCTCCAAAGCACCCAATATCACTAACACCATAGTCTGAGCATCAATTTAGCTTAGAGGCATGAGCCTACATTTCTTATTTTGTGAGGAAACTCTCAAGTTTACTAAGCTGAATGATCAATGCTAGCATATATCACTGAAGTCAGAGAGGCTTTTGACAGCGGTCTTCTTTCCTCGTAGTAGAATGGTTTGGATTGGAAAGGACCTTAAGATCATCTAGTTCCAACCTCCTGTCATGGGCAGGGACACCTTCCACTAGACCAGGTTGCTCCAAGACCTGTGCAACCTGGCCTTGAGCCCTGCCAGGGATGGGGCAACCACAGCTTCTCTGGGCAACCTGTACCAGCTCCTCACCACCATCACAGGGAAGAACTTCTGCCTAAGAGCTTATCTCAATCTCCCCTCTGTCATGAATGAACTGTTCACTCTCTTCTGGGATGAAAAGTAATTCTCAAGAAATCTGCTTTCTTTAGCTGTTGCAGAATGGTTGTACCTTTGGCTCCCCAGGTGAAGAACAAGGCTGGGGTATTTGCCTCAGCAAGTTAGGCACAACAAATAGGTGGCCACATTTAATTGGGATAGATCTTGGCCTCTTGTTTCTAAGTTTCCCTTATATACAGAGACAAAACCTACAGTATTATTTACTGGTCTTGCCAACTACTGTAATATCAATTTAGTATTTATGGAATACCTCAAGATCTTTAGAGAGGGCACCAGGCCATGCCCACATGAAATTAATAGGCTAACTTGTAGATGACCTCAACTGGCTCCTGCTGATTTCATATCCCTCATCATTACTCAGCCAAGCACAGAATTTAACCCCAAGTTATTACACTTTTCTGTGCCTGAGAAAAACTCACAGCACAGGATTCCTTTGTCCAGGTTCAATAAATTCCTGAGCACCTTATACCTAAGGCATTATAAACAGCAAAACCATGTCTTACCAGTTACAAACTCTGCCTCTGTGAAGAAGAGGATGGCTTGCCTGAATGTCACCTCTGGGGTCAGAGCCATTACTACCTGTAGAAGACTGCCACTTTTGCTCAGCTTCTCCCTCCATTGTGTTAATCTCTCCAATGCATCTGCAAGAACTCTGAAGGCGTTGATCTGCCGTAATGCACACACAAGGACTGGGTTTGACATTAGCGTGTCAAGGCTGCTTTGCCAGGAAGTATCTCCAACTTCAAAAGGGGTTACTTCTTTGGCCTGACATCAAGTGAGATGGGACAACCATTTGAGACCAAGGAGCTCAAATCCCAAACAGTGTTCTTCTACAAGTGAAGAGAAATCTGGTTAGCATCTGTTCAGTTGGTAACATGTGTTTCATAAAAGCTGTTTTTCTTTTGGAGACAAGTGTTCTAAATTCGCATGGATTTTTTTTTTACTAGACAAGTTCCAAAGCTTTGCCACCTGTTGCAAATATACTGTAATGCAGATACAGAAATGTACATGGAAAATCCACAAGATACAAATGCTAGGAATTACATTACAGTGAAATGAAAGATGGGCTATCTGGGAAATCAACAGGGAGCCATGGAGCATAAGTGTCATGATTTGATCAGAGAACACAACTAACGGAGAAGAGTTGAAAGGGAGAAAACACTGAGAAAACACTGATAACAATGTGGTTTGACACACTATAATCCATAATTATAGATCCTTTACTACCTCTCATGATGTTCCATTTTAAGCTATATTGATTATAGTAATAAGCTACAATTTAACACCAACTTGTCTCTAAAGTACCTTAAATGTTGTTGTGCTTGTAAAGTAGTCTTACATCCCATGTAGCAAGATATTTAGGGGCTCAATCCATGAGTGCATGTTGCTGGAAGGTTCTGTCTGCTAGAATCTCCTTGCCCAGGAAGAAGGATCTGGTGAAGGAGCTCTCCAGCACTCTTCATAGCATCTGTTCCAACCACTGCCAGCATGACAGCTTGCTCCATTTCAAGATCAGAAGCATAGGTTCTATTGCAGAAAAAATCCAGAGCAATGTAATGGGGCTCTGGCACTTCACTGAGGCTTCTTCCTGCACACAGAGATCATCAGAACAAGATGAGTTACCACACGAAAACAAATATCAAGACTTTTAGTGTGAAGTAACTGACTAATTCTCAACTAAGGGGCAGTGGTGATCACTGTGATACCGCTTCTCATGCTGCAGTTCAGTACAGCCTGAAAAACGATCATGCATGAGCAGCAGCATCATAGCAAACCTTCACTGATTAGTCACACTCCTTAACTGGAAGGCCTTTTTGCCACATAGTAACTATATAATATATATGTTGATGCGGGAGTCACGGACAATGCAGAGACGACCAATGTGATCAAGTGATTGCCAAATTTATTACAAAGCCTTAACTCCTTATATACTATTTCTTACATGCACTTACAGTGATTTGGCATATTATGATTGGATACATGTCTTGAAGACCCTTAGTGACTAACATATAAGTGGTTAAGCACAGGTGTGAGAACTTGACCTCGAAAGCTTGCCAACAGTCCACAGTTCTCATTAACTCAGTGAATTCCAGCTTCTTCTTATCTTGCTTGCTTAAGCTTCCTCGGGCCTCTCATGGCCTTGCTGTATCTTTCAGGATTATTCAGAGTTTATATACTAATTATGCATTCTCCCATGAGAACACTGTCTCCACCTATATATATAATAAATATATTCCATTGTAATTTTGCTATCCTTATTCACACCATTAAGCACAGTTGATAGATCTGTACCCAAATGATTGAAGGCATCAGTTTCAGATTGATAATTAATGACTGACTTCATATTAAAATGATACTTCATCTGTATTCTAGGACATTACATGGCATATAATGGAGGACTAAATTGGGGACTGGTACAATAGCACGTGGATGTCCACATTTCCACTGGGAACAGTGTAGCTTGCAGAATCCCCAGCCCATGAGAAACCTGTTTGATTCTATACTGTTTCACTACATGATTATTAAGGAATTGTATAGATTGACAGTTATTTACTTAGTTATTCCTACATACTAACATTCCATGATGCCAGAAAATGGTAAATGACATGCATTTGATAATTATTTTTCCTTATGATTTGTGGGAATTTGGTTTTGGAAAGCAATATGCTTCCATTAAATATCTTGATATCCCAAGTTTAGAATAATGCATCTAGTTAAATAAAACTGTATTAACCTATTGAATACATAACAAAGCACTATCCTATAGTTAGTGAAATAAGCATCTGATTGCCACAACTTCCAAGTAAGTGTCTAGAACTAGGAGGTTTAAGACTCTCCTACCCATCTGAGTCAGAGTTATAACAGAAAACACATTTACTTGCTTTTTTCAAGTCCTATCAGTTTCTCAGCTTTGAATGCATGAGTTACTGAAGTGAATTAAACTGCAGAAACTGAAATTCAGAACATCTAAGTGAAATGAAAAAGCGCTTTCCCTGCATCTCTGAAAGAACTACAGCTGCCAACAGTTATCACTGCAGCAAATTCTAGTTTGACACCCTTAACCACCAGTTAATCACAGTTCAGTAGTTTGACTTCACTTGAGACTATGGCAATAAATACAAATTGATTGGTTATAAGGCTTTTAATTGTGGCTTAAGGCTTAACTGGTTGTTATCATGTCACATTTGAATAATTTATTTTTCCACATGCTTTTTAATTTACTTTACAAAGGTATCTCCATTTAATTTTTCTATTGATTCTTCCATCATTACCCAGCAACAGAAGACATCTAATAACAGTTAGTATGACTGACAGACAGCAGAACACTAAATGAGTTATTATAGACAAGCATATTCCTAATGAATTCCTAATTCAGAAAAATCCCCTGATAAGGTTGTCAGACCTTGAAAACCCCAGAACAATGCACTTCCCATAGCTTTGACCTACCCAGTGCCTGCAGCAAGGTCTAGGTGTAAGGAGCCACATGAAACCACATGGAGGGGTTGGTCTGGGCAGTGGGAGCCTGGCTGCTCTGCACATGGCCTTGCTTTGCCAGTTCATCCATCAGTCCTATATATAGAACAGAACAAAATGTGAGGAATACAGAGTTCTGTGATGTTTCCGAGATAAAAACACTCTTCTTATTGATACAAAATTAAATCAGTATTTCACTGAGCTTATTTGCCAGATTTCAGTGACATTATCAGGTGTTTGGATTCATCTGATCACAGTTCCATTACAGAGATATTAATGAGGGTCATGCTGAGCTTACTTGAGAGACATGAAATGCACCTTAATCATCCTCTCTCCCCCAGATCGCATTCAGTTAAAGCAGGGCAACAGCTTTCTCTGGAAATACCTCTGCTTTGTGACCAGCACCCCGGTCATTTCTATTACCTTCTACCTCCTGCTGTGAATCAAAACATGGAACAAATACATCAAAGATGCTACACTGCTCTTGACTTATAAGAAGTCTCTTAAATAAGGTGGTGCCACAAGGAAGAAAAGTCACAAACCTGGAACCCAGTGCCCAAGTGCAGGCCCTCAAAGTGCAAGGCCAGTATCCTGCATCCCTCCCAGAACCATGGGGCCTGAGAGGCATTGCTAGGATGACACTAAGTGCTAGAAAACAGCAATCTCTCAGTTCCTGTTCTCCCTCTAAAAGGCCTGGCTATGCACAGGCAGTGCATTAAGGCACTGGCATACAGTTCACTTCTACAATTAGTTCAGCCTTCTGTAATAATATTTCAGACCACAGTTTTAAAGGCTTGTTATTTTTTAAATTACTTTGTATACATTTTATGGCTTTCTACCATACAAGCCTGTCAAAAATCTACTGTAGTGTAGCGTGAGGAATGGATTATTAGTGCTAGAGGCTGATCACAAACCTTGGATGTCAAACATAGCTCTGACCATGAATTTGAGCCTGTACTACTGGCAATCACGTATCTGCTTTTCAAAATTCAGGTGCCGTGCATAACCAAACCACAGCAGCAGCATTACTTGCTGTTTACTCAAACTCAACGTGTGGCAAAAGGTAAAGCTTGGACAAAAATTTATGGTGTTTGATCCTCAAGATAGAGGTCCAATACCAAGGACACTTACCTTTGTTCTATTTCAGGAACGATTTGCAACGATTCAGCAAGGATTTGAATGTTTTCTTACTTTGACAATTGAAGAGTGGTCAAGACCTTGAAGGGGTAACTCCTCTTCAGGGGTACTGATTATAAATGCAAAACTTCTCAGTGTGGTATTTACCCTACTCAAATTCTAGTGCTATTCTACACTTCCCAGAGGCCAAACCAAAGTTTGTGTGGCAAGAATGTCAGCTTTCCATAAGAAATGGCTCTCTACAGTGAGGGACAATGTTTACCTTTCCAGAATATCTTTTGCTCCAGTGCCCACCTATATATTTCTAGCAGAAATTTCCCTGTGCGAAACATGTAAACACTGTAAACATCATCTGTGGCACTCTGAGAACAGCAGCAGAAACTGTACTATAATGAGCAACCTTCCTTGGGTCTATAGGCAGCAGGTGACACGGTGCTGTAATTAGTCTGCTTTCGGAGCATTCTGTGATAGTCTTAGCAGAAAAAGCAGAGGCCTTTTTGAACTGTCATTTTTACCCACACTTCTAAATGTTCTTTTCTCTTATGGATAGATTAAAGGCAGCAATTGAGCAGTGGCTGAATATCTCCATCATGTACTATTTGAAGTGGCATTAATGGAGGGGCCAGCAACAGTAACCCTCTGCTCTCAGCAGTGGTGCCTGAAGAGGACATGCAGGAATGAACAATCCTGCTGCAGGCAAAGTGCCTGCTGCCAGAGCAGGAAGAAACAGGCAGGGCAGGGTTCTTTGTTCCCTACTGATCACCCCGGTTGCCTGTGATCTTCCCTGCTTGAGAACAATGACAGCTCATAATTCAGAGACTTTTCCTGAATCAGAGTCTCAGAACAGTGTCTGATTCAAGTAAGATGACTTGGGGCAGCATTTTTTTCTGTTTTTTGGCAGTCCTTACAGTTCAGTTCAGAGTTACTGTTCAGATCCTTGGAAGTGACAAATACACAGAACCCAGGGCTTAGGTTGGTAGTATCAGATGTTATTTTCACATACCTGTTTTTTGCTACCCTACCTCTCTGTGCAATAAGAACCCCAAGAGGAGTTTATTGAGGTGATGAAGCTAGGCCCACTAAGGAGGTGTACAGTAGGAAGCCAAGAGACAAAGTTCACCAATTCAAACAGAGGAGGTTTCAAGTCAATATAAAGGAAAAATATTCAATAAGGATGGTCGAGCATTGGAACAAAGGCCCAGAGAGGTGGGGGAACCTCTGTCCTTGCAGAATTTTGAGACCTGACTGAAAAAAGCCCTGAGCATCCTGATCCAAATTTATTGCTGATGCTGGATTGAGCAGGACACTGGATGAAAGAACTAAGGTCTCTTCCAAAATGAATTACTTTGTGTTCAAGAAGACTCCAGTGCTAAAGATCAAAAACCTGGCATAGATCAATCTGCTCTGTTGGATATGTAGCAGTGACTGAGTTACGCCTTGGTCTGGAGATACATATGGCAAAACTACCGGGCCCTGCTACTCCCAATAAATATTCCCTGCAATGCAACAGCCATGGTTAGTCTGCTAATGTTTAGTTCACATGCACTGAAATGCAACCCTCCTTTTCCCAGGTTGTTGAGCAGTGGAGGTATTACCTTTCACCAGTGCAGGAATGTGATGACAAGCATTCTTCTTCTTCAGCAGCAAAACAAGACAGTGCATGTGTGGTTCAGCAGAGAACTCTCCTGTTGCAGAACTGTCAGGAGAACTTGAAATCTTACTAGGGCAAAATACAGCCACCTGCAATAATGAGGGCCACATTAAACTACTTTCATGTGTCATCTACTGAGGAGACAAAGAAACTTAATTTAAACCTCAGGGAAGAGGCTTAACATAAAAATGTTCTGCCCTGCAGTTGGGCTGGACTAAAACCACAACACCTATAACTCAGCTGATATGTGGTGCCATCCTGTCACTCATGCAAAAAATGATCTTGAATCCCAAACAAAGGGATAATTTTTCAGAAACATTTAGCTTCAGACAGCACACTGAAGCAATAGTTTCTCTTGTTATTCTCTTAAATGGCCATTTAGGAACATACTCACAGTGTTTAGCTATTTGTGCTGTAGTATTCCGTAGACAAGTCATGTTTATTCCACAAAATATTATGGGCACAGAAAGCATTATTCCTCAGGCTTGATCACAGAACAACTAGAGAAGAGAGGGGTTGTGCTCCATTTAGTTTGCAAAATTATGCATCTCTTGATTGACATGGCAAATGACTCTAAGCATGGTAATTTTGAGTAAGGGGTCCACTCCTTGGTAAAAGAAAGCATCACAGGATTCCTGGGTGACTTATCACGTTAAGAAGTGCAGATCTGGACTTCTTGCATATGTCAAGCTTGATTGAAATCTTCTATCTATGATTATTGCTGTTTCCTTTGGCTGACTTGTCAAAATGCCAACTGCGCTCTAACTCAAATCTATCATCAGGTTAGAGCTTCACAGAAAAAGAAGAAAAGTCATTATTTTTGACAATAAGAAAGCTCTTTTTGCAATCCATCTGGATGCATTAAACCAGGAGACTTCATGCTGAAAGGCCACAAGCAGTCCCACAGGGACTATGAAGCACACAATCAAACATGAATCTGTCAGACAAGGACTATTCTCCTGAATATACACCTTTGCAGATCTGAAATTGTTGTTTTGGTTTATGGGGCTACTGCATGCTCTTGCTTATTTTGAAGTCAGTGGTAAAATTCATGTCTGCCACTTGGAGTAGGCAAACACGGAGGAGGAGGAGGCCCAATTATGAATTTACACTTCTGTTCTCAGTGAGAGGCTGAGGCCTGGTGGGATTTCCCTACTAAAGAAAAATGACACAAATTACACAGCTGAGCTATGCGTTCATTCCAGTACCTGACTTTGTGTCATGCTCAGCACAGCAGCTTGCTCAGGTGAAAGCTGCAGCTGTCTGACTCCTTGCAGGACAAACCCCCGACGAGTACAGACTGAAATCACATTACCATATGCACAAGGAGATATCACAGGTGACACCATCAAAATGACATCCCCTAGACCAAAAAGAGGGTAAGAAAAGCAGCATATTATTCTTACAGAAGCTATGGTATCACTGCAAGACAACTCTGACAGTGACTAGTTCCAACTTGATCCACATCCCAAATGGTGACACTGTATTTTCTAGTTTATTTGCTCTATCCAGCTCATAATGACTGCTGTCAGATGCCAACCTAGAATGGCAAAGCTTATGGCATCATCAATAATATCTTTATGAATCATCTACCCCAGACAGTCCATCTCATCAGGTCCATCTAGTTATCTAATAGCTACTCACCTACCTTTGGGGTATCTGTGCTCTCAGTTCACATCAGTCCTTGCCAGGCTGTTTGAGCTGTTACCTTTCTGTTTCCTCTTGTTCCTTCTTTAGTCTTGTCTTTAACCTTTCCCCAGAGCTTGCCTTGCAGCACAAGCTCCTGAATCTTTGGATCAGTTTGTGATCATAACCTCACCTCACTCTTTGGTTTGGTACCTCCTGTGGCTCCTGTCCTTGGTTATTATGATAATGGTATCAGCCTTTTCTCTCCTACCCAGTTCTCATCCACTAGGTCTGGCTGCTCATTCTCTCCTTGTATCCCTCATCCCAGTAAATAAGGTTGTAGAAGCAACTGGAGTTTACATCGGGTTAGAACCTTGGGTTTTTAGGCTCCTGTTTTCCAAGTTCAATCCCAAACTCACTGCCTTTGGCGACAACAGATGCTATGAGCCAACTTAGGGGAAAGAGCCTACAAGACCTCCTGAGCAGTGTCTAAGCCCCATTTAGGTACTACAGGACAAGCTCAAGACTTTTCCTTGAAGCCTCTGATCTGAGGTCTTCACTTTGCTCTAATCTTATCACGAGTCTCTGCTTTTAACACCACCTTCATTACTACACTGCCCTAGTCCTACTATAGCTTTTTATTCTGCACACAATGTACATTCAGATCTCCACAGCCTGCCGCCAAGAGTGAGCTCTGAAGAGAAATCCTCAGTATCACTTCTACATGGGTTTCTTCTACACTGTCCCATTATTCACTTTTAGCTCTGATCAAATGATATAATGAGGTTGGAGTATTTTAGTTTCTGTGTCCCAATTACACTTGTGATTTGGGGGCAGGACTATCAGCAGTGAATGTTTCTTTTGGTTCTGGACTTTATATAGGAATATCTGTACCCCCAGGAATCTGACCTGGTAGTTCAAAGCCATTGCAACAAAGCAAGGGAAAGTTTATGTCTATTACCAAAGATGGGACAGGCAGGGTACTTTGCCTAAAATGTCTCTTTAGGGTTTTGGCTTTAATTCTGCTGGCTTTGAGCCAGACTGACATTAGTGCCACATTAATTATATGTGAACTGACAAAATTCAGAGTTGCAGGTGGTAAGATTTTATTTCCTCTGTAGTTGATAACACTTTAAAACCCAAGCATCTTTTATGTAATACACATATCGAAATCAGTTTTGAACAGCCTGGTCTAGTGGAAGGTGTTCCTGCCTGTGGCAGGGGGGTAGAACTGGATGAGCTTTAAGGTCCCTTCCAACCCAAACCAGTCTGGGATTCTGTGAACAAGAACACCTGCTAGGGTTGGTAAAGGTCTGATTACTTAGGAGGGGCAGATATACTTGGTGGGAGCTGCAGTGTATCTGTTCTGAATGTTCTGCATGGATTTATCTTCCTGTCTCAAAGAGAAGCTGCTGGAAACCTGAGGGAAGGAGTCAGTGAGTTTCATTTCCTTTAAACACCCCAGGGCGTCTGCTCCCAGACCACATTTTCAGCTTCTCTTCCAAGAGTCACGATAAGAGTTATCTATCTGAGGAGCAAAGCTTAAAAGTGACTTCCTGAGCCCAAATACAGATGGAACGTGGTGTGGTGTAACTCAGCAGCCCACATCAAATGTGAATCATTAATGGCCATAAAAGGAAGGGGAGGCAGAGAATGTGACTCATTCCATCAGCAGCAACCAGCTGCCATCGATACCAATCCCAAATAGCACAAAGCCAATGGCTGTCTGCCAGGCTACCTGAGTTATACACCATCGTAAGAAAGAGACAAGGGCGATTTGGGCAGGGGCAAGTGATAGCCAGTTAATATCAGCCCTATGAAGTACTTTCCTTTGTGATTGTGTGGTCAGTCTTGCCCTAAATGAAGTCTTAACCATTTCATCCCCTCAACAACAACTCTTCAACCAGTAGAGGTAGGTGACCTCTAATCAGTTAAACATGCAGTTTAAGGGCACTGGTAGGTCTTTCACGTGACTGTTTCTTTGCAGATCAGGTCCCGTGCAGAGATTTCCTGTGGGGTGTTGTCTTGTTTCTTCTTTTTTTACCTTTCAGTGAAAGCTAAGCAGCCTACAGGACTCCAGCATCTCCTCCCACAAGGAGAATGACATGATCGTGCTCCTCTGTCACTTCATTTTAAACAGCAGGGTTTCACTAGAAATTCATTTTCGCCTCTAGAATTGGCCAGGTTACAGCACTGAGCAATCCAGTGGGGCAGAATGTCCTGACACAGGTGCACTGCAGTAACGTAATATTGTCAGAGAACCATAACACCTCACAATTCCTTCCCTAACACTGACCTTAGGTACTTGAGACAAGCATTGCTAGAGGTTGAGACAGCACCATGTCCTGGCGATCAACCTGTTCTTCATCTGCTTCTGCCCTAGTTGACAAAGGGCTGTGTGAGTTAAAGAAAAGCAATAAATATTAAAAGCTGTTACACCAGGTTCTGACTCAAACCTACTTTCTGCAACAAACCCAGGGCCGCAGAAGCTTCTTTGGTAAAACTACTTTACTGGAAAAGCCATTTCAATCCTTTGACCATAACATGACCTGCCTCAAGGTCTCTCTGACTAAACATCTTTTTCTATTACTCCCCCCAAGGCTCTCTGTGTTCAGTTAAAGATAGCTAATGCAGAGTAGCCAGCTTGGCAAAGAAATCTGGGAACTGAGCAATGTGTCAGGTCGCATCACCAGAACTTTTCCTACCCACGTATACATCATAGCTGCTGCTCACTTCTGGTTCTTTAGCCCAAGTTCAGCCAGTTTTAAAGGTTGCTGTTGGACAACACGAACAACCAAGTCTGGCAGAGATGAAACCTCCACAACACCCCTGCATACCCGAAAGCATAAATCACAGCACAGTGAACATAAGGTGTGGTTCTGAAAGCCAGGAGCTGACAATAACTCAGACTTCAGTGTGTGAAACTGTTTGGCTGGGTCTGGGAAGCACAGGCTGCTCAGGCAAAGCTGCCTGCCTCATCCTTTGACATCACTGAGCTGGCTGGAATACATCCTAGTTTTTCACTCCCAGGAGACCATGGCATTTGCAAATATAATCTGAAAACTGCAATCTGAGTTGCAGTTTGTACCTTGTCCCCCAATGGACCAAATCACCAGCATTAGGAGAAAGACAAGTGCATTATTTAGAATGTAATGGTGCTCTGGACTGGCTAAGTTATACCAGACGAGCAGAATTCATCATCTTTGTAAGACAAAAAAAGCACCCCTGGGGAAAATGAACAAATAAATGAAGAAAATGAAACTTTGCCGAATTTATTTTTTTCAAATCTTTAAAGTAGAAATGATGAGAGTTCATGGCCCAGCAGAACTGAACTCTGACACACAATCCCTCCATGAGCATCAAGTTAATTCTACATGGATGCACTTTGCCACTCTGCAGAGAGCATCAATGGGCTGTGGATTCCCTCACCTCTAGCTTGTTGCCACATGGCACCCAGTATCAAGGATGAAAAGGGATCTTTAACACCCTGCAGCCCTTCCGCAGCACCAGGCACAGCTGGAGGAGGTTTAAAATCAGTCTGATCAGCTAGATATGGGACAGCAGGCACAAGAGCAGATGCTGCAAGGGTATTAATTACATGCGTAGCTACCAGGAAACAAGTAATGGGGAGCAACTGCAAGAGCCTCACGTCTGACACCTTGACACACGTATTAGGTGCTGCAGAAGAGACTGTCCTGTAAGAGAGGGACGTCTGCACAGAGTAGTAACTGGTTTGGAGCTATAAAAGTAGAAAGACTGCTCCCACCCTGCACTCTTGTTCACTGAGACCTTTAACAGAATTATAGAATCATAGAATAGTTAGGGTTGGAAAGGACCTTAAGATCATCTAGTTCCAACCCCCTTGCCATGGGCAGGGACACCTCCCACTAATCCATGTCACCCATGCTGGCATGGGTAAAGGCTGGTAAAGACAGAGCATGACAAGCTGGGTTCCTGTCTGGCCTCCATGTCACACTTTGCCTATGGAAACCACCACGGTTCAAAACCGTGCAGGGCCATCACCTTGCTCTGTCGCACTGCGAATCTGGACGCAGGACACCAGCATGCAGTGCTGATGCAGCAGACCTCCCTCCAAACCAGAGGCAGAGCTCCCTCTGTGCATAGCTATCCAGGAGGGGCAGGTGGATGAGAGGATCCTCTGGGCTTCTGCAGTAGATGGCACTGATGGAGCTGCATTCCGTCATGCTGGCCAGCTGTGGGGCCTGCAAGGTGCTGTATGCTTCAGGCCCTCTCACACTCAATGCCACCACTGGTGGAACCTTGCTTGTCTTTGAAGTACAAGAAGAAGGCAGCTTTCCTGTGAAAGACAGACATATATGTGACTAAAACATGGAACAACCCATCCTGAGGCTGTTCATTCCACTCAAGTGTTCTTTTCAGATTTGTCATAACTGGACTTCAACCTACTAGTTACCTGTCCTGTGGGTGACATGCTGGCAACCAGCTGGATGTTTTTATACAGCAGTAAATCTGAGATTATTCAAGGTAGTCTGTTAAAGAAAAAAGAGCTGGTTGCCTCAGATTTGCCATGGCAAGGAATGCGCAGGTTCTTTACTATGGAGCAGCTGATACCCTAGAAGTCAGCACTAACTTCTTGTACAGGCGGTTGTTCATTCCCATGAGGAATGCCAGGGAATTGAAGGGAAGAAAGAACAAGAACACAAGCTTCCAAAAAGAGATGTTTTCTGTGATGTTCATCAGATATGAGAAAACTGGGAAGGGGATCACAAACTGGAAATCTGCAGACTTCTTTTCTAGATTATTTCCTTCTGCCTCCAATACAGATTTTGTACTATGATGTCAGACAACATATCCAGGCAAATATTTGATCGGGCTCCTTTATTCCCCTGCCAGGACTTGTGCTGAGGCTTCCTTTATTTCCTGTAACAACTCTTCCTTATGTCTCAGGCAAGCCTTTCTCTATGTCTACAGTCAGCATAGTTGGGGCCCAGTAAGTAACCCCAGAAACAGAAGAAATTTGGCTCCTCTTCAGTTCTTACTGCAGATGTCAGAAAAAGATGCCAGGTGTGTCTTTTTTTTTCCCTGAGGATTAAAAGCATTTTCAATTACCTCATTTGTTGCATAAGAATCAGAAGCCAGAATATAAGTCTCCAGAGTAGGTAGATAACAGAGAAACTGGCTGTACATATTTAAAACAATAATTTTAAAGTTTTCAAGCTAAGGATACAGATGTAATCTACAAACTAACATAAGCAGTTCTCAGCTCAAATGAATTGTCTCTTCATACAAAATGTTCCTAAATAATGGTGTATGGTACAGAGCATTGAAGCAGATCTGCTGCCTCTCATCTCCTAATGACTGTTGATTTTATGGTTTTCTTATTCATTTCTGGAGTCCTTAATTTCTCCAGCTATCAGTATGAATGTATTACGCAGCACCGAGCCAACCCCAACTGTAAGATCATTTCTAAGGCAGTCTGCTCCTGTTCTTTTCAAACGAAAATAGGGAGTAGGGAGACAGGAGAGTTTTCCTCTGGTTAAGCTGGTCTTCACTCACCTTCTGCCTGAGGAAAAGGAAGCCCATTTCTCTCAGTCTGCCTATACCTTTCCCCAAGAGAAATACTTTTCCTGTCTTTGTGATGGTGTCACATACAAACCTGCCAGGAGAACTTCTTGGCGTAAAAGGAAGTACAAGCCATACTAGAACACAGGCAATTTCTATGCTTAGCAGCTAATGTAACATCTGTTGCTCTACAGTTATATTGCATTAGCAGCTAATAATA
The DNA here is from genome assembly GCF_028554395.1 of Pezoporus wallicus. Lineage (NCBI taxonomy): Eukaryota > Metazoa > Chordata > Aves > Psittaciformes > Psittacidae > Pezoporus > Pezoporus wallicus. The sequence continues at coordinate 1,761,098 of NW_026637828.1, read as the reverse complement.
TTCTGGACACGCTTTAAGAAAGACATCATTAACTCTGTTTTAGAAATGGAAAAACAATGAAGAACTGAGTGGTGCATAGCAGTATGTGAAAACACTGGAGTCCAATGTTAAAGACTCAGTGATTTGAGTTCAGAAACCAAGATAATTTCTGTTTACCTTTTCTTGCTGGTCTCCCATCTCAGACCGGCTTCCCTTCGCACATATGATATTTTGGTGACGGTTTGTCAGCCAATGCAATTACAGGACAGCTAGATCAGTACTTTTGCCATGCTTCTTAAGTCCCATGGACAACAGGATGGGGGAAATTGTGGGGAGGCTGGATTTTCTGCAGCTAGAACATTCAGGAAAGTCACTGGGAGCTAATATAGTATATTTAACTCACACAAGTAACCCTGGAGCACAAGGCACTGCAATCTGGGAAAGATCACTGCAAGTGAACACAACTGAAGTTGTTTGAGACACAAAAATATATCAAGACTTAAAAATTCAACTCCTGGATATTCAATACTGGGAACAGAAAGAAAGAATCAGCCCAGAATCTTCTATCATTTCTTTTGGGAAAGAGATGGGAACTGATAAAGCAACACTTGTAAATCTGATACCCTCTTCCCCATATTCACAGCATCACATCACTCTTCACCTTCATACATTCACAGATCTTTGCCTCCACCTCAGTTTTCAGAAGGAAAACCAGACCTCACCTGAGCAGGAGAGCAGTACATCCTGCTGAGGATAGTGCAGGTGGAGTCCACAGGTATCCAGACCTGCACTGAGTACCAGCTGCAACATGCGATGGGTAGCCAGGGGACTTTGGAAGAGCCTTTCAAACAGCAGCACCATGGCAACCTTAACAGCAAGAGCACATTGGAAAAGTGAATTAAATGCTTCCAAGCCCTCAACAACCATACAGCTGTATCTTTTCTGCTCACCTTTAGTTCCCATGCTTTATTCACATTGTAAGAGCTACAAAGTGGCTTTCTTTTATGTTCACACGCTATTCGGCTTCAGATTGAATTACAGATAGTTATGATACTTATGATTGACTATTTCTGCTAATATGACTGTGCCTTTTGTCACATAAACCTACTAGTAAAAAACCTGCAAATTCTCTGGGGCAGAGCCTGAAGCGCAGCCCTCCTGCTGTCAAACTTCACATAATACAGAAATATGGTTAAATAATAATAGACAAACTGGTTGTTTCTTTATACATACATAAAAATGTCAAAACCAATATTAAAAAATACAAAATTAAAAGGCAGACACATCACTGGTTCTGTACCACATTTACATTTTGAAATTTTCTTTACCAGATGAGTGCAATTCAGCCCATCCTGGTCTGTAGGAAAACATACACCAAAACAGACTGAATGTCTATACCCAAAAGGACGCAAATTATTATCACTTTTTCATCAGAAGAAATATACTTTCAAGAAGCAAACTCCTTATGACTGGAAGTTGTGTGGTGCTATGGGTAATAAATTGTCCAGCTGTAGATCAGACAAGTGTGATTGTAATGGCCTCAAACATGTGCATGGTCCTCCTGGATAGAAGACAACTCAACGCTCTCCCCAGCAGCAAGCTTTATGGCTGCGGTGAATGCCAAATGAATTCATCACTATTGGACACTTTAAATGAAATGCTACTCCCCCATAAACACGTTATAAGGCCTATACAATCATGATAAATGAAGATATAAATTTACTTAAATCATAAAAAAAGTGGTCTAATTAGGAATAAAAGCTCTATTTCTTTATGTTTGTCTAGCTCAAGCTCTCCTGCTATTAACCCAATATTCAGCAGCCAGCAAGGAAAAATTTTTCTGTGGCTCCTCTGAGTCCCTGGAGCTCAGCTGCCTGGGCCCAGGGCCAGCTCTGCTAATGCAGCTCTCCAGCACTGCACAGCCTCAGCACCAGCCCGGCTGCCTCTGCTTTGGCTTCAGGTACTTGCCTTTGGCCTCTGCTGAGCTTTGCTGCAGGTATGCCTTTGCCCAGTCTCATAGGATCACAGGCTGGTTTGGGTTGGAAGGGACCTTAAAGCTCATCCACTTCCAACCCCCTGCCACGGGCAGGGTCACCTTCCACTAGACCAGGTTGCTCCAAGCCCCATCCAACCTGGCCTTGAACACTGCCAGGGATGGGGCAGCCACAGCTTCTCTGGGCACCCTGTGCCACTGCCTCAGCACCCTCACAGGGAAGAACTTCTGCCTAAGAGCTCATCTCAGTCTTCCCTCTGTCAGGTTAAAGCCATTCCCCCTGTCCCTACAGGCCCTTGTCCAAAGCCCTCTCCAGGTTTCTTGTAGCCCCTGCAGGCACTGGCAGCAGCTCTAAGGTCTCCCCGGAGTCTTCTCTTCTCCAGGCTGAACAAGTCCAGCTCTTTCAGCCTGGCTCCAGAGCAGAGCTGCTCCAGCCCTTGCAGCATCTCCATGGCCTCCTCTGGATTTGCTCCAACAGTTCCACATCCTTCTTATGTCACAGGTCACTAATTCTGGCTGTTACCCTAACCCACAGGCTTTCTGGTTTGAGCTTGTCACTGTGGACTCTTTGGCTGAGCCTGGTTACAGCTGCTGGGCCTGCTCTGCTTTCCCTGCTTAGATACTATGGGACTGCACCCTCTCTGCTCCCAGATAGCCTTCTCTTACAGAGCACCCTGCCCTTGCTGTGAGAGGCCTGTACAGACCCACTCCAGCACTCCTGAGGCACATCGAGGAACTGTAACAAAGACATAAGGCATTTTCCAACTGTGCATAAGGTATCCTCAGCTCCTATATGTGGACCTCAAGTACCTTCCAGGAGCAAGCCTGGTACATCTCAGCAATGGCTTGGGCATGAACTGTTAAGTGTTGAGAGGAAGCTTTGTGTATCTGCATCTCCCTGAATCAACACTGACAGGAAACTGAATTCTGTCAGATCAAACATGCTGTTTGGTATTGCACAAGAGCTAAGAAAGGTAAGTTACTACAGTTAACAAGTTATTGTGGTTGGAGGTCCAGTGCATTTTGGTATGTACTCCTAAATATGACCTAAGTTATCCTAACCTTCTCTTCCTCTGTGGTAAACCAAGTAGAACTGCATCCTACTTGTGCATAGAATACACACAGTTACTGTAGGTCAGGTGGTACCAGAAGCGTCAGAATTAGTTTTTTTGAACATTTCTGAGCACAAGGTTTAGATAAGTTGTATTATATACTGGCTTACAGTCAAGTGGGTTTAGGCTATCAAAATACTGTCTCCTGTTACTGATTTGCACCCTAGCTGGTAGCAATTTCTTCAGTCTCCTCATTTCACAGTTTAATCTTCTGTGGCTCAGAGCAATCAGCATATCAATACTGATGACACAAAATACTTATTTGATATATATAGGTCTGAGTGAGAAATACTTCAAGATCAGTATTTGTACCAAAACTCAAGATTAAAATATTCCAGGCCACTTAATCATCTCTCATCTTCCCACATAAGTCTTCCCATAAGTCAGAAAGGAGTGGTTTGGGGTTTTTCTTTTACCTTGGTGTCTGTATCTCTGCAAGCCTTGATGTTGCTGCTATTAGGGAAGTATTTGTCATCAGTTTCAACTGTCTGCCAGTAAAATCCTTTTGGTACTGCAAACACCTTCTCCACTGCCTGAAATGCACAAAGGACATCTCTTACCTGTATGCTGTCTTGATCTGTCAAAATAGGGCTAGGAGAAAAGATAGTGTTTTATGACTAGAAAGGACATTAATGGATTAAGCTCATTAGTCCATCATTGTTAATCTATCATTTGCTTTCTTACAACCATACCATTAGCTCCAATTAAGTGATATACCAAAAACATGAATCTGGAACCATTTCTGGAGACCCTGAACATTCCCAGGGTCCAACCCAGTGACTCGCCAATGTGCAGAGCACCCACTGACATGAACAGGAGTCACATGCGAAAGGCACTGCAGGATCAGGCTGAGCAGACCTCAATTCTCCAAGATTGCATTGAGCATGCAGCAGAAAAGGGCTTTGTTAAAGGAATGCTCTAATTAGCTAATGAAATGGAAGGGAAAGAATTCGCCTGCAACCAAAATAGGACATTTCTCTTGTGCTCATGTCACCACAAGTGACACATATCTGTAAGTCTTATTTTGCCACATACTCATGGATAGGCAAAAAGACTCCCGCATTTAGGTCACAGCTTTACGGAAATGTAGTGTTTCCCAGTTTCAGCACCTTATTTTGTTTCTCATCCATTTTCTGCACAGCCAAGCAAGCAACTTGTACGAGTGCCAGTTTAAGGATGTGTCACTCATGAGAACTGGCTGTGACTGCATGCTCAGTAGGCATGGGCACAGTCCGGGAACAAACGTGGCTTTGGGAAGTCACGTTCCTCAAGTTCTGATATGGGAAGAAGCGATGTTCACATCTACACCAATATTGAACGTTCCAGAAGTACAGATGCATTTAGCTAGAGTTCACAGTGAGGAGGATTCATTTCAAGACTGAAACAAATTTAAAAAGTTTACTTTAGAGTCATAAGTTCAGGTGGTGCACCTCAGAGTAGCTTCACTATTTTAAAGACTCTACTTTGATTCCCAGCAGTCATTAATCTGCCCTCATCTCATGGGGACAGACCTTTCTAAAAAGGAAAAAAAAAGAACTCCATTTCAACGTGGCCTCATCAGGACTTGTATTATGGATAGAAGCTGGACTAACTGCCCGATGAAGCGTCCATTCTGGATTACGAGGGTTCTAATGCTGTTCAATTGCATAATTATGCAAAATATTTCCTTCTTCCACTGCTCAGCAGATGATAGGCACTTCGTAACATCCTACAAATGTTTAAAAACAACACCTAGAAAATGAAATTAATTTTAATAATATTAAACCCTCTCTGACATCTGCCTTTCTGCTCCAGTAACTTTTTGTGTTTCCTCCTTCTTCTATTTCCTGTGCTTCACCAGATGTTTGCCTAAAGGCAGAACAGGGGATCTTGCTTTTCACCCAGTTTCAGTCAACATGACTACACCAAACCAAGAGCTTTGACATCTCTCAGTGGATTTGTCCATTTTGTCCTGTGATTAATTCACCAGCCCCCACTGTGATATTACATTTGGAAAATATCATCAGAGGAAAAATAAGAAATCACTGATTTAAAGAATCAGATCTTCACTGTCTCCAATGTTTGTTGCCAGCTCCTGCATGCAACACTGGCAAATCACAGTGAGCACAGACAAGCCCTACAAAATAGGAATGCAGCAAGACCCCAGTGTCCTGTTGATTCAAGCTGCTTCTTCACTAAACCTCAAGTCTCTGAGCTTTTCAGAAGAAGGAAAAGGGAAGGGATATACATAGTCAAACAGCCTACATTTTCATGGAAACCTTCATTATAATGCTCCAGCTCCAACCAGGACACAGAGGATGCATGCTGGGAAATCCAAGGTAAAAAGCTAACCTTCAGGAAGAACCACAGTACAGGCTGTGGATCAGTGGTGATCCCAGGTATGCTGCCACGTGGTCAGCCTCTCTTCCTGCTGGAGCAAGGATCTGGCCACTGCTAGGAATCAAAGTCTGTGATCTGTCAGACTCTATTTTCCAGCAGCCAACCTGGATGTGATTTCAAGAAGTAACAGGAAATGAAGCTTGGAAAGTCTTATTTCTCCTAGAAAATCCTTCTTGTCACAAGTGAGAAAGCAGCCATAGATGGCTGCAGTATGACAGCCTCTGCTTTGTCCACTCCAGCTAAAATGTGCCAGTGGAGAACTCCCCACACTGCCTTCCTACACAGTTCACAGGGAAAAGTAGAAGAAAGCAACTTTGCCCATTCATGTAGGAGGGAATTGCATCAAGTCAGTTGCTATAAAATTTAGATGAGCCCTATTTAACATCTAATGCAGAGCAACCCTTCACAGGCAGCTGTGGGACCCTGCTTATGTTGAAATAATTTGGGTGATTTTGACACTATCTTTACGATACTTTGGTGCTACTTTTACTGTTTCACAATGAGAGCGCATAGGTGTGAGAATTGTATTGGTTTCACCTCAGGACTGATTTCTCTCTTATGACTCCAACATCAGCTGTAAAGCTTCTCTGCAAACATAGCAGTCCAAGAAGCCTCTCCCAGGCTGGCTGATACATCGTCTCTGAATACTGACCTGTCTCTCAGAAACTCCCTCCTCATGCACTGCAGAGTGACTTACAGGCAGTCCAGCTTTTGATATCTACCTGAAAGGAAGACTCTGCAGACTTAGAGCACTAAATCTCATGTCTGATGGCAAAGGCACTAAACCAAGGAGGAAAGGTCCCCTATAGGCAACCAGTGGTAGCCACAGGAGCTCCAGGGGTAACTTTGATTTATGCTGTGACAGGCTTTAAACCCAGAATCATTTAACCACAGCTATTTCCATTACTATCTCCCTCACCTCCACTGTCAGAAAGGAGGGCTTCTTACAGTACCAACATCATCCTCTCCATCCACATTGCCATGACCAGAAAGAGCAAGAAGGGAGTGCATGTCCACAACCTCCCATTTGTAGTTACTCTTTTTTTGTCAACTATCCTTTTTTGTACTTGTTTGGGAGACAAATCCTGATTTCTACTACCTTAAGACACAGGAAAAGACCAGTCTCTGCCATAGCCGGGATTGAATGTGCACCATGCTTTCAAAAAGAAACCTAGAGCTTTGTTTCAGATAATATTACCAAGATGAAGCCAGACAGTTATGGGAAGGAAACTCAAAGCAGAACAAAAATGTACTGTAACACACTGAGCAGAAACAAGAATAAGCACATTTTAGAGAAGACTGGAGCTGTCTGCAGCAAACCCATGAATATTTAACTGTTATACAGCAACACAACCCAGTCCATGATCTCTTCTTCTTGCTTACAGGGTATTCTCTTCTCATTTCCAGCAACAAAGAAATTGCTTTTGCTGTCAGATGATCTAAGAGAGTCTTTTAAGCTGCAGTGAGTCTTCTAGATGGCTTCCCAGCCACAGCAGGGAAACAGGGACTGCAGGAAGGATTTCTGTGTACTCCACGACCTCATCTCCTCACATGAAAAGTACTTCCCAATGCTTGGGCATTATCACTATGGGACCAAACTCAAATCCCTTGGAGAAAGATGCTGCATCCTTCACTATCTCCAGGGACAGATTGTACATTCTGTGCCTGTATAACTTCTTCCTTTCAGCTCCACTGACCACATGAGTGGCAGCAGAGGAAGCACTACTGTCACTCTAGCAAAGGCCTTGATGCTAACACACAGGCAAGGCTCATGTCTGATGTGATTCACTGACATGTGCCTCTGAGTTAGGCAGCATTATTCTCAAACTCTCAGCTGCCTGCTGTCATGAATCCCAGTTCATTAGCATTGTATTCACAGAATCCCAGACTGGTTTGGGTTGGAAGGAACCTTAAAGTTCATGCAGTTCCAACCCGTGCTGGGGCAGGGACACCTTCCACTAGACCAAGTGCCCCGTCCATCCTGGCCTTGAACACTCCTCATGGAGATACAGCCACGCAACTATTCTGGGGCTGCAGTTACGGATTCATGTCTATAAAAGCATATAGATGAGGCCCCAGGACAAATGTCCCACCCGCAGACAAGTCATGTCCACGTGGAATCATCAGCCAGATGACGTGCTCTTGCTAAAGCTGTTGATACCACTTCATCAGGCTGCATGGCAGACTCAGGGTGCCAGACACATGAAACCTGCTGCTGAGCATCAACTCAGATAAAGACAAGACATAAACCAGGTTTGCTAAGCAAAGGGCAGGATGAACTTGTCATTTTGACCTCTTGTTTTACAGCTTCAGCCTGGATTTCAAACCATCAAGCTGCTGGACCTATGACTGGCACCTGCTCCTTGGGCTGGGTCTGCTTTGGGGAAGCAGCTTTATCCCTCCCTAATGCCTATTTCACCTGCACAACAATCAGGTCTTTCAAGCTCTGCAGAAGCTTTGGAGGAGGAAAGCACAGCCCTAAGCCATACACTAAATCTAGGAGTGTACAGCATCATGTGGATCAGGTCTAACAGCTAGCCAAGATGTGCTGCACTCCAGGTAGCTCAGTCTGAGCTCTTCACCCACAGAACATTACATGACTCAGCTTAGGTACTGCTTAAAGCTGCCAGACTGCTGCTTCTCATGCAGCAGGAAAGGAAAAAGAAAGAACACACATTGCAATAACCCCAAATCAAAGCTGCATCATTGCTGACACTATGAGGCACTGAACCACAGAACACTACCAGCCATTACAAACTGCACCATGCAAAGGCAATGCCCGCACAGCCAAGGGCCTGAAGTGAGCTGAGTGAGAAGCTGTGGTGGTGGTAGTAAGCAGCAGTTCTCTGAGCAAACCTCTCATTAGCACTGAAGGTGAAAGAAGTTATAGTAAAAGACAGTGAAAGATGCTAAAGCCACTCATCAGGGCTAAGGCCACGACACTTGTCAGTGAAATAACATCAGAGCATTCAAACTCTGAAGCTTGGTCTTCTTGCTGAGCCCATGGTAAAACACAGACTCACAGCTCAAAGATTCTCTGGAAATACCTCTCACTCCCACTTCAGAGACTATCCACAGAGTTAGGGCCACCACGCACCTGAATTAGTTGCCCAAAAGTGCACAAAGCAACATGTGATTCAATGAGGCTGCTTTTCCACAGCAGGGAAGAGTCTAATTGCACTAGGAGTGCATTGCTCCTCTGCTATGTGGTTATTTCAGTCTTTCGAAAAAGGTTTGCACCATTCAAAGCTTGTGTGTAGGTGTAGAGCTCTTCTGGTAATCTAGTTGCCATCAATTCTCTAGCAGGGAAATCCCAAAAGCTGGCAATACAACACGAAAGAACTGCTGTACTTTCTGTGAGTCCACTTCCATACATCAAATTTCCTGTCAGTTCAGTCTGCGCCATTTGGAAGTGTTGGCAGCTTTGAGTAACATCACTGGGGTAAATTTAGGTCCCTGGACCTAGTTCTGGAATTATCTATGCTTAGCCAAAACTTCATTAATGAATAAATACAATGGAGCTTTGCTCAAGCGAAAAGAGAGGATGGAACTTTGTGTAGACCTGCCTTTAATCAGTACCATTGCCTCAAAGGAGAAAGCACACCCTTGTGCCGGAAGTCTGCAGGGAAACTAGCTAAAGGAGCAGCAAGAGGGACCTAAGCACCAACAGGTGCAACAAAAACATTTTTCTGCAACTAGAAGGAACACATCTCATTCCCCTGGACTTAAAGATGGAGGTTCCTCTTCTTCCTTTAAACCTCCCTGATGCAATCACCCATCCAATACTGCCATGCCCTCACTCTGTCCTGGCAGGCACCTGCATATGTTGGGAGATCAAGGAGATGCTATGGAAGGTGACCAAAAGGGGGTGAGCATCAGGGATTGCACCCTTTGGGCAAATGTCCCAGTGTCCAGAACTACTGAGAGAGAGCAGGAGTTCCAGGTTGAAATGGAACAAACACACAGAGGAAAAGCAGCATCAACACTGCGTACATATGTTGTCTGTATCCCTAAGGTTAATGCTTGCATTGTAGGGATTAGCAGGAGAAAGTACTTCTATGCTAAAATGAAGAAATCCTCTTTTTGCTGACAAAGGACATTGCAGTTAATGACTTCCACAGGGATTATGTCACTCCTAACCTAACCTGGGGTTTTAACGAGTTACTCTTCGTATCAGCAGGTTAATAATCTGTATGCACAGCATTAATAAGAAAGCCTCAGAGAAAAAGTCAGAGAAAAGCAATCTGTTTGTAGTTCAGAACACATTGAAAACACAACAGATCAGCCGAGTGAAAACAAGACATTGACTCCTACACTAACAATGTGCTTAGAGGTTATTACAGTCATTGCTAACATAAAATTGCTCATAAAATCATACACAGAGCTAGTCAGTACACAAGCAGGCAGCAATTTTACTTGACGTTCCTCTCCCTCCACTCCTACCCATTTGTTCCATCAACGTATCAGGATCTCTGTCTCAGACTGTAAGCTACCTGGAGCAGAACCAGGTATTCCCTGCATGTTTTTTCAACATGCAGTGCAGAATCTTTGGTCTACTTAGTTTTGTATATACCACCTCAAAATCAATATCAAAATATGTAAATATATCTAATAAATATCTAAAAAGCAAGCAGGGATCACTGGCCTTGTACAAAATCTTCAAACCAATGAAGTTAGAGGAATAAAATATTGAGTTTTCTTTGTGATGCTTTTTGGTTGTATTTTAATGACATTTGGGGGCATTCTCAGTTGGTACAGCTTTGTAAAGCTGCAGGGCAGAGAACAGGGTTTGCTGCTGCCTGCTGAGAGCCTGGCTCATTGAGCCTGGCTTGGAGAAATCAGCCTCTCTGTTTAATTGCAAGACACAGCTGTTAAAAAACCATGCTACATAGTGGCCTTGGTGTCATTCAGGCCTGGGAACCTGGGTGGCACACAGCATTTGAACTTGGGAAGGGAATGTGTTCTTTAAATTGACTTCAGTTTTTCTATGGCATCAAGGCAAAGATCCACCCCCAGAAAGTGCCTGCTATCTAACTGTTCAATTTCTAATGATTTATAATTCCCCTAATAAGGGATTTGCATAAAAGCCCTGACTGTTTTAAATGATGCCTTACTTTATGCCTTAAAAGCGTAGAGCAGATTTATCTTCTACGTCAGCCTGCTTTATAGCACTTTCTTCTACTTGAAAGCTACAGGGACTGCAAATCAACATTAAGCCTCCTTTTCCTCCATGGAAGTGGGATAAACCTTTAGGCAAATTGCTAAGTGCACTGCTAAGCCCCTAAGCTTTCATGGCATTGATACTCACAGACTAATAGCAATCCTCAAATCTGGTCGAAACTGCAGAAAAATTTTCATTGTGAATCAGAATTGGGGTCTTCACCATTCCCTGGAATTGTGTCTCAAGGTTTTTCTTGATTTAGAAATATTGGGAAAAGACCATGGTTGTCCAAAAGTTAGTGATGATATAAGAAAGAAATACATAGAACATTCCCACAAAAGCTAAGGAACTTCAGGTCACATGAAGTGCTTCTGTGAAAACCCTGTCTAAATATACACACTGAGGTAGGATTGGCTGTTAAAGGCCTAAGGCAAAGATGGATGCTCTCAAGAAATAAACTCCCCCCAATAAGTATAATGAACTCCGGTAACATTGTGTTTACTTGAACATTTGTTATGGAGCCCTTGCAAACCTGAGAGAAGCAAATAAGTGAATTATCGTTCTCCTTATAGACAGCACAAGGTGAATGTTCTTGCAGATGTATCTGCAAGGTAGGCACATGATTCTAATACTTGATTTTAAGAGGTGCTATGTCTTTGTAATCTCATACACTTAAGTGGAAATCTAGGTTTAAAGCATTGTTTTCAAACTCTGCTTAAATCATCAGCTAAAGGAAATGAGAATACCTCTTAGCACTAGAAGAAGAACAACTTTTACTGGACCTAATGAGGGAAAAAAATAATTGCCAGAGGTCCAAGCATTTCCATACAGTACCTGAGGATCAGGATTAATACCAGTGACATGACTGAGCAGGACAGAGGGAATTGCAGGAAGAGGACACAGCCGGTTTTGGAAGTAATCAGCCAGTTCTGCCCTCTACCAGGTAACACCTGGAAGCCACATACAGGCTAGAAATGAAGAAATCTTCTGGTAAAAAAATAAATGTTTCTTGTAGATCATTTTTAGTCTGCAAAGAGTCAATAGTTACAAAGCACTGATCACGGTCTCGGGAACTTTCTGTCCCGTACCATGCACCTGTAGCAGCTTTCTCTGCCTGCAGCCAGCTCTGCCTCACACTTCACACATCTGCACTTCAGATTCTGCAAAGCAAAGCCCTAGATTAGCTTCTCAAAGCATCATATCACACAACCCGAACTCTAGACCTGTTCCTTCACTCACAGAAAGCACGCTCTTTCCATGATCCTGGGTCCTATTTATCACCCCATAAGGTCTCTACTCCCAAGCCCAAGGACAAAACTGAAGGTCCTGCCACTGTTGGGGCTCCTGGTCCAGCAGATGGAGCTGGAGAGCAGATGCTGCGTGCAACAGCCAGTTACACCCATCAGCTGTGTGGAAGGGCTCACACCATAGATAAGGGACATGCCTTCACATAGACCTGACTCAAAGAGAGCGTCTCTTAGTGAGTGCAAGGAGATCAGCAGCACTGCCCTTCCTCCAGAGCACTCGACGCACTCAGACTGCTCAGATATAAAGCTCCACCACAGATGGTGACTGTTGAGTTAATAGCAGTATTCACCTTGTTGCAAGATGCTGGTGTAAAATAGCTGGCTCACAATACTGGTCAGCCCACAAATATTACTCCAAAGCACATTACATACCACACCTAAAGAGGAAGGAAATGCCATAAACAGGACCATAAACCAGCCCAATACAATGAGACATTAATTTGTAAAGGGCTTCATAAGGATATAAATAAAAAGCCTTATTAATTTCAAGATTTTTTTTTAAGATTAAGACTAATATTAATACTGTTACATTAACATTGCACTACACTGTTATATTACAGTTTCCCATCACCAAAGTTGCCCTCTGAGTCCCTTTTTCTTCCAGATCGGTTCTTAATTAGTAGGACTTTCACAGAACAAAACTGGTGACCTCAATGAGACCCAATTAGAAACTGACAGAATCACAGCCATGCAAAGTATCTTTTCTGCAACAGGTATTATCACACCTAGAAAGTGGAGCTCAAGCCTGGAAAGGACTCAAAGCTCTCCATATCTAATGAAAGAGATTGTGAGAGATCACAGAAGGTGTCCCTGCCTGTGGCATGGGGTTGGAACTGGATGAGCTTTAAGGCCATTTCCAACCCAAACCAGTCTGGGATTCTATGATTCTGAGCCACCACAGAATCATTGTGTGATTGAATCATACAGACAAGAACCATGCTGCTCTGCAGGGTGCTGGTGTGCCTAATTGGGAATGCTTAGTAGATTCTTAGAAAGCATACTCTGTACAAATCTAATTCCCATCAGACAGGCTGTAACTGCAGCTTGTCTGTCAGCATGCAAGAGTTACAAGAGGGGACTGTACGAGCATTTGTTCTGACAGTAAGTCAAGAACCTAAACCATGCAAGGAGGTTTGAATTTGCTTCGCTTCTACTGGTTGTTTGGAGGACAGAAATAAAACAACCCAGACTAAACCACAAAAACCTGACAGAGATGGGAAGAAACATAGCAAAACCACTAGATACAGAGATAGATGCCTTCCTACTTGAATAAGTCTTATTGATCTGGTAAGAACAGGAGCTTTTGCCTTGAGAAACCATTATTATATTTGTATTCATAACTATTAGACCTTGGGAGAGAGAAATAAAATGTGACAAACAATAAAAGACACACAGATGACACTGAAGTGTCCAGTAAATAAAAAGTTGATGGCTTAGAGGTCTGGAATACAGCTCAGCTCCAGTTAATAACAACTTGGGGCGAGGGGGGACCCAAGCAAACTAAACCAAGAAAAGTATCTTAGCAACAACCTGTACTGCCATGACACCTGCAGCTGCCCTGGTCCTGTTCTTGGTGATGAACTGTACCCCAGCATTAGAGTGTGACTCTACAGCAGGCAACAAGCCAACACCAAATAACATCAAAGCCAAAAAGTAACAAATGCATTCAGCATGTTCAATCACAGTAGGGTCAGGAATTAACAGGGGACAAGCTGGGGAAAGTCAAACCTTGCCTTGTTGATACTGATAGGGCCTTAGGCTCTTAGACCAGCAATACAATGTCTGCTGCAAAAATCACAGTCATATAATAATGTGAAGAAAATCCGTGACCAACTGTTACTCTGCTATTACAAGATATGAGTACAGATACACAAAGACAGACATTTCTATGTTAGCGTCAAGCAGGCATGAATTGGACCTAATAGTTTGTGTAGTCTTATACATACCCACCTTTGGCACTGAATAATACACTCTGGACTCTACATATTGAGTACATTAAAATATCCATTTGTCATAACACTTCTGGTTAACATTTACACTACTTGGTATGGCTTCTTTTATAGAATCCAAAAAAAGACTAACTAAGATTGTCCTACTTTCTTAACAGCAAAGAGATACAACAAAACCACCTGGAAACTGGGCCCTATTTTGAAGGTAAACCATGGTAAGTGATGCTCTTCACACCCCTAGGAGACAACTGAAACAAGAATCTGCCACAACAGAATTTTGTTACCAGATTCAATCATTAAAAACCTCTATGATAACAGTACAACAAGAGCCTGAAGACTTAAGTGTGAAGAATAAAATCAATCACCAACAATTTTTCTCCAGCAATAGTTGAAACTGCCCAGGGAGGAATGGGGAGACAGGACTACTTGCTGTTGCTTCCCTGGTGTCTGCTGCAGCTGAATTTCTCAAAGACTTGTGTTAAGCTTAATCTCTGCTAGGGAAAGCAGCAGCTTTACAAATGCCTTAGGAAAGCAAAACTGTCAAAAGCAATTGCTACAGTAGAGCCTCTAATGAGAGGAAACCTCAGTTACACACAGTCCTAGTTTGAGGAACACTGACCGAATGCCTTGGATGTCCACTCCTGTACATACTAGCTGAACTCAAGCAGTATCAGGAACCGTAAATGAGGCACCAGAATAGCATTTACAATTTATACATGGACTGGAAGCTCTGTACAGCTTGTTCCACCAACCTGTGATACAACACATCCCTGCTCCAAACAAATGTTCCGAGCATCCCGAGCCCACAGCTTCAAAAGTTCATTCATTAATTGCATAACACTGGGTATGTATTTTGAGCATAGTCAGTGCTCAATAATTTTGATATGGCCAACACCTCAGCTGAAACCACCAGAGAGCAACAAGGCACATGGACAGAAGGCAGGTCAGTCTCTCCTCCTCCATTTTCTTTGCTCCATACAGCAAACATCTTGAATTCGGTTACTTTACACAGAAATCAGAATTAAGCTCTTGTCTGAGGGTTTACTCCTGTTCTTCATCGTTAGTATCATTAGCCCTGCTGCTCCTGCTGCCAAGTCCTCAAACACTAATGGCAAGGTTGTTTACTGTTTTGGGGTTGGGATTTTTGGTAGTGTGTTAATCATGACATTTGTTGCCAGCATCAATCATTTCCTTGCAGGAGCACTGGAGCCACAGCTGTCATATTCCAGCCTTTATGATACATTATGGGCAATGTAATCTTTACAGCTCACAGGCAGGCAGCTGCAAGCAAAGGATGTTTGCTGCAGACAAGTAGGGGAAGCATAAGGACGTTTTTAAACCATCTTTACACCTCTTCCTCCATTTAAACTTCACATGGTGTGTCCAGCAGGTACGACTCAGATATCTAGGCCCCCCTAAGACCACCTGCTATTGTGTCTTCTCAGCAAGAGGAAGTGTGGAGAACGAACACATCTATTGCCACACTCCTGCTAACATTATCAGGAGTGAAGCAAGCAAAAATAGGGTAGAAAAATCTACCAGCTCACTAAAACCACAAGTGTTATTTTGAGCTACCTGAGAGAAACTCACCAGCCTCAACAGAGTGCAGGGCCAGCACCTCGGAGGTTATTCAGTCACAGTATAATTATTCAAGCAAATGACCCACAGGAGATCTGGGGATCTGGGGTACACAAAGATAGCTGCTCTCCAAATGTAGCTGCATACATTTTCCAGCAAGTCAGCTATTCTGCATAGGTAGGATAGGCATTTATAGCGGGAAGCAGTAGCAATAATACCTAAAAAACTGTCTCCAAAAAAAAGACATTTGCTCTGTGAAATGACAGAACCAACAAACTAGAACCCAGGGCTGCTATTTCACAGCTCTGCTGTTTTCAGGATATGAGTTCATATCATCCCCTTCATTACAACTGTATGTGCTGGATTATCAGTTGTGTGCTACACCTCTCAGACTGGCATTCTATTACACAGCACAGACTGCAGTCTACCAGAGCTGAGGGAACAGAGTCTAAGGTCCTGCCTCTGGGCCGTGACTCCTGGGAGCCAAACAGCAAGACAATACTCCCTCTGGAACTTCACATAGTTAAAATAGAAGAGTTAAAAAGAAAACCTATAACACATGCCAAAGATATACCTCCTCTGAATCCAGTTAAATTTCTAAACTGTGGGGTTATAGCCTCCAAAAGTGCCTTACCAGCTAATGAGCAGTAGAGACAAAAAGCCCATACCACAGAGAGCTGGCTTCTAATCTGCGCTAAATCTAAATTCAGCATAACTGAGGACAGCTTGAGTTGGCAATCAGCTGGAAGCAATCATTCAGCTCCCACAGTACTGAGCTCTCCCCTCAGTCTAATTTAGAGCAGCACTCATGCTCTGTACTGGCTCACTGAAATTGAAACTTGAATTGGCCAAGCCAATAGCCAAGCCTGGGCCTTAGTGAAAACCTGTGGTCACTGGCTGCGGCTGCTGTGCATGACTAGCAAGTGTAAACACTGCTACTCACTTTTATCTTCTGGGTCTCAGTGCTGTTCTGGGCTGAAGACTCATCTGCTGCTGTTAGACAAGTATGTAGGGCCAACCCACCCTCTCCCCAGGCCTGCTGCAGCCCTACCACCTCAAACAGAGCCTTGGGTCCATCTTCCATTTTCACAGAAGGCACCTGTAAATCCATTTGAACATAATTTCATTTTTAGATGGCTGGATTTAGAAACTCAAAATAACCCTTTATCTTGCTCTGTTGCTTTTGAGTAGACCCCCATAATGTACAATAATACAAGGAGCACTCATGTTCAATTCATGGATTAACTGTGATTTAGCCGTAAGAAAATCAATAAAGTCCAAATTAAATAGGAATAACATGTAGGGTTTGATATATCATAGGGTTTATTTTGTCAATGTGGACTTGCAAACTCTGGCTTCCACCAGTTTCGCTATGTGAAAGTCAGAATTTGCACTAGTTCTCTGTTCCAGCAAGAAATGGGAACAGTCCCTGTCAACGCTGCACTTCATGTTCTTGTCACAGTGGCAGCATGTGCTGCCTTTATTAATGGTAATGAGATTGAGCCAATCTCGGTTCAAAAATCAATGCTAAGTGGTTATACTATTCTGGGGAGCTGGTACAGGCTTCCTGAATAAGCCTTGGTCTTCCCTTTTAGTGATCACTAATAGCCAAAACCCTGTCTATCCCTCTCCAGCAAATACACCTCTTAGACTGAGGTGTGTGTGGGAGGCAAACATTCCATTTTCCAATATAGACCCAAAACAATAAGGGTAAAAAGAAACTTCTGCCAACCCCAAAATGATCACAGGACATCTTTTATCATGAATATCACTTTCATTCCAGAGATAGGGTTTGAGCAGGACAGACCACTGTTTGGCTCATAAGGCTGAAACATAATGAGCTTTACCATAGAGAATACATGAGAAAATTTATTACTGGGTAGAAGAGAGGCAGAAATGATACTTGAAAAAGTCTGGGAAGGCACTGTGGTACTGCAAAGCATCCTGAAACCTGGGGAGCAGGTGAAAGAGGGCAGAAGGCTATGGGAATGCCAGACTAAGGCAACTGGCAAAGCCATGAGAAAGGAGTAGCAGCCACCGTGTGAGGCAGAGATGGTATGTTTGAATTACAAGAATGCAATTCCTTCCTTGGGTTCTGGTGAATACAGAAACCACTATGTCTTGTTCTCATGGTCTATACCATCACTATGGTCATGATGGATTAACAGCTCTGCTATTTACTGTATATATAAACCAAAACTATTTACAGCGAGATAAATGCCTTCAGAAATATGTTCTCCCCATAGGGCCAGATTGGATACTCAAACTGCTGCATAGGTCAGCTGTACGACTCAAAATAGCACTACCAAGTCCTTGACTACTTTGAACACTGATTTCACACAGGAAATCCCACAGCAGTTCCACCACTGGGGAATGGTCCCATCTGGAGAGTCATGCTCTCTACTGATAGATATCAGCACATCTCCAATGAAATCAATAGATATGCTGATTTACACAAGCCTGGAGGCCAGTGAATCAGTGGAGGGGCATGAATTGTGACCAGATGAGAATCTGGGATAAATATGCCACAAGCTTTCCACTTCTTTCAATTAAAGACTTTTTCATTGCTACCCAACAGCTCTTTGAGAACCTCTCTGAAAAAAAATCAGTGGAGTTTAGCCTGGTTTCTCCTGGGCACAAAGTCCATTACAACATTTGACCCTGTAGTCTTAGTAGAGTGACGCTGAGCCCTGGAAGATGAGATACCCTTGGAAAAAGCTGCTACAAGTCAGAGCTCAGGTTTAAATGGGAATAATACTAGGGAAGACAACTCACACTGCAGCTGGTCATGAGCTGACTAGTTCCTGAATGGAAGATTCAGACTCTGGTGCTGCTGAAGTCATGATTTTCATTAGCACTGAACTAACATAAAAGAATGTTAGCAATGTTTTGATGGAAGTGAGAGCATCCTTAACAATTAATACTGTTTAAGTGGAGTTTAAGTGATTTAAAAGCCTTGTCTGCTCAGGGTGAAACCTACCTGGAGTACACAGGTTGGGATTGGTATTCCAAGGTCTTTAACCAGGGAAAAAGAATGAGGTCAATGTGCAGGAGAAATACACATACCCTGCTCTTCCTAGGGGAAAAGACTAATATGGGATGGATGGGAAGAGTGAGGAATAGGTGGTTCCTTTAGAGGAGAAATATATGTCATCCAAAAGACAATTAAGAGGAAACAGACCACCACTTTTTTACAGACCTCTTGACTGTCAGAAAGGATCTATTCTTAACCAGAACAAGTGGTAAGAAATAGGCACTTGTGTGCATCTGCTTCTTGTTCCAAGGACGAGGTATAGCACTTCCACACCCCTCTACTTCAGTAATCCCTTCTGACCACTGTGAGTCTGGCCCAGCAATGTTTTACTTTTTGTGCCCTGTTCTTTATGAACTACAGGCACAATCCAGCCCCCCTGACTTCAGCAAGACTCATTTACTGAATTTAAAGTGAGTTAGAACATAATTTCCCCTTTTTTCAGCCACTGTTTGGCAGCTGTTGGAAGAAGGAGATTTCAAGAATTATTATATATTCATCAGAATATATATGGGCAAAGTACAGCCTTAATCATGCAGAATCTTTTGTGTACTTCCACCACAGGTACTCACCAGAGGGAGCAGCCGTGTCACAAGAGCCTGGTAGATGATGGCTGCTCTCAGCAGCACAGCAGGCCCCTGCTCCCTGTGCTGATCTGTAGCTACTTGGCCACAACTTGACAGCCGAAAGGTCAGAAGTAGCACCTCATTTTTCATAGTGTGGACTAGGCAATGTGTCAATAGCTGGCAAGTAAGAGGCTTCCTGTCAAAAAAAATTATGAAAATGGAAGTCATTTGGATTACTGGAACTATATTCATCATCAGGAATGAATTACATTCATTGCCAACAGAGAGGGGCAATTAATACCTAGCAAGCATTTATCAAAGAGGAAGCACAAGCCATAAAATCTAGGTCATTATATCAGTGACACCTTTCTGAGCACTTCAGTTCTTCTTGAAGAGCTGTCACCCGGGACTTCACTTAGGCAAACACTGCTTGGTGAATGAACAGCGCATGGTCACAGCTGGAAATAGCCTGGTCAGGTTTGATCTGTATACTTTAGGATTCATGTTTTTTTCTTTTTTCTTTTTTTTAAGATCACTGAAATGCCTTCAAAATAATCTGTGTCAAAACTTTCATTGTTTTCTGCTTTATTTAACAAACCTCATTTCAATAGACAATGGTACATTTAAGCTGACTCTTCTCCTTTCTTTAGTATTGATACGTAGTTATTTAGGATGCAAACTCTCCCTCCTTTTAGAGTCCTATTCTTTAAGAAACAACCCCAAGCTTGACCCATGGGGTTATTGTTTATGGGATATTTTTTGTTCTCCCAGTGATGCTGGAGCTGCAGCTGTAATTACTGGCTTGTTATGCCCATCTATAGTCAATGTGCTGCCCCTGACAGTTCTTTTATTCAGAACCTGGACCTTAAAATCACATTTTCCAGTATGTACAAATGTATTGCTTCTCAACAGCTATGATCATAGAATCATATCATAGAATCACAGGCTGGTTTGGGTGGGAGGGGACCTTAAAGCTCATCCAGTTCCAACCCACTGCTATGGGCAGGGACACCTTCCACTAGACCAGGTTGCTCCAAGCCCCATCCAACCTGGCCTTGAACACTGCCAGGGATGGGGCAGCCACAGGTTCTCTGGGCAACCTGTGCCAGCCCTCAGCACCCTCACAGGCTGAGGCTCTCCAGGTTGAACAAGCCCAGCTCTCTCAGCCTGTCTCCAGAGCAGAGCTGCTCCAGCCCTCGCAGCATCTCCATGGCCTCTGCTGGAGTGACTCCAACAGCTCCACATCCTTCTTAAGTTGATCCTTCAATAAATACCCTCAAGGCCCCACAGGCATCCTGAGTACATGTATTCTACAGGCATGGACACACACTCCTTTTGCAAACAGCTGTTCACGGGGTTGACTTTTCCAGGGTTACTTGTTAACAGCATCAGCTGAGGGCCACACTCTCCATTGCAGTCAGCTAAGTGCAACACAGCTGCAATCCCTGCAAATGTCAATTCAATCAACCAGACTAAACTGCTCATTAAAGTATTCAGAGCAGAATTCATCCAAAATAACCTACCATAGTGTGAGACTGGCAAGCACCCCATTTGGTGAGCCGAGCTGTGAAACACTAAAGGAGCACAAAGGGAGCAGAAGTGTGGTGAAGAGGAGCTAAGTATTTATGTTCTCAGTTGTTCCACATAGCCCTTAATGAGGATGTCTGCCCACACCTTTACACTGAATTAACCTTCATTTGATTTACCTGAATTTACTTTGGAAGCTAAATCCACTTAAAGCCACTTTAATTCTGAATTCAAACATCCACAAAGGTGTTTAATGACTAATCCACTTGACAGGTTCATGTAGGTTGTAGTTCTCTGCCTGTCCTCTAAGCAGGTCATTCCCGAAAATGGTTTGCAAAAGATACTCCCAAAAAGCCAAAAGCAGTTCTACAGTGTCATCCAGTGTTTTGGCGCAGAAACCCCTGCCACAGGCACAGCACTGCCTGCAAGGACCAAATAAAGCTGCAATTAGTAATAAAGGAAAAAGAGTTACACATATTCATATGCAATGTGTATTACTCATGTTACTGTAGTCCTGGGAGCTCACTGAATTCATCAAGGCTTTGAGCCTACCAGCGTAATTCCCTTAGGAAGAGGCCTTAAAAGAAACTTGGAGAATTTCAGGAAAAGATTACCTCCTTTGTATCCTGTACTGGTGGTAGGATTCTTTCTTCTTCTCTCAACAAGGCTGTGGGGATCAATGATAGGAGGGAACTCAAGAGCTAAAGATTAAACCAGTATCTACAGATGCTTCAGCAGGAAATTTCCAACTCATTTCAAGTTTGCTTGGCCCAGCAGCAGGGAAGGGCTCAACAAGCTTCTGACAAAGCCCAGCTAAGAATTTTGCTCATCAAGGTTCTTTCTGAGAATGAGTGAGATTTTAACTAATGTTGGTTCTTCCCTCTCCTCCATCAGCCTCCTTACCCCAACAAGCACCTAGGCATAGAACTACTTAACTAATTTCAGAAATATTAAGGTTAATGGGCAAGAAAGGAGCTAATTCTAGGTAAGACACATTCAGTGCTTTCCAAGTATGCCTTCCCACAGCATTGCCCAATCTACCCTAGTCTACCTATGAAGAGAGTTTGATTTGCTTACATGCTACACTGGCTTTTATTTCTGACAGCATTAGATTATGAAAAGACTAAAATTACTCAAATGTTGGGCTATTTTGGGTTGCTCTGGCTAGTGTGATATCAATCATACACAGGCTTGTGGCTGATTGTAATCAAGTGCCAACAATTACCACAGAGTAAATAAGATAAAATTTCCTCTTTCCAAACTGTTTGCTATTTTATTTTACAATTATACTTTACAGATTGCAACTCTAGCCCTTCAGCTCTGTTTTCCACCCCCAGTTCTGCCTGTCTTCCTCTGCTCTAACATAATACCAGTGTAAGCAGCAGTAACTGCATTAAGGAGCCAAGGAATAACCTCTGCTGAAATCCACACCAAAAAAAGAAATGAGGGGAAAGGAACTGCAAGACAATTTAAGGATACCCACAAATTCTAGCCTTCAGCTACAGCAGGATTTAAGTTACACACACAGAGGCACAGCCCCAAAGGAAGCTACTGTTTGTACATACCCCCCCCCCCCATAATGTTAAGGCATCTGTACAATCATTTAAAAAGTAGCATTTCACCTCCATATTATTATTTCTTTTGAAAAAAACAGAGCTGCTTATGATCACAGCAAGCTGGTGTTTAGCAGATACAAGTTTGTCAGCCAGGATTAACATCACTCTGTTTCCAATAAAATAGCTGAAGTGGATTAAATGATGCTTTTGTTTGTGGTTTTAAGAGCCTAGTTGGCACTGCTTTCACCACACCTGTGTACTGGATCAGACAAACAGCTCCTGTTCCTACGACTGGGAAACATCAAAACTGTTAGAGGCTGGAGGGGCCAGGTGACAACTTTGCTGCTGGTGTCCAGCAAAGTTTGAGTCTGATAACAAGTGAAAGCAGCTACCAATTGTTGCTTGGGTACCACACTACATCACACATTTAGAAAGTTAATTTCACCACATGGACTCAAGAAAGCAGCAAGTATGTCCCAGCCAGAATCGGCTCACCCAGCCTGAGGGTTTCTCCCATTGGAAGGAGAGATCAGGGAGAAGACAATTTTACTTCATTTTTAAGATAGTCTCTCTTTCACAGGTTAAAACATCGATGTTTCCCTCCTAGCACCTTTCCCAGTACTAACTAAACTGATGCTAACACTGAAGCAAGGTATCTCATTCAATCAAAAGCCGTTCCCTTCTCTGTTGAACAGACTCTAAACCAGTGATAACTATATCAAAACATCCACTACATGCAAAATGCAGACAAGTTCTACTAGCACAATCTCTGCTTCCTTTACTGGAGGAGGTGAGTGAGGGTGAAGGGGAGGAACAGGCAGAATCTAACTGTCATTGGCTAGAGACTTAATCAAAATAACTGTTTTCAGCCATGTCTAAATTTATCCTTGTGTGTCATCTGCACCCTGGCTTGGATCACAGATTGAAGAGGCAATCCCTGATGAATGGCAAATTACTGACTGCAGGAACCTTTTGCCAACTGATGCATCTGCTGTAGGTTTGTAAATGTGATCTGATTTCTGAGCACTTCAGCAGCTCCAGCTAATTTCTCTAATGAAAACACTCCACTCTTCTGCAGAACTAGCTGTAGCATTGCATGTTTGTGCTTCCTTCTGGACACAGCTCCTGGTGCAAAATGCAAGCACGGTGTTTCCGTGGTTTTACATTTCTGTTCCACGCAGTTGTGTTACTAATGTAGGAGAGCAGATAGCGAGGACACATCTAACAATCCTGTCCATCTAAGGCAAAACAGATAACACTCTTTCAGGGCTTCTAAAAATTCTTGCAGTAGATGAAGACATATTGGAAATGTCAAGTGTTTGTTCATTTTCATTCTGTGGGGAAGTAAAAATGATTACAATGCCATCTGTTAGATTATTTGAAATTCCACATTAAACTGTGGAATAAACCCTGAGACCATTCAAAGATCTGCTTTACCATTGCAAAGTGGGAGCAATGGAAAAGAATGAAGAAAGTATCTGCATTTCCTTCCTGCAACTCGCAGAATGTAATTAGGAAGGTAATATTTAATAACAAAAAGGAGAATACTATTGATGTTAATGGTCTGAATGGTCTTTCTGTTAATGCATTTTTGTACCAGATTCGCTCTCTGTGATACCAATGGCTGAGTATCAAATGTTCTGAGGTTATAGATCTGAAAACTATGAGGGTGGCAAGATGTTACTGAAATGTTCTGCTCTGAACCGAGTTTCAGACTGCTAAAATTCTGAATTTATGAGCCTCCAAAGCAGATAACTCTGCCAAAGTAAGACTGCAGGAATGTGAAGAGCTGCATAATGTGAGCATTATTGGCTCTGATGGCTGTAGTTCTCCAGTTCAGTTAGGACATTATATATCATGGGAATTTAGGTTAAAAAAAAAAATAATAATAAAGAAGTTTTCTTTGCTGGAAGTTATCTTCTTACTCTGGACAGTTATTTTTAATCTTGGGCAGGAAGACTATAACCTTTCCTGATCCAGAAGAAATCACTTTTCCATCTCTGGCAGCATGAATGTGCTAAAACCAGACAGTGTCTCTGCTGGAGTATAAAAAGGGCAAGTGTCAAAGAGAAAAGTCAGCTTGTCACCAGAAATTACTGGCTATAGGAGTGTGGTCCAGATGTGAGGCATAGAAAAGAACTGATCTCTGTTTTGCACAGGAACCAAGGGCAGAAAGTGTACTTCATATACTTTTGCAGGTCACTGCCAGCTGAGCAGGGCAACCCAAAGTGAATTTGAAAGAAGCTTTATGACCACAAGACTGGCAGAGCTAGTGATACCTAGGATCGGCTACATTTCTGGCTCAGGACATGTCATCATTCTTACAGAAATCCCTCTTTATCCCATCCATAGTCTCTCTCAACACTAATGAGAGACCACCAAGAGATGTGATGTAATGTGAATTAGTGTTCCATACCAATTCTGCATCAGCCTGCATTAAAGGAATTCTGAATCACTTTACTAGAATTAATGACTCATCTGTGCTGTCAGAGAGATGCATAACCCGTCATTCCATGAGAGTGGATAGGAGCAAAATAGTCGACGTCATCTACCTGGACTTGCGCAAAGCATTTGAAACTGTCCCACATGACATCCTTGTCTCTGGAGGGATGTAGATTTGATGTATGGCATGGGCTGGATGTGGCTGCCCACAAAGAGTTGTGGTCAATGGCTCAGTGCCCACTTGGAGACCAGTAATGAGTGGTGTCCCCCAGGGGTTAGAGTTGGGACCGATCCTGTTCAACATCTTTGTTGGTGACATGGACAGTGGGATTGAGCGCACCCTCAGCAAAATTGCTAATGACACCAAGCTGTGTGGTTCGGTTGATACGCTGGAGGGAAAGGATGGGATTCAGAGGGACCTGAACATGCTTGAGAGGTGGCCAATGCCAACCTCATGAAGTTCAACCAAGAAAAGTGCAAGGTCCCACACGTGGGTAAGGGCAACCCCAGGCACAGCTACAGGTTGGGCAGAGAAGAGATTCAGAGCAGCCCTGTGGAGAAGGACTTGGGGGTGTTGGATGGGAAACTGAATATGAGCCAGCTTCAGTGTGCACTTGCAAGACCAAAAGCCCAACTGTATCCTGGGCTGCATCAAAAGGAGTGTGACCAGCAGGTCGAAGGAGGTGATCCCGCCCCTCTACTCTGCTCTCATGAGACCCCACTTGCAGCACTGTGTGCAGTTCTGATGTCCTCAACACAGGAAGGTCATGGAGCTCTTGAAGCGAATCCAGAGGAGGCCACAAGGACAATAAGGGGGCTGGCACACCTCCCATATGAAGACAGGCTGAGAAAGTTGGGACAGTTCAGTCTGGAGAAGAAAAGGTTGCATGGAGACCTTATAGCAGACTTCCAGTATCTGAAGGGGGCCTACAAGGATGCTGGAGAGGGACTCTTCATCACAGACTGTAGTGACAGAACAAGTGGCATGGGTTCAAACTAAAACAGGGCAAGTTCAGGTTAGATATAAGGAAGTTCTTTACTGTGAGGGTGGTGAGGCACTGGAACAGGTTGAAGAAGGAAGTTCTGTAAATGTTCCATCCCTGGTAGTGTTCAAGGCCAGGTTGGACAGAGCCTTGGTCTAGGTGAGGGGTTGGAACTACATGATCTTAAGGTCCTTTCCAACCCAAACCGTTTTATGATTCTATGAGAGTCAAGGGTCTGGCCCATAGGATACGTTAGCAGAGAGACACTGTGGGATCACTCAGGATCACATAAGAAAAAGGTAGTTTTGGCCAAAAATTCAACATTCATTTATTCTATAGTGAAATATTTCCTCCTGAATCAGAAGAATCCCATCCCGTAGGGTGCGCTCCTTGTCCTATCCTGCTCACTTTTGCTTGTCCTGCCAGTACTCCTGCTGTGAGCACACAGCACTGTCCCTGCCACACTCTCTCTCTTGCACATTCTCATTTACCTTACCATGACATCCTGCTCTGTCCTGTCATGTTATTATTATCAGAAAGTTACACACAAGGAGCTCATGCTCTTTTTTGGACAGCATCTTTCTAGTCTACCTGGGTTCACTGGACTATAACTATGAATGAAACACAAAAATGCGTCAGCCAGCACCGACAGGCAAGAACAGCTGAAGTAACAATGACTTCCTTAATAGAACTGCTCTCAATTTACTTCATTAGGTCATACGATGTTTTAATGTCAAATACCAGCCCAACTTTCAGATGACTAAGGACCAACATAATTCTAATGTTCATTAGAACACAATGTTCATGCAGTTGTGAAGCATGATAATAACCAAAAGTTCTTGAAAATGGGTATTTTCACTTAAATGTGTTCAGGAAAATAAGTGTAAATTGAGGCCATTTAGCACCATACATCTGAGTGCAGCTAAAAATGTCCAATGGCACAAGTAACTGGTACCAAGTAACTGGCACATACAGTTTCTTGTTTATTTTTTTAGAAGTGGAAAAATTTCCTGCCAAAGGCTCAAATCCTAAGGTGAAGAACTGCTCTGACAACTGCACTGGAATTTCAATCCAAGCAGCACTAAATTCTCTTTGATTTTGTTTGCTTTCTGAGACATAATCATTAAAAATGAGAAGCGTCTTCTCCGTGATTGGTGTTTACACACAGGAACACTCAGAGAGGCTCTGAAGGGTTCCCAGCCTCATTGTGCTGGTGGGCTGACCCCATGTAACAAAAAGTTCTTCCTCTAATGAGTTTCTACTCCTGGTTAACAAGCAGCAGCTGAAATAAGTAAAAGAAGTTTAATTACTTACACATTTCATGCTAGCACAAGGCTGGGAATCAGGAACTTGTGCCTTAGTCCTGACTCTGGGATGGAGTATTTCTCTGTGAGACTTTCAAGTGAGGATAATATTTCTTTATCCTTCTCCCTGTCTAGCTGGAATAATTATCAAAAGCCTGTAAAACACTCTGAAAAAGAATGTAAGATTATCAAGAAACTTTCGACATTCATCTCTGTTCCCTTTCTTTACCTCTCTAAACCCCAACAGCAGCACCCGTATTTTCCACAGCATCGTTCTTCAAATGATTTCAAACTACCTCACAAATAAAATGTGCCACCATTTCCAGAGCCACAGCAGGGGAGGTCATGGTCACTTTGAAATGCTGCAATGGAGCATGGAATTGGTCCTCAGCCATCTGAAATCTCGCTGGTGTTTGGCACATGATTCTATCTGGCTTCAAATACTATTGAAATGGCTCTAGCTTGATACTCCAGGAGATTCACCAGGTAATTATCAACTTGGGTAAAGCCTTATTTTTTCTAGCCTTTCAACTATTTGTCTTTTCATGTATTTCCCCTGACACTCTACAGAAATCCCCCAAGAAAATAAAATGGGGGCTGTGGAAGAGCAAACTATACTCAGCTGCTGCACCAGGAAGTTTTAACCAGAGCTCAAGTAGTTTGTTTTTCAAACTATTGGCTTCCAGTTTAGAAATGGATTGTGTCCAAGTTGCCACACAGGCTCTGTGATCTTGCATCCAGCTGCAAAATACTAAGCAGATAACCCTCCAGATCTGTGAACTCTCCAAGGCAGTAAATATGGGGTTTAGTGATTCTGGGAGCTGCTAAGTTCTTACGACATCCATTGAAGCTTGCAGGAGCTCTGGGTGCTTGCCACAGAGCTGGATAGAGCTCTATGGTTTTAAAATACAAATAACTGCACTCCATAATCTCAGATAAAGCCTTGAATTCCATTCCCTGCCACTAAGAATAATGCCTCCATAATTATTATTTGTGTAATAACGTGCTTACAAGTTGTGACCAAGCTTATCCCCTCGTGTGTTAAGATTTGGAACTACAGTGCAACCTAAAGCAATGTTAACCAAGAAGGCATGAGAAAAACTCAGAATGCATCTGAAATTACATAGTTTCTTTAACAGCAGTGTGCCCGTGTCATACAAGCATGTACATCCTCTCAAAAAACAAAGGGTCAGCTCCAGTCTCCTTTCATCTACAGATAGCATCACTGCTCCCAGCCCTGAGGTAAGGCCAGGAGTTGTGAATTCTATTGAGTCCAAGAGAGAAATTCATAGCAGAAAGCATTTCTCTGTATAATTAAACGTGACTGGCACTTGTTCATACACACCGCAAACTTAAAGTAGCTATTCCTTCTGCCAACAAATGCTAGACCTTGCAAGAGCAAGACCTGAAGAGACAAAATGTACAGAAATGGTTTTCTGTCTTCCTGCCCACCTCATCTAAATGAGAAATAGAATTTAGACTGTAAGCGTTTACATTATTGTCTTCTCTTCAAGTTTACTCTGAACCACCCTGCTTATGTGAATGGAGGAGTATTTAGGACCTCTACTGGCAGCAAGTTCATGCTTGTAATTCTGGAAGCTATATTCTTTTTACACATATTAACCTTTCCCTTAAGCAACAGCAACAAATGTTCCCATCTGTCAAGATCATGCATAAGGATATTTAAGAATGAACCTAAACTCATTTTAATCAATTCCAAGATATGCCAAGGAATATAAAGGATTAAATATTTCACATTTCCTGGGGTCATTTCAAACTTCAATCAGAGAAACAGCACTGAAGCACTAATTTCTTGATAAAGACTTGACTGTTCAATTAATTCTGCAGCCGGAAACTGCAACAGAGAGAGGTGGGAGGCCCTATGAAGCCATCAGAATGGATCTCCATGTGGAAGTTTAAATTGAAGTTTCTCTATGGCTTTTTAGTGCTCCTGTTGCATTCAGTATGGAAGCGGGTTTCCTGGTTCTGAGCAGTAGGTTTCTGCAGCAATTTGGCTGAGAAACCTACTGAAGCAGATAAGAGGTTATTAAAGCAGGGTTACTGTATATCATGTTTTAACTGTTCTGGTTGTGTGAGCAGAGCCATCAGTCTGTAAAGCTCCTGGCTTGATTTAATCTGTGCCCTAGCAGTGCCAAAGCACACCCTCTTCCCTAGTATCCCTTGCTCAGAGAACATGGAGAGCAAGAAAGCAGCCTCTGCGTGTCTAAAGGAAGTTGTTTACAACAGACATTTAAGGCCTAAATTCTCTGCCTATTAAGGCAAATCCTTAGGATAGACCTGTGCCCTCCTGAGCCTCAGCAGAGGCAGCAGCAGCCTCAGCTCCTCTGGCTCACTGACTGCAGCCAAGGAGACTGCAAAGCAGCTAAACTCAACCTGAGCACGAAGTACAGCGCCAGCAAATACCCCATTTACTTTTGCTGGCACTAAGTGGAAAGCTGAAGAGGAGGCCAGAAACTCAGGCTCTGGGCCAGCTACCAGTCGCCTGTGCTAGAATAACATTTTCTTGGGAACTTCCATCCTATTCCGAACCCTGTGTACTGGCCTGGTGGTACAAACAGGAATCTTGGCCCTCTGATTATGCATGCTAAATTTAACTACATCTCTAATTGCCTTCGTTTATTTTTAAGCCTTTCTTGAATTGAGGCAGCAAGTTCATTAAGTACAACAGATTTGAATCTTGTTTCAGGAACTCATTAAATCCCTCCCTGCAAAAACCAGGGGAGAGATTCAGGGGCCATCTGCAGGCTGGTTGGCACATTGCTGCCGGCCACAGCCCTGCAGACAGTCCGGGAGTGAAGCACAAGCCAAATTCAGCTCCGATGTCAGAAAAAGATTTAGGGTAGGAAATAGTTTGTAATGTTAATAGTTAATGTGCTTTTTTTTTTAAGCTATAGTAAAATAATAGCAAGGGCTCAATGCTGGGTTCAGTTACATCCACACAGGTGCAAATGTAGCAGTGGCTTTGGTTCAGTATGTATGAAAACATTTGGTCACAGGGTGATTTATACTCATAAGCCCAGTTTTAGAGTAATACAGATATAGAAAAACTCAGTTACTGTGCCACAAGATCATTATGACTGAAATAAGATTGTACAGTTTGTCTCCACTTCTCCAAAGATGTATAATCACCACTTTGTAGAAGATTAATTGGTATTTCTGTACAGAACTAGCTCAAACCCTATTTCTTTCATAACTGGTAGATCAGGTCTTTCTACATTCTCTCTATCAAGACATGAATTTCACTTTCTTACCATTTTTTCCTTTATGCATTCTCCACACAACATTAAAAATGAAGACTTTTAAAAAATTGCTTAGGACATCACCTAAGTGTATTCATGTGAGAAGTTCTGCAATGGAGTTTGTGAAATTCCAAAGTCAATCAGTCCAGCTGGTAAACTGTTGGGTTAGGATCCTGGAGCCCTCAGTGCTCATGAGCAACACTTTGTGCTCAGGTAAGACACCAGAAAAAGGCAATTCCCAATGCTACCTTAAAGAGATCAAGACACCTGTACAGAAGTAATGGAAATCATGAACACCTATTCTAGTAAGACAGGTAACAAATCAAAAGCTTTTCACTGACCACAGTGTGGATCAAGGCACCTACTATATATACAAAAAAATCCCAGACCATAAAGAACAAAACACACCCATATGGGAGCAGTAATTGAACTAAAATCTTTCTACAAGCTTGGAAATCTACCTCTACTTTCAGTTATACTGGGCTAATCCAGGGTAACTGCCACAGTGACTAAACATAAATGCTTTGGCACTACTCCTGATGGCAAGGAATTTTACTATAGGAGCAATATCAGATCTAAGGGAGAATAAAGCCCTAATAGGGGACAGAAGATTTTGACATAGTGTATTGGTAATGTTAGCTTTGTGGGAATGCAAGCAGAAAAACTTTCAGCTGAGAATTTTACCTTAGAGTAGTGAGCTGAGTCAATGGTATCTTAATCTAAAAACCCTACCAATTTTGGCAGAAAGGTTACAGAGTCTATGTTTATGAGAAGAAAAAGTATCGTCATAACAGATTTGTTAAGCTAGAATAAGTCTGTTGCATGCCTGAATGTTTTTGTAAGCCAGCTGTAAGGCTAAGCTGCACTAAGATGATGATCATGGTAATATAATTACTAATACGAGGTAAGCCAAAGTGATTGTGTAGCCAAGAAAAATTAGATGCTTCAGTAAGAGTCAAAACATTCATCTGCCAAACAGTTTAGCTGTACAAGGTAGATAAAATAGTGTTTATAACGTACTGATAGCAAAGTGGCTCCAAACAGCTTTCAAACTTCTTATCTTGTTCTGCCATATCACAATAGAGCAGTAACAGTAAAGAGAGAAGCAAGCTGAAGCCCTGCTGAGAATACCTATTTTGTCCCAGTAATAAAAAGGCTTGAAAAAGCTAAATACCAGTTGCTATCTGGTACATTAATTCCATAGTGGGAAGTGAAGTATCAGGGCCATGCTGGTGTTCAAGGCCAGTTCTGACACAAGATCAGGGGAGTAAAGTCAAATGAGATCACTAATGAGTGGTGTGAAGGCTCTGCTGAGCCCTTCTCCTTCACTTGGGAGCTGCATTTAAGCTGAGACACTTACCCTTGGTGTCACCTTGAGCTACATCACACCTGTACCTTTCCCAGGCCTCATGTCACTCAGGTGAACCCTGCCCATATCTAACAGATCTGACCCTGAGGCTTGATCTCAGACCTGCTTTATCACTACAGACTCCCTGGATGATCACCGAGGTGCTGGCCCACCCTGGCCCTAGACTGTCACTGGACCAGTCCTGCCCCAGATAGACTTTCTGGCATCGATCTTAGAACCTGCCTCATTCCTACAGACTTCCCAATCGGATACTCTCAATGGACCTGCTCTGCTCTTGTTTGGGTACTGGGGGACTGTACACCTCACTGGTGAGGTCTCTGCCCCTGCCTGCCTTGCTGTCACCTGCAGCTCCTCCCTTGTCTTATTTTTACACAGTAACCTGTTTGTGCTGCTCCCTGACATAAAACTCAGATATTAGCCTGGGATATTAACTATTATCCAGATCCAATCTAATGGGAATGTAATACAGAAATCAACATTGGTAGTAAGTTACTCTGTCATAATACACATGATGAAAGACAAATCAAGCCCATTTCATTTCACATCCTCCATTTAAGCATTTTACATGCTGTGCAGCATTCCTTCTCTGTCTCCCTTGTCAGTTATGCTTACTCTGTCCAAATACTGAAACAAAGCCTGTGCATGTTACTCTAAATTATTAACTCAGCCTGACTTCACAGTATGGATCCCATCACCACACTGCTGGCTTACCTGAAATACCTCTGAAAGCTGGTTCTTAGGCTCCTAAATTACCTGCACTGGTTTGAAAGTGTTTTTCCCAAACCTGATTCTCATTTACATCAGTGCTTCCCAGAGTGAAGCTGAGCAGAGTTTGACTGAACTAGGTTAAGAAAAAGCCCACCAGCATTAAATCTGAATGTCACTGCTTTTAAATTTTAGACAAGAACTCTAATGCAACCCTAATGCAGCTTTTTACATTTTCTTTGTTTTTCTTTCCCAGCACCTCAGCCTCAGTAATTGCAGAGTTTCTAAACTTTCCCTCTGATTTTTATTCAGTTCAATTATTTATGTACATTATAAATGGTCAGAGGAATTCTGGAAACTATGACAAGTGTTCCAGATTTGAACATCTATCATTGCCAACACAAAGGACTTATAAAACAAATTTGAAAGTGTGCTACTCTGTCAAAGTGTGGCTTGTTCTTTGAATATACATGTTTATATATAGATATCAGATATTTTCACTGAGATACAGCTGCCAAATTACAGCTTCTTTAGTTTTAAATGTCAAAACATTCAAGTTTTTCTGTGCTCCTCTGAGCAACAAAGAGAAAAAGTAAGAAAAGAAAAACCTGTTCTAACTCAAAGAAAAAATGCTGCTGTCAAGATGTATTTTAAGTAATCTTACAAATGACTTGTATTTGATGATGCCAATACATTTTTCTTTCTTAATTTTAATAATGGATATTTCTGAAGTAAAACTAAGAGCAGTCGCTCATAGAACAAAGTTATTATGGGTTGTGCTGATATTGTTTCTACCAACAGTGCGTCGTAAGCTCAGGCTGGTTTCCCTCCAGCAGGCTGCCAGTTCAGGTACTGGGTAGCTGTTTCTACAAACATCAGGCACTGAGTAAGCCCTGGGCTGGTTAGTTTATGCCACTGTCCATGAGTAGCTGGCAGGAATATCATTACGTCTATTAATGGGCATCATTACACTGCAATTCAGTTACAGCAAGACTACAGTGTAGCTGTTCCCTGAGCCCTACTTGAGGGAAAACCCCATTACCAAGCCCTCATCTTCATTTCATTGGCTTCAGCACAGCAAGTGTGGGAAATGATCAAGATGCAGAACAACTCAACAATCACTTGGTGCACTGTCAGGAATGAGTTAGGAAGGCCCAAGTGTATTTCCAATGAGCAAGTTATATGCCTGCATCCTAATAAAGGCTAACTGGAATTTATTTGGTGGTACCTCCCAGGACACTGAGACTGAAGCAAGTCTGAAGACTACATTCATGACCTTTACACCTTCAAAGCAGAACTCTGTGCAGTGCACTGGCCTTGCCAGAGCAAGCTGGCAGAGGGAGAGTCAGCTCCAGTTTTGTTAGTTCTTTGCTGCCCATCAGCAATTAATCCAGTGCTACAAAAATGAGCTTTCAATCTCCAGAAATACAGCAGTCAATTGCTTACAAAAAATCCAGATGTGAATGGTCCATCTCCCAGTTTAGGGCTCTAAGGTCTTTCAACTTGTGTATTGACAGAAGAGCTTTGTTACTGTTATGGGTTCAAATAAATCTTTATGGTGGACTCATGGACAAACTCCAGAGGTTCTCATCTCCTCTTACCTTCTCAGCTGGCCTTGTGTTCAGTGAGATCAGTGCAAGGATGAATTAGGACTACATATACAAGTCTTCTCAGGAGGAAAAACAGCCCTGTCCTCTGAGCCATATCTTAGGCTCTTGGAAGAAAATCAGGATAATTTCATACTTCCTTAATCAGGACATCAGTCAAGAGCAAAACCTATTATTAAACTCAGAACCCTCAAAACCTACCCACAAAACTGAAATACAAAGCTGCTAGGGGCAGACAAACAGACCCAGCTCTGCTTTAGAAGTATGACAAAAAAAACAAACCAAATAAAACAACAAACTTCGATTTTTCTAAAAGGTTATGATTAATCATGTTTGTGAAAGTCTGGTGCTTGTGAAGCAGATGACACTGAGCTCACTGACTTCAGCATGCCAGGACTCCTGGCATACACTGACATGTCAAATCTAGTGCGCAGCTATATGGGGAGCACCCCCCTTACAGGAAAGGTGAGAAAGATATTAGTGTCAGAGAAGAGCTGTAGGACTGCTCATGTCATCAGGTAATGGTTCTCCATAACAAAGAGTTTAAATAATGCAATGAAAATTACTTTTTGCTCCTAGAATCACACTTGCATTTAGTTAGGAGACCATTCTGAAAGGGACAGTCCTGCACCAAACCACTAGACATGTGGAACAAAACAGGGGTATTCTCTGCCATGGGCTGCTTTCCAGTAACTGACTGCTGAGGCTGCAGTCTCTCCAGCTGCTCCTGGAATCTGTGTCTCCTATGCCTCTCTTTCATCTGTTCTTCCTTTTGGGATAGCTCTTTTTTACTTTCTTCTGCCCTGAAAAATATACAGATTCTGTTTTGCTTAAGCTTTTCTCTTGGGAAAAAAAGGCACCCTTATTCATCTGTTTGCATGTACTTTTGCTTATATTTATACCACATATTTGAGGGTGAATCATGACATGAGAGGCTAAAACAGGTTTAGAAAGTGCTTATGTTGTTTGGCAGGGACATGGACACACACACACACAAGAACTTGTCATTGGATAAAATCATCTCTCTAAATAAAAAAATCCTGAAAAAAAAAGCAAAGGAGCAGGCTTCAGACCTCTAGTAAGTGGTGACAGTCTATTTGGAGACCAGAACTCTGTTAAGCAGAGGCATGTTTGTGATGTTTCACATCTCATCCCTGAACATAATTCCCCATCTAACTCCACTTCCTTTCCTATCTGCTGCCATACAGTGACACATTCCTCTGACCCAAAGCCTTCCAGCTTTCTCTGTTTTGATGTCTGCAGAAAGATTTCATCTGCCATTTCCACAGCAAATATGAAGTTCAATTTCTCCTGAATTCTTCAAGCCCCAGGTGCCCCAACAATAAAACTGAAATTCATTAAAATCCTTGGAAGCTATTACAGAGCAACAATAAATAACCCAGATTTTGGCCCAGCCAGATCTGTGGCAGGCTAACAGGTAGACAACATGCAGTTTTACAGAATTGATGAAGCAGGAAGCTTTAATGTCAGGAATTCCATAGAGAAAAACTCTGCAACCAACCAGCTGCCATTTAAACCAAGCACAGTGTCTGACTGGCAGGGTAGACAAGTGTTTTAACATCAAAAAAAGCAACAGTCTCTAGAGCACACAGGTTCTCACGCTTTCCAGGGCTTATATGCAAAGTCAAAATGGTAAAATTTCACTCCTAAAATAGCAAAATATAACCTCTGAAAGCATAATGGAGCTCTCCCACATAGCTGGGCAGGTGCACAAGGCAACCACCCAATTTCAAGTGTCAAATTAGACCTTATGCAAAGTACACCACATTAAACTAAGCCCAAGGAGGCAGAGGCCCAAAGAATGCTATTTCCTCAGTTGATACCGTCCTTATTTCTCTTTCTTTAAATACAAAAGCAGTTTTCCAAGATATTTCTGCGGCATAACCCATTCCTTAGAGGTTTACTTTGTCCCTCTAAGCTCTTGTGCTTTTCTTAATGTTAGAATTGCTTTGTTTGGGAAAAAGTTACAAGGGAAGACACAATACATATTCCAGTTTATAAAAGGTTTTTTATGTTGGAAAACAGAATAAAATGTTTTCCATACCTCCAGCGAACACAACCAAAAAAAAAGCTTAAATTGGCGATATGATCATTTAGACTTAAGGAAAAGCTTTACAATTGTAAGTAGAATTAAGCAGTGAAAGGTTCTACCTGGGGGGGGTCAAGGAACCCTCACCACTGAGGATTTGAAGATAAGTTAAGCAAAGATCTGTGAGGAAAGGGCTAGATTTTACCTCACTCTATACTGGCACAGGGAGACAGACCCTTCCGTGCTTAGTAAATTTCAGTACCATTCTTCATGAAGGAGATCAATACTGTCTTACCCTCCTCTTAAACAGAATAAAACCTAAAGAAAATGGCTTCATTTCCAGTGTCAGAATTGCCATAGTGTGTCTGCTCCCAGGCCAATTCACTGATCCAGTAAGCCTTTAAGTAATAGCCACCAGGACTGGACATCTTTCTAGGTAACAAAACCAGATATCCTTTTGCTCCAACTTGCAGACTGGATAAGTAATGTTCTTTAATTTTAGAGAATCAGATAAGTCATAGACAACAGCTGAGGACCTCTCTCATGTGATACCTTGGCAATTCTGGTGTAGTTAGAGGAGGCTCTGGAGAATTTCCTTAAGTTTGAACCTTCTCAGCTTCCATTTTGGTTTCTTTCTCTATCTCAGTTCCATTACCCCCATGGCTCGACAACGGGGTATTTGTCTTCTCTGGTTCCAATCTCATCCTGGGAATCACCTCACTTGTCTCTTGCCTCACTTCAGAATACGGGCTTTGATTTATTTCAGATGAACCTATCTCTTCCAGACTTTCTGGATCCTGTTTTATTCCTTCAAGTTTTTCAGCTGGGGTAGATGTTTCATGAGAAAGCTCTGAGGCTTCATTACGGGCTCTATGGAGTTGTTGGAGTAGCAGGCTTTTCGCTGAACAATTCCTCCTGCAACGAACATAAAAACTGGAGTTAACCAAGATAAAGCATTATATGAATAAATTCAAACTTGGAGGAACTTCTCTGAGTGACAGCTAAAATCAAGGGCTGGACATCTACACAAATAACAGCTGTTGTTAATAGGAGCATCATCATATAGGCAATAGAGAACACTGCAGTGACAGAAAATTACACTCATCTTACAGGCAATTTAGTCACCAGTTCTGGATTGCAGGCACAACTCACATCTTCCAGAAAAGCCCTGAACAAATGTGATGTTGGTAGGGAAATTAGAGTCTACAGATTTTTGACCCCTTTGGATACAAGTGTTGGGATTCAAATACATACATAAGAAAAGTTCTTCTAATAATTTTTAGGATTTTTGTGTGTTTGGCTTGATTTGATCTATGTCTTCTCCAGGTTAATGAGACAGCTAAATTGTCAGCAACCACAATATTGTGATAGTATTCTGTTGTGAAACGTCCTGTCATGACATAATGGGCAGATACGGTTATGTTTTCTGGCAGTTCTGCTCAGTGATGTCTCCCAAGTCATCTGCTCCAGGAAGACTGCTACCACTTTGTAGTTCATGTGGTGATTATGAGCAAATAATATCCCTTATTTTAGTGGCAGCTAAAAAACACATGGACTGAGTAACAGATTGAATTGGATATTAATATTGTGGTTAGGTGGTATGAGCACAGAGCATCATACTGCTGTACTTAGCTGAACTAAACCTATGCATGTCAGAACAAAGAAAAAATAGAATATTCTTTCTCCTTAAGAATCCCACATCTCCTGCCATCATATCCAGAACCATCAAATCAATATTTCACACTGATGGCTGGACTACTAAGGAGTAGGCCTAAGCAGTGGTAATTTAGGAGAGAGCAGCCTTATGGTATTTGCTAGAGGTGGCCCTGACTACCCAACCACTCCAAATATAAAAGTGTATTTCTTCAGGTTAAGTGAGTGGAGATCAAACCAACTGACTCTCCTAATATGTAGGCACATTGTAGAACAGCATATGTAGCCCTGTTTAATAAACCCATCCAGATAAGAGTGAAACTGTCACTGACCCCTCATGAATGAGATATCTTGCCCTGCTGAGCCTCTGAGACTTTTTTATTTAGAAAAAGAACTGAGTAACATTTGCCAGGCATTTCATTTGCGCATGTTCTTTAGCAACATTAAAACAAATCAAAACCCAATCTGCTAAGCTCTGCTCTCCTTCACTCCAGATTTACACTGATGAAACTTCTGCACTTGCATCAGTGCCAGTGAGAGTTCCCCAAGCATCATCCTGTCCCTGCTTTATTCTGGCTTTGGATTAGATGTTCTAAATTATGTTGGTTAGGCTCCATTCCCCATCAAATCATGCATTCTTTCAAACCAATAAAAAATAAAAAGAGTAATTGGCTGGGACAACATTGTAAGTGTTCTTGCCCTCTGTACTGCTGTGATGTGAACTTACTGTATTTAGGCTCTGGATTACATCTAGAAGCCTGATGCATGCAAGATGTAACCCAGAGCCTAAACGCAGTAAGGTGTTTAAAACATGACACAGCTGCTTTGCATCAAACAAGTGTTTAACAACCTATTGGTATAAATCAAGCCTGACTTTAGCAACAGAATAGGTTGGCATCTGTGCCTACTGAAGAATTTACAGTTTGGGATTCCGTTCGCCACATTCTCTCCCCTTTCCCCTACTTGTTTCCTCCCAGTTAAGGAGACTTGAGATCATCTCTGCCCCCAACGTGCTCAATACTCTCTTTAAATCAACATCCATTCTAGCTTATTTTATTATTTTAAATATAAAGGTTTGACTGAGTCAGCTCCCTACAACATTTTCAGTTTGATTCAGAGTTATTTGAAAAACAGTTCTCATGTCACTCTGGCAAGTCTGGAGAAAGCACCAGGTTTCCTCAGCCACCCTGGTCTGCTCTATTGTCTTTTGAGCTGTTCCCATGCAGCTATACAGGACCAAGGTGCAGCACTGCCTCAAGGATCAACAACTATTTTCTAGCTTCAGTATCTTTACTATGCAACAGAAAATGAGTGATATCCTAGGGTCAGACTGAAACACTGCTGTTGTTGGGCTTTTTTGCTGTGAAGACCAGAAACAGAGATGTTTCAGTACATGAGGTCTCTGTAAGCACTGTTAGGGCAATTATTTTAGTTTCAGAAGAAAAACTGAACATCATAGAATTTGCATTAAGGTCATGGTAAAGAATCTCACCTTCTCCTTTCTGCTTGGTCCTCAGTCGTCATAGTCTCTTCTTCAGTGGAGCTGTCACTTGTGCTACGAAGCAAATTGGACCATATGAGTTAACTCTGCTCCAACTGGGAGTTGGCTTTTTGTCATTTCTAGGCTGCAGGTGTTAGAGAGTTCTTCACACTAGTACTCTTGCCAAAAAAATAAATTAAGCAACTACATTAAAACCTGTTAGTGTTTCTTAACTATCAGCTGTTTATTAACTACAAGGTTTTTTTTCTGGGGACTGTTTTCTTCAACCCCTTGCTCCAGCAAATGTACACCTTGAGAAGGAAGCAAACAGCTGCCTCAGACACTGTTAGCTTTAGGGAGAAGAACATCTTTGCCAGCATCTATTGCAGACTGAGAAGGATTTGGCCTCTCAGCCCTCCCTAGAAGGCCCTCTTATCCCACAAGAGACAGAAATCAGCACCTACCCTTGCTTGCCAGGAATGTAGCAAATGATGTCCATTTTGTACCCAAAACGTAACAACGGTGGCCCAATGCCTCCAGCACTGCTTTGCAGTCCCTGCCTACTCCTTTACGAATGGAAACTTTGTAAATGTGATATCCCTGGATGTTTTGCACATTGTGGCTGTGCTGCCTGCAGCCCCACACGTTGACGTGTTCCGACACGAGTCTTAAGAATATGCCTGTACTCAGATGGGGCTATACTTTCCTACTAAGGTCACAGAGCTGTGGAAGGAGAGAACACTTTCAAAGCTATTTCACAAATACAAGCTGCAGAGAGGTTTCAGCTTCTCACTTTCTGTTACCCACTTCTCACTAACAGTAAAGCCAGACTTTACCTTTGTTCCTCATCAGGGAACGTTACTGACTTCCGTGGTTTAGCATCTCTCAGGTCGATGTACACGGTTGCAGGGTCTGGCAGGCTCTGTAAGCTCACCATATCCACCCTTGAAGAACTTCGTGGAGAGGCAACACCTCTAAGCACAGAAAACTCTGTTTCAGCATGTCCTCCACCTTAGCCAGACAAGAAGCCCTGCAGGGTGTGGATTATGATCAAAACGGATTGTGAAAGGAGCTTTGTGCTTGGCTACTGCACAGATTCAAACTCCTCTTCTGCCTACTCTCCACCACCTTTCAAAGCTGAGTGCAAAGATTCAGCCTCCCCTGAGGAACAGAGACTAGAAGTAGCATAGTGGCAGATACTTAGTTCTCAAAAACTGACAACATGAAATTGCTCTGAAGAACAAAGGCAGCAGTTATGGTACCAAAGCGCTTACACATTTAAAAAGCTTATGCCCATCAGTAAAACCAGGTCCCTTTTTTCCCCCCCTCTGTCTCCTTTGCCAATTCTATTTCATCCTTCAGAGCATTTATGGTGCAAATCACTCTTGTGGCTCTCCCTGCCCTGAAAATGAGGAAACTCTTCACCTTCCCCTTGACTGGTCTGTTTCACTACTGTTTCCTCTGTGCTACCACCATTGATGATGCTCCTTCCAAAGAATCTGGAAATCCACTTCCTTCACACTGAACCCTTCAAGATGCGCTGACACCCTCTCCCCCCCAAAAAAAAATAATCCTGTATACTTTAGCTAAATTGAGGTACCAGTAAGGGAAAGCAGTACCCTAGATGACAAAAAATGTGGCCATGATAATTTGCTTTGCCTTGTTTTCCTGCCTTTCCCACTTGTCCCAAGTGTCTGGTAAGGTCTAGACAAAGGTGGTGGTTGATGGAAAACACTAAGGTGGCAGGATAGTGTTTATCATCAAATGTACATGTATGGCAGAGTCTAAGTTATTCCCTTTAACATCCCTGTGATGTATTCCAACTAGAATATCTGCTTTCTGCAGAAGCTACAGAGAAAATCCCCTATAGAAAACCATGAGATTCCAGGTATCCCTACTGACAGTCAGGATTACCCAGTGTATATGACAGAAAAAGGACCTACTTATTTTCCTGATGTTCTTGAAAGGAGAGCTTGGCTGGTGGCCACCTGCAATACGGAGACACAGTCCTAGACTGCCTGGCACACAGCTCTTTTAGCTTTTCCATGAGCTGATTTTCAGATTTAGTCCTGAAGGTGCCTACAGAAGAGCAACAAAAAGAATCAACAGTTGTGTTTCTCTGCCACAGGATCACCCAATATCCTCTTTCCCCAATTTCACATTGAACCTTTCTCCACAGCCTGTCAGAAGGGGAAGAACAAAGGTACTATCATCACCTGGCTGACTCGCTTCAAACCTTCATCCATCTTTTCTGATTCAATCTTAGGCCATGGCAAGCCACAGAGCACGGCTTTCAAGCTACAAAAGCAAGATGAAATCATAGAATCCCAGACTAGTTTGGATTGGAATGGACCTTAAAGCTCATTCATTTCCAACCACCTTCCACTAGACCAGGCTGCTCCAACCCCCATCCAACTTGGCCTTGAACACTGCCAGGGATGGGGCTTCGTGAGGGAAATGAATTAAAAATGTTTTACAAAGGCAATAAAAAAACTCACCATGATTTCAGCATTCAAAAGGATGCTGCAAAGAATTACTTAAACACAGTAACCTGAGTTTTATTTATTTTTTTATACACTTTCAGCAAAGTTGGTATTAATTTAGCAGTGTTACCATGATCTGCTGAGGAGAAAGGAACTTCTGCATGAGTGTTATCTTTCTGCTGCTCCAGCTCCTCAAGAATCTTGTCTAGATCCCATTTTTCAATACTCTGAAAGTAGACAGCCAAGATGTGACGGAAAATTCCTTCCCAAAAGACTGCTACAAAATAAGTCTCACATTCTTTGTAGCAGCTCCATGAGATTCTCCTGGCACATATAAATACACAAATGGCATGGAAGCCCACCTTACTTACTCCAGTACTATGATACTGTTGAGAGATATTAGTTATCTTGCATAAATAAGTTTTAAATAGTTTGAGCCACAAGATGTGGACTTGCACTTAGCAATGCTTTCATCTGGACTAGAGTTAGTTTTCTTAGTAATTTTCATAGAAGCTGGTGCAGCATTCTGTTTTGTCTTTAGTATGAGAAGAATATTGTTAATACAGTGATGTTTTAGTTGTGGATGAGCAATGCTTATCCTACATCTAGGAGTGCTTTAGTGCCCCATGCTCTGACAACAAGAGGCACACAAGAAGCACAAATCAGAAGGAGGCTACAGCCATCAGCAGAAGCTGCAATTCAACAAGAACACTTAAAGGCCTGCCTGTGTGAAGAGAGAGAAGGAACTTAATAGGGCGTTACAAGTCCCCACACCAAAACTTACTACTAAACCAGCAGTTAAAAGTTTTGGGTGGTGCATGTGTGAATGCTCAGGCAGCAGGTTCTCCCCTAACAGCCACTGTCACTTGCCAGTAGATGAACTGGTGTGTCACTGTGGGCACAGTTGCTTCAGTGTGAGCCTCAGTGGTTGGCACAGGTTTAAACCAAGGCACACAGCTAACAGCAGGACATTTGCTGTTTGCACACTGCCTGCCTCACAGCACTGCCAAGGCTCTGCACATCTAGCATAGCCAAGTGCAGTATGACTGCTACGAGAAACCAGTGAAGGACTAACCAGTGTTCATTCAAATATATGAAGGTGGAGTACTCTCTCCCTACTTAAAACTGCGAAGTCTAGAAGAATTTTCTATAATGGGCTGAACTGAAAGCCTCTTAAAAGGAGACACCTAAGTCCATTCTGAACATCCACCTGACCCATCTTGCCATAAGCTGGGACATAAGTCATGGTATGTCCTCTTCATGGCTCCATCTTCCACATGCATTCCCGTGGTGGAGTCTTCCCCACAGCAGGTACGCCCCCTCATCCCTCAGACCCACTAACAGTACCAGATCCCAACAGATTTTATTTCCCTCTGTCCACACCTCCAAGTACTCTTCCCTCAAGCTTTCACCATCTCCAAGAGGATGTTCCTAACTATACTGCTAGCTTGCTTTAAGCAGCTCCACAAGGAAGTGCTGTAATGAAAGGAATGCATTTGCTATGGCTCTTTCAACAGCTCATCTGTCGAGCTGCTTCATCTACCTCTGCTAAGGGTTTTTCCTCTGAGAATCATGGATCCTTTTGATATAGGCTACACAAAACCACAGGAGATACTAAAGCACATTAAAAGATGACTTGATACAAGGCCAAACATACATGTTCTCAACCAGAATAATGGTGAGAACTTCTCAATGCTATCAACACTAGAAGGACCTTCTGCTTTTTCATTCTTTGAGGTGAGGCCCACAGCCTTTACTTCCCTGTCCAACTTCAGCCAGGGCAAATTCC
The DNA here is from genome assembly GCF_028554395.1 of Pezoporus wallicus. Classification (NCBI taxonomy): domain Eukaryota; kingdom Metazoa; phylum Chordata; class Aves; order Psittaciformes; family Psittacidae; genus Pezoporus; species Pezoporus wallicus. Next base: position 1,717,835 of record NW_026637828.1, on the reverse strand, counting down.
CACTCCTCTAGGCCCAGGCAGCATTAGATGCAATCTTACAGCTGCTTATCCCACACTGAAGACAGGATCATCAATTTTGCTGCTATGACTCACATACAGTGGCTGTGGGTATGCTCACACTGCACCCTGCTTAGGTATAAGAATCAGCCTGTGATGATAAAAGCTTACATGCATTTAAAGCACTGATTGCTTTCCCCTTTGAATATTAGCTGAAATTAAAGTTTTAACTGAAATATCACTAGAGCTTAGAAGTTCCCATGTTTTTTTTAAAAGAAAGGTGGCTGCCAGTTATGACAATTGTGTCACCCCCAATGTGCATTTCACGTGACTACTCAGGGCTTTAGAAAAGCAGCAGCAGCCTCCCAGACAAGGGGTTTTGCCCTGTAAAAACCTGTCACCTGCCCCTGCCATTTAAGAGGGGATTCTCACTTTTTCCTGAGCAATAAATCTTCATACACACCTGAACCAGGGTTAGATCTGTTCTGATATTACACACTGCAGGTGATGAAAGGTAAAAGCCTGATGAGGATCACAAGCTGAAGTCTCACACCACACACAGCTAATACTGGTTCAAGGATGTCACTGAGGTGTATTGGTCTGGAGGAGGGAAGGATGGCTGACAAGTGAGCTTACTGCAGCAAGTGTCATGTCACAGGGCAGTGCAGGTGCTGTTTTACCAAACAGCCTGACACGCATTGGCTTTAATTAAGGTGCAGTTGTAATAAGCTTCTGTTTCAATAATACTGCTTAAGTACAAACCATTATTATCAAAAGCTCAAACCACCACCTCAGCTGCTGTATTAAGGCTTTCTTCTCCTAACCCTTACCAGGAGTAGCACTATTGTAAGGTACTATACAGGGACTAGAAGAAAAAGAAATGAAGATTTGCATGATTCCATTTCTAATATAGAAAGGGACTTAAGGGAAAAATATTTTTAAACAAACTGGTATGATTAAAATCAAGAAGAAACTGTATATTGGTTTTAAGAACTTGACATAAACTGAGGTTTATGTTAAACCTTGCTAAACTGGGAAGTAACAACCACCTCTCAAATCTAAATATACACATGAAGGATAAAGCCTTACCCTCCCTTTATCAAAGTGAGAATACACTGAGCCTGGCCTCAGTACTCACCCAAAAGCATCAGACCTCAGTTCATTGAAGTCAGTGATATCAAACAGATTCTGAAAGGACAGCTACACATCCTGAATTAATAGAGCAACTGACTTACATGAGATGAGATGGGAATTAAACCCTGAACCACATGGAAAAGATCCCCTCCCATAACGGTATAGTTAAATGATGCAACACAGTTTAAAACAGGCAAGAAGCTGCGTTCTTTGCCTATACCAGAACAGCTCTAACACCAATTTGTGAGCATATATGAAAGGGGAAGGGAAACGTCTGTACTCTGATGCTATAGAAGGCTTTGAACAGAACTATCATGTTCATGTTCTGAGCTGATTAAGTCTTAACAACCTTAAAAATCAATAGAGGAAGTAGAGATGCATAACTAGTACTGAAGAGAACCACCTCACCATGCTAGGGCCACATACCAGTTAAGCACACACAAGTGGCCCTAAGCACCTGCTGTAGGTAGGTGAGATTTAGGGCTTCAGGAACAAGCCTAACTGCTTTATCTCCTCACCTCCAGCACCCCCCCCAGTGTTACAAAGAAGGCAAAATGGTGAAAGGCCAGAAGGTTAACTGTTTGAATGCAAAGTCTGCTGAGATCAGAAGAGTTCCTGCCTCCCCAAGTCCAGAGGTTGTGGTTGACTGTCCTGATTATGACCATGAAACATGCAGCTGACCCTTGGGTTTTCCTCCCATTATGGGCTTCTAACAACAGCTCTGCAAGAGCATTTGGTAACTTGCATAGCACATGACCCAGCAAAACCCAAACTCAGGACAATGAAGAAAGCCATGAAAAACACCATGGTGTGTGCAGAATTGGGCATTTCAGTTCTTCATCTTAGTAGGTTTTTACAAGTAATGCTCTGTGCCATCTACTCAACAAGTAGCACTCCCCAAAACATATTGTTTGTGCTACTTACCCGCAGTGATAGATGGGTCGATCCTTTCAGATGATCTGAGGAGTTTTCTTCCTTATCAGTTTTTAATAGGCTGTTGCTAACATTATGGGAGGAAGGCTTGAAATCTGGCTCCGAGTGGCCTTGCGATGGCTCCAGGATTGTTTTGGAGAGTATTTTTGTCTCTATCAGTTTTCTTCTCTCTTTCCAGTTGCTCAAATCCTCCACAGACAATGCTTTATTAAGCCAAGAGGTCTGTATTTCCCTGGCCTGTGTCCTGTCCAGTTCTTCCCCTTCAAGGCAATCTGTGGAATCTGCAAGAGACTCTTCACCAACAGCTGCCTTTTGGTTTCGCATTTCTTTAGTATAGCTGGCAAGACTGGGAGTCTCATCTTTAATCACTTGTACATCATCTTTTGCAATGACTTGGGCACCATCTGTTTTTTTCTGAAACCCAAAGCTTTCTAGATCTCCACTACAGATCTCCCATGGATGGCTTTCTGTTCCCTGGGTTTGATACAGGTAGAGAAAATACACACAATTAGAAAGTCATATCTCCCTAAGCTTTAGAAGCTGATGATAAATAAAGCCACAATGTTAAGATAGCAGCTCCAACTCAGACACCATTTGGAAACAGCACACACCATGTCCATCATGGAAAACAGTTTAGACTGTTTACTTTCCAGAGACGAACTTCATGAAGTGCTAAAAATCCTTAAAATTGATTTTCCTTACATGTGTTCATCATATGACATTCCTTACAGTAGGTTAATTAGAAAAAAGCAGCACTGTGTTAGTCTTGCCATGATGGAAGGGTCAGGTCAGCTGGCTCATCTTCCAGCTTCCTATGCTGGCTCATCTTCAACACTGCAGAAGCAGTGTAATAATTTTATCTCAAAAACACTGTTCAAGGGTTAAACTTCATACCTCCCTCCACTGTCTTAAATGATTTGCTGTTTTCTAGATACATAAAATTGTTGCTGAAATTATTTCAGAGCCTGCAAAAGTTTAAATCATTGCACAGTGTTAGTGTCAGTGCACAGGAAAAAAAGAAAACAGTAAAGAACAATAATAGGAACTGAGAAAAAGGGTCTAAAAAACTCAAGAACAGAGAAAATGGCATAAGGAGAAAAACTAGTCTCTAGGGGAAAAGGTACTAGGGACTGCTCTTCCATCACACACTTCAGTCAAACAGGTTAAATAACAGCATCTACCCACACTGGTGACAACCAGAAGAGAGGGGGCTACAGTAATAGAGCCTAGACACAACAGTCAACAACCTGCATGTTTGAGTCATCCAAGGAAAACTCCATCAGTTCTTCTGACAGGTCAGGAATTAAGTTTGGCTGTTCCCGCTGGAAGATGAAAAGCTCCCCATCACTGTCACAGTCAGGCTGCAATCAAAACCAAAAAGAAACTAAATGAGAGTCTGTAACACTCACCTTAATATCTGTTTTGAGTGACAAATCCTATGTCGCCATCATGTGACTACAGTTCAGACATAAGAATTTTCTCTGATGTCACATCACCGACTGGAGAGACTCACAGCCTCACTCTAGATAGTTTTACAGTGACCTAACATTTGAGCAAGCTACAGTTATAAAAACGATGTAAAACATTGAATTGCCATGGGCACCGGTGACTAACATTCCTCTGAGCAAAGTAAGGACAGGAGTGTGCAAATTCTCTAACTTTGCACTGCCCTATACACCATCACAAAGCAACAAGAGCACTGCTGCTCCCCAAGGGAAGGGGAATCACATAACTGGAAAGCTAAAGCCCAGTCCTACAGTACCCAAGCAAAGTAAGCAGGACAAACCAGAAGTAGCAAGTAGGCTGAGCCAAGAATATAAATATAAGACAGCATTGTGGTGATGAGACAGGTCAGAGATCAAGCCTGAAAGTCAATTCACAGTCTGGATCAAGGAAACCTGTAACCAGAAACCAGTACTCCTCCAACACAGCCCAAAGAGTGAATGCCCAGAACTGAGTTTAACTAGAGCTGCTGACACATGGGTGGGAGCCCCAGATGAGGCTGGGCAGGGCAGGACCATGAGGCTTATTATTGCAATCTGGAGCCTGCCATTCACTATTCAGGATGTAAAGCAGTATCTCCTTGGTTGCACAGAGTTTAAATAGCTTTGAAAATTTCTTTTCTGAACATAGGACATGTATTTGAGATTAATCCTTATGCTTAGTCACTGAAAAAAGATTAAGCACCTCCTCAGAAGTCAGGACACCGATTTCCTGCTAGTTCCTTTGTGTGTATGTTTTCAGTAACTCACACTGGAGAGAATTCTCTGTCAGGTGTAATTAATTTTTCTTAACATGAAGCAAATTGCAACAGAACTTCTTTCCTCTTAATAAATTGCGTATCAGGGTAACAAATGTACTTCAGGACACTAAACATATTTGTCAGTGCTGGTTTTGAATACAGGAGCACACCAGATTGAGATTACAGATCTCAGATGCATAAAGGTATCTTCACACAAGTGGAAACCACATGGACAAAGGTGCAGCGCTGAAACTGCAGGCTCAGCAGGGAACTGGTCCACACTAAGCAGGATGGGGATTATACAACCAGATCTTCTGAATGCAAATTAAGGGTAGCATGTAAGCACCAAGCAGACTGCCTCAGATCCCTCAGCAGGGATTTCCAGATGTCATAGAACAGAGAATTTGGAGTTTGTTATAAAAAATTTCAACATGATTTATAGAATGGTATTGTTACCAAATTGTCACATAAGCTGCCTCTCTGTTTTAACTTTATTGTACACTTACACAGTCAGAATGCCTAAAACCAACTCCTGAGTACTGGGCTTTAACCTAATTATATAGACACATATAGAAATTATTGTTTTAAATAACTAAACCAGAACGTGGGTAGAGAGAAACTGAGAAACATTGAGGCACTATAACTTGTCCCACATGGTAGAGACAGAGCTGGGTGCAGAAAACCGGTCAAGGAATCCGTATCACCACTTTATCCACTAGCTTACCCTGCTTCTGATGATTGACTTAGTCTGAAGTAATAAATACCACATGGAGGCATTTCTGGCTCCTTCACTGCTCACAAGACTCCCTTTCTATCAGCAAGGGCCACACTAAGAATATATATCCTTTCAGTGTTAAAAAAAAAATTAAAAATTTGAGTTTATGCATGCTTGAAAATTAACAAAATATTCTGGTTTAGATAAAAGGCCACTAATAATCAAACCTTGAGATGCATTATCACCTCAGAAAAATCAATGCCAGAGGCAGCATCTTGTGCCAGAGAAGCTTTTATTTCCACCAGACTGTCACTGTCCTGTGAACAGAGATCTTCAGCAGCCACGAGGCAGCCTGTCCCAGAGACTAAGACCCAGCAAGTAAATGGTGAAGCATATTGCACAGTATCTATCAATCTTAGCCTTTATGTTAAATGATTTGTGGCATTATGTTTCTTTGCAGGTAGAATTGAAGCACAAGAAGGCAACATCGCCTGTGGAGAATTACAGGCAGGGAAAAAAGCAGAATCCAGGATTGAAATATCTGCCAAATGCCTTTTCCAGTGGACCACAAAGTCTTCAGGAATATCACTTCCCTGTGATCCTCATACATACAAAAACATACCCACAGGGCTACTGTCCGGCAAGTACATTATTGGAACGAGTAACTTAATACACTCATGCATAAAACCTTATAATCTCATTTTAAATCAACAGTACACTTCTTTCATACTGTATTTTTAACCGAACACAGAAGAAATGTGGGTTCATTCTGCAAGGTGCCTACTGCCTCCTCTTCCCAGCCTGGGAATACTCATTGTCTGGAGAAAACAGTCCCCTTTTCCGGTTCCAAAGAACACAGCGAGAGGAGATGGCATTTACACTTTGCCAATTAGAGATAATCCAGAAGGCTGTGGATTAATGCACAGTGTTCCAACAGTTAGAACAGGTAGCCCACCTAGGATATCATACTAGCTACTGGAAAATGCCTGGCTGGGATGACCTTCTCTTGCTTGAGAGAGATTTTTCTAGAAGACAGTGAGAAAAAAAGGCAGGTTTCAATGCTTACTGTGGAGTCATCAGAGTCCAGAGATGGGAGCTGATCTTTCACTGCAGCAAGTATAGCTCCCCATTGAAATGTTCTGCCACTCTGAAAAGGAGCTGCAGGAGGCTCAAACAGGTGTTCTGTATCCTCTCTTTGCCTTTCTGAGGCCATTGGAACAGCTTCCCTTCAGCCAAATGAAAGATGAGCCGAAATACACTTCACAAAAGAACACAAGAGGTAACATCAGAACAGAACAAGAACAAAGCATGTGCTTTCAGGGTCACTATAATTCTCAGCAGGGTTTTCACTATCAGCAGAGAACAATAAAACGCACTTTTGGAGCTGTGCCTTTCCTCCTGAGTTCAGAGAGCTGAGAGCTTTCTGCCCTGCTCACCATATACACCCATAATTGGGGCCACATCAGAGGCAGTTTAGCCCCTCATAAACCATTTTTGGGGTTTCTTAGCAACACTGACGTGTAACTGTTCTCAGAGAAGTACTGCTGCATGGAAATGGAAGACATGCAGGGAGGGCAGAGCTGATACCTCTGCTCTCAGCTGGTGTTTATTCCTTGTCCCTATTTCTCCCATGTTCCCCTCCTCACTGCTCAGATGATAGATAAAATGATTTATGTTTGTTTTTTTTTTTCCACTGGATTTCTATAAAAATAGTTGAGAGTAGGCATGGTCTTGGGTTCTGACCTTTCAAAGTGTTTATAAAGCAAACTCTTTCCTCATGTGTTCCTTGATGTACATGAGGAGTCAAGAAAACACAGTAGGGACTACTGCTGTACTAACAAGTTAGATAACTAATCCTCATGGAAAACCTTTGCTTTTAACATTTTAAGCTACAGTTGCACAGTTTCCTGGGGATTCAAAAGTGAAAGCAAATAATTTGTTTGGCAAGAAAGGTTGAGAGGTTTGTATGTTATTCAGTACTGAAATAACTGTCCATGTGATTACACTGTCACTATTATTTGCATTGGCATGGAGTGATAATGCTCCTCTAAAGTGAAACTCATCTCATGCTTAGGGAAGCTTACAACTTGGAAAGCGCATTTGCAAATACTTCATATGCCATATCCACATAATGGTGGCTTTGTCCATTCTAGAAAACACCTGACTGATTTGGGTAGAGTGGAGGGAAACCTCTCCAAGGCGGCACTACTGTGCTCTGACAGCAGGCAGAGGTTGCAAGGAACAAGAGGAGTCCTGTGTGGATAAAAACAGTCTTCTGCAGCTCCCTCTGCCAACTTGAGAGCTCAGTCTCCCAATGTTAAGGATGTTATACTGGATCTGATGTATCAGTCATCTAATCCAGCATCTTCTCTGGGAAAAAGCAGTACTTTATGTTTAAAATAAAGTGCAGACTTTCTAGCTGTAACACAACAAAAACTTTCTGGAGAGCTTGGGCCAATTGAGACATGGGTCCAGACAGTGGCCACAAAAATGGTCAGAGGGTCTGAGGAAAGGCTGGGGATGTTCAGTCTGGAGACATGCAGGCTCCAGGAAGACCTTATTGCAGCCTTTGAGTTCTTAGAAGGAGCCTATAAGAAAGATGGGAAGAGACTTTTTAGCAGGGCCTGTTGTGATAGGATAAGGTGTGGAGGTTTTAAACTAGAAGAGGGAGATTGAGGCTGGATGCAAGGAAGAAACTCTTCTCAATGAGAGTGGTAAAATTCTGGCACAGGTTGCCCAGAGAGGTGGTGGATGCCCTGTCCTGGCAGACATTGAAGGCCAGGCTGGATGTGGTTCTGGGCAATGTGATCTAGTTGAAGATGTCCCTTCTCATTGAAGGGGGGAGGGGGGGGAGGGGGGTGTGTTGAACTAAATTGGCTTTCAAGGTCCCTTCCAACCCAAAGTATTCTATGACCATGAAGTCCCGAGCTTCTCCACGTCACCAGAGGTGACATTTCCTGCGAATTCCATAAAGGAGCCTCACTGTCAGGGTGTGACAGAAGGGAGACGCCAAGAAGATGCAGGAGGCGGGCAGGAAAGAAACCCTGGTTTCAGGGTTGTATTCACTGGCCCGCCGAGGGCCTGTGGATGAGCTAACGCCTGCCCTCGGCACCCACCTTACCGGAGGGTCCCGGGACCCGCAGTGCTTCGGTATCGCTTGCTGAAGGACCCCCCGACAACCGAGCATCAAAATGGCGGCACGGGCCGCGTCACCACGGCAACACCGTCAGCGGCCGCCCGCGCTCCCGACCCGCCTTCCTGAAGCCGCTCCCGGGGGGCGCCAACGTGACTTAAGAGATGAATTTAACCCAGGAGGGGCCAGTCAGCAACAACACTGCTCAAAGACCTGTAAAACCACCACTCCGCACTCCGGCACCTCAGCCACCGGTCTAGCTCCGCTGGCCCTCCCTCCCTCCGAGCACCAAATCCCATTGGCTGTCCTTCGCCCCGCCTCCTCACAGAGGCTCCGCCTATTGGCCCTGAGTCTTAGGAGGTGGAGCTTCCCTTTCCCGCCGCAGAGGATATTGGAATTAGTAGTCGGGAGGGCTCCCGGCATTCCTTGCGCGGGAAGGACGACGTCCGGTAGTGGAGTTCACCGGGGTGCAGGTGAGGGGTGGTGGGGTTTGACGTGGGTTGGACTCGGGGCTGGGCTCCAGGGGCCATAGGGAGGGTTGGGCGCAGCCGCCTATGGGGCTGTCCCCAGGCGGTCGGTGGATCGTTAGATGAGGTCTGCCGGCTCCGCGGTGGGGTAGGCCGGGGCACTCTACCGGCGCGGGGTCTGCCGCTGGGGTGCCCCGGCCTACCTCACCGCGAAGGTTAAGACCTAGCCTCTAGGAAGGCCCGGGCCGGGATAATGTGCTTGGAAGCTATTTAGCTGTGAGACTTACCGTAACAGCCTTGCAGTTACTGGTTGTGACAGCTCCGACCTCCTCTTTGGACACATCGTTGTGTGGTCTCTCGTGGAACCCCACTCGCAGCACTGTATACAGATCGGGTATTGTCAACATGAGGACATGGAGCTGGTGGAGCAAGCCCAGAGGAGCCCACGGGGATTATCAGGGCTGGAGAAGCTCTCCTATAGAGACAGGCTGAGAAAATTGGGGGTGCTTAGCGTGGAAGAGAGAGGCTGTGTGGAGACCTCATAGAAGCCTTCCAGTATCTGAAGGGGGCCTGTAAGGATGCTGGGGAGGGACTCTTCATCAGGGCTTGTGGTGATAGGACAAGGGGGAATGGGTTTAAACTTAAACAGGGGCAGTTCAGGTTAGATATAAGGAAGAAGTTCTTCCCTGTGAGAGTGCTGAGGTGCTGGCACAGGGTGCCCAGAGAAGCTGTGGCTGCCCCATCCCTGGCAGTGTTCAAGGCCAGGCTGGATTGGACTTGGAGCAAGCTGCTCTAGTGGAAGGTGTCCTTGCCTGTGGCAGGGGGTTGGGACTGCATGAGCTTTAAGACCCCTTCCAACCCAAACTATTATATGTGGTTCTATGGAGCCTGCACAGCACCAAGCTCTGGGGGCTGTGGTGTCTGCCTTGTCTGGCATAGCCCTTGTCCTGGGAAATGTGCTCCTTAACGTAGCCGTTAAAGTGGTTTTGTGCTTCTTGTCTTCTTGGGAACATATGTGCTTTAACATGCTTGAGAGTGCTAGGTTTGTGGTACAGATCACAGAACCATTAGAGTTGGAAGGGACATCTGGATATCATCCAGTCCAACCCCCTGTCAAGGCAGGGCCACCCAGAGCTGGTTACACAAGAATATGTACAGATAGGTTTAAATGTCTCTAGAGAGGGAGACTCCACAACCCCTCTGGGCAGCCTGTTCCAGTGCTCTGCCACCCTCAGTAAAAAGAAGTTCTTTCTTACGTTGAGGGGAAACTTGTGTTTTACTTTATGGCCATTTGTCCTTGTCCTGTCTCTGGCTACCACTGAAAAGAGTCTGGCACCATTCCCCTAGCACCAGCCTTAGAGATGTTGATATATATTGATGAGGATGAAGAGCTTGGTGTCTTGTCAACAGGTCTGTGTAGGAGCTGTGGGTCCTGAGCTGGAGCTTGTGCTGCAGGAATACTTCCTGTCACACACTATTCTGTGAAACTGGATGCAGTTTCTACAGCTCTAGTGTGAGTGTGTGCTCATCTCTGGTCAGCAGCAGACAGCAGTAGTGCAAAGATGAGATATTCTGTCTCTGGGAGTACTTGTTGTGACTGAGCTCGTAACAATTATTGGTACCTACACAAGGATGTAACAAAGCTTCTTATTTCTTCCTGCTAGGTTATTGCTGAATTTAGTGGAGATAGAACTAAGGCAGGAGCAGAAGAAAAGCATATTATCAGTCTGATGGCTCAGTTGGAAACTCCAGCAACCTCCACACTTGTACTGTTTTGGGTGTCTTCTGGGACAGAAGGACCCCTGTGGATTTTACCTGTCCTTGTGGCAGAGGATGGGAGAATGAATTTAGCCAGTACAGCTTAGTGGTGCCTGGTAGGTGGCGATTAACAGCAGTGTTGGATTTGTCATGTGCTGGGGACTAGGTGCCTCAGTTGCTTCTGGAATTGCCTCCCATTTATTTTAGTGTGGTTCTTCTGCCACACTTATTTTCTGTCACTTGTTCCATAGAGTTACCCTCCAAAAAGGTGAATGAATTTAGCCAGTACAGCTTAGTGGTGCCTGGTAGGTGGCGATTAACAGCAGTGTTGGATTTGTCATGTGCTGGGGACTAGGTGCCTCAGTTGCTTCTGGAATTGCCTTCCATTTATTTTAGTGTGGTTCTTCTGCCACACTTATTTTCTGTCACTTGTTCCATAGAGTTACCCTCCAAAAAGGTATTCTGAGGTGCTTTTTGCGGCAGTTTTCATACTAAGTTTTCATATTAATGGTATATTTCTCTTTATCTGGCTTTCTCATCTGCCCAGACAGCAAACACATTGTGGGACAGTGTGGTGTTTGCTGCCTGCTCTGAGGGTCAGGACTTATCCTGATAAATAGCTACATGTTGGTGTAGTAAATATATTAGCAACAGCCTCCTTGGGGCTGAGGAAGGTTTCTAACAGATGTTAACTGCTCTGCCCCAAAGCAAGAGAATAGTCTGTTTTCAGGAGGCCTTTGTCGAGCTTACTCTTAGCAGCCAAATCTCTTCTGGTAATCCATCACAGTACTACTCTTCTTAGTTTTACAAGGATTTTGGTGGTCTTTAACGAAAAATCTTCTATGCTACAATTCATAGGATCATAGAATGGTTAGGGTTGGAAAGGACCTTTAGATCATCTAGTTCTAACCCCCCTGCCATGGGCAGGGACACCTCACCCTAAAACATCTCACCCAAGGCTTCGTCCAACCTGGTCTTGAACACTGACAGGGATGGAGCATTCACAGCCTCTCTTGGCAACCTATTCCAGTGCCTCACCACCCTAACAGGAAAAATTTCCTCCTTATATCCAATCTAAACTTCCCCTGTTTAAGTTTTAACCCGTTACCCCTTGCCCTGTCACTACAGTCCCTAATGAAGAGTCCCTCCCCAGCATCCTTATAGGCCCCCTTCAGATACTGGAAGGCTGCTAAGAAGTCTCCATGCAGCCTTCTCCAGGCTGAACAGCCCCAATTTCCTCAGCCTGTCTTCATACAGGAGGTGCTCCAGTCCCCTGATCATCCTTGTGGCCCTTCTCTGGACTTGTTCCAACAGTTCCCATGTCCTTTATATGCTGAGGACACAAGAACTGTACACAATACTCCAGGTGAGGTCTTGCAAGAGCAGAGTAGAGGGGCAGGATCACCTCCTTCGACCTGCTGGTCACGCTCCTTTTGATATGGCTGGCTCCAGGATACGGTTGGCTTTCTGGGCTGCAAGCGCACAGTGAAGCCAGCCCATGTTCAGTTTCTCATCGACCAGCACCCCTAAATCCTTCTCCGCAGGGCTGCTCTGAATCTCTTCCCTGCCCAGCCTGTAGCTGTGCCTGGGATTGCTCTGACCCAGGTGTAGGACCTTGCACTTGTCATGGTTAAACTTCATGAGGTTGGCATCAGCCCACCTCACAAGCGTGTCAAGGTCCCTCTGGATGGCATTCCTTCCCTCCAGCGTATCAACCGAACCACACAGCTTGGTGTCATCGGCAAACTTGCCTGTTACGCCTGTTATGTCCTGTCATGCTCACTGTGGCCACAGGGAGCAGATTATTTCTGTCATCCTCTCTGCAGCAACCATTTATGTATTTGAAGGCTGTTATCACATGTCCCTTCCAGCCATCTTCTCTTTAGACCAGACAACCCTCGTTTCATTTCACCTAGGTTTTCATTTATGCCCTTAGGACTCTGATCACTTCTCTTGTTCTCCTCTAGATTCTGCTCAGCTCCCCTCTGTATTTTCTCAGGTGCTTACACAGCTGACATCATGCTCCAGATCAGGCTGGGGTGAAATCCAGAGTGAAGAGAAAGGCAAAGACATCAGCAGTTAGAGCACAGTGGAGGGGATAGGGATGAGGCTGACAGTCTGGATATTCTGGAGTTAAGCATAACTTTCCATGTGTCAATGTTGCTCTCTTGACTGTGGATCAACTTGCCAAAGTTGTGTTGGTAACTAGTACCTGCGGTGGGGCTGATTCGGACAAAGGCCAAACACCTGTGGGCTTCATATATCTGATTAACAGGAGACCTGCAGAGCGAAGAGTGAGCTTCACTTTCATCTACACTTCTACAAACTGTTCTGGATTTAACTTCCTTTAACTGTCAACATGCCTTTTTGCCTACCCGGAGCAGCTTTAATCTGTTGTAATGAGAAACACTCCTACTCCCCCCCTTATGATCCACTTAAATACATCTGTATTTTGGTTGCAGGGTGTTCTTGTCTTTCATTTGTTTTCTGCCCTGCATATTCTTGCCTGAGGCTCTGGATTGCCAGTGTTATACAAATTGCTGCTGTTAGGTAAAAATAAGTGCATTTGCAGATATGTTAAAGGAATCGTTACCAGCGCATGCTGATTAGATAGAATGGGTAATGCTTTTGTAGTCTTGACAAACTGAAGGAGTGGGGGGGGGAAAGTAAGGTGTGGGAGACAGATCCAGGTGGGGAGTGAAGAGGTAAGAATTAAAGGCACTTTTCTTATCTTGCGAGAAAAGAGGCTGGTGCTTGCAAGAGGGACTCCCAAGTGCTTGGAAAATGTAAGTACTGTTTCAAAATGTTACAGCTGGGGCAGTCTAAAGAGCAACTGCTGCTGAAAAGTGTTCCTGCTCTCTTTTATTCTTCACCAATGCCAAATTTGGCATTTGCATGACCCCAGAATGAAACAGGAATTAAATTGGCAAGAAATTCATCAAGAAAAAGAATACTTTCTGTTGGCTTAGCTACCCAGCATAATGGTATGGGACCAAGCAAACACCAGAAGTGCTGTGTGGTGGGTGATAAGACCACAGGAAATGTGGAAAATGCTTCCCATTGAGTTGACTTGGATGTGGTCTGAAGCTGTGGTTGAAGACCTCACATGACAGATGCAGCTCTGTCCAGCAGCACTTTATGAAGTGCCAAACAAGAACGTTCCTGTGAGTGGTTAAAATGATTAATATGCAATTGGTCCCTCAGGCTGGGGATGGGAAATAAACCTTTCAGACAGTCATGCAACTCCACTAGCTTTGTAATTAGGTTACTGCCTGAGGGGTGGTGGACATGATCAGGTAATGAATGTGCAGGTCACTGCTGCTCAGAGTGTTCCAGCAATTGCCAAGATCCAGAGATGGGACTGGGCTGCTTCTGAAGTGCTGAAACAAGAACTGATAGCAACAATCTACTTAGGACCTGAGGACATCATGAAGTGTGCTCCTATTCAAGTGATATTAACTACTTCTGAGAGCAGTGGACAGTTGTCATTATTAATGACCATGTCTTAATTTAAGCAGGGCCATCCTGTAATATAAGACATATGGAAAAAGACCAGATATGTCTGACACATGAATTAATGCTCTCTCTGTTATTAAACCAAGAATTCCATCCTTTTGTGTAACAGTGAGCATGCCATCAGCACTTAAATAGGTACATAGTCAGTCTTCTCTTGACTTTTTTTTTAAGGGTATCCAAAGCTGCCTTAGGCACGTTTTGATTAGAAAGGGAAGAAATAAAGACAGTGCTTCTGAAGGCTTAAAAAGAGATTTAAAAGATGTTTTTTTTACCATTATTGGCTTTTATTTTTCCAGGGTATTCAAATCCCAGAGTCTGCTGCAAAAACTCCTCAGCAAGTCTTGTAGCTTCACGTTACGGAGGTGATCAAAGTAGAGGTAGGAGTTTGGAGCAGTGCCCTACCTCTGAGATGACCTCAGCTTCCAAGGCCATGGCGCTTTGGAGCTGCAGTGCTAAGGGGCAGTGCCATGTTCTGTAGAAAATGGAGATCAGCAGCTCAAAGTTCTGCTTTGCTTTGGTTACTCAGGGCAGGATGTCAGAGCTGAGTGATGAAGCTAGTGAGTCGGAGCTGCTGAGCCGCAGTCTTTCCATGTGGCATGGGGTTGGCCAAATGATCTGTTGGGAAGAACTGGATGTCCCCCTGGACTTGCACACAGCATCCTCTGTCGGCCAGTGTGAAGTGGTGCAGGAGTGTATTCAGCGGTAAGGAGGGGCTGGGGGGGGCACAGGTCTGTGGTTACTTGCTGCCAGTTATGGTTTTTCACTGGCTGCATGCAGGTTGGTCTAATATTGCAACAGGGGCATATCACTGGAGCTCCCAAAGGGTTCTTAGGCACAAAATTTCAAGGGGCAAATCTGCTGATAAAAATTATCTCTTTAGTGATTTGTTGGGAGTTGTGCTACAGCTGAGAGGGCTAATATTTTTTCCAGCCTTCTTTCAATACAATGATGGTAGCAAGAGACCCCAGAAGCCTACTGTGATTTACAGCTCTAGGACAGTCATTCACCTGATTTTTTTCTGTTATTTAGTGGAGATCTGGATCTGAATAAAAGGAATTGTGGTGGTTGGACTCCACTGATGTATGCCTCCTATATTGGCCATGACAACATTGTGCACCTGCTGCTGGAAGCAGGAGTGAATGTGAACATCCCAACACCAGAAGGGCAGACACCGCTTATGCTTGCCTCCAGCTGTGGAAATGAAAGTGTTGCTTACTTTCTTCTACAGGTGTGTATGCCATATTAAATAGCTAAGGCCACAGTAAACAGTTTAAATGCACAGGGTAGGATTCTCCACCAGTTGCAACCAAAATGTGCAATTTGTGTTCTTTTGCAAGTTCAGCTTCCTGACAAGGTTTAAACTCTCTTGTTGTCCCAGCACAGAGGGACAGTGTCTAAAAGACCTAGCAGAGTGGTGCAGTAAAGAACATTCTCTGTTTTCTTGAAGCAAGGTGCAGAGCTGGAGATGAAGGATATACATGGCTGGACTGCTTTATTTCACTGTACCAGCGCTGGACATCAGCAGATGGTCAAGTTCTTACTGGACAATGGGGCAAATGCCAACTGCAAGTAAGGAGGAATCTGTCATGTAATTTCTCAACAGATGTCAGGTATGACAGCAGCAGTTGGCCTATGGAACACACGTGGACATGGGCAGAGAAGACACTTATTTTTGTCTTTCCTCCTATACCTCAGGAAGCATGGCATACAAGGAGAGGTGACCTGCAAACAAGCAGTGAAGTCGTCGTTACTGTTTATTTACCTAAGATAAAGAGAAATTAAATTTACTGCTTGTTTAATTATGGGCTAAACTGAAAGCAAGCAGGTGCAGTGCCTTCTGAATTCAAGTGCACTTTACAAGTCTTTCTACTGAGTTTTCTGTGTACTTGGAGCTCAGTTTGTTTTTCTGAAGTGTGCAGTCCATTTCCATGCCATGGGAGCTGCCTTACATTAATGTGTATTGGATTGCCTGAGGTCAGCAGGAGGCTCTTGCTTTGTTAGCTCTTGCAAAACTGATTTCACTACTGAAAGGCAGATCTGCAACTGGAACAGTAATCTATTGCTGTGCTGCCAAAAGAGTAACACTTAGTGAATCTCCCCTGGGAGTTTTGCTAAGGTAGACCAGTGTGCAGATGAGCAGTCAATACAAGGTAGCATTTGTGATCAGCTGAGGGTAGAGGCTGGAGACATGCTATTAGGATATGGCAAAGGCTGCAACATATTTCAGCTTTGATTGTTGTAGTTCATGTGTTCATGTTTGGTGTTTCTCTAGGGAGCCAGTGTATGGATATACACCTCTGATGGAAGCAGCTGCTTCTGGCCATGAGATAATTGTTCAGTACCTTCTCAATCATGTAAGTCTCCAGGCTGTCCTCTGGAAAGCTGAAAGTCTGTGGTTCCAGCCCTCAGAGGAAGACACCAGACTTCTTAGTGTTATGTTTGATCCTTGATGACAGTCACCTCTCAAGTCCCAGGCTTACTGAACTGTTCTCAAAGTATTTGCTTTCTGAAGACTAGTACTCTGATCTTACGCTTGCCTTGTGTGAAAAGAAGTGATCCAGATTCAACTGAATAATGACTGATTTGGAAAACAGCTGAAGTAGTATTCTCCTTATGGTCTTTGTAGGCTTGCATGCTCAGGCTAGTGGGAATCTGCTGCCTCCAAAAGCTTATGAGCATGTGTGTCTCATTGTTAAACAACTTGGTTTTGATGTTCTTTGATGTGATCCAGCTTACTTCCAGAAGGAGGCAGCAAGGCAAAACATTTTTCAGATAAAACAAGCTAGCTCCCTGCAGCAATGCTGGGTGTATACAGCAATACTGGTATCTGCAAAGGCAGCAAGGTATTAGTGAAGCATGAACTGCCTGTCAAAAATGAGCCTGTTTCTGATGGAAGAGCTAAGACAATCCTTTAGCTTCTTGCTTCTTTTGTATGTAGTGCTGTCTGTGTTTTAAACATGTATTTTTTTTTTTTTTTGTACAGGGAGTGAAGACAGATGTAAGAGATAACACTGGAGCCACAGCACGAACACTGGCCATGAAGTATGGACATACAAAGATTGTGGGGTTGATAGATTTGCACGCAGCCCCAGTGCCCAAGGTCTTCTGTAGGGGTCCAGGTAAGAGAGATGTGCTTTAGCTTGCCCATTGTAAGATAGGCCCTGAAAAGAGGTGTTTGATGTTTTGAAAGCATGATGCTGTATGTAGTAATAGGTGATCTATCCTGGAAATTCCAGCATTTCTGGGGATGGAAGAGGCATGGATCCAACAATTTTTTTGTCTGCTAGCCCTTTTCTGACCTAGATAAACTGTTTAACCCTTCCTCTTCAAAGTTTCTTTTATTTCCACTGCATTTATAGGACCAGTAGAAATAAACTGGGTAAGTTATAACTGTATTGCTAACAATTTGTGTTTGAACTATAGGAAAATATGAAGAGCTGAGTTCCTCAGATGAATCGTGCTCTGCTCCCCAGAGACAGAGACCTGTTCGTCGGACCAAGGGTCCCAGCATCCATGATGGGCCCCAGGCTTTGGCTAAGATAACAGCAGTAGGAATTGGGGGAAAGAAGCAGTCTCACTATGGTAAGGATAGTTAGAAGCTGAAGTGAAAGTCCTTTGAGGTCTCAAATGCTTTGCAGCTACTTCTGTGCCAGCAATTTTCTCTTTATTTGGGATTCATGTGTGGCTTATACAGGAACAAAGATAGCAAACACCATCTTAAAGGCTATCCAATCTGTGTTTTCAAAAGAAAACCTCTTGAACTCTTTTATGTTGGGGCTGATTATTGATGGGTGGAACACTTATATGGAACAAACACTGCTCTTACCTCAATTACTGTTCCCCTGACTCTTGAGAGCAGTTCAGCTTCCCTTTCTGAGGTAGGATTGGAAGTTTGAGAACCCTTCTGAAACTGATGACAGAGGAAGTGGTCACACAGGCCAAGAAATCATAGATGATGAAAGTGAACTCACAGCTCCTCGATCTGTCGGTTTTGTCTTCCCTGATGCATGAAGTGCTGCTAAAAATGAGATTACAAACCCTTTGCAATAGGCCAAGAGAAATATGATCCCAATTCAGACAGCAGTCCCTGGATAGAGTGGTATGAGTTTTCTTGTGCATGTGTCATAGCAGTAGGTATTTCTCAGGCTGATTACCTAGTTGTCTAGAATAACTTAAGAATGTGGACTTAAAAGTGTGTTAAAAATTCAGTTCATTCTGCTAAAACAGATAAATATTATCCTGTGGGAAGTGGCTGTATTGAAATGATACTGTCAGCCTCTTAAATAAGTGGGATGCTAGGGGCTGGTTTCACAGGGTGTGCTTGGCTGGGGATGTGATGTATCTGGCAGCTTGCTTTTTTAAGCAGATGTTTTTCCCTTTGACAATTTGGTATGAAGAGGAGAGGAAATGCTGAAAGCTGCTGCTTTAGGTGCATCTCTGCTATGAGGCTGTTTCCTCTTGACTTATGTTCAATGCAGCCATCCAAATCTGGTACAGCAGATGTGTGTCTGTGGGAAGGAGGCTGGTGGACTCTGCTTTTTAGAATGAAAACTGCCAGCTGAGAAGACAGTATCTTCTTTTGATTAATTTAAAATCCCTGAGTGGTTGTTTTTCCTGCAGGAGCATCCCTGATAACTTGCATCCTAATCTTTGTTGTTCTTTCCTCTTGCACACAGAGCAGGTCCCTCCTCAGGGCTATGTCACCTTCAATGATGATGGCAGCTGTGAAGCAGAGAATATCCGGAACAGGGATGTTACCTCTCCAATTAATGAGCAGGATGTGGAGAGCAGCAGCAGCAGGGGTAAGTCACTTCCTGGAAATAGTTTGGCTTGCAGATAGATGTAAGACCAAGCCCTTGGTTTGCATGTTCCTTTCCCAATAAGATATTGAGGGTTGGAGTATCTTTCCTGAGGAAAGGTTGAGACAGCTGTGTTGAGTTAGCCTACAGAAGAGAGAGCTCAGTGGGGATCTCATCAATTTGTACAAATAATCTGAAGACAGGGTGTAAAGGAGATGGAGCAAAGTTGTTTTCAGTGATGTCCACTGGCAGGACAAGAGGGAACAGGCACAAACCAAAAGACAGGAGTCTCCCTCTGAACATAAGGAAATGTTTGTTTTTACTGTGAGGGTTACTGCACGCTGAATCAGGGTGTCAGAGAGGTGGTGGAGTCTCCATCTTTGCAGATGCTCCTGACATGGTACTGGGCAGCCTGCTGTAGGTGGTCCTGCTTGAGCAGGGGTTTGAAGAAAATGATCTCCAGAGGTGCCTTCCAACCTCATCATTCTCTGAAGCAGCACAAAGGAAGGATCTAGACAGTTCCTGAATTAATAGAGGATAAATGTGGCTTTGTAGTGGATCTAGGCTCAAGGAAAGGCCTTTCCTGAGCTTTACTAATGGGAACATAGGCTGGGTAGTAATAAATCACTTTTCCCTCTGTTGTGGTTTAACCCATTAGGCAGCTAAACCCCACACAGCTTTTCACTCACTTTCCCCTGGTGGGATGGGGGAGAGAATTGGGGGAAAAAGGTAAAACCTGTGGGTTAAGATAAAGACAGTTTAGGAGGATGGAAAACAAGTAAAAAAGGTAATAATGGTAAAAGAATATACAAAATAAGTGGTGCACAGTGCAGTTATTCACCACCTGCTGGTGGATGTCCAGCAGGCTGCCTCCCACTAGCCAACTTCCCCCAGTTTTAGTGTTCAGCACAACACCATAGGCATGGGATGTCCCTTGGGCAGTTGGGGTCAGCCGTCCTGGCTGTGTTCCATCCCAGCTCCTCCTGCTCCCCCAGCCTCCTCACTGGTGGGGCAGCATGAGAAGCTGGAAAGTCCTTGATTTAGTGTAAGCCCTGCTCAGCAGCAGTTAAACCATCAGTGTGTTATCAACATTCTCATCCTAAATCCAAAACACAGGACTGTACCAGCTACTAGAAAGAAAAATAAGTCTGTCCCAGTTGAAATCAGGATACCACCTCATAGCCAAGAGCCTCACAGAGACGCACACTCAGCCTTCCTGTTCTCTGTGGTAGTAAACAGACTTGGAGAAAGATTAATGTCTGGGATCAGACATGAGATATTTCTGTCTCAAAATTGTCTTGTGTCATGAGTATTGGATATAAAGCCTTGTTCAGGGGCTTCTTCCTTTACACCTCCACCAGGTTTTGCTGGTAATTGTGTAGCAAAACCAGCACTGAGCATAAGGGAGTTGAACCTGATTTTTTTTTTTTTTTTTTTTTCCCATTCCTTTCCAGAGGATAATGTTTTCCTTGTCAACAACTTAGCAGCCATCAGGAGCAGCAGCAGCAGCAGTGAATGCCTGACCAAAGCCCTGGGAGTCAGCAGTGAAGGCTCATTGGAAAGCAATGAGGTGGGATTTTCAGTTTTCCTGTTTCTGCCTTCAGCCTGGCCAGTGCTGTCACCCTTCCACAGCCTGCTATGATTCTGTCTCTACAGGAGGCTTCAGTACCAGGCTGGGTGAGGAAGGGTGGTATTACAGGGGTAAGAGAACCAGCTTCTATATTGGAAGATTATGGCTTGCCTTGTTTGATCTCCAGCTAGTAGTCAACTCTTGGAGTACATTCATTCTAGAGTAGGCTGTTGATGGCTAGACAGTAATTAAGTCCTCTCCAGCTTCTAAAGAGAACTTACCTCTTTGCAGATGTCTGGCTAGATGGTGGTCAAGAAAGGAAGTGACTATACAGCTAGGGCAGTCCTTGAGCTTGGTGAGACAGTAGGTAGTATAGTAAGATTTAGGGAAGTGCAGCAGTGTTGGAATTTCTGAAGTACAGAAGAAAAGGAAAGAAGTTGGAGATTACTCTGTGGTTCTTGTCGCAGCTCACATGGTTCAAGACAATAGCTCTGATGCTAATGTACAAAAGGGTGTTAGCTGAGCATCAGCAGAAGTCTCCTGTATCTTGAGGAGCTTCTCACAGGTAGAATCTTAGTGCATTGTATTAATTCAGGGAGGACTCAGTGTTGCTCTCTGTTTTGGCTTTCTCTGGCATGTTGCTTCCTAAGGTGGGATTGCAAGAGCCTGATAGCATTCCATGGTGCCAAGCTGCCTCTTGGGAGTGACTTGACTCAGCCCTTCCTAATGAGGGCTTTGCTAGTCTTTGCTTGTGTTTGTGGATGGCTGTCTGGGTTTAGAGGCTGGGACCTGGAGGAGTCTGCATTTGTTAACTGTAGTGATCCTGACATCTTTGGATGATCATCCTCGACCCTTACAGTTTGTGGGTTTTTTCTTTCTTGCAGGACTCTGACCATGCAAACAGTCCCCCTAGTCGGAAACAAGCCAAGAGCTTTAAGATCAAGAACCGCTACAGCAACAGTGATAGCCAGTGGACCCACTGCCCAGGGAAAGCTGGGAGCTCTAGTCAGCACCTACTCCTTCCTGAGCCCCCTTCCTACACAGGGCCCCAGGTAACTGCACACAGAGAGCCATCTGCAGTGATGCAGTGTTAGTGTATCAAGCACAGGAAGTTTTGCCACGGTTGCCTAAGCCACTTTCTTGGATAAAAGGGAGGTTGTCACCAAAACACCTTTGACTCCAAACCTCTGCCCAAACTTAAATGCTTGTTAAATAGCAATTTCTTGTGCAAGAACTATTTGCTTAGGTGTTGCTGTTGCTTAGTGAGGTATTTCAGAACGTTCATGCTTGTGGGTGTGCTACCAAACATAGCTGGCATGTGGGCTAAGGTAGATGTTGCTGTCTTCTCTGCATTTGTTACAAGAGGCAATGGCCGCAGCAAGCAGGTCGGTCCTTTTGTGTTATGTGACTGTGGAGAAGGGCAGTTAACCAGGGGAAATCATGGTTGCTGCTAGAAAAGCATAGCAACGACATGAGGAAGCAGATCTTTGTGATTAAGAGGAATGGTTAGGTGTTTGTTGGTGAGGGTATAACTAAGTTTGTTTGGATGTGCTGCAGGACCTGGCAACGTTCCTTGAACAGATCGGGTGCCTGAAGTATCTGCAAGTGTTTGAGGAGCAAGATGTTGACCTTCGGATCTTCCTGACACTCACAGAGAGTGACCTCAAAGAAATAGGCATCACGTGAGTGCCTGTAATGTAGTTCTCATCTTTCACCTTACAAACCCTGCACACAACCTGGTCAGGAAGGTTTAGCTAGTGAGTGATTTTTCTGTTCTGGCTGTCTCCCATGCAATTTTGTAAATCCCCTAGCTCTTGGCTGTAACAGGCTCCTGGTTTTGGAGGAGCCAGGAGACTGCAGAGGTCTTCATGGCATCCATGGGCCTGGGAACTGCTGGCTCAGTGTTTGGTCCCTGACAGTTTGCCATTCTGCCCGCAGTCTGTTTGGCCCAAAAAGGAAGATGACTTCTGCCATTGCGCGGTGGCACAGCAATGCTCGGCCGCCCAGTGATGCCCTGGAGCTGGCCTACGCGGACCGGCTGGAGGCAGAGATGCAGGAACTGGCCATTCAGCTGCACAAGGTAAGAAGTCTGCCATGAGCTGCTCAATGATTAACACACTGCAGTGATTGGGAGCCTATCTTTCTTCTCGTGCCTTGAATGGCTCAGGGGAAAGGAAAAGGCATAGCTTTTGGTGGACACAGTGTTAAGTCAGGTAACACCGTAAGTGCTTATCCACTCCTCATCCTCTGGATTGTATGCTTGTGAAGCCTTTATGTCTCCATTTCCCATCCACCTGAGAACTAAAAAGGCAAGTGGGAGGAATTGAATACCTACTCTTCTTCTGTAGTGTCATTTTTATGGTGAATTTGTGCAGCTATTAGTAAACAGACTTCTGTTGATTAGGGGAAATTGGGCCTACTGAGTATCTTTGCTAATGGAGAGGAAGGGGGGAATTATAACTGTGAGGCTGGTCTTGGTGTGTGTGGGAAACTGTGTTTAAAAGGCTGAGAGCGTTTGAGTGGTTCAGCATGGAGAAGACTCTGGGGGGATCATACTGTGGCCCTTCAGTACTTAAAATGGGCTTATAAGAAAGACGGGGAGAGACTTTTTAGCAGGCTCTGTTGCGACAGGATGAGGGGTGAAGGCTTTAAACTAAAAGAGGGAGGTTCAGGCTGGATGTGAGAAATAAGTTTTTTACAATGAGGGTGGTAAAACCCTGGCACAAGTTGCCCAGAGAAGTGGTGGATGCCCCATCCCTGGAGACATTCAAGGCCAGGCTGGATGTGGTTCTGGGCAAGGTGATCTAGTTGATGTCCCTGCTCATTACAGGGTGGGTGGACTAGATAAGCTTTCAAGGTCCCAGCCTAACCCTGCTCTGCTCTGCTGCAGAGGTGTGAAGAGGTGGAGGTGATGAAGGGCCAGGTGTGCCAGGAACAGAAGCTGCGTGCAGTGGCTGAGAGCTGTTTGATGGAGCGGGATGAGACCTGGAATGCCATCCAGTGCCAGCTCAGAGAGGCTCAGGCCATCACCAAGGATGCTGGAGTTCTGCTGAATCAAATCAAGTAAGTTATTCCCAGGAAGTGGCGCTGAGGCTACTGGGAAATGGGATTTAAGCAATCATGGTGGCAGTCTTGCAGGTGATGCTCAGGGTAAGGCAGAAATGCTCACCAGGTGTCTGAACCCATTTTGTATCCTGCCTGACTTACTCTAGTGGGAAACCCCAGGCACATGAGCAGATGCGAAGCCTTAATCAGGTGCATGAGCTATAAATGGCCCAACTTTCCAGGGATGGTGTGTGCTCTTGTTTCAACTAAAACCAAAAGCCCAAGTGTTTTGTTTGTGCTTACATGAGAAGATTTGCAATGCCTTACCCTGGCTAGCGAGGAACACTTTTCTTAAAACTCCGACAGCTAACAGAAGAGCCTGTCCTGCTCAGTCACACCACTGCGTTTAAGTTCTGTCTTCCCCCACCTCCTAATATACCTTTTGTTGCCTATGTGGTGCTTTCCTCCCTGTCCCACTTGGACCCGTGCCATGGTCCTGCTTGTCCATTGGTAGAACAGAGATGTCCTTGAAGGCAGCAGTAATCCTACAGCTTGTAGACCTTAGCCCAACAGGGTTGCTCACTACCAAACCAAGGTGAACTGGGATTGGCTTCCAGGACAGCAGCACAATATCCCAGGCTGTAAGGGGCAGAGCACTTGACTTTTCCCCCCAATTGAGGAGCTGAGGCTGCCTGGTAGAAGGGCCTTGCCATGCTCTGGGGATACACTGTTTGAATTAGTGGCATGCTGATGATAGCCAGAGAAATTTGTATGCTTCTCTTGCTTTAACCTGATGCCTGTCCTGAGGTAGCTTCATTTGCCCATTAGAAAACTTGGATCAGGCTTGATTCTCATATAAATCAGGTGCAGCCCCTGGCTTGGGCTTTCTCCTGCTCATCCCGCCCCTTCCTTC
This sequence comes from Pezoporus wallicus, assembly GCF_028554395.1. Classification (NCBI taxonomy): domain Eukaryota; kingdom Metazoa; phylum Chordata; class Aves; order Psittaciformes; family Psittacidae; genus Pezoporus; species Pezoporus wallicus. The sequence continues at coordinate 1,693,613 of NW_026637828.1, read as the reverse complement.
TCTTCTCCCCCCGCAGCTCCTCTGTGGACAGGGGCAGAGATTGCTGTGGAGATGGGGCACAGTGGAGAGCGCCCTGAGCTTTGTCTGGGGCACGTCTTCCTCTTCCTGGGAAGGAACAAGGAGCAGTTTGTAACCCAGGGCGTTAGATGTGGTCTCTCGGCACCCCAAGCAGGTACTTGCAGGATGTAGGAGTGCACAGACTGGCATGTTGTTCCAGGAAGTGTCCTTGTGCACTTGTGATGGGCTTTTGTCTTGTTTGGCAGATGCTGTCAAGCAGAGCTGTCCTCCCGGCTAACCCAGGAGCAGGCAGTGGGCAGAGTGCTGGACACAGAGGTGCAGCTGGGAACTGGTGAAAGCAGGCAGCCTGGTGAGGAAGACCTTATCAACTACAGCACTGGGTGCAGAGGGCGGGTGGGCAGGAGGAGACCCCAGAGCAAGCCATGTGCTAGAAAGATGAAGTTAGAAGTGATTTTGGAAACAGATGAACAGCCAAACCTTTAAATTGAATGTAAAAATTCTTGCTTCGGGAAAGGATTTAAAGCGCTTGGGGCATTTGGATTTTAACTGCAGCAGAGTTTCTCAGCAGCTTTTGATTCTTAGCAAGTAGGAAGTCTGGAGCTCTGGCAGGTGTTTGTGGCTAAAAGTGCAAAGCTGTAGCACGGGCACCCAGTGGCAGCCCTGCTCCAGGGGCCTCTGGCTTCCCCTTCCTGCGTGGCAGTGTGTGGGCACCTTCGGTGCGTTGCTGCGCTATGGACTAGAGCAAGGTCTGAATCTGGAGCCATGGCTGGTTCCCTGACCTGATCTGGGGTTTGTGGAGAAACTGCTGCATGTGGTTGGGCCCACCAGCTGCTCATCATGAGGGGTTAGCAAATAATCCTGCTGCCCATTACATGCTTCTAGAGATGTGCTCCTGGCTGTGTGTGTTTTTAAAAGTGAGTCAAGTAGAGATTCTCTTGATTTCTGTCCACCACGATTAATCTCTTTGAGAGTCTGGTAATATATGATCCAGACAGTATAAAAAAGTTAAGTGGTAGAATTGTTAGGAACCCCCCTCAGTTTGTTACAGGCAGTTCTAGCTCTCCTCCCCTATGACTGACTCAGAACCCCTGACTGGAACCACTTTGGGTGTGGGTGTTTTGCAGCATCCACACCAAACCCTTGTCTCTGCTCTTGTCACAGCATGCAGGTTGATTAAATGTGTGGTTCCTCTTTCTTGCAGTGCTGGAAGGATGGCCACCTTCCCTGAAGTCTCTGAGCTTGCCTGAGCTGTCAGCTGTCCTAGAGGAGTGTGTGGGAGAAATGGGTAAGGTCAGGGAGGAATACAGGCACAAGAAGTGACTGTTGTGCTGAAAGGGGGGCATGGCTGGACAGGTTTTTCATGCTTTGACAGTGGTAGTTTGGGGGGACCTAACAGTCCCCTCTCACTGAGGGAAGTCTCCAGGTTCTAAAGTTGGTGCTGGCATTTCCCTGCACTTGATCTCACTGCAGATCTTGGGCTCTGCCTCATCCTCTACTGAGAAGGAAGGTATACGTGGCCCCTGCATCTCTCCTGCTCTGTGGTCAGAGCTGCTTGTGAAGTGTTTCCCAAAGCCTGTGCCATGTTCTCTGACGGGAACTTGTCCTAGCAACAGGCAGTCATAGAGTAAAGACGCTCCTGGTTTTGAAACACTGGAAGCTGCAAGGGAAAAGGGAGCCTGGAGGCAGAATAACAGTGGCTGAATGCAAACTGCAACCTGCCCTTTGCTGCTTGCTGGCCCACTGCTAACACTGATTTTTATTTTTATTTTCCTTTTGTTTGGTCCTCAGGAAAAGCTCTGCAGACTGTGACTGAAAACCTCCAAAGGCTCCAACCCCCAGAGCAGAGTGGGCAAAGCTGGCTCAATCCGTAATAAAGCAGGAGGGTGAGTGGGAGCTAAGGACAGCCAGAGGGCTGTGGCATTGAGGGGAGACATCATTCCTTGCAGCGAGTAACAGCCATCTGCTGAGTGTGCCCAGTGCTCACTCAAAGCCTGCACATTGAGGCTGCGCTTTAACTGACCCTTATGTGCTCTCTGATTGGTTTTCCCTTTGGAAAAGCCTTTACCCCCCCTTGTCTCTGTCCCACTGAAAATGTGTCTGTCCTCTTTGTGGCTGTAGGAATACTGACGTCGGGTGACTGTTCCACCCGGAAGCTGAGTGTGCCTGGGAGAGTGAGCGCAAGGACCGTGCTGGCAGCACTGCAGCTCTCCTGGGAGGGCCAAAGCAGCTGGTGGATGCGTGGAAGAAGGTCGCAGCTGCAAGAGAACATGCCTGGGAGGAGGAGCGTCAGCAGGAGACAACAACCCAGCAGCTCTTTGGACCTGACTGTTGTCTGCATTCCCAGGATCATGGTTGCTCATACCAAAAGGTTAAGTTATGAGGAGAAGCACTGAGTCCAGAAGTTTTATCTGCCTTAAGCTTCCTGCAGTCCTTATCATTCAGGACTGTGTAGTGGCAGAAAGCTGAGAGTTACCCACAGCAATCTAATTAACTATCCTTTTCTGCATCCCATGCTCCCCAGGGCCTCTGACACTTGCTGTGCCTCCTTTTATGCCATGTGGATTGGCACAGATAATGCATCATGGCACAGGCCCAGAAAGTGTATTTAAGGCAATAAGGAAGGCAGGTTTGTTGGAGGTGGGTGAAGTGAGCAGTCTGCAAACCTCAAGCAGCAGGCTGTAGCTGGAATATCTGTTCCACTGCCATCCCAGCTGCGTACTTCAAAACCTCTCTATCCAACCAGCTCACCCTGGTTCGGTTCAGATTCTGGCCCTCCTTGGGTTGTTTGTGATCATGTTATTCAGTCCCAAGGAACTCATTTTTGTGGTAAGTGCTTTATGGCAGAGATTCTGCCTGTCTGGTTTGTCAGTGCCAAGATCCCAACACTGACAGTGGTTTCAAGGCAGATGTTCCCCTGAAAGTACATGAGAGAGAACAGAGTTTGAGACTGCTCAGTCTCCTGCTCCTCTGGCAAGCAGCAGAGTGCCAGAGCAGGCAGGATGGGAACTAAGGGATAGATATATCCCACATGGGAGATGAGCAAAAGAAATCATCCCAGGTGCAGTGGTGGTGCAAAGCTTTGTTCCCCAACCACTGCCTGTGTTTGGTTTCCAGGCTTTAGTTTTTGGAAATAGCTCTGCCAAGGCATTCTTGTACTGCTGTGGGTGATCTCAGGACAGGAAAACTTCACCCTGAAGAGCTAGTTTTGGTGAGGTAGAGCCAGTTCTGCTAAGGCAGCATCTTTGAAGGCTGCTCAGAGCATTGAGGCTGTACTGGGAAAGGTATCTTGGGCTTTATCCTCTGTTCCCCCTTGCTGGAGGAATGGTGGAGAGTGCCAAGGCACTTACTGCCCTCTCCCTGAATCTTGGTGCTCTGTCTGGCTGCACTAGCACATGGTTGTCAGTGCTGTGTCCCTTAGAAGCCCAGATTTGAATTTAAGGCAAGATGTCTATGTGGAAAGTGGAAAAGTTTTCATGGAAGCAAAAGAAATTTCAACCCAAACCCCACAAATCCAAGTGGATAGGTCTGGGAGCATCTGGAGAGTAGGGGAAGCCCTGGCTCAGCAATGCATTCAGAGCTGATTGGAAAAGAGGGTGGCTGGAAGGAGAAACTGCACAGACTTGGCTTTGAAAAGGGCAACATAAACATCTCTTTGGGCTGGCTTTGCTTGGTCATAGGGTGGAAGAAAAGGGGTTTGGGAGGGTTAAGGGAATACATCCAATAGATAGTAATGTTTGGGGGCCTGGGAAAAAGGGTGGGTGAGATGCAGCTGTGTATGTGTGAAGGAAAAGGAGAGCCCTACAAAAAGGTGCTGCAGGAGCTCAGCTGTAAAGGCTTAAAGGGGTGTTAGAATAGCCTAAGGGGATTTTATAGAACAGTGGCTCCTTGAGGAGAGGGAGTCCCTTCACTGGGGCACTTCACACAGCATGCAGAGCTGAAGTGAGGGCTGTGGGGGTCCGGTGCTGTCCGAGTGAAATCCTGTTTGCTGACCTGGATGAAATAATAAAATATGGAAACCTGTTTCTGATGTGTGAGGTTGTATAATTCATGAATAGCCTCCCTCATTTCTTTCAGGACAATTGGGAATGCATACTGTGCTTTCCAGCTTCCTTTCCCATGTGGTCATGTGCTGAGGGCTGTAGGGGCTGTCTTATCCAAGGCTTCCCAGCCCTGCCTGGCTCCTGCTGGATGTGATATAGGAATTTATGTGGTCAGGCAGCGCCAGGGCTGTAGAGGAAGAACATGGCTGAGTGATACAGTGGATGCTCCCCTGAGGGCTCTTCTCTTCCTGGCTGGGATCACTGCTTATGCCCTGCTGCGGTCCCAGTTGCATGACGAAAGTTTGTTTCTCTGCACTAACTCAGAAGTAAGTTTAAGCTTTGTTGAGTGGTGTGCTAGTGTTTTCCTCTCACCTTAGGCCCAGCTCTGCTTTGAGACTTGTGAGCTGTTGGTGTGACTGTTCCCCCAACTTCTTGCTCACTAGAACCACATACTGAGGAGGACACCATTCAGCAGCTGTCACAGAGAGCTTTGACTAGGGCAACATTAACATCTCTTTCTGGTCAAAACTAAAGCTCTTGATGTATTTCAACATAAATTGGGTTTCTTAGCAGTGTTGTGTCCTACAGCCAGCCCCCACATGGGCTGGTGTGCCACCGGAGCTTTCCCTCTTGTGCCAAGATTCAAAGTCCTCAGTGTTGAGGGCTGTTACCTGTTTCTTCTCAGCTATCTTGCACAGCATTTCAGCAAGCACCTGCAAGCACAGGGCAGTGGGGGAGGCTGATTGGGTTGAGCCAGCCTCTCTGGGGACCTTTTTAATGCCCTCTCCCTGAGAGGGTGTGTGCCGAAGCACAAATCTGTGCCCTCAGATATATGGCTGCATTTGCGTCTGTGTTCCCCTCCCTCAGAGCTGACAGAAGCAACATGCTCTGCTTGCTGAAAAATAAACATTTATTTACATCTGAAAAGAGTTAATGTGTAAAATTGGCTCAGAGGGGTTACAAGGAGCCAGGAACACCCGTGCATGCCTCAGGCCCAGATGAGCTGGGCACAGACTCTTTCCTTCCTGGGTTCAAGGCCACCTTCCTTGAGATGCTGCATCTGCAGAAGGCTCTGTCCCAGGCTGAGAGCAGAGGCGGCTGGAGATGTCGAGCCCCCTGTATCCATGTATTGAAGAGCAAGAGCTGCTTCCTCCCTCCCAGAGCAGACTTTTCCCAAGGTAAAGCATCGTGCGATACAACAACAGACTCAGCAGCATGTCTGTGCTGCTGCTGAAGGGGCAAGAGCAAGAGGGTCGGGGGATAGCATCTGAGCTGCTCTGCTCCCATGGGAGCAAAGTGCCAGTGCCAGGAAAGGAGCTGTAAGCCAGGTGCATGCAGCACTATTCAAACAACACAGCCTCGATGTTTCACTTGCAAAGGCAGAGGTGTAGGTGCTCCTTGGTGCCCTGGGGTCACTCAGCAAGAGGCAGCAGTTGTGGCTTTGGCACCCTACTAGGAAGCAAACATCCCAAATGCCAGCTGTTGCACATCTGTACTTGGGGACACCACTCTTTTGCCAGCAAAACTGTCCCTGAGCCAAGCGTGGCTCCTACCCGGGCTTCTTGGCTCTCCCTGCTGCAGAGTTGGTGCTGAACTTGGTGCTGGGTCCATCACACTCCCGTGTGATGTTCCTGTTACTGAGGGAGCAGCAGCACTGCCCTTCATGTGCAGAGTGAATGCATTCCAAGTGCTCAAGCACTGCAGGAAGCTACAGGAGTGCAGCTGCTGTGGCTCTGTTTGCTGCAAGGAGTCTTGGGGAATCTGCTGCAGGAGGAGCTCAGAGGAAGGACCCTCGAGGTGCAGATCTGTGCTGCTGGAGAGCTGATGCCATGATCTGTACCGGGTGTGAGCAGCGTGAGAAGGTGCAGCAGAAGCATCTCTCTACAGGGAACTGTGCAGGATAGCTCTGGGATGGATGTCTGGGAGCTCTTGGTGTGCTGAAGAAATGGTCTTTAGGGCAAGGAGAGCAGGAAGGTGGTGTCCTGGATGGGAACAGTGCTGGCACAGCCCCGAGTGCAGCAGGAGGTGCTGGTTCACCAGGCAAGGGGTGTGGATCTTTGTCAGCAGTGCCTGGCTGAGCAGCATCTCCCATTCCCTGCTGCTTGTTCTCTGCTGATGGACAGGCTCCTCTCTAGCAGCCACAATCCCCTTCTAGAGGTGCCCAAGTTGGTGCAGATGGGAAAGGGGCTTCATGAACACATCTGGTGGGTGCCAGTAGAGCTAGCTGATGGTAGGAAGGAGCAGCATTCCCCATGCAGCTCACCAAGTGAGGTGAGGCTCTTCTGAGGGAGCAGCCAAAGGCACCTGCCTCACTTTGGACCACAGAAGGGGAACATCCCCCCAGCAGCTCCAGTGCTCTCAGGTGGGGCACAGCAGAGATACTGGTCCCAGCATAGCCATCCAGGAGTGCTGCCCTCCCGCCGGGTCCCTGCACCCACCACATCCCTCTCCCTGGCTCTGCAGGGCCGGGTGCCACATCACTGGGCACAGCAGAGCGCCGGGTGGTCGAGTTTCCAGAGCTGCCACTTCTTCTTCATCTCTGACTTCACCTGTCACAGACAGGAGTGAGCAGGGGCTTTGCCCTGGCTGCGCCCTCCTGCAGCATGAGCAGCAAGGCAAAGCCTCTGGCCAAGGCAGGGTTGAGCCGTGCTCTGAGCAGGAGCTGCAGCAGGTACGTACCTCCTTGTTGGCAAAGCAGTAGAGCACAGCCACGAGGAAGCCCTGGAGGGTGAGCAGGGGAGGGGAGTGAGCCTCACTGGGGCTAAGATAGGTCTAGTTTCCCTAGGCCACTTGTGGGCACTTCTGGGAGCAAGGTCTCCCTGCCACCACAGCCCCAGAGAGCATGGGAGGCACCATCATGCACTCAATGACATGGCTCGAGGTCCCCATCCCTGAGGTTGGAGCACCATGGGGTGGGAATAACGTGCTGGAAGAGGGACCCCCCCAGCTCTTGCTGCATGGTGCATGGCAGAGGAAAGGCTCCCACCTCACCTGGAAGGAGTTGAGGAAGAGGGTGAAGAACACCTTGATGTAGCGCAGGATGCCTGTGGTTTGCTCATCAGTGGCGAAGATGAAGACAACCTCGTGGATCCCAAAGAGGGGGATGAGGGTGAGCGTGGCTTTGGCCAGCCTGAAAGAATAAGGGGACTCCTCTAGCAGAGAGTACTGAAGTGCTGGGGCACTAATACGGTCAGGGACAAGCTCTTTGGTGATCTCAGGGTGGCTGTTTCATGGTGTGCAGGACGGTGGTGCAGGGTAGGGGTGGATGGGGAGGTGGAGGTGGTGTAGGAGGTGGCAGGAGGACCCATGGCCCTCCCAGCTCACCGCAGCTTGTAGTCTGCGTAGCCCTTCTGGTTGGCCCGGAGCTTGGCCAGGATCACCTTGAGGATCCGCATGAAGATCAGCAGGTTGATCTGCAGGAGGAGACAGTGCAGGGGCCCACACAGCCCAGCACCCTGCACACCTGGGCACTCTGCACACCCAGCATCCTGCATAGCGGGGCACAGCCCACCCTGACAACGATACGCACCCTTGGGTGCTGTGGGAGATGACACTCTCCCATACTGCTAAGGCTGCTGCAGCCCAGCAGCACTGGGTCCTCAGAGCTTCCTCCCCTCCCACCATCCCAAAATCCTGACTGGGAAGCATCAGGGGCCACACCCAGCCCCATTCTGTGGGGCTCAGCACAACCACCCCTCCATGGACTCTCGGAACTCGTGCATTAGCAAGCTGGTGCACAAAACAACCCGTGTGTTTAGCACGATGCCTTGGAGAACTGCTGCTCTTGGGAAAGCCATGGGGCCATGGTGCCCGTACCAGGGAGGCGAGCAGGATGGGGATGCGGATGATCCACCAGTAAGCCATATTTTCATTCAGTGCCCAGCACCTGTGCAGGGATACAGGGAGAGCAGCACCATCACACCATGCGTGAGGGCAGGATGAAGCCAAGAGCATGCCAGCCCCAGCTCAGTGGGTCAGGGACCCACAGCAATCTCTATCCCAGTGCCCATCCTGGGCTGAGCATCCCAACAGGACCCCCCCCATTCCTTGCCACTCACTCTGCGTTCTCCTTTAGGTACTTGGCGGCTACCCAGGGCACCACGAACACCACGGGGGTCCCTGCAAGTCACACAGCAAACCCTGTAAAACCAAGCACCCGCCTGAGCTCAGAGACCAGTCCCGGGGCAGGGAGCACCGTGGGGACATCCAGGGTCAGCAGAGCCCCCTCCCTGCACCCTCCCAGGGCCACAACCCACACCGACCCCAGATCCTGCCGCCAGCCCCACTGCATGCCCGGGTGGCCCCTACCCCAGCCCAGGTAGAGGTAGAGCCTGTAGTAATTCTTCTCGGAGAAGACGGCCCCGATGAGCAGCTTGTAGAGGTAGACAGCTTCCACCAGGAACCAGTAGTGGTTGGCCAGGATGCAATACTGCATCAGCACCTGCGCAGCCCGGCAGCCCAGCGCCGCCTGTGAGGGGATACCCACCATGGGGCATCCCACGGGCTCATCCACGGGCACAAGCACCCCAAGAGCTCCGCATGGGCACCCCCTGAGCTCACTCAGCAGATTCCTGCGGCTGCTTGAGCACCAGCACCCGCTGCACACCTCTCCCTGGGGTGATCCCAGCCCAGCACCACGCAGGGACCCCATGGGGCAGCACTCACCTCGTGGCTCAGCAGAGCCTCCCAGTCAGCCACCTGCACCAGTTCCATGCCCCAGCGCCTCTCCAGGAGTGCATCCTTCACCATCACCGAGGTGGCCCGCAGCCCGAAGGAGGCGAAGAGGTTGGCGTGGATGTAGTTTCTGGTGCAGTGGAGCTTCCTGCGGCAGTGAGAGTGTGGGGAGTACCCCTTAGCTCGGCCACCACTGGTGGGGAGGACAAGGGGCAGGACCATGTGCCCTGGGTCTCCTACCTGAAGACAGTGAGGACGAGCAGGGCAGAGACGAGGGTGAGGAGTGACAGCGAGTACCCCACGGTGTAGAGCACCTTGAAGCTCACCATCAGCCGGCGGGCGCCCTCCTGCAGGCCAGCACCACACTGATGAGCTGGGGCCAGCAGCACCGCGCTGCGTGCCTGGGCCAGGGCACCCACCTCCTCCACGGCGGCCGCTGTCTCCTCCTCACACTGTGAGTAATCGCGCCACGGCTGGCTGCCGTTCACTGTCACCCACTGCCCGTCGGTGCCACACCTGCGGCTCACCAGGCCGTGCTTCACTGCGGACACCAACACCGCATTCCCCTCGCGTTCCCCCAAACCCCGCTCCTGGTATGGTAGGTCAGGTTCTACTCAGCCCCAAAGACCCTCTGCCAGGCCAGATGTGGCTCTGTTCCATGCCCCATGCATGCCCTCACACCCAGCTCTGCTGTGTGTCCCTCTTCCCCAAGCAGTGGACAAGAGGGAAAACCCCAGGAGCATCTTCCCACCTCCCAGCATGCGCAGCCCTGGCTTCCAGCTCCAGGCCAGCAGGGGGTCATAGAAGCATAGCAATAATTAGGTTGGAAAAGACCTTTAAGGTCATCAAGTCCAAATGTTCCCCAGCACTATCAAGGCCATCACTAAACCATGCCACTGAGGGCCTTGTCTACATGGTTTGTGAACACTTCCAGGGATGGCAACTCCACCACTGCCCTGGGCAGCCTGTTCCAATGCCTGACCACCCTTTGGGGAAGCAATTGCTCCTAATATCCAGTCTAAACCTCCCCTGGCACAGCTTGAGGCCATTTCCTCTTGTCCTACCCCTTGTTTCTTGGAAGAAGAGACTGACTGCCACCTCACTAAAACCTCCCTTCAGGTAATTGTAGAGTCATCATCACCTTTCTCAAACCAGGGCAGGTAAAAGGGGCAGGAGATGTTGACGGTGATGCCAGGGCTCCCGTCAGGCCAGCAGGCATACATGTCGAACGTCCGGTTGCAGAAGAGCCCTTCCAACAGCAGCAAGGGAGGAAAAGGCAATGGTCAAATAGTGGTGGTACAGCCACATCCAGCCCTGACACCCCAGCCCACTGCCAGCACCTCTGAGAGGGCATCACCCTGAATAGGTCCCTGGTGCCCCACACCAGCCTCAGACCCCTTGGGACGTCCCAGTCCTGGGCAGCCCATCTGAGATGCGGTCACTCCCCCAGCTCATTCCTCCATTGGTGACCAGCATAGGGGATGCTGGAGGAAGGATAAAACCTGGCCCCAGCCTCACTACCACCCAGCTCCACGTGCCCCCACATGTGACCTGAGCTGCTGCACAGCGGGTACCTGCCGGGTAGGGCTCGCTTGCCATCCTTCTCAAGCACTCATCACGGTACCGCATCCACTCCTCGAACGTCTTCTCCAGCACCTTGGCCCCACCTTGCTGCAAGCCCAAAGCTGGGTCAGAGCCTCTGGTGGCTCCCGAGGAGGCTGCAGGTATCCTCTCAGTGACTCCTGCCTCGACATGGGCAGGCACACACAGCCAAGCCAGGACCGAACCCGTTCACAATAGGTCAAAGTCCAGCAGTGCCAACCCTGCTGCCCCATGGGCCAGTCCCAGCTTGCCCCTTACCGGCATGGAGGAGAGCAGGCACATCCAGGCAAGATGGAAGAGGTTCTGCCGGTACCCAGGCCTGAGGACATCCCCCATGGCTGCCCCACTGGCAGGTGCTCCCAGTGCTGGGGCACGTCTTGGGCTGAGCTGGGAACCTGGATCCTGGGTAAGAGGGGGCGGACTGAGGGTGTGCAGAGGAGGAGATGTGCTCCCTGAGGCAGCAGAGTACCGGGCTGCGAGTGCCAGCTGCAGGCACGTCCTGGGCTGCCACAGCCCCGGTCACTTCCCCGCCGGAGCCAAAACCTCGGGAAGCACGAGGCAGAGGAGCTGGGGCACAACGGGGTCCCACCTCTTGGCCGAGCTTCCACAGCACCGCTTCCAGCCCTGGGCCAGCGAGGGGCTAGGGAAGCAGAAGCCACCCCGGCGAGCGATGTGACAGCCCCTGTGCCACCGCTGCTCACCCCGGCACCCACGGGTGCCCTGTTGCCACCAAGCCCAGGGGAAGGCAAGGAGACCTCTCCGCGCTTCCCGCGCCCCGCTGCCTGCCCGCCAGGATGGGACCCTCCAAATCACCCTTCGGCCCCACTGCTGCTCTCACAGAACACCCCGCAGCCCTAGCCGGCGCTCCGGGGGGAGAAGCAGCCCAGGTAGCCCCGCGGCTCCCCGGCCAGCACTGACCCCCACGGGCTGTGCCCACCCGTGCTCCGCCTAGAGCGGATGCTCCCCGGTCCCGCTAAGTGCCCGCGGGGCTCCCCCTCCTCCCGGGCTGCTCTTACCCTGCGCGGCGGCGGCTCCGCAGCCCCGGTGTTACCGGTAGCCCCGGTGTCACTGGCAGCCCCGGTGCGTGTTACCGGTAATCCTGGTGTTACCGGCAGCCCTGGCTCCGCTACCTCAGCGCGGCGGCAAGCGAGATGCTTCTGCACCGCGGCCGCCTCCCGCCAGCGCCGAGCTCCGACGGGGGGGGGCGGGAGGGGGCGGTGCCGCCTCCCGGGGCTCGGGCCGCCCCGACGGGCGCCGGGGGTCGCGGTCTCCCGTCCCGCGGAGCTCCGGCACAGCCCCGCAGAGCCCCCGGTGCAACGCCCGGGGACGGGGATGAGGGTCCAGGTCCAGCCAGGGACGCTCGGGGATGGGCGTCCAGCCCTGCCCAGGGTTACATCACACGGGGACAGGGATGTGTTGCAGCCCTCAGACTGTGAGTCACGGGGATGGGAACGTGGGTCCAGACCCTCTGCTTCTCTGCCTGCTCTCCAAGAGCCTCCCCCGCCCCGCAGTGCAGCCCTAGGGAAAGTCATGGGGGTCCTTTACCTCCCAGGCTAGGTGCCGCTATGGCTCTCCCCTGCGCTGGCTGCTGCGGTGCAGTCCCTCACCATGCAGAGGCCAGGGTGGGCTGCTTGGGAACACTGACCCCAGGATGATGCTGGATCCAGCACAGGGACACAGCCCATGACACTGGTCACATCACCCAGCCCCAAGCCATGGGACAAGCCTGGTGAAGCAGGGCGGTCTGTGCTGACCCACCAAACCAGGGGAACACCATCTTGGCGCTGCTGTTTTCCTATCACTGGAGCATGCAGAGGAGATTAAAAGGGTGTCTGAGCCCTCCCTGAAAGCCCCTGGGGACCTCCCAAAGAACAGCAGTGGAACCCCTCTGGGTTTCTTCCCTTTGCCCCGGCTGGAGGATGTGTCTGGAGCCACCATGTGCTGGGAAGCTGATGCTGGCCCTGTCCTGCGCTGGGATGCCAGGTTTACTTACACTCTAAAACTGCTGCTGGCTGCATGCATCAGAACATGCTTTTATTTTGTGAAAATATGTTTGTCCCAAAACTGTTCCAGTGGGCTGGGAGCACACAGTGATTGAGGTGGGTGAGGAGCTGCATCTGTCGCTCCAGTGGATGAGAGGTGGCCGGTTATTTCAAGTGACAAAACCTGCCAGTGGAGCAGCCTGTGGTGATGTTCTGCTGTTTTGGGAAGTTGAATCTTCGGGTGCCTTTCTCAGCATGAGCTGACAGTGGGGTCTTCCTGGGGCCTCTCTACCCTGTGTGTTCACTTGTGAGCAGATTAGAGCAAGTCTGCTCAATGTATGCAGATGGAAAGCTGAAAATGATGTGATTGAGATGGAAAGGGTGGAGGTGAAGGGGAGGTGAGCAGTGGGACAGTGCTGGAGGGTGAGTTGGACCCTTGCACAGCTCTGAGCATCACTGTGGTGTGAGAACTTCAGTTTTATGTACAGGGAGTGGGTCCTTCCACCCCCATGGCTTTTCCTGCCTGGGAAGTGAATCTGCAAAACAGCCATGAGCTCTTGTATCTCTTCACCCCCCTTCAGGGGCTCCCCTGGGTGTCCTGGGGCAGCAGGTGCCTGTGCCCCAGCTGCGCACTGATGTGCTTTCAGCAGTACTGGCTCATACTGGGAGGCTGGTGCTGGTGCTGCGTCCCCCCTGCAAACCCACCATGGTGCCAGGAGCTGCCCCGCTGGTGCACGTGGAGGGTCTGCCACCCTGCCAGCAAGGGGCAGGCACCAGGAGCTGCCAGGTAGGTGCAGGCAGGGAGCGCACCTCTGGTGTTCCTAACGGGACTGGGAGCATAAAGTAGTTTTGCGGCAGGATTTGAGCAGCCTCTGCATGAGGACAGCACGTAACACACAAGCACCAGCAGCCAGCACAGTGGGGATGCTGCTGCGCTTGCCTTGGAGCACTGGGGTGCTGGGGAACCCTCCAGTGTTGCCCCATGGTGGGCAGAGTTCATGCTGGGGGTGGGCCATGAGCTGGGGGGGGGGGAACGGGGCACGACCCCCAGGCTGTGTGGATGCAGACCTGTGTGGTCCCCCTCCTTCAGGGCCAGCTGTGTCCATCTGTGCCAAGGCAGAAGGCAAGCTTCTCCCACCAAAAATCACCAGGAGCTGGGATAGCAGTGATGGTGAGAACTCTGGCTGGGAGGGCAAAGACAGGGGTGGGTGCTGGAGAGATACCAAGGGTGGCAATGTTTCCATCAGCACTGACTGATATGATTCTTGAAGGGTGAGGCCACAACCTGCTGAGTACCAGCATGAGGCTGGGGTGACACCAAGGTTGGTTTGAGCCTGGCAGGTTATGGAAACACCCAGGCAGATGGTAGCACCATAGCCCTGGGCCAGCACTGCAGGCTCTGGTGAGGGAGCTGGGCTGGTAACTCCTAATAAAGAGCCCCAGGCACAACGTACTTAATCCTTTGCAGGATGTTTCTAGGTGGACCAGTGCATCAGGGTCCCTGGTTGGAGGCTCAAGGAAGGGCAGGCTGAGTGGGTAGGGGGCTCAGAACCCCCATCCAGGGACCTCGTGCCTTCAGGGAATGAGGAGGTACAGGCAGAGCTTGCAGGAGGATGTTTGTCTGTGGCACTGAAGACTGAGGTCTGGCTGAAGGACAGGGGCTGTGGGAAGGGCTGGCTGGCCCAAGCCTCAGAGTAAGGTGGGAAAATGATGGCTGGGGGCAGCTGGTATCCCACAGGAGTGATACCACCGAGATTAGGACAGAGCAACACCACTGGGGTGGGATGCTTTTAGGGTAATCCTGGCTAGCAGGGTCCTCAGGAAGTTTCTGGTCCAACCACAGTCACAGCAGGGCCAGCTTAAAGGTCAGACCTGGCCCAGGGCGTTACTCACCCTGGTCTTGGCAATCGCTGAGGATGGAGATGGGAGATAGAGCACAATTAAAATCTCTAAAGGCTCCAGGTAGCAGATGGCCTGAAAGAAGAGAGTTTCTCTGCACTATCATCACCACGCACATGGGACAGGGCACAGCCCAGTGTGGTGCTTGGGCACAGGGAAACCTGTAAGCCATGGGGAGTGCTGAGAAACAAGCACGTGCACTTGCAGGCACCTTTAGCTGGTGCAGACAGACATGCTCTCCCCCTGAAACAACCTCTGGAAGAAGATGCAACAACTAATAACACAAAGAGTAGTTGGCATCACTCAGTATCCCTAATGATGGTCCAATAGTGGAGAGGGATGGGGATGAGGAGGAAATGTCACCTGAGCCATGCTGCTGAAGCAGCTTCTCTGGAGATTTTGTGGTTTTCCTCCTTGGTGGACAGTTACCTGTTTTCCAGAGTGGCACATCTTTCCACATAAGGGTATAATTCCCAAATAGTTCCTGAAGACCAACTTTGCTGGAAGGCATGGAATCTCCTGCAGCACATGTGGAGACAAAGAGGGATGAGGACCTGATCCCTTCCCGATCCCACCCATACCAACAGGCCGGGGCTGCCCCTTGCAGACGGTGGCACTTGAACTTTGTTGCTGTGGTCCCCCCTTCCCATCAGCAGCAGAGCGGGACCCACCGAAGCTCAGCAGCTCACTGCAGCCTGAGCTCTGGATGGTCTCGCCCTGCCCCTGCTTGCAGCCTGGCTCCTCACCTCTGGCTCCAGGTAAAGAACTCCCTGTCTTGCCCTACCGCGGCAGGCAGCGGGCTGGCTGTGTCTCGGCTTTGACCCTCCCTCTTTGGGCTGACGCTGCCACGTGGTGGCTTTAGTGTCCTGTGTGCCGCTGTGTGCTGACCTCTGCAAGGGGATGTGGAGCAGGGAGGATGCTCAGAAAGCTCCTGTACAAAGCTTCCTGAAGGGATAAGGAGTCCTATCCCGAGGGGAATTGTCTGAGGGGCTCCTTTGCTGCTCCCACATGTCACCCTGCCATGGAGCTGGAGCTGATTCCAGCTCTCCCAGGGTTGCATCCTGCCCCACACAGCCATAACATGGTCTTGGGGCACCTGTAGAGGATGCTTGCACCAATATCCCCCTTCCCAGACCTGGGCACCCTATGGCTTTGTTCTACAGACCTCCCTGTGTGAACCCTTCTATTGCCAGCAGGACCATGAGGTGGGCTCGTCTCATAGTGATGCTGAATTTGGAAGACAGCCCAGGGCTCCAGCATGCAGGTATGTGAGCTGGAGCTGCAGTTCCCCAGAGAGGGACCACAGACCTTCTGGCATCACTGTCTGGTGTGGTCTCTTTGGGCTCTGAGGTGTCAGCAGGGACCACACCAGGGTGGAGAGTCCATCTGGAGGTGATGTGCTCACTGATCCTTTGAATGGGGACGTGAGGAGCAAGCTGTTCCTCTCCATATTGATGCCTCTTAGGCAGAGTCTCCATAGCGACTGCAGCACTTGTGGCTCAGCTGAGGCTGCATTCTTACCTGTGGGGTGCTGCAGAGCCAGTTGTAGGCATGGGGAGGGTGGCTGGGAGAACATCCCAGGTCTAAGAATCACTAGGATGGATGCGGAGATGGAGCCTGGTGCTCCATCCCACAGGGCGGAGCTGCCCTCCCTCAGGACAGCCATGTCCCCCACTGTCCCTGCCCAGGGACAACCCCTCACTGCTGCCTGGCATCTGAGGAGATGCTCGGGCATTCCCATTGGCAGTTTTGCAGGCACCATGTGCATCTCCTGGCTGTGGTCCTGGCTGTCCACCAGTGTGTGATGGCAATTTTAGCACCTCAATCTCACCAGCCAGGCCCTGACAGCTCTGCAAAAGAGCTGCTTGAAACACCTTCCCAGTTCTTCGTGCAATGGGTAAGACCCTGAGAGGCCACCACCCCCTAGCTCTCCATAGCTGCTGTCCTGCTGTGGCGGGTCTGGGGATGCTGGCTGTGCTGCATGGCTGTCACCAAGGAGATACCATTGATAAGTTTGTGTTAAAAGCACGGTTCAAATTGCCTCTGAATGGTCTCTTGTATGGATGGTGTTGTTGCCTCTTGGGCAACCTGAGAGCTGCAGGGGTGCTCAGGACTCTTCCAGCACCCTCCATCAGTGTCACATCAAACCAGATAACCACACAGGGCCAAGTTCCTTTCTCCAAGGACTGCTACCAGGCTTACCAGCAGAAACAACTCCTGAAAGAAAGCAGGTTTAATTTTATCTGGCTGTTACTGACAGGGAAATTCAGACAATGTGTCTGCCTTTGCTAACCATGCTGCTTTGTTTCCCATACAGAAGTAATTCGTGGAACAGAAATGTTAATCAACGCATCCTGACTTGCAATTATTCAATGAACTTCTCAGAAACGTCTGCCAGACTGTTACCAGGTAGAGAAATCCATCAGCATGTGAAAGCCCACGAGCCCGAGTGAGGAGGAAGGATAGCACTCCTGGCAGCTGATCAGTCCTGCACCACTTGCTGCTGGACCTGGGAGGCTGCTGTAAGCTCAGGTGCACCAAGAGCTTCTGTACAGACTAAAAAGCACAGTATTTTTCATATCAACTGATGGTGCTATTAAAGATAAGTGCAGCCTGGCGAGATGCAGACCCATGCAAGCGTGGACCTGCTTGTCCTGGGGTACTGCTCTGTTTGGAAGCTCCTTCTGCATCTGAGCAAAGCCTGTTTCTTGCTTGAACTTCTCTGATGAAGGTGAGAAATGACCACAAGCCTTGCCTAACCACAAAGCTCTTCCTCTTTCTGCAAGACAGTGGTCTGGGGGGAGGCTGACCTCTGATCCAGAGCAGCAGCTTACAACGCTTTCTGTGAGCCATTGAGTCACTCGAGCCAGTGAGGGCATCACCATGGGGCTAGACCACCACACCTCACTGACAGCAGATTTACTGCTTTGGGTCTTATTCCTGCACAGACAATGAGAAATGTAACGTTTACTACTACATTATGTGCTTGAGCGTCTGCCTGATGGCCACAGTCTTTGCTACAATATGATTATAAAGGGATTGATAATACGTCAACCTGTCCATAGCCAGAAATCAGCCAAACACCACTGCCTTCCCAGGCATTTTGGACCAGTTGGGTGATTTTCCAAAGAATCAGATGCTTGGACATTTATTCCCAGTAAGTGCTGGTTTAAAGAGATACTGGGGAACAAAAGCCTTTGGAGGCACAGGGAGAGATGCTCTTTTGAGTGAAGAATAAGCTTGCAAACCACATCCTAAGAGATGCTTTGGAGGGTGCCCCAACCCAGCATCTTACAGGGGACATAGGAAAACTGGAACTCTCAGACTGGTGTTTTACAGTGCATTTGCATTCCATTTCCGATCCTCCTGGGAAATGACAGCCCAGGGATCCCACCGTATCCACATCCACACTGTTTCTCAGTAAAGGTCACTTCCAAGCCAGTGTTTCAGTGCAGTGTTGCCACATGCTTGTGATAAATGACCTTTCCCAGCTCATAAAGGCACTATTGAATTTGGCACTTACTCAGAGAACCCCTCAGCAGATGCTGTCCTTCCAGAGAGCCCGCGGTCACGCAGGTTGCCAGGTCTGCTTAAACCTCACCAAGTCTAGTTTCCGCTGTGTTTCTAACCTGATACAAGCAGGAAGGCTTAAAAGATAAGATCAAGAACTTCTCTGAAAATCATCTATATTCACATCCTGCCCTGGAGCTGGACTCTTTGTACCTGTCCTCTGCTGAAGGGTACAGCTCGCCCCCTTCCGTATTTAAAGCCCTGGTTGGCAGTGCAGCATCTGTATTCCACATCAGGGTTGCTATACTCCTGGATTCAGAACTCAAGGAGCAGATGAGAGGCTGCATCTTTTACTTCCTTTCTGCCTACTAGGAGCCCAGTTGCAACTTCTTATGTAGCACCTACTTAAGCAGAACTGTGCCTGTCTTTTCCTGTCACATCCAGGGAAAGCAGCATCTCCTTTCCACCTGCTGGTGTGGAAATGATGGTGGTCAACCCCTTCCTGTGTGGCGGTGATGTACGAGGGGATGGCGATGGACCTGTGCTTTGCTCTGCAACCAGCTGCATTTACAACCCTGGGGTGGAAATTCAGGTGATTTTCCAAAGGTGAAACACAGCCCTGAAAGTGACTTTGGAAAAATCCCTTTGGAGAAAAAAAATCCCTTTTTCCCACACTTTGAGCAAGGGGCAGCACTTTTGTTATCCCCAGGGCACAGCGATGGTCTCCCCTTATGAGGGGACTCTGTGGACAAGGTACATCTGCTTGCCAGAAACAGAGGGGACACGAGCAGGTTTCCAGGCATAAAAGATTAAATGGTGGCTGCTGGGGCTGTCTCCCACCAGCTAAACCCCAGTGGGGCAATTTCAGGTGGGTTTGGAGCAGGATTGTCCCCCCTGCCAGCATGTCCTGCTCATCTCTTTCACTCACCTTTTAACACTAGGTGTGATCTGAGGCATCCTTGTGCCCCATCACTCATCCTCCCCACCAGCCACAAGCAATGGTGGGGGGGCTGAGCCTGGCTGGAGGAGGGCAGTGAGGTGGGGATGTAAGGATGTCCTGTACAAAAGCTGTTTCTTTCACCAATGGCTGGATCTGACCTACACCTCTCCCCTCCACCATGACTGGATTTGCCAGGTCTTCATGGTCTGTAAACTAGCAGAATCCCCATGGGCACACTCCTCTTGGGAGGCTTCACACGCCTTCATGGCTGAATTGCAAAGACCTCCAGTAGCAGCAGCAGAGGCTGTTGCCCAAAACATGAGAAACAACTTGACTCCGGGTCAGCTCTCCCCCGGTTTAATTTCTGTCCCACTGAACACACAGGGCAAGTGAACCCAGTTTTCTCTGGATGAACCAGTTTAAAGCAAGTGCACATTTGTCAGCCAGTGCATGAAAGTGTGTTTTGGACTAGCTGGGACAGTGTGGATGAAGAGGAAAGGGCAGCGGCTAGACTCCCTCTGTTCACCTCTCTCCCAGGTGACCTCCTCCAACCAGCAGCCTGCATTGGTTTCTGATGTTTCCATAGACTTTCATTCACTTCATCATCTGGATTTTGGTGTTTTCTTTTTCCAGTTTCTGTTTACAAAGGCCAGGTCCAACCCTTTAGAAGGTGGCTGGTAACACTGGATACCTGAGCTGCAGGGCAGTGGTGCATGCTGCAGGGGTACCTGTCTCTACAGGGACATTAGTAATAAATAGGTGACACCAATGATGTACTGGCAGTTTTCTCTGAGAAACACATGTTTCAAAGTGCTCTGCAAATGCTGTGCCTGTGGAATTTTTCATTACAAACATCTTAGCACTTATTTTTCTATGTTCTCCAATGATGTTATTTCAACTTTCACCCAAACTGGGGTGAAAATTGGTAATTTCTGGTGTTTTCCAACAGGGAGAAATACAGATTCAGGGCAGGTGTTGGCCCCAGTGAGATACCTTTCCCCTCAGTCATCAGAGCTGGGCACACCTGGGGACACATAGACATGGTCCCATCTCACCCTACCTCTCAGACATCCCTCCCAGACATGTGGTCACCTCAGCTACAGATGAGCCAGGGCCAGGACATGTTTTGCAGACATGTGGAGGAGGATGAAGCTGTCCTCCTCACAGTGGTGGCTCTGGCAGGGACTGTCCCCTGCAACCACTATAGAGTCTGGGCACAGCAATAACCTGTGTCCTCAACCTCCATCCCAGCTGACCTCACTCCAGGTAAAACCACTGCTAAATATCATTTAGCTTCATGACAGTGGTAGGGTCTGGGCTAACTCCAGGTGTAATCCCTTCCGGGCATCTTCATCAGAGCCTCCCACCAACTACTTATGTGCTTACAGGGGTAAGGTGTTGTTGGGCGGATGAAGGTAGGAGACAGGAGGAGAGAGGCTGCTCTCCCAGATGTTCAGGAGGAAGCTGGGCAGCCTGAAGATCTCTTTGCTGCATGACAAAATCCATGCTTGCTCTCTGGAATAAGAGGCTCAGTCCTGGCATGTGGGCTACTGCTGCCTGGCTTCCCCAGCCCAGGGCACTTCTGAACTCCCGCTACACAATCAGGGGAGCTAAGGAGAGTATGCTGCTGCAGCAGGGCAACCTCTGCCTGCCCTGAAAGCAGTGCTGGCCTTTGGCTGTTTTGAGAACAGAGGTATTTTCTATAGCTTTGATAATCTATTTTTGCAAAACCAAGCCAAATAACTAAGGGTTTAAGAAGCTGCCTTGTCTTACACTGTGCTCTGGGTCCTTCCCAGCCTTCCAGCTGTCCCAGATGTTGGATGTTTGCCACTTTATGCTACTGTGTGATGGAAGAAAATGTATTTTTACCCAGGAGTGTGATCTGCATGACTCTGTTATGCTCAGCAAAGCATTCAAGCCACTCGAACCTGTAGGGTGAGAGGCATGCTCTGCATTTCTTTCCTGCCAGCAGATCTGAAAGGGATTCAAAAAACCATCACAAGGCTGCCACCCCCACCTGTGATATGTAACATAGCTTATAGCTGGGGAAACAAGCACCTAGCTTGCAGATGCTGTGCAGTGTGATGGGGCAGGTCACTCAAGGTGGGATTGGTGGACCCTGAGAGCCCAGCTACTCGAGGAGATGCCAGGATGCATCTCCTCCACCTTCTTCTCTCAGAACTGCCTAAGCCCCCGAGGCTGCAGCTTGCCAGGCGCAGTGCTGTATCACAGCATGCTTGGGTGTTCAGCTCACTGGGAAAACTCCCTCCTTCTCCTCACTTTGGGGACAATGCAGTAAGAAAGGGGCTTGCTGGTTTCCTAGCAGCTCCCTGCATGTGTTACTGTGTGAGCTTCCCAGTTAGCTGCTGTTAGGGCAGTTCTGAGCCTGGGGTTAGCAGAGTGGCTGCTGTTTGCTGTGTTCCTCTTGCTATTTGCAAGGAGATGGCTCTTCTGCTCAAACACAGCCCTCCTTTGAGGCTCAAACAGGAAAACCCTGGGCAGCTCGGCACATGCTGCTGTTCTGAGCTTTTTCTGATGTTGGATTCCTGTGTATGTACAAAATCCTCACAAAAAAGAGGGCAGGAGGCGGTTGGGTTGGGAATCTAAAGGCATCAATAGATGCCATGATCTGGGCTGAAGACAGAAGCTTAGATTTTTGTGTTACCCAGACCGTCTGTGTTTGACTTCCCCCTGATGACAGAAGAACCAGTTAACTGGTATAAAGAGTCAAGGCTGCATAGTCCCTGGTCATTGCTCCTTCCCCAGTTGCTTCTGTTTCCCCTGTTGCAGGGAAGCTCTCCAGGAGCAGCTGCATCAACTCTGTGCCTTCTGTCTTGGCAATTTCTGTCTTCAAAGAGCTTTGCTTCCCTATAGAAGAATAGAGAACATTTTTAGCTCTGGCTGGGCTTCACCAGCACTAAGGGCTGGCACAACTTGCTTGGAGGGTGCAGAGCACCAACACGCACACACTGATGGGGTACTAGCAAACCCATTTACTGGTGAGGTGCAGGCAGGCATGATGCCAGACTCCTGCTTTGCAGCTTTCCCACCCTGGAGGCATCCTCCTGGTATTCAATAGGCTTTGGACTAAGTTTCGAGGGGTATTTGCTTCTCTTTTCATTAATGAAACCTGAAGCTGGGCCCTGGGTTTGCTGGCAATGTGATGTATTTTCTGGAGCTCCAGTAAAGAGAGATTTCTATATGTACAGATCAACTCTGCTCATAAAAAGGCCCAGACATCCTCATTATGAGGGCTTTTTGTGATGTGACCAAAGATCTCCCAACAGCATAATGTCTCATGAAAGCACTCAGCCCGCAGAGAAAACAATCAATCTCTTGCCTAGGGAGCCAGAGGTACTTGTTACCTAACTGAGGGGGGATGATAATTGCCCAAATATCATAATATTTGCAGTGCAATAGCTTTTGCTTCAACTCCAGAGAGGTTATAAGGTTTTCCTCCATCTGCTGTATGCTCCAGACAGGCAGGTGACAGCGCAGAGCTGCGGGGAGCAATGCTGAATTCCTCTAGGAGGAATCGCTCCCTCCAGGCTCAGTTTCACAGCTGAGTGTATTTTTGCAGTAGGAAAAGGTAGTTACAAGGAAGGGGTTATTTTCACATGTGGTCTGTACCTGCTATTGCTCCTCTTGTCCTTGTGGTCGTGTCTGGCTGAGGTTCCTGCAGGCAATGAAGCTGGATGTTGGGATCCCTTTGGCTTTGCTGAGGGCCATGAACCAGGTCCTGCAGGAGGACTTGGCAATGCCAGTCTTGCACAGGCACTGCCAATACCAATCTGCAGGTTGGGGCTACTGGCGTCACAAAACCCTCAGCCACCTCAGCAGTGCCCAGTGCCACCCTAGTGACACCCACTCCCTCTTGCACCACTCTGGCTGCACCCCATCCCCTGCCTGAAGTCCCTCTAGCACTTCCACTCCGAACATTTCCTTGCCACACACCTATTTGGACATGTATTGAACATAAACCAGCTGCTTTTACCTTTTAGCAAGAGCAATACTTAACTCTGCTGCTGAGATCACAGGTTTCTGTCAGCACAGGGACATCAAGCTGTTGGACTGACTCAGTCCTAAGGTCTATTTACCCAAGACCCTGACTTTCCCTGTGAGCTGGGATGTGCCGAGAGGCTGTTTCAGACAATGATGGTTTAACGCTGAAGCAGAGCTGGGACCAGAAGACAAACCCACCTCCCACTGTTTCAGAACCTGGATTGCAGTTTGGTACATTCAGAAGTTTTGAAGCAAGCTGTTTCTTCTCTTGGCAGAATCAAAGGTTACGTGCCAAAGCAGCTGCTGGCTGTTTTAATGCTATTATTTCTGTGTTTCCCTTTGAGCTCTTTATCTCCCTTTTTCAGAGGACAGGGCTCTATCCTCATGCCACCATGGTTGTTGGTAGGGCTCCTGCTGCCCTGTTGCTGGTTGAGCAGCCATGGGGCTCTCCTCCCTGTGATCCCCAAGCCCACCCAAGGCTGCACGGTGGGACTGAGGACACAAATCTCCATGATCCCACCAGGCAGGTGCCAGGGGGCAGCACCCTGATAGCAACAGGGGAGGATGGAAAGCCATCCTTAGGGTGAAAACTGCAAAGGTGGTACCTCTACAGGAAAGGAGTATTTGGGATAATCCTGAAAGAGCTTTTGTTTCCACTCATTTGTGTTCCTAATGTCCAAATGATGGTTGCAATTAGTTAAATACTGTGTCTGTGCCAAAACTAGAGCCTCAAGAAGACCCTGCCCTGAGGGCTTGCTTCATCCTTGCACTGCTCAGTGTTGCACTTCTCACCTGTGAAAGCGGCATCTTTGCCTCCTGATCCTCATCAAAAAGGGAAAATTGGGTAATGGGATCATGTCCTTCCAAGTCTACCTTGACGCTTTTTCCTGTCTCTTTGGCTGGTTGTTCTCCGTACCCTTCTCTCCAGGTAGGTCAAGAGACAAATGCTGGTGTTGCAGAAAAACACACCAAAACATTTCATGAGAAACAATGATTTGGGGATGATCTGGACTTTCAGCTTCCAGGGATGCAGGATGTGCTGTCTTGTTTATAAATCAGGTTATGTCATGCCATCTTAAATTGGACAGCCCAAAATTAATCAGATTCTGGGAAATCAGAACTTAGTGCTGGCTTCAGGTGGGTCAAATGGCACCTCTTCTTTGGAGGGATCTAGTAGACAGTGGAAATATAGTCTTGGTTTTCACTGCATATATGAGAACCCAGTCTTTCCTCTCCTGACCTGTCAGACCAAGTCTGAGATAGAAATTTTCTTGCCTGGGGGATGCTTTTTCATCAGAAGTAGCTTCTCACTTATCTGTTGAATGATCAAATGGAGCCTGCTGATTTATTACCCACTTCCGCTTGATACATGGACTGCTGCTTATCCTGGGTACTGCACGCTGCTCTTGGAGCTCTTCTCTAATGCCAGCCCATTAACAGGGAGAGAGCTGCTCTGCTATGTATTACAGGGAACGTGACATTCTTGGGTATTTTCCTTCCCCAGACACAAAGGCTCCACATCTCCCCAGGTTCCTGGGCACAAATAGCACTTCACTTTCCACCAGCGATCCCCAGCCATTTCCCCTCCTCCTGGTAGCAGTTACCTTCCCTTCCTCGCCTCTGGAGTGATGAGGTTAATGTTAAATAAAGTGGGAAGGAAGAAGTCTGCTCATGAAACTCTCTTCTGTGCCAACACCAAGGAGTTTGCAAGCTGAGCCAGCCCTCAGCAGCAAACAGAAACCTCACACCGTGTGGGTGGCAAATATTGCAGCCCAGGGCTGAAAGCAGCCTTTAGGTGAAAACTTACTGGTCCCAGGTGGGTAATGGGGGACGCTCTGATTAGAAGAGCAAAAATTGATGCCCAGCTTGCAAGTAAAAGTAGAAAGTGGACACGAAGAAACTCAATGAGAAGTGTCTGTGTGGCCAAATGAAAGCCTCCTCATTTCATACCTTGCCTTATTTATTTGGCACCAGGCCCTCTTTGAGAAAATTGCTCTGGCAGATTCATTTCCCAGCTTCTTGAGCCATAAACAGTTTATTTGTAAAGCTAATGCCCTTCTGCAGCATTTCTCTAACAAGTAAGAGCCCATCAGAAACAGGTTTTATATTCTCCACCATCAAGATGACCACATTCTCACTATTTTCCACACTGTGTGAAAGTCAGAGTGTCCCAATGTGTACAGTAATTTCACACAAGCATCTCCTGGGATGCAAAAGAAGCTTGAGGTCCTTTAACCCTTTTTTCACAGCAGGGAGGTTAAAGATGAGTGTTGTTTTTTGCTTGAGGAATCTGAAAAATGCCTGATTAAAAAAAAAGAGAAATCAGAGTAAAAATGACTTGTTTTCTCACTTGATTATATTTTCAACAGCACATTATGTCCTTGTCATGCTGTCCCTGGGACCAAGGACTGAATCTGCAGTGTGGGAACAGCCAGGTAAGACAATATCAGAAAAGAAAAAGAGCAGGAAGATCCTGAACCTCTTTTGCTTTGCTTTGCAGGTCACTGTACAGAAGTGCACTGGGAAATGAGCTGTGATGGTGATACCACCACCTGTCCTTGTACTCCTTCCCAAATCCCCCTTCGGCACTGCTCGCCCGGCTGCTGCACAGTTTCTTTCTGAAATTTAAGGCATGGAAACAAATCTCCTTTGCAATTAAGGGGCAGAGACGTCACAGCAGCTCCTTGGGGCTCTCTATGAGCTGGAACAAGCCCTGTTTTCACAACTGGCCTGTGGCACTCATCTGCTGTTGCATCTCTGGGCAAGCCTAACCCCAAGTAACTGTTTACCCCATGGGAATAGTTTGAAACAGCTCTTCACAAAGTTAGAATTCCTTGTTACTGGAGGAAAACATGCCTTGGGCCAATCTGCCTAGGTACTTTTATGTAAGGATGTGACGATTTCAGTTAGAAGCATGCAATAGCAACTTTAATGCTAAGCTCTGCCAAAAAACACAACCTGGGGAAAGAACTAAAGAGTATGTAGACACCCCCCCCCCCCCCCCCCCCCCCCCCCCCCAACTCTATCCATCTGCAGAAAGATTTTGGACGGCTGAAAGTACAAGCTCAGGCAAAGACTGATGGAGGTGATTATTTATATGTTGAGAACTTGACATACCACAGGGATGTTCTGAAGGGACAGGGTTGTGTGCAGCCCGACGTGGGGAGCAGCTGCCGGGGGGCACAACCTGCACTGCTGAGGTGAGATTGGGAGGAATGAAAAACCACTAGCTGATAGCCAGGACACTCTGACCATGAATGAGATGGATAACACTGGTTTAGATGTAAAGGGTTTGGTGCAATAGGTCTCAAACAAAAAATTGTTAGATTTATTTTGCTGATCCTAAAATGGCGATAAGGACAATAACAATCCTGTATGGGCAGATGTGGCCAAGTTGTTCTTTTCCCCCAAAAGAGAGAAGAGTTACAGGCAGAGGAGGCTGGTGGGATGCTACAGGTCTGGCCATCCTTGCAGTGAATTGATTTCTCCTTCCCATCATTCTAATTGCAGAGCTTGTCTCCTGTCTTGGTCCGCGGAATTAGGTTCTCCCAGTGCGCGGAGAGGTTGAGCACCACAAACTTGGGCACTGCTCTTGATAAACTGGGAGCTGACACGGAGACATCAGGCTGTCTGATGGGATGGATATTTGAGTGATGGACTATTTCAAAGTACATTGTGCTAACCAGACTTGCAGCAGCTGAAAGGGACCTGACGGCATGTAGTCTGGATCAATGGTGTTCAGCTGCCCAGATCAATGACTTCTTGGTGAAATCTTTGATTAATGGATGCTCATGAGAAAGGATGACTTGACTTCAGCAGTGTGTTTGGGGACTGGTGAGAGCCAGAGAGAAGGGGCTAAAAGGGGTTAGAGTCCTGAAACCAGAATAGAGGCAGTAAATAGTATGAGATAATGCTAATAGCCTGGGGGCAAAAGGGCTTGCCCTGTCCCACTTGCAGCATGCATAGCGCTTCTCAGCATGAACGTGATTTGGGAAGCACCAAATTCACATGCTCAGCATATGAAAGAGGCAAAGGACTGTTTTTGCATGAGGTGTTAAAAAATAGCTAATGCTTCTGTCATACCCAACTGTGATTTAGAGCAAAGCTGTTCACTGCTAATTCCTTACCACCAGTGGTTCGGGCTGCCACCACCTTCTGCTGGAGAGCAGCCTGTGTGGCAGCCGGTGCTGCTGGGTGCTTGCACACTGCTTGGAGGGTGTTTGCCACCCCAGCTGGCTTCCTCCTACACCTCTACCAGGCTCCCAGCAGCAGCTGTGGCTTCCTGCAGCTCAAAAGAAATAATATAATCTAAATGAAATTAGAGGTCTGGATGGAGACCAGACACTGCAGATGTGCAGTGAAGGTGCTACCATCTGTACTCAGGAGCCTGCAGTGTTGTCTGATAGCTCACACATTGCCACAAAACCCTGTGACAAAATTTCAGATTTTATTCCCTTTCCAAAAAAATTTCCAGGTTTTGGAGCTATGGGGGGGGGGGGGGAGGGGGAAAGGGGGGGTGATGGGGGGAGGCAGCATATATCAAAAGTGTGAGCTGGGTGTGAGCTGGGCTATGGAATGGTGAGCTGTTTCCATGGAGGTTAGTGTATGTGTCTAGGGAATATGTAGAGCTGTGTGGCATGGCTTCGTTTGGGTGTGGGTTCCTGGAGGTGGGAAGGCAGGAAAGTGTTAGCCCTCACGGATGTGGTTGAGACCCTGCCATGGCTACGTGGCTGCAGTTTTTCCTGTTTGGGTCCCTATTTAGTTCAAAGTTGCATCCACTCCATCTCCAGTGGTATGTTTGTGCTGCCTAATATTAATATATAAATATTAATGATATCTATATAAAGCAAAGAGCTGAGGTAAACAGCACACTACCACTTTATTCCATTTATTTTGCAGCTTTGGCTTTCCCCCAGGTATTTCATCCCACCTGTCTTTTGCTGGTCAATGTAACACAGCAGCAGAGCAGAACGTTTCCTTCCTTCTCTGGTCCCATGCCCTGGTTACTGGATGGCTGATACGCTCTTGAACTAGTGAATTATTTGAGGTTTTCCGGCATAAGAAACCCAGCCTTTAACTACATCTCTTATTTTCTAATGTAACCACTTCATTTCAATATTTATTCTTTTTAGGATTTATTGCTATTTCCTTGCTTTTGATTAATTTTTGATTGTGTGAATATGGTGCTACTCAATATAGAACCTTTGTGTGCATGCCTTATATATGCTTGGGCAGTTAGAACTGGGAAACTGCCAGCTGCTCTGTAAAATGTCCTGAGATGTCCATAGATCAGCCTGACATCTAGATTAACTTCAACTCATTCCACTCCATGATATTGTGACCCTGTCAGTAAGAGCTGTGGCTGCTCCGTCCGGTGTTTTTCAGTCTCATGATCAGAGCTCCTGCTCCTTCAGGACATCTGAAACCACTGAGCATTAGCGGAGAAGCTGTCATGCTGCACTTGCTTCATGAATCAACATGAAAACTGCTGTTGGGTGTGCGTGTAGGGGCAAATTCGGGACACTAAGAGCCTTTAGGAGGTTTGTTAGGAAGCCGCCGGCAGGAGCGGTCGGTGTCAGGTGTGGGAGGGAGCTGACAGGTTGGCTGGCCTGGGGACACTGCTTTCTGCGGGTGTCCCTGGCTCCGCTGCCATGTGCCGCCTGGGCTGTGCGGAACCTCTTGTACGAGGTGAGTGCTCCACGTACTGCAGTTGCTATCTCTGGCTGTGGCACTCCGGGTGCCCATCAGAGAGGTGTCACTGTAGAGAGGAAGGTTCCTGCTGCCTTGCTGCAGGTCCTCACCCTCTGCTCCCCACGCTCAGCCCTGCAATGCTCGAGCACCGGAGCAGAGCTGTATGCTGGGCTCCCGTCCCTGCAGAGATCACAGTCCTCGTCTGCAAAGTGGATGGAGGTGGATGTGCCAACTGCAATAGGACAGCGGGCTGGAGACTCAGCCCCGTGGATGCAGATGTGATGGGTTATGTGTGCTGAGGCGAGGTGAGGGCATGGGGTTCTGTGCCCCCAGTGGCTACTGCGCAGTCCCACAGCCTTCTCCTCCCAGCAGTGGTTTAACATGGCACTGCGAGTTCTTGGAAAGTAACTCGTGATGGCTCGTACCCAAGTAACGCGCCTAAGCCAGGCTCAGCAAAGCTCCCTGCCCGACTGGATATCGCTCCCGGCTGTGGGCGTCCGGGGCCGGCTCCCAGCGCTGAGGGAACAGCCATTACACGCCGGTGTTCCCCGGTTTAGCCCAGGCAGCAGGGACAGCGTGTCCCTCGGTGTCCCCGTCACCCGGCAGAGCTAAGGGGAGACCCAGAGCACCGCCGAGGCGCAGCGGCTGCTGCGCGGCTGCCCGGCGCCGACGAGATGCCGGGGCTCGACCCTCTCATGGCGCTTCGCCTCCCGACGCAGTTTGTCCCGGCCGCCGCGCCGTAGGCGCGTTGCCGTGGAGACGAGTGTTGCGGCCCAGCGCGGCGGCTGCGGGCTCTTGGTGATGTCGTTCCGCGACCTCCGCGGTGAGGATCCTGGCCGAGGGCCGCGGGTCTGGGGCGGGGGGATGGCACGGGGCACGGCACGGAGCACGGCATGGGGCACGGCAGGTCCCGGTCCCGGTCCCGGTCTCGGCTCTCCGCGGCCTATTTGCTGCTTCAGCCGCCGAGCGGGTTCCGGTGATGTGTTAAGTTTTTCCCGGTAGTTTCATTTATGGATGCAGGAGGAGGCGCGGGCGCCGGTGCCTCAGAGGCTGCAGGGGGTTGTAGCCTTCCTTTAAACTGACTGAAGGGATAACCGCGGGGGACGGGGGCACCACAGCCCCTGCGTGGTGGTGACCCCACAGCCTCCAGTCAGTTAACCTCATGGGGTGTTTTGTAGAGAGAAGTTTTGCTGACATCGATTCTGCCCAGTGAATCTCTTGTCAAAATGTCACCCTTTTACTCAGGCATATTTTCTAGTGAATCACAGACTAGTTTGGGTTGGAAGGGACCTTAAACTCATCCAGCTCCACCCCTCTGCATTAGGCAGGGACACCTTCCACTAGAGCAGCTTGCTCCAAGCCCTGTCTAACCTGGCCTTGAACACTGCCAGGGATGGGGCAGCCACAGCTTCTCTGGGCACCCTGTGCCAGCGCCTCAGCATCCTCACAGGGAAGAGCATCTGCCTAAGAGCTCATCTCAGTCTCTCCTCTCTCAGGCTAAAGCTGTTCCCCCTTGTCCTGTCCCTACAGGTACTTGTAAAATGTCCTCCAAATTTCCTGTAGCCCCTTGAGCTATTGGAAGACTCCTTTAATCCATTCAGCATTTTTTTTTTCTCCAACAGGGCATATCTAATGGTAAATGAACCGCCTGCTGTGGCAACCAGCGTTCTTGGTAATATCCGTGTCAGATATGTAAGAAGGAATTCCTGCTCTTGCTTGTTTTTCAGATTTTACTGAGATGATGAGAGCACTGGGGTATCCCCGACTCATATCTATGGAGAATTTCCATACCCCAAACTTCATGCTTGTTTCTGAAGTGCTCTTCTGGCTAGTGAAAAGGTTGGTGATCAGGCTAGGACATGTTGGGGCTGCTGCCAGGGTGTGGTATGTATGCAGGGGGCTGGTGTGCTGGTGTGAAACTGTTTTAAGAAGTTTAAAGGGAAGCATAATGATACTGAGTCATTCTGTGAGATCTACTTTTATAAATATCAGATAGAAAATGTGGTAGTTAGTTTAGTTCACGGGTTTTTAATTTAGTTAATTCTATGATTCTGTTATTATTATACAACAACAAATAAGTGGCTTAGTAGCTGAAGGAGAACATACAATGTCTGAGTCCTGGCAGAGCTTCAAAGAATCATAGAATGGTTAGGGTTGGAAAGGATCATATGATCATGTAGTTCCAACCCCCAAATTGCATCTTTGAAGGTGTGCACACTTGCTCAAAAGCAGCTGTGTGTCTTTCACATATTCTACAAACTCTGTTACTATTCTGCCTGTATTTGACCCACATTTGCCCCAAAAGGGGCAAGTGAGGACTTGTCAAGATGCAGTTAGTTCTTACCTTGTTGCTACAATTATCATTGGTTCAACCTGGTATTGTCTGTTGTCATGCCATGTATAAAAAACCCTCAAATGATACAGTACTAATCTACAAGTACCCAGTTTTAGTTTTACACCCACTTAACCCATTGTCAGACTTCAGTTAAATATTTATGAAACTTGAGGTGCTAATCAAATTATACATAATATTCTTTCTCCTATGTAAGTGAAAAAATAAAGTTTTTCATTTGCTCATACAATTGAAGCCATTTGCCTGCTTGCTATTTTTATCCTATTAGTATCCAGTGAGCTTAATTACTGTCCTGTTAGATGTTTGAATACTGTTGCAATCGTAATAAAATAAGGAAATACTTACAACCATTCAAAATTGCTTGGATTAAGTTACCTAAATATTCTTTAAAATACTGCTGTTACACTGAGGTTGTAAATTACTGTTTTTTTTCAATGCCTGTAAAAACATACATCAATCCCCCTTAGTTTATAACAGTAAAGTAGCAGAGCAATTGAAAGAAAACAAATATTGTTTTTAAAATATGCTTCTTTAATGAACCTGAACACTTTTAAAAGCTGAAACTTCTGTTATAGATAACTGGGAATGCTGAGCCTAATAAAAAAATACTTCCCTTTCAGACTAAATATCAACTGAACACTGGCATCCTTTTCTGTTATGGGTCAGTTACCCTTGACACAGGCAGACACATTTTCCGGCTTCTACAAGCCTTTTAATTACACTTTGAAGCAGAGAGGCTACTTTGCATGTACCTTGCTCAAATTTCAAATGTGGGAGCAAAGATCCTTTTTTGCCTGCCTGAATGCTAAAAATCCTGAAGCTTTTGTTGAGACTGGGAATTTACTGTTATTCTTACCTGGTTCCTGGAGACTGGTGACTTCCAGAAATTTCTGCACTTCACTAGTGTTTTCTTAAAGGATTTCACTATCTTTCAATTTGCTTTTTTGTTAATTTTTTTTTTTTTTTTTACTTTTGAAAGTAGTATCTTTAAAATGACATCTGAGTGTGAATTTGTCTTGTGTATTTTGACTGAGTGGAAAAGTGGTGTAAACTTTTAAACGCCAAGGTGGCTGGTTTTGTTATTATCAATAATAGCAATCTAGTACAGGTAACTTTAATGTACCGCTGGAAGGACTGGGAGCATTAACTTAGTCATATGCCTATTCCAAGTATTGCATGTTCCAA
Organism: Pezoporus wallicus; assembly: GCF_028554395.1. NCBI lineage: Eukaryota > Metazoa > Chordata > Aves > Psittaciformes > Psittacidae > Pezoporus > Pezoporus wallicus. The sequence goes on along the minus strand of NW_026637828.1, from coordinate 1,661,717 downwards.
ATCATGAGGCCATTTGTGATTAAGTTTAGTTTGATATATGTGAGCAGCTTGTGATTTCAGTAGTAAATTACTTCTGAAAATAAGGCTTTCACAGACTTGAGCCAGCTAAATTTTGCTCCTTTGCAAAACCAACTGAAAAGATGTATTGAGGACCCCACCATGAAAGTTCCTTCTGGAGGGGTGTCTCAGGTTTTATAGCTTTTGTGCTTTGTACACAAATGCATTCCAGGATCTGGGTCACCCAGGCTGCAGCAGGAGCTAAAGATCTATTTCACAGTCTCATATGTGCTCATCTTGTTTGATTTTTGCCTCACAAATGAACCAGTCTCTTGAATATTGCACATGTATTTCTTGTCAGAATGTACACATGCTTCTTGCCACAGGTATGAACCTCAGACTGATATTCCTCCTGATGTGGAGACAGAGCAGGACCGGATTTTCTTCATTAAGGCAGTGGCTCAGTTCATGGTAAGTCTGCCTATGGAGCTGCACTTAAGCACATTGAAACACTGGTTCCATATTAGCTTTAACTCCCTCTCTCTTAACAATTTCCTTGCAATGAGTGGCTGAGTATGTATTGTATTCTCGTATTTGGGTTCAAACTTGAACAGGGGAGATTTAGGTTGGATATAAGGAAGAGCTTCTTTACTGTGGGGGTGGTGAGACACTGGCACAGATTGCTCGAAGAGGTTGTGAATGCTCCATCGCTGGCAGTGTTCAAGGCCAGGTTGGACAGGACTTGGAGCAACCTGCTCTAGTGGAAGGTGTCCCTGCCTGTGGCAGGGGATTGGGACTGGATGAGCTTTAAGGTCCTTTCAGCCCAAACCAGTCTGGGATTCTAGGATATGAAATTTTTTTAAACCATTTAAATGGGTTCAGAGGAGATCCCATCATATTAATAGCATCATATTACTAACTTTGGATTCCTGATTCTTTTGTATGTTTGAACAGTTGTAATTTCCAAAGTTTTTGTTATGATATAGAAGCATGTATTGGTATTCTGTTGTATGCACCTTGTTACTTACTAGATCAAGCCATATTTTTCTCAGATCCAAGCTTTTATCATCCTATGAATAAGCATATTTGAATTGGGCTAGAAACATTTTTAGTCTCGTGGAATAAGATATTTGCCTTCATGTTTTTCTTGTTACTTTGGTGCAGCATGAGCCTTTGCTGTTATGACACACTTGTGTAGTGCTCTTAATCAGGTGGAAAGTGTTTAATGGGGCTGCGTGTGGGTGTGGAAACATTGGAAATCTTATGCTACTGCTAAAGGTTAATTTTTTATACTTTTTTAGATTTTTAAAAATCTATTAAAATGACATTATAACCAAGCCACCTTTTCCCTTCTGATTTGTGATTATATTCATAAACTGTCTTAATTCTTGATTTTGCTATGTTCAGAATGTGGTACCCATCTGTGCATACTGGAATGCACTTTTGAGCCCTGGAGCATCATAAGACATAGTGAAAGATCAATTTGGTTTGAAGGGATTTACACCACTCCGAATCAAGCATGTTTTAAAAGGACGAGTATTGAAACAGAAATAATGTTATGCATGCATTTTCCTTTTAATAGCTGATTTTATGTAAGAAATCCCAAGGGTTTTGAGGAATTCATAGAATCATAGAATAGTTAGGGTTGGAAAGGACCTTAAGATCATCTAGTTCCAACCCCTCTGCCATGGGCAGGGACACCTCACACTAAACCATCTCACCCAAGGCTTCATCCAGCCTGGCCTTGAACACTGCCAGGGATGGAGCATTCACAACCTCCCTGGGCAAAATGTGATTCATATCATGCATAATATGGTTCAGAAAAGGAAACAAATGGAAATTTCTTTAATTATCTCAGTTAGTTTTGCAAGATAATATGAGGATTATTGTAGATTTTCAACATTTTCAGAATGGGAGAAACTTGTAGATTCATTGTGGCATCCGCAGTTACCATCTCCAGTAGCTAATAGCTTTATGCATCCATAGCCAGATGTGAAATATTGGAGACAGATTTGTCTCAGAAGAGAATATCAGGAAGGGAAGGAGGGAAGGAAGGCAGGATTAAGGAAGTATGGAAGGCAGGATTAAGGAAGGAGGAAGAAAGGAGGTAGGGAGGGAAGGAAGGAAGAAGGAGGGAGGGAAGGAAGGAAGGAGCGGAAGAGGGAGGGAAGAAATGAGGGAAAGGAGAAGGGAAGGAAGGAGGGAGGGAGTGAAGCAGGGAAGGAAGGAAGGAGGAAGAAAGGGAGGGAGGAAGAGAAGGAGGGAAGGAAGGCAGGATTAAGGAAGGATGGAAGGCAGGATTAAGGAAGGATGAAAGAAGGAAGGAAGGAAGTAGGAAGGAAGGAGGATGGAAAGAAGGAAGGAACGAAGGAAGGAGGAGGGAAAGAAGGAGAGAAGGAAGGAGGGAGGGAGATAGGGAGGGAAGGAAGAAAGGAGGAAGGAATGAAGAAAGGAAGGAAGGAATGAAGAAAGGAAGGAAGGAATGAAGAAGGAATGAAGGAAAGAGGGAGGGTGGAAGGGAAGGAAGGAATGAAGGAGGAAGGAAGGAGAAAAGGAAGAAGGGAGGGTGGGAGGGAAGGAGGGAAGATGGGAAGGAAGGAGGAGGAAGGAAGGAAGAAAGGAGGTAGGAAGGAAGGAGGAAGGAAGGAAGTAGGAAGAGAGGAAGGAGAGAAGGAAGGGTGAAAGGAAAGAAGGAAGGAAGGAAGGGTGGAAGGAAAAAAGGAAGGAGGAAGGGTAGAAAGGAAGGAAGAAAGGAAGAAGGAAGGAGGGAAGAAGAAAGGAGAGAAGGAAGAAGGGAGGGAGGGAAGGAGGAAAGGGGGGAAGGAAGGAAGGAAGGAGTTGTACCATAACTCTTGTATTGCCCCAGCTCAGAGAGTGCAACATCAGTAACCTCTTCTGGAAGTTTCGACTTTTCAGACATCTTCCTGCCAGCAGGAAGCACATATAGAGTCAGTTTCCTCTGCCAGATTGAGATTTTAGGATGAGAGGGTCGAGAGGTAAACATTTATTGGAAGTGGAAATCTGATTGTAAAGTCGCTAAGTTTAACATGATTCCTACAAAGAAACATGGACCAAGACCTGTGTATCGTTTCCTTTGTTGCTTGAAAAGTTAGAGCTAAATCCATATTTTGAGATGTGATCCTTTCCGTCTTTAGTTTCACAGGGAATTTTCCTGCAGTCAGTTATTCAGTGAAGCTCAGTGCAGAGTGGGCAGAACTTGTACTAAACACTATAATGTCTGATTCTTTTATCCCACATTAAAGGTCTTGCAGTGTCACAAGCCTGGGGTATGTGTGAGTTATGGTAACACTATAATACCAGAGTTGTGTAATACCACCAGTGAATCCTGGATAGATTCTTTCTACCACACAGTATTCCCAAGGGATAAACATTTTAGCAGACAAAAGATGCTGAAAATAAGATGCTAAGTCATTTGGGTGCTTAGTTTTTGTATTCTTAACTGGTGATTCACATTTTATAGAATCCCAGACTGGTTTGGGTTGGAAGGGACCTCAAAGCTCATCCGGTTCCAACCCCCTGCCACGGGCAGGACACCTTCCACTAGAGCAGCTTGCTCCAAGCCCTGTCCTACCTGGCCTTGAACACTGCCAGGGTTGGGGCAGCCACAGCTTCTCTGGGCAACCTGTGCCAGTAAAGTGCTATCAGGAAGACTACCTCAAAGTTTTACCTGAAGTTTGGTGTTGTCTCCTTTTGGCTATTTCTTTATAATATAATCTTGTCAGGAATTTCAAGAAGAACATTTGTGTCATTTTTGTGTCAGATATATCATTTCTATTATGCTCTTTTTTCTCCTTTAGTATTTCAAAGTATAAAAAAATAATACAGTTTTTACCATTTTTTTTTCCTTACTGGTCTGTCTGTACCTTTGAGAAATGGAAGACAAGGTAATAAAATCACTAACGTGGTAGCAGGGAAAAATGGAAGAGAAAAATAAAATATTCTGAAGGTACTGCTGGAAGAGAAGACCGTTAAACTGGGATAACTGATCTTCTTCTTGTAGCTCATTAAGGGTGAAATTTACCTCTCTGCAGCAGCGTCACAAGACCTGGGCAGTGCTTACATTCCACTTAATTTGAATATAAGTGGTGCACAAGGGTTTTGCTGATCTTTATGCAGGGAAGAATTAATGGATAAATTGAGTTTTTTCATTCTGGCAATTATCCACAAATGTTCTGACATGCAGAAAGTACACTCATTTCACAAAAATTTCTTCCAGAAACATCAGTAATCTAATAAGGCAAACTTGTGTTTCCAAACAGGAATATTTAGTTTTGTAAAGCAGAGTATGGTGCCCCCTCAAAAAAAAGCTTTTGAGTGAAGTGTGAAGAGGTCAATGAGGATTTTGTTCTTTGTGACGTAATTAATTCATTCTTTCTTCCCAAAGGCTACCAAAGCTCACATAAAGCTAAACACTAAGAAGCTTTACCAGGCAGATGGCTATGCAGTGAAGGAACTGCTAAAGATCACCTCTGTGCTTTATGATGCTATGAATACCAAGGGAGTGGAACACATGGATTTGAGTGAGGAAGACAGCAGCAAGTTCAAGTTTGATCTTGGCTCAAAAGTAAGTAAAACTTGTAGTCTTTTTTGGGCAGGGGTTTTGTGTTAACCTATGAAAAGCAAGTTAATTTTCTATTTGAGTCTTAAGTAGAGAATGTTCTTGCACGGGAGTGGGTATGGTTGTAATTCATACTTCCTGTAGTTGAGGTTATATACTACGATTTGGTTTACTCTCTGTAAATTCTCAACCAGAAGCATAATACAAGGCAAGAGTGGTACAAAATTGGTTATCTTTGGCTTTGACTGCTGAAAAAATGGAAATATTGGAATAGGCCAGAATAAAAACCATTTTCTAGCTACTAACCTTGTTGTCATAGAAGGAGTTTGCAAAATAATGACTTAAAGTTGGTTTTCAGCCGATTTGCATTGAAGGAAAGGGAAATCCTTCTGTTCCCCTAACAGATGTTAAAGCTGTTCAAGTTCTTAAAATGAGTTCCATATCTAGATATTGAAAGAAAACTCAACACTAAGTAAGAGGAATTCCTGTTGCTGCTTTTCGTTAGTTTTAGCACCTCTTTTATATGCTCATATTTTTAGTCTTTGATTCCTCTACAGTTATACTGTGTCCTGCCTGCTTGTTAGACAACAGTACTGCATTTCTTGAGAGAATGCCAGAACCACAGGCAAGTTTTACTCTGTGGCAGTTTGGTGCATCTCTGAAGAAAGCACCTGAAGAAACAATGAAAAAACACTTTTAGGTTGTCAATACTCATTACCTATGCAATGTGTTAGTCACATACCTTTTGGTATATATACTTTTTACTTTAATGTGGAAAAGGTGATGTTTTCCTCTGCCCTGGGCAGCACGCAAACCAACAACTGGCCAAGTCACTGTTTTAAAGAGTTTTTTTTTTTGTGTGTTGTTGGCCTAAAGTGGCTGGGGTTTCACCCAGAAATTTATGTCTAAATGGTACTTCATCTATCATAGAATCACAGAGTGGTTTGGGTTCAGAGGTCCTTGTCAAAAACCCCTCTCCAGGTTTCTTGTAGCCCCTTTAGGCACTGGAAGCTGCTCTAAGGTCTCACCTTAAGGAGCCTTCTCTTCTCCAGGCTGAAGAAGCCCAGCTCTCTCAGCCTGGCTCCACAGCAGAGCTGCTCCAGCTCTTGCAGCATCTCTGTGGCCTCCTATGGACTCTCCAACAACTCCATGGCCGACTTATGTTGGGGGCCTCAACAGAAGTTGTGCTCACTCTGATTCCAGTGGACAACTTCTTCAATACTACAGTAGAATTTTGGCCACTGGGCTGACCTCCTATGCAATTTTAACATCAAAATGGGAAAAATTTTACTTTATGTGTTTCCAGATTACTGACTTGAAGGCAGCTAGACAGCTTGCTTCCGAAATCACCTCCAAAGGAGCAAGTATGTATGACCTACTTGGCAAAGAAGTTGAACTAAGGGTAAGTGCACTCTCGAGAGTGTATAAGAACTTGTGTTCACTGGGTGCTGCAAAGGGAAAAGGTGAAAAAGTATCACTAGTTCTTACCATCTGCATCTAAAATGAACATCTGTGAGTTTGAAGGAGTGCGTCTGAAAGTTTGCATAGATAGGTAGTAAAAGATAAATGATTAATACTGTCAAGTTTTCCAAGTGTAAGGCTTATTATTTCTGTTACAGGAATTGAAGGTGTCACAGTCCTGCAGGGGATGTGTTCTTCAACTTAGTTGTAAAATCACAAGTTGTTGCATGAGGTCATGGATGTGTCCTGCAACACTGCCCATAAGTGTTCCAATTATTTTCTTAAATGCATTTATCTGCTATGCTGGAAGTTCTTTATTTTCTGAAAACAGACATTTAGAGAAGGGAAACACTGAATGTTCTAGTACTGGTTTTGGAAATCTTCAGCTCTGCAATATCTGAGCAGGGGGAAGTGCACCCTGTAAGAGCTGGAGACTGTGTGCCTTGAGGATTAATGCTGCCCGCTCCTAGTTTAATGGAGCACGGGTGTTTTGAAGGGTAGGTCGTACAGAGGGGAGATTGTCTGTGGGACACTGCCTTTTCTGCTAGATATGTAAGTCAGCATGGCGTGCAGCAGTGTGAAAGACATTAATATTTCAGAAGAGAGATGTGGTAAGCCAGTTTAATTCAACATACACAATTGTCACAAAACCATTAATCAGTTACTTCTCATCTTGCATTCTTTGCTTAATTTCTTGGCTTTGATAGAGTTCTCACATTAATGCTACCTAATATGTCAATGTTTGCTTTGGGGCATTAAACCCTTTTTTCTGTGTATCACATCCCTGAGAATTCTACACTAAAGAGTCACATGTAGGTCAGTAGAAGGCAACATTTTTCAAAAGCACTCAAGCATTGGTTTTAGATTGAGTATTGTTTCATCTCTCTAAATCAAGGCTTTTAGGAGTCCAACTGACTTGAGAACTGAGCCCTAGAAAAGGGACTTGAACAAGTGCAGTATGCTGAAACATGAAATGAAAAATCAAGAGATGGTTAGTTCTTCAGTGCAGCCACTTCTCATTGGGTCCATTAAGAAACCTTCAATAGAAGACTATTTAAAGGTGCCGTTTCTAAAAGGATGGTTATCTCTTACATACAGTAGCGAGCGCATGTTCTTGTGGTGTAATGACCGAGTGCACAAGATGGGGCTAACTAATCCTATAGAGGGACATGGCTTATATTTCGCAGAAACATTTGACAGATTGAACTTGCTGACTTTAAGAATCCCATCTTGGGAAATATGACCTTTGCTTCTTTCTCATTAGCTCAGAATTTATATCCTAAAAGCATAAGATGACACTATAACAGCACAGTCAGAGAGCAGCAGCAGAATTTCATGTTCTGTTCCTTATGATTTGTGACTAGTTCTAGTCTTCTTCAGTGATTTGTTAAGCCTGAAGAATCCATTTTTGAGTTGTGTGTTAAATGGCAAGCTTGGTATGGTAGATCAGTGTGTGACAAGTTTGAGAATTGAGCCTGTAGCAAAGCAAATAGGTTTCAGGTTAAAAGCCACAAGATAGCTTCAGTGCAATTTGTCAAGTTTTCTTTTTTTAATTATAAGGACCCAACTCTGTGTTTCACTTGAAGTGTGAAATTTGCTCATCAAATGAGAGCCTTAGAGCCAAATGCTGCTGGTTTCTTCCATTGCTGTTAAGTCTGAGTGCCCATGGAACTCAGTGGAGCTGCAGTTCTTGTCAGGTAGCCAGTGTCGAGTGCAGTAAGGAATTCCTCTCTTTATTTCCACAGGACAAGAGAAAATAGCCTCAAGTGGCACCAGGGGAGGTTTAGATTGATTATTAGGAAACAGTTCTTCACTGAAGGGGTTGTCAAGCACTGGAAGAGGCTGCTCAGGACAGTGGTGAAGTCACTGTTCTTGGAAGATTTAAAAGACGTGGATTTGGCATGTAGGGACATGGAGAGTGATGGACTTGGCAGTCTGGGTTTATGATTGATCACAATGATCCTATAGGTCCTTTCCAGCCTAAACAATTCTGTGATTCTGTGATTTCACACATCTTCCCTGGATCCTTCAGAGAGCTGGTGAGGTACTCAGATCATGGGGCTTGCATCCTCTACCTGTCCTTCCCAACTGATTCTAGGTGGGCAGAGGTAGGAGTGCAGTTATTTCTGGCTTCATATGGGAAATTAGGGCTTTGTCTGTGGGTATCAAAATAGTTGCCATTAATCTAAGGTTACTTTTATTACTTTTTAATGTGAAGATTATTGATTTCCACTGTGTATGTTCTTTTGATATTGCATGGCTAAGTAGTACACATGATGAATTGCACTGGTGGAAGGATTGTGCTATTAAAGGGTGGCAGGAGAGCAGTATGGTTTATTTTTGCATGATATTTTATGTCTTCAAACGTGTGGCATATACTGAAATGCATTGACAACTGTGACACTGATTTAATGAATTTGAAAACATGGTAGTTTCATGTTCACTGAACCTTTTTTTCATCTTCCTTTTCTCCAATCCATCAATTTCCAAATACTTAAATGAAGGATCTTTTTACCTAGGTTTAGACAGACTGATGATATATCTTGTTTCTATCGTAAGTGAAGACTGCTTCATTTTCCACTAACTGTAAAACAAATGCAAGCGTTTGGCGCTAATGGGTTGACTAGATCTGTTCTCATCATCTGAGCAGCTTTTGGGGAAAAAGTGAATAAACCTTATTATTTCCTTTAGAAATCATAGAATTACAGAATTCTAGAATGTTTGGGTGGGAAGGGACCTTAAAACTCACGCAGTTCCAACCCCCTGCCACAGGCAGAGACACCTTCCACTAGAGCAGCTTGCTCCAAGTCCAATCCAGCCTGGCCTTAAACACTGCCAGGGATGGGGCAGCTACAGCTTCTCTGGGCAACCTGTGCCAGCGCCTCAGCACCCTCACAGGGAAGAACTTCTGCCTAAGAGCTCATCTCAGTCTCCCCTCTGTCAGGTTAAAGCCATTCCCCCTTGGCCTGTCCCTACAGGTCCTTGTCCAAAGCTCCTCTCCAGGCTTCCTGTAGCCCCTGTAGGCCCCAGAAGCTGCTCTAAAGTCTTCTGGAGTCTTCTCTTCTCCAGGCTGAACAAGCCCAGCTCTCTCAGCCTGTCTCCACAGCAGAGGTGCTCCAGCCCTCGCAGCATTTTCGTGGCCTTCTCTGGGCTCACTCCAACAGCTCCGTGTCCCTCTTGTGTTGTTGCCCCAGAGCTGGATGCAGGACTACAGGCAGGTCTCACCAGGGGGCAAGCAGGTCTTTGCATCTGCCAGAAGTCCTGTGGGCACATTAGCAGGAGCCTGTCAGGAGGCTGCCTTGCTCAGACTTGGTCAGTTATTAGGAAGATAATGGAGCAAAAAAATATTCGTAATAAAACTGCCACTATGCTGGTGTCAGGTAGAAAGATTTCTGACCTTGGAAGATCTCCCTGCCTTGACAGGGGGTTGGAACTAGGTGATCTTTAAGGTCCCTTCTAACCCAAACAATTCTATGATTCTCAAGGTTGTTGAGAATTTTATTTTAAGCATTTTATTTACTACTTAATTATTATTTACTTTACTTTTATTTACTTCTTAATTAGCCCTAAGAGATGTAATGCTGAAGATAAAAATAATCTATTTTAAAAATACTTAGCTTGTGCTGAAGGCAGGCAACCCGGAAGGTCTGTTTTCTAATGTTCCTCTTGGCGCTTTCTCTGCTTATGACCTTGAACGAACTGTTTATTCCCTGTATATCCTCTTGTGTAAATAAAGTAATTTCTGTTATTTTGTAGATTAAAGCTCTTAACAGCCAGATAAAGTGTTTCCCAATCCACGGAGGATACATTTCTAAGTAAGAACAATGTGTTGCTGTGAGTGTTCTGTATGCACACAGCGTCAGCTTCTTCCCAAACTGATAGAAGTCATTGAGAATCTCTGCACTGACTTCAGCTTGTGAATTAAACTCTCAGGAGAAACAAAGGCATTTATATAGTGGTGGAGCTGGGATGGCATTTGTTACAACAGGAGGAGTTGCCACTGAGGACATTTAACCTGGATCTCTTTTATTTGCAGCTTTTTGATTAAAGAACCCTTCTTTCCTCCCTCTGTACACCTCCCATTGGTGTAGCTTTTTGCCTACTACTTCTGTAGAGGAGATCTGATTTGAGTGACAGCTGCGTTATTCAGTACTCTTTGAAAGTTAACTACAAAAAAATAGTTGATTTGTAATGTTTGGAACATTTTCCATCTGCCACATGTTGGTTCTTGGTATGAGGCACTGTCTGGGGGAAGCTGGTAAACTTATTTTCTCTCATTTACTGTGCTTTGATTGCAAAGTTGCCACACATGATTTCTAGTGGAAACTGATAACTTGAAATTGACAGAACTCTATAGAATTGTTTTCTTCAATTTTTAGCTGTCCTGCTTCTAAACAAAACCTAATTTATGAGTTATAAGGAAAAGGGCTTATTGCCAAGTGGGAAGCCAAAATGAAACCTTGCAGCTGTAAGATACAGTTGAATCAATACTGGCCTGCATTTTAGATTGCTTTAACCTTAACCATGGTTGTATGCTATGTGGCTATAACATTTATGGATGTGTTTTATGTAAGAAATGGTTTTGTAGTGACCTTCCAAATAGTATTTAGCCTGAAGACAGCATCAGCTATAAATAGGTAGGTGGCACATTTCTCCTTGCAGTTTGGGGAACAGGTATGTCACTGCATCCATAATTTTGTCAGCTAGTTGGAAGATCTGAATTCTTGTAGTTCAGTTCTAGACTGTTTTGAAGAGCCATTCTAGTTTGGTGGGAAGAAAATCACATTTGAACCATCTTTTGTTTGTCACAGTGTTTGCCAAAATCAGGTTGTTCATTATTCCCAGCCTTCCTTCATGAGACACAAAGTCTAGCCATGTCAAAGTTTTAATTGCATAAGAGCAAAATGTGCTCCCTTAAACAGCAGGACAACGATTTTCCCTATTTTTAGCTATTTAAAATGCCTTTTTTCCTGCCCAGAGAGAGCCATCCTGTATTTCTGTTTCTGGAATACAGCAGCCACTGCCATTACTGTTAGTTAAGCCTTGCTGGGAATGGAAACCTGAGTTGTATGACAATGTTTACTGAAGTCAAAAGCTTGACGTGAATTAAAAGTTCAGACTACCTCTTTGGGTGCTGTTGCTGAAACATAATGCCTGCTCCTAACTTTGCTGCTCCTTTGCACTATGTCTTCATGTGTCTTTGGGGTCTGAAAGATGCTGTTGATAAATATACTCCTTTCTGTTGCTTTTTCTAAGAAAATCGCAACCCTGCCCGAAGTTTTCTTATATGTTATCTATAGGGAAAGGAAATTCTATCTCCAGTTTTGTTACTGAATGTGGGGAACCTGAGAAGACACCTGACTGGGTGTCTTGCCTTTTTGACGACCCTGCTCTTTTTCCCTTTAAAATACAAAAAGCAAGCTCCTGCCCATCCTTGCTGCCCAAAACCATTTCTGTCTCAGTTAGGAAATTCACTTGCAAACCTAGCTCTTGCTCTGCTAGATTTGTTCATTGTCATCTATCCAGGCTCTGGATGAGACATCACATGCCACCTCCTGGTTAAGGACCCATTCAATGACACCCTGTAGGCCTGTGGGCTAATCCAGCTTTACCAGTACTGCGTGCCATGAAACCTTACAGGAAGGCAATAAAAGGTGAGGTTTTTATGGATGTAGGAAGATAACAGTAGGCCCATGCTGGGAATTGTGAGCTGAGGGTCATTCTGTGGAATCAGCTCTTGGAACCAGAAGACCTGTGGACCTGGTGGTGTGTGCGTGGAGGCAACAGAATAGCACAACTTCATGCTGTCAGAAAGGTTTAAGGTTCCCTTTCTTGCCTCAGCAGCATGTATGCCTACATTTGTGAGGGGTTTGCTCTGTTACAAAGCATATGTTCCGCTTACTTGTCTAGACAGGCCTTCTGATTCCTTTTGGTCTGCAGAAAAAACAGCAGTTGGTTCTCTGTCTCAAATGTTCCTGTGTCATGTGTTGTACATGTTAGGATAGCTCGTGTGAGGCTTGGACACTGTCTTTGATTGAGGGCTCTGCATTGCTGAGAAGGGAACTCTTCCTGTTGATTCCCTTTGTGGACTGCTGAGAGGAGCACACAAGAAAGCAGCAGAATTCTCAATTCTCTTGACCTTTAACCTCTTGAGGAGGAAAATAGGCTGTTAGGAAGTATCAGGTTCCTTCAGAAGGTCAGAATTATTTTTCATGTCCCTCCTGTACCTTCCAGTTCATACAGAACGATGCCTAATGGTCAGTTCCATCCATTGTCTAAATGTGCTTAGTACACAGATGGAGTTTTGAAGGCTTTAAGATCAGTGTAATTTCATGAAATGACTGCAGTACAGTTTTGCTCTAAGGAAATTTTGATGCTAGAACTGCTGCAGTTTGGGCAGGGCTGGCTTCAGTACTGACTTCCCATGTCCTGTGGGGAATGTCCTATCAGGCTGTGCTCTGTTCTGCTTGATTGGGCAGCCAGTGTCTGTGGTTTGAAATCTTTCTTTCTTTGTGATGAAATTCTCATTTCCAAAGAAAACAAAGTTTTCAAGTCTAAGCCAGCCAAGAAATTCATTAGTGCTTCCAGTTAGCTTTGTTCAAAGTGAGATTCAAAACTTGAAGAGTTAAAATCTTAGTCTTTCCATGGAACACCAAATATTCAACTGGGAGAATAAATAATGCCAACAAATGGTGTCTCTTGGGTGCTTTCATGTATTTATCATGTAAAACTATAGCCAGTGAGCTCTTGGACACTTTGAGCAGGAAGCACTGGTAAGTGGTAAACTATCAGCTTGTTCACGAAAACCTCTCTGGTTTTGTGTCTGTTTTCTCAAGTTGTAATTACCAGGCACAGTCCTGAACTGTCATGCTTCTGACCTCCTTTCTGTATCTTTCATCTCTCCTGAGAGCTCTATTTTTAATGGTTAATTTAAAGGAAACCTCTTGAGTGCTATAATGTGTATTCTGATTAGGACACCTAGTTGTAAAGAGTACATTATTTTACAAGAAGATGAACGAGCCCATATTTTTGAGCTCAGTTTCATTTACACACCCTTTTTTTTTTGAGCAGAAGGAAGTGTGAGTACAGCCAGTGGCAATGTAATATCTGCTATTTGGACCAATTTTAGAAAATTGGGCTTGCCTTCAAGTATACAGCCTATTTTATTGTGCAGATTTAAGCACAAACAGATGAGCCTTTGTGTAAAGCCAGGCTTTAAAAATCTCAGTTGTCATGTTACTGCATACTTTGTATTGGATAAGACATACCTATGCGGAAGAGTTGGGCTGGAGGAAAAATGTACTTTATTTATTCCTGTGAGGAGTCACAGATAGTCAGAGTGGTTGTGTTAAATTCATTGTCTTTCATTTGCTAATGGCTTGACAATGTTTAAATTGGCCAACTTTGTTTATTTAAAGTAAATGCTTTTCCCAACATCTTCATAATCTTTGTGGGGTGTTTAGCTTTATCCAGGCATGTTAATATGAGCTGTCTTCCTCTTGGGGCACGAATTAGCAGGCCTCATTTGGAGAGCTTTAAACTAGATTCGAAGGGGGATGGGGTTGTAGCTGGGCTTGCCCCAGTGGGGCAGCGCTCCAGAATTAATGAAGACTGGGAGGCCTCCTATAATCCTAGGGTGAAATCGGTGTGCTCAGCTCGCTCCCTGGAATGTCTGTACACCAATGCGCGCAGCATGGGAAATAAGCAGGAGGAGTTGGAAACATGTGTTAAGTCAGGAGACTATGATCTGGTGGCAATTACAGAGACGTGGTGGGACAGCTCACATGACTGGAATATAGTCACGGAGGGCTATGTCCTTTTCAGAAAAGACAGGCCAGCTAGGAAGGGTGGTGGGGTTGCTCTTTATGTGCGGGAGCAGCTACAATGCACCGAGTTCTGTCCAGGGACAGATGACGAGCGAGTTGAGAGTCCGTGGGTGAGAATTAAGGGGCAGGCTGGCAGGGGGGATACTGTTGTGGGTGTCTGTTACAGGCCACCAGATCAGGGTGAGGAAGTTGACGAGGCCTTCTACAGGCAGCTGAGAGCGACCTCACAGTCACAGGCTGTGGTCGTCGTGGGGGATTTTAACTTCCCTGATGTTTGCTGGAAGGACCACTCAGCAACCCAGCCGCAGTCCAGGAGGTTCCTCCAGTGTATGGATGATAACTTCCTCCTGCAAATGGTGGATGAGCCGACCAGGAGAGGAGCGCTGCTGGATCTCATCCTCACTAACAAGGAGGATCTGGTTGAAGCAGTAAGGGTTGAGGGCTGCCTTGGCTGCAGCGACCACAGGATGGTGGAGTTCAGGATCTTGTGTGGTAGGACTAGTAGAATACTAAGTAGAATTGCAACCGTGGACTTTAGCAGGGCAAACTTTGGCCTTTTCAAGCAATTGCTAGGGGAAATCCCATGGGCAAGGCTGCTTGAAGGTAAAGGGACCCAAGATAGTTGGTTGACATTCAAGGATTGCTTTTTCCGTGCTCAAGATCGGAGCATCCCGACACGTAGGAAGTCAAGGAAGAGGGCCAGGAGACCTGCATGGCTAAATAGGGAATTGCTGGGTATGCTCAAGTGGAAGAGGAGAGTTTACAGGTCATGGAAGGAGGGGCTGGCCACTTGGGAGGAATATAAGGCTGCTGCTAGAGGATGTAGGAAGACAGCTAGGAGGACTAAGGCATCCTTAGAATTAAACCTAGCGAGAAGGGTCAAGGACAGCAAAAAGAGCTTTTTCAAATACATGGCAGACAAAACTAACACCAGAGGCAATGTAGGCCCACTGATGAACGGGATGGGTGCCCTGGTGACAGAAGATACAGAGATGGCAGAGTTACTGAATGCCTTCTTTGTCTCTGTCTACTCTGCTGCAGGCAGTCCTGAAGAGCCCTGTACCCCTGAGACCTTAGATGAAGTCAGGTCAGCGGAGCAGTTTACCTTAGTCGATGAGGAATGGGTTAGAGATCAGTTGAGCAATCTGGACATCCATAAATCCATGGGTCCAGATGGGATGCACCCGCGGGTGCTGAGGGAACTGGCGGAAGTCATTGCTAGACCGCTCTCCATCATCTTTACCAAGTCTTGGGAAACGGGAGAGGTGCCTGAGGACTGGAGGAAAGCAAATATCACTCCAGTCTTCAAAAAGGGCAAGAAGGAGGACCCGGGTAACTATAGACCGGTCAGCCTCACCTCCATCCCTGGGAAAGTGATGGAACACCTTATCCTTGGTGCCATCTTAAGGCATATCAAGGATAAGAGGGTTATGAGGGGCAGTCAACATGGCTTCACCAGGGGGAAATCATGTTTGACCAATCTCTTAGCCTTTTATGAGGAAATAACACGGTGGATGGATGATGGCAGAGCGGTGGATGTGGTCTACCTTGACTTCAGCAAAGCATTTGACACAGTCTCCCACAGCATCCTCACAGCTAAATTGAGGAAGTGTGGTCTGGATGATCAGGCAGTGAGGTGGACTGCGAACTGGCTGAAGGAGAGAAGCCAGAGAGTTGTAGTCTATGGGGCAGAGTCTAGTTGGAGGCCTGTAACTAGTGGAGTGCCTCAAGGGTCAGTACTGGGACCGGTATTATTTAATATATTCATCAACGATTTAGATGAGGGAATTGAGTGTACTATCAGCAAGTTTGCTGATGGCACTAAGCTGGGATGAGTGGCTGACACGCCAGAAGGCTGTGCTGCCACCCAGCGAGACCTGGACAGGCTGGAGAGTTGGGCAGGGAATAACTTGATGAAATATAACAAGGGAAAGTGTCGAGTCCTGCATCTGGGCAGGAACAACCCCAGGTTCCAGTATAGGTTGGGAAATGACCTGTTAGAGAGCAGTGTAGGGGAGAGGGACCTGGGGGTCCTAGTGGACGACAGGATGACCATGAGCCAACACTGTGCCCTTGTGGCTAAGAAGGCCAATGGCATCCTGGGGTGTATTAGAAGGGCGGTGGTTAGTAGGTCGAGAGAGGTCCTCCTTCCCCTCTACTCTGCCCTGGTGAGACCCCATCTGGAGTATTGTGTCCAGTTCTGGGCCCCTCAGTTCAAGAAGGACCGGGAGCTGCTGGAGAGAGTCCAGCGCAGGGCAACAAAGATGATTAAGGGAGTGGAGCATCTCCCTTATGAGGAAAGACTGAGGGAGCTGGGTCTCTATAGTTTGGAGAAGAGGAGACTGAGGGGTGACCTTATAAGTGTCTATAAATATATAAAGGGGGAGTGTCACGAGGATGGAGCCAGGCTCTACTCAGTGGCAAACAATGACAGGACAAGGGGTAATGGGTACAAACTGGAACACAAGAGGTTCCACTTAAACTTGAGAAGAAACTTCTTCTCAATGAGGGTGACAGAACACTGGAACAGGCTGCCCAGGGAGGTTGTGGAGTCTCCTTCCCTGGAGACATTCAAAACCCGCCTGGACTTATTCCTGTGTAACATTATCTAGGTGTTCCTGCTCCAGCAGGGGGATTGGACTAGATGATCTTTCGAGGTCCCTTCCAATCTCTGGCATACTGTGATACTGTGATACTGTGTCTGTCTGTGGAGTTATTATGGAATGTATATCGTTTCTGCTGCTTGGAGCTTGTGTTTCTGTGTGGACAGGGGAATGTTCACAAGCATTTCAGGAAGCTTAAGCTATCACTGCCACCAACAGATGTAACTCCTGTCATTCTCCCCAACATAATATTTCTTCTTCTTCATAGAATCATAGAATAGTTAGGGTTGGAAAGGACCTTAAGATCGTCCAGTTCCAAATCCGCTGCCGTGACCAGGGACACCTCCCATGTCTTCTTTTCTTGTGCTAGGAAAAAAACCCTTTGTGCAGCATGTAGCCGGCTTGCTCACAGAAGTGATCCAGCAGAGGGATAAGCTCAGTACAAAAGCTGCTTTTCTTGGCTCCCTGATTGGGTTCGCTGTACAACTCCTTGAACTTGAGTTGGTGGGGAGGGAGCTGGGCTGCATGGGCTAGTGTTAGCTATGCAATCTGGCATTGTAACTCAGCAAAGTGATTGTGTCTGCTTCCAGAATTCATCTTGTAGTAGGCTGGATACAGCCTGTTGCAGTGTGCGCAAAGCATTTTTAGATTCTTAGTCATAAGTTCTCTAGAGAGAGGCTATTTCCGTCTTTATCCACCTGTTACCAAACAGTTTGCCAACACAAGATGATTTTAAGGCATTTAGCTGCAAAAATCTCCCCTCTCTCCTCCCAGTAGCAAATAAGTAGTCCAACATTTTTTGTGTTCGAAGTCACACGTTACAGTGGACAGGGCTTGGAGCAGCCTGGTCTATTGGAAGGTGTCCCTGCCCATGGCGGGGGGTTGGGACTGGATGAGCTTTAGTGTCCCTTCCAACCCAAACCAGTCTATAGTTCTATGATATAATGACCAGGTCAGAATTGTTGGACAACATAGAGATATCCCTAAGCCCATCTGTCCACAAAATTGCTGAGAGTGGGAGGTTTTTTTTCATCCTTTGGGGTCTCAGTTGGAATATTGTGTACAGTGCTGGTGTCCTCAACATAAGAAGGACATGGACCTGTTGGAGCAAGTCTAGAGGAGGCCACAAGAATGATCAGGGGACTGGAGCACCTGCCGTATAAAGACAGGATGAGAAAGTTGGAGCAGTTCAGCTTGGAGAAGAGAAGGCTGCGTGGAGACCTCATGGCAGCCTTATAATGTCTGAAGAAGGCCTACATGTATGCTGGAGAGGGCTCTTCATTAGGGACTGTAGTGATAGGACAAGGGATAATGGGTTTAAACTTAACCAGGGGAAGTTTAGACTGGATATAAGGAAGAAGTTCTTTACTGTGAGGGTGGTGAGGCCCTGGAACAGGTTGCCCAAGGAAGTTGTAAATGCTCCATCCCTGGCAGTGTTCAACGCCAGGTTGGATGGAGTCTTGGGTGCCATGGTTTAGTGTGTGATGTTCCTGCCTGTGGCGAAGGAGTTGGAAGTAGAAGATCTTAAGGTCCTTTCCAGCCCAAACCATTCTATGATTCTGTCTCCACAAGAATCACTGGTTTTTGGTTGTGTGTTCTTTTGAGGAGTCTGAACCTTTTGGTTATCGGAATCAGAGAAGCCTAGACATCTGCATCATCTCACTTCATATGAGTGCAGGAGGCAGCCTCTTGGCTGTGTTAGATGGGTTCACAGTGCTTGTGCTCCCCAGTTTTTGTGACACTGCACTCATCTACCTACACTATTTTTTCATGGGCTGTAGTGTGAAGATGATGAAATCTTCTGCACTTATGTTGCATACCTTGCTCAACATGTAATAACCAGCACAGGCTCCAAACATCTGTGTTCAAGAATACTTGCAGTTCAGACAGTAGCACTTCCCTTGTTTTGAAAAGACGCCTTGACTGCTCAGTGTTAATCTCAGCCTCACTTAACTGACTTTTTTGTCATCTGCTGTTCTCTAAATCATCTGAGCCTTGGTGAATAAACACTAAATCCTCCTTTATTTGCTATGCAGACAGTCACTGTTGCTCGACCACCCTCAGTTCTGTGTATATTAGTTCCTTTGTGTAATGTTTAAATATATTGGTGTATTTTTATTTCATAGGAAGCAAGAACAGAATCTATTGCTAGACCTTTGGAGATAAATGAGGCTGAGAAGGTGATGAAAATCGCCATTAACTGTGTTATGGTAAGCAAAATGATACTTATTTAATTGCAAAACTATTATTTTTCTGTTGTAGGAAGAACATAGCTGTATTTATTGACAGCCTAGGGTTAAAAGTGCCGAAGGACAAATCACCTTTAGCTGGCTGGACCTAGTAGTGCTGCACCTAGTTAGTTAATGGTTAATGTTGAGTTTCAGTTCATGACTTTGGTGTTTTGGTAACATCAGGTGTATGAACAGAAGCTCAGCAAGGCAGAGATCAGTCTATGTTGACTCCTTGTGTTATGGTAATGGGTACAGTTAGTGATGGTCCTCATGGTTCATTTGGAAACTGGTTGTGTTCAAAGTGAACAAGCATGTTAAAGGAAACTGATAGCTTTCCTGGCAGAGTCAAGAGGTATCAGCACAGTGATGGCTGTGAGCTGGCAGTCAGAAGTTACAGCCTGCAACAGAAAGGGTAAAGGATGCTACCAGCAGCACCTAGGAGAACGTTAAGACCTGCTCTGCTGTCACTGTCATACTGTATAATGGCATTGGTCCAACATGCTGAAATATTCCTCCAGTTGGTGCATCAAAGAACTGCACTTGGCCTCCCTTAGCCTCTTGAGAGAAAACACATTTTAATCCTATTCCCTCCTCTGTTAGAAGCTTAGTGGTAGCCCCAGAAGCTCTACAGGAGGGATAAAAACTGCCTAAATCAGCACAGAAATCTCCATCTCACCTACATTGCCTAAGCCATGTGAACTTTACAGAGTCAGGGCTGCAAGGGGTGTACTTATTAACTCAAACTGTGCTGGTACCTCTGGAGTTGTGAAGTTGGGCTCTGGAAGCAAGATAGCTGAGCTTCCAAGGAGTGAGAACTGGCAAGTGTGCTGATTAGAGCCAGGCCAGTGCCTTGTTACGGCTCTCCTTTTGGAGGACCTTCTGCCTATTGCAGTTGTTGGCAGCACTTTCCTTGCTCCAGTGCTTGGGTTCCTGTGTTTCTAAGCCATTAGCTACACTCAGCCACTGTGCAAGTATGGTGGTTAATTAAATTCTAGTGATTACTTGAAGTTATTTAACTGCAAACTATATCCAGTCCAATCATATAATTACAAGGAGTGGAGTTCCACATTTAAACAGCTAATGCATAATCAATAGATACTCCAGGCAATCTTTCCGTATGTTTCTGTTCCTACTCACAGTCTCTACCAATTCTAAATGTTAATGTACATTGCAATTCTACACAGCAGTGCTAATAAACCAAAAGCAGCACTGTAGAGCAGTTTGTTTCTTGGGAAATGGCAAACACATGTACCTCACCTGGATTAATTTTGGACCTGTTAGTGAAATGACGTATTATAGGTGAGCAACACCTACCAGTTACTGCTGGAATTTCAGCAAGTTTGTATCCTCCCTTTCACTCAAAAGTTGTTTGTGGTTTCCTGACCATGGGCACACTGAATGTACTCATTTTGTTCTAATAAACTGGAATATTCTCACATCCCCCTCCTGATTCCTGTAGCATGTGTTGTAATGTTAGGGATGCTTTCCAGATTCTGAAAAGCTGGATAAAGCAAGACTTAGAAAAGGATGAAGATATATGGAGTCAATTTTTCATAAAAGTGACCTTTATCTTGAAGGAAAAAAAAAAAAAAAAAAGAAAGAAAAGAAGGTGGAAACCTGAAATTCCCTGCAATAGTACCAAGAAGTAAATGCAGTTCTCATCTGTGTTTATTCAGATACTACACATCAAGAGATGCTCTTACGTATCCTGTCAGACTTTTATGAGGAGGTTTCTCCCTGTCTGTTACTGCTTTTTCAGTGAGAAGGAAAAGTTAACGGTTAAAGCCAGGGCAAGCTGTGGGTGGGTTTTATCTGTTCTTCTTTAAGAATGTCTGGGGAAAAAAATAAAAAATCAGACATTTAAAATCTGCAAATGTCCAGTTAGCTCACTCCTGTCCTGACCACAGAGAATTTTCAGCTTCCATTGCCTACTCAGTTTATGTTCTAGCTCATTGTTAGAATATTATTTGCTAACGTGAAATGTGAGATACAGAAGAACGCTCCACATCTTAAAGGTAATTCTAATTATTCTAGTTCAAGCCATGGTTTATCACCCTTCTCTTTTAGGAGCAAGTCCAAAAGACTAAAGATATGTTGAATAATGTGGCTTTGGATGAAGCCAATTTGGAAGCCAAGATTGAAAAACGGAAATTGGAACTGGAAAGAAGCCAAAAGAGGCTCCAGACTCTACAAAGTGTGCGGTAAAGATTAGGAACTGATTGTCTACTGCATGAGTGATGGGACTGTGCATTGTTAATGCTTAGAGCAGTGAGGGGTGAGGTTTATAGTGAGCCTGGGATGATGCCCTGTGGAAGAGAGAAATTCTCTTCTCTAGAAATGCCCAGTTTGGATTGTAACTGTTAGCTTTTCTGTTACCAGAATTTCAGAGGTGTTAAATGTGGCCAGAGTTGGGCTCATTAGGCATCCCTTGTTAGGATGGGTTGCTCCTGGCGGTGACCCTGCCTGCCATGAAATGGAGATGGTAAGATTCACACTTTGGGTTGATTTCTTGCCCAGAATTAAACTGCAGGTTTATATATTCTCTGATTGCATAAACAGATCATGCTCTGGTTTTGACCTAATATGAAAAAAAAAAAAAGCAAACCCAACCAAGGAAATATTAGAAAAACAAATGGCGGAAGGAATTACGTTGATCCATATACATGTTTTGATCAGGAAAGCTTTAGGGGAAGTGTAATGGGTAGATGTGAAGCATTACGCAGACACAGTGTTCTTTGAGGTGCAGCAGTTAGCTCTCCAGTGTAAGGACATCCACACTTATTGGTGTCAAGTCTAGTTACGCTTTTCCAGCATGGTTCTGTAGCAAGTAAGCATAGTTTTTGTAGCAAGTAAGTCTCCAGCAAACTAGGTGATGTTCCAGCCATGCTACAAGCTATTTTTTTTGGAAGTCATGGACCAGCAGAATAAATTAGCTTAGGTTTGCCTGCTAAAAAGGCCAAAATGGTTCCTTTCTGCCTGTTTGAAAGGAAATGGCAGTGAGTGCACAATATCCTTTCCTTTGCTGTGTAATTTTTGTGGGAGAGTTTAATGAGGTTTTTTTGTCTTATGCTTACAGTCTCTGAAGTAGTGTGGAACCTTAAAAACAAAAGGTGCTTTTAAACTTGGAAAAGAAGCAGCAAACATGAAAATGTTTCTTTCAGAATTCTGCTCGTACAGGTCAATAGTTCACTGAGTAGTTTGTGCTTGTTCTCTCCAGTCCTGCTTTTATGGATGAGTATGAGAAGATTGAGGAGCAACTGCAGAAACAGTACAGTAGTTACCTAGAAAAATTCCGTAATCTGACCTACCTGGAGCAGCTCCTGGATGATCATCGACGGACAGAGCAAGAAATGTTTGAGGTAAGACAGCTTAGAAATGCTCAGCGAAACCGTAGATCCTGTAGTTCTTGGCTTTATAACAGAAAGTGTTTAAATAGGCCTTCACCAAAACAGCACATTACTGGTTGTAGAGTCAGCTCTGAGTGACTGGCAGGTTACTGACAAGCCGGTAAATGTGAGTGCTCTTGGACAAGACAGCTTTATTTTTTTGAGTTAGTGAAGTTAAACCAGTGTAGTGATGCCCCCTTCCAGTCTGTGACTCCCCTAACTTATTTTCAGTTGCTGTTTCTTGTTCATGAAGAATGTTTCCAGCATTTCTAATCTTCCTTTTGCTACATACGAAGTATGTTGCAAGAGTTATTAGGAGCTTATTTTTTATGGTCTGCCAATGGCTGATGTATAAGGGCTTCTCAGCTCAAGGGTCTTAAATTCCCTCATAGGTGTCCTCTTCAATGAGAACAGCAAAGAGTGTCAGTGAAAAGCTCAGATATGGTGGCCTCAGTGTTGTCTGGCAGAAATTTTATATCCTGACTTGATAAATTGCATCAGTTCAGTGAGATTCTCTATTTTGTATCCTGCTGGATAATCCACATGTGTATCTCCTCCTGCTCCATGCCAACCTTTCATCTAGCTTCCTGTAGCTTCATATTTTCCTTGTTTGGCTTTTCATCCATTTCACAGTAATTGCCCAGTGAATCTTCTGTTCTTCACTGAAATCATGTTCCAGTGAATGATCTCCCCTTGGACCTTCATACCAGTGGGTGTGCTGTACCTGGAGTTAACCAGTGTATCCTCTTTCTGATAGTCCTATCTTTCATATGCAGGTTTTGTTAACACAACTTACCCTTGTTCCTGCCAGAAATGTGGGAGAGCTGTGCATAATGTTTCTTCTTTGGCTATGACTACGTTTTGCTTTTGCCATGTCTGTATGTGTCTACTCATGTATAAACAGTAGTTTGACTTTAAATGACAGAGGGGAGATTGAGATGACCTATTACACAGAAGTTCGTCCCTGTGAGGGTGCTGAGGCACTGGCACAGGTTGCCTAGGGAAACTGTGGCTGCCCCATCCCTAGCAGGACAGGGGCTTGGAGCAACGTGGTCTAGTGGAAGGTGTCCCTGCTGGTGGCACGGGGTCGGAACTGGAAGAGCTTTAAGGTTCCTTCCAACTCAAACCAGTCTGGGATCCTATGACCCAAGTTTTTTAATCTTCTCCCTTAAAGTAATCATCTCTTTTTTAAAAGATAATGTGGGGATTCAACAACTTGTGACCCAATTTCCCATTAACCTCCCATTTTCTAAGCACTGTCTCTGTAGACATTATTTCACATATTTCTAATCAGTGTGGTATTTTCATGTGTCTTGTTCTATAATGTTCTAGCTCTTCCCCATATCTATGGCCAAAGTCCTCAATTAAATCATAATCTTGAAATGAAGCCTAAAATCTGTTTTCCCTTCTGTTCAAATGCCTTTGAGACTTAATAACAAAAGTAAAAATGTTTTGAACTGACCTGCCTGAAACTGTTTATAAATTCACAAAGTGAGTAAAGTGTCCACCTCTTCAGGGGATTTTTGTTGAAAGACAATAAAACAAAGAAAAAGCCTTTGTCCCTCAGGGCTGTGCCTGTGATTAGAATACAGACAGAACTTTTTCTGGTTTTCTCCTTCTTTCTTTGACCTGGAAATCTACCCCTATGCTTTTCATCTGCTAGGATAAGCAGGTAACAATGCTTCAGCAACATGCAGAATTATAAAGAGTATAAATGCTTTTGACAAAGATGTGTGGTTTTCTCTGCACACTTCTAGCACTTGTTATATGCAGTAGCATTAACAAGCATCAGAACTAGAAACATCTTTAAGATGTGTTTTATGCTAAAAACATACAGACCATAAAGCCCTATATCTTTTAAATACACTGTGATAGCTTAAACAAGCATGAAGTTTACCTGGTAAGTCTAGTTCTAGAGCTTGACTCTGAAAGGACCCTGAGATCATTTCAATTCACTTCCTGTTTGTTAGTCCAGTAAATCTTTTCATTAGGGAATGTTTGGGAAAACCAAAAATAAAAACAGGGAGGGGGAGGTATATTTGACACTTGGTCTTTAAAACTGGAGAGAGCAGCATGGGGATCAAGAACAGAAACCTGGCACATCTGAAAATACATAGAGTATTTAAAGGATGAGACTCTAGCCGTCTCTTTGTGGGCATCAGTGACCCAAGTTACCATGACTGTTTTGTTGTAGAAGCTGTTGCTTTGGAAGAAGAGGAGGTTTTGCATGTGTCTCTTGCAGCCAGTCTTTCAGGAGTGCTGGAGTCCAGACTCTTATTTGAAGTTACTCTGTGAGATGTCAGTGCTCAAAATTGGGCTCCAGGACTTGGTAACTGAAAAGGGGATGAAGAATCTGGGTCTCAACTAAACCAAGAGACTTTGTTGGTGCACTCTGATTTCCCAACCAGTGGAATTTTACTTTTTATTTTATAGGCACACTGTTTATTCCATTTCAGATGAGTCTCTTGCCCACCTGGAACACCATGGTGTTTAACTTCTGTCAGTCTTGATCTGCTTTGCAGGTGGTGCTTCATCACCTTTGGCTACTTGTTGGTGAAGAAAAGTTGTGGGGTGTTTATTACATGCTTGAAAAAAATAGAGGTTTGTGCCAAAATGAAGCTGCATGTTGTCCTAAAATTTATCATCTGGTGTCATTTTCAGAATCAACAGAGGAAGAAAAAGAGGATAATTACGTTTAATCCATTTTAATAGAGAGATTGTCAAAAAACACTGAAAATTATGTTGATTTTTTCCAACCCTGATTTGTCTTTTGTTCCACCAAACAAATCTTAATTATCTTTTATAGTAGAAGTGAGAGTCAGCTCTTCTATCATTGCTCTGTGTTTTGTTAAATAGCTTGCCAGAAAAAAGCACCAGCAGTGTAATTAGATTAATTCAGCACTCTGTGTGCTGTGCAGTACTGAGGACTGTCCTGGACCACTTCCCTTCACTAAGTGCATTTTTTAGGAGGAGTTTTTGTTCTGATTGAGAGAGTTGTTGAATAACAAGACTAATCTCTAGTGCAGTTGGACTCCAAGCTGTTTTGGTACCCTGCTGACGTTGCACAGCTAATGACCTGGGCCAGAGCGTGCTTCCTAATGAGAAAAGTGATTTAAAGATTGTATCCAAGGACACAATTGTAATTAAGTGCCATTGAGCAGTTGAAGCACTCCAGTGCTGCAGTACTGGCTGGTTGTGTGTATTGGTTTGCTTTGTTCTTTCATGTGCTAGGTGAACTGGGGAGGAGAGCTCTATAGCTCCTGTTGTTTTCCTGAACTTCCTGTTCCCTCTGCCTCCCAGTGTCCAGAATAGTATGGAGGTGGGGCTGAAAACAATTGGCAGCAGTCTCCTGCCAGGCACTGGATGGAGAAATCTCTCTTTGTAACGCAAGGAGAGATTTCTGTCTTTGGAATTTAAAGGAACTTAAAGGCTAGGTGCTGAGTCTGACCCAAATGAATTGTCAGAACTGCACAGTTAATGGTTGATGAAATTACCACCTGTAGAGCTTCTGCCCAGGTGATGTGGAAGTGCTTTGAAATGTGTGAAAAATATGGAATTATTTGTCTCTTACCAACTCTCATTTGTGGAGATGTCAGAAGTCCTCGCATGACTCCTCCTTTGAGTGAGTTTCTCACACTTATTGACCAACTGTCATGCACTACTTGTTACTGGAGCCGAGGAGTTTAAATAAGAGTCTTTGGTCTTTGCAGTTCCTTTTTTTTTTATTATTTTCAGCTGCCTCTTTTATTTTGTTTCTGTTCTCTTGTGCTACTCATGGAATTAATCCATCTTCTTGCCTTTCTGTGCAGAAGCAGAGATTTATGTGCCGTCTCCTCAAAGATTTGTTCTTATTTTTCTGCTTTATAGGAAGATTCAGCATGCTTCATTAATTTTTATCCTGGTTTTAAGATTAAATTGTTTCTGATGTTTAGACATGAAAGCTATTAGAACTTTTGAAACTAGCTTTTTTAATGCCAGAATAACCTGGCAATATCCTTCAGCATTTGCCTTTTCTCTAGACAGAATGTGCTTATTCTTTCTTTTGCTTCTCAGGGGACATCCCTGAAGTACTTCTTCAGCCACTTTCTCCTAAGGTATTTTAAGACTGCTTTTGTGCTAGTGCTGTGAAATCTCAACAAGGAATACCATGAAGTAGTGGACATGCAGAAGAGGATGTTCAAAGCCATTCTGTCATTATCTTTAGTTTGGCATTGCCTGAACTATCATTCATCATTATGACACTACTACCAGTAAGCAGTCCACCACAGTTAAGCAAGGAAAAGCCAACTAAACAGACTATTGTGACTTTCCCTTTGTGACCAACCCTCCCCAAGTAAAATTCCCTCTTTATTAAAATAATGGGTTTTTTAACCAGAGCTCCATACCTGAAGCAGATGCCCTATTCTGAATATGCACATAATAGGGATAACTGGGTTCTGCTGCACTGAGATACTTCTTGAGTCTGCTGCTTTTTGTGTCTTTTTGTATTGAGCTATTCCATTTGAAATATTAAATCTGGATGTTCCCATTCTGATGTCTGGTTACTGAAATAGCCAGGCAGAAGGTTAATGGGAAAAGTGGTTGGTTTCAATTGATTTCCTAGCTAATGTACATTTGAATTATGATCGCTTGGTAACATTTTTATAGGTACCAGGAGAGCACTTCTGGTCCAATGTTGCTGAATTATATTGAATATCAGATGTAAAAGTAAGCACAGGCATCTTAATTGTTGATTGCTTCTATTTTGGTGTTACAAGCATGACAGCATTGGTGCACTGAGACACACAAATCCCATAATGGAGAAATGTGGGAAAAATAGAAGAGGAGGAAGGGAATGCACAAGGGGAGAGTAGGGATAATGGAGCATAGGAGAAATTGCTGGCCTGAGAAATGGTGGGCACACAAAAGGAGACGACAGAGGTAGAGGAAAGGTGGGAGGGCATGTGAGGAGTGTGTTGAAAACGTGGAAGTGTTGCTGTGTGTATTCACTCCACAAAAGTAAAAGTCTGCCAATACCATGTCAACTAGACTGAGACTCTGAGGTGCCTCTATATGCCCTGAAGCAGTTGTGTGTGTACCTGCTCCTGGTGCTTTAGTGTTACTGTCTCCCCTTAAAAGCTAGAGGAAAAGTTTTTGGGAAGTGAAACCATTTTAGATGAGCTCAGTTGATCTCAATCAGATTAGTCAACTTGGTGTTCAAAGATCCAGGATTTGTCAGGATTATCTTGACATCTGAGGTGTCAGATGAGTGAACAAACTTGCTTTGGGATACCAAATTTGGGATCATTTGACACAAGATTTATTTTTTCTTAAACTCTAACCATCACTTGTAGGTTTTTCTGAACAGTGCGAATGTTCCTCTTCTGTTTCATGAGCCCATAATCTCCTGAGCAGAAAGAGGTGAAGAGGTCCCTTGTGCATCATGGATTGGTGCTATGCTTGGATATGAACCCCCTGTGCACCCTACTAAGTCTAGTTCTTTCTTGCTGCTGTTGTAAAACTGTGCTAATTTTGGTACATATGAAATGCTCTGTGGTTGGGGAAGGAACAGAGAGAGTATCTACTAAGTGTTGCAGTGTGCTAAGTCAGGGTGACTTTCCATCATGCCAGCAATTGCTTCTGTGAAGTATGAGATGTAGTGGCTCTCATTAACAGTGTAGCTTGGAAATCTGTGAGTGTTTTTCACAAATAGAAATCGCATACTATCTGATCAGGTGAAATCTGTTATTGTTGT
The DNA here is from genome assembly GCF_028554395.1 of Pezoporus wallicus. Lineage (NCBI taxonomy): Eukaryota > Metazoa > Chordata > Aves > Psittaciformes > Psittacidae > Pezoporus > Pezoporus wallicus. Next base: position 1,633,900 of record NW_026637828.1, on the reverse strand, counting down.
AGATCATTGCTTAAGTAGGTAACCAGGTATGGTTATCTACTAATTTTGTATTAAAGATTGGCAGCCTGATACATGTGAACAGTCCTAGAAACAGTGCTTGCAATCCCTTTTCCAATGAGAGATGCCTGCACCATTAGTCACCTCTACTTTCTTCTTCTCTAACCACCACATTGAGATACTTAAATTAATTTTATCCCAGCCTTTTAAGCTAGTAGGTAGAGCACTGTCCTGGCAAGCAGGAACAAAGAATGCAAATGTTTTCAAGCTACAGAAATAATAAACAGGTTTCCAGTTCTTATGCTAGGGCTCTAACAAGGCTTCAGAGAGATGCTTCCCTGTTGTTGCCTCTTAATTCGGGACTTGACTGGTGGGAAATAAGAAATAAACTGAAGTGTGCATCAGCCACAAGATTCTTTGCTGTAAGAACCCTGAGCTGTATTGGAGCTAATTGACCTAAAGATGGAAGGCAACAGATTCTGTTTTCAATTCCTGGAACCATCAAGTTCACAAAGAACAACTACTCTTTAATGTAATAAACACTCTCCTTGAAAAGAATGATTAATCCTGACTCCCCTTTGAACACTGAAGGGTTTGTGCTACCTGTGACACAGGGAAATGATAATTCTGATGTTAGATTCTAGCAGTGATGTGACAGTGATTGCTTTCTGGTGGTGAACAGACACAGCTGTGACTACTAACTTCCAATCAATAGTAATTTGGGTGATAATTTCTTCAGACACTGCAAACTGACCTCAGGTTTACATTACGGAATTGTACATTAATTCCAATAAATCACACAACCAACTAATATCATTTGTACACTTGGTACAATAAAATATATTACATAAAGGGAATGCACAATGAGCTGTTATTGAGTCATTATAATTCATACCTTCCACACAAATGAATAGGAAAAATAGAGAGGAGTTGTTATGGTAAAGTCGCATTATATCATTGATTTGCAGGATAAAATCTGTCCTCTGTCATGTTATTTAGGCAGTAGCAAATTCCTGAGTGTTAGTGCTGACTTGAAGGTTCTTGTATGAAAGCATTTTAACTGAAAAATTTGGGGCAGAAAATGTTAGTGTGGGTCTTTTTTCTTTTTTTTTTTTTAACTAGCTCTGCATATATTTCTCTCACTCAGTGCTGGCAGATGATTTAAAGACCTATGATCTCAACTTTTTGCTTGTATCTTATGTTGCAGTCTCTGCCAGTGTCTTACCAGTCCTTTTGTCTTCTGTCTTGTCATGATCATCTTGAGCAGTGCCCTGTCACAGATAGTCATATAAATCCCCAGTGGGGTGCTTAGTGCTGTGTTTCCTCTGATGTTCTGTCCCTTGGCTCTGCCCTGTGGTTCCAGATGGTTCAGGAGTATTTCTTACATCTTCTTGGGGCTTTCAACTTCAAGCCTCCAGCCAGTTTTATTGAATCTGGATCTTGCTGAATCTGAAAGGATTAACCTAGTGTGCACATGCTTAGATGTAGCTGCAGGCAGGATTCTTGTACTGCTTTAACCGTTTATACTGGTACTTGTTCTGGTGAATCATCACAGTGCAAAACTTCTCACTCTCAAAGAGGCCCAATTTAGGTGAATAATGAAGGCAGTTCTCATTAGTGGCCCAGCAAAGTGTGCTCTAGGAGCAGTGTTGGAAAAGCAGTTCAGCACAAGCATTTGGTACACATCATTTTTTTTTTTATGCAGGATTCTCAGTATTTCTGAGCCTCTTTCCCATTATTGTTCAATGAATGGAGATAGTCATAGAGTGACAGACTCAGGTAATGGTCTGTGTTGGAAGGAACCTTAAAGCTTATCCAGTTCCAACCCCCTGCCGTGGGCAGGGACACCTTCCACTATACCTGGTTGCTCCAAGCCCCGTCCAACCTGGCCTTGAGCACTTGAGGGAGAAGTTACATCAATCCAAAAAGAAGTGATCCATGCTGTGCAAAGGGCACAGGTCGGTGTGAGAAAGAACTGGCTGGCCCAGGAAGTGGTGAAAATAGGGTGCATATTTTCTGGCAAGAAGGGGTCCTAGTCCTGGGAGCTTCAGAGAGAGAGAGGGGAGGGAAGGTCATGGAGTAAAGGAAGATTTGAATCCTTAAGCTCATCAGAGCTAGAGTTGACTCCAGACCGGCAGAGCTCATAGTGAAGGGGATAAGGTTGCACAGAGCTGGACTGATATCCTTTCTGTGAGGTTTCATGTAGCTTACATCAAATTCCTTGAATTGCCGTGTATCCAAGTACAGAGCCCCAGACAAGTACAGTGGAGAGCAGTATCTGAGGTGGAACATTTTGAGTTGGTTATTTTTTTTTAATAGAAATCCAGTCAACATAGCTAAACTTTAAATCTGCTTTCTTGGTCACAGATCTACAGATTAATCTGTTCAAAACAAAGTCAGCTATGGCATCAGACCACATTGCTCAAGACTTTAGTCCAGTCCTGAAATTCTCCAAACACATGGACCACACAGCCTCTTTGGGCAAGCTTTTTACTGTTTGACCACTATAATGAAAACTTGAAATGTGTAGACACACAAAGTGGAGCAACCTGTGAAGAAAGCTTTTGTATTGCATCAGAAGTTGCTCATGAAACATGCCACTGGGTGGCTTACTTACTTGATGAGGATAAGTCGGGAGAGCTGTAGAGAGAAGCAAAGAGGGTTCATACAAAGCATAAATATGGCACCCTAGTCAGGAAACTCATTTCATAGTGCAAGAGCAAGCAATTACCAAAGTGGAGTTTGTCCCCCAGAGCTAATTTGCTCTTTGATTAGTCCCTTCCTTTTGAGTTCCCAAAGGGAAAGCATTCACGTCTGGGTGAGCCCTTCATGCGCAGTCTGCTTGTTCAAGAGGAAGAGTCACTGATCTACCTCAAGCCTCAGGATGCTACCTCTCAACTTCAGTTTATCAAGTGCGCTCTTCACTTCCAACTCCAATTTTTCTGTTTTGTGAGAAGTGGGTAGTGCAATGTGTGAGCTGGAGGTACTGCAGTCAGGACTTGCTAAGTAATGATGGAATCACTAGGAAGAAGTTATGTGAGACATGTTAAACCAATTTAATTTTCAAATAGTTGCTGTGGATTGTGTTTTTGTATTACTTGAAGAGCATTTTCTGAATACACTTCACTTTCTGGCTTCATATAGCCTGAGTGTGGTGTCATTAAGAGCCGCTATGTTAGAACAGCATCAGTGTGGGTATCCCAAGCCCTAAACTGCATCTTTCCCTGTCTCTGCCTCCTGCACTCTCATGGTCTCAGGCAAAGGCTCAGCTGAGCACCCTGTTCCTTGTTGCTCTTTCCCAGATCCCTGATAGCATTTTACCTTCCTAAAGACTTTTCCCCAAAACAAAGTTGTTGTAAGTACCCATGCTAGATTTTTTTGAGTATGCTAGCTTTCCTTTAGGATAAGTTACCAAACGTTTTAGCTGTTTTCTATATTTTTCTAATAGTATGAATGAATATCAGTTAATTAACATGTATTCCCTCGAAAAGATAAACCTTCCAAGAAACTTTTGAGGTGTTTTTGTGACTTTTGTTGATGAAAGTGCACTTCAGGTGAACAGATCTACTTGTTTATTTTTATAAATGTGACCACTGGAGTTGGTGTGTCAGAGTTTTCTGGGGGAAGATACTACGTTCTGTGTTGCTTGTGTGCTGTGAACTGCCCTACGTGAATGCTGCTTGGTCTCCTCCTTCTGAGCCTACTAAGTTGGGTTTGGTGTTCCACCTGGATAACTGCTATCCTGTCGGCCTGACTCATGTTGCCCTATCTATTGAAGTACTTTTACTGTATCTATTACAGGACCCCTAGTGAACAATTCTGCCACAAGCAGCAGCAAAATTCAAGGTTAGCAGGGTTTAACACAGGAAAAGAATAACCAGGAAAGGCAGAGTTGTGTTGGAAAGTAATGTAAGATGTATTTTTTGAAATAATTGGATTCCTTTGAGAATAGATATATTAATGACAGGTAATGGCTAGCAGAGGCACAAGAGGAGTGTCAAGATAAAAAAAAGCCTTTCAGTGAAGAAGGACAATTAATCAAATTAATAATTTAAAATAATGGCACTACAGCAGAAATGAATCCCCAGCTGCTTCCACTGATGACACTGGTGGTGCCAGCATGATGATAACAGTTGGTGGATTTCTGGTGAGTGTATAAAATACTCTCAAGTATGCTTTAAATGTGTTTCAACGGAAGTGATTGCTGTAAAAGGTCTGTTAATGTGAGAGGGGATGGCTGTTTCAGCACATGAAAGTGAGGGAGAAAATGGGAATAATGAGAATAAGGAGGAGACAGATGATCTTATAATGGGGGATGATGGTTTTAAATTCATTCTATGTGTGCTCATCCACTGGACGGATGACCTCTAGAAAAGTTTAAATGGCCAGTGGTGATGGCTTTCAGAAGCTCCTCAGGCCAAAACAGCAAAGATGCATAAATGTCTGTAAAAGTGAAGTATTGATTAGTATGAAACTTTGTGAGGGATCTGGAGAATCTGCTGGAGCAAATTCATGTTCTCTTTTCTGGTTCAGGACTCTAGTTGCAGCAGTGCCTCTTGAGACCACATTCTCCAAAGCGCTGTACTTAATACTGGCATCTGGGGGTAGTTTACTGCTTTCCTGTTCATCAGAAAGCTCTATCACGGTGACAGCACTTTGTAATTAATGAAGTGGCATCGTCAGTCAAAGAAGAATAACCTCTAGATGCAGAATCTATCTCTGTGCCAGAAAGTGAGGGTGCTGCTTTATCACTGCCTCTAAGCTTCCCTGTGCTTCCACACTATTAATGAGTGCAACATCGTGTCATATGGGAAGGAATTCTTTTAATTTTCCATTTTAGTAAATTTTGTAGGAAACTAAAATCCTGGTCAAATTATTATAGATGAGACGGGAAACCAGAGGACCCCTCTGGTAATAGTGCCAGCTGTGACTTCTGGTTTTGCTTTTTTTACTGAAGTAAAAACTTCACAACAAGTGTTTAAAAGTTCAAAATAAAAATTAGTATTAGTTTATGTGGCATGGTCTGTGTTGGTTTATAGGTCAGGAGTTTGTTCTCTGATCCTTAATCATAAGCAGTCCAAGGGCTGTCACCTATTGGAAGGCAGTGTTCAACACAGGCTGCTTCTTTACAGAGGGTGCAACCCTTCCTCCCCACTTCCCAGCCCAGCCCAGCCTTTCTAGGGTGCTTATCTCCCTCTAGCGCAGCCCACGAAACATGGAAGCTCTCTCATCATACTTCTGTAATTCCAATGGGATCAAAGCTATGCACATCCTAATCCCTCCAATTTTGTTCCCTATGATATATATACTTGTGTTCAGGGAATTGAGATGGGATCTTGCTGTGCTGCTTTCACAAGAATGTACCAGTGCCCCCTTGTCAGGCTATCATCATTCCTAAAATACCTAGGAAAGGGGAGACTGAGATTAGGTTTTAGGCAGAAGTTCTTCCCTGTGAAGGGTGGTGAGGCACTGGCACAGGGTGCCCAGAGAAGCTGTGGCTGCCCCATCCCTGGCAGTGTTCAAGGCCGGGTTGGATGGGGCTTGGAGCAACCTGGTCTAGTGGAAGGTGTCCCTGCCCATGGCAGGGGGTTGGAACTGGGTAAGCTCTAAGGTCCCTTCCAACCTGAACCCATCTTGTGATACTGTGATTCCCTGACACACCTAGCTTGGCGCCCTCCTCATAGTTTAGCAAGTCTGTTGGTAAAGATTCTTCTGCTCTGCTTTTTGAGATGGACCTTTCCTCTTCATTTCTCAACAGAACAAAAAGAATAAAATCTGTAGCATTGCAGTCACTTTCAGTCAAGCATAACTATAGCCATGTTCAAGTTCAAATCATAAAACTAGACATGAATTTAGGGTGAGGCATTTAATAGTAGTTCAATTTAATAGTAGTTCAGCATAATAGAAAGCATCATTTTCTATTCTTAAAGAGCTGCAGGTAGGTTGGTACCTCATGCTATCATGAACCTTAGCTGTGTTTGCTTACCTTACTGTTGTACCTAGCAGGCTTCCTCTTAGTAAGAGTACTGTCACATTCTCTGTTCACTGCACAATTTCTCCTCCTTCTTATATCTCACCCTTGCTGAATGAGTGGCAAGGGTCTATTATGGAAAATAAATGTCATTGTGTGTGTGTAGCAAGAGCTAATCTCAGCTGCTTTATTCTATAACAAAGCAAGAAACAGCTGTTGAGAGGCAGGTGAAGATTTGGTGGTTCAATCCATCATCAAGTCGGTTCCCTTTAAGTATACTACAAGCAGTAGGGCTGTTATCTGGCAAATCACTAGGAAAAACACAAAACAAAACCAGAAGGAATCATTGTTTTCCCTTACTAAGATCAAGAGGTTATACACAGAGATATCTAGAGAAACTTCTGGTGTGGGAAGATGTCCCCAGAAGAGCAGAAGGAATAGTTTAGGCAAAAACCTGAAATGCGAGCATCTGAACAAAAAAAGTCACCACGCTCCAGTTGTTCAATTCTTTTATACTTATCCCCTTTGTATTTTCCCTGTTCTTTCCCTTTCTTTCTATTTAGTGGTAACCCATGTTTTCTGCCAGCTGACTGCAGGGCGCAGGTTGTGTTCAAAATCACACTAGTGTTTTCTCCACAACTTTCCCAACAGAACTTTGAGGTTAACTTTAAAAAAACAAACAAACAAACAAACAAATGAAAACAAACCCAAACCCAACCTGAGATGATTTAAATGATCAAATACTGCATCATTTTTGTTCTTTCTGGGTTTGAGCCTTTTAGACTTGCTGCTTTGCAATCTGCAGCTACAGAATTGTTTGCAAACTCATGATCTGAGCAACTTGATTTTACTGTTTAAACCAATCCTTAGCACCATTAGGTATATCATAAAGCACTGGCATTATGATACAAGGAACAATGTGCCTTCCTCAGATCAGGGTTGCTTGCCCTAAGGCAAACACTGAGTCAGTGGCAGAGCTGTCTGATTGGGGGTCTTTGGCTGGGGGATATTCTCCATGGTGGCACACTGGCTTCTGTTTAAAAACCAAAAAACCCCAACCGATTCCCCCCACCCCAGCCCCTGCATGTGGTTGTGTGTAGTTTGCATGCAGTTGTAATTGCGTGCTGTTCAGTCTCTCTTAAAGACACTGTAGTAAACAGTCAATAAATGCATTTCTCAGGCTCTGCTTCCATACAGCTTTCCATAAAAGGATTTTTCCAAGCCAACTCCCATCCACCCTGCTCTAGGAGCTCACAGGTTACATTTCACATTTTAGACCAAAAGTGTAGATGATACTAAAATATTCTGCCAAACAGCCATGTGTGGTGTTTTATTGCTCTTTTCCGAAGACTTTCAGAGTCAGATAGGAGATGGAAATCCATCTGCTTTGCCAGTTAATGTAGATTTGAGATGCAGAGTACCTGTGTTGGGCTCATTCAAACTCCATTCTACAAAACCTGTACATTTGTCTTTAGCGCAGTCAATGTGCTGTAGAAGACAGATAGCATATTTGCTGAATTGGACAGATAAATGGGTGTGAAAAAAGCACAGTTGATTATAAACATGGGTGTAATGTACTTGTTTTAACAGCTTTTGTCTGTTCTAGTATCTCAACAAAAGGATTCTTTCCTGTTGCCCCAGAGAACATTTGTTTAAGTGTCACAAGATGAGATGGCTGCTATGGAAAGCTGGTGACTAAGTTGACGTGAAGCCTTGTGCTAAAAAGCATGGACAAATTATATTAGGGGTGAAAAAAAGTTGACTTGATAAAGGAAACTTTTTCACTGTTTGATTAGTCAGGAATCAGAAGAGATTTGCTCAGACAGGTTGATTGGTCGCTCTGCTTGGAGGTTTGAAGAGCCCACTAGCTCAAGCCTCGAGCGCCATGGTCTGATCCCATTGCTGATCCTGCTTTGAGCAGGAGGTTGGGCTGGGGACTTCTGGAGGTCCCTTGGAGCGAAGGTTGTTCTGGGGGGTCTACATGTTAGCAACAGGAACTGCCTTGCTGCCTGTTACACTAGGCTGTCTACTCTAGGTTTGCAGAGTATGCTAGAGGCAGGTTTACGCCTAGAAAAGGCTACGTAGTATATGAAACACAGGAGGAAAGGTTCTCTTTCAGCAGAGATCTATCTGCCTCTAAAGCAGGATTTTCAGCTTCAATTTCTGGTGTGCTCCAATGCCTGGGAGCTGCCTCCGAGGCAGTTTGCTCCAGTTTTGTGTCAATGGGCACTTTAATTCTGTTAATTTGACACTGTGATTCCCCAGTGTATTTGGGCAAAGTTGCTTGTAGAGTAAGATACATGTTGTGTTTGCCTGCAGCGTTTCAGTCTTGTTTGCTTAATGGAGAGACAGAGCAGGGTGCTGGGATATTGGCTCTAGCTCATACCACATTCTGAGCCACTCAGCCACTTCCCCACAGGCGCTTCACGAGGTAAAGGCCATTGCTTGTGTTTCCTGGAGCTGTCAGCCTGACACTCCACCCACAAAACATGACTGCTGTCCTGTGCAGAGCTAGTCCCTTGTACAATGTTATGTGTTGAAAGAGCATCCCTGGTGTTATGCTCAATCATGCCCTCAGCTGTTCTCCCTTGTCACGTGTCAGAAACCCTGGGTCATGCAGAACAGGCCAGCCTAAACCAGAAGGACATCTCTGATTAGCATGGTCTTGCTTTCCCAGGGCTGATATAAACCCATTCTGTTAAGAGACAGTGAAGTGTGGGAAGTGGTGGCTGCAGCCAAGGTGGAAGCCAGTCAAGTCAGAAGATGCAGCCTGATAATTACCATCACTAAAAGCAGCAGGCAGAAAGAGAACCTGAAGCTGCCACTGACTCAGCTGTTTAAAAGTTGCCATTAGTTTTAAACCTAAAATCTTGAAGCAATAAAGCTCTTGTAGTTCTTTCACTAATTTAACAGATCTAAGATTGCTCTGCAGATTCTTTTAAGGTGTAACTGTAAAAAATGATAATTTTTACTTGCTAGATAGATGATCTGCCATTGATTCTGCTCCCTCCTTTGAAGATCTTCCTTGTTAAGATCTGTAAACAGCACTTGACTATTGCTGTCCTGGTTCCAACTGGCTTGAGGCTGCCCTTTTAAAACAGTTTTTGTTGCTGCAGTATTTGCTAAGCTCTTGCAGGGTGTAGTCTGGCAGGACAGCTAAAAGACGTACAGTCTCAGCAGCTCCCTTGGGCTGGCTGCAGCATTTGACTGACCATGCATTGAATTATTCAGAAACCTAAACCAGTAGAAAATCAGCATTTTTCCTGCTGGTTATGTCTCCAGGCTGACTTGCTCTGAGATCATCGGAGGTGCTGGCAGCACCACAAGTAAAAGGCCAGAAGAAAGGGTCAAAAGTGGCTCATCTATATGGTTAAACCATTTTCTTAGACTTAATTTCTCTTGTATTTTAGGTCTGTAAACCAGCCCAGAAGCTGAAACAAGCAGTAGCTCATCTTCTTGCTGCTGCTGTTTGTCCCACAGCTGCAACACCCCATCCTCTGTTGTGCCAGTCAGGAATTTGTGTAGCCCCATGCTGAACTGCAGTGGAAGTTTCCCTTCCTTAATTTTGTTCTGATGGATTAGTTTTCATCAGATTTCTTTTGTGTTGCTGTACAAATGCTTACATCAGGGAGGGAGAGTAACGGAAGGAAAGGAGCAAGGGTCCAGGGTGCAGGGCAGGGTGACTGCTTATTTGACTGAATTTGAATTGCCAGCTTCAGCTGTCTTAACAGGTGCCTGGAATTACAGTGTTAGGCAGTGATTATATCTGTCCCCATTATTTCACTTGTCCGTGAACATTTCAGAAATTAATTTGTCCCCATGACATTTGGGAAACATCCTTTCTTTTTTCCTGCCTGTAGTTTTTCTTTGCCATATGCACTGTTAGGGCTGTGATAGCTGATCCCTTGCTTAGCCCATTTTCCCAAAGACATAGCGATGGCAAGGCTGTATGACAAATGTTTGCTGGGGCAGGGGCAAGACTTGTTTAAATCATTTGTTTAAATCTTTAAATTTTATGACTGGGAGAAACAAGATAGGGAAGAAGAGGTAGGGAAAGTAATACGTTCCAGTATTTAAAGGGTGGCTACACAGAAGATGGAGACTCCCTTTTTACAAGGAATCACATGAAAAAAGAGGAGGGGTGATGGTCACAAGTTACTCCTGGGAAGATTCTGGCTGGACACAAGAGGAAAATTTTTCACAGTGAGAACAACCAGCCACTGCAGTAATCTCTCCAGGGAAGTGGTGGATTCCCTAATGTTGGACACTGTTAAAATTCAGCTGAACAGATTGCTCGGACATCTAGTCTAGGTCATGCTTTGCCTAGAAAGGTTGGCCCAGATGATCCCTGAGGTCCCTTCCAACCTGGGATTTTATGATTGTATGAAGAAGATAGCAACTGTGAGGCTCAGTCAGAAAATGTTGGGATCCACAGTTATGAAGGGAGCTCTTGGAGTCAGCATGTGCTATAGAGACTGAAGGAAACACTGGTAGCTAGAAACCTCCAAGGATTTTGCCTCATGTTCAAATTCTTTTCAACTTCCATCAGTCTTTAAAAGGCTTTGCTAACACTGAGGGGGATGGAAAATGTTAGTCTGTGCAATGGTTACCCTTCTTCTCAATGGAACTGAGCTGTGCAGGTTTGCAGGCTCTGTGTGGATGTATTCCTGCTATATGGAGGTCACTTGTGTCATGGTCAACAGTGTGGATGGAGAGGAGGCAGGTAACCTTCTTTGGTAATCATTCAAGCATTTTCAGATGCTCTTTCTTTCCTCTTTCTTCCCTCTGTCCCATTCCAACTGAATCAGTTTAATTTCTGGGCAAGCACTATAAATGTGCAAATTTGACCATGTCAAAGCAGTTGGTGTTTTTAATTATAAGCATATTTTGCACAGAAAAATCAAAGACTCAGAACAACCTTAGTTCAATCCACAGTTAATTACCTTTTCCATCTACTTGTCTTGCTTGACTGGAATTGAAAAGACTAAAATTAGCAAAATTTGTAGCTAAATCCTTCCAGCAGTTGTTTGCCACCTGTTTAGTATTGCAGGGTTTATCTGAATCTGATTGCATTAGTATCTTACCTACTCTATCATGTTTAATTTGCTATTCACCATTAACATTAGCCAAATTTAATTGAGATGTCATTAAAAATATATTTTTTTCTGTCAGATGCTGCTATTGGAATCATGAACCTTAGTTGCTAAAATTTGGTCTTGGTGTCTTTGCTAGATTTTAGTCCTAACTGGATGGAGAACTTCAAGAGCTCAGTGAAACACCTCTTACAGTTACGTTGTAGTGTTCAGCAGTGACATAGTTTCTTTAGTTCTTTAGTCTACCTGGTCCATGATGATCTGCAAGTGCATGCATCCCAGAAGATTAAAATTAATCTAATCAGTTACTGTCTACAGAGCCATCTTTGTTTTCTTACTAATCCATTATGCTCTAATGAGAATGTCTGTTGTAACTGCTGCTGCCTTGCTGCCACCGGTTTGCTTCTTCCCTTCTGGGCTGTCACGTCTTGTAAGTCCTTGTGGGCTTTTTTGTAACATTCTTTTATCATTATTGGCCTTCATTTGAATGGGCTGAGACTTGTGAATTGCTCCTCTTCCTCAGCAAGGCAGCCACTGCTCTACCCACCTTTTCCACTTGCTCTGCACTGCACGTGATGTAACTTCATCACCTGTCATTACAGTAGTGTTTCTCAGCATATTTTTATCTAACAATCTGCTATATTCACAACAGAAATTCAACAAACCACCTTGTGCAGTCTTGCTGTCATGATTCTCTTTTGCAAATACTGTAGTGTAGTATACAGCTCTAATTCTCCAGCTTATTGGTTGGGCATTTGGCTCCTGTTTTGTTTGCATGCTTGGAAAAGTGTGAATTTATCCTGGTTTGGCTTGTGTATTATGAAGCTGCAGCCATTTCAACCAATAGGTTGAAAATAACTACCAAAGCCTGCTTTCCAAAGAAAGACACTTCTGTTCCATAAACAGCCTTTATTTTCTGTGTTCAGTGAGGTTTCAGCTGGTGGGAATGTATGGTTGATTTTCAGTGTACTCTTTACCTGGGTATACTCTTTATATTCTGACCCTTGTGGGCAAAGTAAGTAGGAGTTCCCATTTTTTCAATGAAGACCCTTTTTTCCTAAAATATTTTTAATGCTGAAATGTTCTATTCTCATTTACCTCTGAGTACCCTGTGTGACTCCAGTTAGCTACTTGACTGACCAACATGGCAGCTATTCTAATTCAGTTGGTTTTACCTTTTGCAGGAAGCAGCAAACATGCTCTGTCTTATGCAGAACAGGCTGAAGGAAGAGGAACAACTCCTGCTTAAAGGTGCAAGTAAGTGGGATTTCTTTATCACTTGTATTAGCAGTTAAGTACTGGCTACTTCATGTATAAGTATCCACTTACAAGCATGAAGCGGAGGGGACATGGGATAGGTGATAGAGTCAAGAGGTTACATTAGGAAAAATGGATTGATAATAACTTTAAAAGGACAACAGTGAGATAGAGAGCCTGACCTCTGTAAAATGCTTCTTCACCTTGTAAATTTTACCTGCTGTGCTGAGTGATGGAAACAGTCATCCACTAAACATACTCTTCAATTATAGCGAGCAAATTTTAGGCTTCATTTTACTACTACCAAGGACTATATGGGCTTGCTGTGGACACAACACTTGTCCCAGCATGATGGGATTCACAGAATCATAAGATGGTTAGGGTTGGAAAGGACCTTAAGATTATCTAGTTCCATCCCCCTGCCATTGGCAAGGACACCTCAGACTAGACCATGTTATCTAAGGTTCTGTCTAACCTGGCCTTGAACACTGCCAGAGATGGAGCATTTGACACTCCTCTGGGCAACCTGTGCCAGTGCCTCACCACCCTCACAGTAAAGACCTTCCTTATAGCTAACCTGAACTTTCCCTGGTTAAGTTTAAACCCATTACCCCTTGTCCTATCACTACAATTCTGATGAAAAGTAGGTTTGTGATCACATTTGTTTAGATAATTCTACTCAGCAAAACGCTTGCATGTAGGTGAGTAGTGTCATTGATTTGTGGGACTGCTTGACTGCCTGCCCCATGTTACACATGTGCGGGTGTCCTTGCAAACCAGTGTGGTTTCTGTCCTCAGCAGTTAGCCTGCCATACTGCATAGCATTGAGTTTGGTTATGTGTGCGGAGAAATTCTTTGTGATGTCTCTATCAGATCATAACTTTCACAGATGAAAAACTCTCAGCTTGAAACCGTTTTCAGTATCACTGATCTTCAAAGTGGGACCATGTTTTCCTGCTTGCATTTGCTTGATTTTAGTGTACCTGATAATGTGAATTCAATTAAATTTTGGTGGTTTTGTTCTTTTTTTATATACTTACTCTTAATTAAGTAGCACTCTAGGTGAGGATCAGAAGGGAATAATAACCTCTTGAGAGCTTGTGGAAAGCTAACAAACCAGATTTTACTCCTTTTGAGCCAAGCATCAGCAAGGACTTCCTTATTAATTACCCCAGTGAATTTTATATTGCATTATGTGCATTTTTATGTGGTGGCAGAAGAAAATGGAAGGCAAGTTAATTCTCAGGATCAGAGGGAGAGTTCATGAAAGCTGAAACTGAGTAAAGACATAAAAGTTAGGCTTCACAATTTGTTTGCTGCAGAGATTTTCAGAGCAAACTCATGAAAGATGTTGCCCATCTCTGATCTCATCTTTGTATTAATAAAGTGAAGAAGTTTAAGCTGAAACATAGGATTTGTAATATCAGTTACAAGGATGTGGAATTGTTTGAGTGAAGAAGTCTAGGTCCTGCTATCTAACAGTTTCCAGAGTAAATAAGTTCGAGAGCAGACAAACATCTATCAGTAAAAAGTGTGATGTGAAAAGTTGCTGATCTGCTTTCTATTTCTCTGGATTTTCACTTGGAAAACTATCCTGTCATTTTGCATCTCTGAAAGAATATGAACCTTTATACGAAGTGTTTTAACTGCCATCTAAGTGCGCATGGTCATGACTTTTCATCACCTAAAAATATTGCCATAGTACGTCTTTATTCAAGTATTTAATTGACATAATTATTATGTATTATAGTAATAAGAGCACCAGGATCCTGGTTTTCAGTGACAGCTCATTTGAGTGTCCCATAACCTTGGAAAATCAAGTCATCTTTGTCAGCTCCAGTCTGCCTTTATCTGCACGTGTGTAAATCCACAGAGTCACAGAGGTGTGACTGAGACAATCCTTCCTTACTGCACACTGTACGATTAATTTACTGAATATTGCAAAGCTCTCCGAGACCATGGTTTGCTAACATAAAATGATCAGGTACCGTGCTGTGCTTTCCCCTTTGTCCAAGCCCCACTCTCCTCCTCACATTATTAGTTAAATGATACATTTTATACAATTCAAAACCAAGGTATATTTAAAGAGAGAATGCAGAGGTCGGTGTCTTAAATGGCAAAATGCTCCATTAGGGAAACATTTACATTAATCCCAGGATCCTAGTCACAAAAAAATTACATATTTCGCACAAAAGGAAGCAAAGAATCAGCACAGAATCAGTGCAGCATCACTGAACAGCTTTGCCTGCCCAAAGCCTCCTCCCACAGGTTAATAGTGAAATTCATGCTAGAGGTAAAAAGCATTCCAGTTGCATTTTAAAGTCATGCCCCTCATACAAAGCAGTGTTTTTATCCTGAGTTCTCTGCCGTCTCAAATTTGGCAGAAAATTTACAACACCATCTGGGCCTTTAGCCCAAGGAGCACATTGTGTTTGCTTGCTGGACAGATAAAGTAGACCCTGCTCCAACTTGGTCTTGCTTGTGCAATGGGTTCTGAGATGAAGGGATTAGTTTCTTCCCTGTGCAGCTCCTCTGAGTGGAAGGTGGGCAGGCTGGCCTGAGGTCTCCCAGTATCCCAAGCCTCTCTGGCTGAAACTTGAAGGTCCAGGGTGGTGGAATGAGCTTCGTTTGAACAGTCATTGCTTTTCTATGCAGAGGGGTAACACAGGGCCAGTGCCTTCTCAAAGAAAAGGGACAGTTCTCTAACTCTCATTACACTTTGCCCCTGAGAGCTGCAAAACACTTAATGAGGCTCTTCTAACAGCATAGGCTGGAATCTGGCGATGAATTTGTTACCATTAACTGATAAAAGTCAGCATCTATTCTGCACTCTTACCTTTTCCTACCTTCATAATTGATGCAGTTGTCTTGTTGTCTCCATCCTTTGACCTTATCTCCTGCTAATTTGGTAAGAAGGGCTGCAAATTAACAGTTAATTTCTCTGCAGCAGCAGTTGCAGGAATTCCAGACATCTCGCAGTTGAGTTTCAGGCTGAACTAACACCAGAGAAACCAAAATCATATTTCTTGTAAAGAAGAGCTGTGACGTGCGGGTTGAACTGTGAAGGTCTGTGTTACGAATATAGAAAGCCCATGGGTATGTCATGGTACTCACATAAAATTTACAAGCATGTTTAGTGTAATTCAGAAACAGCCAGGTTCTTTTTTTCTTTTGCTAGCATACATTGAAATCATCTTTTCAACAGCAGAGCATCTCCAAACAACCACTGCACAATAAAAAAGAAAAGCTAACACTAAGTTATATGAAAAACTGTTCTTAAATTACCTATAAATGAACTCTAATACACATCAGGCTTTAAGTCTTATTTGCAGGATGAAAATATACACAATAAAGTATTTGCAGCAATTCAGAAATGTCTTCTGTGATGAGCAGTAAGTAAATTGCTTTTATTTTTATCTTTATTTCACGTAAGATGCTCTTAGAGAAACCAGCACACAATGTGGTGTTTTTCATGCAGTGCTGCTCTTGTGCTGCATCCAAGGCTGGTACAAATGAACAAATGCCCACTGACTGAAGCTCAGGGATTGGTTTTCTTGTGGTTAATGGCACAGAGACTCTTCAAACATTCAATCAGATGCTGCTCAGATGAGCACTGTGGAGGCTGTTGACAGAACTATCAGGTGAGGAGGTGCTCTGGTTTGGTGTGAGAAGAGAGGGCTTGGAAGGTCACTGGCCACACCAGAAATTCGAACTGTTTTTTCCAGTTCATCCAAGGTAGACAAAGCCTGTTTGTGGAGCAAAAAGTAACAGCTGTGTTTCTAGCCTGAAGTACATATTTTTCAGACTAATCAGCTTATTACATTTATTTTCATTCTCACCTGCTTATGCTATTTCATGTGCGTTTTCCCACATGCTTTCTTTTGAAGTTTTTTTTTTTTTGTCAGTTCAAAAGCAGACTATGTTAAATATAGCTTTTTTAAAAAGTAAAATATTTTTGCTTCGGAAGTATAAAAATAAACCCCTTGAAATTTTAAAAAATATTTCCTGTGTTTCCTGTGGGCAGTGCTATATCCAGGATTTAATTTCATGTTGCAAAAGTATTTGCTGTAAAACTGCTTTTTTTTTTATTGCCTGTGCCACTCCAGTCCCTCTGTGCTCTTGCTTGGTCTGTAGAATGAGTAGACATTTGTGTAACACAGCATTTTGGAGTTTGCACTACTTCTATAATAGTATTTGCACTACTTCTATAGTGTTCAGCAACAGGGTTAACTGATGCTCCTGGAGAGCTTCAGTTCTGCTCTGTACACAGCCAGAATGTTTCCTTGGCCAGCTCTACTTGCTGAGCTAACTCTTGCTTTTCTGATGGCCAAGCAAAATGTGCATCGCCTTCCTCCATTAAACAGAGCAAATAGATGTTGTGCTTTGGATAACAAATTACATGAGTCTCTTGCAGTTTGGTGGTGCACTGAATCTGAGTGTATCATTTCCACTCCAGAACTGATGCTTTAAAATCTGACAACAGAGAAACAAAAAGCTCCATTGCAACAACTGCAGCATTTGAGGTGTAACACTGCGCTGCTGGGTAATTCCCACAAAGGCCGGATGCCTGAATGATGCTCAGCACTGTCACCAGCAGGATGCTCAGACCATTTATCTTCTGTAACAGACACTTGGCACAGACCCTAATGGTCTTGTGTTTTGCTTGTTAAATAATTGCAAATTAATGTTCTAATTTAATAATACTTTGATGGATTCTTGGCTTTTAAGAAAGAACTATTTAGAAATAGTTCTGGTCACTGAATATGACCTCTCTATAAAATGGGCTAAAATTAAAGTAGCTACTTACTCCTGTGCCAGGAATCCAAATCCCAGTTTAAATGGAACTTATCAGCCAGAGTTACTTTTAATTATTTTAAGTGACAGAGACCTATTGCTTCCTTGGGCAGCAGTTAATCGTCCTTACTGGATACTGTAGCAACAGATCCTTTTAAGATGACTAGGCAAGGTAAGACAGTGCACTTGGACCTGGTGTTTGGGGGCTATTGGTTTGTGAACCAGCAACGGGTTTGTTTCCCAGTCTGCACAGGCAGGTCTGACTATCCAAGCTTTCTGCTGAAGTTAGAACTGCAAGTGTCTGAATCTTGATTAGCAGCTCTCAGCACCAGGATGAGTTTTTCTTAGAGGTTAGATGAAGGATCTCAGTTCTGTGCTAAGAACAAAGGACATTCCCAATAGAATTTATGTACCAAAGCATTTCTTTCTGTGCAAGTTGCAGAGCTGTGAATGTAGAAGTGTTCAGGCTGATACACAGCCTGATGCTCTTGTATTTGGTGAGACAAGAGTATGGATTTGGTAGAACCAAGGCTTTCATGTGGGTGCTGAACTTCACTCTCCCTTCAGTCCCATTAAAATTTCAATCGATCCTTTTTTTTTCCCTGCTCTAAAATTTCCTGCAATTTATTACATGGGTTTTATCCTGGCTCAAGTGGCTATCAGTTGCCCACTTGATTGTGTATTCATGATGCTTTTTCACCAAAATCAACATTCTGCTGACTCCAGTAATCGCTGTGGAGCCAGTGCCTGTGTTTCAGAGCAGGGACTTCTATTAGGAAAGTGAACATGCTAAAGTATATCAATAAAGGATGTCCTTTGTGCTCATTATCTTCTTACAGTACCTTCCTATTTTACACTTGGATACATTCACTTGAATATTTATGCAAACTAACAAATCTGTAATGAAGTCACTGGTAACTTATTAAACAATGCAGGTTGTCCTTCAAGCATTGCAAATCACCCCAAATTAAACCATTTAGGTACAGTATTATCAGTCCAGGTATCAGCTCTGGCTTTTTCTGGGAATAGTAGGTGTGCTTTGGAACAAAACACATCTTGAGAGCAGTAGTTTTCAGTTTTCAGCCACTAAAAGTACATTCTGGTTACAACTGGACTGCTTTAAATGAAATCAATTCAGCTGACCAAAGTCCACCTTTAGGAAATGGCGATGTTGCAATGTAAGGCAAGCAGACTTTAATATCCTGGTATGTTCTCTCTCAGGTAGTCTGATATTGTAGCTAATTCTCTGTGTGGTAGAGTAAACCACAGCAGTGGGGAAATGGGCCAAACAAGTTTGTAGAGTTGTTCTGTTGATGACCTTTTCATAATAAAAATACAGGAGCTTGTTAAAAGACCAACCTTAAGCTGCAGCGTTGGCCTAAATTTGGGCACATGGGTTGTGGAGTTTGTGGTGCAAAGTCAAGTAATCTTCACGTAAACCCATGCAAATCTCATAAGCCAGTTCTAGTAGAATGTGTTGTGTACTCCATGTACTAGGACATGGGAATTTGTAGTAGTATGCTTTATTATCTTAATTGCTTTATATGGATACTAAAAAATCAGCATTTTCTCCATAAAGAATGTTCCTTGTCTGCCTGTAATTGTTGCATTGTAATTTCTGTTAAACAGATGTGGCTATGACTTCTTCTAGCAAATGGTTTCTTTCTAGATGTTGTTCAGTGAAACTTTCTGAATTGTCACCTTTTAATGAATACCAGAAATATTTAGTTACAAACTGAATGCAGTAGGCATCTACAATGAGGGGTGTAGGATGGTGGAACCCTATAGTGCTCTAGCTAGGACAGGTTACACACAGCATTGGACTACTCTGCTGTTCAATCCTGCTAAGAAACCTATGCTCAGCTTGTCTGCATCTTGCGTATTTGAACCCGTTTTCAGCACTATGCTCTGCTGCTGTGTCATTGGGATTTTGGCTCATCATGAGTGCTCAGCTGATAACTTGGATTGTAGATCAGACAGAGCTGGGCTTGGTGATAGCAGCCGTTGAGCTGGGATAGAGCAATATATCTATTTCTTTGTAAGTGGAAAAACGTGGTCGGTGCCTTTTCAAGTGGTGGGCAGGAGGCTTGGAGACAGAAATTTTACAGTTGCTGAATTTGCATTTGCATTGCCACTTTCGGATCATCCCATGTGTTTTCACTATAGCGATGCTTCATGCTAGTTTATGTGCATCTGAATTCCAGCTGGACTATTCAAAGAAAATCCAGACTCTCACTATAGATCTGTAACAAGATCACATGTCAGTAGAAAAGTAATGCACCGGGTTTATATGTTGATAATTCATCTGATGAATCTTCTCTTCATTTTTATTGAAGGGTAATCCAGGGTTTATAAAGGGGGACTTGGAAGCTAGACATATAATTACTACTGACTTGTCTTGTTGAGCATGCTTTGGAAGACAAAAAGTAGAGCTGGGCACAAAACAAGCACATTTCCCTGGGGCTTGCCAGGGATGTTCTGTGGTATTTACGCATGGGCTGAACAGCAGAAAATTGCAGCTTCCTCACTTACTTACATGCAAGAGTTGCAACATCTGAGCTAGTGGGGAAGAGGGGTAAAAGACACAGTGTGAGAAAGATGGGAATTGAGAATAGCAGAGAACCTGAGGGAAAAAAGAAAAGGGCAAGGTGAGGGATTAAAAAAGCTGTGTTTAAATTAGTTCCTTTCATAGAGCAGCAGCTTGGTGCCCCCCAGCCACTGATTCTCTCTCTACAGTAGGTATCACTTCTATTGCGAGGCACTTACCGTGGGATTTTCCTGCAAGACCCACTTTCCAACAGAAAGGTACCGTAGAGAATTATACGATGAAACGAGTTTCCTTTTGCGTGCTGAAATAGGTCAGAAGTGGCTGGAGTACAGGGAGCTGGAAGGGTTCATGTGGTGCAGAAGAGCACTAAGCCACAGGTGTGGGAGCACCAGAAGAATTAATTCCTATGTATTCTTGTTTTCTTACCACTGCTTTGTCCCAAGGGAAATGTATTCAAGTGTTATAGATGAGAGTCTGTTAACACAAAAGGTTAAAAAGAGGAAAAAGGTTTTCCAGAAAAGCGAAATGGAAAATTCAAGCCCCATGTTTAAGTCATGTTCCCAGCCAGAGCAGAGCTGCCTCCTTGCTCTAAGCTGTGTTCCCAAAGTGGTGGTAGCTGTTTTGACCTCTTTGGGTTGTCAGTGCAGAGCACTGGCTCCATTAGTCTCATCTCAGCTGGCAACTCATGGTCTGGGGAGATCCCAGCAAGCAGCAGATAGTGCTAATGGGGATAAAATGGAAATGGTTTAGCAAAGTGATCAGAAGGGCTCTCTGCAGCATCCTTGGCTCTGGCCCCTTTTGCTGCATGCTGCATTTCCCCTGCCTGAAAGGGAGGGGAAAAAGGAAGAAAAAAATAAAAGGCACAAAACAAGAATGAGGATGTTCTAGTAATAGCAGTGAGAACCGTAGCAGATGAGATAGTCTGGTTCTTTAACATAGAGAGCACAAATCTGAATCCTTTATCTAGACCCAACATCGCTCTTCCCAAGGAGTTTGTGTGGACAAGGGCTGAAAAAAAACTCACTTTCCTGAACACCAGGTAAGCAGAAACAGCACTCAGGTCACAGGGCAGAGAGTGATTCTTTCACTTGCCAGAGAAGAAGGTGCACACAAATAGAAATTGCAGCTAATTCCCTGTCCATGGCAGGGGGTTGGAACTGGGTGAGCTTTAAGGTCCCTTACAACCCAAACCAGTCTGGGATTCTATGATTCTAACATTGCTGCAGCCTTGTAATCTTACCAGGTATCAAATACATCCCTTATATTTTGTCATTAACTTAGTATTGCAATGAAAATAATGATGGAAAAATGCCTAATGTTTGTATATTGTCTGATAATTAAATAGCGGAAAGATGTGTCAGCTCATTACTGATCATAATTAAAGCAGTTATTTCCTTTCTCAGCTTAGATGTCCTTAATTCAATGTACTTGGCAAAGAATTGCCTCTTTTCTCTAAATAATTAGCAGCTATTGTTGCTGTGTTGGGGGCTGACCTCACATGGGATGCTGGTGGGTTTGCCATAGCACTAGTTCCACAAGCACCAAACAGCATCAGCTCTGTTCAGCTGAAGGGCTTTAGTTTGGATAGGAAGAAGAAAACAAAGGCAGATTGTGGAAACAGCTAAAGAAGTTCATACATCTTGTGAAGCTTTCCTGTCTCTCTTGGGTTTGGCTGTAACTATTTTTGTTTATCTGGGGATGTCTTACTGCGTTTTTCTAAACTATGGTTAAATGGGAGGTGAAGGGTCTAAGAGGTTTTGATATTGCTTATGCTGGGGTAAAAGACTAGGAAATGTTTTAATAAGCCCACACTTTCCAAACATTTTAAAATGGTTTTTATCTTTTAAATCAGTTGCTGAAATAGCACCTCCTGACTGTACGTATGCTTTGTGCCCAGAGAGTGTATTCAGAACCGTGTAATGGTACAATCCAAAGGTTGTCCCAAGACAATGTTTATACCTATGCTTCTTTGGCACTTCTGTGAAGGAGGAAGCCTTCCTCAGGATGTGGACGTTGGCTGTTTACCTATCCTCATCAGTAGTACCAATGTCTGCCTAAGACTAAATTTTTCATTCATCTTGGAACAGAGTGGAGACTGTTTTGCTGGCTTGAGTGATACTTATCAATTGTTTTTGTTTTAACCAGCTAATGACGATTCTGATGTAGAGATTCAAGATAATGATGGATCCGACAGTGAAACGCAAGACAGGCAGACCAGAAAGCAGCACACTGCCACAGGAACATTGCTTCAAGGTATTTGAACCTTCCCTTAGTTGCCTTTATTCAGAATGGTACACTGGGATTATGTGAGTAACCTAAATTGAAAGAAGGCCCTGTACCACTGAAGGGTTTGGGCACTGCTCTGTTCTCATGAGCTGTAAGAGGACAGTGTCTTGTGGAGAAAACAGCGCTTTCAGGGGAGCAAATTAAGGGTTATTTACTGAAAAAAGTACCACATGAGGAAAATCCTTCTTTGATACTGCCTTAGAGATTCCTGATTTATACAAAGCCTTAGAAAAGTAATACCATTTCTTATTGCAAGCACTTATTTCCCTTTAGCTGTTGACACTCATTCTAGTAGTCTTCTTCAAAAGGAGACCTTTAGAAAGTCCATAAAGCCACCTGCACTGACACAGTCATGGGTCATATGGGAATAACATGAATTATTCCTCTAACCCATGGGTCAAATGGATAACCTGAGTTATTCCTTTCAGGGATGGACATCTGTTCATGTGGAGTGGAGCTGCCACCTCTGGCTGCTGATTCCACTAGAGTCCTGGTCAGAAGCAGCTCAGAGAAATGACCCTCTGAGGATCTGTGTTTCACTTAGTGGAGAAATAAATGCTCTGCTCAGTCTTTAATCAAGCAAAATGAACCCAGGAATAGGGTTAGTTCTTCTGGGTGATCTTGTTAGTGGTGAGTGGTTCTGACCATCAGCAGAAGCCTTTCTGGGATCTGGATGGAGTGCCTGGGTGTGTAGTTTCATGTGCCACTTCTTCTGCTGGGACCTGTTACTTGGATATGGAACAATACTGCTGAGATGTGTGGTTTTCTGAGCTGAATTCTGCTCTCCTCTCTCTGAGTGAGACCAGAGGAAGAAGCCAGAATTCTCACATTAATATAATTCAAGCATTTTTTTATCCTCATTTCTTGTGTTATTCATGAAACTTGAAAATTCTTGAGAAGTGCTGGAAACACTACTATTCACTAAGGATTTTTACATTGCCATTTCTCAGGGAAAGGTTTGTACACATTTTCAGAGTTTTGGAAGTGACTGGGTAACTGTGTGATGCTTTATCTCAAAAGGCATCATAATCTCGTGATGTGGGTTCTGGCTGCAGTGAGCTCTTAATACCACTTCTAGGAGTGAAAAGTTTTGTAATAAAAGTTATATATTTTGTTGCTGGTATATTTGTTTCTAGGAATAATTTTGTTATCATTAATTATGGTTAATGGAGACTCAACATTAGCTTGCCAGACTTAAAGCAAGTGGTTCAAATCCCTGGGATGTTTCCTCTGCTGTGCTGTTTAGATTGCTTTCTGTGCTTTTGTTAGGTCTCTTTCTAGTGTTTAGTAAACTACTTCTGGCAGATAATTATCTCCTGACTTTTGCATACCCTGAGCATGCTGTTTGCTACTACACAGTCACCATCCAAATCTTTACTCCCCTTATCTCTGTGTCAGTTGAAAGCCTCCCATAGCTCTCTGTCCTCTTTCTGTCTCTCACCTATGGTGAACTACTGAAGCAGCTCCAGGAGTGTTAACTGGCTCCTAGGATGCCTTTCTGACAGGTCCTGTGGAAGGAGTAAGGTTTTATTCTCCCATTCTAACTCAAAACACTGCAGTCTGACAGTGCTGTAATGCAACCTCTTCTGGCAGAGATGGATACAAACATCATTAGACTCTTAAGAGAAGGATTGTTGTCTCACTTTTCTGCTTTGCTGAGGTTACTCATCATCACCTTGGGCATCTACCCAGTAGCTCTAGCTGTAGCTACACTGTGAGGTTAATAGCGGGCTCTCTGTCTGTGCCACTGGCTTTGATTCAAAATGTCAGCAGTTATTGTTTAGGAAAACTCAACTTAGGGATATCTCTGCTGCTGGTGTTAGAGTGAGCTTGCTCAGTCCTGCCCATTCTTCTCTGTCCAGAACATAGGAACAAAACTTTGGACTGTGTCAAGATATGAGTCAGACCAAAGCTCTCCTTGAGGAGCTCCAGCCTGATGCAGAGTGCACACTATGTGACAAGCAGTTCTAGCCTAGAGAACAGGCTCAAATCTGCTCTTCTCCACTGGTGTAAATGGGCTTTTCTGGTCCAGGTCTGTCATTGATGGTGAGGTTACATGTTTGACTTCATGACCCTCACCAAATGAAGTGCTGGAGACCTGTCAAGACCCAAGATTCATATTAGGTGTGTCAATTTCTTCAGAAAATCAGGCCTGCGCATTCGTTGGCTATATATCTTTGAAAACACCAAGAACGGGTGCATGTTCTTCAGCACAGGTAGCTTGCATTTAGAATATACTCAATTATTAAGGCAGCGCAACAAGAATATTATTTGTATTATTTGATGGTTTTTTCCTTGATTTTATTCACAATATTTCAATCACTTTCTTTTGAAGCTTTGTGTGTTCTTGCATGGTGGTGTGCTTGTGAGCCCTGTTTGCGCTCAGTCTGAGGAGAAATGTCCACTGTGGTCCGTTCCTGCTGTGCTTTAGTTTTACATTTCTAATTTCCAGGTTATTAATATTGTAAGATAAGTCTTTATCCCCCTGTCTGTAATAGGTGAGCAGTGTGTTTTGCCATTATAGAGGCAAGATTCACGGGGAGAGATAATCTCTCTTATTAGACCACATGGTATAATTGAGAAAAAATCAACCCTCAAGAGTCCTTTCACTAGGTTTGTCTGGATGCAGTAAAATTTGAAGTAAATGCAGCTTTGACTATTGCTTCTGGTTTTATTCTTTTAGCCAGTTAGAAGACTTGAAAGTATAGGATTTATTCTCCCATGGAGCAGAAAAGAGTGTTAACTGGGAGACACGCAACAGGCTGCCAGTTCCTGTGGTACAGAAAGCAAAACCCTTATTCTCTGTGTACAAAGAGGAGTAGGCAGTAGCAGGTTAAGGAGGAAGCATGTAAGGTGCTGTGGAGATGGTATTTTCATTGAGTTCAATGCTTCTGGTTCAACAGTACAGCAGACCCAGATTTAGGAAGCCAGGAAGGTTTCTGTGCATGGAGGGAGCAGGCATGGGGGCGAGAATAAATGCCTGGGAGGATAGTCACCAAACTGACAGATGCTGGCTTTCTGGGTTTGTGAAACCACAACCTGCTTTGTTATCACAACACCACAATTACAGGCAAGTCTCCACCTTGATGTGGCTTATTATAATCAATTCTTATGTCACTAATCATTTGCTTTTGTAACTTAGAGAATGCATTGATTTATCATCCATAACTTCTAGTTTGACCATTGTCAATGTCAATAAAAATTCACATCCAATTTTACTTTGTCTGGCAGTAAATTAGTGAGGCTGCTACGCAAATAAAAGAGATGCATGGACTTCCCTGAGGCCAAACCATGAGTTAGTGATGGCGTTTGGAATAAGACTTTCATTTTGTCAGAGAGCCAAAGAAAAAGAAATTCGGGCAATGTTGAAGATCTTAACTATCTTCAGTGTAGAGAAAACTTTTGCCTGAAACAGGCCATTAACCAGTAATTTGCAGCAGGATGGTTGTTTACATGCAGATGGGGTAGACATCAGGGTAAAGAATGCAAAGCCTTGTCCTGGGAATGGAGAAGCTGCCATGCTGGATCAGGCATAAGGTCTGTCCAGCCTGGTGTCCTGTCTCCAGCACTGGCTGAAAGAAGATGCCTGGGGAAGAATGCAGGAACTTCCCTCGGGTTCTCTCCTGCTCTCAAGCTTTTTCAACCTCCATCAGGACTTCATGAGCCAGATGTGGTTTCCAGGAATTTATTCCACCCTCAGTAGATTGTTTAGTTTTAATTATTTTTTCCCTAAGAACCTGTCTGGTCTCCCCTTGAACTAAAGTGGATCTGTTTCATCCTTGCTGTCAAAACCAGCAGATTTTGAAGTAATGTTGTGATGACATGTGCAGGTCCATCTTCCCAGTCTCATTTGGACCAGAGTTCTGCATAGCATTTTGGCACCATGAGGGTCTCTCCTCTTCTGAGTGGCAGCACTGACAGATTGGGTTACGCCATGGCACTGGCACAGACTGTGTGCCACACTGGCACACACTGTGCTTGCAACAAGGTAGGCAGTGGAAATGCTACTGAATGAAGGAGAAATGGTCCATGCTTGAAAAAACATGGAACTGTGTCTGTCAATAGTAAATTAGTATAGTGTGGAGCAGAGACTCTGACTGCCAGGATCTGTCAGCTGCTGTAAACCAGTTATCCAAATGCTTTAGCTTATGTTTTCTCATGTTGGTGTTAAGGGGGAGTTTTGCCCTGTTAGGCCCAGAAACCATTCCACAACTGCGGCAGTAACAGCTTTGGTCCCATTTAGTCATTATTGTAAGAAGACAGCTTTATAAAACTGAATGTTTCTCAGCAAACAACCTGTCCAAAGTCAAACAGTGAGGGAGCAGCTGTCTTACCTTCTCAGAAGTGACCCAGAGGATCCATGTGGTAATGATGTGCTGGCAGCCAGGTAGCGAGTATATTTGCTGCTGGATGATAAAATCTGTGGTTGTGAAAACCTGCGCTGTTTAACACAGCAAGAACAAATCTGTATCTGGATGCAGCAGGTGAGAATAAAAGACAAAGCGAAGTGAGTACATTGGAGGAAGTGGAACCCAGTATGTGCTGCTGAATAATACTGCCAGGCTCATGTAGCTGGGGAAAGGGGGACAATCAGGTATGTTTGGAAACACTGAAAAAGGGCTGTGACTAGAATTCACAGAAATTAATTTGTCTTAACTTGAAGCAGATCTTCCTCCCACCATTTCAGCATCTGCTCCCAACAGACCTGCCTTTGGCTGTATGTCTGGAGATCAAGTCTGATGAGGAACTGCTGAGGAACTGGGGTTTTAGTCTGGGAAAGAGAAGGTTCAGGGGGCACTTTATCACTCTCTACAACCACCTGAAAGGAGGATGGAGCCAGGAGGTGGCTGCTCTCTTCTCCCAAGGGGCAAGGGGTAGGACAAGAGGAAACAGCCTCAGGCTGCACCAGGGGAGGTTTAGACTGGATATTAGGAACAATTGCTTCCCCAAAGGGTGCTCAGGCATTGGAACAGGCTGCCCAGGGCAGTGGTGGAGTCACCATCCCTGGAAGTGTTCACAAACCCTGTAGACAAGGCCCTCAGTGACATGGTTTCGTGGTGGCCTTGGCAGTGCTGGGGAACAGTTGGACTTGGTGATCTTAAAGGTCGTTTCCAACCTGGCTGATCCTATGATTCTCTGTTTTGTGTCAGCAAAGTTAAGTGCTCCCTGAGAGGGAGGAGGTATTTCTGTGCACTTTCAGCTTGTGTGGTGGCCATTGCAACACTGGACGTGATGGAGAAGGAGGGGAACTTGTAGGTCTGTAATGATGGGAGACAGGTCACTCATTTCCAAGTGAATTTCCTTTTTGTGGAGAAATAATTAGAGCATCCTCAGCCTGGGCAGCAGCTGAAGTGTGCTTAATTAATCATTGTACTTTGGCAATGCCTAGAGAATACTATTGATATCAGGGCCTGGCACTAAGGGGTACACTTAAGAACACAGTGCCCAGAGGGCACACAGATTAGAACCATCAGGGAAAAGATTTATCTCAGTTTTCTGTGTGTGGAGGTGGTGCAGAGGGGAGGTGTCTTATTTGAGCTCATGTTCTGAGTTTGCAGTAAGAGCTGGAAACTAAAGGCACATCTCTGAAATGGGAGCAAAATGTTTCAGCTGCAAATCTACCTTTCCTTCATGGTTGTCCTAACCTCTCAGATTGTGTTGCTTCTTGCTCTCAGACACAGGGTTAGCATACACCCACTGCTGGTAGACAATGTAAATCATTCCAGTCCTGCGGATCCATTGCGGGCAGCTGCTTGGGTTATCACAATGACAAGCATCACATGCAGAGGGAAAATGGCAAATGCTCACAGGCTTCAAATCATGGCTGCATGTCCACTTCTGCTCTTTGATGGCTCAGTGGCTATAAACCACAGCAGTGCACAGAGATGAGATTTGAATCCAAAGGTGCAGTGAATTACAGTCTGTTCATTACTAGCATTTTGCCCAATAATCACTTTGTACACCCTGTCCTGGCTGAGTTCACATTATTTGTAAGGAAACACAACAGGCTGTCAAGCACCTGCAAGCTGCAGGAGCCTCTGTGGCCAGAGCAGTGCAGCACTAATGCTGCAGCAAGCTGAGCCCAGCTGAACTGAGCCCAGGAAACGTAAAGCCATAAACACCCCAATACCTGCCAGCTCTCCCATCCCATGCAGACAACTCCTCTGCTTCCTGCCCCCGCAATACTTACGGAAATGCTCTGCAGCAATCTGCCACAACCTGCTCCCACACACAGAAACCTGGGGGTTTATAAATCTGAAAGTTAAAATAATGCTCCTGCCTTTGGTGCAGAAGCTCTGCTACCAATGTGGAAACCGCTTTCTCTCCTGTTTTAGTCTACAGCACAGTGCACAGGCTGGAGCTCCAGCCCTTCTGCATCCCAGGGCATCGCCTGTGAGTGTCCCAGGGTTGCGCTACAGGGCCTAATCCTGCTGATCCCATAGTCGCTAGTTCAAAGAGATGTGCCTGGCTTAAGTGATGGAGGGATCAAAGTCTGGGCAGTAGCTATTCCTCCTCTTCCTCCAAATAAAAGCAGATAGATGTCCGTAAAATGCCCTTAATGTTTCCACTGATGGCAGAGCAGCATCCAGCATCTGCAGACCTTCCGTTAGATTCTCTAAGCTCTTCCCCTGGCATCTTTGAGTGTCCTGTTTCATCATCTCTCCTTATGTGGTAATTTGATTCTCTTTTTTATTCAGGATCTCTGTCAGCTTTGTCTTACGAGTAAATTTTAGGAGCACTCTGCTGCTTTCTCTTTTTGAGGTAATAATTCCCTATCTAACACTTTATGCTGAGCCCTCTCCATAGCAAAATCAGTTAAACTCTTGGAGCCATCTTGTAGGCAGGGCAAAAATGTGGTTCCATTGCCATCTAATAATGCGACTTGTAATCATCTCCAAATTTAGAGGTTAGTCTACTGTAAATTAGAGCAAAAGTCTCTAAAGCTTGATGAGAGATCTTCTGTCCAGGAATGATCTTCTAATTTCATCCCCACTGCTGGTGTTATTAGCAATCTGATGGACAGGGGACACTTCTGATTGAAAGACATAAGATCCTCTAAATTGTCTGCCTTGACACAACAGGGTTTTTTTTGATGACTTCTGGATGGGCTAGCTTTTTGCTACAGCTAACCCAAATCAGTCTGCAAAGGAGATGAAAGGGACCTGTCTTCTGTACTTTGGGAGGTGCAAAAGAGGTTTGGCAAGATAAAAGTTGCTTTGTTTTCATGGTAAAAAAAAATAAAAAATAATTTGTCTAGGTTAGAGAAATCTATATTTGGCATAGAGAAAATTAGTGATAAGAGGAGATAAACAGATGTTGACATGCAATGGTTGCATCTGCTGGGTGCTGAGTGACTGCTGGTGGCTGCAGGAAGCATGGCTGAGTCACCCCAGCAGCCCACATGCAGGATTTCCCCAGTTGCATTTCTGCTATACCCATTCCCAATGCCTTCCAAGCTCCTTTCCTAGCACAGGAGACCATGCCAGCACCTTCCCTGCTTCACATGGAATCTACATAGCCAAAAGGAATGAAGCAAGGTGCAAGCGTGTTCTCTCTTTACAGTGAACTCCTACAACCCTGAAATCTCCACCTCTCTCTTCAGGCCTACACATCCAGCTGTCAACAAGAAGTTCTCAAGGTTTGCCTTGACTCTGTGTAGGTTTCCTATGAGATGTTGGTTCCTGCTGGAGTGTCAGAAAGGATCTGAGCAAAAAGGCTTACCACTGGGCTTCTGTTCTCTGTACACCAAAGCAGAGGAAGGAATATGCCAAGCCACAGAATTGATTAGGTTGGAAGGGACCTCTCGAGATCATCTAGTCTGACCCCTGTGCTCAAACAGGAGGTTTGAGCGTGTCCATACCCAGCTGGGTTTTGAATATCTCCATAGATAGAGACTCTACAACATCTCTTTGGCAGCCTTGTTCCAGTGTTTAGCCACCCTCACAGTGAAAAAAAAAAAGTGGTTTCTTGTGTTCAGATAGAATTTTCTGTTTCATAATGTGTCCCTGCCCATGGCAGGGGAGTGGAACTAGATGATCCTAAGGTCGTTTTCAACCCAAACCATTCTATGATTCTGTTGCCCCTTGTTCTATCAGAACTGTTGTACTGGCATAAGGTAGCTCTGGAAATACCAACCTGACTGTAATTACTGCTAGCATTACCCTCTTCTCCCTTCTCCTGAGCTCTGAGGCTTGGCAAGGGAGGTGACCTTACCTGCATTGCGATCTCATCCTCTCACTGGACTGGTCCTCTAAAATATAAACAGAACTATACCTTCATTGTCCCCCAGTGTTAACCCTGAGCCAGGCTTTATGGTGATTCTCTTTGCTCTTGCAGGAAGAACTGGCGTACGGATTGTGGGAACAATGCAAGGTGGAGATACAGAGGAAGATGTAAGTAACCATCCCACATGCCTGTAGAGCTTTTCCGAGTGCTTTAGAATGAAATCCCTCTCCTCAGCTAGAGAAACATCTTTTTACCTGGTGAATCTCCATGCCCTAGACCTGCTTTTCCCTCCTTTCCTGTAGCTGACAGCTTGCTCATCTGCATAATAACACATTTTTCAGTTTTGTTTGCTCTTGCAATCTCTGCCCTGTGCTTTACCCTCAGCTTGCAGTGCATAACTAACAGCCCATGGTCTGCAGGAATGCCATGGATCAGGAAGCAGGAGTTAATGGGCAAGTTGTGAGCTAGCACAATTCCAAAGTCCCAAGGAGAAGGTTAAAAATGAGAGGGACGTGGATAGGGGAATGTGCTTCTATAGGACATAAGAACAGTAGGAAACTCCCACTGTTTGCCACAGCTGTCTGGCAGTGTTGAGGTAGCCCTGCAAAGCTCTGCACTGACTATTTGTCCTTCAGGCAGGGCCAGAAGAGAGAAAAAAACAATGCTACTGAGTGTTCATTGCAGAGACCTGGAGGCACTAGAGCAATAAGGGAGCTAATTCTCTTACTAGAGAGGGATGAGCTGCCCTTTCTGCCCATCACCTCATGCTCTGCTGTTCGCTTGGGCCACATGGATGTGGTTAAGGCTGTTTGATGCCTTCTGGGGAATGATTTATGCCCTTGGCATTCAGACCCAGTTCTGGATAGGGTCAGGAGTGACAGTGCTGTTGGCAAAGATGTTGTGACCTCTGTCACAGTGCTGCTCAATGGTCCTTGACCATGTTCTTGCTAGATTTGGATAGTCATCCTCTGCAATTTCTCTTCCCTTTGGACTTTACTGTTCACAACTTTTGCACATACCTCTCTGGCACAGCCCTGGCATATCCAGGTGTGGAAAGCCAAGGCCTTCAAACTCTTCTTGCCCTCTGCTGCAGCCACTTCAGTTGTCTCATGGCTCTGACCTCTTAATACAGCACCTCAGCAGGCCCTGATGTTGAGAGGCTTTGCTTAGGGACCCTTGCAGGCATCCCCATGTCTGAGGTCAGGAAAGGAAACTAGGGAGGCTGGTTTGAACCCCTCCAGGAGTTAATTGGGTTGTGGAATTGAGAAGAGAGAAGGCTTCAGCTTATCAAAGAGCCAGCGGCTATATGCCCAGCCTTTGTCACTTGTTGGTGTGTCATATGATGCCTGAGTTGTGCCTGGCTTTGCTGCCTTCTCCCCTGCTCCCATGCTGGTTTCTTTCTGTTTTCTTTCATGTTTTTGTATTTCCTCCCCCCCCCCTACTCTGCCTCCCTTGTTTTTTGCACTCTGGTTCTCCAAGGGGAGATCTGCCCCAGGCACACCCAAGATCATCGCCAAGGCACAGGTGGGTTTCTCTCTTGCAGTTCATTTTCATTCACTGCACCTTGTCTTTTCAGTCTCTCAATAGGTATTACTTTAAACACTTTGCAAAGTTTTTAATACCAGATTCAGTAGAAGTCAGGGAGTTTGCTTTTGTCAGCCCTGTGAGGTGAGGAGGGAGGTTGTCAATCAATTAAGTGAAGCAGCCACTGTCTAGCAAAATGGAGAGCTGCTGGTGAAACCCCTATGGGCCATTAGCTGAGCTCTGGCTCCTCATTGTTTTGGAAGGCCAGCAGCACACAGCAGCCTGAGCTGGAACAAAAACTCTTGCAGAATCTGCTGCGGTTCCCTGAAGTAAGTCCAAATCTGGATTCACACAAGTCCAGACAAGCAGCCTTCACCGTAGCCTGCAGGTATGTGATAAGAGTGCAGGGGAGGAAGCAACTCAGCATCAACCAGCCGTGCCTTTACTTCTGAGCTGGCAAAGATACCTTGCCATCTGAGATCTGAGCTGGGTTTGAACTCTGCTTTCCTACAGGAGGACTCGGGGGATAGTGAGATTGACCTGGATGAAGATGAGGAAGAGGATGATATGGAAGACAAAAGCATAGAAATCTCACCAAGAAAGTTTGTTCTCCGAGCAAGGAAACCAGAGCCACTGGAGGAAAGTGATAATGACTTCTGAGCCTGTAGGAGACATCTTGAAATACAGACTTTGGAGAGCATGCAAGCCAGGACTAATATTCCACCGTCTTTTCAGCATGAATTCAGGGGTCTTTAAATAGTGTTCATTAAATTTGAAAATGAAACATGGATTGCCAGTCCTGAGACTCTCAAATCATGAGCAACTTATCTGTAATAAGAATCACAGTAATGTGGAGTACGGTTATATCCGTAATTGCAGTAGAACTGGCCCTCATGCATTGCAGTGCCAAAACTCACGCTCCAGTGAGCATCATGTGCTTGATTTCCCTGCCTTTTATTATGTCCAAACAGATTTTTTTTGGCTTAATAAAACTGGATGAAAAGCTGTTCTGGGAATACATTTAAATTGTTTTTAAATTTGGCTTAAATCTATTTATCCTAAACATATCCTTTACTTAATTGAGGGCTTGTCTCCACAAAGAGCAGCACCAGTTAGACTGAAGGAGTGAAATTAAAACTGGGAAGGTAGTGAAGGGGTCCTCAAATACCACCTTCAGTGCAGCATCTCTCTGTATTTCAGCTGTGTTGGTGGGAATTGTTCTCAAACTTCAGTCCCTGTGTGCTCTGAGAGACTGGGCTATAACTTAATCTGTATGGAATTAGCCCCTTAATTATTCTGGTACTTCTGGGGTGGACTCAGATTTCAGCACTCAGATGGGCCAAAACTTGGGCTTTTGTTCAGTAAGTCATAGTGATGCCATCAGTGAAGGTCCATTCAGGTGAACACAAGGGCTGGAGTTCATCTAGTGTGTTTTCTCTGCTTTAGTGTCACATTTTGTCTTCACAGGAGCAGAAATCAGAGCTTGATTAGAAGAGCTCTTTTTGGTGTATGTTCAAGAGGGTAGATGAGAGTGTTTTGGCTGTTCTTCTGCTCTTCCCTTTTATTACATCGGCAAAGTACTTTGCTTTTCCCTCCATCTGAAGCCTAGAGGCAGGTCCAACCCCTCCATTACTGTGCTGAAGGAAAGAATACATGTGAGTTACTTGAAAACTCAAGAGCTTTTTCATCTCTCCGTGTTGCTGAACCCAAAGGTGGAACCATCACACCCAAGGCAGTTCCCCATCAGCAGAGCTCACAGCTTGAAATGGCATGTCAAGCTGGGACAAAAGTTTACAGGTGAATGCAGCACAGGTTTTGTGTAGTGATGGGACATACATGGGTGCAGTGATGTGCTGAAACACACACAGTCATACAGGCTGGAGCTAAACTGGCTGGTGTTAGGGCACTTCCTTGTACTCTACAAAATTAATTGGCATTTTGCACCTCACTTCAAAGAAAGCAGACACAGCAGATGGTGCTTTACCCCTCCTGCAGAACCGTTAGGGTGGTGCTGTGACAGTCAGGGAGGAGGTGGTTGTGCTCAACACATCCTTCTCCCAAGGGGTAAGTATGTCCTGATTTTTAGGACCTGGTCCAAAACCATTTCTCTGTGTTATGCAGGAAATCTGTTCTGGTCCTCCCTGTGAGCTGGGATGCATCTGACCTGTGAGACTTCCCATGAAACTGGGCCCAGTGCCCAAGTCTGCGTTGCAGTTTCAGAGCTAGTTTTCCATGTTTCTGTTTCACCCTATATTGTAGGGTGAAACAGAACATTGACTTAACACCTTGTGTACCCAGAACCAGGGCACATGTCACCTGCCTTCCAGAACAGCCACCAGGTTCAAGCCAGGGTTAGCATTGCAGCTTCATGTACCGTGCTTGAGCAGCAGCACCTCTGGAGGCAGTGGAAATGAACACTCTGAGCTCTTGAGCTTTCCTCTTGGGGTTGTCTGTGCATAGCAAGGCGTGTGCATAGGTGAACAGATCCATGAAATCTATTTTAAATTGTTGTTAACTCCTTGTTTTCTGGAGCTCCGGGGCACAGGAGCTGGCTTGGCATTGTTGATCACTCTCTCTGTTGGTGTTTTAGGTAAGGTTTCTGCTCAGGGTTAGGCGCAGGCTTTGCACAGAGCTGGACCTGAGCCTCAGGTGCCCTGAAATAGTGGTGAAAGAAGTGGGTAGGATTTAAATCACTCCATGTTACCATGTTGGAGTGTGTGGAAAAGCCATGAGCCTCTTGTCACACCAGCACAGGGGAAGGGTACACAGCCAGGGCAGCAGAGCACAGTGCACCCTGAATGGAATGGAACAGAAGGCTGCCCAGAGCATCTTCTCAGCTCAGAATCGATTTATTCCCAAATATGTACACATTGCCCCTCTCAGCTCGGCATTTCTCCAGGAGGTTTCTCCACAGAGGTCCCTGAATGATCTGAGCCCTGCTCAGTCCCTGAGCCCTGAGTGCAGCAGCAGCATGTCACAGTGTGGGCTCTGGCTGGGGTGCGGTAGGGAGAGGGGGCAGTGGCTGGAAGGGGCTCAGGGGGCGGTTGCATAGTTTGGCTACTGGACCACCCGCAAACCTGGCACCTTCTGGAGAGTTGCTGGGTCTCTGCCACATACACAAAGGCATCACCCAGCACCTCTGCTTCCAGCAGCTGCCTGTCAGAAAGGTGAACTGCTCGGGATGGACCCTGCCTGCAGCTGGGACATTGGGAAGACGCATCCCCACATCCCAAGGTCACACTGATGACACAAGCACAA
Organism: Pezoporus wallicus; assembly: GCF_028554395.1. Classification (NCBI taxonomy): domain Eukaryota; kingdom Metazoa; phylum Chordata; class Aves; order Psittaciformes; family Psittacidae; genus Pezoporus; species Pezoporus wallicus. Next base: position 1,598,946 of record NW_026637828.1, on the reverse strand, counting down.
GACCCAAGAAGTGCAGCTTGAACTTGAGAGCCAGAACTTCGTATTAAAGCAGTCTCGGTGTAACGCCAAGACACGTGTGCTGGAGACAGCCCATGTCATGCAGTGCTGTTCCTCTTATATTCACCCTCCCACTCCTCCTCCCACTATCGTGAGGGCTCTTAATTTCCCAATGTTTTTCTAGGTGGTTCCATGCATGTGCCTTGGGATGCTGGTCTCTTTGATAGAGAACAGCACTACCAAGCACTTCAGGCATGCTTGGCCAGCACCAACCTGTTATTGAGGGCAAACAGCACAGGTTGCACTTACTGCCTATGATCTGCTCTGAAGTGCCTGGGTCCATAGCATCACTCTCATCTGAGCAAGGAATCAGCAAACCTCTCCTTGTCTCTCTGGGATTTCGTAGGAACCTGCAGGGTGGGCTATATTTAGGCAGGTGAGAAGAGGCTGCTGTGAATCCTGCCCGAGTTTCACCTCATCCTCCTGGGATCCCTGCCAGAGGCAGACAGAGAAGAGCTGGTGCTGAGAGCAGAGTCCTGGAGCCCTGGCTGCAATATTTACCCACAGTGCCTCAGGCTGTGACAAGAACAGAGCTCCGAGTGGTCAGGATGTGCCTGGTATGGGACAGGGTCTGTGCAGAGCACGGTAACCCCATGGAGATCACAGGAGGGAGTCCTTGTCGCCAGGATGGTGGCAAGTCACCCATGAACACAAGAAGGGCTGGTATGTGGGATCTGCCCCCTCCTCCCTCCTTTTTCATTTCACTGCTTCCTTGAGGCTCCCCCAGGGCCTGGATGAGCAGGGACATGGCATATATCCCTCAGCTTTCAACACAAGTGAGTCTTGACCCTCCTGTGCTGCTGATCCAGAGGCTGCGGTCCTCCTGGGCTGTGCCAGGTAGCTCAGGAGCTCTCCTCAACCCAGCTCTCCTGAACCCAGCTCTCCTCCCTACGACAGCCAGACAGGGCCCAGGCAGCTCCCTGTAAATCCATGGTGGCCAAAGGAACCACTGGGTCACCTCGTCACTGTGGCCAGGCACCTCACACATCCACCACGCAGCTGGGGGAGTTAGTCCGGATGGCATCGGAGATCATCTTGGCTCCCGACTGGCCAATCTGGTTCCCCTGCAGGCTGGGAGCAAAGAGGAGTTCAGGTTTGGGCATGAGGCAGAGCAGGATCCTTGATGAGTATGAGAGATGTTCCCAGCTTTATACCAGCATCCAGCATCATCTGTATGCTCCCCATACCACCCAGGGGCTATTCTGGAGATGCCTCTGGGAGGAGCTGAGCCAGACCATTCTTGTGATATTTTAGGGTGTATTTTGCTTTTGGGTGGTTCTTTGCCACAGAGGCAGTACCGGAGAGGGACTGTGAAGAAATGAGCTGAGTGGGTATGGTGCTTGGGAGGAGCACAATGTGTCCTTGTCCCTTTCCCCACTGGGGAGGTCCCTGTAGGACAGCTGGGAATGGGCAGTGCCAGCAGTGAGAAAGGTCCTGTGACGGTTCCTGTTGTCTCTGCCATCCCTGCCTCACCATCCAGTGCAGTGGCCACTTACTTGATGTAGGTGAGGCCATGGTTTCCCTTCAGAGCAGTGGCGATGCAGATGGCTCCGTCCATGCCCAGGGAGTTTTCCTGAAGGCTGCAGGAAGCGGGAGGGTCAGAAAGCCCCAGCCTGGGAGATGTGGCTACCAGGAGGCAATGCATGTAGTGGGCATTGGGAAAAGCCCCCAGCTCAGGGGTTTGCCTCACTGAGAACTGCTGGCCTCCAGGAAGGTCTGGAAAGGCTTGCTCTGGCTCACCCCAGGGAGCAGCATACTCACTTGAGCCAGCAGAGGCTGCGGTTCACCTGCAGCGCGTTGGCCATTGCCTTGGCCCCAGCCACCCCAATGGAGTTTCCCCGCAAGCTGCAGAGAAAGGCAGGCGGTGAGGAGTGACAGCCATGGGGGGCAAGAGGAGGTGGGAGAGGTGTCCCCATGCCAGCAAGTCAAGGGACAAGACAAGTCTGGTAGGACGTGATGCAAGGATGCTGAGTTAAGGACCAGGGTCCTGGACACCTCCAGGGAGCAGTGTCACAGCCATGGGGACTTGTTGACCCCACCAAGCACTTACTCCAGGATCTGCAGGCTCTTGTTGACCATCAAAGCTTCTGCCAGGGCTTGGGCACCAGCCATGCCAATTGAAGCCACCTGCAGGCTGCAAGAAAGCAAGGACCTTCAGTACATGTCGTGAGGGGGCCATGGTGTGTTAATTGGACAAGCTAATTAGACAGGCTGCAATGCCAGGCCCCAGCCACAGCCTGGATACTCACTGCAGATGTGCCAGGGTTGTATTGAACTTCAGCGCAGTGGAGAGGGCAGCCATTCCCTCGTCTCCAATGGCATTTTCCTGCAAGCTAAGACATGCAAGTGCCAATCTCCCCATGGTCCAGGCATCCAGGAGTAGGGAGAGGGGCAGCAAGACAGGGCACAGTGTGCTAGGCTTTCCTAAACAGCATGGGGGACTCTGGGCCACATGCATTTAGAGCATCCCCAGCCAGGTACAAGTGATGAAAACACAGGATGGACTGGAGCACGTGGAAGAGGCAGCAGGCCAAACCACCTCCCCTGGAGCAATGTGAGGGCAGAGTCCTTGTGCAGGCCCCTGTACGAAGATGCTGCCCAGGACCTGTCTGCCCATGTCCCCACTTACTCGAGGCTGGACAGGCTGCTGTTGGACTGTAATGCTTGTGCTAGGGCTGCAGCAGCTTTTGCCTGGATGAAGTTCCACTGCAAGCTACAAACAGAAGAAAACAACAGGTAAAGCTTAGGATGGCAAGAATGCCCCTGTCCCTCCAGGCTCAGCACCCACCCATTCCCATCCAGTGTGGCAGAGGCCAGGAAGTGACCCATGTGTAAGACGTGGTGGCTCCATCCGGATGGCATGGCACACCTCCCGTGGAAGGGTGACCCAAGGAAGCCACTCTCACAGACTAGAGGGGCTGAGGCCCAGGAGCAGTGTCCCTGCCCAGCATTCACGCAAGCAGCTTCAAACCAAGCCAGGTCCGAGGGGAAACTCACTGGAGGGACTTGAGCGCCCGGTTCTCCTTCATCGCTAAAGCGATGGCCTTGCCGCCCTCATCGTACAGCAGGTTGGCTGCTAAGCTAGAGGCAGGGGACAGAGGACATGGGTCACACACAGAGTTTGGGACAGCTCCAGTGACTGTGCAGCAGCATTCATGCCCTTCTGTGGGTCAGGAGACTTACTCCAGCTTCCTGAGGGTGCTGTTGGTCCGCAGGGCATGAGCAATGGCAGGACCCCCTTCCTTGCTGATGGAGTTCTCCCGCAGGCTAGGGAAAGACATATGGGGCTGTCAAGGCATGACATTGCCTGTTTCCCACTCCTTGTCCCCTGCCCTGAATCTGAGACCATCTACTGTAATGGTGGCAGACTGCCTGCCTTGCATCCCCATCAGCATCTGCATCTCCATTCCCTGTGCTTCCTACAGCTGTGGGCACTGCTGGCCCATCAGGGCTTGTTCTCAGCCTCCCATCGTGCTGCCATCATTTCGCTGTGGGACGTGACTGGATACTGTCTCAAGGGAAGAAATCTAACTGTGGAGAGAAGATGCTTACAGCTGATGGAGGGACAGAGTCTGCTTTCAGCATCCCAGAGTACTTGTAGAAAAAAACAGGCACAAACCCAGGCTGCTGACAGGTTTCTGTGTCACAGCAGTAGCTTTTGGCCAGTTTTGGTCACTTACTTGAGGTTGATGAGTTCTTTGTTGGAGCAGAGAGCTGCTGTCAGTGCGGTGACCCCAGCACTGCTGATGGAGTTGCTCTGGAGACTGAGACAAATGGGGGAAGATGTGAAGATGAACCAGTCGTGGCATTGCAGGTAGGCTGTGGGGTCGTGTTTGGGGTGAAAAGTGTCACATCTCCCAGCCACAGGAGGTGTGGAGGCAAGCCAAGGCTAAAGCACCAACTTCTGAAGCAGCCAGGCCAGGATCAGCATTCCCTGCTCACCACAGCAGCACTGGCCCCACTGAGCAGAAGTGGGTTTGCCAGTGCTTCGGACAGTATTGTCTGGCCATCACTGTGGCTGCCAGCTCAGCTGGACATGTGGTTCCTGTGGATTTTGTGTCCTTGTCAAGCCTTGGGAAGCTAGTGATGGACCTTGGGTACAGCAGCTCATGGCCAGGAGCCATCAGCTCTCTATGCTGGGTGAAAGGAGCAATCCATTCTGGCTGCCGTTCCCAAGGGGGATGAAGGTCCCACCATCCCACCCTGACTCTGCTGTTACCTTCCGTGTCAGCTAATTCCCACTGGGGAACAGCCTTTGGGAGAAGGCCCAAAGCTACTAATATCCTCCAAAAGCAGAAAAAAAATCATCATCTGGGTTAGGATTAACTCCTTCAGTGGCAGCATTGTCTGACACTGCTCCATGGTGCTCCAGCCATATGCCCCTGCAGGGGATGTGGTGTGGGAGAGATGTGGGGAGAGTGTGGGGCTGTTTGAGGGGACTGTGAAAGGTGGGAGATGGTGGTGGAGTGAGAAGGCTGGGATCTACTCAGCAAGCAGGAGACAGGGCACAGAGGGGAGCTTACTCGAGGCTTTGCAGGCTGTGGTTCACCTTCAGAGCTTCGGCCAAGGCAACCGAGCCATCGTCTCCTACTGAGTTGCTGGATAGTCTAAGACACAAGACGAAGAGCATTACTGGCAGTCATGCTGTAACCAGCTCAGATCTGCTGCCAGAGGATTCATCTCCCCCAGGCTCTTTCTGCTCCAGCAATAAGCATGAACTTGCTGCAGTCTCATTTCCAGACTACATGCACCTCTGTTATTGTACGTTGGATTTGAGCTGAAATAGTTTTTAACATGTACCCACAGGGCCTGGAGACCTGCTGCTTGCCTCTGCTGGAAAGAAGACTTGTCCTCTTGGTTCTTCATGTGGCTCCCTGCATACCCACAGGTATGAAGAGTATCTCCACAGGGTTGCTCCAAAAGTAGCTCTGTGGTCCTTGCCCCCCTTCACCCACACGAACACCCTGGGGCAAAGCTCGCAGAGCCTATCCTGCCTGTGCTACATGGCCCAGCCCCTGCCCACAGGTCTATGGTGCTGGTGTCACCATCCCTCCACCTCATTGTGCTTTTACATCAGCTCCTTCAGGCTGCAGTTCTGCTTCAGCGCCTCTGCTATTCTCCTGGCACCATGGGCTCCGATGGCATTTTTCTGCAGGCTGTAAAGGTGAGGAAGGTACCTGTGAATGTCAGGTGCCACATCCCCATCAGTGGCACCTCGGTCTGCTCAGTGGCAGGGAGGGGGGACAGCAGGTCCCAGACACTCACTGCAGGGTCGTCAGCCTGTGGTTGGTAAACAGGGCCTCGGCCAGGAAGGTGGCACCTTCCTCCTTGATGGTGTTGTGCTGCAGGCTGCAAGGGGAGAGAAGCAGGGCAAGGGACTGTTAGGGGCAGTGGCCACCACTACAGCATTTACTTGCCCTTGTCCTTGACATGAAAAGGGCAGCTGGCCCCCAAGCATCCTTGCCCAGGGGTCTCACTCCCTTCTCCCCCATGAAAGATATCTCCTTCCATGTAACAACACCCTGTGAGCTCCCATGTGAGGGATGGACCTCAACCTCAACCTGGACCCACTGAAGCTGACGGGCAGGAGGATCCCAACATCTCTGGCCCAGGGCTGCCTGGTCTCTGCTTGCTGCACTCATGCTTGCTGCCCAGTACAACTGAACCAGGTTATGTCCAGGGTCTCCCCATATGCTGGCCTTGGGGGTGGGGAAAACCGTGATGAGACTGGAGAAGGCTTGTCCTGGGGATCTGCCCCCAGAGGTGCTGCAGAAGTTGATACTTACTTCAGGGAGAGCAGGACTTGATTCTGTTTCAGCGCATCAGCCAGTGCTCTTGCTCCAGTGGGGCCAATGGAGTTGTTCCGCAGGCTGTGGTGAGACGCACAGAAAAGCCAAGATTAGCAAAACCAGAGTGGCCTGCGCCCAGTTTAAGGCAAATGCCTTCACATGGCACAGTCTCTGGCCCTGCTGAGCTCGAACATCAGGCCGGGAGCTTGCAAGAGTTATGTTCGCCTATTGAGCAGCAGTGGCTTTGGGGCTGAAGACCCTCCTCAGCCCAGTCAGGCTGAGTGGGATCCAGCCCCACTGCAGCCATGATAGCGGTTCCAGGTGGGGAATGTATGTGACAGGAGCTGGTAAAGGGGGATCACTTACTCCAGTGCTGTCAGGCTCCTGTTCACCAGCAGTGACCTGGCCAGTGCTTTGGCTCCCTTGTTGCTGATCTGATTTTCTGCCAAACTGCCCAGAAAAAGGAAAAATTGGGTGTTTTCAGGGTGAGAGAGAGGATCCTGGCATGTCCTAGGATGCAGCTTGGATGGCTGAGCAGAGGAAAGTCATGAGGAATGTTTGATTCGAGGTACAACCATGCAAAGTGGTAGATGCTCTGAGGTCTGCTGTCCTGGGGCGGACCCCAGGCAGGGCATTGCAAAGACAGGGTGGAAGGGGAGTTTCTAGACTTAAAATTCATTGGTGTTCTGAAAAGGGAGCTCAGATCACAGCATGGGAGACTCTGCACAGCCACTTCAGAAGGGCAGGGAGGTGGGAACAGTGGGGATCCCTCTGTCTGGGGCAAGGCAGAGCTCTGTGTCAGGAGCCTGTTCCTTCTGTATGTCAGGTGCTCCATGCAGAGCCTCAGGTGTCCAGCAACCAGCTGTACCCTTGGAAAGCAGTTTGTTGGGATAATGCATGGATTTCTGCACCAATTTTTAGGAACAGCGAGGAGGCAGTGGTCCTTGGAGGGCTGAGTGAGAGAGCCTGCCCAGGCACCGCAAGGATATGAGGGGAAGGTCACCATGCCTGGGTGCAGGAGATTGTGTGGGACTGTGCTTGTCAACAGCACCCAGGGCAGCCAGTGTGAGAGACATCCCTAGAGGACCTCCACCCTGGTTTTGAGGTGCCCCAGCTCTGCTCTGCATCCACAGAACAGCCTATCTGCCCTGGGCCAGCTCCCACCTGAGCTTCTGGATATGGCAGTCCTTCACACTCAGCATGCTGCCAAGCAGCTCCATCACATTGTCCTTAAACCGGTTATTGTCCAGCCTGGAGAAGAAACAAGGGAAGAGCAAAATCAAGTGTTTGGAGAACAGAGTGGAGAAAAATCTACCTTCCTGTGACATCTGCCCATCACAGGTGGAGAAGCTCCAGCAGAGAGGCAGAGCTGATCCATGGCCAGCCCTAGGGAAGCTCTTTGCTGACAGACAATGTTGGTGGGCCCCTGTCTCCCACTGACACCCAGGATTTTGAGTCACATCCTACCATCCCTGTTTGCTTCCCCTGCAATCTGACCAGGACTCACCTGAGGTTGTGGCAGAACAGGAGCTGGGAGAGAAGGCTCTTACAGACATTGTAGGTGAGGCAGTTGGAGAGGTTCGTCTCCTCCATGCAGACATCAGAGACCTGCAGGAGATAAGCCAGGGCAGAGCAGTTCACAGGGGTGAGCATCCCGGCCAAGCTCTCATTTTTCATTGCTTCTTCTACCATCTTGGTGACCTCCGTGTGCTGGATTTCATGGAGGCAGTGCATGGTGTTCACTGCCCGCGAGGAGATGGCATGGTCAGTGTTCAGGCAGCCCTGGAGGAAGCCGACTGCTTGGCTCCTGAAGCTGTTGTGCTCATCCTTCACCAGCAGCCACCCAGAGAGCAGCTTGTTCACCTGTGGGGACAGGAGCCCGGAAAGGAAGCGCACAAAGATGTCCAGCTGCCTGTCCTCTGCCTGCAGCGACCTCTGAACAGCGTTCTTGAAGTGGTTGAGGAAACCCAGCTTGGGCCAGGACATCCCGCTCTCCGTGAAGAGGTCGAATATTGCCCGCTTTGCAGCTGTGTAGTAATAGATGGCTGCTAGAAACTCCTGTAGGGTTAAGTGGGAGAAGCAGTAAGCTGTGAAGGACTGCATCTCCTCTTTGAGCAGGAGCCGGCTGCACAAGCTGGTCTGCAGCAAGGAGAGGTCAATGCCATAGGCCTTCATGTCCTGCTCATAAAATACGTATCTCTTTTTCAGCAGTCCGTAGAAGGCCAGCCTGCCCAGGCTGCCCACTATCTTCCTGCTGTTGTTCACAGCCTGCTCGATCCTGAGGGTTTCTCTTGGCTTTTCTGGCCAGTTGCTGCTCAGAGCGATTTTAAAATAGTAGGAGTAGATTTCTGAAAGGGTCTTGGGGACACCAGCTGTTTCTTGGGGTTGATCAGTGCTGTGTTTTAAGTAATAACCAATTGAGGAACCACAAATCCAGCAAAAGCCAGGAACGGTGCACATGACGTGTAATGACCTGTTAGCCCTGATGTGATGCAGGACTTGGCCAGATAAGTCTTTGTTGTCTAGGAACATCTGGTCCAAGAAGTCCTTCATCTCTGCAGCTGCAAAACCTCTTATTTCTGTCGTCCGGTCAACAAGGCCACCAGGGATTTGGCTGGCTGCTGTGGGCCGTGCCGTGACCCAGATGGAAGCCTTCTGCAGCAGGTTGCCGCGTATAATGTTGGTGATCAGGTTATCCACTTGGATCTCCTTTTTGGGATCAGTGCATACTACTGTGTTGGAGAAATCCAGAGGAGTCTTGAACTCATCCAAGCCATCGAGGATCAGCAGGGTCCTGGCGGCTCCCGCCAAGATGCAGTTGGGCTCAGTGATGTGAGGGAACGCCGAGCAGATGAGCTTCTCAGCAGAGAGCTTCTCATAGGTGTTGAGCTCCCGGAACGTGAGGGGCAGTACAAAGATGATGTCTCTATTGATCTCCCCTTTTGCCCAGGTGTAGACAAACAATTTCACCAGTGTGCTTTTGCCAATCCCAGCAACTCCGATGGTGACAGAGATCCGAGGTGGGATGCTGAACTTGGAGAGAGGGAGGAAGAGCTTCTCCAGAGGAATGCTCTTGGATACATTTTGTAGTCCTTTAGTGGCTTCGATCTGCAGGATGTCATGCTCCTTCTGCTGGATATCAGTCAAACCTTCCACCAGCAGCAGGTTTGTGAGCCGCTGGAGGGAACCCGTCTCCAAGCCATTCCCATAGTAGCTTTGGAGACTCTCCAGGTGCTTCTGCACCATGGGTTCTGCACAGAGAGAAATGAAATGGGAGGTTGGGCTGAGGAAGAGGATGGTAACCACAAATGCAATTGAGATATGCTTCACTTTTCTGCCATGCCCAAGCAGAGGGGAAACCTCACAGAGCTGTTACATTCAGACAGGAAGGTATGTGCTTGGAGGGCACTAACAGGCTTAAATGGCACTGATCATCATCAACCCATTGGTCCAGGAGCCCGTTTAAGCTCAGCCCTGGGCATTCAGCCACTACCTGAAGTATGTTGCAGGAGCATTTGTCTACGATGCCATTATGCCTGTGCCTGCTATGGACCTTTCTGATCTGGACCTTGGTCTTGGACTTCATTGCTCTGCACTTGCCTGGTGGCCATTGGGCTGTGTCTGAACCCATTTGCCCTGACTCTATCTGACCCTGACCTCTGGATTGACTTCCCAGCTTGACCTCAGCCATGCCTCATCGCCGTGAACTTGTCTGTCGAGTTGGAGTCTTGGCTGAGCCTGGTGACCATCTCTGACCCTGTCCTGCTCACCTGGCTCAGGTACAACAGCTGCTGGTACAGTGTATTTAAACCCTTCAGCTAAGGCTGGACAATCAGAGGATGGTGCTGCAGACACTAGCCAAGGACGGAGCCTTCCAACCAGGAGGAAAACCTCATATGGCAAGAGGGTTGCAAGGAGAGCATGAAGTTGATGTAGGCACCAACAGATGGGGTCAGGGCTGCCCAGACGGTCCTCTTCTTGCCATCCCCCTGTTCCCAGCCCAGTTGCTGGGACTGAATGGTGTGATCTGGACATTGAGGACATTAAAGACTCCTCCAGCTGCCCATAGGAGTGTGCTGAAGGTAGCAAGGGGCCTGGAGGAAGGTCCCTTAGACATGGCAAAGAGCCCTTGTCACCCCCTGGCTGTGTCCTTCCCTAGCAGAGACCCTGCGATGGCACCATCACTTGCATGGACACTCCCATCAGAGCTGGAAATGCTTCCCAGCTCTGTGCATATCTTGTGGTGCTCCAGCAAGTGCCCATAGCAAGGATATGTGTGCAGACACCCCTCATTGTGTCCAAAGTAGACTGCCTACCGTAGACAGTGATGTAAAGGTAGAGCTGGGAATTGGTGGTCTCGATGAAGGTCTGCAGGGACTGGGAGGCGAAGCTGCCCTTGCCAGCCAGGAGGTCCACCACAGCCCTCACTTGCTCAGGCAGGGACCTCGCCTCCTGCGCCCACTCTGCCTCCTCTGCTGTGAGCAGGTCCAGCCGCCGCAGGTAGCAGATGATCTCCTCCAGGAATTGCGGTGAGACGGACCTCACCAGCTGCTTGCGGTAGCGGTTGATCCAAGCCTCTGCGGGGCAGGAGAACAGGGGAGTTGGGCCTTGAACAAGCTCTGGGCACGTTGCTCAGGGGTGGTGGGGAGAGGCAGCTGTGGGGCATCTATTCTGACTCCGAAGGTAGTGTGGGGAAACCAGAGACCTCCAGAGCGACCTGCCAAGGCCCTTGAGAGGATGGTACCCCAAAGCAGTGCAGGCTGTTTTGTCAGGAGCTGCTTGGTCAAGGCAGCAGCTATCAAAATTGGTATCAAAGAAACCGAAGAGCACAATCATGAGATAACATTTCCTCCTGGAAACCAAGCCCATGCAAAGATAAAAGTCTGAGCAAGATGATTTCTCTTTGGGGACAGCTGTTCCCCTGTGCCAGCAGAGCAGTCCCCAAGCCCTTGGAATAGGAACTGCTGTTGCCCTCACGCATTGGTGCCCACCTTGTCCCAGTTTTTAATATGAAACTCCACCAAGATGATGGATCTCTGGCTGCCTGCCACCACTCACCGTCCATCAGAGGCCTCCTGTGATGTGGTGATCCCTGGGTAAGGAGCACTGTGTTGGCAGCAGCACGGCCGTCCCATGGACTACCCTGTGTCCACCTGGCTGACTCACAGCATCAGTTGAGGCTTCTCAGCCTTTATCCATGTTCCTGGTGGAGGAAGAGGAAAAGGATCAAGATCAACATGGAAGGGAGCCCACCCTGAGCTAATGTATCATTGACTGTGGTTGAGCCAAAGGTCCATTCATCAGTTTTGGCTAAGAGCAGAGTCTCTGGTGCTGTGGACCTGACAGGGACAGAGCCAGGACTGTCACGCTGCAGCATCTTTGCCTCATATGCCATGAACTTGATGCCTTCATCATCATCATCACTTATGCTGGAGCCTTTCTAGGGCAGCGTGATTGCATTAACTACCCTGATGATGTCCCTGTGTCATCTGTGGGTCACCCAGCAAGCACCCGAGTGCCACCAGAGGGACAGCAGGGCTGTGAGCCACTCATGCATTTTCTTCTCTGTGTTGTGAAGGAAGTTGTGGGGCAGCAGCAGAGCGATGAAGAGCCTGTTTTGGTTTTGAACCAACCTCACCACCATCCAGAGCCTCCATCAGGGCTTGCTGAGCACAGCCAACACCACATCCTGTTGTAGAGCTCTGTAGATGCTTCAGTTTCAGCAGTGGAGCTGCTGAAAGTGGATGGCGGTCTCCAGGCAATGTCTCACATTGGTGAATCATTGCTTGGACAAGGAGCATTTACCTGATCCTTCCCCTCTGGCAGCTGCCAAACCACACTTAGGGCTTGGTGTTTTAGTTTTAAGAAGTTTGTCCTCTCACTGGGTCCAACTGTTTTTTGAGCAGAGATGGAGAGAGAAGTGCCTCCATGCCTGAGGGTGCCCAGCTTCACCTATGGCTTCTCTACCAGCCCCAAAGTCATCTCCAGGAGCTGGCCGTGTCCAGATGGAAACTTCTCAGCCCCAGGCGCTGTCTGAACACAGAAACATTGCAAACACAGTGTCTCATTGCCCTTTGTCTCCTGGCATGGCACCCTTTCCTCACCTCCACTTGGCCTACAGGATGCTCTAGATCACTCACCCCGTGATGGTGGTCAGAGACAAGGAGTTCCCTGTGCTGCCTTTGCCCAAACCCACTCCGGAGTAGGACATGGGCACTGCGGAGGCTTCAGTGCAGCCTCACCAACAGGTACAAGGGAGAAAGCACAAATGTAGCTTCACCAGGGAAACTGGGTAGAATTTCTGGCTCATGGTTAGGTCCATGGTGTCGGGTTAAGGTGCTTGGAATGTCTCCATTGCAGACTGTTCTGTTCATCCTCCTGCAGCAGGTCCATGCTGGGGTTTATTTGTCCCTCAAGAAGCGCGAGGGTTCAGCCCCCAGCAGCAGTGCAGGTGGTGGCCAGGCTGCAGGAGTGAGGACCAGGCACAGCATCTCCCTGAGCTGAGTCCCACAGACCACACTGGCTGACCTCCCATCATGCCCCTTCTGCAGCACCTCCTTTGGAGGGGTTAAGTGTTCAAGGGGTGACACTGGCCCACCGCAGTGCCCAGGTGGGTTCACACATGACAAGCCCTGATAGAGGTGGGGGGGTGCTGATGTAGTTGGGTCTGCACTCACCACCTTTCCCTCCTAGAGGGAAACCTGGGTCCTTTCGCTGTTGCTCGACTGCCCAGCTCTGAGCCCCGGTTTCACATGTGGTGGAGGTACGTGTTCCCCTGGCAGTGATGGTGGCCCCACAGTAGAGCCTTTTTCTCCACACGGGGGCTGTGCAGGGCAGCAGCAGCAGCTCACCTTGCTCTTTGCCCTCAGCCAGTGGCTTCATCAGTTGAGATACCATCAATTAAAGGAGCTTGGTGAGTAATACACAGGGAAATTTTCACCTTTGATGTCTTCTTGTCTGTAACTGGCCTGGAAAGTCCAATTAAGTCTAAGCAGCCCCCGGGTCTCTCATCTTTGCTGTGCAACACTACCAAAATGAAAGGGGGTTTTGCTGCTTGCAGCAATGTTACCGGCAGCCCTTTCTCTGTGAACCAAGGCTGACAAGAAAAAGCCCTTTGGGAGCGGGAGGCCTGCTCTAAGACCAGAAAGTATTTGATGGTGTCCTCCCACGCCACTTCAAAGTGTGACCCTGCTACTAGAAACCAGCTGCCGCGGGTCACCTCGTACAAAGGCATCTGACCAAGAGAATAAAGCAGCGGAAGACATAAAGCAGCAAGAGAAATACCGCAGCGGCTGCCATTTTTGTCCTGCTTCCCATAGACGTTTCGGGGGCAGCTCCAGGACCACCCAGTGATGCTGGAGGCTGCAACCTAGGAGAGTGAAGGGCGTGATCAACTCTACAAGAGCTGTCTGAAGGGTAGTGGCCAGTCGAAGCCAATCTCTGTAACAGAGATCCAGGGTGTCCCCAGGCTGTGTCCCAGCCCATCCCGAGGCTGCTGGGAGGAGTCATCCTTGGGAAGCGCCACACTCTGTATGCCTGAGACTGGAAAGCAGTGTCCATGTCCATCCTACATGCACGGAGCTCAGCCCTGGCTCTGTGCCTAGTGCTTGGCCAGGAGCAAGCAGGGGCAGGTGCTCAGCCCTGCCCCACCAGCAGGCAGAGAAACAAGTGATCCAGCGGTGGCTTGTGCTGCTTGTGTCCCCAGGGGCACTGGGGCAGGAACCTGGAGGGTGGGATGAATGGCATCTGCAAGCCCCAGGGACAGATTTTGTTTCCAAGAACTTGGCATTGATGCTTTTTTTGCCTGGTGTGGTCCAGAAGCCCAGCCGAGGAGAAAGTCCTCCCATCTGAGGATGTCCAGTCAACGCTGATGTATTCTTCCAGAAGCTTCTCTCCCACATCCCACCATCCCCACATCCAACCATGCCTGTGAGCAGAGGCTGAAAATCAGTGCCTATGAGCCAAAACCACCACGCTGAAAGGCCCCTGACCGTGTGCACAGAAAACCCTCTGTGTTTTCCACCATGTGCATCCTGTTCCAGGGTTCAAACTGCCTGGCACCAACACCATAAAACGCAGACTTAGATGTAGCTGCTTCAGCTACATCTGCTCATCTTCAGCTACATCATCTTCAGCTCATCTCTGGCTTTAATTACATACATGTGCTTTTGCTCCTGGAAGTACAACATGGACAAAAAGCAGTTTGCCAAGGACTCCAGGACAGAGTGTCAGTCCTGGGATGCCCACAGCATGGAGGTGCCTGGACACAGCAGATACTTACTGCCTCTCTGCTCTACCTGACCTTTCAGATCTTCCTCCTGGCAGGAGGTGGGTTTGGTTTTCATAATGCAGCCATTCCCTACCCAGACAGATCCATCACCCTGTGCCTTGGGACTCTCGTGAGAACTTGGCACCATCCTGTGCCAGAAGCCATTTATCTAATAGCAGCATCATTAGCCAAGCACCTGAAGGAGCAGAGAAATGCCCACTCCACTGCAGCTCACAGAAGCCCTCAACCCAGCCATTGCCTTCTCCCTGTCCCAAACCTTCCCCCTGTCCCAAACAGCGGGGTTTGCCCATACAGCCGGTTCATCAAAGGTCCCCAGTCTGGGGTGATGTGTCTGGGTGCAGCTTGAGCCCCAGCAGCACAGCAAACACCTCACCCTGCTCTCCCTCCCCTAGACATGGGAACAGAGAGAAACCAGCCCCATGAGACCTTCCCGCCACTTCCTGGCATGCCAGGTTTCCTCCAGGGAATCTTGGGCTCCTTTACTGACACACCTGCAGAGCTTTTCTGCACTTCTCCTGCCATACATCCAGCCTGAACTGATCCCCTTCCAGGGCTGCGCGCAGACATTTGCCAAGCCATCCCCTCCAGCCATCCCTCCGAGCTGAGCACGCCCCAAAGCCAGGCTGTAGCTGCCGCCTCTTGGCAGAACTGAAAACATTTCATGTTATTAATTTGTGTTAATTAAGCAGAGTGATGAAGGACCCCCCCGACTTGGACATGAGCAGGCAACGTGCGCTTGCAGCCGCCCAGAAGGCCAGTGTATCTTGGACTGCATCCAAAGGAACATGGCCAGCAGGTCAAGGGAGGGGATTCTGTCCCTTTACTCTGCTCTGGTGAGACCCCACCTGGAGCGCTGTGTGCAGTTCTGGTGTCCCCAGTACAGGAAAGACACAGAGCTGTTGGAGCAAGTCCAGAGAAGGGCCACAGAAATTATGAGAGGGCTGGAGCAGCTCTCCTGTGAGGAAAGGCTGAGAGAGCTGGGCTTGTTCAGCCTGGGGAAGACTTCAGAAGACCTTCTTGCGGCCTTTCAGTTCTTAAAAGGGGCCACATCTTGCCCATTCTAGGGACCTCTGCCCAACAGCTCCTGGCCCTGCCACGTTAGCTCAGCGACTCCATTTCACATGGCCATCTCAGCAAGAGGTCTGCAGCCAGTTGTGCCCACACAGGAGGCCAGAGCAACACCTCCCCTTCTCCCCCTATCACTCCAAAGCCCCACCACAACCTTACCTCGGCCTTGTGTTGCCTCTCCCAGGTCTGTGTGGGAGCAGGAGAGCAGAGAAGGCATCCTCAGCACGGCGGGAGGATGCAGCCCCTCCGTGCCACTGCTCAGCCCTTTATCTGCAGAGCTTTGCTTCCTCCTTGCCTGTGTGCTCAAGTTCAAGGTAGAAAATGGACCCCTCTGGTTGGTGGCTCCTGCCCCTGTGGGACCTGTGGATGTGATGGGACCTGGCGGCCAGGGTGATGTTCAGGGCAGCACCAGGGGAAGGTGGGTCTAGCTTCCCCAGACACCTGCCACCGGCTGCTGTTCAGCCTGGTGGCTTTTTCTCTCTTTCAGTTTGCTCCTCGCCCCTTCCTGCACTGTGGGTCTCACTCAGCCTTCCTTCCTGTCAGCACAGCACTGCTGCCTATGCAAATCGATGCAGCTATCTATCTCCTGAAAAGCAGCAGCCCAGGAACTGCCCGTATCTGTCTGACTCCTGGGGTCTGTCCTGCTGGGGTGCTCTGTGCATGACCACTTCCCAGCCATGGCTGCTTTCTCCAAAGCAAGCCGTAACATCAGGCTCAACAGGACCCAGATTACAACGAATTCTCTTGAACAGAAAGCAGGAGCTCTCCCGGCCTGGGAGAGCAGAGGGTTTTGATACATAACCCCCTCATGGCCAGTGCCTTGCAAGGGGCTGGTGTTGCATCAGCTCTGCCCTTCACTGGGCCATGCATGGAAACATTTCCACAACTAAATTCAAGTTGTACCTTGAAAGAGCAGAATAAAAGGTAAACTTCCCTTCCTCCAGAGTCATTGTTCTGCCACTGCTGAATTCCTTCTCGAATTAGGAGTTTATTCTGAGAAGATGGATCACATCACACAAAGGACCACTGTGTCCCACCTGAGGAGCCAGAGCCACCACAGCACTGGGACCGGCGGGATCTCCCCTCCCCAGCTCTGCTCAGGCAAGTGGTGTTGACCAGTAGTTTGCATTTGTGTTCTACAAACCCCTTCATCTGTAAATCCTAACCCAGGTTTTGCGGACATTTAGGCAAATCCTACTGGTTCTGAGATGCTGAGCTGGAGGCAGGTGGGCAGGGTGGCACAGCAGCACTGTGACCCACGGTGTGCAGCTCTGCTTTCCCAGAGTCCTAGGGCAGAGTGGCAGTGTCCAAGGAACGGGGCGGGGGAGCACATCCCGTTGGAATAATGGGATAATCACACACCATGGGGAGGGTTGCTGCCTGCTTAATGTCCAGTGACTTGTTTGTTGGGCCAAAGGCGCCTGCTGCTGGGGTGGTCTGGGAGAGGTCAGAGTAAGAGCAAAGTGATGAAAACAGATGAAAATAGCACATCCTGCTGGGAAACCTGCTCTGGTGGGGTCTGGCTATGTCTAGAAGGTAACCCTAAACTGCATCTAAATCTGTAATTACACATCTTTCCCTTCATCAAATCTAGCTGTGAGGTGGTCGATGGCTGATGGTGGAGATGAGATGATGGCAGAGGAGATGATGGAGATGATGGAGATGAGGCAATGGCAGAGATGATCTAGTGGGAGGTGTCCTTGCCTGTGGCAGGGGTTTGGAACTGGATGCGCTTTAACGTCCCTTCCAACCTAAACGAATCTGTGATGGCAGAGATGAGATGGTAGTGTAGGCAATGACAGCTGATAGTGGAGAGCTGATGTGGGTCAGGGTGGGTAAGCAGGAGTCTCGACTCCAGCCACCACTCTGGGCTGTGCCCAGGGATTGCTCCAAGCATGAGCCATGCTCCCTGCCAGTCCTAGGGCTGCACCTGTGGGGGGGGTTAAAACCTTTTCTCTCCCAAGCACCTGGTCTGTGGTCATCTCCTGCCCTGTAGGGAGGTGTGTTTCAGGAGGAGACATCTGAGATGTCCCATCAGCGCCCCCTTCCCGGTAAGCTGTGGGACAAGATCCCTCACAACAGAAATGACTGCAGAAGCCCCAGTCGGGGCTGTGCCTGCTGCTTTCACAATTACTCATTTATGTTAATTAACACACCCCAGTTACTTCTTTGCAGCTGTGTATCACACATCCATCATGTGTTACCTGGGCTGCTGATCCAACCCCAGATTTCCCACGTGGCCAGAAGGTGATCTGGGACCAGTCCTGGAGCTCAGCCTCACAAGAAGCCATTTCCTTGGGGATCCATCTCCAGAGGGGCAGGGTCACAGCCAGGAAGCCTGTTACTGGAGGACCCACAACCCCCCTGCCACAGCAGTCAGGTCCAGCTGAGCTGATTCAAACCAAGGCAAGTTGACCTGTGTCTGTGCCACAGCCTCCAGTCCTGCTGCAGTGGGGAGCAAGTGCTTGGACCCCTGCAGCAACGGGGGCTGGGAAGCACCTGCCCAGCTGGAGCAGCAGCACAGGGAGCAGGCGGTGGGGCTGGCCTGGGGATGGGTTGGAAGGATTTGGTGCTTGTCTCATGGAGAGAGTGTGGGATGCAGCAGCTCCATCACACAGCCCCAGCTTGCCCCAGCTTCCTTTATCAGGGCCCTGTGGGCAGCCGGGGCTCTAAACAGGTTTGCATCTACAGGGGCTCAGGCTGCGTGTGGCCCAGGCTCTGACAGAAGATGGGACCTTCATGGTCTGCATGGTGACATGGAGCACCATGAAGGAGGCTGAGGAGCTAATACGGAGGAAAGCTGAGGTTGTGAAGGCAGATCAGGATGATGTCACTGGAGCTGACCTTGGCAGGTGCTTAAGGAGCCTTTGTTGTGACCAACTGCTGGGAGCACTGCAGCAAAGAGAAGGAAATCACACAGGTACCAGGGCTTGCTTTAACTGGGACCACATGTGAATGGCCTGGGGGCAAGGGGTCAAGGGACAGCCACAGGGCATCAGGGTGGGAGTCATGGGACAGCTCTTGGTGCAGCCTTCCCAGCCCTCATGGTCCAAGTGGCCAGTCCATGAAAGTCCCAATTACAAACAAACCAGGTCCCAGGCCTTGCGAAGCCTGAATGTGTTCCCTGTTCCTCACAGGCAGAGAGCACGGCCCAGGAGTCAGAGTAGCAGGAGTGGGACTCTTGGCTCCACAGAGCCTTCCTAGGGCTGAGCCAGGCCTTCACTGCCTGCAGTCATTACCCAGAATGTAATTCTCCTGGGTGCAAGTTACTCTGTGGTGTGTTATCCATGCTCATGAGTACGAGTTACTTCTGGGGAGGTATTTTGTCTTTCATTTTCCCCTTTAGATTTGTACCTCTCTCCCTGTGTTACATTGTACTTTCATTATTAAAATGTTCTTATCTCAACCTGCAGGTTTTACACTTTTGATTCTTCTCCCCATCTCACCAAGGAGGGGGCACATGGGGGTGAGCGGGTAGCTGCTGGTGCTGGGTTGCTGTCTGGGTTTAAACCACAAGACTGTTCAGACCAGCGTACCCAGGACAAGAGGACGGGCTGTGCAGCTGCAGGCAGGTAAGAAGTGCTGGAGCTACACACCGCCTTTGGGAGGCGGTTGTTCAGTGACTCTGGGTGTTTTCGCTGTGGCAAGGTGGTGGTGGCAGCTTTTTTCCCCAGGATCACTCTCTTCCCCAGGAAGCAAACACTGGGGTTTGTTTCTCCCTAGAGCAGGCCCAGGCAGTGCAGCACACCTGGCCAGGCAGAGCACTGCCCGGAATGCCCAGTGACATCCTGCACCGGGTAACGTCGTAGCTGAGCCCAACTCCTCCAGCCAGACAGCTGTAATGGATGGGAACCTAGCTGGGAGTTGATTCCCTCTCATGACTGAGAGACATAACAAAGGATGTTGTTTGCCACAGTGTATTTGGCAGAGTATGTATGTTTGTGTTCATCGTGACTGTTGGAAAGAGACAGGAAAACCTAGGTGTGCAGACCTTCATACTTGTCTGCACTGGGGTGCCTGGCCAAAGCTCTCAGGGTGGACAATGGTGAGATCATGAGAAACTGCACGGTCCCATGAGTAAACCATTAGAGATCTGGCATAAAGCTGGTTGTTTTTCTAAGGGTATAAAGTGGGACCCTTTTGTGGCCATGAGAGAAGCCTCACCTACGGGTGGATGCACTGGGCAGAACTTTTCCCAATTGCCTGAGACTCCTGGCATTGGCTGCAGTGGGGTTTCCCAGCTGGAAGTGTGGGCCTGCATGATGATTTAGTGGTAATTGGTGATATGTTTCTTCTTAATCTCTATTCTCTCTATACGGTAATGATCTAATGCATTGCTAACTTTCTTTGGTACTTTACTTATACACCTCTGATTTGCCTTATTGTACTTATTCACTATATGTTTACCTAGTTCACATTAGTGTGTTTGCTTTTAGTGTGCTTACTGGCTTTAGTGTGCTTGTTTAATGAACTCTGCGTATCATGCACCTAGTGTGTGGTCACTATGTGGCGTACCCTGTCAGCAGAACAACAGCTCCCAGCTCTGGCCTGGCCTTTGGGCTCCTAGAGCCTCCATGAGTTGAGTAAAACATTCTCCAACTCTAGGACTTAAGAATCACTTAAAAAGCAATTTTGACCATCCTCCCCTTCCCCCTGGCCATACTTAAGGTACTGCTCGATTAGCGCTCTGGCCTTGGCAGTCTTTGCTTTGCTTACAGTCAGTAACAACCCCCGGGGGGGGGCTCAGGACACTGAGCCCTACCCACTCCTGTTCGAGAGGAGACCTTTTCTGTTCCTGGCAGAGGGAAAGGGGTGAAGACAAGGTTGGAGGAGCAAACAAGGCAGCAAGGCACAAAAGGTGTTAAATATCTTTATGAAGTCAACCTTATTTACATGGATACAGAATCACTTTACAGACAGTTTAATCAGGAGGCAACACGTGCTTTATTTCAGCAAATTAAGATGGGCAAGACTATGACATGTCCTTGTTTAAGTGGTCGATTAGCATGTGGGCTGGTGGTAGCTGCAGGGTGTAACTAACAACAGCGAGCTACAGCAACCACAACACTCGCTGCACGAGCTCCACCACCTGGAACGAGCGCTCCACTTCACTTGCATTCTCACACGTAGGAATAACGACTCTTTGACCAATCATTTATATTACAGGGGTTGTGCTAATGTAATAAAAGACTTTGTCCCAAACTGGCAAAGGGCTCAGTGGTAAACTCGCACCCTTCAGAAGCGACAGCAGTTGTGTAGTACTTTAGTTACTGAGGGAGGGAACCTGAGGCAACGTGCAGATTCCATCCCCACTCTTTGCCCAAGAAATCAGCAGGACAACCCCCCCCCCCCGCCCCAGCTGCTGAGGGAGTCAGGGCAGCAGAGCTCTGACCAGCCCCAGGGATATCCTGCTCCGAGAGCTGTGTGAGACAAGGAGGAGGGCTGTCATGAAGGCAGGATTAAACCTTGCCGACCCACCAAGTCTCCTGGGAGAAGAAAAGTAGCACTAAGCTCTCCGAACAAGTGGAGCATTCAGCAGGACACCTGAGTGAGCAGCAGCCATCCAGGGCTCCCTGCAGCAAACTGCTCCACTCTCTGCAGGAAGGACACAATTTTTATTTCATGTTTCCACTGGTTTGGATTCTAAATAATATTTCAATGTTAATTTTTACCAGACAAGCTTCCAGCAGCAGTGGGGACTGTGGAGCAACCTCAGAGAGAGTGCTGCATTTCTGCAAAGGTGGTATTTTCCTTCATTACCGTGTCCTGGGATGGTGGGTGGGTTTTCTATCCCAATGGCTGTTGGTGCCTCAGTGGTGTGTCACCTCTCCAGCTGGGATTCTCACTATGCCGGTGACAACCTTTGCTCTCCAGAGCCCACTGCCAGAAGGACTCATCCCCAACTGCAAAGATGATTTGCTGCTGGCTCTTAGCTTCCAGTAGAACGCTTCCCTGTGGTTGAAGCAAGAGAGAAGTTCAGTATTTCCTGAGCACATCAGCCCCTGCAGCCCACGTTGTGAGCACACCTCCCACCTGACCCATTGTGCTGCCACCACACATAGCAGACACATTTGAAGCCTGCAGTGCCAGGAAGCCGAGCCCCTGGAATCCAAGACACTCATGTCTGTCAAGAATGATACCAAGTGTGCAGTGCCCCTTCACAACAGGCCGACACCAACTCACTGGCACCCTGAGATATAACACCGTACTCATTTGTGTGGCGGGAGCTTGAATGTGCTTTGTGACAAAGACTGATACCTTCCTGGTGCTGTAAGCCTGTGGCAGGGTGAGTCCAACCCAAGCACTCCAACACCAAAGGCTCTTCAGGACCCCCGCACCTGCCAGCAAGCTTGGGCTCTGCAGTGACAGAACAGCCCATTCTAGCTAACAGAAACACCCTCGGTACTTTGAACTGAGTACAGCTACTGAGTGGATGAGGAAGCAGAGCTGCGGGGAGGCCAGCAGCCTCCCTGAAGATGCACCCAGCATTTTTGCTGCAGCAACAGTGTGCTTTAGTCCCTGGCTTTTTGCTCCAGGTCCCAGGGGACAGCTAGGGCTTTTCACACAAGTGGCTGGAAGGCCTGAGGCTAAGTGAGAAGCAGTGCTGTGCTTTTGCTGCTTCTACCTCCCAAGAAGTGCAAGTTCTGCTTAGTGATGGTGGGTGGAAGACGACAATAAAACACAAGATGCCTCCTACCTCGGATGGGGTGTCAGGAGCTAAACATTTTCTTAAGTTTGGAAAGGAATCCCTCCTTGTTCTCCTCAGCCTCAGGCCTATCCCCGCCTGAATCAGCGCTAGCCATGGCCCTGCCACCTGGACACAAACAGCAAAGGGCTGCAGTCAGATACATCTCCCACCAGCAGCCAGCACTCAGGACAAAGCAAGAGGGTTATTCTAAACAGGAAATGGTCAAGTCAAGGCAGCTGTATCCTCGAGTACAGGGCTGCAGCAGGAATGAAAGAGCTGGAGAGCCTGGACCTCAAGAAGTGGAAAAAGATGACTGTGCGCCCGGGTAACAGTGTTCCCTTGCCCTCTCCCCAGCCTTCCAACTGTCGAGGGAATTCTGCTGCACTACCAAGTCAGGGACCCCACAGGCTTTAGAAATGAGCACTTGCCACCTGCCATTAAAACCACGTTGCTAACTTGTCCACAGCCAGCCATCACTTTACAGGGAAGAAAAGCTGTATTGGCAGTTCCTGGAACAATCTCTCTTCCTGTTTCATGGTTGTGTTGTGACCCTTGAGAGCAAAGCAGTGCCAAACCATACAGGGAACCCGCTTCATGTAATAACAAGCAATGCTTTGACAAACAAGGAGAAAATTAACTTGGGCTAGAGTGAAAAAGGCTACAAGTATTTCAGATCAAGTGTCTGGATAAGGAATCTTCCCAGCAGCAGTGAACATAGTTTTCCGGAATAAACAGGTCTCAAGAAATTGTTTGTCCCTTGAGAAGTGTCCATAGCAAGAAGAAAGGTGACCTCTTGGCTAATCTGCTTTTTCTGTGGCAAAACTGTCAATAACAAGACCCCTAAATCCTCCTCAAGCTTTCTTTGTGCACAGAGAACACAAAGTCCAATCCTCCCCATCCTCCCACAGCTGACTGCAGAGCTCCGACTGATGCAATGCTATGAAATACTGAGGCTGGTGGCAGAACACGCCTCCATCCATCCACTCGGGGTATTTCTGTTGCCTACAGCAAGAACATGCTTTCAGCACCAGCTTGTTTCTGTACCACAAACTACTGGCAGTGTTTTTAATCCACCTTGCTGCTTAATTGTGGTAAAAATTGGCAGGTTTGCTGTTTAAAAAACAAATCTGGAGAGAATCCCACCCCCCCGCCTTTGGCACATAAATGCCTTTAAAAAGCTGGAATGAAAGTGTTGTGCTTGGAGATCTCTCACCTCCCCCCCCCAGGCTGACCTTTAATGCTCACCCCCAGTAGAAAAGACCTAATTTCTTGTTATGAAAGCACTATGAAACATCACATCAGTAAGTATTTAGCAGATACTGCCTTCTAATGTCCTGAACTTCAGCCTTCAGTTCTCAGGCTTTGGCACATGGAGTAGAGAGGACCCGTGTTCCTGGGATCATCTGGCAGCTCCTGAAAGGCTCTTGCCTGTGCCTTTACATAGTCATAAATACCCTTTTTGGTTTGAAGCACAGACAAAAATCCAATGGACTTCATAAAGTTCACTGTACCAATATGAGCAAAGAAAAAATTGCTTTCTAGGAAGAGGGAATCTCCTTGTTTTATGTTACATCAAACTGAAACCATTTCCAAAGTAATGTGCTTGGCAGTTTGCGCTGACGCAGTCTCAAGGCTACCCTGACTCACCTTCCTCCCCAGGAACGCTCTCCAGAAGCGCTCTGCACTCCCACCCCAGCTCCTCAAGGAGGAGCACCAACTAGCACCACTCACCTGACGCTGTGTTTGTGACCCCGTTCACTGTGCCCTCCACATCTGCCTCGTCCTCGGCGTAGCTCATCATTAAGGCTCGCTGGCGATCCGTCAGCCTCCTGCAGGTCCAACACAGAATGGTTACAGCTGTCTTTAGGGACAAATGTATCTACAGCTCTTCTTAACCTTCACCAGCAGCACACAAGGGGCAGCTACTGGAAGTACAAGAGGAATATACCTGACATACACTGAGAATCCCTACAGAGCTCTTAATGATCTAGACAGAGTAAGAGTGGAAGAGGAGAGATGACCCACTGCCTTTCATCAAACTACAGTGAAAAATGGTGGGGAGGCCCCAGGAATGAGCTCCAAGTGCAGCAAGAGAAGGTGAACTGTTTCCTTCACCCCAGGAGCCAAGGGTGCACTTCTTTCCAGGGTGCAGGATTTTTAGAGCTGGGTTGCCAAATAGTATTATTAAAAAAATACCCAAAGTCTACCTCACATTAGAATTCACAGCAGAGAGAAATTAGGGACCTTGACAAAGCAGGAATTTTGACAAAATCTTTCTGGGCAATGTTTTAGGTTTTTGTTTGGGTTTTTTTTTTTTTTTTTTTTACAAATAGTTCAAGACTTCACAGAAACTTGTATTAGCTCTACTTACTGAGGAACTTTTATCTTTACGTGAATGTAGTGGTCTCCGTAGCCGTAACTGTTAACCTTGGGAATGCCTTTCCCACTCATTCGAATTCTCTGGTCTGGCTGAATACCAGGGGGTATCTATGAACACAGAGGTGTCATGTTTATTACTCCAGTTTAACCATTTCCATAGTAATTGCATTACATGTCTATAAAAACAAGCTGCTGCTCCAGCAAGCAAGGTCTGGTATATTCATGCATTTGGACACATTCAGAAGCCAAGTCTGTAACGACAGAAAAGCTTTTGAAGGAACAAGTAAAGAACCTTGCATGGCCTGTAGACCTTGGCTGCGATTTGTTCAGCCAGCTCTTCCTCTCCCTGTTCCTACCACAGGAAGGATGTGTGAGCAAGCAGGTCACACACTACCCGACACTCAATCCTGACCAAGTCTGAAACATGACACTGGCAGACTTAGGATATCTGTACATCTCTGCAACAAAGGAGGAGTCTCTGCTGTCCCACACTGATTTATGCCCAAGCCCTTCCACACAAAGGTACTTACTGTGATATTGATTGTCTCATACAAGCCTTGACATCTGGCTGTACCTCCCAGCACAGCCTGTGCTACTGAAATGAGGAGATCCGAATGGATATCTGCTCCATTTCTTTTGAACACAGAACTTTTCTGAACCTAAAAGGCAGGCATTTCCAAAGAGAAGTGAGCACACCATCACAAAATTCTCATAGTAAACTGCTTTGAAGGTTCTCTGAAGGAAACATATCAGAACACTGCAGTCAGACCAAGCTCAGAAGTGTAAGTTAATGGTCAGTCTTTTAGACTCACACAGATCTTGACATAGCCATGACTAGCCAGAGGCTTAGGAGGATGCCTGCTTCCTAGTTCAGCAATTCCCTCCCCTAATGCTGTTGTTAATTTATCAAAGCCAGTATGATTCTTTGGAGACCGAGAAGACACTGCCTTGTCCAGTACCTGAACAGGGGAGAGCCGGAAGAGGGAAGCAAGCACCTTTGAAGTGGCCTCACAAGCTGGAAGAAAATTAAATCCTCCAACACCACTGAAAAGGCACTGAAAAAAATTTTCTCCTTGACAGAGTTGCATGACAGGACACCTAAAGGAGAACAGGGCCCCAGGTACAGAACATGTGCAAATGCCTCTCATGGGCATTCCTGCAGCCCTCTTCAGCACTCTCAGCCCTGCGAGCAGACAGCTCCTGCACGTTGCCAAGTCAAAGACCCAAGGCACTGGGAATCTACTCTGCATTTTGATGCCTGCTACTGTAAGGGCCTTGTCCTGGAACAAGCAGCACAACTCTCCACAAGCAGACTGAACGTTACACCACTGGTTACAATGCAGATCTGCTATCTCAGGAAGTTTACGTGGATCATGTTACTTCAGCTGTTTCAAAGCATCACTCACTCTTCCTCCTCCATGCCCCATTTAGACAGTTGTGAAGAGAACAGGCAATCAGCTTAATAATGAAAATAGCTGCTGATATGTACCCTGAACGTAATGAAGATTTCTTTCTTCCCCACAGGCATCCGCACTGTCTGCCCATCCTCAACGCCTGCAATCAGGAAAGAAAAGAGGGAATGTTACCTTATGTTACAATCCATGTGTTATATGAGTACCTACAACTCTTGGATCCCCAAAAGGCAGCCATGACAGGAGTACCCACACCTCCAGCACAAGGCACACACCCTACCAGCAAGCAGCACAGTAACACTCTCAGTAAGAGCCCAACAGTTGCTGTCCAAGGAAGGAGGTGTCAGCACATGTTTATATCCCCAACAATTACTACACCCCAAGCAGGTTCCTTATTTCAACCCCTACAGAATTCTTGAGGGAATCCACCAGATTAAAGACCATGGCAGCCTCCATGAGCTGCAGGAAAATTACAGGCTGCTCATTCAGGGTGATCTTGGAGAACCAAGTCTTCAGCCCCACTCTTTGGTGAGGAAGACCATCAGAACACCTTCCTGAGCCAAGCTAAGGCTTTCAAGATTCTCACCCTCTCCCCATGCTTCGAAGAACAAATGAAAGCCCCCAAAAATTAAACCTTTTCAGAATCTCGCTCTTCAAAACTTGCCTAGAAGGACCCATGTGAGAACCAAAACTTTACCTCAGGAAGGGCAAAGCAAACATTTATATCCATGGCCAGAAAGTTCATCTCATTACCAGCCCTTTCAGCTGCCAAGTTACCAACTTCTCTGCTCTTCAGATAACTTTGTTGCAGGAAAACTTCTCCCATTGTTCTAGCAGGGACCAGCCAAGCTTTGGAGGCAAGTGCCTTGCTCTTGGCCAACTCGAAGCAAAGAACTAGTTAGTTAACAGAGACCAGTGCAGAAGCACAATACTAACCAGCTGGAACAGGGACCATCACTGTCTTCTTCTGTTTGGTTTGCCCCGTTCCTCGACATACCACACACGGTGTGGTAATGATGGAACCGCGACCGCCGCACCGTCGGCATGTAGATCGCATTACGAAAGGGCCAGTGTTTATTGTTTCCTGGTGAAGAAAACACAGATTGTACAAATAGTTAGTACCCAGATGGTAGTTTTCACTTCCACAACACACTGACAGTGCCAGGCCTGGCACATCCAAGTCCTCTTAGTCGTACATGCAACCTGACAGAAGTGACATCCTTCAGCAAGGGGTGGAGCAGAAAAGCAGCACAGAGACCCAAAGAGGTTGCTGCTTGCGAGAACCTGCAGCAGATCCAATTGCTGTCATATTCTGATCTCCACTGAAAACCATCACTACTATGAGCAAGTGCCTCATGGTGAAGGGAAGGAAAACACGCTTCACATCTCTAAGCTTTAATGTGCCAGAAGGACCAGTGCTCCTGACGGCACTATTTTACAGGCAACTACAAGTATCTGTATTCTGAGGAATCCAAGGACAATCCACTTGCACAAATTATTGCCAGTGACCACGAAAACATTATGGAGACTAAGCTATGGACTGCACTGTGAAAGCTACCCACCAGACTGGAGCACATGAAGAAAGAGTGGCAAGAGCTTTCAGCCACCTCTGACCAACTACAATTGCTCTGTGGGCAAAGGTATTCTGGTCACAGAGTCACTGCCAGTGCGTGGAATTTGAAAGCCTGAAGCTCGACCTTTACTTACTGTAAGTAACATGAATCACAATTACCCTGAGGCTATCATCACCTTCCTCCCTCCTCCACCCCTCAGTTTCCCATTTAATGTCCAAATAATTTAGAATCATTATATTACATAAATATTAAGTAATTTCAGAACTGTTACATTCTGTAGTATGTTTTGCTGGACATGTGATACCAGATGATGTAGCCTTAACAGCCAGTGCTGTTAGCTGGGCAGAACTCTTCTTTAACACAAAGCAGATCTTCCTAGTGCCTATTAACATCAAGTCCACATTAATCTGGCTTTGCCCAAGATAACCTGATGACTGTAGTGAGAATTTTTCACTGTGGGAGAGACTGACCTGTCCCCAGAAGGAAAAGCACAGCATAATTCATGTCTTGAGAAGTACTTACCATGCCAGTGCCATTGCAGTAGTGACAGCGCTGTGCTTTAGTACCAGGTTCGTGTCCTTTCCCATGGCATCGCTCACAGGAGTCATTGATGTTCACCACAATCTCCTTATTAACACCTTTTGCAGCTTGGGTGAATGTCAGTTCCATGATATACTGTACAGGAAACACAGACACTGACATACAACTGGTGTGTGGTGGGGTTTTAAGCAGACTGAAATTGGTTTAGGGCAAACATAAAATCATGCTTAAAATACACTCAGGTAACAGACAGGGGGAAGAAATGGGTGGACACACAACACGTTTGAGGATTTACCTCATTTGAGGAAGCAATAATCTGTCTCACAGACATGAAAAGGGTACAAAAGGATAGCAGACATTGTAGGAATGATGGCTACACCAGTCTGATGGCAATTGTATAGCAGAAATGCAATTTAAAAATAGAAAATGAAGTAAAAGTGGAAGTCAAGTGTTATTCTGCTCTCAGAAAAACCCTTACTATTTCTAAAGGTTTTATTTTATGGGAATGCAGCAACAGGTTAAGGTGAAGGCTTTAAACCCCAATGACAGCATCTGATCTTCCTCAATAAACTCTTTACTCAACAAGGGAAGTCATCAGCAAAGATGACTGCACAGAATAGGAAATTTTGTTTAGAATTAAAAGGTCATTTTTAGTGAAGCAAGTCCCAAGCATTTCTGAAGGCAGCACATGAACTGTCAACACCTAAAAGAGCACTAAGCTGCAGTACAAAGAAGAAGACACAGGTTTGGTTTTATTGCAGGCTCCAATGCAAAGTTAAGCCAATTAGGTTGCAAAATGAAGCCAATTAAGCAGCCAAACCTAATGCTGGAAGGCTTGTTTTATAGTTAAAAGGTAATTTGTGGTTTTTAGCATTACAGATCAAAGCAGACATGTATAAATCACTGTACAGCAGAAAGGATGCCTCTGCCACACTGGAATTGTTTGGCAGCACCAACTGGTGTCAGGAAACACTAGATGGAGTAGCTCAAGTACAGAAAAGAATACTCTGTCTGGAGGTCTGGAAAATGTACCAACACAGCTTATCAAAATATGTGACTCCCCCACCAAACAATGGGATGCTTGCATGCTGGTGCTCCCAGACCAATTCTTTGCTTAAGCTCACTCTGGGAGTGATCAGTGACAGATCTATCTCTCCCCAGCTTCTGAGGTTTTAATTTCTCCTTTTCATTACTCAGCAAATAAACCCATTTCATACCTCCTGTGGCTGGTCAAAGACATTCTGAAAATCACCAAAAGGGGATCCTGAAAACTCTCCAAAGATTTTCCTGAAGAGCTCCTCGGGATCGATGGAGGGACCGCTGCTCCAGTACTGCCGCCCTGCGCTGGCACCCGTCGCCCCAGGGTCAAAACTGGCTGTGCCATATGCATCGTACTGCTTCCGCTTCACTTCATCACTTAACACCTTGGAGGCAAAAAAAGATGCCCTCACGACACTGTGCAGATCTGCAGCAACGCCTCTTGGGAGAATCCAAGGCTCCTGGCCTCGCTGCCCCAAGCCCTCCACGCTCTCAGACCTTGTCATGAGAAGGCTAGCCCAGGAGCACATGAAGAACCAAGAAGCTGCTTCTGCCCTGATGCCTCTCAGCTCAGAATCAGGAAAACCGTAAGACTTTACTGATTTATAATAAATAAATATAACTGACATTATAGAGTTGATTATTAATGTATTGGGTGAGTGCTGGGCTAGATCTGAAAATCCAAGAAGGCAAAAACTGGCACAAGAACAAGCTGAAGAGCAAGGAGGAAGGGGCTGGGAAAGAACAGTGAAAAGAAATGCTGTGTCAAACAGTCAGTAACTACAGCCAGGATTTTTATTTGATTAAAGAGACTGATAATTCCACAAGGGTGACCACAACATCCACGCCAGTCACTCACTGCTACGAAAAAGAGCACAGACTGAAGGAGCCCCCAACATACTCAGCTAAATCAGATACTTGGGTTAATTGATTTCCTAGAGAAACCGCTGGGACAGAGGTGCTCAACCCTGAAGTGCAAGACACCAAAATCCAGCCACGGTTTTACAGGAAATGCACACCAAAACTGTTTCCCCATCTACTCTTCAAATTTTCCTCCTTTTCATCAAATAAAATCCTGTATATTACCTCGTAGGCTTCTGCCAACTGAGCAAACTTCTCTTTAGCTTTCGGGTCATCCTTGTTTGTATCGGGGTGGTATTTCTTTGCCAGCTGAACAAGAAGAAAGCAAGAATTAGAGACAAGACACGCGAGATTTGAGTTAGCAGGCTCCCGCGGCAGGACGTGCCTGGTAGTACGCCTTCTTGATCTCCTTCTGGGTGGCGGTGCGGGGCACCCCCAGCACCTGGTAATAGTCCTCCTTGGCGCGGGCCGCGGCACTGCTGTGGAAGGCGGCGGCGGCGCGGCTCGTCCCTGCGGGAGAGGAGGGCAGAGGGGCCGAGTGAGGGCCAGGCCGGGACCACGAAGGGCAAGAGGCGGGCCCGCGCCGGCCCCTCCGCGACAGCCCCCGGCCCCCCACCCCGGCCCGCTGAGGCCCCAGCGGCCGCGCTCACCCGCGGCGCAGAGCGGCAGGAGGAGGCGGCGGGCGGCGGGCCGTGGGGTGGCGCGGAGCCCCCACAGGAGCCAGACGAGAGGCAGCCGCCCGGGGTCCCGCGGCCCGCGGCTCCTCACGACGGCGGCAGCAGCCCCCAGCCAGCGCGCAGAGGTACCGCCCGCCATCTTGGCCCAGCACGCGCTGCGGCGGGCGACGAGGCGGAGGCGCACATGCGCAGTGATCCCGAGAAGCCGGCACCCGCCCGTCACCGCGCATGCGCGGGGGTGGCAGTCCCGGGAACGGCGAGAGGTGGGGCGGGAGGAGGCTGTGCTCGGCGCTCCTCAGGGTGAGCGGCACAGCGAGGGCACGGCTGGGACCGCTCCACCGCCCGCCTCGGAGGGGTGTTTACCTTCCGGGGCAGCGGAGCAGGGTTCCGGGGTGGAGTCTGTGTGTTGGCCCGCCCTGGCTTTAGGCTGTGCGGGAGGTGGGAGCGAGTCCGGCGGACGGAGGGCGTTAGCCCCGCGGTCGCCATGAGTGGTGAGTGAGGGGGATTACAGCGGGGCCCCCTCGGTGCGGGCGTCGGGTCTCTGGGGCACTGTCGGGTCTGGCGCGGGCAGAGCTTGCCCGGGGGTTCCCAGCCTCTCCGCTGCCTCTCTAGGCTGGCGGGGTGCTGTTCGCCGCCGACAGAGGCCCCTTTTCCCCCCTTCGCTTGTCCCTGGTAGGGCTGTGTCGGGGCGGGGCGTGGCGCGGCGCGGCGCGAGAGGCTTTGGCTTCTCTATCCCCGCAGCGCGGAGCAGGGCTCAGTTCTTGCCGGCACCGCCACAACCCGCTCCTCGTTCTGGCTGCCTTAGCTCCCCCCTCCCCCGAGGTGTTTTAGCTCGTTTTAAACTCTAAAGCCTGCCCTTCAGCGTGACACCGGCTCACAGTACGGGTGCTGTTGGCCTCGGGGGTCACTGATGCAGCAAATTCTCTTGAGAAACGAAATTACCATGAGAAAATATTAATTAAGAAATGAAACAAAACAAAAAACAGTACAAACTTCTAAGGTGCGCTCCGTGAGAGACGACGGGAGCATGACTTGTGGAAAAAGTGGTCTTGTTAGTACTTGGGATGTATCGATGCTGTTCCTCAGTCATGAGTCGGCAGTGGATGTGTGCGTTTCTGGCCTCTGTGTTGGGGTGAAGCAGCGTGTATGTGCGCGCTGAATCCTGAGGCTTTTGAGGTGTTTGTGAGGAGAAGTACTGAAAAGCTTTGCATGATGATTAGGATCCATAAGCTTCAGGAGTGGAGGAAGAGCACTTGAATGGGCCAGCACGGCGAGTTGCTTGGTGGGATGGAGGAAGAAATCTTAATAATTATTTTCCTGTAAATAGAAATAGGCACTTAGTATGTCTTAAAATACATTGGCAAGGGTTTGTTTGGGATTTTTTAAGGAGGGAGGTGTTTAGTAGATGCTTTCATGAGTCTAGCTATACAAGTTCAGTAATGGAAATTGCTGATGGTACTCTGCACCTCAAAATTAGGTTGCATGTTTATCTCCCACCCTGAATTAACATGTGGTGAGATCTTTTGCCAAAGACAGTAAGAAAAGTAGAAGAGTTAACTGGAGTAATTGAACACTACATGTTTTACAGGTAACAGGAATATCTGAAAGTGAAACCAAAAATGGAAGCACTTAAGCTGTATTTTTCTGTTTTGTTCTCACCTTTGTGATAAGATGAAAACAAAAGATTTTTACGGAAGAAAAGAGGAGGAGGAAAAAAAAAAGATAGTTGTGGGGAAGTCTGTTAATTGGCATTGTGAAAAATTAAAGTAGCAGTCTAATCTTTCAAACCGTGGGAAAAGAAAGTCTCTTGGATGTTTTAGATCTTGAAAAGGAATAGACTCCATCCAAGTGTTGAAGGTTTTAAGAGTCAGCATTTCAATATGAAAAAGCCTCAGCCTGGGACAAGCCTTGTGCAAATTTCTGCAAATCAAAAAATCTCATTAGGAAACTCACCTTTGGGAGTTCTCTTTGAGTTCTGTGACTCAAAAGGCAAGGTCGCAACTATTGTGGCATAAAGCCTTATCACAGAATAGTGGAATGGTTGGGTTGAAGGGACTTTTAATACTCATCCAGTTCCAATCCCCTGCCACAGGCAGAGTCACTTTCCACTAGAGCAGGTTGCTCCAAGCCCTGTCCAGCCTGGCCTTGGACACTGCCGGGGATGGGGCAGCCACAGCTTCTGTGGGCAGTCTGTCCCAGCACCTCGGCAACCCTCACAGGGAAGAACTTCCTTATGTCTAACCTGAACTTTGCCTGTTACAGTTTGAACCCATTACCCCCTGTCCTGTCACTACAGTCCCTAATAAAGTGCCTGATGGGACATCCTTGATGGGACATGCCTGTAGGCCTTTTCAGACACTGGAGGGTGGGTTTCTTAAGTTTTTTCAACCTTACACTTGTGTTTTCACAATTATTTTTAGACTCGTGTCTGAACTTCCTTTTTTTTATTGCAGTGGTCTAAATATAGCCTTTCTTTCTGAGTAATGCTGGTTTTCTGCATTCTGTGTTTTGTATTTGTATGTTACTGCAGTCTTTACACTATTCTGAATCAGTTGAAGGGTGTTTTGGTCAGTTTGTAATACACTGTTAGTCTGTAAATCAGAGC
Source organism: Pezoporus wallicus (assembly GCF_028554395.1). NCBI lineage: Eukaryota > Metazoa > Chordata > Aves > Psittaciformes > Psittacidae > Pezoporus > Pezoporus wallicus. Next base: position 1,565,968 of record NW_026637828.1, on the reverse strand, counting down.
TGCTCATGCTTCATTGGTGCACTTATCTGAAAAAAATATGCTTTTTTAAAAGATGAAGTTTGTAAAAAGAAGACCATAAAAAAGCAAAATCTTAAATAGATCTTGCAAAGATTTATTTGTCCCTTCCATCTACTTGAAACAAAACATTGCTAAATAGTGCTAAGTTTTCTAGTCTTATTAGAAAGAAAAAACACACAACTTAAACTTTGGATTTTAAAGCATGTTAGATTCTGAGTATCCTTTTTTTCTACCTGTGAAGTTTCTATGTAAAGCACAGCAGAAGAATTCTGAAGACATGCATGGAGCTGAAACTGCGGCCAGCCCTCACAGGTATCATGTGGCCTCGGAGCCCTGTTACTGGTGATTGGAACTTCTTATGAAATTATTGGCTGCAAACATGCGTAGTCATAATTTATTAGTACAAATTTGCAAGTGAAATTGTAACAAAATGTGCATTGCACTGCACTCTGTGTAAATTTAAGGCTGTTTGATATAACATTCTTTAATCTTTTAGAACAGGGGTTATCATCTGTAGGTTTTCTGTATTTATGCATTTTTCTTGTTGTTAAGACTCTGGTATTTAGTTACAGACCATTTCTATGTCATCAAATAGATGCAAAGATGCCAAGGAGATGTGAATTGAAGAATGAACACGTATTGCATTTGGAAGACAAAACCCACACACTTAGTATTTTCATTTGACAGATTTTTTTTCTGGTCGCAGAATTAATAATTACATGCATTTGTTCTTGAGTAGTCTCAAACTGCTAATATAAAGAGAAATGTTGCATTGTGCCTGTTCTCACAGGCATGTGGATGGCATAAGGTGTAGAAGTAATAAGTTTTGAAACAATAGAGAAGATCTGCAGGTTTGTGTATATTCAGTGTTCCTGTTCATGAGGGCTTGTAATGAAAGTTGAGCTTAATCATTTTCCTTATTCCAGTTACGTGATTCATAAGGCATTTAGATGCATAGGCATGTGTCTGCTTTTCGCAATGCCTGCATGGTAAGAACACTGAATGTGATTTAATAAAACTGTGAACTCTGAAGGAGCATAAAGTGGAGTAGTAAGGATTAGATGAATTTAACCTGATCTTCGTAGTGGCATAACTCACATAGTTGGTTGGGTGTGGGATTTGTTTCTACAATCCTTTACTAGCCTTGAACTCTTTGCATCTTAACCTGAGTTTGCATGCATCAGAATATTTGATAGCAGAACCAAACCTCATGCGTCACATGTCTACACAGTTTGAGTAAGAGCTCAAAATGGGAAGTGTAACTTCTTGAAAATCCAGGAAAATCATCCAAATAAGCATTGTGAAGCTTAGTTAGCAGCTCACTTGTCTATTTTAGATATACTATGGGAGTTTTCTTCTCCTAATTCAATATTTAAAATGAAATAGAAGCAGAATAATTCCAGTAGGACAAATTCTGTCCCTTGCTGCTGCCTTAGGTGGAAGCTAGTTTGAATGGGATTATGAAGATAAGGAATTCTGGGATTGGGACCTTGAAGTGTTGGACAGCAAGAGGTAGAGTGGCATATCTTGGTGGATTTCATCGCTATTTACTGGAGAGCTGATGTTGTAGTGATTGATTTTTTTTTCAGTATCTGGAGGAACTTGCTTATGCGGTTTTTATAAATGGCTTTCAGGATATCCATATATTAAGTGTACGTTCTTTGAGAGGAAAAGAAGGATAGTGACTTTAATTCCAGAGAGGTCACAAGAGGTTGATGAAGGATATTTTGAACTCAAGTTCAGAATAAAGAAATGATAGAGGTGAATAAATTTTACACATATTCTTGGGAGTTTATAAAGCGTATTCTGACAAGCAAAGCGTTACGCTGTCATTAAAGTGATTGAGAAGTTAAAGATTGTCTTGCATAGTTTCATGTAACAAACCAGATTTTATAGGTATTAATCAGGAAGAACTATGCTGGTAGTTAAATTTTAAGGGATTTATTATAACAGTTGCTCTGTGTTTCACCTGCTTAAAAACTCTTTCTGCAGTAAGGTGGTTTGACAGTAAGAAGATGCTCATTTTAAATTGATATCATGTTGTTGAATTCCAGGTTCACAGAACAATGACACTAAACGACAGTTTCTTCTGGAACGGCTGCTGGATGCAGTTAAACAGGTGAGAAATCCAGTACATATTTTTATAGTATACTTACTCCAAGTTGTCAGTTCTAGCAGGAACTGTTTTGTCTTTGCCCTTTTTTCCTCCTTTTTACCAAAGAAGAAATCTTGTATTTCTCACAGTACTACTGAGTTGGTTTTGTCTGCTACTAAACAACTATTAGGCAGTATTTAAAATTCTTGTTTTTGGCAGGTTACATTTGTGATAGTTATACTTACTATAAATATATTTATAATACAGAATGTGTAAATACATATTTGTAATACTTATAGTACTGAACTAAATTGTAGTGTACTGCAAATTTTACAGTAGCAGCTTTTTTTCTTTGCACTAGGATTTTAGTGAATGATTACAATAGAGTTAAAGATGGGATTTACTTGTGTGTGTGTATCTTGCATCAGGATGAAGTTCAGCAAATAGAATTTCATAGACTGGATTCAATTTAGGAGAGCTCATGAGGCAAAAGACTACCTGAAAAGTAAGCCAGTGATACGTTCCATAAAGAATGATCCTTCTCTAACTGTAATGCTGAGCTGAATAGGAGCAATGTTTGGTTTTATGGTTGTACATTTAAAACTCAAAAGTAGTAATTTTCACTCAAATATACTGAAGGACCTGCAGGTGTTTTTTGCTGGCTAGCAAGGGCATACAGCAAGAGCTCCAAGGAGCAGGCCATTAGTGGAACATGATGCTGTGAAACACTTCTAGTTGCAGGCTGTATTTGCCAATGTGTTGTTTTGTAGTGCTTCAGTTTTTTGTTATGACTTTGTTTCTTACATGGAGATATTTTGAAATACTGAGTTTGTTAGTACAACAAGAATTCATTAAAATCTGTTTATTGCAGTGTCAGATACGATTTGGAGGAAGAAAAGAAATTGCTTCAGACTCTGATAGCAGGTAAAATGGTCTAAGAAACTTCCAACATGCTTAGGTTATGTATTGTAGTGGCATGAAATTCCTCACACACTCAAAAATCCCTGTTTCTACTGACAGAGGACTCTGAATTTTTCATCTTCTTAAAAATTTGATAGCTTAACACAGCAGAAGTCTTCTAGGCAAAATTTAATCACAAGGGCTCCACAATCATCTTGAGTATTGTCTGAATGATATTCTGCTTTATTAGTTAAGTTTTCCTAGCAAAGTAAAGTTTCCTAACATAGATGGACTAGAAAGTATTACATGTTAAAAGCTCTGCTGTCCAGGGCAGTTATGGTAAATATATTTCTCTTTCTGTCAGTGCTTCTCCTGAGATCTTCTGCTTTTTTGTGACCCTGAATAGAACTCTGTACTTGTGGAGTGCTGGAGCAGAGTCCTGTGCCACTTTGTCAACTGTTTTTATGCGTTTGCTTGAACTTAAAGTATCTTCCCTTCCTTTTGGAAATCAGCTTTGGCAGTGAGCTGACAACTTTATTAAAGCTTAAGTTTTAAGTATTGTTTCTTTAATAGCCAAAAGTAATACTTATTTTCTGTATTTCAGACAAACAGATTTCCTTCCTGTCTCTTACACCTTAAGCCTTACTCTTCCCTGTAGGTTGCAGTAATATTTCTTTCTTTGGCAGGCTAAATTATGCTGGTTTTACAGTGTTTCTAGTTCTGTGAAAACTGATTTATTAACTGGGTTATGTTAAAAAAAGAATATCAGGAGATTTGTAAATAGTATTGTAGTGAGCAGCATCAAAACTTGAAGATTAAACACATCTCCAGAAAAATCTTTCTTATTTTCCTGTGCCTGGGATTTCTGAACGATATTAAAATGTACGCCTGTTTTTCTAGGCTTGAATTATAGAGTACTAATGCAAATTAATAAAATTGTCTATTAATTGCATAGGAAGTTACAGCATATTTTCAGAAAAACGTTCATTGCATGTGTAGCACAAAGGATATTTATGAAAATGTAATTGCATGAAATCTGAAGCTGATATGATGTGGCTAACAATCACTATAGCAGGTAAGGATGATTTTTCAAATTGATTGCCAGTTCTTCTGGAATTCATTTGTGCCCCAGCTTCGGGTAGTCATAGAATGGTTTGGGTTGGAAAAGACCTTAAAATCATCCAGTTCCAACCCCCCCTTTCCATGGGCAGGGATGCCTCACATTAGACCATGTTGCCCAAGGCTCTGTTCAGCGTGGCCTTGAATGAATGTCATAACAAGGCTTTGGGTATAAGTAGATTATACTGTTTGCAGATAATGAGATTAGAGCATACAAGGAGTCTTTCACTTCATGTACACCTTTACATTCAGAGATTTGGAATAAACATGCTTCATAGAAACATAGTTGATTGTTCTTTTCACAAGATCTCTTTACAAATTCTGTTGCAGAGTCACTTGTTTGTGTGCTCAGTTTGAAGCTGTATTTCAGCATGGCCTGAGGAGGAGCCGAGGACTAGCGTTAACAGCAGCAGCCATCAAACAGGCAGCAGGTTTCTCCAGTAAAACTGAAACAGGTAATTAGTTAATCTTAATGATTCTATTTTAAGTAGTTGATAAGTGCAAGTGATGCAATTTCTAATGGAAGTTTTAGGTCTCCAGTCTGCTGGTAGCATGCTTAACACTTGGACTCTCAGTAAGCAGTGAAAGTGGTTATTGCTTTTTAATTGTGTTGTAATTTTCATACCAAGCTTTTCTAGAAATGTTGGTGTTTGGAAATCTGCACTTCCTGCAGTTCCATCATGAATAGCATCTTTGGCAAATATCTTGAATTCTGATAGGGATAAAACATTTACAGTTACTGAGGTAGATTTTTGTTAGCTCCAATTGAGAAGGTTGAGGCAACTGCAAAACCTGCTTTTTATCAATATTTGGGAACAGGGCAAGGAAATTATATTGGTGGAAAGGGGTGTTGTTGCGTTTTAAATATAACACTTTTTTTTTTTAAAGTAACATGAATTTGTCATTTGCATGTCTGTAAATTCTGGAGCTACCTCTTCTTTTGGTCCTAGCTTCCAACATTTCACAATCGGCAACATTATAGAATTCTAAAGAATTATTTTACTTTGCATAATACATTCCCAGCTGAACATTAGAACCTGCTCTATGGGTGACATACTGGTTTGAATGTGCTTTAAATGTGAATTTAAGAGTTTAATGTTAATGTGTGTGTTTTTTTCAAGGAGGTGAAAAGTTCTAAGTGCTTAAATAGCCCAAGTTCTGTAGAAATAAATAATCTATTTAACTGTTGAGTTGTATTAAGATGCTGAATGATTCACCTTTGTTTGAAGTTATATACCATTACCTGCTGTTTTTGGAAAATTGCATGTAAATGCATTCAGATGTGAGTTTTTTTTGATGTGTTTTAAAGTATTATTATTTCTACTTTTTTTTAATTCCAGAGCCAGTGTTCTGGTACTATGTGAAAGAAGTTCTGAATAAACATGAACTGCAGCGCTTTTGCTCTCTGAAGACAATTACCACAGACATTGGTAGAGGCCGGGCCTGGTTGCGCTGTGCATTAAATGAGCATTCCCTGGAAAGATATGTTCATATGCTGCTGGCAGATAAGAATCGACTTGGGTACTGTATTTGATATCTTTGTAATGCAGGAAATGTATGGACAAATGAAGTACTGAGATTAAAACGCCCAACCAAAAAATACAGCTGCACTAATACAGTGTATTAATTGCTTTGCTAGCAAACCCACTTAATCTTATATTTTGTTCATTTCTGAAATTTTAGCAGCCATTAAATAGTGGCTTGTGCCTATATCAACATGTGACCTGAAACTGGCTTCATTCTAGCACATGAGAATATTTGCTTCTATCCTCATCTTGATTTCCATCCTCTTTCATAACTCCCTTTCCCATTCTTTCAACAGTATTTCTCACTGAGACCTTGACGCCAGGCTTTGAGGTGCCCCTTTCATGCTGTTCACATTGCACACAGTTGCAGCCTTGATCTTAGCAGTTCATCAATGGCAACTGCCTGGGGCCTTTTGGAGATGCTCATCCTGTAATTGAAAAGCAGTCCAGCAATAGGTAGCTACTATTGCATATCACTTGAAACTGGTTTTGTACTGGTTTGTGAACCTACTGCAGAGTTACTGAGAGTAACTTACTATGCATTGTGAAATCTGAAGATACTTTGGATGTGTGAAATGCACTTTAGTTCACAATTAACTGAGTCCCAGCTTTTCACTGGTACATCTTCAGCTTCTCTTCTTTCTGAAAAGTTGGGTATCTTCCTTTTTTGATGAGTTTGATCAAGTCCAGGGGATTCAGCAGAAATCCGTTCTTTTCATTTGGCTTAGTAATTACAGTCAACTGTAGTTATTTAAAACCTATATATGCAGTGTAGCAATAGGTATAGAGAAATATTGTGACTGCTAATGTAGAATGAACCTCCTTGCCCTTTGTGGCTGTTTTGTCCATGTAGAAATGCAGAAATAAAAGTGAAGATAAAGTACTATGTAGCATGTCTTTGATAACTGTTCAGTTTCCTCTATTTCAGAACTCCAGGACGTACAATTTAATCTATTGGGATACTCATACTTATTTTTCAGAGTTTTCATGTCTTTTAGAAGTGGAACTTATGTTAATACAGGACTGCATATTCTCTTATTTTCTGTTTCAAATTGTAGTGTCTTCTATGAAGACTGGTCTTTTATGATGGATGAAGAACGTTCTAGTATGATTCCTACCATGGCAGCTGGTAAGACTTTCTCTAAAATGCTACTGCTATTCAAAAAAAACATTCCAAAATGTTTGGAATTTTGGAATGTTACATCTGTTTCTGGTTGTGGGGAGCTTCTCTCAAGTGCTCTTTGCTTATGTGGAGAATGTGTGTCAGATGCAGATTCAGGGTGAATGCTAGTTTATGCTATGAATTGATGAACTGTTAAAATACTGGATCTGTCCTTCCTACAGTTAAAAAGCCTTTCACAGAAGTTTTCTGACTTCATCAGTCAAGGCTAGCTTCTTTAAAAACCTAGTGCAATTTCAAGAAAACAAAATGGGTTATTCCTGACTAGAAAACAGCAGATAGACTTACTATAGTAAGACCCAAATTATAGGTAAATACATGAAAGGAGAGTAAGAGTAGGAATGATAATAGAGAAATGACCACAGACGTGATGTGTTATTACCATGTACAACCCTTTTCTCAGATATGTGGTCACGTGCTTCATTCTGCAAGATAGGGTTCATGTAAGTTTTTGTTAATAGAGTTTAGGAACCAACAAATACTTAAGTTGCAGTGAAATGGGTTTAAATAGAAGATTATAAATAAACATGTTCACAGTACTTCTTATTTAATGTGCAGCTGAACAGCCATAAAGATAAATTCAGAACTGATGGCATCAGCTTGAATATGATCTAAAAAAGAATGAATGGTACATGACAGAATAAGAATTTGTGCATGGTGAACTGTGGGAAATTTGGGGGAAGAAATGTTTTTCATGTTGTAGCTTTGTTAAGTCTTAGGTTCTATATTCATAACTTTTGTATGAAGTATATAGTGAGCTTTTGGTCTTATTTTTCCCTTTCTTTTCTCTGCAGGTTTGAACTCCATTCTTTTTGCAATCAACATTGACAATAAGGATTTAAATGGACAGAGCAAATGCACACCCACTGTGTCTGATTTGTTAAAGGAATCAACGCAGAATGTAACCTCGTTGTTGAAAGAATCCACCCAGGGTGTTAGCAGCCTTCTTAGAGAGATCACGGCATCGTCTGCTGTCTCGATTCTAATAAAACCTGATCAGGACACTGACCCACTTCCTGTTCTCTCAAAGAGTGTAAATGCTGGTAAGCATTTTTGCAATGTTTGTCTCATTCAGCAACTTATAAAATTCTCAAGTGTGTTAAAATAACTTTTCCAGTTAAATTTAATGCACAATTATGGAACAAAAACCTGAAGTGCATTGCACATGTGAAGTATTTGAGTGTTTTATCTCGTGTCACTGCGAGAGGGAAGCTAAACGATATCATTGGTAAAGTGCTTTGCTTGTGACCTGAATTTCAATTTCTTATTAATGAGATAATACCTTGCAGTTTTTCGTGTCACGATTTTTCATTATTAATATGTTTTCCTCTGGCACTTTATCATCCAGAAATGCACTGCTATATATCTGTTAGTATACATCAGATAAAAATAATAGCTTATAATCTTCTTCAAGCAGCACCCATGTTTACAGTCTGAATTTCTCTATGAAGCAGGTAATTATCACAAATGAAAACTTACACACACTTTCTACTTTTACATATGTTAGTGTTGCAACCAGTTTGTAGGGTGTTAGTTATTAACAAAGATCCAAAGTCTTAATCTTTTATAATTAAGCAAAATGTGTCATTCATTATACATATTCATTTCCAAAAGTAGCAGAGGAATATTTTATCATCTTTATTTCCAGAAGCTGAGCTGGAGAAATATTTTGCTTTATTAAGGTACCAAGTGTTTTTCAATTGGGAAGCAAGGTTTAAGTTTAGGCTTTAAATTGTTTTGAGAAAAAAGAAGGAATGCCACATGAGAATGCTGTCTGCTAGGAATAGAACTTGAGATAAAATCTATTTCTTACTGGTATTTAAAAGAGACTTTGTCTCAAAACAAACTTGTGGTAAAGCTTTTGTTGTTTCCCGCTTTAAGTGAGCATAAAATAGTAGCTAATACTTGGGATAACGTGGTAAGTATAAAAAAGGCTTGCAAGATGAAACAACAGAATAATTGACAATATTCTGCATATAACTCTACAACATAATGTACCATATGTCTACAGTCCATGTGGATACAGTACATGTAATGTACAACTTATAATAAAAGGTCACTTGGGTTTATTCAAATGCCATTGTATGTTACGTGCTAGAGCAAGTCAGATGTTCTCATTAAAGTCTATGTTCTTTGCTGGAATTCTGTTTGCATTCAGAATGGGTTTTAACATCCTCTAACTCATAGAAATATGTTAATATGTTTTGTGGATATAACAGCTGGACTCGAATTAAAACAGTTGAGTCCCAATGTGAGTGCTTGGTGAGTACATTCCTGGTATTTCTTAGAGGGCTTCAACTTTGCAAGACCATTCAGCCTTGTGTGCACATCAGAATCAGTGTGGAGAGGTAATCATTCAAAAGTGGGTGCTGTCAAGGCATAGGTATGATGTATTTAAGAGGATTTCAGTGTATTTCCAGAGCAAGAGCCAATTACCCTTTGAGGGATCAAGTTCAGTTTCTTTTTCTGAAGACTTGACTGCTCAGTTTCCAAAATACAGGCAAAAAATATCTTTTATTTGATTGCAGACTGATTGGATTTTGTGTTGTGAGTTTGTTCTTTTTAATTTCTTCTTTGCAGAAATTTTGTGTTTTCTGTACTGTGTACTCAGACTCTTCAATATGCACTAGCCATATTCCTTGGGAGAAAGGGACACCAAGCCAACTACAATTTTAAATGTAATTTTATAAGGTTGTTGAAATTTTTCCCTGTTCTAATTGTGTGCTGTTAGGAATGCACTTCTGAAATGTATTCTAGAGCCTGAATTACGTAAGGCATATAAAATAAAGATGGTAGTTAGAGACTTAAAAGCTGATGTGTATGGAAAGATAATGAAAGGCCTCATAGATCTAAGAGGCTTTTTCTTCTTTTAGAAGAAGAAAACAAGTGTATTGCATTGTTTCTCTTTCTAAACTATGTAAACCTTTATATTGCTACTAGATTTGAAATGTAAAAAAGACAGAAAAAAGAAGAAGAGAGTGACTCATATTATCTCATTTGATGAAGAGGAAGATGACCACAATTTGGGGGACACAACAAAGACTCTGATTACAGAAAGTTCAGAGGAGAGTGTAGACAGACCTTCAGTTTTTGCATCACCCTCATCTGAAAGCATTCTTGGGAAGAGTTTGAATGGGAGTGAAACTAACCATTCATGGAAGAGCAATTCAGTGTTCCTGAATGGAGAGTATGAATACCAGAAACTAGACGTTAAGAGCATTGATGATGAAGATGCAGATGAATATGAGCTGTATGGAAAATCATTAGGAAATAAAGACACAGAAGGGGAAACGGAAGCTTCTGAAAAGTAAGTAACTTTGCAGGAGCCATTTTCCAAGCCTTCCCCACTCCCTTCCTCCATAAGTACTGTGTGACTCCATGAGATCTGTGTGACTGAACTATAGGTTTTCTCACACACCTTCACCCTTTCCTTTATCTTCTTCCCCCTTGTTTAAACCATTTGGGCACTGCGGTGATGGTACTTTGCTTCTAAGTTCCACTGAAAACCAAACTGACTTGTTTTCAGACTTGTTCTCCTTGAGATTCTTAGTTGTTGAAATTGTTGCATCATATACCCATGCTATAATTCTGGCCTATTTGAAATGTCCTTATTCTTAGTATGTTTATCAATTCTGTTTTGGCTTCACAGTAAACCCACGTATTTTGAACAAAGTAAGCCTGTTATCATCAGAGCAGATAATTAAACAAGACAAAACACAAATGAGGGAAAAAGAAGTAATTTTAGCCACTAGGATGACCTCTCAATTTCAGACACAGAAATCCCTCTGGAGAAAAAGAACTTCCTGTCTCATTTTTTAAATAATCTGATCTTGAATGAGTTTGTCTGAAACAAGAAATTGGCAGGTAGATTGAAATAAAAGATTTTTCTGGCAGTGATATCTCTGAAAGAAACCCAAGCATTGTGAACGTGAATACTGACTGTATAAACAGGTTGTTCTGTTGGTTTGTTTTAAATCTAGGCCTCATGAACTAGGCACATGCAACTCTCAGATATGCAGTTGCAGTCCTCTGCAGGTCCTGAACGATGACTCAGATGTTCTATTTCCTGTCAGTGCTGTTGGCTCTTACTCCCAAACAGGTATATATTTTAATTTACCAAATTCCAGCAAACTTTATAACAGAATATTTAGTATGGGATAATGGTAAGAAATAGTGGAATTGTAAGGGCATAGGATATATTGCACAGCTCAGATGGGAGGTTCAATTAAAGTTTATTCTAGATCTGAATCAGAGTTCTCCATTGAAGTAGATATTTAGTTGAGGATTTGTCAGTGTCAAAATAAACCAGAATTTTGTTGGGATTAAGATGTGGTCTTGTATGGTATTTTACTAACGTTTAGCATGGTTGAATAAAAAGTGTCCTTACTTGTTTTCTAGATATCACTAAGCTGGAATAAGCTGCAAATGTGTTTGGGACTTTGAATTCAAATTAATCTTGACAGAGTGGAGAAAGTATCTAATATTGGATGCAGTTCAGTAGAAGCTGTTACCTGTTTATATACAGGATGACAAATGATTGGCTAGGAAATACATCTTTGGAAAAGGATGTGGGAATCATAGAATGGTTTGGGTTGGAAGGGACCTTAAAGCTCACCCAGTTCCAACCTCCTGCCACAGGCAAGGACACCTTCCAGTAGAACAGGTTGCTCCAAGCCCCATCCAACCTGGCCTTGAACACTGCCAGGGATGGGGCAGCCACAGCTTCTCTGGGCAACCTGTACCAGCACCTCAGCACCTTCACAGGGAAGAGCTTCTGCCTAAGATCTCACCTCTGTCTCCCCTCTGTTAGTTTAAAACCATTCCCCCTTTTCCTGTCACTGCAGGCTGTGGTAAAAGTCTCTCTCCAACTTTCTTGTAAGCCCCCTTAAAGTACTGAAAGGCCACGGTAAGGTCTCCCCAGACTCATCTCTTCTTCAGGCTGAACAAGCCCAGCTCTCTCAGCCTGTCTCCAGAGCAGAGCTGCTCCAGTCCTTGCAGCATGTTCATGGATGCACTCAGCCATACTTTGTTTTTTGCTTAACGCAGGGTAGGATTGGCTTCTGGAGCTGTGAGTGCCAATTGCTGCCTCATATGTGTATTTCATCCATCAGCATCGTCTAGTTGTTTTCTGCAGGAGACCCACTAATTACAGTGGGTCACAAGCTGGCAGTGAATTAGCAGTGATGTGCTTCCCACACTTCATACAGACATGCATAAATGAAAGTATCATTTGTAAATCAATGCTCAGTTGGCTCTGATGATGCAGTTTGAGGTATTGCACTTCAAGAATAATGTGGACCATTTGGTGAAAATCTTGAAGCAAGCAATGAAGATAGTCAGAGGTATGGAAAAGAAGAGCTGGTGCTTTTACAGCGTGTGTATTGCTACCAAAGACAAAAAACTTCCGCCATTTGCCGCATCCACTTTCCCCAGTTAACATTTTGCTAGCTGTTCATAAGAACATTGCTTTTATCAAACTTTGGCTATGTATTCTTATTTCTGGAACCACTTAAAAATGTCTTATTGGTAGTAAAATAATGTTTTAATTATAAGATTTTTCACATTTTTTGCATATGTGTTATATATGCTCAGAGTTTAAATGGACTGTTAATAGAAAAAGTGTAATTCAGTCCTGTAAGATTGGTGATGAAAATAATGTGAATTGTCACATAATGCGGTGCTGCTCTCTGCTGTCCATGTACCTCTTCAAAAATGCCAGTGGATCAAAAAAAAAAAAAAAAAAAAAAAAACATTTTTTACTTCTTTTTTGTACTTTCACTTTTGTACTTCCATTTTCCTTTTCCAGTTTGTGAAGGATTGGATGTAGAAAACATTTAGTTTGTGGCATTGTATTAACTATTATCCAGAAATGGTTAGAAAAGGTCCATAGATTTATAAGGGTTTGCTGATTGCAACAGTTTGAAATCTGGAATACAAGTAAATGTTCCTGTTTCTGGGGGTGGGTATATTGTGGAGTGGGAACTCACATTAACTTTTTCCCTTTAATTCCTGATTTTTATATTCTGGCCTGTTTTAGCTCATGCTTTTAGGATAGTTTTGTGGTAACTTTGTAACCCTTAAATAGTAAGATGCAGGAAACATCAGTGAAATGTCATTTTTGTTTCTTTCCACCTGAGCTACCTTAATAACAGGCCCAGTGATGTGTATGCTTTGATCCTGACAGTTGTGAATCTGCAGACAGATGCATATTATCCATGCTTTTTAAAAAATATCTGTCTGATTCCTGATGTTTGGTACCTGGGCTTAAAGAGCCATGGAAAAGCATGGTGCTCTGTAAGGATTGCAGAAGGGACTGGTGTCTGCGCAGGTTTTCACATATGGGGGACTAACTACAAATCCTTTTCCTGCAAGTCACAAAGAGATTCATAATGAGTGTCAGATGCCATGTTAAGCTCCTGAGACTTGCAAAAATCACTTCAGTAAGGAGTCACTTCATAGCTTTGCAGCATTGTTTTCAATGTAAAATGTACATCCAAGTTAAAACTTGGGAATTGTGCAATACTACTTCTTTTCTAGACTGAAACTGTGTTCCTAAGGGACTTTACAATCCTGCTGGCATTTGGGGTGAATGTGCAGAAGCCAACCTTGGAGAAGGAATTTAAAGTGTTTAAAAGCTTTAGTAAAGATGAGTATTGCTAGTTAAAAATTTAACTACCTTTCTTCTGGTTTTGTTTTTGGTTTCGTTTTTAAGTGCTGTTAGCTGAAGAAAGCTAATGTTTGTATATTCTACTGTAGATAACTTGGAGAATGGAGAAGGACATGAACACGTTCATACAGTAGAACTGGTTCCAAGAAGGTCTGATCTTCCTTACAGGTATGTTTCATATATTTTTTCCTTAAATGAAAAGATTTTCACCCTGTAGCTGCCAATTTCTTACTGTTCCGTAATGCGTAGATGCTCAGTGCTGGGAAGCAAACTGTTCCTCAGGGTACTTTCTGCAAATGTTTGGAAAGACTAATACAAAAGCCTATATCCCTTTACGCATAGTTTCCTATATTGAACTTTTCCTAATTACCTTGAAGTCACATACTCATGTCAAATAACAGGTAGAATCACCATCCTGACTTTGAAAATAGTTTTTTTTTGTTGATTCTTGTTATTTTTTTACTGTATTCTTCATGGACTTTTGATGTGGATTTTTTTTTTGGCGTGTATTCTTAAATCAGACTCACAACAAATATGTTAAAAGATAATTAAATAAAAGTTGATTAAATATGGGTGAATATGATGATAATTATAGTTTCTGGAATTCTTTTCTAAGTTTTGAATTCAGGATTTTGTTTTCATTTATTGATGAAATTGTACTTTTATGACTAGAGTGGAAGTCAGTCCTCCAGCTCAAGTGAATGCTTTCAGCAATATGTTGCCTTCAGCCACTGTGCCAGAATCCATGACAATTAGTAAGTACTTCCTTGATGTATCTAGACTGCTGGAATTAACTCTGTCATTCTCAATACATATTTTTGTTTCAGTAAGGTCTGTTCAGAGAGGCATACAGCACTTCATTCCTGATACGCTGGCCATATTAGAAACAATTGCTCTAAAATGATTCTTGAATTGGCAGATCCCAGGTTATTGTTCATTGCAGCTGGTGTGACATTAGGTTCTCTTTCCCCAGAAAAGTTGATGTCATCCTTATACTAGATGTGGCTTAAGTACTTAAATGAACAATAATTATTTAATTCTATTAATGTCTTTAGATCTCTGCAAGTTCTGAAAACATTAATGGTTAGTTCTGATCTGATCTTACTCATTTTGCCTGCTTTTATTAAAGCTTAGTCAGAAAAAAGCCTGAAACTAACAAACCCAGAACTCCTTCTGTGTACATTCAGTATATGGTTTTGTTAGGGAAATCTGCTGCAAACATAAATATGGGCTTTCATAATCAAAGTTCAGTTAAGATTAAGGTTGGAGTACAGTCGTATTTTCAGTGGTGTTAAGAGTTGAGCTGGACAGGATGAAATAGCCTTTGCTGTAGAAGGGTATTAGTAGAAGCACAGGCAGTTTGTTTACCCCTACCCCATTTTTAGGCTTTTTTTTTTTCCCTTCACAAAAGCTTGTAGAAGAAAGATTTAGTTCTTAAACTGATTAGCATGTAAGCCAGTATGATTTTATTTTCCTCACTGTACAGGAAATTTGTAAATGAACTGGTGGATATGGCTTTGTTCCTAAAGCTCCGGGGTATGTGTGTTCTTTTTTCTTAATTTAAATATGTACAGTTTCAAATTATGAGATTTGGGAATGTAGAAGTGGTGCAGCCAGGATTGTTTTCTGAAATTGATTTATGAAATCATCAGAATGAATGAACCCTTACAATACTGTAATCTCGTGTTCTAATGTCATGTTCAAATGATATCTGTGTCAATGTGTGTTAAAGGGGGTAGACCATGCACTTTCACTGAGTACTGTTTTAGGCTCTGGTCTGAGCCTGCTGACAGAGCATTACCAAGTACTTTATGAAGGGTAATAGCTAGTTTGAGACTTTTAAGTGACATAGTTAAATGTTGTACATGTGTAGATTGTTGATAGTTACTGTGATACTTTGGTCACTTGGATATTCTCTGCTCATATTATTACTGCAATATCCTTTTGTTCTTACTTTTTTTTTTTTTCTGAGTAATAAAATTTTACGGAGCACTCTGTCTTGCTGTTGTTGTTTGTTGGTGTAGTAAGTACCAGCAGGGGCCGCAATTGATCTCCTTTAGTTGCTCAGTTCCTATGTGTAGTTAACAGCTATAAAATAGAAAGTAAATCTTGTGATTTTCAATTCTTGATGCTTAGCAATTTCTAAATGAAAAGAGCCACAGGATCAACAGAAGCATGCACGCTACCATCAGTTCCCATTTCAGAGAAGGCTTTGGTGGGAGGAAGGGGGAAAGTATGTGAAAACAATTCCAAAACCAGTGAAATGCTTAGGAAATAATCTAATTGTCATTAGAACCAAATTCAGCCGACTGTTCATATAAGTTAATGCCTTTAAAGCATCTGATCCCAGATACATTCAATAATAATTTCTTTCTCAAGTTCATTGTTACTAGTTGCAGATCCCCTGGGCAGCAGGAATTCAGTTCTGTGACAAAGCCAGATACTGAAGCTCTTTTTTTTTATTGCAATTAGCAGAAGATTTATTAAATGGTGAGGCTTAGAGCCTGGTTGCATAGCAACTAATTCTAACACATCAGAGAAGAAAAATGGGATGCAATAGTGCAAGGAGAAAAGCTGTGAGTCTCCAGTGACTGGATTTTTGTGCTTCTTGCTTCTGCAGACAACGCCTGAAATGAAATTTTGGGTGTTTATTCTTTTCCTCCTTTCATTCCAGCTTACTAGCACAGTACTAACCCTTGCTTGGTTCTTTTGACATGCAGGCCAGAAAATTGTGTTCTGAGAAGCTGTAATTTAGAATTTCTGCCATTTTGAATGATCTTCCTGACTTTACGTCAGCACATTTGTCATGTAGAGGTCAACTTGGCAGGAGATAGAGCTCAAAAAATACCACTCGAGAGAAATCCTCATCTGCAGAGGGTTCCACTGAGTATAGAAGACATCCTTTGAAACCTCACCCTACTTTATGGATTATTCTGTATTATAACCAATTTTATTAACAAGTTTGTCAGAAGTTTTGTATTTATGTGCCTATTCCATGTCATTTTCCAGTGTGTAAAACATTGCATTTACCTTCTCATACTTGAATCACAAACAGCTTTGTTTTCTCCAATTATTGTCATTGGAAGATTGTATTTTCAGCATTTTTTACACCATCAGAATAATCTGTCCTACAAGCATAAGTCTCTCAGTTTTGCTTTGCAGTGGAAAAAAGGGAAGTTCCAAAACTTTAATTTTAGAAGGATGCTACTTGTGTCCTTCTGTACAAGGTTCTTTGGCTATAGTGCTGGTTTTAGTAAATAAGTGGGCACCTGTTTTTACCACTATAATTTCACTCAGTTTTTAAAGTTGGGTGTAACCACAAAGGTTAGCAAAGGGTGTAGTGTTGTACATTATTCTCTATTTTTTCATATGTTCTGGAAAAAGCCCCCAGTTTTTTCATGATCACTGAATAACTTTAATGGATAATGAAACCTACATACCATATTTTGATCTTGGTACGTAGGTAAATAAGGTGTATGTTTTATGTACTTTGTCCTCTAAATAGCTTTTGATGTGTTTTGTAACTTGGTTGCCACCACTTACTGACAGCTACTAAATTCCTGTCACTTCTCTGAAAGAGAACTGTGGAAAGAGTGTGTATAAATTTAATCACTGAGAAAAAAGCAGTTCATCTTATGGACTTCTATTTTTTCATCAGGACCCTACTAAACAGTACCTGTGTTGTCTAATTTGTTTCCTACTACGATTTGCCTTAATAGTAGTAACATGACAGGATAATATTTGCAGAATCTTGGGGCACTAAATAAACCCTTAATATCCAGTGTTCACACAGGCAGCTTAGGGAGCATGTCTTTAAAGGTCAGACTTCTGATTTAAGATGTAGATCATCTGTTGGAAGTTTATTTGTTTCTGAAAATATCTGTGTAAATTTGCACTGTGGAAAATAAACCCAAAAAGTCATTCCTGTAGCCTGTTCCCAGCCCACCCTGCTATTCCATCTGCAGGATTGCAGGGGAGTGCTGCAAGACCTTGTGTACAAGAGAGATGATTTCACTTACAGCTCAGTCTTCATAACAGGTGATTGCAAATCAGACTTTTCCAATCTTAACAGCAGAAGAGTTGTTAAACTTAGGACTTTTCTGGAGGTTGCTGGTAAGTTGGCAGGTGTTTCTTAAAGCATGGCATTTCTCTATGTATTTCATGCTCTGAATGTGACCTTACAAAAGCTTTATAGGAGTTAGACTTTTGCATGTAGTATGCAAGGAAATTAAAAAAGGTTTTGGAGGAAATATCTGCTTTATTAGCAATTAGGCACTACGGATTAATTTCAACAATAAAGGACAGTTTTGGGGGTTTTAAAAAGTGAAGTTTAATATGAATGATTTAATTTGCATATTCCTTCATTTTTTATCAGTAAAAAAAAAACAAACCATAAAAAAGACCTGGTTTGGAATTACTGGTTTGCACATGGAAGTTGTTGCAAAAGTAACTCTTAAGATGACACAATTTTCAAGACTTTACTAGTAATCTCGTATATGTCTTTATGAAACTCTGATTATCATATGAATTTTGAAGTATGCTGGTATTGAATGCTGATTGTTAATAGCAGTTGTATAGCTCTTTCCATTAGTGTTACTTTACAGACTGTAAATGACACCAAGCACAAAGCAGTTCAGAAATGGGACATACGCATGTTTTCTGAAGTGGGTTGACCTGGCCATCCTCTCACTGTTACTTAGGAGGAGGAAAAAGATTGAGGTTGCAAAGTCCAGAAATAAAAAAAAAATACCTAGTGTATGGTTGCTGCCACAACACTGTTTTTTAAGGTTTTATTTATTTATTCCTTTTTCTAATGTACACAATGAATGAGATAGAAGTCTGCTTAAAAAAAAAGATTATGATCATACACTCATCTGAGAGGCAAGTACAACATAGACAAAAGCTGAGGAACTGGATGTTCTGGTAGATCTGAAGTGAACCTGCCATGGTGCATGACACTGGAGTTACTTTGTCTGTATTCAGCTGACTCTTCTGACATGCTCCTAGAAGTTTTCAAGAAGCATAAATGAGAGTAAGAAATTATGATTTTTTTTTTTTAAGTTTTGAATGTTATGCTTGAATTAAATAGGAAGCTGCCCTTTCAGTTATATTGTTACTTGCATCAGAAGATGATGAAATATAAGGTTTTGATTTTTTTTTTTTTTTCCTTGGTATCTCTTCATTTGATTACACAAGTGAATGTCTGACTCTGTTATATTTTAGGTGGATGGTGAGGTTAAAGAGGTGTTGAAAAACTGTATAGTTCTTGTGTTTGTTTTGAGTAATTGGTAGAAAATATGACTGCTTAATACTCACCACTTCAAGAAGAAATAGCATAGGTACAGCAATAAAGCAAAAGCACTGCTAGGGTAAGCACAGGCTGCACAAGCCTCCTTAGCCCGGACTGTGTTTGTGTTGATCCTTTCTTCCACATCTCCACTGCTGCATGTAGTTGAACTAAACTAGTAAGAAGTACTGAGTATGAAGTCTGTTTGCTTTTGTGGTCCTAAATTAAGCGTTAGTTTTTGTGATAATGCAATGTACAGTTTCTTCTTTGCTGGGTCACTACAGTACTGTCTATTCCATAACTCTCAGAAAAAATTAGGCAAATGGAAATAAAAAGCATTTTAATGTCTTTTATTTCTTCTCCTTTTAAGCCAGCCATGGTGTTTTAGCAGAATCTTGCTTTCATGCTCTGCTTTCTTGTGTGTGTGTTGGAGAGGGGAGTGAGAGAAGATAGGATTTCAGTTCTACTCATGCAGAAGATGCTGGATGGAATGAGGGAAAGAAGATTAAGTTATTAGGCAAGTTAAGGTTGCACTTTGAATAGGTTGGTAAAATTGGAAAAATGAAGACAATTTATAATGGCTTCACTGTTGAAGTGTTAATAAATCAGGGCACATTTAAACAGACTGAGTATGCGTATGGGCTGTTATTGTAGAGCATTCACCCCAGCATAGGTGCAGAGCCAGAAATACAATGACTTGTCTGAGTATCAATGGCTTTAATTTCTTCAGAGTCAGAGAAGTAATAGAACTAACTCAGACTGCACAATATCATATTTTAATGACATTCTTCAAATGTTTAAAATATCATTGGCTTGTTGCTTTCTTGAGGAAGATTCTGAATTCAGCTTAATCATTTAAGACATTCATTTTGTTAGTGTTACCGTACTCAAGGCTCACTATGGATTTGTTTTGCTTGTGTTGTACACTTGTAGAAGGCTTGAACACTTAGTGTTCTATTTTGCTCATCCTTAGAACAAGTTTTTATTTCACAGATAGGCTGATGGATTGTGGTCCACTTTCACAACACTCCATATTATTTTTCTGTGACTGTTACAGCCCACCTATTTTCCACTGCCAAAAAATCCCACCAGCAAACCACAATATAACACAACCAAAAAAAAACCCCTCAAACCCCCCAACTTTTCCAGTCTGCCCTCAGAGTGGCAGTGTCTCCTATGACCAAAAGAATACTAAGAGTGTGTTGAGTTTCATGGTGATCAAGTTTGATATAGCTAAATATAATACTTTACCCAATGATGGGTAAAGCAAGCTGGAAAGGCCTTTATACTGCAAGCACAGCCTTAGGAAGCCCGTTTAAAGTACTCAGATAATAATTTCTACAGGATCTGGATATTTTAATTTTTCAGAGAACATCTAGAGAACTTGTATAAAGATGCTAAGTTACTCCGGTAAAGTAATCATTCTTTCTGTGCTGAATTAATGAAGTGCAAAATCCCTCTAATGACCTACTGAAAGGTTTCTTGCTAATGTCAGTTAGTTCTCAAGCGCTAGCGTGGAATGGGTAGGAAAATAATCATCGTCTTTCTTCATGGCCAGAGAAGCAGAAATGTTTTGGAAAAAATCTAGCATGAAAGATTGATTGGTGATGAATGATGAATTGGATTGATCGATGTCAGGTGATAGGAGGCTCCGACTGAGTCCTGCCAGGGGGATTTGCCAGCAATGCCAGCGTGGAATTGTGGTGTCTGTACTGACTGATATGCTCGATTGATGTATTGGAAATGTTCATATTTCATCCACTACTGGAGTTCAGCAAACTTAATCTGGCCCACAGGACAAAAATGTTAAGTTTGGGTGTGGTTTTTTTTTTCTTTTTTTTTTTTTTTTTTAACTGGCAAAAATCTCTGTAACTATAGACAATATCAAGGAAGCAGAGACACCTTCCACTAGACCAGGTTGCTCCAAGCCCCATCCAGCCTGGCCTTGAACGTTGCCAGGGATGAGGCATTCAGATCTTTGAAGGCCTGTTGTATTTCATGTATTCATGCAAGATCTGGAAGCCAGAATCTGTTGTAGAAACTGTTAATATTTTTCTCTAAATTTATAGTAACTAGTAATAGTGCAGCTGTACGGTTACGTGGTGAAAGCTTTGTAATAGCAGAAGGATTCAAGTTGAGGCAGTGTTTAGCTGATGTTTTTCTGCATGGTATTCAGCTACCCTGGTATTACTGTTAAACCTAACTCTAGGGAAGTCCTTAAAAGTTATAAAAGTCAGCCTTTGTTGGACAAAAAAAATTCTTGGTGTAATGACAATGTGGTTTTTTAAGGTATTTATAGGAAATGAAAAGGTTTGCACAGGAAATGGTAAGATCTTAAGGTCCTTCCAACCCTAAATATTCTATGATTCTATGATTTGGAAATCCCATAGTCTTTAAGACATTCTTTAAGACTGAGTTTGAGAAGAAATGCTGTGAAGAAGCAGTGATGTTTTCTCTGTTCTGGTCTTGCTGTAACAGTTGTATTTCCTGAGTCTGAATTTCTAGAATAGAAAACAAGCAATTTGAAGTTAAGCAAGTAACAGCGTATCTTATTAGTATGCAAATAGTGAAGTAGTGAGAAGGTGCATTGTCCCCATATGTCTGTGATTAAAACAAAACAGCTGTAGCCACAGGCAAATTTGTCAACATCTGTGTTAAAGCCAGAAGCAGCCTAGTTAGATTTGATCAATACTTCTGTTGCTGTGTTGTATAATACCATTTTTGAAGATTGCTTAAATTAGTGGTCAGATTAAGAGTGTTTTTATGTACTTTTCTAATAGCAAATGATGCTGGCATCATCTTAAGTGTGTTGCTGAATTAGTGCCACTATGTACATGACTATACACACAGGAATTCATCTTTTCTGTCCCTTCTCTTTAGATGAACTTCGTCAAGCTATCGTGGCCATGATGAATAGAAAAGATGAACTGGAAGAACAGAATAGGTAGTTTTCTTTATCTAGTCAAGAGAGACTTAATTAAAAAATGAAAATCTGTTCTCTAGTACAAGCTGTTCTTTGTGTAAAGCTATGTGTAATTTTTATGTAATTTTTTTGATGTATATATTCTTCTGTCTGCAGGTCAACTTTTTCCTTTAAATTCAAATCATATATAACTCTTTCTCTTTGGAGCTTTGCTAGTTTTGCTTTTGTAGTTTTTTAAAACCAAAACTTATAGCCAAAAGATTCTTAAGATCCCTTAAAGCAGATTTCCAAGTGAGTAAAAGCTTCTCCTACACATAATTCAGAAAATTGCCATTCTGGTACAGAAGTGCTGTAGGATGGCTAACAATGTTATGCTGAAAGTGGCTGTTACTTGTGTCTTGCTGTTCACTTGGGACAAAATGACGATGTAAAAATGATAAGTGGCTTTTTTAAAATGCTGTCAAGCCTACTTTGTATTTATATAGCCTATTGGAACACATGGCTAGATGAATGAAAATACAAATGTGTTCAAGACATACTGTTGTTATGCTGTAGTAGGGCTGTTTTGGTAATTTACATTTTTCTGTAGATAATTTAGAGTTCGTTTGTTTTAGTATCGGGACTACCAGCTGATCCCCTTTTGCTGCCTCTTACCCTTACTCCCATAATTTCAAGTTAATGCTCCGTTCAGTTTCATGTTTTTTTTTTGGCAGAAGGACCAGGTCAGCATCACGCTGACCTTTGCTATCTCACTGAAAGTTTTACACAGAGGTCTATGGTATTGCTCTCACTGGAGACAAGACCCCTACCCGTCTCCTGCTCCTGCTAGTAAATACATTGCTTATAGATTACTCCTGAGATGTACGGACTTGCACTGAAGCACTGAAACCAGCTTTTAAGATGTTTTCTGTAATAAATTATTTCTTCCTGGTGGTACAGTAGATGCCATAATAGATTGCTCTTTGGGCATATGGATGAGAGTAACACAAGTTCACAGAGTAAGTGCTGCCAACTGTTTTATTGGGTCCTTCTTCCTTGTAGATTTTCATATCTTTGCATAATCAAATTGTGAATTTATTATACTGAATAATAAAAATTTAGGGAGATGTCAGTGGTATCATTCAGGCAACCCACTTTTTAATTCATAAAGTATATTCTAATTACCAGGTAGTGTTAGCAGTGTTCTAACAGAGGCTGCTGCCTTCCTCCAGATCTCTGAGAAATCTCCTTGATGGAGAGATGGAGCATTCTGCAGCGCTAAGGCAGGAAATGGACAACTGGAGAAGGAAAGCAGCAGAGCAGGAAGAGCGACATGCCATGAAAGTCCAAGCGTTGGCACGGTAAGGAGTGCTGAAACTGTCATAAAAAGTAACAGCAGTGGAACAAGGAAATAAAAAATTCTGCATACAGGAGACAAGAATATTAAAGTAATTTTCAGAAGAGCATAAGTGAACACTGGGGCTGCAAAAATGATTTTAGGGCCATCAGGGATGGTCAGGTGTCTCAAGTGCATCTCTCTTGCAAGCAGAGATTGCGGGAGGTGGGCCTGGTTAGTCTAGAGAAGAGCAGACTGTGAGGGGATCTCATCAATGCAGATCAGTACCTCAAAGGCAGGTGCCAGGAAGATGGTGCCAGACCCTTTTCAGTGGTGCCCAGAGACAAGAAGAGGAGCAATAGCCATAAACTAAAACACAGTAAGTTTCACCTCAACATGAGGAAGAACTTCTTTCCACTGTGAGTGGCAGAGCACTGGAACAGGCTGCCCAGGGGAGTTTGTGGTGTTCTCCCTCTCTAGAGACATTCCAAACCCATCCGGACATGTTCCTGTGTAACCTGCTCCTGGTGGCCCTGCCTTGTCAAGGGGTTGGGCTGGATAATCTCCAGAGGTGCCTTCCAATCCTAATGGCTCTGTGATTTAGGACTAAAAATCACATGGACTTCAGTTGAATTTAGGCTGAAGAAAACCTTTGGAAGATTTTCTGACATTCAGTGAGTTTGTGGGTTTTATTTTGTCTAGTGTTAACAGTAAGAGAGAGTTTAAAATATTAGTAAAACTACCACTACAGCTTCAGAGGAAGGAATATTAGTGAACTGACCCTTGGACAACATCACATTTAATTTGAAGAAGTGATTAGACTAATACTAAGAAACATAAGCCAGGAAAATAGTGACAGTTAATGAGTCTAGATACAAAGCAATACATGTGTGTGTAAGGTAAATGAAAGATGACCTTTGTCTCTTCATATATGTACTTTTTCCAGTTCTGTCTCCTCAAACCACCCACCCCTCAGGAATATGCAACTAATTTTGTTCTAATTTTTACACAAATTTTAAATGTTTTTAATTGATTTTCATTTTACTTGTTATCTGTGAGATTCTTGGTATAGCTGTCTGCCCAGTCTGGAACAAATCAGAATATCAAGGTCCTGTGCGGTTTTTACCTTCTGTTGGATATATGGTATTGTTAATGTACCTAGCACTGTCTCCAAACAGTATTTTCCAAACCTTAAATTTGATACGTCTTTTAAATGTAAGGGGGCAGGGAGGGGAACAGAAACACCATGTGAATGTTGCAAATAGACTGATGTTGCTGTCCTAGAATAATGAAAAACTTGTTCTATTAGTGGAAATGGCTGCTTTGGTGCATGTGTAAATCATGAGGGGTTTTGGGATTTGTTTTGGGTTTTGGTTAGGTTTTCAAAAACACACAGGCTTGGTTGTTGGGATTCTAGCTCTCAGATCTGGAGCAGTGAGGACTTGTTTTGGAGACTTACTTCAATTTAATACTAATCTACGGTATTTCCTCTGGTAGATGTCTTGCATACTTCCACACTGAGCTTAGTATGGGGGCTCTTCTCCTCCCAGCAGGTTCTTACTTCAGTCAGTAGAAATTGTGCTGAGTGGCCCTAGTGTCATTTGAATCGAGTTAGGGTATTTGTGTCTTCATTGTTTTCAGTTACATAGAACCATGTCAGTGTCAGATGCTGCTGACGCATACCTCACGTATGTAGGCAGTAAAGAATGGATAATTATCCTCGTCAGTGACATTTCCATCTGACCTGTCTTCCTTCTATCTGATTATTTAAGCATGACTTTGTTTTCCAGGGGCAAATGTTTTGTTTCTTTTTCTTGTCCCGTTGTCAGGTTTCCATGGCTGACCACTTTATCCGCCACTGTATCATAAGCAACAGTTGTTGCGAAACAGCATTAACAATACCAGTTTCGGAAGCAGTGCAATTGTTTGCTCCTAGCCCTAAGAAGGTCAGCTGGAACAGGCTGCTCAAGACCATTTCCATGTTTTTGACAGTGACCCATTATCAGCGTTCTTTCTAATGTGGTCCAAGGTGTTGTTGGCTTTCTTTTCCACAAAGGGGGCATTGATGGCTCATTGGCAGCTGCTTGTCCGCCAGGACTCACAGATCCTTTTCTGGAAAGCTGTTTTCCAGCTCCCAGTATGTATGGTTGCCTAAGACAATTCCTCCCCAGGTGCAGGACTCTGCATTTCCTCTTGTTGAGCCCTAAGGAATTTGACTGAGTCCAGTTCTCCAGCCTGTGCAGGTCCCTCTGGATGACAGCACAACTATCCCATGTATCAGCTGCTCCCCAGTGTTGTGTTGTCTATGAATTTGCTGAGGTGTGTCCCAGCATCCGCTTCGTTAACAAAGCTGTTAAACAACATTGGCTCTGGCAGTGACTTGCCTCCATCTTGACTTTGTACCACAGCTATGCTGAAAGAATTTTAATCCTTCCCTTGTCTGAAAGTGATTTAGCTTAACAAAGGCTTTTGAAGGTAAATATTGTTGTAATCATGTGATTTTTCTTCTTACAATTCTAAATAAGCTCTAGAGTAGCCTATGATGCCTGAGATTTTGGGCATAATTCACATGTATAGTAAACAAACCTATCCCAAGTGTTGAATAACAGTAATCTCTCTCTTATCATAGGGGGAACTGTTTGTTTTCTGCCTGCGCAGGCAGAGTGCTTAGTGTTAATTGTGAGGTGACACAGCTGAGATTCCTGTATGTGTTTTGTTGCACAGCAGAACCACTATCTGAAAATGATAAATACAAAGCTTTCTTAAGAAAAAAAGTATTTAGAACATTACCAGTTCTGCCTTTGATGACACATCAAACTGAACTACTCACTTTGAGGGAGGGAGAGATCTGCACGAGTGGGTTTGACATTCATGTGATGCAGGGCAATTGAAACAATGCCAATACTTCATCGTTTAATGGGTATAGGAATTGTCTATTCATATTTATTTGACTCACTTCCCCCACAGTTTTAGAATTTGCAGGGACATATGGGTGAATCAGATACTGCTCATGCACATACCTTTTTGAAGAATAGATTAGGAGCTTGTATAATAAGATCTAAACAGATGCTCACTTAGAATAACATTATTTTTAAACAAGTTTAATTTATTGCTGCTAAGACTGGGCATGTTGTGTTGATTGTTCTTCTCAAAGTCAGATTACCTTGTCACATAATGAAAACAGCATTGGGAGCTGCTTAGGTACAACAGATTCTTATGTCACTGGTTATTTTAGACTTTGGCTGCATTTCTTTAATGATTCATTGCAACTCATTGTCTGGCACATAAGAAACTGCATATAGCTATTTTGGAATATAGGTTTTTCTTCTAAATTCCTTTGCTGGTTCACTTTGTACACTGTAGGTAATGCTGCTGCAATAGTAAAAGTGGTAAAATTTATTAAGTAAATAATATTTTAAGCCATGAAGTTGGGCAAGATAAATTGAAGAATTTAAGATAACAAAGTTTGGAAAGTGCTGCATAATGCACTAGGTAAGTAAGAGGAAACTTAAGTTTCAGATATTTTGTAATAGTGAAATCTCACTATATATATATACATATATACCTTGAAAATAATTGATCGAATGCCTACATTAGAAAAATTTCCTCAGTTGTAATATTCTGAACATTTTAAAACAAAGAATTCAATAACAATCTGAGTATTGTAATTTGATGAAAAAAAATGTGTATTTCAATGTCCCTAAAGCTCTTGCAAAACATTTGATATAAATACCTTCCTGAAGGTTTTGGGAAAGCAGATTTCAGTGACATATTAGTCAGTGTTGAAATTATTACTGCTGGATATCTGCATTATTGATTTATCCAGTTGATCTTCTAGGCTCTCCAAAGAGTCTCTGGTCTCATAGACAAAATGCTGGCTTGCTTAGAGAAAGTTTCCTGAGTGTCCTAAGAAAACTGGAAAAATTCTTGGGTCACTTCAGTTTCAAGTAGTGGTAATCTCGTTCTTTCATGTGAAGTATTTGAATAGCTGTTTCATAACAGCTATGGTATTATTTAAAAAGGAGCAGTCTCAGCATTCAACCCATTTTCTAATGATAGAATAGACTAAATAGACTCTCTGGTATAATTTTGTAAGCTGTTTTTTTTCATTCTTGTTGTTTTAATTATTATCCCCCCCTTTCATGGATAAGCCTTTCTCAGATTGCATGGACATATTTTGCGAGTGGCTTCTCAGCAGTGCTGAAAGTTTTTAATCAAGACTGTGGTTTTGGTTGATTGTGTTTTTTTTTTTTTTTTTTTTTTTTTTTTTTTTGTATGGAATACTTTTACATCCCTTTGTGAGGCAAAGAAAGGTATTGAAGTTAGCTGTGAAACCCGATAATCTTCAGATAGCAGATTGTTAGACTATCTTCAGAAACGTTGGAGGAAAGCTTTTTGCAAAGGATGGGCTTTGGAGCAAGAGAAGCAGATAAAGATGGTAATACACTGTGTAAGGAAATGGGGGATGAGAGTTTGACTGTACTTTATCTTACACTTTTATGTACCTTCTGTTTACAGTAAGTTCTGCAAGCTAATTTTCTTCCTTATCTTGCGTCTGTATCATTTAAGCCACATTGCTTTCGGATTTGGCATTTTGTATTAATCTCTTTTACAACATTTTGTTCAGAGCCAGAGAGCTTCAGTGAGGATGTGTTGTGCATCTTGAAATGATTCTGTTACTTACCTTAAGCAGCTTCTTGGAAACAGGAAAAATACCTCTTGTCCCTGCTTTTGAAAAATAATTTGAATATTCCTATATTCAATTTTTTTTTCTGTTTATTTGCTTGGTGACATGGCACGAGTTACAAAAACATTTTAGTTAAAGAGACATGTTATTTCATAAGATAAACAACTTCCTCTTATTTCTTACCCACAAAGACATTTTTTGCTTCTTCAGAGGAGATGCTAGTGCTATGATACAGCCCTTTCATAGCTTAGATCTGAACACAGTCTAGGTGTCTATATCATGAGAATAGTTTTTAGTTTTTCATGCATATGGTGTTTGTCCTGGTTTGAGCTGGGACAGTTATTTTTCTTCCTGTTAGCTGGTACAGTGCACTGGTTTTGGATTTAGGATGAGAATAATGTTGATTACACACTGATCGTTTAGGTGTTGCTGAATAGGACTTGTATTTAAATCAAGGACTTCCCAGCTTACACAATCCCACCAGCGAGTAGGCCAGGGCCACAAAAAATTGAGAGGGACACATCCAGGACAGCTGATCCCAGCTGCCCAAGGGACATTCCATGCCTGTGGCATCATGCTCAGTATATAAACTAGGGGGAAAGCTGCCTGGGGTATGCTGCTGGGCATTGGTTGGTGGGTGGTGAGCAATTGCATTGTGCATCACTTGTTTTCATAGAATAGTTAGGGTTGAAAAGGAACTTAAGATCATCTAGTTCCACCTCCCCTGCCATGGGCAGGGGCACCTCACATTAAACCATGTCACCCAAGGCTCTGTCCAACCTGGCCTTAAACACTGACGGGGATGGAGCATTCACAGCTTCCTTGAGAAACCCGTTCCAGTGCCTCACCACTCTCACAGTAAAGAATTTCTTCCTTATATCTAACCTGAACGTCCCCTGTTTAACTCGTTAACCCTTATCACTACATTCCCTAATGAAGAGTCCCTTCCCTGCATCCTTATAGGCCCCCTTCAGATACTGAAAGACTGCCGTGAGGTCTTGTCATGGTTTAAGCCCAGCCGTAAATCAGAACCACGCAGTCTCTCTCTCACTCCCTCTCCTCCCCCTTCTGCTCCTGGAGAGATGGGGAGAAGAATCGAAAAAGTGTAACTCCCACAGGTTGAGATAAGAACATTCCAGTAACTTAGTCTGATAAAAAGGTATAACATAAACCAGTACTGCTACTACCAATAAGAATAATGATAAGGGAAATAACAAGGGAAGAGAATACAACCGCTCACCACTTGCTGACCGATACCCAGCCCAACTCAAGCAGTGATCTAGCCCTTCCGTGTAACTGCCCCCAGTTTATATACTGGGCATGACATGCTGTGGTATGGAATACCTCTTTGGGTAGTTTGGGTCAGGTGTCCTGTCTCTGCTTCCTCCCAGCTTCCCCTCCTCCCTGGCAGAGCATGAGGCTCAGAAAGTCCTTGGTCAGACTAAACATTACTGAACAGTAACTAAAAACATCGGTGTTATCAGTGCTGCTCCCAGGCCGAAAGTCAAAACCACAGCACTGCACCGGCTACTAAGAAGAAGAAAAGTGACTGCTGCTGCTGAACCCAGGACAGGTCTCCACACAGCCTTCTCTTCTCCAGGCTGAACAGCCCCAACTTTCCTAGCCTCTCTTCATACGGGAGGTGCTCCACTCCTCATCATCCTCGTGGCCCTTCTCTGGACTTGTTCCAACAGTTCCATGTCCTTTTTATGTTGAGGACCTCAGAACTGCACACAATGCCCCAAGTGAGGTCTCAGGAGGGCAGAGTAGAGGGGCAGGATCACCTCCTTTGACCTGCTGGTCACGCTCCTTTTGATGCAGCCCAGGATACAGTTGGCTTTCTGGGCTGTGAGCGCACTGAATCCAGCTCATGTTCATTTTCTCATTAACCAACACCCCCAAGTCCTTCTCTGCAGGGCTGCTCTGAATCTCTTCTCTGCCCAACCTGTAGCTGTGCCTGGGATTGTGCTGGGATTGTTTTGTATATTATTTATTATTATCATCATCATTATTATTTTCCCTTTTCTGCCCTGTTAAACTGTCTTTATGTCAACCCATGAATTCTACTTTTTTTTCTTTTCCCAGTGCTCTCCACCATCCCACTATGGAGGGAGAGAGTGAGCACACCTGTGTGGTGCTTCGTTGTTGACTGTGGTTAAACCATGACAGTCCTTTTGGCACCCAGCGTGGGGCATGAAGGGTTGAGATATTGACAGATCTGAGCAGTGTATGTCAAAACAAGTTTTGTTCTAAGCATTCATTGGATTAGTTTAACAGTCTCTGGTCACAGTGTTGATTTACGTGCTCTCAGAGGAGTTGTGCTTGTTCTCAGGATTGTGTTGCATAACACCTTACTTGATGTGTGTGTTCTCTCTGGCGCTGCTTATCACCTGTGGGGGCTGGGTTAAAGTTACCACTTTGCTGTACTGTGTAACACTGGTTTATGATCCAATAAAATTGCTGGTTGTGAGACTGATCCGGTGTTTGTCCTCAGCATTGCCATCACCTCTGAACTTTGGGAACCAGCTCTTGGAAATTAGTTACAGTGTTCTTTAGGCCATTATAGTTAACATACACGAGAAACTACCCCTTTTCAAATTCTTTCCTTGCTCACTTTACAGAAGTCCCAGAAGAATTTTTTTGTATCTTTTCACAGAAGCAGTTGTGTGGTGCGGTTTTTTGTCTTCTGTTAAAGTATAGGAAAAGAAGTCCTATAAGGCCTCTTCCTCTGCAACAAAGATCAGAACTTGAAGATACCTTGCGTAACTTTTTAATGAAAGTTTTGGAAGTCAGCTTTTATAAAAAACACTCTTACTTGTAGTAATTTGTATTAGCAGCCAGAAATCTTACTTTGACAAGCATAAGATGCATCTAATTTGACTTGCAGAGTAGACCTTAAACTGTTTTTAGTGTATGTATACATGCTTCAGTAAGCCTAATTATCTGTCGCAGAAACTTTGTGGACATGATTGGAAATTAACCAAGCTCCTTCAACTCCCCTAGCGTAAGGAAAGTGGGGGAGATGTCACCTGTAGGTTCTTGGTCCTTCTCCAGGACACAGCAGAAGTCCCAGCAGCGAGGCTGATCCACTGCTGTGCTCCAGATGAATAGCATCTCTTAACACGCTGTCCTCTGCTTGATGTGAGAACATACTGCTTATTATTCTGGTACATTCATCCTCTTGATAGGAGACTTCTTAGGGAACAGTTGCTACTTTTCATGGCATGAATTAACTTGTTGGTGAGGAGAAATGCTTACAGTTTTAGGGATTTTGAGGCGGCATCTTCCATTTTAGAAAACAGATAGAAGTTACTCACATATCACCATTTCAGGTTTTGGTACTTACATTCCTCTTCTCTTTGCTTACAATCATTACCATGTCCTGATTATTACTGTAATTAGGATTATATTTTCCCTCTGATTCTAAGCAAAGACACTATTAATGGCAGAGAGTGGATACATATAATTTTATAGTATTCTGGTTTATCTTCAGGAGAAGCAGAAAGCCAACTGCAGAGTTTAATTCTGTCTAAAAGTAATTTCACTATATCATGTCATAGAATAAAATATACTCTGCTAAAAGACATTGATCCCTATTGCATTAACCTGTTTTTATTGCAACATGGAAATATCTTTGTCTGGTTTTCTTTGGAGAATAATTGCAGAGCTACAGAGAAATTTCTACAGTTGCTTGAAAAGCTTCAGATGGAATAAAACTTACCCTGTTGTTATAGATACATGGCATTTATAAGTTGATGTATTTGAAATATGTTTGTATTTCTGTATTTCGTACTTTTGGAGAGAGTTTGAAGATAAATCTGCTCTGTCAGAAATTAACTTCCTATTTGTCTGAAAGAAAAAGAAGTGGGGAAATGCATACATTTTTGGGTTTTTTGTTTGGCTTGAAGACATAAAGCTTCAAAGATATTCTGTTAATCTACTTCTTATGTGTACCCAAATAACAGTAAATCAGAATCACACCGGGGGAGGAGTTAAATTCTGGTTTCAGAGGCTGCTTTAAATCCATTTTTTTTCTATGATTGGATTTCAAACTTTAGTATTTTTTCAGTGTAGCTCCTAATTTGTCATTTTCTAGTTTCATAATCGAACAATCAAAGTGAAGTATGTCTTGTGTCATCCTTCTGCATGAGTAATCACCAGTGGTATAAAGTTCCATCAACAACACACACTAGACCTGTGCCATTTGAGCACAAAAAGTAATTTGTAAGAATACTACATTGTCATCCTCTCTCATGGAGCTGACGCAGGGTAGAATGACATATTACCACTCTGTCTTTCAGCTGATTATTAACATGGGAGAAGCGATCAGGCAGGGAAATTCATTATAATTGAAGTTTTGGAGATGGATGTGTTTTTAGTGGCGTAGTTCTCGGTCTTTGTTTTTCCCTGTATTTCAGCCTGATTTTCCTTTTTTTTTTTTTCTCCTGTATCTCCTTCAACTCATACTCGCAGTCTCATCATTTATTCTGCACCACAGAAGGTGAAATTGTGTGGAAGATTTGAAAGATGCTCAGTGTTTATCTGCAATCTCAGAACAGGCTAACAGCTTTGTTTCAAGTTGGATAGTAGAATTTGGAACAGTTGAAGTAAAGCTGGGCCCTGCACATTACAAGTATTTAATATCCTTGCCTATAGGTAGAACTGTTGAGTGAGCTGGACAAGAATTTCTGCAAATCTGACCCTTAACTCCTATACAGGAGTTTATACTCCTATGAAATTCTTGCTATGAATATCTAATATAATTCCTTTTGAAGTCATTTAAGACTTAGTGAGTGCTTGCTATTTATTATTACTTTTTGACATAGTCTGATAAAAAGGGCTATATAAATTCATACATATCAGGATGAGCACTCTTTGGGATCTAGATAAATAGTAGTTTCAAGAAAGAGATGTCAAAGAAGGAGAAGTAATAAGATGGTAAAATGCCATAATTGTGACCTGGCCTTAGTATTCTGCTTTGAATTTCAGTTTTGTATCAAAAACTGTGTTATGTGCACTGTATCAGTTTGAAGTCAATAGCCACAAGAGTAAAAAGTGGATTTGTGATTTTTTTTTTTTTTTTCCCCCTTTCTTTTTGTTTGATGCTGTCTCAGTACAGACAGAAGGCTCTGAGCCTCTTCTCAAATATAGAAGTGAGAATCCTTAAAACTCAATGTATTGTAACTGGATACAGCTATTTCCATGCAGACAGACTTATACTTCTGATGAGAAACTTTTTTGTCTACCTGTCATATATTTTCTTGAGTGAATTATTTAGACTTGTTTTAATTAAACTGTGTTTCTGCTTTTATTTTTGTCCCCTAAATCTAAGCATCAGCATCCATCTGATGGAAAACCTGAATTGTTCTTTGTAGTCTAGGAAATGGAAAATATCATAAACTGCATAAAATCATCAAAGACTTCATTAAAAATTAATAGTTGGGTAATCAATAGTTTCTTAATTATTTAGCAACCTCCTACTAAAGGACTGAATCAAATTGAGGTTGCGTAGTTCAGAAAACTGATTTGAAATCCATAGAAATATGAATATAGCATCAGCTTAGGGGTTTTATATATAACTATGGCATTGCTTACAACAGCAGTTTTTTTTTGTGTGCATGAATATATATAATGTGCATATATTTTGTGTGTGTGTGTATATATATGTAGTATGATAAGGACCATCAAACACATTTGTATGTTTTTCTGAATACTCTTCATTCTTAAATAACTTCCTAGAGCTTGAACCACTCCTCTGGCATAGTTTTGTCCTGCCCATGTTCTCTCTTCTTTCTAACCAGTTGGGGGTTTCTTGTGTGTGCTGCGTCTGTGGCACCTATGTATTTCTACCCTGATGCTTCCCTAAAGAAGAGTAAAAGTTGTCTCAATTCACTCTCTTGTAACACATTTTAGTTATGTGTCTTCTGTATAAGCACTTTTGGTTAACTGAATGGGCTCAGGTAGATAATTGAATTTTAAGACATCTGATCTGTCAGATTTGTTTAAAATTCCATTGGTTAGAATCCCTTTTATTTCCTTCAAATATAAACTAAGGTGCTTAATGTTGTTAGGCGGAGCTATGATAGTAGCTGGCTTGCATATCTGTGTTTTCCAAAGAAGAGTGAGACAGAGACAGGCACTAAAATATGACAATCAAAGGGATTAACTTAATTTCTTCTCCTATGGTTTTCATTTAGGATTGGTGTGTGGAAAACTTGTACCTTGAACGTTGTTGCTGAAGTGTTGGCATTTTCTTACAGCTATCAAGTCTGTTTCTAAAGCTGAATTCTTATTTGCTCAACATTAAATACATTGGCAAATAGTAAAATGATGCCTACTTTTATACTGACCATTCTAAATTTCCTTGTCTAATATCCCACCCTAATATTTTATTCAACAGTTGATTTACGTAGACTGTATAATTTCTCTGCCTTTCAGTGTACCATAGTGTATAGAAAATCTAAATTAATCATATTTCTGACTATGAAATAATTTGTTTCTCCAATGTCTTTATGTGATCTCTTATGTGGAACTCTGCTGTTCATGTATTATTTAAGCTGTAAGATTTTTTTATCATCTTCATGACGCAGATAAAGCTTGTTATGACAGTTTGTATGTTTGTTTCTATTGAAACTGGCTTTTATCTACATTGAGAAAACAGTTGTATTTTTTTATTCTGTTATTTTTATCAACAGAGAAAATGAGGTGCTAAAAGTGCAACTTAAGAAATATGTAGGAGCTGTTCAGATGCTCAGAAGAGAAGGTCAAACAGTGGAAGGTAAGGATAAAATGAAGCAGAAAAGAAAATAATCCATGCACAAGGTTTGTTTTTTCTGTATGCTACTCTTGAGACCATGTTTATTGGAGGCATAGAAGTAGTAACCAAATGATGGAAATGACTCCTTGATGTGTATGAAAACTGACAATGAAAGACTAACCAGTGGACAGGCATGTCTCTGGTTTTCCTGATCCATCCTGGAATGGGTCTCTGTAGATAACCAACCACCCTGTCCTATGCAAGGCCTTGTCCATAACTAACACTTCAACCATGCAAACGAATCCTAGTGTATCTGGGGACATGCAAGTTTCACACTTTCATGTGCTGCTTGGTATGACATCAGCCTTCCTCCTGTTGGAAAACAGCACCATCTGAAGAGATTAGGGTTCTGTTCCCATGAGAACTGTCCCTGACGCATCTCTGACTGGGATATTTGCTGGTTTGTGAGCAGTTTTGTAATGCAGATTGAGATCAAACAATAAGAATATTATGTGCTAGCACACTATTAAATTACTGCTGAGTAGAAACAGTCAAGAAGTCTTCCTTTTCCTTAGTGAGTCTTTGCCAAAACAAACGAAATCATTTACATGGAAGTAGGATTAGCAAGAGATAGTTACAAACCCTATTCATCTCTTCAGACTATGGTAGAGTAGTATCTGTCAGTAGTGAAATGACATTTAATATCTTTTCCTTTTGAGAAAATACTGATGTAGCTTTTTGTAATTTTTACAGAGCATTTTCTGGTAGATGAGGTGGTCTGAGCTTTTTCAAGGAAGTTTCTTATTTAAAAAAGCAATCTGTGACTTAATGTGATATTAGAACGTAAGAATAATTTGAGGAGAGAAAAACTAGTATCTATATTATTCTGTTACTGTTGTTCTGGGGATAAGTATTTGCAGACTGTTTCAAGTAGGCTCAACAGACCAGGCATTTCTCTTTGTTTGCTATGTTGCTCTGATTCTAATTAGCAGATTTTATATCTGAAAGATGAACAGTTATCAGTGTCACTGCTTTTCTTCAGTGGTCAGTGTGATAAAAGTGTCTATGACTGGGTGAATTGGAGTCTCAATTCTGAATCATCTTCTGGTGGGACCTGTATTTCTGCTACCTGTAGAAGGTGTTTTGAGAGACGAGGTGGCTTTTCAGAAACTGGCACCATCTGTCTTTTTGTTCATTTTTCTCCTAATTATTAATATTGTGGTTGTATAAGTGGCTGTATGAATGAATACTGCATTAGTTCTGCTCTTAAGAGCTAGTCACTGTACTTATTTGTAGTTTAAAAACTTCATTCATCCTTAAAAGGCTTTTTGTTAGTGAGAACACATGTATTTACTTCCGACTTCGCTGGAGTGTAGTGATTCAGATTAAGAATTATTCACGAAAATCATCGCTTAAGCTTCTTATAATAGCAGAAATTATCCTTCATTACATACTGACAGTTTGCATGATGAGTGTAATTATAGGGAAAGAAAAAAAATATTCCTAGGCTGGCTATATTCTGCCATGTTAAAATTATGCAAATCAGTGAGTGATAAGAATAGAAGCAGAGTAGGATGGTCAGATTTTACAGATGAAAAAGGGGGATGAAACAGTACCAACATTTCTAAAAATGAATACATGTATGCTTTATGCTCAAAAGCTATTGAATCAATCCACAGTGATTTTCTGTAATATTTATCATTAGTGACCAGAATAAATTGCAGCTGCATGCACTATTTGTAATAATTTTTCTTATATCCTAACTTCACACTTTGTATTTTTAGAAAACTATTTTTTTCCCCTTAGCTGACATTGGAGATTTATCTGAATTTTTAGTAGTACTTGGGCCTCTGACTCAAAAAAAGTACTTAAGCACATGAACAATTCCTGAGAGCTGATGTATTTAGATGCACTTCAAGAAGGGAGAGTGAAACAAAAGAAAGTATTTTTCTTTTACCAAATTTATAGACACTATTGTACCCATGATTTACATAGATCATTTTCAGTATCTCTTCATAGGCATTCGTATTTTTCAGATGCGAGCCTTCACAAGTAAGAATATTTGTATTATTAGAAAGAGCTATTTGTATTTTTTAGTACAACTATCATAAGTCAAATTATTGATTTCCAATTGTGGTTTAACTTAAAGTGACAGTAACAACTTCCCTGAAGTAATTTGGTTTGTAATTAGCTGAAATACTTAAAAGGAAAATGGAGTGTTTTTACAAGACTGGTTTTATTACTGTGTTCTGAGGTTGTGATGATTTTGGGAAGGAAATAGGATGAAGAAACTACTGTTTTCTGTACTTTTGTCAATTTAACTTAAAATTCTTGTTTGTTTCCTATATATTATTTTACACCTTTCTAGGGTAAGGTCCTTGTAACTAGCCTTACACGTCAGAGTTCTGATCTGTTTGAATTTGGAAAACTCCCATTGTCCCCTTTTGCTGGAATGTTAGGAAATAGTCTTCTATGTTAGGAGGCATAAACTGTTGCATACAACTAATTTCACTGCTCCCCTGTTATGAGGAGGAATTTCAGTGATGATTAATCTTCTGCCAAATAGTATCAAACCAGAAGTTTTAAATTATTGTATGTGGATTTTAGAATGCTATTTTATTAGACTTTCTGTGGAACTATTTTGGAAGAGCCCAAATAAATTAAGCTTCTGCTGTTGTTTTTGTGACTATAGAGAAGAATCTCCATTTGCTGCAATAATCAGATCAGATGCTATTTAGTGTGGCTTTTAAAGTTTCCTAAAATAATAAATGAAATGCAGCATTATACTTTGCCTTGCATTGACTTAAAAAAGCAAATGCAATTATAAATATATTGCCCAAGAGTCAACTGTTGAGTTCAGAGTATCAGACCAGCTTTCAAATGAGTGATCACTGCCATAGACTAAGCAGTTTGATTTTGTATTTAAATATTAAATGAGCATCCTGCATTCCCACCCATCAGCAGGAGTTGGATGTGGACCATTTTCCAAACCTGCTTAGATATAATAAAATTACACATATGAAAACGCTGATCTTAGAAGTTTCTGGCTAACAAGTAAGATTTACAGGAAATAGGTTTTAAAATAGCTTTCAAAATTCACTTAATAAAATAATAATATATATATTCTATATATATAGAGAGTATATATACTTGAAGCAATAATCAGTTCCTAGGCTCAAGAGCGGTCAGCTGAATTATGAAGTCTTGTATCTACCTTATTGTGGCCGTATATATAGTTTAGCTGTTGAGAAATGATGAAGGCATTTGATAAACCTCTCTTATTAGTGCTTGCTTACTTTGTAAGTGCTAACTTTTTTTTGTAGAAATTCATGATCTGTTATGAGAAGTTGAATTGGACTTGATGTAACTTGGAGAAGAGGGGGGACATGCTTAGAATTGGCATTAAAGTGATCATGAAATACGTAAATGATAGCCAGGAACAGGAATAGGATAAACTAGTTTCCATTTTACTGTAGGTAAAAAGAGGAGTAATGGGCTTAGATGGGCAGGTGAAGGAATTTTGATTAGCTATCAAGAAAACTTTTCTGAGAATACTTAAATTTAAATAGATTGTGCAGGGAAGCGTGAAATCTCCATTATTGGAGGTTTCTAGGAATAAATCAGACTATTAGCTGTCAGGAATGAAATAACTGCAGCTGATTCTGCTTCATGCAAAACCATTAAATTCCCAGCCCTGTTGTCTGTAATTTCTGTGATGTGTAAATAATTGTTACATGTAATATGAAATGATATTTCGGAAGAAAAGTAGAAAAAAAGACAGAAGAGACGCTTAGGCTTAGTTTTGCAAGGCTTTGGGTAGGAATTGTGGTTACTATCTGCGTTTATTAAATAGCTGTAGTCATAGAACAGCCAAATGCTTTTAGTTTGATTATTTTTTTTCACTGTTGAGAGTACCTGTCTAAATGTTGCTCACAAGAAAGCTCCCTGCAGCATTTATTTTTTAGTACTTGTAATACTGTTTAATATTACATCCGATTTTGATACTTCTAGCAACTGGTTTTTAGAACTATTACTTGTAGACGAGTTGTCCTAGATGTTTATGTAATTTAACATGGTATCTCTTTGTTTTAGTTCCGCCCGGCATTTGGAGTACTGATGGTGAATTTCCTATGCCAGAGCATAAGCAAGTAGAAAACAATGAGGAACTAGCCAGCTCTTATGAAAGAAAATTGATAGAGGTAAAGTTTGTACTGCACAAATTCTGTGAAATCATAATTGTAACATGACATTTGAAGCTGTAGTTTCTTTGCTTAGTTGTTGGTTCCCTTCCTCCCCCATTAGCATAAAAGAAAAACTTTTTTTTTTCTTTAATTATTTTTTGAGAAAAAAGAAAGAGGAAGATTTCATTTTCAGGCTTCTGTGGTTAAAATACAAATCTGTTAATTCAACTTCAAAGAAGATTTAAAGCAATTCAAATAGTTAAAAATATTTTTCCTAACAAGAGTACACATTATACTTCAATATTAAAATGAGGGTTTTAATAAATAGATTCCTTAAGGTTATAACTGGTGGTGGTGAAGTTCTGAAAGCAGGTTTGAGGTATTGTTACAGTACGTAATTACAGGCATTGCTGTTGTGTCAGTTGCGCTTTAAAATGAGGACATTCTGAAATCTGTAGCTTTTTCTGTGCTTTCATAGTGCTTTTTGATTGCCAAACTGTGTTTCATTTTTGTATTGCTTTACCATATAGCGTATTGAATGCTGCAGTATGGAAATGGTGATGGAAGCTACTAGTTCTGTGGATATGACCATGTTAGAAAAAGTTCCTAAAGCAAGATTCACTTCTAAGACTTAATATAAAATTCATTAAAGAAAAAAAGGAAGAAAGATTAGGGTTTCAACCTAAATTTAAATACAGATGATTTTCCAGACAAAAGTGATGAAATTTAATATCTAATACCCATATCTCCTATTAAATATTAAATGAACATTTTTATAAAAAAGTAAAACAATTCTCTTTCTTTTGCCCAAAATACTCTGAAATGGGTTACTCATAGTAACTGATTAACATGAAGATAACTAAAAATGCAGGTCATGCATCAAATTGATTAATACAGTTCTAAAACATTCATGCTTGGTTATCATTTTCTCATAGGACCATGTGAAACTAATTCTCTCCCTAATGCATACCTTTGGTTGGGTTCTTCTGACTCCTTTCCTCTGTTCTGTACCTGTCAAAAGACTATCTTAATTAAGACCACAGGTAAAATATCTTTTAGCTTTAAAAGCATCCTCCTTAGTTCTTTTAAGTGTGTTCTGCATGTTCAGGAGTTTGTTGCTAACAATTCTGAGTTTGGGGCAGACAGTGTTAGCAGCAGCTCTGATGGCACAGCAGGGGATATAGCCACTGTAAAACCTGGTTGCAAATCATACCCAGAGGAGGAAGTTTGCATCTTAGTCTCACTAACTACAGTGTAACAGTGTCTTCACATACTTGAAATGGGATGTAACCTCTGTAACAATCCAGGTGTATTTGTCATTACTCCTTTTCTCTGCACAAACAAAAGGTGTGAAGTCTTACTTTCAAAGGATAGCCTGTGTTGTGTTCCAAGTTGAGGACTAGGATGGAAACCACTCTTGAATGTTGTTCTGGCAGTTTCATTCAGCTAGAATTGGGTCTGAAAAATGTTCTAACTTCAGCAGTTTTGGTAACTGTTATTTTGTTCCCAGTAGACTATTTTAACGGAGGACAAAGATTCCCTTAAATTTCTTGGTAGCTGATCAGGACATAGAAGTCTCCTCACAGAGAAACAACTAGCTGTCAAGAGATTAAAAGGAATGGTTCTGCTGAGTAATTAGAGATTTTGGGTGTCTGTTTTTCCATAAAAAATTATTCTTAATATATTGAAGGAATTTTCAGGTTTTTAACATATTTGTAAAAATAGTTTGTATTTTTTGAAGTTCTTTACTCACAATCAGTAAATCAGTTGATTTTAACCAAGTAGATAAAGAAAAGTTAAAAATTATGAAGGAGTAAAAGAAACTTCAAAAACTTTTCACTGAACATTATGCTAAAAACAGTAGTGGAAAATTTTTTGTAATAAATCTGCATAAACTTTGTTGTATTTTCTTAGAAATAGTGGTGAAACATATGTAGTCACCACAGTTTCTTTTAAGGGCCCAATTTTGGGGGGTTTGGGATACCTCTAGCAATTCCCATATGTTTTCCAATGTCATATGCTGTGGGACTAGAGTGCTGTTTTATTTTAGAAGAGAAATCAGTTTGATTTATACAACTCTCAAGCCGTGAATAATGAAGTGTGTTTAAAAACATCATGGCTGTAGACCAGTAATGAAGTAGTAAACATCTCATTAAAGAGAACATCAACTTTCTTTGCAGTTTCAGCCTTTGGTAATTTTGTACTCTCTTTATATGAGTAATTTTAGTGGTGGACTTTAACCAGCATTTCCTCAAAGTTAAATTGTAGGTTATGTTCATGATGTACTAAATAGTATTATGGGAGAGCTCTGTTAAAGGCTCAATAAATGACATTGAATTTCTGTTTTCCTGGCATAGACTATTCCTGTCAGACTACTGAATGAGTAGCCTGGCTCCTCTGCTACAGTAGCAGGCTTTTGATGTACTGCAACATGTATCACAGTATATTAATCCCTTATTGAATGCCCTGTCCCTGGCAGCATTCCAGGCCGGGTTGGATGGGGCTTGGAGCAACCTGGTCTAGTGGCAGGTGTCCCTGCCTGTGGCCGGGGATTGGAAGTGGGTGATCTTAAGGTCGTTTCTGACTCAAACCAGTGTGTGATTCTGTGATTATATGATTCTGTTCCTCTGTGGAAACACTCATTCTTGCAGGAATGTTGGAGTGAAACTGGACAGTTAAATAATCATTTCTAACTCTCCAAGGTTTTTCTTGTAGCAACAAGAAACATCTCTACATAAATTAACCTGGAATTGCTCAGGTTTTAAGGTAAAGTTCCATAGAAGCCTAGTTTGCCTTGTAATGAATTTGAAAAGACCCGTGTACCTTTCCCTAAATCTCACAAACATAACTCGTGTGGTATGTGTA
The DNA here is from genome assembly GCF_028554395.1 of Pezoporus wallicus. Taxonomy (NCBI): domain Eukaryota; kingdom Metazoa; phylum Chordata; class Aves; order Psittaciformes; family Psittacidae; genus Pezoporus; species Pezoporus wallicus. The sequence goes on along the minus strand of NW_026637828.1, from coordinate 1,524,448 downwards.
CTGCTGTATTTTTATGCCTGGCAAATCAATTTCTGAGCAGTTGGTATGTGAGGCTGGGGAACTTTTTCTGTTGTGGGAGGTGCATTTGTTGATAATGTAAGCTCAAGATGTGAATCACTTTGTTCTGTGAAAGGTGATTTTGGCTGTTAAGCCAAGCTTTCACCATTCTGAAGTTTCATGTGTATTTTCATGCCTTGTGTTCTCGCCGAACGAGGAATTAATCGGCCAGTTGCATCTCAAGGCCTCAAAAGTATGTTACTGACTATTTTTACTCAAACTGCCTTCTAGATTTTGAACTTTAATCTCAGTTTTATTTCAAAGTGCTGAAATGACTTAATCTGCGGTGAGGGATTTTTTGTTTGAGTCAGCAAAAAAAAGACAAGAAAAAATTCTAGCATGTATCACTTTTAATTGGATAAGTGGCTTTTAAACACTTCTAAATATCTGACCTTTCAATCAGTCATTTTTTTTTAAGGGTTAATTTTGCTCAGATTAATTTTGTACTAAGAATATTTTTATATTTGTATGCTACCAGATAATTAAAGAAAGCTTCTAAATATTGGAGGATTTTCAAATGTGAGAATTTGTCTTTGCTTATGAAGCAGTACATGGGTTTTGTTTTCTTGTTACAAAATCTCAAAATCTTAAATTACTAGAAGCATTGCCAGAAGGTCTCTGCATCTTTGTAGAATTGTCTCTCAGTTCAGAGTAACAGGTAACAATAAAGTGTAGTGAATTTCTTTACTATGCCTTGAATTAAGATCTTGAAGTGAGGAATCTTGGTGATATAGCAGTTTTGGTAACGTCTGCATACCATGCATGATCTTCTGATCACTGCTGAAGATTTCTGTACTCTAGGTGTGTCATACACAGAGGTACATATAAAGGATGGCAACAACCAATGGATATGTTCCTTAACCATGTTAAGTTATCATGATTTAAAGGAAGAAGGAAGGTTAGAAGCTTAGGAACAGAGGCATAAGTGACAGCAAATTAATATCTATGGAATAGTGAAACCACACATCGATGTGACTTCAAGCAGCCTGCTTGAAGGACTGCTGAGGCCCAGAAATGTGTCTGATGTGGTGGGAAGTCTTTTTTATTATTGTAGTCTCAACATGGCGTATGGGGGATTACAGAGAGAAAACTGTGATGAGGAAGAAAAATTTCTATTATGCTTTTATGGTTCCACAGTCATTAGTAAATGCTGGATCTGTTGCTGTCAAGTCAACTGAGCTCACCAGTTGGTTTGGATTAGGCTTGGAACCATGGTTGCATTTGTGTACCTAAAACTTACAGTATAGAACTTGTGCCATTGTGGTTGGACAAATGTGAGTTATGGGAGGACAGTTGTCGTGGTTTAAGCCCAGCCGGCAGCCCAGAACCACGCAGCTGCTCGCTCACTCCCCACCATTGCCTGGGAGACGTCCCCCCTTCCTCTCCCCCACTCCCAAAGGGATGGGGAGGAGAATCAAAAGAATGTAACTCCCACAGGCTGAGATAAGAACAGTCCAGTAACTAAGGTATAACACAAATCACTGCTGGTACCACCAATAATAATAATGATAAAGGAAATAACAAGGGGAGAGAATACAACTGCTCACCACCCGCCAACAGATAGCCAGCCCGACCCAAACAGTGATCTAGCCCTTCTGGGTAACTGCCCCCAGTTTATATACTGGGCATGACTTGCTGTGGTATGGAATACCTCTTTGGCTAGTTTGGGTCAGGTGTCCTGTCTCTGATTCCTCCCAGCTTCCCCTCCTCCCTGGCAGAGCGTGAGACTCAGAAAGTCCTTGGTCAGACTAAACATTACTGAACAGTAACTAAAACTTTCTGTGTTATCAGTGTTGTTCTCAGGCTGAAAGTCAAAACCACAGCACTGCACCAGCTACTAAGAAGGAGAAAAATGACTGCTACTGCTGAACCCAGGATAACAGTTAATACCTGGTCTAGTGTCAAGCCTGCTAGGTACAAATCGGTCTGTCAGTATTTGCTTGAAAATCAAAAAAAATCATCAGCAATTTACATTAGGTAATGTTTTATGGCATGTGAAATGACTTTTTTTTAAGTCCATGTTTTTTAGTATCTGATAATATCAATTTAGTTCCAAGTCTTGTTTTCTTGGAGGCAGGCTATGAAATGCTTATCAGATGTAGTCTCCTGATTCTAACTGCGTCTGTATTGAATTGCTTATATCAGATTATCCTTGAGGATACTGCTTGTATATTCCAAGTATTTTGTGTTAGCTCATGAAGATTATCTTAGTAAAGGGATAATGAGTTGCAGGTCAGAAGAGCAGTCTCAGCGTAGCAGATGAGGTGAAACATTCCTCTGGATGTGAAATGAGAAATTAAAAGGATCTTGGGAAAGATAATGGTGGTTTAGATCTGTTGTCTTGGCTTTGGCTTTTGCTGTAAGGATACATATAAGGATGCAGCTTCTAAAGACATGATTAACACTTAGTTTATCCCTTTTATTAAACTCATTATCCTCTATCTCTGATTTTGCTTTTGCTGACTTTCATTTTCCCTGCCAGCACAGCTCTTCCCAGCGGAGAGCTTTTCCTGTCCAATGTGTTAGTGCTCTTTGGTATGTCAGGATTAATCTTGGTGAACACCGGTTAGTACTGTACACGGTACAGTACAAGGACTGTAATATGTACTTCAACCAGTGTGCAAAATTCCCCACGTGTTTTGAGTTGAAAGCTACAGCTTATTTTCTTCTTGCTGGTTTTGATGAATTGTGACTTCTGCTTACCTTCTATAGCTATAGTACATACAAGCCCCAGACAAGCCAAAATCCACATCACAAAATGAAAAACCAAACCCAAATCATAACAACCAAAACCCAGTCCTATTCTTGAATGGATCTTTGAGTCTTCCTAGAACCAAATAACTTGCTTGCAGATAAGAGATATCGAGAATACAAAATGAAAGTTTTGAAAAAGAAAGCAATGGCCAAGCATTTTCTGAGTGTATTAGTGAAATTGCCTGAACCATTTGTCATTTTGAGACTTACTGGTTTTCACTTGTAGCAAAATGAAATTATTAATATTTAGTAGGATACCTGCTCTGTTTGGGAGACCTTTGGCTTTATTTCTGTTGGGGAAAAGTGTAGAAGAATGTTGATCTTTGAAAATGGCATCTTCTCAAGGGAAAAATACACCCATCTGAGAGCAAATGGGAGCAACTTGCTCTTCTCTAGAGTTTCTTGGGAAATGTGTCATTTTGCATTTTGTGACATCTGGGGGGGGGGAAATGCCTATGCCTGACAAAAAGTCATTAATTGAGATACAGTTCGTGCAAAAACTTTTGTGAGTTTTAGCTGCAAATTATATATTTAAAAAAACTCAGTCTTCAATTAAAACAGCCTGTTAAAAAAACTTACTGTGTTGCAAGTTCTTAAAAGTCTGTTTCTCTGCTCTAAAAGCATGCCCTTCTAAGACAGATTGTATTGCTTAGTGAAACATCCCTAGCATGGTTTACATGAACAGCTTAGACCTCTGCTGAGCATGAAGTGGTATTAACCTCCTGTGTCATTACCTGGAGACTGGTCATGGCTGCAGTGCTGCAGGGCAGGATAGTTGCAGTGGTAGCTGCCAGGCAGCAGGACCAGGCTTAGATTTTCTTTGACAGCAGGTCTTTAGAGTTCTGTTAGCATGCAGTCTCAGTGTTTTACTCTAGCCTCAATTCAACTTCATGCTAAGAATTTGGGCTCTTGACTAAGGCTTTGTGATAGGCCAGGACCATATCTGAACAATCATCTTGCCAAGGGAAGCTTAGCTCAGTTGTACTGTAATTGTCTGCTTTAAACATATTGTCACGGAGAAAAACAACTGTGAAGGAGATTGTAGTCCCAGTTGGGAAAATTATTGCTTAAGCTTCAGTGTGGAATGAATAAAGGAAGATGTTACATAAAATGTAACTGAAAGGATTTAATTATAAGTAGACCTCTTTATTGTTTTTAGCAGACCTTAATACAGGAAATATTAAAGGAACCTAAATTAGTATTGTTATTCACAAGTGTATCTCACCACTCCTTTTGCCTTGCTGTGATGAGAATACGTTTTTCTTTGACAAGAAAAAGTACTGAAGGAACTTAGTTACTAATAAAAGTGATTTTCACAAATAACATAACCTGCTAATTTATCTGTCTGATAATATATAACAGTGATTTGCTGTTTTATTTGCTGTTCTCTTTTTATTTCTTAACTTTGCTAGGGAAACTTGCACATTTTTGTATTACTTCCAGTGTTTTGAGAGAGCTGTTGAATTTACATATTAATTGATTCTTCAAGTAGAAAGTTATTTCAAGAACATCCAAATTAGAGAGAGACAAAACAGTCAGGTATTACAACAGAGAGTTGAACTTTTTTCTTGTGCTTGGGACAGGCACTGCAAAAATCCAACATAATATCAAATATGGGAACTATATTCCATTCATAAATTTGTGTATTGCTTTTGGTCACCAATCACCCAACTGTCAGCACGAGGGTTTTTCTCTGTGAATTTGCAACCGGTAGCATCCTACATCTTTGTGTATGTGAAACACAGGGAAGTTCTGCCTCCCAGCCCAGGCTGTCTGTGATTAACTGTCCTGCCAATAAGAACCAGGATCAGAGAGGGGCTTGTGATATTTGTAAGTATTACACCAGTCGCTTTAAATTAGAATGAGTGGCTAAGCTAGTATGGAAAACAATCTATGCAGAGTTAGTGGCATTGTATTATTACTTTCTCTAGTAAAGTTGGTGGTTTTGTTTGGTGCATAGATGATTGTAATGTATGAAGCAAAAGTGCTTGCTAAGTAGGACCTACTATGTTAGTCATAATGCAGAAATTCATGTGCATTTAGATATCTTATGTTTTGGCAAAATGAGCTTACTAACAAGTGTTTGATGTCAAGAACCTTGTATTAAGACTGATGCTGAGTTCATAATTGAGATATGAATACATAGTGGATCATGAATTGATAACATGGAAATCCTGATGTTCTGATTTTTATCAGGAGGAGTCGGTGAAGAGTCTAATTACAAGTCTGGGAAATCAGTTTTTCTGATGGGATTAAGTGCAACAGAAATGCCTGAGAAGAAAAAAACAGAACAACCCTAAACCATTAAATTGAAGCTGATTTATTACTCTTAATAATAGTGATAATAACAGTAATAGTGATGATGATGATAATAATAAAAAATGCTTTTTATTGTTGAAACTATTGTATTGAAATGAAACTTTCATTCAATTTTATAGTATAATCTGATAGTAGTAGCTAAAAATCTTGCTGAATGCATATATTGAGCTTCCTTTAGTCTTGCTCTCTGTTTCTGTTGGTTTCCCTGTCACATTCTCTTGATGAAATAATGTTACTGCTATTTAGATATTTGCTATTTGGGAACCTTTGTCCTTTTGGAGCTCTTCCCCCTTATGCCACAGGTTTACATTTCACTTCTGTGTAAGAAAAATTCAAGAGCTCAATATCATCTTTAACCTTGATTTGAGCTTTATCATTTCTTGCTTCTCTTGGCAGGGTACCAACTTAAACATAATTTGCTTTACATAACCATTTAGAAATGGGTATGCTTTTCATCCTTGTCATTCATCGAGCCTTGTTCACTCCCATAAATACCTTGCACCATTTGATGTTTTCTTGATGCTTTAACTCAAAAATGGAGAGCAAAAACATAGCTTCACTTCGTGTTCAAAGAGGCCACACTTCAGACCGTACTAATTACACAACTTGAGCGTAACTGGGGTTATTTTTGTTCCTTTGACCCTTCACAGATTTGCCTGGGATGGGTGGACTCCAGTCCTATTAAAACTCCAAGTAAGAGTGCAGAATATGACTAATGAATTATTGACGAAGTTTAATGCAGTTTGTGCATTCTGCATTATTCCCAGTTTAAATACTGTGATTAGTTTGCAACTGTTGAGTGCTGTGTTTAATTGTGAATTAACTGAGAACAAAAGTTGAGAGGTGTTTTATTAGAATCAGTTGCCGTGGGATCTCTTTTGATAAGAAAATTGGACAGAGAGTTGCATATTTTTCCTGTTGAATTCAGTATCAACACCTACATTTCAAGGCATAAGTCAAAATTATTCTAACAGTGTCTGTTCTTAATGGTCAGTTCAAAGTAATGCATTAGCAATGACATGCAGTACTTAAAGAGCATGGTAAAATAAAAAAGACACGTAAGTGTTGATACATGTGTAAGAAATAGTGTGGGGTTGTTTTTTTTTTTTCAGTTTAGAATGCAGTTATCTCCTGGCTTTGTTTTCCAGGTAGCTGAAATGCATGGGGAGCTGATTGAATTCAATGAGAGGCTGCACCGGGCTCTGATGGCTAAAGAAGCTCTTGTGTCCCAGATGAGACAAGAACTAATTGATTTGAGAGGGCCGGTAAGTGTTTGCCTATTACAGTGTAGAACATCACTCTGGAATGAGCTCAAATCCTTTACTTGTGATGAAACAAAACATATAGAACTAACAGGTAATGACATATCTGTCAAGAACACCTTACTTGGTATTTTGATAGTGTTCAACTCTCCTCAGCAGAGTTGAATGTAAAGTAGATGTATTCAGACAATAAAATTGTTTTCTAGCAACTGTTGCTTCACTTGGGCTTTTTCTGTTGAAAGACTGTTCAAATTCACAAATGAACAGGGAGGAAACGGGAGTTATCAAGAACATTCCTAATAGTTGTCCATCTTCTAAGGGAGACATATTTTGACAGTTTCTGTTTTCTGATTACATGCTATTACTCTTTACTTTTTGTTTGTACTGGAAGCATTCATGCCTGTTTTATGATAACATTTCTCTAAAGTAGTTGATAGTTCTGTGTGCATTAGTGAAGCAGGATTTCACCTACAATTTTCAGCCTTTTAGATGGAAACAATCACATCATTGTGTTAAGTGATGACAGGTGATAAATGGCATATGTATTATGGCTGTATTTTCTCACTCAGATACTTTGGACTTTATGTCCCTGTTCAGCAGATCTTGTTTGTAATCATGTCTCTCCATATAACCCAATAGGTAGATATTGATACCATATTTTAATGAGTCAGATACTGAGAGAAAACTAATTCCGAGAACTTTTAAGACATGGAGGTGTTACCATATTTTTAAGGACTAGCTAAATGCTTGTGGTTATTATTTGCTGATGTCCAAAATGAAATAGAATTTAATATAGTCCTAATGACTGTTGCATTACCCTAAGAAGGATATGTTTGAATTCTGTATAAGTAAACAAAACTCTTTGTGGATAGTCTGACCATTACTTATAGAATCATAGAATAGTTAGGGTTGGAAAGGACCTTAAGATCATCCAGTTCCAACCCCCCTGCCATGGGCAGGGACACCTCCCACTAAACCATGTCACCCAAGGCTCTGTCCAGCCTGGCCTTGAACACCACCAGGGATGGAGCATTCACAGCTTCCCTGGGCAACCCATTCCAGTGCCTCACCACCCTTACAGTAAAGAATTTCTGTAGATTTGAATTAGAATTTTCAAACTTGGAGTGTGTAACCACCAGAAACTGTGGGATATGAATATTTGATCCTCCTTTGAGTTGTTTGAAAATATCAGCCAAGGACTTAATATTTATTATTAAAATAGCATATAATTTAGTTTGTTATAGAAAGAGCTTCCATGATTCTTCACTGTCTTCTCTTTTCCTTTTAATGCTGATAATCAATCTTAATGGTTATAATGTACAACTGAATTGTCACAATGATCTTTCCAAATTTCTAGTTATTGGGTTTCAGAACTTCTGCAACAAACAGAGGAATATTAAAACAAAAAGTATGTGCTTTCAAGGGTATGAGGAAGTACATTGATGTGATGGCTCAATCACTGTGTTTTGCATTACAATGAAGAGCACTTCAATGACCATCTCAAAATCAGTAACCAGTCTGTTTCCGCATACTGGACCTCTTTAACGTCATCCTTTTTCTTATTTCCAAAATCCACACTCTGGTTTTGAGAGGTTTATGCAGAACTTTCACTGAACTTAATTAAAATAACAGCATATATCTGGTGGTAGTATTTGCCACTTCAGATACATGCAAAGAGAGTGCGCAGGTTGCAGGCAAGACCGAAGAATGTGTGTTCTTTAGCACAAGAGTCGTGGGAAGCCAGGCTGTGTGCTGGGTTGTGAGCAGACAACAGCTGATGTTGGTAATTGTGAGGCAGGTCCTTTCCACCTCACTCCTCCAGAAAAGGATAGTGGAGGTGTTCAGCATTCTGTATCTATGCCCTGGAGCAGACTTGGCTCTGCGCAGTTATTTTTCTTTGCCTGGCAGGAATGACTTAGTTTTTGGTGCTCTTGCGAAGGCAAAATTCAGTTCTGTCTTGTGTATTGGGAGGTCTTGAGCTGGCCTGTCAAGACATCTGGGGAGCAGATTTTCTTTAGTTCCCTTAGAAATTTTATATTACTTTGCAATGAATAAATATGTAATTTGTACATTATATGTATATATTACTGCTTTACAATAAGCAGTAATATATATTTAGGTTTCTTAGGCAGAAAATAACCTGAAACCCAGTAATATGCCTGTAACGTACATTATAGAGATACATTGAACAAATATTTAATTTAGAACTTGTCTCTAGAAGTTCACCATTTTATCCTTTTAATTTTTTTTTTTCATCGAAACGCACTATTCTCTGTTACACTTTACATTTTATGGTATTTAAAGGAGAGAAGCTATCCTTTTTGTGTAATTAGCTTTAACGTAAGGTAAAAGGTTATTGTTGTTTCAGTTCTGTTTTTTCAGTTTTGTTTTCTCACAACTGCTACTTTTGACTCTGCAGGTGTTAATCCATCATTGCCATCTTTACTAACTTTTGTAGCTATAGAATGTTTAAGAACACAGCTAAAGTAAAAATGATTGCATGTCTTTTTCTGAATGGAATTTGGTTGTAAACCAAAGTGATCACTAGGCACTTCATCTCTTCCCATAAATTATTTACTCACAATGTACTTTGTTTTTAGCATACTTCGCTTCTGAAGGCATCTAATAAGGATGCTTTTTTTCTGTGTTTTCTGTACCTTTCAAAATTACATGCTTTTACAAACCCCAATTTGTTTCTTTCCAAAATTATAGCAGATTCTAATATGAGGAATTCACAGAGGTGATGAATTTATAATCCTGTTTCGCAACTGTTTATTTCTTTTATTGTTTCTCAGTAACAATTTTTATTGGCATTTAAAACAATTGAATGCTGAATTGTAATTTCCGTATAATATTATGTTTTCTTAATAGAAAGCATAAGAACCAGTGTGTTGGAATTATTTTTGTTTTCTAAATACAGGTCCCTGGAGATTTGAGTCAAACGTCTGAAGATCAGAGTCTGTCTGATTTTGAGATGTAAGTTTCATAATGCACACATTTTTCTCTTTGTACTGTTTTTATGAGAAAGAAGAACAAGCAGAGGCAATAATTTCCTTGTATTATTTCCAGTAACTGAATTCTCAGCTGTGGTGTTCTGCTGTTAAAAAGTACGGAGAGCTGCACAGTCCATGCCCTAGTATAGTTTTTAATGATGTTGAATATAAGTTTAGATTTATGAAGATGCCCTTGGAGGGCTTTTTCAGTGAACCAGGTCTTGGTATTCCAGCAAAGCACCCAGAAGTTCCTGGTTTCTGTTGTTGCTTTGGGTTTGATAGATGCTGTTCATAATGTGGTGGACTCTTATTTCTACAGAAGAACTCCAGACGAATGAATTGAGCTTTCTGTGGATGAAGGGGTGAAAATGCAGCTCATGTCTTTGAATCACAGAAATTTGGAGGTGAAGAGTAGATGGAAATGGCTTCTCTATAACTGTGTAACTCTAACAAACTCAAATTTTTTGCTGAGCTTTGTGGACCAAATGGAATTATTTCATTTGTCTTTATCAGTTATGTTACAGCTATGATACAGCAAGTGTAAAAGGTTCAGGCAGAACTACAATTTTCCTCATCTTCATGGGAATCATTTGAAGTGTTAAGTTGCTTTGTTGATCACTGATCATTATCTGAATCACTGGAGGTGGTTGCTTTCCAATTCGTATACATAAATATGTTTCCCTATTACAATTTTTTTTCCTCTTCTCCTCAGATCAAACCGTGCTCTTATTAACGTTTGGATTCCCTCAGTCTTTCTGCGTGGCAAAGCTGCTAATGCATTCCATGTGTATCAGGTAAGTGACACATCTTAATGCAGATTCTGTGTAAAAGTTTCTGACTGAAATGGCACATTTTAATAATTTAAAGATCTCACTGTAATTTCATTAGAGATCAGGTAATGAACAGCAGCAGTAACTTCATATATATATTCATTCATAGGATTTTGTTAATTATCCAAATAGTGTGTTCTGAGAGTTGGCTTTTGATAGTTTAATACTTTCAAAGCATGCTAACAAGATGACTGCATTGGCTGAGGAGTACAACAGTATTAATCAGTAATGCCTTCTTCAGTGTGTGGGTACATACTGGGGATTCTTCATCAGGAACTGGAGTGCTAGAACAAGGGGTAATGGATTAAACTTAACCAGGTGAAGTTCATGTTCTTTACTGTGATGGCCCTGGAACAGGTTGCCCAAAGAAGTAGTAAATGCTCCATCCCTGGCAGTGTTCAAGGCCAGGTTGGACAGAGCCCTGGTCTAGTGTGAGGTGCCCCTGCTCATGCCAGAGGGGTTGGAACTGGATGATCTTAAAGTCCTTTCCAGCCCAAACCATTCTGTGGTTCTCTATCCATGACTGGAAATCTTGCTTGATAGACAAGATGGATGTGGCTTACAATAATAGCTCCCTCAGAAGCATTTTGAGTGGTTCAGCAAGCCTTCATTATGTGTCACTGAACATGTTCATAGTGTGTTCTGCTTCAGCTAGGCCTGCATTTAGGGCTTTGCACTCTAACCTAGCTTATAGTTGAAGCATTTAAATCTTACGTTGTTCCTTGATTCCTGGTTCTCAGTTTCAGAACAATTATCCCCTGCTTGGATAGAATGGAAAAGCAAATTTTAAACTCTCTTTAATGTGCTGGCTCAGGCTATTGGAATTTCTTTATTTGTGGATTATTAGCAGTTGCAAAATTTTCCCACATGTTTCAGCCACGTGTAATTACCTCTGAACAGGATTTCTAAAGCTTTTTAACAGTCATCTCACTCTGAATGATGATTTGTGTCCATATTTCTCTGGAATCGGTGTTGCTGCCTGTGTGGATGAGCAGCAAAGGGTAATGTTAAGGGGCATCTATCATGTACTATGTAAAAAGCTTTGAGTTCTAAAAGTTCAGTGTTGCCTCAAGCATTTTTACGTCTAGACTGTTGATCAAGCAGAAGCTGAGATGGGATGTACCCCAGAATTTTCTTCTTTGTGTTTTTTGGGGTTTGAGTGTGTTGGTTTTTCTTGTTTGTGGTGTTTTTTTGGGGGGGGGGGGGGGGGGTGTTTTGTTTTTTTGTTTTTCCCTGAAGTTGCATAGGAGTTTTGAGTTTCTGGCAGATAACTACAAAATAAAACAATTGCAGAAAAATATTTGGTATCTGAACTATGAGGTCTTTTGTTTCCAACAATATAACACTTGAATTTCTGCATTCTCTTGATTATTACTTTAAGCTATATCAGCAGGTACAGATTAAAATGAAGTCACCCAATGAATATGCCTTTAAAGTACATTTCTGACTGCTTAGACTTGGCACACTTGTTAAAGATGGTGAGAAATGACATGTAACAGTCCTGTCTGTACAGCATTAATTGTGTGTCTTTTTAATATTACTGATACGTGCTGTTGTGTGAAAGGTAAGAGGGGGGAAGATGACCCAAGAGTTGATGTGTCTTTTCCTGATACATATTTCTTGAAATGCCAAAGCTTATGTGGATGAAATGAACACAATTCCAGGTTTCTTTCTTATTTATATGAAATGTTGACATAACTTATAAATACCAAATTGTGGGCATGAATTGTTGCAGTGGGCTTCTTGTTAGAAAGGAAAGCACTCTAAAGTTTTTCCTGTGCAAGTTTTGACTAAGAAGTAAACTTAAACTCAGGCATTTTCAAGTGTGTTCATCAATAATGGTCTGTTGCTCACACTGTTTTTTCTCCTCATTTCATTGGTTAGTGAGAAGTAGAAATAAAACAATTGTTTCAGCCGCTTGTGGATACTCAGAGTTTAACTATAGGCACCTCTTTACCACGAGATGCCGTGAGAAATGAAGGCATGGGAGGAAAACTTTCTCTGTATGTTATTAAAGGCTTTTAAGTTCAGTAGTAATATTATTACTGCGTAGGAAGGCCATTTTGTTTAAAAACCAACCAACCACAACAAAAAAAACAAACCCACAACCCCCCAAAACAATATAAAAAAAAAATTGCTGCCAGTTTCCAAGTACTGAGTGGTTAAATGGCCAAAAAAAAAAATTAGGAAAAGCGCATAGCATATATCCGTTTGAAAAAGGGTCATTTTTTTACCAACAATTTGGATTTTATTATTTGCTTTTTAGCTGTATTCCCTTTGGTTGAATGGGAAGAAAGAATCCTTTGTTATTCTTAAGCTTGCTTTTGTATTTTGGGTTTTGTTAGTGTCATTACTACTAAGACATGAACCAGAAACAATTTATTTACCAGGTTTCTATATAATGTGCCAAATCTATATATTTTTTTAAGTAATAAAGTGGTTTTCATTAAGGCATATTAGAATTGGAGTAAAAGCTTTCATTATTTGAAAAAAAAAATTGATTTTGCTTGTAATCTGATAGCAAACTTGATATCAAACTTAGGAACTAAGAGTTCAATACTTTTCATGCAGTTTGGCTGCACATGACTATACAAACATCATGAAAGCCTGGAAAGTATGCAGAATTCATATATACTGGAGATGTTCTGCACACTCATTTTGCACAGGAGAAATACTGAGATAAACTAAGCTTCCCAATTTATAACAGGTTCAGGGCTTTATCCAAAATCTGCTGAAGTGAATAGAGGGCTAGATGTTACTATTAGTTTGCTTTGGTTAAGGGCCCAGCTACAACGACTTGAACAAAATCTAGGTTTTTTCATTGTGCTTTTGCACCTTGTTTCTATTTATCATTGGCATGGCATGTTAGAAAATACATTGTGCTGGTGCAGAGTGGGTTTTAGTAGATTTGATACATTAATCATTAGGAGTGGAAAACAACTTCTAAAGGCTAAGCCTCTTGAGAAGAGGACAAAAGAAAGCAAAATATCATTGCAAGATTTTAAAAGACTGATAATTCTACGTTTACAGAAACACCACTTGGAGAATTTAAGTGGGTTGTCTACAATATATACTCGTAATTTTGGGCATCCGTAGTGGGTAGAATTGTGTTTATTGGTAAATGCATTTGAAAAAGTTACAAATTGTTCTGAGTGTGCTCTGTTGATTATCTGTTCATACCAGCCATTTATGGGACATATGTTATGTGGAAAGTTGGAAGTGTCTCTCTAGAATAGACCAGTAATGTCTGTGGTAAGACTAGTTTGTCTTTCATTACAGAACAGCACAGAATATTACAGAATTTCTCTCCTTAACAGTTGTCTGTTTGCTCTTTTCATGTTAAAAAACAGGCAAGCAAGAATTACCTGTAGAAGTGACCAAAAACTTCTATAGTTCTTATTAAACCTTGATCTTGGTACCTGCTGAGATCTTTCCTTATGGAAGATTACATTAAAGGCGTTCTTGCCAGTGTTTGTTCTCAGTAACAAGCGTATGACTGGGACAAGTATCTGTCTAGCAAATAACTTTATTTTCTACCACTGTGCATGTGAAAAAAAGTTTTCCTGAGTAGACATAAACTCACAATAGACATAGTACTTTGATGAAATACTTGAAGCAATTGCCATATCTCTGATCAAGTATGTAGTCATGTGCTTGCTGAATACATATTTTGCATTTCATAGCTATCAGGAAAGCACTAATTTATAAAACTTCACAGTAGCCTCAATAACAGAACTGTGCATTTATCTTGTTAAATCTCTGCCAAAACATGTGCTCCTGATTACAGGGAACTAGATGCAATGTTGAAATTGTGGAAGAGGATATTTACCAGGCTACCAGTGCGTAATGAACTGACAAGGACTGGAAGTGTCAATTAGGGTAAATGACTGAGCTCATTTCTGAGAGTCCTCTTATTTGTAATAAACATTATTTTTGCTGCTTTATAATTTTTTTTCCCTAATGGCAGAAAATCAAAATGCACGTTAAGGGGCCTACAAGAGATCTGGATCCTGTATGAACAGGACAAAGGGAATGGCTTTAACCAGACAGAGGGGAGACTGAGATGAGCTCTTAGGCAGAAGTTCTTTCCTGTGAGGGTGCTGAGGCTCTGACACAGGGTGCCTAGAGAAGCTGTGGCTGCCCCATCCCTGGCAGTGTTCAAGGCCAGGTTGGATGGGGCTTGGAGCAACCTGGTCTGGTGGAAGGTGTCCCTGCCTGTGGCAGCGGGCTGGAACTGCATGAACTTTAAGGTCCCTTCCAAATCATTCTGTGATCTATGATTTAGGGTTTTGTTGTCATTGCATTGTGCATAGTCCTTTGAGGTGAGGGAAAAAGCTCTCTACTGAGAAGAGAGCTGTAAGTGCTGGGTAGTTCAATTTTGTGATTCCTGAGGTTTTCCAGGTTTGTAGGATTCCCATGTGCAAAGACTGGACACCAAACACTATATAAATGGGATACTGCCGAGATAGGAGATGGAACGTGTTGCCTGGATGGAGAGGTGGTAGGCAGTGCGTTGTCAGGGCATCCCCCCGAATCAGGATGCGCATCTGGCCTTCTCACCTGTCTGTCCCTGCAGAGGTCCTTATATCCCCCCTCAGGCTGGAGTGGGAAATTATCAGTTGCAACATCAGCGCACACGTGGCCAACGTGTGAACAGATGCTTACCGGCGTGGGACTCCCTTTCACTAACAGTGGTGTTAACTCCCTTATTTTCAAGGTTATGTTCCCACAACCCATGCTGAACAGTACTTTTCCATTTTTAATGTTTCGCCACAGGCCATTATCTATTGTCACTGGCACACTAGGGTATCATGTGGGACTTCACCTCGTAAGTAGAAAGATGAGAAGACAAGATGGGCTACTAAGCCATGTTGTGGAAGATTATGTCCCATTTGATTTCCAGTGATACAGGGTAAAGGAGGCTATGGAGGCTTCAGAGAGGTGGAAATCTAGTATTTTGCTGCATGAATGAAAAATCTTGGTAAAATAAATGATTTGCGTATGATTCTGGAATATAGGGAATTTTCTCAGGAGGGATGATTTTAAATACAGGACTCAGTTACTAGCACTTGAAGATCATAAAATTTATAAACTGAAAAACAGAGGAAGGTTTGCATGTAAAGAAGGTGATTGTGATGGGAATAGCAATTTCAATGAACCGAGTTGACTTAAGCTACTGTAAAAGGAACAACTAAAGCAAAAATTCACTATTGTAATATTTAACTATAAAAGAGAATGAGGAAAAAAATGAGGAAGCTGGTTAAAAAAAAACCTTTAAAGGGACAGCATGGGTAGCTTTCAGGTACAGTGGAGAATGCTTAAAACCTTGAATGTTGCCCAGAGGTATTGCATAACCTATTTAAGAGAGGAAAACCAAGAGAAGGATGGCTAAGCACCATGGCTAAGCAGAATAAGGAAATTTATTAGGAGTAAATAAGAAAAAGTAGAGGAACATGCACGTTCTGGAGGAAAACAAAGTAGAAATACAGTGTTACAGGGCTCTTGCAACTTTCCAAAGGTATAAGATGTAATGGTCTCTTTTTTTCTTACATATCAGGAAGAGGCCGCTTGCTAAAGTCAGTGGAACAAATACTCAAGCTGAAGAAGGAGGTCTCAGAATGTAAGATAGTAGTAGAAAAATGCATATTGTAAAATCTCTGTTCACCATGGAGTTATGGGGTATTCCCATTCTGAATTATTCCTTGTGGAGAATTAGCAGATTAGCTGTTTTAAATGAAATACCAGTAGAAGATCTTATCAAACAAATGAAGAATAAATCTCCACATGCAATTCCCCAGGGTGAAATGGCTCAAGACTGATAAATAGCTTCTGGCTGTGGGCACCAGAAGATTTTGAAGTACCTAATCTGACACAATTTTTAAAAGGGTTTAGGAAGGTATAAACACAACTTGTTACAAATCATTAGGAAAGGGATAGAAAATTGTTATGCCGTGTATAATCTCTGCTTTTTCTGTGTGCAGTTTTAGTACTCTCAAAAGAAATGTATCAGAACTAGAAGCGTGCGGGTGAAAAATGAAGCTTTTTCATTTGAGGAGCATATTAGAAATTCTCAGCATGCAAGACAGACAACTGAGAGGGGAATAAGATAGCAATTGTTCAAATCATGCAGGACATGGAGAGATTTTCAACTGTTTCAAAATACAAATTGTAGCATCCATTGAAACCACCAGCTTGCAGTTCCAGAACAAGCTTGTGACAGTGGTTTTCTCCACAACATGTAACAGGGGGGCAAGATATTGCCACGGAGCTTTCGAATACTGAAAGTTTACATGGGTTTAGGAAATAATTGAGCTAATTCAAATTGAAGAAAAATCAATGCAAACACAAAGAGGTGACTTCTTTCACAGAAAACCCCTGGATAGCAGTGGTTTGGAAGGTAGGCAACATTTCCGCATAAATGTCTTTATACCTTTTGTTCATATTTAAGTATACTGAATAAAATACATTTCATAATTCACCAAAGCATTTTGTGAACTGTTGAAATTGGTATGCCTTGCAGTAAGAGGAGAGTGGGAGAAACTTGGAGGTCATGGTAGAGGATTAATTAAACATGAGTTGCCCTTGTAATGCTATGCTAATAATGACTAATTTAGTCCTAAAATGGCAATAATAGTCTGATTAGGAAATCTCTTTCCTTCCATTACTGTTTATCCTCTATGCATGGCAAACTCATTCTAATGTTTTCAGAAGCAAATCCTCTTTATACTTGCTCAGCTTTGTTTTGCTTCAGGTTTATATCTTGACTACTGTCTTGCCGTTCATTAGTCCTGACAGATTACTGGTAGAATTCATTTTGCACCTGAGTAGAAAGCTTAATTAGATGGCCAGCTGATGTCCTTATTCTGAATCAACAAATCATAAAGATTATTTAGACGTTTCTGGATGGAATTATCTGAGCTGTGACAGGAGCTAGATGAGCTTAGACTAGATTGTCATAACAGTATCTTCTGGCAAGAACATTAGAAGAATTACTGTTACCCACCCTGAGTCCAAAAGAGGCTCCAGAGATTTATTCGCCTTACAAAGTTTGTTATAGCTAGTAGCAAGGGGAAAACTGATCAGTTATAAGCATTGAAGGACCTAGCCACATATGAAGAAACTAATATATTTTGTATTAAGTAACAGTTAAGAAAACCTGTTCCATTAAACAGTTAAATATTAGGTGGCTTTGTAAAATCAGGATCACGCTGGCAAAGTCAAGAGTAGACTCTTACAAACACCCTGTTTTCTTTGCTATATTGGCAGGTATAAAGACAGAATTCAGATCAGAATTAAAAGAAAAACAAACCAAATTGCATTTACATTTCACCTCTAGATGGTGATAGTTAGTTGAAGTTTCGTTAGTGCCTGTGGACCAAGATGATTATTGCAATAATATTATCATATTTCTTTACTGTGGAGTATCTTGTTATTTTCTGCATACATATGGACTCCCCTTTCCTGTGAAGTGCACAGCAAATGCTATTAGTCATGCCTTTTGTTGCTATAATTACCAATGCCTGACATTTAAGATAATGAAACCTAGATTTTGGGATTCTTAAAGTGATATCAATATTTAAATGGCTACTTGCAAACCTGCCTTGCTTGCAGAGCAGTAAGCATTTTAGGTGATAACCAGTGAGATTAAAGATAAACACGCTACTCAAACAAGATTTCCTATTTGCATATGAATAGACACCTCTCCCCCCCGATTATAACCAATAAACATTTCCTTACAACTTTTTTGTTCCTTTGATTGTCTTCAGTCGTACTGTTTAACACTGATATCTTTTGTCATAATATTTTTTTTTCATATTACTTCAAACAGTGTTTTTCTTCTCCATTTCCTGTGTGAAGGAAGAGCAGTATGCTTTCATCTGAAGGGGCTGTTACAGAATCGTGGACTTGTTCAAGTTGGAAAAGACTTTTGAGATTGTCAAGTCCAACTGTTAACCTAGCACTCCCAAGTCCACCACTAAACTAAGGGTCACATCCACGTCTTTTAAATATCGCCAAGGCTGGTGACTCCACCACTGCCCTGGGCAGCCGGTTCCAGTGCTTGACAACCCTTTTGGTGAAGAGATTTTTCAGGATATCCAACCTAACCCCCTCCCTGTGCAGCCGGAGTCCATTTCCTCTTGTTCTGTCATTTGTTACCTGGGAGAAGAGACTGACCCCACCTTGCTACAACATCCTTTCAGGTAGCTGTAGAGAGCAATAAGGTCTCCTCTGAGCCTTCTCTTCTCCAGATTGAACCCCCCCAGTTCCCTCAGCTGTTCCTCATCACACTTGTGCTCCAGACCCTTCACCAGCTCCATTGCCTTTCTCTGGACCCACTCCAGCCCCTCAGTGTCTCTCTTGTAGTATCTGAATGCTCCTGCTTAAACAGAGAGAAGGGTTTTCACAGAAATGCAGCACAAAAGAAATGAAGGAGAACAGTATCTGATACTCAAGAGGTTTTGAGGGGGAGAGTGGCTAGCACATTATTTGGGTGGGATCTGAAACACTGCAAACAGTCATTGCCAGATGTGACTGTTGACTTTTCTATCTGTATACCCAGTCAGCATAGTCTTAATGTTTCATCCAAGGCAGAATTCTTAACAATGCAAGGTAGTTAAAATACTTGTAAAAAAGTATGCAACAAACTGAAAAAATTAACTCCAAAGTTGATTTTAATTTACCTGTTGTATGAAGACTTGGATTGCTTCAGCATCTGCAGCACTAAGCAGGCAGAAAGGAGAAAGAAATTATTGTCCAGTAGCATTCTATCTTGGAGCAGCTCAGGGCAAGTAGAGAAGAAAATGTCGTAGAATGGTTGGGAGAATTTAAGGAACGATATGGCTGATGGGATTCTGAAGGAGAGTGGTTTGAGGATGCAGAAACCAAAACCCTTTGTTTCCTTAATAGGACCGAAGGATGTGTCAGAGAAGCCTAAGAGTATGTAAAGGAGAAAAATTTTTAGATAGATGGGATGGAAGAAGTATACAAAGATGAGATAAGGAGACTTTTATACGTAATTATTTTTTTCTAAAGGAATCCATAATACAACTTAATATAGTGATTGGCTTATAGAAATGCTGTTCTGGATGAAAGAAATACTAAGGAAATGAAAGTATTGTTTAATTTTTCAACTTAGTTTATAGCTACTACAGAAAGAAGAAAATAGTTTATATCCAATAAGTATTTATAATAAATGATAATTATCTTATTTACAAAGTGATTTGTGAGGTATCCTTCTTTCCCCAGCCGGAGTACCTCCTTTCCCCAGCCGGAGTACCTCCTTTCCCCTGTATTTGGAGAAGCAGCCAGCAGTTCTGTCATTTTACCTGTATTCTCTTCTGCAGAAACATCTTTCACTGCAGTGGTTGTCATACATTGCAGTGACTGTATCACTTCAAAGTGCATGTTTATGAAATGTTCTTAATGATTTTGGGGGTATTACAAATAATATTTCACTGTTTAAAAGGGATTAATAAGTTAATGAGTGAAATAATCTGTGCTGATCTGATTTGTATGTTAAAAAAAACAGGAAATACTGATTTCATCCAGTGAAAGTGTAGGCATGCTGCTTTTGTTAGTATCGGAAGCAGAACTGTGACTACAGAAACACAATGAACAAAATTCAGCATGGAAGTCATTTGAATGGATAGGCCTAAAATGCATGACATGTACTACTACTGCTTAGTAGATCAGTATTTTAGGGTTCATGCTTTGATGTGCATTCTCTCATATATTTGACACTGTATTGTTCATTTTTATGAACTAAATCTCAAAGTTGGAGATATAACAAAATATGTACAGTATTTGTAGTCTTTATGCAAGTAGATAAAATGATCTTGCTAAGATAAAAGCTTGTTCACTTTAATTCCTGTTATGTCCCTGTACATAGAAAAGCACACAAAAAGCTGCTCGTATCACAGCTGAAAAGTTTTATTGTTCTGTTTGTTTTTCATTAAGCGGAAATTGGAATCATAGAATCATAGAATCGTTAGGGTTGGAAAGGACCTTAAGATCATCTAGTTCCAACCCCCCTGCTGTGGGCAGGGACACCTCACGCTAAATCATATCACCCAAGGCCTCGTCCAACCTGGCCTTGAACACTGCCAGGGATGGAGCATTCACAGCCTCCCTGGGCAACCCATTCCAGTGCCTCACCACCCTAACAGGAAAGAATCTCCTCCTTATATCCAATCTAAACTTCCCCTGTTTAAGTTTTAACCCGTTACCCCTTGTCCTATCATTACAGTCTCTAATGAAGAGTCCCTCCCCAGCGTCCCTATAGGCCCCCTTCAGATACTGGAAGGCTGCTAATGAGGTCTCCACGCAGCCTTCTCTTCTCCAGGCTGAACAGCTCCAACTTCCTCAGCCTGTCTTCATACCACCTTCCTCACGGCCGTTCTCTGGACGTGTTCCAAAAGTTCCATGTCCTTTTTATATTGAGGACACCAGAACTGCACACAATACTCCAAGTGAGGTCTCACAAGAGCAGAGTAGAGGGGCAGGATCACCTCCTTCGACCTGCTGGTCACGCTCTTTTTAATGCAGCCCAGGATACGGTCGGCTTTCTGGGCTGCAAGCGCACACTGAAGCCGGCTCATGTTCATTTTCTCATCGACCAGCACCCCTAAATCCTTCTCCACAGGGCTGCTCTGAATCTCTTCTCTGCCCAACCTGTAGCTGTGCCTGGGATTGCTCCGATCCAGGTGTAGGACCTTGCACTTGTCATGGTCAAACTTCATGAGGTGTTGGCATCAGCCCACCTCACAAGCGTGTCAAGGTCCCTCTGGATGGCATTCCTTCCCTCCAGCGTATCAACCGAACCACACAGCTTCGTGTCATCGGCAAACTTGCTGAGGGCACAATTCAATCCCACTGTCCATGTCAGCGACGAAGATGTTAAACAAGAATAAAACTAGCAAAAAATTAAAGCATCTTTACTAGTTCATGTCTGCTTTCCTTTTTACTCGATTAGTGTAAAGGTAAAACTATGGACCAGTGGTACTCCATACTTATTTAAAGTGTTGTTTAAAAGCAAATGTAAAGAAAACCTTGCACAGTCAAGCTTAGCTAACATTTAGAAACTGATGGTGCCAATGTGCAGGTTATGTTTTTGTATTCATGCTGATTCCTCTACCAAACCAGTTGCTAATTTTTCTTTCTACTCTCAAATGCTTGGGCCTTGATTTGAAAGGCATATGTAACAAACAAGAGGATCTCTAGGAAATCATTTTATTAGTGAGGGAAAGGAAATTAGGAATACAATAATACAGTAGAAATACAGTAATGCAGAAATAATAGGGTGTCCCATTTCCCCCCCCAGTAATTCTTAGTTAGGGATCAGATACGACAGTAGCTTCCTTAGTGTAGATCAGTCTCTTTTTCATTCCCTGTGCTGCTCATCATATTTATTTTTTTTCCCATGCTTGTAAGAAAAACTGACCTTGTCCAGCACAGGAGTGATTTTTATAAACTTTCTCAGTGTTTGCTACATCATTTGAAGTGTTCTGCTGCTCAAATGTTCAGACTTCTCTTGCATCTTGTGCCACTGAGTTTTAGATGTGGTTTAGGAGAGTTTCACTGCTCACCTTTCACTAGCATTGTTCTCTCCCCTTCTGACATTTTTCTTGCTTCTGCAATGGAACATAGACTCACAGGGACTTCAGCAGGTTTGTATTTGTGGAGCTCCCATCCACAGAGTTCTCTGGCTAGAACTGATTTTTCGTTACATATTTATTTCATCTTACCAGGAAATGTGAGATGTGTTTGAAGGGAAGATTCTGGAGTTAGGCTTGGGTTAGGGAAATTTCCTTCCTGATGCTTAGTCTGTTATTTCTGTAACCACAAATGACATAGCAACAGAAAGATTCTCCAATACCCCATTCAGTATCTCTTTCTACTTACAGTGCTTGAGAGAGAGACAAACAACAAATCCTAAACATACCATTCTATATTTCTCATCCAAACAAAAAAAGTACTTCAGACTTCAACAGACCTGAAAAATAGTAACTGAACCTGTGAAGGTTCCTAAAACTGGAGCAAGTTGGAATTTTGGCATTTTGTCCTTTCTTTTTCTCAGGCTTTTATACATAGGTAGCCTTGAACTCTGTCAATAGTTACTAATCTGTTACCAGGGTTTGTTAATGGCATTTTTGACTCAGAGCTGCTTAAAGGAACTTGGCTCGAAAACCAGTACCATGGGAGTAAGGTTTATTCATCTTCAGTATAGAGTCATTGAACTAGTGCTTTCAAACCAGTTCTCAGAAACCAGCATTTAAGTAATATTAAATTAGCAGGTAGCTGGCTAAAAACCCAAAATATTAAATTACCACTGGTTTGGCTACTTCTCTTCAAAGCTTTAACTTCAAATATGTTTGTGATGAGAAAATAACAGACTAATTCATTATATCTACTTATTACCTGAAATTTTTCTTTCAGCTGCTGTAAATCATAGCTACAAAAAGGTTACTGATCAGTCTTTACATGGAGACCCAACTGGAAAGTGCTTCTAAACTGCAGGCAAAAGCTGCTTAATTAATTTGTTGTTATACAAGAGAATCTTAAAGTAAAATCTTTTGTCTCCAATCAAATAAACATTCCAGTGATTTTGATTCAGCCTGTAAATTTTCATTACCTTGGAGATTACTCAGGAGTGGACGATTTCAGGAGAACATGGGCATTTGAAAGGAAGTGGAGGGATTTGTATCTGATTTCTAAAAATTGATCAGAGAATGAACCTTAGAGTAGTCCTTTGAACTTTCTATAATGTGATCTTAGAATGCTGTTCTGTAATTTTAAGTCATATGTTAAGGTATTTTCAGTAGTAAAAAGTAGTGTTGCTCTATAATACAGCATGGTAATTTGGAACAAACATCCACAAAATTGTGTTTGTCAGTTACAAGTGTCATTGATTTACTCTTGAAAGGCTGTGAATGAAATTGTGAATACATTGCAGATAATGGGAATAGTACTAATGACTTAGAAGACAGTTTCAAACTATGCATCTCACATTGCTTGATTTGGTATAATTTCAAAATCCTGTCTACAAAGAGAATTGTTCCCTGTTATTCCTGTGCTTAGTTGTATGATTTGTATTTGATTTAAATGGTGATAACTATATGCCTTATATGACTAAACTAGAATAAATTTATCCAAGTGGTTTTATATTTAGGATTTACTTTGTTCAACTGCCCAACTGAATTTGCATTAAGTGTCTTGAAAAACCTTTGCTTGTGAATAGCATTCCCTGTTGAGATAATAAAGCTTTAAATGTGTACTACATCATGAACATTAATGTGCCTTTCATAATCTATTATATGACTGTCAATAAATTCAATATGGCAGGGAGCTCCAAATGTTGCATTTTGTCTAAAAAAAATCAAAATCTATGTACATAGAAGGACAGGAAGAAATTCTTCTACAGTTTCAACTAAGAAATTAATCTCTGTTTCTCTGTTTTTTGCACTCTTAAAAATTCCAGTTACAGTGTACTGCATTCTTTAATTGGGTAACTGTGGGTTACAGCTTAACAGGTAATATTGAACTGCATGATTCACCAAATCACACTGGCAAAGATAACTGCTGTTAAACCAGGATTTCCAAGTTAAACCAGGGATTCCATATTAAATAAGTTGGTTAAAAATAAGTTTTTTGTCATCCCTCTGCCTCCTGTAGAGAAGCTGAAACATAAACCTTGGGAATGCACAGCGTTTCATACAATATGCTGCTTAAAGCGATGTTAGAGCTGAATGAATAAAGTATTTAATACAGTTTTTACTACATTTAATGAGTGTCCTGGGTTCAGCAGTAGCAGTCATTTTTTTCCTTCTTAGTAGCCGGTGCAGTGCTGTGGTTTTGACTTTTGGCCTGGGAGCAGCACTGATAACACCGATGTTTTTAGTTACTGCTCAGTAATGTTTAGTCTGACCAAGGACTTTCTGAGTCTCATGCTTTGCCAGGGAGGAGGGGAGGCCGGGAGGAAGCAGAGACAGGACACCTGACCCAAACTACCCAAAGAGGTATTCCATATCACAGCACGTCATGCCCAGGATGTAGAACTGGGGGCAGTCACCCAGAAGGGTTAGATCACTGCTTGAGTCAGGCTGGGTATCAATTGGCAGGTGGTGAGCGGTTGTATTCTCTTCCCTTATTATTTCCCTTATCATTATTCTTATTGGTGGTAGCAGTACTGGTTTGTGTTATACCTTAGTTACTGATCTTATCTCAACCTGTGGGAATTACATTCTTTCAATTCTCCTCCCCATTCTTCTGGGAGCTGGGGGGAGGAAAGGTGGGGAGTGAGTGAGCAGCTGTGTGGTTCTGAGTTACTGGCTGGGCTTATACCACAACAGTGAGTTTTATTGAAATCATGCCAAATACGTGTATTTCATATTTTCCTTCATTTTCCTTCAGAGGTGTACTGAACTGTTAAAACAGATGGGCCTGTAGGTGTTTAATTATCTTCTTCCTGGCTTTCTTTTCAAAATGAAAGAGAAATCTGTATACTTCTTGCAGACTTGTTATATGGGTCCATCTGAATTCCTGTTACCAAAACTAGTTGAAGTTTTTTCTACATCTGCATTTGTAATTCACACAGTACTCTGCATCTCTTGTACTCTTAGGTGTGCTAAGTTTGGAATTACAGTATTTATTTTTGTCCTTATCAGAAAACATGAGGAAGTACAATAGTAACAAAAAGCTACACTTTTTATTCAATAGAATTCAATATTACAAATATATGAATGTTTTCTGCAGTGAAATACTATATTTTGGCAGGAGTTGCATGGTATATTTTCTGTTGCAAGATAGAAACCTCGTAAAAATTGGAGAAACTAGGTTTCTGTAGAGATAAGAGAACTTCTTAAAGACCAAACAAAAGGAAGGCTGCAGAAGCTGCTTTTGTGGGAGAAGACGTTTACTTAATGTCACTGAATCTCTGAAATGCCATAAGCCCTTAGTAACATTTTGCCTTTTCTAAGGACTTGGTAAATCTAGAGGAGAGAGATTGTGTTAATATTTCAGTCATCAGGAGAAACTGCCTTTCAGTGCTGGAATCTGCAACACCAAAATCCAAATTTCATCTTTTCCTAGTATTCGCAAAATTCCAGGTGCTGCAGCTAAGGAAAAGGTCACTCTGGATCTTGTGTTGTGGTGCCTGGTTTAGAGTTTCTGACTTGTGCTATTTCAGCATTCTTTTTAACTGTTGGTTCATTTCTGTAGAGGAAAAGTTATCTTCTAGTAGTGAAGGGAATCTCAGATTTCTGTCATTATATTCCACCTCCACATGAAATTTTCCTAGAGAATGTGAACATTTAGCATGTAAGTCATAATATGCTCATGAAATAATTAATTGGCAAACAAAACCAGAATCACAAAAACTACAGCTGTGGTTAATTCCTCTTAATGTCCTATACAAGCAAAAAGAATGAACTGTGTTTATTTTCCAAACAATAAAATTTCCATTTTAGTTTTCAGTGATTTTTTTTTTTGTTTAAGAAAGTAAAATAAGTTTTATACTTTCGATAAAATTATGTTTTGCAATTCTGATGCTACAAAGCTGATTTACAAAGATGAAAAACTCTGAGTGCATAGAAATAAATTTTATAATGGTATTAAATTATTATTTCCTTTGATCACTGGCTAGTAGAATATGCTGGAAACCATGGTAACAAAAAGTGCTGCAACGTATGCCCCAGGATCATGTTAAAATGAGCAAGCTATGTTTGTCTTGATTAATATCATAAAAAGAGACAAAAAGAGAATGAGAGGGGGAGAGAATAAGATTGACCTGTACAACAGAAACAGCTAATGTACAGTCAGAGATATAGCTATGGATAATTGATCCTGGAACTTCTAGTACAATTGTGTTATGAAGCTTTAAAGAGTAGAGGAGATACATTAGTTCAGTGGTTTGTCTTCAATGATTTTCTTCCCTGTGTGTGTTTTTCAGGTTTATATTAGGATAAAGGACGATGAATGGAACGTTTATCGGAGATATGCGGAGTTCAGGAGCTTGCATCATAAATTGCAGAATAAATACCAGCAAGTGAGGACTTTCAACTTTCCACCAAAAAAGGCCATTGGAAACAAGGTACTTAACTCACAGTATCAGTAAGAGTTGTGGAGAAAAAAAAATTTTATCCACACACACAAAGATACCAGGTTGGACGGAGCTTGGAGCAACCTGGTCTAGTGGAAGGTGTCCCTGCCCTTGGCAGGGGGTTGGAACTGGATGAGCTTTAAGGCACTTTCCAAGCCAGACCAGTCTGGGATTCTATGACTGTTACAAATACTTTTATCAGAAATATTTTTTACACCTGGAAGACAATACCTGATGTTTCCATACAGACTTGGCCTCATCAGCTGCAGATTCGCTGATAATGTAGTTAATACATTGATTTTTCCACTCACTGCAAAGGAGACTGTTTTTATTAAACAAAATGGAGATGGCATACACAGTAGAGGAATGCACAAAACTCCCCAAACTATACTGAACATCTTATATGTGAAACCTAATCTCTTCTCAGTGTGTGCTAGCAATTAACACTGGTCAGTAATTCATTAAATATTTCTGTAAAATTTAAGGAATTTAGACCAACACACCTTAGATTTCCTGTACTGCTCACCAAATGTTTTAAGTTCTTTAAACTAGCTTTTTAAAGGCATTTGGATGTTTAATTACCATAATCTGTCTCTTTGTGTCTTTGTTCTCCCACTATAAAATGGGAGTGTCTGCTTTTTCTGTTCATATAGGGGTTTTGCAACAAATACAGTAAATATTGTAGTATGGATGTAGTAAATATGTAATATCATGTAGCTTAATCCTTAATCATCAAAACTTTAAAATGTGTAAGAGCTTGAATACACATTGTAGTCTGCATCACAAATCCAGGAGGGATTGAGAAGTAATCGGTAGTTTTGCTTTACAGTGTAGCAGTGATATGAAAAAATTATTTAACAGTCGCATGTAAAATATTTGAGATTTACAGCATGCCTATGGCTAAAAATATCTGTACTAAACCACAGGGTGCTTAAATCAGCATTCCTAATGTTAATCAAGTGTTTTAGCTTTTATATGGGACTTTCTTGTTTCTTTTTCTCTTTTTTTCTGTAGTTGGTGCCTAAGAAGCACCAACCATAGTGATCAGCATAGTCACCAAAAGAAGGCTGACGTAATGACTAAAATAGATTAATGACATTTTATTTGGCCTAAGAGCACAGTAATCCATGTATTGCTAAAATGCCAGAATCATGCTAATTATATCTGATGCAACTTTGTGTATGATAGAAGAATCACCAGTGCTGACTCATGTAAACTAATCTAAAATCTCAAAAACAAATAGAAAAAAAGCAATACTAATAAATTCCTTAAGGCATTCAGGTGTCAGTGAATGTGGAGATTGTCAGTATTTATAGGTAGTAACTCTGATGTTATTTCACATGCTCTTTCCAAGTATTCTGTAAACATGAGTAGGTAAGGTTGGTGCATTTGATACAAAATTAGTAGTAATGCACATAATCTGCATTAGATGGTGATGATATAAATGTATTTATATCATCATTTACATATAATAAACATATATATGTGTGAGTATATATGTAGGTCATGATTTGCCTAGAGATGTTGGACCAGATGATCCTTGAGATCACATCCTACCTGGGATTCTATGATTCTATATGGAATTTATCAATACAACCTATAGGTCTGTTTGCATGGCATAAAGTCCATAGCTGATGTTCATTGCCTATATCCTAGTAAATGAAAGTACTTATGAGAGCTTTCTTGCCTTTTTTCCCCAGTGCATTTTTCATTTCATTTTTAATGCATAGTTTTGTAATAGAAACAATGTATTGTGTTTTTTTTTTAATTTTGCTACATAACTAATTCTCCTTTTTTGAAGTGATGGAATATTAGCCACTTCAATATATTGCAAAAACCTTCTTTTAAGCTTTCTTTGATAGTCTTTCATCCTTAATTACTTCAAATACAATTGGTGCATACAAAATTTTTAGTTGAGCAACTCATTAAAACATTTGCAATGCTTATTCTTTCAATGCTTTAGCTTTGGGCCAAAATTCTACCTTAATCATGCATAAAACCACAATTGCTTTCTGCCATATCAGATCTCAGAAAAAGTATCTTTTCTTTACAGTAAGAAATGGGTGACATCCATCACACTCCTAAAAGGCTCCTATGATCAGCCATAAGACAGTGGTTTAACTTGAATTATGATTAGTGGTTACACTTCTGGCTACCTGCTGTAAATAGCTTTTAAGTTGTAAAGTGGGGCTTTCACGTTTGCAAGAGCTTACTTCAGTTTGTCACTCACGAATTTATTTCCACAGCATATTACCTAGGCACATTTTTGTCCTTTCAGTGGTGCTGTTTTCTGTACTGTGTCATACCTGTACATGTTGCATTTAAGAGCATTGAGTGGTTTTGTGTAGTATAGTGGATCATGCTTCAGGAACGATTACCCTATAGATCCAGCAGGAATAGAATCACAGGCTAGTTTGGGTTGGAAGGGACCTTAAAACTCATCCAGTCTCCACCCACTGCCATGGGCAGAGACACCTTTCACTAGACCAGGTTGTAGCTCTTTTGAACACATTACACTGAGTGACTGACTCCCTCCTTTCCATGGCAGAGTAAGTTGAAGTAACTGGAAGGCTTAAAAATTTGTTGTAAAATTAATTAAGTCATATGGGAATGTCTGTCTTGGAATTATGTAGGATGATGGATGTGTGTGTGATGTTACACTTGCAAATGCTTGGTAACAAGCCTTAGAAGATAGTGTCAGTGCTGCTTTTTTCAGTACTGCTTTTTTCAGTACTGCTCTTTTAACTTCAGTGGCTGACAAAGCCCGTTCCCTTTTAGGTGTGTTGTTAGATTGCACTAAATATTTTTCTCTTTGATATCGGTTGTTCAGTTTTTAGTAGAATTGCAGCTGTCTTCTCATTTCTAAATTAATCAGTACAATCTTAAATCACTGCCTAAAGAGGCGTTTCAGTAGCTGAACTCTGCTAACAGGACTATCTGTATGCAGTTTGTCTAGGATTCTGTCAGTCTATGGTTTTTATGTCCTTTACGAATCTTCAGTGTTACTAGATGCCCAACTAATATATTGGTAAAACATAGCCCTTCATGTGCAAATGGCTAAACCCCACTATTTTACATCTTTTGGGAAATAGTGGCGTGTGCTTTTTATATCCTTCAGGTCTGGACCTGAATGATATTGTTCATTGTCTATGTTCAGTACACTGCATTTGGTACTATGAAGCTAATGAAGGTAATACGCTTACTCTAAATCTTAGTGGCACTGAAAGAGGGTTTTGCTCGGATTGATTTCTCCCTTGATACCAGCACTACATTTGGTGCTCAGTTACACGTCTCGGATTTAGGGAACCTCCAGCCACAAGAGGACACCATGTTCTATGGAATGACCTAGAACTACTACAACAGAGTCATAGAATACTATTCACTTTCTTTCTGTGCAAAATATTGGAGCTCTGAGGAGGGAACTTGACTAGCAGAGAGTAATGTAGAAAAAACTGTGAGAACTATTAATTTTCATGCTTAATTTTCCTGCTTTACTGCAAGGTAAACCAGGGAGATCACATTCAAATGCAAAGCTGCAGAGTTTTCTGACACAGGGAAAATTTGCCTTTGAGGCTGGTGACCTTATTTTCAGTATCAGTTTAAACGTTTGAACTAATGAAAGCACTGAAAAGAATAATTTGATTTATAAATGTTGCTTTGAATTGTCAGGACAGATAATGTGACTGCTGAAGGAAAATATATTAATAATGTTTGCAATGTTCCATGTTCCATGTATTAGGTTTCATATATACTAGTCCCCGTGGTGTATATTTTCTACTAACAATCTGTCAGTTCTGGTAGTAAATAATTGTCAAAATCTTTGTAAGTAGTCTTTGCAAGAATAAGTAGTTTTCCATTAGCTTACCAATGTTTGAGTGAAAATCAGAAACATACTTGCTCTTTTTTATATGTATGAGACAGGTCATATGCTCATCATGTATTTTTGTGCTTCATTTTTAAACTGTAGATAATTTTAGTTAAAACTGTGTTTTAACACTTGAACTGTTTGGTTTTGTAATCTTAAAACATGCTCCCCATGTATCAGCCTGTTTTGTGATTTGCTAATTATTTTATATGTAGGTGTATATACTATGACTTGTAATTTCAAATTATGTTTTTCTTGCATGAAATAGATTTTTGCCTTTTAGCCAGCCTTCAGGTGCTTTGGATCTTTTGAATTCGTAAGTCCATTATTGCAGTCTTTGTAACTACTGCTTTCCCGTCAGGATCCTGACATCCAAAGGGCTGGTTGGTGTCTCACTTCTTGAAATGTTGCTTTCAGCATAGTGGTTGAGTAATAATACAGGAGCATTTACTGCACCTATTATTCATTTTTTTGAATATCCTGAAAATCTCAGTTGCTGCTTCTGCATTGGGCAGATCATAATGCTTACGGAATGGATTTTAGTAACTGAGTAAGCATTTAATTAAGTATCCTTGTGCAAGGGTATTGTCCCAGTAAAGGACATATCAAAATAGAGATGGTTCTTTGCTTCCACAGAAGATGTGAATTCAGTGATTGTCTAAGTATGTAGAAATTAAATAAGGTAGCTTTCTGCTGAGTGCTGACTTGACTGCATGATATCCTTTGCTTTCCTTTAAAACACAGATACCCCATATGGAAAGAATACACAGCACTTTTCTGAGATTAGAATAGAGTGACTTTGCCATGACTCCTCAACTGCCTAGGAGGAGCAACACAGAAATCTTAAATAAGTTTTCTGACTAGAAAAAAATACTGAGAGCAACATCATTTATCACTTTTAGCCTATGCAACTGAAGTGTGTGAGCTTTTACTTTAGTCATAGCTTCTTTCATGCCCAAATGTTCGATAAATAACATTTATTTATTGCCTGTCAGCAACTGAGCTATATTGTTTAATTATTTTAAAAGTTATATTGTGTGATTATTTTAAAAGTTCGTAAATGTGTATCTTGAAAGATAGCTATTTGTATACACACATATACATGTGTACACATATGACAGCATCAAAGATGGCATTTAGGAAGTACATGGAGCTGGCTTCTGGAATGTATCTTGTGATTGTGCAAGTTCTGTTCACCAGGAACTTTCTCCCGTTCATGTCTGTGGAAATCCTGCCTTTGCACTAAGAGGGCATTCCATTTTTTGTTATTTCCTGACAGCATAGCTGCTTTTTTATTACTGTCCAGCCTGTTTGCCTGTTGCTGAAGATAGGGGAGAGTTTAAGATGGTCTGCAGATTAACTGTTAGGTTAAAAGGTATAGAAGGTAAAGATTTTATTGCGAAGAAGCAGGCTTATGCTTATAATGTTTATTGTTTCTTAAAAGTTTATCAGGTGAAGAGTTGTTTAGCTGTGTGTGTCTGTGTATATACATGAAGTCGTTTGAAGCCATTCAAATTAGAGTTTGAATGTTAGTGGTTTTGCTCTGAAGTGTTTCATATTATGTTGTTATGTAACCCATTATGTACTTCCTCATGTAAGGGTCGCCATTTTTGGCGATTGGGACTTGCGTATTCAGGGACCCTTTTAAAGCTGCTTTTTAGGCAAATGATGGAGGTACTAAACTTTCCCCTTAGCAAGAGGAGGAGGAGCATGAGAGGAATCAGCTCTTTGAAAGAACTCCTCTCCTCATGCCATCCCCCTTCAGCTCCCTCAGGGGAACCATTTTGGATTAGGGACAGAGATCACCAGACCAGTGCATTTCCATGAAGATTCCAGTTCTGGATCCTCTGCTTCCTCTCTTCGTTTTCTGCTGTCTCTGTGGCATGAAGTACTCATATATCCACAGGTATCTAAGATACAGTTCTGGTGTTTAAGATTTCTTGTTATATTTTGTGCAAGAGTTTTTCTGTGGGAGAGGGAAGGGATATAGCTGCTACTGAGTTGGGCTGAGGAGGGAGAGTTGGTTTGATAAGATAGCTGTTGGGGGGGGCAGAAAACACACATCTTTGGTAATATTTTTCAGAAAGTGTGATGCTACCTAGTTTTTTTTTGAAGGTTAGTGACCTGTTCAGTAGAGCTCGTTTTACCTCCTCAACACAAGACCTGTGTGTTTGCCATAATCACTCGCATTTACTACACAGTATATGAATTCAGAGTTCAGTGTTTGTTGTCCTGTGCTCACTGCCTTACACTGTGCATTACATAGTTTGTATATACATACAGTAACACAGTGTGTATTTTGCTGTTGTAAAGCAGTGTAACTGTGAGGTACTGTTGACTCAGAGGTAAGGCCTGGCAGAAACGAGGACTGAAACTTCTTCCATCTTTCAAATCTGGAAAAGGACCTGTGTTCATAGGTTTTTCACCTTCGCTACTATTCCAGTATATACCTGTTGTGAAACTGAGTGTTTAGGGATGCTAAAAGAATCATGGTCGGATATTAATAGAAGTGATTTTAATAGAAATCTACATTTTGGGACTACTATTTATAGGGTGGTGAGATGACTGGCTTTAGTCAGTGTAGATTTTCATCCTGGCATCTTATCTTTGTCAGGGAATGATTGACCATCCCAGAAGAACTGATATGGTAAAGGAGTATCTGACCTTCCTGGTATCTGTGTGGCCCCTCCTGCTGTTGGTAGTCGATTAGAGTTAATGGTCAGGGAATGCCCCACCATCCAGTTCCTTGCATTATTGCAAAGGCTGGGGCCTAACAGGGAATTTTTGGGTAGGCGTGTGGGTCCAGGACAGAGGTGGGGGACGCACCACCACAATATCCTAGACCATCATGCTAATAAAAACACTACCAGTAGTTCTAGACTGACATGGAAAATCATATTGGTGGTTTAAAGGAATTATTTCACGCGTTCCATGCATATATGTCCGTTGTACATTTTATTGCCATGATTGCAAATGGGATTCTAATATCTAATGTACTGGCAGTGTTTGAAATACGTATTTTAATCTTGGAAGTGTAACAATTCCTGTTTTACTAGTACGTAGGCAATAACAGAAGAAATATGGAATACTTGAAAGATGATTCAGAAAGAATCTTAGGTAAGAAAGTTATTTCATTTTAGGCCTGGGTGTATTTGTGTCCTGATTCAGTAAAGTGCTTCAGGTCATCCTAAACTTTTAAGAATGTGTTTGATTTGCATTGAAATCAAAGTAGAGATATGTGTGCTTTTTGTACTTTATGGGCTTTAGTAGCTCATAGGAACTATCCATCAGGTTAGTTTGTCAAACTCATGCTGTCATAGGGAGCTGTGACTTAAAAAACAGAGGAGAAAGCAAAACTTCTAGCTAATACCTTTGGGGCAGTGGGCTAAATAATATTTCTTAGTACTAAGCTTTGATATCCTATGTCTTCAGTAGAATTTTATAAAATTATGTCTCTCTGATGTTTCAGAATTGGAATACATTTATTAAAGGAGAAAAGCTTTGAAAATATAAATCCTTAAGTTACATATTGCAAATTTTAAGGATTACGCTCATTAATGCTGGCTTAATTTGATTTTTGTATGAGGTAATACAGATGCTTAAATTCTGTATTATTCTTGCATTTCAGAGTGAGTAGATTTTAATTTTCAACCCCCTTAGTGGACTTAATTAGTACATTGAGTTATTTTCATATACTATTTTGCCTTGTGGGTTTTTGCAAAAACTGTATCTCATATAAATTTGACAGACATGCTTATGCTATAGTATACATTGTGTTCAAATCAGGAAAGGAACTCAACATTATCTTTATAGCCATACGTGTTAATTCTGTAATGCTGTTTTTACGGCATGCTAAAGCCATAAAAGAAATTGTGTTTCGTTAAGGTCACTATGTTACTTCATAACTGGAAAGTTAAATTCTCAGAGAAAAATGAGCTTTAAATAAGCCATTTAGATTAATGCAGTCTGGATTTCAATAGGTAACTTAATTGAAGTACCATACAGATAGAAATAAGAATAATTTCACGCTTGGCATAATTATTCAGATTTCTAGTCACAGCACACCTCTTCCCTGATGCTGCCACCTGAGCGCTAAGGGGGACTACAGAGTATTTCGAATCTGGAATCCAGATCCTTTGGGTTTTCTCCTGGAAAAGACTGCGGTTGGTGTTTTATGTATACAGCACTTGAGCAACAGCATTCAGATCTTTGTTTTCATTTATTTGTCATATCACTAAGCGAATGGAAATAAGCCAGTGGGATATAGATGGCTTTTATATGACAAATACTTTATCGCAAATACTTCTAGTTCTGTGGTATGGAAAGTTTGGGTTACCTGAAATCCAGCATGAAAATGGAAGCTAGCACAGTTCACAGTGCTGTGTTTCATTTCTTGGTGGCTTAATTTAAAGGGTAAGCAGTTTGCCAACTCAGACTTATCCATCTCTTTCAGAATCTCACTGAATTAATGCGTTCATTTGATGCTCAAGTGTATCATTTCATGAAAATTGTGAATTGAGTCTTTGGTTGGTTTTTTTTTTTTCCGAGTTACAAATATTTACTGTTAATTCTGTTGAAGAATGAGGAACACAGACTATGAAGGGTCTACAAAATACATTTTTTCTAGTCAAATGGTGGGTTTTTTGCTGTCTGTTGATCTTATAGCTGAAGAAAAGCAATTTATTCTAACAAATTATTCAAGATGGAGCCCACAGGAATAGTTGAGATGCTGTTGCTGTACATTATGACATTATACGGGGAAAGTAATGTGATTTACATGCTGCTTCGGCAACTGCTAGATAAAAATATTGCAGTTTTATACCAACTCATGCACCATTTGGGTATTCTGGTAGCCTCCTGGTATGAAATGAAAATATAAAAATAATCCTAAACATTTATGTCTTACTGTGGTGGTGATGCTGATTGGTGATTACCAAGGATTCTTCAAGTGCCTCAGCCAATTCAGAGTAGTACAAGACATAGTTTGACTGAGATTTGATGACATGGGGGAAGAATTGATCAAAATGGGATTGTCTGTTTTTTAGATAGAGCCAAGGGACTGCACCTTTTTGTATCTGTTAACGTGTTCATACTCTGGACTTGCTTAGAGGATGCCATGCAGCAATATTGTATTCTAAGAAAGCACAGACAAGTAGCTAGAATGCAGTGGTATATAAACTACCCTCTTAAAATAAAACGTAAGACTTCAAGGTTTGAATATAAAACATATTTGAGAGGTGTAGACCGAGCTTGCAGCTCTTGTGGTGACCTGAGAAGGCTGCAGAGCTGCTGAGCCACCACTGCCCAGAGAGGCTGTGGCTGCCTTATCCCTGGTCTGGTGAAAGGTGTCCCTGCTCATGTCAGGAGGTTGGAGCTGTATGAGCTTTAAGGTCCCTTCCAACCCAAACCATTCCATGATTCTCTGATTTCCTTCCTGAACAGGTAGGCTGTGCTGAGCAGCTCAGCACAGTACTGCCGGAGATACCTCAAGTCTTAAAAAATTAGAAATGCTGATGAAAATGTTACAGTTGTCCACATAAATTTAGTTTTGACTGAGGGCAATGACATAGTTGACCCTTAGTATGTTTGTTTGCTGCTGGATGGTTTTGTAGCAATGTCTTTTTCAGATGACTTTATCTAAAAGCATCTCTTACTTTCTGGTGTCCTTGAAATGAACCCATAGTTGGAGATGGAAACACATCCACTATTTTAGTAGAGAAACACAGAGTAGTTACTACAATTATGGAATAAATATCCATTTAAAGAAAGATTTCTTTTCAAAATTGAAAATTCCTTGATTCCTTATTTCTGTCTCATCCTGTTAAATTCCTGTTTGTTCCACTGAACAGTAGATGTACATAAAAAGATGTACACATGTACAGTGGAATGGGAAAGGTGGCAGTTTCGCCTGTTGTACAGCCTTGTTTTGTTGTCTAATGCCAGCCTCATTCTGCCTGACAGAAACCTGCAAATACAAGTAGGATGGGAATTTTAAGCTCATGTACTTTCAGTAATTTTGAGATTATTTTTGTATAACATGGTAGTATATGGTATATCTGGTTTTTGAAACTGTTCCTTCATAAAACTGCTTCATGATGCAGTAGTTACTGAAGGGCAGGTACACTGAAGTCATGTGACCTTTGCAAAGGTGTCAGTAAAAATTGCTACTTGCTATCTTTTTTTAATCACAAAGCAGTGAGAATGACATTGAATGTTTCATTAGCTCCCAGTTCTGCTTCTGATTTCCAGCTTTATTTTGAAGTTACAGGTGCCCTGTAAACAGACAAAACCTGATACAGTAATTTTGCTAAGACTTGTTGACAAAGATTGTGAAAAATATTAGGCTCCACTAGAAGAACGTGAGCTTATTTTTGCATTT
Organism: Pezoporus wallicus; assembly: GCF_028554395.1. Taxonomy (NCBI): domain Eukaryota; kingdom Metazoa; phylum Chordata; class Aves; order Psittaciformes; family Psittacidae; genus Pezoporus; species Pezoporus wallicus. The sequence goes on along the minus strand of NW_026637828.1, from coordinate 1,487,893 downwards.
GCAGGTCCATCTCTGAATAGTGTTATTGGGCACTTTATTGCCCATAGTTATTGGGCACTGGGATGCACTGTGTGCTACCAGAGGCTGATACAGCTCTCATTAAATCCTAAAGCCATATTTCTTTTTATTTTAATTGAGTTGGACTGAGCCCTGAGCTGTTTTGTTGTTTGGTTTTGTTTTTTCCTTTTTTTCCCCAGCACTAACAAGAGGAGGTTAGTGAAAGGATAAATAATGGTTAGAACATCAGCAGCAGTGCATTTTATGTTGATTTCAACAGCACCAAACCCAGAATATGAAAGTTTTATCTGCCCCTAAGTCCTGGCAGGTAACCATGGCAATCATACAATTTCCAACAGCTCATGGAAAATACTTAAAACTTCTAAAGTGAGCTGTCCCATTAATAATGAAGAACATCAGTGTTTTGCCATCTGTTATGTGCTACCAGTGTATATGAAAGACCAGCAGTTGTGTAAAACAATTTCAGCTGCAAGTTGGAATCAGTTTGGCTTATAATGAAAACCTGCAAAACAGCATAATGTAAAATGTGGTGCATCGGACTCTGCATTTTAGTTTATAGCTTAACATAATCTTCTAATAGCTGCTAAGAGTCTAGAAGATTTCCATTATGTATACTCATTTTTAAATATCTGCAATTTGGTATATGCATTTTATTGTGGGCAGATTCTCAGACAAAAAAAAATGTAATAAAATATTTTGGGAGGTATTAATTTCAGATTAAGAAATCTTTTCCCAGATGTGTTTTGCTGCTCCTGCAATCTGAAGCACTTTTACCTCTTAACTGGAATTTTGTGGGCCCTTAATCAAAAGTACATGCTCAGGGACTGTGGTCTAGGAAATAAGTTCATGCAGAAACAGAAGTAGCTTTAGTTACAGAACATATGTCTACAAATGGAAGGTGAATGCTGGTATGTTCAGTCTCAGTTAACAATTTGTGGTTAGAAGCTTCCTCTGCGTAACTTGGTGGTAAACATGGCCAAGATGTGCTACAGATGTATATCAGAGTCTCTGCATGCTTTTTCTGTTACTGAATCCCACTCTATATAGTACCTTTCTTTTAATAGGGGAAGAGAGGTTCTTAATCAGTTAGGAAGGGCAACGGATTATGGTTCTAGGCAGTGTATCCCTGCATGTACTAGTTCCTTTTCTGTGCATGGAATGCTTTCATGAGTGGTTGATCAAGCGGTGCCAGATGTGTGAGGCTTTTTACTGGTCACATTGGAGCTCCTTTTCAAGTACAGTCAGGTAATCTCAGCATCCTTACAAACAGCAGTAGTGGCTGTCCAGAAATCATTCCTCCCACTGAGGACGTGTGCAAAGAATTTATCTTTTGAATTGAAAAGAAATCTCCAATCTTGAAAGCAGATCTCCTGCCTTCTTGGAGTACACTTTTGCCCTCTCTAGTGCCATGGGACCAGGGATTGCGTTTATCATGGATATAGTAGCAGATGTTTTATAAATAATAAGTTTCTTCAAGTTCGCGAATCCATACCTCTGCCACTGGAGCCAGTTAGAAGAACTGAAAGGACCAGTTAGCCTTAGCCTTGCCTTTTGGTTTTAAAGTCAGTAAGATTCTAGCCAACTGTTCAAATACCTTCATGGAAAGATTTGTAGAAACAGCATCTAGGGCTCGACTCAGTAAAATGCCTAAAAACACGTGCTCCCAAATTGGATATGGAAGGATCTAGTATGTTCTATATAAAAGTGGAGAAGAACCTAATATATAACAGTCTGGGTTTTGTGTAATAATTTCAGATATTTATAATTCATATCCTGTAAACAGCTCCAGCTCTTGAAAGTATAGGAACCAAATACCTATAATGCTGGTTGTAAGACCAGTTTTGGCGTGTGCTTCTGGGAAAAACAATGTAAAGGTTTTTTTTTTGCAGAAGTATATGTAGTTGTAATTTTAACAAAATTATTTTGTCTCCAAAGTACATTCATATCAATCATACATAAGTCTGCATATTGAATTTTAGTGGAAGATCTTTGCTGGTCCCTGTGTGAATAGAAATGCGAGTACAGATTTGTATTGACAGATACAGTCTCATGTGTCCTAAAAGCATATTTAGTTTTTTTTCACTGATAAAAATACAAATCAAAATCTTTCCTTTTACTTTTTGCTTGTAAATAAAAATGCTGTTTAGGAGTTGGAATATAAAACACTAACTAGATTTCAGTTGTAGATAATTTGGTCTAATGGAAAGAGGGTAGTGGTTACCTTTTCATAACGTGAGACTGAAAAAAACCAAACTGGCCAGCCTTTGAAACAGTTGTGTTTTTCTATTACCAATTATTCTAGTCACTATTTTGTGACAAAACCTCTTTGTTACTGTAACAACTTGTCAGTAACAACAGTGCAGTAAAATAATTCCTCTGAGTAGTCAACCTGCTGCTGCAAAATGCATGTCTAGTGGTAAAGTATAGACCTCCAGCTGAGTCGTTTTGCCCTTAGGTTACATTACCTCTGGTAAGGACAGTGGGCCTCTGTACCTGGTACAGAACCTCATGGTAGATTGCTTAGTGTTAAGATTAAATTTCTGTCAGGCTAAAAGAGCAGTTTTGACTGTTTCCAGGCTGAGTATAATTTCTGAGATTTTCTGTATTTTGCTTATAAAAGTGGCAGAAAAATAGCTATATCATAAGCACCAATTAGATCAGCTTTAAACAGAAAAAATGCATTCCCTAAGCATGTTGCGTCAGTCTTAATTAGAAAACTCTGTGCTGTTATTATCTGTAGTTAATGGGATTCTTTACAATAACTTAGGGGATAGAAAGTACTAACACTGAGCACTTTGCTGCTGTGTTTATAACAAAGTGGTCCTGCCTGTGAAAAGAGATGTATATATTTAAATGCATGTGCAGTACAGGAGTTGTACTAAAAGAATGCAGCTTCTGCTGAAAAGTGTATTTTAACATAATTGAAACAGTTTCACTGCAAATACTGCTGTGGAGGGTTTGTGACCAAAAACCCCTTAAGAACTGAAAAAAGTGTTAATGATTGTGGAAAATGGGGATTTTCTTGAAAAGTGTAAATGGGGGCTTGAAAGCATAATTGGTGGAAAATGATTGAAGTAGAATCAAGGATGTGTAGTGAGGGTAAGGCCAGTTCTTTGGAGTGGCTTACAGCTGAGGCCATGTCTGCACTGGGAACAGCTTGTAGAGCAAAGCAGTGCTCTTCCTGCCTCCATGATACACCATCACATAAGAGGAGGAGAGGATAACTCCAGAACTGAAATGGTCTCATGTGCCAAGCATCACAGCTACTCATGTGGTTAAAGCTTTTGGAACCAAAGCCGTTCCACAAACTTCTTTCTTCCTCTCCAAGCCCTCCTGTGTGCCACACTTTATCTTCTGCCTCACACAGCCGGTGGTAGCAAGTTAGCGTCCCTCCTAATGTGATCACGTGATACTTTAAATCCTTTGAGTAAAAGGTGGGAAGACAAGTTCCTTGAGCTAGTCAAGAATCCAGTAAGAACAAAAGTTTTACTGAGAAGAGGAAAAATAATGAAATTAGTTAATCAGTATTGCAGTACTCTTTTATTTATTAGCATTCTATTTTATTCTAGTATTATGTGTCACCACCTATTAAAATTTCTCTCAACAGCTTGTGTAGACTTCTGTTCCACACATTTGTCCAAACCTTGTCAATGCAGTGGGGCATAGAGCAAGCTGTTGCTCTGTTCCATTTGAGTAGTAACTCAGTTGTGGAGTATGGGGTAGCAGAGTGGATGAAGTGCCAACAATGCAGCTTTGGCTTTTAGTAAAGCATCAGTTTCCAAGAGGTTTCAGACTTCATTTTTTCATTTCTCAGTAAATCAGCTAACACTAGAATCACTTCCTACACAATTTGTGTATGTTGCTGAAAAACAATATGACTGCTATAAAAGAAATAGCAAACAATATAAAACATAGTTTTTTTTTTTTATTTTCACACTGATCTTGATTGTGACATGTATTAGTATTAAACTGGAATGTGAAACAGGGCTGAACATCTGTGTCAGTTCATATCTATAAAACAACATAGATTTTGGAATTTTGTGAACTCAGTTAACATCACAAGAACTGCATGAGTTTTTGAAGCCTGTGTGTCTTCAGGAATTATAAATGTTACAGTAATTACATGTTATTAGGTAATTGCATGCAAATAAAAGATTAGCAGAAAAGAATTCCTTAAGTTATAAAAAATGAGGCTGTTTTGAGTATACAGGATTAGTTGCCTGTATTTGCAAATGTACTTTCATATTGGTTGGAGGATTTTTGTTTCTTTGTTTTAATTCTATGAATTTAAATGACTACTTTAAGAAATGTCATTCACAGTCTTTGCTTGTTTTTTTATGTCTCCTAAAAATAATGCTGTTCCCGGTAATTTTCCTAATGAAAGAGAAGAACAGAACAAAAAATCAATAAAGGTTCTAGGAACCCCACAGCAGTCCTGAATTTGAAGGAGCAGCTTTACTTTAAGAATGGATTACACTGTTTTATCTAAGGAAATAAAAATCTTCAGATTTTCATCCTGTCAAATGTGTAGACTTTATATTATAGGCCGTTGTAATTATGATCCCTCCCAGGAAAAGTTTGAAGCCTCCTGTAAGTTACAGGATACATGGCATGAGACTTTTAATTTTCAAGTCCCTCAGCAGAATGTGGAGTTCATAGAATTATTTTATTTATTAGGGCCAGTATAATATAAAATATAGAGTGCTATAGGAATTTAAGATTTTTATGACAGTTGTAATATAATGTTTAAAAATCAAGCTACTATATGAAAACTCAACCACAAAATAATAATTTCTTTATATAATTATGAAAAAGCTGGAAAAATATTAATCCATTCTGGAGTTTTTGTACCCAACATCTGAGAAGTATGAATTACGATGGAATTATGGGAGTAAGTTGATATTTCCTCCTTCAAAGACTGGTAATTCTGGATTGCCAGAGGAATCACATAAATTGTTATGCCACTGCCTCTCTGCCACTGTTATGCACTGCCTTGCTAAGGCTGTAGCATTTTGTGGAGAGCTACTATTAGGAAAAAAATTCCATAGAAGAGACATCCTTCCAAGGAGAGAATTTGGCATCCTGTCAGTGGATGTTTTTGCAAAACAGTTTTTATTAGGTTGCATGATTTTCCTTCATCTCTAAGAAGGACAGTCAAGGTTTTTTTTGCATATTGCCAACATATTTTTATTCGGACTTTTCAGTTGCATTTTAGAAGTGAAAATCACATTCTTCATGCCATTCATATTTCTTTCTATTTTTAGGATGCAAAGTTTGTGGAAGAGCGACGCAAGCAGTTACAAAATTACCTAAGGAATGTAATGAACAAAATTATTCAAACTGTGCCAGAATTCACAGCCAATCCCAAAAAAGAGACTCTTATTCAGCTGATGCCCTTTTTCATGTAAGTATCTGTCAAGTAGTCAAGAAAATATTAAGCTTTTTCACTACAATTTAGAATACATTGCCAGCATCTCCAAAATCTGTAAACCAGTATCATTTTAAATAGAAGGCTCCTGTTCAAATTACAAGTGCTTTTGTTATATTTAAAGTCATATCTAGTAATTGTTGTTGATATGAATGGTGATTTTGAACAAAAGTCACTGTGTAAAGCTTAGAAAAATATCTAAGCTCCTCAAAACCTGCATCCACACATACTCTTCAAACAGGTGATGCTTTTGATTTCTTTTCCCATTTTCAGGTTTATTTTGGTTTTGTTTCTGTGGGGTTTGTATTTTTGTTTTTAAATTTATGTTGGGGCTGAGGGTGGAGCACTAGTAGGGACTTGGTAACCAACTTAAAAGGTCAAATTGTTGAAAGCTATCTAGCTGAATTTTGCAATCTGTTCTGATTTCATTAATGTTAATGTTGAATAAGTCCAGAAATAGTTTAATACAGTCATCTGGTAAAAATCTCAAAACAAACCTGTTGATATATAGTCATACAAGGCATATCATCTGTTCGGATCTTTCAATTTTGCTGCAAACACCATTCTTTACAGTATTTTTAAATAATATTTAGACTTATTTAAGAAATATTAATGAAAATCTTTCTGAAAGAGGTCTCAATTTATTTCTTTCACTGATAATTTTTCATTATAATGGTTTTTCAGTACCAGGCCTGTACAAATTCTGTAGAGGTTGAACACACTCATAGTGAACCATCATATTACATTTGCTGTCCACAAAGCTCTGCACAGGGATTGTGCATCCATGCCTGTGAATCCATGGATCAGTTTGCAGAGTCGAGACTGATTTAAAATTAATATGTTTCAGTAGATATGTGCGTACTTACTATTTGCATGGGCTCAGGCAGAGTTTCAGCTTTCCAAGTTCAAACTTTATTTCAAGCAAGCTATCTTTGTTAGAAAATGTAATAGATAAATGGAAGAATGCCAGGATGTATTTGTTGCATTCATGTTTGTTCAATTTTTCCTGGATTTGAAAAAGCAAAAATCAATTTGATGAGACATCATGATGAGTAAATAGCAAATTGATGTTTGTAGGGACAGACATCTCAAGAGACTTTACCTTTTTCTCCCTACTTTTTTGTAGAATTTGACTAAGGGTTCTAAAACAGGCTGTAAAGATTGAAATGGTTTTAAGTACTTCTAGTTGAGAGGCTCCTGCATGGCTTTTTGTTAAATCATTTAAAGAAGCTGTCCATGTACTTCATTTTGGTATTTAAAGAGGGGGGAGGCGAATGCAAAATGCATTTGCAACTCAATACTCAAATAATTTTTGTTCTCCTTTCCAATGATACTTTATTTTAAGCTGGTTGAGTATAGCAGTGGAAAGTAGTGAACTGGTCAGTGAACTGACAAGTAATTTCTTGTCAATTTCGTGTCGTAACTTGCAGCTTTAACTGCTGTTTAAGGTCCTGTCTTTTCATTGCCTGGACATAATTGATTATCCTGAGTTGTACACAGACGAGAGAATGCAGAATAACATCTGTAAGCCAGCTCAGCTTCAGTCTGCTTATGAAAGAAATGTAATTTCGAGCTTTGTGGGGCACAGAATATTTTAACAAATGATGATGGTTTCAAGTGTACATTGAATTGCTGTAGTAATTGTCATTACATCAACAGTACAAGTGGTCATAGAGGCAGCAACACAACTAATATTAAAATGTGAGAAAAGGAGACGTTTTCCACCATTAGCAATATTTATGTGAAGCTTTGGCCTGAATTAATGGAAAACATACTGATAATAGCAGTTCATTACTGGAACTGTGATGCATTATTTACATGCTTTAACCAGAATTGTGTTGGGTTTGGATTTTAATTTAATTTCAATTATTAGAATTTCACACATTTTTTAAAAATGTCATTAATTCAGCAGCACCGAACAATTCAACAGTGGCCATACTGTGAGATCATAACTATGAGCTAATACAGTACTGATGGACAAGCAATGATCCTGCTTTTCAAGTGTTTTGTTTTGTTTGGTTTTTTCATCTTAATACACTGTTGTCACACTATCTTTCTATTCTACTTTGAGAAATGACATTTCAAGAATAGTTTATTTATAATCTTTTAATCAGTTTATGTTAAAAGCAGGAAGGGAAGACAAATTTCCTCTTATTCCTCAGCCCTAAACTATTAACTTGTTTTCTAAGAGATCATCTTATCTCTTTTATAAGTGTGTAAATAGAATTTAGATCTCATGGTTTTGCTTATTAAAATAAAAGTGCCAGGTGTGAGGACTTGCACAGGAGATGTAAAATCACATTACATAATGGATTCTACCAGTGATGCACAAGTCAGAATAAACACCATTACCCTGTAGGTAAAATGCTGAAAATACACCCAAAAGCCCCTCCAAAACCAAAACACACCTGCCAAAAAAACCACCAAAAACCCACAGAAAAAAACCCCCACCCAACAAAAAAACAAACCCAGCCCTGTTTCTTCTATAAATGTAATGAGCTGAATAAGATACAATTAATATCACTGAAAGAACAAAGTCTTACTGAGAAGGCAGCACATTTCAGTAACCTGTTTTCTCAATAGGGGTACAATTTAGTATGTGAAAAACTGTGGTAGAAAATAAAGCAGTTACCTTGAAGGAAATAAATGTATTCTAGGAGATTTGCTCAAGGAAACTTGCTAACACCATTTGTCAGCAGTTTGTAAATGCCAGTATGATGCACTGATTGATGCTAACCTTTTTTTGGGTATAGCTATACCATAGCTTGCAAAAAGACTATAGTTATTTTTAGTGGGTTTATATTTGCATTTGGCAGTTTCATGATTCGCGACACATCACTTGAAGCAATGGACTATAGTGGATTCAAGAATATTCTTTGATCCCTGGATGTTGTGGCAAAAAGATTCTGTTCATATATGTATTGTAAATGATTTCCTTGGAGTTTTTTTCTCAAATAATAGATGCGTCAGCTTTCTCTCTTAGCTAGTGTAGAGCATTCTCCATGGGAATAGTAGTGGGATTCTAGAAAACCTTAGCTGTGAGAAAATTAACTGTGTAACTCATTTCCAGCAGAGAAAGTGGAGTTTTAATGCATTTTTCTACTGAGATACAGGCTCTTCCTCTGCAGATAGAACAGCAGTATTAGATTAATAGAAAGGTCTTCCAGACAATTACAGGAGGAGCACATTTTAGAAAGTATCATTATTGCTGGGCTGTCATTTGAATTCTCAATGTCCTTTATTTCCTGAGAGTCATGACCTGGCACTTGGTGAGTAAGAAAAAGTGTCTAAAAGAAAATGAATTTCAGTTCCACTTCATATTGCCAACTTCTCCAGTATTGCCCTTCCTTAGTGGATTCTGAGCTTTGGCAACAGGAGATCTCAGATGTGCTGGACTCTGTGAAATGTTTCTTACCTTTGTACCACACCTGCAATTCTCCTAGTGTGTTAGATTTACTAGTATTTTGGTTTAATAATATAATATAAGCCATTGTAAAGACATATAATAATTTGGATATATATTGTGCTTTTAGTACATATGTGTGTATAGTTACTGGTTACATCTTTATTAATGAAAGAGTTAGCATTGAAATATTAGTCGTAGGACTGTGGTGTAGAGGGTAGTGATACCTCAGTCTGGGAGAAAAAGTTGCAGTCTTAACATGCATTGAAAGTCTGTGGGGCATCAGCTCTGTTAGCAAGCAATGAAATATAAAATAAAAAAAAATAATTACTTGGTCTTAAAGAGTTTTTTCTTGCTGCAAAAGAAAATGACCACATTTCAGTGTGAAAATGAAAAATGCCATAAAGGTTATACGTGATCAGACATCTGATAGAAAATACAGGGTCAGTTTTAATTAATTACTAGAATCCTAGAATATGATTATGGTGGGCAAAAAATAAGATTAATGTCTCTAGGACTGAATCCAAGGTTATTAAACGCTGGGAGGGTATTGCCTACAATATTTGTTGTGAGGTTTTTCCTTTGGGGATTTCTTCCTTCCAAGTGCAGTCATTTCATACAATCAGACAGAGATCTGATGAGGCAAAACATTTTACTTGATCTGTATGAAAAAAAAGCCTACCACTGTTCTAAATAAATTAATTTTATTTTGAAACTTGGATATATTAACAATTAGCAGTACAATACTGTGAAGTAGTTTGCTAGCATTTCTCTTCATTATTGTATCAAATGCTAGTAGTTAATCATGGAAAATTGATTTGTTTTGATTTCTTATGCTGTGAAACTGTCATTAATGTATTCTTTCTGTTGTAAATCTCTACCATCTGGAATCTTGATTTGTATTTTTTTCAATTTAAATGCTGCATTAGTTCAGTCACAGGTTTAGTCAAATAATTTCCTTTATAGTCCACTTTCATGTCTTAATGTAAGTAACAGATTCTGGCTCTGCCTGTTTGTCTGTTTACATGCTGAATAAAATCCTCTTTAATAATAAAATTGACATCACAAGTTTAAATTTTCCAGTCCATGCAGAGCAAAATCTAAATCAAGAATTGGCTCTGGTGAGTGAGTTTGCTGCATCTGCTGCTGGTGAAAGCCTGTCTGTTAATACGTATTAGTTAAAATAACATTTCTTTGCACTCAGGATTGGTATATTATGGATAAATAAAACTTATTACGTATACTTGTGTGTTAATCACATTTTTATCAAGCTATCTGAAAAAAAAAATCACACACATTGGCTCTTTGTCAGTACATGAATAGGAACGGGTGGGGTCTTTGGCAACTAACATCACAATTCTTTGGACCGTATAATAGTGTCTTTCAGCACAAATCATCATAATAGGTTATATAATTTCAAGTATGTAAAAAGCTAAAAGCAGTAAAAGATTGGGAAAAAACACTAAACTGTTGTGATGTTCCATTTTTCTCTCTATGGTTTCTGTATCAGATCTCATTTTTTAGAAAATAAAATCTTTCTTCCCATCATCCTCATTACGGGCACAAGGTGAAATACAGGAAAAAATGAGAAAGAACATCTTGTTCATTAAGGGTGAGGGAACACTCTTAACAGGTTGTCCAGAGGTGTTGCCACTCTATCCATGGTGATATTAAAGACTGCGCAGGCCACAGTTGAGGGCAGCCTTGTACAGGGGGATTGGCTAAGCCATTTCCCGAGGTGCCTTCCAACCTCAAAGAGTCTATAAATCCATTATTCCTCAAAATCTCAACCTGCAGTTTTAACTTGAGTTGTGTTTCACATAAATCGTGGTCAAAGAAGTGTTAGCTAAATACAAGAACTCTGCCACTTTATGGACTCTTTTGCTTTGGCAATGCAAATGTTTGCATTAAAGTATATGCAAGAATAGTGCAAACAGAATTTTGTGAATATTTTCACAGATCACTGTGCTGAGTATTTTTTTTATCTTGTTTTCTAGGCCACAGCTACATGTTACAACAGTTTCTAGGTAACTGTTACATGTTCTGCTGAGCTGCAGAGCTGGATGTTCATTCTCTTGTGGTAGCTGCTCAAATGTATGCTTTAAATAAAGCAGAAAACCTGCTCAGTAAATCATCAGAAAAGAGGCTAGAGCAGGTTCTGAGAAACTGATGTCTGCGGGATGTGTTTGAACACCAGAAGAGTCGTCAGTTATCCATAATGATGATTGGATCTAATGCTCAAAAAATAGGTTGTCTTGATTTCACGGGATGGCGTTACTGGTACCATATTTGCTAGCAAAAGCTGTGTCCTTAGGTGTTTTTTGTCTGTTGTCTTTGAGTCACCAATTCAAATTGTAGTAAAAAATTCAGTGTTTTCTACCTCTCTTTCTCGCTTCGCAAATGATTCTTCCCTCCTGGAAGGTGGCATTACAAGAAGCACGGTACAGGGATACAGGTACCAACCAATAAGCAAATTTCAGTACCAACACATCAGCCACTCAAAACTAAAAGTTGTTGCCCTACAAATATTCCTCTCAAGATTTATTTAGCGCTAAACAGCACGTAAAGCCAAGTATCTGCTTTTGCTTTTCCAGATCACAAAGTTAATGTGGAAGAATAGGTGTTAATTCTTAGAGGGTTGAAGAATTTTTGTTTGGTTTGGATTTGGGGGTTTTCTTATCTCTATTTCAGCTGCAGTTGTCAGTGTGTCACTAAGAATATGTATATAAAGGTATGAGAGGTAAAAAGAATATTCACTTCTATACAGTACCATTGCTAGTATTAAAATGTTACTTTCAAGCATATATGAAATAAATCTTACAAGAAAATGATGGTGAGGTTCCTATGGATGTTGTATTTCTCAGTTAATTTTAAAGAAATTCAAAACTGACCCTTCTGAAGTTACTTGCAAAATATTTTAGAGGGGTACAAACATTTGCTTAGACTTTAAACTATTGGTTGTATTTCATTCAATAGGTTCATCTCAACAGAGGATAGTTTACAGCAGATACAGGCGCTGGTTTAGTATAAAGAATGAGCTAAAACTTCTTCACAGAAACATTTGTGGAATACTATTATAAATAACATCTTTAAATATACACACATCAATATGTTAACGTGTAGAGGAGAAAAACTTTTTGAAACAGTTCTTTTACTGTGTTCTTGGCTGGTGACAGTATTAAGATGAGGTTTGCATAAACTAATAAAAATTTTAAAAGAATTGTAGGTTTATAGATTTCTGTTTGTAGGACTTTAAATCTCAGTCTCAAGGTGAAAAATCTTATTCTGCTCATGTCATTTTCTAATATTCTCTGCTTCATTTTATGTAATATATTAGTTTTATAGCTACAGAGAGGTTTCTAAAATATTCTCTTTCTTTTCTCTCTTTAGGACTTGGTTAGTGGACTGATAGTACCGAGTTTATAGCAGCAGAGAGCTCTTAGTTCACCAGTCTTTCTGGATGAATATCTAAAAGATGATTATATGAAAAAAAAAAAGCAGCATGATTCTGAAGCATATTTCTCTAGTGTAAAACAAAATGTAAATTATAGTTAATACAGCTGTTATGCATTGGATCGCTCTTGCTTGAATTCTATACTCTCTGTATAACATAGGTAAGCAAAAGCTTGCACGCATTAATCTGCAGCAATTAAACTGGTTTTGTTTTATAAAAGTTAGAATATTTTCAGGTATTGAGATGACTGTTTATATGTGACTGCTGAATGTTCATTGAGATGATGCCTTTGACATCCAGGTAGTTAGGGTATGGTTATACAGTTAGTTAAGCATTGATTCAGTTCTGTTTGTAGGATAAGTAGTGTTTAGTTACATATGTGTTTAGAGTGATACTAGTAACATGATTTTTGTACTGAATTTTTGCTTTGCCACTAAACACGCTAGGCTACGGTTGCAGCTTGGAAGTTCTTGGGGCAATTGGAAACAAGAATTTATTTCCAATTCCAGTGAGATAGCAAAATTGTACTGTCCATTGACTGTGGAATGTATGTGGTGCCAGTATTCTGCTGGTGGTGCATTATCAGATAAATCATAAGATCAAAAGCAAACAAAAAATCCCTGAAGTAATGCAAAACAATAACAATGTGAAGTGAGGAAGTTTTACATGCAGTTCTGAATAGGTTAATTTCTCAGAAAAAGAGTTGGTGATGGCATGATGCTTCTTTAAGCTATTAGTGTACCTATCTGTGCTTTCCAATAGAAAAAGTGATAGTATTCAGCTAATGCATCCTCAAACATTGTGGCTAGTGTCCAGGTTTTTACCTGCTTGCATCTTTTAAAGTGACAGCTTGTGTTGTCAACTTGGCACTGAATGAGTTCAGTATCTCTTTAACAAATCTCAGTTATGTTCTGTAACAGCAAGTAAGTACTTTGATAAAGAGGAATATAATTTACATCAACAAACTGGGAATAGAATTTGCTTAAATATGGGACTTTTAATTAGTAAAGCACCTCCTGATGCTTGAAACATGCTAATGAAACTAATTTATTGCGATGTTAATTTGTTGTTCTACTTACAAAACTATGTAGAGACATTATACAATATTTATCTTTCAGTAGAACTGTGTTGCCAAGCACTGATTATTGTTGTAGTAAAAATATCTTTGATATCTAAAATTTGATTAGAATTTTCAGATAATGCAGGAAGTTTCATTCCAAAAATGTACTGCTCTGTGGAATTTTTGCTGATGATAGAATTAAAATATTTGAAATGGAGTGGACCATTCATAACAAACATACACTCTTATTCTTGGTTTCTCCATTCCTCACTTTGTAACTGGCAGGTTTGTGTTTAGTCTCTTATAACCAATGTGGCTTGACATCAAACTTTAAAAAAGCATCATGCCTGTTCTGATCTAACTGAAATGTGAAGAAGTAGGGCAGAAGTTGTTTGATCAAAACATAGGAGAATTCATACTTAAATCTCTCTTGTTTCTGCAAGACTTGTATTATCATGTTAGCTTGTCTTATATTTTGTGTTTTGGCACATACTGACCTTGAAGATGTGTATTACATGGCATTCTACAAATGTGTTAAATTTTCCCTTCCCTCGTCTGAGTAGTTGAGATGGTTTATGAATGCTGGAGGAAAATGACAGAGGGAAAAATGCATTAAAAGGAGTAGAAACAGTGATAGAGAGGACAAGAATAAGTGGGGAGAGAGACATGATGCTTAATGTTAAAAGGCAGATGCGTTCAATATAGTAAGGAAGTAAGGGAAAATGCTGATACTTGAGGCTTTATTAGAAGCATTTGGCTTTATAAAGCTAGTTTTATCCAAACAAATGAAATGTTGTTACAGGTGTAGGTTTTGTGATCTGTTTGGGATTTAACAGATTATTTGTGAAATAATTAAAACTTTGATCCTGCTTTAAAGTATGGGACACTAAAACCATGGGTAGTCATTGGAAAAGTATGTGAAGTCTGTCAGCCTTTGTTGCAGCTCTCCTGCTCTTTTCCATGTGGTGAAGGACAGTCCTGTATCGTCCTATTTTGTTCAGGTGTAAGGTTTGCAAAATTATTTCTTTATTACCAGTGGTTAATGGTTTTAAATAGTCTGAATAAATGCTAAAATCTGTTACTTGAGGTAGAAAAAGGCTGTTATCTGTGGAAGATGAGTACTTCCATAATGCAAGCTGTAGCATAGTTTTCTTCTATTGTGTGTGCAAGATGTGGCGGGAGAGTTAAGGAAGCTCTGTTTTAACTTGAGTACATAACCGACCAAATCTTACTTAGCTTTGAGAATTTTTCCAGCACACTTCTGTCAGTTGAGAGTGTGTATGGAAAAGCACTGCCTTAAAATATTTACAGAAGGTGCCACCTATGCTGGGAAGAATAATGTATATGTACTAGCAAGAATTTTTATTTGCTCTTCTCTCTTTTGATCCCAAGGGGCAATTTGCAGTACAGAGATACCATCAGAAGTATTTTAGAAAGAAAAGCTTCTTAATCTGATTTGTGATCAGAGCATATGATATAGCCAGATTTGTGTTCTTGTTCCCTGTGTTCCTCCCCTTTCCCCTGCCAGTGTTGTGGCATTCTCTATTTCATGTTTCACAGAATTGACATCTTTCCAGCCATGTTTTTTCAACGTGCAGTTTTCTTTTGATAACCCCTCTTGAGTTAATGTATACGCATTCCAGCCAAAGAGTTTTCAGTCCATCATGGCAATAGTAGCAGCATTCACAGTCTTCAGTTGCTGTGAATGGAGATGCAGTCCAAACAACCACCAGCACTCAAGATACCTGCTGACTTCAACTTGGTTGCATAGTTCCCAATGATTTACGGGAGGCATATATAATTATCAACGAGATGTGCTTTACATACAAATGTAATCCTTTACATTTCAGATCAAAATTTAAGCAAAGTGTAAATTTGGAGTCAGAATACATGTTTGGAAATTTTTAAAGCTCTTTCTGCAGTTGTTAGTCTTTCAATTGTTAAAGTTCAAAGGACTAGAAACTCTGGTTTTCTTAGTTATTCCTCTCAGTTGCATTTCTGTAGGTTGTATTTCTTTTTCCAGCAGTTGGAAAATTGAGAAATTAAGAGAAATTTGCCAGCAATGCCCAATGTGAAGAAGTTTTATTCAGGTGACAGAATCTGTTCATGTGCATGTGTGTGACTACTGCCCACCTGTTTTCTTGTTCTTGCTCATTCTTTCTTGCTCTCATGTGCATTTTCTTAGTCTTTCACTTTTAAGGCAGTACTGAGCCAGAAGTGTTTCAGTATTCAGTGTATGTACAACTGAAAAACATCTTCTCCTGCAGATTATGGGTACTAGTGAAAGTATTATTGGCACACATCCTTCTAAACTCACCCTAATGACCTCAGTGTTGTGTTGTTCCAGGACTTAAAATACCTCAAAGAAAAGGTGTTTGTCATTTGTTTGCCTTGGTGTGATGCTCAATAAAACTGGTATGTCAAACAGCAACTCCATAATCCTGAAGAGTTTTATGTATTGTATTTATTGCCTCATTGTTGAGTCTTGCCATTAAACCTTCACTTTCAAATGGTATGACTCTTACACTGATTGCCGTCTCAATAAAGACAGTGAGACTTGCTCTGCAAAGTTAATTGCTAGGAGTTTTTCAACCGGCCTCAGAAACAGGTATTTGTTGAGTGTATTCCATCAAGTAGATTTACATCATGCTTCTTCGTATTCAAAGTGACCTTTACAGTGCTTATGAGGAGTATAATTTAGTGTATACCATACTAGAATTGAATATTCTTCAGTCACCATTGGAACCATATGAGTGTTTGTGATCTTTTGTAGTTGCTGCAGAATAAACCCTTGTTAGTGCTGCCTGAGAAAATAAAAATGTGGAAGCAGATGCTGGGTTTGTGTGCTTGAAATTGTTGAAACAAATGAGGGAGAGGCTACAGTATGGAGTTTCTTTTACAGGTGTAGAAATGTACAAGAAATGCTCTCCATGGTTGCATGGCTTAAAAGACTTGGGCAAAAATCTCAAGTAGATTGACAGTAGCAGTCAAAACCCACTTTATGTATTGCTTTTGGTAGCTATTTGGTATATATCAGTTTCCTTCATAAATACCAACTTACAAAGCTCTGAAACAAATAGAGATTATGTTGAACAAAGCCATGTTCAAGGTTACAGCAAACTTCAGTATTGTACAAAACAAGCTTTTAACTGTGCTGTGCATTCTCTGATGGATCGATTTCCATCTGTCTTTGCAAATAATAAAAATGGCTGTAAGAGTTAGTGAAAATGCCAAGTTGCCTAACATGAAAATATGCAAACATAAATTTACCTAGTATTTTTTTATTTAACACCCTTACAACATGGAGAAATAATGTCACTTTGAGTCCCTCTTACTACTCTTGATTACACCTGATTCCCAGTTTGTACAAGGCAACTATTTTGCATAACTGGTTTTCTTGTTCCAGGCAGCTTGGGTTGAGGTGGTATGATGCTTGGTGTTTTACTAACAAACCATCTGGATTGAGATGCTTTGATTATATGATTTACTTCTTCGTTTTTGTCTTCCTCTTTTACTGCTTGTTAATAAACTTGGCAAGTCTTTATCAAGAGACAGGTTTTCTAATCTATGCAGGTTTTGTTCCTAACATGTTTAACTTGGAGCAGAACAAGAAGAGGTTAAGATTTTGTTTCGTAAATGAGCACAGAGACAGTTAATTTTTGTGCCATTACAGCAGCAATCCTGTTTCCTTGGTAACAGGCAAGTCTCATGCACTCCCTTCTTAAAAAGTGAGCTCTCTAGATATTCCAGCATTCCTGTACTGCAGCAGGTGCTTCTGAAACTGGGGGCAGAGAATGGGCTCTGGAGCCAGGAAACATTTTAAGTTTTGAGGATGGGCAAAAAATGGAGGATACATTTGTAATTATCTTCTTTACTTTGCAAGCAACATAAAATTAAACCAGAAAAGGCACTTGCAAAAATATAATTTTAATCTCTGCCGTCTCTGGTTTTGTGTCAGCTATTCTTTTAAATTCACATTTCTGTCAATAAGGTTGTAATGGTGAATACTCAAAAGTACAGGTTAACTTACACCAATAAAGTAAAATCTTTAATATGCTTCAGAATTAAATCAAAACAGTTGCCATTATAAAGTATCTTGAATAAAACCATCTTAGCTGGAATGCTGACGCATTTCAGCTCCACTTCTGGATATTTAGTAATGAGTCGTCACAGGTGGAAAAAATGTTGTAGAATAGGAAAGTGGTTGTTTGTGTCTCACTACTGCAAGTGTCTGTGACTTACAACTCTCCAATACCTTCTCTGTTTGTGAAAATCCTAGCTTCTGGGACTTGTATTTTTTGAGAAAGAGTTTTCTCTTGTGTGTGGTTGGGAAGTTTAGTCCTACCTTAAAGGTCAGGTTGGTGGTTTGCTCAGTTCTAGTGGTAGTAGTGGTGAAAGAGCCCCACTCCTTGAAGTCCAGGGGTAAAAATCTCCATTAACTGTCCGCTTTCTCTGCTGAGATTTTTCCATCACACATTAGCCTGTTAACTGAGAATGATGCTGCCAAAAAGTAAACTGGAACATGTAGGATATATTTGGGAATGGACTGTGGTTCTATCTTGCACAGATAAGAAGTAAATTGGTAGATGAAGACAAATATTTTACATAAATGTGGAGATCACTTGTTATTTCAGTAGGCAGAGGCAACAAGTTTTTAGACATCCAGCCATTAAACTGAGAGAATATATAAAACCCTTTGCAGAGTTTTGTAGTTTAGGGTCTAAATGTGAATCACCTCATTTTCTATTGCTCGTTGACAAGCCCTTACACTGATGATACACTTCCTGCATAATTGCTTGACTGGCAAGTGTTTGCCCAGGTGCATTTAGTGAGCTGAATCAGAAACTATTTTAAATTCTAAACACACACACACAATCCTCTTTCTTTTGTCCATACCTAATTCCTGAACAACAGATCCAATGTTCTTTATAGCTCATTATGCCAGTTTTGAATCTAGAACAAATTTTTACATCCTAGCTGTGGCAGGTGCAATACTGGAGAAGCTGATGCAATTGTGTGCAGTGCTGCGAAGTACCATCCTCATTCTTGATGGCATGAAAGCATTTTGCTGTGGAATATGGTATCAAACTATCACTTTACCTTTTTTTTTTTTCTTTCAGCCTTCTTCAAACTTTTTCTTTGTAATGTGGCATGATTTTCCTCAGTGAATAAAAGAATGAAGTTGTTCTTGTCAGGTTAGCCATATGGCTTTACCTGCCACTCAAATACAGAGTTACTGTATATTTCTTATAAGCATTGTGCTTTGTACCAATGTGCTCACTTCACCCTCTTTTTACTGTCTATCAGCAGTAGTTGATCTATTTATTTAATGGCATATTGGAACAGAATTTAACCCAAGAAGATGACATTATCATATGTTAGGGGTCACAGCACAATGTCTAGGTTCTGGTTTAGGTTAATTTAACAGCAGTGCATAAAACCAGAAAAGTCCAGATTGCAACAGTAGTCGGTTGTTCCCCAGAGTTATTTTAACTGGAATGACTTGTTCAGTAAGAAGTTTCAAGAGAGGTTTTCACCCTGGGAAAGTGTACTAAAAGTGCCTTAAACTAGTAGTTTTAACAAAATATATTTCAGGAGGTAGAACAGTAGAATAAAAATGCATCCAAGACTCAGTAGGATGTCTTAACAAAGCTCCAGTGTCATGCTCTGAGGTCTCTGTGGCTGAAAACCTGAAAGGCATCAGGGTGTTGAGGTCTATGTTGTAATAAAGAAAACGTGAAATGAGGGCCAAATGAAAGATGAAGTAGCTAAATTGATTTGAAAGAGAGAACTAGATGTGTAGATTGCACAGAAGAGAATGGGTTTAGATGGGAGCTGTGAGAACAACTTGACTCGGCTACATAGAATCAAGGCAGCACAGGAGTTTGTTGAGAGAAGAATTTGGTGTAAAGAGAAACAGTGTATGGGAAAGTACTGGGTAATAAATGGTGGTGTGGCTGTTGATGTGAATTAATAGAGAAAAACTGGAGAAGGTAGGGGCTAAGAATAAAGAAGTAGAATAAGAGCAGAGGAGTGCTATGAAAAGTAACTGAAGGAGAAGACTGAGACAGTTTGGACTGAATGAAGAGAATGTATGTGGAAATGAGTTGAAAAAGAAAGATGGTGGGAAACAATGAAAAGAGGAGACATGGAATTTGTTTTCCTTTACTGATTTTGTGCACACAGGAAAGAAGCCATTTCATTAGAAGTGGCTGGGATTTGCTTTCATTTATTGAAATAACAATGGTAGCTGAAAGAGTGACAAAAGAAGAGGTTAACCACAGGCATAGAATGTTTTGCCGAAACAGTATGTAGAATGTGTGTTTTTCCTTTGAAAGTAAGCCTTGAAAAAAAAACACCCATACATAGGTGATTTGGGTATTTTAACAAATTCTTATTGAGTACAAAGATTCAACTCCACCTAAGATCTTGGCATGAGAAGGCTTGGTTCAGTGAATATTCTGCATTCATTTGTTACCCCAGCTATAGAGCAAAGTAAATGACTGATAAGAGATTCCTCTAATTTGTAGGTCTGACCAGCTTGGTGGCCATTCAGTGTCCCTGTTCTCTGGCTCCTAGGATAAAACTTTGTCTTTAATCCTCAGATCCATGAGCTCCCATTCTCTCCTCCTCATGCTCAGAATATATTTTTGCGAAGTGTGTTTTTAATTGACCTAGCAAATAATTTAATTGTCTTTTAACTAAGGAATGAGAGTTTTTCCGGTTGATAGTTTTATAAGGATGATCCTTGTGTTTTTCAGAGTATCAGCCATTAGTAATCTTTACATTTGAAAGAGATGGACAGCTGTGCAGGATTGATAAAAACTCTTCTTGTAAGCATGTAGAACATATTTCTACTTGAATAGCTAAGAAACCTGTCGGGGCTTTTCCTTTCTTCCCTTCAAATAACAGTAATTATCAAAGTTTCAGGGTTTTTTTGTGTATTAACAAATATACATGATTTGTAAGGGAAGCTAAGTGTAATACTCTTGTTTGCAATTGTCTAGTCATTTCTTTTTACAATGTAAACCAGTTTCTGACATGTTACTTGAGTAGGATTCTTCCGAAAGACAAAAAGTAGTAAAAAAAAACCCAAAACCAACCAACCTAATTAATTAAAAAAGGGGTTTATTTTCTATTTATTTTGCTAAAGTCTCTAATAAATGAGACTAGACATGTCTGGACACTTTATTTCCTAGTTCTCCTCTCTGTCCATAGCATTATGCTGCTGAAGCTGACTTTTCCAGAGGAGGAGAGCACAGAGGAGTTTGCAGCTCCAGCAATCAATAGCTGAGAATGAGCCCAAACATTGCAGATGCCGCAGCGTTTCTGTTGTCCCTACTGTATGATGGTTTTAACCTTCCAACACGTGGGAGCTCTCATGCTTTAAACTACCAAAGCTGTACCTTTCTGTCCATTTCCAATCCAAGCCCTAAATTTTAATACAGTGTTTTAAAATGAGCACAGAATTGTAAATATCAAAGGTCCACAAACATTTAAAATCCTCAAACGTATTTTTATGTACAGTCCAATTGATCAAAGATCACCGTACTGGCAAAACAAAACAAAACAGTATTTTTATTTAATATGAGGATTTTTTTCTCTCATTATAACTTTTTAAGCTCTTCAGCAGGTGTCTGTATAGTGACAGTTACTAGAATAGACACGTAATGGTAAATGTGGATGTTAAGTGCACTTTATAGCATGGTTGTTCAGGACTGTTTCGGGTACCTTACTGCTTCATTTGGCACATGTGTGCCCAACAGATACCTCTGATAGATGTGAATAATGTTCTTTTCACAAATCCTTCCCTTCTTGAGCAAGTTTCTTGCACACTACCTTACAGAACCTCATGGTTAGTAGAATCTGATATTGGGCTTCATGACAATTATAAACCTAAAGCATTGATACCCACTTAATTACTCTTGTTGGCCATGGCAGTAGTGTTGGCAAAGAACACAAGTTAAACAAAAGCACCCTTGCCCAAATTACATGAATTCCCTGAATTGAAATTGCGGCTTTCAAAGCTTACTTTTTGGCCTCCTAAATCCTGCAAACCAGTTTGTAATATTTATTCTACAGCTGTGCTTAAACTGGTTGATCTATAATTGCTTAAGTTTCTCTTTCTGACGATTAATTTAAGCAAATTGCAAGCTTTAGATTTTCACAGTCAAATAGCATCAGTAGCTGCAGACTGTGTAACAACTAGTCCAAGAGAGAGATCTCGGAGAACTTCTAGGTAGGGAAAGGGAACCATCTGCAGATCTCTTACAGAAAATAAGCTGCACCACCAGAAAGTGTTTTGGAAACTATTCCTATAAACACGTTGTTTTGTAAGAAGCCATCTGGTCAGTCAGAGCCGTCTGTGTGCAAGTGCAGCTGGGTAGGAGAGCTCAGGGATCCATAGCGCTCAGTTACCAGTTATGAGCTTCGAAACAAAGCCTTGGTGGAGACCCCTTTTAATGATGTGTTATTCCACTGTGTACAGTGAGAGCTGCAATGCTCCAAAACAGGATCTGCCTTTTGGAGTGGCAGAGTACTGGAAAAGCCCATGACATTTCCACAAAGAGAACTTTTCAAGTTAACGTTCTCCATGCATCTGAAGGCAGGTTTCAGGTAGGTAGTGTAGTGTGAGGGCTTTGAGCAGATGGGATTGTGTACTATCTATATTGACAGGTTCTCACAGCCCAGATCGCTTGTGATGTTTTTTTTTTATTTTATTCTTATTTTTAAATTAGATTTTGAAATGTGCAACTAAAGAGGGAAGTCCTTATTTAAATACCTGTCCCTAGAATGAGTAGTAACTGATTAATGGGACTAAAAAATCCTATGTAATCTCTTATTTATAATATATTTCTATTGCATTTATCATACATTTGGAAGTTGCACACTATGCAATTCTGGCACTTCATTAGGTTTTTGGAGCCATACTGTTCTACCACAGGGTGAGGTTACTTCTCCTCCTGTCTTTCTTTGTTATGTTAGAAGGAACTTAAGGGCTTCTGACTGACTTTAACCAGTCTGCATGGCAAAATATATCACTGGAAACTACACTAGCCTGGCCTGGGTGACATGACCTGGACAAAACTCAGTCTGGAGGTTCATGAGAAGTTCGTATCTCTACTTCGAAATAATTATATAGGGTCATGAAACTGGTAGACACAGTTTATAAGAGAGAACTTCAGGTACAGACAAGAATTACGTAAATTCAGAGTGTATGTTCAAGAGAAAGTGTTTGACTTGCCATTTTCAGCTTGTATTATCCTATAAGGGAAGCTTTATTAAGATATTTGGCAACAATGCAGATCATCTGAAAAATCACACTTTCTCAAGGATTTCTAGTATGTGGACGAATGGAAGAACTCACAGAGCAGTATGTGCGTATTTATTTGCTGTATGAAGGCAGCACTCTCCAGTGAGAGCGTGACTTTTTTGGGTTTTATACCCAAGGGGCTGAGTAGCATGACCTGATGGGTTAGCCGCATCTCCTTTTAGTCAGGGCAACCTGTGTTCTCTCTTCAGCTTCCACTGAAATGGTATTTTTCCAGTGTACTTGATAGAGACAAACAACAAACGATTCCTGTAGGTCACTGTGCTTCCGTTTCCTACTGCTCAGAGTCACAGTGGGGCACAGCCAGCACCAGCCCAATGCTGTTTCTGTGCTGTAGCCCATCCATCAGCCCTTGGTGCAGAAGTAATCGCTCCAGGTTAAGAAAAGGACCTTTTTCATATTGGGTGGTTTTCTCTGACATTTGCAAATATTTTTGGCACAGGATAGCGTTTGCAATTTGGCATAGTGTATTAATGCAATCCACTGTCAGAAATACCACAAACTAAGCTCTCAAACATGGGTTCATGATGTTAGCTACAGATCTCCCGAAATGTCAATGTCTCCCTTTAATTGCCCATGAGGAATCTTTTGTGGAAAGAAAAAGAAAAGGGGGAGGGGGAGAGAGAAGGAATTAGGACTGAAAATACACTGTTCTTTAAATCAGAACGTGTGTGTGTAAATACGCTTTCATCTGTGAATTTTACTTCATTACAAGAATGGCAGGTTTGTTTGTTTGATTTTTTTAAATTAATTTTCTAATGAGTCATAGAATGGTTTGGGTTGGAAAGGGCCTCAAGATCATCCAGTTCTAACCCCCTGCCATGAGCAGGGATGCCTCACACTAGACTGTGTCATCCAAGGCTCCGTCCTACCTGGCCTTGAACACTGCTAGGGATGGGGCATTTACCACTTCTTGGAGCAGTCTGTTCCAGTGCCTCACCACCCTCACAGTAAAGAGCTTCTTCCTTATATCTAACCTGAGTTTCCACTATCTCAGTTTGAACCCATTACCCTTTTTCCTATCGCTACAGTCCCTAATGAAGAATCTGTTTTCAGCATCCTTGTAGGCCCCCTTCAGATACTGGAAGGCTGCTATGAGGTCTCCACATGACTTTGAAGTTCTTCTCTTCATGTAATTGTTAGATTTGGAGTATTGCAAGAAAAGACCTATTCTGTAATTCTTATTTCACTGGATATAAAACCAAAGGTAAGGTCTAACTGCTTTTCCATGGTGGAAAAGGTTCTGAGGAGTGAAAGAGGCTTTGCTGAGAGATGGATATGTAAGCTTTATTCTTTTCTCTTAGCATATAAACCAGTAAGGAATAGTCATGAAGACGTGGTTCAGAAAAATCTGTTTATACACCTTATATTGCAGTTTTCCAGTGCTTATCAGTGTTCCTTCCTGTGCAACGCTGACAGTAATGGATAAATGGATGCATCCATTCAAATACATGAAGCAAATAATCTTCATAAGGGAGGTATCTCTGTACTTGTGCATGTGCTTGGCTTTAATCCACACCATAACAAGTTTGTTTATGCCTCAGTGCATGGTTTTTCAAAAGGAGGTGGTTTTTTTCCTCATTTGAAGTTGTATTAAAATATATTTCAGTAGCCATCAGTTTCTCATGTGAAAGCAGCATGAATTAGCTGCAGGCCATCGCTGAAATTCAAAACATCCTCCAGAAGCTTTGTTCCTTGGTTTTGTTGATCTGCCAGCTATAAACATAGTCCATTCAATTCTGTTGTATTTCAGCTGCTATTTTTATGGTGTATCTTTAATGCATTTGGCACTTCTGTGGTGATAGCAGAATCCATGAAGAATTAGCTGAAGGATGCTAGAATAAGTTGGTGTAATTATAGGCACTCATCTATTAATAACAAAAATTAATGATTGCATGCATACTTCTCTGCAAGAAAGTGGTTGTTGCTAGTTTTTAAGGTATGTTCTTTAGACAGCTTCTGAGATCACCAGTACCTTCTCTGTAGGTACAAATTAGGCCAAGTATCAGGTCAGAAATGCAAAATTAGCTGGACTGTTGAGGTTTGTGCAGGTGTAACAGAGGCAGCCTCATCACACAGTTCTGGTTCACTTGCAGCATGCAGAGGTTGCACAGGTATCCTTTCTACATTTGGTCCCCTTGCTGTTTCAGCATGTCCCTAACCCGGGGACTGGAGTACTTTGCAGATTTACATCAGTCTAAGTATAACATCGGGTTATTCTTGGCTATGATGCTGTAGTCAGAACAGCTTGCAGATTTCCTAATGCAGATCTGCTTTATAGTGAAACAGGCTTCTTCAGTTTACTCTTACTAAAATAACCCAATTTTAGACAGAAATTACAGGAAGGATTTGTACTGGGTTGGTTGATGTCACTGTCTCCAAGAGCAAACCAGAGTAATTTTTCTTCAAATCTTCACCTACTAATTACAC
The DNA here is from genome assembly GCF_028554395.1 of Pezoporus wallicus. Classification (NCBI taxonomy): domain Eukaryota; kingdom Metazoa; phylum Chordata; class Aves; order Psittaciformes; family Psittacidae; genus Pezoporus; species Pezoporus wallicus. Next base: position 1,462,769 of record NW_026637828.1, on the reverse strand, counting down.
AGTCCCCCAGGGTTTGATTATACCAACAGCAGTATGAAGGTTTATTTTTAGGTGAAGATTTTAAAAGTGTAAGACAGTTATGCTTTAGAGTTTAGTAAAACGCATGATACGTAGTAATCAGGACCGCTAATGAGTGTGTCTGCAGGGGTTGCTGTTCACTGTACACAGTGTTAGAAATCTGTGCCTTGTAAACAGTTTGCATAAAATTGCTTAATTTTGCAACTGCAAAATGGGCCGAAGAGCCTGTTTCTTACTGTTCCATGTCTGGTATAACTCTGAAGTTTCTGAAATTTTATTCTGACTTTTAAGAGTTCATAAGCCAATTCTTTATAGGAGATTTAATTTGTTAGTCTTAATACAGTTTCTGGGTAAATAAATACACTGAACAGCTCTGAATGTCTGTCTCCTTTAAAAATCTTTCAGTGGAAGACTCCTACATATTAAAAGAGATAAATCGTGAAGCAGTAGCTGTTGACAGTAGCTAGGTATGACCAAAGGGGAATAAAATGGGGCTGGTTTGCATTGTCAGGCAGACTGAATATTTTATCATATTTGTGCTGTTAGTGCTGCAGCAGAGTCAAATGCATCTAAATCCTGAAGGCTCTGATAAAATCCAGTGCTGCCTCGTAAGCACAGGGCAGCTGTATGTATAAGATTAAAAATGATTCGTGTCTAACTGCAGAGCTGTTGATACTGCAGTCGAGTGAATATCACCTGTGCACTTTGTAGGGCATAAATAGTCTTCATATTGCATCAGGGCAGCCGTTTGCTTTTCAGGTGGGTGCAGTTGTATTCAAGGAGGAGCATGCTGCATTTGGGTTCTTCTGAGACTTTTCTCCTGTTGCTTGAAAGGAGAACTACCCTAACAAAGATAAAATTCTGCATCATCATACTGCCTTCTGGTGCAGTATCCATTCATATGTAGTATTGACTTCTCCAGAAAGATGCTTCACCCATCTATTTCTAAACCAGGGAAAGTGATACCTCAGCAGCTTTTTCAGTTTCCATTTAGCTCAACATTTATTCAGAGCCATAAAATGTCCTGTATCAAGGGTGGCTAGACTTTTAACACCAAAGACTTCACGTGGCCGAAAGCCACAGAACACAGAGGCAAGGAGAGGAGGAACTTCCTGGGGAGTTCATAGGTAAAAGATGAAAGTGCGCTACAGAAGCAAATACTTTGGGTAGCAACAGGCTTCTCTATGTAGCTGAGAGCTGAGAATATTCAGCAGCTCCTGAACTGCTACTCCCCAGTTGCCAGGCATGAGCTCCAGTGCTGGAGTTGCACTTAAATGCCTGCCAGGAATATGAGAGTCCAGCGGGTCACTGTTCTGAATTGATTTTTCTTTCATACTCTGGCAAGGAGCAAGCTTATGGTAAATTTTGCTTATTTTTATTCCAGACTCAGTGGCAAAGTTACATTTGCATTAAAGAAGGGACTAAGGTGGTGTACTTTTTAAAGATTCTGAATCTGATGATACCTGGAGAACTGACCCCAAAATTTCAGGAGATCATGGCCAGCAGTGTGCTATGCATTTAACTGCCCTGGAGTAGAGAGAGCAAATTTTGCTTCCTGTTAGCCTAATTTGGAGTTGGAATTCAAAATAGAGATGAGCCTTTATTTGTCAGTGCTGTTTTCTGTCTTAGAGAGAAAAGAATTGAAATCTGACTCAAAAGGAAATGTGATTTTGATTGCTTATTACTGTGGTCGTCTTTTTGCTGTCGAGCCTGATCCTAGCTTAGTGTCTGTCTAATCCATCAAGAGCACTGCAACCCTGGGCTGGCCCCCAGCGTCATTTACTGGGCAGTGTCGTACCTCCTTTGATTAGATTCTCTTTCTGTGTTGGATTAAATGTAAACATTACTCCTTGTCTCCATTACCAAGAACAAAGTCGGCATTTCCCGTGTTATTCTGTGGACAGTACTCGATTCTGCACTTTATTTACACATTTTCCCATCTTGATACTTTTGTTTATTTAGAGACTACAGGGTTCATTCACTATGCCAAGTCTCAACTGTCTCTCTGTGGTTCTGTTTCCAGGGGCAGGTGAAGTATTTTCTATGTGTTACCCAGCTCAGTGTGAGTATTTATACATTTATTTATTTATTTATTTTAGCTTAGGGAAAAGAAAAAATAATAGGCTAAAATGAAGAACAATCTGAGAGCTCCCAAAGGTTAAAATTCAGACCTAATTTTTTGAGTGTTTAGCTCCTGGATCACTATTAGTATCTCGCTGATGTAGTGCAGTAAGGTGTCCTTAGTATTTAAAACTAAGAAGAAACCCCCGAAAGAGTGATTGCTGTAAAGCACTGTTCTTTACTGTTATTGCTGACATATTTTCCAGAAGAGGGTTGTGATTCTCTGGGATTCTGTGAGCAGTGTTTATTTGTCCCTTTTTCTCCTTCATAGTTATTACTGTTAACATGACTTCCATTTTAATCTAGACCTGTCCCTGGGAATGATCATGGCAGCTCTTTTCAGCCTTCTTGCATGTGTTAATATCGTGCTGTAATCTTCATGAGAAATGACGATGCTTGAGGGAAGCAGCTGATACTTCTTAACTTCATGGAGCAATTAAAACTCAAGCACTTGCTTGGAAGATCAAAACATGTTTTGATCACAACTTTTCTTTATCATTCCATTTGCTTTTATGGTAGTTTTAAAAGAAGGGGTTTGTTCATAAAAATAAAATAATAATGGCAGTTTTTTGTGCAGGTTGTTTTTATGCTGCTCAGTTTGCTTGCAAAACTCAGCAAGTTGCATTATTCCCATGCAGACTACTGAAACTATATTGAAAAGTGTAGCTACTAGTGCTTTTTGGCAGATACTCTTGCCTGGCTGAATGTGGAGGAAAGTTGAGTGAAGGAGCATGGAGGGGACAAAGTGTCTCTACAGGAGACAGCAGCAACAGCTCTGAATGAATGCACTAGCAGCTGTTTGCTGTTGGTGTGAATGGGAATGGGGGTCTGGTAACTGCACTGTGTTACTCCCAGAGCTGAGTTGTCCAGGCTCCAAGGTTTAAAGTCAGACATGGTGAAGGAAGGCAGGAATATGCGCTGAGTTTGCAACTGGCATTAGCCAAAGGGACCTCACGTGGAGTACTGTGTCCAGGTCTGGAGTCCACAGTACAGGAACAATTTGGTCCTATTGGAGAGGATCTATAGCAGGGCCACAGAAATGATCAGAGGGATGGAGCATCTCTTCTATGAGGAAAGGCTGAGAGAGTTGGGGTTGTTCAGCCTGGAGAAGAGAAGGCTCTGGGGAGACCCTACTGTGGCTTTTCAGTGCTTAAAAGGGGTCTATAAGAAAGATGGGGAAAGACTTTTTAGCAGGGCCTGTTGCGACAGGACAAGAGGTGATGGTTTTAAACTAAAAGAGGGAGATTGAGGCTGGACGTGAGGAAGAAATTCTTTACAATGAGGGTTGTAAAATCCTGGCACAAGTTGCCCAGAGAGGTGGTGGATGCCCCATCCCTGGAGACATTCAAGGCCAGGCTGGATGTGGTTATGGGCAACCTGATGTAGTTGAAGATGTCCCTGCTCATTGCAGGGGGGTTAGATGAGATAAGCTTCGAAGTTCCCTTCCAACCCAAACTTTTCCGTGATTCTGTGAGTGTATTGGCGAGCTCAGTGTCTGCTGAAGGAGAGGGATGAACAGGTAGGAAAAGAAATGCTTTTAGGTTTCAGACTTTTTCTTCTCTGTGATGTTGGTAAAGTTAGGCAAATTAGAGGAGATGGCAACCCTTTCTTTCCCCCCACCCGCCTCTTCTCCCAAAAGGTGGTCAACTTTGCATTTTTCTGATCTGTAAAGCAGAAGGTGGGTAGCTCACAAGTGTTGATATATATATATCAACTCCTTTTACTGGCTTCTCATACACTGGTGTCTTGAGACCACACTTCCTGCAGGCTTCCTGTTGTTACTTCCAGTGCCAATCGTATTGATTATGAGCTGCTTAAAAGTTGATTTGGTAACCTGTCTCCATTCCATGTCATTTTTGTGTGCAAGCAGTTTGTGCAAATGGAGGAGGAATTGCTTGGCTAGTCACTGCAATGCACTGCTATCTCAGCACATCAAAATTGCTACTTGTCAAACAAAAGTTTTACTCCTTTTATTTTCACATATATGATGCATTGTGAATCCTGATGCACGACTTCATTTTTAAATACCTCAATATTTTCAAGAAAAATGTATCCTAGATCTGTCTGTGCTTTCTTTAAAGATGATCATTATGGTACTAGCAGGAAAAAATATATCCAGGTCTTCACTGAACGCTGTTCTTATGAAATCAGATCATGCAATTTTGTTATTATATGCACAGCCTTGGAACATGATCTGCTTCTGAAGCATTGGTTCATTAAATTACCTGTCAAAGGAAAGTGGTAGGTTATGCTGCTTGCACAGAGCCAGCTAACCCCAACAGAACAAAATGTTGGTGATTTCTAGGTGGAAATGGATGCTGTAGCCCAACTTCCTGCCTTTCAGCTAATCAGTGAAATACACAAACCAATTATAGCAATTATAACTAAATCATGTATTCTGATGAACTTTCTCTTACATGTGTGTTCAGTGGTTTCTGGCTTTCTAGTGAGTTGTGAAGAGATCATTTGTGTGAATAACATATTTATGCATTATGTTATTCTGGCAGAGGCAGCACAAGAAACAGAAAGGAAACGTTCCCAAATGCAGATGTCATTATGTATTAGAAAACCAAGAAACAAGACTTCAGGCATTTCTCAGATGTAAATTCAGGAAAGGTCATTTTACAGGTTTCTGAGCATTTCCTGAATGAGACTGTATTTCATCCAAAATCAGTCATAGGTATTATTCATTGTATAGTGTATAGCTAATGGATACAAAACATTTGATGTACTGTAACCATTCAACTTCACAGTAAAGTTAGTGGAAGCAAACAAAGATCCCATCATCAGTATTAGGTACAGTGTCATGGTTTACAGAAATATTCAAATATCAGTTCAGATGATGCTTATGAAGGAAATTTTCATACTGGTGTGGAAACTGATTTGTAGCACGAGAACATTCAAGTTAGGATCATTCAAATTATAACAACTGGAAGCATGATTCTGTGTTTGTAATTATTTCACAGCAGGAAGAGATTGAATACGTCACTGAATACTGTGTTGTGCTGTACAAATATGTATGCGGAAGTAGAAGGAGTTGTATATTAATTGAATAGTTGGATAGAATATTAGAATTAATGCTTTCCATCTCTTGATCAATTCAGATCTAAGCATGATAGGAAATTATTTGTTTTTTAACCTGGCAACTTTAATAGCATCTTCAGGATTTTCAGTGACAGAGTGAGCTGTAGAGGGATTATCTTACCCATATCTTTCTGTTTCTTCTGTTACTAGGTAACTATTTAAACATCCCAACTCAGTCATCTGAATTAATAGCTGGAGATCGCTGTTTCTCATTAATAATTGTATTTCATTTCTACAAAATTGGGAGTGATGGCAGAACTGTGGCTCCAATTATTTTTACACTTCAGCAGCTGGAAACAAGGATTTTACCTAGATCACTGCAAAGCAGGAGTTACTAGGGTGTGTAAAAAGATTTGATGAAATCAGAGTCGTAGTTAATAATGCCACTAAACAGGTATTTTAGCTGATTTTAATTGGCAGAAGAAGGTGCTGAGATTTGCTGTATTGGCAAGTCAGAATTAGTTCTCATGTGTCTAAGAAGAATCTCTTAGTATAAGTATAGGCATTGTTTTGAGGGGGCTGCCTGCCTGAATCCAGTTTACCATATTAAATATGGGGTCATGTCCAAAAATTATCATATCAAACAGCACTATTAATAATGCAAGAAACTGGTGAAACCAAATTTATCTGCCAGCTAATGCCTTTCTTCATGAGGTATGTTTAATACAACTGAAGCAAAACTAGAATCAGGAATGCCTCCACAGATGCTTTTGCATGTGAGATATATATATATTAAAAAAATATCCTGAGCTTTGCTACCCTCCCAGGATGTGCTTGTTACTTCTGCTCTCTGATCTCTGGCTGGTACAAAAGTATCTCCAGTTACAGACATGTTATATTCTTATGAGAAATTCCTCTCTAATTTTATCCTGAAGACAATGAGATGGGAAATAAATTTTTTAATTTAAATGTTCGCAGTTATCAGCTGAGAGAGTACTGCGGTTTCATATGCTAAATGCATAAAGAAAAAGACAAATGCAGTTTACATTTTGATAACACAGAAAGCAATAAATGAAAGGTATGAAGCTGATTTAGAAGAGCAGTTACTTAAGCTATTTTCTATAGATGTACCTCAGCCAGAACTTGGCACCAAGACAAAATCAATGAAGCTGAATTGATATCCAAACACTGGACAGATCAATCGGGAATGCTTAAAAGCTAAACAATGATCTGGAAGGAAGAAGAAATTGATTGCATCAGTAGGTCGCTCTTTAATTCAGAATGGGACAAGGCGAGAGTGGAGAAAAGAACTTGAGCCTTTAATAGTTGAACATTCCACTGCTGAACACGGTAATGCCTAGCAAGTATCCGGCTGCCTGCCAGGCTCAGCCAGGAAAACTAAACCCTGAGAAGTCTTCAAGTGGCTATGAAGGTAAAAGAAATAAGAATGTTACATTAAAACTGAGCAGGTGAAACTCAGAGGTGTAGAAGAGACAGTGAGGGCTTACCACAGGGATTTGCCGTAGCTGTCCTGGAGGAGTTGATTTAGAATAGCTACTCCCTGGTTTAGATTTACATATTTTAAATTTGTATTTTAATTTAAATAAAACTACCAGCTGTAGGTGAACCCTTATCTCAACCTCCCAAAAAAGTAGCCTAGAAACTGTTGCTGCTGAATGATACAAATGAGAGGATTTGCAAACACTGCATGTAGGTATGCTGGTGCCTTCTTCCTCAAACCCAAACACACATCAGCAAAAATAGATTCAGAAGAAGTGTCTCAATTTCATCTTCATGTGCATTTGCCAGAAATTGTGACAGGATCATTTTAAGGTCTTCATTAGCTCTGCCCAGTAGTTCATGAAATACCTGACCTGTTGAACAGACTAGAGGTTTAAAAAGGTGTCGTGTTTAGTGCCAGAGAGTCTGTAAGTATCATTTGACCTCAAAGCCAGAACCAAATTATTAATTCTAGTAACAGGAGGCGGAAGAGATGGGCAATTAATCTTTTCCTCCTGCTTGATTATCATGCATTTTGGGGGTGGATCATTTCCTTCCCAAATTTAATAGTTAAACTTCCTGGCTATTATTTGAAAGTCAGTATTTTAATTGTAGAGTAAAAAGCTAGAGCTGAAACAGACAAGTGAGGTGGCAAGTTTCCTTATCAGGTTTTGGAGGAGGGAAGATGGGAAGGGGCTTAAGAGATACACTTTTATAAATGTATGATTTCTTTTTAATACTCCAGCCTTTTTTCTCCGTACATCATCTGTTTCCATGGAAGTTGGTCAATTTAATTTCAGCTCCAGTTTGCTTTCTCATGCTGAATGCGTGAAGTTCTAATTCTTCAGCTCTAAGTTGGTTTCTTTAATCCTACATAACATAATGATTTGTCTCAGAATTTGGATTGCCTTTATGAAAATTAGCTAAGACATTTAAGACAAATTATCTCTAATTTGGTTATTAGATATAATCTCATTCTGCAGTAGCATCATTTAAATTAGCAGAATTACTTCTAGTTTTTGGCCTTCATTCACAGGCACTGGTGTTCATCTAATTATCCTAAGATGATCTTGTTAACCTCAGCCCTGCTTATCTTATATTAATTCATATCTATTCATTTTAGGGGAATTCATTTTACACCTTTGGTAATTTTTTCTTTGGGCATTTTTCCTACAGGAGGGAAAAGTGGCTTCCCAGTGAGTGACACTAGTGTCATGTTGAGGACATGCCAGCAGGAGGAGCTTGTGTATTGAAATGTACTTTCAATAGTAATGATAACACTGCTTTCTTCTGCAATGTGCATCTGTAAAGGAGCTGCCTGTCTGCCTGATAAAGCTAAAGTACTATCAGCAGTGGTATCATCATGATGGTAAATTAACCTATTTTAGATTGAGAAAAGCAAAATGAGGTGAAAATTTATTTGATTCCATTGCATACTTGATATTTAGATGCTTTTATGTTTATGTGTTCTGAAAAATACGTTTTAACACAGAATCAAGCTTCTGAAGACAGTATCTTACGCTCTATTAGAATATCAACACTGCATCACTGCAATTTTATAAATAGTGTAAAAATAATGACTAATAATATTCATGTTACTAAAAAAATCCATGCTAATGAGCACAGCTGAAATTGGATTCACATGATCAGAATTCTCTACAGCAATTTAGCCAGCCTTGCTGAGTTTCCAGATAAAAATCATAAGGCCAGGGTTGGAAGTTCAGTTATCCTGTGCTACCAAGTATTAATAACACACACTAAATACATTTTTAGTTTTTTCTTTTAGTGACAAGAAAAATAAGGAATTAAAGATCTAACTTGTTCATCTTGATACTAAAGAAGACAAGGATGTATACCACAGGTATTTGATGCAGTTTTTCATGTGAAGGACTTCCTAGTTACCCAGAAAGACTAAATACTATAATAGGAATGTGGTGAATTTTAATTTAGAAAAATCTTTTTTTCTTTTAACTAAGGTTATTTTAGAGTGTTGTGCTCAGAAATTTAGACAAGTAAGCCACTGCCATTAAAAACACAGAGTTTTGTTTTCTGTTAATATTTAGCATCTGAACTGGACACAATTTTTCTATACTGTTTTTCTGTTACTGTTTGTGACTAACAGCCAGTGTGTGCAGTGCAGTGGCTGCCAGTGGCTACCAGTGGTACAGCTGCCTTACCTTGCAGAAGGGCTCTGTTTCCTGCAGGTGAATTTTTCCCTTGGTCTCAGGACTTGTTAAATGCTTCTGCTTTGCTAAGGTCTCTGCCACATGGGTGTTCAGATTGCCCAAGTGGAACTTGAGTGTGTCTATGGCTTTAGCAGGGCTTTCTGACCCATGAAGAAGGTCACTCTGCAGAAAGAAGGGAACTACACAGAGTAAATTCAGTGGTTGTTTTAAAATATATCTGTATTTGTTTAACATGGCAAGAACAGCAGATGTGCAGTTCCTCCCCTGTGGATTTGTTAATGCATTCTGAAGGTATTTCAAGAGTTTGGGGGGGACGGGGGGGCATGGGGGGGTGGATTACATATAAAAATAAACTTAGCTCTGTATGCTGTGTAATCGTGTTACCCAGCTCAGTTGCAAAATCTAAAATTCAGTTTTATTTATCAATCTATATGTAAGCAGTATAATTAAAAACCATGTGGAGTCCTCTACAAGAATGGTAAAAGTACAATGCTATCCCTTTATACTGTAGTTGTCCGAGGAGTCTATAGCCTCTGAATATCACCTAGGTAAGCTGGAATTTTCTGTTACTGCTTGTTTTTGATCTTAATGTACTTCTTGGAGTCTTTTCCAAAAGGGTCATTCATGTCAGGCTACAGTGTGTTGTGGGTCAGAAGAGATGGAAGAATTCCCAACAGGGATGTATTACTAATGTACCTCATCATGTTATGATACATCCATCCATAATTGGAGAATTGTGAAGTAGAGCATCATCCAAGCTCTTGTCTTTTTTGCTTGTACTTTTATCACTTCAAAATGCTTTTCCCACCATTTCAGAACTGTAACTCATAGAGAAATGCTTTTATCCTGTAATTTGCAATCTTTCATAAACTATTAGGAGTTCTACTAGTTCTCATTTTTGAAAGAGCCCATTCTGTAATTCATACTTGAATTACCAGTAGAAAGAATGCAGTTCTGTGTAGTTGAAGATGTGTGCTGTACTTTGCAGTCATCTGCCAGGCTCTCGCAACATCTGCTTTTTACATGTTTGGAATAACTACTGAATAATTTACATATAACATAAACTAGCAATTTCTGTATTTTTTTTTGTCTTCCTAGTGATATTGCAACTTCTGGAGAATCAGGGAGCAAAAGCAATCGCTCAAGAGTGACTACGCGCTTCCCCAAACTGTCTCGCAGCCACCAAAGAGAGCCACGAAGCCTGGAGCCACAGAGTGGTGATCTTTGACCCTTCCTTGTAACTGTGAATACTGACACCATGTACTTAAAGTTGTCCTGTGATTCCTTCCTTTTCTGTATTTATAATTTAAGGTCTTGAAGAGACTACAGCTGCATCAACTTAAATCCTGAAAAGAGATATTCATTACTAAGGGTCATATCCTGATTAACTACTTTGAAGGCAGGAATCGCTTTCTCAAAAGAATAGGAGGGCTCTTCGTGAGAACTCAGCAAACTATGAGAGGCATTTTCTTTGTTTTGTAAAGCCACATTGCACGTATTCCCCTTTGTTCTTCTGAGGTTCTTCTGTTCCTATGAATTCCTTGGTTTTATTGTGTTGTCTTCCTTTCTACATGTATGTTTTTCTGTTCCAGAGAGACATGAGTATCATGCCAAGACAATTTTTTTTCCTTAGAACAGTTATGATTATCACTACTTAATATGTCAGAAGGATGTGCATTAAAGAACCTCACTAATTTACTAGCTTTTGTAAATAGAAAGACTGGTGGTTTTTTTTATTGTAAATCTCTGACACACAGAAAGGTTTTTAGAAAACTTGACAAAGTAGATGACGAAAAACATTACAGGTGGGAAAATAGCTTTTGTACATTTGTAGTTAGATAACCTCAATAGCTTTCATTTGTGGGAAGTAATTCTTTAAAATCACAGAATGTAATAATTTTCTAGTGAAATTTCAGTCTTGCGGTAAGGCTGGGTGCAATATTACTGATTTCTAAAAACCACCACAAGGATACACAAAATTAGCATGGTATAAAACAGTGTTTTAAAGTGTTGGGGTCTGTGTTGTTATTAATTTGTTGCAGATGTTACTGAACACTCCCATCATTTACACAGCAGTGTGGAATTCTTACTCTGATTTTGTAAAACCCTTCTCATGGTGATACTTAAAAATTGCCTGTAATGAAAGTGCCTATTACCCATCACCTCTTATTGAAAAGTAATTTGTAATGGTACTACTGTGAGTAAGTGAAAAAGAAATTAACAAGAATTGTTACAAGTGATGGAAGTCCTGACATGGATTAACTGGAATCCAGTTCAGTATCCATTAGCTGCACTGCCGTAGGCAGTTAATTATATGTTTGCTATCTTCTTCTCTTCATTAAGTTTAAGCAGTGTACGTTCACATTTTCTATTAATTGTATTCTGGTTTTCCCTTGCATAAGAATATCTTTCTTAGAAGTTTTTTTGGATAATGTTCCTTAAATTGGTGTACCGTTGTTTTATTATCCATTCATTGCACTAAATTCTTGTGTCAGTAGATACTGAAATCTAGCGTTACTCTGCAAAAAAAAAAAAAAAAAAAGCTGATGATTACTAACAGATTGTTTGCCTCAGTGCTTTACTAAAGTTCTAGCAAACTGGAACTTCTGTTCTACAAACCTGTAACAATTGGGTGTTATTTAGTCAAGTAAATGGCCCAGTCTTTTTCAGTGGCACTTCTTGAGTGAGGAGGGGTTCATTACACACAGTGAGTGGCTTCAGTGGTGCCGGAGTATGAACCCTAAGTGCTGGATTCCTATGACTGCATATGTAGCTTATAAATTGCACTGAATAGCAGACTGTGGCAAGGAGGAGTGGAAGTCACTCTTCGGGTCAGAAATTTCAGTAGGTGGAATACCACTAAGAATCCTGTCATAGAAATGAAATTATATTTTTCAGTCAGTAAGAGATCACATTTACAAAATATAGAAGTAGATAAATAGGAAACCCAACAGGCCAGCCATGGAGCCAGCTGGTTTGTTTTCATTAAAAGATGAGTTACTGTTGGTGTTCTGTGTAAACTACAGCAGGACATTTATTTCAGAAGAAAGGAGAGGGAGTAGCTGGGCAGTTAATGCTCCTCCAGCCTCTTCAGTTGGATACACTGCTGATAGTTTATTTTGGTTTTGTTGGAAAGAAAAGTAGCTCCAATGATGGTCCCATTTTGAAACGATTCTAAATTGATTTTTCAGAAAGTAGGCACTTGGTTAGTAAAAGTCTGACACACATCTATTAACACTGAATTGCAAGTAAATCTGAAAGAAAAGTGTATGGAAACCTTTGTGGTGTATCTGCCAGATGAAACTGTATTAATTTGCAGGAAATAAGTCACAAATTCAAATACTCCTTATTCAGAAAGTTACAATGGTAGGGAATCATTTAGCGCACACAAAAATTAAATTGTTTTTTTAGTTGTTCAGAAGGATTTTTTGTGTATCTACATTTGGCTCTTAAAATTATTCCATTCCTGATTATCTTGCTTCTGGTAGATTTTAATGTATGTATGTAGATTACATAAAAAGTGCTAAACTTGTTTACTGTGTACAAATCTTTCTTCATTAACTTTAGTGAAATTGTGTATCAGCTCCCAAGACTGCAGTCTGCAAACAGCCTTCACTTTATGTTACAAGATACCATCATGGGTGCATCACTAAGCCTTTTACGAGCTCATCTGTGATTTCTCTAAATCTCAGAAAATAATTAAATGAAAGTCTTTCTTCACAAGATAGCTTTTCCACTTGATATTTTGAAACAAGTGAGGTACTTGCATGACTGTAAGGAGATACCCAGTGGTACGAATGCCCAAAATTTTAGCATCTTTTAGCATCTCAGAGCCCTGTCTTTGAGAGCAACTGTACTTATCTGTCACAAATCCCACTGCTGTTTGTCTGTTAGAATCAGCCAAGACTGTTGAAGAAGGTTGCCCCGCTGACTTTAAGAACCAAATTAGTTACATTATTCTTACAGAATACTGGTAAGCTAAACAAAGATTCCATCCATTAAATTCTTTTACCAGTTATCTAATTCCATACCTGTAGTTATGATTTTTGTATAAATCTGATTTTCTTTGGTACTGACCGACAACTCTTAAACCCTTGTCCGTGGTCAGAAGCTGATGCATCATGAGTTGGTGGGTTCAACCAGTTCTTGTTGGCACCTTTGACCAGCCTGTGGTCATCACAGACCAGAGGGCTGTGGACAGGAGAGTCCCTGGCATTGTTCCTGTAAGCCTCTGGCTGTAGCGGCAAAAAGGAATTAGTAATATCATTTCCATTTCATTCCTTATTCCTGTTTTCATCTGTAGGCATATGAGATCTCTCGGGCTGCTCATCTGGAACCTTAGTGACTATTCAAAATAAATTGTAAAACTAAGTGGCACTACTTTTATTTTAATGCCATTCTTCAATTGCATACAAAATGAACAGTTTCCTGGAAACACAAGGCAGGCAAAACTCGCATCTCTTGCAGATGTGATTGTTTATCAGTATTCATTATGTATTGGCTATGGAGTTTCAGAATCTCATTTATTTAGAGATTCTGTCATTCATTGTAGAGAATGGATTGCATCAACTTGGCTCCTGCATTATATCAAGTTTCTCAATAACACCAGTAATTTTCCAAGGTTTCTGTGAGGCAGGATATTGACACAGATATAAAGGCTTAAACTGATACAGCCATTAAGTCACATACTCTTAGGAAGATTAATAACTTCAAAGCCAGACTTTTTTATGGAATATATTGTTGATGTGATAGTTGTAATCAAATTATACCATCTTACAGAACCTCCTGCAAGTATAAACCATCATGATTGGATTAATACAAGTATTTAGAGAAAGAGCACGGTGGTATTAAAGATTACTGGCTCAAAAGCATGACCTACTGCTAAGGTAATGTTTTATTGTATAGAACAGTATCTGGTAGCTGTCAAATTAATAAGAACCTACTAACAAATGGGGATGACTGACTCAGAGCATCAAGCTAATAATAAATTAAGACTTGGTGAACCCCAGATGAACTAATGATACTGTCTGTCACACATATGAATGATGTAAAAATGTGATATTTTGTTAACAGAATCACTTATTAGTACTTTCAGATGAGGATATCGTTCTTTTTCCTTCAAAGCACACAGGCATCTCAGTTCTGCTGTAAGTTTAATGCCATTTCAAAGGCTCAAATCCCCCACTCCAAAGCATGTTTTTATTTAATATTTTTTTTAATTCTGAGAACAGAATCTCTACCTGTGGATAGAATACACTTACCTGCTTGAAGTTACTATGAGAAGCCTGTGGAACACTTGTTTAAAATAATAAAAAGACAATTTCACCAGATTGTGCTCCTATACACCCTTGCAAATCTACAACACTGTGCTTTTCTAGCTGGAACTCTAGTATGTATGAAAATAAGCATGTTTAACATGACAACACAATTTTCTCTGTGGAAACAATAATACTACTGTATTGGAGCTTGACTCACTTCTGGAAAAGGTTAAACAACTCCGTAAAGTAAAGAATTTCTCTCTGTCAGTTTCTGTAGATTAGGATATTTCAGTCAGCACCCTACATCACATGCAATACCAATTTGATGATTATTTAGTCATTTCAGTAGTTTCTTAGCATGAGATATTGAAAGAATCACTCTAATATATGGAATTATGTATATGAAATATTGAATATGTTTTAAAATACCAGTTAAGCTGCTTTGCATTTCACATATTGACTGGAAGACGAAACACTTGTTCTACACAGTGGTCTGATGCTGTACATTTCATTTAGTTCTTATTCTGCGTCAACTGTGTTAATGATCTAGTTATCGATAACTTAGATTGTTTCTTTTTTAAAAATAATCAGAGCATACTTCTACTTAATAATAATGGCTTAGGTTTTGGTTAATGATGGCACGAATTCATACCAGCAAAAAGTACTGAAATGTTTAGAGAGGAATGAATTTTCCAGATTTACAAATTTCTGCAAATACCTGGACTTAAATAACATTTTTTACTGCATTGGAATGAATGTATTGCACTTCATGTAGGGGGAATTAGTTTCTTTAACAAGAGTTCAAGAATTATGTCCATGCCATGACAGAAGCTGAACTGTGGTAGTTGGTTTTTTGAGTGGTGTGATAAACATTTAAGAAGCTAAAAGTTATAGAAATGTAAATGTGGTTGAAATTCTTAACTCTGAAAGGCTGCACATTCTTCCTTACTTAACACTGAGATAAATAACTGTCTTGTATGTGGGACCAAACCTGTTGGCGATTGAAGAACCTGGATTTCCCTTTTGAGTTGGGGAAAAGATTTTTGTTGTTGCTGTTAGACTCTAGGGAAGATAGTATTAATTCTGAAGCATATATATGTACAGTATTCACACAAGTATTAATAAACTGTAATATTATTTTAACTTGTTATGCTAATGTTTACATTATAGAATTTTTAAGCAAATGTGTATATATATATAATTTTCTAAATACTTTCTTGTATTTTTTTTTAATATCCTGTGATAATTTTGTTGTAACCTGGTTGAAATATGCTACTTTACCAAGAAGAAAATAAACAATAACATCTTTCTTGTTTGAATTTGAGCATCTTGCACCTTATTTGTTCTATTTAGCGGGTTTGTAATTGCTTCTGTATTTTATGTTCGTTTGTTCCAGTGTTTCTATAATGATGTATGTAGGTATGAGACTTTGATTTGTTAAAGTGTTAATATTTCATCATAGAAGAAATAGTATTTACTGAAAGAAATGGTGAACATTTCAGTTTATTAGATAAACCACTTATTAGATAAACCACTTACACAAGCAAGAAGGGAACAATGCCATGTGAGTGCTTGTCTTGCATGTTGCTTACTGCAAAAAACCTGCACTGAAGCTACAGGAGATCTACGAGGAATTAAATGGCATACATGTAATTTCAGTATAACTGGTATTTAAATACTGAGATCTGCACCTTTTCCATGTCTGTGATACTGTTTTGTTCTGGAAGTTCCACTCTGCCTCTGATTTTACTGTCTTTTTTTTAGGAAGCAAGAATTCTGCCGCTGTTCTGAAGCCTGTCTGAAGGTCTGCAGTGTGCATGCAAGCTGACAACCTCTTGGAGAGTGGTGACTTTTGTGGCCACTGTCTTCAACAGGAAAAACTTCTGAGGGTAACTTTTCATTGCTGCAGCAGAGCAGGGGGCACTTGTCCTCTGTTGTTTCTGCCCATGTCCAGTGAGACATATTCCATGCTGCAAGCCAGGATCTTTTAGGAAAAGATGCTAAAAAAAACCCTTGGATGGGATTTTTTGGTTTGGGTTGGGGTTTTTCTTGGGGGTTATGGTTGTTTGGTTTTTTTTGCAAGGATTGATCTAACATGCTTTTATTATTTTGTGCTCTTTGGCTTTCTTGCATTCATTTCTGACATACGTACATTTGATTTCCTTTTATTGAGCTAAGATACATCTGGATGTTAAGTCTGACACTTCCATATCCAGTTCATCACTGGATGCTTCCATACCATGTGAAAACAAGCTGCTAGATTTGGATGCTTCATTGTAAAGAAAAATTTTCAATTGGAGGTGTGGGATACATTAAATCAATTTCCACCAAGCAGACAAAGTTGTAATATAACAACACACCAGTGTTAGTAGATTCCTCATACTCGCAATATGGGCTGCTGATTAAGTGAATTACAAATTTTCAAGCCTGTACCATTATAGAGTTCTAATTAGTTGAGCTGCTCATGTTAAAAACATTTGTACAGAAAGACACTTGCTGTCAAATTCATAGTGATGTTTAGGTACCCACATCTTTTCTAAGCTGTGGGAGGTTAGGTGGCTTAATAGGATTTAGCTGGCAGAACTGTTCTTCTAATTTATGTTGGCAATCCATAGGGGTTTGTTGTGTCTAAGCAAATGTGGATGAGACTTTTTAAGCAATTCTAATACTGCTACTAGCCACTAATAGTTACAGAGTATAAGCTTTTCATATCCCAATTATTCAAAATACTCGGCAAAATTATGCTTTAAAAGTTTTAATAATTTCAGGCCGGGGCGGGGGGGGAGGGGGGTGTTTTTTTTTTTTTTTTAATTTCTGTCTACTTTAGGTATTAGCCCACAGTTAGCCTCTGGTTATTGCCAGGGACTTGCCTTCACTCTGTAAGAAGCCAAAGGTCTCATTGTACCAGATGCACAGCATTTCAGTACTGCAGAACAAGTATCTGTTCTGAATGGGTGTTTCTTGGCCACTTGAGCTTTGTTTTCTAGTCTGCCAGCATGTGTCTCAGTCTTCGAAGAGTTGTGGGAAGAGTAAAATCTGATCATTAAGGGAAAGGCAACTAGATTCAAAAGCCTGGGCCAGAGAAAGCTGGGAAAAAAAAGGGTTTGTGCAATGATCTGTATGTGCATGTGGCTGAACCACCTTTCAGTGGCTGTCTGAATATTGTCCCAGTGCCTTGTCCAGATGCTTAGATGCTGCTGCTTAATTACTACTTTCAAAATCCCAGGAAGAGCGAGGTCATTTAAAGCAACTACTGTTTTTTCTATGAATCCAGGCAGATTCAAGTTGCATATGGGGAGTTGTAATAGCTTGGCATTTCTGCATGGGCTTACAGAGTTTAAAGATTTTCTCTTTTCAGGAAAAGACCTGCACAGGGTTTACTGTCTCTAAGGACAGTTTCCCAGGAGGTCCTGTAACTCCTTAAAGAGCTGGAAGTTGGCTTTCCTAAGACTCAGGATGGATGCAGTGATCTGTACTGCAACAGTAGGCTTTTATGCTGTGGTTTCTCAGTACCATGATGATAACTTTCTTTTTAGTTTAAATTCAACAATATCCATGCCATTTTCAAGCCCTTTTTTAATTTCCTAGTGGTTTAGAGTTGCTCAGCCAATTGCATATACCTAATCCTACACACTGGATTTGTCACTGCTAAGTAGGTACATCTTTATTTTTACAGTGATCTTATATCCCTACTCCTATGCAGCTCATAATTGTTTCAGTCACTTAGGCCATTCATTAATTGCACCAGTAGATGTCCTTCCCATAGAGCAAAGGGATGTGCTTTGCCCTGGCTTTGTGTCCCACAGAAGACAGTGAGCCTTTTGTGCTTATAGGTTCTGTTCTAAATGCCAGGCATGCAGCAGTTTATGCTTGTTCATTGTATATGAAGCTTCAGGTACTCTTTTTGTGTGCACTTGAACTTTTGATTTTTACACCTTCCTGTGTTGAGCTTGTGATATATTTGGATCACAAAGACGTGCCCTCCCCCAGTTTTCTAGAATTTATATGTCTGGCAAATTCATCTTTATGTAGTGCTTCAGCTCTGACTTTAACTGATTCATTTTTCTAAGAAGAATATTTTTATAATTAATTTTATTACTCATGCTACAAGTTGTTCAGAAACAGTTGAGGTACCATCAAGGGTTTGTTGTACTTGGTGTCGGAGTTCTAAGTTGTTAGCTTTGCATGATAGAAGCCTCTTTATAATGAGTCAAACAAGCATCTGCCACAGCTGTCAAATACGAGATCTTTGGGAGTTATTGCTATTGCAAGAGAGACTTCACATTCATATTACATAGCTTCACTCTGAAAAAATGTTTATAGGTTAAGCTAATATAGTAAAAAGGGGGTTTATTGGGTTAATACTGGTTTTAAAATACCTAATCCTATTTTTTTTCCCTTTTTCACACTTGATTCCCTATTTTTTCAAGTGCTAATTCATCCATGAATTAAGTCATTTGCACGTGTCAGGCTCAGTGGCAGTTTCTTCATCTCAATTTCTAGTAGGAAACTATGATTATTAACATTCCCAATTTTATGTGTTACAAGAAAATGAATTTCCAGCAGTGGAGATCCCCAGGTGCTTTCCAAACTGGGAATTTAAGCTTATAAAGAAGTAGGAAATCAAATATTTAATATAGTTAAGTTTCCCAGCTATAAGTTGAAGCAGGTAATACCTTAGAAATTTCTTGTCAGAAATGTGTATCTTGTGATGTACACAAGCAAGTTATTTCTTAACTGTAAGAATAAATGACAAATCAGTATGTCCTTTATCTTGTGCTCTTTAAGTTGTTGGAACAGCTTGAAGGATCTTCTTTTCAGATCTGAGCTTTAGATTCACATTAGTACTTTGTAGCATATGATTTAGCTATTCACTCAGATGTATCTTGAAGCACCTCAAATTCTCAGTAGGCTTTTGTTTAATACAGTGGTGGAACACATGGTTGTGCATCTGAAGTGATACGTATAGCTTCAAGCAGTTCATAAGATGAGAGGCATTTTTGCAGCAATACTTTAATTCTAACAATATATTAGATATAATTGGCATTTTTGGAAACCAGCTGGTTGATGTATTTGAAAGGTGAAAGAAAAAATGTGTGTGAATTGGTGAACAGGATATGTCAATACCTCTGGGTAGTTCTACTGTATTAGAAGAGAGAGGGTAATTGGATTCTAGAAAAAAAGGAAAACAAAAAAAAGCACACATTCTGATGCATCAAGAAGCAACAGGAAGAGGAGTGAGGAATTGTAGGAATACATTAAAAAAAAATCCTAAATTGTACTAATCAAACTGCCACCATATGTTCTATAATGAGGCACAATGAAGTAGGTAATGTATGTGTTAGCGATTCTGTCAAGCCATAGGACTCTTTGGATATGTCAATAATTAACAAATAATAGCTGTTGTCAACTGTTGTACTCAATCAGCATGGGCAGGGTTCTCTCCCTTTAATATTCTGCTCTCCGTCAGTGACTGAGAGTTTCTTTGACTACATCGCTTTATGCAGAACTCCTGATGAGATATAATTAATGGGAAATCTGGACATGCAGAAAGAGCAGAACAGGGCTAGATTGGCAGTGACTGGGTTCTCGCTGAGAGTCTTGGCTTCCCTTTGACTATTTTTCTGTTACACAGGCTTTTCCTGACTGCCTCAGTGCCCTACTGTGTATATGGGTTGCGCATCCAATGGATGAGCAGCCTTTTCAGATATTCAGAGAGTCTGATGATAGTCCATTACCTCTTTTAAAGATGCAGAACAGGTATGTTTTTGTTTTGTAGATGACAGGAACACAAAAACGTCTTAAGTCAGACCTTGTGAATTGACACCTTGGATACAGAGAAACTGTCAAATACAGTGCATCTTGAGAACCGCCACCAATATAAGGTAAGATGAAAAAGGGCAAGTTAGGATCCTGAAGAAGTTCTAAACAGAATTAACTCCCAAAGCTTCTCTCAGTTGCAGCAGTAGTGGAAGTCTGAAGAAGCGGATCTGTTTATCCCCCTGCTTCTGAATTCCTCCTGTCCTGAGAATGTCACAAGATTCCTTCAGACTAGAGGAATATTGCATGCTTTGAAGTAGTTTTGTGCCCTCAAAGTGCTGCTGGTACAGAGAAATGGGGATTTGTAAGTCAGAGATCTGACTTCTCATTCATACCCACATATTCAAGAAAGAGGTTATTTCCTTTATCATTATTATCATTGGTGGTAGCAGTAGTGATTTGTGTTATACCTCTAAACTGTTCTTATCTCACCCAGTTGCATATTCAGAGCGGGGGAGGGCAAGAGGGGGGGGGAAAGTGAGCGAACGAATTACCTGACTGGGTTTAAACTACGACAAATAGAAATCTTAGAAATCTTGTGCCAGAACAACAATTTGAAGTAATGAGATTTTCCTTTAATCTTCATTAGGATTCATTACATAGATAATACGTAGATGATGCATATCTAATTAGTTAAGATAGTGCTCAAAACTCTAGTAGGAGGTGCTTAAGTTGGTGAATAGATTTCATAAATTTAAGTTTTTTTAATCATAATTGGTCACTGCTACACATGTCACTGTGCTGATGTACTGTGAGTTTTAAGCAGCCCCTCTGTTCCTACCAGACTCGTCTTGGTTGCACAGTTATTCAGTCTCTGCCACTAATTGTGATAACAAAATACCAACAGTTTAAACAATAACTGTTTTAACTAAGATGCTATAGTATTAAATCTGTGATATCAAGAAGCTGGACAGTGTGCAGAATCTCATTTTGAGGAACAGTATTACCTTCATCCTGGATTGCTCTGCTTTGCTGACACAGGGACTTATCCTGCCTTTCAGTCCAATTCAGTTGGATTAGGAAACACATAGTCAAACACCTCCCTTTGTTCTTGACCCATGATTGAGAGTCAGTTAGGGATGATAATCCTCACTTCAAGCTTGTCTTCGCACATGGACTGTTCTAATATCATTTAAAGAACAGAGAACCCTTTCTGAGTTTCATGTAACTACAGTGTAAACGTTGTTTTCTCTTGTCACTTGTTGTCTCATGAGGGAGTCTCATCTATACTTCCACTGCCTCGGGTGCAAGAAGGGTACTGATAGTGCTGAAATTGTCACTGAAGCCCACAGAGATGCATTTTTGGTTGCTCAAAAAGGAGGCATATAAAATATGGAAAACAGTGTCTGACCTGACAATGTAATTCTATTTCAGAAACAGAAAATGTGCTGGATAATATATGCAGACACCTCTGTCATGAAACCTCATGGCATTTCACACCCAATTATGTGTGACCACCTTTGGTTACCATAGCAATTCTCTCTTAATTAGAAACTCACCCTCTGCTCATGGCCTGTTTGTGCTAAAGCATGAAATCCTGCTAAACACTTAGGCACTTATTTATTTGTTGATATATTGACTGTAACTTACTGTGTCAAATGACTTTATGCAGTAGTACTCTGTTCCTTTGACTCAACCATCCCACTTGCAGTCTGTATAATGGGCAGGCAACACCAAGAGAGAAGGCAGTGGTGTTGGAGGTGTTAATATATGTAATAATATGATCAGTAGGGTGGAGGTAGCTCTCTTGCTGTGGCTCTAGGAGGACTCGTGAAACCTTCAGCTTGCATTCAGGCTCAAGTTGATTTTATAACACTTTCAAAAGAAAGGAGTCACTACCCAAACGAAGGTATTTGATAATGGATGAAGTTGGCTATATCTGTGTCCACCATAGGGTGGACAAAAAACACCATAGGGTGTTTTGATGACAGATATAAGGGGTTTATTCCTGCTCTTATAAGTAAGATGAGGGGGATGAGAACAGTTACCTGCAATGCTGATGTTAGTTCTAAAAGTTGGAGATCAGATGGGTGGTTGGGGCACAAGCTCAAAAGCAAAGATTATGATCCTAAGTGCTCCCTCCTGTCATTCTGGGGAGAATAGAGACTTGTAATTCTTCAAGTCCGGTCCAAGACTCTGGAATTGTCATGGTTTCTGATCTAAGTGTGGAACCTCAAAGCAAACACCTCTTTCTAAGATAAAACAAATCCCTCTCCAAAGAAAATGCTACAGCACAGATAATTTCTTTTCAGGGAACAGAATAGAAGTCAATTCAAAAATGTACTCAGATAGTGCATTGTTAAAGCCAGTATAAGAACTTGCTTAGCAGAATAGAATAGAAAAGTATAGGACAAACCAGAATGAATTCATACATTACAAGATCCAGACAGACTGAACTTGCAACTTTCAAGGATTCTAGTCCTTTAGTCTTTAATCTGAAGCCCTTGGGCTATAAGAGGCTCAGGATTGCACTTTGAAAATTTATTTGACATAAAATATGAGAGGATTGAGAGAGAGAACGTAAAACATTCACTTTTAAGACAAAAGATTACTCCGTCTGCTATCTTTCACAAAGATCTCTTTTGTATGTCACATCATACAATGAAAGAGGCTAGCATTAGCATTTGTGTGACTTCATCAGCCAGGTTTGAGGCCAGTGTAATGTGAGGGAATTTTCACTTGCTGTATGCTAGAAGCCCATATAAACACTAATATCATATCTTACTAATCTATATCATGCTGGATAGCAGAAGCAAGAGTGACCTTACCTTTTACCATATAGTATTTTACACTATGTCTCTCAGTCAGCCAGGTGAGAGATCTGAGCTTTCACTTTTTATTTAATGCTTCTCCCAGGCTTAAATCTGATCCAGAAACTCAAATACTGGATTCAGAATTGAAATGCTATTGTTACTTTTTTTGAACATGCCTGGCATAGACAGAAATGGTATTTTTAATTGAATCTGTCTGAAAACATTCTTCAAGTAATAAGTAGTTCTTAAGGAACACAAATAAATAGGACAATATGCATATATCTTTAATTAGAATTTTAGCTTTAATCGTTCTTAAGTCAGCTGTAACAGCATTATTGTTGTAAGAAAACCAGCCTATTTTAAAATCTAATGTCACAGTGCAATTGGTTAAGGTAAAAAGAGATTATCCAGCAGTCACAATGTGAGCTGAGCACTAAGGAGAGCAGTCAGCATGTATACACCTAAGTTTGCCAACATTCCCAGTTTAAAACAAATGAGTCGTTATACGGTATCTCTGTTGTGCCTGGATTCTGATTTTCTATGATTCATCTCTTGATTTACTGAAATAGAGTAAGATGAGTAAGAGAGACAGATTATAGGGAAAAAAGTCTGCAAGCTGTGTAACGTCCAACACTATTACAGGGAAGACTGATTATTCAACTTTTCCATGCTCTTTAGTGGCTCTGAATTTCACATTGCAGATCCCTCCTACCATTGGATTTCTCCTAGAGGGAGAAGTTTTATAAAAACCTTACAAAAAAACAGGGTCAGTCTTCAGCACAACAGTTTTTCTCCTTTCTGATTATCCTTCTCTACTGAATTTTGATTCATCTGTAACTGCAAAACTGCATTACATGTAACACTGTAAAGACATATAGCATGACTATATAATGAAGAGGATAAAAGCAGTTGTCTATTACCACCACATTAAGTTGGGATTGGATTTTGCATTATGAATTATCATCTTATTGCATGTATTGCTAAACAGGAATGAATGTTCGATTTAGATGTAACTGAGCTGGAATGGGAGTGAATTTTAAGCATTTGTATAAGGGAAGAGAAGGGTGAAAGAGGCGGAGGGAGCACATCTAACATTTTTGGGTTTTTAGGTTGTTTCAATGTATAGCATCCTACAATTGCCATACGGAAGTTTTTCACTCAGAGAGGTGAAAAACCTACACAGTATATTTAACAGTAGCTGTCATTAGGGTGGGTTTGAAAAATCCTCAATTGCGAAACAGAAAAAGCAACAGCAACAGTGTCCCACAGAGAAGTGTCAAACCTGACAATTAGCTGGCTGTGCAAGGGCTGACCACATACGGATCCAGTTCTAAAGCACGATAAAGCCATACTACAGAGGGATATTCTTAAGGCTGAAGCTTTTCCTCAAGACTCATTCTTTTTAAATTATTTAGAGGATCATCAATAAAATATCAAATATGTTATCTGCTCAAGAAGAAAACTAATGCGGAAGTGGTAATGCTAAGGTTGTAATTTTATAGTGTTTAGCTCAAGATAAGCTAGTGTGAAAAGTAAATTTTATAAAGAAGAATTAATAATTTACCTCTGATTTGCAAAATCTTTCTCTCTGTGTTTCAGCTGCTTGTTGTTACATAACTGTTTCCTATGGTCTGTGAAAGCCAGGTTCAGTCTAAGGTTAAACTGCACCTTGTCAAAGCAGGGATGTGACCCAGTATGAACAACTCATATGACTTCGTTTGTTTTCCTGCTTTGTAAATCCTTTCACTCTGTGTACATGCATGCGTAGGAAGAGGAGAGCAGGTGTGAGGGTAAGGTCAGGGATGCTGTGAATTCTATGAGCCTTCCCTTTTGCTTCCATGACATTTAGATGCCCCCTTAGTGCAGATACATAAAAACATTGCCTGGTGAACATTAATGTTACTTATTTTAGGCAAAGTATGAACTAGAAAAGAAAGGAAAGGTACAGATTAGGTAACATACACATACTAAATCAAATCCAAATCCAGTACTGGTCCATTGTCAGCATAATATTCAACTGACAAGAAGATTCCCTCACATATACACATATCTTCTATATCCATATCACAGACTATCTGAAACAACATTGAAACCAGAAAACTAAAACAATTTGTGTGACTGCATATGTGTATATGGGGGGGGGGGGGAAGAGAAATGTAGGGAAAGATACATAAACACACACATATAAAAGAGCCATCCTTACCACTAATGCAAAATCATACATATAAGAACAGAGAGTTTATAAATGATATATTCAGTATGAAAGAAAATGGATGTTATTGATTCTTTTTTATATTTGGGGAGTATGAATTGACCCAGCAGAGTCAGTGATATAATCAAGTGTCCCTATATGGTCTAGTACAGTAACAATCAAGAGATCTGAATTTGTTCCCCAAAGCAGTATAGCTCAGGGACATCCTGTCACAGTGCTAACTAGAACATTCTCCCTCTGAATCAGATCTGCCATCAGTTCTCTCATGTGGAAACGGAAGGCGTGAATTCTATAGTCTCCTTCATTTTTCCTCTTGAAGAACTGAGGTAGAAGTCCTTGAGGCTGCATGTTTGTATGTGTAATTTCTCTCATGTGCTTTATCTGCCTTTGTTAAAATATTTGGGCTTAATAGAATAGTTTCCTCTAAATACGTGTGATGGAAATGGGAGGTGGGAGGCAGGTCAGGTTTTTTAAATGAATTTTTTATACCTGCATGGGTGTTTAAAGAGGCAAGTCTCTCTCCTATGTGTATTAGAGTACAGTTTGGTTTAAAAATGTAGGGGTCTTTAACTTCTGGTGATTGTTGGAATGACTCTCTCTCCTTCACCTTGCATTATATATTGCTCAGAAGGCATCGGCTATGTGAGAGGCATTTACTTAAATACAAAGGTTTTCCTTGACCAAAAGATTTCACACCAGAAAAGCATATCTTCCAATGGGGTTTAATATAACCATTAAGATCTTAGCTGGTGATAACATTTATCTACTGAGAAATTTTGGCTTCTGTTACTCATTCAGAATTGCACTTTTTGATTTACATTGATAATAGTAATGTTTAGCATTTATGGAGTACTTTGCAGTGCACTGGAGGATGATGTTTTAGCAAATCTAAAGTACAAAGTTTTGCCAATGCACTAGAGAACAGAGAAAAAAATTGCTTC
Organism: Pezoporus wallicus; assembly: GCF_028554395.1. NCBI lineage: Eukaryota > Metazoa > Chordata > Aves > Psittaciformes > Psittacidae > Pezoporus > Pezoporus wallicus. The sequence continues at coordinate 1,436,936 of NW_026637828.1, read as the reverse complement.
TTTGTGGCTGTGTGTCTTTTGTTTAGTAAAGTAGATGGTGTTAAGTCTGACACTGTAACAAATGGTAATCCTTTGAGCAGTTGACGTTACTATGTTCTAGTAGCTATAAACAAGGGATAAACAGTGATCATTTTCCCATTAAAGGTGGGTTAGCTGAGGCTGTAATGGAGTACACAATATTTTGACATCAATGCCACTATCGACTAGCTTTACCCTGTATTGAGAGACATAGAGAAGGATTCCCAGTACTTGGTCTCTCCAGATGTTCCATATTCTGATGACAAGTACACAGGGAAAGCTCGTCATGGGCTGAGGCTACAGCTCCTCCCCATAGCTCTGTCTAAGGCATAGCCCAAGGTGATCGTTTGGCTGCTGTGACTCTTACTCTTGAGTTCACTTTGTCTCCCATTTGTTATCATCCTTTTTCCTGTAGGTTAGAGCTCTACAAGGACTTTCAATTAAAGATAAATGAAGAAGGGGTGCCAGTGGAACTGGATATTGTCTGATGCTTTTCTTTCTCTGGTGTCTGGTTTGTGCTTACCTTACTCGTATTTTCTCGTTTCAGACTTGTCCTGGTTTCAGCTGGGAGAGTTAATTTTCTTTCTAGTAGCTGGTGCAGTGCTGTGTTTTGGCTTTAGCCTGAGAATAATGCTGGTAACACACCAATGACACAGTTGTTGCTGAGAAGGGCTTACCATGATCAAGGACTTTTCAGTCTCTCCTGCTCTGTCAGTGAGGAGGGGCACATGAGACCAGGAGGAATCAGAGACAGGACACATCTTCAAAAAAAAAAAGAACTATAGAATCCAATCAGTCTGTTGTGTACTGTTGTGTAAACCAAAGATTGCCTTGAGCAAAAAACTAGAATAACTTCCACAATAGAGCGCTTAAGCTATAATTTAGCGAAGTTAAAATTAATGTAATCCTATCATCCTTTATAAAACACTGGAATTAATATTGTTGGGGAAAATAAAAACTTAATCAATATCACGGCTATGAAAATTAATGCTATTCCCACAAATCAAAACAGCCAAAGCAGCGTGTACATCTTCATCAGGGAACACAAAAGCTGGAGCTCCTGTGGGGAACCTGGAGTGGTTGTCTAGGAAACAACAAAAACCACAGTCTGTGAATGCTGCTGTTAACAAGCAGCCAAGGTTCACACAGACAGTGCAACTTTGTGGGGGGCAATTCTGAGAATTCCCAAATAACAAATTTTTTGAAATGTCACATAATTTAGACCTGTTAGAGACATAATTTAGACCTGTTAGACACCTGTTTAGGTGTGACTTAACAAGCAAAAAGCCCACCTTGCATGTGCATCTTGCATTTTTGAGTGGCTGATTTTTCTCAAACCATTTCACATCCATGGGTAAACACCAAGTTTTAACACCAAGTGTGTTAAATCTCTGTGTGCAGTACCTGCAAGACCATATTGACAGCCAGCGCACGGTATTGTACTTTCCAAGTTGTAACAGGCTGGTAGGATGGGGTACCTGCAAAACATGATTAAAATTTATGTATTTACTTGGGTTTTAATTTCATGCACATCTTCATTTTCCGCAGATAAATCTGGGATGTCAGACAACTGTGATGCATCATAGTTCTCCCTTTTCATTGCAGGGGGATTGGACTAGATGACCTTTGAAGATCCCTTCCAACCCAAATTATTCTATGATTTCATATCCTTCTATATCAGGTGCCTTGGGTTTTGTTCTAATCAAATTGGTTTTACTTGTGAAACATAAATTGAAAGACTATCCTGGATATCAGCAGTGTGCAGGAGTCAGCATGAAAGGATGAACTTCATAAACTACCTGATTAAACAAGAAAAAAGCATAGTATTTGTTTGTTGCCTCCCTCTAATTTGCAGCAGGACAGTATTACAGAAAATTGAGAAATTGAAAGTGTTATCGATTGCTACATTTCTCCTCACATCTTTTTCGACAGGCATTTTGGATCAAGGATATTGGTGCCTAAAAAGGTCTTCTGCTTGTCATCAGGAAACGGTTACCTTTGTAATGTTACAGACAGTGTGAGTGATTTTTGAGCTGAACAGCATGTGTGTTATTGCCACGGCACAGAAGGAAAGGCCATTATAATAAGGAGTAACACCAGTTTCCCTGACACAATTTCTGTTGTCCTCCTGAATTTCATCTCCCCTTGGATGCATGTTGACTCCCCCAGCCTCATGGAAACAGGTATTAAGCAGGGCTGAAATCTAAATACAGCAACAACAATACATATCTATCAGTCCCGTGGCTGGTTAGAAAACACAGGGACAGTATTTTCAGAGTCCCCGTCAGCAGCCATTTCCATGAGCTCCAAGGAATTCCTGCCTGGCTGTGGGTGGCATTTGGCTTGTGTGAGGTGGGAGCACACAGATGGGCAAGATTCCAGCCCTGATCCCTGCAATTAGCCAAGGCCTCCCTCAGGTGTCTGAAGGAGTCTTGGATGCCCTTCACCTGCTCTCTTTTCCAAGTGAAATCAGAGGTTCAGGTTGTGTCTATGTGCTTTCCTCTCTGCACAAAGCATCTGCCACCTTCTCTGCAGCAGAGATTGTTTCCCCGGAAAGGTCACCTCAGCTCCCAGCCACCACCACTGGCTGCTGATTGGGGCTTTTGTGGAAACCTTTTCTTATATGTCTATCTAAAGTTTTCCCATGCTTTATTCCCATGGGTTGCCCTTCTCTAGTGGCCTTCTCTAAGTTACAGCTTGCTGCTGCTGGCCAGGATGGGCAGTTTTGTGGCTTCAGAAAAAGGCACCAGATGTTTAATGATGATTAATTCAAAAGGAAATGCAACAAGGTTCTTCACTGCCTGACCCTCTGTGGTATTTGCCTTTATGGTTGCCTGCCTTCTTTTGTTCTTCCTTTGCAAACTAAATGAGAGAGGAACTCGTGAATTAACAGAGGAGGAGGTGTCAAAATACAAATGATTTTTCTTTTTGCTAGTATTTACTCGACTTTTAACACTTGTCACAGAGAGAAATAGCGTAGTTACTCATAAAAGAGAAATCCTATGATTTTTAACGTGACAATTAGTGAGGCAGAAAGTTCTGGAGGAAACCTGCTGTTTTCACAGGATGAGGAAGATCAGCAAAGTTTCCCTTTGTACCAAAGTTGTTGTGAGTCCTCTGCTTTCACTGTTAATGTCATTAGATCATTCGACAAGGGTTCACTTGTGAACCCTTGGACAAAAGTCCATAGCAGAATACTTCAATTAACTTCATGATTAGTTTTTGTAATTTACAGTCATTACTAATTTCTAACTGTGTATTTGTGCTATTGATGAAAACCCTCAGAAAGCCTGGGACCATCCAAACCTCTTAGCTTCTCAAAATTCAGCTAGAAAACCTTGTCCTGTCTATCCATAGAATCATAGAATAGTTAGGGTTGGAAAGGACCTTAAGATCATCAAGTTCCAACCCCCCTGCCATGGGCAGGGACACCTCACACTAAACCACGCCACCCAAGGCTCTGTCCAGCCTGACCTTGAACACTGCCAGGGATGGAGCATTCACAGCTTTCTTGGGCAACCCATTCCAGTGCCTCACCACCCCTTATAGTAAAGAACTTCTTCCTTTATCCAATCTAAACTTCCCCTGTTTAAGTTTTAACCCGTTACCCCTTGTCCTATCACTATAGTCCCTAATGAAGAGTCCCTCCCCAGCATCCCTATAGGCTCCCTTCAGATACTGGAAGGCTGCTATGAGGTCTCCACGCAGCCTTCTCTTCTCCAGGCTGAACAGCCCCAACTTCCTCAGCCTGTCTTCATACGGGAGGTGCTCCAGTCCCCTGATCATCCTTGTGGCCCTCCTCTGGACTTGTTCCAACAGTTCCATGTCCTTTTAATGTTGAGGACACCAGAACTGCACACAATACTCCAGGTGAGGTCTCACAAGAGCAGAGTAGAGGGGCAGGATCACCTCCTTCGACCTGCTGGTCACGCTCCTTTTGATGCAGCCCAGGATACGGTTGGCTTTCTGGGCTGCGAGCGCACAGTGAAGCCGGCCCATGTTCATTTTCTCTTCGACCAGCACCCCCAAGTCCTTCTCCGCAGGGCTGCTCTGAATCTCTTCTTTGCCCAACCTGTAGCTGTGCCTGGATGCTCTTTTAGTGTTTGAGTGCACCCATTTCTCCCTTGGTACTTTTACTTCAGCAGCACTCACCTGCTAATCTAAAGTAAAGTTTGTAGCAATGTATCTAAAGTTTCCAGGCCTTAGAAAGTACTTGATTTATGGTATAGGACAGGATTCAATTCAGTTACAATTTTTAATACAAGTTGGTGTAACAGCCCATCATATTTCTGTAGCCAGTTACATCTGTCTGCTTGCAGACTACATATCACATGCGGTTTCAGGTAATTGTATAGCACCCCATCAAACTGGTAAATACAATTGTTCTCAACTTTAATGGAATAGAGAGGATCAAACATATATGAGTAACTTTCCTGAGATAACAGTTGGGACTGCCGTAAGGGTATGGTCTTTATGTTTCAGTTGCACTCATATGGTATGGATATGCATTACAAAATAAAGCTGCTAGCACTGAGGATAAAGAGGAAGTCATTGGCATGGCAAGTAAAAGAATCTATGAATGCCGTTTCCTAATCCTTCACTCTAAACATTAGACCCTGTTGTCATGATAAAAGTAGAGTGTATTGTTATTCCTAAACTGTGCTAGTGTATTTTTATTCAAGATTTAGATCACATATTGTAATGCATTATGGAAGATGTTGGCAAAGCAGAATTTCTCAAAGGAATGACAACCTGTGGTGCGAAGCCTGCTTTATTTACAGTGTCTGTGACTCAGTGGACTGATGACACTGTCGCTTGTTGGAAGCTGTAAGTGGAAAAGGCTACAAATAAACCAAGTCTCTCACTTCCCTGTCATACGCAAGGAAAGTGCTCTCTGGTAATAGGAAATGATGTAACTGCATAATGTTTTACACAGCCCTGGAAGCAATTTTGCCCCCTGTTGTCAATTTTGTATACCCATTTCTTTATTGGGCAAGTGATATACGCATCAGATGCAGGTAAATGTATGCTTGGTTTGTAAATTTCTATAAGAGAAATACTGGGAGAAGTCTGGCCCTGACCTTTCATCATGAAGTGTTTTGAACAACTTCTGTCTTTGAAAAGTTTTGGACGACTTCTCTCTTTGAAAAAGAAATACAGAATTCATCTGAATTGAAGGGAATGAAAGATACTCCTTGTTCAGACTGCGTGGAGTTACTGAATTAGTTTTCAAAACATGTCAGAGAACAGATCTCTCCAGTGTTTGCAGTAAAATGGCCTAGAATATCTTCCATATCTTGTTATTTTCTGGTGATCTGCAGCATAATAGCTGTGGAACAGTAAGATCCCTTGTGGTTCAGGTTCCTGATGTCTGTTAATCATGGTGGTTAAAAAAGCCTACCACACCAAACCAACCAAACAAGAATCCCCCATTCCTGTGCATTTAATCAGTGAATGGCAAACTGCAAACCAGCAAGATAACTATGGCTATTTCAGTTGAGAAAAAAAGTGTGGTGAGCATGCAAAATAGACAGAGAGGGAGATAACTCTCACATAAATCTAAGTATTGCATTTAAAAAAGATATAGTGGGTACAGTATTAGTCTCTGTTGCTTTTAGATGTGGGAGGATAATTCAACCATTATGATTCAGGGAGCAGAGACAGAGGCCCTATTTTCTCATTGAGTATTGATGGGATGTATTTGTACACATTGGTTGCAAGTGTTTTGGATCGTTATTGCTATGCCTCGTGTGAAGTGTAGGTGTTTGCATTACTGACTTTCACAGAGCTGTGAGGAGCTGGAAAAAAACAGCCTCTGAGCTAGCTTGTGTTGAATGGCTTGCTTTAGCAGAATAAGGAATCTTTGCCAAGCTCTGGGGTAATGAATGAGCTTTATGAAAGTAGAGGATGTAAAGGTTAAATAGAAGAAGGAAGGTAGATAAGAGCTTAAGACCTACCTGGAAGCTGTCTCAGGCTACCCAGAGCCTAGCTCTGAGAGTGAAAACGTCTGGAGACAGACCCAGAAAGGCCTTATGCAAACAGAGCGTACACCAAAGATGCCAAGCCCACTGCCAGGGTCTAAACAGCCTTTCCTGGGAGTAACATACTTTCCTGGCATTAAAAGAGGTTCTGTGCATTTTAGTGGCTGCGTCACTGCTACCTTTGGATTGCTGTGTCCTCTCTTCTTAACAATAACCTAGGACTGTATATTTTATTCCTTATTGTCCTGTGTGAACACAAAGGTGTTGCCTTTCCTATAAGGATCATGAAAAGGGTAATTTTCCACTCTGGTTTTCCTTCTGTACCGCTAAATTAGAGACACTCTGTAGAAGACACAGCTCCACCTCTTATTTCTACACCTTCTATACATAGAAAATCCACTTTTCTGTTTCTTGTGGAGCCCGGGGATGTTTCTTTAGTTTTTAAAAATGAAGTGTTATTTTCTTTTCTTCCTGAAAGCACACAAGTTGATCTTTTGGCTACAGTGGGAAGGAAGGAGAGAGTGCTATAAAACATTCAGGCAGGCATCATAGCCTCTTAATGGATGTTTCCTGTGTCGTTGAGTCAACAGCACTATTTGAGATCGTTGCCTGGACCCCAGGTTTGTGTGATTTCATGCCTTCAAGAGTGACTTCTCACACTGATTCTAAAGTTACCTAGCCTGAATTTTATAAAGGTTGGGCATAAACAGGAGAAGACCTGCTGTCCCTTGTCAGTTACTGTCAGAAAAAAAGGTGTAAGTAGACCACAGAGACCACAAACTGCAATAAAATTTGGAGGTTTTTCCATGTTCTTTAGATTTTACAGTTACTGAGGTTATTCTTACTGAAGAAGTCTCTAGACTTTCATTCTCTGGTAGGGCTTATCTTCCTTGTGTTTGGAGTCAAGTGTGAGTGGGGTTTCACAAGTATGTCTGTGTCCTTTGGGCACCACATTTCTTTCTTAGGCATTCCATTTTTGCTGCGCTTAGTTGTAGTGGAGACTTGATTCTCCTTCCTTTTTGCTCTCTATTCTGTAGAAATTTCTTACTTACTTACTAGGAATATTTTCCAGTCAGTTCTGGAATAGCTAATACTGATTTAATTCTGTCACTGTTGATAATGGAGACCTTGTTTAGATAGATTATTTAATCCTAAAGCTGCAAAACAAAAAATTGTAAAGGGAGAATATGTGATGCAAACTCTGGCTTCTGGGGAGGTGCAAGAGAAAAGGGAAGAAGATAAAATAATCCAGATTTCCCAGATGTACATTTAATCCCCTTCTTGTCTGTTGGAATGTATTATGGAATGTAAATCTCTATTACCTCATACTTTTTCACCTTTCCATCTGTCTTGCTTTTTATGACACTTACTGATTCAAATAAAGAGTAAGCTTTGTGAGTCCTCAATCTTTTATATTTGCATATAAAGAGTAAGTATATAGCCCCTGAAGGAATGGAAATATCACATCTGTGTCATAATTAGCATTAAGACATTTAAGAAAAAGAGAAAATGGATTTACAGTTTGCTATAAAACATTTTATTGAAATATTTATAGATATTATTTCAAAGTGGTAGTCAGCTGAGTGGTCTTTTTGGAAATTGCTTACTAGGGATGAAAAGAAATAAGCCTCCCTTTTGTCATAAGCTGCCCCTCTGACAAAAATGGTCTTGCTTTGTGCTGTAGTCTTGCTGACTTATCAAATGGGATTTGCTTATTCACCTGTGTAGCAGTTATACTGTAAAATGTTTTCATCCAACAGGCGCATTGTAACAGTAAATGTCTTGCAGTTTCTGTTGTTCTCAGACTGGTGTAGGGCCAAGGAGATTCTTGATGTGTTCTTAAATTACTTTATATTGTTTAATGCTGTGCAAATGAATATAAATCTTATTTGGGTTTTCCTGGTTTTGTTTTTTAAGAGTCTCATCCTCAAGACTTACATTTCATGTTCTCTTACAAATTTCTTCTAAGATGAAGTAACAAAGATTAGGAGGCTTTCTCCCTCAAGAAACTGCCCTTCAGTTAAAAAAAATAACGATGAGAATTGCTTTTTGATAGGCTTCTCCCCAGAGCTTGGTCGCTATACAGAAATCTGATTAAGTCTGGTTATCTTATGAGGACTGTGTTTCTTGTCTTACACTTTCCAAACTGTTTACTGCCTGTGATAGACCTTTCAGACTTTACGTCTTGTAATATGTATGTGGTGATGTGTGCTGGGAAAATGTTCCTGCAAGGTACATTTCTTTTATGCAGCTTCAATACGTGGTTGGTGAGTATGCTAAATTAATTTGGTTGCATAGATCCACTGCCTGGGGATAATGAAACCCTGCAGTGCAGAAGAGAGACAACAGCACTCTCCTGTTTGTCATTTTTCTGGCCATTCCTTGGGAGTTCTGTTGTTGATTGTAACACCAATAGCAGTAAAAATGCACAGAGGCTCCTCGGTGACCATGTAGTATCATCCCTGTAGTCTTAGTTTTCTGTTTGTGCACTGACCTCACTCCTCATGGCAGTTGTATTAGGATTTGAATAAGAGAATCTTATGCTGCACTGTATTGTCCTTGTATTTTTCTTAAGCATCTGCATGCTGTCCCCCTCTGCTACATGAATTTTTATGGGGAATGTAGCTTCACTGTTTATTCAGTCTCTAACTGTTGTGTTATTCTGGGAAGCATCTTCGACATGTAGCCGGGTATGCCTGTAACAGAAAAGTAAGCTCTGCCTCAGTGTGAGGGTGGGGGAGGAATCATTCCATTCTGATCTTTGCATTACCTGCAGGCCTCACATTGACATTTTCTCCTTTGAGATGGAAAGGGAGCACCTGCATCTGTTTTGACTGCTGCAGATGGGGTGACTGGGATTTGACCTAGGAGCATGCGTGTAAAAGATGATACAGTCTAGTACCTGCTCCTGGGGCAAACTGCTTTACCATATGATGAGCACTGAGCCAGTCACTCTTCAGAAGTGTTGCAGCAAGTGACCTAGAACTTTTGTTGTTGTTGTTGTTGTTTCTTTTCCTTTTATAATCAGTCAGGCAGAAACATTTGCTTTGATCAGTCATCTTTCTGTTTTCTTCTTCCTTTACCCCCAGGTACCAGCTTTTATCATTTCCCACAGCTCCATGCGTGCAAACACTATAAACAAGTAGTAAAGTGTCTGAGTCATCAGATATAGTTCCTTGGGGAGTCCTGCAGAAGAGAAGCAGATCCTGGGTTTTGCTGCTGCTGCTGTGCTTAAGTTAAGAATCTCATGACACTGGTCTGGTACTCATTTATAAGAAACAAATTCATAACCAGATGAAGAAGTTCAGGAAAATCAGAATATTTGTAATATTCTGCTGGGTCTTATGTACTTGATACACAACAGATACATATATAGCAGTAACTCTTTCCCGTTGGGTTTTAAAGCAAAAGTGGGAAATAACTGCTGTCATTAACAACTACTAAATTTGCATATTTATTATATTATGCCAATGAAGAGCAGGAATAAACTAATGTTATAACTGACAAGGGATGTTTTATGGCTGGTGCCTTATGTCGAATCTTATTGCTGTGACAATTCTGGCTTGATGCCTTCCCAAATGCTGCATTTTCCAAATAGCTTCTTTCAGGGAAGCATCCTCAAAAAATTCACTCCAGATCTGATAGCTCCTGCCATAACACAAATTATGGGTTTTGCCTCCATTCCTACTCAGTGTTCTTTGTATTAGAAAACAGTATCCAAAGTCATACATGGATGAAATACAGAAACAGTCAATGAAGGGTCCATAGAATTGTATAGACTTACCATTTTTCGTATCTATTATTTGCTAGTATATCCTTGCAAACTTGTAATGCATATGTATTCCAGATGTTGTTAATTATTTCTATTATCGAAAAGAATTATCTAGAAGTGTAGGATACAGTCAGTATCAACCCAATATAATCTTAAAAAAAAGAACTTTCACCATTCAGAAAGCATGAAGACAGATAAAGCACACTGAGAACACACTAGTGCAGCTGAAATCCGCTGAAAACATCAGTATCATATGGTCACTGGAATCTGGTGTACTGTAAATTATTAACCCAAAGCCTGACAGTTGTCCCCTGCAGCTTGTGGTCTTAAGGTGATAAGAGCCTTCAAACAGACAGAAGTCCTTGACTTGGAATAATTTTGTGATGGCACTAGAGTTCCACTGCTCAGAGCAAGGACATTGACTTAAAAGAAATCTAGTGAAATTCAGGACAGAGAGAAGAGGGAAAAGGAATAATTCTCTCATAACTCAGATTTTTCTGATGCGAGTTGAAATTCACATGTGGCAAATGGAGCAAGAACTGCAATGATAGTTTTGCTACAGATTTCATGAATTGCCAGTACAGATATTTATGTTGTTGGGAGAGGCCTTCCAAAGGACACAGATGCTTTGGTTACCCATTTGTAGTGAAGGCATTTTCAAAGGCCTGCACTGATATGACATCTTCTGTATACACTGCTACACACCGGGTTACTTTTTCCACATGGGTATAATGACAAAGGCAACTTTTTTCAAGCCTTCTGTTTTGAGAGAAACACCACTCTATTATTATTATCTTAACATTCATATCACTGTCTAATAGACACCTGTTTCAGAGCTTGTTTAGAATACAGTGCATCATTGACTTATAAGAAGGGATCAGTTAAGTCACTGCCTAGCCCTATAGATGATAGTTATTGGTACTTAGTAGCACTAGTATCTCCAAAACATACATACATAGCGATGTGATCCTCATACTCGCCTTCAGGAGCATCATCCTAGTCTGAAGCTCTTGAAGACAATGCAGTTATTTGCAAGACCCTTCATGGCTTCATTGGCAACATCAAGTGATTTGCTTGCAAACACTCAGGATACTAAATTTGATTAGGCAGAGGAAATCTTAACCATTATTCAGCTGATGCTTATCTTGCAAGAGAAACATGATGGTACTGTAAGAGCAACTAGAAGGCATCTCTGGAGTTAAGACTTGAGTAAAATAGCTATGCAGAGTTTATCGATCATGCCAGATTTCAGAAATAAGAAGTGGGAGGAAGTAAAAAAAAATACGATTAGTACTATGTAATGAGAGTAAGTGTATGATAGGCCTTGACAAAAAATCCAGCAGGTGAGAAATGTTTATTGAACTAGAAAATTATTGAGCATGAGAAGAAATTTCTTCCTTCTCCTAAATTTGACATGGTGTGTTTGAGTGTTGGCAAGCAAATTATTTGACATTGCCAAACCCAAACGTGTAAAAATGAGTCAGGTCCCCCAAATCATGTCAAACTCATCATGTCAAAGAATGTTCTTGGTGAGTTTTCTTTATTCTGGGGGATATGTGCTAATGTGCTGCTGGCAGATGACCTTTGTAGGTTATTTTAGGTTATTTTCAGCCATATAGGGGTCAGACACTTAGTAATAATTCAGCTTTTATTTTTTTTAAAGAAATACGTCAAGGAAATTCCCCCAGAAAAACATGTCTTGACGTGTATATTGGTTAGACATGTGTATATAAAAAAAAAGCGCTTTATATTTTTTCTTTTATAACCTACACCTTGGTAACTTACTTGGCTACCGTTGTCTCTTCATATAGACTACAGTATTCAAAATACCTTGTTTTGGTTTACATCTCCACAACTGAAAATGAGCCTGTGAAGAGTGTGTCAAGGAGCAAGATCTTGGAATCTTAGCTGTAAATTTGGGTTGATATTAGGGATTTTTAGTAGTACCCTACCTGTGGGCAGACACATTGTAGAGCAATGCCATTTTCCAGTGGCTTACTTCTCCATGACTTTGTAGTTTATGTGAAACAAGCAAACACATGAATAAGAAAAAACACCCCAGAGCTCTTTAATTTCTCTTTTCGCACACCTATCTTTTGTTTCTGACAAATTTATTAGAGAGGAAAGCAAGTCAGAATTTCTTACATAAATTCAATGGAATCTGGTTCTGTCTTTAATAGATAAAAATGTTTTTTTTCCATCTTGACAAAAACATTTGGTAGCCAAAATTGTGTATGTCTTGGACTTCTAGGAGCTGAAACACAAAAACACATCTCCGTTTGTAATGCATGGATTCATGCACTCTAGAAGTTGAAAATCATGGATATAGAAAGCTCTGATCAGTAGATCAGACTGGCATTCTCTGGGAACAAATAAGACAGATCGGTTTAAATGATATGAATAAAAATAACTTGCTAACAAGTAGATTCTTACAAAATAACCCTGTCCCCATTTGCTACAAAGGACTTAAAGCTCTATTTTCAAGTCAGATGGAATCTTCAGAGTAAAATTCCAGGTTGTTGTAAATGTCAGGACTTCTGTTGGTTGCGTGACGTTTTGTTCCAGTTTGCTAACTTGAAGACCAATAAGCAAGTGGCAGCCCAGACCATGAAAGCAGTTCAGTGAGCCTTTTAATATCACTGTGTTTTCTTTAACAAAAATGGCACAGTAAGTAGGGCTGCAATCAGAGGGTGCCAAAATAAGGCTTTATTTTTCATTAATATTTTATGCTGGGTGTCAAGGGAAGAAGAGGTTATATGCTTCTTTCAGCCTAAGTGCATGCTTTGAGCAGGGTTTGGACAGATGACCTTCAGAGGTCCCTTTCAAAATAAAATGCTTTCTATTTCAGTGCTTGCCTGTGTGTGACAAAGTGAAGTCATGTTTCTGATATCTTTGCAGATAAGTATATGCACAAGTAAGCATTTTATGGTCATTTTGTAGGAATATTAGGGTATGTTCTGTTGCCTCCAGAATACTTCTGTACTTGCACATTAATGTTTCTGAGCTCATTAACATACCATGAACAGTTCATAGAGGTCCAAAGAGGACACACAATAGACACAGTCCTTCATACAAGTCTCAACAATTGTGGCACATTGGGCTGGCTTTCATTCGTGTTAATTCAGCCTTTTCAGGGGCTTCCCAGTCCAGTAGCTGTTTAACAAAGCATATTATTGGCATTCACCTGCTGCTTTATCCCTTACTGCTAGACCATGGGAAGACACAATCCTGAGCACTTATGCTCCACCTGCTGAAGGGCTTTCATAAAACCTTTCCTTGGTAATTGTTACCCCTTACAATCCCTTACCTACTGAAGGGCATGTCACAGAGTATGTGAGTCTGGAATCAAAGTTTTATCGTCATTTATAATGGACAGGAATATGACTCTTGGAGCCTGAAAGTCTTAGGATTTTTGTTTGCTTGGTTTTTGTTTGTTGGTGATAAATTCAGCAGAATGAAATTACTGGCAAACTCTTTACTTACATATGCATATGAATTACTGAACAGCAATGTGAAGGACAGTATCACCAGTCCCCACGTGACTTAGTTCTCTAGCTGGTATATGAATATGAAACGATGTTGATGAGCTAAGGTTGCTTCCTTTTCTCCAACACATTGATAAATAGAAGCATTAAATGTGCTTAGAGCTCTAATGTGATTATGTCTCCACAGGATACTAGGATTTAATGTGTTGCATAGAAAGTTTAACATATAGTATTATGCTCTTACTGTATTTGCACCCACCGTTGGTGTGAAAACTTGAGCAGACTCTAAAAATAACATATATTTCATTTGTATTTTACAAAAGAAAAAAGTGTACATTGATTGGTGTAAAAGAGGTTTCAATCAATGAGGGACACTGTAGAAGCATAGTTAGTTGGATGATGATCTAGCATAGGCAAGTAGAATCTAACAAATTTATTAGTGTGTCTGAAACAAGTTCATTTGGGCACATTAATCTGTTTCATGTAATTGTTATGTCAAAGGAAGTAACCCAGGTTGATTTTAGTCTCCAAGAAGCCAAGAAAAATTGTCATTATTTAAAGTATAGTTCAAATCAGTGAGATAATACCCAAACAAGGCCTTGCAATATTATTCTAGCCTCAGTTTCCCAGAATTCAAAGCAGTAAGAATTCCCAGGAGTTCTGCAACTTAGTTACGATCATAAGCAGTCTTTAAACTGGATTGCAAGTAACTTCCAGATTGTGTTCTGTTGCATCCATTAGGCTGCTTTTTCTTCATATCGACTTCTGATAGTTCTTGTACATACAAAGGAGGAAGCTATTTGAAGGGCACTGATTAGGTTCATCCTAATGGATGGTTGCCCAAATTACTTTTCCAAGTTCTTGCCCTGTAATTCTCAGTGAACTCCGTGGTATTGCAGGTCAGTCTCTTCAACTGAAAGCCACAATGTCTGAAGATGGGTATGTGAAAGCAGAAATGTGTAAATAGTTTTGAAACACTTAATCTCAATGCCAGTATTTGCTTTCAGAAATGCCACCTTTGCTTTCCAGAATGTACGCAGACCATTTTCTTCGCTCTCCTTGCAATGTAAAAATAACCAATCTTAAAGAATTGGAGATACTATATTGTAGGACAAAAGCTAACAAAATTTGTAGTCAGCCAACACAATAACCTGCAGTTAATCACTTTCATTCCTGTTCCATTGCTCGAAAGCATTACTTGGTTATTGTAGTTGTGGACCATCTTAAAAGGCATTATTCTGACACTGTGCAGCTCTTCTGGTATTTACAGCAGAACACTGAGCCTACAAAAGGTTTTCAGGTGTGGCTGAGGCTGGCAGTTGTGTGAGGATGTAGCTCAGCAGCTCAGGTTTTCATGTTGGGTAACATCATTTTCTGAGACTTCTCCCCGAAAAGTTCTGCTTTGACTACAAAAATTAAATGGGGTGGAATGACAGAAACTAGTAGGGGTACCTGATGTTCAGCAAACTGAAAACCTGCTCAGTTATTTACTGAACTAAAATGAAGAAAAAAAAAAACATTTGTCGTGCAAATTTTAAAAATTGTTGTAAAAAATGCTTGGCAAATCACATTTTTGCTGAGATAGGAAACAGTCTTCTACCAGTGGTCCTCCAAAATCTTCCACTAGGTAAAAGATGTAGAGGTCTGAAAGTGAGGGTGGAATGTTTGTATCTTCGATAAATACTCTGATAGACACAGAACTCGAAGAGATTTTGGTGAAAATCTTTCTTGCCAGTGTGGTCCAGGATGAGGTGTCCCTGCCCATGGATAGCGATTGGAACTAGATGATCTTAAGGTCCTTTCCAATCCAAACTGTTCTACGATTCTATGATTCTATGAAATAATTCCACTGTGCTTTCTGAAACCATACATACACACTACCCTCCAGAGGTGCTGCCTTGTTTTCTTTCATCAGCCTACAGCTGAATAGCCTTGCAGGGAGACTGAGAGTACATTTGCTATTGGCACAAAAAGAAATGCTTACATACACAGTTGTGGTGAAAAATAGGTTTTCTTAAATAGGAACAAAACATGTACAATTCTGTGTGTGATTGGGACGTACCCTGCAACAGAAAAATGTTAATAATTCCTGTTGCTTTAAAAATCTGTGCCTTGTTTTGACTGTGGGTTTCAGTCTTTTGAACAAATGCTTTTGTTCCACAACTCAATCATCCAGGTTTCTTTAGTTGTATTCTAATACCTGGAATGGAAAGAAAAGGAAATGTTTACGAAAATTGCTATCTGCTGGAGGTGAATTATCAGATCTACTTTTCTTGAGACAGATGTTGAATAGAGCTTTGTAAAGATTTCTGCAATTTGCACCTCATTGACAAGTTTCATCAATTGTAGTGTGGAGGCTTTCAGCTGGGCCTTTTTGCAAAGATCATTCAGAGTATGATAGCTGGTAGAGATGTCTCTGGTGTATGTTGTGCTAGCTGGCAATGCTGAAGAGGCTTTTTGTCTTAAAGCAGACACTGCTATGTTTAGGAAAAAAAGCGTATTGAACATAAGTATATGGGAAGGGCTTTTCCTCATGCTTTCTTCCTCCATTTGCATACATTTATACAATTCCAAAAGAAATCTCCAGAGCATGTTCTGTGCTGGTGTGGCAGTCATAATTCTCACAGTCCAACCTAACAGTCCAACCAGATGATTGACTTCAGCCATGGACTGCTCTTGAAAGGCAGGGACTTTTTTGTCTTTGGGAAGAAGTATTGTAAGCCTGTGAACCAAACTAATCATCTGCTCTGCTTTAAGCAGAAGAAGGTATGGTAATCTGCAGTGTATTTGGTTTCCCAAAGCAGTATTTTGCTTTCTTGCTTTCTATTACCCTTATCATTAAGCAGCAAGTGGAAAACATGCCGTCGAGAAGTCAAAGTTATATGATGAAAGCAACTCTACAATCTAAAGCATACCTCACTGGGAGTTTCTCTTTGTTAGCACACAGCATAATTTATGTGTAAAGATGTGGGGGAGTTCTAATTATGCATCTACTGAATATGGCAGGTTATGAGATCATTGACAGCTAATTAGAAACTTCCAAACTTGTTCAGCATTCAGAGGCCTTCGTAATCAAATATAAATTTCAAATTTATGCCTTTGTATCTAACCTCATGTGGATGCTGTTTTCAGTGACCTTTAATAGAAAACACACCAGAACTTTAGAGGATTCAAAACATGGACTAGTTTTCCTTTAGGGTAGGTACAAGAGCTTTTAGGAAAAGCTCAACAATCTGATTTACTAACCAGACATATATACATAAATACACAGAAAGGATATTGCTGTCCTTTATAATAGCTCCACAGGAAAGGTAGAAAGGCTGTATAGGTGTTGTGTTTAACTGGGCAGGCAGGGGAACACCACCCAGCCCTTTGCTTCCCTCCCCCCTGTGGGATGAAGGAGAGAATCAGAAAAGAGGTAAAACTCATGTGCTGAGATACGGACAATTTAGTAGGACTGAAAAGGAAGGGAAAATAATAACAACGATAGAAGAATACACAAAACAAGTGATGCACGATGCAGCTGCTCACCACCCACTGACTGATGCCTGGCAAGTCCTTGAGCAGCATCCACCACCCCCAGCCAATTCTCCTTAGTTTTACTGTTCAGCACAGCACCATAGGCATGGGATATCCCTTGGGATAAGCCGTACTGGCTGTGTCCCCTCCCAGCTTCTCATGCCCCTCTGGCCTACTTGCTAGGCAGCATGAAAAGCTGCAAGTCCTTGACCTAGTGTAAGCCCTGCTTAGCAGGAAATGAAACATCAGTGTGTTATCAACATTATTATTCTCATCCTAAATCCAAAACACAGCACTATACCAGCTACTAAGTAGAGAAGGTAAGTATCCCAGCTGAACACAGGGCAGTGGGAAATAATATCTAAACATAGAATCATAGAATAGTTGGGGTTGGACATCAAGTTCCAACCCCCCTGCCATGAGAAGGTACACCTCCCACCTCCCACCCAAGGCTCTGTCCAACCTGGCCTTCAACACCACCAGGGATGGAGCATTCACAACCTCCCTGGGCAACCCATTCCAGCACCTCACCACCCTCACAGTATAAGAACTTCCTCCTTTTATCCAATCTAAACTTCCCCTGTTTAAGTTTTAACCCATTACCCCTTGTCCTATCACTACAGTTCCTAATGAAGAGTCCCTCCCCAGCGTCCCTATAGGCCCCCTTCAGATACTGGAAGGCTGCTAGGAGGTCTCCACGCAGCTTTCTCTTCTCCAGGCTGAACAGCCCCAACTTCCTCAGCCTGTCTTCATACAGGAGGTGCTCCAGTCCCCTGATTATCCTCATGGTCCTTCTCTGGACTTGTTCCAACAGTTCCATGTCCTTTTATGTTGAGGACACCAGAACCGCACACAATACTTCAAGTGAGGTCTCATAAGAGCAGAGTAGAGGGGCAGGATCACCTCCTTTGACCTGCTGGTCACGCTCCTTTTGATGCAGCCCAGGATACAGTTGGCTTTCTGGGCTGCAAGCGCACACTGAAGCCGGCTCATGTTCATTTTCTCATCAACCAACACCCCCAAGTCCTTCTCCGCAGGGCTGCTCTGAATCTCTTCTCTGCCCAACCTGTAGCTGTGCCTGGGATTGCTCCCACCCAAGTGCTGGACCTTCCCTTTGTCATGGTTAAACTTCATGAGGTTGGCATCAGCCCACCTCACAAGTGTGTCAAGGTCCCTCTGGATGGCATTCCTTCCCTCCAGCCTATCAACCGAACCACACAGCTTGGTGTCATCGGCAAACTTGCTGAGGGCGCACTCAATCCCACTGTCCATGTCAGCGACAAAGATGTTGAACAAGACCGGTCCCAACACCGATCCGAGGGACACCACTCGTTACTGGTCTCCAGCCATTGACCACAACTCTTTGTGTGCAGCCATCCAGCCAGCTCCTTATCCACCGAGTGGTCCATCTGTCAAATTGATGTCTCTCCAATTTAGAGACAAGGATGTCATGTGGGACAGTGTCGAACGCTTTACACAAGTCCAGGTAGATGACATCAACTGCTCTACCCCTGTCCATCAGTTCCGTAGCCCCATCATAGGAGGCCACCAAGTTGGTCAGGCAGGATTTCCCCTCAGTGAAGCCGTGCTGGCTGTCACCAAGCACCTTGCTGATTTTCATGTGCCTAAACATGCCTTCCAGGAGAATCTGCTCCAAGATTTTGCCAGGCACAGAGGTGAGACTGACTGGTCTGTAATTCCCCGGGTCATCCATTTTCCCCTTCTTGAAAATGGGGGTTGTATTTCCCTTTTTCCAGTCATCGGGAACTTCACCTGACTGCCATGATTTCTCAAATAAGATGGCCAACTTCATTCACCAGCTCCTTCAGGACCCGCGAATGGATTTCATCAGGACCCACGGACTTGTGCACGTTCAGGTTCTTAAGATGGTCTCGAACCAGATCCTCTCCTACAGTGGGCCCAAGGTCTTCATTCTCACAGTCCCTGCATCTGCCTTCCAAGACTTGGGTGGTGTGGTCGGAGCATTTGCCACTGAAGACCGAGGCAAAGAAGTCATTCAGAACCTCAGCCTTCTCCAAATCCTGTGTAGCCAGTTCTCCTGAGAGCTTCCAGAGAGGGCCCACCCACATTGTCCTTAGTCTGTCTTTTATTTGCAAAGCGCCTATAGAATCCCTTCCTGTTATCTTTCACATCCCTAGCCAAGTTTAATTCTAACTGGGCCTTAGCTTTCCTAACCTGGTCCCTAGCTTCCCGGACAACATCCCTGTACTCTTCCCATGCCACCTGTCCTTGCTTCCACTTATTATAAGCCTCTTTTTTCATTTGAATTTTCCTCAGGAGCTCCTTATCCATCCAAGGAGGTCTCCTGGCCCTCCTGCTGCACTTCCTTCTGGTTGGGATGCAACACTCCCGAGCTTGTAGCAGGTGATCCTTGAATATCAACCAAGAGTCTTGGGCCCCTCTGCCCTCTAGGGCTGTATCCCATGGAACCTTCCAAAGCAGGTTCCTGAAGAGGCCAAAGTCTGCTCTTTTGAAGTCCAGGGCAGTCAGCTTGCTGCACGCTCTTCTCACTGTCCTGAGGATCTCAAATTCAAGCATCTCATGATCGCTGCAACCAAGGCTGCCCTGGAGAGTCACATTTCCAACCAGCCCTTCCCTGTTAGTAAGCACGAGGTCAAGCATGGCACCTCTCCTTGTTGGCTCCTCTATTACTTGCAGAAGGAAGTTGTCTTCTACACAATCGAGGAACCTCTTGGATTGCTTGTGCCGGGCCGTACCATCCTTCCAACAGATATTGGAGTGGTTGAAGTCACCCATGAGAGCAAGGGCCTGTGAGTGTGAGGCTGTTCCGGTCTGTCTCTAGAGTGCTTCATCCACAGAGTCCTCTTGATCAGGCGGTCTGTAACAGATCCCTACCGTAATGTCTCCCATAGCTATATTCCCTTTAACCCTGACCCACAAACTCTGTTGACTGCTCACCTGTCCCCAGACAGAGTTCCATACTCTCCAGACTATCCCTAACATAAAGGGCAACTCCCCCTCCCCGCCTGCCAGGCCTGTCTTTCCTAAAGAGCCTGTAACCTTCCATTCCAACACTCCAGTCATAAGAGCCATCCCACCATGTTTCTGTGATGCCTATTATATCATACCCCCGTAGACGTGTACATATATATCTCCTTCATAAGGGATAAAGTTACTTGCCTTTTATCACTGTTCTGTAGTTCACATAAGAAAGCCTTACTCTCATTCTTGGTTTTGAGGTGGCCATTCCTTATTTTCCTGACTGCCACTGAATAGTATTGTAGGTGAAAACTTCAAAAGAGGTACACAAAGACTGAGGAATCAATTTCCCAGCCTTGCTCACTGTCGTGGTTTAAGCCCAGCCGGTAACTCAGAACCACACAGCCGCTCACTCACTCCCCCACCTTCCATCCCCTGCTCCCAGAGGGATGGAGAGGAGGACTGAAAGAATGTAACTCCCATGGCTGAGATAAGAACAGTCCAGTAACTAAGGTATAACACAAATCACTGCTGCTACCACCAATAATAATAAAGATAAGGGAAATAACAAGGGAAGAGAATACAACTGCTCACCACCCACAGACTGTTGCCCAGCCCGACCGTGCAGTGATCTCGCCCTTCTGGGTGACTCCCCCCAGTTTATATACTGGGCATGACACACTGTGGTATGGAATACCCCTTTGGCTAGTTTGGGTCAGGTGTCCTGTCTCTGCTTCATCCCAGCTTCCCATAGTCCCTGGCAGAGCATGAGGCTCAGAAAGTCCTTGGTCAGACTAAACATTACTGAACAGTAACTAAAAACATCGGTGTTATCAGCGCTGTTCCCGAGCTGAAAGTCAAAAACACAGCACTCCACCAGCTACTAAGAAGGAGAAAAATGACTGCTACTGCTGAACCAGGACACACACACTGCTTTCACCTTAGAACTAGAAAATTTTTGTGGCTTCAATGGCTCCTTCTCTTAAGAAAAGTTTGCATCTTAGCTGCTTGTCAGCCAAACAAAGTATTTTGGAAAATTTTGGCTAATGGCGGTAACTAGTGACATAACTGTAGGGTTATGTCACCAGGTACTATGTCACTCAAGGAAGCAGTCTTGTTTTTGACTGATTATAGGTGAAAATGCTTGGGTGAAGTAGTTGACACCACAAAATTCACAATATCATAGAATCATAGAATAGTCTGGGTTGGAAGAGACCTTCAAAGCTCATCCAGTCTGACCCCCCCTGCATCTTCAACTAGATCAAGTTGTCCGGAACCACATCCAGCCTGGCCTTGAGTGTCTCCAGGTATGGGGAATCCACCACCTGCATCTGCCGCCATCAGCCACCATTCAAATATGATTATTTGAAGGATGTATTACCCTTGTTCTGAAGTGAAATAGTATTACTCTCTTTGCAAGATACTGCAAGTAACTTATTCAGCCATTTGTCCAAAGAAGATTATGAAATGAATGTGTTCAATAAAATATTCACATATCATTTTATTAGCCTTAGTTCAGTGTAGTAGTGTCCTAATATACAAGTAGGGTAAGGAAATATATTCTCTTCCACGTCTCCTGGTTGATGCTAAATATTAGATACTAAATTTTCTCAGTATCTTTGTTGCTTTTACACTGTACTGAGTGAAATCTAATGTCCAGGAGCAGAGATGATGACAGGCTGACACTTCTGAATGCAATCTATCCAAACAGTTTGATACCAGGTCAAGTAATCAAACTGGGATATTCTGGAGGATTACTAAGATTTTAATTTCCTCCTTCTTTGATGTCAATTTGAAAGTGGCTAGCAATTTCAGCACATCAAAATGTTTTTGAATAATGTTTCTGAAGGCTTTTAGAGTCCTAATTTGAGTGAAACTTGGTTCTACTTTGCAAAGACTGTAAGACTATTCAAACTCATACGGCTTTTTTACTAAAAAGCTTTCTTTGATAAATGGTTATTTTTATCATGACTTCTAAGTGCATTAAAATGCATTAGGCACATGTCTTGTTCAGTACTTATCACTGAAATATTAACTACTCAGGGCTGAGGTGATATAAAGGTGCAATGCAGCTGAATACTCAATAGTACCTGCTGTCATGGGACTGGTATTCAGGGAAAGTTAGGTCAAGAAAGTTCAGTGTGTGTCAAAAGAACCCCAATTCAGTCTATCTATCTTTTCTCTTTTCTCTTTCTTAAGCCTCTGAATGTGAGGAGCTGGCTGGGTAATTCCCCTGATTCTGGGCAGAGGTGTTAATTTAAAATAATTATGTTGAACCTAAGCTGACACAATCTGACTGTATTCACAAGAGCTTCCTAGAAACTCAGTTTACCCTGTTCCCTCTGTAATGTTTCAGTGTCTCATACTATGAGACATCCTACATGCAGATTAGGCCCTGTTAAGTTCCTGCAGTGAAAACACTGGACATAATTTAGTTTTCTGGTAACATTAAAGTAATGAGTGAAATATGAGCATAAACTTTCAAGACTCTTCATCAGTGACTGTAGCCTCTTCAAGGATTGTAGTGATAGAACAGGGGTAACAGGCTCAAATTTAAACGGTGGAGGTTCAGGTTACACATTAGGCAGAAGCTCTTCCCTGTGAGGGTGCTGAGGCGCTGGCACAGGGTGCCCAGAGAAGCTGTGGCTGCCCCATCCCTGGCAGTGTTCAAGGCCAGGTTGGATGGGGCTTGGAGCAACCTGGTCTAGTGGAAGGTGTCCCTGCCCATGGCAGGGGGTTGGAACTGGATGAGCTTTAAGGTCCCTTCCAACCCAAACCAGTCTGGGATTCTGTGATTCTGTGAAAAGAGAAAGTTTCTTATGTTTGCCAGCTGAGAAGTAAATGATACTGATGGATATGCTCTGCATTCCCTAGTTTTTCATTGTTAAATAAGGCAGATTTCAAATGTGGGGTCTTTTTGTGTTTTAGCTTGACCTTGCTAACTGAGATTTCACAACGAAGCCTGATTTTCCCCTCACCTGGCAAACACTTGTCTACTTTTTTCAAGAAAACAGGTCATTATGATTTGTTTAGGAGAACTCTTTCCTACACCCTTGGTAATGTATCAGGCTACTCCAGTATTTTTCTACAGAGAAGACAGCTCATGTTATAGCCACAGATGGGCTGACAAGTCAGTGCAGAATAATAAGGATGCGACTGGCATTAATCCATGCAGTCAAAATAATGAAGAAATGCATCAAGTTTTGGATTTTTGCTTAAATGTTTAGAATACTTTCTACTAATACATTCCTTACCAGTCTAGAAAGTTCTTGCAATGGAGTATCTCTAAAGCTTGCCATTAGCATTGATATAAGGAAGGGAAAGAGATAAACATCTGAGAAGAAAGCTATAAGACAGTGTATTGAGACCGTCCAGAAACAGGTATGAGATCAAAGTAAATTGCAACAATTCATCTTCTGCTTGTTAAATTTATGTGAAGAACTTAAAAAGAAAATTGCAAACTTTTCTTTCAGCCTATAAAGCTGTAAGTTCAGATGATAAGAAATAAACCTTAGCAACAAGTATCACATTGAGGATTTGTATACTCATTGACACTTCCAGAACTCTGTTTTTCCTCACTGGGATACAGCTCTAGACATCTTCTGTAGGTTTGGGGGTAAGGAGAGATTTATTTGTCTTAAAATACATTAAAGATTAATTAAAATTAAAAATTGATCATATTTGCCAAATCATTCCCTTTAAATATATTTATTATTTTGTATTAAGCAATAATACTCACCAGTTAGTCTGTGGATCTCAGAAGTCTATCATGAATGTGTACTAACACTAGTACAGTGAGTAAACTATGACATGTCATTTTTAATATTGTGCTGAAAAATGCTGAGCATCAGTTTGATCTCTCACTAACAGACCTCACTTAAAATGTCATGGATTCAGAGTTAATGGGAGGAATAATTAAATATCCTTTGTGTGGTGGTAGTTGAAATGGTAAGAAGCCACCAGTGAGCTGTGTGGGGAGGCGAGTTAGAATTTACACTGTACCTGATAGAGGGAGGTTTGCACTGAATGTGTGTGTGCAGCTCTATTTTTTTGCCCATTTTTAAGGCAGAAAATGAAGACAGCCCCTGGAAGATGAGAGAAGTTATCCATAGTGCTGCAAAGGATTCTCTCCCCAGGAGAAATGGGGTCTTCCCATTGTAAGAAGACTATTTTACAGCAACGAAATACTTGGATTGAACAATCAGTTGCTGCAGCTAAAGGAGTCAACTAATTCCAGTATTGGCTAGTAACTACTTTAAAAATGAGGTCAACCTCTATCCTCCCACCACAGCCATGGTTGAGATCTGATGTAATTTGAGCTGCAGCCTCAACCTCTGTCAGGTCTCTGAGTCTGTCTTGACTTTGCCTTTTGCTGCTAAGGCTCTGTCAGGCTGTGTCCTACTTTCAGAACAGTATCTTTCCTATGCTTCAGTCCCCAAGGGCAGTATCTACACCAGATTTAATTAAAACTGGGGATGCTAATCAGCAGATCTTCCTGTAACTGTGAGATTTCTAAGACCTTGACTACAGTCACTGTCCCAAAGTTAAGTGGCTTTTGCCTTCTAACATTGTGGGAAACATTGAAATAATGCTCCTGGATCACAGATCCTGCACTCTGCAGTGCCAATGTTCTGTACAGCTGACACTTCTCAATAGCAACAAGTTCATTCAGGGATACTATCACTTCAAATACCTCAGCGTAAGAGTTAAGTAATACCCTTCTGTAACAAATCTGTAATAAATACACATCCTACATCTGCAAAACATAAAATAGCAGCAAGACATTTTACTGATGAATATGTGTAAGAAAAATAAAAAGGGCCTTAAATAATTTAGTGCCCTTCTCCCGCAATGAATTAGATCGTATCTGTGCGTTATAGCAGGTAAGTGTTTCAAGGCCTGAGACCTTGATTAGACAGGGCGTATCTGCTGCCATTATGGCCTGTGCAACTGGATTTGCTTCCCAGAGCATGTATTGTAGGACGCTCAAAAGCTAGAAACTAGGTAAATGTCCTGAAGCAATGAATAGTTGAAGTGAATAAGAGGAAGAATTATTTACTTTGGTGCTTTAAAGGAAGAGGAGAGGAGTGAGGAAGAGAGAATTGAGTACAAATAGTGAGTAATAAATGTAAAAGCTTAAATTTGAAGTGAAATAATGTTGTCTGACAGTGCAGAAATTTCATGGCTTATATTTTACTTCCACAGGAAGTTTTGTGTTTGTATTTAATTTCTAGGAACCCAAGGGCAAAGCAAAGCAATTAAAATGTTGAAGACTTAAAAATAAACGTCAGAGGCTTCAAGTAAAATACCTTTAGCTGATTAGTGGTACAATGAATCTTTAATGAGAAATAAATTGGGATTGCATTATTTCTGAGGAGGATAAGGAGAAGTATTTGATATCTGCATTGATAATAGAGAGCTTAGAAACAGTCTATCACTATGAGCTGCTTTTCTAGAAAAAAAAGTAGGAAACTTCTCTATGGCCGAATGCACAGATAAGAAAAGCAGTGAAACAAATACATTTGTACGTCCTTGCACTGAAAAGCTTATTGCGAGGTGAATTTTAACATAGTCACATCACTCTCTTGATCTGTTTAGACTCATCCCTTTGATATGTGTCCATGTTTGGTTTTGTAAAATCCTTGCTTTGTCTTGAAGTCTGATTTTAATGCAAACTGATTTATATAAAAAGTGCAGGCAGTAAAATTAATTTAAAATGACCCACATATAAAACACTACGTCCTGTATTTACCCACAGCAAACAAAATTCTATTAAAAACAGGGCTCAGAAATACACTTCATAAAGTATTTCTTCTCTGTTATCCTATTGTGGCAGCGTACCAAATGAAGGGAAGAAGAAAAGTCCTTTGATTAGGGAGATTGGCAGCATTTATGTTTTAAATCAATTGAATTTTAAATATGCATTTATTGTCTGTGTTGAATTGCTACACAGTGAAAGGAATGCTGTTCTCTACACAATAATTGCTCTACTTCAGCTCTCAAATTGGGTCACAGTAACAGGCAGCGTTCTCCATTCTTTCTGTCTCTCCTCTTTTTCTTGGGAAAGTGACTGAAGCTCTAATCATCATCACATTGGGGTGCTGTACATGTGACGATAGTATTTCTCTTGAAAATTATATTCCTTACCCCTGGTTTTGATGGTATTGTATTGTAAACCACCTTGAAGAAGAATGTAGAAATCTGCAGGCTGAACAGGGTATGCTGAGATTCACTGAATGAGTGCAGCAATCCCAGTTACTGCTGGAATTCAGTTTTGATAATGTGCGCTTCACCTTCTGTATGGGACTATGGTAAAATAAAATGAATGAGAATTATTAATCTTGTGCTGTTTTACAGTCATCATATTCCTAAATGTGCTTTTTAGTCAAAAAACAAAGGACCAGGGGTCAGGGAGAGATGACAATAGTGGTCAACAAAGCTTATGTTGTAACTTGCAGTAGGCCTAAGTTTTCTCTTATTTTGGTGTATCGTGACAATACAAGCTATGGGTAGTATTCAGAGCAACAACTGGAGGAAAAAGTTTAAAGTAAATGTTACAGACACATTAAACGTCTAAGATTTGACCTCAAGTAGAAGTTTATAGTTGTAAAAGCATAAATCGCACATTAAAAAACCTGTCCCACAACCCTTCACAAATTGTAAGCAGCTGTAACACTGTTATGCAACCAGTTCTTTTGTTTATTAAATGCTTCTCCTGACACACAGAGCATGGCTAGTCCCAAATTAGGCAGATTACTTGCAAAAAAAAAGGATTTTTGTTATTTGGAAAATCCAAGTATAAGCTCTTCCAATGCCCAATGGCTTCTAGGCCACCTCTTGGCCTTCAACCTTTGCAGAGTAGGATAGAAGAAGACATTGCCTCCTCTGGGTTTAGCCTAACCTCACATAAAGGTTAGGAATCTTGTCAAGAAAATCACCTAGATTATAGCAGTAATCAGTCAAGGCACCTTCAGGGGCAAATCAGTCCATCTACCTTACACATCAGTTGCAGAGTAAGATGAACAACCTGCTGGAGTTATCTATCATCTCCAGCTACAGGAAGGAATCTAGTTAACCCAGACTGGAACAACATCTTTTACATAGCTGAAGTAAATCGAGGTGGCCCCATCTCCTTCCTCACTGCTTGTCAGTTGAAGTCAAGTGAAGTTCCTGATGACTGGAAAAAGGGTAATATAACCCCCATTTTCAAGAAGGCGAAAATGGATGACCCGGGGAATTACAGACCAGTCAGTCTCACCTCTGTGCCTGGCAAAATCTTGGAGCAGATTCTCCTGGATGGCATGTTAAGGCACATGAAAAACAACAAGGTGCTTGGTGACAGCCAGCATGGCTTCACTGAAGGGAAATCCTGCCTGACCAACTTGGTGGCCTTCTATGATGGGGCTACGGAACTGATGGACAGGGGCAGAGCAGTTGATGTCATCTACCTGGACTTGTGTAAAGCGTTCGACACTGTCCCACACGACATCCTTGTCTCTAATTGGAGAGACATCAATTTGATGGATGGACCACTCGGTGGATAAAGAACTGGCTGGCTGGCTGCACACAAAGAGTTGTGGTCAATGGCTGGAGACCAGTAACGAGTGGTGTCCCTCAGGGATCGGTGTTGGGACCGGTCTTGTTCAACATCTTTGTCGCTGACATGGACAGTGGGATTGAGTGCGCCCTCAACAAGTTTGCCGATGGCACCAAGCTGTGTGGTTCGGTTGATACGCTGGAGGGAAGGAATGCCATCCAGAGGGACCTCGACATGCTTGTGAGGTGGGTTGATGCCAACCTCATGAAGTTTAACCATGCCAAGTGCAAGGTCCTACACCTGCGTTGGAGCAATCCCAGGCACAGCTACAGGTTGGGCAGAGAAGAGATTCAGAGCAGCCCTCCATAGGAGGACTTGGGGGTGTTGGTCGATGAGAAAATGAACATGAGCCAGCAGTGTGCGCTCACAGCCCAGAAAGCCAACCATATCCTGGGCTGCATCAAAAGGAGCCTGACCAGCAGGTCGAAGGAGGTGATCCTGCCCCTCTACTCTGCTCTCGTGAGACCTCACCTGGAGTATTGTGTGCAGTTCTGGTGTCCTCAACATAAAAAAGACATGGAACTGTTGGAACAAGTCCAGAGAAGGACCACAAGGATGATCAGGGGACAGGCTGAGGGGACAGGCTGAGAAAGTTGGGGCTGTTCAGCCTGGAGAAGGCTGTGTGGAGACCTCCTAGCAGCCTTCCAGTATCTGAAGGGGGCCTATAGGGATGCTGGAGAGGGACTCTTCATTAGAGACTGTAGTGACAGGACAAGGGGTAACGGGTTAAAACTTAAACAGGGGAAGTTTAGATTGGATATAAGGAGGAAATTCTTCACTGTAAGGGTGGTGAGGCACTGGAATGGGTTGCCCAGGGAAGCTGTGAATGCTCCATCCCTGGTGGTGTTGAAGGCCAGGTTGGACAGAGCCTTGGGTGGCATGGTTTAGTGGGAGGTGTCCCTGCCCATGGCAGTGGGGTTGGAACTTGACGATCTCAAGGTCCTTTCCAACCCTAACTATTCTATGATTCTATGGTGTCAGGGAAGATGGGGATTTATTTAGAAGATGGATGTTTCAATTGCTGAGTACCCAAAAGTGACATTAAACCCACTATAATTTTAAATAGGTTGAGGCTTTAATGGGTCTCCTAGAGGAAAAATAAAAAGCTGTTTATTAGTAGAAATGCACTAAACTACTTGCATTTGATAAAGTGGTAATGGAGGAAATTACTTCCAGAGAAACAAATGAAAATATCTATTAGAAAAAATTGGCTGTCTGCATTGTGAGTTTTGAGGTTTTTCTTTCTGTTCTTAAGACAAGTGCTGGGTGGGTTTTGTATTGCCTGAAGAGCTTTGGATTTGTGTTGACTTAGTTCCATGGGTGTTGGAATATTTTTCTCCCCGTTCTGTATCTGCTGCCTCAGGCTGGATTTCGTTTGGACTGGAGGCTAATTTAATACTTTGAGCTAATATGTTTTCGCTATTTTTTGTTTTATTTTTGTGATTTTTTTACAGAGCATCTTCTCATAAAAGTGTGTCCAAGAACACAGTGCCTGCATTGATCAGATTTGAATAGCCTAATCTTCAGATGACTGAGTAAAAAACAATTAATAAGCCCCCTTTATGTTGAGGAGGATGGGATTAGAATGGATGCAAACTACTCATGAGACCTTGCTCCCTACTAAGAGGAAATTGATCGTCAAAAATCCAGATGGTCTAATGAACATTTCCAAAACAGCCTTGCAATTCTTTCTTTCATCATTGAAGCCCTCCTTCTTGTAAGTCTGCTGCTAGCTGTGTGACGCTGGCAGCATCCACTGTCCGTTCAGGCTGCAACTGGAATAAACTGGTTGATGTGGAAGCTGCCACGTGGCTGCTTTCTTCTGGTGACTGGAGCTGTGGTGACAGAATCACATCTTGGACCTCACATGCCTGGCCGTGAAAAGGTTTCTCGTACTAGCTCTCTTTTCAGTAGATGGCTTGTATTTGCTTGAGAAATTTGCCCCTCTGATGGGTGTTATTTTGGTATTTGTTATATTTGTTGGCTCATGGCAACGGAGACATGCTGGCAGCCTAAAGCACATGGCTCTGTTGGACAGAGCCTTGGGTGATATGGTTCAGTGTGATGTGTCCCTGCCCATGGCAGAGGGCTTGGAACTGGATGATCTTAAGGTCCTGTCCAACCCTAACTGGTCTATGATTCTGATTCCACGTCACCATAGAGTGGGAAGAGAAAGAAGTTCCTGGTAACTGCAGAATATTAGTGCCCTGGAAGCTCCCTCTTTACACTTTTTTAATGCAAACCAGAATTCCTACATGATGACTGTTTATCGTGAGTTAATAGGTAATGTTAGGATTTGCTTGGCAAGCTTTCTGGTAAGTAATGTATGTGTAAATGTTTCCTTTCTTTAAAGGATATCACTGTGTTCAAATTGTAGTTGCAAAGGAGCTTAATGAGAACATTAAGGAAAGCAGCTTATTCCCAGCATTAATGTTAGCTGAAACAATGAAGTGTGACCCTGCAGCGCCTTGTACAATGGCATGCATAGATGGAGGAACTGTGCATTTTAAAGCAATGAAGTTTAGTCTTTAATGCTTTGTGTATTTGCTTATGTTAGGTGTGTCTCGAATTATTTGGTCTCGGGGCAGAATTAAAGGGTAATGTCTGGGAAAACCAGACACTAGAAAACAAGTTGCTGTGCTGAGGGAAGAAAGCAGTCGTTGAAGCAGCGGGAACACAAGACACTTGGTCTGCAAACAGGGATGACTGGAGAGACTTTACTTCTCAAGATGAAGTACAATCAAGTTTTAACAAGACATCAAGCATGCATCTTCTGGCTGTAATCTCCAGAAGCCGAATACTGTAGATGTATCAAAATATTGTCTGCTAAAACTTGCAATTATTAGATGCTGGACCCACACGAATGAAAGGCAAGCAGTGTGCAGGCAGAGGTATTCAAGGCTTAATGACCTTTGGAAAGATTTGTGTGTTCTTAAATTTGTTGCTTACATGAACCAAGATTGATCTCAAAAGCATTTTTTTTTTCAATGATTTGCCTCCTGTTCCTAAGTTTCCACCTCAGACTGCACTTAAGTACATAGCATCTGGTTACTTGCACAGGCTGTGTTTGGTTACTTGCACATGTTGCTCTGGTGTTCTAATACAAGTCTTCCACATTCAGTAGTTATCTCAGCCTTTAGCTGCCTTCAGTAAACCAAAATGAATTGTGGTAATTTGATTTATTTTTTCTCCCCGCCTGGCCCCTTAAGCCCACAGAAATGTCTGAAGACACATTCACTCCCATTACATCCATGGTTTGAACTTTTAGTGACATCTTGCTTTAAAGTCGGTCCCAGGCTGACAGTGTTACAATTACCAGCCCTGCTGGAGATACAAAAATAACACCCTCAACATCAAAAGATTTCTATTTTTTTAACTACCACTGTCTCTAATAGTGGATTGTATCCAAATTTAACATAATATGAATAATTTTTCTTTACATAAACATGATGGGGCACTGTGACTCCAAGGAGCTCTGCTATTTCAAATTAGCTAAGGTACTGGTATTAATTCTAAATCAGCTAATTATGCTAAGAACAGTGATCAAACAAAATCTGTCATTTATGCTGGTACAAAAGCACACTCCTGTTTTATTTTTGTAACTCTGGTTCATACAGTCATGTCCAGCAACACACTACAGTTAAAATCCTTCCCATGACTGAGTTATAGAAATGAGGCTGTGTTGTCATCTGGGTTATGATGCTTCTGCTTCATAGGAATAAAAATACTGGGTGGAAGTTCTGAGTTGTCATTCAAAAGAGATGTTTTAAGAAAACTTGCATTGCAAGAGAAACAGTTTTTATTGATTTTCCCATTCTCATAGATTTTAGGATGCCAAAAAGTTTTAATTTGTGTGCTTACACCACATTTGTCAAACCAAGGCAATGGCAAAATGAACAACTAATGAAATGCAGGATGCTCCTTCCTACTTCAGACTAGTGCAGGGAATTCTTAACTCACTGGAATGAGGCATGGGCTCAATAGGGAGGGACTAGAGAGGCTGTTCCCTCAATTCAGCCAACTTTATGTTCATCAGAATGGCAGCCAGGCTACAGAGTAAAGTAATGATTACACACAACCTGCACATCTCCGGTGTTTTAATCTTCTTCCTTTTGGAACCTTGCAAGGGGAGAACCAAAATAAATGTCTCCATGTTTCACATATAAAACTCAGAGAATATTTTTCTTCCTCCTGTGAAGTTACTCAGTTGTCATCAAGTCTTTAAGAATACTTTTCTTAAAGTATTTATCTACTTCACCATCTAGTCCAGTAGACGATATGCTGCTTATTGATTACCTGTCCTCACAACAGGCAGGAGAGGAACCTAAGCAAGAGACTACATAACAACATAGCGCTGTTGTTAGCTCCCAAAATCCTCCAAAGCAGCATTTCATAAACAACAGTAGCCCAACTTGACTGCCTTATAAAACTTCAAAGTGAAGACAAATCTGGTAATATGTTTATACATGAACATAACAAGATATTCTTAGAAATCACTAAAATAAAGGAAGATTTTTGGGATATAAAGAAACCTTTATTTTTTTAATTGAACTTTAGCTTTGTACTTAAGTGATATTTTCATGACAAAAGTTCTTATGGTGAACTGACACTTGAAAAATGGGAAAAAATATTACAAATAAGAATTAAACCTATATTTATTTTGTGTATTAGTACACCATAACTTTGAAAAATAAATTTTAGAACCCTATACACCACTACTATTAGCATGTTCAGATTGGTGGAAAGACTTTCTCCTGAATTTATGCTTCCATCTCCCAAGCTCCATATATACAGTCAGTTAAAATTATATCCAGTAAACAGGTATATTAAAAATAATAAAAAAACTCTCTTTAAATTTTTCTTCCATTCAGCTTTACCATATTATGCCAGAACAGAGAATATCCCATGCTCAGATTATCCTCCTGCTGAACTTCTTCAGCCATACAAAGTGACTTGAAAAGATTTAAGTCATAGACTGTTCTTCCCTCTCCACTAGCATCCCCTTAGTCTTGGCACTGTTATTTAGCTGTGATTACTAAACACCTTCCAACTATGTAAGACCAAATTTTAGTAATAGTCCGTGGCTTAAAAGGTATCTAGGTACAGGGATTTTTAAACCCCGTAGCTGAACTAATGGGTGCTTAACTTCCGATGAAAGTGTTCTTGGGTGCTTAGGTCCCTTGTCCTGTTTCAAAGTTATCAGGCCTTAGATTTTACTTCATGTTCCCCAGCTGTTCCCTTGAAAATGAGACTGTGAAAATATTTAACTAAGCAAAACCAGGTGGAGAATAAAAGCAAAATCCTTTTCTTTCTGAAGCAGACATTACCTGTGCTTAGGTCACTGGAATGGGCTGGGAGTCATTCATCTTCAGGCATAGCTGGTTCACTGGGGCAAAGAAATGCTACAGCGGTCATTGCAGAATCTCATGAGTACCACATACCAAGACTGAAGAAGCCTCCTAGATAAACTGGTGTGTCTAAAATGTAATAAAGCTGACCCTTCAGCACAGCATTTCATCTCTCTTCCCATATTTAAGTATCCGCAATGTTCTCTAGTGAACATGTTGTATGTCAGTATATGTAAACCAAACATAATGCATTACTTTTTCAGCCAGTATTGCTTCTGGTTTTCCTTCTTCAGGTGCTAAAGCTGTGCAATCTCTATGTCTAGAAAACCTGTGGTATGGATTATAATGTGTTCAACTAAATACTTAAAAAATAAAATCAGGTTATAATGTTTTAATTACATGAAGACTTTTTTTCAATTTAACAGTAAGTAAATCAGATATACTTGCTAAAAATACAGGCAGATTGCAGCACATAAACTTCTTTTATATAACTTATTTTTAAAGAAGACTTATTCCAGTGAAGAAAATATAGTTTTGGGGTTTTCAACTTTAATATTGTATCATATTTCAGCAAGGCACTCTTAAACTGCATTTGGAGATTAGAGCTCTCCCCCTGTCTATCATTCAACAAAGCAACTTCTGATAACAGTATTCAGTACAGAATATTCCAACTATTCCAACTTGGGAAGCTACAGCAAGAACAGTGTAGCTGTTTGATTGGTAGTTACATTTCAAAAGAAAAATAGTTGTTCCATGTTTAGTTTCTGTCAATGGCATCTCCATTAGCTTCATTTATAAACTTTCCATTATGTAAACCCAGGTTATAATGGAAACCCAAGCTGTGACTGCAGAACAGAATACGTCTGCTCTCCTGTTGCTGCTGGCTCTCATTAGCTAAGAAATAACCTATGGGAAATAGGAGAAAATATAATGTCTAGGCAACAAGATCTGGTATGAAGGTTGCTAAAAGTCTGGTGGTTGAAATTTGTTTTGACAGAGTAAAAAAAAATGCCCCATTTATATTGTCCAGAGCATAACAGAAATGAATAAATTTATTGATTTTAAAACTAAGAAACACTTGAGTTAAGGGTTATCTAGAAGCTACAGCTGTCACTCTCTGGTACACCTTCTCTCTGACAAGAAAGTCTTATCTAAGAGCAAAGTTTTGAGAACTGTTCTTTTCAATGATACATTACTGCACCAGTTCTGCTATTCTTCCCTATTCCTCATAGGTCTCATTTCTGAAAGAGAAACCTTTCTATTGAGGATGATAATAAATGGAATGCTGTTCTGGTGCACGGTCAGAAATATCTCTCTTCAGCTTGCAGAAACTTTCTGAAACAGTTTCTATTTGTCTAACATGGAAAAAACCCCACATAATTGGACACAGCCTAATTGTGCTCAGCAAGCATAGCCAGCAGCTCTTGCTCTATGCCTTGACTGCTCAGTTCATCTAAACTGTAGTATCGGTGAGCAATCTTCTCATCTGTGACCACCACCACTCGAAGCCCATGAGTATCTTCTCCCAGTTGACATCCTATTGCTGATGAAACCACCATTTCCAGTCCTTTGTAGGACCCTCCAGCATTCCTGTGGTAATGTCCAGAAAATACAGCTTTAACGCCTGTTTAACAAAAAAAGCAGAAAAGAAAGAGCATTTAGTTAGTAGCTGCATGTGTAAAATGTGTTTCCGGTACAAGACACTGCTGAGGGTATATGCTGAAGCTTACACAGCTGCTGAGCTTGTGGGGAAGGTTCCATAGCAAGTACAGCTACAGGCGTCTCGTTTACCTTCAGTCTTTAATGGTCCAGAAAGCATAAAATTAGAAATAAACCACTTACCTCAACTTGTACTTTAAAGAAATCATTAACAGTAAACAATAGTAAATAATTCCAATAGTAATACATGATAAATAGTGAGTAAAACCTTTACTCTGCTCCAGTAGCTCTTTCTAGGGTTACTGGACTCTGATTTCTTCTTTTTTTACTGCAAGGTGTCTTTGTTGTCTTGCTACTTCTTTGACTGGAAAGAAGGAACATTCTAGAGGAAGCTGATTAAAACCAGAAAAAAAACATTCAGTAATAGATAACTGCTTAAAGGATGATGGTACCGAAACACGAGTTGAAAGCCAAGGATTGTGGAGCTGTATTTGTCAATTAACATTGAGAAAAATCCCTAAGGAAAGCTTAAATCTGTTTATCCAAGGTCAGTGGCCTTAAAAAAAAAAGGGGGGGTGGGGGGTGGGGAGTGGGAAGGAGCAGAAAAAAAGGTAAGACAAATGAAAAGAATAAATATTGAGAAGATAATTTATCATCTTTCCTCAAAAACAGTGGGAGGTTACCGCAGGCAGAACAGAGCCAGGTACATCAAAGAAACTGAATAAGAGGTTGAGAATAATAAGAGGGGAAGAAAGACAAGAGCAGCAGAAAAGGAAAGGCTGACCACCTGCAAGAGGTGTCAGGCTTGGTAATGACATGCAGGAACATTTACCTAGTATGGGGTACAAACAGGGCAGGTGTGTTCTGATTTCTTCTGTATTTTTAATGACTTATTTTTAAATAGACTATTTAGATTTTGGACTGTTCCGAGTAAGAAAAATCAGTCCATTATAAACTTGGAAAAATACATTTGGTCTGGTGCAGGAGTCAACAATATGCTAACATCGAAAAATTCTGGATGGGTCACATACAAGCATCACCCAAGCTTTATCAGCAGTAGAAGAAAAGCTGAATGCCAAACAGCAGCAGGTAGAGAGGACAAAAATATTTCATGGTTAAGGCTTTATAATGCACTTTGAAATCCTTGGCTGAATCATGGTCTAACTGATCAGTTAAGAGAATGTTTAAGGAAAGTCCAACCATTCTTTCCCAGAATATGGTATTTAAAAAGAAAAAAACAATTAGGCTTGCAAATGCTGATTCTGACCACCTTCTAAAGATAATCCATATGACAGGTCTGCTCTCCTGCCATGAGAGTACAATCTCCTGCCATGAGGTCTACAATCCTGCCATAGCTCCTCAGGAGCTATGTTTTTTTTGCAGAGATTTGGAAACAATTTAAGATTAAATGAAATGGCGTCATCCTCAACTCCAAACCGGCAGTTTCTCCTTTTTGTTTCTTCTGCATTGCAAACATAAAAAAATCAATGGATACAAGCTGTAATCACTACCTGAGCCCTTCTGATTGTCATTACAGGTCAAATTCATGCTACCAAATCGCTTATTTTCCCCTCCCCATTTGATGTTTTATAATTTTTAATAAAATGTTTTAGTACTACAAAACAATGAAACCTTGTTTAGTCTCATGAGTCAAGAATGTAAAGAAAAAGAAATTTTGATGCTAAGTACTTATCTTTCCTGTCAAGGTTTGGAAAACCATTAACAACAGAGGTGAGAACCTAGCTCCCCCCTAAAACATGCTGTCACAGACAAGCATTTCACTTCCAGTTACACCAGCATCCTTCACCATTTAGCCACTCTGTGCACTGGTGACAGAGACAGCTGAGCATCACCCTCAACAGCATCTGTGGTTCGGCAAAAAAATATTCATCAGCTTTGTTGCTAATTTAAGATGATGCATATTTTATTTTGAATGAAAATGTGGTGTTAGTATAAATAGCTAATTCTACAAACAGGTTTGGGGATAAATTTTTGGCATGCTCAGTCCAAGATCCTTGGATTTCAGACTGTCACAGCTTCCTGTGGCTGCATCAAATTTTATACTGTTGTGAAACAGAAAAATTACTGGACCAGATGGCTGAAAAGACTAGGAATTTTGTTGTTTATCATCAAGTGCAAAGCATATAAATTGATTTTATATTGTTGCAGGTGTTTAGATCTACTGTTGATTTAAGGTGTTATGAATGAAAATTCAAAAGTTTTCAAACACACTTCAAGGATTTAGGTGTAATTTGTTTATTAAAATGCAACAGGTTGTGTGCTCCTTAACCATAATGACACTTGGATGGTTCTACATAAAGCAGCTAAAAATAATTAATATGAAGTGCCTCAAAACCCACAGTAAGTATTCCTGACAACTACGACTAGGTGCCAGCAGATACTGTACCTTGCTGTACATCATTTGTGTTTCTGTTGGCAATAAGCTAACAAGCAGAGGTCTAAAAACATGCCTCTTCCTGAGGAGGACAGCACTGAAGAGTAAAGCTCAGCACATACAGGGACACATGCCAGCTGCTGGGGACACGTGCCAGCTGCTAAGGGCAATGCGAGGTGCTCCTTGCACACAGCAAAGGTCTGGCTTACCACCCCAGCCTAAAACCTGTCCTTAAATACGCAGCATTGATAACGACCTTTCCCACCACTCTTTTTATCATTACATATACAGACACACAGGAATGGACACTGTGATGACAACACCAAACTTCATTTGCTGTTTTTCATATATTCCAGCAATCTACCTTAACACGAAAGGTAACACATGCTTAGCCCTGTTCAAGTGGTAGGCCAGAGAATGTTGTAATTTGTGAGATAGATACTATAACCTTAAATGACATAAAAAACCCCAGCAGCAACAACTCATTTTGCCTTCAGAAAGCAGAAATTCTGGAAAAGAGCAGAAGCAATTTAAAGGCAGAGAGCTGTGGTTAGGAACACATGACGGCTTCACAAG
Source organism: Pezoporus wallicus (assembly GCF_028554395.1). Classification (NCBI taxonomy): domain Eukaryota; kingdom Metazoa; phylum Chordata; class Aves; order Psittaciformes; family Psittacidae; genus Pezoporus; species Pezoporus wallicus. Next base: position 1,399,625 of record NW_026637828.1, on the reverse strand, counting down.
TAAATCCTTCTTTCTCTAGCCAGAAACAAACTCCACTTTTTTTCTTTCTGCAGCAGATTTAGGCCTCTTTCACAGTGATTAAATGAAAAAAAGCATAGGTAAGCATGTCTTAACAGAGTTGGCTACATCAATCCTTTGCTTCTATAGAAGTGATTTCAAGACTGATATACGTAAAATAGGCTCAAAGTATAGTTAAAAATTAAGCAGCTTGGAAAGCAGAATATAAATTACTCTGCTGTGTGCCTGGTGAAAGCTACATGGGCTTTCATATTTCAAAATCTGAACCCTTCTCTAATAGCAGATGTCTCCAGGTGGAAGACAGAATGAAGTTACCTTTATGTTGAATACTAGTCAAGTAGTCACTGTCGGCTAAAACTTGTCTGTTACTCTATTTTAGTTTATCAGACCTAATTCTCTTGCTCAGTGTAACCTGCTCATCTCTCTGGTGTAGAGTTACACCTGTAAGGAAGTCATCATAACAGCTCTGAGAGCTTGCTCTGACTCAGCTGCAGGAACCTATCTTTGAGTTGCTTTCTGGTTGGGAGAAACCCAATCAGAATACCTCAAAAGGCAGAGTAAGAATATAAAAGTCCTGCGATGTAATAGGCTCTTTACAGATATTCTGTACTTACTAGATCCTGGGTCCTTAAAATCATACTATAAAGACTGTCAGTCTGAGAGCGAGCAGCCATTTTGCAACTCCCACCATGCTGCAGCTTATTACAGTGACTAGCGTGACATACTTAAGCAAGTCAAGCAGCAGAATCATAGAAACACAGAATGGTTTGGGCTGGAAGAGACCTTAAGATCATCTACTTCAAACCCCCTGCCATGGGCAGGTACACCTTCCACTAGACCATGTCACCTAAGAGTCTGTCCAACCTGATCTTGAGCACTGCCAGGGATGGAGCATTCACAGCTTCTTTGGGCAACCCATTCCAGTGCCTCAGCACCCCCACAGGGAAGAACTTTAATCCAAACTTCCCCTGTTCGTGTTTGAACCCATTACCCCCTGGTCTATCACTACAGTCCCTAATGAAGAATCTCCCTCCAGCATCCTTGTAGGCCCCCTTCAGATACTGGACGGCTGCTATGAGGCCTCCACAAACCCCTTCTCCAGGCTGAATAGCCTCAACTTCCTCAGCCTGTCTTCATACAGGAGGTGCTCCAGCCCCTTTATCATCCTTGTGGCCTCCTCTGACTTCCTCCAACAGCTCCACAGCCTTCTTATGTTGGGGACACCAGAAATGTACACAATACTCCAACATGCACACCTATCCAAAACAGAGGCTGACCTTGCCTCCTCCACCCCCCAACCTTTCTGCAATGACATTTGGAGCTGTTTATGGGCTGGCTGGGCATTCTCTTCTCTTGCTTCCTAATACTGAGAGCAAAACTGAACACTGTGGCACCTTTACATGTCTTCTACTTGTTAAAGTGGGACCCCACTTGCCTTGTAGCATTGTTGTTAAAAGAGCAAGTCCTGATGTAGAAGATGCTGAGTAGATGAGGCTGCCTACTGCAGCCTCTGAGTTAAGGCATTTGTGGGGAGTTTGGGAGGACATAAGGCACAATAAGCTTAATGATACTTGTTTGCCTTCAGCTTAGAGCTGCCTATAATGGATCCGTTCTTGCGGCACTTTCCTGTCCTTCATGCACTTACTTAACCTATAATCAATGGCCTTCAGCAGTGTTGTAGATGCTACTCTTGGGCACACAGCATTCCTTCCCCACAGCATTAAGTAGAAGCTAAATGAAGGATCAAGGACTGAACATCTGGGCACCTGGTGTTTCACCTGCTTGATTACTGCATCAGCTGGGTCCATAAAATATCCTTAGCAGCTTCCAGTAAGGGATGGTGCTACTACAGGAACAAGTACTTTTCAATATTTTCCACTTTTTCCACAGTTAAGCAAAAAAGTTAGGAAAAAGTAACAATCATAAAACCATAGTGACATGTAAAGCCATGTGACATGCTTTTAGTAAGGTAAATAGTGCTTTGTAAGAGACATAAATGCTTGCCATCTTTTATCTATCTTCTCACCATTCAGAGAGTTTAACCTTTGGAATTAAAAGAACGGAAGCCTTTGTGTCGTCATATATGTAAACCAAATCCCAACATACAGTTTATGTTAATTAATCTAATTAGAAGGGCAGGGGGACAAAAGTAATAAAGCAACTTTAGTTATGCTATAAGAAAACCAAAACCTACCCTTGCCTGAGAATTCAAGGGAAGTACTTGAGAAACCCATCTCAGACAGCAGACAGACACCAGGTACAAAGTCTGGCCTGTGAATCATGCAGCTTTTTCTCTTCCTAGGCAAAGAGTGCAACTTTACCACAATTACATTTCACATCTGCTAACTGCCTACACTCAAGAAGGTATTTTGGTATGGAGCTGAAGTAAGCAGTGCAAATAGGAGACCACAGAGAATGTGATTTAGAACCTCTTTTATCTCCAGTTGGCTATGGGAGGCAGATTCTGCCTAAATCTGGTGTTTATGGGTACTGTTTATCCAAATTCCCCCTTTTAGCATATGTATTGTCATTCAGATCCTAATTACACTAGGCAGGTGTTCAGTGCTCAAATATCCATGCAGGTCTAGCTGCTCAGCACCAGCCTCTGCTAGAATTTAGTATCTGCTTTAGATACCTCCTGGAAAAAATTTTGCCCAGACATCAGGTTTCAGGTACTCAGTGCTAGTATTAATTCTTGCTATTGCTGTGTAACAGTGTGTTACATCTTGAACAAAGAAACAAACAGGTCAATGCTGTGTATTAACAGAAGTCTAACTGATGTTTTTTCTTCACTAGCACTTTTTTGTTCACTCAACTGTATTCCACTCACTTTTGTTAGGTAGCATAAGAAGGAAATCTGAACCAGTCAATGCCATAATACTAAGATGACAAGCAAGCAATTTACTTTGCTCTTGCTTTTGATCTGAAACATAAAAAGAAACTTAGAGATGTGTTCACTCAAATTTAATTTATTCATTTCAGATGTTTTTCTGAAGTAATGCTGTCAAATTGCCAGCAACCTCACTGCACACCCCCCTTTAAACTCTGTGCGGAAAGAGCAGTGTCCTGGCAGGCCTCACTTTATAGCTGGCTTTAAGGTATCCTCAAGTCAGTTCAACCCATGCAGCTATCCACAAAAAGGTACAGTCCCTTCCCACCACAAAAAAAATGTAGAGCAGTGATTTGTGCTTAATGCCTGGTTTCTGAAATAGCAGTTGGGAAAAGCTTTGACATGAAAGCTGCATGAAACACTAAAAAGCTACTGTGAAAATACATGTCCAAAGGATGGCACCTTCACAAGCATTCATTAGTTCGTTTGTTGTGAAATACACACTGATTTGAATTTAAACGTGACTGCAGGCTTCACAGTATCCATTAACCAAAAACGCAGGATCCATTACTGCAAAACACTATTCATACCTAATGGATTGCCAATTAAAACAAAGGAAAAAAAAGGATTAAAATCAGAATGAAGTAAAAAACTGTGCAGTTACTGTTTAAAAAATGTAACACAAACCTCACACACTGTCTCTGTGATCATCATCTGCTGGTGTCAGGTCAGAAAGGCCTAAACTGCCAAATTCATTTTTGATCAGAGCAGGACCAGAAGCCAGAGTCTCAGGATAGCACCAGGTCTTCCTCTGGCTGTTCTAAAACTGCACTTGGATCGCAAAAACACCTAAACCCAACAAAATTCATGCCCGTATACCAAGCACGAGTTTTCAGAATCAATCAATTGGTAAAAAAAAGGTTAAATACAGGAATTGATTCTGATTTTAGTAAACCAAAGATGTCCTCCTGGCATACAATTTACCATCATTTTCTGACCAAGCACAAAAAGTCCTTTTCAGTTCTAATCTGACAAAGCTGACCGCAAACGATAAAAAGATTTACTGTTTCCAAAGAGCTGATCATAACTCTTTTTCCCTGTAGAATAATGCATTTCTGCTAATGAATTAAATACCTATCTTGGTACAAATTCCATGATCTTGACACAGCCTATTTAGCATAAATAATTCATGACCATAACAACCAACCAAAACATGGATTGTTCAAGAGTCACCTAAAGAGCTCTAATACTTACATATGTTGATAAACTTTAGACTCTTCATTAGCTTCACCATGAAATAAGTACTTTGGTTTTATGCTAATTCACACACTGCATTATGTCACTTCAGACTGTAAGGCTACACACTGGCTTTGTCAAGTCAAGAGGTAAAGTGCTGAGGAGGGTAATTAATAGCTCACATAATTCAGCATGCTACCCTAGATGCTATCTTCATGTTCTTTCACAAGATGAATTTTCAAAGGTCAACTCACTTCTCAAAACACTTCAAACAAGAATCATGCTTTAAGTTGGATACCCTTTTCCAAGTCAAAACCAAGGTATGAACCCTTTGCTCATGGTTTCTACCACAATGATTTCTCGACAGAAAATTCAGAAACACCTCTGAAGACTTCTTCCCCTCTCCTTTATTTCTAGTGTCTGCAGTCTAAAGCCAGCTCACCAAATTAAGTCATCACAAGACCTCTGCCAGATCATAATGATTTGCATCTTCCTCAGTTTAACAGCTCTGGTAAGATGGACAATTTTTACTGGCACTTCCCATTTTGTCTTGGTTCTCTCTTTATGCTTTGTGAACCAAAACAGCACACTACTAAAAAGAGGTTTTCTTACAGAGGTAGTGTAATGGATACTGCTAAACTGTACTGGCCTAAAAGGGAGAGTTAAACAAGCATCTGAGATTTGCTTCAGATGGTGACATGATTTAGTGTGAGGTGTCCCATGGCAGGGAGGTTGGAACTAGAAGATCTTAAGGTCCTTTCCAACCCTAACTATTCTATGATTCTATGGAAAAGACTGGCACAGAAAGGGATGACCAGGCCAGCCAGGCTTAGGAGCAACTGCATGTATACAACCATCCCACCCTCACAGCCTGCAGTAGGTCTCATTTAAAAGAGATCATTCTTTGTAATGATGACCATCTCACAGCACTTGAGTTTTCCAACACTCCAAAACAGAAAAACGTTCTGAAAGAGGCTGAGTCCTATATGAAATATTCACCACCTTTTTCAGGCTTCATGATACTGAAAAAAAATCTGAAAGAAAACTTTGGCTACCCCACTGGTGTTAGCATGCTGTTGGTTTTATTCCTAACAATAATCAGATGAGAAAATAGTTCATTACCTGAAAAGAAACTGCATAGTGAATATCACGCAGAAGGCAGGTTGTCTGCTAGCAGTATGAAGCAAAGGTTATTTTACAGAATTCTGAAAGTGCAGCATCTTCTTCCCACAAATTGCAGTTCATCACTAGAGAAACCCTTCTGAGCAACAGTTCTGTAACACCAGGGAAAAGGGTCAGCATGATTTCGACATAATTGTACTGTAAGAGAACGAAGACATTTAGCTGGGTCTCATGGATAATTCCCCTGAGAGTGATTACCTCCCAGCCTTAGCTTATTGTGCAGCCGCAGGCCCATAATCCCAATTTGCTACTCTACTGCTCTTGTGTTCTGAGGTGTAGAAAAATGCAAGGATATGGAATGCTGGGCACTTTTTCAGCTCCATCTGGGGCAGGAAAGAGAGGGGCCTGTGGCTTGCCTTCTCTATGTGGATGGATAGACAACCACACCTTTCACAACCACAGCATTTTGGCCTTTCTGTTTACGGAGTAGTTTATGTCTCCATTTTAAATGTGAAATATCAGCCAAGGCATCTTTTGTTTTATTAAACAGACAACAGGTATATTCCTGATTTTGTGAAACGTATGTTCTCCTAATACCTGAAAAACCATGATGTTTGCCAGTTTAATTCAAGACATACAGACTGAGCCCCAGTCTCAAAGGAAATCTAGTTGCAGTGATTACAGAAATCCAAATAGGTTAAAACATGATGGAAAATAATGCACCCACATTTACCTTGAAATACTAAAAATAACTTCATAAGGACACATCCACCTAGAAAACAATTCTCACACAATCAGATGACACTGGGCTGGAATTCAGACTTGAACAAGCTTAAATTCCAGAGGTGTCTGACTCCAGTTTCTAGAATAACACTCACTTCCACTGCTTGCTTCCAAAACCCTCTGAGTCAGAAGAAGCTGGTTTCCAGCTCTAGCTCCTACTGCCCAAAACCCGAATTTGAGGCAGGTTTGCTGTGTCCAAACTGTGACTGGCCTAGTCTCAGTTGGAAATCAAACTGCTCAATCCAGCACTATGGACAGTGTAAAAATACAGGGGAAAAAAAATTACAAATATAAAAATAAACCAAAGAAAAGCAGCAGATTTTCCAAATTAGGAAGAGAATGCCTGGAATAATCAGCAGAGGCAATCAGTAGCATGCTTTATTTAGACTGAGCCCTCAATTAAATAAATGCTTTTCTCAGGAAAAGCAAATGAGACTGTAAGAGAACAAAAAGGCTAAATTAATGCAGTATGAATGATACAATAAATATGTAATGGGTACAGTACAGACCTTGCTTCTCTCCCCATGCACTCTGTAGAGAATTTTGGAAAAAAAAAGCGGTTCTGACTGAACAATGAAATCTATCACATGGTCCAGATTATCCCCCTTTAAGTGCTGATTAATGAACTGTTTTTTACAGGAACTGCAGACATGAATCAGTGTTCACTGCATTTCATTTACAGGTGTACGGCTCTCCACACACACTACAGGTGAAGCTCACAGCAAACAAAAGGAGGTATTTCTTCCCAAAGCTGTGAAACTTGAAACTCCCCCCCTGTGCTTGTTCTCTTCACAATGGTTTGGCTAGTAGGAGAAGCATGAGACTGGACTATAGGGATTGTCATTCTGGCCTAGTTACTGCTTTTATGTTAGCTGTTCAAGTTTAATGATTTGTTTTAAATTAGAACTGTGATTATCTAAAAGCCACCGCTTCACTTGCTCAAGACTGAAGAAAGAGGATATGCTAGCAAGAGCTAATCTTACATGTATTTGTCCCCAAAACTGCAGGAGCTAGAAAGGAGCAGCAGTAGAGCCAAAACAAGCAAACAGGTGGAGAGGCAGTTTTGTAAAGAAGTGAAATTGTACAGAGTGAAAAACCTGAGTGTTCCCAACACTCCAATACCCTTTCAGAGTTTTAATAGGTAGGAGAACAAAAGCAGTATCCAGGCACAAGGAAATGCTACGAGACGTGTGTGCACACCACACACATGTATGTGTAGATAAGTATTTTTTAAAAGGTGATGTTTCTGGCAAATAAAACCATTTAAGTCACATGGATAAACTGATCTTGAATGCCTCCCCCGGAGTATCAGGCATGAACTTCTTTTTCTTCGTTTCCTTCCTCTTGCAGCATACAGCTGCTTTCTGAAGTGCTGAACAGCATGGTTGGTTCAACAGTAATACACAGGTATTACACTCAGAACAACTTTGCACTCCAAAATGATGCTCTTTCAGCTTCCCTGTACCATTTTTCTCCCCTGGGCAGGTAGTGTACATCATCTCTTCAAGACTCCAGTGCTACAAAGCAAATGATAATATTTAGTAGTCTTTGTAAACAAAATCTCTCCTGTGGCATAGAATTGATTTTATCTCATTGCAATTTGTGAGTTCTCACATCACCCCATCTGCCACTCAGGTGTTGGAGCAGGAAACAGATGTGAAAGCATCAGTCACCACACTGTTAGCAGAACTGCTCAGTGCTCAAGCATTTCTCAGACCCTCTTCTCCAAAAAACCCCAATCATTCCCACCAACAGAGCTCCAGTAGAAGGAAAGCCCTACTGGTGTCAGGATCAACACCCTGCATTTCCTAACCTCTTCAGTCAAACTTAAATAATAGCCCTTTAGAAACTCTGTGTTATGCTACCTTCTTCATCAGTTGTGTGAATGAAACAGAACAGAGTAATTGGAATTTACAGTGCATAGCACTGTAAGAATCTTAATAAAAACATCTCATGCACTGTTGTTTGCAAACATGATCCTGCAAACTTGTAGGATCACAAAGAAGTTTTTATCAAGGAAAACTACATCCCAGTGGATAAAACAGATTTAAAAAATGTAGCAAAGAAAAAAATACTATTTAACGTCATTACAGATTATATTAAATAAATGCATCTTGTACTTGCGGAATCCCTGAAATAAATAAATGTGTATCTACATACTAGATTACATTACATTACCTGGGGAGCAGTCTTAAAACCTGTTCTTACACAGTGACATAGAAGATACCAAATTTGGTCACTGCCTGTACCATGAGTGCATCATTTCAAGGTTGAAAGAGGTTGATCTAAATCACTGAACTTGAGAGTATTTAGATTAAAATTACCTTAAATACTGACAAAGCAACACATAAGCAAGCCATGAGATTACTCACTTGGTATCTGGCCTTTGCAAAAATCAAGGTCCCAATGGCAGGAAGAAAATATTACTCCCCTGTCAACCTTGATTACATGACAAATTCATGACACATAGCATATGTTGTCTGGTAAATTTTAGAAACAGCTTTCAGCACTCCATGCTTTAATTTTGTACTCAAATATATCTTAGCTGTGGATGTTCAGAAAGCTGCTGCTCCCTTTAATACTACTCTCCTGTCATAAGATTTCTAAGAGGAGAATGTAGGTATCACAGTCTTTTAATGAGTAAAGGTGTTAGAAGTTACAGCACCTACACTCACAAATGGAATGAAAAAATATGCCATTTAATAGTTGGGTTGCTATTTTTCCCTGTATGTGCAAATTAAGTGTTTTTAAGCACATCTGAAAAACTGCTTTGAAGACATTTAAATGATCGTTTGAATTAAAAAGAAAAGCTGGAGACTGCAGTGAATTTTGTTCCATATTTTGTGTCTCTTACCCAGCGATTGTCTCTTGGACGCATAATCCCTCACCTAGATAGACCACCTATACTTGTCATTTCACATTGAAACAACCTTGTTGGTGGAAAACTAGCTGTTAATCTAGGTTTTATTCAACAGAGCTCTTAAACAAGGTCACACATTTGTTTAAACGTTTTAGTTCATTAGGATCATGAAGAAACATTTACTAGTACATTGTGTTAAGTAACAATTTCAGTATGTTAGGCAAAAAGTCTCTTAAAGATTGTCTCTAGCATAAGAGGACCCACACTTTTCTGGTCATTGAAAAAAAAATCCTTTAACACCCTAAGGAAATTATACTGGAATGGGATATGTCAGAAAGATTATGTTTCCTGTTACATAAATGCCTTAATTTAAAACCTAATTTATCACTTCTGCTTATTAGAGAGATACAACATGCAGCCCAGAGTTTTGGCTAGACCACTATTACTACTTTATTTTTGCTACAAAGCTATGAACAAACTCATCTATATCAGCACTATCAGATTCTTCAAAGGTGACTATGCATTTCACACAGCAGAGCTGGGTAACTTCAGCGGGGCTCACAGCTCCTTCACAGTTCTTTTGTACAGGTCTTTTCTCTACTTTGCTTCTGCAAGTAGAGGAGACAGGTAACTGAGGCTAAACTTTCAGAAGTTATACAAATACACTTTCAGAAATGTATTTTCTCTTAAATGATAAACTGTGTTCTAAACTGAGTTGATTTTCACTGTCACTGAAATCACTTTTTCAAGGACAATACTGGTTATAATACATTGAAAGAAAAAAATGGGCCAGGAGGATTTCTTAGACGCGCAGCTTACAAGTATGGCTTAACTCTGCAGAGTAGTAATACATATTTACAAGTGCCAGATTTCCAATTTATAAATATTTATCATAAGGACATGATTTTATCTTTAATTAGCCCAACTGTTAAGGACACTTCTAATGTGAGAAATGTAATTCAGTATTTTGTACCAGATGTAGCCTCTACAGCTAGTCTTTTATCTCTGCTTGTAATGAGCAAATACTTAAGCCAAAACCATTACGTAATATCAAAGTGATTAGAAGAGAGTAACTACAGAAGATCTGGGCTCTGAATTTAAAATAATAATTTTGTGAAGTTGCATACCTCACTTTAAAGCACCTGTGCAATACCACCACACTGATCTGATTATTTCCTACACACACCTGTATCAATTTCTTTGGTCATGCAAAGACCTGAATTAATAGACTGTCCTTCCTTTCCCCTCCCTCTCTAAGCTAGACAGAATATAAACAGGAGAACTGGGATAATTCCAGGTCTGGTCCTGGGTTATCAACAACTGGAATATGACACCCATCTGCTAACTCCTCAAACACGCATGTTATACTGAAATTTTACATAATTACAAAGCAGACCTTTGTAGTGGTTGGAAACAGTGAGCAAGAGAGCACAAGGAAGGAAGGACTGGTGACAGGTCAGGGGAAGAAGAATAGCAGCAGCCTGGTAGGCTCATTAGAAGGACAGACTTCCTTTTTCCAAAACAAACAGTTACACCAAATGTCTAAATTAAGTGCTGCAAGGGGTTGGCCTTCTAAGCTGCAAGTCATAATTAAAAAAAGGCAAAGTATACTGGGATTTCATTAGCAATATTCTGTGTTTTAATCCCCTAAGAATGTAGGAAATGAACTGTGGGAAAACCAGTTTAATGTCTGAAATGCTGAAATAGGTTATTTGGCAAAGCAAGAGAGAATCAGAAAGTAAGTGGTGTCATTGTGTATCTGTGAATCTATGCTTCCATGATAACTGCCTGTTTGCAACCCACTGATGACATTCTGTGGTCTTACAAAGAGAGCTCTTCAACTGAATGATACAATGGAAACAGAGCGCACCCGTTACTAAGGAAACTCTGAGCCAACTTTGATTCAGCTGATGTTTCTCAGCAGCCTGAGTTACACTGAGCTTTCTGTGTTCATTTAATTAGCAAAATGTTAGATTATTGTACTGTGAGTATCACCTATTGACTCATTCACTCACTATATAAAACAGCCAGCAGAAGATCAATGTTTGAACATACTCGTGAAGGAAATAAATAACATCATTTTAGGGATGGGCCCGAGGGGCACAATGGGAAATGATGGAGGGGAGGCACAAATGGGATGTTGGCACAGAAAGAAGTTTGGGAATTTCTTCTGTAGACTTATCCTTGTCTCACTGGCTTCCCATCCCTCTTCCTTTTCCCATCATTTAAAGCCTCCCCAGATTCTGGTTAAGCCTCTGGACACACATGAGGAGAATCAGTCTGAAATATGTTTCTTCAAGGGATGATAATGTAATAATGATAAATGTTACACTGATAACATTTTGCAGTTTCTTTTACCTCTTGATTAATTATATTCCCACTCCTGAGTGTTTCCAAATGTTGGTAAACCATGGGGATGAGAGAAAACTCTACAACAGAACTGCTTTGGCTTCTACATTAATGCTTGCTGACAGTGTCCTTCTGCTAAGCAGCTCTCCCATGAACTAGGATGTGTTTTTAGACAACAGTATGTAAGCAGTCATTTAGCTGCCCAACTTTTCGAATGCTTCCCTATATTAACTATAACTATATATAAGTACATAAACACTAGCACAAAAATTAAAAAGATACCATGAGGTATTCTCAGCATGTCTCCTTATGGGGGAAAAAAAGGGCACTTGAATCTGCAAATATGCCAGTCCCCTGGAGAGCCCTCAGATAACTGCGAATTTTGGCCCCATTGATTGGAAACAGCAGGATATTCAGAGCTTGGAAATTAGGCTGGTTTTGAATGAGCCAAGGCTTAACAATTATATGGCAAATTAGGAACAATATCATAAACAATTTGCATTGTTCAGTAATCCAAATAACATGCTCTTATAGATGCAGAGAAAATGATGCTGATGCAGCGATGGCAGAAAATCTGGAGGGACGAGCACACCCCAGGAACATGAAGGCAATTAACAGGAAACAACAGGAGCAGTGTGGAGGAGTAGCTGCACACCATGTCTGTCTGCATGGCATTCAAGTGTCATCACAGAGAGCAAAGGGATTTGGCACAATGGACTGTTTAGCATCTGCCCTTCACCTCAGATCTGGCCCCTATTAGTAATGGGATATGCAAGGACTGATCTTAGCAGAGCAGGACTCTTTAACACTGAATGTATCTGGAGTGCATTACACTCTTGGTTTAAAATAGGCTCAGTGTGGGAGAAAACAACCTCCAACGTAATTCTGAATTCTGTTTCCATATTTTGCGTAAAATAAATTCTGTATTTTTCTCCTCTGGCAATACCTGATCTTCCAGTCTGCAGGCAAAAAAAACCTCAGGTTGTCTTATCTATCAATACTTGCAAAATGGAAGCCTTGCTGTTTTTCTTAAAGAATTTTTCACTTTCACTTTTTTACTTTTCACTCAAAGTTTTAGATATTGTTTGGTACTTTTTATAAGCGATTAGATTCAGTTGATAATTCTGACAGGGAGCAATCAGGCTTATAAGCAGTATCTAAAATTCCTTTAAAACAGTACCACTGAAGTTAAATGTATTTTGTCTGGCAGCACTGCCATTAACAATTTGAAACAGAAATTCAAAACCAGGAAAGTCTGAGAAAATACCTGCTTTATGAAACTTTTCCATTAGCTCCTGACGAACCGATTTTTCCAAGTTGAAATAATCATGGTCTTCATCAGGTTTTCTCAGAAACAGAGGGATGTGCTGGAACACTATAATATGCTTGCATTTCTGCTGTTCAGCGACAGCCAGTTGCTCACCGAGCCACGTATCCTGGGCTTGCTTCAACTCAGGGCACTTGGAAGAATCAAAGTACAACTGAGAATTCAACACAACAAAGAAAACACCTCCAACCCAAAAGCTGAAGTAGTCATCTCCCCAGTTATTGCAGTAATGCTCTATTGTTTCTCTTGTTGGGGTGTTGCCAATATCATGATTTCCACTGACAAATACCAGTGGTATGTCCTGGTGGGTGTCCTTCAGAACATTCTTTAAATCTCGCTCTTGGTCTTTTCTCCACTGAGATCCTACAGAAAAAAACAAACACAGTTTAGTTTTTATGCTGTCTTTTCCGTCTCTTGTTACTAGCTTTTGCTTATGGAACTATGCATAGTAAGACCATATTAAGATGTAGGGATCTAGAATACATCTTCACTTTAATATTGTAATGCCACTCAATCCCTTCCCTCCCACTTCATTTCCTTCCTTATCAAGTACTCCGCCATTTTGAGTAACTTGCCTTAAGCAAGGCTCTGCAGAGGAACCGACACATAGCAAAGCCATAGGTGACAAAATGGTCAGTGGCTTGCATCAGAAGCTTTAGCAGGCCGATTGTTGAAAACAGATGCAGCAAACTTGAATGGTGTAACCAGCTTTACACAGGGGCAAAACCTGGGCTAACTTCTGGCTTATATTTTATGGCTGTGCAAAGGAATTAAGGTTGGGTTGTTTTTTTTTTTTCCCATTACAAGAACTACTTTAACAGCAAAAATATAATTAGTGTGTTGTGGCGACTTGGTTATATGCTGAGTCTGTTTTAAGAATGAGTATGGCATTAATTTCACAGAAAGGTAATTGTGGAGTTAGCTGGTTTTCCCTGCACCCCTGGTTTTATACTAATATGCATGACCCAGACAGTTACTCTTCTGGCTGTCAGAGACCTGGCCTTGTCTAGAAAGGTTTATCTAATTGCTAGAGTCAGGTTCAAGCGCTGAGCAAAATTTAGAAAGGATTTTTTTTCAACAAGCATTTATTTTATTCTAATGATGACAGAAGCTTTAGATTTTCTGAAGAGCAATCTTTAACCAGGGGCCACTGCTATGCTCACTATTCATGAATTAAACTGAGTATTTATAAACTGTATTTTGCTCCACAATACACAACATATATCGGTATTATATACAACATGTATCTAACACAGGCCCATTTCACAAGTAACAACTCCATTTTTTAACCAAATGGGATTTTTATAAGAATTCTGAAATCAGATTTATAAGCGACATTTCCATACAGGTTGATAAAAATCAATCACCATGTGTTTTTAAATTGTTTTCTGGTTTTTGTAACTACCCATGTACATTACACATAAAAATGTATTAGAGGGGCTCTAGCAGTGTAACTATGAGATAAAAAGGTTTTTGTCCACATTTCTTCACCTATGAGCAATATGTTGACAAACACTGACCCTTAGTCACTATTATTAGCAAAGCTTTAAATTCCTTTTCCATACCCCACAGGTATAGGCTGAAGGACCACCTTACTGCTGTTACTGGAATTCTAAAGCTCTGGAAGAACACTGTGAAAAAAACATATCCATATCACGTTTAAAATAAGCCTATATGTAAATATAGATGTGAGATTTGATATGTGGTGCATAAAGTCAAAATCGACAACTCTTGTGTTTAACTGTGTATAGTCATTGCAGCAAAGACTTCAAGTAACTTGGGCATGTGGTACAGAGAGTAGTGGGCAGCAGATCAGTTTCAGGAGGTATATTAATGTACCAGGATCCTCCTTCCAGTTATGGAAAATATCTTTATTTTAGGGCAAATGACATCTCATGCTACTTGGAAGAGCTGGAATTAAAAGAACAAAACCAGCGTTGTAAATAAACCTGGCACACTATTGTTGTCTATGAGGTAGGGAACCTGGCTGAGAAAGCTGCTTTTCCTGCCACTCCCCACCTTCATATGCAAAGAGTTGGAAATTTCAAGCCATAAATAGGAAAATGTATGGGGGAGAGGGGCGGGGAAAAGTTCATTTAAGATAGATATATCTATATATATCTATCTATCTCTCTCTATATATATACACATTACAACCTGTTCAGCTACATGCGATCACTTTGGGAAATTCTGCTAACAGTTTCAGAGCATAAAGATGTTTATGCGTAAATTACAGAAATAATTTGTAGAATTATGTATATTTTTTCCCAGTGGTGAAATTCAAGCTCTAGAGACTAACACTTAGATTTGTTGACAGCAGGGCACTGGTTCCTTCATTTAATGCAATATTATTTCTATAGCAACAGAGAGACATATTCAGTGTTTTATTGCAGACAAAAGATTGCTCAAAATGGAACACAAGGTCTCTGTCCAAAGAGCCCAGGAAATAATGCTAAGTAAAGATTATTTCAGAAGAGCTGTATCTTGGCTTGACCTTTTCTTGGGAGAAGGTCAAAACAACTTCAAAAGAAGAGAAACACACAGAGCTAAAGGTAGGACAAGGCAGAACTTTGGAATCTTTGGTTGTAGTGCTGGAGGGAAGGGCTGGGACGTACACACTAATAGGGAGTTGTACCACTGTAGCACGCACTGTTTGTGAATAATAAGCCACACCACTACACAGTGCCACTATGGAGGCACCTCCCTCTCTCTGATTTACAACTGAGGTAAGTAATGGATAAAGAAGATAAAGAAGAGCAGATAAAGAAGTGATAAAGGAAGCAACTAGAAAACTACAGTGGTCACAGCCATTGAATAAAAAGTATGCCCTTTAATCTCTACCAGGCACAGAGCTAGCTATAATCCTCATTCCAATTATTATGAAGAACCTTATTATTTGATAACACGTATTTGTTTAGCTAAGATAGAGTTTTGTTGTAGGTGAACAGGAAAAGAATATAATGCCAAAAGGCAGCGTAAAAAAATCTTTTAGGAAGTGTCGGTGTAGATGTAACTGAGTTTCTGTTCTGTATATCCTGGCATCATGTGCAATGACATTTTTAAGTCCCAGGCTACAATATGCTGTCTTTGTGTTAGGTTCTGTAAATACAGACTTGCCCTGAGATAAATGACTTCATAAATTAATAGCCCATAAAGAACAGTTTGGTGTTTAGGAGAAACATGACAGTGAGAACTGGTACTAGAGCAGCTGCCTGCCATTTCCAACAGCTTCCCAGTCTCATCTTTGAAAATGGAGTGATGTGAACAGGAGTGTAAAGGTGCAATGCCAATGTCCCTGCTGCACTGCATCTTTCTGATCTATTTTATATCACTATTTGCCCAAACATTTCCAATATTCTTTCCTGCGCTGACTAAAGGAGTCAAGACAACCTGCCCTCACTCACTGAAAGCAGATTTCAGTAAAGAAAGTACTTTTAAAGCATTTACGCTGAAGCTGGCTTCAGTCAGCAGAAGTAGAATTCAGAGATTATTCTGCCAAAGAAGTAATCCTTCACTAATCCACAGTCACAGTTTACTTTGGTATTACGCAGAACAGAGCACCTCTGTAAGAAAGTGTTAGGTTTGGGTTTTTTGATGCCATAGCTGTAAGAACAGCCCTATTTACCCCCAAACCACATCTCTGCAATGCAGGCCACCTGCAATTGCATCTGAGGCAACTCTTCACTCACTCACAGTAACCTCCATGAACATTGTACCTTTCCACCCAAATAGTATTCAAATGAAAAACTAGCAACTGACAATAGCACCCATTTTTCTACTGATATGAATCCTTTTGGGGGTGACTTTTCTCAGGAAACTGAGCAGTACACCTTGCATTCAGCTGTTCTGCAGATCTTGACACAGACAGAACTGCGCCTGGTTTGCTACACGAACGGCTACAAACACCAAAAAAAACATAGGCCTAGCATCTGACTTTTAAAGTTTGGCAAGGGGGCCTTCACTGAGCCAGAGTACATCCCTACTGATGCTCTGCACCAGGGCGCAGGGGGTTCTGTCTCTGCAACATCTTCAGTTGGCTTAGGCTGAGGACCAGCACAGGTACTTTTAGGATGAAGCTACCCTCCCAAGATGTCTTCAGCCAGTTTAACAATAAAAAGGTAGCACGATCATTTCCTGGATTTTTACATTACTCAGTCTTACATATTTCTATGTATTTTAAAAGTACCCCAAACTTAGAGGAGTTGCAAACACATCATTTTTAAAGGAAAGCAGAAATTTTCAGTTTGAAAAAGAAGATAAAAAGAAAATTGTTTAACTATGAGCTTTTATGCAAGCAGCATTCTTGAAAAGCCCTGATACGACAACTGCAACCTGCCTAACATTTAACCCAAGAGACTGATTATCAAAGAACAGGTAAGAGCTAAATTGTAGATTAAAATACTATACAAAATATCAAATAGAGATAGTATCTAAATCTGATAGAAGCAAAATAAAAGATGTCAAAATATCACCAAGGAAAACAGAATTTATAAAAACACTGGGCCTGTTCCTTCTATAATTTATTATGATAGCAAAAGAATGACATCCAAAGACAAGTAATTCTTGTTGGAAGCAATCACACAATCATTACAACCAGGGCTTTACAGTGCATCACAGTTGCTTTAATCAGTCTCATCATTTGAAGCACTTTCCTGTTCTTGAGATATGCCTTCTTTTTTTTTTTTGCTTTTCATGACTGAAGCCATTTAGAGGACTTCCCCTAGCAGTATTCCCTAACTTCCTAGAGAAAAGGGGTGTCCAAGGCTATATTCACAGCATGCTCCTTTTGTTAATTACTTCCACTGAAACAAATATAACTGCTGCCTCTACCTCTGTGGGGAAGCAGTCTCCTGTTCAAAACGGGATTGCCTTTCATCTCTGCTGTTGTTTTGGATGCCTGGCTTTTGGCTCCAGCTTAGCAGGGCTACAGCTAAGCTCTGTCATCATCCCTCCCAGTTGTCCCCTACTCAGTGACAGCCCCATTCCTGTGCCTGCTACTTTGGAAGGCTCAAATGCAGGGGCATCACTAGTATCAGACTGTATCTGTTACAGAGTCCTTCTGCAGTTACATCTTTAATGCACCTTATTTTTATGCACTAGCATAAATAAAAGTATAATTGAGTTCTAATCTTGTCACATCTCAAATACAGTTTTCTGATCTTTGCAAACCCACTCCAGCAGCCCTTCAGAGCTTTGGAGCTCTGACACCACTCCTTGCCGTGCTGCCTTCTTTCCTAACCTTCCCCATCTCAGTGTAGGCGACTCCTCTTCACTGTTTTGGCCAAGCTCCTACCCACTTCTCATTTGGTTACATGTTACCACCCCATAGAGGCAATGATTCTCTCATTGTCCATGAACAGTTAGAAAAAAAACCACTTCGCTCTCCACATACATTTCTCATAGGATGCTACAAGGATGTGATAGTAGACAGGGCACTGACAGAGAATGAAAAGACCACCCAGTTCAGTCTTACTGATGCCCTTGTCAGCCTGTATTCTTCACTGTTTCTTAGACATTTATATTTCTAATATTCAAATAGCCTGAAAACTATTTTATGAAGTTCAAAAAATTATTACACAGTTAAAACCAATGTAAATATGACCATTTTCACTACGGAACAAACTGACTACTCAGTCTAACTTATAAAGAACCTCATCTCATTAGTTTGACCAAAAGGCAGGAACTGACACACTCATGCGTCTATAGCTGTGACTTATTTTTAAGCACACTAGAAACAAGTAATAATCTGTTCTGAGACACAAAAGTGAACAAATTAAGGTATTTTCTCAAGTTTATTTCATAACTTGGGCATTGAAACAAGAAAAAAATAACTCTAGTTTTGGCTAATAATTAACAATTATTACATTAAAGCAATGACAAAACCCCAAAAGTGAAGGAGGAAGCCTATGAGGGGTTCAACTGCTCCTAGAGTTTCAGTGCATGGCATTAAATATGACTGCAAATGCCAACTTTTCTGGAGTGCCAGCCACACAGGTACCACTTAACAACCTAATTCCTGGCATTTACTGTTCCACCTTCTGCTGTGAAACTATTATTCTTCTCCACTCAAGCACAACTTTGCTCCTCTTACTCATCTCCTAGCTATGCAGAGCTGTCACATCAGGCATAGGCCATCACCACCTTTGGGCCTGTTTTTCTGATTAAATCATCCCAAGCAGCAAAAATACCACAATGTTACAGGAGTTACAACAACAAACTTAGTAAAACCAAGCCGAAGGTATGAAAAGTCTTGTTTCCAATAACTTTATTTTTAAGAGACAGAGGAAGATTTTTAACTTTCACATTTTCTTCAAATGACTACCTGTGAGAATTTTACAGCTTTTTGAGGCCTTCATCATATTTACATTTTTGTATTAGTTATTGCATCACAAATAACTCTTTGAAACAGCAATCCCTTAAATCCAACAGAATTGCCTTCACTGTTAAACTGAGAAATGCTTGCCAAAAGTGGGTACAATTACTTCAAAAGACATGCACTTTTCCTGATGTCTAAGGCATTCTCTACCCTTACAAAGACATCTTTGCTATAAGAACAGTGCAGAATGAAAAGGCAGTTAGTATCAGCCAGAGGCAACAGTTCAGACAAACCACTTCTTCCTTAAAACATGATCTCAGCTCAAATAATCTTTTGCCAGTCTTTGGCCCACACTCACGCTGGCTGTGGAGTATTTAGAGAACAGCTTACAGGGAACGAGGCTTCCTCCAGAGCCACAAAGAGAAACTGGATGCTCCAGCCCAATTCCTACCCATTAAAGCCACATTACCATCCTTTGACTACATTAAGAGTTGGCAGCTTGGAAAAGGCAGTTCAGCTTGACTGAGTTAAAATCATGTGGGCTAGATCTTCTGCCAAACATTTCCAAGGAAAAAGAAGAAAATCCTTTACAGTTCAGAGGGATGGAAAAGCCTGGAAATGTGCCTTTTAAAAAGCAAACAGTTTTAAACTAAAAAGACAGTTCTCATCACCTTGTCTGACCATACCTGCATAATGCAAAGCATTGCCTTTGTGCAAGTTACTATTTACAAACAGCAAACCCAATTCTAAAAAAAACCCAAAAGAGGTAACAAAGATCCTAACACAGAAATAAATTTCATCTACCACGTGTGAAATAAATAACCCACTGTGGATGTCCACTCCATGTATCCATTTACAAATGTTCATAGATAGGAGCTGAACTGCTAAAACTGAGAAAGAAGCAAGAAAAGAAATAATATTTTTACATGCATAAATACATACAGATATAAAATCTAGATTTTCAGTACCAGTACTGAAACTAGTACTGATACTTGTATCTATAAAATATATTATGTGAGAGAATTGTATAATTAATTACATCTCAACGATTTTAACAGAGAGAGAGTTACTGTCAACAGGATTCCTTAGTTCAACTGTGGACAGGACTAGAGATTATGGTCTAAAATACAAACAAGTATATACCTGCTGAAGATTAAATATGTGCTTCTGATGACGCAACGATTTCTTTGCAATACAAGACTGTGATGAACCACTGAACATGCATGGAGAATCTCTCCTACTCCATACTCTTGTGCTGATAGAGCAAATTGAATTTCACACTAAGCAGTTTGGAGTCTTTGAATGCTCCATAAGGTTTTACTAGAATCAGGTAATTACTATAAAATGTTTATTTATGCAACCGTAGTGACATTTCTTGAAACAGGTATTCCTACATGTTTGACAAATAATGTGCTATGTGCCCAAATTCTTAGACATTATTAATTCACATTAGGGTAAGAGTTTGGAGAAGAAGATAGCCATGAATCCTTTTGCTTTGGGCTCCATCCTAGTAAGCATAGCAAACTTTTCATGGGTTGCAACAAAAGAAATGGATGCAGTGATTTTATTTAGATTGAGCTACCCTACTGTCAGGAAATGAGGTCAAACTTAAACATCGCTCATGTTATTTCAGGTGACAGTACAAAAACCAGCCCCACTCATCAGTCAATGACATTTTTATAAAAAAATTATTTAACAAGCAACATGCTTACCAATAGCCTAATTCAGTAGAAACATTTCAAAGCCACTACTTCTAGTGTGCATCTAAAAAGTTGATCTGTGCCTCTTCTACTTCCTGGTCTATTATAAATCTCCACTAACAGAGAGTCAGGAATTGGGATTTAGCTGCCAATTCTGCTGAAACCGCATGTGACAGGAGACTAGAGCTACCCTCCTCCCCTGCTGTATCAGGCTGATGGGGGTTACAAAACCTACACACACTTGCTTTTGTTTGTAAACCAAGAAGCCAGTTCAAATGGCAAAAGACAGTAAATACAGTAAAGGTGACATGCTTACTGTAAGTTTTAAAGCTGGAACCATATTTTAAGACACCTTTTTTTAACCTGCTCATATGCTTGTTATATGGACAAATCAACCATCAGCATTCCTGCTCTTGCCTTCTTTATGAGAAAGGGAATATTTAAAAGAAATATTATATAATTAAAACTGTATAATATATATTTAATCTGGCAAGTTGTTTTGTTTTTTTCTTAAAATTAATGTTCCTTTGTTTTAGCAAAATAGGTTATTTAACAGTAGTTTAAAAGCAATAATAAAAGCAGTTCACAGCCAGATTTACTGTGCTAAAATCACTCTTTGAGAAAGATATGAAGCATTGTCAGGCATTTTTTCTCTTTGTAGAATGTCTTACTAATTTGCTGTATATAATATTAAGAACATGAATGGGACCTGACATTTCTCCATAATTTATTCTGTTTACAAATGTATAAATGACAGCTTGTGGATTTGCATACAGATTCCATTACATTCACATCATATCTTGTGTGCAGAACCCACCAGCAGCTAATCTCCAAATCTCTCAACAACCCCGTTATTGAAATGTGGACAAGTTAATTCATATCTGATGTAATAAAGTACAAGTGCAACCGTCTGCCTCCTAAAAAGGACATCAGCTGAATTGACTGCAAAACAACTGCAAAACAACTGCAAACTTAGAAGTCTGTACATCAAACATCTGTGAAGTACTTCCTACAAAGGAAGAACATACACATGCAAACGACTCTGAGCTTTATCAAATATAAGAGCTGTGAAACAGTATTACCTCAACATTCCTTTTTAATGGATCCAAAACCAAAAGACAGGTAGGACTTCCTGGGAGATACCAACTTCAGCTCAAAGGGAAACCCAAGTTTTCACTGACAAGCCCTGGTCAAGCCCAAGACTGTTTTTTGAGTAAGAAATTTTAGAACATTCACAACAGGTTTGAAACAATAACACTCTGATGAGGAACATTTGCTATGGTCTGTGCTTTGCCCTTGATTTAGAAAACTGAACAAGGTCAAGAATTTTCTTAGAGTTACTCTGTAAGGCTGTAAGTTACTCTGTTTGAATTATACACTGCAGCCTATGGTTTCAGATTTAGGATCTATAAGAACTACACTTTTGGAGGAAGCACTCAATATTAAGCAGAAACAAGAGACAGAAATAGTCTGGACCACAGCAGTTGCACATCAAATTTGGGCATGGGAAAGAAGCGCAAGATAATCCAGTTAGCAATTCTCTCAGGAGAGAGGATGTCTTCAAATGTTACAGTGACTATAAACGGAAATGAAGCCATACCACTGTCTGGACACCAGAACCATCAGCTCTGATGTTCCTCAGCTCTGAAGCTGTCTATTCTGAATGTAAATAATTTCACTCTCTCTAGCGTGCATGTCAGAGCTTATAAAAGCTCTGATTGTATAAAAGCCAGTATGGCCCAGCTTGTCTTGTACCCTGATCATCAAATTGTCAAGCAGAAATCAGATGGAGAAAATCATGTCCCTTAATTGCTGCCTAAATATGAACTCAGAATCCCAATACTTAGCACCTGCTTTTAAAGATCTCAGTGCATACCACTGCCTGTATTACATCAAAAAACAGTTTGTATGGGAGAAAGGACAGGGAACACAATTCTGAGGAGGCACGTGGCCAGCAGTTTTGCTTTTCACATAAAGCACGTTGCGTTGCCTAAAATTGTAATTAGCTGAACTGAGCTGACATGCTTTATTGAGGCTTTATGGAGGAGTTAGAGTATTAGTGAAATGTGCAGAATTTGTGGGGAAAAAAGCCTGCGCTAGAGATGCACACACATGCAGAGCACTGCAGGCAGTCATGGGGAGCTGGCTGGCAGGTGCTTCATGGGAAGCAGCAGGCAGAGAGTTGGGCTGCTACATGTGCCTGTGGAAGGCAGTGGACCAGGATGGTTGAAGCAGATAGAGAGAGTAGATAAAGGGAGAGAGAAATAGGAGGAATGCTGAAGCAGGCGGTCCACTTGCACCTCCAGCAATCTCAGTGATTCTGGGACAGTGATGATGATTCCCTCTCAGATTCATCTTTTTACAGGGTACCAGATTTTGTAGGCAGTCTGTACCTTTACATCCCTCCACAAAACACAGCAGGGTTCTCAAGGGCACTGCTTCCTCAAGCTGCAGCAGCTGCCTTGCCCTGCTATCTGGCTACTTCCCCCTGCCCTGCCTCTTTATGCTTATAGCAGTCTTTGGCCAGCTGTCAAGGCTGCACCACCTCAATGACCAGTAAAAACCATTGAGTGAGCTGCTTATAGTTTGGAGACCTCTGTTTTCAGCTTGTCTCTATTTTCAAGGCCTTTTCAGTCACCCCACGTTTAAACTGTTCACAGTAACAACACATGCCTGGCCTCAAGCTCCAGTTCACACAGCAAGTTCCAGTAACAAGTTGACAAGTCCAGGACCGGGGCACTGCAAAGTCAGCCTAAAGCATACCAGACTACAGCCAGCAGCCTATAGGCAGCAATGACAATACTCCTCTGCCTGCTCCTGGGCAGCAAGAGCTTCTCATCTGTATGTGACCATTTTATAATGTCCCAGGATGATTAACATCCTCTTGAAAAATTCAAGAGGTCTTGAGCAATGGGAAAGTATGAAATAGCATTCCCAAAGGATCAGGAGTTTGCCATGGGTTTAAATCAATACTTGCCAATTTATACCTGTAATTGGCTGTAACACACCTATGAACAGACTGTTGAAAACTACATAGAAGTACCATCTCTCTGCAGAAGACTAATGCACATTACAATTTGCTTTCCCCATCAACTTCAGCAGTCCTCTTGTTAAGTCCCTAAAGTTATATTACAAATATAAGACTATATATCTTCCATGTTGCCTCACCATATGAATCTCTTGGATTAAACAGCAGTTGTTGCTACATTACTATTCTATTTAACATATTTAAATTTTATAGCAAGATACAGACAAAAAAGAAAAAAGAAAAAAAAAATGGACACCTCAACTGCAATTTACATATTCAGACTCTAACATAATCTCCTTTAGCTGCAGCCTAACCCCATGCAGCCCCAAAGATGTGCCCCTGCTTTCTGCCTGGAAGTTCTTCTGGCACTTTTTGTTGTGCTCACAGCCTGAAATATACCTTAGACAGCGCAGTAAAAATATGAAAATCTTACAATCCAGCTATGGCGCAAAAGAGCATGAGAGACAGACTGCAAGCACACCAGCAAGAAAACATTATCGAATGTGCCTGCAGCCCTATAAAGCTGATTGAAACAGTAAGATGTTTAAACTTGTTCCATTTACAAGAGACATTTATAAAAGCATGTATGTTTTATCATGCTTTAAGGTACCAATATTCTGATCAACTCCACACTGTTACACTACCATTGAGAACCATCCAGGCTTTGGTTGACATTGGTGGGTCAAACAAAAAGTATCCAACTATCCAAAAGGTTGGACAAAATTAAGTTGAGAAGCTTGATCTACCCAGTATCACAGTATCACAGTATGTTAGAGATTGGAAGGGACCTCGAAAGATCATCTAGTCCAATCCCCCTGCCGGAGCAGGAACACCTAGATAATGTTACACAGGAATAAGTCCAGGCGGGTTTTGAATGTCTCCAGGGAAGGAGACTCCACAACCTCCCTGGGCAGCCTGTTCCAGTGTTCCGTCACCCTCACTGAGAAGAAGTTTCTTCTCAAGTTTAAGTGGAACCTCTTGTGTTCCAGTTTGTACCCATTACCCCTTGTCCTATCATTGTTTGCCACTGAGTAGAGCCTGGCTCCACCCTCGTGACACCCCCCCTTTATATATTTATAGACACTTATAAGGTCACCCCTCAGTCTCCTCTTCTCTAGAGACCCAGCTCCCTCAGTCTTTCCTCATAAGGGAGATGTTCCACTCCCCTAATCATCTTCGTTGCCCTGCGCTGGACTCTCTCCAGCAGCTCCCTGTCCTTCTTGAACTGAGGGGCCCAGAACTGGACACAATACTCCAGATGCGGTCTCACCAGGGCAGAGTAGAGGGGAAGGAGGACCTCTCTCGACCTACTAACCACCGCCCTTCTAATACACCCCAGGATGCCATTGGCCTTCTTAGCCACAAGGGCACAGTGTTGGCTCATGGTCATCCTGTCGTCCACTAGGACCCCCAGGTCCCTCTCCCCTACACTGCTCCCTAACAGGTCGTTCCCCAACCTATACTGGAACCTGGGGTTGTTCCTGCCCAGATGCAGGACTCTACACTTTCCCTTGTTATATTTCATCAAGTTACTCCCTGCCCAACTCTCCAGCCTGTCCAGGTCTCGCTGGATGGCAGCACAGCCTTCTGGCGTGTCAGCCACTCCTCCCAGCTTAGTGCCATCAGCAAACTTGCTGATAGTACACTCAATTCCCTCATCTAAATCATTGATGAATATATTAAATAATACCGGTCCCAGTACTGACCCTTGAGGCACTCCACTAGTTACAGGCCTCCAACTAGACTCAGCCCCATACACTACAACTCTCTGGCTTCTCTCCTTCAGCCAGTTCGCAGTCCACCTCACTACCTGATCATCCAGTCCACACTTCCTCATTTTAGCTGTGAGGATGCTGTGGGAGACTGTGTCAAATGCTTTGCTGAAGTCAAGGTAGACCACATCCACCGCTCTGCCATCATCCATCCACCGTGTTATTTCCTCATAAAAGGCTAAGAGATTGGTCAAACATGATTTCCCCCTGGTGAAGCCATGTTGACTGCCCCTCATAACCTTCTTATCCTTGATATGCCTTAAGATGGTACCAAGGATAAGGTGTTCCATCACTTTCCCAGGGATGGAGGTGAGGCTGACCGGTCTATAGTTACCCGGGTCCTCCTTCTTGCCCTTTTTGAAGACTGGAGTGACATTTGCTTTCCTCCAGTCCTCAGGCACCTCTCCCGTTTCCCAAGACTTGGTAAAGATGATGGAGAGTGGTCTAGCAATGACTTCCGCCAGTTCCCTCAGCACCCGCGGGTGCATCCCATCTGGACCCCTGGATTTATGGATGTCCAGATTGCTCAGCTGGTCTCTAACCCATTCCTCATCGACTAAGGCAAACCGCTCCGTCGACCTGACTTCATCTAAGGTCTCAGGGGTACAGGGCTCTTCAGGACTGCCTGCAGCAGAGTAGACAGAGACAAAGAAGGCATTCGGTAACTCTGCCATCTCTTTATCTTCTGTCACCAGGGCACCCATCCCGTTCATCAGTGGGCCTACATTGCCTCTGGTGTTAGTTTTGTCTGCCATGTATTTGAAAAAGCTCTTTTTGCTGCCCTTGACCCTTCTTGCCAGGTTTAATTCTAAGGATGCCTTAGTCCTCCTAGCTGCCTTCCTACATCCTCTAGCAGCAGCCTTATATTCCTCCCAGGTGGCCAGCCCCTCCTTCCATGACCTGTAAACTCTCCTCTTCCACTTGAGCATACCCAGCAATTCCCTATTTAGCCACGCAGGTCTCTTGGCCCTCTTCCTTGACTTCCTACGTGTCGGGATGCTCCGATCTTGAGCACGGAAAAAGCAGTCCTTGAATGTCAACCAACTATCTTGGGCCCCTTTACCTTCAAGCAGCCCTGCCCATGGGATTTCCCCTAGCAATTGCTTGAAAAGGCCAAAGTTTGCCCTGCTAAAGTCCAGGGTTGCAATTCTACTTGGTATTCTACTAGTCCTGCCACACAAGATCCTGAACTCCACCATCTCGTGGTCGCTGCAACCAAGGCAGCCCTCAACCCTTACTGCTTCAACCAGACCCTCCTTGTTAGTGAGGATGAGATCCAGCAGCGCTCCTCTCCTGGTCGGCTCATCCACCATTTGCAGGAGGAAGTTATCATCCATACACAGCCTTTATAAACAAATTATTTTAAACATTGTGCAATTTTTTTTGTTGAAGAGTACAGTTAAATTTTTGGTGCTGGACTAGTTGATAACTAGCCCCTGCAAACACTTCCATGCAACTGGCATGGCTGGCAATCATCCCCTATGTTTTCTCCTACTGTACCATGCAGACTAGGCCAGCCTTGTTTAAACTCAACAGCTTCAGTTTAATTCTCTCCAACCACCTTCTGTTCATTAAGGTGTAACTAGTGTGTGTCTGAAAATCAAAAAATAAAAAATAATGCCGTTTTTACTGCAGTGTAGTCATAATAATGATAAGATTTAAAATGTATATCTGCATATATATGAATGAAAGAACACAATACAAGAAATTAATGAGACCTTGTTTTTAGCCTGGATACAAAACTCATATTGTGATCATATACATTCCAGAAAGCTACTGTCCTTCCTCACAGACCCCATTACTACAACATTGCAACCACTTGAAATAATACTGAGTATCTTAGAAAAGCCACAAGTATTCCCAATATTATAGGACACAGGAAAATACCACTGTAAGAACAGCGTGTATCAGTTAGATGTAATACATTAAATTAGTTTTGTGTGCAACAGCCCCCTGGAACCAGGTGTACCCATTTCTGGGCCACTGCTGAAGACTAAAATGGCACAAAGCAGCGCTAACTCCAGTAAACAGGAAAACAGCTCCTTGCAGCTTCCCTCTCCACCTCCCCACACCCTGTGCCTTACAGGAGGCAGAATGCAGCACAAGCAGTTCAAGAGAGCTCAGAAATGTAAGTTAAAAAAAAAAAAAAAGTAGTAAAAGTGTCCGAAATGAGTAAGACCCCTAATGCTTTTACCAGCTATGAGGTGAATAAAAAAAAATCTATAAAAAAAGTGCCTCACACCATTAGACGTTGCGAATGAATAAGAAAGCACGAACAACTGCTTATCAAACTAGCATGCAAGATAGACAATTGATTCTGAAAGAAACAGAAGTATAGGCAGATTAATTAAAAAGGAAGAAGTACCACCATAATTGACTCACTGAGCATGTCAGAAAGGCAGGCAAAAGAATTCTTGCATTGGAATTCAGATTAATTCAAATACAAGGGCGTGGTTTCCTGCCATCACTTACATGGCTGTCTAGATGGATTTGTTCTTTGAAAATGGATATTAAAAAAAACACTTTAAAACAAGACTTTAAAATAGCAGATGCAAGTGGGCATCCTCCTCCTCCCTACCTCTCAAAACAAAGGAATTCTGAAGTAGAGCATAACAGTCCTGGTTCTGACCTGTCAGGTGCTGCTTCCACTCACCTTAGCAGAGACAAAAGCTCCTTCACCAGAGTTAAATGCTTCAGAAATGTGCTATAAGTAACAGTTTGAAAGCCTTTAATTACATAATGTAATGATATAAAACAAAGGCAGAAGAAAAATTTCACTACTTGGCCTTTACTGACTGAAAGGTTGATGTTGGATTGTACAGCACTGAATGGCCTGGCCAAGAAACGTGTAGTAGAGCTTACGGCTTCACTTAACCAAAAAATTAGTACAAGTATTCACAGTGCACTTTGAGCGCCAGAATACTCAATTCTAGTGATTTTCATTTCTAATTAACACACACACACACACACACACAGATAAATGAATCTAGAACTGCAAGCATAAACATTACTTGCCCACTGATCCATTAGCACACTGCTAACAGATCAAGTTTAATCAAGTTCTAGCAGGATTTTTCATTATACACATTATTAGACAAGTCTTGTTTCATTTAGTCTCTAAACAACTACATTTTATTACAGTCAAAGCTAACGAAAGTTTGTAGGAGACTTGCAGTCTTGTTCTTCACCTGTGTAAGCAGAACAACTACTGAAAATTGATTATGGGATGTACCTTCAGACAGGGGTTTAAAGGACTTTACCAAAGTCTATGAAGTTACTGACAGCAGGAGGATTATTAAAAAAACAATTAAAAAAATGCAGATAAACAAATCCCTCCAAAGGAATTCAGTCACAAAACCAGCTGCTAGATTCTCAGCTTCACAAGTCAGTGTTTCTCCATGGCATTTGCAGGGTTACTTTGGCTGCAAACGGCTGAATTCTCTGTTGTTACAAAAGGTGTTGAAATGAAGAAGCTGTTTGCTGGACACCAATCTGTATTTGAGGTATGGGATAAAGAAGGAAGAACAATGCTTCATGTTAAACTGAACCAGGAAAGTCAGGCAAGAAAGGAATTCACCCTCTGTTTGGAGGAAGCTAATCTTTGGAAAGAACAGACAGCAAGTCTGTTGATCTTGCAAGTCACGATGAGAGAAAAGGTCAGCCACCAAGAGTAGGATTTTGCTAGAGCCCACCCAACAGGGGCAAAGAAGTAGATTCAAGTGTTCTATAAGTAACTTGAAAAAGTCTACAGATTGCAGACCTTGGCTCTTGTGGAAGACTAACCTCCCTGACATTTGCTGACTGCAGTCCAGGAGGGAGTCTGGGACAACCTCTTGACACAGATGGGCCACCCGGAGGCCACTCTCCTCATCCTACTAGTCGCAAACACAGAAATGCTAGGGGATGTGTTAATCCCTGTTAATCCCAGTTAATCTCTGTTAATCCTTTGGTTGTAGCAGCCACCAAAGTGCAGTTCAAGATTCTGAGGGGAGCAAGGCAGACAGCAGATCTGGGGCCTTAGGACAGCAGACTGGCTTATTCAAGGAACTAGTACATAGAATTCTGTGGGATGCAGCTCTGAAAGGCAAAACCAGTTTGAGAGAGTTGACATGTCTTAAAAGACAAGCTTGGATGTGTACCCGATGGGACACATTAAAGAGTACTGAGAGCTGGCTGGTGCCATCATGAGGTATCTCTCTCTCATCATCCAAAGGCTGTGGAGTTTTAGCATGTTGCAGTCTAGACGAGTGAACTAGGTGGCTGAAAATCTTGCTGGACTGTTGGACTCACTGAGTATTGGTTAATAGAACAATATGGGAAGCTGTCATAAAATTATTACTACAGGAAGCTCCAACTTGATATATCTAAAACCAGCCAACCAAAAAAACCCCACAAACCCAACAAAAAAAAACAAAACTCCAACACTTCTAGAAATAAATTTCTAGAGTTTTAGAAAACTGCAATGAAATAAAGACACCCAATCAACAGCGGTTTGCATTTTGCAGATTTCCATTTTTGACCTACTATGTGCTGGTACACTAACTTAATGCACACACGTCCTCAGCAGTAAGCCTTTCATTATCATGGTGTATCTAGGTGCAAATCTCTAGTTTATAGAAAGTATTTTCAATTGCACTATAAGGTATTGCTTAAAATTCTTGATTATGTACCACAATATTCGTGCCACCAGGAATAGATATCATATTCTTGATTACGTAATCAAGAAAACTACTGAAAATAATATTCAGAGTACAAACTACTTTTAATCAGCATCTAAATACCAAGATACTGATTACTTTGCTGCTCTAATGACATCTGTAATGGATTCCAAGTGCTGTGCCTGATTGCTTCCCAGCTGATCAGGATTCTGTTCATCACTCCTAGCTGCTGGAATTCTGAGATTTCTTGGAGTTCCTTTGCAAAATACTTCAACATTGCTTCAGCTAAACAGCTACAGTACATGCTTTAAAACGGCCATCATAAATTTTATACTTAATATTTGTCCTGGGTTCAGCAGTAGCAGTCATGTTTCTCCTTCGTGGTAGCTGGTGCAGTGCTGTGTTTTGACTTCCAGCCTGGGAACAGTGCTGGTGATACCGATGTTTTTGGCTGTTGCTAAGTGATGTTTACCTTGACCAAGGACTTTGTGAGGCTTATGCTCTGCCAGGGAGGAGGGGAAGCCGTGAGGAAGCAGAGATGGGGAGCCTGACCCAGGCTAGCCAAAGAGGTATTCCATACCACAGCACGTCATGCCCGGGGTGGGGGGTAACTGGGAGTTACCCGGAAGGACAGGGGCTTCTGGGTGGGACTCGTTTCTTGGCCGGTGGTATTGTATTCTCTTCCCTTGTTATTTTCTCTTATCATTGTTGTAGTTGGTAGTAGCGGTGGTGATTTGTGTTGTACAGTGGTTGCTGGACTGTTCTTGTCTCAACCCGTGGGAGTTGCACTCTTTCGACCCTCCTCCCCGTTCCTCTGGGAGCGGGGAAGGGGAGAGCCCCGGGGGGGCGGGGGGCCCTCGATTGCTCTCAGCCCGGCACCACTCACTGGGAGTGAGTGAACAAGCTGTCTGGCTAGGGTTTAAACCACAACAGTTCTTTTGGCGCCCAACACGGGGCACAAGGGGTTGAGATAATGACAGATCTGACCGGATTAATAGTCACTCGTCACAATGCTGATTTATTGGCTCTCAAGGTTGTTCCTCTTGATCTCACAGTTTCAGTATATCATATCTTACTTCCATCCGGTATTGGCTGTATTAGTGTTTTTCAAGTGTGGGGCTTGGGCTAAGTTTTTGTCTCATTGTACTTTATGGTAATGACTTGTAATACAATAGAATCACTGATCATGAAACTGATCTGGCTTATGTTTCCAGTATGGTCACCACCTTTATACTTTGGGAGGTATATAATAGAAGTGCTTAGCAATTACACATCTTTTTTCTCCTTCTCAGGTGCTCAACCTGTGAAGGAGACATCCTTTTACCCTCACAGTCCTCCCCCTAGACCATTTACATTTGAGAGTTTTGAAGTTTTTGAATGGCCTTTTAATGCTGTTGAGACTTGTTTGCTGATTGTGATGGGAATCACCATGCTAGCACGCATACAGAGTGTGTTTTGCCCACGACTGATTTCAAGAGTTAAGCAGAGTCAGGTTTGGGTCTTGTCTGGGGTCAAACGACGATGTAGGAGGACCAAGAGATTTTCCCTGAGGCTGGACAGCCATAAGTGGCAGGGTGTGTGGGATAGTATGGGCAAGTATCTAGGTCAGTGGGCCCCTCCAGTACTTTGGAATTTCACTACCGAACAACTGCAAAATCCAGAAGAATTAGTAAAACACTTAAATGAGGTGTGTGGTCATTCTGGCCATACCAGAGATGGACAAATCACGGCAACGTACTGGGGCCTGGCCTATGCTTACAGGGCCTTGCTCAACACTATCCAGCACCTTCAAAAGGAAAAGAATGTCGGGGGATTTGAGGGCAAAGCAACAGTCAGCGCAGCTACTCCAGCTCCAGGCACAGCAGCTTCACCACCCCCAGTGACAAGTACAGTCGCTACTCAAACTTTGGCTGCAATGAACAGTGCAGCTACCCCAGTGGCAAGTACAGCAGCTGCTCAAACTTTGACTGCAACAGACAGCTCGGTTACCCCAGCTCCAAGCACAGCAGCTGCACCACCCCTAGCAACAAGTACAGTCGCTACTCAAACCACAGTGATAATCACTGCAGCCAAACCAGAGGACCAATTCGTACCAATATCGGTTGCCCCTGTACGCAAGAGAACAAGCAAAAAGGAGGCAAGAAGGGTGAAGCAAGATGAAGAAACAATGAATTCACCACCCAGTCTAGCACCTGATCAGGAGTCATCATCACATGACAAAGAAGAAGAAGAAGAGGTAACTTCTCGACCTTGGACCTCAACCGAGCTACGGAATATGCGAAAAGATTTTACCCATCAACCAGGGGAGCACATCATCACCTGGTTACTCCGATGCTGGGACAATGGGGCCGATGGTCACGAACTAGAAGGTACAGAAGCCAAGCAGCTGGGATCACTTGCTAGAGAAGGGGGAATTGACAAAGCAATTGCAAGAGAGAAAAAGTCCCTCAGTCTTTGGAGGCGGCTCTTGGCAGCTGTGAAAGAAACGTTTCCATACAAGGATGATGTTACGAGTCGTTCGGCCAAGTGGACTACTATAGACACAGGCATCCAGTCTCTGAGGGAATCAGCCATCATAGAGATGATCTATCACATAAAGCCAAATAACGGGGATACACCCATAGATCCAGATGAAGTTGAATGTACACGACCCATGTGGCAAAAACTGACATGGAATGCACCGTCATCATATGCCCATTCATTGGCAACAGTAACCTGGAATGACATAGTACCACTAACAGTGGATGAAATGGTTCATAAACTCCCAGAGTTCGAAGACAATCTCACCCCTTCCATCATCTCAGCTGTGGAAAAACTGTCCCAGGACCTCAAACAATTGAGGGACGATCTATCTGATTTATCCAGCTCCTCACGTGTACCAACACATGTCTCAGCTATTAACAAAAGGCGTCCTATTGTTCGAGAGAGGAGATACAGGAGGTATACGCCACGGGCTACCCTATGGTTTTACCTGCGGGATCACTGAGAAGACATGACAAAGTGGGATGGAAAACCTACTTCAGCTTTGGAGGAACAGGTGAGTGAACTGAAGAGGGGAGCAAGGGCCAAGACTGATTGTCCCATGAGAGCTACGGCTTCAGTCTCTGGTGAGCAGTTTCCCAGATGGAATGGAAGAGCTGATTTTACTCCAGCTCCTGTGATAACGAAGAATAATCCCTTTTACCACGACTTAAGTGTCCAACGCTGTGATGACCATTAGAGGGGCCCTGCCTCCAGCCAGGTGGAGGTAGGGGACAATCGGATTTACTGGACTGTGTGGATCAGATGGCCTGGCACATCAGTCCCACAGAAGTATAAGGCTCTAGTAGATACCGGTGCACAGTGTACCCTGATGCCATCAAGCTGTCAAGGGGTGGAATCCATCTATATTTCTGGAGTGACAGGAGGATCCCAAGAGTTGACTGTGCTGGAGGCTGAAATCAGCCTGACTGGGAGGGAATGGCAAAAGCACCCTATTGTGACTGGTCCAGAGGCTCCATGCATCCTCGGCATAGACTACCTCAGGAGAGGGTACTTCAAAGACCCAAAAGGGTATCGATGGGCTTTTGGTATTGCTGCTTTGGAGACTGAGGAAATTGAGCAGCTGTCCACCTTGCCTGGTCTCTCAGAGGATCCTTCTGTTGTGGGGTTGCTGAAAGTCAATTGCGACCACAACAGTGCACTGGTGGCAATATTGCACCAACCGAGACTCCTTGATTCCCATCCATCAGCTGATCCGTAGACTGGAGAGTCAGGGGGTGATCAGCAGGACCCGCTCGCCCTTTAATAGCCCCATATGGCCAGTGCGAAAGTCTAATGGAGAATGAGACTAACAGTAGACTATCGTGGCCTGAATGAAGTCACACCACCATTGAGTGCTGCCGTACCGGACATGCTAGAACTTCAGTATGAACTAGAGTCAAAGGCAGCCAAGTGGTATGCCACGATTGATATTGCCAATGCATTTTTCTCCATTCCTTTGGCAGCAGAGTGCAGGCCACAGTCTGCTTTTACTTGGAGGAGTGTCCAGTTCACTTGGAACCGACTGCCCCGGGGTGGAAACACAGCCCTACCATTTGCCATGGACTGATCCAGACTGCACTGGAACAGGGGGCAAGCTCCAGAACACCTGCAATACACTGATGACATTATTGTGTGGGGTGATACAGCGGAAGAAGTCTTTGAGAAAGGGAGGAAAACAATCCAAATCCTGCTGAAAGCCGGTTTTGCCATAAAACGGAGTAAGGTCAAGGGACCTGCACAGGAGATTCAATTTTGGGGAATAAAATGGCAAGATGGATGTAGACAGATCCCCACAGATGTGATCAACAAGATAACAGCAATGTCTCCACCAACTAATAAGAAAGAAACGCAAGCTTTCTTGGGTGCAGTGGGGTTCTGGAGAATGCACATCCCAAATTACAGTTCGATTGTAAGCCCTCTCTATCATGTGACCCGGAAGAAGAATGATTTTAAACGGGGCCCTGAGCAACAACAAGCCTTTGAGCAAATTAAACGCGAGATAGTTCATGCAGTAGCCCTTGGACCTGTCCGGACTGGGCCAGATGTAAAAAATGTACTCTACACTGCAGCTGGGGAGAACGGTCCTACCTGGAGCCTCTGGCAGAAAGCTCCCGGGGAGACTCGAGGTCGACCCCTTGGCTTTTGGAGTCGGGGATACAAAGGATCTGAGGCCACCTATACCCCAACTGAGAAAGAGATGCTGGCAGCCTATGAAGGGGCTCAAGCTGCTTCGGAAGTGATTGGCACTGAAGTACAGCTCCTCCTGGCACCCCGGTTGCCCGTGCTGGGCTGGATGTTCAAAGGCAGGGTCCCCTCTACACATCATGCAATTGATGCTACATGGAGTAAATGGGCTGCACTAATTACACAACGAACTCGAATAGGAAATCTCAGTCATCCAGGCATTCTAGAAGTCA
Source organism: Pezoporus wallicus (assembly GCF_028554395.1). Taxonomy (NCBI): domain Eukaryota; kingdom Metazoa; phylum Chordata; class Aves; order Psittaciformes; family Psittacidae; genus Pezoporus; species Pezoporus wallicus. Next base: position 1,364,686 of record NW_026637828.1, on the reverse strand, counting down.
GTGGCAAATGCCCTGTGGGGGTGGTTGAAGCAATGGAAGCAGAGCAACTGGCAACGCAGAGATAAACCCATCTGGGCTGCTGCACTGTGGAAAGACATTGCTGCCCGGGTGCAGAACCTGGTGGTGAAGGTACATCATGTAGATGCCCATGTACCCAAGAGTCGGGCCACTGAGGAACACCAGAACAACCAACAACTGGATAAAGCAACTAAGATTGAAGTGGCTCAGATGGACTTAGATTGGCAACATAAAGGTGAATTATTTTTGGCCCGGTGGGCCCATGACACTTCAGGCCATCAGGGCAGAGATGCAACATATAGATGGGCTCGTGATTGAGGGGTGGACTTAACAATGGACACTATTGCCCAGGTTATTCATGAGTGTGAAACATGTGCTGCAATTAAACAAGCCAAGCGGTTAAAGCCTCTTTGGTATGGAGGATGATGGTTGAAGTATAAATATGGAGAGGCCTGGCAGATTGACTACATCACACTGCCGACATCCCGCCAAGGCAAGCACCATGTGCTTACCATGGTGGAAGCAACCACCAGGTGGCTGGAAACATACACTGTGCCCCATGCCACTGCCCGGAACACTATCCTGGGCCTTGAGAAACAGATTTTGTGGCGACACGGCACCCCAGAGAGAACTGAGTCAGACAATGGGACTCATTTCCGGAATAACCTTATAGATATTTGGGCCAAAGAGCATGGCATTGAGTGGGTATATCACATCCCCTATCATGCACCAGCCTCTGGGAAAATCGAACGGTACAATGGGCTGTTAAAAACTACACTGAGAGCAATGGGTGGGGGAACTTTCAAGCATTGGGATACACACTTACCAAAGGCCACCTGGTTGGTCAACACCAGAGGATCTGCCAACAGGGCTGGCCCAGCCCAGTCAGAACTTTTACATATTGTAGAGGGGGACAAAGTTCCCGTGGTGCATATGAAGAATTTGCTGGGGAAGACAGTCTGGGTAATTCCTGCTTCAGGTAAAGGCAAACCCACTCGTGGGATTGCTTTTGCTCAGGGACCTGGGTATACTTGGTGGGTAATGCAGGAAGATGGGGAAGTCCGATGTATACCTCAAGGGGATTTGATTTTAGGGGAAAACAGCCAATGAACTCAATTGTATGCTGTTGCCTGCTGTGTAATACTTTTATAGCTCATCAACTAGATGTCTCCAGGTCACCAGCGACTAGCCCTGACTTCCCTCCAACCATCATCCCAACAGAGAATGAACTTTGATAGAACCGGATGAGTTCCACAGTAAAGGAACAACCAGCATCAGCAGGCAACGATCCAATACTGCACACAGCCCTTCCTGCCCTGAAAGATTGTTACAAGAGATGGAACCTGACATCATGGACCGAATGGACTCGGCAGCATTACAGGGATTGGTCCACGCAGTAAGAAAATGATCTTTTTCTCTTGGTCTATGTGTATATGGATGTATATATGTGGGAGAGCGATGGTGTATTGAAAATGTGGGATCTGAGCATGACGTGAATGGTATGGAATAAGGGGTGGATAATGTCCTGTGTTCAGCAGTAGCAGTCATGTTTCTCCTTCGTGGTAGCTGGTGCAGTGCTGTGTTTTGACTTCCAGCCTGGGAACAGTACTGGTGATACCGATGTTTTCAGTTGTTGCTAAGTGATGTTTACCCTGACCAAGGACTTTGTGAGGCTCATGCTCTGCCAGGGAGGAGGGGAAGCCATGAGGAAGCAGAGATGGGGCGCCTGACCCAGGCTAGCCAAAGAGGTATTCCATACCACAGCACGTCATGCCCGGGGTGGGGGGTAACTGGGAGTTACCCGGAAGGACAGGGGCTTCCGGGTGGGACTCGTTTCTTGGCCGGTGGTATTGTATTCTCTTCCCTTGTTATTTTCCCTTATCATTGTTGTAGTTGATAGTAGTGGTGGTGATTTGTGTTGTACAGTGGTTGCTGGACTGTTCTTGTCTCAACCCGTAGGAGCTGCACTCTTTCGGTCCTCCTCCCCGTTCCTCCGGGAGTGGGGAAGGGGAGAGCCCCGGGGGGGTGGGGGGCCCTTGATTGCTCTCAGCTCGGCACCACTCACTGGGAGTGAGTGAACAAGCTGTCTGGCTAGGGTTTAAACCACGACAATACTCCATGATAAAATGTGTTAAGATGGGAAGATCTGGGTTCCCTCCTTCCCATTTCTATTGACAGGCATTGATTATAAAGCAGTATAATCCAACAAACTTGACAGACATTGGCCAAATGGATATAAAATACAGCTGATCATAAACTTCAGCTGATCATATTTCTCCTCAATAACCACACTGCACTAGTCACCGTGGCACACTTTCATTAATGCTGATGTTTTCATTTCTAATACAAATATACAAAAACACTTCAAAGGGCAATTTGAGACATTAAGATATACTCACTACTAGTAAACTTAAATCAATGTCTTGTCTCATATAACTTCTGATTTTTGACTACTGAAAGTATGAATTTTTAATCCTTCATTTTCCTGAAATAACATGGTAAAGGAACTGACACAGCAATCATTCTTGGAGAGACTCCTCAGCAGAGAAGTATGAAATGATTCCAGTACCATTCTACTACAGACACACAGTCCGTAGGTCCAAGCATCCTTGGCTAGGACAGCAAAAAAACTAAAATTACTCCAGGAAAATAAATATTACTACTGGTTTTCAATTCTGAAAACATTCCTATGTTCAAATTACCTGAAATGCTATTTGCTATAAAAATTCTTGATTTCTTGTCTGCTCTTTTTCATTAATATAATATTGCAGAAAAGACTTCTTGTAATTTCAAACTTTTGTTGTAACAAATAATTGAAGCGTTGACAAATTTCAATATTACTCTTCCAATTTTGATATGGAACTCTAAAATTTTTTTAAAAGTTTAATCAGCTGCTGAGTTTCTTACCACATTGTGTCTCCACTTTAAGTTATAATTGTTTACATGGATTATGTAAAGTATGAAATCTCAAACACAGTATTTATGCTGGAGTTAGTGGAGAGAGACTTGTGTCATATGACACATAGCCATGCAAGAGAAGAAATTTAAGAATTCATTCCTCCACGAGAAGGAAGTCACCTCAATCCCTAGAGTTCAGCACGGAATGTCACAAAAAACTGGAGAATGTGACTGCAGTGCTTCAAAAAAACTTCCACTGCAAGGAATGTGGGAAGTTTTCATTTCTAACATCAGAGGATTTCTACTCTGATAAAAGAATATGCAACAAATAAGTTCTTACAAGGCCAACATCTTGGCATCTTTATGCCAACATCTTGCAATGTCTCATACAGTAACAGCTATGAACAAGCCAAACCAAAGAAATTACAAGATATTTACTGACAAGATATTTTTAAAACAGGATGTGAGTTGTCTTGCTTTAAAATATTTTTTCTTTACGTTTTCTTTAGCTTTTTTTGTATTTAGAAAGAGCTTCTATTCCAGAGGCTAAAGGCAGCAAAAAAAGAGGAAAAGGTAGGAAGAGAAAAAGGTAGCAAAAGAAGTCCTTTGAAAACTCTATTGTTTCACTTCCAAAAGCTACATTCATAGAGTTTGAAGTGAAGTGCTGATCCAAATTCTTTTAAACACACAGATTTAGATTTATCTTCCATGAAGTATTTTTCTGACTCTAGAATTCTGTCTCCCTTGCTGTATTAAATATCTTCCTACCCTTCTAAGCAACTACCCAAAGAGTGTTAAACAGGTATCTGCACCAAAGAGCAATTCACTTTTAGCTCTCATTAGTTTACACAAGAAGACAAACAGCTGACTGAAAAAGTGTACTTACATATACAATTGTTAAATTGTACTTGCTTGCTTGCCAACTCATGCACAGCAAGCGTTTCCCTTAAAACACAAAGGCGATAATGAAACAAGTACTTGTTCCAGTGGAATACTCTGAAATTCCTTTTAGTAGCACATTTCCTCAGTACTTTGTATAACTACATGATAACACAGGCTTGCAAAGTATTAACATAATTTTAATCAACAAGAAATTATTAGATGAATTAAATTATAATGGGTTTAAGTGAGGTAATCATAGGATGCTTTAGACTAGAAAAGACCCTTGAGATCATTGAGCAATGACCTGCTCTTTCTTTCAATTTCTTGGAAATTTCGCTAGGAAGCTTCAAATACTTATACAATGCACAGCACATACATCACATAACGTAAGTGTTCACAGCAGTACAATCTGTTCAGTTTCTTTTACATGTTTATTAACAAAATGAATATATGATGATGTTTTGCGAACCCTTGGGAGGTTTGCATTTAAAATATTACTAAAGTGTGAGATGCACACTGGTAAGAGGGACAATAATAACTACAGAGATCCATTACTAGAAAAAACAACATAAAACCTGCCACATGCAATGCTGTTATTTACTGTATCCCGCCATTCGGTAACCAGTGGAAGTCAGAAGACTGCTGTCTTGCTGTAGTATGCACTTAACTTCTATCAGTGGAAAAGCCTTAGAATCATATTGCTTGAAGTCAATATAGACTTTGCACTGGTTTATAAGCCTTCGAGAAATATTCAGGTAAAATGAAATCAATTTAGCTTTCTGGGTTAATCAAACTGTGAGTGAAAGATCCTTTTCAGTAAGATGTAGCGTACATACTATTTGTCCCAAATTTTCTTCCTCTTACAAGGGATACTGAAAAGAACATAACTGGAACACTTACACAGATTAAAAGTCCTAATTGAAATACTTATTAAAACTCTGCTAGAGGAATGCCAGATGATTTTAGGAAGAGATTATTTCATGATTCTGGGTTAAACCTGTACTTCCAAAATCAATGGATCAAGATTTCAAGTATGTTGGTTTTTTACACCTTCTGGTGAAACGTAAGTCTGTAGCCTATAAATAATCATAGAAACATTGAAAAGTTTGGGTTGGAAGGGACCTTGAACAGCATCTCATTCCAACTCCTTGCCATGGGCAGGGGCACGTTCCCCTAGATCAGACTGCTCCAAGCCCCTTCCAACCTGGCCTTGAACACTGCCAGAGATGGGGCAGACACAGCTTCTCTGGGCAACCTGTGCCAGCACCTCACCACCCTCATAGAGAAGAACTTCCTCTTAATATCTAAATCTCCCCCCTCCATCAGTTTAAAGCCATTCCCCCTTGTCAATCCCATTGACAAGAATCCCCATTCTCTCATATGGGAATTCTTCCATTCCCATAATCTCAACCAACTTGACATCTGAGGTTTTAAAATTCACTTTGTAGGACACTTAAAGAATTATTGGAAGGTCTATAACATGCCCAAAACCTTGCTGTGCAAACCAGATCTGGGAAACATCACTCCAGGTGCAAGTGCAGAGCAGAGCACAATGCATACAGGCCTCCGTATTACTTGGTAGATTGTGCTGTCAGCTACATAGCAGAGGCTGTCTGCAACTCTGCTTCTTACCAAGGCTAAGAAATGGAAGACACTGTGCTTAGACATGCTTTTCAGAACACCTGTCAACTGGCAACATCACTTTTTCTTTCACTTCCAGAAAGAGTATTTATCTTCCTAAAATAGAAAGTTTTAAAGTTGTAACTGTCAAATTTTGTAACCCACCTTCCTAGATGGTCTGTTGTTCTTCCTCTGACTGTACACAGACACACAGCAATCTCTGAGTCCCACAGCAAGAGGACAGAATGCTAAATCTTGATTTTGCTGATTTCTAGCATTTTAAGAATAAAGTATCGAAGCAGTTGAATTTATTAGAAAGCCAGAGAACTCTGAGCTTAACCCAGTTTACGTACTCAAAAAGCCATAGCTAGTTTTTGTTCTTGGCACTGTTTTTCCCCAATGGCTAGAGTCCCTGTTAGTCTTCTAAAAGATATTTATTTAGAAGAAATTACTTTAACACATGCCCTTCAGGCTTCTATTTCAAAGAAGATTTCCTCAGGCCTATTGAAAAGAAAGCAACAAACTAACAAAAGTACACTGCTAAAGTGAATGACACAGGAAGTCAGATGAAGAAATCAGAATAAGATCCCATGAATCATGTACAAAGCCCACATTTTTCCCCAAACACCAAAATGCCAAATCCTACGAAAGAACGTTCTGAAGTCAAGGAAATTAAATGAGCCTTGCTGCCCACCTGAAATACAGAGAAAACCCATTCTGCACTTTTAACTGCTTTACCTGGCATTCCATGGATAAGGTCTCCACACAACGCAAAGAACTTGGGTTTAGGATTTAGCTTGTTAATGGCCTGCACTGCTTGCTCTGCTAATTTGATTTCTTCTCCCCATTCATCATCTCCATTGTTAGTGTCTCCAACTGCCCAAGCTTTCATCAGTCCAAACTGAGGATCTGCTCCTTGAATGAAGTAGAAGGGCCCTTTCCATTGGTACTCATCATCTAAGATGACAAAAAGAGAAGAAAAAAAAAAAGGCAGTTAAGCACTACAGAAACTCATAAGGAGATTGCAAGTTTCCATGCACCATTAAATTATCTGCTCTTCACCTAAGTAAGCTGAGGCTGCTTTAATGAAGGTACAGAATTCTGGTGTCATTCATACAGGACAAATATAAAGGCAGAAGTACAAGATTTTTCTCTAATGGGTAGCTGCAATAAATGAAAGCATATTAATCTAATTAGACTACATGGTAATTACAGACTGATTAAAAGAAAAGTATGTGAAGAATTCAGCAAATAGTGCTGGAAATTACAAGACTACAACATAGCACAAGTGTATAACATTAGACTTTTGCTGATTCTTTTAAGACTCCTATTATTGCTTCTTTAACTAACAAGTTAAAACATACAGAAAACATTTCATATTTTATAATTCCAGGAGACTTGTCCATAATTATTAAGGAGTCAAATTCTTTTTGTTCTTATATTTTCAGAGAGAAGCTGGATGTAGCACATTCTTAGGAGTTAGAACTGAAACCACTCAAAAGGACCAAGGTCAGCAAACACAAAAATCAAGCAACACCAGAATTAGCATCAACCATAAATATCCTAATTTAGAAGTGCCACAATAGCTCCAAGACCTATGATAAGAAAGCGAGAAGTCAGGAACAAACTTCCACTGGTAGAGTCAGTGCAGAAAGAATTTGTACTGCTGCAAAGGAAGTGTAATACTTAAGAACAGAAGCACATTAAGAAAAACGTATCTCAAGACCTGGCAAATAAAGCGTCAGCTACAAATTAAAACCATATACTGGCATCCAGTTTCCTAGACTTAGGTCTCAAGTTAGAATTAAAGTACAAACATGAGTACACTGTGGTTTCTCCAGCTGCCTAAATGCATTCATTTGCAGCCAGTTTTGACTGCTGTATTTGGCTTAATACATTTGGTGTTACCGGGTTTTTTTTTTAAAAAAACAGCATTTAAACTGTTAAAAACTCACTAACTGCGTCAATCTATAGTTGAATCTAAAAAAGTGATACAGGAAATTATTTCAAATTAAAACATAATCCATAAATATACTCACATATTATGTCAGTCTGGCCTGAAATACAGTTTGAGGCAAAACTAATCTTCCAATAACAGTGCATAAGCAAGTATATGTCCAGCACATGGATTTAATTTTGCTTTTGAGTGACCTATAACTCGAACTTTTTACTTTGCAAGAAGAGGGGCATATCTCTTTCAAGGAAGGTTAGAAAATAGAAGTCATAATTCATCACTTGCACCATGATATGGACAGGCTGGATGAAGAAGAAGGAATGTGGACAATCCCTGGATGCTGTTTGTAATTGTCATCTGTTGCTATGGCATCAGATCATTTTGCCAAATGTAAGCTTCTACATTTGAGCTAAGCTAACATTGAATTTCTGAACAAAATTATTTATAATCTGTTAACACTGTTAATTTATACCAGCATTGCCTCGATCTAAATAATTATCATATATTTTATAGATAGAAACTTTTAGCCATTCATTAGCTTTTAATTATGAAATGAAATTAACATTTCCAATTACATAACTTACTTAGAAACGTTAAATGATCCATCTCTCCAGGAGTTTGCAATAGAAGCCTTATGGAACCAGCTGAATAACACAAAGTAATTTAGGTTTTTATTTTATGCCTTGCATGGCAAAACACAACTGCCATAAAAACCAGTTTATATGTTGCATTAAAGGCACTGTTTGTGCAGAGAAATCAACTTACAGTTTTTGTAAGTGGAAAGCTATGGAAAAAAGAGATCAGTAAAGAAAGCTTGCATCTGAAATCCTTTGTGACCTATACAAAATCAAACTGAAAAAAGGGGTAGTCTAAAATAGGAATCTGAAGGACTGGCACAATCCTCACACTCACTAAATGGAAAAAAAGCTCAAATCTGTGACAAAATGGCATCTGTCCCTTTCCCAGCAACCCAGCAGACAGTACTGATAACCAATGTTAAGCAAAATCTACTTGGTTTGTATTGATTAATCTGAAGCCAGTAATTTTTCAGTAAAATATACAGACATTTATCTGTTTATTTTTACAGGAACTACTTTGAAAAGACAGCTAGTCTTTGTTCTCAAAGGCTGTGTTTCAATTCTGGACATACTGTACTTCCCTTTCGAGAGCTCAAGGGATGGTGTCTGGTGGCCAAAGGCAGAGGGAGGGCCCGAAGCAGGCAAGCAGCTGTCAGGCAGGACTGGACAAGGTCCCAGGTTCTGAGGAGCTTCACATGTAATGCTTGACTAGAGTGAAGTCTGGCCAGAAGACTGTATGTTGTCAGGGAGCATGCAGAGCTGATGCAAAACAGGTTGCAAAGCCAGACCAGGGGCTGTTCTAATACATGCTTCATGAGTATTTCCCCCCCTGCCTTATACTCATGCCAATACAGTAACTCTCCAGATTTACAGTACCTGAATATTTCCAAGACTGTGCACAGATACTCTGGTTTGAGTGGGTGAGTGATGGTCATGTGAGGCAGAGAGAGACCGATGAGATGAATTTGAAAAGAGAAGTTCAGTACACAGAATCAAGAAGTGGCAGAAGAAAGGAGAAACAGAAGATGCAGGGGTGGAGGTGAAGAAGAGTGGGGAGAAAAGGAAAGAGACAGGAGGTGAAGAGAGAAAGGAATTGAAAATGATGCAGAGGTATATGCTATATTCTCCTAAGGGAAAGCAAAAGAGAAAATGAAGGCGAAGCAGGGACAACATAAAAGATCCAGGAATCAGGGCTACATAAGTAACATTTATTCAAAATGCTCATTTAACTAACTGGCCTTAGATAATTCAGTAACTATTATCAAGGAATTACAGTAATTCCTAAATTATAATAATAACAAAAAATAACAGTAAGGTTAAATAAATATATTCTACTTTTGTCTTGTTATTTGATCACTCCAACTAGAAACTCTATTTAAAACCAAGTAAACCTAGTACTTAAACCAAATTCCACTAGCTTATCACTTATCAAGTGGTACTTACTGATTTAATTTACTACTTACTGATTTTTGTTCCCCACAAACCAAAGGAATAAGTGGGAAAAAAAATAAAATTTGAACACTCAGTTTAAATTTACAGCTTAATTTTTTGTTTACCAGGAATTTGTTTCAATTACTATAAAGTACTATAAATAAAAGCAGACTATCATTAAATGAATTGTATTGATACAATAGCAGCACTGGTGTAAATCTGCACCTGCCCTAGCTCTTAAGCCTGTTCTGTATTCAGCTCAGCTGGGAATTAACTCTTAACTGCCCTCACTAGTCTGTCTGCAGAGGATTTTATGCAAGTATCTGTGCAAAGCCTCTGGCTAAAGTTTACAGGGTTGCAATTAGTGCAGTTTGGCTAATTTTGCTTAAAACCCCAGGAGAATGCCTGCACAAGTGCTCTTTCAACAGACCAGTATGGTAAGAGGATTGCAATGCGAAAAGCACCTTCCACTGCCATAGGTGGATGCAAAAGGCTTTTACCTAAAATGATTTATCAATGGATTCTGTTCAAGTAATCACCAAACACTGTACCCTACTCCTCTCCCTTGCCAGCCGCATGTTAGCTCCCTCAAGCAGAACAGCTATTGTAGGCTGTGCAAATAAACCTCGTCTGCTTAAGCTGTAAATCAAGAACCAGAAGAAAATCTTTTAACCATTTGTTTGGACCTTACAGTGAATCCTAAGAGTGTTCAGACAAATCATTCTATTGCTATGCTAGGGGAATGCCAAAGTCTCGCAGAAGTTTTATAACAAACAGCACTGGGCACAAGTGGTAGGAGGGGGAACAGCTGGTTTTGCAGTAATCATCTAGTCATAATCCAGGTCCTAGATGCTACTCCAAAAGGTTTCAATTAAAAAGCACACACAGTTGCTATATTACCTTCAAATGTAGCGTGCAACAGCTTTTATGGGAATGTCATCAAAGGCATCCTTCAGCCATTAGATGAGCTATATGGTTGGATTAGACAAAGTGCTTGGTAGGTAAAGCAACAGAAGATCAGGATTCAATTAATAAATGGATTTTTTTTTGCAGTGCAAACTTGAGCAGAGCTGAGAATGCCTAAAAATTGGCTCTTCAACCCTGTGAGCAGAGAGGCTGTCTGAAACTCTGATTTACAATAGCAGTAAAACACCAATGCCAGACAAAAGTCAGCAGGTTTCGCAGACAATTGATGTACATACAGTTTCCATTTCTGAAGGACAAACAGTATCTGTGGAGCTGCTCTACACCTTAAGCCACACAAAACTCCTATTCCAAATTTGTTTTGTTTCCAGGCCTCCTTAAGAGCTGCACAGCTGATCACCACAGAAGTCCAGCTTCAGAACATGTTGTTTGCCTCAGTTTCATTAGCTTCCCACTCTTTTTCTGCTCCCATGCATGCCGAAGTAGAGAGGATCAATGCAATGTATTTTTAGTAGCATAGGCCGAAAAGCAGTTCCAGGTCTAATTTTATCTAAAGATTAATTCTGCGAAGGTCCAAAGTAGTCAGCAGCAATTCACAAGAGAAAACCTCAGGCATGTACTGTGATCGTGTGCAAAAAGGCAATTCAAGGACATAGCTGGGTTAAGCTAAACCTCACCTTTCTAGAGGACAAAAGCTAACACCATGCCGTGCCTGTATTTCTTCCCCTTTTGCTTGCCTTAATTTCTCCCCTCCTTCAAAGAATCACAAACACACCTATGCAAAGATTGTTCATACAAAGCACTGCAAGCTGGCCTCTGACAGCCACATATCACTGGTAGGATTTCAGTATTTCCCTTGTGGGATTTTTCTGAAAGTACATTGGTTGTCTTTTAACTCTGCAGTCTACAGCATTCCATGGATATAAATCAGTTATGGAAAGCTATTCCTGTCCATAGTCTCTCTATAGACACTATTGTAGCAGAAAAAAATGGACACAGACACACACCTAGTGCTTGCTCAGTATACCTTGAACAGTAATGAATACAAAAATTCCCTCATGCTCATATTGGGTTTGCCAGGGGCATTCGCTTCTCTGAAAGATCAGAAAATAGCAGAAATAAGTACATGGCTCCCTGCCTGGCGCTGTCTCTGCCTACAAACCATGACCGTGACTTTTTCTAAGTAACCTTGGTTTATAAGGAACACAACCTTAGTTTTCTAAAGAGGCTACAGGCAGGAAGGAAAATGGAATCTTCTCAGTGAAGGCAGTATTTATATGTCATAGATAACACAAAAGGCAAAAACCTTTTCCTTGCAATTGTTTTGCAGTTTATCTTTAAAGGTAAACTCTCAGTCCTGGAAGAGTTTGAAAAACAATGAAGGACTTGCACTAAATCCTTAATAATCCTTAATATTTCCTTGTTTAATATCAAAACAATAACTATGGCTTCAAAACCACCATCATTATTGTCTGTATGTCCATTAGATTTCAATCTAATGAAATATGCATTCCTTTCAGCTATATTTTCCACGTGTACCTGAGAGACTATCAAAGATACCGCTATTGGAAGGCGCAATTTTATGCGTCAGAGGAACCCTCAAAACAGGTACCAACATAAATTTTCCAGAGAGAAAATAAAACCTTTTAAAAGATTAGTTCTTGTAGAAATTAGGTACAGTGAGCCTAAAACTACACAGTAGGAACACTGACAGAAAACAGTTTCTCAAATAACTTAGACTGTTTTGAAAAGATACACTTGTAAACTTCTTAGATAACTATCAAGGTAGCAAATGCCCCCTCAGATACAGTTTATTTGTATTGAGGCTACAGAATGCTAAACTCTAGTCATGTCTTTGTGCCAGCCCCAAATTTAACATGTAAAGTCACTGCAGAAACTTTACAGGCCAGGACTGTAGGTGTGAAAGGGGGTGTCTTGCATAATGACAAGGTGAAGTCACAGAAAGTTGTTCAAAACCCACATAAAAATTTGCCTAATTCATACAAGAGCTGGAGACAGCATTGGGAATAGAATATGCTAGCTGGGAAGCAGTTCTGATCACTGCTCAAAAATACTACTGTTGAAGAGCTCTAGAACAGTAATCATAATGTGCCAAAATCCTACACTCATGTGAAAGCAAGAAAAAATAAGAAATCAACTGCGGCTGTATTTAATTTCAAAGGAAGGCGAATTATATGTAATTACGATGCTCTTAAAAAGTGCAAAAATCCTTGAAGGCAGCATGGAAACTATTCAAAGACACTATCTCAGAGGCTCAGACCATATGCACCACATTTACTGAGAACTTTAGAAAGACCAAAAGGAATCCAGACTGCCTAAACAACATAAACACAACAGCCATAAGGACTTTAGTTAGAGCAGGACATCATCCTTCAAAAAGCTAAGGCATCCAGATAAAGAAAACAGGAAAAGTTTCATAAACTGGAAGGTTAGATGAAAAAGTCCAAGAAGTACAAGTTTAAAGAAAGAGAACTGGAAATAGCATGAAACTGAAAAATCAAAGCCATTTTTAGAGGAATTAGGAGCATGTAGCCTGCCAGATACTCATTAATGCTAACATATGTCAGACATACAAAAAGCACCCTGGTGCAGGTACAGGCAGAGCAGAAAACCAATGTAAGTTTTTGTATCCATGTTTATTGTGAAGGAACTTGTGAAGATCCAACACTAGAATTCTTCCTTACAGTGCATCAGATCTGTCTCAAGTCAAAATGCCAGTAGATGATTCAACAAATAGACATGAACAGTAACAAACCACTCAGATCAGGGGGGCATTCACAGGAGAAGTCAAAAGTAAAAACCAGCTAGTCCTCTGGGGACTTACACCTTGCTTAAAACTGTCTTTGCACCAGAGAAGCAGGAAGATGGCCAGTATCACACCTACATTTAAAAGGGTTTCCTGAGCAATCTGGTAACTACTGACTGCAAAAGTGGCATCTGTACAGGCAAGTTACTGTAAATTTTACAAAGGCTGCACTTACTGATTCTTCAGAAAAGAGTAATAGACAGCTTTCAAACAGACAAGGGAAAACCACCTGATACCATCCCCAAGAGGTATCCGACAGTTACTTACCAAAGACTCTAAAGGAAACCAAGCTGTCTTGAAATACAAAAGAAAATCCTTGCATGCATAAAAACTGGTAAGAAAAAAGAAATGGACAAGATGCCCACCTGAATCTGTACTGGGATCTGTACTGCTGTCCAGATTCAATCCAGTCTTTCACAGCAACAGAACACTGAGGAAGTGAAACTTGCCATTTGGCCTGGTTGTGAAGAACTGGGCAGAGGCTTTCTTACACAGAGGCTATTCAAGAAAGCAGATGAACTTCAGCGCAGAAAAGTGCAGGATAGAGCACAGGGGAAAAACACCACCAACTTCATATGAACAAAAATACTTCTAGGAGCTGCTACAAATAAAACTCACCTCGCCATTCAGTAATGGCACAAAAGCAGAGATAGGAAAGGAATAGAGAACACAGCAAAATAAAATACACAAGAAGCAACTGAATAAACTTAAAACAGTTTGCAAAAGACCAGCAAGGGAGGTGTAACAGAGGTACATAAAAACACATGTGGAACCGAGTATGCAATGTTGGTTATCCTGCTCTTGCAGATAAAGATTTTGGAACCACCAGCTAAAACTACCAAAAGACAGGTTCAAAGAGACACTTCTCAACCAATTAAGCTGATGGTACGATCACTGTTAAATTCATTTTTAAAAGTGCTCTACATGCTTACACGCTTTCACAGTTTCTTTGCACAGCATGATACTAGCATACTTGGGACAAAAATCAAACCAAAAAAACCCAAGCATGGCTTCTTGGGTAATGACAACAGAATTTACCCAAACATATGGTCCTGTTTCTTCACTAAAATACCAATACAATTAGCAGCAGACATCTGAAGCATAACTTCACATGGATAGAAAAGACAGAAAAAAATATTTAAAAACTAAAGACAGAGCATACAAAGGTTTCTTACCAATGAAATGGAGTATTTATGCACTGTTTTTTACTACACTCCACTGATTACATGAATAATTTAGATCCCTAACCTTGACCTTCTGATTCACACATCACATACCAAGAATAGATTAAAGCAGGTTACAGGTATAACCTCCACATGTGAAAGCAGACTGAACAAATTACTATTAGGGGATAAGGTGCGGGACAGTGATATGCAGAAAGGGTAGTAAGAAAAAAAAAGGAAATCAAGCTTTCAATAGTGACTCTCAAATTTAAAAGAAAACAGTGCCAAGCCATACCAGTGGCAATAAATGTCTTGTGCAACTACCAGCTTAACAAAAGCACTAAAACTTAAAGACTGAGAAAACCAAAAAAACACAGATAATACTTTCACTTTAAACTGCAGTAAAATTTGCCTCAGTTTCATCAGCCCTTAGTTCTAGGTTTGTTTTTTTTTAACCAATCATTTAGTTATTAGAAGGTTGTGTTGAACTTTAGCCTCTTACAAAACAGTCAAGTAAATTATTGACAAAGAAATAATTTGTGATCTTGAACACAGCAGTGTTCCTGAAGATAGCAGCTACACTACCGCAGCCTAAAAAGTCACAGACAAGATTAAAACCACCAACTGGTATGAAAAGTCTTAACTAACATTTAAAGAACACCACACAAGGACACTTGAGGAAAAAGGAACGCCTGGAAAACAGAGACCCAAATCACATTTTTTTCTTCCATGTTAAAGCAATTTTCAAGTAGTACTTTGATAAAGCTCTTGTTCATAAATTGCTACATTGCCATCAAACACTCCTTTTGTTACAATTTCACTATACAGCTGATACAACTAGATGGCTTGTCTGCCATCTGTCCCCTCAACAAATGCTAGGCATTCTGTTCCAAATCCACCACACCATCTGCAATTAATAGGTTGCCAGAATGATTGTATACACATACTTCACATGCTCAGAGTTGGTGATTTTTCTTTATTTGGCAACAAGCAAAGGCAAATATTTCCTATGAAACTCAAGAAAATACCGTTAAATTGTTGGGATTAAATAGCCTTGCCCACCTTACCAAACCAATACTAAACCAATGCAATTTGTCATTTATAAGCAAACACAAAGACATGAAATACCTTCCACGTGTGGCAATATGAAAAGGTTTCTTAACAGAGATAGCTATGCACTTGAAAAACCTAGGCATACTGCAGAACCTCCATTCTTGGGAGAACTTTACAAGCACATGAGATACATACAATATACATTCAACATACTCCTCTCTTGGGTCCAGCTGCAAGACAAGAACCAGCAGTCAGCAAGAGGCTGCAGTCTTTGGCTTAGCAGAGGCCTCGATACCTTATCGACCTGGGGGGCAGGACAGTCCAGAAGCACATCTCCTATGGAGCCGATTTATGTTCCGGGACTACCAGCCAAGGAAGTTTACGGGGCTGTCTCTGCAGATCCTGGAAGCGCCAGGGGAGCAATCAGCTGCTGACCTCCACCCTAAGGGAAGCTAAAGCATCTTGAAGAAACGAGGATCTTACATAGTTGCATCTGTTATGGGACCTGCCTTCCATGTGAGTAACATAAACAATGAGGTAGTTGGAACATGTTAAGTGACCCCTATAAGTACGTGATAGTATGGGCTCGGCACCAGCAATTTCATGAGCGACGGAGATCGGGTTTAGCAACACTGACAAGTATTTTAAAACGAAACCGGTGTTCACTGCTGGCACCTCCACAGCCGCCGGAACCTCGGCGCTGCGGACGGGGGAGACTGCGTTCAACGCGCCTCTGCGCTCCAGCTACCGTGCTGACAAACTTGGGCAAGTCCGGGAGCGCCAAACAGAGCAGGAGGAGAGTAGGGGAGGGACAAGCGGGAGCGGGCTGCCACAGCTCCGCTCTCAACAGAGCCCCCGCCGTCCGGCAGCAGCACGCGCCGTGCCGGCTGCTCTCCCTAGCAGAGGAATCCCTATCACGGGCTTGCTGGAGCCGGCAGAAGGCTCAAGGCCCTGTCCCGGTTCACCCAGGTGTCGGCTGCCCCACACCTCGCGCTCCTCGCAGTAACCCTCCCCCGGCTGCTGCCGGGAAAAGCCGCAGGCCTCCCATCCACACGCCCCTCCCGCTCGGCTGCGCTGCGAGGAACAGTGCCCGCCAGCACTGCAGCCTTATGCTGAGGTTCCGCCGGGCTCTTCCCCTTCGGCGCGGGCACCGAGGCGCGTACCTTGGCGGAAGGCGGTCAAGGTCCTGCCCCGGGCTCTCACAAACACGTCCCGCTCCGCCGCCATCGCTCCCGCCCGCTACCGAGAGCCGCCTCACGGCCCCAGGCCGCCGAGGAGGCGGCACAGCGTCCGCCGGGGGCGGTGCCTGTATGCGGGCAGGGGGGAGCCCTGCGGAGGCCCGGGAGCGGGCAGAAGGAGGTGGCCTGTGCTGGGCGTGCCGCTGAGCGTGGCCAGGTAGCTGTGGGGTGGGGTGGGGGGCGCAGGGGACCTCTGGGGATTCTGCCCGGCACCGCCGTGTGCCCGGGGCAGTGAGGCGAGGCGAGGCGACGCGACGCGACGTGCTGGCCGCAGTGCGGCCGGTGCTGAGTGCTTCGGGGTGCGGAGCCTGCCCCGAGGTGCGCTGGTTTTGCATGAGTAATGATAGAAAACAGGAATAGATTTCCTTCGTTTTCAGCTTTTTCGTTAAGCTGAACTGATGTAAACCAGCGTCATCTAAAAGCGTTGCAGCTTTCTCTGTACCCGGAAGGGATCACAGAATCACAAAAACAAGGTCAGAAAAGATCTTTAAGATCAGGTCTAACCTTCACCTCAGGAGTGTCAGGTCCAAACGGGATGTTCTCCAGGGCTGAATTTCTTTTTAGTGTTAACTGCACCTGCAGAGTTAGACATCACCACCAACTGCTCCTTGAAAGAGAACTACAAAAAAGCTACCTGAAGGAGGTGCAGGCAGTCTCCTCATCCCACCACCACCTGCTGCCACTAATGCCAGCCCAGCACCTCCTGCTGGGCCCTACGTTGTCCATGGCTGTGGGGAACGTGGTGGGCAGCTACTCAGCCCACTCAGCTTCCGTTACTCTCACCAGGCTGCACAGTCATAGAATCACAGAATGGTTTGGGTTGGAATGGAACTTGAGATCATCCAGTTCCAGCTCCCTGCCACAGGCAGGGGCAGCTCAAACTAGACCATGTTGCCCAAGGCTCTCTCCAGCCTGGCCTTGAACACTGCCAGGGATGGGGCAGCCACAGCTTCTCTGGGCACCCTGTGCCAGCGCCTCAGCACCCTCACAGGGAAGAGCTTCTTCAGATCTAACCTGAAGCTCCTCTGTTTAAATTTTAACCCATTACCCCTTGTCCTATCACTACAGTCCCTGATTAGTAGTAACAGATTACTATGGTAATTACAGGCCCTGACACTCAGGTAATAACTAGATGGATAACGCTCGCAATGTTTTCTTAATCTTTTCTGGTCTGGAGTCCCTTTTTGTCCTCGTGTTGTGGTTTAAGCCCAGTTGGCAATTCAGCCACACAGCCCTCGCTCCCCCCCCCCCCCTTCCTTCCCCTGCTCCCAGAGGGATGGGGAGAAGAATCAAAAGAATGTAACTTCCGAGATAAGAACAGTCCAGTAACTAAGGTATAACACAAACCACTGCTGCTACCACCAATAATAATAATGTTAAGGGAAATAACAAGGGAAGAGAATACAACCGCTCACCACTTGCCGACCGATACCCAGCCCGACCAAGCAGTGATCTAGCCCTTCTGGGTAACTGCCCCCAGTTCTACATCCTGGGCATGACGTGCTGTGGTATGAAATACCTCTTTGGGTAGTTTGGGTCAGGTGTCCTGTCTCTGCTTCCTCCCAGCTTCCTGTCCTCCCTGGCAGAGCATGAGGCTCAGAAAGTCCTTGGCCAGAGTAAACATGACTTAGCAACAGCTAAAAACATCGGTGTTATCAGCGCTGTTCCCAGGCTGAAAGTCAAAACCACAGCACTGCACCAGCTACAAAGGAGAAAAAATGACTGCTACTGCTGTACCCAGGACACCTAGCACTGCAAGAAAGTAATGGAGTTGTGATTTCCTAGTCAAACAGCAAGGACCCTATTGTTCTGCGCTGCATGCAGGGTTCCAGTGCCTCTTTGTTCATCTTGTGAACTCCATGGTGGAGCACTAAATAAGGTTCCTATTATCAATTAAAATCCATTTCTATGGCTGGATTACTTTTCTGTCTGTAAAAGGGGGTATTTTTATCCACAAATGAAAACAGGTTCATTCCTTCTTGGAAACTGCCATCATTAAATGGAAAGAGCTAGAGAAAATCTTTTTTTATTAGGCAGTTTTTGTCAGTTCCTTTCTTTATAAGGCAGAATTTGGTACATTAAGGAAATAAATACTAAGGTGCATTTTTGATTCTTGGGTTCAGCCTATTTAAATATGCTAACACCATCATATAAACATGTGATGAAGGTCTAATGCTGGAGCCACTCATGCTAATATCAGAGCAATTGGCTGAATGATCCAAAGAGCTTTCTGACCTTTTGTGTTTCCTTTCCATTTTCTTTTTATTCGCTTAATAGGGCTGAGCAGCCCTATACCAGAATGTATTGTTGTTGCAAGACTTCAGCTAAACTTGGGAAGAATTTTGCAAGTGAAATACTATCAAAATGTTTAATAAGATCATTACTGTCTTAGCAAGACAGCATACTGTAGTTTTATAACACAACGACATGAGATTGTGATCAGCACAGCAAATTACCTTTACAATTTGTGATGTGTTGATAAAGGCAACCATTTTTAAGTTAAGCATGTCTGAAAAACTGAATCAGACCTGGCTGAGATGTGGATTTTAAGATCTTCTAGATTTATCTGAGTCTCACAGCTCTTTTTTCTAGGCATGTGTAGGGAGCTCTTTTCTACAAAATTCTATTGGCAGTGCTGTGTTTGATCACTTTGCAGGATGGGTCATGGAGGAGCCTCAGGATGCTTGGCTCTTTCTAGGTGATGAGTACAGTGAGTATGCAGCATGCCTTTGTTGCCTCCTCTTCAAATGGAATCCTCTGATACTACATCAGTGTGAGTATTGTCTACTGTAATGAGGATGCCATGAGAAATTTCCATTTTGTAGTTAAAACACATTTTCTTGTGATTTTGCAGCCTGAGTGCAAAGTGTTTTCATCTGCAGGAATAAAGGAACAGTTGCATATAAACGTGAGAACTGAGGATAGGGTGTGTGTGTGCAGGAGGGGCATTTCTGCTCTCTCCTGATTCTTTTACTCTGCCAAATTTAAAGTATGCATTTTTGAAGCCAAGATCATGGACCGAATGCTATACAGCTAAACACATTTTACCTTGACTAAATCATTTAAAGTTACTACTGATCTATGTCAGTTTAATTATAGATTTTCATTAACTTAGTCCAGATGAGGCCTAGATAAAGCAGCACAATTTTGTCATAGGACTTGACTTGTTATACAAAGTGTCATGAATATGACACTGAATAAATAATTTACAGTACCACATGTCTGGTCTTGTTTATAGGGTATAAATTGAGAATAATTCTAGTAATCATAAAAAGTGATTCTACTAATCACTTTTTAAAAATCATTAATTTAAAAAAGTGTTTATGAGCATACAGAGGACAATATACCATTCTGGAAGCGCATGCAGTGTATTCAAAATAAGATAGATGAAAACTGAGAAATGGAGGCATTTGAAGAGAAATGCTTATATAAGGTTTAGCTTAGTAATGACTGTGATTAGAACAGTGCAGATCTTCCAAGTCCAGATCTTCTAAGACTTATTCTAGTAAGCGTTAAGATCATGCTGCCAATCTTTGCAGTTCTTAACAACTTGGACATTCTGAAAAAGCCAGTAGCATACACTCTATTTCTTACTGCAGTTTAAAGTATGATCTGCACTTTGAGAGACCTAGATAAAAGAAGTAAAACATTCTAAAATTTACTACCTCTGATGAGCAATTTATATAAAAATCCAACCAGTCAATGCAGTGGTTAAAGGAAGGAATAGTTATCCCAAGAGTCCTTGAGGATAAGTTAGAGAAAATAATGGGAACTAATAAAACTGATTGATAAAAAAAGGATTGCATCCTTGTATTTGTTTAGAGACGGTATGGACTTAACACATGCTGAAAATAAATAATGCATACAATGTATCAAGTCTGATTTCTATTAATCTCTTATTCCACTCCCATAATTCCTGTAAAAAGACGGCATTCCAAGCAGCTGTAGCGTTTTGGAAGGTTTGGCATATGATACCTCTCCCTGAGCAGCTAATGAATAAAAATTAGTAAGTTTTGAAACCTTGCAGTAGTATCTCATCCTAGCCCACTCTATCTCCTAGTCCATTGCTGAGAATAAAAGACTCCAGGATGACTATGCCAGAATAAATAAACTAAAACATTACAAAATCTCATAAAATTTATGCTCCTTTGACATCCTATACAAACATAAATGAACTACTACACTAAAGAGTGCTTATCAATGTTAAAAAGGTCCTGTTAATATTTGGCCTTGATACCAAATGGCTTTTTATTTTCAAAAGGCCCACAAAACAGTATAAGGAATATTAAAAAGATTGGTTGACCAGCACCAATATGTTGTTGCTAGGAAGAGAACAATGATGACATTGATTATTTCCAAAGTTAAGGATCCACAATGTAATTGATTTTTATCTGACTCATTTAGTGTGGGCAGACTCCATTTGTTCAAGAAACCTGTAATATATTCCTTGAATCACTGTAACTACGAGAGATATAAAAGTTGATTTAATGAGTTAAACACACTATTTAACTCAATTTGTTTTGCACACTGAATTCCCAGTTCTGACACAGATACAGGTTCTAGCTAGATCTATGGTCATTTTTGTAAGATGTCTCGCTCATTTTGTGTGCTGCCAAGTAGTCAAGAGTTCTACTTTATTGAAGTGCCTCTGATTTTGGATTCCCCTATTCTGAGCTTTCATTTTCAGGTACACTGAGCATTTGCACCTTTCATTGAGTAATTGAGACCTAGGCTGTCAGCAGATTCAAAAGTCATAACCAGTAATAACTCCAGTGAATGATAGAGCTAGACTGGAAGCAATTATTTGCTCTGGTGCATATTTTTGACACATTAGGTGTCTACTTCTGAAGAGCTGTGAGTGTTTGGGTCATGAGTTTGTATTGAAACAGACAGAGAAAAAAATGCATAGGAGTTCAGCAGAACTAGATCTAGGTGAAGGAAACCAAGGCTTTAATGGAGGTACCTGCTCCCAAAGTTATGTAGAAAAATTGTGACAGACTGCCACCTCATCCCGATCTAATAACATTCTTAGATTAAATGTTCTCCAGAATTATTCCAGTCAGAATTGGACAGCATTTACCTACTATCTAAAATTTATGATTCCTGCTGCTCATCAAGCTCATCAAGACCTGTCCAGTCACAAATGAAGGGAATTAGGGATATAAACAGATCTGAAGAAACTACTCAGTATATATACACACACACATATATGTGTGTATATATATATATATATATATATATATATATACTATATATATATATACTGTATATATACTGTGTATATATACTGTGTATATACACACACACATACATATATGTGTGTGTGTGTTTTTAGAGTACTGTGGGTTTCAGGTATATACTATTTGACTTGGTCTAAGAAAAAATCTAGATTTAAGAGCTTTTAATCCATGTCCAGATTGAAAATTTGGACTTTTTGGACTTTTCTTATTTTAAAACAGATTTTCCATTAATGCACAAGCAAAAGCAGCAATCTGGCAGAAGAAGCAGTATTTAGTTTATGCATCTGTATGCATGACTCCCAGATTCCTTTCTCCTTCTTTGCTGATAAATGACATTTTATTAGAAAAAAATAAAAACCCAGATGATCATTAACCACAGTTGCTATTTCTGCCAAAAAAAAATCAAAGAAGCAGCAATCCTCCAAGTATTAAAATTCAATAAACAGTCAGAGCACTTGGATGTTTTTTCAGCTAGGCATACAACAAGGACATTCTTGTTTTACTGTTACATTGGTTAACTCAAAATACATTGCAAACGCACTGGGCAGATCCATTTGTTTCCTTGCTCAAAGCAGGAAATTATTTTTCAGACTAGAAAAAAAACATTTTTATATGCAAACAATTAAAAATAAAAAAGATTGTGTTTCCTTTTTCATCCTTTCTTGTATAAAGAGAATTCATCTCTTATTCATAAAAGGGGAAATATTTCTTTGGTCACCTAAATTTTAGCAGGCAGGCTCTTGTACCTCACTTGTTTAACCAAATGTATTTTTGAGAAGCACATGTATGCCACCATTCTGACAGGCTATAACAAACAGGACATAAAGAAACAACCACATCAGGTTACTCTGAGAACAAAAAAAAAAAGAAAAAGTAATTACAAAAACTGTGAAAGAGAAGCCATTGTCATACCACTTTGCAGAGTTGTAGCTTCTAGTACAGAGTGAGGTTTGACACCACAGAACTGTCCTCTATATGTAAGCGGAAACTGTAGGTGGACATCAATCAGGCAAATAAACCCTCTTGTTGATTGGCCTTCGTGGGTCACAGACTACCACTATTCTCCCCTCAAACTACAGCCTTACCAATATATTGCATCAGAATCTTTGCTGCCTTAGAGAATGATTTACATCCCCTAAAACCTTCATAGAATTCCTATGCATGTTAGTAGTCACTTACGTTGTATACCAGGTTTTGCGTGTGACATAGATGCTAAAATTCACTTTATCATCTGTGATGTCACTAATAGAGCAGTCACTGAACCTCCTGAAAAGGATGACTATGAAGGATGCATCTATTTTGCCATAGATTTCTGTAAACTAAAATGTTTTTCAGTAATTAAAGCTGGAGATGAACAAAGGAGGTACTCTGGGAAAAGCACAGATTAATTTAAGCATAAATGACCCATTTAAGGTTTTTTTTTTCACTCAAGTAATGACTGAAGAAAATGAGTTCAGAGACTGATGAAGGATGCTGAATAGGTAATTATTGCTATTACAGACCTCTTAGTTTAATTCGCAGGAAATATGATTTGAAAATTAAATAGCACTTGATTTTTTTATGTGTCAGTGTGGACTCTTTTTCAGCCGTGTCTAGCACTTTGTTTCTCAGAATTTCAAGGACCTTTCCTTTTCCATTAATGATAGTATTAGATAACCAGAAAGATCCATTCTCCAACACTATTATCTCAGCAATAATTACATTTTCCACTTCTCTCACGTTCCTGGTCTAAAGACCTGTAGGTGTTTAATAGGGCTTGGGTAAAAAGAGATAAAGATCAAATCCAACTGTAGTGATAGGACAAGGGGTAATGGGTTAAAACTTAAACAGGGGAAGTGTAGATTGGATATAAGGAAGAAATTCTTTACTGTTAGGGTGGTGAGGCACTGGAATGGGTTGCCTAGGGAATTTGTGAATGCTCCATCCCTGGCAATGTTCAAGGCCAGGTTGGACAGAGCCTTGGGTGGCATGGTTTAGTGTGAGGCGTCCCTGCCCATGGCAGGGGGTTGGAACTTGATGATCTTAAGGTCCTTTCCAACCCTAACTATTCTATGATTCTATGTTTCTATGAAATGTGGACAAAGGTGGAGGTACATGTAGGCTGATTTATGAGTGAAGACATAATATGCACCACAAAGCTTCTACTTTCAAAATTAATAATAGATGAGAACAGGACTGCATGCCCTACAAGGCAAAAGTCTGGCCTTTCACTTCAACTCTTCTCCTCAACTGTGTTTACAATTTATTTTTTTTTGGCGGGGGGGGTGGGGGGGTGGTGTCTCCCAGCTGTATTTATTTATAACAACTAAGTCAATGACAGCAAACTTTTGTATATTCCCATTGTGGTGGTCTTTTAATTTCCTAGCTCTAATATTTTTCAATTCTCTGTTACAAATGTAACAGAGTCCATCGTGCAAATAAAAAAACCAGCAGACTATGAAGACTTCAATTGACAATAAAAATGTGGCTTTCCCACTCTGAATTTCTTCTGTTTTTTAAAACAGTGGAGAATAAAATGCTTGGTCTGTAGTGATACATCCTTACGTTTGTGGAAGGATGATTGTGCTAAAGATGAATGTACAGCAGGCAAATTAAATAAATTCACTAAAGTGCCTCTTCTCCAGATTACTTGAAAGCAGTAAAGATAATTTTGATGTTTGCCAGTTGGTTGCAGGCATATGCAGTAGAGAATGTGTAGAAGCTATATGTTTGGTACAACAGTAGGCTAAGATTGAGCAGAGTGTTACATTCAATGCTTAGCAAATTTACCCGTGACCTTACAAACTGAACTGCTCCATCCATTTTTGTTTGTATATCAGGTGAAACTAAGACACTATGACTATGACCTAGTCAGGCGTGTTCAACAAGCGTGGTAGAGTCACTGAATGCAGTTGTTCAAGAGTTGGTCTGAGAGTGAGAAAATCACATAATGCCAGTCCAAAGAAGTAGAGAGACTGAAAGCATTTGTGTGTAAGGTTGCACTCAATAAGCAGAGATGTAACAAACCATGTTTAAGCACGACATGTTGATGACACCCATTTAACAAAAGACGGTCTGGCTACAGACCTATGATCTTGAACTTATGCAATGGCCTTACTTTATCGACTAAGCTACTGGAATGAATGATGAAACAGGAGCATCCTAAAAATAGTGAAGCACGATTAACATTTCTGTTGAACACAGTGGGATGGATTCATCAAGTGTAACATTTTTTTGAATAATTAACTTACTGAATTAAAAAAGCACAACATTCATACAGTGCAATTATTACAGTGTGAAACACGTTTGAATTAGAACAAGATAACTTTGTCATTGGGTACGGAAATGGGAAATGTTCTCCTCCTCAGGTTCTAGGAATTATGTACCTAAAATTCTTTTGCAGCACACTGTGCAAGCTACTATTAATAATATATCTATAGCTGAACATAAGGTATGGAGGGAGTGTTTAAAATATTTAATTATTCAAATGAAGGAATTAATTGTGCCTTTTTTGCAGTTCAACAGTATTTCTAAACACTAGAAGAGGTCAACATGCTAGGAAGAACGTAAGTGCCCTAAACACTAGAAGAGGTCAACATGCTAGGAAGAACGTAAGTGCCTAAGAGGAGGTAAAAACTAAAATAAGTGGAAACTGAAAACTTTCCTTATGACTGAAGCTATGGTATACACACTGTATATGCTGTCTTCCTGAGTTGCATTCATGAATCAAATCCATTATAAATTCCTATGTATTTGGGCTCCTGAATGGAAAGAAATCAGATTAAATATATGAGCTTATAATTCCTACAGAGCATTGGCTGGTGGTGTTTGCATAATACCAACCTAGCCACGGCTCTCACAGAGATGCCAAGATCACCAGTTAGTGTTCGTATTTACCAATGAACTTTAGTATAAAGAAAAATAAGTTTACTTTTACTCTCTTTTAATTAAATCTTTACCACCTGCAAATTCACAGTAAAATGAATGGTAATACGTGTGTCTCTTTTCTATAGTAAGGAGACCTTCAAGGGATGTCTCCTTACTCCTGTTTCCTGATGAGTTTCATAACTCAGAATGTTTTCAGAGGATGTAGTGACTTTCTGAGTTGCAGATGCCATAGGAATTACATTGGACTCCAGTGAAAATCTTGAAGAAAGGCCTTGAACGTGAACAAGTAATCACTGATTGGAGAGCCAGTGGAGTATATCTAGTGTTGGTGTATTACTCACACTTGTGAAGAGCAAAGTGAAGTCCAAATGATTCACATTTAGGCTTTCTGTGACAACTGTAAACAAAATGATACTCTGTTCACCAAAGAACCTCCTTTCTTTTTCTGCCCTTCCTCCTATTAAACTGAAGTAGCTTCTCCATCTCTTATTCGTGGTTTCTGTTAAGTAAACAAACAAAAAACAACAGAAGGAAAACAGGGACAAGTTCTTCTTATGCTGAGAAGACGAAAGTAGAATGCAGAGTCCAGATTCTTGAATTGATTAGAAAAAGACATCTGCTAGTTATCTTCTGCTAGCTATTTAACCTCCATAGAAGAGCACTGGGTGAGACAAACTTCTCCCATCAGCACTTCATTGTTGGTTGTCATGTTTTCCACTCAGCTTGCAGACTTCTAGGTTCATCCTTCTGAGGCAGCGAACTGTCTATGTGTGCTATAGAGAGAGCTGAAGTATCTGAGATAGAAGAAGCATTTGAGATTCTTCTTCAGAAGACAGGCATTATGGGAAAACGGTTTAAAGTCAGGTATTTGGAACAAAGTAAATGGCTTTGGGGAAAAGAAACATATCTATGTATATGATATCTAGAATCATAGAATTGTTTAGGTTGGAAAATACCTTTAAGATTATCGAGCCCAATGGGTACTGAACCAGCACTGCCAAGTTCATCACTCTCCATGTCCCTAAGTGCCACATCCATGTCCTTTAAGTACCTCCAGCGTTGGTGACTCCACCACTGCCCTCAGCAGCCTTTTCCAGCACTCAACAACCCTGTCAGTGAAGAAATTGTTCCTAATATCCAATCTAAATATACCCTGGCATTACTTGAGGTATGTGGTCTGTTCATGCATTTGATATGCTACAATACTTGAAGTCCATCTACTGTAAATAAGGATGCGAAGCTTGTCTGGGAACAGGCTGGGAAGCCCTGACCTGAAGAAGCATCTGTTACTTTGCATCAGCCAGAAATAATGATAACATAAACAGACTGGTACTAAAATTTCCAGTCTTTCCTCTTGGACTCCAAAGCCAGAAGCAATCTGTGTAGTTCTCATGTTGCACTCTGTTCTTCCCCTTCAGCTCCTCACTGGGCAAACAGGTTCCCTTTGTCATAATGACAAATTTAAGGGGGACAAATTTGACTGTTTTTTTAGTAACAACCAACAGAGAATACTTGCTTTTAAGGCTTCTGCCAGGTTTGCTTAATTGGACTCTTTGGATGAAATAAGCTAGCAAAAGGCCATGCTAACAGTCTCAAAGCTCTAATTTTTACATTTTAGCACTAATTTGCTTCTGGATAAACTTCGGTTAACATATTTCTGCAACTCAGGCAAATAAAGAGTGAAATCCACCCTGCTGAAAAGAACCCTGGCCATTAGAATTTTATCTACTAGTACTGTCCCAGTATTCATCCAGCTTTTGAAGTATAGTTGTTTTGGAAGCATCTATATATGTACAAAGATCATAGAATCATAGAATGGTAAAAGAAGAAGTATTTCAGTAGCTAAAATCTGTTTAAAAATAATTTCTCAATGAAAAATGTTTTACACTTGATTCCTAATATACTGAATAACAGATTTTTAAACCTTGGAGGTGGGCATCTGGTTTTCTCGCAACAGCAGTTCTTCCACTTACTCCTGAGTATTCCTTATTCTGCTTCTGCAGGTGAAAGATTAGCACCTTGTTCATACCCACTCAGACTTTGATAATGATGCTGCCAGCAAGGACACAAAGTAGTGTAAAATGAAATGGCATTCTTGTACAATGCAGCTGTTAAGAATTTGGCAATTGAAAATAGCAGTGCTTACTACTTGAAACTTAGAGTTGAGTAAATATCTTAAGAAAGGTTTTGTGAACCTATGAGATTGTTATTATTTTTCACACTTTTCCTTTCTTGAAGAAAAAAAGAATTCTAATATTTTGGGGGCTCTTAGGTAGTGTAGTTTAGCAAATATTTATCTCATATTCTAGATTAAATGACCCCGAACCAGAGAAAACTGATCCTTGCATAAATCTTACGTAAATAGAAAAACTGCATGGTAGAAGTTAACTTGGAGAACTTTCTCCTTGAATTTCTGAACAATAAATTTCACCTGAACAAACATCATAGTACCATTTTGGCTAAAACTTGCCTACAGTGACTGAGCAAACAGATAGATATATAAAATACTTCTTTACCAAGGAGAACTCACATTTATTTGTTTATCACCTGGGGCTTAAGAGTAGTTTCTTGTCAAGAAAATAATGTATCTTATGGCTGTCATTTCTGAAAAAAAAAAATCATATTGTAAACTAAATCAAAGTAAAGAACATTTTGTGGTTTCTGCAAGTAAATTTGTAAAGACCAATAAGACTCAACAGATTTTTAGGACAAAATCATAAACTTGTGGTGAACACCATGATGTGTGAGAGAGGAGGGAGAATTGCCAGCTGGATCCATCATCTATCTTGGCAATTATACTGTGTTCATCACCATGGTATCAGAACACCTTTACAAGCTCCAAGAGTAATCACAGTAAAGGATCTCTAATTTCTCCTCATGTCCTAGGAGGGATGGCTTTCTTATTCTCATTATTACTATTATGAAACAGGTAGGTGAAAGTAAAGGATTTTACATTTTATTCTTAAGGAGCTGAGATTGTAATTGTTCCATTCATCAGGGAATGAAACCACAGCTGTATGCCAGCTGCCAAGAAATTTTTATCTGCTCATGGTATAGAGATAACTCTTGTCTCAGAGGAATGCAACTGTAGTGAAAGGTGCTGAAGTCAAAGAAAAATAGCCTTCATTCTTTTACATTTTCAGGGCACAAGAAAGTTGCCGAGGAAGGTAGAAAGGTAGGAAAGTAGAAACAAGGATTGTTGAATCTGCTGCTGATTGTCATTGCCTTCCTTAGCAGTGCAGGCAGCTTCCCTCAAGCATATGTGCTAGAAAGCTGTCTTTATCAAGCTGCCAGCAGAGCATGCCTCCCTTGGGCTTCAACTACTGATAGACAGAGAGGACAGGTTCTGTTTGGATACATTTTGAGCAATATACAGCTATGTGCACTGGAGCTTAAAGTTGTACGGCATGCAAAAAACATTATTTCCTTAAATATTTCTACTTCTTTCGTATAATAGGCATCACAACACAGCCCTTAACTGAGTTATTTTTGTCTTTAACTTTTGTTGGTTTTTTGTTTTTTTTTTCTGTATCCTTTAATGTTAGATTTTGGGGTTTGCTTTCATTATGAATAACAGTAGCATTATGAAATAACCCCATTGAAAGAAATGGAATTTTATGCACTATAATGAACTTTCAATAAGAATGACTTTATTAAATCTTGGTCCTTAGATTGGAAGCTTCCATACATTGAATTTAATGGTAATATTGCTGTTAACACTGATGAGTCAAGACTTTGTCCTTTGCATACAGCTGTCAGTAAGTAATTAATGTTAACCAACAGACGTAATACTAAAAAAATCCTTTGCAATGAGATTAAAAGACTGAAAACTGGACCAATGGTTCAGGCTTTGTATGGAGGACCTATTTCTGTTCTTGTTGTGCAAGTGTTCATTTTTTTTTTTTTAACTTGAGCTAAACATTATGACAGAAACAAGTGAAATAATTGGGTATTATGATATATCTGCTCTTTTTCACTTATGGACATTTAATGAGTTGAAATACTTGCATTGTTTATGTAGGAAAGCGATCCTATTGTTCACCATCTAAATTATCTGTTTCTTCATCTTATTATCAAGGCTCACTTCAACTGTCCTAGTTTGCATAGAAATTGCATGCAATTTCCTTTTTAATTTTGTTATTTTTTCCTTTTAAAGAGGAACAATCACTATATTCACAGGGAGAATTTCTTAAACTGGAAAATCGTATTGAAGACTTCAAGGTGTATATAAATTACAAAATTGACTTTAAAGAGGCCAGCTTTCTCTCAGGTGCATGGGAGTAAATGACAGACTAATTCCTACACAAACCTGAGAAAATTGTGCAAAAATTGTCCTTTTACCAAGTATTCAGTTACAACTGGCCCTACATATATATATATATTTTCATATTATATGAATATATGAATTTCATATAGATATGAAATATAGGAAATTTTATATTTCATATATATAGGAAATACAAATAGGAAATAATATAAATATTATTTCCATACTATACATAAGTATTCCTTTTGCAGCTTCTTTACATTTTACTCCAGTTACTTGCATATAAATACATATATAAAAATATATAAATATACAGATCAAATAGTCCATTCTGAAAACTATACTCTCAGGTGTCAGCATTTTGTATCAAAAAAGTGTTTAACCTTATTGTACTCTGCAGTAATTTCCTATATACTTGTTAGGGAGCAGATGTCCTAAATATGTTATTAACATTAGATTGCATTTAGGAGGTTAGAGATAATCTGCTGATTTAGGTAAATACTGCAACAAAGAGATACCACTGGAACCTCCTGCCAGCATCTTTTTGCACCATTCCCTAATGTACATTTCACACTACAGTCAAAATGCTTTTATTTGTCCTACTATTTATCTAGCTGTGGGATCACTACACTTTCACAATAATAAAAAAAAAAACAACCCTCTAGGCAAATATGTTACAAAACCACAGGAAAAAAAGAATTATTATCAAAATCTGCTTCATATTGTTTACTCTAAACATGTACTTTTCAGTCTACATGATTGACATGATGCAAAGAGCAAGGAGACTGGACTGATGCTTTTTCATTCCAGATAGGTATAACAGAACACCCAGGCAGATGTTCTAGATATATATCCCATTTATGTAGGTATAACAGAGTTGTACTGTGCTAAGAAACATCAGTGATGAATCCTGTTAGCATTATCAGAATGCTCTCTAGAAAGAGAAAATAAGAAACAGTGCTTACTTTTCCTCCTTGAAATCTTAAAAAGTTTTTTTGAATCATCTGCCAGTATACTTAGTTGATAGATAATTTCTGCTCACTGGCTATCAGATCAGAGGACAGAGAAGCAAACCCCTCTGGGGCCAGCTTTAGTACTGCTCTTCACATTGGCTGTCAAGTGCAGTCAAGAAGGGACAGTTGTTACCATCTGCCTAAAAGTGTGGTCTGGAACCTGTATAAGCGTGTTTTGTACACGTCAACAGTTTTCCAACATATGCCTAAATTTAGTCTCTGAATTCATTACTGGGCTTTCAAATACGTGACCTGGTTTTCAGAAGTTCTGACCAGTCAGACATGTGGCGATTCCAGTGTAAGCTGTGATTATTCAGCATCTCTTGAACAAAATCACCCGGTGCAGTTTCCATTTTAAATCAGTGGAAAGACAGTTGTTGAATTTAGTAGATACAGTGTTGGCCTGTGGATATTTAAGCTTTGGCAACCACATTTGACATTTTTGGCCAGGCATGGTAAGCACATAAATGAATCTGATAGGCACATGAACTCTGCAGTGTCATATAATCCAAAAGATATTACAGAACTCAGACCATTATTACTTTCTCTCTACCTCTTATTTCATCTGTCTTGTGATCTAACATTTGAAAATCCTGAGCATCTTTGAACAGTTAGCATCCTTTAAAAATGGAACTGTCAGAGAAATGTTCTTCACAAATCTGAGAGTTCCTACATCTATATATTATTAGTATATGCAAGATACAAAATACATCAAGCCTTGGACAGGCATGTTGTGACAACGAAGGGAAGCACATAAAAAGGTCTAATATTCAGTAAGAACTCTTGATTTTGGTTGCCTGACAGTACATTTTGGAAGGCATACAAAATATATGGTGGCTAAAATGTTTTGATAGTTAAGTAATATAGCAACTTTACATTTTGTGAAGAACAGTTTCTTCACTTCCGGGGTTTACAGCTCACTTCTGTAGTCCTTGCAGATCAATAGTGATAAAACTTGACGGACTATAACTGACTCACTAATTTGACTTCTTCCTGTTCTGGCTTCCATCCATGGATGTTACAGGCCTGGAGAATGTGCATTCTAGACTAAAACTTGTCTACCTCTTCATTATTGATGAGTTTTTAGAAGAGGTATGGGTTAGATCAGCTGCTCAGCTGTTATAACATATGCCAGAGTCAGACAGCAGAGGATTAGAAAATTTTCTCTGCTGTGTCCTCTTCTACATTTAAGCACAGCTTCTCTATGCTCAGGCACAGTATACAGCCTACTATACTGACTTTAACCTTGAAAATTTGTGATGCTCTTTCAAGTCTGTTTAGAAAGGCTTCCTCTCTGCCTTGAAAAGTTGAACTCATGGGAACAAAGGTGGCTGGAAGGATACAGCTGAAAGGATACAAAAGCAGTTCCAATTTTTTTTTTTGATCCTCTGCAGCCTTTCTTTTCGTTTTTGTTAACAAGAGATAAAGATTTTTTTGGCATGAGTTTGGAATGATGTGCAGAGCCTTCTTTGTCAATTGCAGTAATCCTCAGACATCTAGCCAGTCATTCCAGGTCTAAATTCCATGGCAGTCTAATTTACAACAAGCAGAAACATACCTTGTTCACAGGTACTTGCAATACTGTTCAAGTTCAAAGTAACATCAGTTTTGCCAAAGAGAGAACCTGACTGGCAGTTTTCCTTGTTCAGAGACAGAGTAATAGCTGTGCAACAGGCAAACCTGAGGGCTCAACTCATTTTTCATCTATACTGTTGAAAGCTGATGTAGACATTTTGGCACTTTTTTTCCCACTGCTGTATACTGAAGACGTCTGCAGTATGCATGTGTTTCCTCTTGTATATTTGCAAGTACTCCTTTAAACTTCTAAATTTATCTGAATTTTTCTGAATTTCCTTTGAATTAAATTGAATTTAAAAGAACTCTCAGGATTTCATTAAGTTCACTCCAAATGTGAATGCTGCTACTGCCTGCATCAACCCCAAGTCATGCAATTACTACAGTTTCAGTTTTACAGAAAGACTGAAGAGAAAAATATTATGTGATAAAGGTAATTTCTACATTGTAGAATTGCAATAAATTATCTTCCTCCTCAGTGAGCCATGAAAACAAGTCTCTCAGGAATGAAAAAGCATTCAGGAATGTATTTTCATTCCTGAAGCACCTCCTGCCTCATTAAGATCTCTTGATGGTGATCCATTTGCTATGTGCAAAGTGTATTTTTTTCAGACTTGACCATAACTAAAAAATGCTCAATCTTTATAGTTTAAATTGCTATGAATTCTTGAAATTACAAGAACAAGTTCATTCTGTCCACTCTGTATATGCGTATTTTTTAATGAAAAAAGAAAGGTTAGTTTAAAAGATGTGTACTTAATAATTATAAAAGGAGAAGTATATTTAGTGTCACACTGCAGGCTGGGATTTCACACATTTCTGCACTGATACGATAATAATGATTGCAGTTACTAGCTAAAAGGACAAAGGATTAAGAAGTGTTAGCTATGTAACAAAAAGAAAGGCCTAAACCCAGTTGCATTTTAACCATCCAGCAAGCCTAATACTGATGAGAAAGTATACTCCTTATAGAGGAATGACAAAACTTAGTAGAAGCAAATGGGTGTATCTGATGTATGTATGCTGATTCAGGAATGTAGAGGTTCAAAACAAACTTCAGTGTTGTGTCATTCAACACTGCTTACAATATCTGTAAATCATGGGACTCTTTTCTATATACAGTATCTATAAACCTCATGCCGCTTGTAGCTCCTTGTTAAATACACTTTGCTTCTTTAACTTATGTCTGCTAAGGTATTTCTTTCATGTCTCAAGCTACCTTATTTCTCTTCTGCACATATCTAATATTTAGCTGTACATTTAAGGACTAATCATTGCAAACATGCTGCCAGTTGGCCTGCTCTAGTAGAATCATAACCTCTTTTGTTTTCGGTCTGCAATACATTTTGTATCTATATATCCAAACATCCCATTACATTCTTTAGATTTACCACCACTTCAGCATCCAGGTTGACTCATTAACATTCTCTCCTAATTTTTCCAACTCTCTTATTTACGTGAAAAAAACCCACAAGAATCAGTTCTAAGAATATATACAACCAAGCACTGAATTGAACATGTATAATATACATATATATACATATACACAGTATGAGTGTATGCATTTATACAACTTCCACTGAGACATGACTATAAATTGCTACAGTTGAAACAAAGCATAAAGTTGAACAAGCACTGCCATTGATCCATATATACCATCGATCCACATAGCAAAGTGTCATTGAAAACAAGTGGCATTTGAGAAAAATATAATAGGAATACCTAACTTTGTAGAAGGTCTGTGCCTAAAATTCAGTATTCCACTTAACTAAATGGATATGTGCTTGATTAAAGATGACACTGTAAGTTCCAGTTGAAACATTTTCTCAATTGTTTCGGAGGCAAAATGCATTCCTTATGGGATAAAACTGCAGAAAAGTAGGTGATTATTACTACCTTAAAGCATTGTCAAAAAGAGAAGTGCTGAAAGCGGAAGGTGATGGTGCTAAACTAGGAAGACTTCCGCATTTTTCAACTCAATAAAGACAACTGAAATACTTTAACAGTTTATTGACTTAGTTGAGAAAATCTTTATAAAATCACACAATGACCCAATATGTGCCTCAGTACTGTGTGTAATATCCATATATCTCAACTAGTGTTCTTGTTTCCATTATTGTACTGAATGTTTTTTTATATTTTGAACACGCAGGTGGCTATGGAGCCATTAAGCCACTAAAGCACTGTCTAGTAAAAAGGGTTTGTGCCCTAGTCTAGAGCAACTCTAGTTCATTATTAGAATTCTAACACATGGTACAGCTAAAGTAACTTCACTGACTAACAGACAAAGAGATCATAACAACTAGAGTAGCTTATGATTAATTAGGGTAACATGATTTATGGATTCAGGGTTCTGTGGGTTTGATCCAAAGTGGTTTTTTTTTTCAAGAAGCTTTAATCACCATCCTGTTTTCACAAAGCACGTGCCACTTACCGT
Organism: Pezoporus wallicus; assembly: GCF_028554395.1. Classification (NCBI taxonomy): domain Eukaryota; kingdom Metazoa; phylum Chordata; class Aves; order Psittaciformes; family Psittacidae; genus Pezoporus; species Pezoporus wallicus. Next base: position 1,329,701 of record NW_026637828.1, on the reverse strand, counting down.
CAGATTCTGAGCACATGGGCCTGAATCCTGCAAACATTAGATTCTAGCTTAAATCCTTTGGGTTCTTTTTGCTGTAGGGAATTCTGGGAAAACCCCAGGAACTCAGTGAAACAAGAAACTTGCACCATAGCTGGTCAGGATTAATAGCCTATAAAATAAATCATTTTTTGATGTTATTATTTCTGCACATGTATAGCACTAATCATGCAAAATATTTAAGCAGCTTTTTTAGCAGTCAGATCAACAGGGAACTTGCATAATCTTAAGCACCTGACAAGACTGGACCTTAACTGTCTGTAGTTGCAATAGTTAGTATGGAACGGATTAATTTTGTGCGGTATTTTCAGCACAAACTGCATCACAAAGTGTTAATAAGTAATAGGAGAGAGAAGCATACACAAATGATGTGATTTCAGAGAAGACTTGAGAGGGGATGTTGATGAGGTGGAGGTTTTAAGAATTAAATATTAAAAAACAAAAAGGCTGGTTTTGGCTGGGATTGATTGATTTTCTTTGCTGAGAAATAAAGGGGCTTTTTAACCTACCTCCTGGACAAAGATGCAAGGCTTAGTGTCAAACTGCTCAGTGGAATCATCACTGTATTTAGAGTTTATTTTTAAGAGAAGGCAGAGGATCTCAATTAGCTAACTACAGCCCTCTCCAGTTCCAAACGTCTGTTTTGCCCTTTGCCTCACCGTTCTGTTTCTTCATCGCTTCAAAACTCCACATGGAGTTGGCCCAAGTTCCTGAAGCACGGTAGTGATACGGCCCCACTGAAGCGCAGGTGATTGGAAGGGCTGTGTGCCATTGCGGAGCTCCGCACACCAGCCCCTCTTCCCAGGGCAACAGTCGCAGCGAGGCCGCAGCGAGGCTATCACAGACGTGCCCAAGGAGAAGGGAAGCTGCTTCAAGCGCCAGCCCACACTGTTAAATCATGCCGTAACGGGTTGATTTCCTACGTTTGGTGGCAGCATAGTATTCAGGATAACGCTATCGCTACTTCGGCAGGTTACTGCCAAACCAAAAGGCAGAGATGAGAGAGTTAAATAACAGTGATGGGGAGTGAATCGCTAAAAAGTCTTTCCCAGAGTCAGTTCTCTGTTTAGGGGAAGTTATTTTAATTCCACGTCTCGCAAAACAAGCCGCAGTCTCTCCGTGTCCTCTGGAGCCAGCCTGCCTGACATGATAACAAGATTTTTAAATAAAAGATGCGCAGGGGCAGCTCATGTTTAGGAGACAAGAACGCGGCTCCGCTCTGAAGCGCTCGGTGCGAGTGACACCGTACCTGTGCGCAGCGCGCCGCTCACGCCCATGGTGTAGCGGAGGGCGGCCCCATGGCCCCCGTTCCGACAGGACCTGCCTTCGCCTTGCAGGTGAGCGGGTCTCCGGGAAGCGCCCGCCCGGGAGAAGGAGCGCTCTATTTATCAGGAGAGCGGCGCCCTGCACTCCTCCCTCAGGGCTGCCACCCCGGCCTGGAGCCCGCGGGGTGAGGGGGCTCTGTGGGGTTTCGTCTCTCCCGCCCCGGTCCGGGAGCGCGCTGGCCACTACCTCCCGTCAGCGCGGCGCGCGCAGGGTGGGCTGAGGAGGCGCTCCCGCGCTTTTGGAGACGCACCTGTGGGGAGCGCCCGGCTGGGCGGGAAGTCTCTTATGTAAGGGATGGCGGGAGCTGCGGTGTGGGGGGAGAGTGGCTGATCAGGAACGCGGTTCGGGGGTCAGGCCGGCGGGACACTCTCTGGTCTCCGGGCACGCAGCCTCCCGCGGGCGCCTCAGAGGCCGGGCCGGGCTCGCCCTCACCCGCACGCTGCCCGCCACCGCGATTTCCCCTTTGGCGGCAGCCGGCTGGTTGCCGCGGCGAGTCCGTCCAGCCTCTCGCGCTCTGCCCGGGCAGCCGTCGCCTTCTGCGGGCTCGCCCGCCTCCAGGAGCGGCTCGGCGGGCACTGTGGCTGGCTTAGGGAGTTGTGTGAGAGAACGCACCGGGATCGGCGGGGGAGCGGAAGGTGGATGCCCCCCGCGCCTGCACGCCGGCACCAGGCAGCGCGGAGAGGCTCCCCGCTTGCTCCTCTCCTGCTTACCGCGCCCTGCAGCGCACTCGCCTCAGCCCTCCCGCCTCGGAGCCCCCTCCACGCCCCTCTCCCTATCGCGCCGCGCAGAGCCCCGCACTCCCTCCGCCACCTCCCCCCCCCCGTACTCCTCCTCCTCCCGCGCGCTCCCTCTCCCGCGCACTCCACAAGTGCCGCGCGCTCGCTCTCCGGAGCGGCGCGGAGCGGCGCCGGGCTGCGGGCTCTGCGCGGGGGCGGTGGCTCCGCCCGGCCCGGCCCGGCCCGGCCCGCGCGGGGCTGTCCGCGGTGCTGAAGGCGAGCGCGGGCTGAGCGGACGCCCGGCCCCTGACGGAGCCTCTTTATGTTCAGCTCCTGGCGCAGCGCAGCATCCAGCAGCTCGAGCGGCGGCGGCGGCACTGCTGAGCCGGGACTGGGAGGCAGAATGGAAGGCTTTATCCGGCTGGTCTTCGGCTACTTGGTGGCGGACCTTCTCACGCTGGTGTGTCGGGCTCAGGAGAAAGCTGGCCAGCAGCTAGGGAGCTTTGTGGTGCTCTCGGGAGGAAACCACTCCAGCCCTGGGGAGCAGCTAGACCCCTCTGAGCCACCTCCTACTCCGGACTTCTGCAGGGGCTACTTTGACGTGATGGGGCAGTGGGACCCCCCCTTTAACTGCAGTTCGGGGGAGTTCATTTTCTGCTGCGGCACTTGTGGCTTCAGGTTTTGCTGCAAGTTCAAGAAGACAAGGCTGGATCAAAGCACCTGCACAAACTATGAGACACCGTTGTGGATGAACACTGGGAAGCCTCCTTCGCGCATAGACGACCCTCTACATGACCCTACCAGGGATAAAACCAACCTCATTGTCTACATCATCTGCGGGGTTGTGGCAGTCATGGTGCTGGTGGGGATCTTCACCAAACTAGGGCTGGAGAAGGCACACAGACCACAGCGGGAGCACATGTCCAGGTAAGGCTGAATGCCAGGCAGCAGGGTCCCCCTCCCCGCTACCTGTCCCCTACCCCCAAAGAGGAGAGCGAAGCCCATTTGTTCCTGCTAAACAAACAACTCTTGCCAGTCAGGCTGCATTCCCCTGCAAGGTGATCAAGAGAGAGACCAACTTCGGCAAGCAGAGCTCCTGTGTTTCCCCAAGCCCAGGTTATCAAAGTACATGCATAATGAGGAGGACTAGAAATAATTGTGGAGTCTGCACAGACAGTAGTCCATTTTTATCTGCAGTGGTTGACCCTCTCCCCAACATGAACCAGCAAGTGTTCCTGAATATACTGTGCATGAATAGGAAAACAAACAAACAAAAAATCCTGAAGCCAGCAACACTGAATTATAGAAAGCCTGATAGGGTCCCTCTTCCAACTGTTTCAAAGCCTGGAAACTGGTTTTGCTTCTCAAGAGAAGGATGTAAACAAATGTCATCTCACCCTCGCTCTCCAGCTGCGAAATGGTTTTGGCAGGACCTTCCCTACTCCCCCAACCCCTGCAAGTGTGTGAGCTATTTGTGAAATTTCTAAGCTGCGAAAATGAGCCAGGGTGGAAGGAAAGAAGGAGACCCAAAAAGGAAAAGATGTTGTAGAATTTCTTAACATTTTTTTTTCAGTACTATTGAAAGGTAAAAAATGGAATATGAAAGTATTGTCTTATCCATGTATGTGTGTGATATACTTTGTCTCCACAGTGTCACAGCTGAGTTATATCAAAGAGAACCTCCCCCACCTACAGTTAGGCATGCTGTGTACTGTCTACTCCAGATGCTGGTTGCCTAGTGGTGGATAGGCAGGTGGGCAACTCGGGACAGAGCCCAGTGGCTTTAACAATATACTCCAAACCCAGATTTTCACAGCAGTTCAAAATCAAGGCATAACACATTTGTCAAGTTTGCAGTCTGTCTGATTCTTTATGCTAATCCCAGGCACATGAAAGTAAAGCAGATGGGGGAAAGGCATTAAAAAAGGCAAACAGCTCCATTAAAGAGTCTAAATAGATTCCAGCATATTGGGCAACTTTAGTGATAAAATGATATTAAAAGGATACCTTCTACTGGACGTGCAGTGTGGCAGAAAGCTTCCTCTTGTCCTGGCTGGTAATGATGTAGTTCACAGTCTTTGAAGCTTAGATGAAGAGTCATCCTCTGAAAGATAGTCTAAGAGATCAAGTCAACACCTGGAGCCTTATTTTTTACTGGTTTCCGCATGACTTTTTGATTAACTGCTTATCCTGAAATGAACAGAGAAAGCCACAAAAATATTCCTGCAAATGCATCTCTAGTTTACTGGCAATTATTTGCTATTTATAAACTGGCTGATATGGATACACTTACTACCAAGGAACAAAGCACATTGCAGAAATTTTAGTCAACACTGTGTGGTTGATACTTCTGCAAAGAGGCATTTTGTTGAGCAAAGTATAATAATCCTTTAGACATTCTGAATATTCTCAACTACTAATTGAGAAAAAGATTACATAGGTCCCAATTTATTTTTAAAATCTTACTTTTAAGCTACAGAGCTTGTTTGGTTCAGCCTCTTCCTGTAGTGTCTTCATACAGGCAAAAAGGCAGGACAGAGTGGAGTTGTGGCCATCCCTGCTTACATACGGCTTTAGTAGATCTGATTTCTCATAGTAGAAGTATTTGCTATCTAAAGTACAGGTGTGCAGTATTCTGTCTTCGTTCATGGAAATAGAATTATAGGGGATTGGAAAATAATACTGAACTCCTTCAGTCATGTATGCATAAAGATTAGGTTTCTGAAGTGGTTCTTGGAAAAGGTTGTCTGTTACCCTGATTACTTAACAGTGTCTGAGATCTTGTACTTTTCTTGCCATGAAAATATTCGAGTCAGGATTATACAGAAACTTGGAAAGTCATGATCACATGGGAAAACAGTCACCCACTCAGTACACATAATAGCTAGTCATGTTCTGAAAAAGCAGTGCTACAGCTTTTTGTTTTTTTAAAGATAAAAGTTCTCTCAGTCCTATTACAGCTGTGGAGAAGACTCACCATTAATTTTAAAAGGAGTATGGTTTTTAATTCCCTTTGGCAATCTAAAAATCTGCTCACTGAGGGAAGAATTGAAGTAATCTCTGTCCTCAAAATGTGTATTCAACTAAAATATTCCATCCTAGCTTATTTTACACTACTAGTGTTCTGAAAAAAAAAAAAGGCTGCATTGCTTAATAAAGAAACAATTTATCTGTTCAAACAGTAAATAGTACCAACAATTAAAATATTATGTAGCCTATATTCATTTTCACTCTTTCAGCACTCATCACTAAAACATAAAAAAAACCCCACCAAACAAAAAAACAAAAAGAACGCTGCTTATGGTTTTTTTTTTTGTTTCTGTACTGAACCTTATTAATAAGCAGAAGTATAAAGCATCCAGAGTGTTAGGTAGGCCAAACCGAAAGTACTAAGTGTTACTCCATTTTGGCAGGCAGCAAGAAACACATGTAGGCTGATTTGTCATCTATTTCCTTAGCTAAGATTGTCTCCTTTCCCTCACTAGCCAACAGCTATATGAAACAATTGGATCGTATTTATTCCTATGAAAAAATTCACCTATGGTGAATACACTGACCTCCCATTTGTTTACTACTATATCAAAACAAACCAAGAACACTGCATTAATTTCCCTGATTTTTTCTCAAATATTTGACAATGGAGAAGATTTGGGGAAATGATTTATTTAAAGAAAACAATCCATAGAGAAAAGTCTCTATTGGGCAAGTCGTTTTAGGAAAAAAGAGTCAAAATTTGTCCTTTCTTGGAGAGCTTGTTACTTCCTTTTGTTTTGAGAAAAAAGGCCAAATGTGGCACTGTTGACATTTTCTCTCTTTGTCAGATCAGCGCTTTTCAGTAAAACTCTCACTGTTGGCATGGAACTGTAAATCTGGAAGATGAAAATGGAGAGGGAAGTACAGTATTAACTCTAAAGGGCATATTTCACTTTAGACATCATATATTAATGTTTTCTTTATATCATTCTCATTTTTAAATTTGTTACTTGACATTAAATGGAGATAAATATTCCCTTCAGCTATGGTGTCCAAGAACTAAGCTGTAATAGGAGTAGCCAAACAGACTAACTCTTCCTTTATCCTCCTGCTTTCTAAGAGAGTAAGGGTATATTAGAATAAGATGGTGTATGTTAACAGATATGGCAAAGTGAACAAATGTGGCAGTATTGTGCCTAAAAGGAAACAGAAATGATCTGCCTCCCGAAACAGATCTAGAAAGATATTAGGCACGTGAGAGCAGCATGTTTTTGCTGCTTAAGGGTACATTAGTGGCACTTTCAAGTTCCGTCAGCTAAAATGAAGTACTCTCTCTCAAAAATGTGTAGAAAAGGGGAAAGCTTTCTGCTGTTTCATGAAGGAGATTTTTCTGCAAATAAACCCACACCTTAGTCTTCTTTCCTAATCCTTGTGGAGAATGTGCAAACAAACCAGGAACTGAAAGGCCAAGGTTTACAATCATGCTCTTACGCTATAGCTCATGGTCTTTTGAAGCAGTGCTTCTGACACTATGTTAGCAACCTTCCAAATATTTTGAACCATCTGAGCTCTTCTTTCTTCTTTTCCAATGTGCTGGGCTCACAAGTCTTCTGTTGATCATTAAAAAGGCATGTACCTGGGGCCAAAAACAGTCCGACTTGCCAAAATTGTGAATCCTACATGTGAAATTATTTCCCTTACGAGGTTTGACCCAGTTTTGGAGGCAAAATATAACAAGTGACCTTTTATGAAATAACCTATGCTTCAGCTTCTTCAAGCTTGTACCCATAAGGGAAACACCTGGCTCCACATGCTTTGTAACACCTGAAAATAGTATTACATAGCCAAAGAGAAAAAATTTATAGCAAGAGAAATGCTGAAGTTTGTGATACCTGGATAGTTCTGGTCCATGAACTCCTTAGTAGGTAATGTTTCTCCACTTCGGTAATAGTGCAATCAGTATCAGTACACAGGACCCAGTGATTTAGCTACCTGATTAGAAGGTTATCTTGTATTATACATTTCCTTAAAAAATCATTCAGTATAGCAAAGGTGTAGAAAAGACCCTTTATGTATATATAATTTTTCAGTGCAATTCACTCTAACAGTTTCTTCAGGTAGTAAGATCTATATGATGATATTCAGGTGAGCCAAATGCATAAAGGTATTATAACAGCCTGTTGGCCTACGTGGAATTTTTCAAAGCAAAGATCTATTCAAGGATTTCACCATGTACTGGGGCACAAACCTCCCTTTTTCATTATATGGGCAAATCCCTAAAAGAAAAAAATACAGCTACAGCATTTCCTTTGTACTTCAGTGATACAAGCTGCTATACATTTTTAACTCTCCCTGACATCAGTGGAAGATAAGGACAAGCTCTTTGTTATATGAGCTATTCAGCCCTGAGGAGAGTATACAACTTTGACTAACACAGTATAAACATAGGTACTGTGTTGTTAAAAATAGAACTTGAGGGCGAGTAGTTCCTTTTTTCTTAATACAGTGGGAGCTGGACAGCTAATAACTTAAAACCTCTTTGAAAAAGGCCACCCTAAAATGGTAGAAAACTCAGTTGGCATTTTCACAGACAAGCAGTTGTTAATCTGCTTTCATACGGGGTGTTATGTAAAGTCTACAGTGAACAATATTTAAATAAAGGACAATGAAAGTGTTTCTGAAAACCTGTTCTCACAAAGTTGGGAAATACTAATCCATGTATTACGAGATCTCACAGTTTTAACTCCCACACTGAAGTTAGGAACTTTCATTTGCCTTTCTTCCTTTCCCAGAAATGTGTCCAGCTGCCTCTGGAATTAGAATGAATACTGATGTCAAGAAGTTTCTTTGTATAAAGACATATGTGCATAAATTGAGGAGATATTAACGGTTTTGGTCCCCCCTTATTTTAAACTATGTTTTGCAATATAATGCTTTCCTTTCTCCCCATTTTCCTACATACCTTTGTGAGATCTCTTCAATCGAATTTTTATTATTCTGCTATGTAGGCCAGCTCTGCTATTTCTGCTGTATAAGCATTACTTCAAATGGGAGCATTCCTCTGATAGCATTAATCATTTGGTTACTGTCTTCTGACCTTTTACAGTATCAACAGAGTATTCTGTAACATGTTGATCACAACTGTAACTAATAATTTAATTACATAATGCTAGCCATAAACACAATGAAACATCAGTCTTATTCAGCTGTGTACCAAAGCAATGTTCCTGCAATCTGAAGCAAGATCCAGTTCAGGATTCCTCTCTGTCACTTAAATGAAGCTACTTTTTAATATTTAAAAGCACAGTGCTTCCTGATCAAGAAATCATCATGTCACAGAAGTAGGGTGGAGGAGATAGATGGCACTTGCCATGGCTTTCACCAGTGAATGTGCTTGGTTTTATTTATTTATTAATGTATAAACTAGTCTTTCTTGATGCAGTATCTAGGACACTGTATATAATTTTGCAGAAAATTAAACTAAACTGGGCACAGTGCCCAGAAAATAAATCCATTCCCTTAAAAACAAAAACTCTGAAGACACTGGTAACACACACCACAGGCTTCCTTTGCCTAAGGCAACAGTTTCTGCAGGTGGGCCAGCTCTTCTGTATGGCACAGTAATTCATCAGGTAGCTATGTGGCATGTACCTAAGGGTTAATCCTGCTCCTACAGAAGTCAATGGTAAAACTCCATAGCCCAGAATCACAGACAAGAGTTAGATGTTGTCATGCTGAGTTTTGGAGCTTAAAACTTAGTCACCAACTCTGGATCCACAGGGCTTATACAGATGTGTGCTCTTAAATGTCTGACGAATAATGGACTTGCACTCAGTAGGACACTTGGCAGTGAGATTAGTCCTTAGAAAATACACCAAAGCAGGACGATTCTGTCTCAGATATAGCTGATGCCTGCAGCTCTGCAGAAAAAGTCCACAACCAGTACCAGGTTGGGCCTGGCCTAACTTAGGAATCCTTTTGCTTGCCCCCTCTTTGCTAGCATAAAGCTTTTATCCTGTTTCTGAACTGGCTTCAAAGCAGCAAGGAGTGTGCCTGTGCAAGCTTTGCTCCATCTTAGTGACTAGGAGACTCACAGGAGTTAGGAAAGCCATTTTTCATCTCCCTTGTGGATGGGAAAAGCTTAAATCCTTGCCTATTCAATTTCTACGTGAAAATCTTGTGACCTTTCACTTTTGCTGACATTTTTTATTAATTTGACAACAGCCAAGACCACTGCATTGCGTGGAGCTCCGTGCAAACGCATGTGTAAATATTTGCTTTGTCAGGCCCTGCTGGTAATCCAGGTTGAAGAGAACTTGTTTGTGAAAACTAGTTTCACAAACAGGGAGTAGGTGCTGAGGCACCCAACTTAAACAACATGGCAGCGTCACTAAGCACATGCAATGGCAGAACTTTGCAAGTCTCAACAAGCTTAAATTATGCTCCTACAAAGCTAAGACAGCTAAAGAACTTAATGTGTTTCTGTGTACTACTGCTAGCACACTGTCTACAACAACCTAAAAAGAGCCTCAAGTGCTAAGTCTCACAATGAATCTGATTCCCTGATTTTGCTGTGAATGGAGCTGATTTCTCCAGTAGACATTATGATGGATGGCATCCCTAACTAAAAACACCCTTACAATATATTGATAATGCCTTAAAGATTTTGCAGTATCGGTCTGATTTTGTTGTTGCTTTCTAGGGCTCTTGCTGATGTTATGCGACCTCAAGGCCCTTGTACAACAGATCATATGGAAAGAGATCTAAACATTGTAGTACATGTGCAACATTATGAAAACATGGAGACGAGGCCTCCGCCAAATAATTTACGTAAGTTGCATTTTAACTTTATTAAAATCTGGAATGTTGGCACTAAAATGGGCATTATGAAAAAAATAGTGCTGGATGTCAAATGAAGATCGATAGGACATGGGTTTTCACAAATTAGAAATAGTCCTTACTTCAGAATCAGAAATATTTAGGTTATCCTAGTGCAAACAGTATAACACTGAGAGAAAGCCATTTTGAATAGAAAAATTAGTTGTTATATTTATTTTTAATTAGTTGTCTTGGTTGACTAATACTGGTTTGCTGGTTTTGTCTCCTTCTACTTGTTGGTTTTGCAGTTCATCAAGCTATGCCTTATGACATGGTTTGTTATACCAAAATACAAACCTTGCTTGCAGCAAGGTTTCACAATATGTTTCCTAGGGCTGTAACATCCAGTAAGAAAGGGGTCTTGCTAGGCTGTTATACTATTTCCACTAGGAATAGAGTTCAGTACTTTCCCAGAGAGCATCAAGTTGTATGTGGTTTTCACTTTCACTTTTTTTTTCCTAATGGAAAGGTGAGAGGAAAATCATTATTTTAAGTTTTAACTAATATTTTCATTCTGTATCTGCTATTACATGTTTATGTTATTGAAGGCAAGGAAAAAGTGTACCTTGGAGCTTGGAGAGGAAATATGGTGACATTTCAAGTGGTTCTGAAGTCTAGGCAACTTATTTCTCAGTCTTGTGTTAGACCACAGTACACATCTTTCTCATGCTCAGTTAATTTTAGCTTTTGTGATGAGCAGTTCCACTGCAATTTTAGTTTGGATATGTATTTGTGTTTTATATCCACCCATATCTTAAATACACATGCATATATAAATACATATGCATGCTTACAAATTATAGATAATATATTTACAAATTCAATTTCAATATATTTATAAAAGAAAAGGGTATAATTCAGGAAGGTTTACATTGTTAGAAGTGGATGGCTTTATTCTGTGCTGTAAATCAATGCAGATGTGCATTTTGCTGCAAATATACTTTTGCTGCATTGGTATTTGGATTTTGATACATTTGAAGTATATGCACTAGTCTTTTCCTTATCTTTCTGTAAATATAGAAAGCAGAAAATTTGCTTGTATTTGGACAAAGAATGAGTTTTATTTGGACTGCAGTCTGCAGTATTGAAAGATTTTACTGCTTTGTTTTGGGGGAAGGGTATAAAAACAATATGAGGAAGAACAGGTTCATACATTGCATGCACTCCTGATAACTTGTTTTGCGGTAGAGGCTGACTGTGATTTCTTATGCACACTGTTACAGAGCAATATGAGTGAATTAAAGCTGTGACCTCTAATAAGGATACCATACATAGTGAAGTGTGATACCTAATCCATCTGCGCTGCTCTCCAGCAAAGTACTTCCACCTGGGCCTGTGCAGTCTTACACTGCAGTGGTGGAGTGCATACATACTGCAGCATTATATCCCTAATTGTATAAAAACACACCACTTCTGGAGGAAAACTTATGCTTCTCTCTCAATCAAAGGTGCTCTAGCCCTCTGGAGCTGAGGTGGTGGACTTCTGAAGGTTTAAGGAGGATGAGAATATGCAGAATATCTCTCTGCACTGTGTATTAACTTTTTGCTGATCTCCGGATCCTTCCTGTGACTATCTTTTCAAGAAAGTGGGAGTGAAGTTAGGGTACAATTTATTTTCCTCTCCTGTGAAATGTTTATGCAGAGTCCCAATTAATGAAGGAGTCAGAAAATAAAGAGATTTTTACTGCACTGATTGTATCTAGATCTTAGTAATTACCACAGAGATCTTTTGCTTAATGCTCTTTGTATACTATAATGTAACATATCAGGTCTTTAGACTCATTGTTTCTTAGATTCTAATTCAGATTTAAGCTTCTTATACTCTTGCATATAAACACAATTCATACAGTTACTGCAAGGACTAAAAAGATAAATTTAATAGTATCTCAGGATCTTGGCTTGTGATGACCCCAGATATCCATACCACCTCTGTCTCAGAATTTGGCCTTCTGGCACAGATGAGAGAATTCTATGTGAAACAGCCCTTGCACCAATGCAAATTACAGTATAGACGTACTACTGCTACCTTGGATCTAATAACTTATCTTAATAACTTTGGATCTAATAACAGTATCTTAATAACTGGGTAATGAATAGGGTGAGTCCCAAGACTGCTTCACATGCAGCTCAGGAATTCCTGCTACAGATGCAAACCTCAGAAGCAAGCAGCTATGATGGTAACTCTTTCAGTTTTTAATCAACTTTATGGATTAAGTCAATCAGTTTAGATTGTTCAATGCAGACCTTCAAGTGGTAAAATTGCTCAAGGCATTCTATAACCAGTATTACATACATTCACTTCATAGCAAGTACATCATTATTCTGTATTTGTTGCCATAATATTCCCTCATAAACTCATCTAAAACGTGACTGAATGACCTACTAGAATTAGTCAGAACATCACTAATGTTTCAAGTCTGTTGAGAGCATGTGCATTTATAGTGCAGAAAAAAACCTTTATGAACAAAAATTACAAAGACACATTTTCCAAGTCTAGTATCTTGGCAATCTGAAATTTTACAGTGGAGTTCTGAATCACCACAACAGTGGACATTACTTTGGCAGTGCAGCATTACCTACTGCTACTGATGGAAGACTGAGAGGCTTTTCTGGGTATTTTTACAAGCAAATAAACCTGAGTGAATTACAGCAGAAATTCTATTCCAGATCTTATAGAGAGAAAATGAAATGGTAGAAAATTTAGCATCAGACAATTTGATATGTATTTTTAAGTTTACTTTTCTAAGTTGCCACTTTATCTACTAGTCATCTCAAAATGACACGAATTTCAGGCTGGTGTACTTTTCATATTGGCTCATAGATACAAAGAGGGCAGGGGAAATCTCTTAGGCATTATGCCTCCTTCCCATGTTTTGTCTTTCAGAATATTGAAGACCAACTGTTGAAAGCCAAACATTATTAAAAATATTCTAATGCGAGTGTTCATTTGCTCTTTCTGTCCTCTTGAAAATATTTTGCTGATGCTCCCAACCCATTCTGAAAGTGGAAGAGGAAGCTCTGTCAAAATGACAAAATTTGCATGATCTCTGACACTGAAAATGAGTGTGGTTTTGTTTCTGAATTGTTTGTTACCAGAGGACAAAGATTTTATGAGCTGCCTGCAGCTAGCACAGCTGTTTGCCAAAACTAGCAGTCCAGTGGAAGGCCAAAAGTAGAGATCTCTAGTCAGCATCTTGCAGTTTACTTAGTTTCTTGTCCCTTCTTTGCGGATATTCCAAAAAGAGCAGATATATTGGAGGTTCTGGAAAAAGCCAGTTTTTTTCTTTGTCCATATGTATCCAGACAACCTGGCAGCTTTTTAGTAAAAGCTATTCTGTCATTAGTGGTTGCATCATAATTTTCTTCCAGTACTGTGCTTTACTTAGGATTACTTTTCCATTATTTTCCTTCATTTATATACATTAGAATGTAGTGGTGCTTTGCAAAGCAAGCAGCAGATATCTGCCAAGAATCACAGCACTCCAGTTTTCTAACATGGAATGTTAAATAAAATAAAATGAAAATTAAAAAAGAAAAAAAAAGAGGACATTTAAAAGTTATGTTAAAAACATAAAACCAAAAGCAAACCTTCCTGCACAATGAGCTGTTTTGTTCATCTCTTTTATGAATCTTAAGAAGGCAGAAGCATTCTAGATTGATTTTTTTTTTCTTTCTACTTGTTGTGTTAAAAGTAAGCGATTTATTTAACTTGTTTGGATTATAACACTGGTGCAGTGGTAGTTAGGAGGCTTTGTAGCTACATCCTCATTTCTGAAATGTGATTACTGCTATTATTTCTAATTCATAATCTATGACAGCAGAGTGAAACAAATACTTGAGTTAGTGCAATCCACAGTAACTTTTCATAATGATCAGTAAAAGCTCTGTTATTCTCTCCTCAATAATAACCAGCCTTGCACTAGTACATTTAAAGCATTTATGCAGACTCCCAAGATAAAAGTGACTTTAAAGGGAAGCCAATTCCAGATTATGGAGGTTTTCAGATGAAAAGTGCTAGCTTTTACTTAGTTTGACATGTATGGATTATTTCTTTATTCTGACTTTAACACTCCAAAAGGGAATTGTAAACATACCACTCAAAGAAGGAAGAGTTGCACTGTATCAAATGGCCAATTTTAATACTGGCCAAGGATTTGCAGCACATGCGATTAAAATGACATTTTCTCTTCTAAAATATATGCAAGGGAATAACGTGTTTGCTGCTGCATTTGATTGTCAGTTGTCCTGGAGACTTACTAACTACAAATGCTAACGCTAAAAACAAAGCAAAGACATATCTGTAACTGGTGCCTTACAATAAGTTCACTTTTGTTGGTTTTATTGTTTTTTTTATTTCTGTGTTGAGACGGTTTAAACAGGAGGGTATTTTCTGAAGCTCTCATGTATCCCGATAAGCGTTCAATATTCCTGTACTTTCCCCATTTCTGTAAATGGAAGCTCAGCCAGCCTTTGTTTGCCAGTGAGAGAAACTCACTAGCTTGACATTGAAAATATGGTTGGAATTTGCAAGGGCTTTTTCCCTGTCTCTTTCATCCTTAGTGAATATGGGTTTTGTTATTGTTGAATACAATGGTCTTTGGCAAGCTAATTGTTTTTATGTTTAACATACATAAACATGTTTGTATCAGATGATTCATTGTATCCCATTGCTTGAATATACTTCCTACTGTTCCTCACTGGAAATAATCATAGAGGCATATTAAGAAACTTCAGAGAAGTACTATTCTTTAAAATGCAAAGCTCCTGAAGTATATAAAATTAAAAACTAATTTACTTACAGTAACTCTTGGACAATGAACTGCATAACACTGAAAAAGTAGTCATTGAGAACGTGCAGGTATTACTGGAATGATATAGTTCTGGTGACAGTTTCTTCTTGAAACTACCAAAACCCATGCTCAGACACAGGGCTGCAAAATCCAAAGGACTAAGCAAATAACTGAATGCTTGGCCTCATTGGCATCTAGATTATTTGACTATAGTAAAATGTTTTTTTTAGCCCTGGCTCTAAGCACAGGTCTAGCCCAGAGGAACTGGACTATGTTCTTGGCTGTTCACCTGCTCAGTCAGAAGGACAAAGTATGGAGAAGAGCTGAGCTATATAGACAGTGCTCCAGCTACGTTTTATGAGGAAAAAGATGGACAACAGCAGTAAGTTTTCAACCCAAGAAAAGATAGTTTTAGCACAGTGACAGGAGGAGAAGTGAAGAAGTACTGCTGATGTAGTGCTCTGAGACAGTGAAGAATGAGGGAGAATAAAATGGCTAACTTAATTGGAAGGTATACTTAGTGAACAAGAGACTACAGTGTTATGACAGAGGGAGGACACTGTAGTCAGCAAGAGTTGGGAATTTGTTTCCATTCAAAGCTTTAGTCTTCTCTAACGGTATGCAAAAACTAATTCTACTGGAGTTTCTGTGATCTGTCCAGGAAGCACCTTCACACTATTCCAAAAAATCTGACAATTGAGATTAAATTCCCAACATCTAAAAGCTAGTAGAAGTTAACCCTGGGAGAGGACTACTTATTATGCTTTGATTGTAACGTACAACGAGGAAGACATATTCCACGTTTAAATTGCACACTTTACAAAACTAATCATCCAAGGAAAAGCCCATGCTAATATCACCAGCCATGACGAAAGAAATACTCTATTTTGTCACTATAATTTCAGTTTAAGGTTAAAAGTTGCAAGCTGCTGTGTCATAGCTATCTTGAGACCACGTTTTAAACCACTTTAAATTAATTTCTAGATGCTGACTTCAAAAATTACAAATTACTCTACCAGTAGAACTTCAAATCATTAGCAAATCGGTGCTAGAATTTTTGTTAATACAGTTATTACAGCTATAGCAATGAATTCCAGAAATCCAAAGCTTCCATGCTGGAAACAAAATTTCCCATATAAAGTTAAGAAGAAGTCTGAAGATGCATTTCTCTTGCAACTCAGTCAGTCACTGTAAGGCAGTAATGTATAATCAGTTCTGAATATGTGTTTAGCCTCACAATCATTAATATGAAAAATGTTTCTAATTTACATTTAGATTTTAATTCAGATGCATGATGCTGATTTATGAGAAGATGCTATGAAACTTCTTGAAACACCAATGAGTGTTTTCAAGGAAGTTAATTACAACCTGAGAATCAGAGCTTCTGAGTTTGTTTAGGAAAGACAATAAGTGAAACAAATGGAATATCTCATTTGTCATTGACTGTTTTGCATTTCACCAATTAGGGTTCTTTTAGAAAACAGGATGATTTTGAAAATGTTAATATAGATATCATGCGCAATAGCTTTTTATTCATAACTACACCTGTCATCACTGAGTGTCATATGTCAGAACTCTAGTAATGCTCCTACCATACAATTAATTCCATACCTTTAGAATCATCCTGTTGACTTAATCTGGCACATGAGAAAAAAAGGTTAATGCAAATAGTAAACACAAGATCTTGCATGAACAAGGATTGAAGGATTGCATCCTGGGTCTATAATCAAATTAAATGGTGAACTTAACAACATTACATATGTTCAGTGGTCTCTATTCTAAAATATGTCTTGTGAGATGTAATTTTATTGGAAAATCTATGAGTTATGCATCCTTCCTGCAATTTTAGTCAGTGGGATATGTTTTGAACTATGTCGGGTAGGTCTTCATTAGCTCTGTTCTATAGAACTATTTCCTTTAGGACTGAACAATGAAGTTTTCACTCTTTCTTTCTTAATTTATTTTATAATAAGAACAATTAGATTAGATTATTGCCTTGCATCCTATCATTTTCTTTAAGTCAGCTTTTAGTTCAGATAAATTTGATATATCTTAATAAAAATATTCATCAACGTAAAACATATTTGGGAGACATACATTTAATCACTGACATCCTTTTGCAGCAATAATTAACCTTATGGTAATAAAAATATTTAGCATATATTTTTACACTTCATAATGTAGTTTAAAAGGCTGAATAATTATTTAATAAATAACATTGCTGTACTAGACTGTGATATAGGCAGCTTTGAGCCACACAGCAGCGGACTTAATTAGCGCACATAAAGGATGAGACTCATTTTGCTGTCATTGGGGTGCAGATTGAAGTACTTTAAATGTTGCCCAATAGTAAGGGATGAATATACCATCTACAAGATGAAACGTGCAATATCTAAATGTGATTTGGCTTTCTAAAAGTTATGTCTTTCCCTCATGATTCCACTTTTAGTTCCGTACTATCAGCATAATTATTTAGTAAGGGCTTAGCTCCACAAGTGTTTGTTATTAGGTATTGATATGTCCTGGAATCAAATACTTCCAAGAAAACAAAGCCACTACTTCTTAGAAGAATAAGCATCCTCTACTCTTCTGGCACTTTGCAATCTAAGATTTACTTATTAAATTTTTTTAATGAGGTGCTATTCCTATTATATACTACTCAATATCTAAAATTGTATTTTGTCTTTGGACAGATACACTGAATACCGTTATTCTCAATGTTGAATAACTTCCAGTGCAAAATATTCCCCCTGTTAACCACAACTGTCATCAAGATCAATTATCAATGCTTCATGCCTGTTGCAATCTTTCGTGTCACTGGGATTTTTGATGTCAAAAATTGGTATAGGAAACAATGCCAAAATAATAGGAATTATGTTTTGGTAAACAAAACAAAACAACAACACAAACCCAAACCTTTTATGATTGTATTATGCCAGATTTTAGCTCCTTAAAATGAGGAGGATAGAGACTGAAACACCTTTTTTGTTTAATGTGGCATGAATCACCTCATTGAAACACAAACAAAAAGTACCTTTTGCTTTCACTTACGGTTTGCCAACAGCACAACACAAACTACACTTGCCTTTTCCATGCCAAAACAATATCATTTTAAATGTTGACTTACAGCTTAATCATCTCTCCAAATCCAAGAACTCCCACCCTCATGTTTTGTCTCAAAAATCATTTATTTGTAACGTAAACAGTAAAAATATAAATTCACTAATACATCAGTTTCTGTCCATGCACTCAGGTGCAAGCATTAACTATTGCAATCTGATATATCCACAGCTAACCATGTGCGTTTTTTATTCACTCTGGCTGTGCAAAACTTTGATACTATATTTTAAATGTTAAAATGCTCTTATTGGAAATTTAACATTCTGTAGAATTACTTTCCTCTTAATTTTTTCAATAGTCATACTGACTTTGCCAAGCAGATGCAGTACAGCGGTTTCAAACTAAGGTGGAAGAGCTTGGCTGCATATATTAAAAAGCTTACGAAGACACATCCCAGTATTCCGAGGCAATTTTGATATGCTGTTCAGAGGTTTTCACAAATTTCAATCTGCAGTTTCAATCATAAATGATTTTCAGTACCTTTGTTCTATGTTCTTTGCTTTACATCATAACTTCCCCTGAAATGCACACACTGGCTCTGGCTCCAGTTTTATAATTATGAGGTAAAGTTAAGAAGGGAACTGAGTGTGTCTAATATTTATGAAATAAGCTTTGGTGTTGATTGTTATAATAGAAAAAATAGTTGAAAAAATGTCTAGAATCATGATAGAAAATTACACTGATAATCATTCCCAGATGATAACAATGTGCATTTGAATGTTTTCTTGCGTATACCAATAAATTTAATCTCTAACTTTTACTTAACACATTTAAATAGCTTTCAAGAACCCTTCAGTAACATACTTTTGTTTTTTAACTCATATACATAAACATGGCTGTGCGCCCAGGCTTAAGGCTATAACTACACTTCTGAATCCATAATGAATTTGTAACATAATCCAAATAATCCAATTGTCTTTTACCATCCACTCCTTACTAAATAAAGAAATGCACATTTGGTAAATAGTTATTTTACACACACACAAATATACCCAAATGTGAATGTGCATGACAAATTAGGTGAAGTTCTTATGGTCAAAAGTCATAGTAGAGCATTCACTATTTTTGATAGCACAAAGTTTTTACCCAGGGGCACTAAAACTCACTTAGGACCTCATGCATATCTTACTGAGAGAAATAATGTTCTTGTTATTAATCTCGGATAAGGAGACAGATAAAGGGATATGCAGGAGGTTTAGCCTATGGCTTCGCAAAAGAAAAACCATTGACAGAGCTTGGAGAACTCAGTGCTGGAGAAGGAAAAATGCATGTTTATTGCCACGAGTAATAGAAGTTAGTCAGGGGAAGTGCAGTGAAAACTACCAAATGGTTTATCAAATTAAAGCATCCTGAGAGCTGTTTTGAGAAGCCAGGAGGCTAGAAGTAGTTTCCAGCTAGATGTACTTTCCAGTTTTGTTCTGATTTCAGGAACGTTTTGGAGCCTTCCAATGAGCAAAATGTCTGTGCCCTTGGCACACAGGAAAAAGAGAACCTTTTGTGCTCTTCTTCCACACTCCTCCCCTTTGGCACCCCAGCTGCTGTACTTGAACAACTGTTGTCACCCCCAGTATGCAGAACAGGGCTCTTGGAGGACTTGTGTGGATACTAAATTCTCAGCCACTGAACCCTGGCACAAAATAGAACTGCAAGTGGCAGCTTTCACTTGCATAAATGGTCTAAAATTCCTCTGGATTCGGAGTAGATGGAGATTTATTTCACTGAGGCCTTTCCAAGTACTGAGGGATCCAAGTCAGCACGTTTGCAAGGGGGTATTTGGCCAAGAACAAACTAACTGTTCTCCTGGTATGGCCAGGGGGGGTTGGCCTATGTAACACAATATGCTTCTATCATTTGGAAGCAAATTAATAGTTGAGCATCCCTGTGTTAAAAAAAAATGAGGCCTACTAACAGCTTCCAAAAAGGAAAAGTAGTTCTTTCAGCATCATCCTCATCCAGAAGTTAAACTAAGGATCTGATGGTGGTTTACGCATGTTTGCTCTTTCTTTTGTACATCTGAGGCCTGAAGGAGTTGCTGTGCAATACACTTACAGCAATTCAAATGACACACTTCAAAATATGATGATGTTGTCATAATTTAGCATTTCAGAGACATTCATTTTTACTTGGGAAAATCTGACTTGAAATATTTATTTGCAAGCTGTACCTTATTTCCTAGGTGACACCATTTATACCATTTCTACAGATGCAGAGACATAGCTGAAGATGTCTGTGGAACCAGAAACAGAGCTGGAGTTATGCTGCAAACTGTGAATTACTTATCTGCTCTATGCACAAAAAAGGATTTTCAGATTTTCTAAATATTTTTAGATGGGAAGGCAGGTGGTCCATGAAAACCTAGTCTCTGTAACTGAGCACTTTACTCTGCTGAAATTCTCCACTGTTCCCCCTTCCTCTTTAGCACCTCTCATGTCTGTTCATCAGGAAGAGGAAGGATTGTGCCTCTCCACTCCAACACCTCTGCATCTCAATAACTTACACACAGTACCTCAGGTTCCTCTTCCATTTCTTGATTTTGTCTGGACAAAGAATAATATTCTCTGGCTTTTTCAAAGTTACACATTCTGGTATACATGCAACAGTATGATATATATAGCCATATGCTGACTGATCAGCGAACAGAACAAACCAAGCAGACCTGTATAGAGTTTTTACTTCAGCCTTTTGTCTCCATTCAGCCATTCGTTTTACTTGTGAGGTGGGCTGATGCCAGCCTTATGAAGTTTAACCATGCCAAGTGCAAGGTCCTACACCTGGGTCAGAGCAATCCCAGGCACAGCTACAGGTTGGGAAGAGAAGAGATTCAGAGCAGCCCTCCATAGGAGGACTTGGGGGTGTTGGTTGATGAGAAAATGAACATGAGCCGGCTTCAGTGTGCGCTTGCAGCCCAGAAAGCCAACCGTATCCTGGGCTGCATCAAAAGGAGCGTGACCAGCAGGTCGAAGGAGGTGATCCTGCCCCTCTACTCTGCTCTTATGAGACCTCACCTGGAGTATTGTGTGCAGTTCTGGTGTCTTCAACATAAAAAGGACATGGAACTGTTAGAACAAGTCTAGAGGAGGGCCATGAGGATGATCAGGGGGCTTGAGCATCTCCTGTATGAAGACAGGCTGAGGAAGTTGGGGCTGTTCAGCCTGGAGAAGAGAAGGCTGTGTGGAGACCTCAGTATCTGAAGGGGGCCTGTGCTAGGGATGGACTCTTCATTAGGGACTGTAGTGATAGGGCAAGGGGTAATGAGTTAAAACTTAAACAGGGGAAGTTTAGGTTGGGTATAAGGAAGAAGTTCTTTACTGTGAGAGTGGTGAGGCACTGGAATGGGTTGCCCAGGGAAGTTGTGAATGCTCCATCCCTGGTGGTGTTGAAGGCCATGTTGGACAGAGGCTTGGGTGGCATGGTTTAGTGGGAGGTGTCCCTGCCCATGGCAGTGGGGCTTGGAACTAGATGATCTTAAGGTCCTTTCCAACCCTAACTATTCTATGATTCTATGATCCTAGAGATCTCAAAAATACCAACAAGGGCAAATAGGTTGAAAGTTATAGAGGGAGTAACAAATAGCTAGACAGAAAACCCACAAACCAACCCAAACAAACAATAGCTTTGTTCTCTTTTAGGATCAATAAGCCTAGAATTATTTACTGAATGCAATAAAATGCTACAAGATGTTGTTAAGGTGAAATTTGGATCCATAAAGAAGTATTGAGATACTTATATGACTGCTCTCAGAGTCTGTAATCATCAAATATAGAAATCTAGCCATCACAGGTTGGGAATACCAAGAAAAAAAGAAAAGGAGGATGGAGTAATCTATGTCATATTCTCTTCCCTGTGGATCAAAGAAGTTATCTATTGGGATGATGCCTTGTTTGTAGTGTCTAAATTAATTGTATAGGAAAGTCTGAAGGGAGTCAGGATATGTCAGAAGATCAGACCACAGAGGAAAATGCAAGCTCAAAACTTGACATCTGATTTATTGTTTACTATTCTTATTTCTGCTTTACGTGATATTAAGTATCTGCTAAAAGTTTCTGAGTGGAAAATTCACACAGTAGTTAATGCAGTTCAAAAGCAGTATTAATCCTCCTTTATGGCTTGCAGCACTCTTGGGAAAGTAGATATTGCACAGCTCCATGGATGGAAAGTTGCTGGTGTTAAGCAATTTGAGGCTAACTAGTGTATTACAAAGGAAAAAAATCCTAAGTGCATATTTCCTTGTATGAAATCTATGTATGAAGAACTGAATTTACTTGCCCCATAGAGTGTAGCCTATATAGAGTCTGGGACCACTGCACCCTGGAAGTTCATGAGCATGAGCTAGTAATTTTAAGAATATTCTTCTCATGTAGTTACTGACAAGTCTTTTCAGCTTTGAAGGAATTAACAGAAATAATTTCATCTTAATTATCATCCCAGTAAATTAAAACCAGGACATCTGCATGTCATAGACCAACATCATAGGCTAATGTTGGCAATCCTGGCAATCAGTATGTCATGATCAATGCCTTATCTGAAGAATCCTTTTGAAACATTCTCACAGTAACTTCCAGCCACAAATTTCACTCAATTTGACCTGTGTGAGATAATTGCAAGTGGTAGACAGACTGTTTGCTCTGTCCTTTGGATTTGATATCAGTGACAGCTCTTAACTGTTATTCTCACCAGCTTTCCTCTGACTAAGACACGGAGTGCTTTTTTACACAGGAATGAAGCAGGTACACACTTCCTCTTGTGTTGACAGAGTTCCTGACACCCCTTCTATATGGTGAGGCCTTACAGCTGGAGTGATGTCCATATAGAGCAAACCTAAGCTTTTTTTTTTTTTTTTTGTCTGACTGCATGCAGGCTGAGTGCCTCTGAGCACCAGATTATCTTTGTGCTCATACTGTAGAAAAGTGTTGCAGAAGTCAGGGCAGAGCTGGCTGTGGTCCAACAGTACATTATCATATTGATGGTTAGATACCTGCTGGATAGCCTAGATTGCTGCTGCCACAGCTGTCTGAAGTTGTATTCACTGCTCTCACTACACATCAGAGCAAACTAGGTTTGGCAAACTATAGTACACAACATCAGGAAGCCCTGCAGATCCAATTCACGAATGAGGATCAGCATAGCCTTAACATAAAGAAATGCCAGCTGAAAAGGTAACTTGCTCAGAGCGGATATATTGAACATATGGGATGAAAGCAGCTGTCAAAGGGAGATGACAATGAAGAGCTTCAGTTCATAAAGAAGGTATCAGAAAGCACACAGAGAGAGTGGGTTCTATTTAAAATGCTCCAGGGACTCCTTTTTTTTTTTTTTTTTTTCTTTTCCCAACAAGAATTTAATTTCCAGAACTAGGTAATGTGTAACACATGCAGCTGCCTACATAGTTCACTGAACTTCAGAGCAGAGAGCTGTGTCTGCACGACAGTTATTACCCCTTGGGTAAAGTTACCTGGACTGACCATGTGGCACTGTATTGCCTTAACTCATTTGGTAGATATTTGGATGATAACCTTATTATATTTTTCTTTTTAAGCCACAGATAAATGATATCAGAAAGAAAGTGACAGCGAGCCCAAAAAAACCAAACTCATTTTGCAACAACAGCAATAACAACGATTTACCCGGGTATGACTCAAAAGCAGGCCAGGCTGTCTCATTCTCCTCACACCGAGAAGTATCTAGTGGATGATACCATTGTTTCAGCTCAATCTATCTCTCTTATCTGATCTCCTCCTCACCCATCAAAGCTTTTCTTGCCTTCATGTTTGTGATTATGCTGTTCTGTGCCTGGCAGTTGTAGTGAAGATATGCCACAGTCAGTGACAAGGCAAGTATTCTAGAAAAACACTGCCAGAAGAGATGAAATGAAATAGCCAATACCTGACATCAGTTTCTGGAAGTGATCACCAATATGTAAATTTATGTCCTGTTCTGCAATTTGCAGAATAAATCGGTGTTTGTTTAAAGGTCATGATTAATTAAAAAAATCAATGAAAACACTTGTAAATGCATGGAAGAAAATAGCTCACTATTGAAATGTCATTGCAGCATAAGGATCCATAAAAGGTAATATGGGAAAAGACAGCCTAAGTTTGTCTCAGTTTCAACACCAACTCCAGCTGAAAGAGTGTTATGAATTTTTAAAAGCTTGAAGTTGTGCCACTCAGAATAACTCAGAATAATAATTTGTTTTTTAAAAACAAATAATTGTGTTTTTTTACACACTTTCACATACTTATCACTTCAGGATACTGCAAGTCTATGTATGTTCTACGATAGGACACGACATTCCTCTTCTCTCTCAAATTTCTGAATTTAGGCCACTTACATGGTACATGTAAGCTGCCACAGTATGCATAGCTACATATATTAATATACATACCCCCCACATGTGCTGTGTAATATGTAATGCATATAGCACATTGTATTCTCAGCGCACCACTGACATTGGATCAAGAGGGTAAATGGAGAGTAACATAATGTATTTTTTTCCCCTGCTGGGTAAGCAATCTTCATTTTGCTTGTAACAATGTTGCTAGTACATGTTGCTAGTAACACACTCTTATATGAATATATAAACAAAATGTGCCTGCCGAGAGATGCATTTTCTAATATTATCTGTAGTTACTACAAGATTCCTTGAACTAACTCACTGCACATTCTGACACAAACAAATGTATTTTAGCAGCAGCAGCGTGACCTTTTCACCCATTATTTATAACACTTTATGGTAAAAATTAACTCTACAGGCACAAAAAATTCAAGAAATTTCTATCTTCAGGTCTCGTGAATTAGTGCAAAATAATGTGAAAGTTACAATAACACACTCATCCTGATACAACCTTGGGTTTTTGTCTTTCAGTAGGATATTGTCTTTCATTGTCTTTGTCAGTCTTTGAATTCCATCCACTATGTTTTAAATCAATACACTTGAGGTGCGACAGTACTATTTGTATCAGCATAATACTATAATAATTTCAGAAATAGAACACAATAAACACTATCCTTGTTTGCATAATCAAGATATGCCCATCTCATAATAGAAGGATGCTTGTGACGATCTGTTGTATCACTTATGTTAACCTTATTACCTGCCCTGGGTAGACTGAGATGTAATTTAAAACAGAAATAAACCAGTACTGGGGTTAAGGAAATGCTAATCAAAACCTTCAGGATTTCTAGAGGTCACAAACAACCTGACAGTCTGCCAGGATCACAGCTGCTGACTAGAGAACACTTTCCAGTTTCCCTGCAACTCCAGGTTAACACAGTTATTAAACACTTTGGAAAAATTAAAAATTGCTACTAACCAGGAGCTCATTCTGAAGGGAGAAACCCCAGGATTTTAGTATCTATAATGCTTTATATAAGAGTATTAAAATATTTAATATGTAAAGTGAGTAACCAGGCTAATTTATTAATTTTTATGCAGTTCACTAAAGAAATTAGCTCAGTTGGCAATGGTGGTTCAAAAATCAGATATAAAATCTGAGAGTATGAAAAAAAATCCTTTTATTGATATGGACACAAGCATTGGCAAAAACACTGTTGTGGGGGTAAAAAAAAGACTTAAGGGACTGGATCTGATTAAACCGAAAGTGGAGCTTGTTACATCTGAATCCGCAGTTTAAATACAGTCATATTGAGTATATAACAGTGGCCAGTTTGTAAGTTTGCAGCCTGAACTATCTGTCACTAGATTTCTAATACTTTGAGCATTAAACAATCTGGAAAGAAATAAGCCTGACAGTTTTTTAATAGAGTCAGTAACCGATTCTCTTAAGAAGATGGAATTGCTAAAAACAGAGGTGAGAGTGTTTATTAGCAAATATTTAATTTATGAAAATATTTGGCTTTCTGGAAGGAAAAGAAAGGTCTTCTGAATGGAAAATATTAGCTTTCTTGATGGACAGTTTTGGGTGGAATCATTACTTGGTGGAAATAATTCTGTGACAGACTGACAGAGTACCTGGGCTATCTCGTGAGGCAGACTGCCTCTGCTCTCTCTTCTCTCACTGCTGGTACAACACGCTTCAGGCTAAAGTAATCTCAGTGGTATCTAAATTCCCTCGTGGTGGGAGAAAAGGGGAAAAGTGAATGGGCATTTCTGTGATCCACAGTATGCTTGCGTTGTCCAGCCTCCACCTCTGACTACCTCTTAGCTGCATGGACTGTGTGGATTCCTAGCTTTCAGAGAAGAAATGAGTTCTATTAGATCTATGATCTATACAGATACCCCCTGTATAATACAAGTCCTCTAATTTTACCCAGCAGCTCCTATAATCAGCACGTGGGCTGTGAAGCTGAATTGCTGCTATCCTTCTGTGCTACATGTCATATTTCAGTGATAATTTCTTTTTTTTAATGATAAATGTGTGATTAATTTTTTCTTTACTTAATTTGGTATCATAAATTAGTACAAACCAGAAGTGTAAAATATGCTTATAATACTCAGAGTTCTGTTAATCTCTAACTGATAGTAGGAAAAAGGAGAATACTGCTAATGGAAATAGCATATACTGAAGATTTTGCTTTCATGTGAATGCAATTAGAGCTTTTCCCTTAAGCTAATAGGATAAGTAACTATATGAGGAAATCCACAGACACTGCAAATGTGCAGGAGGGAGAGGGTAGTGTTTGCTTGGTGTTCAATGGTCCATGTGTAATAAGCTGGCAGTTCCACCTAGTTCCTACCGGACAAATGTCTACATCAGAAATTCTTGCTTTTCCCCTCCCCCAGCTGCACATGTGGAAGTTTCTGCAGCACAGCTAAAGGCTGAATTTAGAGAGACAGGGCTACATTTTCAGAGTTATTTTAGTTTTCATTTTATAGATAAAGATGCGCACACAAATAGGTATTCCTGTCACATCTGTGGCAGTGGAATTCAGGACATCAGTTAATTTCCTGAATATCTGTGATCAACTCACATACCTTTTGCCAAATTATTCTATGAGATCTATTCTGATATTCCTAAACATTGATCTTCTCCCAACATAATTTTCCCACCTGATAAAAACAGATTAATACTCTGTCTCTTGAGAGTAAAAAGAATTCCAGAGTTTTCAGGAGTTACCCTGATAAATGACCTCCAGGATGGATCACAGCTCTAATTAATTTTTTAAAACACATTTAAATGATTCCTTAATACTGGGAGTTCTGCTATATAAAATGTAGCACATAAACAGAATAATCCAAACAAGCAGTGAGCATGTGGTATGGCACAACTGTTGCTGGCATTGATTTTGGATTTTGCTTGCACAAATAATACACTTCAAAAACCATACTGACATAACCTCTGCAGCAAACCAGCCACATGTAGCTCCCACAGCTCCATATACAACCAGCAGGTAACCCTCAGTCTTTGATCCATAATATTTTAGTGTGAGCCTGGCCTGGATGTGGACCTTTTGGGCTTGGGGTGAGAAGAGCCAGGAACTCGGTGCAGTTGGCCAGAAGTTCCCTTCAATAGCTAGAACTGCACCTTCCGTTGTAAGAACTGTAGCAAGCACCAGGGATTGCAGCCCTTTTGCAAGGAAGAAAAACATGGCATCACTGAGGTTGTCCTTGTAACAGTAACCCCAGGTAGTCCTTTAACTCATTAGGAGCCAGGATGGCTGGCACAACTTTGAGGCTGCTTTAAAGCACATTGTGATTGAAGAAAATACAGAATCAGAATGCAAACTGTGGAAATACAAAATACTCTTTTGAGCTTTTCCTTTAGTTATAGACAGTCCTTATTTACAACAAGTTCTAAATTCTAATGCTAATAACAAGGGGTATGGATTCATGACTCAATAAAAGCTAATAAAAATTGGTATTATTTTTAAATCTTAACTTATTGGTAAAACCATAAAATTAAAAAAAATCTTAATTGAAAGGCTCCTTTCATATAAAAAGATTTCAAGCACTGTCTGTGTTGTTCTTCTTCATGAGACCACGGTTGCTGACTCTCCAAGGCGTTCTGCCACAGCTAAAGATTCACAATTCTCTATTCAGTCTGCAAATATCTTTATGGCTATTATATCTTCCTTTTCCCTTCCAATATTCTTTCTACTGCCTCCATGTGATCCCCGTGAGGCTGATATTATTGAGCTAACCTTGAATTTGTACTTTTTGCCCTCAATGCTTGCAGGTTTGAAAAAACATTAGGCAGACTTGGAATAGGGGGCATGATTATCATCCATCCTTTTATTGCTATACATGGTCTCTATTGTATGAAATGTATTTTAATTTGTGGGCAATACCATGCTAACCTGACTTACACTTTCCTACATAATTTCATAAGCCTTAACCCCACTCTGTGCAATCTCTGTAATTGTTTAGATGTACAGTGACTTGTCATTTGCATCCCATGAAGCTTTTATAACAATAGCAACTTCAATTAAACTATGCCACTTGGCTTCATCATACTTCCTCCAGAATATCTTTGCCATCACCATTGCTCAGAGTGGCAATTCTCCTGAGTTTTCCAGAATTTATAGGTCACAGGTAAAACAGCATATTCTCTGCAAATGTTAATGAGTTTACAAACTGCTGAATATTATAATGATAAATTTGATCATATTTTTCTACTGACTTTACACAGTCTTAGCACTGCAGTATTTTTAGCTTATGTCTGCTCTCAAAGGGCTCAATCCAAAGCTCATTGAAGTCAAGGAAAAGAGGTGTATGAAATTAGCAACTTTTGATCAAGCCTGAGACAGTCAGTGCTGTAAAAACATTATCTGTGCACATCCCTTATACGCTGGCATCATCTTGCACCACTGCGAGTGACTGAATCTCATTTTCTTGGCAGCTTTCTGCCTGATCAGGGAATCTATTAAAGTCCAAGCAGTCAGGGCAGCTGTCTTGAGTCAGATAATTTCCAGCTTCCTCAATAAAGGGAACTAATATAATATCTACTTTATGGCCATGTCACTGTCATAATTCACATGGTATTGTGGAGGGGTTTCAGAGAGGAGGGGCAGAGTGCAAGCAGCAGTGATTTCTGAAGGCCTGTCCCTGGTCAGTCCTCTGCTTCTGCAAAAGGCTCCCTCTCCTGCTTTCACAGATATTTCCACCAACATTCTTGAGCACAGCTCACTTCACAAAGTAATTGCTGTAGCTCTTCAATGTATCCTTTCATAACTGCAGGGGTATAGCGGAGACGGTGAATGGAAGGGAAGGGTACATTGCTATTTGGTGTCTCTGCTGCGGATACCAGCGCGGTCAGAGAGCTATAGTCTGGCATCTTTCCTGGACATTTTAATATATTTACAGACTGAAAGGTGACCTTTGTTTAGAAAGTGGTTTTACTTCAGAATGGACTCAGTTTTGTTGTATTTTCTTAACATAAATGATTTTAATATATAGCATTTGGAGTGCTATATAACCTGGTTGGGTCTGGTTGAAGTAACCAGACCCAGCACTACCTCTAGAGAAAACAAAACATTTTACACCTGTTTTTTTTTGATCAATCTTCTACAACCAGTTAACTTAGAAATACAGACGGCCAAACTAACATTTTTTCAGATGAGAATCTCTGAAATACAGACCAAATACTGAAAATACTTAGTGGTAACATATTTACTGTCCTTGTCACTGAAAAATGTGTCTGAAAAATCAAAGCAAAAACCCAGTTTTTAATCTTTTATCAGAATTCCAATCACAGAATGATGAAACCCTTAAAGACAATTGTTCACTGTTGCTTGAAGCTATTAGTATACATGTGCGAAAAAAGAAGTTTTACTCACTAGTTCAGTCAGACAGTCTCAACTACATCAAACTGGAAAATTTATGTGATCTCTTTTGGTAGAAGAAGTGTTTTAAAATCTAGCTTGCCTCTGACATTTCAATATAGGGGTCTATACCATAAATATATTTACCAAGACACATAGAGATTAACAGAAGATGTACAAAGTAAAGCAGATTCTTACAGAAACAAATTAAATTGTTAGAAAGAAATGAATAAATAGCACTGCTTCTGGCTTTTTGGTGTGTGTTCTCCCTCCCACCCCCCAAATCATTACGTTTACTTTTACACAGCTTAGGAACTAATAAAGAGATACAAGTTACTATAAGCACCTCTCACCTCTGCCAAGTAAACTATTCACTGTTAGTGACATTGATTTTGGAAGGGTTTTGTTATCATACTGCTGAACACCACTTGTGGAAAAGGTTATTATCTAATATAGAATCATAGAATCATAGACTAAATGTTACTACGTATACTGTGTTTTATGCCAGTACCATAAACTTCCTTTCACATTACCAATGAACAAATTTTTGTTGCTTCATTTAGACACTTGGTGTCCACTGGACAATTAAATAATAGATTTTATTTTTATATTGAAAGTGGTTTTGAAGTACTTTAATTTGCAAGCCCTGCCATGGTCAGATGTTTCTGAAATTCAACTAAATGACTCTTACAATTTCTTTAGAGCTAACTCTCATAGTAAGAAAAAGACATAGAAGATGACTGTTTCCATTTTCTGTTTTCCATTTTTTTGCTAACACTCTGGGAAAATGAGTGGCACAAGCAGCAGTCTTTTATACAAAAGTAACCAGAGCCTCCTCAAAAGACATTAATCCTTCCCTCTTCAATTCCACAAAAATACAATGAAAAAATACGGTTTTCCCAAGCCCTCAATATTAGCCAAAACTAAAAATACATTTTCCCATCTCAAGAATATTGTATTTTTCTTTCCTCTGAAGTATATGTTCTAGTCTGTGTATGTATCATGTAAAAACACTGTAGACACTTCACATATTTTCTAAATATCTGCTGAAATGGCTGTTTGACTTTTGTGGGACACAGGATGAATGTGCAGTGAATTCACAGAAAAAGCTGTATGTGGAAGTTTCATAGTACATCAGCTGCTGCTTGGACATGTAAAGCACCATTCAAGGTAGCTCATTGTGCGTGATCCTAAAAGCTCTTAGTTTTGAAGATGAACTTTAGGAAAATGGTATCTGTTATTTTCTATTTCTTACCTTATTAAATGTTCCTGTCCCAGTTTTGGAAATATATTAGAGCCTACTGGCCGCAACTAGTAGAATAGAATCATAGACTGGTTTGGGTTGGAAGGGACCTTAAAGCTCATCCAGTTCCAACCTCCTGCCACAGGCATGGACACTTTCCACTAGACCAGGTTGTTCCAAGCCTCATCCAGCCTTGCCTTGAACACTGCCAGGGACGGGTCATGATTTTGTGTCACATCCACCCATCATTTGTATTTAGACAAACATAAAAACCCAAACCAGTGACAAAATGTCTGCCTTTCTGCAACAAGAACACAGCACACCTGGATTGCTGACAAAAGACCACACTTCTGACAACTTTAAACACAACTTCATAAGGGAACTAGCCAGCAACATACACAGCAACAGCTATGCTGGCTCTTCCAGACACGATTACAAAGTGCATGTCTCCAGTCTCGAAATCTTTCCATTTGCACCATACTAATCCTGATTTTGTAAACAGAAATACATGCAATGACTAACCTATTGTTCCAATATGTACTTAAAATATAATGTCATATAATCAACTGTTTGTGTTAAAATCAGTGAATAATTGCATTCCATGAATGATTAGTGGGTTTAAAAACATTTCCAAAACAATGATTATTTTATGCTTTGCTTTGTATAGCAAGATAATTACATAAATGGGACCCTCAAATAAGCAGTTTAAGGTCATATACTATGTACTTGTGAACAAATTTATGGCTATAGTTTACTACACCAGTGGCATTACTATCCTTTCTATCTACAGTGATCATGGCAATGTCTTCAATATGAAATATCAGAAGAATTACAAAAGTGAAGAGGTACAAATATTTCTCAAATTATTTAGAGGCTTATCATAAGGTCTATAGCAAGTCCATATCCAAAAATTCAATAGTCAAATGAACCTCTGGCATACAACTCTAAGATTAGCTCACAGATCCTGTAAATGATACTTCATAGCTTACTAACAGATTACTAACATTTCAGCTGAACCGAGTTAACTTTATAAGACAATGTAACTGAAAATATTTTGTCATGTCTTATTCCATATTATATGGCAATGGTGAACATAATCCACAATCTGACTGTCTCTACGCAAAGCTCTTACATTTCTGACCAGTACATTTCAATAGACAAGCACTTAGTTTGGACAGGAGTTCAGAGAGGAACAGTGCTGCTGGTTCACACAGGAATATGCAGGTACCCCATTCAGTAGGTGCCAGGGATGCCCATACCAAAAAGCTATTTGACGTATTTAAAATATGTCAAATTAGGAGAGAAGTTGAGCTGGAAGTAGAAAACATGACTTTTGGAGTAAAAAGAACATGTTTATTTTGGGTTTAAGAATGCCAACCTGCTCATGTTGGAAACATTAGTGCTTCTCCTCTAGGTCCTCCTGCAAAGCTAAGCAGAACTTTGCTTTTTGTGTAGATTTTGTTGAGAACTATGAGGGGGTAGCCTGCCTTCCATTTCTAGTACACCCACAGGTTTTGTTATTGCTCTTTTATTAAAGGCATGATAGACAGAATCATTAGCTGTGCAAATTCTTTTCTTACATAAGATGAAGAGAGTGTGTCATGTTGTGATGGTTCAGAGCTGACTGGGAGGCCTGGGACTGCCCAGCTTCTGTGTCGGTACTCCCTCAAGCTGCCAGGCCCTGATTCTGCTGCTGGGTCAGTCTACCTTTAGTTTGGATGACAACACTTTGCAGTCACTCTATTCCCATCATCCTGCCATGAGAATGCAGTGAGTGGTGCAGTGAGTCTCTCGTAAGTCCCTTAAAACTGCTGTCTTGTGCATGCTGCAGTCCTATTGTTTTTTGGACAGGCAAAATTCAATGATTTTCCCACCCAGCTGCAGGTGTGACATATTTACCATACACCATGCTCTCCTCTACAACCCTATAGTTACAATAATCCACAGGAGCTCCTTTTAAACAATATGACATCTCTTACCACTAAAAAAAAGAGAGACACTTGGCAAAAATATTGAAACTATGCATGGTTTGTGTACATGGCTCATTTTTCTTAAGACCTTGATGACCCATGTGCCTTAGGAATATATATGTGTATATATATGCGTATCCAGGGAGCCCATGGTTTGGGCATTATGTATCCTTCTATTCTTTGTGGCTGTGGTGTCACCAAATGACATTTTCAGCAGTAACACCCCTCAGAGTGTGCTCATTTTAACCCCTGTCCATTTTCATTTTCCTGCCTCTTTACTGAGGATCATCACCCCCCTCCTTCCCACATTACAGTAGCATCACTGCCTCGTGGCTGTCTTCTGAGTCAGACTGTAGGGCTGTTATGACTTTAAAAACACTCAGCAAAAGAAAGCATGTATGTGTAGTTAAAGCTAGACCAGTTCCCCTCACATATCCCCTGTGTGTCTTCACAAAATGGGGCTGGAAGAACACCAGGGCAGCCGGCTACATCTTAAGGGTATGAACAAGCTCTTTTGTTGGCATCCCTCCACTTTTAGCTGCAGGCAGCTCATGTTTCTTCTGTAGACACAAGGTGTGTTTTCAACAATCTAGTGTCCTTCTGAGTTTGAAATACGCCATAAATAAGCCTCCTAATCAGATCTGAGCCAGGAAGTGGGCGCCCCTAAATTAATGGCTATTTTCTTAAGGGCTCTTAATTCCTTTAAGGGCTCTGATTTCTTTTCTTGCTGATTTCCCAGTTGCTTGGAATTAAACAAAACAAATCCATTCACATATTTCAGTATACCAACAGAAGCTGCATAGTGATGAAGTAATTGTATATTAATCCTGTGTTCTTCACATATGAATACAGACATACTAGACTAGGCAAGTAATTCTTCCTAAGAGAGCTAATCAAAGGTTTTAATTTAATCAGTTCATTTTATATTAATCTTTTCTGTTTTGTCAGCCTAATACACCTAAAAAAAATTAATCTCTTTGTAGTTTTAGTAATGTGAACCACTGTTTTACAATGAATACTTGACTGATGGTCATAGCCAAATGAAGCATGTTGGCTTGTCCTCACAGGGATTTTAAATAACTGGTTTAGTTCTGTGCCTTGGAAAAAATAGTTTTCCCAATAATATGATGCAAAAACAAGGGAAATGTGAGGCTAGTGTTGACTTTCCCGCTGCCCCCCCCCCCCCCCCCCCCCCCCCAATTTTCTGATACTGCCTTAGAGATCTTTCAATTCAAATAATTCCCAGCATATGCATAAATTGTCTCTTATGCCATGGTATTCTTGAGTCTCCTAGGAGCTCTGTGAGGCAGGTATGGAAAAGGTGGAACCTTTGTTTCTTTTTAAACTGCAAACCATTAACAATCATGAAAATAGTGGTCAGGAGAAGCGAGGTTTCAATCCAAGAGAAATAATAAATGGGAAACAAAGTGATTGTTTCTTTTTTTTTTTTTTTTTATGGCCAATGACCTTTCATTTGTGGTCAACAGAGCACCAGTAATGGTAATGAAAACCTGAGAAGCACCTGAGGGCAATAAACTCCAGTGTGACAACTTTTGTAATCAGCTCTGAGACCGCCAACACAAGAGGGATGTGGAGCTGTTGGAGCAAGTCCAAAGGAAGCCATGGAGATGCTGCAAGGGCTGGAGCAGCTCTGCTCTGGAGCCAGGCTGAGAGAGCTGGGCTGGTTCAGCCTCGAGAAGAGAAAGCTCCTTAAGGGGAGACCTTAGAGCAGCTCCAGTGCCTAAAGGGTCTACAGGAAACCTGGAGAGGGGCTTTGGACAAGGGCCTGTAGGTACAGGACAAGAGGGAATGGTTTTAACCTGACAGAGGGGAGATTGAGATGAGCTCTTAGGCAGAAGTTCTTCCCTGTGAGGGTGCTGAGGTGCTGGCACAGGGTGCCCAGAGAAGCTGTGGCTGCCCCATCCCTGGCAGTGTTCAAAGCCAGGTTGGACGGGGCTTGGAGCAACCTCGTCTAGTGGAAGGTGTCTCTGCCCGTGGCAGGGGGTTGGAACTGGATGAGCTTTAAGGTCCCTTCTACCCAAACCAGTCTGTGGTTCTATACCATCAGAGGCTTTCACAGAACATACTGAAAATAAGTAAATTGTCCCCTTGCAGTGGAGCCCATAGACAAAAAGCATTGTCTGCCTGCCTGCCTTTTATCTTGAGGGATGAAAACATGGTCTTTTTCATTATTTCTTTCTTTCAGTCTATGCAGGCAATCAGGCAAGCCTGGAAGGAACTCAGCATCTCAATGACTGCACTGTGAAAGCAGATATTCAGCCTTTCCATTATAATGTTTTACATAATGATGTTTTTAAAATAAAAATGATAGGTACCTTTCCCCTTTCCTTCATTTTTTTTTTCCTGTCAGACAAGCCTTTCTAATGGCATTTTTATAAAATTTGATAACTTTTAAAGCTATGTTTACACCATCATTCATAGCATTGCCATTCTTACTATGAAACATACTGGTGAGAGAGGTCTTCTTTCATAAAGGCTTTCCCAAGTGCAAATTTCATAAAGATATTGATTTATTTAATAGCAGAACATTAAATGCAATCATCTGATGGATTAGAGGAAGTCAGGATACAGACTAATTCAAGCCCCAGAGAGCTGAAAGCCTCCTTTGTTCTACACATAGGCTACAAGATGCAACTCCTTGACAAAACCAGAATTACCAACATGCTGCATTTGCTGTCAGGAAAGCTGCCTGCAATTAGCATCTTTTGCCACCAACAGTGACAATAATAGTGGAAACAGAAATATATTCGGTGACGTTCAACTGTAGTCAGGCATCATTTTCTGTCTCATTTTATTTATTGGTATAAAAGAATTAAATCTACTTGTCTCTGAAAGAAAAGTTACTGAATATTACACTATTTTTATATGTATATGTAGTTACTTGACACTATTTGAATTAGCTGTGTAAAATACATTAAAACACTAAATATTGTTTTATTTATATGGTGTACACATATGTATATTACATATGAATTCATATAATAATAATGCTAGTTAGACTTCAAAAGATGAAAACTAGATTTCTGAAGTTACCAATCCATGGTGATTTTTGAAAATATTTTTTCAGACTGTAGAGTGAAGCAAAGGAAAGGCACTTTGAGATTACATATATATTTTAAAATAAGACACTTCTTGCTGCTAATAGGCTCTCTGTTATCTTTTAGTGGTGCTATATAAAACTGTCTTCCCCATTTTTCAACCCTGATTGTAAAAACGCTATTTTTGGTTTGGCTGGCACAAAATTCTTTTGCTCCAGCTTTTATAGATACAACAAAAGGAACCAGCCTGACACTGCAAAGCTCTTAAAGACTCAGACATATCCAGAAGAAAATTGTCCCAGTGTAGGAGTGCAGAAAGCAGGCTTTACAGGGTATGCAAGACAGCCTCACCATGCTGAGTACTACAACCTCTGTGGAAGAAAAAGCAGGCGTTGCAGTCAGCCAGGCATTGCCACTACACTTCTGTGTTTGCTTTCTGATAATCTGGAATCCTTCTTAATTCCATGTGCCTGTCCTGTAAATACAAGATGCTATTGTTTGTGGTGTTCCTAAGGTTCTTGTGACTAAAATCAATCCATTTTAAGACAGTTTTCCAATTCTCCCTTTTTCACAGACTCTCCTTGCTACAGCAAATGCCTATAACCCCAGTAAAATACACAGTCCAGGCACATTAGCTCACTGAGCAAAACACCATCACTGATTTTTATTAACAACTTTGTACGGGTGTTATATAAAATAAATAAACTATTTAATAGCTTATAGGAAAAAGTTAGAAGGCTTGATATCAGTTCCTAAAATTTTTATAACTGACTTGATGCTTTCTAGTAACGTTGAGTTTGTAATCCTATGAGTCAGGTCTCCTTTTGCATGGTACACTGAACACTTGCATTGTTTTTCCTGGAATATATGGATTCTGTGGGCAGAGTTTCAGGTCCTCTCCTATTGTTTTGTGTCACTGTGCTCCTGCAGCTGCAGATGCCATTTCTGCAAAAGCAAAAGTGTGGCTAGAACGTCCTCATGACTCAGTAATCCCTGGCTGCCAGAACTATCCCATATGACTTCTGGCTGCCAGAATAGTAGAATAGAGTAATATCTATTATCCTTTTTGTGAGGCCCCCCCCCTTCCCCCCCCAACCTTCTCAGGCTGGACTGAAGATACACCTATAAAAACAGATCATGTTTATATACCATATGGAAGAGAAGTATATGTTGGTGGCATTAGAATGGTTGCTCAGTATCAACTTAGAATATTCACAAGTGAGTTTAAAGAAAACACTTTAAATGGGGTTCCAGTATTACCAGAGAGGAAAGGAAAGTAGTGAACAATTTGCTACAGGTCACTAGTTTCAAGAAGACCTTTATTTCTACCTTGCCGTGCATGGAGGGTCATAGTACCAACCCCTGCCATGAAGTCAGTTATTTCAGGATTTCATTGCTTATTTTTTTAAAAGCAGGATTTCTACACTGCCTTAGCTCATATGCTTTGAAATGAAGAGTCTAATTTTAAAGACTGTGACTTTTAGAGTGTTTTCTTCTCTCTTCCACATACTTAATAGAGTTAAGGTTGTGCTGTCTTTTTATCTCCTAGAAGCTGCACAAACACACTGATCTATTTTTTAGTGAGGAGTTAGAGAAGTTAGTTATAAGCTATGTTTGTGTCAGTACCCTGGAGTTGAGGTCAATGAAATGGTCCTTTTTCAGAGTGGGAAGATTTTTCTAACTCACAGAAAAAGAATAAATAAATTGACATTGCAGTAGCCATACTATGGATCTGCATATCATGATTACCTGAATTTATACAAATTTTAAAAATGCTGCATTCTTCAAAGTCATCATGCATGCAACATGCACTACACAATGAGAAATATAGTCACAGAATCAAAATGAGGGTGGAATGGACCTTCAGAGGATATCCAGTTCAATCCCATGATCAAAACAGCTCTAAATAGATCAGGCTGCTCAGGGCCATATCCAACGGAGTCTTGAACACCTCAGAGGACAGAGATTCTGGAATCTTTGTGGGAAACTTGGTGCAATATTTAACCACTTTCCTGCAGAGCAGAATCCTTGCAGCTTTCACTGTTGCATGAGATTCCTTCACAGATGCAAACCTCCTACTTTCTAGTGCTGAATTTCACAATGTTCTGCTCAATCATTTCTCCAGCCTGTCCAGGAGCTTTTTCGCCCATTTTGGTGACATGCACATACTTTCTAGGAGTGTGTTTCATCCCATTTTCCAGGTTGTTACTGAAGACATTAAATAACATTAGTCCCACTGCTAATCCCGGAGGGACACCAGTAGCTGGACTTAGCACCACTGGTCACAGTACTCCAATCCTAGTGCTCCTGCCAGATTTTCACTCACCCTGTTTGTCCCATCTGTATCTCATGAATTTGGTGATGAGACTATGGCATATTGGGTCAAAGGACTTGCTAAAAATTCAATTATACAACATCCACTGTCCTCCCCTTTTCTGCAGGGCTAGTAACCTCATCTGAGAGAGAGAGCAATGAGGTTGATCAGGCATGATCTGCCCTTTCTAAATCCCCACTGGCTGCTCTTAATCACCTTCTTGTCTTTCATGTGTTTAGAAATGGAGCTAATTTCCTTCCTAACTACCAAGGACCAAGGTGAAGCTGATTAAGAATTTTGTGACAAGAAAATTGAGTTATTATTGTTTCACTTGCATTCAGTAAAAAAAAATTAAATCTAATGCAGAATAAATTACTTTTAATTTATTAGTAAGTTTTATGTACTTTAATACTACAGGTGAGTGGCTTCAGATACGAAAAAGAGGTACAAACCTGATTATAGCAAGAAACATCTCACTGACTCGAGAGGGATGGAAGCAGCATATTACAAAATATACAAGATAACCATGAGTCAGTTCATTTCAGATTGCCATAATGCAGGTATTTTGATACTATTGTGCAAATAATTACTGAGTACTTTATTGAAAGGCAGGTAAATAACATCTAAGTTTTGGGGTTTTTTTGAGGATGTATGAATGAGGAACTCAGTTTAAAAACCCCAGCCTAAGTCACTGCTAGTCTTTGGGACTCATCCTGTAGAGTGCTAAGCAAATATTTTCTCTATAAAATGTGCCTTACTGAATAAAATTCTAATTAGAGTAATTAAGCTTTGATAACTGCTATGTC
This sequence comes from Pezoporus wallicus, assembly GCF_028554395.1. Lineage (NCBI taxonomy): Eukaryota > Metazoa > Chordata > Aves > Psittaciformes > Psittacidae > Pezoporus > Pezoporus wallicus. The sequence goes on along the minus strand of NW_026637828.1, from coordinate 1,290,749 downwards.
ATTAAACATAAATTGGCTAAATACTAATTGTATTTGCACTGGAGTATGATTTCTATTAATGGATACATTAATGTTTATACTTTGCAAACTCTTTTGAAGTAGAATATTTAAGTCTATACTGCTTAATTTAAAATGAAATATCCTCTGAATACAAAACCTGGCATGGCACTGGTGGAAAAGGTTCTGGAAAGAAACACGGTCCTGATCTTCCCTGTTTGTGATTAAGAGCAGCAAAGGAAAGGTGACTGTTTGCTTTGTGGGCTTCCTCCACTGTAGAGCAGGGGAGCTGTGTGTCAGTCTCTGCAGCATAAGGCAGGGGATGCTGTGGGGTTTCTTTACCTTGGGCCAGCTGCCACTGATCCTGCAGAGCCTATGATGCAGTCTCACTAAGCTGCTTGCTCTAACTAAATTCCTTATTCAGCAGTAAAGTGTACAGTGGGACTCAATAGTTTTATATATGACGAAAGGTACTAAAACCATAGAGCCATTTTCCACTTCAAAACCAGGAGCACCTCCCTATCAAAACCGATCCTAAATAAGGAGGTAAGAGATGTAAAGTGCTATGGAATAGATAATAACTGAGCTATGTAATGTGTTTCTTTTTGTGGCACTGGGGATGAATACAGAATTCTCCTGTTGAGCAAGTCAGGAAATCTTTATTCCTTAAGTGATGCTAGGGCCCATTGACAAGCCTTACTGGACTTGTCTAGGAAAAACCCCTAAACCAACAAACACAACAGCAAACCCCCAAACTAGCTTTCTGCAGGTTGTTAATTGAAAGGGGAACCTGAGGCCACGCATCGGGTGTGTTCAGCATGGCTACCAAAAACTAAGCATTTCCTCTGGGAACTTAACTTCACTCATAAAGCCTTTTGTATAGTTGGTCCAGCCTCACTTCATCTCATTTGCTATCAACAGACAACAAAGAATTATTTGTCCAGTTTGACTCAGAAACATGAAGCCTGCATTGCTGTTCTTGTACCTGTGGCATCTAACTTGCCACTGCTCTTTGACAGAATTATTATGATTTCTTATAAAATAACAGTACAATGCAAGTATAATCCTCTTAATTCTTTTCATCAGTGTTCCTAACATTAACCTTATTCACTGGAATATTTTCAGAAAGCAAAAACTGGGAGAAAAGAACCTGGACACAAACTCATTTAAATATTTGCATGAATATTCAATGAATAGGTGTGCATTATTTTCTAGTTATTGCTTCCATGAGGAAAATTATGCAAGTTACGGAAATTAGACAAAGTTCAAAAAGCACATAGTAATAAAAGTATTAGGGGAAAAAAACTTGAGTTTAAGACCTCTTGCTTTTCTATTAAAAATTATTGTCTAAAGCCTATTTTCAGGTATTTCCAAATTCAAGTAGACTAAAATAATTGATTAATTATATGCCAGCTGACCATTAATTTTATTTCATAAACCATCCAATTTTCCAATTTAAATACACTAAATGTTCAGTGACATCCCATAATTCTGGAATGGAAGGCAAGAATATGAAGATCACTTTTTCTATAAATAACGCTAAACAGCTGGAAATCTGAAACTCCATGTGTCAGAAACTCCAGCGTGTTTCCAAGAGCTTACAGTGCCTGACATGCTCCAGGACAGATCGCACTGTTTCCATCCTGAACATTTGCTGGTGTTCAGTATTTCTATTGAGCCTTAAGGATAATCCTAGTTACCACACTAGTACTGATATTTAGAATTCCAGGAGGTTGGAGGCTGTCTTTTGGCCTAGGCATCTACTGCAAATATTTTACACCATGTGAGTCGTTGCTTTGTAAACCCAGACTAAAAATATCCTCTATGGAGGTGAACTTTATCTCCAAGGTTTGGGTCAAAGCTGAATGTGAGGTTCTCTGGAACACAGTGCTTGCAGGGAGGTTTTGATTTATACTCAGCTGGTATTGTCAGCCATGTGAGATGAGATGAGGATGGTTATTAGTCACAAGGGATAAAGCCAAAAGTAAACAAGGGAATTTCTTGACAAAGCAGTGCCTTACATTTTGAACTTTAAAACAAACAAACAAACAACCCCCCAAACAAGTAATGCATTTTATTTATTTATAGTATTCGGTTTTCAACAGAGCTCTCTTGACCTAATAGAAATTAAGCTGTGATTTAAGCAGTGTAGGAAACAACTGCGACAAACGTAGCTCATACACCATTGATGTAATAATTTATCATTTTTTCAAGAGGAATAAGGGTAAAACTCTACATATACTCAGCATCTGATAACAGAGATAAAACTAGTTGCTGCCATTTGGAAACTGGCCACATTAGGGCAAAGGATTCTTAAAACTTAGAAGGGGACCAAGAGAAGGAAGGTGTATTAGGGGAAAAATGTGTGGCAAAAGGAACTCTGGAGAAGAAGGAGTACAGGAGGTAAAGTGCTGCTTTGGTGTCACATCAGCCATCTCATTCCACAATCTACATTCTACATTATCCATCCCCTATGAAAACACACAGGAAAATCTGCTTTGTGGAGGGAGAGTATAGGTGTCTGTTAGATGAACAGAATTATTAATAACAAAGAAAAACCTACTATTTTGAATGGTGTTTTAAATAACAAAATGGGAAATGTAAATGGTCTTTACAGTGTTTTGCAAAGATTAAAGATGACAGAAATATATTTTAGTTCAACAGATTGTCTTACAGTGAAAAATAACTCTGTACAATAGTTTAAGTGTTGAATATAATGTTTTGTGACAGAAATTTCTCATAGAGAAAAAAATTGAAGGAGGCACTTCTTCAGCACAGGTTGCATATATTTGACACACTGTAAAATTCACAAGTATTTAATTGTCAAATTTGGAAAATAAATGCAGTGAACTCTGCAGTTTTCAGGCAATGTCTTGTCTGGTGATGCTATTGTGAGCTGAATGTTTTAAAAGTCACAAGCAGCCTTTTCTAAATGAAAAATCTATAATCAGGCATTCCTAGCTGATTAGGTTATCAATCTAATTGGATTATCTGAACACGCTGCCCAGAGAAGCTGTGGCTGCCCCATCCCTGGCAGTGTTCAAGGCCTGGTTGGATGGGGCTTGGAGCATCCTGGTCTAGTAGAAGGTGTCCCTGCTCATGGCAGGGGGTTGGAACTGGATGAGTTTTAAGGTCCCTTCTAACCCAAACCAGTCTGGGATTCTATGATTCTGTGATTATCAGTGAATCTGCTGGCTGAAGCACTATATGCCTTTGGAATATTTACCCCGAGGGCTTTCCTCATGCTGCAGTTATGCCTGCATGACTTTTTTGCTCATTTGCAAAGGCAGATGACTACACAACTTGTAGGAGCCTCAGCTCTTGCCTAACAGTTGAAATTTGACATTGAGTAGCATCCCAGGGTTTGTGCTTTTTGCTCTAGTGTTCACAATACCCTCACATCACCTGTGTTTAGGAGCTGTGAGGACTTCCATTCACGTGTTGCTAAATAGCATTACAAGGTCTAACAGAATCTCATCCTCAGTCTAATCAGTACAGCATTATATTACCACCCAACAGCACACCGTGATGAAGTGAGTAAACGTACAGGTTTTCAAACAAAGCTAAGCTGAGGATAATTCAGTTTGGATCACAAATTAGATGTAGTGGTAAAAGCTAAATTTCATCTAATCTTTGAGTATTGAACTTTGTGCATATCTCTAGGAGGAAACAAGAACATAACAGATTATAAAGAAAATAATGCTCCTGCCTATAGATTTTCTTTTTTATTAAATGTGTCATGATAATTATTTTGTAAATGTAATTATTTTTTCATATCAGTATTAAGAAAGAAAAGCAAATAGGATTCAATCTAATTTATGAGACTTCAGAAGATAATTTAAAGCAGGCTGATTACAGTGTATCAGTCATAATTACAAAATAAATAAACTAAATAATATGAACTAATAACCTGCTGGTTTTAGACCAAAGAATCAAAATGCAGAATGGAAGTTCTTTTTTTTCCATGCACTTAAGTCAAGAAATCAAGACAGCTTTATGTAGTTTTATGATAGTTCTGGAATTTGACAATTAAAACAACCAAAATCCCATTCCTCCAAAATGAAAGCATGAATCTTCAGAACTAAGCACTTGACTGCATTTTTAAAATTGATTTTTAAAATGTATTTTTCACTTGCTTCTTGCAATGCTAAATAAAAGCATAGTTTAATTAAAAAATTAAGGAGAATCAATTTGTAACAAATTTATGAAAGCATATAATGGCTCTTACATAATATTGAGCAGCCATACTTCTGATTTAAAAAACTGATTTCCTACATAATCATAATGAATGATTCCAGAAATATTATTCTGGTTCTGGGTTTCCCTCTTCTTACTGACACCTTAAAACTATATCGATAATGCTCAGACCTGTGTTGGACCATGCACAACATTCTTGTTCACAAGCGAAACTTCTGATGCACAGGGAAGATACTATCCATGCTTTAGCTCTTAGACTTGCACTTTCTTTTTTCCTCTGATTTCAGAATTAAAACTCTTTTCACTTGTGTTGCTCCTGGGCATTGAATACAAGTTTCAGTCTTTGGTCTGTAGGAATTTAAGAGTTGAAGTTACACCCCGACTATGCTGGGGTGCTCTTTCTGCTCTCCTCTCTTGGCACTCCAGTGCAATAGTGAGCACCATCCTACACATGGTACAGAACGATTGCTCTCAATATGCAGCAGAATTTCACAGGGAGAGAGCTGAAACATTTAGGTTCAAGTTCCTAAAAAATATTGTATGTACTAGTATTCTGGATTCAGCTGTAGCAGTTATTTTTCTCTTTCTTAGTAGCTGGTGCACTGCTGTGTTCTCAACTTTAGTCTGAGAACAGTGCTGATAACACACCAATGTTTTTAGCTGCTGCTAAGTAATGTTTACCCCAATCAAGGACTTTTCAGTCTTTTGCTCTGCCAGTGAGGAGGGGCATGGGAAGTTGGGATGAAGTAGAGACAGGAAACCTGACCCAAACTAGCCAAAGAGGTATTCCATACCACAGCGTGTCATGCCCAGTATATAAACTGGGGGGAAGTTACCCAGAAGGTCCAGATCACTGCTCAAGTTGGGCTGGGTATAATTCAGTGGGTGGTGAGCATTGCTTGTGTTTATTGTTTTCTTTTCCTTTTCCCTTTGAGTTTTATATTCTCTCTCGTTGTTATTTCCCCTAATATTATTATTATTGGTGGTAGCAGTAGTAGTTTTGCACTGTACCCTAGTTACTGAACAGTTCTTATCTCAACCCATGGGATTTAAAGTCTTTCTATTCTCCTCCCCATCCCTCCTGGAGCAGGTGGGGAAGAAGGGTGAGGCTGCATGGTTCTGAGTTACCGTCTGGGCTTAAACCACAGCAACTAGTAACTGGTAAACAGGATTTCATTGTGGTTTGAAGTGGTAGAGAATGTGAGGCAGGATAATGCAGGGAAGCTGCCAAACAGGAAAGCCAGATTTTGCAGAACAGACAAGGCCCTAAAGCCTACAACTAGTAAACAGTGAGCTGGGAATAATTTCTGGCCTGAGGTCAAATGGTATGGCAGAGCCCATGTCCACGCAGCTAACTATTCTCACACCTCCAACAGTGGCACTATCCATATGGGTTCTGGGAACAGTGTGTGTCCTGTGCTGTCACCCAAGCCATGTGCAGACCCACGTGGTTGTGCTGAGCCCCATGCCAAACCTTCAGACACTGCAAACCAGGGAATAGGATGGACGACTGTGCTGATTGCTGTTACTGTGGCTAAGACAGAGGCCCTGTTTAATTTACTGTCACAGTTTGATTATCTGAAGGACTCACACTTAAGCACAAAGTCCAAGCAGATTTCGGCCAACCAAGTGTAACTGCAATAGCATAAAAAATTATCCCAAGTTAATTTTAATCACTTCAGAATATTATGTACAAGTTTTGTGGCTCTGTGGCACACAGCGTCTCCAGGCATGCATGCACGTTAGGCACCAAACTCAGGGACAGCACATCTCCCATTTTGGAGCAGCTCTAACACCAGTAGATCACCGCATGGCTCCCACTGCCCTCTGGGGCTGGCAATCACAACAAGTCGCCCAGACATTACCACAGTTTTGAACAAGCCTTCTCCAACCTGCTTCAGTCCCTTCTCTCCTCTTTTTACTGCATCTTGGCTTCTCTGAAGGTCAGCCATGCAGCCTTCAGAGCACTGAGATTTTCTGACTAGGATTTGGCATTTAAATTGCTTTTATTTTATTCTCAAGGCAACATTTTTCCTTTTCTCTTTGAGTATTAGTTATTCAGAAATGACAAAGACAATTTCCAAGAAAAAAAAACACCTTTTTCTCCTCTCTCCCTGCTTCTGTATACAGACACAGAGCTATTTTTCACTGTACTTGTTTTTATACTGAGGATAAGCATGCAGGTTGGGTTTATTGGTTAATTTGTTCAGCCAGTTTTGCAGAACTGTCCTTGGCATTCAGGGAGAAATAATTCTTTCCCATCAGCAAAAAGGAGACAAAAGAGCTAATTCAATACCGCATTAGATTTGCAAGCAGTTCAAGGTCTTATCAGGCTTAAAGATCTTTTTTCAGAGAGGTAGAGGTTTTTCAAAGGAATATATAGAACATCGTGAACTTGAAGTAATAGTTATAACAGTGGAGACAGCAGGGCAGAGGCAGTATGATTGCCATTCAGATTATGGTGACCTTGACACTTTAATTATGAGCAAACAGTCCATTACTGTTACATCTTTAAAAAGACAATAATTGCCTTTATATTTCTTGATTGCCAAGAAAAGGAATCTTGATACTCATTTATATCAATTATTTGGAAACACCTAGCACCACGGTCAGTTCCAAATTCTGAGTCTGATTTGCTGAACAAAAATGTGCCAGCAAATTTTCAATCTACCAGCCTTGGGCCAAGATAGGTCTTCCAACTGCACTTAAAAAGACAGAGTTGCCACTAGCTGTCTACCAACAGATGCAATCTTACATTTCTTTTTTCTGCATAATAAACAAATTCCCTGAATTAAGAGTGAAGTACATCACTGAGTTACCACGTAAAGCAGGAAGGAATTCTTTAGAAAAAGATACGGGGTCTAGCCCTGAAAGTTCCAACCATCCTTTCTTCCTGTTGGCTTTTGGTGCTCACTGTTTCACAGGGTTTGACCAGGGTGAAATTAATCATTTGCCTTTTTCAAGTGCCTGCATTATTTCACTCCAGTTAATAGATGTCATGCTTTCCCATGAAGGGAAGCCTGAAGAGAATTGCATTGTGTAGAATTGGAGCACAGAAATAGTCTAAAACCCAAACAGATCCTGAAATTAAATACTTTATCTATCACCTACTTGCTGATACCTGCAAAATTTTCTTTGAACTTCTAAACATAGAAGAGATCGATTTTAAGGCACTATAAACAGCAGGGCCTGCTCTTAATCTATTAGTACAGCTGTATGTCACTTGAACAAAACTCCTATTAATCTCAGATTCTGTGTGAAAAAGAAAAGTAGGCACTGCATTGGCATGCACCACTGGCTTGTGCTGATGGCCAGCACAAGGTCTGTGCATCAGTTGTTTCTAAAGACAGGTTTAGCTGGAGCTGGACCCCTTCCCTACAGCCAATGTGAAGTGGCAAGACATGTAGCAATGCCTGTTAAGAAGCCATGTGCTCCATGAACCACTACGGCAAGCTCCCCCTGCCACACACACACGCTCCTTCCCTTTCAAATGTTTGCTAAATAAAATGTTGAGACTTTTAAATATCCTTTTTAAGACAACACCCTTAAAAGGAAACAAATTAAAATCAAGCATGGGGTGGGAGATTCTACCTCTCCTTGTATGACCTGTAGTTTCCATTCCCTTTGTGAATGAATCTTCATAGATTCTTGATTGAACTTGCTCTTTTTCATATTTTTATTGACACAGTATAAACCAACAATAAACCTGCTTAGCAAAAGTCCTAGCCTGTATACAAAGAAGCTAGAATTGCACCTTGTAAAGCTAGATGCATTTGCTTCCAGGGAAAGAAGTAAATCGGCTATATATGTTTAAAAAGTTTTGCTTGCTTTTGCTCCACCTCTCAGTTTACAGTTCTCAAAGACATATATGAAGAGGCCTTCCACTTTCCTCAGTGCTGCGTATTTGAAACCGAAATATGACATTTTCCTGATCAAATTATACTTTTGACTGCTTTTAGCAAACCAGTGAAATATTAGAATAAAATAAGTCTTTGGGCACAGATTTTGTGAGGTAGATGCACATTTGCAGCATTTTAAGGTTTCTTAGTTCCTTTGCTTCCAACAGCCTGACTCAAAAACTTCATGTTAGCTGTGTGGTTGAAGTACTTTGTTAAATATAGACCTAAACAAGAATTCTTTGGCTAAGACAAACTCATCCAATCTTCCATTTATGAAATAAAACAGATCTTACCTCAGCCCTCGGCATTCTGAGAGACAGAAAATTCCTGTTTCTGCTTATAAAGAGGCTGATGCCAGGGAAGTTTCCCAGAAAATGGTGAGCTGTAACAAAACATACTCCTTGTGAGGTGAAGTTCATAGTCAAGAGAACAATGCAGTTTCCAGGTCTACTGAAGTTATTAAGCTTTTCAGGAGAAAAAAAAAATCATCTAGTACCAAAATAAGATTCAGACACCAGTCCTCCAAATGACTATGAATAAGGGGTTTTCACATGTCAGCGTTCAGTTCTATGAATCTGCTAGGCTTTGCAAGCCCTTGCAAGGTGTGAATAAGGTTTAGAAATCATCCCCTTTATAAGTAGAAATTATTTGGTTTAAATTTGCTCAGCAGTAGAAACAATAAGGAATTTGCTTTATTTAAGAAGAACACTTAAAATTTATTTAAAAGACAATAAAAATACTTTTATTTGGAGATTCAAAAAAGAATTCCACCAATAGAGATGTGTCTTTTCCATCAATAGAATCCCGTCAATAGTCATATGTCCTTTCTCCAGGCTCTGGCTCAGGCTTGACTGCCAGCCTGATAGCAAAGGGAGTTTTTTTATGGGGAGCACCCTAATGCTGCCTTACTGCTAACGGCTACAGTTTCAAAAAGAAAGAATTGCAACTCTCTGCAGTGAGCAGAAACCCCTCAAAACTGTGCAGTAAAATTGTGATTCTGAGCAGCTGTGTGCTGGCAAGCATTTCTCTCATTTGGAGATACTTACATCTGTCAGGATTTGGTGAGCTCACAGCTACTATATCTGCCATATAAAATCCAGTTTGGATCCCCAGAAACCTACAGGTTTATCAGAGTGTGTAATACTAAACCACATCTTTCAATAAGCAAATCTAGAATTAGGAAAACCCCCCATCTTTTGCATCCATGTGGTGGTCTTCAACATTTCTTTGCTTCTCTTAAGTCCACCCAAGATCATGCCTAGGCTTTTAGCAAGTTCTTTGTTTCTTCTGCTGGTCCTGGAGTTGCTATGACCTTCAATGGCATTGCTTGTCTTCATGAAATACTAAGTTTGGCAGTTACATTCTACCACAAAATACCATTCAGCACTTTATAAAAGGGGTAAGTAATACAGGCCCTGCAGAAGACCCCATTCTTGTTCTTCTGTTTTGTGTCAGCCGGTTGTAACTGTAGGCAACCCAGAGAGGGCCACATGCCTCAAGGGCTTCTAAAACTTTTGCCTCTCCTGGGCAAGGAGATACAGCTTGTTCCAGATGGTTACTAGAGATTGGTATTGCTTAGCTATATTGCATTGATATTCATTCTCAGAGCAGACAAGTGGTAATTAACCAGTTCCATCTGTATCTATGTTTGGGCAGAGAGTGATTTATAATGACCATTCCTACAAAGCAGCAGAGGGAATATGATGAAAAAGTCAGCCCTGATGGGCTATAGTGGTTTTGAGAGACTGATAGACCTGGCAAAGCTTTCCATAAGAACATTAATATACAAGTAAAACTATAGCGATGCTATAGCAATGAACTTCCTACAGCCTGAAGTCTGAATACAGAACATATACATCACCTTGCTATGCTATTCAACTGTAAAAATAACTTCATGACAAAATTTACCCAAATACAGAGACACTGAAAATACTGTCTGAGACTACCATTGTGTAATTTTTGTTTCGAAAGTCCCACCACCTCAGATAAGTAAGGCACTTTCTAGTAAGCTTTACTATTCAAAATTGAGCAGAGATTCTCTGACCTATTTTAGAAAGCAGAGTGCAAAGTATTACAGTGCATATAACAAAGTTGACTTTTATTACTATTTTTGGAGTACCTATCATATCTGATAGGTTATTACAATCACATATCCATGAAGGAATGTAACTTCTGACTGCTAAAAAGGTTCTAATATTTAGTGTAAGTAAGGATCTTCTAGAGATCTAAATAATTCGAAGACTATTCAAAACTTAGTCTCATAACTATCATACATGGTCAGAGTTACGGTCATGTAACATTCTGAATCATTCTGGTGATGTAAGGGACTTCATAGTATTTGCATAAGAGTTCTCTGAATTACTACTTGTGGCAGTTGTTACCTTGACATTGGGAAGCCCCCCAGAAATTCAAATTCTTCCAATTCACCTGCTTAATCCATAAAACAATATCTGTGGACAGTTCCTTATTTCCATACAGCAATTTCTACAGTATTGAATTACAAAGTTTTGATGCATTTCACTGTTTGCTGTCATAGATGTGACTCATTGTTTCCCAAAAGAAGCATTTGAAGGACAAATGCAGAACTGTTCTTGTTGGAGACCGCAATTTTTCCTTTAAGAAAAACTTAGTGGTATTAGTACTTGAGTACAGTCCTTGGTCCTGGGCTGCTGGGCAAATTTCTCCTTGGAAAGGCTGGACTTCAGTTCATCGTATTTTAAATGGGTCTTTCTAAATATTCTATACATTTTTAATAGAAGTCTAACCAACTGTAAGTTGATTCACCTGCTAAAAAGAGCCTGGTGAAAATTTGGTACTTGAAACCCAGTGACCTTTGTGAAGGCCAGCACTCTCTGTAAACCGAAAATGTTGCTCATACTGTTATTTACCACTGGTTTGCAGTCCTGGTACAAAAGAGATGACTATAGTATTTCAACGTGGGTCTTTCTGTAATTAAAATAAACTTAAAAATAAAGCAAGTAATCTGTCTACGCTGTAGTAACAGCTGTCAGAGTGAGCAGCACGTTGTAAATCACCTTCTGTTTAAAATGCAAGTGTTAAGAGTTATTTATAACTACACCATATAGTCACAAAGGACTATAAAGGTTTGGTGATTCACAGATGATAACAAAGAACATGCTGTGGGACAGACATGGGTGAGAAAGTAGCATTTTTTTTTAGACAGAGCCATTTGGAGTTCTTCACACTATTCCCAAGCAGTCCCCAAGGGCATCAGCAGCACCACTGGACTGGACTTCTACTCACTTCACCTGAAAACCCAGCTCTGCTGCAGCTAGTAAGAATTTTGCCCTTGTTTTAGTAAGAGCCAAATTTTCACTTCTGTGGCAATTATTTATTATGTGACAATTAACTGTTTATTATGGACAATTAAGACTATATTAGCATAGAACAACCAAGTGAAAACTTGATTGTGGCAGCTTTGCAGTGAGTGCAGTTATTTTCCAGGTTCTAGCTACCTCTGAATCATCAGGTACTGCTCATACCTACGACTAAGTGACATATATTCTATTTTGCTAAATACATTGTAGATGAGAGCAAAAAAATTGGCCCAGGGGTTTCAGCTGGGGAAAAAAGGCAGGTTCAACCTGATCTGGCAAACTATCCTAAAACTATGCAAAGCAAAAGTATTTCTAATTTGACAATTGTGATCTTTTTAACATCAGGATTTTAGTTAGGAAAAATGTAAATAAAAAAAAGTTTGTCAGAATATCCTAGAAAAAGAAATCCCATGCTATTTAAAGCTTGATAAAGACCAGCTTTCAAACAGATTGACTCCTCCTCTCAGCTTTTCTACCAGAGAAAATATCTGTTCTGAGGACCTTGACACCACTATGGAACAAAGTGACCTTGGAGTGCACCATTACACATATAAGATAATTCAGGACAGGCTTTCAAAATTTGTATGCCACGGACTCCATAGTTATACATTGCTGATTGTTGAGGAAGAGAACTTACAAATATACTGAATTTTTAAATCTGAAGGCCTTCAATTATGGTGCTGGCCATTGGTCTTGTGTATGGTGACTTTAAACCTCTTCCCTGGCTGTGATGTGTGCAATGTGATTTCTGGTTGATCATCATCAGATGCAGCTAAACTGTAAGAATTTAAAAAACACTGATAAATATCAAATTATTTTAACTATATTGAATTGATTGCTGGAGATCTGGGCTCTGATGAAAAAGGGAAAGCTTTCTTCCTGCTTAAAGGGACTCTCTCCTGTTCTGCTGTTTGCAATATTTGATCGATTGCCTCGCTCCGGCATAATTGAATCTGCCAGAACTTTGGGAAAGAGCTGGATTAAGTAGATCTGTGGACCAAAATTTTGTGATGCAGCTTTTGGAAAAGAAAGTATTTGGACTGGTCTTTGCATACTGTAATAGTAAACATATGCCTGTGTGAGACCCACATCCACCAGCTCAGAGCAGATGAGTAACTCGGCATCCTAAGTTGCTGAGTTTGTACTCTTTCTACTAGTAACATGTAGTACCATATGGATGTGTTGAGTTTTCAAATACAAAAGCTTTTCTAGTTACAACTAAACTTACAATACATGGCTAGCTCATGTAGAACAATGAATAATTATTACATAAAAGAGCAATTTTTGCTTATTGGTGTATTTTATACTACTGATCATAGAGAGAAGCACCATTCCAGTCTCCAGGTTTGTATAGCTTACATACTTCAGAATGTAAAGTAAGTCCACACAGAGAGATTGAAGTAGTATAGTAAATTAGAAAGCAACAGAAATGAGGTGGGTTTTTTTAATAGTATCAGCTAAAAATTATTTCTTATTAGTTGTTCCTGAACAACAGCACATCAGTGCTTGCACTACTTTAAAATCAGTAGGAATAGAACCTTCTATCAGTCACACACATTAGGAACAATTGTTAGATGCATTCCCTAGCCATTCAGTGAACTTAATTCTCTGTAGCTGACAGTCATAGTTTTGACTGTAATTACTGGAAATGGCATTGTGAATGATTTCAACGGTAAAAAGCCCCACGTAAGCCAAGATTTACAAATGGAAATCAAACTTAGAAATAGTATCAGACCTAGAATTCACTGATGGCAAGCAAAATTTTCTTTATGATTGCAATGTAACAGAAAAGCTACATCTACATCCAGATTTTATTTTTTTTTTTAGTTCTTTTCAACTTTAGGGTTTTCTTCTTTACCTTTCACTCTTCTGTTTTACTCATGCTTTATAGCAGCTCTCAGAAAAAAACATATTACAATAACTTTGTCATTTCGAAGCATCTCTAAAACCTCATACCATTACCTGGAGCTAACACAAATCTAATCAGCTCATGCAGCTTAAGTTTCCATTGCTTGTTGAAATAATAGCTCGCAGTTGCTCTTGGCCAACAAAACTAGTGCCTAAACAATACAAGCTCCAAAACCAGCTATAAAACAAGCAAATAAAGACCCCACAGGCTTTGTAAAGGCTGAAACAGTCAATTGGATCCTGACAAAATAGACCATTTAATGTTACATTTATTCTTCACACTCTGTCTTTGAAATGAAGAAAGAGTGTCCACATATCTTTCACAGTTCATGAATCTCACCAGGATACAGTGGCACATTGATCAAAACTAGTGAAAGGAATGCTGTCCACAGGTGACTAATATACACAAGACATCTAGTTCCATTTCTTTGGAGAAGCATGTTTATCCAGCAGAGTATCCTTAAGGATTTAATTCCAAACATAGGCACCCCCAGTATTTGTCTAAATAAAAATGCAAAGGCTCTTTTTTTCAAGAATTCTTTTGTTCTACTTAAAGTAACTTCATTGTTGAGGAAAAAAACCCCAAAATGCATCTGAAAAATTCTCTTACATCTCTTTAGGTTTCACATGAGAGTTAATTTATGACTTCAGCTAGATGGGGAAAGAGATGAGATGGAGACATCTGCTAGTTAAATGTCTTACAACTAAAGAAAATGAAAATGAGTATTAGAAAATAAAGCTATTTGTACAGCTTGGCAATGGAAGAATGTATACTGAACAACAGAACTTTGGAGCGTACCTTGGAGTTGACAGACTAACTACACTTTGGGAAGAATAATTCTTTGGCATCGCTTTCACCACTTTGACTGATGGCTAGAAATCAATACCACATCTGCCATGGAAAGTAATGCCATTGACTAGTGTTCATTGCTTTTCTATCTTCAGGAATTAGATTTTTGAAGCTATATGCAATCAATTGTTACATTACTCATGGTTTTGCTGGTTTGTGTTTTATCAAGCAGCAGATGTTGACCTAGGTTTCGATTTTTTAATGCAGTTTAAATTCTTAATAGTTCTATGCATTCACTGACATATGTATTTCCTGCATACTGTTATAGTTGCAAACAGAAGTCCACATAGTAAATCTAGAACATGTCTATCTAGCAGCAACATATGAAGCTTTGGAATACTTGCTTAGAACAAATACATCTTAGATACTCGGAGGCATTTAGTAACATCATAATAACAATAACTTAGAACTATACATTAAAGAAACTACGCATGCTTTTAGTTCTTACAATAGGATACTCCAGGCTGTGTCTACTTTAATGTATTTATTTGGTTTAAAAATAAATTTGGTTTCAAAACTCTCCCTTTCTTGTCTTCTCTCCTCTCCTCCCCATTTGGAATATATATTCCCTTTGCTGAAGTATGTCTTTCCTAGGAGACATAACTGTTGGTATTGAGCAAATCCCAAGAATAGGTATTCCTCAGACTGTGATTTTCTGTACATTAATAGCACAAGTAATGTGCTTATGTTAATAAGACATTTTCAGTGTCTTAAAAAAACAATACAAGAAACCCTATAATTTTGTAGACTTTTCAGAATTAAATATAGGTGTAAAATTCAGAATCCACTTGGATATAAGGATTATGCTTTGGCACAGGCTTTGCAATACTAAACTACTAAAGTAAGAGTGAATATAAGATAATACCCTACCAGAGATGAAGTTTGATGGAACAGGAGAAAAGATAAGTAGAAATTAAAAAGACATGTATATAAACAATTGTATAGAGTAGAAGTAATGTAATACCCCAGATGTTTGGGCTGTTTTATTTGACCTTTACAGTATTTATTCAAGAATAATGGGAAGATCTGGAAACTGGAAACTTATGCTCAAAATGTACGTATTTGACAAAATTAGAGAATATATATGTGTCACTTTTTTATAATCTCGACATTTTAAAGAATCTGTAAATTGGTATCTGTAGGAATATGTTGTGTTTGAAATATTTTATGTATTCCCTTACAGAACAAAAATAAAAAAGAAAAAACATGTATTTAATTTAGTTCCTTTGTTGTTGTGACTAAAGTTTAACTAGTTCAAAGGACGTACATGCCAGAGAAGACTGTTTTATGGTAGAATAACGGGCCATGTTTCCACGTTAATCTACCTGAAGAACAACTGTTTCTGACAGCACCTCTTACAAACTGAGTCTCGAATACAACTCCTCCCAAGCAGAATTAGCAGAGCTGGTGAGTCTGGCTGTTCTAAAAGCCAGTTCATGCTCTGTATTACAACAGACATGTTTTCAAAAACACAAGCAAAGGAATCTCTCACACTTTTTGCCTCTTTAGCATAATAACAGGCATGTATATCTTATACCTTGCAGGTTTTTCAGTCAGTACTAGGGACTGCTATTAAGCAAATTCAGTAAAACAATGTAAAGCAGGAGTGTGAGGAACATGGACAAGATAACTCATGTCTTAGTCATATGAAACACTGATTTCTTCTTACTAAATTGTTAATCTACAGATTGGTGTTAATCTAGAGTTTGTTAAAGAAATTTATTTGTTTTATCATAGAATCATAGAATTCCAGACTGGTTTGGGTTGGAAGGGACCTTAAAGCTCATCCAGTTCCAACTCCCTGCCATGGGCAGGGTCACCTTCCACTACACCAGGTTGCTCCAAGCCCCATCCAACCTGGCCTTGAACACTGCCAGGGATGGGGCAGCCACAGCTTCTCTGGGCACCCTGTGCCAGTGCCTCAGCACCCTCACAGGGAAGAGCTTCTGCCTAAGAGCTCATCTCAGTCTCCCCTCTGTCAGGTTAAAGCCATTCCCCCTTGTCCTGTCCCTACAGGCCCTTGTCCAAAGCCCCTCTCCAGGTTTCTTGTAGCCCCTTTAGGTACTGGAAGGCTGCTATAACGTATTGGAAATTTTACTTGTAGAATGTAAAAAGAAATGAAGGCAGGTAACCTATCCCTTGCTCAGCAGGGGTCTTTGAGAAGCAACCAGCAGAACTTACAAACCTGGCACGTCTCTGCTGCTCCTCACCCCCCTACTCAGAACATTATTCTTTCACTGTTCTTAAGACAAAGTAGATAGGAGAGCTTCCCAGGCACTAAGGAAGTACATGCAGTACCCTTTCTAAGCGAATGCAAGAAAGTATCCCTGTATGAGATGAGGCCCCTAAGCTCCCGTTGGAGCAACAGGGTTTCTGCATCCCCAGCTTAACACTATGGGCCCTTGTCTGTGGCCTGTTACAGCCATGGATTCATGGTAATGACTGCAGCTGGCTCTGAATCCAGTCCTGCAGAGGAGCTAAGTCTTCACTCATCAGCATAAAGAAAGGCTGAGAAACCTGATGAGCAAAAAATTGCTTTGAACCTTTTCTTTTTTAAATGGTCATAGAAGCAACTCTGTGTATCAAACACCATGTGGCATAAGGAAAAGACTATATTTTCCAATTTATGCATCATCTGAGGATCATTAGCATTTCAGCTACTGAAAACAATTCAACCTATTCTTAAGATAAAGAATCAAAAACGTCAACAATCAACAAAAAAAGTTGATAAATAGCAAATATTACATAAAAACACATCACATTTAGGCATGTTGAATGAAGAAATCTATGTGTTATTGTAACACTCTCTTGTTTACCTATGTTGTTATATTTCACTACAGTAGGTTTTCCTGTTTACATGACAATGCACTTGTACATCAGAACAGATTTTACCCAACTATCATGTACAGATTCACACTAATTCATACTACCACTGAATTCTCTCATGTAACATTAGGGTTTTTTCCTTCATCACCTCTACAGTTTTCTGCATTTCAGCCCTGCAGTTCATTTGTCATTACTGATTTTATCTGCTAGTAAAAGTTACCCTTAGGTCCTTTGTGCAAATACTGTCTTGGGGTAATAATATAAAATAATATGATCCCCTTCTCAGAAATGCAAAACATTGACGTTGCTCTACTGTCACACACAAAAAGTGGAAAAATATGAAGGAATGGAAACAAATGTTTGAAAGAGAGAAGTGCTACACTATGCCAAGAAACTGATTCTTGTCAAACTCCATTTGCTACATTAAAATGTTTAACGTAAAATGACTGGGTAAGCCTTCCTAACATGAATAAAGTGAAGTTTTATTGTTTCTATTTCACAATCCACAAAAATAGTTTCAATTGGTTTCAAGTTAATTCCTTTGGTTCCAATCATCAGACAAATAAAATGCAGCAACATAAACCCCCATGGTAATTTGAAAACAAACATCATGGTGTGGTTCAATCGCAGCTGGCAGCTAATGGGGTTGAACTATCCTAATGGTATGGGGAGCAGGGTTTGAAAAGGTAAAACCCATGGGTTGAGACAAGAACAGTTTAATAATTCAAACAATTGAGATAATCAAACCAAAATAATATCAACAGGAAAAAGAGTATTAAACCCCAAGAAACACAGGTGATGCACAATGCAGCTGCTCATCACCTGCTGGCTGATGCACGCCCTGTCCTCGACCAGTGATCAGCCCCTCCTGGCTTATTCCCCCAGTTTCTATACTGTCCATGATGCTCTGTGATATGGAATATCCCTTTGGCTAGTTCGGGTCAGGTGTCCTGTCTCTGCTCCCTCACTGGCAGAGCATGGGAGACTGAAAAGGTTTTAAAGGTTGGACTTCATGATCTTAAAGGTCTTTTCCAACCTAGCTGATTCTATGATTCTGTGAAAAGTCCTTGATTAGGGTAAGCACTTCTCAGCAACAACTAAACCGTTGGTATGTTACCAGCATTGTTCTCAGACTAAAGCCAAAATACAGCACTGCAACAGCTATTAAGAAAAAATAAACCCTATCTCAACTGAAACCAGGACACATCAGATGGTTGGAGATAATAAATGCAGAACATGAATATTTAGGAAGTCGGGCACCAAAAACTACATGCCAGAGGTAAAATGGTCTGCTACAGTCAAGGGAAGTTTAAATAAATTACTTACAGAGGCATACTTGGGCTCTGTTCCTGAGTCTCATTTGTGTTGTCTCCAGATGAACACTGGAGTGCAAATGAGAGTTGGTCTCAGCTCATCCTTATGCTACCAGAGTTTTTTTATTGTGTTCTCACTGGCATCCTGGACTTCTCCATTTATCTAAGAAAAAAGTTGAGAAAAGTTAAATAAGAAAGCTCTCTAAATTGGAACTATGAATATATTCTTCCACCCACAATGAATCTAGTAGGTCTACTCCTATCTTTTGGCCAAGGTATCCTTTTAGCTAATACAAAGACTAGCAACAGAAGAAGGATCTGCTCTCCCCCATAAACAGGCTAACATGTTTCAGAAAGTGAAAGTTGCTAAGAAACAGCACACAAGTCAAACATTTCAGGTATTGGTCATAGAACCATAGAATGGTTTGAGACTTAAAGCTCATCTATTTCCAACCCTCCGCCACAGGCAGGAACACCTGACAGAAGTAGTTGGTACTCATCTTCTTGGGCTTTTTTATTTGAGATGAAAATGTTTTAGAAAATAAAACAATGATAAAAAGTTGCCTGGATATTTATACAGGAAACTTTCAATCAGTGCTTGCTTTCAGGTGGCTCTTGCATGGAAGAGCCAAAGGAGGCCATTGCCCAAGGCAGAAAACTGGGACAGTAGAACAGCCATTGCCCTCCTGTTCACTTTTCCTCTACCAGAGCTCTGAAAAACAGACTGGGGCTGCTAGTAACAATATACTGATGATTTTACAAACTGGGGAAGGAAGCCCTGACAGCCCACCTTACAGAATGCCTTTCCCTTCTACTGGGAGAGGATTAAGGCCATTAGAAGAAGGCGGTGGTTCAGAGTGTGAAGGGAAACTCCACACTGCAAATGCTGGAGCTTCCACAGGGAGAGGCCACTCTGCAGTGCTCACTGGGCTCAGCAGGAGCAGTGGGCACCCCAGGTAATGTTGCTTCCCACAAAGGGGAATGTGCTAGTGAGAGATTATGGACTGGTTCTGCCAGTGTAGGTGGGTGGAGGGAGACATGGGGCTACATGAGGGCCAGGGTTTACACCTGTGTCTCTCTCCAGAGACAGGACTTCGGGATCTGGTTGAGAGCAGAGGCTGAAGGAGGAGACATTCACAGCAGTCCAGTGCAGTTCCCAGAAGGGGTCTGCAGCAGTGAATGGGATGGGAGCCTGCTAAAGGCATTTATTAACAGTTGGTGCTATTCTAGTGCCGTGTATGGTACTGACACGATGGAGTAGGAGCCTACTGTTTTTTCAATAGTAATTTCACAGAGCTGGGAAGGGGGAATGTGTCAGAGGACGGTTTCTCCTGCTGACCACCACTGCAGTGTGTGGCTTGGCACACCATCCTTCAGGAGCTTGGGAAGGGCAGAGGAGCATGCTGGAGATGTGCAACACTGGCTTTTGCATCTTTATTTTCTTTTCCATGTCATGTTCTTTATGTCTCATGGGAGCTCCAAGTGATTAACCACAAACTCTGGTTGATGATCCTTTTAAAAGCAGTTTGCTGTGCTCCTGCGGAAAACCAGACTGTCCTTCAGGCAAAAGCAGCATATACAAAATAAGATGTATTTGCTAAAACTGTGCCTTTCCCACTTTGAAGCTGCCTGTAATTACATACCTAGGGAATAGTTTCATGTTTACGTTTTCAAGTGTATGGGTGGTTGTATTTAGCATAGTATTTTTCATCTTTTCCTTTCTTGTTACACTTTTTGTGGCCATAAATTACATTATATTATGTTACTGAAAGAATGAGGATTGAGGGCAAGTCACAACAGCCTTGAAACAAGAGGCCAACTTGTTTTGGTGGTGGCCAGCTCCTCTGAGCCTTCTGAAAGAGCTGCCAGCTGGCTCCCTCTTCCAGTTACTATTCAGAAGTAAGTCTGGCTCTTTCCCATGATGTCTAATGCCCAAAGGGATCTACTGACTGGTCTGACATCGCTTATAGGGGAGGAAAGCTGGCCAAGTGCCACAGCCTCTCCACCCTGCAGCCAGACCAAATGGCTCTTGCTCAATAAAGCTGGCTGGGGGACCTTGGGTTCAATTCTTCTTTTGGATTTAAAAGCATAAATTCAGATAGACTTAGCTGGTTTCACAGGAGGTCTTCCAGATTTACACCAGTTTTCTTGTGATCAGAAGCCAAAGTAAGGTCCAGAGTACATAAAATCAATCCAGGCTTTTGGTCTAAATTTATAAGGTTCCTTTATAAAGCGTTCAAGAAAGATTTATCCCCTGGTTAAAAATTCATTTCAGTTGACTTCATCTTTGTCAGCCATTGAACAACACCCTGAAAACCTTCTTTTGTCACTAACACATCATTTATTATTTATATATGTGATTACACGTGAACAAGACCACGGAAATAATTTCAGCTGTAAATTTGCTGTCTTCTTTCCAAAAAATCATTGTGTCTTTATGATTTTTTTTTAAATTAATTGATTGCTTTCACAAACAGTAATAATTTAATAATTTATATTTCTTAGGTTGGTAGCTAATTTTCTTCACACAAGTACTGTCTTAATACAACTATGGTTACACATGTGAGCTCCATATAATGACCTCAATGAACTCTGCACTGATATTAGTGGGATTTGTATGTGTTTCTGCAGGCAAAATGTATGTTACTAATTTTCGGGCAGTATTTGTTTCCACGTTTTGGTTTTCAGTATCTCAGTCATTAGAATTAGAGAAACTTAATGATGCGCATTACAGTTTAAGTCTTTGAATGCTTAAAGTTTTCTTTGAGTATGTTAATGTATTTCCTGGAAAAATCTCTGCTTTTTTATCAGATGCTTTAAATGTATGGTTAGAATAGATGCTACTTTGTGCTATAATGGACAATGTGCTAAATTCCTCTTGGGACAGAATTTAGGAATACTGGACATTATTAAAGAGATATGCTGTTGGCATGTCAGTAGGTCTGTCTCTTATTAAGGTTGCTTTACACTGCTTTATAAGAGCAGATTTTCAGTTGCAAGCACTGAGAAGCTTCAACCATGTGAGTTGTATTTTCTGTGCTGTCTGCTTCAGGCTACTAATTTTTAGCTAGAGAAAGTCCCAGACAGAGCAGTTCAGCCCTTAAAAAACGTTTCGTCTAGCTCAACAAATAGGTGGGAAGAGGGCACAGGAAATAGCAGTGGGGATGGAGAAATGCAGAAACCCAAGGGAAGGAACTAATTTGGAGCCAGTTACTGGGCAAGGAAATGACAGCTTTGGAAGATGGAGGAAGGCGAGGTACTGATCAGTGAGGTGTGTGTGCATTAAAGTTAATTACAGAGATGAGTTTAAACGGGAGTCCTGAAAAGTGAGCTGAAAGAGATGGAACTGAACAAGGAAACAAAAGCTGAGGAAGAAAATTTTTGGAGGGACAGGGCAAGCTTTGGAAGTGATTTCCAGGAGGACTTGATCCATTACCTTCCCATGGATCGTGATGAGGCTAACTAGCCTGTGGTCCTGTGAATCCTCCTTCTTGAAGAAAGAAGTGACATTTACTCTCTTCCAGTCCTCAGGAACCTCTCCTGATCACCATAATCTTTCAAAGATTATAGACAGTGGCCTTGCAATGACATTACCTGGTCCCTTGGCACTCATGGTCCCATGTCAGGTCCCATGGACTTCTGCACATCCAATTTGTTTAAATGCTCCGTAACCTAATCCTCTTCCACAAAGGTTGAGTCTACCTTGCTTCGGACTTTCCCAGGGGTCTCAGGCACTTGGGATTCCCAAAGGATGGTCTTACCAGTGCAGACTGAGGCAAAGAAGGTTACTGAGGGCAGCAGCCTTTTCCATGTACTTTGTCACCAAGTGCCCTGGCTGTGTTCAGCAGTGGGCCCATGTTTTCTCTTGCTTTCCATCTGTGCTGATGTATTTGTGGAAACCCTTCTGGTAGCACTCATGCCACTCATCAGATTCAAATCTTGTGGGCTTTGGCTTTCCTAACTCCAACCCTGCAAGTTTGGACAGTGTCTCTGTTTTCCTCCTGGGTCAACTGACTCTGCTTCCATATCCCGCATGCATTTCCTTTATGGTTGAGTTTAGTCAGGAGCTCCTCTTTCACCCATGCAGGTCTCCTGCTGCCTTTGCTTGATTTCCTGCTCACAGAAATGGACTCTTCTTGAGCTTGGAAGCAGTAATCTTTGAAAATGAAGCTGTTGGAACAGAAAACACACTGAAATGTTAAATGTTGCCTCAGAAAATCACATTATAGTTCTGACTATCAAGGTTTCCTGCCTTGCTCTCATTAAGCAAGGCACTTCAACCAAATTTTTCATAGTCATTAATTTCTTATTTTTGAGGTGTCTGTCCTGAGCTAATGTTCTGATTGACAGAAATGCTGAGCGCTATTTATTGCAACTGAATGAATAATGATCTTTAATTTGAACATGAAGAGCTTTATTATGTCTCTAAACACCATGTTCAGAGCATCTCAACAGTGCACCTCCAAGTGAGAGGATACTTTTGACCTTCATCTCTCTGTGCCTCAATTAAATGCAGCCCTTATCTTGCAAGAGTTTGTGATGTTAAATTAATTAGTCATTGTGAAGCCCTCAGAGACAGTAGTGATAAATGAGGCAGAAAAGTCAATGCAGGAACTATTTCTCTTCTGAGATGGTTTGAACAGTGCCAAACAAATAAAAATGGTGCCACAGACAGCATAAAAAGTGTATCAGATGGTTCTGAGCAGTGTTTTGTGAGAACTGCTTAAACTGCTGTGAGAACCCCACTTAAAAAGGGTCCAATGGAAAAAAGGGCTGAGAGATTATGAGCTGCATATGCGTGGAGAATACAGCACAGCTCCAGAGACTATCTTAAATTCTGGCATTTTCCAATTTTCAAATCATGATTTTGCAAAATTTGAAGTGTTTTTACATGTCGCTGTGACAGTGTATTTGATACTTCAGCAGAATAGGTGATGATAATAGGTGGTTTTGTTGTTGGTCACAGCCCTTCAGCTTTTCTTTACTTTGTGACTCAGATGGTTATTAATATGCTTTGATTATTAACATGCAGAGGTTTGTTCACTAATGAAACTACAAGAGTGTCTCTGATAGTGTAAGAAACAGCCTCATTAGAAATAACACATTTCTCAGACAAACACTGAACTCGGTATAGAGTTAATTATCCATGTTTTGTCTGAAGTGAAATATATATCTTAAATGGTCTCTAATCAAGTGTTCACTTAGAGCTTAACAATGTGCGCATATCTTGATTACTGAAAAAAATAAGGTAATAGAAAACGTCTATATTGCAAAGAAAACTACATATTTTCATTAACATAATGGAACACATTTTCCATAGAATTATGGTACTGTAACCCCTGCAGTTTTGTCACATATTTTATTCCATTCCTTTATTTTCACAGGTTTAAAGCTTGGCTGAAAGTCTAAGCTAGAAAATTATAACATGAACACTTTTCCCTGTTATCTTTCAAAAAAAATCAATTTTTTTTTGAAGTGCCAATTTTTTGAGTTCCAACTACATGGAGTTTTCCTCTAAAAAATGGGAAATGCACTTCTGATCATTCAAACAGCAAATGAGAAAGTTTCCTCCTATTCACTTCGAAGAGATAGAGAATTAATGAACTTCAAACCTGAGCATACAAGCCTTTTGATAAAAATTCTCCTGTGGTTAAACCCCAGTTGAAACTGTATAGCCAGCAAGCTGAGACTGAAATAAATGGGTGAGACAGTGCCCCCATGCTGCTGGACCTTCAGCACTTCTTGAGTTCATCTAAACTCATGTCTGACACTAATATGAGGTTGTACCACAACCTAACTTCTCTGCTAGCTAAAAATCCGCTTCCAGTTTAGCCATTGTCAGTACATAATCACTGTTTTTTTGTGCTGTCCCTTCTTCCTCTGGTGTATTTACATTGCACTAATATGTTCCAAGACATGTCTCCTCTCAGCCTTCTTTTGCTGAGCTAAATGAGCTAAACTGTTAAACTGCCTCACACAGAATAGGCTTCTTGAGCCTGTTCTTTTGGGAATGCCCTCTCTGCATCTCCTGTGTTTTGAATTCAACATTTCCGTAATGCTAACCAGAACAATAGCACAGAGAAAGTCTTTCAAACACTTTCCATAGCAACACTACTATTTCTCCTTTTCCAGCTGCAGAACACTTCACCTATACTTCCAAACACTGTACTACCTAGTAAAAAGCACATTTTCCACAGCTGTGGCAAGTGAAGGTTTGAAGTTATTCTGAATATAACATACCCATATCTTTCTCCTCATCTGCTGTTCCAGCACACTAGAGAAGATGGGACAGTACCGTGAAGCAAAACTGTCTGGAACACAAGCAATATGCAGTGCAACTCTGAACCAGACCTAAATTCTTCTCACTGGAGTCAAAACAGCTCATTCTTTATTGCAAAAATAGCAGAAAAGAACACATAAACACATAACCTACAGGAATATCCTGTAACATTTAAAATACCTCTGAAAATTTATGAGTACTGCCCAGTAATACTAGGAGCAAAATTCTATATATGAGCTTCCAGAAAGCCAGTCGCATTTCTGCCTAACACATTGGAGGGATAGGGAGTGGTTGGGCTGGGAGCAGGATTCAAGTTTCATTGCTTCTGTTAAGTTTGGTGTATCAGAAACACATATAGCACAGCTCCTTGGGCAGCCTGTCATGTCTGCACCTCAGCGTCCCTGAACATTGCCACTGGCCCCTCCACCAGCATCCACGGCAGGAACTCGTGTGAATTGTTTCTTGTGCCTGGAAGAGGCTTCATGACTAACTGCATCTTTTCCATGGGACCTTGCAATCACCACCACAGGAAGTTTACACTTTGCTGTCATTTATACCTTGAGAACTATTATTCTGAATTGTGACAACTGTCAATTTCACCTAATTAAGGAGGGCTTGATGTAGCAGGAAAAAAGAACATATTTGCACTTGTGCTCACTCCCCTTCACCCCCTCCCGACAAACAAATGCTTAATTTGACCAGATTCTTCATGAGGGAAAAAGTGGTACTCAGAGGCAGCTGGAACTTGAACCTTCCAGTTTTAACATGTCAGTATAAAAAATAATTTTTCATTAAGAACAGTAAGTATCTTGTTGATGTGTCAGGAACTTCACAGTCTGAGATATTGTTAAAAATGTAACCAGCCATGATGGTTTCAAGAGGGATCTGTATGTATGGCATGCTCCAGTTGATGACAGAAATAAATCTTTTATATACAATGTCAAAGACAGAATTCTGCAGCCTACACAGAGACAATGAAAAGCAGGATGATCCAAGGTGATATTTTTAAGTCTGTACCACTATTCAGAATTATGCAATCATTCATTTGAATTAAGAAAATGAGAGGTACAAAGATGAGAAGACTAAAGGAAGGTATAAGGTCTTCCCAGCTGCTCAGTTTATTAAAGGTACCAAAATCTGAAGAGGCAACACAAGTAACAGAACTAGAGAACAGTGAAGTTAGTGAACCATGAAAAATATGACTTTTTCTTTCAAGCCCATAGCTCTCTTTCAACAGCTGTGTGAAACAGTTCTCCTTTATGGGGGTTTTTTACTTTTTTAATGAATGGTTACTATTCTTTTTATTCTTGATAAAACCTACCTATCCTGTTGGCAGTAAGGGCATAAGTCTGCCTTTAGGAAAGAATTCTGAATGTTCATGCATTTCTTCTATAAAAAAAATCACTTTTTCAAAAACATTTTGCTGCTGTCAACAGGTTTTAGTGATTTTGTTTGAAGCCAGTGATGCTTTAGCGGGTTAAATGCAGAAGTACTTGTTAGTTTGGTGAGTCATGTTGGTGTTAGGGAGTGATGGGCACCTGTAGGTGCTGGTGGACCTGGACCAGGCACTGACATAGTGATACCAGGAGAGCAGTGTGCTCTGGGGGTGGTCCCATGGCACCCCAGGGAAACCTGCTGCCTGCAGCTCGTCCTGCTCCCATTGCACAGAGGCAGCTTTTGCTTGTGTGATATGGTCAGAGGAGTGGGGTTGGTTTACTGTCTTGCTCCAGCAATGGCAGTCAAGTGCAGGGCTGCCTAAGAGGTAACCCCAGACTGCACAAATCCTATGGATTGTGTATCTTAATGTCCCTTTTTCATTTCCCACCTTTTTACCACCACTTCCTCTGCCCTGATCTCCTCCACAACACCCACCTAATTACTTTTTCCCCAGTGCTCCCAATGTTGCTATATCCGTCCCAAATTTGCCAATTCTGATAACATTACCTAGGTAATTTTGGCCTTTCATGGCCTTAGTGATGCAGTTACCTTGCTGCCTTGCAAGATGTTACTCCCCAAAGATCTTTGGAACAGCTCCCCATTTTTCCATGAAGCTGCTCCTTCTGTTCTATTTCTCACTAACTCCCCTTTAACCACCTGGGAACCCAGCCATACTGCACCACAATATCTGTAACTTCAGTTGTTTTCTCACACTCTTTGCAATCATGTTCAGCACTTCCTCATGTAGTGTCCAGCAATTTTCTATATCCTGTTCCCCTACCTAACCTCAGGCCAGGGCTTAGGAAGTTATTATTTCTAGTGTTGACTCCCTAAGATAGATTTTCCATATTTTTTCTTCCTATCCTTCTGTCAATTCAGATGGATCCTCTTTAGTTCCCTTAATTTTCAAATCCAACCGCATCTTCTGCCTATAAGCTTTGTTCCTTACTTACCTATCTCCTCACTCAGCTGATTCGCCTGTTCCCTGGATTAGGGATGTTACAGGATGAATTCTTTCTCCTTCTCCTAGCAGCCTCTTAAAATCTGACGACAGTTGCTGGCCTGAAGGAAATTTAGTTAACAACAGAAAGGCTTCAGCAAAGAGAGTTGTTTCATTGTCAGCAGAAGCAGATGGAAGTGCTTATCTCAAAAGCAGTGCTGGAGCGCTAGTTTTTCTTTGTACACATTCTTAACCAGCTGCTTGAGTACCAACTTCTTGAGTACAGCACTACAGGCTCTGAGCAGAACTGTGTGCTTTTACATGCAGATTACGGGGAAGACATGGCACTGGTTTAAGATAAAAAAGATTAAGTGTCCTCAACATGAAGCATTTTGTCCACATGTGAAGCACCCTTTTTTTCTCCTGTATTTATAAAATTCATGGCTCTTTAAAGGACTTCAAGTTAGGAACCCAAAATCTGACATATCCAAAATAACTAGAAACTCTACAGAATTTGCTAATAACAGTGAAATATTACAAACATATTCTTATGTACTCCCATCACAGTGTGGGGCTCAGACAGATACAGCACTCCACATTACAGCTTTTTGTTGCTTCATATTTACTCTCCACTCAAACCTAGATCCAACCAGCACTGTAAATCTCTGCTGTGCTGAGTTGAACACAGCACTCCAGCAGCAAGGAGAGGGAGGATCTGCAGAGTAGGAGGAGGCAACACAATGTTTTTGGAAGTAGATGTCATACTGATAGGACTACTTAGGTAATTAAAGTGAGCAGGGGAACTGAGGTGGTAATGCAGGCATCAGGATGACTCCAGTGAATTTGAGATTGTTATATTGTATTAGGATGGGATGTGGCTTGTTATTTTCCCCTTTTCAATGCTCCCCCTCAAATTTATACAGAATAACAAAGATTCATTACTAAGATTTCATTAACATCTTTTTGCTGTAAGCACACATTTTGAAAGAAGAAAATTGTAACTTTTGGATGATCTGTAATGTGGGTTTTGATGATTCAGAAATTTCAATTGGTTTCATACAACTGAAGTCTCAACAGTATCTATGTTTCACATAGAACCATATATTTCATTGTCCACTCTGCCTAAATATTCTTTTCTCATTTAACAACCAGTGCATTTTTTCCCCATTAGGTATGGATTTACCAATGCAGCATGTACTCCTTTGCGTCATGTCAAAGTGGAGCAGCTATGAGATGGTTCTGCCTCTTATTCAGATGAGGCTGCATGCTACTCTGCCAGTAATTATCCAGAGCTACAAGCGCATCCCCTTTTTAACTGCAGTATTGAGTTTTGTCATATTTTGAACAAAACTGCATTAAAATCCCACACTCAATGCAGGGTAATGCTGTTCTCATTTTACTACCATGAACTTCTTAGAAATTCAAATCTCTTATTACTATCCCTTATTTACATTGGTCTGGGAGATAAAAATGGAATTGAAAAGAAAAAAAGAATAAAATAGATTTTAGCGTCTTATCTTCAGATTCCCCAGCCCAAATCTGCCTCTCAGTTCTCCCAGCCTGCACAAGAGAAGACAGCTGGTATAACAAGGGAAGTTTGAATAGGCTGGCTGCAACGTGAATGAATCCAGAGGCACCTGAGGCTTTAAAGCTTCATGACAGCACACTGTTCTCAGGCACCTTTCATGGGGCAGCCATGGTATGGTAATGGGGATGGTTGCAGCTTTGCCGAAGGCAATCCTGCTTCTTCTCTAAAGTCAGCTAAAAGCTAGATCAGGAAACTCCAGAAAAATGGCTCATTGGTAGGCGGGAAAACTGACATTAGCATTGAGTTAGGGGGCCTTGGATGAAACAAACTGCCACCAGAGGTTATAAGGGGCTGGAAGCTTTGATGTAGCTGGAGCAGGGCTCCTTTGTTTTCTGTTTGTAAAAAGCTCCTCTGTGGAGTTTTTGTTTGGGTTGTTAAAACCTGTTTAACTCAAAGAGCTGACAATAAGCACTTGGGAGAAAAACTGTCTCTTTGAAAGTCTTTTTGCTGCTCAACTGCATTGTCCAGCCCTGCCAATTTCTAGCTCTGTTAGCTCTCACTGCTCCAAAGGCTGCTTAAGCAAACAATTAAGCTTTGCTGATCACTCTGCACCACAGTGGCAAAACACAGGTTCTCCCTATAGCATGAGAGAGAACCAAAATACAAACACTTTTTTCTCACTGTTCCCCATGACATGATGTTAGGGAGCTTGAGTTTTCTGGTTTTAGTAGTCTAGTTTTAGTAGTCTTACACTTAATGTTCCTTGAGCAAGGCCATCTCCATTGAGTGCCTAGCAGCCAGTTTTGATCACTGATCAAGGTTGTTACACGCTACCCCCACACCAACTGATTTGATAAGTTTTACTCATTATTTCGGAATTAAACTAATGTGGCCTCTGCTTCATGCTCACTGCACTGGCTGCCTCTTTCCTTTGCAAGGACCTAAATAATGGCCACAAGTAACTGGCTCAATACTGGCTTTGTGTTGTGCATTTAATCCTGAAACAGGAGAAAAGTTTACACACAGCATTGTGGCCAGAGAATATTCACTTGTTAAAGTGGTCCTTGCGATCCAGGTGACCTGTGTGGCAGGATGACTGCATTTTGTGTCAGCTGTGAGATGGGGCACCTCCAGCATGTGGTTTAACTCACGAGCATGTCCCTCTGCCATCCCATTCCTACCTAAGGCAGCCTCATAGAATAACATTTGGGATGTCTGTGCAAGCAGAAAAGAATTTGCTCTAAGGTGTATGTCACAGTGTGCATTACCAAAACTTACTACGGTGAAATAGCCCCTAGATCAGGAATTTGGTGTTCTAGGTTCAAGGTACAGAATTAAAAGGCAGTCTGGGAAGCTTATTGTTTGTTCTGTTCTCAGAAGTCCTCTGGGGAACTGGTGAAATCTTTGCTTCTGTGAAACTATAATGACTGAAAGACAAGCTATATGAGAGCACCTGATTTTATATGGAAAAACATCTTTGAAAGAAAGGGAGCCAAACTTTGGTGTTTTTCAACCAGTTCGAAACTTAATATCTGATAAATTTAATCTCTGCTAGATTTTAGACTGCCCTTTGCTTTCAAGCTGAGGTATCTAGAATAGTATAATTCCAACCAGGTCTTATGGCCTGCCCTCCACACTCGCCCTACTCCAGTTTACCAAGATTGCCATGGCTTGAAAGTTGATGGGCACAGTGTAAAGAGCGAGCTTCTGCTTCCTTTGGTACTAGCACCACTTTTTAACCCACTAACAACAGTTAACATAAAGAAGCGACTGAGAGTGAACTTTCTATGCTGTAATTCTCTGTGTAAGTGAGAAAAAAAGGCCTTTGGAGGTTGTCTCTGTGCTCAAGGTCCCGTGCAGATTTGGAATCACAGCTAACTGCTCTTACTCTCCTGGCAGCTAAACAACCTATTCCCACTGTAGAAGACACTGCATGGAAAGTCATTACATAGCAGTTGTTTATTAAAATAAACCAGAAATTTTGCTTAATACAATTATTTTATGCTGCTTTTATCTACCAAGAATGGCAGCACTTTTTGGAACATTTGGAGAAAGCAGGAGGTGTTTTGTGGGAAGTAGTAATGAAAAATTCATGAAGGATTAAAAATAGTTGGATTTTTTGGGTTTAATTCAAAATCTCTTTATATTTCCTTTAGTTTCCTTCCCTTCCCTATTTATATTGAATATAAACAAAGAACTTGTTCTAAAAAAGTTAGATGAATGGGAATGAACTAGAGTGAAATGAGAAATAAATCCAATAACTTCCAATACAGGTGTTAAACTCTAGACCCTATATCTGCACCTAAGTGCCTAAGTGGTGTCGTTCATTCAGATATTCAGACCATCCACAGATTTATCCACAGTTGCAAGGAATTTGTAGGTGATGAATTCCTGGGGAACCTGTCCATTTCCATATTTTTACCTGAGAAATGATGGTGTGAGACATTGTGGTTGTGTTTAGCTTCATGTGATCCTTGTGCTGAGCCTGCATTCCTTCCCTGTCACACTGCCTGGATAAAGTGTTCTTCTAACACAAGGCTGTGGAGACTGTAGGGGGAGGGATAGAGAAAATGCAAGAACAGAGATAATTGATGTTATTCTGAATCATGTTATCTGGAAGATCTCTCCAGCTCTAGCCCACTAGATGATACCAAACGAGCACCTGAAGTGCAGTTCACTGGTTCAGGCACCCTAACACACTCTTTTACAATTATTCCTCTCAATTTACCCAGGCATTTACAAGCCTTCAGAAGACTGCAGAAACAAGGTAGCAAGAGAACAGAGAAAACACTGTCACTCCTCAAAGGCATGTAACGCCCCTACAAGACGGCCAATCCATTTTGGGCCAGGTTTACATGATGCCAGAGTACAGGGTGACAGGAAGATGTTGGAGGGCTAATTTCCAAACTGGTACCTCTTTCTACGACTACATCTAGGTGCCAGCACCATGTCCAGGGTGGTTAAGCCTCAGAGAAGCTAAGCAAATGGGCTATCTTTGCTCTAACTTTCTTCTATTAAAATAAAGTTTCATGTGGTCACACCTTATTCTTTCAACCCCTAAATTTCAGAGGGGCTTCAGGGTTAATCTTATTTTTGCTTGTTTTCTTTTTCTTACTATAAATGCGGTGAGCAGAAAGATGTTGCCATGGTGAGATTTTATAATGCGCTAAAAGCAGTTGTTACAGTTATGTACCACAGAGCTACTTTCACTTGTGCAAATTGTAGAAATACATGAAAAATCACCCCAATGAAGTAGTAGTCGACTGTCTCAGATGATTGCAATACTTTAAATAAGTACAGATGTCACAAACATTTTAGCAGCCACTCCATTGTGTGGCTTGTACATAAGACTTGTACGTTTACAGCTGGAAAGGGAGAAAATGGTTGAACAAAATTAATGCACCTTATATCTAAAATGTCAATATTATCTGAAGTCCAGCCTTGTGGCAAACTGAATTAAAAATTACAAATGCAAAATAACACAGAGTTCTTGCAATCCAAGTTACATAGAGTATCCACTGCTACTCTATGTGCTGACGGCATTTTTGTGTAGACCCATGTGAAATGCAACAGTTTTGCTTTGAGCGCTATTTTGCCACGGCAAAAAGCAGAGTTTTCCAAATTACTGAGGTGTATCATCACAGGTCCTTCCCTAGTAAAACAGTAAGCTGGGGGCCAGTGCTGCACTTCAGCTGAGTGGGTGCTGCTCTGAAAAGGAGGCTATGGAGCAGTCCCAGTGTCAGCAGGCTCTGCCTTCCATCTGACTGTTTTGCTGGCATCTGGAATCATACCTGCCCCAATTATAAAGAGGATTCCTTGTTTGCTTGGCAGGCTCATGGTCAAGCATGTGAGTACCCAAAAAGTTCTAAGTTTCCTTGGGTCTGAACTTGAAGGCTCACTGTCTGCAGAGCTTTTAAGTCTGAGAAAATTCTGGGGCTCATCTTAAACCGCACAGGCTTGTGCTATGGAATTTCTCCAAGAAGTTACAGCACTTAAATCTATGGCACACCTGTAGCATGTCCTGCTGAGATAGAGCTGAACAGTTCCCACTAGAGAGGATAAACTTTAATTAACATCTTTTTAAACAAATGCTCTAAGCAGTTACAGTAAGGCTTCCTCACCAGCCCCAGAAGGAACTATAACCCACCCTGACTTTATCACTAGCTGAAATGCAATGCCATACCATTCTGAGTCCAGTTGGGAAAGAGGAAACAAAGCTCAAAACAGTCTTTTCAGAGCTGGATACGGTTATAGTCTGAAGAGGGCTGTGCAATTGCTTTCTTGTTATGTGAGTGCTAGTGTGTGCCAAGCAGTGCTACTGGAAATAATTAACTCCCTGAGGTTATGGACTCAGCTGCGCACCCACGTGTGCAGGGGCAGCAGCAGATAGCAGCCCTTCTTGCACAGGCTGCCTCCACCTTGGGGAATGTTTGCGTAGTCTGGAGAGAAAGGAGTCACACTGATTTCCTTCCTTTCATCAGCACTAACTCTTGGCTCCACATCGTCACAGTGAGGCAGCCAGCTCACTTTGTCAGTACTGAAGGAAAAACCCACAGCAACCCACAGCCTTTCACTTTCACAGCCTTTCACAGAATCTGGGACTTCAGAAGTTCCAGCAGAATTAAGGCAATTTGTACAGAATTTATGGGGATGATGCATGAAGGCCCCTGTATCAAACTAAAATCATGTGCATATACACAGAGATATATACATATAAATACATACCTTAAATGTATTATCTACTTTATATCGTATTGTGTCTGTATTTCTGGAATTTACTCATATTTCAAAAAATCACACAGATATTTGAAACCAGCCTTTCAAACATGAACACTATACTACCTGTTTTGAAAAAGGTGATTTCAGAACCGACCTAAAACTGTCGCACTTTTCTGCTAACATTTCTAAGGTCCCTGGTCTGTATCCTGTATTTTAGAATTCTGAAACAGTGGAATTAATAAAAAATAAAACAAATCACTGGTTACAATTGCTTTCGATACTTACGAATCATTTAGTTCAAAAGCAGGTACTCAGTTAGTGACTGTATGGGTTATACCTTCTGTGAAGACAAAACCTAAACACTAATTAGTGTTAGTAAGTTGTGTTGTATAGAAAGGTTAAATGTCCTCCAAAGGATTACAGGTGGGGATAAATATTCCTGAATGCCTGTGCTCAAATGTGGTTCCAGTGTGGAAGGAACAGAGGTTGCACTGTTACCGCAGTCCAGTGATGCGAGACAAATGTGTTCAAAAGTTAATAGCTAAAAAGAACAAAACTATCATTTTAGGCATAGGGATTGTTTTACTCATATATGATGACTCTATACAGATTCAGAAAAGTCATCATACCTACGTAACCATCCCTGCAAAGACTGCTCCTACTCTAGCTACAGCCATCGGGGATGTGGCTTTGCTGGTACAGTTCACTGGTACTCCCATACCAGAAGAGTGCTTCTTTGGTAAAGCTTTGGTTTATATTTAATATTTAGCATTTGGAATCTGGATAATGGCAAAATATTTCTATAATTATGAACCATGGCCTATGACCTCTCTTCTGCTATAATCAGTGAAAGAAGACTTCTGTAGACCAGCCCTAAGAGGTCAAGGCACAGGATGAAGTCTTAAGAGGTCATTTCAGATTCTACCACCGGACAAATAGGAAATGTTGCACTTAACAATCTTCATCTAACATAAATGAGAGAACCAAATGCACCTATAAAAATGAGTCACAAATCCTTTTAGTTTTCAGAATATATGCAAATACCATCAAGAAATTCCAAATAAATATATTTTGAAATATTGTGAGGACATCGACAGTTTGAGACACAACTTTTATCTACTGTCTTTTTACTGACTATAATGGAGTGGCAATTATTTCTCACAGTATGGGAAAGACATTCTCTATAGAAGATGTGTATAATGATTATTTGTTTAAAAACTTGCACGTATCCCAGTAAACTGCCTGAAACATTTAGTATAAAAATGTAACACTGTAAACTCTGAGAAACAAAGGAGGTTCATGTCAAACCAAGGTCATGAGTACTTTTCTGATACCAAGCAGAGAGACCACAATAGGAAGGCTAGCCATAGCCCTTCCCTAAATTGTCCTAATTCATGTAAATCTCCTCCAATATTGATCCACACAGAAAAAAAAGAAGAAAAAAAGGGAAATGAGGCTTATAGCTATGCATTGTTGAATGATATTTTAAGGTCCTAACACCATTTTACCCTTCCTGATTTTTTGCAGTCTATGTTTTGTCTGAATAAGTCCATCTGTACAGTGCTACAGCTAATAGGAAACTGGATCATGTCTTTTGAAAGCAATGGGAAAATATGTTTTAAATTCCACCTGAACACACAAATGCTAACTAGCAAGAAGCAGAAAATACAAATGAGTAAATCAAAAGAAGAGGAAAGATAAGGTGACAACGACAGTTTTGTAGAAGAAAACTATACTCAGCAGGGGAGGAAGTTTTCAAAAGTTTTCAGAACTTGGTATTTCTTTATGAAATATGTATAAGCTGTAACAGCCCAATTCTAGCTACACACAGCTGTATTTGAAGTATTGAACCAAGGACACTTTGGAGTTACAAGAGAACAGAAGCAGTTGGAACAGATATTCAGAAGTGTGAGTTGATAAATTTTCTTTATGGCCACAAGTTTCAGAAATGGCTGCACTGATTTTTTTTTTTTTTTTTCCAAAAAACACATTTAAAATAAGTAACTTCTGAAAGAGAACTTTCCATACAGCAACCGAGCTCAGCAGCATTAGGAGGCTTAAGGAAGGTCAGTTGAATTACCATTCCAGCCCAAGATGCACTATAGTGGCTCAACCCTTTGCAGCAGTGCTGGGTGCCGCTACATGCACCGCCTGCCAGGTCTCACAGCCTGGAGATCTGCATGGGCTGAGTGGAAAACAGCTTCTTACTCTCATTTACAAACTACCTGCAAATTATGCCCTTTGCTCTGTGACTGCTGAAACCACAGAACTACAGGGTAATTCAATTATGGGTTAGGATTTAAACAGTCTGTAATTTTAACCTTACATTTCCAACTCCCTACATAATCCCTCTAACATTTACTTGACAGCATACCTTTGTTAAACCGGCTGTGGGTCTAGCTCCTCAGGAAGAGAAAACACCCAACCAGAGCTGAGGTATATCTTCCCCGGTTATGCTTAATAGGTGCTGCTTATCTCTCATGCCCTGTGTCACTCTGGAGGAGGGACAAATGGGGTACTCCTTAGTTTCATAGAATCATAGAATCCCAGACTGGTTTGTGCTGAAGGGACCTTAAAGCTCATCTAGCTCCAAGCCCCTGCTGCAGACCAGTTTTTTTTTCACACAACTTCCACTAGACCAGTTTGCTCCAAGCCCCATCCAACCTGGCCTTGGACACTGTCAGGGAAGGGGCAGCCACAGCTTCTCTGGGCAACCTGTGCCAGCATCTCACCGCCTTCACAGGAAAGAGCTTCTTCCTAAGATCTCATCTAAAACCTAATATCTAGTTTGCCCAAGATCCTTACTAATATGCTGTTTCTGAAAGCCTTCCTTTCTGTGCTGTAGGACAGACTCTTTGATGTCTCTTTTTCCTCTGTTGTGGAAGAACAGCACATGTACAAGAACATGAAGACAAGAAATAGCATTGAAGAAATTGTAATAGGAAAATGGAGTACAGATATGTTCTCCACTGCAAAATGCAAATCATATTTTAAGATTACTGTTGTTCTAAAGCAATAACCCCTTTAAAAAACTATTGAATTAACCACATTTATACATGCATTCAAACACATGCAGGCACAGACAGGAAAGAGAAATATATCACATCTAAAGAACTGCTCCACTCTGTCTCCTGTAGCTACTTTTTGCAATTGCTTAGGCTAAATCCAAACCATGAGACTTAGCATACTATACACAAGTATTTATGGATACACTATCTATTCTCACTGTGACGTACGCACACATTTTTGTGCTCATAATTCCTACACATATGCATTAGATATGTGCCCTATTTTTATCTTGTCATACAAGTAAGGAGAATTGCGAAGCCATTTCCCTGCCAAACGAAACAGTGAAGACAAAAACATTATCTCTGCAGCCATCCATCTTGTGTGCACTTTGGCAAGGCTTTCCAATATTGCCTTTTCTTCTTTTTTTCACCCTTTTTTTTTTCAACACTGTGTTTTAGCAATTTTGAAGTATTTTTACAAGTGGCAAACCTGCCCGTTCCCATCTCGCCAGCGTTGAGTGTGTTTCCATGGCTACGGTGGGGTGGCTGCCACGGGCTGGCAGGAGCTCATGGCTGCAGTGGGGGGCAGGAGGTGCTCACCAGCATCATCACTATCACCCTGGCTTAGTCATTACGTGCAAGAAGTTTAATTGAAAATTAAGTGGGTTCTTCTGAAGTGAGCTGTGTGCCAGTGGATTAATTTTGCAGGAGCAAGAGTTCTGACTGCAGGGGGAGAAGAGAGACGGACTGAATAAAAGTGTGTGATGATTCAGTACTGGTGCAGATTTCTGTAACATTGATTGGAATCAGGATTACAATGGGATGCTGCTACCAGATGGGGCAAGTGAGCAAACCCACGTTGAACAGCACAGACTGCAGTGCCGGGGTGTGGGTTGTGCTGCAGCAGCCCTTTGAAACAAAGGAGCTGTGGCACGTTGTCTGCCACTGCTTACACAGGAACTCAGCTTGGAATTGATCCATAAGGCAGCAACGCTCTCCCTGAGATTCCCTCCAAGAAGTGCACCAGGCAAATGAGTGTGTGATTTTGTACAATGCACTGAATATTTGGTATCTTCACGAAAGGTTTTGTCAACCAGCTGCACAGGGAGCCACGTGATTCTTTCTTTGCCCTAAGGTTTCTTTTCTCTGTGACCAGTTCCATTTTTTCCACCAAGTTTTAGTGGATAGTAAACTGTAGCTGGATGGCAAACTCTTGGGGAAGACATTACAAAACCAAATGCAATGAGCCTTCAAAATGGCATGGGACTCCTAATTGCTCTGGCAATACTTCTTCCGGTATTAGGGTAAGTAATAACAACAGATTGGAAATGCTTTTGAGCAGAGCAAGGAAAAAGAACTACTGCAAAGGAAATGGATAATGAATGCTGCACTAATAGAGGGTTTCTCAGCTGCTTCTTCTTGTGAAAAAAAAATGTTATAACACAAGTTCTCCGTCTTAGTCAAACAGACCAATTCAAATAAGAATTTGCATTGGCTGACAATAATCAATATTTACATCTCCAGCCTACTTTATAGATGCCCCAGAGTAAAGTGTATAGATAATTTAACTCTAAGAGCTACAAAGAAATTCCATGAAGGCACTGCAAGTCATTATCAAATCAGGATTTTGCCAGCCTTCCAGCATCCTCCACTAAACCCTAAGCTTGAGTACTGGCATAGCTGCTTGCTGTTGGACAAGAATTAGAATATGTATTTATTTATTTTTTTTTTGTCCTTGCAAGCACCTCCCCAGCAGAATTTCTGGGATCTTCTCACTAATTTTATCATTTCCACTTTGAATGCAAACTGCTCACTAGATGGTTTCCAAAATACATAAAAAGTCTGTCCCTGTTTGAGGAGCTTGCAACTGAAAGACATCATTGAATCTATTTTAGAGGAATTAACACTGGACAGTTTATACACAGTCTGAGTTTAATGTAATCCAATATGAAATAAGAGTCAAATTAATTCCTTGTCATTAGAAAGCCCAGCACTAACATTGTATTTATGTTTCTAAAGTTGGAGCTTTGTTCTTTTTATATCTCCTATTTCGGTTTCAACAAGCCATCATAGTTCTTAGAGCAATATTGCAGATGTCCTTTGTGCAACATGACCCAGCCTCAACCTCTTGCATTGCCTTTGACAATCAACAGTGAAATAAATATATATACATGTGACTCAGTATTGTAGCTGTGACTAGTGTGCTAACCTCACTCATTCTGTCTACGGTCTGTCTACCGTAGTTATTTCTGGGGCACCACACTATCTGAATGCTAAAAATTGTCCTTGACAGGAGCTGAACCCACACATGCTCAGTTTCTGAAGCAGCAGCATAATTCCTGGCACTAGAACACCAGTTCTAATTAAGGAAGAATGAATCTTTCTAAACAAAATAATTGACCAGCATGGCATCCCCACATGTGAAGTGGGTTTAAACCAAAGCCTGGTTGCAGTCTTCAAATCCTGGTTAGTTGAACCAAATCTTCCATTTTTCTTCCCACCCCCAGAACTTATTTTTCCATTCTAGGATCAGGGAGGGGACCTAAAATACCATCAAATATCTATTTCTCGTAGGTCTGAAACTAAGAAATGCAGACTGAGGAGTAGTGCAACCTATATAATTCAAATTTCATCTAACACTCCATCTAACTGGGTACTTATCTGGACATTGTTTAGATCCTCATAGTAGTATTTCTTAGCTAATTTAAATTTGAGAATATGCTCAGAATCCTAACATGTTTTATCTTTGAGAATAGAAAACACAGCCAAATAAAACAAATACCATGTTTGGCAATAAAAGCATTGGTACTTTATAGAGCATATTGCCCTAAGTTCAAACGTGATCATGTTCTGAGGCTAATGGAAACATGAATGGAAAATAGGCAGAAGCTGTGCTCTTATAATTTTAGTACACTCTAAAACCAGTTATGTGTGTGTCATTACTGAGGAAAATTACTTGGCTTCACAGACCTCGTCTTTGCTCAGAAAATGATTTCTTTTATTGTAGGGTTAACATCTTAAAGACTTTATATATTGTAACATTACTGGGGAAAGGACACTTGCAGCAGGGGAGGTTGTCACAGCATCTCCTCTTTGTTTTGCACTAGAAATGGTCATTTTCATGTTGGGTTTGATGTCGCAAAAGCACACCTTTTCCAGTTTATGCGTAAGTGCTGTCCTAATCTGCACATGTAGCGATCGTTAAGGAGGAAATTTTGTGCAAATTAATTGGCATTTTGTATACCCAATGTGGTAATGTTACAGCCATATACGCTTAATGTCACAGCTTTCCCTAGACAACAGAGAGAGGTGGAGTCCTTAAAACACTGGCTGGGAACTGGAGCCTTTTTGGGAATGTACATGCTAGGTGTCTAAAGCAACTGCTCTGAAACTGCCCTGAATTTTTGACTGTTTTGCATGCCTCTCTTGTTAGTTCATAACCCCCCTCCCTGAGTTCTGTTGGCACTGCTACCATAACATGGCAGCAGCAAAATGATTTATGAAACCATAATTATTATGTCCTGATGAAGTTTTTGAGAGCTAGCAGGGAAAATTTTAATTAATAATGCATACAAGTACAGCCTATGGAAAGAAAACCTAATTTTTGAGGTCAGGACTACTAAACAGGCAGATGTGAATGTAAGAGAAAAAAACAAGCCTTTCTATATACTTCACCTGATAATGATATGCATTTTGATAGAAATTTGCTTTCCTGGGTAACCACGAATGCAGTATTTGCATGAAAACCACACAATATTGTATTGCTAGGGCACTGATACAGTACCTAGGTGCTGCTTCATGCCTATACAGGCTGGAATAAGACCTGCCTTCTTTACACACCTCCAGGAAATGCTGCCTGGAGCCTTATCTGTCCATGGCCTCAATTCACCAGCTTACAGACTGCTTGTTTCTAAATCTGGCATAAGATCAAAGCCTAGGGAAGCTGGTGGGGTTACTGGTGATGGTGCTCATGGGCTTTTCGGTAGGTCCCACGAGGAGGAAGAGAATTAGAACAGACGTAATTCACCTCCTTTGTTTTACCTTCGTAATTTTTTTAACTTCAGAAGTTACCTTTTCTCCAATTATGTACAATGAACCCCCTCGAACTTAACAAAATATTTTCCGATACTGTTGGAAAAAAAATCTAAATGAGAAAGAATAATTAAAAGAAAAGGCATTGCCAGTCAAAAGTGAATGAATAAAGTCTTCGGACAGTGCTCTGAGGGCCTGCAGGCCAGGTTTTGTATCAGGACCCATCCTAGAGGGAGTGTTACCAGCTAGTGGAAGAGAGGAAACAGAATGGGATAACAGACAATTCACGGCAATAACTCTAAATGTCACTCATACTGACATTCAAATACATTAAACACTTTTATAAAGGATTGAATGCTTAATATCTTCTTCTCAGGGATACAAATTTCACTATTATATAGTATAATACGTAAAATAACTCCAAACACACTGATCACAGGAATTGAATAAAAATCCTTTGTGCTTGCAAAGTAGTGTTAATTATTATGGTAAATGTTATGTTCCTGTGATCAGTAATGAAAAACATATAGATCTAAAAAACCGTTTAACAATTCTGGCATCAATATCCACCAAGAGCACCAGTATGTATAGCTCAGCAGTCCGGATGCTGCAGGAAGAGCAGCTAAGCTGTGTTACGTCAGGACTACCCCACCCAGGTCTTTAGGCAAAGCTGTCAATCAGATGAAGTTGCTCGTGCAAATATTCTATTTCTAAAGAGGCTGCATAGACATTAAAATGAAGACAATAATGAAACAATTACAGCATTAAAAAAATATACCTTATTCACAGGTGCTATTCTCTTAACAGTGGTTATAATGCAATCTGTGAAATAAGGAGTGGTAAAGTAGCCAATGTTTTTTTTTCAACAGGGAAGCAATTGTTCCGTGTGGCTCTGAGTGCCTTTCATCTCTTCTACTACATATATTTAATTCTCTCTGCAGCTTCCTCTGTTCTTCAGCAATGGAGACTTATGATGAGTCAAATCACTGCTGATGGAACAATCCCAGCTATTACTTTACCTGTTAGCTCATGAATAGGAATTTGCCAATATTATTCTCTATGAGCCTGTCCATTACAGGAATGCAAAGAACAAAGTCTGCTGAGTCTCTCTAAAATTTTATTTTCAACTTGACCAAATACAGTATAAATGTGGCAAACATTTTATTAACTGACAATCCTGAATTTGAAATAGTATAAGATGAGGAGTCAAGGAAAGATACAGATGGGTGAGATGGTCTAAGGAAGGAAGAAAGAAAGATAACTAAGCAAGTACCACTGAAAGTGAAAAAAAGAGATCAAACAAGATTATTAAGCAAGATGCTTCCAGGTTTGAATGATGTATAGGGAAAACTTAGCAGCAGCCCCCTTAGATTGTTATTAAATTACTTTAGGTAATATTTTTATGCCAGTTACATCCCTCTGTAAGCAACAGGGGTTTCTCAGAGGACCCACAGTCTACAGTCAGTATTTATGCCAGTCGATGTTAGGCTGATCTGCTTACAGTGAAAGACACAATAGACCAAAGGCGAAAATAAAAACACAACCCCCAAGAAATCCAAACTAAATTGACCTCCCACTGCTTAAAGAACAGTCTGGCAGTGGAAAGTCCCTTGCGCAAAGGTGGCAGAGACAGCTGCAGCCAAGCAGTCCTACACCAAGAGCACATCAGAGGCAGGACTTCAAACTGCAGCTGAGCTTTGCAGCCTGGAGCACAGATGCGGGAGGCTGCCGTAGCCTGGGGGAAAGTGGAGTGCTAATCTGTGTGACCTGCAAGACTGGCAGTCATCTCCACCAGGCACAGAGCAGGGTGCCATACAGCATACTGGGTTTAACTCCCACCCAGCAGCCTCCTGCACTGAAGGAGGGGGAGTGTTGTGGTTTCTCACTTCCCTGAGGGAGAGGAATAACCCCTCTAGAGAATTCCACCACAACTTAGCAATAGATCTTAATTTTTTCAGATTTTAAATGAGAAGATACAAAGGGAATATTGTTCTTCTGGTGAAATAATGAGAACAATTTTCTAGTTCATACAGAAGGTTTTGAAACAATAGAAAGAAATGCGTAAGAATGAGGGATTCATTAACAGAAAGTGTTTGGAGGTTCTAATGTTATCAAACAGCAGCTCCCCAATTTCCCAATGCCACCAACCTGATGCAGCAGCCCGGCACACACATCCTTTGTAACTTTTGCACTGGAAAACTCGAATCATCAGTTAGGACAGAAAAAATAACAAACAAACAAACAAAAAAAATCACCAAACCAAACCAGCCAAATGCCTAGGTATGGAAAAGGAAGAAAAATGTGTGTTTTTACAAAAGAAAAGCATCAAAGATCTCCAGGGAGACCATATGGCAGCTCTCTAATACCTAAATGATGGGGGCCTACAAGAAATCTGGAGAGGGGCTTTGGACAAGGGCCTGTAGGGACAGGACAAGGAGGAATGGCTTCAACCTGACAGAGGGGAGATTGAGGTGAGCTCTTAAGCAGAAGCTCTTCCCTGTGAGGGTGCTGAGGAGATGGCACAGGGTGCCCAGAGAAGCTGTGGCTGCCCCATCCCTGGCAGTGTTCAAGGCCAGGTTGGACGGGGCTTGGAGCAACCTGGTCTAGTGGAAGGTGTCCCTGCCCATGGCAGGGAGCTGGAACTGGATGAGCTTTAAGGTCCCTTCCAGGCCAGCAACTAGCTTAGTATAGTCTGGTTATTATGAAAGGAAAGGTGTGGTGGAATGAAAGGAAAAAGAAATTAAAATAAGCAATGTCAATAATCAGATTCCTCAGATTTGGTCTTAGTCAAATCAGGTTGAGAGGATCTGCCTGTGGTAAGATGTAGGTCAGTCCTTCAACAAGCTTTGTGCGCAGTATTCCCACATGTGCTGACTTTTTCCAATTGCTTTTCTCCCAGTGGCAATGTCACAGGTCTTCTTTCAAATGTAAACTTTACAGACATGAGCACGAACCCAAGAGTTCCTAATTGATTACAATTCCATTAGGAAACAGCAATATCTGCAAGTCTTACATAGTCTAAAGACAAATCAATTCTAACTATGTTAGTACTTTTAACACTTCCAAATTCCGAGTTAAATGCTTTACAAATTACAAAATCCTCATTTAATTACTTTAATAAATCTTGTTTACAGATGACTGTGAAAATCAGTGAAAACTAATTCACTTTGACTGTTCTATCTGTAGTGCTGACAAAAATAGAACACATTTCTTTTTACTATGGTGTGTAAAGTGGAGGAAAAAGCTTTAATTGAATATAATCACAATATGCTATCAGCACATGTTATTATTCCACTATTAGAAGGCTTTAATATAATATTTTTATTTTTAAGCCTGAGGAAGGAATTT
This sequence comes from Pezoporus wallicus, assembly GCF_028554395.1. Lineage (NCBI taxonomy): Eukaryota > Metazoa > Chordata > Aves > Psittaciformes > Psittacidae > Pezoporus > Pezoporus wallicus. Next base: position 1,247,129 of record NW_026637828.1, on the reverse strand, counting down.
CTTTAACAGGAAAGGACTTTTGTTCCATTTATTATGGAAAACAAATGTTGAAAATAAACTTGGTAACATTTAATTTTAGCTTCAAAGATTTGTATTTTAAATACTAGTATTTGTCTTATAATATCAATGTCCAAGACATTTACTGCATGAGTTTGTGTGTTGTAATCATTTGTTAATGGTTAGTGATCAAAATACAGAAGGATTTGACTCAATATGGTTACAAAACCTTGGCAGCCCCTTGGGCCACACAAACCAGTTAAACATTTTGATCTTGGCTCTCTGGAACCAGCTTAGCAGGAAGGCAAGGGTGCCACTGATATGCAGAAGAAACACAACACATGGTCATGAGCTTTTAGTGACACTCAGAAATCACCAAGTTTCCTAATTCACCATTTTTCTATTGCCCATATTTGTAATAGTCAGCAGACTACAAGAAAATGATTAATTCTACACTTCCAGTAAGGAAGAATACCAAATAGAAGGCTGCTTCTTTGTGATCTTTTAGGTAAGTGATTATGAACCTTTGGGTGAGATTTTCTTCCCTTTTAGAGTCATATCTATAGCTCACCATATTCGATAGGACTCTCACTGACATTGCTGGAACAAAACCCACCCTTGACTCCTTAGAGGAATACAGTACGAAGTTAAAGGCTGATTATAAAATACTAGGACTGTTTTCCACTTGGGCTTGTTACCGTTTTTCCTTCTGGGGCTCAGTTGAGCTGAAACATGCTGAACATGCCATAATACAGAGCCAACAAGAAAAATGCACATTCATAAAACATAAGGATCAAACCAAGAAAACCCAAATTCCATTAGCATTCTTTTCAACCTACTTTCTGGTACAGGAACTAACAACTTACCTGAGAACACAAAGGATGCACAAGCTCCCCCAAACGGGCAGAAAAACATACCAAAATAAACAAACACTACTTCTCCAGTAAATGCCAGTATAAATCTTATGGTGTGTGAGGTATGCCTAAGGATAGGAAACTCAGGCATCTATTTATACTGACATTCATAAAAAAACCCTTTCCAAATCTCTCTCTTTTTTTTGGAGGTTATAATTTCTGGTGTCACATATTTCAGAAAGGATGATCTCCACTGTAACAGTCTTTCTCATTTCACTGTCACGTAGACAATCTTACAGTGCATAGATCCAAAAGACTGAAACTTCCAATTATTGTCTTCTGATTTAAACTATTTAATTATTTCAACTATTGACTTATGATTTCTTACTGACTTAGTTCCACCTGAAGCAGATCAGTTGCCATCACTGTCTTTAGCAGAAGTGCTCCTTTTGAGGGCTTAATAAGAATAGTTACAAAGACAGCTGGGTTTTTTTCAGTGTATTTGGAGATTATTTCAGCATACAGTGTTTTTTCCTAAATGAAAACAATATCTAATTAATAGCTGACATATGTATGTACGTAGTAGGGCACAGCATACACACACAATGTTTCCTGATTACTGTACAGTACTATTAACATCACATTGCATGTGCAGTATTACAATTCAAAAGCATTTTAAGCATTCTAATTTTCTCCAGGCTTGGCACAGCTCTTTTCTTTTGATTCTGAAATCTGAACCCTGATCTGAGGAAGTGAGGGCTGTGGACATCTCCATTGTGCAGCACGGAGGAAAAGGATTTGCATTCAAATGAACCAAAAAAAAGGAAGAGAAATGCTCTATAATTAAGACAGTGCATATAGAGATGATATTTGAAAGGAATACATAGCAAAGGAGAGAGATCAAGCATGCCAGAGCCTTTCCAGTTCAGCATTTGACAGTATACCCACTCAAAGTGACCCAGTTGGAACCACTATACCTAGCCAGGCTAACTTACGTGGGGTAGATGAGGCTAAGAGCTTGATTTGGTCAATATGATAGTAAAGATGCCTGTACTGACCAGAGAGCAGTCTCTGTTAGAGCTGCCCCTAGTGCTGTTACTAAGGTGAAAAATTGGGCTCTGCAAACTAAACAGTGCCTTAGTATTTCAAACATCTGCCAATGACAGATACTTATTTAAAGGAAGGGAAGTTGCAGCTGTCAGAAAAACCAGTGTAACAGAAGTTCTGAAACTTGATGTAAAAGGTCATTCTCTTGAAAAAAAATATATGGCTGAGAAAAAACTCCATGAGGACTCTAGAGGTGAAAGGAGCCATTATCACAAGCCTGAGTGATTGAAGTTATAAAGAAAACTGTATTTTGTGATTATGGTATGTAATAAAACATAATGAATGAGACCAAACAGTTTACTCCAGCAGAACTCTCACCACATATACAACCTGAAGAGAGGAGACCATTATTCTGAAGCTGAAATTTGTCCTGAGACAAATGTAAGTCTTCTTTGCACCTGGGCGGAGGAAGACTCGCTGCTGGTCTGCAACCACATGCACCCTGATACACCAGTAGATTGCTTGGTGCTATGAAGAACATCACTCCATGCAAAGACTGTGACATTCAAGAACTAATAAGAATTTGAAAAAGTAACAAGATATTGATATTTTATAATCTTCTTATTCCTTCTTTTTCTCTAGGAAGACACTGCTTTTTGCAGCAGGCAGTCTGGTGTCTGTGTATGTGTGTGGTTTTGGTGTTTGTGAGTGCTTTCTATTGCATCAGTCAGAGGCTATTAAGCTGTCATAGTGGAAAATTAGAGCAGTATCTTTTAAAGGAGCATTTCTTTAGCCATTACTCTTGTATTTTCCTTTCCTTGCCATCACTAGAAACACAGGATACTGCCATATAGTCACTGATTTCTCACAGAACAGACTTAACTGAGACATACTTTTTAATGATAGGCTATCAGATTTTTGCAATATTTTTTCTTCTATTCATGGATTATATTGGCCTGTTTGACCTTCTTAGAGACAGAGTTAAAAGCTTTAGGTGCTATTAATAGCTATTATCTCCAATTTCAGTGTGCAATGCAGATAAAGTGACTGAATTGCTCAGTCTGTGTATTGGGCCAGTGATCTCTGAGGTCCGTGGGTCATGGATGAGAACTCGCTATTTTCTCCCCTAAACAAAATCCTTTACACCTGCCTGATTCTCACACATTGCTAGTTGGAATGCCAACTAGCTACGTAAAAGCTAGTTCTTGGAAAGCTTTGGAAATCCTAACAAAAGAAAAGCAGAGGAGTTTGATAACACATAGGAATAGAGGGGAATTTGCATCCACGATTTGCACAGCTATACCTTTCATCTGAAGTGGGCAAGCTTGGGCCTCACAGACTGAAGTGAGTAGGACTGTAGCCCACAGACCACATCGCGCCTTTATATTGCTATACCTAGTGAATAAATACAGAGATAGTTAATAAGGAAAAAATACTACTTTTAAGAAACTCTTATGACGAAACCTATTAAACACATTCTTTGACAACTGTGAAACTTCTCAGCCCTCAAGCAATCTCACTTGGAATAGCACTTGCAGGAATCCTCCTGTGTTCCAGTTAAATCAGATTATCCTATTCCCCATATGTAGTTTCCTCAATAACACTGCACATTTGTGCTTCTTACCACTTTGAGACTGCATGAAAATACTTCACGAAAATACTGCACTTTTCAACAATTCCATGTTTGAGGTTGGAGACAAGCGTCACTGGCACCCCTTGTATAATCCAAAGAATTACTCCATCCAAATGCATCTCAGTTACTGGTGTTTCCTGAACACCAGTATTGTGGAGGTCTGTATGAATTGTCTCTAGGATTCTTCTATCAATTTCAGTTACAAGCTGTTTTTTTTATCTTTCTGTGCTTTAAGATCGGGCTACAATATTGCTGTTAGTTCTGGGTTTTTTTCAGGTTTTTTTTTAGCTTGATCTAAACTTTAAAAGCAAATAGATACTTTAAATGTAACATAACGTTTCTACTGAAAACACATCAGCCAAAAGAGCATTCAGTTCTCTCTTACGCAGACATGTTAGTCTGCTAAGGACTAAAATGAATAAAATGTGGAAATAAACCTTTTTTAAAAGTCCCCAGCTTTGCTTGGCTATTCAGTTATCCTTGACTGTACTCTGAAAGGCAGCAGAGAAAGTTGATGTTTTGATCACAAACCCATCCATCTGTTCTTGTAGAAGATCATTATTTATTCACCTGGATTTGGCTAACACTCTTAACAAAGAGTAACTCACTCCTGAACTTTGAATGATTCTTACTGACCTTGAAGCTAACCCCCCATCGTAGAGCAGCAGAAAACAGAGACAGTTTGTTCCTTTAAATCCTTTCCTAATGCATGCTTATATCTGAATTATCCTACTTTTCATTTCATTCAGCAGCTCTCGCAGATACTACCTGTTGGTGGATTTATAGTAATCCTATACATTATTAAAAACTCAAGAATTTTTCAGCAAATGAGATTTTAATTATCATGATATCTGGGGTAATGTAGTGCAGTATGTTTGAACATCTGTGTTTTATGAGCCGTTGATCTTTCCATGAGACAGTGTTTCTTCAATTGATATTGCAAAAATTGTACAGAGACACTGTCTGCATTTAGTTTATATATTACAATAGCAACAATCAATCTACTTACAGAAGGTACACATGGGATTAGCAGCAGTTCTCCATATTTTGCAGTATGCTTCTCAACTCATAAGCAAGTGCACAAAAAGTGCACCCTACGGATTCCCCAAGATTTGAGCAGACCTTCACCTTTATCTCTGCCATCATTCCCTTGTTTGGTGCCCTGTAGGTATTTTACAACAGTAAGTTTCTTTGTGCATTTGTTCTCTCATTGCAGAATATTTTGTAGGTGGATATGAGGCAGTTCTTAGCAAATACTTGCAGTTCTGCTTTAAAAGGGAAGGGAAATATTGTACTCACTAAAAAGACAGAGCTGCAGGTAAGATATCAGTTCATGTGAATCAGTCAAGCTCCATTAACCTCGGAGGAACTGCATCAAATTAGCCAAGCTGACCACCAAACCCTTAATTATTCTTTCCATAATAGACGACTTTGACATTCAGCCTTAAGACTATGGCCACTAGACACCTGAAACCTCAGCTTTTCAAAAACAACTGGGGTTTCACTCAGAGGAACTCAGATATTAAATGCAAATTAAAAGGTGTATTGGGGATTCTTGCTATATAAACACCTAATGCAACATTTAGACTTTCCATTCTTGCTTAGTTGAAAATTATTTCTTTCCTTACCTGTATAGTTTAATTGAGGTTACTTCCTTAACCTTACTATTTCTGAGAGCTACAGTAACAGAGTTATGGTGTGCATGGATATAAAATATTAATTTACAAAGAAAAATGCTTTTGCCTAAATTTTAAAATTAATTATCACAGTCCTGTTGGCTTTTCAGAAGTAAATGTCTTAGACGAAACACTCAATGCAAAAAGCATAGCTAGCAATGGGCAAAAGAATACGTAGGTCTCAAAAGATTATATTTTAGAAACTTTGTTCAAGATCCAAAAGTTGTAATAGCATCAGATAAACTTCCAAATTATCAAGCAGGTCACAAATTACAGAGTGTTCCAGGCATCATCTGACCTGGGACTGCATGTGTCAGGGAAGTGGTGCAAGACCAATCACCCCAGCATTGCCCATTTGCCTTGCTCCTTCTTTGAGCCAGAGCCTAGGTCCCCTGACTACCGACACCACACTCCTGCAAATTCACTCCCAGCTGCCTTTGTGAAGTGATCAACTGACTTTCTCTGAGAGGATACCTGGCACAGCTGCTATGGCATTGTGCTCAAAACTCAACCAAGGAGGCAACGCTGGATACCCACCCTGCCATGTTCTGCCTGCTCCTCCTGAATCCATACTGACCACAAACCCTGGGATTAGAAGGAGCTGTCGCAGACTGACACTGTGAACCAATTAACCACAATGTGAAAGAGGAGTTATCTACCTTTACACAGAGCCACACTAATATACAGGCGCACTGCTCTTGGAGTGTGGGCTAATACTCACAGGTACCTCCACAGAGGTGAGGATTCTGAACCTGAGCTCCACTTTGTAAGGGAAGCGTGCTAGTAAGTTCAAACAAAGGAAACTTCACACTGGATTCACCTTCAGCTCTTCATCTGAAAGGTGTAGTCCAGGTTATTATCCACAGATTTTCATGCACAGAATCTACTTGTCTGATTAGGAGAAAATGCTTTTTTGAAAAATTGCTAGATCACCGTCCACAGGAGAGGAAGGGGAGTGTTGTGGAGCCACTGATCAGACCAGTCAGGCAAACGAGTTCCTTCTTTATCCTATGAGATCTCTTAGGCAAATTACTATTGTCAGACTTCCATTTGATTTGCCTCCTGTATTCTGACACAGCAGTTTACTGTACTTCCCTTGGGAGCTTTGGAATATTAAAGATGTGGGAAGATATGGCTTCAGTTAAGTTGTGCTAGTGGGAAGCAGAGTCCTGCTGTCCCTATAGCAAGGAGTCCTAGGTCACGGCAGAGGCAGAATGCAAAGGAATTGCCTAGTATAGTATTTGTTGGGTTGAGTGTTTAAAAAAGCATTATAATTTTCACTCCTGCTCCAAAATTGCTGAGGAAAGAAAAAAAAAAACCCAACCAACAAAAAACCCAACCAACAAAATCCCACAATATAAAGAAGTTTTAACAAGGGAAATTCACTCTCAACAGATAAATTCAGGGACAAACCAAACAAACAACAGAGATACCAAAAGCGGAACTTACGGCAGAATTTCAGCAATTAAAACTAAAGATCAGATTATGAAAACAGAATAAATGAGCATTTTTCAAATGGAAATTACCACTCATTCTGAAACGACTTTGCAGACACTTTGTTACGACTTGGCTGTAATGCAGAGTTAATCAGCTGTCCTTAGAACTGGACACACATAAGGTTAGGGACACTGTCCTGCTGCTTCTGGGAACTGTTCACTGGAAATAGGAAATACACATTCAGAGGGAAACCATGACAGTGATCAAATGTGTAAGTTGAATGTTTTGCAGTAGGGAGTTGTTGATAGAAATGGCATTGGGAGTAGCCCTAGGTTTCCTATGTGGTCAGCTCTTTGCAGCTGCCCACATAAAAAGTTAAACCAGAACAGGTTCTGCACTGCCAGTTCACAGGGTAATATCATGTATGTAAACTGCCCTGAGTACAAGCTAACTCTTGACATTGTTCTGAGGGATAAAGAACAAGCATTCATAAGAATCTAATTTACGACTGGTTTAAGGACATTCTATGCTAATGCAGCAGTCTGAGGGGCCTTTAATGTAAGCGAGGCCCTGTGTCTCAGACGCTAATTCAGCTCATGCATCTGTACAATAATAAATACTTAATTACCTCCAGGGTTGACTGAGGGCCTAATTAATAATGTGTGTAAAGTGCTCTGAGATCCCTTGGATGAAAGAGCACAGAAGAACAAAGTAGGAAACATATTTTGTGAAACATTATGTTTTCTAAACCAAAATAAAGCAAGGAACAAGGATATCAAACTGACAGGCACGATGTACTTGCTAGTTTTCAAATCCCCTTGCCTTCTCCAGTGTGTGCTCCCGTCACTTAACTCATAGTTATGTGGTTGCGCAGTTATTTCTATTACAATTGGAAATAACCATCTTGAAGGAAGGCACAGTGCATTCAAGCCTGCAAATGTTGCATGTAGCAATAAGTGTTTGGAAAGCAGGCACAGCACTGTGGAACGTGAAGGCTTTAGCTCTGTGGCTCTGCATATTCTCTTCATACTCATGGCCAGAGTCTGAAAGAGAAAAAGCCCAATTCCCTGGACACTGGGACTCCTGCTACACAAAGAGGAGGAAAGATGCACCTCTCTCCACTGGGATTCTGTAGGAGGGGAAGTGCCTCCCCTAACTGTTAGCAAAGGGAGCACTTCTAAGTATGGTTTGCTTGCATAGAAAGAAATGCACCTCCCTAAAAGCCTGGTTAATGAAACAAAACAAAACAAAAAAACCAAACAACAGAACAGCAACAAAAAACACACCCCAGGAAAAATACAAAAACAAAACCCCCAAAACAAACAAACAAAAAAAACCCCAAACAAAACAAACCCACCAGCAGCCTGTTTTGTTTTTTTTTTTAGTTTTAATAAATGTACCTATCTTAGGGTCTTATGTGCATAAGCCGTTACAAATCATCCCCATCAGCTCCTGTTACAAAGTGTATCATCGTGATCTGGCAAAGGGGAAAAGAACAGGGACCACAGGGTGACAGACAACATAGAGGCCTCACAAAGGGGCTGACACTGCCAAGGTCAGCCTCTTGGGGTCCTGTTTTGTCAGCTGTGATGCCAGCTCTACATGTGGAAAGATAAGCAGGAAAGCACAATAGAATTATTTAAATAGAGATGTAAGTTTAAAGTATTTTCAATCCATCCTTAAATAAAACTTTAGCTGACCAAAGTAAAACAAATTTAAAGACAATTTCTTTCTGATGAAACTATTGCAGAAAGAGGTACTTAAAATAAATGTACGAATACTGCAGTAAATTAAGTTGGATTAATTTTGATTATATGTATCTGTCTAGACATCATGGACATGTTTTTAACTTATGTAGTAAACTTGTAGAATAAAAGATCTTTTTAAATCTTTCTATGCAGTTCTTAGCCTTTGAATAACAGCAGGAAAAGATAGAAGTACAGTCATGTTCAATGACTACTGGTAAGAACTGTGGTTGGTGGAGGACTGATTTTTAACAGAGGCCTGTAATTTTGTAGGTGAAACTCTGTGTTGCCAGTTGTATTAAACTAAATCAACATTTTGCCTCTGCAACTAGATGTGGATTTAACTAATAAGACAAAACCACAGCTCTCAAACAGTAAAAACTGAGTCACTGAAAAATGCAGCTTGTGAGTCTCCCCTGTATATCAGAATAACTGCGGCTCTTCTGCTAAACAACATGCTCTTTTGTGACACTGGGCAGAAATCACTAGCCATCAACGCAACTTCATGAGATATGGCTGTGATAAAGATTTCACACTGTACTTGGGACTACTGCTTAAATTATATGGGCTTGGTCACTTAATGGCTTTCTGACTCTTTATACGGCAAATCCGTGCTGCATTCTTGACAGTAAGTGTTTGTCTCGGTATAAAGGGAGGCAGTAGCACAGAAGGCTGAAGCAGGGAGGACCTCACAGGCTACCCGTGCCTGCCTGGCCCACTGGGTGCCATGGGAGGCTTGTGACTGCAGCCAGGCTATGGGAGCACGTGAGACTCATCTCACCCAGACGTGCTTGTGTGAAGCTGACACAAGACAGAGAAACCTTTTGGAGCTATCCCATAGTTTTCAAGAAACTGTTTTGCAATCCAGGGTACTTTAAGAGGCAATAATGAAATGTCATTTTTTTTCTAAACACCAAAAGATAGAGCATCCTGTAAGTTTTTTTGTATGGGCCAAGCAGGAAAGCTTTTCTCTTTCCAGCAGCCTGATTCCATGCTTAGTGAGGTTCACTGGGCAGTTTATACATTCACAGGGAAAGACCCTTTATAAAGAAAAAATTCAGTGTTCTCATTTACATCGATTTGAATGAGAACTAATGCTATAATGAGGTTAATGCAGAACTTGAGACGAGGGTGTGGAGCACCATTTTCTTTCTTTTGTTACAACAAGAATGTTTAAGACACATCTGGTGATAGGAGACTGAATCTTAATGTAATATACTGTATGGTAGCTAGACAAACCAAAGAGAAAAATGGCAGGAAAAGAATAAGGAGAATGATCCTTGTGGAAGCAAGGTCATTATGTATGATCAATGCCCATTTGGACAACTCACAAATGTTCCAGTGCTCATATGTAATTCATTTGAGTGGTTTTAAAGACACTTGAAAATCGATGTATGAACATTCTGTTAAGTGCTTAAGTGGCTATAAGGAGCATGCATGCTGTTCTCAAGCATTTAACATGCTAAACAGGCAAAAATTTGCTTAGCTAATGTCACCAGGTCATGGTAAACAGTATTTATATATGGTCTCTTTTGGTTATTGAGTGGAAATGATTAAATCTGTAAAATGTGAGATCAAGAAAAGCGCAAGACTATATCACCTGCTACAGAAGGTATTAAATTATAGAGTAATGGAGGTGTAGGAGTGGGTTTGTGTTAACTACAAGGGAGCCATGCTATTGTTCTTTTGTGAAAACTCAGGAGAAGGAGTAGAACTGGTCTGTGTATTTGTTTACCTGAGGCTATTTCTGTCACTTACCACAACTGAAGTAATGAGAATTCTCTTTTCATCAGAAAAAGAAAGGAAACTCACAACATGGCAATTTTTGGCATGCATAACCATGTACAAGAAAAGCTTTCCTTGTCACATTTTCAAGTCTTTCCGTAGTGTTATCTGTATAGTAGATGATAACACCATGTGTCATATACAGCTGCATCATACAAACAAAAATGCATACAATAGCAAATGCATGCTGAAAAATTTCAGTGGAAAGCTTTTTCTATCCAATTAGGCTGTGACAGAGAAGCTACTTACATCTGAAACTTCACAGAGGTGTAACTACAATATTTGTAGAGATCTGGAACTTCATTTAGAGTGTAGATCACTATATGTAACATACCTCTTAGACACCATTGATTCTTGTTGCAGCAAGCCCTTTAACTCTGTTTGATATATGGTAAATGTTTAAAAAGTTGAAACAGAAGCACCAAAGTTTTGTTCTGTTTTGTTTTGTTTTGACAGAAAAAATAACTGTTTATGCCAGTCTGTGATTAGACTTAGTTTAGGTTGGTTGTATTAATCCTTAAAGAAGTGCAAGTCAAATTGGGGAGAATTTTCTCTCGCAGTTGTGATTCAGACACACAGCATATAATCCTTATCATTAAACTGGGAAAAGGAAAAGAAAGAGACATCAGTTCTGATTAAAATAAAGCCAGTTGAATTTTTAACTTCCGTGGTTAGCTTCAGGTTTGATTACCTAACACATAAAAACAACATTATGTGTTGTGTTTTACTATGAAGGGAAATGCAGTTTTAAGCAACTATGTGGAATACAGTTGCCCACAAAGCAACCATAAAGTTTCACCCAGTCCATGTATATGTGTACACTCTTCCCCTGAGATGAGAAATGCTATTACGTGGATACAGTGACTTTTGTCTGCAGCTGTTTGCGCTGTTGAGGGCTTATATGCCAATAAAGTGAGGCTTTCACTGCACATCAAAAAGCCCTGCATGTAAACCTTGTTGCTGCTATTTCAGATACTGCATGCTGAAGGTGTCCCAAACGCAGGTTTTAGTAGGTATTGGTATGGCTCTTGGAAGGATGCAGACACCTGTCATTAGTTTCTGGACCAAACTTTAAATACATCTGTGTAAATACATGACTTGCTTAAGGGAATCACATAGAATCATAGAATCATAGAATAGTTAGGGTTGGAGAGGACCTTAAGATCATCTAGTTCCCACCCCCTGCCATGGGCAGGGTCTTCATAGAATCCCAGACTGGTTTGGGTTGGATGGGATCTTAAAGCTCATCCTGTTCCAACCCCCTGCCACGGACAGGGACACCTTCCACTAGACCAGCTTGCTCCAAGCTCCATCCAACCTGGCCTTGAACACTGCCAGGGATGGGGCAGCCACAGCTTCTCTGGGCACCCTGTGCCAGCACCTCAGCACCCTCACAGGGAAGGTGCTCATCTCAATCTCCCCTCTGTCAGGTTAAAGCCATTCCCCCTTGTCCTGTCACTAATTGCTCTGATAAAATGGGCTTGATGGGCTACATTTTAAGGTCATGTCATTCACTTTTGAGAAGCACACTTCCTTCACTGACAGGCAACTGCAAATATCATTTAGTCTACTAACGTAGCTGTTAAATACAGCGAGGCACTGTTGCCATCACTTTTGGAAGTCATTTACTTCTCCAAGTGTGTGCAATAATGCTATCACTCTGTTCTGGTCATCTTTGACTTCCCAGCTTCTTAGATGCTGAGGACTGGATCAAAGAACTGTACTATTGTCTTGGTGTTTTCTAGTTCATTTCAGTTAAAATCTTCTTTTCAACAATAACATATTTTTTTAAATTTATGAAAAATTACTAATTTGAAGAAGTCATAATATTTTTTTTATCCTAAAAGTAGGGTCAGTAGGATTTAGCTTCAAATCAAGAAGTTTTTTAAAATTTAAAAGTAACAGGATTTTTTAAAATAAGATCATGTACTGCACAGTATTTCATGCTTCATAAAATTAAAACCAAACGCTACATATTTTCTGTCCTAGATCAAAACTTTGATGTAGAAGCATATACTCTTTAAAGCTAATCTTAAAAATTTAATAAACCTCAATGAACAGCAAGAAATAGGAAAAAATAGAAAAAAAAATGCTCAACTCTAGAACTAGCTGAAATATCATAAGCATTAAAAAAAAAATTCATCATGTTCTTCAGGTGACAATTTCATTGCACAGAGGCACAAATATGAACCACAAGGATGAAGTCTATCTGTCATACAACCAAGACATTAAAGAGACCAGCTCTCACACAAGATTAAAAAGGATTGATTCTACTGGCACCAAGCACATGGAAGTAAAACTGTGCAAGTGTTTACAGTACAAAACTTAACTGCCAAAAGAATACCAAAGATCCCCAAGGGCAGAGGACGTCTGTCAGCATGGTGGTATATATCATGAGCATGTTCATATTTCAGTATGAAGCTTCATCACATTTCTGTCTTGCTTTTGTAGGCTATTGTTGATGTTCCCTAGAGATGCCAAACACAGCTCTGCTCCCTCACCAACTTCCCTCTCTATAGAATGCCACTTCTGCCAGATGACTAATGTTCAAATTCTTTAAAGTAAACACATTTTTGTACTTCAAATTCTATACCAGGAGATAATATTTTAAAGTATGGCAGTTCTAGTTATTTGCAATTACTAAATGCATTCATCTTTATTCTTAAGAAAGGACTGAAATTTAATAATGGTGTATGGTGGAAACTGAGAGATTTATTTACTCTGTTAGGAATGATTTATGAAAGTCTTGTTATGGAAGAGAGGATGACTGCAACTGAAGGTGAATTATTGTGCGAAATATTGTGCGCAATGACATCTTAAATACCTGTAAAAATACAAATGACAGCTTTAAAGTTCTGATGATAAGAAATATAGTTGAGGTCACCAGTCAGCTGGGAACATATCAGTAATGTCTCTCCTGAAGCTCAGACTAAACTTCTCCTTGGCTTCAAACTAATTCAGTGAATGTTCTTCCTTCTTCTCCCTCTGTTATAACACAGAAATATTTTCTTCCAAGTTTCAAATGAGGACTTTAGAAAAGATATTTTTTAGACAAAATATTTTGAAAGAAGACTAGATCCTTGGTCACTGGAGCAAGACAGCATTTAAGGAGTGCTAAGATTCAGACCTGTGAAGAATATTCCTAGGGTTACATATTATACTCATCAAGAACTAAAGCGAGTTCTGTTGCTATTTTCTGTTAATGAAAGACTTAAAAAAGAGAAACTGAGAAACTCATAAAACTGTACTGCAGCTAAAGAGCACTATGTAAGAGCCAACGTGTAGCTGAGAACCATCCCAGTCACCAGCAACTCCACGACTGGGAACCGCAGGGGTAGGGAGCAAGGAGTGGGGCTGTTAGTGAGGTGAGGTGACAAAGAAGAATCTCAAACAGCCAGAGCCGGTCACAGCAGGATGGCTCTGGGCTGTTACACAAGAGGAGAGAAGAGTGGTGCAATGCAGACACTGCCTGAGCAAGGCATTCATCTAGGAAGTTAAACAAAGGGATTTCACATGTTTCTTAGCATCTGCTGATAGAACTTCACGTTACTTCCTGATTAATTAAGGTCTTAAATAATTCATGAACTTCTCTTACAATTGTTATTACTTTACAAAAGTATCTCATCTCTGCTTTTGAGTGAGAACAGGTATGGAAGTCCAGGAATCTTCATTCCTTCCGTGTGCAGCTTACAACAGCAATACCCATTCTCCTAATGAGCACACAGCAACCACAGATGTCAAGAACAGCTTGATTCGATATATTGGCACGCTCCTAGGGAACGATGCCACCTTCCTTTTCCAATGGAAATTTTCTATCTTTGTTTTAGTGTAATATAGTAGTTTCCTAGCAATGTGCCAGGTAAAGAAAGATTCCACATGAGCCCTTGCTTCTGCTTCAAGTGCTGAAAACCACCACAAAGGCAGAAAGATGAGCAATACTGCTGTTGATGCCATTATTGTTCAATGACTTGGAAAGGACAGCAGAGGGAGTTTTATTATCTTGAAGTGTATTCACGCTGCCTCTGTCCTCCCAGATGCATGCTTTAGACTAGGTTTTGTAAGGGTGAAGAAATTCTGAACAGAACATTTTTTTGGGAAGAATATAAATATTAAGAGATGTAGGTGCTGGAACATGGAAGGAAAACGAAGTACAACAGTGAACAGCCAAGCCTCTGTGATGTATATGAAGTCTGCAGGCAAGAGCACAGATTGCGTTGTGAATAATGCATTTTTTATAGAAAGAACTCTAAATAACTCAGCAGAAAACGCAGTGTGTAAGTAAAACAATTAAGCAATTTTACCAATTAAGCTATGGTCTACCTCAAAATGAGAGTCATTATTTACAGATGCGATTGAGCACTGATAACAGTTATGAAACAACATGTTTAAAGGGGACCAGAAGAAGCCTATTTCATTGCAATACATGTAAAAAGTAGATCAGCCTTGGGTATGAAATAAACAATAGGCAAAAACAGTCTAACCTAAATAAATAAAATGCATTCATATTCAAGGATCATACTAGCAAGCAGCCTAATTACATCTTATGAATCCCAGGGAAATAAAATGGGAGCTGCACTCAGCCTCTTTGAAAGTTGTATCATTTTTATTTAGGATGCCTAAAATTATATTCCTAAACTATGAGGGCAGCTTCTGAATTTGCATTTTGAGGGAGTGTGGCTAGTTCAATCAAATAGCAACTGAGCTGGGGCAGTACTTCAGAAAGACACTATTTCTGGCCTCCCAGAAACACAAGCCTCTTGTGACTGCAAAGTTGTGATTTAGAAGTCAAATATGTCTTCTCTTCTTATTGCTAAATCTATTCCCAGCAGAAAATAAAGCATAGAGAGGTGAAGGCTCATATATTTCTTAACTTGAATGATAACCATAAGGGGTAAATTGATGCTTTCTTCCAGAGGCTAGCCAAAGTACAAGGGGAATAGAGAGACAAAACAGCAAGGTAAACCAAATGAAATCGTAAGGAGACAGAGACAGTAGGTGTCTTCCTCTTACCACTTTAGATGATGACACAATGCTGAAGAGAAGTTAGAAAAATGCTTAACATATTTTATCAGGCAGTGCTAAGTATCTGCTAAGTTTCATGGTTTAAAAACTGTAACTTGATATTTAACAGTTGGTGAGGCTCTGGAATGGGTTGCCCAGGGAGGTTGTGAATGCTCCATCCCTGGCAGTGTTCAAGGCCAGGTTGGACGAAGCCTTGGGTGTCATGGTTTAGTGTGAGGTGTCCCTGCCTATGGCAGGGGGGTTGGAACTAGATGATCTTAAGGTCCTTTCCAACCCTAACTATTCTATGATTCTGTATGATTTCATGCCAACAGTTGGGCACATTAACACACCACTTCTATTAACATGTCTTTAAATCAAGAAGACGGAGCACTGACCAGTGCCTAGAGAACAGGAAATTATGAAATTAAATAATGAACTCTTGCTTCTCAAAATAGATGTTTTCTAATTTGCTGGACTTTTTTTTTTTTTAATCAAAGTTAACTTGTTTTTGAGATCTTTTGATTTTGACTGAAAAAATAATTTTTTAAAGCCAAAATCTATTGTGCAAAACCAAATCCAACTGAGTCTGTAATAGGATATCAGAAATTTATGTGACATTCACAGAATACTGAGATTTAGAGAGAGAGCAGTACATTTTCTGAAAATGTGAAGTATCAGATTCCAGGCTAACGTTTAACCTCTCCATGGTTTCACACTGTGGCAAAGACTAGAAATAAGCTACTGAAAACAAACTACCTTGAAATGCTCAAGAACACCTGTATCAGGACTTCCAGAGCTGTAACTGTGATTCTGAGATTAATTAGTTTGGAAGTATAGTCCCAGATATAGGAGTCCTTCTGGGTACCTTTTGGTCTGCTCTGCCAATCCATATGGCCGAAAGAAGGATGATTGCTTCTGATGGGAAATTACCGCACCTTTCTTCCTGTGGCTGGTGCAGGAGCACAGTGGAAGGAGAAGAGGCATATCCACAGTGTCTGTGGATTATAGCCTAACACTAAAAGCATGTTGACAGAAACATGAAGTTATAATTACCATCAGGTTGGCAAAGCATTGATGGGGTTTGCTGGCAATAGTACTTCACACAAAATGTGTTTGCACAATCATAAATTTCACTGGAATTAAGAAAATAATATTGCTGGTATCAGAGTCCCTCTTTCAGATCTGCATTTTATGTGTTATTTTAGGAAATATTTAATAGTCACATGTTACTAGCTATTTTACTGAAACATGTCTCTCTGTCAAGGAGCAGTACACGAATTTTCGGTCCAGCAAGCTTCTTCTCGTAAAAACACAAAATGCTTTGGGTTGGACGGGACCGTTCAGTGTCATCTATTGCAGCCCCCCTGCTGTGTGCTGGGACATCTTTCATTCTTGGTGGAGGGAAACTCCTGAAAGACCAAAAAAGTATTCCAGTGGAAGTCTTTAGTTAAATGCTCTTTGACTGGAGGATGTAAATCCTTTTAGCTGGCTCACAATTTAAGAGACTTCAAAAGGTAGTCTTTGAAGTTTAGAAAAGACCTTTGAAGTGGCTAAATATGCAAAAAAGAAATTAGAGTGTTTAGCACAAAGTACTGAACTTCATTAAGTGTTTTTGTATTAGAAAATACAGCAGTTCTTTGCATAGCAAAAGAAGAAAATTAGGGTATCCTGTTAAAAAAAGGCTTCAGATATCTCCTGACAGAGCCTCTGAATTTACCTAAGGACTACAGATGAACACACAGACCTATTGGGAATGCACAGACAGGACACAACACTTCCCTTTGGAGATGCACCTAGCTATCCAATAAGGAGAATATTTTGTGTTCTTACCAGTCAATCTGGTATGTGCTCCTGCCCATGGGACAGAGCTGCAGCTTTGTAGTGGTCCGTGTAGACCCCTTACCTGTATTTGTTTAGATGAAGCAGCATCTGCATCTGACACAAACACTTTGAGCTATGTGGTCATGCTCTGATAAAGCTGAAAGCTTGAACAGCTTTTGTTAACTCCCTTTTTAGGCAGGAGATGCACTTGGAAATGCATTATTTTTCGCATTTAATTAAACACATCTTTCCTCTCTTTTGTAAATAATCACCAGTAGCCTTAAAGGCCCCTTATACCTGAAGTTTCAACTGCTGGACTTACTGAAGGAGTGCTGATAGCATATGAGATGGAAACAGTCTACTGCCAGGGTATGGATACAAAGATGACAGGAGTAAACTTCGCAAAGAGTAAATACAGGGACAGCTACTGGGGTAAAGTCTGCACACAAAGACGTACCTTCTGCATATGCATGGTTAGCAAACACAGAGGCTAAATGTTGAACAGTGTCAAGCTCAAGTCCTACTAAATCAGCTTGCAGTAAACAGTGCATCCTTTGTAGAGGGCAGAGAGCACATAAGTTTTTTCTTTTCTTGCTTATTCAGTCATAATAACACACTATGGGGGAAGAGGCAGAACAATCTTCCTACAAGAAACCTTTAAAACAGAATGTGATTTACATCGACAGCTTCTGTCTATAACTCATTGGTAGCTATGAATACATAAGTAGCTAGTGAATATTGTTATTTTGAACTGGAATCTTTCCCCACCTGGTGTTTCTGTCTGCTTGATTGAAACACTGAAGTTACATGTTTGGGCTGCTTTGGGCTGCTAATTTTAGAGCATCTAATTCTTTCTCCCTTAAGTAAGACAGGGTAACTAAATGAGACATTTTCTGATAAAACTGCTTCTATCAAGAGTGAGAGATAAGAAAGCTGATATTGTTGATCTATATATTACATTGTTGCAGTACCTATCTAATTAGGAGTGGGAGCTAGCACTGAGAATACATCTAGGCATAAGAAAGAGGCAACGGATGGGTTCAGGAAACAAACGAGGAGTCCACTATAACAGTGAGACAATATTTGGTGAAAAGAGAAGAGGTCAGAGCATACCAATTGCAGTAGCACTCAAAATTTTCTGTCATCATATGGACAAAAAGATGTCAGGGAGGGAGATGAAGGCAGACAACAATTAGCTCTGTGAATGCTGATAGGAAGCTCATGCTAAGTATGAAGATCTGTGTTTGAAAACATAACAGAATTTTTCAAGCTGATGTTAACAGTAACGTACAGGAGAGTTTGTTAGCTGCTGTATTAAGAACATTAGGTCTGACAGATAAGACAGGGATATGGCACAAAAATTATGCCATACATGTTGGAACATTTTAAGGTGGATCCCAGGATCCCACCTGGGATCCCTTGATAAATAAATAAAAAAAAAAGTATCAAACATCAGTTCTAAAAGAAGGAAAACAACAGCAGAAATATGAAGAATCACTTCTTCTAGCACTGAAACTGGGAAAATGCCCCTGATAAAATGAATACTGATCCTTCAGATTAATCTCTTGCTCATATAAGAATATATGTTCAGCCTGGAGAAGAGAAGGCTGTGTGGAGACCTTAGTATCTGAAGGGGGCCTATGCTGGGGATGGACTCTTCATTAGGGACTGTAGTGATAGGGCAAGGGGTAATGGGTTAAAACTTAAACAAGGGAAGTTTAGGTTGGATATAAGGAAGAAGTTCTTTACTGTGAGGGTGGTGAGGCACCGGAATGGGCTGCCCAGGGAGGTTGTGAATGCTCCATCCCTGGCAGTGCTCAAGGCCAGGTTGGACGAGGCCTTGGGTGGGAGGTGGGAGGTGTCCCTGCCCACGGCAGGGGGGTTGGAACTGGATGATCTTAAGGTCCTTTCCAACCCTAACTATTCTATGATTCTATATTTTAGGGGACAGCCAGCATCGATGTAACACTTGTTTTGTCTGTTGACTGTCAAAATACTTTAGGCTACAGCTAAGAATAGAATTAGCAGAGCTGAAAGACAGCTATAAAGCAAATGGTATATTTTTATGGTATTTTAGTCCAGACAAAAGCAGAAGGCACTAAATGCTCACACAGTAAAAAAAAGACCACAACATTTTCAAACCAAAGTTCCTGATAGCTCAGATTAGCCTATGTGTATTTGTATTGATGACAGAATCGAATGTTGGAAAGTTCAGTTACAAAGGTCTAAAATATGAAGCTGGAAACTAAGATGTCAGAGGGTCCCCTCATCACAGGTAACTTCACCCCTGCTAGTAAGAGTTGAAAACCAAAGCTCATTAATGCAGGAAGCTACTAGGTTGTGTGTGCAACACACAACATGCACTTTTGGGCAACTGCCTACCACATAAGCCTTTACCGTCACCCACACTTATACATTGAGTCTTATAAAGATAACCAGAGATAAGATAAAAAGACACTGGAAAGTAAAAATACCCTAATTTTGCTAACATCAGAGGACTTTTTAGCATTTCAACATTTTGACATATACAAAGAATACAAAGTTTGGAAAGTACAGTTTCATGGATATTTTTGTAGAAAATAGGAAGCTGGCCTAACGAATGAACAAGGGATTTGACTACCACTTACTTAAACAAATCAAGAGTTATAGGGCCAGAATTACAGTTAGTGTAAACTGTTTCAGCTCTGGTGACTTCATGTATTAGATGATAATGGAGCAACGATGACTTACGCTTGCTAAAGATCTCACCTGCACTGTTCCAAACTTCTTGGTGGAAATGCTCAGCATTTGAATTTGCCCAGTGGCAAAGAATGCGTATTTAGATCTTTCCTCTGTGATCACTTGGATCACAGAGAACACCATTTGAAGGACATGGATGATATGTTTTCAGTAATTGCCATCTAATTTCAATCTGCCTCTCTCCATTTAGTTCTTTTTTATTGCTTCCTCCTCCTCCTGTCATTCCCACCCTCAGCCTCAGGGACCTTTATATTTCTCTCTTTGGCTGGGCCCCTTTAATAAGGCCATGCCTTGTTATTTTATTACTCCTTAAGCAGCCCCCTGTGCTTGGGAGCATCAACTCTCCAGATCCAACTGCATTTTCTGAAGCTGAAGTATGAAAGTATTTTGGCAGGATTCCTTAGGAGGAAGGTAAAGACACACAGTTGCACTGCTGATCAGTTGGCTGCCTGAAAAGCACCTGATTCACCATACTGGATTTTCTGTGGGAAAATTAGCCTAGTCACCCTTTTAATCCTGATGATTTTTATAAGCTTTTGCTTTCAGATGTCTCGATTCTTAAGCTGTTAGTATTATTCAACATTTGGAATATTATCAGAAATTGGAGTCAAGTTCTACTTGCATTTAAGTTACCAGCAGTTACATCGTTGAGTTTGCAGTATCAGGCCCTGGTATGTTATTTTTGGTCAACCTATATGTAATTTTGTGTAAATGTACACAATGCATAATTGTTTCACAGAAATTGTTTTACTTATTATACAGCCAAAGTATATAGCTCTGCCTGCTCAGTCTCTCCGATTTCCAAGTCAGCTATATCTACTTTTGACTTTCTAAGCTTGCTGAATCATTGCCATGCATGAGTCATGCTTGGCATTATTGTATTATATTGTCAGATGTGAGAAGAGAAAAATAACACCATTTATCATAAACAAAGATTTTAAAATTTATCATATGCAAGCACTGATTATGTATTCTCAGTAATATTGCTTTCTATCAGAAACTCTCCCATTTCATGGAGTATAATAAAAAAGTTTGAACTCTAATCAAATCATTCCTACATTTGTAAGCATTAATCCACCATTTACCTTTCCACTTATTAGACAGGAGAATCTGAGATCCCACGTACTTTATGAGGAAGTGAGTTTGTGACATGGTCCCCCAGAGTACATCTTTTCCACCTCTTGTAGTGCTATAAATGTTTAAGGTTACCTTTCCTTCCTAAGGCGACTGCCTGAATGTGGTAAGGGGAGCTTTACTTGTCTACAAGCCCAAAAAGTTCATGAGAGTATTTTACACAATTGTTGTTCCTAAAATATGCCATTTCCTTAGACAGAACGGTAAAAAGCAGACATTAATGGAGAAAAGGGAAACTTAAAAAACAAGCTATGCACTGGATAGTTCCCATGGCTGTAATTCCTTCCTATTTGACTTCAGTTTCACTTGCTTATTACTTTTTGGAATTTTAGCTATTCAGGCTGATACAAAAATCTACTATAAATCAAGCTAGTTCTCTAATTCCTGTTAGAGTCACACCAACTCTTGTTCTAGGTGAGAATTCCACTGAAGAAATATATTCATCCATTTTAAGAAAGAGGAGTAGGAAAAACCAGACTGCTTGTCTTTTTAAGAAGGTCCACTATCTTAAACAAGTATTGTTTGCATTTCAGAAGGAACACTGGCTTGTGTCAAGTATACCAGCCTCACTTCTGCTATGCAGCAGAAGTTCCCCAGACATCAGCCTGTGCTGACCATCCCACACAGCCCCACACATCCTGGGGTGGCCAAGCCCTCCCCTCCCAAGTCAAGCACAAGCAATTCCATGGGACTCACCCTCCCTGAAGGCACACCCAGACTTCACATTGTGATTTCACTTTCTAGTCTTCACCAGGCTGCTGCAAGGTATTATGTATGTAGAACACGAGAGGGATGTAAAAGACCCTGCTTAAGAAGATCCTTCAGGAATAGTGAAAAGATAATTTGCTTTACTCCCAGCAGTCAAGACAGGCCAAACTCAGGCTTATTGGGACAATGTAGCACCGAACGTGTTAACAGTTTCCTTCCTCCACTCCCAGATTCTCCGCTGTTTAATTAGAAAATATATTTTACCCTACTTTCACCCAAAAACCTGAATGAATTGCCAGCACTAGGAAAACAGGGAAAAGATAACGTGTGATTGCGTGATTAAAGATCATCTTATAATGTGTTTACACTAACTGGATAATAGGCACTTCTTAATTTTTGCATGCTTAGTTTTGCAACCTTAATAATCTTTTAGCATCTTTGCCTGTAGCCTTTTCTAAAGCAAAAATGTCTTATTGAGTGATTATTATTGAAGCGAAGATAGTATTATAAACATTTATAAGGTAAGCCATCCAATACTTGTTGGTCACAGTCAATGCATCCTTATTATGCGTAAACCAGCTTGATATTTATGCCATTAATAAACTGTTGTTGCCTTTTCACCGATAGACAACCAAGATTATTATGAAGCAGAAGAATGCTTTCATCCTTACACTTCCAGGCATTTCCAAGAAAGACATTTAGTCATAGCCTTGTGTGCAGCTCTGAGAGACGGTTGTAACAGAAACACTAATATGAGCAAGCTTCTCAGACTTGGACTAATTGCTGACTGCTGACTGCTCAGTTTGTGAAGTCTCAGCTCAGCTATACACATACAGCTCTGCAGAGATGTGAATCAGAGCAAGAGCAATTAGTTAACAAAAAAATAGGCAGAAGCTGTTAAAAATAAACCACATGTTGTGTTTTTTTTTTTAAACTTAATTGTCCAAAATTATGCACCCTCAGTCTTTGCCCTGTATTTACTCACTTGCAGAACCAAACACGCATCACTTTTCTTTATGAAAATAAGCATTTGTGTCTAGAGTCTTGATCTGCACATGTCAGTTAAGGTTTGTATGTAGAAGACAGAAAAGGGCATGTGAACACTTCTGGATATAGGCTGCAATTTTTAGCTACTATTAAGATTCAGAAGTCCTGAAGTTGAGCATAAGAGATGATAACCAGCACACAGCTAGATACCAAAATACCCATGAAAAAAATATGCTACTAGATTGGACAAGAGAGAGGGTAAGGAACTAAGAAATCCATGTGACATTTAAGTACAGAATCACAAAGGAAAGGGAACACTTTATCAGCTAAAATAAAGTTAAAGCTTGTTTAAAATGACATGGCTGCAGCTGACCCTGTGCTGCTGGGCAGAAAACCAAGTAACATTAACAAAGCCCCTACCAGTTATTTCTTGAATGTTTTCTTTATAGGTTAGGGAAACTCTTTTGAGGAGTACTGGCTATCAGAAGAGAAAGTCAGGGTGCTTGACGGCAGGGCTTCTATCCAGAAAGATTTACGATTGGGCTGGAGGACTAAACCGACAACCTCAGGAAATGCAGCAAGGACACGTGAAGTCTTGCACCTTCAGACAAGCCTGCTACAAAGCTCTGCTGGAAAGGATCTGGCGTGCTGCTGAACAGGAGGCTGAGTGAGAGCCCTCCCAGCAGTGAAGGCTCACAGTATCCCTGGCCTGTATTAGCAGGAGTGTCACCAGTGGATCAAGAGGAGTGATTTTTCTCACTTAGTCAGTACTCATCAGACAGCTAGAACAGCATCCACCTAATCTGCCAAACACTCTGCATTATGGGAAACAAATCTGCTATTCCCAGACCAAAACAAACAAATGAAACCCAACAAAACAAACAAACAAAAAAAACCCAAACAACAACAACAAACCGCCCCCCCCCAAAAAAAAAATCCACCAAAAAAAGAACAAAAAAAAAAACCCAAAAAAACCAAACCAAACCAGAAAGCTTGAAAGCTGCAAAATATAGAAGTGTTATTTGAGACATGAACATTAATCCCTCGGGTTATTTTCCTACTCCATCCTCATTTCCCCTACTTTTCCTCAGACTTTCAGATGCTTTATGAAATGGATGAAAAAACCTTAAAAGTTCTATTTCAGACTGAAAACTCCTTTCTTTCTCATTGCCCCAGGATACATTTGATTCCAATAAGCTACATGAAAAATCTATTTGGGATTTTCTGATATTCTGTCTGTCCTGACCTATTATTGTATCTTCTTTCAAAAGCAATGTAATAAACGGATATTCAAAGACCCTCCACATGCATGGAGCTTAAATGCAGCTGCTAACATGCAGCATTCAGGTTCTTGCTCACACTGAGAGGTGTGAGGTTCTGTGGCTTGCTGATTTGGGTTAGTTTGGGTTGGTTTGGGTTTTTTCAGTTGCATAAGGATTAATCATACAGTGATAAAAAATGCTTATCAAACATTAATTGAGCCTTCAGGACTTCAATCTTCATTATACAGATTCTTGTCTGACAGGTAGTTATAGAACAGAGTTGGTCAGTTCTCAGCTCTTTAACCTGGAACTTGTTGAATCATCACTGCTTCAACTCATGTGCCAATTGACATTTAACATTCAATTTTAAATTGCATTTCCCTGCATTGGAAAAAGTGTGGCCAGCAGGTCAAGAGAGGTGGTTATTCTCCTCTACATGGCACTGATAAGGCCACCGCTGCAGTGCTGTGGCCAGCTTGGTTCCCCACTGCAACGCACACAGACATGATGGAGTGAGTCCAGCAAAACATTGTGAAGATGAGGGGCAATAAACAGGCAACAGCAGAGTGAGAACGAAATGTAGGTCTGTCTACTGAGAGACATGTTTCAATGCTCATACACTTTAAAACTGAAGACAACTGGAAACTGCCAATGAGCAGGGAATATACCCATGCCTAGCAGGTCTTCCAGCTACCTGCATTCTTCTCCCAAGGCTTGTGCTAGCTCCTGGAAGGTGATCTTGTGGTTAATGCTTTTGGGGCTCTTCTTGCAGTTATTATTTCCACAGTGCTTCTTCCTAAGTGAAGGTCAGGAGTTAGTTTCATTATCTTTCAAAAATGTTTGTCCGCAAACTAATATTCCTTTTTGGAATTCGGAAAGGAATTCCTTCTTGGAGCCATGATCTCCAGCTATCCTGAATAAAGATAAAGGAAGCTGGTATACGAGCATATGAAGGAGAAAAATAGTAAATAATAGAGGAAAAAATAAATACACCTAAGCACTGCAGTATGCAATAGGTCTGGGAGAATTTATTGCATTTTCTCAAACAAAAAAGGGGATTTCTGTAAATAGTGGGGCGGCTACTCTTGCCTGACTTTTCTATGCATTAAAAAATTAAGAAATACAAGGTTTGCATCACAATATAAAATACTAAAAGTTCAAATTAAAAATGCCTATATGTTTATTGGAATTGACTTTTCTGGTTCATTCTGTTCTTTGGAACCTTCAAAATGAAAAAGAATGCGGAAGAAAAAGATATTTATTGTCAAAACATCTGGAATTAAATTGCTTTGTTTATGGATAAACCTATTTTGTTGCATTTAGTACTCCTACTTATCTCCATAGGGAATTCCCTCACCCTCACAGGAATTCAATGTGAAACTGCTTTAAAGTTCCCATTTTGGTATGTGGTTTTTGCAACTTATTTTTTTTTTTCAATCTATTTGAAGCCTTTGTAAGGCTAAATATCAAGAGCTGTTCATTAACGTCTTGCTTATTGTGGATCAGCTCATTCAGTTATACACAGTCATATATATAAAAATGCATTTACATATATATTTACACACACACCATTTCCACAAATCCTTTCTAGCCCTACTTTTGGGGAAATAATAGATTAAATTGGGTTTTAACCCCTCTCAGTGTTCTTTGCGTTTTCATAGGCATTTGAAAAATTCTGGTTTTAAAACCTCTTTGAATCAAGTGAGTGGATTAGCCTTTTGAATTGAAATCACACATCAGGTACATGTGAATTGGTACATGTGAATTAATTATCAATAAGGTACCTTTAAAAGGGAATTAGTTCCTTTGGGACAGAAATCAAGTGCCTCCTTTACAACAGGTTTGAGGTTTTTACTTCTTTGTATTTTTCTCTTTTTGGCTCTTGCAACTACTTGGGTATGACTTTTCCTATTCAACACACCCCACTGGGGAGAAAAGTCATTTGCAGAGAGACTTGACAATTTATTACACTGCACTAATACAAGCTCCTGTTTACACAGATGCCCCATACCTCCATGAAGGAGTCCCACATTAGTAAAAACCAGAAAGCCTAAACTGGATATTCAAGGAACAGGCTAAACTAAACTCTTAAGATCATGGTCATTGTGCAAAAATATGGATATATATACACAGATCTGAGGCATATTTTGAAATAAACTTTGTGACATAATGCACTATGAGAACTCATATACTCCTGGAATTTGTAATAAAGGCCTATTTCTTATAAGTTTTATTTCTTATAGTTACAAAAAAAGTTATTTTATTATCAAGTATTCAGTGCCCAGTATATTCTCACTTGGAAAATGAAATATTTCAGGTAAAGGGAGTGACAGAATGTGCAGGCACCAGTTGCTGAGAATTTAATTATTAACAAGTTTAGTCTGTAACATGCACCATTCAAAAACTTTTCTCTCAAAACACCAAGTTTTGCTTACACCAAGAACAGTACCATAAGTATATGTTCTACTTCATTTCTTCTCTCTTAATGGCTTCCAGGGATTCACTGACCAGTGTGTAGGGGTTTCTGCCTTCCATATTCTTCCTAAACGATTCCATACTCCTAATTTTACTTTGGACAGCCTCAAGAAAGCTGACCATCCAGATTGTGACAAACAGGTCATAATGGCTAATACTAATTTATGGTAAAATATGCAGATGTATTTTGATTTTTTTTTTTACTAATCTGTCATGTCCACAGATATTATTCTTATTTTTAATTAAAATATTAATTATCTAATTTATTAAGCCTGAGAGGGTTTATAGGTTAAAAGAAGCACTTTTAAACTCAAGTAGAGGCTGGAGTTTCAGGATCCATGCTCATTGCTACCCTATAAGCCCAGTAAAAGCTTGACTTTACTTCCAGTATTTCCATGTTGATGGTTCTTCAAATCTACTATCAGTCCCCTGATCTTTCCTGATCAGAACACTGGGGAGCTCCCCCCAGTATTACCTGAATAGAGTCTGAGGCAATGAGCTACCTCAAAAATTCCTCCAAGTCAAATGCAAAACGAACATTAAAAGTACTGGTAGAATAAAAAGGAACTGTGTGGTGCGTTTACCAGACAAACAGAACTGTTAAGAAAGATGACATAGCATTACCAAAGTTATAATTCAAGCTGGAACATAAGTAAAATGCTTTCTTTCAGCCCTGTTCTTATAGGCCTGCTTACTACTAAGAGTTTCCTGGTTTGATACTTCATCCTAGACTAATGTTACTTTGCCAGTCAGTCATACTGTTACTGTGACATGTTAAGATAAAATGTGTTGGGAAGACATTAATTTTTTAAATAGAAATAAAATTCTTCCAAAACTAGTCCTGTTCAAATCCTGAGGAATCCCAAATGGCAAGCAACTTGACTTTTTCTGAGAGGTCTGACCTATGCTGCGGTTGCTGTTAGGGAATATAGACGACTTGATTCATGACATAGATACAGACCCCTGATACGGTTCAGTAGAAGTTATTTAACATCCCCAGTCTCAGTGCCCTGTCTGATGAAAGGGAGCAATCACACAAACAACTTCAGAAACTCCACTGAAAATAGTGCAGAACTGAGATAAGCAAGAATGCAAATCAAATGTTCCCTAGATGGTTTTGCTTGATTCAGTAGCATTCCTTTTTAAGCTAAGTAGACAAATATTTCAAAATCTGATCTTGTACAGGACAGGAAGCTCTAAACCTACCTTGGTAATGGTCATTTGTGACAGAGTGTCTAAACTGTCTCATGGATAATCTGTATAAGGAGCATTGCAGACAGTTCTCCATATTATAACAGAGTATTACAGGCAAGTTTCCTTTCTGAACTGAAAACAACAGCCAGTCTCCAAGGATGTAAAGAAACACCCATGACCCTACAATAAACTAGATTTAAAAAGGGCAGGTAACTGCCTATGCAGCCTTGAACAGGCAAGGGTTGAATGAAAATACGATTTCTTATTAGACAAATGTATATTGTGAAGAGCAAGGCAAGTAAATGCTTTTCCTTGGTGGAAGAATTCCATAGACATCGCTTTAAGGACATCTGATGGCAAGAACACCACCACTCTCAGCGGATCCCTATTTATTAAAAATTCAAATAAAAATGTGAAGCAGAAGAAGGAAGCACTGAAAAGTTGTAGTATTTAGGGGGAAAACAGAGACATTCTAGAAAAGTTACTGTGCTACTTAATTCAGGGACAGCAAATTAACTCATGCTTATAACAAGTGAAGACGTTTAAAGAAGGAATGGATAAAGTAGAACTATACACATAAAGGGATAGAAGTAAAAGGGAAATTAAGAAACAATGATAATGGACCCAGTGACCTTTGCTGTTCCAGTAATTACAGTTATTATGTTCCTAAGTTACGCAATTTTCTCATGGTTGTGGCTTGTATTCTATGAATAGGAACCTTGGTGTTAAAGTAAATCAGGACTTGCGCTATTTTTGGTTCTAAGCTAATAATTAAACAAACTAAAAAAACCCCAACACTCTATATTCAAATCCTTCCCCCATGCTTGAATAATAGGATGAGGTATAAGCTGCCAAAAATGGAGATATTCAGACATGAAGCTGCTACTTTGTGCTAAAATCTTCCCATTGTCTGTATATACTTCAGCAGGAGGGTGAGTGATTCAGGCTGGGTGTTTATTTAAGAACATAATGTTGCCAAAGCCATCTTGCAAAACTCAGTTAGGCCTCAAAACACCCCAGACCACCACAAGATCAAGTGAAAAAAAAAAATATGCTTGAAAGCATACATTTTGGAGTTGGGTTTGTTGTTTTTGTTGTTTTTTTTTCCTCTTTCTAGATTTTTATCTTTAGGATATATTTTTGTAAAACCTGCAGTCTTTTTTGTGTAAAACATCTGTGTACTGATCCCTCCTCTCCTTTGCTCTTCTTTACATGAGTTTCATCTGGATAAGACCTGGGATTCTGATACAAGTACAGTTTCAGAAAGTGAAGCTTAAGACTTCAGAGTTTTAAAGACATTTAGGCACCTAAATACAAGGCTAAAATTCTAGTGTGAATATTCTTCCTCTTCAGGCACCTAGAAACTTTAAAAAATCTTCCTTATGCCAATTTTCTCCTATGAGGGATGCTATGGCTGCACTATAGAAGACAAGAGCACATCAGATCAAACAAAATAAATCCTGATAGAGGAGTGTGAACAGAACCAGGTGACATCTGTATTCAGCAGAAGGCGAAAATTCCAGGACAGTAATTTGTTTTCTTCTTCATTCCAGTCCAGCCCAGTCAGATGTTGGAAGAAGTCCTTTTAGAAAGCCTGCTGCGAGGCGGCTGCCAACAGCCAGGTTTATAAACTATGACCCAGGGCTGCGAGGGAGAGTAGGACTTACGGCACACTGTGGGGAAGGACTAAGTCACCTTGGAAAGATCAGGAAGCACTGGGAGGGGCATCCCAGAAATTCAGATGTTTTAAGTGAAGACAAGATGTATGGGCAGATGCCTCTCCTGCTCAGCTTGCAGCCTCTCTCTGCCCCACACAGGAGAGAGCTGAAAACAGTTTAGTACACACACTTTACTCTTGAGTGGACTCTTGACATTGGATAGTGCATCAGAGTTAGAATCCTGGAATTACTGTAGATTACATAATATAAAATGAACTTTAAATAACAATAAAGTTAATTAGTTATTTAAGGTAGTAACTAATCTGTATCACAGTGCTGCAGCTCCTGCCCTATTTCAGCCTTGAAGAAAGCTGCGGGTTTTCCATTACACCATTCCCACCCCAAACATATGGTAAGATGCCCAAGGCCAAGACTTCATTGGGAGCAGGAGTAACTGCCAAAGGAGAACTTTGAACAGTTACAAAATCTGAGCTCTGCTGAGTCATGTGTAACACACAAACAACCTCTTTTTCTTACTATAAAGTGTCTTTTTACTATTATTATATAATCTTCCTGCTAGATGAGGTTTTGAAATTAGTGGTGCAGAAGCTCCATTAATTTCAATGGAAATGAGTAAAAGACTGAAAATAGTGCGTAGAGCGGTATCTGCTCAAGCCACTGAAGGAAGACTATACCATGAGATGAATCAGTAACTCCATTATGTTCTAAGGCCAAGTTCCTAATATACAGTTACCTGTTATAACTGTAACACAGATGCCCACTGAGTAGATCCAAAGGCTCTTCCTCAACACAAGTAGCTGGTATTTTGTATTTACTTTTACTAGTTATTTGCAAATAGAGATCCGATTCCTGCAGAAGCTCTCAGATCTGGTCCCTCACCAATATCTTTCTCTCTTCCTATCAGCAAATACAGCACTTACTAAATGCATAGCAGATGCTTTGTCTGTAGAAATTATGTTAGTGAAGGGAATTGACAGTCCGGAGAATTTCCATGTTGACAGAGCTTTTTAGTTTCACATGAAAAACAGGGTCTGTGGAACAGGGCCTGTGCATTTAGGTGGGTTGAGAGATAGAAAGTAAATGGAACAAGCACTTTGTTCCTTCTGTTTCTATGCAGTTTGAAACTATTTTGACTGTTTCCAGACCTTGTACCACCAATGCAGACAACTTTTTTAGGCAGTCAGTTTAAAATGCAAACAGTATATTATTATTATTATTGCTATTACAAAAAAAATCCTACCAAAAGGCAGCAAACTTTTCATTAATTTCAATCACAGCTTTCCATTTACTAGCAATCATACTGAAAGTCAGCATGCCATAGTTGACTGCACAGAAAGCACAGTCTTGTACAGTCATAGAAGCTGGCAATCACATAATGTTACACATTAAACCAATTTCATCAAATACTCGGAGTCTTTTAGGTGATAAAAAGATGCAAAGATAGTCCATAAGGTAGTCTGAAGTCTGCATCAAAACATGCAGTTGGGAAAGCACATGCCCATCTGAAGTATCACAGCTGATTTTGTGAAGAGCTGTAGTAAATGTTACTGGAATATTGGAATGCACTCCAAATCCCAGATATGTACAAACTCACCTCAGTTAGCAGTCATCTGACATAATATTATTCTTTCCTGCTTTAGTTTTGTTTTCTCTAGAAGCATAAAGCACTGTATTGCTGAGAATTCTCTTTTGAAATCAGGCTGTATATCAAAAATGACTGGAGAACATCTAACATTTTTGGTTAAAGTTGAATACAAATTGCATCTTAATGACAATCTGTGTAGAAATTTCAGGCCAACATGACATATACCAGCTATGATATTATTCTACTTCCATTGTTATAAGAGCAACCATATAATATAATGCCATATTGACTGACTCCTTAGTACAGCAGCATTTACAATGGGTGGCACTCTAAAAGAGAAAGGTTGTAAACTTTATACTGTGGCATTTTCAAACTGACAGAAATGATGATTTAAAAGAACTACTACAAATATTACAGCTGTCCAAAGACATTCTGGCAGCGAAACATTAATACTGGGAGATCCTTTATCTGGATAAAGCTTGACATTAATTTCTTTTGGCTGAAAAAATTAAAAACTCTAGAGGTGTTTTTCTGCAAAATGAAACCCAGATTTTTCCAACCAGCTCAGCTTTTATCTAGACCTTCAAACAAACTAACCAGATACTAAGCACTCTTTGAGGAAATTGTAGGCTGATAGCAATGATGCCTACCCCCAAAAGACATTTTAATCTTCATTAGAAAAACTTAGGAAACAGGAACAGAAGATGGTCAGACCTTTATAAAATACTTTTATTGACATTGAAAGCTTTCCTAGAATTGACTTTTTCCCACTCATTGTTTTTCAGATTCAGATTGCATTTCGATGCAAGTTTTTATATGCCAGATGAACTGGATTGTGCAGCTGCTAAATACTTTGGGATGAAAATCAGGCTCTGATTTGTATTTTTCCAACAGCCACCAAAACAAAAAAGCAATAAAGGTTAGCAAAACCTTACCATTTGTCAGGAATGACATTTTCCCATAATCTCTTATTTTAGCCAGCTCTGACTATGGAACAGCATGAGAGATGTCAGAAAGGAGAAGCATGGGTTAAAATAGCGGTACCAGTTCTGCCAAGAATGGGAGAAGTAGGGTAACATTCCAATTATACCCATGTATTGTCCAATTGCACATTACATTCAGCATAAGGGAGATTAGCTCATGTGCACACAACAGGTATAATCTCATTCCAAAACTCACAGGTTACATAGAAGACCCAGGACCTATGACTGCACACTGCAGTACACTGTTCCCCATCTTTTCTTTCCTTCTGTGTATGACATGTCTGGATTTCCTACCAAAGCAGCAGATAAAATAAACAGCTAAAACCTTTGCCTTTAATAATATATTCTGCTGTTCTGTAGGAGTGTATTGGTGGCAGGAGGAAAGCAGCTGGGAATATTCAATTCCTGTGAATGTGGATTTCATCAAGATTTCATAATTGTTTTCCAGAAGACTTCTTAGCACTCTCTATCACTCTGTGTGAGAGGCATTTCAGGGTAGAGCAGAGGTTTGAAAAGATGCAGATGTACTGAGGGGGTTTAGAAGCAAGACATCAAAGCATTACAATAATTGTAGTACAGTGGTTCCTGTGCAAAAAAAAACCAAACAACAACCCAAATAATTAAAATAATTAAATTTAAGCCAGCATTTTCCAAACCCCAGGAGCTGATCAGCTCTTTTTCTCTCTTTAGAGCTGGAAGAGGTCCAAGAAAAACAAGTGTATCACTTCCATTCTCTACACTGGAGTATTCTCATTGAAATTTGGAGGGTGGGAAAGAAGAATAGATTTATTTTAGGAATGAGCATAGAAAAACAATACTTTGAGGAACTTCAATGCCTTTCTTTTGAGCATGGTGACCACATCACCATTCTTAGCTTAATGACTGTGCTTCTTTGTTCTTTGTCCCCCATCCAAATAAGTGACCTCCCCCCTGGTTGTAAAGCTTGGACAAAGGCTAACCCTGAGCTGCTGATCTAGCTAAAACTCCAAAACCAGACCCACAATCCTAATCTCTCAAGACTAAAAAAAAGAGGCAGGAAACGAGGTACATAAAAATGTTGCTTGAAATGGCCAGCCACTTTTGAAAGGGAAATGCTTAAATACCAATGCAAGCATAGTCTACTTTAAAAAAGCAGATATGGAATTGAATTTTTGTTGCTATCTGATGATAACATTTTATTTTCATCACTTACTATATTTATTGTATAGGACGTCTACGGAATTTAATAGTCTAGCTTGTTCAGCTATGGCAAGTGTTGGCAAAAGATTTATTGGTAGATGCTCTTGTACCATTTAAAGAATTTCAATAGCGCAGTAATTTCTGCAGCATGACCCAATTTGGCTACACTACTGAAACTCCTAAGTGAAAAGTTTAACCAGAGTTTGTTGTATATAGTATGGTGACAGCTGCAGTTTAACCAGAACTGAGTTAGTTCTGGGTACTTTTAAATGTAACTGGCCAGCCAACAGGACATGGATATTTATGCCCTTTGAAGATTAGTTGGTGTTGCTATCTTGGATATGTCCTATTCAAAACAGAAGCTTTTTCTGGGAGGAGATCAGAATGTTGCCGTGCAGTGATGAACAGTTGAAATGATGGCATTATTCCCAGAAAGTGTGATTATTCAATGATCTGTCCAACCAAAGGATAAATAAATTATTTCCAAAAATCTTGTGAAAACCTCAGTCTGATCAAAAGTCTCAGGATTCTGGTTTTCCTTGGTAAATGACACATTTTAAAATGAGAAGCAAAGCTCTATTCGTCAAAATCTGAATGACTGACTGCACTTAAAATGTTTAAAAAATGTGAAAATGTGGAGGCAATAGAGCTAATGAACCATGCAAAAGAATTTGACGGATCTCAGTTACTTACTGCTGGTTCTTTGGAAGATTAAAAAAAAAAGGTGTTGTCAGGACCCATATACTTGAATAATAAGTGGTATTTGTGTAAATTTCCCTTTGCATTTCTCAAGCAGTGCTCTATTTTTAAATCCAATAGTATAGAAAAATATTTTCATTATTAAATTCCTTGGGTTTATATCAAGTTAGGTACCATGGAGGAAGTTACTAAATGGACAATACTTCACATAACTAATGTGGCCAACTCATCCCATACACTGTAGTATTATGCACTCATACTATCTTATGTGACTTGGATATTTACCTCTAGATTTGTGGGTTAAACATTAGAAGTTGTAAAAATGTGTCAGTTTTATTTAACATTAAATACTACCAAAAGTACTCAATAAAAAATTTTCTGAGTAAGAATGGGGCAAAATTGAGATGGTGTCCAAATAGGGTTAAAGCAATGGCATGAGAAAACACAGAAGTGTGTTCTTTGACAATATCCACTGAGGAAATGGAAAATGAATGCCACGTTTAGAAAATTATTTGGTACTATACTGAATGTATAACACTTGGGATAGGAACAGTACAAGATGATCATAATGGACAAATGTTGCAGTTCTACAATTACACACAACATTCTTGTTATTAGTTCGGTAGGATTTTTAACTGAAACAGAAGTGTTTTTGTTGAACTGCATCATGAACACATCACTAAACTGCATGAAATGAAAACATTCATTAAAACTTCATGGAAACATTGAAAACAGCATAGCAAACAGCCATGGAAATCTAACAGCTGTAGTAAAACTGTTAAGTCCACTAAATGCAGGTCCTGAGGCCTGTATTACAGATTCTCCCAAAAAAACTCTGAGTACAAGGATCACTCAAGAGGATACTACATGATGTAATTACCCTCTGAGAGTCTCTGAAGGTATTACAATAGATTTACTGGACCAATACACATGTCACAGTTATACTTATTTAATTTCCCAAGTGAGTTCTAGCAGAGCACTCTTATTTGAATAACACTGACAACTTGGAGCTGTAAAAGCTTAAGAGTCATGCAGAGATTTCCCCAGAAAACTTAGTTAAAAAAAGCAACTGAAATTTATAGCTGAACCCATTTCTGAGAGATCCTGAAGGATCCCAAAGCATTCTGTTTTGGGCTCAGATTTGGTAAAAATGGAAGCATGCACATGGGCTTGTTCTTATTCAGGTCTAGTGGAAGGTGTCCCTGCCCATGGCAGGGGGTTGGAACTAGGTGAGCTTTAAGGTTCCTTCCAACCCAAACCAGCCTGGTATTCTATGATTTAGAATTACAGAATAATTTAGGTTGGAATGACCTTTACAGGTCTAACCCTTTGCTCAAAGCAGGGCAAACTTAAATCCTCAGGACATTGTCCAGTCAAATTTGTAGTTACCTCTGAGGATGAAGATTCCACAACTTCTTTGGGGATCCTCTTATAGTACATGCCTAACAGTGAATTTCTTTTCCTAATCAGAATACCTCATGTTCCAATTTATGCTCATTTCTTCTTGCTCTGTAATTTTTTCCTTTGAAGAATCTAGCTCCACTTTCTCTCCACCATTCCATCAGGGAGTTGAAGACCTCCTCTTAGTCTTTTCTTCTTAAGGCTGAATGAACCCATTCCCACAGGCTCTCCTCAGAGCATATGTGTTCTAGACCCCTGACCACTTTGGTGGCCCTCCACTAGACTTACTTTACAACATCAGCACCTTTCGTGTACTGGAGAAGCTCAAACTCTACATGGTAGTCCAGCCTGTATTTTCCAAACTGTGAAACAGAGAGAAATAACCACTTTTAGAACCTATTTAAGTCACTGCATGTCATAGATTTGCAGGGAAGGCTTTTGCAGCGAGGCCTATGGTGCCTACTGAACAAATGACCCAGTGAAACGGCTGCAGTAGGTTTTGCCTTTCATCAGAGAATGACAGAACAAGGAGACTCGGCAAAAGAATTAAAAAAAAAGGCTCAAGGTCTGACTTCTGTAGCAGATTCCCTTACAGGAAAACTGGAAGGTCAGAGCTACAAAAAATCCTTATCTCTGACACCTGGGGTGGAATTCATTTTCCTAAACGTAAGCATCTCCTATCATTTTAGACACCTCAGAGTGGCTGACACATCTATCTGGGCCTGGCAGATAGACACAATTACAAGACCTTTGTTTTCCTGGAGAGGCAGCTGGAGGCAAGATGGGAAACTCTTGATATCAGCAATGGTGTCTGCAGTGTTTGCCTGCGGTTACTGCTGTGGGCCACATAGACTCACCCACTGAGAACCACTCTGGCTTGTTCTGTGCTCAGCAACTACAGCTGCTCTGGGGCAGGTTTACCTTTGCATTGTTCACTGTTCCAGGACTTGGTGTTGACCATGGACAACATATTACATTAACTCCAAGCACAGACATGTGAGAAACTTGTCAGCTGTTTAAATAGCATAAAAAGCATAAACCCACAATTCCCTGGTTACAGCAAACATCACAGATACTCAGTCCTACAGAAGAGAGAGACAGGAGGGGAATGGCTCAGTGCTGTTGTAGCTGTTGGCTTCTTTCCTCTTGCCCTGAAAGGCCTGTGGTGCAGCAGGGAGACTGTCAATTTGGGAATTCGGTAATCCCCGCTGACTCCACCGCACCAAGGCAGATCTGTGTGTCCTGCGCATTTAGCCATTGCTTCAGAATTGCGTCATGAAGATCATAAGTGCCTTCGACATTTGTCTTCCCAGTAATGCAAGTACTCTATTTGAATTTCTATTTTTTTATGGTGCTGTAAATGACAGTAGATTCAGAAGTGTGCTCTGAATACATCAATTTACAGAGAGAATGTTACTTCAGTAAAACGAAGGCTTCGGAAGAGCTGACAGCAATCTGAAAAGAGTTATTTATTCTATACATTTATTCTGTGTAACTTATTGTTTATGCTTAGTTTAATAAACAGTTCACAAAGGATGACTAATACCAAGTAGTTTAGACTGTGATTCTCACAAAGCATAGAATCCTGACTAAAGCTCCACCTGCTACAAAGTTAAGCAATGAGTATAAACCTACAGCCAAAAACTAAAAACCCACCCCCTTTCTTCCACCTCCAACCAAGCAGCTATATCTGGGCAACTACTCAATAAAATGAGAATGGAATACAAGTCACAAAGATGGTATACACAGATGAGAGAAGAAAAAAATGTATTACCTCCATATCTGATTACTGCATGAATAACATTTTTACAAGTACATCTTAACGGAAGCATTTGCATTTTTAAAGTCTTATTGTCTTACACCAGCTTGTGTCTTCCAAGAATTTCCAATGATCCCGTAGACACTCCCATTAACACTTGACAATTTTGACCTCAAACTCAGACCCTTTTCCAGTGACTGTTCAGTTCCAGTTCAGCTGCCAACTTCTCTATTGCTTCCTTATGCCTGTGAAATTATTTTTAACATGAAAGAAATAAATGAACACAGGAAAGAACATTGCAACCTTAGGCAAGCTAATACCAGATGAGAGCCATTGTTAGTTATATCTGTTTTACTTTTTCCTGTAGTGTTCCTCATTGTATTCTTTAAACACAGACAAATTACATCTGCACAGTGCACTTTGGGCTCTGGGCTTTCTGAGCTTTTTTGTTCTTCAATTCTTCTGTCTCAGAGTTCTCTACCAGCACCCGTCACCATAGAAACTGAGCACGTTTCAGTGATTACGCTTGATGTATTATATAAAACTTCAGATATAGTAGGAAAGCCTTACGAAAGATTTGTAGGTGGGCCTCAAAGATGATCAGCATCTCAAAGTCCCTTCTGCAGTGAGCTCAGTGCTCTGTGTACCATCACCTCAGGCTTGTCAGCCGCCGGGATTTACTCAAGGCCAGCGGGAATGGTGAAGTGAGATCTGCTGCAGTAGCTTAACCTGCTGGTCACTCAGAAGATTAAGATCAGAGGCAAAAGAAGTGGCTGGGAGCCAGAAGCTGGATCAGAACACAAAGCGGGATAGATGTGTAAAACGATGGGAAGAAGACTTCAGGCCCATGGCTGCTCTTGAAAATACTATAGCATCAGCAGCAAGGGAGCTGCACTTGTCATAATGAGTAGTGCTGTGACTGTCACCAGCAGGCTGGCAAACCTAAGAAAAGGTATTTTCTTTGTGGATATTGGGGAAGGCAGCCACCCCAGCAGTATTGCCATTGTAACTGTTGTCACTACTGCAGTAAGAAACAGGATCCTAGCCACTACAATGCAGCACTATCTCTTCTCAGTTATCTTACCTTAGTTACCAGCAGCTCCTTGTTGCTAGTATGGAACCTATTCAAAAGTCAAGTAGACTGTGCTGGTACTCAGACTCTTACTGATAGCCAGGAGCAGTAGACTTCTATGGTGGTCTCCATGTTACAGCTTCAGTTCAGCAAGGTGCTTAGGTACTTGACTAAGCAGATGACTAATACTCCCAATTTCAGGCTCTTCAATGAAAAAAAAACACAAGAGACTCAGCTCTGCCAGTCTTACCAACCTGCCAGAAGTATTTGCTTGCTGAGAATCAGTACAGTAACAAACCAAATACTAATGTGAATATTAATTGAACAATCAGGCCCCAGGTATGCAAAGATCTGCATGGACGGGCAATTGCGTCTGCTTTCACAGGATCCTGCGCTGCACATAGGTGCTGCATTACTGCAAGTTGCCAAAGGCTGTAGGAGGAACACAGCTGCTCATATATTTCATCTTAACAAAACAGATAATCTCAAGACTATTATTAAAATAATTTGAAGTGGATGTAAAAGCAATCCTTAATTAATGGGAATGATTCAGTGTGTACTTCTGTAGAATACCAGTCTATACTTATTTTGAACCATAAGAGGAAAAATGTCAGAGTTGAGAAGTATGTTGCTTAATTCATCTTGTATGAAATACATTACTTAGAACAATAGGAAGATTAAGACAGAAAAAATGCAATTAAGTAGGAATGTATGTCGGTGTTTTTTTGGCCAGGCACATGAAACTCCCCCAGTATGGCACCACAGAGATAGGAATACCAGGCTGACATGCTCCATATTTTTTAATAGAATATGACTCCACATGGGACGTTTTAACATTTTCTGGAAATATTTTGTATTGCACTAACAGCTTTGATATTTTTTAATATCTTTTCTATATAGTCATTTTTTCCTGAGGCCACTGTTGTATGAGCCAAGAAAATGCTTCATAAGCATCAAGTAAAACCAGAGGAAATTAAAAAAAATTGAGGTTTTGCTTATTTACTAATTCCCAACAAGTTACACAGAAGTTCCATTTCACATGAGATGGTGCTCATGTCATCAGCATTTTTTATGTAATTTTCTGGCCCAGAATCTGCCCTCCTCTGAGTTCTCGCTTTTCTACTGTGTAAATGAGAATAGTCCAGTTCTGGCTGAATGAAAGTAGGAAATATTATTCTAGGTGCAGTAGTGAATGAATTAAAGGGGGAAAATACGGTATTTTAGTATAGAATCCAAATTACAGTACAGTAAACAAATCCTGTTTGTGACCATTAAACAGGCACATGAAATGTGATAGGCAATTAGTCACAGCACACACACTAACCATTTTACAAAAAAAAATATCTCAAGTAGTTACACATTCTGATAATTCCTATTAGTGAAAGAAGTT
Organism: Pezoporus wallicus; assembly: GCF_028554395.1. Classification (NCBI taxonomy): domain Eukaryota; kingdom Metazoa; phylum Chordata; class Aves; order Psittaciformes; family Psittacidae; genus Pezoporus; species Pezoporus wallicus. The sequence goes on along the minus strand of NW_026637828.1, from coordinate 1,207,884 downwards.
AATGTTCCTAGCAGCTGATTTTAAATATCTGTCTCCAGGGAAGAAGGTACTTTAGATACAGGTTGATAAATTATCCCACCACACAATAAAACAAGCAGCCCTGGGTTCACAATGCTGCTATATCAGTATCAGACATCCATTTAGTACTGGCAGGAAGACTTTACGTAATTTAGGGCAATGAAAAATGATACCCACGATATGTGCACCTAACACACACTGCTCAACAGGATATACCATGGTTTTTGCCACAGCAAATGCAGCATTGGAATGGCAAAGGCTAAGAATGTCTTTTCAGATGGCAGTAGTAAGAAGGGCTGAAGAGCTCCCACAGACATTCGTGGGACCCATCGCTCCCTTTGGAGGGGAACTGAGCCTGAGCTCAGGACAAAGCAGCCCTTGCTCTGGGGTTCAGGCTGGGTTGGGCAAGGCAAGGTACAAGCAGTATAAAGGAGCAATGACTACACTGACAGAAGCTGGTGATGACTGGGCTGTGGCTACTGCTGTCCCAGTTGTAGTGGGTGAAACTCCAGGAGTGCTGTACACAGTCCCAGCTACCACCAGTGGTGGGAACAGGCAGCGGTATCAACAGTCAGAGCTCTGCTTTCTCATCCTTTTCGTTGCTTTTCCAAATTAGAGGTGAGGCAATAGCTGGGGAGCTGCCCACTCTTCCTTCTTTCCTTCCTTCCTCCTAGAGGTGGAGGAAGCAGAAGGTAGAATCTCTCATCCTTTTTTGCTTTTTCCTTCTTTTTTTTCTTTCTTTTTGCTTTCTTTTTTTGCTTCATTTTCCAGTTTGTGAGATAGGATGAGGGTGAGGCAGTTTCAGCTTTAACTGGACCTTACTCTGAAGCCAAATGCCATTGTGAATAGGAAAATAAATTCCTTCTAACAGAGTAAGTTGGCTTCAGACACCTGTTTGAACTCAACAAGCCCCCAAAGTTGCCTGCAGGACTTAGCACTGCAGAAGTCTCAGTGACTTGGACTCCAGCCTGCCACAATAAACTTCTGCCACCACTGAGGCAGATAAGAACGGCTTGTTTACAGATCTTTTTGACTTTTACTCCAGGTTGCATACAACATATTTGATGCAAAAAATGAAGCAAAAGTATTGGACTTTGTAGCATCAACTTTCCACATGCAACCAACTATAAAGTATTTTTAGCAATTCAGTAAAGAATTCAGAAGAAGAGACATGGAGGCTTACATCAGTTCTGTATCTCTTAGTGCTATTACGCGTGTTACCTTAAAGAACTTTCCTAAAACTACTACCGGTTTCATCCTACTCAGTGCCTAACAACCATTTCTTCCTGCTTCTTTTTTCCTTTATTTGCACTTAGAAGATAACTGAATTGGCAATATCATTACAGGTAACCAGCAGCTTCTGATCTCTGCTTTAAAGACACAAGATTTCTTGCAGACAAATTAATCGGCATAAAGCAGGCATCAGAAACTAGGTAATATGCAGAAGATAAATAGCTGCACTCAGCAGAGAGACTTTTCTGTGTTACAAATGGTTGATTATAGGGCCTGAAAAAGGAGCAACAGAAAGTGAAAAAATTGAAGCAGGATGAAGACTACATTGTGGAGAGCCTAAACCCCTTTTTACTGTGTAAGAAAAGATGGTGTGCAGGTCAGTACACAAGACTTGCGTAGAAAATTAGCTCCTTAGCTTCTAAAAAAGAGGAAGGAATGAAAAGGTAGTTTCAAGGCACTGAAACTGGGTGCTGGCAATGCAAATCCTTTATGAATAAATGGGGTTGAATTTCCCTTTTTAACATGAAGAACTTTCTGCATTATGCATCAGGACACAGAGGGGAGCACAGGGCACAATTCAGTTGTACAATCCAAAGCAGAATTAAGCAACAAGAGTAAGTTTATTGATCTAAAGAGAAAGTGTCCTGGGTTCAGCAGTAGCAGTCATTTTTCTTCTTCTTAGTAGCTGGTGCAGTGCTGTGGTTTTGACTTTTGACCTGGGAACAACACTGATAACACCGATGTTTTTAGTTACTGCTCGGTAATGTTTACTCTGACCAAGGACTTTCTGAGTCTCATGCTCTGCCAGGGAGGAGGGGAAGCCAGGAGGAAGCAGAAACAGGACACCTGACCCAAACTACCCAAAGAGGTATTTCATACCACAGCATGTCATGCCCAGTATATAAACTGGGGGCAGTTACCCGGAAGGGCTAGATCACTGCTTGGGTCAGGCTGGGTATCAGTCGGCAAGTGGTGAGCGGTTGTATTCTCTTCCCTTGTTATTTCCCTTATCATTATTATCACTGGTGGTAGCAGCAGTGATTTGTGTTATACCTTAGTTACCGGACTGTTCTTATCTCAACCTGTGGGAGTTACATTCTTTCAATTCTCCTCCCCGTCCCTTCAGGAGCCGGGGGCGGGAGGGGGGGGGGGGTGTGGAAGTGAGAGACTGCATGGTTCTGTTTTACGGCTGGGCTTAAACCACGACAGAAAGATAAAGCAATAGGGAAAGACAAGAACATTTCTCTTTGTTACTGTCTTGATCCCAACACATTTACTGGCCATCCAACTTGGAAACCGTCTTCATTATTGCCATAACAACCATTCTGCTTACACTCATTACTCCCTCTGACACTGCACAAACTGCAAGAAAATGCAAACATCACTTCCATGCAGTTTAACAGCCTTTTCACTTGTCTGCCTAATGGGAAGAACCAATTCTCCACTCTTGCTGATGGATAGAAGGAACAGTAAATCTGCATTAGCTGAGCAGCAGTGGATATGGCACTCGACATTAGAAAGCATGATGTAATAGGGGTATTGCTGATTCCCTCTGGGCTTAGAAATCTTTTAGAACACCCTTTTCTTGGTGTAACAGCTTAAAACACAATCTAGTCACTCACCCAGACATTTTATCAGCATTTGCTGAGTTTAAGTGCAAGTCCACCTGTGACAGCATTTTCTCTGCCAAGAGCACTCAAGACACATGATTCACTAGACAGAAGACAAAAGAATAGTTAGAGGGCAATGTCAGTGTTTCCTGAGCAATAAAATTCAGTCTCATCAATAACCTGCACTCAGAGCCCCTAAACTCTCCCAAGAAACAAAAAAATCAAAGTCTGTTGAATCAAGGCTTGATGGAATTGCCAGAGAGAGCACTGCAAAGTGATGCAGAGAAACGAAAGCAGATATTGTTCAAAACTACACAAGGATAAACAGACCTCACTGGGGCTAGACTGACTTCTTGCTATCATCCTTATCGTGGCAGGATTCTCATCACAAAAAATAACCTTATTAGATAGAGCTCTGTAAAAGGAAAAAAAAGTCCCACAAACAAAAGCAAAATTCTATTTATTTTTTAATAAGAAAAAGACTCAACAAAGGAAAAATAAAACAATGATAGCATGACAGGCTGGATCCTGTGTAAGAACTTCTGACGCTATGCAGTACATAAAGCACCCATGGGAACACACACCGTACTTGCATGTACTGGAAAAAGAGAAAGGAAATGACAAAAGCACACAAGTGAAGCTGGAGGGGCAGCTCTTGTGCACGCCTTCTGATTGGGCTTTTCCCAAGGCCAAAACCAGGTCCAAAGTATGTCATGTACTGTCCCATTTTTCCCTGGCAGGGAAGGAATGACTACACAAATATAAATTATTTTGTCCTGACATTACTGTACTATGCTCTATTAGCTGTTAAGACATTGTCTGTACTATGGAGCACAACAGATAAGTTATAACTGATGTGGATGTAATTCCATAAATAATTTTCACCACAGAAGCACAGCTGACCTGCCCTCGTCCTCATCACTTACCCCTATCCCCTGTGCTGCTTTTAAAAAAAAACACAAAACCCTGATAATTTCATAACCCATTTTACCACGAAGACCCACAAGGAGTTGCATCTGTGCAACTGAACATATGGCAAAATTCATCGTGGCAGGACAAATAAGAGTCTGGGGAGGAGTGGGAGCATCTTAAATAAGCTTTGCTAGCAGTAAGAGTTGCAAGAAAACAGACCAAAGATGTGAGTACAATTTTATGTTGTCTTTTTTCTTTCTACTGAGATGAATTATAATAGAAATGAAAAGATGAACAGGTAAGAACCTCCAACTATGCCAAAATCCAGGCATTTGAGAAATGAACCAGAAGAAACAGGTAATTACAGTCCTTGTGTAATAGCTGTGACAACCTGTTAATCCTAACACACAGCTCAGGGTGAATAAGGTGCAAATAACCTAGAAGTGAATATAGCTAAAAGAAACTCGTAGGAAAACTGCCACATACATCAATTAACTTTGCTCAAAGCAGATTTATTTCCCACCAAGTACTCCAAAAGCCCAGTTGGGATGGCAGAACAGGCATAGGAGAGAACTTGCTTTCTCAGGAATTGAAATGAAACTTCAACGTTTTGTTCAGAAGTTCAGTGTGAACAAACCTGTCTGAGTAATACTGAGGACCAGTATTACAAGTGCTGAAGTTTCTGGTTGCTAAGATGCACTGAGCTCTCTCAGAGATCACATTGATTATCTGATGTATCTTTCAGAAAAGCAAGAATGAAAAACACTGCCATTTGGAAATTAATACGCAGTCCTTTCAGTGGAGGAGTTTAAGATTTAACTGACTGCAGCTCATTAGGTAAATGTCATCCTCAAATGGGCATCAAAGACAAATCTGGGGAAATTTGCCATTTATTTCTCTCTTAGATATATATATATATATGTTGATTGCAAGTCTTCTATCACTACTTACTATAACTAAGCCTGGCAACTAATAGCATTTGGGGAGCAGTTTGTGCATTCTGTATCAATGTTATGAAATTTGTAAAGCAGATGGAGTCTCTCTGCTACTGCAACTTAAACACACCTGTGGCTCTTATTTGTCAAATACACACATTGCACAAACATTGTGATTGCCTCTGTCATCAAGGAAATCAATAATATCCTGAGTCCTCAGCAAGAGCCCTTCTCAATCTTTCATTGTGTGTTGTATTGCTGTGACTGAAGCATATGAGCAGAGGATATTCCTTGAGTCCCTAGCCAGGCGATCCAGCATCCAACAAATGAACACTTCTGCTCAATAGATGATTTGTCAAGAACATCTTCAATAAGATGACCATATGAACAAACAGATGAAACACTGTGGTTTTACTGGAGATTTGGGTAGCTGAGCAAATGAGACAAAGGTCCAGTGGGTGAGCATATCACCATTTCATACACCACAGCTCTGTGCCTTCTTAATAGTTCTCTGCTCTCCACAGCAGAGTTGAAGATTTCCCAGTTGACTTTGCTGCTGTATTTAACCAACTAAATATAAAGAATATTCGATTCAGATTTGTAGAGTTCCAGTGCACTGTTTCTCACATTTCTCACCCATGCTAGCAAACACAATTTATGCTCTGGAATAATGCCATGCCTTGAGGTTCTCTCCAGTGGCCAGCAAAATGAGGAGGGACAAGGAGGCAGAGACAGGGGATTGCAGTGCCCAAACAGATACCTCCAGCCACCAGCCACCATTCCCAGGGAGATTCATTCTATTGAAAGAAATTTCCCTAATCTAATTCTAGTAAGGACATTTCCAAACAGTGACAGGGAAGGGCTACTTTTCATTGCATGTGAGCTTTCAGTGGGTTTTTAAAATCTGGGTTAATATTTCTCACTAGAGTAAATACAGATTTACTGAAGTAGGTAGCTTTATTTTTCTTGCAGAGTCGAGTGTTCTGCCTCACTAACAACCTCCTAAAGATCCCTAGTGGGTGTTTTGTGTTTGTCCTTTCGGGGGGGGGGGGGGGGTGGTGGGGGAACACCAGGCAGACTGCTCTGCTTTACACATTCCCTTTGGAATGCAACAGGACAGACTGGATAGGGAGAGGGAGATAAGTGCTGCTCCTTGCTAATCTTGAGGCAAGTCATCTACTCTTTGCCTTGCTTGGCTTGTAACAGCACAGAAAGGAGTAGCATTATAATTATACTATTTGGTACACATTCCTTAGAAGAAATCATTATTGTGGTCAGCTGGGAAGCATGGGAAGTACTCTAATCAACAAGGATTTGTAGGATCAAATGTTTGCTTTTAGCGTCAGGCCCTTGAACTCTGGCCTGCTTCATGTCTTAATGCCCATGCAGCCAGTGAAACTACTCCATACTCTATGACTTCAAGCACCAGATTAAAATTAACTTCTGAGATAATTCTGGCTTTGAAAACAAGAAGAAATAATTCTTAAAAGCACAAAGATTTATCACAATTTTTCCTTAATTAGAAATTCAGGGTTTTTTTTTCCCCCTGAGGAACTTATAATGAGACAAGCATTATATCTGAGTTTCTTACACTTTTCAGCTGTGGTAGTATCAAAGCGCATTAAAATATCAATATATTCTGTAACATGTTGTACCAACTTGCTGTTCTGTCCTTTTTAAAAATAAGGTAAAAACAAAAATATTAATGTCTTTCTTGAAGCATATTTTATGCATTAAAGTACCACAATTTAGAAGGACTCCTTTATTAGCAAACCATGAGTGTTGCACATGGTTAACAAGGCAACTGGGTTTTCCAGACTCAGGCTATCTTAGAGCAGGAATGTTGATTCTGTGTTAGCTGGAAAAACACTACACATGATGCAGAGTGAATGCAACACAGATATGAGACCAAGTTCGCATCATATTTAGATGTGGTTCTAACAGTGGATAGGCTCTTTGTATTTATCATACATATTATCATTCCTTTTTGCTGTCTTTTACACTGGGAGAAGGAGCAGCACAATTTACTAGTTGCATTGATCTTCAAATTAGATTTGTTTGTTTGTTTTAATGCTTAAAGTTGCAACTTTTTTAACTGGGGAAAAAAAAAAATTGTATAAGCTTTGGGTCTAATTTGTGACATATCATGGCTAAACATGGTTCCATAAGGAGAGATTCTGTTTTGGAGATTGGAAGGCAGATTGTATCTTTCATGTGATTTCATATCATCTGAATGTCACGGACCAGTGGCCATTGTGCATCTGTTTCATGAAGCATCTGCTTGAGTTAAGCCTGGGACTTGACTCAGCTAAGAATGTGGTATCAGAATCTATGACAAAAATGACAACAAAAGACAAGAAATACCCTTAAAGTAACAGGTATAGTTTTTTTATAGTTTTTTTAATTCAACTGATAAAAACTGAGGTAGTTGTAAAAAATCCATACAGTCATTAACTCAAGCATATAAGCATAAAACATTCAGCAAAAAAAAACAGCTAAAAGCTTTAGCTCTCATAACACGGTTCCTTCTGTCCATCACTTTCTTCCAGTAAAGAAAGGAAACTATAACTAGAAAAAAAACAACTGTCATATTGTAGGCTGCTTTATTATTTTGATGTTATTTCTTTGTAAAAGTCCAATTACTTGATACCATTTGTAGAATTCAAATGAGCCCACAGAATCATGGAATGGTTTGGGTTGGAAGGACTTCCAAGTTCATTCAGTTCCAACACCCTGCCATGGGCAGGGACACCTTCCACCAGACCAGGTTGCTCCAAGCCCCATCCAACCTGGCCTTGAGCACTGCCAAGGATGAGGCAGCCACAGCTTCTCTGGGCACCCTGTGCCAGCGCCTCAACCTCAAAATAAAAAACTTTCTAATCTCTAATCTACATCTACCCTCTTCTAGTTTTAGACACCAGAAGATAACCTAAGTGTAACTCAAGAAATAACTTCTGCTAGAAATTAGGAAAATTATACCCACTTGGACAACAAAACACCGCTCTGTGATTACGGGCAGAATATTTACTTTAAGTACACAGAGCTTGATGGCTTCCAGGACACTCATAGAGAGTAGTGACAGAGCAGAGCTCAAGTTGAAGGAGAGATCCAGAGTGCAAAGAGACTGCAGATAAATCCATCTCCCACAAAACAACTGCCTTATCAAAACTGTGCATCAACCTCAGACCAGTGGCACAGTTGAAGAATCTATTTTTTTCAGTGTTCCTAGTTTCTTTCTGTTCACCTCTAGGAAACTGATAACATTTCTCTACCTGTGAAACAAGGCCCATTTTCTAAAACTAATGCAAAACCCATGAAACTTTTTTCCCAACTCCACTCATGTACCTCAGGGAACTAATACTCAAGATATGACTGTAGGTTGCTAAGCTACCTCTCTCCAATATACAATATATACTCCTCCATAACAGATTTTGAAAAAGCAGAGGTCTTTCCTCTCTTTCTAACCTGTACTACAACAGTAACTTTCAGGTAGTCACAGAATAAGTGGGGATGGTTCATTGTTTCCTGATCTGGTCAAGTACTTCAATAAGTACTTGAATTATTTAGCATTGGCTTAAACATCTTTGCTTTTTAAGATGGCACATATCTGGCTTTAGTGTGCCACTTACAAGCAGGCATTGAAGCAGAGATGAAGTAGATTCACTTTTGGAGGAGATCACAACTTTCTCTGCAGTGGCTGTGCAGTAGGATGAAAGGGACCAGTGGATCATAGAATCATAGTATGGTTTGAGTTGAAAAGGACCGTATGATCATCCAGTTCCAACTGCCTGCCATAGGCAGAGGGATGCCTCACACTCGACCATGTCTCCCAAGGCTCTGTCCAACCTGACCTTGAACACTGCCAGGGATGGAGCATTTACCACTTCTTTGGGCAACCTGCCAGGGCCTCACCACCCTCACAGTAAAGAGCTTCATTTTTGCATCTAACCTGAACTTCCCCTGTTTTAGTTTGAATGCATTACCCATTGTCCTGTCACTACAGTCTCTGATGAAGAGTCCCTCTCCAGAATCCTTGTAAGCTCTCTTCAGATACCGGAAAGCTACTCCGAGGTCTCCACGAAGCCTTCTCTTCTCCTGGTTGAATAGCCCCAATTTTCTCAGCCTGTCAAATTCACTGCTGGGAGGGCTGGGGCCATAACACACTTATTAGCCCATTAACACTTCTTAGGCAGCACTTTTTGACTCATGTGTTTTCATCTTCACAGCTTCACCTACCCCTGGAAAGGGTATTAGATCTGCAAAACTAATATCCTTTTTTCCTCTCCGGTAAGAGTAGAAAAGATTCACCAGGATAAAGGTCAGTCACTGGGGCACTTCTTGCTTTTAAGCAGCAAGTATTTTCACATCCCTTATCCAAGTACATAAAGCAGCAGCCAGACTCAAGCAATTAAGCTACATTTTAGAAGTAGTTAGGTGGTTCAGAAGGAAGTTTTCTGAAGGAGGGCAGATGGGCCTGCCTTAGAAACATGCCCACAGACTATCATAGTAGTCTATGAGGAGACTCCTCATAGAATGGTTAAAGTCCACGTATTTTTAACATAGGACCTTCATTTTGACAAGTACTAAAAAGAAATCAGATAAATACATACAAAGAAAACAAATGTAAGAGAAATCAGTGTAAGAATAAAGAGGAGGGATACCCTTGCAAGTTTATCAACTGGCTGTACCAAAATGGAATGAATCTGTTGCACTCTTTGGAACTGGCTTGGTTTAAGCATGTTGCCATCATCCTGACCCTTTGCAGTCTGTGAAAAAGCACACACATAAAAGCCTGCACTTTCTCACTCTGTCATTTTCTGACAGTCAAGAGGTTTGGGGTCTTATTATTAAAAAGGTAACATATTGTCCAGTGCTGAATCTTAACAAACACTTTATTGAAAAAATGAATTAAGTTTAAAGCTGAAAAGGTATTTTCCTTTTCAGGACTTTTATATATTCTCTGTCCTCTCATAGTCCATCCTATCCCCTAGAAGGTAATGTATTAGACAGAAGAATAAGGAAAACAGAGAGATGGAGAGAGATGCTTAGTTATCCAAATAGGGTGGCTGCCTGTCTCTGTTAAGAAGCTTACTTTAAGAAATTCCAAGAAATTTCTAATAAAGAGATTATATAAATCACAATACCTACAATTCCCCAAAAATATTAAATGCCAAAATAAAAGAGCAGGTATAGGGCAAATTTCCATGTTTCTGAAATTTCTCGTACAACTGTTTTTCATTCAGTCATACTTCAAGACTACTGTCCCAGCTACTAGATCCATGTCACACTCCATGAAATGCTTTTCTGCTGTGTGTCAGCTTATACGCTGATGTGAAGCTACTCTCAGTTTGCCATGTCCCTACACAAATGTTGTAATTCATTTCTATGATGCTTTTCTTAGTTGTCTACACCCTGTATTTCTGTACCTATCAACTCATACTGAAGGAATGTAAGGAGTGTGTATCCCCATTGTGGAAAAGCTGTACAGAAATAGTCTTTTGTTTTCTATCACAGAATCATAGAATGGTTTAGGTTGGAAAGGACCTTAAGATCACCTAGTTCCAACCCCCTGCCATGGGTAGGGATGCCTCACCTTATATCATGTTGTCAAAGGCCCATCCAGCCTGGCCTTAAACACTGCCAGGGATGGAGCATTCACCACTGCTTTGGGCAACCTGTGCCAGAGCCTCACCACCCTCACAATAAATAACTTCTTCCTTATATCTAAACTGAACTCTCCTGTTTAAATTTAAACACATCACCCCTTGTCCTCTCCTTTATAGTCCCTGATTGAAAGTCCCTCTCCATCACCCCTCAGCAAGTTTGCCGATGACACCAAGCTGTGTGGTTTGGTTGATACGCTGGAGGGAAGGAATGCCATCCAGAGGGACCTTGACACACTTGTGAGGTGGGCTGATGCCAACCTCATGAAGTTTAACCATGACAAGTGCAAGGTCCTACACCTGGGTCAGAGCAATCCCAGGCACAGCTACAGGTTGGGCAGAGAAGAGATTCAGAGCAGCCCTGTGGAGAAGGACTTGGGGGTGTTGGTTGATGAGAAAATGAACATGAGCCGGCTTCAGTGTGCGCTTGCAGCCCAGAAAGCCAACCGTATCCTGGGCTGCATCAAAAGGAACGTGACCAGCAGGTCGAAGGAGGTGATCCTGCCCCTCTACTCTGCTCTCATGAGACCTCACTTGGAGTATTGTGTGCAGTTCCGATGTCCTTAACATAAAAAGGACATGGAACTGTTGGAACAAGTCCAGAGAAGGGCCACAAGGATGATCAGGGGACTGGAGCACCTCCCGTATGAAGACAGGCTGAGGAAGTTGGGGCTGTTCAGCCTGGAGAAGAGAAGGCTGCGTGGAGACCTCATAGCAGCCTTCCAGTATCTGAAGGGAGCCTATAGGGATGCTGGGGAGGGACTCTTCATTAGAGACTGTAGTGACAGGACAAGGGGTAACGGGTTATAACTTAAACAGAGGAAGTTTAGATTGGATATAAGGAAGAAATTCTTTCCTGTTCAGGTGGTGAGGCACCGGAATGGGTTGCCCAGGGAGGCTGTGAATGCTCCATCCCTGGCAGTGTTCAAGGCCAGGTTGGACGAAGCCTTGGGTGATATGGTTTAATGTGAGGTGTCCCTGCCCATGGCAGGGGGGTTGGAACTAGATGATCTTAAGGTCCTTTCCAACCCTAACTATTCTATGATTCTATGATTCTATGATCCTTGTAGACCCTTTCAGATACTGGAAGGCTGCTCTGATGTCTCCATGCAGCTTTTCTTGTCCAAGCTGAACAGCCCCAACTTTCTTAGCCTGACAGATTAATGATTTAAATATAGATATATATTTATAAGTATTAATCACATTTTCCAGTATGTTCTTATGTCTGGGAAGAAGCATTTCAAAGCTACAAGCAATAATAGAAAACAGGGTTATTTTACTAAGAACTACTTTTTTTTTTTTTTTTTAATTGGAGCATGATGCTGCATATAGATGAAAGGCTCTCTTATCCTTCAGGTTACAAGGATTTAGCATTCCACATAAAGCTTCTCTGCAGATGCACTATGCTGCAACTTTATTCTGTTGTCATTACGTTAATGATCAATAAAGTAAAATTTAGAAAGAATGTAGGTTTTACACAACACATGTTAAAGGGAGGGAGGCTTATCACACATTGACATGTCAAGTTTCATAACCAAGATTATCACTGATCTAAGATGAAGAAACTCTGTGCTAGAAGACACCCATGGAATTCCACAGAACATATCTTTTCAGCTTGGCTAGGACCAAGTGATGTATACAGTAAGTATAATGATATGAGCCTGAGAGCCTTTCCCAATGGAAAGACTCACAGAACACCTCCCCCATGTAGTCACTCAGCCCACCAAGAAAAATAAAAAAAATCTTGTTTAGCGTATCTTTTTCATCATTCTGTAATATTTCTGTATATAGTATCAAGAATCAAGGGTGCTGCTGTTTCCTTTACAACACCAGCAGCTTAGAAACTCATCTCATTTCTAGATAACACTCTAAAGCAACATACATAAGTGATTTCTCTGGGGTGATACAACAGAGACAAGAACTGACAAAGAGCCTGTTCAAGCTGTTCCATGAGAGCTGATACCTAGCTATACTGAAATGAAAGATGTCTGGTTCAGAACGACAATGGGAGGGAATTGAAAACTCCTTGGGCTGCTGGCCATGAGGTGAGCACACTCAGCATGAGCACCAAGCAGATTGTGTCAGGAGAGTCTATGCCTCAGTGCTCAGCAGTCTCAGATAGGAAATGGAAATTACACAAAATTTCATTACAAATTACAAGTTACAAATCGTGCCCCTTCGCATCCTGGTTAATGTGAAGTACCTGGACAAGTCAACAGGACACAACCTGGTACTGGAGATGGGAGTATTTGGCATCAGAACCACCTCAATGACAGAAGGAGATCAGAAACAGAAAAATTGTTTTGGGGGAGAATTAATCAGTGAGCTTTTTTACTATTTAAGAATATTTTTTTCCTGGTATCCTTTTGCAGGGGTTTGTTTGGTTTTCAGTTTAAGCAGCAGCAAGCTCCTTATCTCTTCCAAGCCCCAACCTTTCCTTATTTTTCTGCAGTGGGCCAGGCAGTGCGATACAAACGGAGAAAGGCTTTTTACATTATTTCAGGTACAGCTGGGTATAAGGCAGAAGAGCTACACTTTTTTCCTCAGTATGTCTTCTTGATGTATAGAGAAGGAATCTATGCCATCTCCATGTCCAATAGGCCAGGGTAAGTATGGTGACACGGGATTCAGGCACTTACCCATGACTGAGCATTTCCAGGCACATACATATGCATCCATTGACAGTTAAGACACACACTAACATAGGCTGCTGTCTTTTAACGTCAGCAAATTCTAGGGTTTATGGAGACACATTTTCCAAGGAACAAGTGAGCTGTTCCAATGAGTCTCAATTATTTGCTAATGAGATGTGTCATTCCTAAGTACCATTTTGAAAATATACCTCATACTGCTAGAAGGTATCTTTGTGCTCTCTAAGGATGAGGCAATTTCTCTGAACCTTGGAATGAGCTGGTAGAAGGAATTGGTACTTCTTGCTTTCTGGGAAAAACCTAAATCACATTGACTTATATCAAAGCAGCAACAGGTGTGGGCAGGGAATGATTATAATGGTGTGAGGCTGAAAACTTTATTTTAGACTCCTGCGTAATTGCAACAGAAAATCTCACTGACATGAGGCTGAGAAGAGGCAAAAGGGAATGTGCTGCCATTTATTTATTTTTAAATGGAACAGGCAGTTCTGAAATTAAATGGTTGTGCACAGCTGGCAAAGTATGGCCAGAAAATAATCAAAGAGGAAAAGGGAAGGGAATGGGAGAGTGAGGGACACAGAGAGAAATAGAGGAAGATTACAAGGAAAATCACCACAATAGAATTGCAGCCTCAAAATACAGGAGTACTAAAGTGGAAGACACATGACTTCATAAAAGATAATTAAAGGAACTAGAAATAGAATCAAACAAAAATAAAGTTATATCTTAATAATAACTACCATCTGACAGTAATTATTACTTTGCTTATTGGTTAAGTGGGTTTGCATAGTAAATATAGTTTTATATATAAAATAAATTGAAACACTTTGGCTTGGTAATATTAGAAAAAGACATAACATCTGAAAGCTGAATTTGGCGGCTCTGCACTTCAAAGTGTCTTCTCTTGTGATGTGTCACTGTTGTTAAAACAGCATGCCCAAAATGGTAGCAAGCACAAGAAAAGCGAGAGGTCTCATAATTAATACTAGTGATGTAATGACATAAATGTATTTCTTTAGTAAGAACTAAAATGTCACTAGGAACACAATAGACTCTTTAAATGAGTTGAATAAGTCAAAATAAGAGTGCTTAGAATGAAACTTCTGAAGGTAGGCAATAATGCATAAATATATGTGGCCAGAAAAATGTCTTCAGTATCTGCATTACCCCAAGCAATTCATACTGCTGAACACAGTCTCTCTCCTGGCGATCTCCAGTTTTCTTTGGAGGTTACCCTGGATCAGTTTTGCAGAACTATCCATCACAACAGATTTTGGGACACGATCATCTATCAGCAGATCTTAAGGTATATGAGGCCAAGATATCTGAAGGAATCTCCATCTCAAATCACAACTTCCTTTCAGACCCTGGTGCCGTCATCATCACATGTCAGTCTTGGGTAAGTCCCCACTAAAAGTTGGTCTAGAGCACTGTAACTCTCCTAGAGAAAACAGAATTGCTGGGAATCTTTCCTCCTTTAATTCACATTAGTCCAAGTCAACCCACACAGTACAATTAAGTAATGATATGTTTTTAAATTGTATTAAAGAAAAATAAAAAATTCAAAGTTGTACTTGTGAATTTGAAGGTGATAGGTGCAGCAGATTAAAGTGAAACATATTTATCCTCTTCTATTTTCCATTTGATGGCTGTTCTCATATATGTGAGTTATGAAAAGTTAGGAAAATAAATCTATGGAGATATGAAAAAAATAAATTCATGCCTGTTTTCTTACAGTACACTTTCCAAAAAGAGCTGGCTGAGAGGTTAGCTCTTTCCCTAGGGCTGACTAAGAGTTAAACTACACTGAGAAGGTATCTTGGTAAATTATAGCTATTGTAAGCTATTAAATGTCAGTTACAAAGGTAAGCTGATTCTTGCTGCATATTTATTAAGATTCATTTACAAGGTGTATTGAAGGAATTATTGAACATTTAAAAATGTTAATAGATACAATTACTAATAAATCATTCTGACAACAAAAAAAGCCCCCCTGCTCTTCTGTAAGACCATGAAGCTCATTAAATCTTTCAAATGAAACTCTGTTCTGTCAGATACAGAATCTGTGTTTTTCATCTCCTGCACTGAAACAAAAGTCTCCACTTCACAGGGATGCTGGCTAGTGTCAGTGTGGTAATGCTCAGCACACAGAATGTGCTGGATCCTCTTTCCTCTGCCTGGCTGCCATCTCCTCCTGCATTTGTTGACATCCTGCTGCCTTCAAAATTCCCAGTTCACGTTTTGGTAACACGGGTCATTAGCCTTAAGGGATGCAGAAGGAAGTGCCTCTAGAAGTTAACTGACAAGTAGTGGCTTAGGAAATTCCAGTGTCAAAGATGAAAAATTGTCAGAGTAGATTTTCAGTATTTATTCGATTTACACATGATGACTTGAGGACACAGATGACTCTGCCATTTTGTCATTTACAAGCAACCCCTCAACACCTGCAATAGTTTTTCACAAGAAAACACAATGTCAGGGAGCTGTTTTTATTTTTTCATTTGTTTGTTCATTTTATTCCTCTTTTATTACTATGACCTTTAAAAATAATCATTTGTGTGGTTTTCATTTGCTTTTCTTTCCTTCCTATTTTCTTCTAAATCTCTACACAACATTGTTAGTGGATGCATTCCTCTGATCTTTCTGTTGTCCTTCCGTCAAAACATATTTTCCTAACATTTGGTTCTCTATTAGCCTATGTCCCTGAAAACACAAGTGACATGATTAATCAGCACTGATCTTTTTCTCCTGCTCCCTTTATTAAAACGTTTGTAAGAATATTCTCTGCTGCCCTGGCGACTCCTCTGCAGCTTGGAGCTGGCAGCTCCTGTTGTTTTATCTAGGGTAATTCATCTTGCTTTCTATGTACAGTTACTAACAAATCAATCAAACTCCCCCAGTTGAATTTAGTGGAAGCCTCGCACTATTTAATCCTCGGACACTATTTCAACCTGTATCAAAAATGGCCAGGTAAAAAAGAGACAGAACTGTTCCTTCATTTTCTTTGAATGGAAACCGCTACATATTTAAGTCTAGAACCTCTTGTAAATCAGAGGCATTCTTAAAAGAAATAGCACAGTCTCTGTGCTGTTTAAGTGTATTAAGTGTATTTAAGTGTTAAGGGTATTAATACTTCAATTTACCATTAAATTTTTGGAGGGTCTGGACAGAAACCTGAATCCCTGGAATGAAAACATGATGCCAATAACCTTGTTAGAGATTAATTGCTTATAAACACCATTACAACTACAGAGTATGCAGACTACCAGCACATTATGTAAATATGGAAAACAATTCCATTTCAAGTGGGATGGTTACTGTAGGTAACAGAGTACGTTTCCTTTCTTTATATCAGTCAAGTCAAAGTAGCAGGGATTTTAACATATTTCACTATAATATTAGGACACTGGCATTAAGAAACCATTAAATAAAAATATTTCTCTGCGGTATTAATTAGAGAGGCTTTGGTTTATGCTCATAACCCTTTTTATATCCTTTCTCTTAAAAAGGTCATTTCATAAAGAGCTGAATGCTTGCCAATTCTGGGTGTAAAAACCAGCAGCTAATGGGAGAAAGAAACTAAATGAAAAAAAAATGAAATAAAGTGGTATTTTTCATCAGCTTTTACATGATACTTCTTCAAATATACAGCATGTGGGAGAATTAAATGCAATTCTCCCCTGCCTCCTAGCAGCTACTTGTAAGGACAATAAAATATGATCTCTGGCAAACATAGGATCCTTTTGCTCTTTAGAGGCATCACCAATGCCCCCAGCAGGCACAGGGAAGCCATGTCCCTTTCTTCCCCAAAGCAGGACCAGAGCTTGTGGGGCAGGCAGGCACAGAGGAATTGGTGTATGTGTAATGAGCCAAAAAAAACCTGGGCAACCTCTCCTCTGGGGCCTCAAGAGAGCCCTCCTGCAGTTCCTTTGCACCGATGCTTTATGAGCCAGAGTTGCACTGCCTGCCTTTCTCTTAGGCTATTCTTGTCCTGTTAGTCCTTTTGAAAAGATGTACAAGAAGGAAACTGGGAAAAATGTAGATTTACACCACTGCAACAGGCATAATACTTGTTACTGTGACTCTGACCCCATCAAAATACCTCCCACACTCATGTTCTTGTGTACACTAGTTGAAGAGAAAGCCCAGCTGGCTCCCTTCTCACTCAGCCACCCAGCCTTTGCATCACTGAAACACTTTGCCCTGCAGCCTGCATCCCCTGGCCAATGTGCTTCCTCACATCCACAGCCCTGAACCGGCCCTTTGGCCACTGCTGTTCTTATGGGGGGATGCAAGGATCCAAGCAGCTCTGGACTCAGGTAGCCCAGCAGAGTTGGGAGGAACCCAGTAATCCCCTACACTGGCTCTGGGGAGCAGAGTACTGCCAAAATGCAGCACATCCATCTTGTGGTTCCTGCAGCCCTCCCAGATTAACTAAGGGGTGTGATGCACAATGATGACTGGGTTCACATCCAACTGTCCAACTAAACACAGCTACACTGCTAACATGGGCACATGAGGCCATGAAAATTACTCCTATGGGCCTGTGAAAGAAAGCCATCCTGGTTTATGGGATCCTAGTCAAAATCTGCTAAGAACTGTTATACAGGGCACAAATAAAACCCACTTGTCATTTGGGCTATGTGTTCCCTCCATTTACCACTCCCCCAGTGTATAATCTTTTACACTAACAGGAAAGCAGAGATGATCTTTGACTGAGCTACAAAGGGCAGCATTTGGAGAGTCAGGGAAACTCCTGTCTTACAGTAACTGATCTACAAGTGTAATAGCACATTTCGTAACAACTGCCTGCATGAGGTGTAAGTCTAGCTGTAAACAGCCTCTGCTACTACTGCAGTGTGTCCACAACAAAGGGAATTCTATATTAGCACCAGAAACATAATGAAGTTTAATGATACAATTATACCTTTGTCTTTAATGGAATATAGAAACAGTTTTTGTAAGGGCAGACTAATTTCTCACCTACAGAAGCACTGTTTGGAAGAGAACTGATAGTAAGTAAAGAGAGAAAACTAGTTTCAGAAAGTCAGTTTCTAGTTTAGAATACTCTCTATGATATTTTTTCTTGCTGATTGTCATTGTTTCTAATAACAATGGAGTCCTGACAAGCCCTCTCACACACTTTCAAGTAGTAAAATCTGAATTGAAAGATTTAGTTTTTTTCATATTTGTCTTTGTCATTCTCTGCTTGCAAGAGGCCTGACTGGTCTGAGGGCTTATGGGATCAGGCACTGTTACTCCCCATTTTTCTTTTCTCTGTTACAATTTAATGTATGCTGCCCTGCCAGCTGCTCTGAATCAGGAGCTCAGTTTGACTGGAAAGGAGTCCAAACCAGTGAGTAAGTGGCATTACGCGGTGACCAGCTGCAGCTGGAGTCTGGGTTGCTGGTGTTATTGAGCTGTATAGGTCATAAACATTTTCTTACTATGTCTCATACCCTTATCCCTATAGTGATCAACACTCCACACTGTTGTTGCTTATAAGCATATAGATCAAAGACATTCTTCTCACTCATGTATATATGTACATAGTGTGCATATAAACAGCAAGTCTGTTTCCCTTCTCCTTCATCAGCCAGCTTGGCACAGTGAGGTTCCTGGAACAGAGACAGGGTCTGGTTTTTAATGTGTAAGCAATAGTAATTGCCAAGATTACCTTTTTATTATCCTTACTATCTCAGTTGCATGAAGGGTTTTTTTCAAGCAGCCTTTTGCTTGTGAGGAAACAGAAGTTATTGGGCAGCTGAGGACTATGGGGGATGGTGTAAGATCAAGCTTGGAGCTTACAAAAAGTTAAAATGAAGCCTCTACTAATGATACAGATCAGCCACAGGTCTGGGGTCTGTTTGTGACAACTGAATTAGAAATATCTGTCAAACGCTTCAACCCTACATAAAGGCTGAATGTGTAAAGGTCTGCAGAATGCTGGGTTACTTCCTATTCAAACTGCAGTTGCTGAAGAATGATTTTCCACTGTAATTAGATTTTCAAAATACAATGCAACTTTGCTTATATCAATTTTTTTCTGCTCATGCATTTTCTGAGAGAATATGTTCTGTACTTTGGGGTTGTTCTGGAGACAGTAGCTGCAAGACATGGAAATCCCAGATATGTATTATTGCTCAGCAATAACTGAATATGCATCCCTTGCTGTTGTTTACTACCAGAAAAAAGCCCACAACAATTACAACTAAAAGTAAGAAATTAAGGAGAGCAGATTACGCTTTGCACTTGGAAGGGTTTTAAAATTTCTGAGGTTGTTTTACTGCTGGTTTGGATGAAAACTAAGTATTTTGGCACTGTTTGCGGAGGGCCAGTCCAGCACTGAAGCTCTGGCTGTCCTGCACCTTGCTGGACGGGACACAGCTGGGCAGCTAACTGCTGAAGAACTGCAAACTGGAAAGCCAAAATCCCAGTGCCACATCAGTGCAGCAGAAAAGCTGCACAACAGCCAGGAGCTGGGCAGCTCCCAGGCAGCTCCTTAGCTGTGCTACACAAGAGGAGGGAGCTGGGGAGCAGCTCTGAGCTTTCGTTTCCCCATCAGTTTGCCAGGCAGGCAGCAGAGGTGCTTGGCAGATAAGCTGACAGAGACTGATACTACTTTCAAAACCTCTCCATTTTTTCATTAGCCTTTGGTTAAAACCGAATTGCCCCTGGGTAATACTTTGATCTTCACAAATCAGCATTCTCCAGTCAAACCATTTCTGACCAGCTTTAGCTGAGGCTCCAAATCACAAATTCCACAAGAGCTGGATGCCTGCCTCCACCAGACTACTTTGCAAATCTACTCTTCTGAGAGCATCCCATTCTTGGGATGCAGGCCTGATTCCATGGGCTTTAATGTGTTCAGGATTAGAGCCCAATGGATTTCATGCTGAGAACAACGAAGAGATAAACAGCAGCATTCTTTAAGACTCTTGTGAAATAGTCTGTTTCTGAAGACTTGGGACAAGAGAAAAACATATTTACATGAATTTATAATATTTACATTTTTAGTCCTCATTTTACCCTTCTTGAAGAATGAAAAATATTACTAATGATTTATGCTTTTAGGAGTGGGGAAAAACCCATGAATAATAAATGTCATTAATGCCAGCAGCAATTATAATTGAATTGCCCATAGACATTTATTTCTGGGGTTTTTTTTCCTCTCACTGATACAACTACAGGAAAACATGAATTCACAACTGAATTTGATCTAATTTTACATAGCTAGAATTAAGACTCAGTATTTTACTTACATGAGGGTCATGATACTTGTATTTAGTTTACATTCAATAGGCTGTTCTAATTGCACTTTGTTTTGAAATCAGAACAATTCTTTTGAGACTCACCAGTGTTGAGCCATGGGCCTCAAGCTTTATTACAAGGCTTCAGGTCTTTGCACAGATGCCTTTAGCTTCAGATGTTTTGGAAAATAAAAGTTAATTCAGAATTTAACAAATCAGAGGCCTTTGTTCAGAATTATTACCTTTTATTAACACTTTTA
This sequence comes from Pezoporus wallicus, assembly GCF_028554395.1. Classification (NCBI taxonomy): domain Eukaryota; kingdom Metazoa; phylum Chordata; class Aves; order Psittaciformes; family Psittacidae; genus Pezoporus; species Pezoporus wallicus. The sequence goes on along the minus strand of NW_026637828.1, from coordinate 1,187,352 downwards.
TCTCTGAACCTGGAATTCAACTGGCTTGTTCACAGGAGGGTGGCTAACCTTCCCCAGCAACCACTGATGCTACCTTAATCTTTCCAGGCTATGTATTTTTAATTCTTACTATGGGTGTTTTTAATTCATTCCATGACTACAACATTCAATCAGTATTTACAGCTGTGTTCCACCAAAACTAAAAGTTTAAAGATTTCCTATACACAAGCCTAGAAGCATCCTAGTCTATTACAGTCAGTAAGGCTGTCAACTTAAATATGCCTACTGTCGATTATCCAGGGTCAAACAGGCCCTCCTAAAATGTCCAAAACTCCTAGGAGTTTTACTTAGAAAAGTTTACTTTTTTTCTAGAGTAAATATATCAGGCTTTCTTCCTAAAACCAAAGTGGCCATAGATTATTTCAAATCACTTTCATAAAATACATGCAGAGGATCAACCCTGCCTGCAGAGCAATCACAGTGGGCAAAATAACAACAGGCTCAGCATCCAGAGCCTTCAACCCTTTCTCCTACCGATAGCATTGTTCTCATGTAAAATCCACTACACTGTCAAAACAGAGATTTTCTATGAACCAGGCGCATATACGATCCCTGGCTACAATCTATCAACACATTTAAACACGTTCAGTATTACACAGCTACAAATGTAGGAGTGGGTGGTTGGTTCCCATAAAACTGCTGCTAATGTATGATAATCACTGAAAGAGTTAGAGTTTTAGCTCATCTCTCTCAATTCTGTTTTTGGAAACAATCGCAACAATAAGATACAGAAGATAATGGTTTGGATTATTAACAGGTACTGTTACTTATGGCTATGTACAGCTGTATCATTTTGTGCTGTTGATATTGGCTCTGATATTGCTTAATTGAATTCTACCTAAAAATAGGTATGAACTAAAGTGATTCGGAGGAGGATATATGAAAATTTTATAACATGTTTTCCAGTGCCTCATGCAAATCTTGGTTATTTCCTTGCATAATCAGTTTGCGTGGTTGAAGGTTGAACTGCATAGGCCTGGATCCTGAAAACAGCAATTTCTGTAAGCAGTACTGCTGAAATCTGGGGCTTTCTCCGAACCCCACTGCATACAATGAAAATGGTCCATCATCAGGGATGAGACTGAGGATATGTGGTCTTTATCCAGAAAAGGACTTATGTGTCTGTATAGTGCCATTGTGTAGGATGGCTTTAGATGTTTGTGTTCGAGTGCTTTTTATCAGACAGGTCCCCTTGTGGAGAATAAAATATTATAATTGAAAGCCTACTTTGTCCCTTCCTGCCCTCAACTGGGCTTGAACTTCACATGAATAATGTGTCTATGTGCACGACATATGGGACCTGACCTAGCTGGCTTGGCTTTAGAAGCACCAGTGCTGTGCTCTTCCAGACACAGCTGACCCTGCTGAGATATCTGTGTGCTGAGGCTGTTCTAACTCACATGTACTCCTGCCCAGAGCAGAGATTTTACAGTTTCTGATTTAAAATACAAAAATACTGCTTTGTTTCCCTCCTTTATAATGTTTGTGTTGTCCTGTTATACACTAGATGACACCAGTGGCTGAGCAATGTGGCTCCCCAAGAAGACTAGTATAAAATGAGTGTTGAAGTCAGCAACCTTGCTGCTAGCAGAATAACTCATTACAAATCACAGCACCTGTTTTCACCTTCACTCCATAGAAAAGCCTCGTATTCTAATATCCTCTGTCACAGAGTATGTAGTTCACTTGCCAAAAAATACTTCTGGAAAATAGGTGTTAAATTTATTGTCTCTTTCTTAACTTCATACTTACTAGACTGTTTCAGTTGGAAGGGCCCTACAACAACCATCTAGTCCAACTGACTGACCAATTCAGGGCTGACAAAGTTAAAACATGTTACTAAGGACACTGTCCAAATGCCTCTTAAACTCTGACAGGTTTGGGGCATCCACCACCTCTCTAGGAAGCCTGTTCCACTGTTTGACCACTCCCTCAGTAAAGCAAAGCTTCTTAATGTTCAGTCTAAAACAGCCCTAGCTGTTCAGCTTTGAACCATTCTCATGCATCCTGTCACTGGATACCAGGAAGAAGAGCTCAGCACCTCCCTCTCCACTTCCCCTCCTCAGGAAGCTTGTCCAGAGCAATGACATCTCAGCCTCCTTGCCTCCAAACTAGAGGAGCTCAAAATCCTCAGCTGACCCTCACAGCCCATGCCTTCCAGCCCTGTCACCTACTTTGCTGCCCTCCTCTGGACGCATTTCAATGGTGATGTCTTAAGCTAAACAAAATCTTTCAAGCCTTTGTTTTAAATGAACAGTTGGAAGTCCAAGTGCCAATATGAATAAGCACTATTCTGTAAGGAAACTTTGCTAGGAAGTGACAATATTTAACATTCTAAACCAAATAAATCTTTAAATACATGTACAAGACAGAGTGTCTACAACCTAAAGCTTGTCCCCCACTTATATTCCCTCTGTTATAATAAAAGTCAGGTTCTTTCACCAATTTCTAGTCAAGTGGACTGATGCATGTATAATAAATTCAGAAAAGCCCTTTGTGCTTCTATTATTTTGTGAAAACAAATTGCTAAGCAAAAGGTGATCGTCGACCCATGAGGAAAAAAAACCTCCAAAACAAAAACATAACCGAAAAATCCTTCTGCTATTCTGATTGAATTTCAAATAAAAGAGACAGAAAAGTCCTATTATATTCTTTGGTCCTACCAAGGCCAAAAAGATTCATAACTGGCAGTTAAGCACGTATTTATTTGCCTTCTGGGTTTGTCTCTAATCTGAAGAGCGCCATTTATTTCAATAAATGCAATAACTGTTGACACACAAGGAGGCATTCTTATGGTATTTACACATGGGACAGAAGTTGTACAGCTTTCTCCATCTTACTCTTATTGCAGGCAAACCACAGAATTTTGCTACAGCTTGAAAACACATCCAAGTTTCTTCCATGGCAAACATTTAAATAAAAGCTTAATAAAAATATAGAAAGAAGCTGGACACTTCTAGTTTCTGTGTTCTGCATGGCTACTGCACCATGAATATCTATTACATTCAATGAAATATGTACACTGTGTAAGTACATAATCCTCTTATTTCCCCAGCAATTTTCTGCAAGATTTGTGATTAATGAGCATTTAGTAATCCCAACATAAAATAGATGGAGTATTGAGAAGAAAAGTTGTTCTGATGCCCCATCAGGTTTCTCTGTACAGTGTTGTCCACATTCTATACTCAGGTGCTCACTCTACATTGCAAGGACAACTGGTATTTAACAAGAGGCAAACTCTGTTTCAAAATTTTTTCATTTATTTAGGTTTTTTTACATGAGCTCCCCTAAGCACTGGATGATTTAACAAATCGTCAGCGGTTCTCTGTAGATACAAGTGATTCTCCTAGATAAAGAATTTAATCAAAAAGATCTTGTTGCTGATTTTAAATGGGGGGGGTACTTGTCCATACACTTTCTGTGCATTAAGAAAACAAGCTCTAATGTAGTCATCTGAGCTGCTGGCTACAAAATTACATTGTCTCTGGATTGTACTGGATGTGGAAAGGCTTGGTTGCTCAATGTGCTGTGTTAGGATGACAGACCCCTCTGTCTTGCAGACATTATTGCTGTTCCCTTGCTCATAAACTTTTGTCTAACTTGATTTTTGTCTCCAATTGTTTGATAAAACAAGGCTGTAGGATATCATCAACCATTCACTTCATGTATATCAACCATTTCTTCCCACTGAAAACTGAAACAGCCCTACTAAGCTGCCTCATGATAATATCCAGTTTTCTAACCATACAAGAATCTATTCTGCCAGACTAGTGCAAAGAGCACACACTAGCTGCTGTAAAGATGCTTTGTACAGGTTAGCATGAAAAAAACATTGTTGGATTATAACAACTGCCCATCTGCAAACAAAAATATTGGCAGAAGTATATTAAGTGTTTCTAAAAATCTGCTAGATAAACTGAAGACTTTTGGTGACTTCACCATGAGTACACAAGTCCATTGCGGTGTAGTCAGGAGCTGAGGTACTAGACTCTGAGTGCATTACTATTTTCTCCTTGCAAAGAAAGAGAAAGGCAGGTTACTGTACCAATAGACCAAAAGCATCATTACATCTATGAGCAAGAATTACCTTGGGTGAAACAAGACAGTTGTTTAATAGGTCATAGGAACATCACATAAAAGATTCGGAAATGGTCCAAAAATCCATAATCAAGATACAGAAGGGAAGAGTAAATTATTGCTATGAGATTTATTTTCAATTATACTGGAAAGGAAATATTAACTACAGTATTTCTGGCTGTAAATATATAACACGAAATTTTCCTGAAGTAGCATTGATTAAAGTTGGAGGTAAAATATAATCAAGACAAAGGGAAACACATTTAAAGCATATTGAGTTTCTGTGGGAAGTTTGAGTAATGATTTGTTATTGTAAACAGGGTTTATTTTACAGTAACATGCTGTGAGAAACAATAGTTTTGACAGAATTAACACAAGGACATAGCCCTTGGTCACAGAGGAAGTTCACAGGCACCCAAATATCAGAGCTTCCAGCAGGCTTCCCTTGGGGCAGGGACTGCCTTTTTCTGCCTGGCAAACTCTTACACATCGGGAATAAATAAATACTAGTTTAGAGGGCATAGGAAAGCTTTCATAACAATCAGTGTAATACTGCAGGAGTTCATTGCTTCAGTCAGCTGCACAGGAAACTTCCTGCTCATCAGCAAAGTCCTAGGGATCAAAACCTGCCCCTGTGCCTAGCTCCTGGTGCTATTGCTGTGCCTTGAATTCCAGTTCTTCCAGGGGTTATTCATTTAAGCTATCATAAATGAAAAGGCCTCAGTCCCTGACCAGACTTGACACTAGGGCAGAGAAGGTTGAGACCTTGGCTTCTGCAAGCTTTGGAGTAAGACGCAATAGGAGGGAGTGTTGAAAGGCTGTTGCCAAAACAGTTTTGCTACCAGCAAGAGAAGGGCAGTGTACAAACCATACATGTGTGTGCCTGGCAGGAGTCCATGTTCTTGGAAGACATTCTGAAAAAGCTAAAGAAGCACTCTGCAATTCATTAAAAGTAATGTATGCAGAGTAATAGGTTGTAACTAGAAATGGCTGAGAATAGAAGCATCAATTTTACTTTTCCTTTTGGGCCTGTACCTTATTTGTGAGATTAAGAACTGCACTGTGAAAAACCAGTGGGTGACAACATTTCAGCTAATGAGACAGAACTGACAAAAAAAGTCCTATTATAGAGGGACATAAACTGTGTCCCCTGTCCAGCCTGCCTTCTGACAGTTTACTTTAAGCAGGTAGCACTGGACAGGCTCTCTAAATCTGTTCTGGTTATTCTTCTCTTGCCAAGACACACTTGAGTTCAACAGCAATGTTAATCAGCATCATTGCTAAATAAACTGTCCCAGTACCCCATTCATCATTTTGCATCAGCTAATCATGGTTCTTAAAGGAACTCACGTCTGACTTAGTGGCACTGCAACAAATTATTAAAACCCCACGCCTGTATTTCTGTTTGAGTATCAATTTGTCAGGAGGGAAAAGGTCCAGTTTTGATAGGGTTCTTGCATTCAGTAAACCTACCTAGTTTACCCCACTAAGAGGGAAAGGACTGTGAGCCAACAGCTTTTTATTTGGATTGTAACTAAACAAACAAAGTAAAATCCCAAAGTCAGAAATGTCAGTCATTAGTACATTGCCTCATTTAGGAAAGATAATACTGCATGAATACAGAGACCAGTGAGAGTGGCTATATACCAGACTCAAAACAATGTTCCTATGGCTTACTGAAAGATAGAAACGGAGCTCAGGGAAATGTCAGGGGATAACAACCACCCCCATCTCCAAGGCATCAGTGCAAACATAACCCACGTTCATTTGCAAGGGACTGAGAATTAATTTAACAACACATGTTTATCCAGTGGCTCTTGTGAGAAGGGCTGTTGATCTCAGTCACTTTGCAGTGACCACATTATAAAATACAGCTCTGAAAGAGAAACTTAGGAAGTTGATCTCACCAGGAAGGTCAAAAGAGCTGCATGGTGTGAGACATTCTCAGTGAGGTATGGGGCTCCAGTGTGAGGTTAGGGAACACTGGCAATATGCAGTGCAAGTAAACACACTGACATGTACAGTGTATTGAGGGTACAAAAGGTAATGTGAATCGAGTTCAGCATCAGCACATTTGTACATTAAACAGTGATGAGGTATCACTACAGAAGATCTGCTAAATTACTGCAATTCAGTTTCTAAATATTGGCCTAAATCCATTAAAGTAGGTGTTCATAAAATACATCCAGACAAAGCTTTAGAGATGTCTGCCTGATTCCACTGTTGTTGAAAAGCCTCAGCTTCACTGGGAGCAAAGTAAAGTCTGAGCACTGACCAAAACCTCACCCTGAATAAGACAGACGGTTCTCAAAATATCACATCTACATTTTCATACTTTTGCCTCTATTTACTGATTATACAATGCACCAATTTGTAATGGTTAAGAGAGAAGAATGAGTAGTAAGCAAATAGAAGCCATAAAAGGAATAACCTAGGAGCTGAGACGTCTTTCTTATCTTTTTCTTTTTAATTGCAAAGAAAACAAAAAAAACGGAAACAGTCCAACAAATAGAGGCCAGCTTCTTTGCTGCAGAGTCACACTGGGGGAATTTATATTATAATCGTAAGAGCAAGGCACCTTTTATTTAAAATTAACTTAGCAGCAATTAGAAGGGAATCATGTTCTTCCTCTCGTTTCCTTGTTATGCCACAGAAGGGTGGCATTATTTTGTTTTCTCAAACCAGACACAAGTGAGAATAGAGGAGAAAAGAAAGTAGATGGGAAATGTGTCTGTGTGGTCATTCTGGACACAATTATGTCAATGGAAGTACTCTTGCTCCTGCAGCTTCAGGCTAGCATGGCACTGTAGGTATTCAGGGCCCCAAAGTACTGGTATATATAATTTCTCACCTTCTCAGAGAAGGGGGAGCAACCTGTGTGGTATGCAGAGACAACACTGTATCTTTCTCCTGCTGTAACTGTCTCCTTAAATGCAGCCACTGGAAGGAACAAGAGACAGAGCAGGTGATGAGCATGGCTCCAGAACCAGTTAACTTGGCTCTCCAGGCATAAGGTGAAGGTGAGGACTGAAGCTTAAGCTGAAGATGTTTTCATGGATTCATATCCTATTCCTTCCTCTCTGAGCTAGTACAGATACCTGCAATGTGGGTGGTTTTCAGCACAGACAGCTATAAACTTGGTGAAGACATTGGTGAAGATGCCACAGAGCCAAGTGGTCATTTCCCTGCACAGATCAAGGGGAAGAGTGAGAAACAGAAAAAGATCTAATTTAGGATAATGTAGAACAAAAATAAGCATAAAGAAAGAAAAGGCTCTGAAAGAAACCTGGTGACACAATACAATTCTCCAGTTTTAAGAACCCCAGGCCTTAGATTTACCTCTGGCATAGCAGGGGGAAAGATGAAGAAGGTGCATAAGCGCAGAACACATGCACTCAGGACACTAATGTGACAACAGGGCCTTAGCTGCCACACATGCAGCACTGAGAACAGCAGTGTTAACGTTAAGTATGCACTAAAAAAGAGAAGTGTAGTAGTATATCTACAGCCCATAGCACAACAGTTCACACAATCCCAGGTGCTGAGCCTTACAGGAGTAATGCATTCTGATTTCCGTCACTGGACAGGTGGAGGCTTTTTCCAGCTTTCCCTTCTTGTCAGCTGCGTATCTTGAAGAGTATTCTTGACTAGGCAACTTGGTATGATAACACAACCCACTATGACTTATTCTCAGAGGAACAGTCACCTGTGCCTAGCCTACTGCAGTTATTTTGGTAACTGCTTTCAGTAACAACTATTTAGAAGAAAATGTTTGCATTTTGGCAAAAAGGTGGTAATAGGATGGATAACCTCAACTTCTTTTCAGGTGGCTGAATTTTTTTTAAAAGCCACTGGAATTGCTTCTTCTAAGCAATAGGATTTTCTCCTTTATTGAAAGGTCTGTTCATCATTGTCCCTTTAACAGTAGAGTTACCATTCTACAAAAGGCTGTTAAAATGCAAAAATAGAACTAGGTCATCTTTATGCTGCACGTCAGTGTATGTGCACGGACGTTATTGATCACAGAAATTGCACATAAGAGGTTCTTAAAATAACATGGGGGCTGAGATAGAAGCTATTGCAGTTGCCTTTTAAGTCCGAAGGTTCAAAATAGAATGGGAACAGTACTGAAATGTTAAAAGGAAAATAAAAGTTTCTGTTGATACAGGATTGCCTATGTCCTAATTGTGGAAGGGTTTTCTCTGTCCTCCTTTTCCTCTGCCCTCATATCTACTTGGCACTTCCTTCAATATGTCGAGAGGTACATCATCAGTAGGGAAGATCAAATAACAGGAAGCTGAAGTCACTCAGTATACTTCTGAATGATCCTTACGATTATTAAGAACGGTAAAATTAAATGGCATCTGGTAATATTATAATCATCTCCTTTCAAAACTGTCATCTAAAGTAAGATTTTAAAGTAAGAATAAGTCCCTTCCCCTAGTAAATACCTGGGTGATAATTCCAAGAAAAATTGGGCAGATATTCTTTCATTGTTTCGCATGCTAGGTTCTGAAATTCACAATTTGAAGGGCAAAAAGGATTTATGTTTTTTTTTAAATTCTGTTTTTTTCCATTTTTTCTTTCTTTCTGTCTCTAGTGCCTAAGCATGAAACAGAGTTATTTCACCTCTTGCTGAAATTCATCAGTGGCTACACTAGGAACCATTTGAGAGTAATGAGAATATTACAAACAAGTAATTGGTTTGTGACCAATGTCAAGTACACAGCAAGAGTTACCACCTAAACATCTGTCACACTCTTGGTACAATGCCATGACTAGAAAGACCCGCGAACACTGGAAGCTGACAAGGCTTCCAATGCCTCTTAAGTTATACAGGAACTTAAGGATGTTGTCTTTCTGGTGAGAATGTCAAGCTCTCTTAACGGGATATGTAACTTGTAGTCACACCACCTATCCACAAGGTACCATAGTAAACTCTTTGCTAGGTTGCATGGTTAGAAATTATTTGCTTTAAAGAAAATGAGATGGACATCTAGCAGCTCTACATTTACTCTTACAAGATCTAGACTACTTTGCTTGCATTATTATATTTCAAGTTTCCCTACAGAGGCCTGAAGAAAATTACATGGGCTAAAAATAAGAGCAAAGTTAGAAATATACCATATCTCCCCTCCAAAGATAGCATTTTCTTTTTCAAAAGCAGCTATTTGTCTGATGTTCTGTCTCACCTAATTTTTTCCCCTGAAAATCTTGTGCATATATTTGGGTACAACAATACTATCTAAATAGAAAATAATTTGATTTTAGCAATTATTGAAATAACAATGTGGAACACATCATAACTAAGCAGCTAAATGTTAAACTATTATTCTACATACAAGGCCAACTCAAATTACTGTGGCTCATATAAACGCTTGTTTATGAAAGTCTTGGTGTTGATTAAAAGAGAACCATATAGGACTCGAGGAGACTTCATTTTTGTTTGATTTTTAGCTATTCAAAGCTAACACCTGAAGATTACAAGAGTCAAATCGTCCCTTTTAGAAGATGATGTCTCAGCATTCATTAAAATAGTTTCAAGCAACTGTCCCAAATTAAGTATCTGAAAAGGAAGGGGTCACACCTGAGGACAGAAAGGCAGATTCAAGAGAACTTAGAAAAAAATTATAACGTGTTTCTACTCAATGGCCCAGAAGAATTCATCCTGAACACTTAGAAAAAGGTCTTGAGTCCTTTAAATGCCATCATCATAGAGAACTCCCCCAACGGATGAAGTTCTGTAAAACTGTCAAAAACAAAGGTGCTGTCAAGCCTTAAAAGAGGAGAAAGAACACAATCAAAATAATTTAGTAATAATTCAATTTGCTAATTAAGAGACAGGGGACAGGAAGGGAGGAAGGAGTAGAAGCCAACAGTTAATTCATCAAACTTCTTATAGGATCTAGTCAAAACATGGTAAAGAGTAACAACTAATAGAGTTTTGTCAAAAACAAATGGAGCTAAACCTAAACAATTTCCTTCCACAACAAAGTAACAGGCTCTTTGTATGGGGTAAAGCTGTAGATATAACAAATCTGGATTTTTAATAAGATTTCAGGATCTGTTTCTAGCAGGTAGGCAAAAAATGGACTAAAAACTGTATTCAGAGAATAATCCACCAATGGCTCATGTTTTGGTTGTTTGTTTTTTTTTTAATGGAAGGATATACTGAACAGAGTTCTGCAGGGATTTCTCATGTCTCCAATATTGTGCAATACTTTCATTAATAAGGAGGACAGTGGAACAGAGTCTAAGTACAAATCAAATTTGTGAACAACACAAAGCTGGAAAGAGTTTCAAAGGCCTCAAAGGACAAAATTGGAATTTGAAAGATCCTAAAAAGCTGGGAAAATTGTGTGAAAAAACAAAGCGTATCCTATTAAATGATACACAATGTTCTATGTATAAGAACAACCTAAGTGAACACAGGCTAAGAATGAGATGTAAAGAGCAGTCTGACATAAAAGGATTTCTGGAATTCAGGGGCTTGAAGGCAGAAATGGATCACCATGCTGATGCCAGAGAACAAATGGTATGCTAGGATGCATAAATAAGTAGGGATCCTGCAAGATATGAGATATATGAGAGAATATGAAATGTCAATCCTCAAGGGGGATATGTTCAGAAAGGCTGAGTTTCTGAGACATCTAACGGTTCTCTATGACAAGCCTGAAAGCATTCCTATTTTTTAGCAGCGCAGAGACTTCTGAATGCATGAAATGCTGCAGCATAAGGGATAGTAATCATCTCCATATCCCTGGAGAATAAGAGAACTAATGGACTTCAACTGCCTTAGAGAAAATGTAAAACAGAATATAGGACAAGTTCTGTAATGGTCAGGATACCACTGTAATAGCATTAGAACTGGACCAGATTGTGCAGGGAGGCTGTGGAGTCACTCAGTGGGGGCTTTTTAAAAGCATGAGTAACACCTACCAAAAGTACAGATAATCCTCCCAGAGATGAGCATGGAATAAATGAGGTGATCTCTTGAAAAGCCAGTCATTTGTATTTTCCATGATTCTATGTAACAAGATAACATGCATCCTACCCCGTAATCAGTAAACTGTGTTCTATGCTATTCTGAAGATAACAAATTATGGCTATTTCTCTGAGAACAGAACTCTAATTCTCACCAACCTTCTGAATTCTTTCTCTGCGTTTTGTTTACCTTACCCAGACTAACGAAACAAAAATGGCATTGCCATTAATAATACTTGCACATGTGGCTCACAAAGAAGAGATCCATAACTGGATATTACAGCTTCACTGTAGCACACTGATATATTTTCACCTCTAGAGAGACTCTTCTCCATTGCTGCATCAGGTATATCAGGACAGAATGTGCCACTGGGATATGCCCAGGTGAGATAGGTACTTAAGTGAAGTGTTTCTCCAGCCTCACATTAGCTGGATGATTAGCTAGTGAGATTGTCCTCAGCCTTTGCTGACTGAAGTAGAATAATGCTGTGCAGCTTCCTTCCGACTTTACCTCTACCTTAAATCTTAACTCTTCAATTGCCTTTGCTAACGATCAACATGAGTACCCTGCAGGCAATTTGTTACACCCACAAGCTATACACAGGGGACCACTCAGTTACTGCTTGGACATAGGAGCAAATAACAATGACATGAAGTAGGTAATGTGTTTGCTTTTGTAATTTTTGTACTGTCTAGTTTTTTCCTAACGAGTTGGTATATTGGGACAGCTGACAAACTGGTGGAATGCCTGAAGTGAGGGAATTTTAATTGTATAAAAGCTGCATAAAAATTGACACTTATTGGTCATCAATAACCATTATGGTAAGAGAAAACAATAAACAAGGCATATAAACATTCAGAATAAATATTATGATAGGCACATTCCCATTAAGTATATTAATTTTTGGAAGGAAAGTAATTTCAGTGAAAGACAAAACTGGCAAAATAAAGAATCTGAGCTGGCTGGTACTTCTTAGCAGACTCTTTCTACTTCTGTGAAAAGGTACAAAAGTGTTTGATTTGTAAAACAACTCATGCCTTATGGAAAATGAACATTCTGCTGGGAAAAAAAAAATCTGTTGTGTAAGTCAAATTTGCTGAATTTCTCTTTTCTTAATTTGCATAGCTAAGGGTATTTGCAGTGCTCAAAGTGTGTATAACTGGTGGGTTTAATTAATTTCTCAACTCTGTTACTTGAGGCAAAAAGAGATGAAGAAAACCAGAAATGTGGGTGGGAGGGAGAACCCAGCACTGCTCCCTGCCCTCCCGCAACTCAAGCACTGGAAATTGATATGAAAGCAGGGTCTTGATATCTCAAGAGTTCATCTGTTTATTGCCATCTTAGAGGTTATAATCCTCCTCGTTTGTGAAGCCACAATAGGTTGCTCCAGAGATTACAATGTCTCAAATCCTATCAGAGGATTATAAGTCTGTCAGGTTGTGAGTAATTACGAAGGAAAAGCAAACTTTCAGAGGACACAAATAACCTTCATAAAAGGAGATGTGGTGTCACAGAATAAAAGGCTACATGAAAAATCAACTTCAGACTGTAGCACTTGTGCAAAGCAAGAGCCCAGAAAATATTGCAAAAATGTGAGTGCAATAGTACAGCACAGAGCCCAAGGGAGATGGAAAGCAGAAGAGAGGCTTCCAGCCAGTTTAGTCACAAGGCCAGTGATATCCCACCCTCCCACCCGCTCGGATGGCAGTAAAACAGCCAACTGATTTCACAGAACTCTGCTCCTACACACTTGGAGTCTAGTAACCTAGAAACAGGGAACCAAAACTTGAAACATGATGAAGACCCCCATCTCCTAAATCACTGCAACCACAGAGAATTGACCTCACAGCATCGGAGACTTCATCTAGAAGACAGTGAGGAACTTCAGTCACGAGGTCTTGAATTTAACTGACACACAAAGATGCTGTTGTCTCTTCCCAGTTTGTAACCTGAACAGAGTTCCGAAGAACTCACAGGCATAAGATTCCTATATGTGTATTCCCATGGATTTAAACATGAACAGGTAACATTGCATTAGTAAGAGAAAGGTCCTTTTACAGGAACATTGTGTATACTTTCCTGGCTGGACTCAGATGGCAGGGGACCCCCACACCACTTTTGCCACAGTACTACCAATCTTCCTACACACCAAAGGCAGAGCACTGTGGATTTAGTGACCTGGCTCCTTGACCTTCTTCCCCATGTCCAGATGAGTGACATTATGCTCATGAATCTCCCTGCTGTAATGCTTTCTCATAAAGACTGCATCCACAATAACCTTGCTCATCAGTGTCTCAAATTAGATCTACGAGGTGCTAAGAGTTACTGTGCCATCCTATCGCAGCCAATTTTCAACTTGAACCAACAGGAATTTTGGCACTAGTCAGCACTATAAACCCTGCTGATTCATAAACACTTGCAGCAGGGGATACACTTCACTTGCCTGTGCTCCATGCTGTCAGCACAGCCCCAGCACCACTGTGTCATAAGGAGTTTAATACCTTTTTGAGTCTGACTGTGCAATTGAAGATGTTTCTGCGTCCAGCATTTTTCTATTTTGGGGAAAAAAGCTTCTCCTCAGAAATCCCCTCAGGATATCTATATGTGAAAGACCATGTAACCTCTGCCATGGAAGACAGCAACAGACCAAGAGGTTAATCATGTAGGAAGTGAATAGAAAACATACAACACTATGTGCCAGTATGCCGAGAGACACTTGTATTCAGTGGCATGATGGAGAAAAAAGAGTACAGCATGTAGCATGGGACTACCTCCTACAATTGCTTGATAGGACAGGGGAAGGCACAAGGCAGTATGTTTGATGACAGCCATTTACACTGTAAACTGTCACTTCCATTAAATAGAAACATTTTTTTTTTTTTTCTGGATGAAATGCCATCCTACTCATCTCAGATCCTTTTTGTGACGGTGATCAGATGGGTAGGTTGTCTGTGTTACAAGAATGTTTTTGTGATATGATGCAGAGACAGAGCAGATAACTGGCTAGCATAAACTGCCATGAAAAATATGTATTGTCTCAGAGCTGTAACATTTAGGGAAAACATGACTACTCACATGACTTGGGCATCACTGTTGAGAAGACAAAGAAGTCTGCATAGCATAAAGGACAGACTTGTAGGGATGACTTACAATACCATTATATACAGAATGACATGACTCCATGTGTTACTGAGAGTGGAACCTCATCTCAGAAACTGCATTGCAAGGGTACAAGTGTTGCAAAGTGGCCACAGTAAGATCAAAGCTTGGAAAGACTGTCAGATGAGGAAAGATTGAAAGAAGTGAAATTATTTACTTCAGAAAAGAGACAAGTATTTGAAAAGTAGGGGAAAAAAAAAAAACATACAAAATAATTAACATTACAGAAGCTAGATTACAAGCATCTGTTCCTGCTAAAGTACCGAATCAGTTACATTGCACGGCAGAGAAATTCAGATTAGATGATAGGAATACTTTTTCAGTGTAGGACTTGTACTAGTCTGGGGGAAATGCTGCTGGGGAGTGCCATTAATTTAACAAGAGCTGAAATTTCATTTTATGGTTATGCGGAGAACAAGACCATGCACATTTGTAACAATAAAGCAAACCAAAGAGTTTAAGAAGATTGCTGCTTTGGGGCATAACCCCTAGTGTAAGATGTAACCACACTCCTTTCAGAGAAAAAGTTGCATATAAATACCAGTGGGGCTCTTGCACCCTCCTGTCACACATCTAACACGAGGGACCACACATATTAGTGTATGTGTGTATGTCCACTAACAGTGCATTACCTAGTTGGTGTGTGTCCTGGGTTCAGCAGTAGCAATCATTTTTCTCCTTCTTAGTAGCTGGTGCAGTGCTGTGTTTTTGACTTTCAGCCTGGGAACAGAGCTGATAACACCAATGTTTTTAGTTGCTGTGCAGTAATGTTTATTCTGACCAAGGACTTTGTGAGTCTCATGCTCTGACAGGGAGAAGGGGAAGCCGGGAGGAAGCAGAGACAGGACACCTGACCCAAACTGACCAAAGAGGTATTCCATACCACAGCATGTCATGCCCAGTATATAAACTGTGGGCAGTTACCCAGAAGGGCTAGATCACTGCTTGGGTCGGGCTGGGTATCGATCAGCAGGTGGTGAGCGGTTGTGTTCTCTTCCCTTGTTAGTATTATTATTGGTGGCAGCAGTACTGATTCGTGTCATACCTTAGTAACTGGACTGTTCTTATCTCAGCCTGTGGGAGTTACATTCTTTCCATTCTCCTCCCCATCCATCTGGGAGTGGGGGGAGGAAGGAGGAGAGAGAAGTGAGAGAGCGGCTGCGTGGTTCTGATTTACCTTCTGGGCTTAAACCATGACAGTGTGCAGTCTAATTCTGATACACCAGCTGTTGCCTGGCATACCCTTGTATACTCCTGCATGCAACAATGCCCTGGATATAAGTATCCTTTAAAAACACAACATTTAATACAAAACTGAAGGGGGCAAAGAATCTAAATAAAAAGACAATGACAATGGCAACTGAGTACCTACAAAGAGAGAAAAAACTCAGAGAGGGTCAGTTCAATTGCACAGGGACAACCACAGACAATCAAAAGCAAGTATATAGACCAAGGATTTGAGTTTCAGATCAACATGAGCTGAATGGAGCTCATCAATGTCCCATCAATGGAGAACAGTCTTATTATCAAGGAGGAAAGGGTCTGAAAGGAGCTGGTTTACAGGCATAGGCTAGTTGTTAAAATCTCACAGCTTTCATCACAGCTGGGATTTTTCAGAAATGGCATCAGCAGTTTCTGTTGGTAAGGTTTGTAGGAATATGAGTATGCAATGATGGGTGGACTCTTCATTAGGGACTGTAGTGATAGGACAAGGGGTAATGGGTTAAAACTTAAACAGGGGAAGTTTAGATTGGATATAAGGAAGAAATTCTTTCCTGTTAGGGTGGTGAGGCACTGGTATGGGTTGACCAGCGAGGTTGTGAATGCTCCATCCCTGGTGGTGTTCAAGGCCAGGTTGGACAGAGCTTTGGGTGACATGGTTTAGTGGGAGGTGTCCCTGCCCACGGCAGAGGGGTTGCAACTCGATGATCTTAAGGTCCTTTCAACCCTAACTATTCTATGATTCTATGATTCTATGTCTTATAATTAAGTATAATACACTCAAAACAAAGATGCATGTTGCTGGCAGTGCAGTTACGGATGGGAAGGGAGCAATTTTGTACTGGTATTCTCTAATCACTCACACTCTCAGTTTTCATAACTGTTATTTTCAATTTTATTTAGTTCAGGCCATAGTTTTTTCTCTTGAGATTCTGAAAATGCTCAGCTATTGTTATATTTTGCTTTGAATTTTCCCCTTTCCCCCCCTGACTTCCAGAGTCCTTTTGTCTGCCTTGTTCTTATTTCTTTTGTATGCATGTCTGCAGGTGGCTTTTATAGCAAAATCTCACTCTGCATTCCTGTCCATCCCCACCCTCTCCTGTTTTGTTACTGCATCGCCTGTCTCACTGCTCTTTTCCTCATGCCTGTAACTGCTCATTTACTAATAGATTCCATTCTTTGCCTATGGAGTCTTTTCATTCTCCCCATCTTGAAGCACCACTTCACTGACTCCATTGCCACAGAAATGAGTGAATCCCCAGGCACTACAGAAGAGGTTTCTCACTCCCGAGGCTGAAGAGGAGGAGAATAGTGTCTGAGCTTAAGGGATGTTCATGGCAGGTTGTTGGCTCATAGTGAACAAGCTTATTATTGCTAGCAGCCTACTGACATATCTTCCTCTAACCCCAAGTATTTCCCATAACCCTGGCAGCTCCTTGACAAGAATAATCGAACTAGGTGAGCAGCACAATATATTCTGCTAACAGTGCAGAAAACAGAACAAACAAACAAAAATTTTTGGGACTTTTGCCTTGTCTTAACACGTTCATACCCAAGGTATGTCAGGAGTTTTCATCTTTGGTTCCTGTTTGTATTTAATAATTGCTGAGATGCTCATTCCTTGATTTCTGAATGAAGAGCGTAAATTAGATATAACACCATCTTAATTGGATAGAGTGTAGCATAACTACAGCAACCAACTACATTATTGTTGTCACTGTGATACACACCAAAGTAACTCCACAATTCACAATCAAGGAGAGGGGGAAACACTCAAAAAATAAAGAAAACAAAAACCCCAGCATTTTCACTTGAAAAATGCAGTAAGCTGTTACCTGTGACATCTGTATACAAGTTTCAATTGCACAGGCTGAGAAATAGGTCAAGATAACACAGAGATATGGTAAGGATCAGTCTTCATCAACTACTAGAACTGTGACCAGAAGCCGATGCCTGAGCCATTTAGAAGGCTGTGTCTGTCTCATTTCTGCCCAGCTTTTGTGAGGTGAGCTCTACCATGCTTTTTTAAAATCCTATTTTAGATCTGGTAGTTGGAAGACAGACAACAAACCACTCATACTTTGTCCAGAATGACTCCTCAAAGCCTTGGGAGGGTAGGAAGCAGCCTGGCATCCTATTTGTTTGCTTCAGCAGAAAATAAGAAAGGTTGTGAATACTGCAGGTTTTTGACAGTAACACCAGTGCCAATCCAGTCTGTTTCTGCTAGAAGCTGTAGCACAAACAGTTTGCTGACTCTCTGCAATGTTCATATTCTCTGTCTTTTAGAAAATAAATACATAAATTGTCAGTGGCACCTTGAAGCTGGTTATATGGAATACTGTGCTGGACAATGTACTGGTGACAGGCTGCCAAAAGTACTGTATCAGCATAGCCACAGCTTTCAGTTTAAAATTGCTCCCACTCAGTGAAGTCAGCTATTTGCAAACAGCAATCACAGAGTATCTGGTTTAGAAGTATAAAATACCTAACTTGGCACTAGAGGTCAGTGATAAAGCTAGTACGGATTTTTCTTGGTAAACTTTCTTCCAATTGAAACCACTCCCTTGTGGTTTAAATGCTTTAAATAACCCAATAGAATACTATTTGCTTCCCAAAATTTAACATTTATTTTAATCCAATTTCAGAAAAAAAGTCAAATTCTCAAATTGGAAAATCTCAAATTTCACAGAAAGATCTTGAGAAGCCATTGTAGACAAATTTATTTCCTGAGAGAATTCCTATTCAATATTGCTGATACCAAACCACTATTTACAAATATAACAGAACACTAACAAGGCCAATGCCTTTTTTAGTTAAAAATGTAGATTGCCACAGAGTATGCAAGTGCTGTTTTAAACCTCTTTGTTGCTCACAGCCAAGACTGGACTCTCCCCAGTGGTTAGACTTACACTCCGCATCTGTGTGTGCGCTGCAGGATTTGCATTATACCACTGTATGTCCTGGGTTCAGCAGTAGCAGTCATGTTTCTCCTTCTTGGTAGCTGGTGCAGTGCAGTGTTTTGACTTTCGGCCTGGGAACAGAACTGATAGCGATGGTTTGGTTTGGCCAAGGACTTTGTGAGCCTCATGCTCTGCCAGGGAGGAGGGGAAGCCGGGAGGAAGCAGAGACAGGACACTTGACCCAAACTGACCAAAGAGGTATTCCATACCACAGCACGTCATGCCCAGGATGTAACTGGGAGTTAGCCAGAAGGGCTGGGAGACTGCAGGGTTGGAGGAGGTATCGGTCAGAGCTTGGTCGGGCTTGGGGGGCGAGTTATCGGTCGGCTGGTGCTGAGGTGTTGTATTCTCTTCCCTTGTTATTTCCTTTATCATTATTATCATTGGTGGTAGCAGTAGTGATCTGTGTTATACCTTAGTTACTTGTCGTGGTTTAAACTGTTCTTATCTCAACCTGTGGGAGTTGCATTCTTTTCGATTCTCCTCTCCGTCCCTCCGGGAGTAGGGGGAGGTAAAGAAGAGGGGGGGTGAGTGAACGAGTTACCTGACTGGGTTTAAACCACGACACTGTACTTCAATCATGAGCATTTCCAAAATAGCATCCAAACATAGGTGAATTTACCCATCATCACTACATTAACTACGTGCGGAGAAAACAACATACTTACGTTTTCCATTCAAAGTTCTCCCCAAAAGTCCCATTTGCTCACTTACCTGTAGAAACCCAAAGCTAAGGAATCAGATCACACAGTTCAGTGAGCTTGCAAACAAATGCAACATTCACCAGTTACAGCCAGTTAGACTAAAACTTGTTATGATTCAGATTTAGGCAAATGTATGTATCAGGCTGAGATTTTCCTTTTAGGCCCTAGGAGTCTGTTCCAATGGGATTCCCTTTATAAAGAGGAACTGCTCTTCAATATAGTTCAGTGCACTTTGCCAGAGTTTGGCCTTTCGCTTAATTTACTCTGTGCTCATGGCTAACTGAATGAGTAATTTGAACTGTCTTCTATGTGATGACTTGGTCTTGTGTAAGCATCTGGTATGAGTGAGGGGCATCGTGCAGTCACTACAGCAATGAAAGAATGGCTGTCATTAATTGCTTGAAATTCATAATTCAGGAGATTTCTGGGCTTTTAACAAGACAAAAGAGCAAAGATGATCTGGAAATGGAAAAAAGGTTTCTTTACATCTTCACAAACACTCAAAGAACCAAACCCAGCAACATAGTCTGCCAGGGAAAAACCTGGACAAAACCGAAGTACACAGAATTCATTTTCCCCAGTACATTTCTGGGGTAACTTTCTTCATTACATTTCAAAAGATGACTGAGTAAAAATTATAAGTCTAAGTAAGAAACATAGCTAAAAAAAAAATAGAACAAACCAGTTATGGTTAACTATACCTTATTTACTTTAGTTTTGCAAGTCTCCACAGCTGCAAGTCACTTACTTTGACAGCATAGAAATACTGGTGCATACAATAGTTTCATCACAGTGAAATCATGATGTTTTGACAGATGGAATAATAAGAATTGCCACAAGGGAACTTCATAGTAGCAGCATCTATGAAGAGAAGATTTAGCTCTACTCAGAAAACAAAATTAGTGGATGTAGTGGAAGAAGATTGACACCTTCCTTACATGATGGGTCCCACCCATGCTGGTCTTTTTAGAGCTGCCCTGTTACCTGGCTGTGCTAGCCTTCCTCCTCAAGTGTACTTGTAGATGCAATCAGAAAAGAGAGATATTGGGAAGATATGGATGGTTTGGAAAGCCTTGTCAGCTATTTCATTGTTCAAGCCACTAGAGAGAGACTTTCCTCAGCTGTAATCTAGAGACAGAATGGGAACAGAATAGGATTTCAGGAATTCTTGCTCTAAAATAAAGACTTAGTTACGTCAGTCATGGAGTACTATAGCTGAACAGAAACTTGCTGAGAGCTTCTGTTTATTCGAAAATAGCAATTCATTAAAATAACAACTGTTTCTGTGAAAGGGTTGACTTAATAAACTTACCCTTTCAAGGTAAACCTACCAAAAAGGATTCAAAAAGTGTTCCTATACTTTTTGGAGGAACTCTGAGTAGAAACATTTCTGGGTTTCAATCCAAAATAACATTTCTCTTTTTTAAAGTGAGCCAAATTATTTATTCAATTTTGAAATCATAACAAAATGTTTCTTCTGATCTGACACAATATTTGAAAAAAAAAATCTAACTTCAGATTTGATTTGTTTGATCAAAGAAAACAAACTTACAGAAAAACATTTTTCTTATGGGAAGATCATTTCTCACTCAGCTCTACCTACTATCTACAACCAGCTTGTTCCAATCAGTAACAGTAAGAAGAACCAGTGTTACTAGATGGTAGCACTTCTACTGTTTCTCTGGAGTTGCCTCTAGGTGCCCTCATGATTTATTTATGCATGTATAAGGTAGGAGGATGTGATCACATTGCCCTGCAGAGGCAAGGGCAGCCTCAGCCTGCACAGCAGGGACTGCACCAGGTAGCAATAATGGTAAAGAAGAAAGTTAAAAGCACCTCAAGATTTCTTTTGTATCCCAGCAGTAAATGTGTTAACTCATTTCAGAGCTCCTGTTCATGAATTCAGTTTCATTAATGAGCTACGGAAAGCGAAGTGGCTCAATTCCCTTAAAATCCTGGAAAACTACAGGAATATTTGGCTCCTACCAGATCTTGGGGGCACTTGGGGAGTGGTCCATTCACTCCATCACCACAAGCCTTCTTTTGCCTAAGTGCACAGCTTTCTCTCTACCTTATCGTATGCCACTGCTTGATGCTGTAGGAATACTGTGTTGTCACAATTCTGAACCATGGTTTCATTGCAGGAGAAAAATGCACACATCTGTGATTTCAGAAGCCATGATAAGGTTCTAGGATTGACAATCAGCTCCAAAGAGCTCAAATAAACAGCCTGGAAAAAGACTGCAAAAAAAGATATGCTGACCATACTGAAAACTGTTGAAATTTAGGTTTACAAACTGAGTGCAGCATACAATTCAGACTAAACTTTTTAGAGACTGGAATCAAACACCAATAACAACTAATAAATTGTGGCACATCCTGTAAAGTATTCAGGCTATATTCTCTACTATAAAATCAACTCCAGAATGGATATGGGGTGAGTGCGGTGATAGAACTGTACATAAGCAGTAACTAGCTCCTGCTTTTAGTTATGTCTGCTACAGAAAATGTCATCATCTTGTGATTCTGTGATAACGTTTCTGTCATGGAAAAGGAGAAAACATAAGGACAAAGTGCGAGCTTTGAAGAATTTACCTAAAGATGGTCATTAGCCAAAATTGCACTTTCTACACTGTGGGGCATGTCTACAGAACACAATATAACGCTGTGCAAATAACCAAGCTGATTCTGGTATTAAAAGCTTATATGTAGCAGCCTGCCTGATTAAATCAGCCTGGCTATTCAGCTGCAGGAGACAGTGATACTACTGCCCTGTATTCAAGCTATCTCAGAATAAACTTCAAGTTCAGGTTGGTATCCTAATGCTGCAGCAAATTCAGTCTTTGTGTTGGTGTTCAATTGTTCTGAAAACCTATTTTTTAGTTCCAAGGTAATAGTTTTTATACAACAGTTAACAGATATTGCTATAATCATATGTCATCCTTTAATGAAATTAACTGAAGTACAGGTTTGCTGTACTCAAAATCCCACTTCATAGTAAATAGTGTTTTGTTTCATTAAATCTCATGATTCAGTCTAAACTGTGCAGAATAATGATGTTAAACCCCTAAGACTGGTTTATTTTTTCTTAATGCTTGTTTGTTTTCTTTAATACAGATGCACCACAGATGAATAATGTCATGCCAACATCTCCTCTCCTTCCTCAGATGGCACATCAACATTCATATCCCAGCCTGGGACAGATCACAAACCCATATGAGCAACAGCCCCCAGGCAAAGAGCTTAACAAGTACGCCTCTCTAAAAGCAGTTGGTAAGTAAGCAACATGATGCATGACTTCTCCTTCAGAGCAGCATGTTGTATTTGCTGTTGTCAGCTGACATTCTGCTTCAAAGTTAAAAACAAAGTCTTGCTTATCTAGACTAATTCCTGACAGAATTTAATACAGAATACCATGTTAGTTAGAAGTGTAAGAAAATTACATGTAAGTATTGGTGATCACATGCAGGTAGTTAGAAATGCATCCAAAACACCTCCATACCTACTGTACACCATTCATCAGCAGGTTTCACCTGGTACATGCAGATTGTTAAGCCTGGGTTCTTTATGCCCTGGACATACCTCCCTATATACATTTCAGTATGTATTTTCTATACCTGTCTCAACAAATGAGAGAGAAAAACATCGGATGTGTTGCAAATGTAAAGCATATAATTTAGACACCTGCTAAATAGTTCCCAAAAGAGAAGGTGCTTGTACATTTCTGAAGTAAGAGCTTTCCCATTTTCTGCAAGATGTGCATTAGTAGGTCACTGGAGGAATGTTCTGAGGCAGCATGACTTCAAACAAGTAGTGCATCAGAAAATTCCTAATAAAGATCACAGTGTGATCAGGCTATTTCCTGCGACTGATTAATATCATACTATGATTTTAAACAAAGAGGGGAAGATCCTCAAAGAAAGAGTTACGGGGTGGGGTGGGGAAGACTATAGTGGGGTAAGATGTCAATATAATTTTCCCATTGGAAGCATAAGTTGGTAGTATATTTCAATGGCTGTAAATATCTGCTCACACCATATGAAGACAGAAAGCCTTTATCACCTTACATTTCAGGCCCTTCTAGGCAACACTAAATTACAAACCGGGGGGGTGTGTATTCATAGCTTCCCACTAACCCTTGCTCAGCTTACACATATGGATGTTAACATCATTCCCCCTGAATTTAAAGCAGTATCACACTGCCTATTTCCAGACGGAGCTATTTAGCTCAGAAAAACCTCAGAATAGCTGAGAACATTCTGACTTAGGAATATAGTATTCATCATGCTGGAAAAATATTCCATCACAAGTTGACATTCCTTTATGTGAACTTCAGGATAGCAGACCTCTAACAAAATGTATGTTGAAGCCCCACCTCAAATAGTTTGGCTTTGCTTTATCTTGCTGGTTTTGATTGTTGCAAGTAGCATTTTTAAATCCGTTTGTAAAAGACAAGGGTTAATTCTGCTGAGTTCTGAGTTCAGACAGAGTAGCTTTATAATTCGTTCTTCAAAAGGTGATACTGTGTAATGATGTGGTGATTGTCACAGATTTATGCACTGATATCAGCCTTCTTTTTCAGATGTCAATTTAGGTCAAGCCAGTCATCAAAGCTAAAAGGTACTTAAGCATAATAAAATGAGAGATGAAACACTTAAAAGAACCTTCTCTCATCTGCCCAAGAACCACTGAATGTACTTAGGTTTTTTAATTATTAAATTAGAATGTAGATATTTCTTGGGTGTCTGAGTACAAGTTTTTTAAGCAGCTAGATTATAACCATGCAGTTAAATCAACCTTGAAAGACTGTGCACTTCAACTCCAGAAGTTGCGTAAAGCCTCTTAGAATCTTAAACTAAATTAAACATAACTTGCAGGGACATTTTCTTCCAGGAAGATTGTACCATCTTCCCATACTTTCCCCCAAACCTTCCTTTCTGCTCTCTCCTGCTCCCCCTACCCCCTCCCAGAGCTTTCAGCAGAAAACAGCAGAGATTTTGAAGCTGTGATACACTCACCACTTCTGCCTGGAGTAAGAGTTAAATATGCTCAGTTTATAACCACTTTCAGACTCTGAAGGCCATGATTTCTCCTAAGGGATGCTTCTTGAGTACATCACAAGATCACAAAGAGTTTTTCCATAATGCCAGCCAGGTTTGGGTTTGTGACCACGCCGACATCAAGCTACCCAGACCATATATTGCAAAGTTCAGATTGGCTTTATGAGACTTGTGGGAGAAAATAGCAACCAGCCTACATCAGGCATACCAATACAGTTTTAACCTGACAACATCTTTTGAACAAACAGACATAGACTGAGTTCACCCTGACCTGGTGTTCATGTCACAGGGCAATTGCATTTTTCAGATGCTAAGTTTGAGCTGCATTTACTCATCCCCATAGCAGGTTAATGAATGAGTGTAGTCCATTTTCCTTTGCATTCATTGATAGTGGCTTGAGAGTGGATTCATTTGCCACAACAGAAATGTAATAAAAGATGTGTTCTATATTCCTCCATGTGTTTGAGACAACTCATATGCTTTTAAGTGCCTCTTACACTGCATGATCCCATTGGTTGGGTGTAGTCCACTTAATTCTCTTCTTTAAGGGGAAGGAGAGAGTGGAGGAGGAAGCATTCCTGTTGCTTTGTAGCATCTGTAGCTATAGTACATTAATATTATAATGTGTCCATGAGTGGCAAGAAGTTTAGATAACTGAAAAAGGGATGCTTTACCAGAGGCAGTATTAAATTAACTTCCACACAGCTGCTTTCTTCTGGATTACAGATGTCCTAAAAATTTGTTTCTCTAATTTTAGAAGTGAGCTACTCATCCCTCAGTGACTGGATGCTGTGAAAATTCAGTTCATAGAAATGAAGCGAGTCCCGGTGATCTTGATCATGCTCAGGATCTGTATTAAATTCAGCACCTAGGACTCAAGCACTTGTGAAAACAAGAGACACAATGCCATTGCTACTAATTTGCGTTGAAGCAAGTGTATTAATTTGCATTTATACTGAATGGGAATGACCAATACCTTGGTACTGAGGCCAAGTTGACCCCTAAGAAGCTATTTTAAAGCTACACCCTAGACTCCAAATCATAAAGCCGAGCAGAGTGCAATTTGAAGTAGGCCTGTTCATGCATGTATGCAATGCAGCGTGTGCATTGAGAGTGTCTGATTCAGCACAACAGGGGAGAACAGAGTTAAAAAGGCCAATGTGGCTTTATTTTATTTAAAAAACAAAATATTTTTATGTGAACCAGTTCAAACTGCACAGCAAAACCCTTACTCAGTGGAAGAGGATATTTTCCTCATTACTTGTTAGGAATTTCTTTATTTGTTGCAGCCTTCAGAATTCCTTAAGCACTGACCAGCGGCTACTGACCAAATTCACCTTTTCCTGTTACTGTCTGCTGGCATTTACATGTCTGAATGATTTGAGGACATTCTGTGCCTATCTTATATTCTCTCATGAGTTCTTGGAGTACAAACAAGGTAATAGTGAGGTGAGATTTACTTAGTGTTTTCCTCACTACACCAGAATTTCACTTTCCTTACACATATCTTAACACATACACCACCAGGGAATAATCAGCAGAAGGTAGAGGACCCCTTGGAAATGAGTCAGAGAAACACGTACTTCTCGAAAGAACAGATAAGCAGTCAATCCATCTGCCAGTATCTCTAGCCTATCTGACTGATAAGTGCACTTTGTTCATCCATTTTTTTAGCCAGAAAATCTTTTTTAACAGTGCCAAATTTTTCCCACCAAAGAATGTGCTTTTGCAGTATTTGATTATTTATGTGAAAAGTGCAAAAAGAGGTTTTTCTGCATAAATTATTCTTATTTCCAGTTCATCAACCGTGTTTTTACTCCATGCTCAAATGGTTATTGCTCACTTAAGCAATCCTGACATGCCTAAAGCTACAAGTGGATGAGGATCTTATATGTGAACACCTTCATGAAATTCAAGTCCCAGGACATACAAAGGTAGCTCATCACAAATTTTTGTACACATCATTCAGACACATTCAGAAAGCATGAACAATTCCACTTCAAGCTGCACTCTGCTAAGCTGTAAAAACTGAAGTCCATCTTGTTGCTTAATAAGAGTTTCCTAGAGCTCAAATGTGCCTCACTATCCTGCAGTATTAGCTGTATTTATTCAGGGCAATTGTTCTTCAAGCCTGGCTCAGCAACAGCTCATTTTCTTTCCTAAGTTTCAAGGAGTGCAAAGCAACCAATGTTCTTTCGGGCCTTTTAGAAAAATTAATAAAATATCCCAAACCCAGCTTTCTAAAGCTGCCAGAGATGTGCACAAGACATACATGTGCATACTGAGAATACAACTGTATCTACAGTTTAACACAATTATGTTTTATATTTCTTTCATAAATTTTCTTCTTCCTCTCTCCCTCCATACACAGACCCTTAGGGAACTGACTGGGCAGGACTTATGAAGAGGTAACTCAGTTTACTGAAACTAAGACCCAGAAAGCCTTCAGTAATACTGGTAGTCTCCTGTGGGATAAAATCAAATCTAATTGATTGGATATAGTGAACCTAGAAGGAGGATATAATTGGCAGCAGACTCACCATCACATAGGTGAGACTACAGCTCCTAGCATTACTTGAAGCTTCACAGTTCCTTGATCTCAAAGGAAATAGACAGTGCTCCAGCTCTGCTTGCAGCTGCAGAACTCCAAAGATTCTGCAAATCTGACATTCAAAGAATAAATATCTCCTCTTTAGGTCACTGTTTTTATGTGGAAAATATTGTGGCTGCAAGTGCCACATGGCAACATCTCCCTCCAAAGGTGAAGCATGTGAGAAAACTGTCTGATTTGTCCTTCACATCTACATACACAGAAGGATACAAAGGGGAAGATCACCATAACATTAACACTTTGAATCATCCTCCTGTCTGATGTGAAATTTGGTAGTGCCTTCTCTTAAGCTTCAGATCTTCATTTTCATAGAAATAAGTGCAACTCTATGCTGATTCAAGATCGGTCTCATGAGAATAGAAGTGACTTCACAACTGCCCTGTAAGAATCTGATACCTATCTCACCAGAAGAGGAGATCTGTACTGTTCCCTATTGCGCTCTGAGCTGGAAAGAAATACTGTAGTTAGAAAAATGGAAACACCCAACAGGGAAAAAGGCCTGCCCTTCCATTCACAGGGGTTGAAATAGTCCACTGTTGGAAGAAAAACTACAGGATTACTGGACATACTATGATTGTGGTACTTTACTTCCCTATACCAACCCCACTGTTACAGTGACAGGTAAATATCCACGTTTCTTTATAAGGCTTAAAAAGGAATTGTGCTTTCATTTCAAACAGTAAAGAAATTTTCAGCTACTACTTCCATAAGCAGTTGCACAAAAATGGATTAAAAAAATCTGGGACATGGGAGTAGCTCCCTCTATTTAACACCATGCAAACAGGGAAGTACAGATTAATGCATCATTTGTCATATCCAGAGGGTGATTCAATTAATGATTTCATATGTCTAGAGGTATGTTCCATGACATGGGTAATGCTAGTCTGGGCAATCTGCCAGATTCAATAATGGAACTATGGACCTCAAGGAAGTATAACATGAAAGCTTGGTATCTTTTAAACATTGTAATTACTTAGGCCAGATTTTGAGCATTCATTTGTTAAGGAAGTCTTTCATACTTTAATCCTTGCTTCTCCTTCAGGCACAGGATAAAAGCCAAGAAGGAACCAGCCCCATCTCACCACCCCACTGCTGGCTCTGTTCCCCCAGCCTTTCCATTGCCCAGCCAGATGCAATACCAGTGCCACTGGTTCTACCTTCCTCTCTGCTGAGATCCCCCCCATCCCTACTTCACATCCTGCCCAGTGCATGCTGGCTTCCAAGAGCTTTTCTTGCTTCCCCTAAATCATTTAATTGCTTTCTGTGTTATTTACCATACTGGCTTCTGATACCAGCAGGCACTCTGCCATAGGTAAATAAAAAGTGCTTGGAGAGACTTGATCAAAATATTTTCCTATTTTATCATCCATCACACTCATTTTTTCTTCTAGTGTGGTAACCATATTTTAATTATGAATATATTGTTTTGTTGAAAGGCTTACTATCTTGAGCAAGATTGTCTGCATCGCTGACATTCTCTTACAGCCTTTCAAAAGAAAAGACTTTTTAATATAAAATCAAATAGTTTTAAAATCAAATTAAATTAATTCAATAATTTAGGTGATATTCTTTCTAAGGCTTGGGAATTCTGCTGTAAGCAACCAGACGTCCAAGGAGCTTTTGTCCATACCATCCTTTTGCAAATATATGGAGCTGGGAGAGGGTAATGCTTTTGGGATACATGGGTCTTAGCAGAAACAATATCTAGGCTGCTGGGAGGAAACTGCAAATAGTCCTTCTTTTACAAGAAGCAGTTTTAACACCCGAACAAGATGCTCTCAAAGATTTCCATCTACGTGTCTCATTTTTAAGGCTTTAGCAGCACATTGAACTTGTGAAAGAAAGGAAATCTCACCTTTAGGTGCATTTAGTTGAAGCTTATTCTCAGGTTTTTTCAGTTTCTGGGTTGGAATCACACCTAAGGAATTTGTTTTTTTCTGAATTTTGTCCACTAAATGGTCTTATGATGAAGACTATTT
Source organism: Pezoporus wallicus (assembly GCF_028554395.1). Lineage (NCBI taxonomy): Eukaryota > Metazoa > Chordata > Aves > Psittaciformes > Psittacidae > Pezoporus > Pezoporus wallicus. The sequence continues at coordinate 1,158,557 of NW_026637828.1, read as the reverse complement.
ATAAGGAACTATTAAATTCTTAACCTATTTTTCATGCCAAAATAGCAAATTTAAATCTGTGTATCCTTAAGTCTTGTTCTTGAAATTGATATTCTTTCCACCCATGTTCTCTACAGTAGATCTCCTACAATGGAGAAACAGCCATTTTATCTTGCTACCAGCATTTCATGTGAAAATGAAACCCTCACCAGTGAAGTTCAGATTATGAATGTCACTTCACAATCCATCAGCTATACACCAGAGAGTGCTCAAATCCTTCCAGTAAAAATTAGGTTGGTTCTCTGGAAACCAGTTGATTTTAAAAATCCTTATTATAATGAATCAAAATGAAACAAAAAAATAATTTTCTTCCTTATATAACACACAACAGGCAGATGTACAACTGCAGCAATGTGAGTCCAGCTGGCTGCTAGAGAATGCTGCTCCTTTAGGGGCTTTGTACTGCCTTTTGACTGACTTTTTTCTTTGAAGACTTCAGTCTTTAGAGGTCACAAGCTTCCATAACCAGCTTTATTTCCATTTACTGAGATCATTGATGGCCACAGGAAGGAAAATAGTCAATCTAAATCAAGCACAGGTTATTCAAACCTATTTCTATGAAATATTAATGAATTATGCATGAGATTTTTTTACACATTAAGTGATGTGAAGACTTGAGTGAAACTTTACTGTTAGACAATGCCACTAAATGAAAGTGAACCAATGAAAAACAAAGTGCAGCTCATGCAAAGACAAAGTCTAATAAGATTAAACATTTTCACTTTAAACATTTTTAAACACCCTTTTCCTTCAGACCAGGAGAAAAGCCAAGAAGGACTCACGAGCAAGCCCCACTTGTCAGTGTTTTATTTTGCACTATAAACACCTATCTACATATAAACTTCTCATTCTGCAATGCATTTTTTTAATCATTACTTAAGAGTAGAAGTTAATCATAAGCATATATAAAGAATTGTGAAAATTTGCAGTTAAATAGCACCAGAGTAGGATCCTAGCTAAAGTCAAGATTTAACATGAAGCATGACTTTTACATTGCCAACTGTGGAGCCCACCTATCAACCACACAGGTGGTTCTGAACATGCTCCCCTCATTTTTTCCTCCTGGACTATTAGCTGTGCAGGGCATTTATGGCAATATTTTGCAAGAAGAGTTTCATACAGGTGCTCAACCTATGATACACTGCAAGTGGTTGTTAGAAGTGCCAAATGAGTGTTCTAAACTCAGCACATGGAAGTGAAGTTATAAATGATTTCAAAGTTTCAACTTTGAGTGAATTCTGGGGAAAAAGTCTTGGAGAGAATTTTCTTTAATTAAATTATAAGTTTCTCTAACTAAATGCTTTCATGGACAACTTGTATTTATTGAGTAATCTTTCATGCTGACAATACTCAAACATAAATCAGCTTACAATGACTGAGACAAGAGTTTCAGTTTTTAAAACTCCAAAGGTAAAAATGAGAAGTAGCTTTTTAAGGAAGAGCTTTGATTTAAATTTTCCCAAGAACTGACCAAAGAATAACGGAATGAAGTCAGACAGTATAATTCTGAAATCCCACTACATTCAAAACTTAATTAAGGAATAAATTTAGGAGTCTGGAGTTTGGGAAGCATACTCAGTGAGAAACAGACTTTAAATCCTATACTCCTACTTTATTTCCCATAGTACTACTGAATCACACTGGGCATATTTTTGTATGCAAGTATTATTTCTCCAAGTAGATCAGAATCTGCCTCAATGCAGACAACAGAGCTGTGAACTATTCCATCAAGTCTGTTGCATTTACAATGTTTGTGACATGAACATTAAGGTTCGGTAATTTAAAGCAGTTACAAGGATTACTTTGTTGTAAGGCAAGTTTACTTAAGAAATAATACAGATTTTTGGTTCTAACCAAATTAAAAACCTCAGAAGCTTCCATATTCTTCAGCTTTGTACATGGATATGTCACCAGCAGTAGTGTGATGTTCTTTAGAATCACCCATGAATATCAATGAAGACTAGCAAGACAACTGATAGGAATGAATCCCTTATTAACAATAGAGTATAAATAGTAGCAGCTATCTGCCTGCTATTTTGGTTCTGCAAAGGATGTTCTAAAGACAGTAAATGTGTTTAAGAGAGAAATTACACAGATATAAGCCATAAAGATCATTGTTTTACACCTACACATGCATACTATAATAACAAAGGTGTTGAGGCATGGAGGAAGAGCAGTAACATGATTTGTAATGCCCACAGCTAATTTTCCCTAAAGTCTTTCCCCTTTGAACGCGCAAGAAAATGAAACGGGAGTAGGGAGGGAGAATTGATATCTGGCAGTTATGATACTACAGCATCAAGAAAACACCACAAAGAAAATACCAGTCTGTCCCATCCTAGTGGTAATACCAAGTACAACAGGTAATTTTCATATTGGGAAAGTTTGCAAAGCTTTCTGGGCTGTGGAAGGTGCTCCTGAGAAAAGTTCACCTTCCCTTGCAAGCAACCTGCCCAAGGAAGGAGGAAAGCGTGCAGCTCCACAGGGTTGGTTCTCACTTCCCAAGTTAGGTTTAGGATTGCAGTGCTTGGAGAGAAGGGTAGAGGTAGGAGCTGAGCACAGCTCAAGTCTGTGTGTGCAGTATTAAAGTCAGCTTCATTACTGATTCTTGTTGACTGTCTGCCAGTCACAAAAGCTTCAGTTTTATGTGAAGGCTACTCAGAGGGTTCTGTTGAGAACAGGCATTAGGTCTGCTTGGCCTTTGGGTTTGCCCAATCTGTAAGAAAACCTTATGAAACTGATTCTATTCTGACAACGCAAGTTAGGCACTTGCCAGGGAACACTATTTCTTTGCAGTCTGACACTTATCTCTGGTTCGGAAAACTCTGACAATTAGGCAGAAGACTTTAATACAAACGTCACATAGTCTAAGAGGAGATGGGAAGGGAAGGGAGGGGAAGGGAAGGGGAAGAAAAAAACAACTGTGTGCAAGTACAGCTATGGAATTAATTCCTTAATAACTCTCTCTTAAAAAGGATTCCTTCTGGCAAAAAGAATAGAAAAAGGTAACCTTCTAATAGAAAAAAAAAACCTCAGGCCACAGCTAATTTTAAAAAAATCAACTTCAATATGGAACTATTGCTAAAAAATTGTTAAAATTATAGCAGTAAAGAAGCAGATCAAATAAAACCAGGTCCAACAAAAAAATAGTTATTACATCACTGAGGCTATTTTCATTTAACCAACACAATTTGAAAAGCCTTTAGGCCTCATTCTGTATTCGGAAGTAATAGTGCAAATCTGGTATGATGCCAGTTGAGAGACAGAAAAATGCAAGTTTATTCCAGCACTAAACCCACATCTAAATTATGTATTCAGAGCCCTGAACTCACTTTTCTGTGTTCTCACACAGCTTTCTACCTCACAACTAGAAGCATTTGTAGCTGATTCAAACACATGTTTAAGAGTTATAACCAGCAGTACACTAAGAGAAACAAAAACATTTAAGAAGTATAAAAACTTAAAATGAAAATCAGCACACGGAATGCTGTGACAACAGCAATGTGTGAAAAAAATTAAATTAAGTTCATGCTAAGAACAGTTATTACACATAAATGTGGGCAGGAATATAACAGCTTTTTCAGGCTCCATTTTGACACCTTCAGGAAAAACAAACATACATTTTCAGATGCTTTAAACAAGCTGAAGGTCCTCACCACCCAAAAAGGTTGCAAACAATTTCATAGTATTGTTGAGGTATGAAAGCATTGCTGCAAACTTTTAACACAATCTGATTTGTCTTCTTGAGAAGCATTAAAAACCATAAGTGAGCAAGCAAGCTCACTGAAGGAAGAAGCAGAAGAAGCCTTTTAAGTAAATCTCCTAAGTGTAACCTCTTTGGCTTCGGACAGTATTTTTAGAAAGCAAGCCAAACCCTCATTTTCTATAATCAGTTTATGCTGCAGATATGCTTTATTCAGAAATTAAGTATGACAGCATGACTCCTTAGACAGTTTCTATTTCAAAAGGCAAATTTTCTTACCATATATAAGGTTTCCAGTAAAACTCAAACTGATAAATATGCCTAAATGAGATAAAACTAAATAAATATTTCACAGTAGAACTTTTTGTATTTATTTGCCATTGTAGATGCCATGGAAGGACATGAGCTTATGAGGCCTTTAGGAAGAAAATAATGAAAAAACAGATTTACAGTTATTTACAGGACAGCCACCGGCTGCATTTGCAAAGAAGTCAGAGATTTGAATGCATAATTCTCTTAGACTTATTTTACAATTTCATCCATTGGTTCATGAATAGAACTGGCAATCTTATTTCCTTCTCAAACTTATCATTCATTGCACAATACTGAACCAGCTGCTTAATATTTTGATGCTTGAATTTAAAATGTTCAATCACGTGAGGATATAGCAAAGTAGCACAATCTTTGTCTGTCTGCATGCAACAGATTTCAGGTCTCCTGAAAACATTTACAACTTGAATCTTAATTTAACATGATGTAGCTACCTTTTGTTTCCAGACTGACGGAACCTATTGATTGCAGCAAAGCTCTGAGGTTCGGAAAAGCTCTGCTTTAATTTCACTCCTTAGATACAAGTCTTCTGCATGTCATTGGTCTCTACACTAGGTACAATGTGTGTGTGTCTAGAGTATTTTGTCCAAAACCAAATCATCGTATCACTGCAGCACTTTGTAAAATTGAATTCATAAATACTGTAATTTAATACTGTGTAAATCAAGGCAGTCAAGTACACAAAAGCAAACAGGAAAAGCTGGTTTTCATGTCCAAGGAGAAGCCTGTCTAAACTTACATAGTAAATAAAGGTTTTTAAAAGGAAAAAGAAAACCCAGAGTTTGCAGCGCTGTGCTTATTTGGCATGCTGTCAGAAGAGGGCGTTTCTGCTCACAGGACATGTGGCTGCTCCTGTGTTCAGGGAACTATAACCCTGGACACAAGATACCCCACATGATGTCTGATGCCTGAAGAGTTAGGCAAATTCTGTCTCAGTGTTCCCAGACAAGCAGCAGCCTTCACTGCCTGTAGTGGATAAAGAGAACACTGCTGAGACTGAAGTCTCTACTTACCAAGTCTAATTACATTCCTATTCTAAACCATTTCTAATGCATTTCAAACCCCAGAAATATTTTGGCCTCTTCAGCCTTTCAGAAACTGTCAAGAAAGTAATCAATAGAAAAGAAGAAATGTTTGGGCCTACATATTTATGTTTCTTCATGTTTGATACGAAAATAGAATTTTATTTCACTGGGAAAACAAATTCAGTGTTGTTTCTGGAGGTGGACAAGCTCCTTCCAAATAACATCTGCAGAAGAAAAGGTTGATATGGTGTGCCTTTTCATGGCTGGTCTCTCTCCACATCACTATAAGAAATGGTTAAATGTATAAAGTGATAAAGGTGGCCAGGAGAGGAATAACACACAGTCATAAAAAGCAGGTTCCACCAGAGTTATGAAAATAATTTATGTGTAGTTCTATACATTATGTATTTTTCTTTACTTCTATTAGTATAGGGAATAAAAAGAATGAGAAAGAATTCACAGAAATAAGATGGCATCTTCCTTTTTAGAATATCTTAAATAAAAGCAAACTGGTATTAGAATTTTTCAAGAAAGAAAGGCAACTATTTAGGTCCATGTTAGCTTTTTCCCCCTCACCCAAGAAAAAACTTGTGCTAGTTTAGAAATTATATTTCTTTGATTTTCAGATGAATTCCTGGAAAAACTCTCACATAGAGTTGCCTTGTGTCTCTGAAGCCTTTGAACATACCGTCTTAGATGCCAGCTTAGAAAAGCAAATGAATAAGCAATCACACATTCAGATGGGATCAACAACACCACTGCCAAAGGCAGCAACCTAGTATCTCCCTGGGCAAAGTTCTCATTGTGTCTTTGAGCCAAGATTCATTACCTTTTTGTCTTCCCTGGAGTTTTCACTTTCATTACTTGGAGAGAGAAGTGCAGGGCTTCCATAGCTTCAGGGAACTACACTCATGTCTCAGCAAAGTCATGACTGTTGAAGCAAAGTCTTGCTATGAAGTGGTAAATATTACATAGGGACAGCTTTACTTTTACACAGAACACACCTACAAATAGGCAGTTAGTGTATTTAGCTGTTACTTGGTGTGTCACTGTAGTAATTTCATTGCTATCCTGTCCCCCAGTACTTTCCATCGGTTTGCTTTCTGCGCCTCTAGCCTTAAATTTGAAACACGGTCTCTCTGTGGCTAGAATAAAGCTCAAGACTTCACAAGGCAGTTCTTAAAATATGTTCAGATAATGAACAATCCTGTGAAACGTCTACTGGGGTATAGGATTCCCTCTGTATTTTTGCACCTTCTGTCTGTGAATGAAAGCTCTCACTGAAGCTTTTATTTTCTTTTTTCTTCCTTTCTTTTCTTTTTTTTCCCTTTTTTTTTTAATGTCTTCAGAGCTTTTATAAGGGCTCACTCCTTTGTGGATTCTCCTCTCTCACTTCAAAAGTTCTTCAACTCCTGGGTGCCTCCTTTCACAAAAGCTGTAGGACATATTTTCTGTCAGGGCTCTATACATTTCCCATAGCTATAAGTAGTGCAAGAATTCAGTCATTTTATGGACCTACAGAGATAAGAGGATTAGCAATGAGGAAGAGAGTAAAAATTACTGCTTCAGAAGTACCTAAGGCCTCCTTAGTTAGCTGTACTTTCTACACAGAAATGCTTATAACTGCAGCGTTTTACAAGAAAAAAAGAAAGCAGTACACAGTGCTGAAGCACATTCACATGACTTTGTGCCAGAAGTGGTTACACAGCCACTTGGAAGACTGCTTAACTCGAGGACCAGAACAATATTACAAAACTTGAAGGCCAACTCTCAGCACAGGAAACATTCTCAAGTGCACACGTTGAGAAATTCTGACTATTATAGCCACAAAGATTTTTGCCACTGATTTTCAAGAAAACATGCTATCATCCATGGTACTTACTCTAGAAGAGACTCACTGGTTCGCAATCTTTTGTTCTATACCTGTGGATTAGGAAAAAATATGTGAAAATTCAAAGTTTGGTCATGGCCAGTCCTCAATCAGTGCAAGAGCAAGGCTTGTCTCTGTTAGTGACAGATGTAGGCAGAATGGTGAAACTTCAATCAAAATGTACTATCAAAAGCCAATTCCTTTCTGGCTGCCTCATCTAAATGAACCTAAAGTCACTGCAGTTTTTCTATGAATTCCAATGTCCTTTCTATCCCAAGCAGCTTGGTAGCTATCTCCTTTCAAAATCAAAATTCAAGGAATAAAGCAAGTGTCTGAACCTAGATATTTGACACGTTTGTATCATACTGGCAAACTCAAGATCAAAATAAAACAGCCTTTAAGGAACTGGTGAATTCAGGTAACAGTGAGGAGTGGAGTCATACCACCTTTTAGATAAGCTCATGGATATACATGAGCTCCAACTGCGTGGGATTTCAAATCTATATTCCCTACCCAGAAAGGTACACCCCAGCTTCTGCTGGGATGGTCCCCACCCTGGTGAACCTGTGCTTCAGAATGAAGAAAATTCAATATTTCTTTGTCTAGAAAGACAGGAAGAGAAAGCATGTCTTTAGCTTACTAGTTAAGGGGCTCAGCTGGGAGGGAGATGTCCTTCTTTTGATCCTTACACCGTTTCTCTATTTTTTCAGTTATTCTTTTAATGCACAGCAGGAAGAAAAGTCCAAATTCTCCCCCCTCCCAGGCACATGCTTCAGGTTGGAAAAAATTCATATTTTAACATTTTTTTCCAGCTGAACAGCTACAACAGTAACTAAATTTGTGGGTGCATTACCTTAAAGGAGTAAAAACCTTACAAAAATATTGAAACTGAGAACATTTTTATAATTAGCTGCCAAGACTGGAGGGAGGGAATATAAAGAAGAACACTCAGAATTAAAGCCCTTCTTTTCCTATTGTTCATTTGTTAATTTTGCAATTCTAATTCTTTACTCCCTTTGCAAACATGACAGTGATATCTTTAAATCCTATTTTTCTGATTTATATACAGAAGCCAATGCAAAAAGCACTTCTATAGCACCTTTCATCTGAAAAGTCAGTATACTCTACAAATAGCAATTAAACTTCCTAACACTTAACTACCTCCTCCAATGTGTTAACAGCTCATTTTACAGCTGGTGAATCCAAGGCAGAAGGAAGTTGAGTCATGTACCCAAGGTCACATAAGAAATCCATCCTGTAACTTCAAACTGTCTCTTCACATGTTTGAAGTCCACAAACTATTTATAGGGGCTAGTTAAGAAGAAAAATAAACTTTCGGAGATTCATAGTTGATTTCTAAAGTAGTTGGCATGAGGATACCATAAACATCCTTTTCTTGATAAAATATCTGTTACAAAACCATGCTCAATCTTAGTCTACTGAATCTTTTCTGCTTTGAAAATCAGAAGAAAAGTCCCTGTTTCTGCATGAAACTATCATCAGGTTACTCACACTGGGCCATAGCATACTGGTATGAGAAAAGCTATAATCTAGTCAGTACATTTCAAGACTTGCCAAAAGGCCTTTTGAAAAATTGAACAATTTGGGTTTATCAAAGCATTTTTGCTACGCATTTGCTACAATGGTACTTCCCCCACCCAATTCTGGTACATGTGCCTATGTGTAAGCCTGAGCATGTATGCTGAAAGGAAACTGGGGTTTTAAGAAGTTAAAACATTAGAGAAGGAGGCTGGCTTTCAGTGGTAGCATGATTCTCCTAGGCATACATAAGAAATTCTTACGCAAAGTCCTACAAACCATAATTTGATCAGGACAAACACCGACAGTAGCTCTCCCACACTGTCAATGCCACACAAAACTCAAACAACCAGACAGCTTTCTGCTTGACTTTGCTGATGAGAACAAACCAGGCTTTGATCTGTAAATTCTCTTCAAGCCCAGTTTCCAGACAATAGTTGAGAAGGTCCTAGAAAGGGACTATAGGCTAGTTTAAGTAACTTTAATGAAACCATATTTATAGAATTAATCATTTAACTTTTTGTATGGTCATAGAATCATAGAACAGTTTGGGTTGGAAGGAACCTTAAAGAGCATCCTGCCACAGGCAGCTGGGATACCTTCCACTACAGCAGGTTGCTCAAAGCTTATCCAGCCTGACCTTGAACGTGATCTTCTATAAGAAACAAATACAGTTGAAAATTTTACATCTAACATTGCATAACCAAGAGCAAAATCACAGATGTGCCATAGGTACAGTCACTGTCAGTCTCATTTCTTCCTTGCTTAGTGTTTACAGTGAGGGTGTTGTTTATCTGGAACAATACTACTACATACTCTCTGTGAGAACATCAATCTTGATGTGTTTGGAGATCTGAATAACATTTCTGATGTGTGACAAGATTCAGAGCCCTGGGACCACTGCTGGCAGGAGGAAAGGTGTAAGCGAGAAAGCCTTTTCACTTGGCCATACAAAAGAGAAAAATTGCACACAAAATCAGGCAATACAAATACCTGCAGGTTTGGTCATCATTTACATAACTGCATCACCACAGAAGTCATTACTTGCCTTCTACTTGATCATCAAAGATCTTGGTTATGTAAGACAAATTGTTGCAGCTTGTCTAAGATGAAGTTAAAAGTACAAACTTAGAATTTTATTCTATCATTACGTGAGATTAGCTTAGTTTTTAATTTTTCTATGCAAATTAAACCAATTTAAATGTGAAATAGTCAGACAAATGTATCTATATTAGGAGCTGGACATAATTTACTACGCTGAATTTAAATCACGTAAGTTAGCGTGACTTCTCCTAGATAGACAAGGTCTAAGCCATGACATAGAAGATCACTCTCCCAACCAGCTGACTTGCAATGCCCTTGATGTAAAAACTTATACAAATAAATACTTGTGTAGATATTCACAATGCCTTTTCTGAAACTGTTTCTCTCAACTATCAAGAAATTAAATGAGAAATTACAAATACAGGCTGCCTTTCTCCCCTGGTTTTACTCAACTTGCATAACACTGCTTTGTGGCACTCAGTGAATGCTAACAAATTAAAAGGACCAGCCACATTTAGAACTTGAAAATGCTCTTCCAATGAGAAATAGATACAATCTCTTGAGTATTCAGATTACAGATCTCTAAATTAAACAAAGCAGAACTTGGCAGGTTCTCTTTGTAAAAACATTGCAGGTCTAGCAGCAACTGGAACTGCTCATCCTGTACTGAAATGAGTATAAGCCATTGTCTCCATTCTGGGATCTGTTTAAAACAGAAGACACCTGTATGCTGTAGAAAAGCAAGAACTCAGAGCTTAAAGAAAACCAACAGATGGAGATGAGGAAAGCGCACAAAGCCTAATTTTATAGCACAAATGAGCAATTTCAGCTTATCAAAGAGGAAGCACCTCTTTAATGACAAAACTAAGGATTTAAGTGCAAAGTCCAGTTGCACAGTCATTATACAAAAAAAATGTCATGAGATGATAGACAGCAACTGCTTTTAGTAATATTCCTCCCTGCTGAGGGGCCAGGACAAGGGGGATACAGACCCAAAGCCTGAGCTTGAAGGTTAAGGTGGTGCTCATGGGAATTTCACTGCCCTGCATAAAGACCAGTTCAGAACTAGAGAGGGGAAACTGCAGAGTGCAACAAAAGCCTCCTAGAAATACTGGGGAGAGAGAAAAAGAGGGAAAATAAGCAAAAACAGTGCAGGGAATTAAAAACCTACTCACCATGATAAGAGGAGCTGAGCTGTACAGACAGCTACATGTAGGAGACTTCTGCAGGGAAGCCTTACATGGCATAGCTTCAAGGAAAATGGATGGATCTAGCCAGGATACAGCAAAAGTCAAATCCAGACTGACACAATCATATATTCAAATCACACCACTGCTGTTTAACACACCACGCTGTTAGTTGATCTACATATCTGGCAGCATAAAAATCGAGAGTTTTGAAGGGGATAAATAAACCTTCTTTACATAAAAGACAAGATCTTCAAAAAACAAAATTCAGTTAAGCTTGCCTTAACCCCTGATACTTAGTCTCAAAACTGACACGAGTTGCTGGAGTGCTGTAGAATGCCTTTAGCGTCCTGAGCATGGCTTTTTAAACAAGCCTAGCAATACAACAATCATGAAAAAACATGCACTGAAAGACACTTGTCTAGGAAATCGCAGAGGGCAAACTTGTAATTTGAGAACTGCAATGCAGTATTTTTTGGCAGGGCTATTGCTGTATTTCTTAGTGACATTGGCCTCAGAAAATTATGTCAGAATCTGGAATTCAGAATTTTCACTGACTGTAAAATCATGGGGTCAATACATCACCTTCAGCAACCCAAAGAATTTTCAGCCCCATAAAGCATTAGTGAACCTCCAACCATTTAGGAGAACAGATTCCATCTTTCACACACCACTGGACCTTACAACTGGCTTGGTTAAACACCCACATGCCATTTCGCATTTAAAGGGCTGTGCTTTCATACACACCTGTCCCCATAATGTAAGCATCAGCACAACTTGAATGGTACGGGGCAAACACAGTCTTTTGTTAAAGGGCACCAGGATTTAGTCTGAATACATGAAAAGCCTAGCATAACAGCATCCAAAAATATGATACAGAGAGAAAATAAGGAGTGGGAGGTGGCATAAATTGCTCCTGCTGGTGGACCTGTGCGTGTATCTAGTCCGCAGATGTAACTGCATGACATACTGTAAACTGTAAAATCTTTCTTGTATCCAACTGATTTTTTTGTCCTCTACCCTTTTTACATCCAAATAGCTGACAAAGTCAACGATGACTTCTACACCAAACGCCGGCATCTTGCAGAACTGGCTGCCAAGGGGAGCCTGCCACTCCATCCAGTGCGCCTAGATGAAAACAGAGCTTACACGATTGACAGTGGCCTAACCAAACAGAATGGGCAGAAATCCAGAATGGCAAAGATACACACACACCCACTAGGTTACAATGCCCACTACAAGACCTGGGATCCCAATGACCAGTCTCTCAGACGGCAAGCGTACACAAACAAGGGGAAGCATGGTATGGGAGACCCAACGCTAAGCGACCCACTGACAACCCGAAGCCAGCATTATTTGGGCCCACAGCCATACTTCATAACTAACAGCAAGACAGAAGTAACTGTTTGAGTTTGGTTTCCTTTCCTTTATTTTTTTTAATGAAATCCTTTAAAAAATACACACAAATACACACACAACACAAACACTCAACTGAAAGGCAAAAAATAAATTTAAAAATATAAAATAATAGTACAAAAAAAAAAAAAAAAAAGAAGAGAGAAGAAAGGAAATTCCACCAGGACACTCTTGGTATCCAACCAACTGTAGGCCGAAGAGTGGGTTAATGCCATTCAGCAATACACACTGAAGGTTGAATTATAAACTCCATTTATATTTCACAATGGAACACAAACCCTTGTGACTAAATTTTTTTACTTGAAACTAAAATCCATGATGAGAAGTAGCACAATCTATAGAAACTTTATGTCTGCTTAAATATTTACACTATGTTCCTGCCTTGAGACAGAGGAAGAAAGAGAGAACAATATACTATATTGTTTCAGAGAGCAATTTTGTATAAAACCTATTAATAATCACTAGACCTGTGAAAAGCCGAGAGTAAACATCTTGGTACAGCCCCTAACATCTACTATTGTAATATCTACTTTCATACCAATCTATAGAAAGCGCAAAAAATACAAATACAATAAAGGACAAAGACTCTTTCACAAGGAATTAATGAAGACTGTTACGATTAAAAGCATATGGAATCTTTCTGGCTGGCAAAGAATTCTGCAGGATGATAAAAAACAGCAGAAGATTTTGAGTTTACTTTGTTTGATTTGAAATTTTTGGGAACCTCCAAAATAAGAAGAGACATATCATATGACACAGAAAGCTGCTGGGGGAATAAGGGCATCAGAAAATTCCCTCACAGTCCTCCTGGTTTCGGGCAGATGGTAACAATTCTCACTTTGCAGACTGTCAGGACTTTTTCTTCACCTATATGTTTTGCCTATCTTCAACTGCTTCAGACTGAAATTAAGCGTGGGTGGTGCCTTTACTGTATTACTATTGTTCAATGACAGTCTTGTTTCTCAAAGTGAACCCCCTGTTCCTTTAAGCTATTTCCTCATGTTTTGCTAAGGATGACAAGGGTTCTGCCCTGCTCAGCCTGCTCTGTGTGTCCTGAAGGGAAACTGGACTATATCTCCATGCAGTGGTTGCAGAGGCAAGACCATTTAGTTAGCCCCTCAATTTTCCCAATTTAAACTTTTTCCCCCTAGTCTCTCGTTTTGTATTTGCTTTAGCCATGGTAGTTCTCTGTAGTTCAACTAAATGTTATATGGTATAATGTCTCTATTGTTTGGCTTTCTATAGTGGTGTTCCCTCTTGGTGGACTATTTGGTGGAAGAGGCTAACAGACTAGTCTCAAAAGTCAGAGATCTGTGTTTAAACTAAACAAACGATTGGACTCGTGGTCTTGCTTGTGGTTCTGATGAGCAGAATGCCTTGTTTGTGTGAGTAAAGCCACTCTTGAATTGGGCACTGGTAGCAGACTCACAGTCCTGGGCCTGTAAAGGCTTTGTCACATCCACAAAGAGATAAACAGAGTTGGGATGGGATGACGGTGCTGCAACAGCCTGATGACAGGCAATGAACTCAGTCTTTCACTTAAATTTCTGCCCTTCCACCAGAAAAAAAAGTCATTTGGCTAAATTCTAACTAACTATCTTACTACAGTTGCATTGTCACTAGCTGTGAAGTCTTCTGGAGATTAGTTTGGAAGAGTATGCAGGGAGGAGTGAGAGCTGTTCTGTTGTAAGAATTGGAAGTGGCATTTCTTACTGTATTCAACTGACTGGCAGTGCTTCTTAGTCAAGGATGCAAGGGCTAAATCTGAAATGTGGTTAAATGGAGAGACCACTGTTTTTTAGCTATACTGAGATTGATTTGCATCCTGAGAGCACCGGCATCTCTCCATAAGCGTGCTGCTAAATTGTATCATCACACCTTTTGAGACTATCGAAAGTGGACAAAGCCCACGGGACAAATACTTTGCACACAACCCAGATTCTCCACTATCTTACTTTTATTCCTTTAATCTTTATTGCCTTCACAACTGGCTGACTTAATTTGACCCGTTATGGAATGTTGCTGTTAATCCATATGCTTTAGATACACATTACAGCTGCACTCTAATTCACACAGATTTCGTGTAACTTGAGCATATTTTATGTGGAAATATTTTAGTAACTGTATGTTCTGTAAGTAAACCCGTGTTAATACTTGTTAACTACAGAGTTTATGATACCAATAATACTTCCTACAATAAAATGTTTGTTTGTTTTTTAAGAATGTTTATTTGTAAACATATGTATTCACTATATTAATATGAATTTCTTACCTGGCAATAAAACTGATTCTAAGTGAATCCAACTTGCTGGCTCATTCCTAAACTTGTATCATTGGGCCAATTTTTGAATATTAACTGGGCTTCTGAGGCCTCTCACTGCAGCCAGTGGGGTTCATCTCAGCACAAATGATGACTTAACTCTGGTAGTCTTCTGAGCAAGAGTTTCTTCTGGAAGCAGCTGCATGCTTTACATGTTACACATGTGCAATGCCTGTTACTGAAATGTTACACAATACCCATAAAGCGTGCAAGCCTTGCAAAACTCCATGTGCCCTGGAAGCCTCCAAGCACCCCACACAGTTTGTGTCACTTCATTAGCTAATTACTGTTTGGAGGAAAGAAAAAAAGGTGAGGTGGTTTTCAAGGCCAGGTTGGACAGAGCCTTGGATGTCATGGTTTAGTGTGAGGTGTCCCTGCCCATGGCAAAGGAGCTGGAACTTGATGATCTTAAGGTCCTTTCCAAACCTAACTATTCTATGATTCTATGTCACCTCCTGTATTAGGCTAAGAAAGTTGGAGCTCTTCATTCAGCCTGGAGAAAAGAAGCTGCATGATGACCTCATAGCAGCCTTTGAGTATCTGAAGGGGGCCTACAAGGATGCCAGAGAGGGACTCTTCGTCAGGGACTGTAGCAATAGGACAATGGGTAATGCGTTCAAACTAAAACAGGGGAAGTTCAGGTTAGATATAAGGAAGAAGTTCTTTACTGTGAGGGTGGTGAGGCACTGGCACAGTTTGCCCAAAGAAGTGGTAAATGCTCCATCCCTGGCAGTGTTCAAGGCCAGGTTGGACAGAGCCTTGGGTGACCGGTCTAGGGTGAGGCTTTTGTGTTAAAAGGCAAGATGATTTGGAAGAAAATGACCCTCCCCTTGCCTTCCAGCTGGTCCTCAAATATTAGAGGACCTGGGTGCAGCTGGGCTTAGATTCTGAGTGATGCTCAATTTCCCACTTTCAGTCCGGTCATGTTTGATATATTGAACTATCGCAATTCTGGATGCACTAGCAGCACCCTCCAGTAAGATCATTGTCTTCTCTCAAAGGGGGTGTTTCTTGAATCGGAGATGATTTATTCAGTGAAGATTGGAACAACAGAGTATCATCTATGTCCTTTTGCAGTTTGGATACTTTAACACTGCCTTCCAAAATTGGCATAATTTCATTAATGACCTCTAAATAAGCATACCACTTAAGAACTGTGGGTTTCTGGGCAATGCCAGCTGGCGGTGCTGTTCCTTTGTGGACCACACCTAGGAGGTGAAAAGGCCCCCGAAAGATCACAGCTTCTTCTTTTCTTGTTTATTCTGCTCATTTCACTGCTTGCACTATGGACAGCAGGTCTTTCTCAAGATCTGAATACCTCCTTTTCTTTCATTGAAAGAGTGAGAGCTAAATTCTAGTGTTCTTTCTGGTCTTTCTGGCCCCTTTTGCAGTGATAGTCATGTTCACTGAACCCCGATTCTACATGGATAGGGTCAGTTGGGTGTATAGGACCAAGCTGTTGGAATAAACTTAGCTCTTTTATTAGTAATTCTAGTGCATTGGTGTGCTGTTCAGTCCACTCTCATGCTTTTCCCCTTTTGAGCAAACTATAAAGAAGATGGGCAATAGCGGAAATGCCAGGAATATGTTTAAGCCAATAACCTAAAGTTTCCAAGTTTTGCTGTAATTCCTTTACACTAGATGGATTTTGTCCATGTTCTAGGGTTTCCAGGGTGTCCTGAGGGATGGAAGCAGCTCTTCTAATGACCAGACTCCCAGGAATTTGACCTTCTGTGCAGGTCTCTGACACTTTGAGTCTGGAATTTACAAGCCTAGTTCAAATAATGTTACCCGAATGTTTTCCATTGTATCTTTTACACTTTCTTGGTTCTCTCCCCCTATCAGGATATCATCAGTGTACTGATATACTGTGTTATCAGGTGGAACAGGAATCTCTGCTAAAACTTTAGCCAAAGTATTGTGAGCAATGGTGGGAGAATATTTATATCCTTGTAGAAGTCGGTTAAAAGTATATTGGGTTCCTTTCCACATGAATGCAAACCACCCTTTGTCCTGTTCAAGGAGGGGAATCATGAAAAACATATCCTTAACATCTCAGGCAGCCATCCAAGAATGGTCACCTCCTTGTATCATTGTCACAATTTTGGCAATACTCAGAACTGCTGCAGTTAGGGGTGCAGTACTGGCATTTATCTGTTGATAATCTACTGCGAAACGTCATTGCATTGTGGGTTTCTTTACAGGGCACATCAAGGAATTGTAAGGTGAGTGAGTCCTTTTAATGATGCCTCTTTTCTCCAACTCCATCACCACCCCATCAACACCTGTAAGTACTGTTGCAGGCAACAGGTATTGCCAAAAATTGGTAACCTTAGGTGGAGGTAAAGGTATGGATGTTTCTAGCAGACTCAAATTCATTGTGCCTGATACTTTTTCATGTCCTGCAAAACTCCACATAGTTCCATATGGGAGTTTCCACAGTCGTCCACACAGTATGTCAAATCCTAGAAGGCACCGACTAATACTTCTGCTGGGTTAGTCTCCGTTCTTCTGCAAACCAGAGGGTTGTTTTTGCAGTGGGGCATTCCTTTATCACACCATGAATTCCTGTGAATTTAACTTGGCATCAGGTAAAGTTTTATACCTAGGGTTTGTGCCATCTCATTAGTGATCACTGACATTTGTGCCCCAGTATCAATGAGAAATCCTACCAATATTTTTCAGGGTCTGACTGGCATGGCAATAATAGGTTCAGAGTTTTTATTAGAGAGCCATTGTACCACTAACACCTGCCAGGCAGGGTGGCTCACTGCCCTCCCTGGGGATGGAAGATTTTTTGTTTGGATTCCAACAGATTGATTCAGTTGCATTTTGGTGCAGAAGGTATGCTTTCCTCACAGACTGGGGACTCCCTAGTTAAACTAGGATTATTCCTTCTAGATAGAGATTGGACCAATATATGGAGATCCTCTGTAGAGGCACATGGTAGGAGTTGTCGAGGCACACTCAGATACAGGGCTTTACGCCACAACTCATTCCGTTCCTTGTTAGGCCTAAACCTCCCATCAGATTTAGAGCTTTGGGTAGAAAAATGATCAGATTTAGAATTTTGAGTATGAATTTGGTCAGGTTTAGAATTTTGAGTGTAGACTAGGCGAACCCTTCAGGTGTGATCAGAGGTTTTTTCCCTGGATGAACCAACACAGCCCATTTGGCACCCGTATTTGTCTACTTCATGTACAAATTCATTCCAGGTGAGTGCATAAGTCTGCTGGGCTCGCCTACGACGTTGACCTCTTATGCAGTCCTGAATATTGACTACAAATGTCTTAAGGCAATCAGGGAAACTGCGAATAAGAGGATTTATTCAGTCTGGGTCCATAGGTGTTGACATCAGGGATTTCTGCAGCTCATCTCTATCATACACTGCTTCTATACAATTTGCTTTCTGTACTGCCTCAGCTAGATCCTAGTAGCTTGTGACTTGGATTGACAGCGGTTCCCCTCTCTCTCATGGGTCCATACTACCTGCCCAGAATGCTGCTCAAGCGGTTAGGGAATAATGATTATCTCCTGGTAAGGTGGTTAAAAACAGTCCACTTCCCCCAAAACCTCCTGTTTCTTCCTCATTTAACATAATCATATCTCCCTGCAGGGAGATTCACCACAGATACTCCATCTCAGACTCTCCTGCCCATCTTGAGTATTTTTCCCTTAATTTCATTAACTCTGTGGGTGACCACGGGGTCGTATGCATAATGGTGTGGACCTCCTCACCACTATTGACAGCAGTCTCAGTTTTAATCAGAGGTTGTAAGGGAATTGATTGAGAAGCCAGGGTCCCTTTCATCATCACTGTTGTACCAAAAATTTCCAGCCTGAGTTGGGTAATGCATTAACCCATAAATCTGCTGGACTGGGGCAGAAGGTTGCATCTTATCCAACAGCCCATACACCTTTTCCGGTAGTAAATGTAGTATGGCAGGGGGGTTGGAACTAGATGATCTAAAGGTCCTTTCCAACACAAATCATTCTATGATTCTATGTACAGGGCCAGATCCTGGTCCTTGTCTCTGCATGGGAGGTCTGCAGTGAACTTCAGCCATGTCCTACGATTGGAACTACCCAGTAAGAACAGCTGAACACCGGTGTATTTTGCTTCAAATTTTTCATATGCTCATTACAGAAAAAACATGTACACAACATCTGTGTGCCAAGTCTGCTGGAACAGAAAGTCCTCTGCAGGCTTTTAGTACTGGTATTGTCTCATAAACCTGACAAGGAACAGAACCTCTGAAAAGGAGAGTGTTTGGGCAGCTTCTTCTCTTTGCTTTGCTGAAACGATATGGGCCAAATTCCAGCAGAAGAGATGAAGAATTGGGATCCTAGCTTCAGGATCAACTTATTGAATGACTTGGTACAAATTCTTTAAACAACAAAATAAAATAATCCTAGGAAGCCATGACACATTATCAGAATAAAAACATCAATCCAAAAGTGTCTGGAACTAGCCATTTTAAACAGTAGAAAAGTCTCCTTTTCATTATATATGCCTTTATGGGTGTCATGAAATAGTCAATAAATGCCCCATTTCTGGTTACAGGGGCACTTCCCTGTCTTAGGCACAACCACAGAAACAACCCCATTTTGCCAAGGGGCTAAGGAGACACATACGGCATGTGACCACAATGCCAGAAAAGTTCTGAGCAGCCTTGAGACTCACACAGGAGCCTGGGGAATACAAGCTTAGCCTACAGTAGGTAGACACAACTTACTGTTCCAGCTCCACCGTTAACCCATCCAATCTACATGGTGTTACTACCAGGAAATGGAATCATGGATGGCAAAAAGGACAACTGCTTCACTAGTAGAAGGGTGTCTGTGCAGGCTTTCCTTCTTCCCCTGCATCTGATTTTGTGTCTCTGCATGTTCTTGTCTCTTATGTTAGCCTGAACCTTTTATCAGCATAAGCAAGAACTGCAATGGTTTCCCATAAGCACTTCTTCCATAAGCCTCTTTGGTAGCTACAAAGATGCACTTGCACAGTACAAACAAAAGCATGTCTTCCCAAGAAATTAAGATATTCCATATACAGAGCTGTGGAGTCTAAAAGTCTAAATGTTATCTGGTTTAGACCCTTTACCCTGGAAATATCTGTTTTCATGAGTAACTCTTTAGAGAACAATCCTCAGTTTACACAAACTGAAATGTGGTGACATACAAGTAGAGGGTCAGGTCTCATGACATTCCACACTACCTATGAAGTGTTTCCAGGACTCAGACTTCAGATTTTAATAGATATGGGAAAAGATTCATGCTTTGCTCTATTCTTATGGAATGGTTCTTGAATTTGGGTATGAAAGCTTTTTTTAGCTAAAAAGGACTGAAAGCCCTGTTCATTTCAAGTTATCCAGCAATTTGCTCTATTTATTGTTTCTTAAATATCATTACACGGTCAGTAAGAAATAGCCTCCAGGATACATGAAAAACCCAATTAAGAAAATAAAATTAAAACCCCCTTGTATTAGTTCAATAACAAAAAGTTGTAAAGGGGTAAAACTATTATTAACGCCTTTGGCTGTATTAAATATCAAGAACTACTAGGAAAACTCCTGGTAACTAATCCTCTAGAAATGGTTTGGGAGAACCAATTTCTGAGGTTTTCTAATTATAGATACACTTTTTGATTTACCAGTAATTTGTCAGATGATGTAGCATATGATGGCATTATTCCAAAAGTCACCTGAAGCCATGACACTGTCTCGGTTTACAAGCTGTGTGTTATATTTACATTACACTATCAGGTTCTGACCACTCTGTCCAACTGCCACCCCCCACAAGAGGGAAGATGTAGAAGATGATCCTTCATGCCATATCCTGCAGTTCCCACCAGGATGCCCATAGAAGAGTGTGGATATCTATCCTGACAACTCAGGAGTCAAACTGAAGTTTCTCTCTAGTGTTAGCCCAACACTTGAACAATTTTTTCTCAACAACAAGCTTAACATCAAGGGCTAACATTAGAAGAGATGAAGAAAGAGACTGCAATGTGAATTTGCCACTGGCAGCTTGGGTTATTACTCACAGAACACACCTCTTGTAGCACTCATACTCTGCTCCAGCAAACTGCACCATCAGCCCAGCTGGCACTCCTGGTACACACTGTATAGGACCATGTTTAGGAGGGCAATGGCAGATGAGTGTGACTAATGAGGGAAGATAAACTTCAATGTTTTATGCTAAACTACTAAATCAACTCATTTGAAAAATGTGACATAATAGCACATTAATCTCAGCCTACAGATGGGGATAAAAAAAGGAGCCAGCGATTTCTATTACAGCTCAAACCCTAGGGGAAAACTTTCAATGTAAACACCAATATACAGCTCTAATTTGAAAAGTGTCTGTAAGAAAACAATTCTTGGAATTCATGCTTTAGAGATTTCCAAACTCAAATTTGCCCAGCCTGCAAGTAGATGTGCCCTTAGACATGCCAGCTCAATCTGGAACATGAGCATTAAACCAGGCCTTTCCTCCCCATCCAGCTGCATTAATGGAAATCGGGATCAAATTAGGATACTGGTCATATCCTGTATCTGCACAAAAGCCATTGTCAGACAAATGTAGCTGATTGGACCAGTAAACATTTCTGCAGAAGATGCACCATGAAGAATTTAACACACATCATTCATCTGTGCTGGCCCTGCCACATTAACAAAACTTAAGACAAACATATGAGTCATCAGTGACAACAAATTACATTCTTTGACACTGGAAGAAAATCAATCCTGACCCTAATTCTGATGATTCTTCTGATGTGAGACTCTGCAAAACAAACAACGCCTGAATGGGACAGGGTCCTCCCCAGGACCGCTCTCCAGCAAGATAATGGTGTTGCTTCAAGACCAAGGTGTCCTCTTCAGTTTCATTTCATTTTACACTTTCAGAGCTCAGGGTCCCCTTCCAGGAAGCAGAAGCTATGGATCCAAGCTTACCTATGGCTGAGATAGTTCTAGAACCACAATCTGTCACTGCTGCTCCTGTTTCATGTACATGAAAAGAATAAAATGCTACTTGTACCTAAGTGCACGAAGTAATGTTATAGTAAGTGTGCTCCTTCATGGATTCATGAACAGGCTCTTTGTAACTATCTTTCTCTGCAGGCAACTTGAGAACAATTTTGCATTCCAAAACGAAATCATTTTGCAAAACCTACCTTTTTTTTTTTTTTTAAGGTAGAATTCCTTTTTTTGTACAGCTAGGGCTTTAACAACACACTCACAGCTACACACACAGTTGCACCTTGTCTACTTAAGTCAACACTAGCTTCCTTCACTTAGCAAGTCTGCCTGCATTTAAATGGAAAGAGCCATCACTGCTTGTTAATAGGAGTTGATGTTGTACTGTTGTAAATAAGGCTGAGAGAACAGAAGGCTATCAACAGCAAGGATTCAAATCAAGAGAGAATGTCAGGCAGTGCTGCTGCTCCATCTCGGGTTCAGCCACAAATCAGAACTGAAAAATGGCAACAATTACAAGCCTGTACAGTGGTCATTGGCAGGGTTATTTTGTCAAGGAAACAAGTCCTACGAAACAGCAGGAGCGTCAGTGGAGCCACTAATACTCCCTGAGCAGAAGCAGATCTACTTTTCCACTGCATGCATCTTTTGGCCTCATTTTTACTCCCTGGTATTTGGGCTTACACTAACATTTTGATCACAGTAGTTATTATTTGAAAGACTTTTGCCAGTGTTAGTGCATGTAATTCCCCAATGTAATTGGTCCCCAATGGATAGAGCACTTTACCTGCTATTTACTATTTCTTAAGTAACAGAAACATTGCAAAAATATCATAATTGTGCTCTATTGCCCTGCCACAGCTAGAGAGAAACTAGATTTAGCTTTGTCCTTACCAGGGTAAGCAGAGACCTAGAGGATGCCAAATTTTCTGCCTCTTTTCAAGGCAGCGTTATACTTCACTTGGGATTTTTCATACCCACTGTGGGAGACAGCACTGACTACTGAGCACAGAGACATCCTGTTGACTCCCTTTTATATGAGGGGTGAAAAAAAAAAGATATGCAGTTGAAAGGTAAAGACATCGGACTACTGTGGCATCAGTACTGGCTTTGCCATATGCCATGGTTTGGTGGCTACTTTCTACCACCCATCTGGAGAGATCAGGAGAACTGTGTGGTATTTTCAAAACCGTTGTTCTCCAATAAACTTCTGCATTGACGTTGGCGTTTGTTGCTTGTTTCTGTTTGGTTGGGAGATATTGAGTTTGCTAATACCAGAATGGCCATATTGCTGTCCATACAGAAAACTCAGGAAAAATCAGATTAGCAAAAATGTCCACTAGATCAAAAGAAAGGTTACAAAATTTAAGAGGTGACTGAAGCTGCAGGAAGAGAAAAAAAAAAAAACAAACACATAGAATTGAAGAGTGCTGTCTGTTAATAACTACAGAAGTTCTACACCATCTGCTAATTTCCCCTTTGTCAGCTGCACAAGGGAACCACATGAGAGACACCATAATAAACAGAGGTATTTTTTCCCTCTTGAGTTCATAAGTCTCCAGAACCGGTGGCATATATGTTCACTTACACTCAAGCTGTTAATATATACAAGTGAGAAGAGAATCAGTATTTTTATCAATGTGGAATAGCAGCTGAGACAGACAACACAACCTCCGCAGAGGGACACATCCATATGTTACACAATAATGAATGCCAGAAAAATAGTACAGTGTTGAGGCTTCTCTTGGAGAACTCTGTTCAAAGGCAGTTTAACTAGAGGTCAAAACCCCATTGTCCATGGAGACTTTGCAAAAACTCACCTAGCATGAGAACTTAGAAAAAATCATTTGAAAAGTCTATGCATTAATCCCCACACCTGCTTCCATTATCCACTCAGGACACACACTACCTCCTTCCAAAGCCCTGCTATGCACATACTGTATTTCTTGATCTTTTCTGTTGCCTAGTAAAGGTTTTTAAATTTGCTGCCAATTCAACCCCTGAAGCACAGATGGGAATAAAAAGCATCTCATCTCCTAGCATACTATTCCATATCATGTTTTCTACTATTTTCAAGCTGTACAATCTCTCAAGCTGTACAACATACTTACTTCCCTCGGGAGACTATTTCACATACACGCAGAATCCTAATGCCCCTTGTGCATATTCTTGCATGTAAGGTTTGAAGCTGTAATAGAGAAAGGAGCCCTCTGCTCTTACCTGTTTTCAACTCACTCTTTCAGCAACAGGAGGAAAAGTTGCCAGGAAGTTGTTTTATAGGTTCCTCATCCAAAACTTCAGACTAAGGTGTGAGCAGGAAGGCACTTTTGGCACTCTGTTGGTGAACACAGAAAGTATCCCCTGTACCATCCGGATCAGAGGTGCAGACTTCTGTCCTGTATTCACTCAGAGACATCTTAAAAGTCAGCTGCTCATTTCTAATAGTAAGGTCTTCAATGAGACAGATGGCAAATAGAAATACATATCATCTAAGAAATTTGGGAAATGTGGGTTAAATTAGCCTACTGTAAGTTATGACCATAATTGAACTACATAGTTATCGGGAAGCTTCTAATAAACCACAGAGGAATCAAGCAGCATTCTTCAAAAGTTTACTTTAAAATATCAAAATCTGTTTGTATTTTGTTGTCTAAGTCAAGCAGGAAAAGTATTGCATTTACAGGTAACTCCTGTCAGCTTATAAAAGGAAAGTAAAATAAGAATCAAAAAGTGCTCACCATATAACACGATGGTATGAAATAAACAGGATGGAGCACTGAGGAATAATGCACAGTATCATATACATACAGTTATTATATATTATAGCTAGGAATAATAGCATAAGACCTAGAAGTTTCAGGGTAACAGGTCAGGCAGCAGATCTGGAAAACACAGGGCTGGGAATTATAACACTATACAGCTGACTATGAGTCAAGAAAATCAGACAGGCCAAATAGGAAAATCACATAAAGTAATCTTCCCACTCTGCTCAGATGTAATAAAATTTCAGCTAAAATATTGTATCAAGCCTTGGCCATCATGTTTCCAGAGATGTAAGGAGCAGCTGCAGACTACCAGAGAAGAGAAAAATTAGTGAAGTTATTGTAATCAGTTACTACGTAAACAATCAATATGAATAAGCAGAGGTGTAGAGAAAACATACTGTGAGGAAAACAGTGCAAACATTACAGTTGTTTATGCAACAGAACAGACAACTGAAGAGAGTTATTATGTACAGATGATATAGTTTGTAACAAAGAGTCGCTGAAAAGAGGGTAAAACAGCTCATGTCCATTGGAGACAAAATACTGGGTTAGTTTTCTTCTCTCTGCAGAAGGGAAGGCTCATGGAGACCTCATTGTAGTATTCCAGCTCTTAAAGGGTAGCTACAATGAAGATGGAGGCTCTCTCTTCACCAGGAGCAACATGGAGAAGACAAGGGGCAGTGGGGCACAAGTTGCACTGGGAGAAGCAATTTTTTTTACAGTGAGATCAATGATTGGAACAACCTCCCCAGAAACATGGTAGAGTAGCCATCACTGGATGGTTTCAAGACGCAAATGGATAATCTCATCTAGACTCCCTGTCCTATGAAAGGTTGGACCTGACAGCCTTTCAAGGTCCTTTTCAACTTGAGCTATTCTCCAAGTCTTCAGCTCCTCTGCTTACACCATTGGTGACACAGGTAAGAAGTGGCATATACAAACACTGGTGTTGACACTGGTCCATTGATATTTAATGAATACAGAGGATTTTTTTTTTTCTAAAAAGACACAGTGTAGTCAATAACCGACAAAAAATCACGTTTAAATAGCAGTATGAAGCTGCTTGCGCTATGCATACTTTAGAAATACAGCCCCTTCTCAAAAAATCTTACATTTGAAGTAGAATTACCCAGCAGACAGAAGCTAATACTGAATGAGTTTCAAAGATTTGCTCAATTCCAGTACATCAATGTCAGTAACTGCACCCAGGATTCTAATTCCATTCAGCCAGGCCTCTCCTCCACAGGCCATCACTGTGCTCTAAAAGGCTGATGCCCTTCTGCTGCTCCTTAGAAAATCTGGTTTTGATCAAAAGTTCCAATGGACTTTAGCATTATCCTACTTGAATAAGGCAGAGATTCCAACAGCAGTTTCACAGTTCTGCTATTTTGACGACAGCTTTTGTGAGAATAATGCAAATGTGAAGGAAGGGGGATCAAAGTGCTGGTGAGGAAAGAGGACTCAGACATAAAGAGAGGGATCTCATTTTATACTGTCTTTAGCCTGTTTTACAGGGTAAATGTGTGATGCCAGGAAAATAAAAAGAATCACAAACTCAGTTCAGAAGGATGAGGGGAAAAGAGAAGGAAAGACTGAGTAGGAACAGAAGTGTAACAGTGGAAGACTCTGCACATAACTCTCCAGCATCAATGCAGCCCTCCCCAAACCACTTTTTCCCTTACAAGCTTGTCTAGATGGAGCTACTGTAAGATGGGTGCCAGCTCTGATATCCAAACAACAACAATCAGAGAAATGCAAATGTTGCACTAAGATTTCCCAGGGGTTCAGTACCTATAAGCATTTTCAGTCATGACTTAAGAGGACAGACTACAGAGTACACTTACAGAAAGGAACAATTTTGGACTGCAAGTGCTTGTAAGACGTGATTGAAATTCAAACAGTCTGGATGATCCAAGCTGTATCAGACAACTGCAGATCAGCTACAGCATTTGCAAAGTGCTAGTAACATGACGACATGAAAAACTGACAAGGTAGAAAATGATAGACTAAGAAACTTTTCTGCAAAAAGCTTTTTTTTTGCACTCTAATGTCATATAATCCCTCTGCTCATATGGGTGTGGCTTTAACTGAAAAAGCATTCAGAAATGTATAAATGAGCTCCAGTATGTAGAAACAGCAATGGTCTGATGATTAGAAACTACAAAGGTACTGAAGACAGCAAAAGACAAGATAAAAATAAAACTTTGTTATTTCAGAAAGTATTTCTTTCTTTTATTCTATAGAAAAGACAGCTATGGAGAGACATGATTTCACCTATGAGAGATGCTGAAAAGAGAGAAATGATATACCCCACTGGAGACAGGAAAAAAAATCTAGTTGGCGTTGGCATGGTTTAGTCAAGTATTAGAAGAAAACCCTTTTGAATGGTGTGGAATGACAAGCAATGAAATGGATTATATGCAGAGGCTGTGGAGTTTCCATTGCTAAATGATTTTAAAGAAACATTGAACCGATTCTGTCAAGAATGATTTAGATATTGTTGAACCCTTTCTGAAGAAGAAAGATGGACTAGAAGAATATTAAAACTGTCATGGTTTAAGCCCAACTGGTAACTCAGAACCACAGAGGTGCTTCATTACAACTCTCCTATTAATTTTTCTTCAAGGCCCACAGCAAAGAGGGGACAGAAAATCTGTTCCCCTAGGAATGAGTTTTTCCTCACATTTCTCTATCAGTTAGCAGCAGGTGAAAGCTTAATTAGGAGCACAAAGGTATGTGATGTTTCCCCAAAATACAGTGTGGTTACACTGCACTTACAAATCAATGCATAGTGTTCCCTAGACAGACTTATATAGTAGCTAATAGTGCATACATTCAGACACTGCAGACTGTCTGGAACAAAGAATCCTGAAGCACAAACTAACTAATATAACTATATATAATACATATAACTATATAATATATATATAATACATAACTAATTATGTATTACCAATACCATTCACATATTTGACAGAAGCTCTTTTTTTCACATCCTTACCTGACAGTCAGCTACAGTCTTTAAAAGGCCAAAATCCCAATCTCCAGTATAACATTTCTTTCCAGAGGTAAGGAAAGAACCTGCCTCTTCAAGTCAGCTCACAGCTACAATCTGAATAAATCAAGTCTCTGAATTCCAAGAAAGAGTTTGAAAGAGCAGAAAAGTACTGAGGGAAGTTAGAAAAGTTTTGAACCAAGAAGTAAGATTTGGTTTACAAAGACCATAGTTTCAATTCCCTGTTCTGAATGGACTTTCTACACCATTTAGAATGAATCAGTTCCTGTTTTGTGGTGTTAGTTCATTTTAAAAATGGGGAGAAAAATTACCTGTAATTTGACTGACTGTCAGCTCCCTGGGACAAATAGTCCAGGCCATACTATTGGAGAAAGGAATATTTTCCCAATTACTCCCAGTAGAGCTCATACACAAACTCTAGTCAGTCCTGGGAAGCACATATAGGGTTAAAGCTCCAAACAGATAAATTCACTGAGAAATTAGGCAATGATGTCACTGTGACCAGAAGTTGGCCTTAAGATAAATACGCTGTGCCCCGTGTGTATGAAACAGCTTTCAGTATTCCCTGCAGTCATTTGCTGTCCCTTGGCACTAAGATGAAATCATAATGCTTTGTAATTACAGAAAAAAGGGATTTGACATGAGAGCTCTCCAAACAAGCCAAACATCCTGGGAAGTAAAAAAAAAACAAAAAACCAACACAAGACCCAACAACTTGCTTGCATGCTCATTCTCCAGGCTCGAGAATAACCATCAAGACAATTTTCTTCTTATTAGCAGCTGTTCAGAAATGAGTACTAGATTCATTAGCGAAATCAGGGGCTTTCCCAGACAGAAAGAAAATTATGGAAAGAGCAGGGTTTGAGAACAAATTAGCCAGAGCATAACAATGTCACAAACATGACACCCTACAGCTCTGCTATGCAGAAAGGACACAAAAACAAATCCCCGAAACAAAAGACACATTTCAAGCATAACTGAATATGTTAAAGTATAACCTCCCATTCTTTTGACAGCACAGCAGATGGACTCATCTACTCAAAGACTCCTCTGAGAAAGATTACAGTGATGCAACAGAAAAAAAATAAGGAAACCTTATGCACTGCTATGTCTGTAATTTAAAAACAACTCTAAACTGTACTTAAGGAAATGTTGCCAACACCCTACGAGGACAGGATGAGAAAAGATGGCCTACAGTCTTTCTCTTCCTATTTTTCCAAGCCAAGATCGTAATACATATGTGAAAATTCTTAAAAACTACCACTGTAACCAGTGTTACAACAGCTACATCAATGACTTGTTTAAAATAATTTGGGGGTTGATAGTTGTCCACACGCACTCAGAGGGTTTAATTCTACAAGTACTTACTTTTGGGGGCTGGTTTTATGTTCTGGGCTGCTGCCTACATAATAGCCTTAGCTGCAGCAGAGATACTGGAAAAAACTAGTGAGACTGATAGAAGAGACTTTGCTCTTAAGAGAAGCTCCAGTGATCCAGGCTACTGCTACTAACCCACTACAGAGAAAAGCCCTATAAAATAAATGTAAGTTGAATTTATATCAACAGTACAGATGTGCGTGTGAAAAGCATACTTATATGTCATACTTATACAGCATGCCTACGCACATTTTTTTATTGATGAAATAGAAAAACTGTTTAAAAATCTAATTGAAAGTACCTCACATTTGCAACAGAGAAAATCCAAGCATGTTAATTCTTTTCCCAGCGAGATCACCATTCAGAAATCAGGCTCACATTAGGAAACTCAGATTATCAGTAGCTGTAATTATTTTAGTTTTATTCCTTATAGCCTTTTCAAAAAAAAGCTGAAAGAAAAAAACACTGTTTTCTAGGGCAAACTGTTTCCTCTTTTAAGTGTGAAATACTTTGGCTTAAATAAATACAAACTTCAGATGTGACTGCAAACTTGCACCTGAAAAAAAGCAGTCATTACCTAGTCTAGAACTTTAAATAAGTTTTGGCCACTAATTTTCTACCTGCTGTCAATGCTTTCTTTGATGATGTTTTGCCCTGCTCTTGCTGTTTGCATGAGAATCTTTGTCTTTAATTTTCTAAACCAATGTCATGATCTCTACTAGAAGGGTGTTGTGAGATGTACAGAAAGAGGATCATTAAACAGGACTTTTAGTCTCATTTGTACTGGTGAGAATCCATCTCCCTTGACAGACTGTGAGAGAAACTCCTATATATGCCAAAAAAAGGCATAAGTTGTTTTTTTTTTTTTTTGCATTATTACCACCTATAGACAACCACATTCTATAAATAATCTGGGGGGGGAAGTGAGCGAACGAATTACCTGACTGGGTTTAAACCACGACAACCTGGTTGAAAACAATTATATATAAAACATAAAAAGCACCCCTAGAAGTTGCTCTGTAGCTTAGAGATAACTTATTGATCTCATTAGACGACAGAATTGGTTCACTTTTTAAACGTGGAACAATTATTCTGTTTCAAAGAGAAAGTGGAGATATTTGCTCAGTAATGCTGGCAATCATAATTTAAAGAGTTTATATACGGAAGCTTGACTCTTGAAGAGAAACAGATATTGCTAAGAGAAGTAGAAATTGGATTACTATTTTAAAAATCATTGTAAACTCTAGACAAAACTAATAAAATGCTCCACTACTGATGCCAGCAGGAGCACTTCACAAGTTTTTATTTCAACAAGAGGCAGCATTATGCCCAGATGTAATCCTTATAGATACTTCCCTGCTGACCTCCATAAGGATTAGCTCACACCTGATGACTCTTACCCAGCAAAGTACTTAAGCATATGCCTTATATCTGACAGTTATCTGGTAGTTAAGGGCAAAGGCTCTGAACTTAAAGCTAAACATGCTCTTAAGCATCTTATGGCACTGCATTCTAGCTGAGAAAATACCTTTTTGAAGCATACAGAGTTATTTAAATCAAAAGGATAGGATCTGAATTTGCTGGATTATTTAACCCAATACAACCATGGGTTGCATGCTGAGCTCAGTTTCTGCTAGAGTTGTTTTGCTCAATATTGACTTCTGTAGCAAGATGCCTGTGTTGCAACAACTGATCTAGCCTCAACAAAAGGAAGAATTGCCTAAAATCTTTTATTCTGTGGTCTACAAAACTGTCTGATGTTGCATTAATTTTATTAGCAGGCCTCATTTGGAGAGCTTTAAACTAGATTCGAAGGGGGATGGGGTTGTAGCTGGGCTTGCCCCAGTGGGGCAGCGCTCCAGAATTAATGAAGACTGGGAGGCCTCCTATAATCCTAGGGTGAAATCGGTGTGCTCAGCTCGCTCCCTGGAATGTCTGTACACCAATGCGCGCAGCATGGGAAATAAGCAGGAGGAGTTGGAAACCTGTGTTAAGTCAGGAGACTATGATCTGGTGGCAATTACAGAGACGTGGTGGGACAGCTCACATGACTGGAATATAGTCATGGAGGGCTATGTCCTTTTCAGAAAAGACAGGCCAGCTAGGAAGGGTGGTGGGGTTGCTCTTTATGTGCGGGAGCAGCTACAATGCACCGAGTTCTGTCCAGGGACAGATGACGAGCGAGTTGAGAGTCTGTGGGTGAGAATTAAGGGGCAGGCTGGCAGGGGGGATACTGTTGTAGGTGTCTGTTACAGGCCACCAGATCAAGGTGAGGAAGTTGACGAGGCCTTCTACAGGCAGCTGAGAGCGGCCTCACAGTCACAGGCCGTGGTCGTCGTGGGGGATTTTAACTTCCCTGATGTTTGCTGGAAGGACCACTCGGCAATCCAGCCACAGTCCAGGAGGTTCCTCCAGTGTATGGATGATAACTTCCTCCTGCAAATGGTGGATGAGCCGACCAGGAGAGGAGCGCTGCTGGATCTCATCCTCACTAACAAGGAGGATCTGGTTGAAGCAGTAAGGGTTGAGGGCTGCCTTAGTTGCAGCGACCACGAGACGGTGGAGTTCAGGATCTTGTGTGGCAGGACTAGTAGAATACCAAGTAGAATTGAAACCCTGGACTTTAGCAGGGCAAACTTTGGCCTTTTCAAGCAATTGCTAGGGGAAATCCCATGGGCAAGGCTGCTTGAAGGTAAAGGGGCCCAAGATAGTTGGTTGGTTGACATTAAAGGACTGCTTTTTCCGTGCTCAAGATCAGAGCATCCCAACACGCAGGAAGTCAAGGAAGAGGGCCAAGAGACCTGCGTGGCTAAATAGGGAATTGCTGGGTATGCTCAGGTGGAAGAGGAGAGTTTACAGGTCATGGAAGGAGGGGCTGGCCACTTGGGAGGAATATAAGGCTGCTGCTAGAGGATGTAGGAAGACAGCTAGGAGGACTAAGGCATCCTTAGAATTAAACCTGGCAAGAAGGGTCAAGGACAGCAAAAAGAGCTTTTTCAAATACATGGCAGACAAAACTAACCCCAGAGGCAGTGTAGGCCCACAGATGAACGGGATGGGTGCCCTGGTGACAGAAGATACAGAGATGGCAGAGTTACTGAATGCCTTCTTTGTCTCTGTCTACTCTGCTGCAGGCAGTCCTGAAGAGCCCTGTACCCCTGAGACCTTAGATGAAGTCAGGTCGACGGAGCGGTTTGCCTTAGTTGATGAGGAATGGGTTAGAGATCAGTTGAGCAATCTGGACATCCATAAACCCAGGGGTCCAGATGGGATGCACCCGCGGGTGCTGGGAACTGGCGGAAGTCATTGCTAGACCACTCTCCATCATCTTTACCAAGTCTTGGGAAACGGGAGAGGTGCCTGAGGACTGGAGGAAAGCAAATGTCACTCCAGTCTTCAAAAAGGGCAAGAAGGAGGACCCGGGTAACTATAGACCGGTCAGCCTCACCTCCATCCCTGGGAAAGTGATGGAACACCTTATCCTTGGTGCCATCTTAAGGCATATCAAGGATAAGAGGGTTATGAGGGGCAGTCAACATGGCTTCACCAGGGGGAAATCATGTTTGACCAATCTCTTAGCCTTTTATGAGGAAATAACACGGTGGATGGATGATGGCAGAGCGGTGGATGTGGTCTACCTTGACTTCAGCAAAGCATTTGACACAGTCTCCCACAGCATCCTCACAGCTAAATTGAGGAAGTGTGGTCTGGATGATCAGGTAGTGAGGTGGACTGCGAACTGGCTGAAGGAGAGAAGCCAGAGAGTTGTAGCCTATGGGGCTGAGTCTAGTTGGAGGCCTGTAACTAGTGGAGTGCCTCAAGGGTCAGTACTGGGACCGGTAGTATTTAATATATTCATCAACGATTTAGATGAGGGAATTGAGTGTACTATCAGCAAGTTTGCTGATGACACTAAGCTGGGAGGAGTGGCTGACACGCCAGAAGGCTGTGCTGCCATCCAGCGAGACCTGGACAGGCTGGAGAGTTGGGCAGGGAGTAACTTGATGAAATATAACAAGGGAAAGTGTAGAGTCCTGCATCTGGGCAGGAACAACCCCAGGTTCCAGTATAGGTTGGGGAACGACCTGTTAGAGAGCAGTGTAGGGGAGAGGGACCTGGGGGTCCTAGTGGACGACAGGATGACCATGAGCCAACACTGTGCCCTTGTGGCTAAGAAGGCCAATGGCATCCTGGGGTGTACTAGAAGGGCAGTGGTTAGTAGGTCGAGAGAGGTCCTCCTTCCCCTCTACTCTGCCCTGGTGAGACCCCATCTGGAATATTGTGTCCAGTTCTGGGCCCCTCAGTTCAAGAAGGACAGGGAGCTGCTGGAGAGAGTCCAGCGAAGGGCAACAAAGATGATTAAGGGAGTGGAACATCTCCCTTATGAGGAAAGACTGAGGGAGCTGGGTCTCTATAGTTTGGAAAAGAGGAGACTGAGGGGTGACCTTATAAGTGTCTATAAATATATAAAGGGGGAGTGTCACGAGGATGGAGCCAGGCTCTACTCAGTGGCAAACAATGATAGGACAAGGGGTAATGGGTACAAACTGGAACACAAGAGGTTCCACTTAAACTTGAGAAGAAACTTCTTCTCAGTGAGGGTGACGGAACACTGGAACAGGCTGCCCAGGGAGGTTGTGGAGTCTCCTTCCCTGGAGACATTCAAAACCCGCCTGGGCACATTCCTGTGTAACATTATCTAGGTTTTCCTGCTCCGGCAGGGGAATTGGACTAGATGATCTTTCGAGGTCCCTTCCAATCTCTAGCATACTGTGATACTGTGATACTGTGATATTCATTATTTACAGAAAGTATTAAAGTAATGTATAGTAGGAAATCCTAGCTTGTATATAAACTTATTTCCATTACTACATGTATCATTTACTTTTTCCAGTGGTCACTATCTTCTAATTAAACTAAATTAATTTATTATTATTTAATTTAGATTTATTAAATTCTAATTAAATTAAACTACAAAGTTGTATGACAACTGCGTATTTACCTATATTACTAAACATTCTTTTTCCTTTTTTTTTTAATAAAATGCCATTAAATAAACATTTTGAA
This sequence comes from Pezoporus wallicus, assembly GCF_028554395.1. Classification (NCBI taxonomy): domain Eukaryota; kingdom Metazoa; phylum Chordata; class Aves; order Psittaciformes; family Psittacidae; genus Pezoporus; species Pezoporus wallicus. The sequence continues at coordinate 1,124,879 of NW_026637828.1, read as the reverse complement.
AAGGACAGAAGAAAACGGAAAGCGTCTGACTGCAAAAAGGGAGAGTAAAATGAAGAGGCTTTTTCAAACTGTATTATTAGCTAATCCTAGTTACCTGAACAAAAGTGGTTGCTGGTAACAAGTGGTTGGTTCTGAAAGGCCTAAGCAACTTGAGGTGATCTGGGATACCTTAGTAGATCTCCATAAATTCAAAATGATCAGTCTCTTCATTCCCTGTAAGACTGATGCATGCTAAGGGGTATATTGCCAAAGGAAAGAAGTGCATTGAAGAGACTTTCATTTTAGCATGAGATTTTTCTTAAACATTTTACAGCTACTGAGGGAGCTTCCTCACCTCAAATTCATGAAATCATGTCCACTTAGGTTATAAAAGATGATTTTTTTCATTTTGTTTGTCCTCTGATGATAAAGGTCAGCAGCTTGTCTTAACATCCCCCAAGAATGACTTACAGCCCCCTAGCAAGCGTGAGAGCTTTGATACATGAGATTCCTCTCAATTTCAGTATTCTGTGTTTTCAAAGGATGAAAGGTTGCCTTTAATAAAATGTTTTCACTTCCACACATTATCCACAGATGAGCTTTTCATGATTTTCTCTCGCCATACTTTATCTTTCCATAAGTGACTTTATGCAGTTTGCATACACTCTCCAACTCTGTAAGCACTAGCAGAATATACATCATAGGATAAAGCATCATCTCCAGTTTTAATGGGAGGTTGCAATGAAGTCAGATATTACATAAATGTCTAGGAAGATGGATAGTAAGTCATTCAGAATTAAAAAAAAAAAAAAGGCAGTATCAATCTACATAATATCATTTCCTGTCAAGGAATAGACTATCTTAAGTGTGTGTAAACAGCAATATTACTCATGGCTACACCACAATGCAATTGCTTACTGGATTTGAATGAAGTTTCCTTGAATATAAATGAAGAGACAAAGTGAAGTAAAAGAAGCAGCTGAAGCTAGAAACCAGAAAACTTAAAAAGAAAATGATCAAGTTAGATACACCTCCTTTTATTGTGTGTGTGTGGGAATGATTATTAAACCAATAGATTTATAACACTAGCCAGACTGAAGTACGATGTGGAAAGAAAACTGTTTCCTAATTACATTCTGCCAATGTGCCTCAGCCTTGATATCCAGCATTACTGACAGTGTAACCCTAAGCCTCTTTTAAATAGAGTCTTAAACTTACATCAAACTGTTTCAGAAGAACTGGTGATTTTTAGGAAGATAAATGATTGTAGAACCCTAACAAATGCATATCCCTTTGTGCCGAGAGAAATCTAACACTTGGATCACATCATCCAGGCCTGCAACATCTTCAGCATGTTCATTATTAACTGAAAATTACAACAAGAAATGGGAAGAATTTCATCTCCCATTGTCAGTGTGTTGCCCTGATTTGAAGCAAACCCAAAAGAGTAGCAACATGTAATTACCTGGGTCTGGAACTAGACCAATAGGATTATGCCTAAACCTTTTCAAAAATTGCCTGCTGAAAATGCAAAAAGACCAATACATGAGGTGACCTACCTGAGCTGCCTTCCCATATCATCCTGCTACCTGATCCACTCCACACTCAAGACAAGCAGAAACCAGAAAAGAAACTGTCATGAAACCGTGACAACAGAAAATCTCATCCGAGACAGCTTGAAATGAGAAGCCAACCTCCTCTCCAGTAGCCAGTACAGAGATGATGGGAAACTTAACATGGCAAAAAGAAAGGAGCAGCCCAGAACAGATGTAGGAAACTACTAACAATGAAAAAAAATGGGGAAAAGATACTCCCGGTCTTCTCCCAAAATTAAGATCTCTTATGGACCAGACAGCTGGAGTTTGCATTCCTCTAGACAAATCAAAGCTGTTTTCCTCCTGTATGAGCACTAGGACAATGTTAAGAACAAAAGACAGAAGCAAAGACTGAGCTGAAGGAGCAAGAAAAATTTCACTCAATTCCAAGAAAAAATATTGGAGATTGCAGTGGCAAACTCACAACAATGGATATACTGGTTATCATGACAGTACTCACCACAGCAAAATTTCTACAGAGACTAGCTGAGCTGGACACAATTTCTCCACTACTGTCTCAGCTTTTCCACCACAGAAAGAGCTGAATTCAGATTATAAAAAAGCAGACTTGGACATTTGCTTCATGAAACATAATTACTTCTTACTCAGCATGTTAGAAAACTTACTTAATTTTGAAATATTTCTGCTGCAGAAATTTAAAAGTATTTTTAGTTTAATTTTGCAAATTTAAAAAGGGAAAGTTATTAGATGGGAAATTTGGATGCTTATTTCCCTGTTTAATGGAGACTGCTGAATCTGAAGTTTTCTAACAACCTGAACTGAAAAAATTATTCTTAAATGTCATTTCCCCATGAATGTCTTGTTTTGACCATTAAGTAACAATTTCCTCCAGCTCCTGACATAACAGTACTAACATCTGAAACTGTCTTTATTTGCATGTGTAGTACCTAAACAGGATACTCATCACAAATGAGTAAAGTAGCTCATATCCATCCAGCCTTCTTTCAAGCTTTCTGAAATATAACCAAACTTTTCAAAAGAATCAAAGGATTTTAAAAGCTTTCACTGACAGGGGAAAAATATATTGGACTCAGAATTCTATTTTTCTACTTCTTTTAAGTCCAGTTGTCTCTGTTACCTTGCTTATTTGTATGGCAAATGTGGATTCATTCACTGAACAGTTAGTTGTCAACTAAAATTACATTTCATATTATCCAACTGAAATAACAGTTTATATTATTCAAAGCAAGGCATGGCCCCTCCTTGTGTAATGACAATAAGTATTTATTTAGAAGTTTCTGAGATCCAGTTTCACAACTTATTCAAATATAGTGGGAGAAAAGGAAGCCAAAGAAATTTTCATATCAATACATCAAGGAATTATTCAGTGTATTTCAGACTCTACATGTTACAGTTTTGATCATAGCGGATTATTTGCATAGCATCATCTTCCAAAAATATAAAAGCTACTTAAAAATACAACTACAATTGAAGACTACAATGTCTAAGATTATTTAAAAAAAAACCCAACAAAAATCCAAGAGGAATTGATGCTAATCTTACTGAATGAAGTCATCATTTTGGGACTTGAATGCTTTCAAACCTTGCTGCGTTTAAAACAAGGAATTTTACAGCAGATGGGACTCCCAAACTTAGGTTTCAAATTATGAGGTTAGTTTTAATTTTATTCACTCAAATGTTAAACTTGGAAAAAACATTGTTAAAAAAGATTAAATCAAATCAAGCATAAAAATCTCAACGGAAACACCTATGCCATCTACACAGGAGTAAGGTTTGAACAAATACATCTTGAATGATATCTCTTATTAACACATTAGAGATAGCAAATGTTTAACCAAGGAGATAACCTTGAAGAAGTCCAACAGAAAGACAGAGTCAAAGGGAAAAAGCATTTCAATATTAAAATAAGAATAGTACAGGATCACCCTGAATCTTATCTCCCATAATGGGCAGAGAGGCTCAGAAATAGGAGCAATTTTCAGTATAGTATAAGGTCAGGGGAAACATACTTAACTTGTGCTCCTCTGGTTTCCAGCCACTTGAAGCTCAGGATTCCCAGAGCCAAGTATGACATCTTTCTATTAAAGAATTCTCAGTGATCCTTTTCCTTTCATTGCATTTCCCAGTCATTTTCTACACGTGATTTTTTAGGACCCTCAAAAACCTGCAGAAAGTCACACTGTAACATTTTGCTTTGTATGAAACATAAGCCCTTTTTGCTTCCTTTGCATCTAATCAGCCAGGTTGGAAAAGACCTTTAAGATCATCAAGTCAACCATTACCCCAGGAGAACTTCTTTCATGGAATGATATTGGCTGAAGCTGCCCCGGTGTATGTGCTGGGAAGCACAGACTGTCCCTGAGGGGGGGCTCTTACCACCGTGATACTATGATAACTTGGTCAATGCCAGAGCCATGCTGACTTGTGTGCCCCCAGTGTCCACCCATGAGCATTCTCAGACCCTGCCTGGCCACCCAGACATGTCAGAAAGCAGGCACTCACTGGTAGCACCCCATGTAGGACCTTCTCCCTCCCTCCTAATTTTGTGGTCAGCCCAGGGAGAGGGCTGTGCAGTGCCTTGCATTAGATGAGACAGTGACACTGGGACATGGTCCCAGCAGCAGTGGTCCCTAGGGTGTGATTGGCGGTAGATGCTTTGCAGGGCACTGGTTAGCTGCCCTGTGAAGATGAAGCTGTAGAAATGAGGTGAGGAAGCACAGGACGGACCAGTGCTCCTCAGGGAGTTTGCCTTCCAGCCCATTGCTAGAGGCAGACATGAAGCTGCTGTAAAGTTGAAAGGTAGGCAGGAGCCATCATTTCATCTTGCCCCAAGAGCACCAGTAAGTCTTGATGCCCTTGACCAGTCTCCACCTGCAACCTTTGCCCATGGCACCAGGAGCCCCATTTGAACTCAGCACTGGCTTTTAGTCTTTGCCTGAGCTGTATCACGGTCTGCCTCCATCTCTTTCACAGCGATGTTGGGCCATAGACATTGTGTGTCTGGAGTCTGGCACATGGACTGATTTCTTGGCTTGACCTCAGTTTAAGCTTCAAAGCAAGATGTCCAGATCAAGAGAAACAGGTTTAAGGTTAAAGATACTACCAGCCCATTAGTTAACTTCCTTAACTTCACCATTAAAAGCAGAGTCAAGTGGCTCTTTTAGAAGAGCTCTTTTCCGGTGTAACACTGCCATGAATGAAAGGAGAAACAACAAGATCCAAGTCAATTAAGTGTAAGTTAATTAGCTTCTAGGGAGCTTCAGGATGTCAGACTTTCAACTATTAAGGTAAATTTTATCCCTTTTCATTAAAAAAAAAAAAAAAAGAAAAGAATAAATTCTTTCATGTCCTTGTTTCCAAGGATCTCTGATGGGAAAGGGAGTTTGGCAGTAGTTCCATAGCTGTCAGCCAAGTCATCAGGCATAGAATGTTACTTTAATAATAGATAAATGGCAACAGATTTATAGTCAGCAGGTATGTAACCTAGGGACATAGAAGCATTAATTAAACCAGTAAAGGAAAGCAGAAGCTCAAGAAGAAAAACCTGAACAAGTATTTGGGAAGTACTGATAAGGCCTGATTTTCTCTCTGCACAGCTTGTGCCTCCAGCGGTTCAGCCCCTAAGATGCAAGAAAGCTGTGAAACACGCTATCAGAACACTTGTCAATCACTGGACAAGCTATATGATGGTCAAAAGGTACTTCTAGGGCCTTCAGGAAAACAACAGAATGAATTTATGATGTAGGTTTATCAGTGACTAAGCAACTGCAGTTTTGATTATTGCAGCAAAGAGGCTTAAACGAAGAAGGAGAGTGATAATAACTAAATTAAGGATTATAATTCTTACTTTCTCTTCATTTCAGACTTTTTTTGTTTCAATTGCACTTGCTAATTTCCGTGTTACAGACTTTCTGTATTACGCAGGGAAGACAGACCATTCTGCAAAATGAAGCTAGATCAGGTGGTGCTCTCTTTAATTCCAGATCCAGGGGGTTGAAAGTTAGACAGGCAGAGGTACACATTTAGCACTGGAGATACCTGTTCCTCTTTGAAGAAGATGTAAAACAGAATTAGAGAAGAATAACCTAGATTCAAAAGAAACACAGTTGTTGCATTCATTAAATTAACAGTGAAAACAAATCTGAGGGAAGTCTTAGGAGTACACAATGTGTGTGTATATATTTTATATATACACAAAGTATGCATGCACTTCATATAAACTAATTGCTTCCTCTATGGAAATACAATTAATTGTATTATTTTGATGTTTCCACCAAATTGTCTATTTTTGTGTCTTTGAGTCTAGAGTCTTTGTTTAATGGCCTGAGCAAGGATGACTAGTAAATGAGAATAAACTTCTAACTTTGGTCTAATCTGTACTTTATCATTTCAATCTGCAAGCAAATTAAAGACATCAGAACTTGTTCTCTGAATATAAGACTGTCACCTTACTATCATGTGAAGAAGTGTTTTCCATCTGGTTAATCAATATGGGATATTAATGCTGTCAGCTCCTTAGTCAAGTGAAATTAAATCAAGATTATAGTTAAATGGAAGATATATAGTTGCTCATGTTCAAAGATATTCTACAGAGCCAAAAATACTAGCCTGGAGCAGGAGTTTGTGTGTCTAGCTTTACATATTTTTATTGTATGAATGTAACACTTCTTTATCAGGTACTGTAGTGATAGGACAAGGGGTAATGGGTTCAAAACAACAGGGGAGATTTAGATTGGATATAAGGAATAAATTATTTATTGAGAGGGTGGTAAGGCACTGGCACAGGTTGCCCAGAGGGGCTGTGGTTGCCCCATCCCTTATGGTGCTGAAGGCCAGGCTGGATGGGGCTTGGAGCAGCGTGGTCTAGTGGAATGGGCTTCTGCCTGTGGCAGAGGGTTGGAACTGGATGATCCTTTCCAACCCAAACCATTCTATAATTCTGTGAAAGAATCTGGCTTCAAACAAACTTTGTGTTGCTTTTGTTCTGCAGAAAGAAGATTGTTTGTCACTTTATAAATGAGGTGGAACAAAGAGAATTGGAAATGGAATAGTCTATTAAAGAGAAACATTTCTCTTATAAAAAGAAGATTTTTGAGATACCGCATGTTCAGAACCTGACTGATTATCACACTACACTCATCATTTCTTCAGTTCTTAACTTACACATGTATAAACAAGATGGAAATGTGACATTAGACAAAATTAAATAGAGCACTATAACACAGCAGCTGAAAATGCAGTTGGGTTTTCAAAGCATTATTACTTCAGATTTGTTACCAGTAATGGATAAAATGTGTATCCAGTTTTCAGAAAGAATGAGTCTGTCATTACTACTGTGTGGACCACATCCTAATTTGCATTCTTAGTGAAACTGAAGCTAATCTAGAACCCTAACATGAAAAAGGGTCCTCTTTCCTAGGTTTTTGAAGGTGTGACAGTGAAGGCATAATGAGCAGACCAGCGATGGAAGGAACTACCTCAGATTGCCCAATGCAACCACCTCAAAATACCAGAAACAGATGACAGATTTCCACAAGAAACCTTTTCTTAGTTGCTTGCAGCCATGCAAATGACAGATATTTGCCACTCTCTTCTCTATATCTTAATGCACAGGAAGTAGATGATTTTTTCAGCATGTTACATTTCTATAAAGCCCTCAAACTGAAGTTCTATGCTTCAGTTATTTAATTTATTCATTAAATATTTTGCATTTCATGCTACCTCCCCCCAATTACCCCAAGAAAAATTAGCATAAGAAGTAGCGTTTGAGAAAGGTATTTCAAATTATTTGCACTGTACTGAAAACCTAGCTGAAAAATGAACTTCACTTGGGCTTTGATGCTGAGAGTCTAAAAGACAAGTTTTTCTCATTAGTAGAAATCTTCTATTAGTGAACATTTTAACTAGAGAAAACAAGATCAAAACAATCCCAAGTGCTAATTACGTTCTGCGTATGAAGTTGCTCCACCTTCAGAAGCACAAGTAATGAACAGACAGATTTTTTAATAAACAGCTTCTCTTACAGGAAATTAGAACTGTACATCCCTATTGAAGAGAAAGCAACAGCAGAGCTCTTTTAATTCACTGAAAACAATTCAGCAGTTTAGTCATAATGGAAGGAGGACACATCAGTTACAGGACTTGTGCATTAACAGCAAACCTAATCTGCATAAGCACATTGATGTTGTACAGATCTCTCTGGAGTCCAAATTAAAGAAAACAAGATGTGACAAAATGGAAGAGCTGCAAATGGAAAAACTGCAAACATTTGTGAACAGGTTCCGTAGTCTTGCTGCAGACTAATCAATCACGTGGTAAGTATATGATGAACACATATGGGAATGCTCAGAGTGGAATAACAGGTAGATAAATTGGGTGATACAATTTTGCTAGTTCTGCTGCCACAATGGGAAAGCAGCCATTCATTCTGGTAATGACAGTTATTCCCTCCAGCCATCACCACTAATTAAATAGCCATCTTTCCTATTCCACTTTTTCCCCAGATATAGATATGATCAAAGGCAAAACAATATAAAGAAGGAACAGGAAACTAGATTTAAGTAATAATTTTAAAAGCAAAGTGAGATAGCCTGAGATACTAATGCAATCCCGTGGAAAATAGAACATGCTTCTGACAGGAAGACAGGAACAACAGTGTGTGAGGTGATGTGTGCATGACTATAATGTTGTAATTGAAACCTCACGCCTTTCATAACTCTTAAAATTGCTAGAAAAATGCATAATGCACATACAAATGGGAATGGTTTATGGCTAGTTTATCAGTAATGTATTTACAGCAGGTTATTACAAGTTACACTGCAGCCTATTTCAAAGTTAGGATTGCCTTGGTTTCAAATACTCAGAGCAGACTCAGAAAAGAGAAGGTATCTTTGAAAAACAAATCATACATTACTTATTTAAAACCATGGTACAGCTTAACATTTACAGGACTCTGTATGCACACTAGGAGCTGCATACCAGTGCTCAAACCCTCTCCTACCCTCATGAAATGCATTTCTAGTGATAAGCATAAAAGTTTAAAGAAAAAACAAATCAAAATAGAATGTGTAGAAATTGGTATTAGCCTATCTTTGTGGCTTTTAAATGACAGCATCAATAAAACAGACAGGAGAAAGTTTCAGCTGAAGTGATCCCTCTAACTAAAGGGCAAAGTCCCTTTTCTAAGTACAGCACACTCTTTGCTGAAGTGGCTTGGGGATGCTCTTACATATACTCTTCCCTTCCACAGGCCAGCTCAGATGCTGGTCACTGCTGGACACAATTTACCCCTCAGGTGCCCTGAGAACCTTGTGTCACTGCCAAGACTCACAGACTTTCTTCTCTTATACAAGGAATACAGAGCTATGTGCAAATGGGGGCTTAACAACAGAAAAAAATACTAAATTAATGCTATGACACAAACTCAGTATGGTAATATTGATACAATTCCAACAATTTCAGTAGTGACTGGCTCTCAGTTAGTACCCCCAGAAGAGACTCATACCACAACAGCATCAGTGGCTTTCATTTTCAGAATGCTGAACAAAAACTCCAGTAAGTGCAACAAATGGCTTACACTTGCTCAGTGTAACAGTAAATCTTCTGGATGGCTTTTGATGACAGACTGCCTCCTAACCTCTCTTAGTTACAAGTTGCTATAATAGCAAGATCACTAAAATATAGGTATGTTACAATAGGGAAATACTGTAGAAAAAAGACAGCCTTGAATAAAAGTTTATGAAAAATACTGGAAAGACTGAGGGATGAGTAATTACAACACCCTACTATAGTTTGGCATGTGCCAGTTTTCATATAAACAGCAATCACTCTTTTAATCTTTACACCACTATCCTGTTTCAGAGGTTCTTGCCTCTAGAGAGTTCAACATTGCTTTGAACTCTCTAGGTTTCCTTCTCCAGCTACTGTCCCTTTTGAGCAGAAAGTATCCCTGAGATATACTTGGTTGACGATTTTTAGCATACCTGAAGTTCACCCAAAACTAGCATTTCACCAGGAAGGATCTTTGCCCAAGTCAACACCAATGGAAAGCTGAATTACGTGTTAATGAAGACAACCAAGTCCCATCATCTCACACCACTTGCGTGTAATTTTCTTTTAATTTTTCTCAAAGGTACTTCAGATTTCACCTCACCATTAATGAACCTTGCTAGACTTAATGGCCCAGCAGCTCTTTGTGTGGATAGCCAATGGGGAGTCTGTCCATTGTGAAGAAAAATCTGTCTGCTTCAGCCTCAGGGGGCTGATCCACCTTAATTAGTGAGGAATCAGGAAAAGGTAGAATCTTTGTATCCTGAAGCATTTTCTAATGGGTCATTATCTTCTATAGCCTGTAATACTACGTCTTAAGTTTTAATCACCAAGAACTATCTTGCCACCTACTCCTTTGTGGAAAAGAACAGCAGTCTCTATCCACTCTTATCACGTTTTTCCTTTAAAAATAAACATGCAAAATCCCCTCACTGCACAGGCATGTGAAATGCAGAAAATGAATATGATGAAAAAAAAAAAGCTTCAAATTATAAGTGGGACTGTAGCTCAGCAGTGCAACTTAAAAAGGGAAATACAACATCCAGTACTTATGGAGTAACTAAATCCCATACTTTAATCATAATATTGAGCAAACTAATGTCTTGGCACACTTTTCCTGGGCTAGATCCTGCAGACCAGATTTATCATAACACACTTGTGTGAGCCTAAGCAGTGGGTACAAGGCACACTCAAACTGCAAGTGCATGTTGCTGTGATGGGTGTCTAAAAGGGGGGTCCAAAAAATATGGGCAGGTGTTCCTTGCACAGCAGTCCTCTAATGTGCAGCACTTTGTTCACTTGTACTTTTCCCTGGTAGTTCTCTAAGTATTGAAGTATCCTCTAAGGAATTTTGCAGTTTAAGACATTACTGCCCCAGGCTGTCAACCTCAACTGCTCCATAGAGGTCACTCGCAACAGAAGCTTAACAAGAGATGCCAATCTGTCATCTGAGAAAGGCGAGAAGTGCACACACATCTTTCTCTGTCAACTCACGTATGAACATGCTAACCTGTGGCACAGAAGATGGTGACATAATGCCAGGAATTGCTGCAGCAACATTCATCAGAAGATTCTGCATCCTAAGCATGGTTTTTATCATAAAAGCGATTTTAAAACCTTTCAGCTTTAGATATTAAGCCTATGAGCACTCCCGCCAATATTATTGCGGCTATAAATATGTAAGATAGCACCTTGCTGAATTAAGTTTTCATTCCTTATATATCAGTATTTCTAAAGCAATTAATGAAAAAACCCTAGAACATACCATCGCAAACTCCCCAGGGAAGAAAGCATTAGCTGAAACAATCATGTAGTTGACATATGGTTTCTGTTTCTAATGAGGCATGCCAACTAAACAGAAAATAAAGGGATACAAGCTTTGATACTTCCAGATATAAAATAATTAGTCTCAGGACAGAAAACACTGTTATCCTGAGAGCTGACTACCCAATGGCTCACAATAGGTTTCTTGTACTTTGTGGCTGCAGCAGACACAAGGGCAACAGGTCTGACATACTATTGAAACTTCTGCATTCCATCTAATATACGTTCATGTGGCTTCCTTTTCAGCTTCATAACTCCTACTAAAGTGATTAATGCTGGCAGAGGGGAGTATCAGATGACTGGAAGAAAGAAGGTTTATCCGATATTGCCCTTTGTTAACTTAGCGCACTTCTCTCTGGGACAGAAGTGTATTCAAAACCAGGGCTAAGGAGCTGGCTAAGACATTTCTGCAATATTGGCAAGAACTGAGCAGGTGATCAGGGCCCTGGCTCAGGGAATTATCCCATACTCAATTCCCTTCTGCAAGGGAAAACATCCCAGTAGTTCCCAGAGCTGCTCCACTACCAGTAGTCACTAAGACATCCATTTAATGTTTTTTATTACCCTGCAGCCACAGGAACAAAAATCAATTCTGAAAGAAATAATGCCTGAGGATGTGTAAGACTACACTGAGGTTCCATTGATTCTCAATATGCATGTTATGATACACATCTATAGAGTTAGAGATATATGCATTTATTCAAAAATATCAACCTGCAACACAAACTTCAGAAAATGCAGAACAAAGATATATGGAAATGCACCAAAATTTATTCCCATCCTGAAAGAAGCAAAATGTAAACACACTATTAAAGGATGGATTAGCATGTCTAATTCCATGAAAATTAGAATTAAAAAAAAATTATAAAACTGCAATTAAAAGAATGAAGAGAGAACATAAATAGGATGAACCCTACACTCTAATGCAAAATAGTATGTTGAACTGTAGTCGTGCTATCAAAATTACTAATTGAGAAAAAAAATACAGTCTCTTCCTGGGAAAAGACTGATAGTAAGCAGTTATAGTTATCATACAGGAACTGGTGAGTTTCTAAAACTTTTTTATGTACCTTCTATCACTTGCAGGTCCATAGAAGGTTTTTCCTTCAGTTTGTTGCAAAAAGAATGGAAAGAGTAAGATTTTTTTTGTTGTTTCAAATACTGCTGAACAGATTGTCAATTTGTTCTTCGGTTATAGGTTAAAACTGCAGCTTTATAGTACCCATTTTTCTCTTTTTAGTAAAAAAAACTCAGAATATTTTCATTTCTAACTAGTAAAGAAAACCATTTTCAGTTTCAAGTTAGAAATGCAGACATTCCCCTGTTTCTTAATACAGTATTTTTTTACCTGAATTTCAATTTCAGTTGACAGGATGTTAAAATATTTTCAGGTTATAGAACAGTTTGGTCAAGAACTATCTAAATCAATCAAAGGTGAAATAAAAGATACCAATGATAAGGTGGCTTATTTTGTCCCTACTGCTGAAGTAGGAGAAGATGCACCTCCTGAAGAAGCATCATCAGCTGTAGTCCTGAAATAATTAAATATTTTTATTTTGAGAAATGATGCAGAAACTAATTTCCATGGTTACTTTGTTCTGCATTTCACAGAGTTCTAACCCTGGAATTTCTCTGTTGCACCCAATATACGATGCTAGCTTGTTTCTAAAGTCAATGTCTACACAACGAGTTGCAAGAGTATCTTGTGTATCACAAGGTTAATATCCTTTCTTCATTTTGCAATCCTCTGCTTACTTCAGTTTCTCTTACTGCTTCACTGTACAAAGTACAAATACAGTGTTTGGTTTCTTTTTAATTCACTGAAGGACTAACTTGTGGTGAAGCTGATTTTTTATCATTATTTTGCTCCCAACCGATTTTTCTATCAGTAAAGATGCACACGGACAAGTCACAAAGATATTTTAAAGATAAAATACAGATAGATCTCATCAAGTAGAGCCAGGGTTTCTATTACTGTAAGTGCATTGCCCTCCAAAGGGAGCTTATTTAAACAACTATCTTATAGGTATAACTTCCTCCAAAAGATTGTGGGATCATTGGATTTCCAAGCCCAGAAACCAAATAATTGTTCTTGGGTGTAAGACAGGGTCAGGAGCCCTAACACCACACTAACAATTAATCCCTCAAGAACTGGCTTAAGGTCAGATAGAAGCTCTAAGTGTAATGAGTTTAAAACTCGCACTGTCTGGATTGCCGTAGGTGCAAAGGGGTGACTAGCTACATTTGGGGAAGCTCTACAGTTGACTACCTCAGCAGAGCAGCTTGCAGGATGAAAGCTGTACCTTCAGGCTAAGACCAATGAACCCATTTCATGGATGGCTTGAATCAAACTTTGATGTGGAAGTGAATCACTAACTCCTTGTTTCCCTGTGGCACTAGTATTTGTAAGCCACCTCATATAGACCATGGGATAACTCAGGATGGGAAGGAGCTCAGGAGGTTATCTAGTCCAACTTCCTGCTCAAAGCTTCCTTCTGTTCTTCTTTCTGAACCTTTTTTTCTGGATACATAACAAATGTACAGGTGCATTTAATCACTCTATGTTGTAAGCAAATTCAGTTTAAGAAGGAGATGGTCAAAGCCAGGTTAGACAGGGCTTGCAGCAGCCTGGTCTAGTGGAAGGTGTCCCTGCTTGTGGCAGGGGGTTGGAACTGGATGGGCTTTAAGGTCCCTTCCAATCCAAACCAGTCTATGTTTCTATGAGATTATGTTCCAGGATACTATTTGGCTTTAAGTTAAGGAAAAAGTAGCCCCAGTGCCTTATAGAAAAAAAAAAAAAAATCCAAAAAAACAACCCAACATCTAACACTGCATAATATGGAGCATAAATCACTAGCTTTAAGGCCATTTTGGCTTTTCTCTTAGCAGCAAAAGTGCACGTAGGAGTTAACATTAAAATTAAAATGAAATAAATGTGCTCTCTAATGAACTAATATATGTGGGTAAGGTAACATCTGCTACTTTGTTTTTAACAAATGTGTCAAATATTAGATATGCCAGCATTCATGCACATGCTCTGATGGAAACTGGAGAATTTGCTTTACTTGCCCAGCAAAAAATGGAAGATTTTATGTCACTAGTAATATCAGTGCTAGGAGAGAAAGACTGAATTTTCTTCTTAAACAAAGAGACAGCCCTTCTTATAACTGCTGGTATACTACAGAAAAGGAGTCTAAATTGAAGTGATTTGGGAACAAGAAAATAACCTATTTTTTAACTAGTTCTGACCTACTTTCTATCTCTGAACAAAATTCTAAGCAAGGAGTCCAGTAATCCTGGACTAGGTCAGGATCAACCCTGGCTCTGCTGCTTCCTCTGTTTTTCTTTTCCCTTACCAAACAATCCTAACAGGAAAATGCCAGAATTTCCAAATCAGTCTAGATCTGCTCTCACAGAGAACACAGTAGATATTCCCTACTACTTCACAAGCATCATCTATTCCCTTATAGAAAGTCTTGGGAGTAATGAATTTCAGTGGATTTGTTAGCACCCACCTTAGATTGTAAGCAAGAAGATTCCATGCCAAAGCCTACTTTTTACAGTGGAAAGTAATGAGATAAAGCCTAAATCCTGAAAAGTGCCCTTGAAAGGAGTTGCAAATTGATCTAATGCCCAGTTTCTTCTCTGTGTAAACTGTTCACAGACATTTACTTGCTGTAATGGGTGACAAAACTTGAAAGCTTATTATATCTGTATTTTAAATATTTAACAAGAAACTACAGCAATTCCTCCATTTCATTTGTAAAGTTCACATTAACCAAAATGCACTTCTAATACACCTTCAGCCTACAAATCATTTTTCTAGTTAAAATGTTGGTCTCTTATCTGTCACATATGAAGTCCTGGCTCCACTGATGCAGATATTAAAGCTACCACTGGTTTATTTTGTGTTGGCTTCTATACTACATATATATAATTATATTCCATAATATATTCACCCACTCTTAGTTATTAATATCCAAGTCACTTTAATAGTCCAAACAGTTCTGCAAACATCACTATCCTTCTAATCTCCAAACATGTAATAAAAATGCAAACAGCATGAATTAAAAATAAATAAATAAGTACATTATGTTTACTATAAGAGAAAAAAAAAACATTATAGTAATAATTTATCATGTACCTCCAGTATCTTATTATTCATGCTGCTGTCCATAGTAATTTAACATCAAATTGATGTACCCAGATGAACTAGTCCAGAAAGTTTGTTACAACATATGAAATCATAGGCAGTACTTTCCCTGAATGAAAAACAAATTCAAGCACAAATAGCATTGGGTTTGTTCTTTGCATATTAAAATAATCCATCCAAAGGGGAAGGAAAAGGCAGCTGTAGTCACCCCTTCCTTTCTGTGCTGCCAAAGGCAGAGAGAATACAAATTGCTCATGACTTGTTGCTGAAATAAATCTGAATGGCTTGGCACTATGATTACACCTTCTAAGGTCAGTATACAGGAGCTAAGGGGATGATGCTGAATTTCCCAGCTATCAGAGTAATTCGACGAGTCTCTGAGATGCAGGTGGAATGGTTGTGCAGCTGGCACTTTCCCTCTACTTCTGCACAACAAAATGCAAATTCACTTTTAAATCCTTTTTCAGTACTACAGATCACATCCAGACAGAACTTGGTTCACAAACTCATTTTAAATGATAAACACAAAATGTCTTATACATCCTACATGCAAACACTGCATTAACACTGGGGAAGCTATCAGCAAGTTTCTCAAAAGTTGAAATGAAATTGTTTAAAATTAGATATTTAAAAGTTAAAATAAAACTGTGCTGCTGTGGATCAACTTTAAACTGTATTTTTAAAGTACTAGATCAGAATTAATTAAAAGGTAAGTGCATACAAGAAAAAGAGAGACAAGAAACAGCATTTTTATACTTACATGTTATAGACTTAGACATTATCTACTAATTCTCCCCCTAAATCTAAAACCAGCATGTATCAATGGAAAAACTGTGGGAGCATAAACTGTGGTTTCCAAACAATTATCTAACTATCAGTTTTAGCAAAGATTCTCATGTTTCTTATAAAACCATTCAAAAAGACAGTCTAAGTTGTGATTCAGAAAAATGCTCTGATATTGAGGACTGAATTTCACAGGTACTTAAGGAGGATGCCTTCCTCTATACTTAGCTGCATTTTCCCTTAAAGATCTCCAAATAACAAGACTAACCCATGTTTTAGGTGAATGTCTGCATCACTATCCAGGAGACTTGGGTGGTCTGCAGCTGGTTAGCCAAACACACATTTTGATTGTCAAATGACAGAAACAACAATTTGCTGCCTTATGTCAGGACTGCTGCATTAAAATCATTTTTAGACTCCCTTCGCTGATAATTTGACAGGATGAAAAGTACCAAATCTCTGTGGTAAGTGTCTAAGTTCTTCTCCAGTTCTTCTCTTTTATTTCATTAAATCTAGAGGTGATAGAGGGCTGGAGTCAGGCTGATACTGGAATGAACAGCAATCAGGAACAGTAATCAGGATACTTGTAAATGATCCACTGCAGATTGAACTGTAGTAAGGAAAGCATTTGTATAAAAGGTACTGCCTCAAAGATCACAGATGTAATCTGGCATTATAACTACAGATTCAACACAGACGCTAAAGTTTACTCCATCAAAATGACGCTTACGAAATGTTAGGTAAAAACACAGTGGGGGGAAATGCACAGAAGCACATCGCAGACTCAACTGGCAGTCAAGTCTGGCAGAAGTCTATCACCTAGTGACAGCTTCCTTTTCTCTCAGCTGTTAGGATGATATAAGGAGAAATGAGTGAGACAAATCCTGGGCTTCATTACTAGGAAAAAAATGGTTCCCAAGAGAAAAGTGATCAGCAACTTGAAGTACTCTGATATGGTCACAAAGTCATAAACATTTTTAAATGTTTTCAGATTATTCAAGCCAACTATATTCATATTTGATGCATTAAAAACCAAACTTGCTGATGTAGACAGAAAATATTTAGTATTAGGGGAAAAGAATATTTACTGGAAATGTCAAGGAAAAGTCTGGAATTTAACTCCTACCTCTAAATCAACCACTGCCAGGTTGGAGGGAGGTTTGTCTGATGTATAAGAACCATAATTGCAACCTCCTCCTTTGAGTTTGATGTTTATTTCCCTAAATCACAACTGTCATGTGCTTGGGATAACTTAGTCACTGTGTATTTGTGAATACTGCATATGTCAAAAGAAAATATCACTAGTAGGAATACCATATCCAGCACATGGATGCTGCTACTTTGAGGTAACATACACAGCGGGAAATCTTAACTGAAGTAGTGGGAATCAGAACTCTGTAAAAAATGAGGAATTAATCATTCTTTTTTAATGATTTCTATTGTCTAGGGAAAAACACCCTCACATCTTCCTTCTTCCTAGTTTAATTTCTCTTTTCTTCCCTCCAGTTGTGGTGATGCAGATGGAAAACCAACAAAACCCAGCTGCTTAACACCTTCACTGTAAAGGGTTTGCTAAGTAAGGAAACCCTAACCAAAAACTGTTAGCAGGTAATACCTTATGATAAGAGACATCCTTACAAGAGATATAGTGGCTTTCATCAGAGACATGCAGCTGCACAGTGTGGGCCCCATTAAGACTACACAATGATGTTTAGATGAGCTACAATATGTAGCTTTCAAGACAGTTTTGAATTTACTTCCTACATGATAAGGGTGAAAGAAGTTAAGAAAAGATTACATAGAACATAGGTTTTGCTGTTTAATTCGTGAAGTAATTCCTTCTAAGAAAAAACAGGTTACTGTCGAGGAATTCCCTGTTCTGTTCTTAGTGTTCCGATGACTGTATCTACCGAACTCTAGTATGTACACCTATTAAATGGAAATGTAACCTTTCTGAAGGTGTAAAAACCTGTAAAAGGCTTCCACGAGATGCTTATAGTTTAGAAAACATCTCAGAAAACCACAATTTATGTGATGAGTTTTGGAAAATACCTTCTTGAAAGGGCTTTCTCATTTGGGAAACAGAAAAACATTTCTGTAAAATGAAAGTCTCTATCACTGTGAGATAATATACAAACCCCCAGTTATTAATCACTGGCTTAAGCAAAACCTTGCTGAAAACTAATGTCCACATACATTTCATTACTCCCAGAAACACTGTGAGGACTGTGGGTCTGTAAAATGTCCCAGGGTTTTTTCACGGAATGTGCAAATAGCATTAATACTGTCCTCACCTACAGACACTGAACATTTATATGCAAGCCACAAGTATTTCTAACAGCAAAGTGACTAACTGAAAAGCTTAATTACAAAATGCTTCCTAAATCTTTACAATTATATCCCCACAACCTTACAAATGAAATGCTTGGTGTAATTCCACTTCAAGAAAAGTCAGGATATTTGCTGGAGTGAGGAGTATAGGCCAGACCAGCATCTTCCAGAGGGTTAAAACATACCATTACCTTTTGTTCCCATCTGCTCTGAGAAGCCCGTGCATCTCCCCCATAGGAAAAAAGTGGCGCTCTCTCCTTCTAATTCCTTCAAAAGGATCAAGAATGCTGGCAAACAGGCAAGGTATTTCTAGTTTCCTGTTCAGACATATGGTTGAACCCAAGTCATAGTTGAAGAATAGATTGTAAGAATGGACTGATGCCCAAAAACATGTATTCCCAATTTATAGTTCATTCTGAGTGAGAATTCAGTACACTGCAAATGGTTTCAGTTGTAACTGTTAATACTCACAAATGCTCTATCTCCAGTGCCCCAGCATAGAACAATACCACAGCTGAAGAATTCATAACTTGGTTTTGAGTCCCTTAAAATAACACTTGTCAAAAAGTTCAAGTTGTTCTTACAATAATTTACCAAGTTTCTCACTTAAATCATCTTCTCTTGGTGTTTTCTAATAAAGACAGACATTGTAGTGACATTGACTAGATCTTAATATAGTTCCCTCAGGCAAGAGAAACATGAGCAGAGCAAGGAGTTTAGTACATGGACAAATTTCTCAAGGGTCCACATGGAAGCTTGCATCATAGTGCTAATTCCATTTTCTTCCCTTCAACTTGTTAAGTAAATGCCCTATAAATGCTAGAATACATTTGAGGCAGAAGGAGGAATGAAACAAAGAAAGTTAAAATGATCACTGTGCTGATAAAGAAGCAATTAGACTCTGATTATCATATAAAATAGGTAAGGGAAGGAGGCAGGGTCAGGCAGAGATTATTGTAAGTAATTTAAATTTTACTACATTATATAAAATCAGAAAACCTATCTGATTAAAACAAAGACCTATATTAAAGAGAAATCTACATTAGAGTATACACTAAAAGAAAGAAATGCTTTACGATGTTAATCCTCATACTTCTGAAAACAGAGTTCTCTGCATTTCTTGAGGACATAATTAAGTCACAGATACTTCTTTTAAATCTAAAACTGAAGTGTAAAGTCAGTTCAGTTCCAGAGGACTCAAAACAGTTTTACTTTTTATACTTTCTTACCTTGATCTCTTAGCTTCTATCTGAAACATTGACAATAAAATAATCAGCCTTGCCAACAGAATTCCATTCAGCCTCTAAACTATGATAAAATTCATTATCAAGCTTTGCACTTGGTGTGAACACAAGAACTTCCACCGGTCATTTTCTCCAGGTGCAAAAGAACACTTTCTGTCACTTCAGAGCAAGTTCATTCATGCTTTGTGCAAAAGAACACTTTCTGTCAGTTCAGAGCAAGTTCATTCATGCTTTGCTCAAGCTGACCTTTGTCTGTCAAAAAAATGGATGAACTATTTAAATTTAGCTAATGTGATTTTAGAAAGATATTGCCTTTGTACTCCCCAGAATTGCAACCCACAAGAGTTTTCAGACTCAAATTGCCATCACAGCACTTCAGAATTATAGAAAAGCTAACTACTTGAAGCCTGTGAGTTTGAAAGGCATTGATTAAATTGCGTAAAACTATGTAGATGGTTTAATTCAGAATTTAAATAGTTTATTTCATACGTCTTAATTCACCTTCACTGTAATTTAGATGAAACAAAATTAAGCCCAATTTAATTATGAGTAAGGTTGCCTATACAGTGATTAACCATTGTTTAAGGTGCTAAAAATAGTTCAGTTTCTGCACAGACATTTTTTTTCAGGACATGCTTATCTATTATATTCTTCTCAGTGGCAAAACCACTGTAAGAAATGGCCACATCCATCCGACATCTTTTGCCCAAGCCAGCTGTACTTGTCCCCCACTACCACAGTTTGTGATAGACACAGTTTTGAAATGATCCAAAGTGAAAACAACTTTCTGAAACAAAGTTGCTGCCAAGGGCAGTGTATGACACCACCTCAGATTTGGCAGTTCCACAAAAGAAAGGCTGGGCTGGCTCTTCACTGCATTTCCTTCTCTGCATTGCCTGATTTTTGTTATGTTTTATCTTACACACGCCTCCTCCCCCCTCCCCCCAGTTTTGCTCATGCTGGCATTTTGTTTGCTTTAGTTACTGCAGAGGCATTTCTCTTAATACTTCTGCAACTTACATTATTAAAATAGTGAAATGAATGGAAGTTTTAAAGAGCTTTCTCATATTTGGGATTTGACCATAATTCTCTTCCGATGATGGCTTTCTCATCTCTTACAATTCTCCTATGTGGTATTTCTTGAGAACAGAGTAAATGCTGTCCTGTTTGGCTGACCTGTGTTTACCTACAACCATACCTCAGGCTGCTGTGCTAAAAATTTAAGCCATTTTTAGTGCATGTGAGCACTGAAAAATAAAAACCATTCAGATTACGATGCTCTTGAAACATATTGAAGTATCTGAACAGAATCACCTGTGGCTGCTGTTAGCATTACAATTGTTTGGTGCTTCCAAACCCATACGATTGAGGACCATTTTATATATAAACATGTAACTGCCAAAGACGCTTCAAAGATCTGTTAGAGCCAGTTTTTGTTTGAACTGCAATGTATACTATCCAGTACATGCAAACTACATAAAAGACATCATACTTGCTAGGTGAAGGGTTCCAGACTAGATCTAAAAGAGCTGGCTCAAAACAGCTGGGAAATACAAAAACTAAGCTTTTATTTCTCTTGGAATAGGTACAGGAACTTATCTATATTCATAGTAATTTCTTCAGTTTCATCTCAACATATTCTTATATGCAGGAGGATTCTACAGTCTGCTTCACTGTATTTTCATATTTGAAATCCGATTCACAGCAGTGAGATTATGTAGGTAACTCAGCAGGTGGATACTTCTGATCCACGTGAGATAAAATTCAGGCATTCATTTGTTTCATATATTGCTAGCATTGCCTTCACTTCCAAGCTGAAAAGATGCATTACATGCAAAACTTGGAGGCAAATGCAATGCTTGCATTATATAAAACACATGAATGCCCCAAGTTTATCCCACACATTTTTAGTCAATAAAAACAGGCACAAAACTACTTTAATCACAAGTTACAAGTTTCTGTCAAGAACAAGTGTTTTACTTAGGTTTAAACACATACCAAGGCTGTTTCTCAGCCTGTGCTATGCAGAGGGACACAAGTTGTTTTTAAGCTGAATCTGAGTGGTTTTGCTTTAAATGGGGAGTTGGAGTGACCTCCTGAGGACTTTTGCTACCCATACTGCTCTGCAATTCTACAAATAGCCATTAACTGATGGCAGTATGTAATTATAATCACAAGTGACACCTCTCAAAGAGGAACTGCTCCAAGGTCATGACCATTCTATTAATGCTAGCTCAAAACTGCTGATAAATTACCACCAATGATTCTCTACCTGTAGCTGTACGTGCCCTTTTTTCCCCCGATTGGTTCTGCTACATTCAACTGTGACACAGGGGATGGTCTAGTGATCCAGAAGGCCTATTTAACTATGCAAAAGAAGCCTTGTGACTTGTCACAGTTAAAACTGTCAGATATAGACCACAAATACAAATATTTACAAATGGCAAGAAAAAAACCATCCAGTGTTATTCTGTTAGGCTTCTCCTTGTGCATGCTTAACATCAAAGGGTGAAACAGTATGCAAAGAACACCAGCACAAGAAAAAAT
This sequence comes from Pezoporus wallicus, assembly GCF_028554395.1. NCBI lineage: Eukaryota > Metazoa > Chordata > Aves > Psittaciformes > Psittacidae > Pezoporus > Pezoporus wallicus. Next base: position 1,102,893 of record NW_026637828.1, on the reverse strand, counting down.
CCGTAGTATTTTCTATGTCAAAGTCACCATGATGCTGTATCTATATTCCCTTACTTGTGTTTTTTACAGCAAAATGCTTATGATATTTGCCACCACACTTGCTGCTCATGAAGGAAGAATTTTTAATCTTGTTCCTTAAGAAACAGGATTTAGTCCTCAGCAAATACGTGAGGATATGTGTACAAGAGATGTCCTCAGAGTGTAGTACAAAAACCAGTAAGCTTTTCTAGCCTGAGCTTAGATACAGACATCTTCTTGAGGAAGGTTCACTGCATTTTTCTTCTACTTGGTTTTGGTTTGGTTTTGTTTTGTTTTGGGTTTTTGTTTGTTGTTTTTTTTTTGTGTGTGGGGGAGATGGAAATGGTAGTGGGTTGGGGTTTTGGGTTTTTTCTTGCTTTTATAGGCATTGTCACATACATGTCCAAAGCTCTGTTCTACTGACAGACAGGTACACCACAAAGTGACTACACACTAGCTATATAATACGTAGAGTTCATTAAACAAGCACACTAAAGCCAATAAGTACACTAAAAGCAAACACACTAATGTGAACTAGGTAAATATCTCTCTATATAATGAATGAGTACAATAAAGCAAATCACAGATATAGGTATCTAAGTAAAGTACCAAAGAAAGTTAGCAATACATTAAATCATTGCTGTATAGAGAGAACAGAGATTAAGAAGAAACATATCACCAATTACCACTAAATCATCATGCAGGCCCACACTTCCAGCTGGGAAACCCCACTGCAGCCAATGCCAGGAGTCTCAGGCAATTGGGAAAAGTTCTGCCCAGTGCATCCACCCGTAGGTGAGGCTTCTCTCATGGCCACAAAAGGGTCCCACTTTATACCCTTAGAAAAACAACCAGCTTTATGCCAGATCTCTAATGGTTTACTCATGGGACCGTGCAGTTTCTCGTGATCTCACCATTGTCCACCCTGAGAGCTTTGGCCAGGCACCCCAGTGCAGACAAGTATGAAGATCACAGAGCAGCTGCACACCTAGGATTTCCTGTCTCTGTTGGACACAGTCACAACGAACATAAACATATATACTCTACCAAATGCACTGTGACAAACAATAAACTTTGTTATGTCTCTGTCATGAGAAGGAATCAACTCTCAGCTAGGTTCCCATCCATTATAAGCTTGTATGTTTCAGATAAAACCAGTTTTCAATTAAAATGCTTATTCTAGGGGCAAATACACTGAGGAAAAATAGACAATAACAAGTCTGAGGTTTTGACATCTCTGTCAATACTGGTTCTTTACAAAGAATCTGCTGTGCTTAGCAACGTGCAGGAAAGAAGTCAGGCTACCACGGATTTTAACTAAGTATGGTTTTCCAGAGGCTTCTACTATCTTTTATTCATCCATCTACCTACCTTTCTCCTGATTAAGATGAAGCATGTACAAAATGGATTTGCTGTAAAGCAGTAACACCTAATGGAGGAAAACTACCACTTTATGCCACCAGAGCCTTTTCAGTAGTAAAAGTCTGACTTTTAGTCTTAGCAGAGAGCCATTTTAGGTAGAGGATTCCCTTGTTGGTGGAGAACCTAAAGACATGATTTCAAGCCTACTCTGTGGTACTTTCCTTTTCTTGTGAAAACAGCTGTAACGTTTGCAGTGGTTTTGCTGAAAAGAATCTCTCGGTGAAATCAGATCTTAAACTAGTGGGGAACTATAATCTCACATGGCATTAACAGTCTTCTGCAGCTGAGAAACATGGGCCTAATTTTAACTCACATTTGGTTTACAGCAGAATAAGACAACGACTTTAATACTACTGTAAACAAGTCAGGTCAGATTCAAACAGCTTACATGTTCAAGATGGTGCAGTAATCAAAATTCTATGCATTTAATAGATCCATGTTGTGAAATTTTTACAAGAATCATTATCCTACTTAATGCTACCCTTATATTAACTGCTCTTCTACAACAAGTTCCCCCATACACCTATTTTGTCATATATGGAACAGACCCTAATGTAATTTACAGAGAAATAACTTAGTTAAAATGAGTAATACTCAAAACTATTTAACGTCTGCTCAAGCAAAGACATTCACAGCCTGACCCACTAAGTTGAATTAGTTGAAATATGTAGCTCAGAAAACATTAGGTGGTTGGAGTTTTCTAGGGTTTCTCCAATTATTTTTATTATATATTTCAGTCAAGTTGTATTTGATGATCTGTTTCTTAATCAGAAATCCAGCCATCATTATGATGGAATAAAAACGAGGAGAATACAACATAATTTAATTTGAAGAGAAATTCAGTTCATTTCATTTCTGAAATCTATTTTATGTATTTTTCAAATGAGGTCATTTGCAAGCAACGATGTGCTAGTTTCTCCTGCTTGTCCCTCATTTCTCTTGTCACCATCACAGTGAATCATTATAAGATCAAAATCTAATCACATGGAAATTAAGGTCACTAAGAGGCATACAAAAGAAACCACTCCTTGATGTGAATATGGAAGCTTTTTATTTGTTACAATTGAAAAAGCTTATCACTTGCTCACAGAAAAAGTCATAATTTGCATGAAAGAAGGATCTCAGCATGCAATGTTGACAGCAAGGTTCCACAGCTGATCTCTGATTCAAAGCTTGCCACAGGAGACCAGGATAGAATTTTATTTTGGCTGAGAGCCAGCTAACTGCAAACCTGAACATCCTCTTATAAGAGCACACAATTCATTAACATCAAGGTTCAGCGAGTAACAGGAGCCTTTGCTGCCCTCCTGATCCTGTAAGGCCTCAAGGGCAGTGGGGTTTTGTCAGGAGAAATGCTGCATTCCAGTTGGAGGCCAGAGGATGCGGGGGCTGTGGGACAGTCTGCAGCATTGTGATTGGACTATTTACCTGGAGAGTTTTACAGGGGCCAATGAGATTGAACATTGTATGTATGTGCAGGTCAGGAAAGTACCGAACGAGGGGATTAAAAGGGCTTGGTGGTAATAAACAAGGATGAGTCTCTGCATCAACTTCAGTCAGTGTCGTGAAATGCCACAGGGTATTGGTCGGCGGGTGGTGAGCGGTTGTATTCTATTCCCTTGTTATTTCCCTTATCATTATTATTATTGGTGGTAGCAGCAGTGATTTGTGTTATACCTTAGTTACTGGACTGTTCTTATCTCAGCCCGTGGGAGTTACATTCTTTTGATTCTCCTCCCTATCCCTCTGGGAGCAGGGGGAGGAAGGGTAGGGGGAGTGAGCGAGGGCTGCGTGGTTCTGAGTTACCAGCTGGGCTTAAACCACAACAATGAGGCTAATGAAGAGGTCGAATGTGGGCAATAAAAATGTACCCACATCACATATGCCAAATAAACAGAAAAATGCTGGTACTTCAAGCTTGCTCCTGAGAATAAGATAAAAAATTGCAATAAATTTAAAAAAAAATAATAATTTATTAAAAAGAATTGCAATAAATTTAGCTCGTGTGTGCCCTGCAATAGACAACCTTAAGCTAACAGCCAGTTTCCTGGGCAAACCAAGGTAACTGACTGCTAAACTTTGTTTAAAACAAACAAAACTTATCTGGAACTGGATGAGCATGCAAAACCAACAATATTCCAGTACCTTAATCACAGAACAGAGTCTGAGCAAGTAAAACATCCCTACAGAATCTCAGGGCATCCCTGACTAGGGAGTTAGAGATTGGTTAAGCTCAATCACCTCAAGAAGGACAAAGTGTAGTAGCTAGACAGAAGGGTGAACAAACCAACCAACCAACCCACTACTACAGCAAGCACCACTGCCCCACCTTCCAACACACCTTCCCCACAACCCACATCAGAAGTGTTAGACATGAGGTTAGTCCTCTATGAATCAAGTAAAAATTTAAAGGAAAGCACAGCTCTATCACTACTTTGGGGCATATAGCATGCCTTACAAACAGACGGCAAACACCAGCTCAGATTATCGGGGTAGAGGTTAGCAGGAAGCACAGCCAGAGGTTTGTGGAGTGTAAGGAGATGGATTTGGAGAGGCTGTATTGAGATAGTCAGATGCCCAGCCACTGAAGGACAGCAGACACAAACTCCCTTTACAAGACCACATGCTACACAATTGGTTTCCTTCATTTGCATGCCTTTCCACTTCAGGGAGGAGTTTACTTTTGCTGCCCCTGAGGTAGGAAGTTTGTCTGAACTGAGGACTGCCCATTTGTTACGCTGACAAATACCACTACTACATCTGATCAGGGCTGCCATGTGCACTACAGTAACTAGTAAAAACTTAGAATAGTTCCTTCCCTGGCAACAGGTTGTTACCCGTTTGTGTTGTCAGGACAGGTCACTGCTCTCCAATACCTCTCAGAAATAAAGGAATGAAGGGTTTAAGCATTTTTGCTCCTTTATAAGATAAAGACGAAGGAGAAGACAAAAGCCGGAAAAGCCACAGGAGATTAGAAGCGCTCTGGAAATCCCCTTTTTCAGCCCAAGCTTGCTTAAAGTCTCAATCAACACAGTGCCCTTCACACTCTGCCTCCAAGAGAACGTCCCCATTACTAAAATGATGGAGACTTTGATCTTTCAGAGAATGCTCTTAAGCCAGCACTCCCCTTCCCTAGAAGCAGGATATTTTCCCCCACTCTGGCCAGTGGGTAAGCTCAGATCATCTGAACAGGTCTGATTTTTTGGCCAATCCCCAAAACTTGTCTTCCTCAAGGCCCAGTAACAATAGTGATTAGTCAGAAACCCTCCTTAGAGAGTGCTATTTAAAGAACTTAGAGAAAACACTTTTAAAACAATAGATTTAACCTCTCAACTTCAGAAATGCAGTGAAACTTCATAGCATAGGAATGCTGGCAAAATAATGTGAAACCTGTTAGAAACAGGCATTTTCAACTCACCTGTTGCAGGAGGACTGGGGGTTGGTTTCGGTTGGTTTTTTACACTTGCTGCACATACAAACTCCCAGGAAAGCCACGCTGCTGCTGCTGAGGATTACTTTTCTCTCTCTACCCTAAAAGAAACTAGCAAGATGCTTTCATGTTGGGAGTTCCTATTATGGAGGATAGTTTTTGTTTGCTGACCCAATTACATAAAATATTAACGGAAGGGAGGTTATAGCCCAACATTAACAACCTTAGGAGTTACATCAGTTCCTGTTGGTGACTTTTAGTACTCAGTATTAATTTCACCCATTTCTCTGCAACACATAAAATTCTCATATATTGGTTCATTCAGATAATCTGAAGTGTCTTCCATACAGAAGTCTTCATGTGAAAATTATTATTTATGAGGTGTCAAGTAAACAGAATTACAGCTGTAGGAGACTATTTGGTAGAGACATGAGACATATTAAATTTTAAGAAATCAACACACTTTGTTAATTAGAAATGCCAACATTTGACATTTTCATTCCCAATAAAATTGATTTATTATAGATCCATTTAATCCGGGGGCGAAAGCTGGTGCTAGGGATTCAGATTCACAGTCCACAAAGGTAGATCTCCAACCACAGTGCAGTACAGTTTCAGATCACCTTACACAGAGCAAATAGACACAAATAAAATGCACAGAACCCCGTATATATAAAATTCAGAGTGAGGGCAGCCATGTGAAAGAAGCAGTTTCCATCCACTTGCCAATTCCCTATTTCCCAGCTGGGACTGCGCGAAGCACTTTCAAGCAGCCCTTCTAGTAGCTAGAAGAAAACTTCTTATTTCAACACTCAAAGCTATGCTAGTGACCAGCAGTTGCCTTTTTTTTTAAATTTGTGTCAAAATAAAAATAAAAAAAGAATACAAACAGAAGATATACATTACTGATTTTCAAAATTATTTTTATACCTGGCAGTCCTATCTGATGTAGGCTGTTGATACACAGCAAACAGAGCTCCTTCTACAGCTGCATAGTACTATCATAAAGCACTGATAAGGTAGATTTAGGAGTTCTTTTTTCGGAAACCTTAGTATTTCCCTGCACCAGAGTATTTAAAACATTGGAGCAAACTGCTTTAAGCATCACTGTAAAAAAAAACCAAAACAAACAAACAAACAATTTCACCCATGCTACAAATTTATTTTCCTCCGTAAGCCAGATATCCAAGTATCGTATGTCACCAACTTCTAGTCTCCCAATAAACTAATCATAGTAGTTGATAAATCCACACAACCACAGTAATAGAGATGATAGCAACATGCATATCAACATGGAGTTAAAGTGAGGAAGGAAGGGTGAGCTACACACAACTTGCTACTGACCAAGGAACCTACACCAGGACTAAAAGGGTACTTCTTGAATATTCAGAGCAGGTATTTGGAGGGTTTCAGGCCAAAACCCATCACCAGTAATGCTTTCAGTCTGGGTAAAACAAGAGCTGGCTTACTCATACAAGTGTGTCATAGTTTATATGAAACTTCACCTTATTTCTCAACATATAACAGCAAGTTTGTGTGTTTGAGCTTCTTTGCTCTTTATGTGAAACATGAATGTTTCTGCAAAGCAAACACAGCAAAATCCGCTCATAATGGGCAACAAAGGGATTGCTTCTTTTCAGCTCTTTGTAGCAGCTGGTTGAATAAAGCAGGGTAATTAGATTCCAGTACTCAGGCAGCTCAGATTTACTGTCTGTGAGAAGTACTGCTGGCCCAAGTAAAGCAAGCAACATAAATAGCTCTGGCTCAAGAGGTATCTTTGACATACTGACATTGTCTTCATGAGGTACCAGGTTCCCCCTTTGAGGGCCAAACAGGCAAATCTTCTGTTGGGGTGTGGTTAGTGTGCAAGGAGAGTAATGGAGAGGCCATCTGAAGTATCTGGAGCATCTCTCAGTTTGAATGTAACATACAGGAAGAGAAAGTTCAAAGGAAAGATGGAGTAAGGAAGGCATAGCAGAAAAAAAAAAAACAAACATATAGGGCAGGGAAAAAAAAAAAGAACGAAATAAGCGAGCTGGAAGAATCTTCCAGAATTAGAAGAACTCTTACACCTTCTTTAAATCTGAAACATTGCAGTCTATTCTGTGAAGAACTGTTGCACTATGGCTATGCCTACACTGCAGGTTTTACCTGTGTCTCTACAAGTGTTTTTGCCCAGATTACATGAAAAGAAAATAAAAATCAATATATTGTTCTGATGATTGCTGTCATTTGAGTGCAGGAGTTGTTAAATGTCCTTCTGTATTTAGAAGGAACATTCTCCTACAGTTTCCTGAGGGCAAAAATAATCTTTGGACATTTGGCACAAAGAAAGATGAGATTTATCCACAGAGAGACAAGTGAGAATAGACCAAGTGAAAGCACACCAAGACAGGAGGAAATCTCTTCAGACTCCATGCCAATCACATGGACTAATTGTGCCGCAGACTTCCCTTTAGCTGCACCACCATGGTTATTTCCCAACAGTTCATTTTGGAAGAGGTGCAGGAAAATGTTACTAAAATGAACATTTGTGAAAGTCTTCCTAGACACCACTACTAAATATCAAAATACACTAAAGTGTAAGATGAAGCGGCCAATGAGATGAGGTTCAACAAACTAAAGTGCCGGGTCCTGCACTTGGGCCACAACAGCCCCCCGCAATGCACCAGGCTTGGGGAATAGTAGTTGGAAACTGCTCGTGGGAAAGAACCTGGGGGTGCTGTTTGATGGAGCTGAGCATGAGCAGCTTGTGCCCAGGCAGTTAGGAAGCCACCAGCATTCTGGCCTGTATCAGGACCAGTGTGGCAGCAGGGCCAGGGCAATGACTGTGCCCCTGCACTGGGCACTGGTGTTCAGCTCTGGGCCCCTCACTACAAGGGAGACATTGAGGTGCTGGAGTAGGGCCAGAGAAGGGCAATGGAGCTGGTGGAGTGCCTGGAGCACAAGTGTGATGAGGAACAGCTGAGGGACCTGGGGGGTTTAGTCTGGAGAAGAGAAGGCTCAGGGGAGACCTTTTCCCTTCTATAGGTACCTGAAAGGAGGATGGAGCCAGGAGGTGGCTGGTCTCTTCTCTGAAGCAACAAGGGACAGGACAAGAGGAAATGGCATCAAGCTGCGCCAGGGGAGGTTCAGATGGAGATGAGGAACAATTCCTTCCCCAAAGGGTGGTCAGGCATTGGAACAGGCTGCGCAGGGCAGTGCTGGAGTCACTGTCCCTGAAAGTGTTCACAAATGGTGTAGACGAGGCCTTAAGTGCCATGGCTTAGTGGTGGCCTTGGCAGTGCTGGGGTAAGGGTTGGACTGGAAGATCTTAAAGGTCTTTTCCAACCTGGTTGATTCTATGATTTTATGAAGGCAACAGAAAGAACAAAAGGCATAGCTTTTCTTTTTTTCCTAATGATTTTATGAGATACCATTTCAAAAGGGTTTATCACGAAGCATACAGACACATGCTAGAGGCTGGGCATAATTATTTAGACTCACTGACTCACAGGTGTTACCTTTAACTGGTTTGTCAGTTGTCATGCACCATCTGACAATCACACTGAAGAGATGAAATACAAGCAAGACTGCACGTGTACTTTCCAACTATAACTCTTTATACTGCACCAAAATGACTGCCAAAGACAGAAATCTAAAGAGCAGCTCTTCAGGTAGATTTTTACACTAGTGCCACATACTTATATACAAGACACTAGCCTTTGGTTTACATACCAGGGTTTAAGATCAGAGACCTGCAGAGCTACCACACTTAAGGTGCCAAGGGTACGAAGCATTCAGAACCATTATCAGTATTTTGCTGTCAGACTACAAGGTCATATCAAAGAAGCTTTTGCACAAGTCTGTCCTTAAAAGGCAGCTAATCTAATCTTAACAGTGTGGGTATTTCAAATCACGATGCCTTTATAAAGCTGTAGATGTCACTAATCTAAGAGTTTGGAGACACACTGGGACAGAATAAAAACTGTTTTGAAATCTGTTTGTTGGAGAACTGTATCCTTTCTCTGTGCTCTGTGACAAAAACAATCAAGTCTGACAGACTGGAAAATGTCTTGCTTTGCTGCAGCAATATTGATGCCCTAGTAGCTAGTAAATTAAGCCCACAACTGCAGGTATTTGTTCTGCCCCACTAGCAGGAGGTAAAACAAGGAGTCAGAGTGACACATTCTAGGCAGCACTGAACTGTACCACAGGATATTTGAATTTAGTAAAAACAGAGTAATTTACTGTTTGTTTAGAGTTGATCTAAATTTCTATAGTGACAAACATTAAGCTTCTTAGGAAGCACAGCAATGAAGCATCACATTCCATGAACAAGGAGACCTGAATACAGTAATGTTCTTGATTCCAATGTAATCACTTGAGCACACTATGGAGATTTTGTAGCTAGGCTCAGTCATGTTTTCTCAGCCTCTTCAAAGAATTTCTGAACAGTACTTCAGATAAAGTGACAAAGGAAAATCCTACATGAATAAATTACATTTACAATCAAGACATATACTGCTACTAATACTGTTTGGACTTGAACGGCAAGTAGCATGTAAGAGACACTTTAAAGAACAAATTCACATATGATCACAGAATCATCATAGAATGATTTGGGTTGGAAGGGTCCTTAAATACCACCTAGTTCCATCTGCAACTTCTCTGAGCAACCTGTGCCAGGGCCTCACCACCTTCACAGGGAAGAGCTTCTGCCTAAGGTCTCATCTCTATCTCCCCTCTGTCAGGTGAAAGGCATGGGCTCTCACCAGAGTAGAAGAGGAGAACCCCCTACCTTAACCCGCTGCTCATTCTCTGGGGATGCAGCCCAGCACACAGTGGGTTCTGGGTTCAGGTGAATACTGATGGGTAATGGGGAGCTTCTCATCAACCAACATCCCCAAGTCCTCCTCAGGGCTGCTCCCAATTCATTCTCTGTCCAAAATGTATTTGTGCTAATATAGTTTCTTGCTTTTCATGTACTTTCTGAAAGAGGCTTTTGCACTAAAAATACACCTCACACTAAAACATGCCACCCAAGGCTCTGTCCAACCTGGCCTTGAACACCACCAGGGATGGAGCATTCACAACTTCCTTGGGCAACCCATTCCAGTGCCTCACCACCCTATATATAAGGAATATATATAAGGAATTGGATATTCCTTATATCCAATCTAAACTTCACCCGTGAATCCTTACCCCTTGGTTCATTTTCTCATCAATCAATACCCCCAAGTCCTTCTCCACAGGGCTGCTCTGAATCTCTTCTCCACCCAACCAGCAGCTGTGCCTGGGATTGCTCCAACCCAGGTGTAGGACCTTGCACTTGGCATGGTTAAACTTCATGAGGTTGGCATCAGCCCACCTCGCAAGTGTGTCAAGGTCCCTCCATTCCTTCCCTCCAGCGTATCAACTGAACCACACAGCTTGGTGTCATCGGCAAACTTGCTGAGGGCACACTCAATCCCACTGTCCATGTCACCAACAAAGATGTTGGACAAGACCAGTCCCAACACCGATCCCTGAGGGACACCACTCGTTACTGGTCTCCAGCTGGACATTGAGCCATTGACCACATCTCTTTGCATGCAGTCATCCAGCCAGTTCTTTATCCACTGAGTGATCCACCTATCAAATTGATGTCTCCAATTTAGAGACAAGGATGTTGTGTGCGACAGTGTCAAACACTTTACACAAGTCCAGGTAGATGACCTCAACTGCTCTACCCCTGTCCATCAGTTCTGTAGCCCCATCATAGAAGGCCACCAAGTTGGTCAGGCAGGATTTCCCCTTAGTGAAGCCATGCTGGCTGTCACCAAGCACCTTGTTGTTTTTCATGTGCCTTAGCATGCCCTCCAGGAGAATCTGCTCCAAGATTTTGCCAGGCACAGAGGTGAGACCGATTGGTCTGTAATTCCATGGGTCATCCATTTTCCCCTTCTTGAAAATGGGGGTTATATTTCCCTTTTTCCAGTCATCGGGAACTTCACCTGACTGCCATGATTTCTCAAATATGATGGCCAGTGGCTTGGCAACTTCATTTGCCAGCTCCTTCAGGACCCGCTGATGGATCTCATCAGGACCCACGGACTTGTGCACGTTCAGGTTCTTAAGATGGTCTCAAACCAGATCCTCTCCTACAGTGGGCCCAAGGTCTTCATTCTCACAGACCCTGCATCTGCCTTCCAAGACTTGGGTGGTTTGGTCAGAGCCTTTGCCAGTGAAGACTGAGGCAAAGAAGTCATTCAGAACCTGATCCTTCTCCAAATCCAGGATAGCCAGTTCTCCTGATAGCTTCTGGAGGGGGTCTATGTTGTCCCTAATCTGTCGATCCCTAGCCAAGTTTAATTCTAACTGGGCCTTAGATTTCCTAACCCGGTCCCTAGCTTCCTGGATAGCATCCCTGTACTCTCCCCAGGCCACCTGTCCTTGCTTCCACCTTTTATAAGCCTCTTTTTTCCTTCGAATTTTCCTCAGCAGCACCTTATCCACCCAAGGAGGACTCCTGGCCCTCCTGCTGCACTTCCTTCTGGTTGGGATGCAATGCTCCTGAGCTTGTAGCAGGTGATCCTTGAATACCAACCAAGAGTCTTGGGTCCCCCTGCCCTCTAGAGCTATATCCCATGGAGCCTTACTAAGCAGATACCTGAAGAGGCCAAAGTCTGCTCTTCTGAAGTCCAGGGCAGTCAGCTTGCTGTGTGCTCTTCTCACTGTCTTGAGGATCTCAAATTTGACCATCTCATGATCGCTACAACCAAGGCTGCCCTGGAGCATCACATTTCCAATAAGCCCTTCCCTGCTGGTGAGCACAAGGTCAACCATGGCACCTCTCCTTGTCGGCTCGTCTATTACTTGCAGAAGGAAGGTGTCTTCCACACAATCGAGGAACCTCCTGGATTGTTTGTGCTGGGCCGTACCATCCTTCCAACAGATATCAGAGTGGTTGAAGTCCCCCATGAGGACAAGGGCCTGTGAGTGTGAGGCTGTTCCGGTCTGTCTATAGAGTGCTTCATCCACAGAGTCCTCTTAATCAGGCGGTCTGTAACAGATCCCCACAGTAACGTCTCCCATCACTGTTCTCCATTTAACTCTGACCCAGAAACTCTGTTGACTGCTCACCTGTCCCCAGACAGAGTTCCATACTCTCCAGACTATCCCTAACATAAAGGGCAACTCCTCCCCGTCTGCCGGGCCTGTCTTTTCTAAAGAGCCTGTAACCTTCCATTCCAACACTCCAGTCATAGGAGCCATCCCACCATGTTTCTGTGATGTCTATTATATCATACCCCCGTAGATGTGTGCTAATTCCTCTTATTTGTTCCCCATGCGACGGGCATTTGTATAGAGGCGTCTGAGCTGAGCTCCAAATGAAGCCAGCTCATTGGCTGGAGTGGCTGGAATATCTCTACATTTCTCCAAGCATTTGTTATAGGTGCTGGCAGCTGACTGGGTGTGCTGGGATGGAATGATGCCCCCCTCCCCCAACACATCTAGTTTAAAGCTTCCTTGATCAGTCTGGCAAGCCTCCTACCAAAACCGCTCTTCCCCTTCTTTGTCAGACCAGATCCCACAGCCCCCAGTAGATCTGACCTACTAAATTGAGTCCCATGTTCTAGGCAAACCCCTGACTATGGTACCACCCTTCTAACCATTTATTAACTTGGCCAATCCTCCCAGCCTTTTTAAGGTCCTCCCCTTTATCCTGGAGAATTGACAAAAAGACAATCTGAGCTCCAGAGCCCCTAACCACCTCTCCTAGGGCTCTGTAGTCCTTTTTTATGTTCTCTGCGCTACTGCTATCTGTATCACTAGCGCAGAAATTCTTAACCATTTATTTAACACTGCAGCTATGCCTGGTCTTTATGATTAAGGAATATAAATATATTCAGGGTAATTCACCTCCACTAATTCCTACAAGGAAAAGAAAATGAAATTTAAAAAAAAAGAAACAGACAAAAAGCCAAACAACAAACCTACGTTTTAAGCACATTGTCCCCTAACAAATGCTAGTTGCTTAGAATAACTTCAAAGAATACTGGCTGTATTAATTGTAACTTCATTTAAGATGTCAAATAATTGAAACTAAGTACTTTGCTAAGGGAATATGTAAATGTTTCTCCTTGAAAACAGGGCCTGAAGGTGACAAAAAGGCACACTTGTAACCGAACAGTCATGCTAAGTGTTTCTTGTTCAAGAAACAGGAGTCAAGGTTTCTGAAAATGTGGCCGAGATAAACATACCAAATTAGCACAGCCAGTTCTTTTAAAAGCTTTGAAATGTGCCAATCAAATCAAACCATTTCCTTTTGTTTTACTAGATTTTAACTTTTCCTGTGCCAATTCATGGAAAACTTCTAAAAGCTGCATATTTTCCATAGAATGGTGCATATGCTTCGGATTTACATCTGCATGGAGGGCACATACAAGTTAGTACCTCATAAAGGGTTCCTGTTACATGTTTCCTACTCATGAAGTTAAAAAAAAACAAAAACAAAACAACAAAAACCCAAAACCCCCAAACCAAAAAAACAAACAAACCAAACAAAAAACCCAATGATTTTACCAGACTTTATAGCAAAATTAGAAAAACTGAGCTTCAAAATTATGGATTTAAAAGTAGACATATGAAACACACAAATAAAAATATGGGAAGTCTTGGCACATGCACTAAATTACATCTACAAAATACTATGGACACATGCAGAACCTGTAGATCCTAACACCAGTAGACAGTGCAGCACCTGAAGAGATACAATAGATACCACTTGCTCTATGTTACAATGTCATGTTATTCAAGACCATGAATGGATCACATGGAACCCTCTGTTGAGAAGAGGAAAACTGTTCTTCAAGCTACCCTATTTTCAGGGAAGGAAGCTTCAGACTAACAAAAGGGCTGATGGAGAAAGAGGTAGAGAGCAAGAACAGCTCAGCAAGATCTAGGAGCCTGCAGTGCAATCAAAGATCAGGAGACTACTGAGAAAAGCAGATTAAGGATAACAGCAGAACACCAGATCTAGGGTTGATCATCAATTTTGGATACCAAGAGCTATGAAGGAAACTTGAAATTACCACCCACCATAATAAATATTATATACAATATAGAATAAAATTGGAAAGTTTCCAAAGATGTAAGGGGACAACAAAGTGCCAAATTCTCACTGAAAATGTGTTGCAAATGTGTGTCTGTTCCCTAGAACACTTCATCAGCCTATATTTTCAAATTAATGCTTAAAAAGCAATGTCTTTTTTGGAACAAACTCAGATTAAAATAAGATTCAGGTTGCTTCCTGTCCCCACCTTTTTTCTCTCCAATATTTAATCAAAGTGTGTATGTTGCCATATTTCTGATGTAGCACTGTCAAGAAAGGAAATCAGAATCTGTGGCTTCAACTTTGTTTGCTTTACACTAAAATTTCCCAATCACTAGTGATCTCACCTGCTTTGCCCCCAAAGGTATTTACTGAAAGGGAAAAAGCCTTTCTGATGGCATCTGTGACAATGGAGTACTGGTATACATCAGAAAAGCAGTATGACAGCCCAACAAGAGGCTGATTCCCCCCTCCCCCTTCCATTGGTACCTAGTTATTCCTGTTTGAGAGCTTAAGCCAGGCTACAACACTGTCAAGCTGTAACTACAGATTATTCTTTTCCAAACCATTTTTCAATGTCATTTCTAGACATATTTTACATTTTTATTGCAAATTCAATTCCCAAAAGAGATCAAGTACTTTGCAAACTATGTGGAGGACTGCACCTCAACTGTTGGAGAAAGAGGCAAGTGAATACTTATCAGCAAATGGCAACAGTTACGGGTAAAGTTTACTTGAGACCAGCACCTATCAGAAAGAGATCTCCAGTATATGTAGCAAGTAAAATATAAATCAATACTACCAGGATACAAGCCACAGATTTTAGTGTCTTACTTCAGCACTTCTTAACAGACAGACCACACCAAAATATGACTGAAGTTCAGCATGTTAAACACATGCAACACACATATCTTACTGGAATTCAATGAGGGACAGCTTATATTGTCACACCTTTGCCATATAAGCATGCCACCTTTGTTGACATAGAATGATATAAAACAGGTCAAGCTTGTGGAAAGAAATTTACCATGTTTGAATATAATTACACATTTTTAAGAACTACTTAATACACCTAGTATCTTAACATGTGAGGACACCAACCCCAAGTAAGAATATCAACCAGTTGATTCCTCCTTTAATATTTTGGCCTTTTTCTGCAGCGAGGATTCAAAGTCAATGCAACAAACCATGCTGTCTCCAGCTTATGGATATTATTGACAGCTGGATCACCACAAGGTATCTTGGATAAGTATAAAAAGACAGTCTGCATAAAAATTCACAAGCTGCGTTCAAATTATACAACAACAAAACCCCTGCAAAATAGCAAGTTAAACAAGCAGATTTTTCTAGCTACATGCTTTATAGGAAAAAAAAAAAAACACACACAAAAAAAAAATCA
Organism: Pezoporus wallicus; assembly: GCF_028554395.1. Lineage (NCBI taxonomy): Eukaryota > Metazoa > Chordata > Aves > Psittaciformes > Psittacidae > Pezoporus > Pezoporus wallicus. The sequence goes on along the minus strand of NW_026637828.1, from coordinate 1,087,548 downwards.
TCCTGCATCTCATCTCAGTTCAAAAGAAATGAAGATTCTTTTACCTGGCAATGCATTTTGTGTTATTTTGCCCTGTTCCCAGTGCCCCTGCCTCCTATGGACTTCTTTTGGCAAGAACCTTCCAGTCAGAGTATCATAGAATGATAGAATAATTAGGGTTGGAAAGGACCTTAAGATCATCCAGTTCCAACCCCCCTGCCATGGGCAGGGACACCTCACACTAAGCCATGTCACCCAAGGCTCTGTCCAACCTGGCCTTGAACACTGCCAGGAATGGAGCATTTACAACTTCCCTGGGCAACCCATTCCAGTGCCTCACCACCTGAACAGGAAAGAAGTTCTTCCTTATATCTAACCTAGACTTCCCCTGTTTAAGTTTTAACCCACTACCCCTTGTCCTATCACTACAGTCTCTAATGAATAGTCCCTCCCCTGCATCCCTATAGGCCCCCTTCAGATACTGGAAGGCTGCAATGAGGTCTCCACGCAGCCTTCCCCTCTCCAGGCTGAACAGCCCCAACTTCCTTAGCCTGTCTTCATACAGGAAGTGCTCCAGCCCCCTGATCATCCTTGTGGCCCTCCTCTGGACTTCTTCCAACAGTTCCATGTCCTTTTTATGTTGAGGACACCAGAACTGCACAAAATACTCCAAGAGAGCAAAGAGGCAGGATCACCTCCTTCGACCTGCTGGTCACGCTCCTTTTGATGCAGCCCAGGATACAGTTGGCTTTCTGGGCTGCAAGCGCACACTGAAGCCGGCTCATGTTCATTTTCTCATCAACCAACACCCCCAAGTCCTTCTCCACAGGGCTGCTCTGAATCTCTTCTCTTCCCAACCTGTAGCTGTGCCTGGGATTGCTCTGACCCAGGTGTAGGACCTTGCACTTGTCATGGTTAAACTTCATGAGGTTGGCATCAGCCCACCTCACAAGCGTGTCAAGGTCCCTCTGGATGGCATTCCTTCCCTCCAGCTTATCAATCGAACCACACAGCTTGGTGACATCGGCAAACTCACCCTTACTGAGGGTGCACTCAATTCCACTGTCTATGTCACCAACAAAGATGTTGAACAAGACCGGTCACAACACCAATCCCTGAGGGACACCACTCGTTACTGGTCTCCAGCTGGACATTGAGCCATTGACCACAACTCTTTGCATGCGGCCATCCAGCCAGTTCTTTATCCACCAAGTGGTCCACCTATCAAATTGATGTCTCTCCAATTTAGACACAAGGATGTTGTGCGGGACACTGTCGGACGCTTTGCACAGGTCCAGGTACATTACCTCAACTGCTCTGCCCCTGTCCATCAGTTCTGTAGCCCATTCATAGACCAAATTGGTCAAGCAAGACTTCCCCTTAGTGAAGCCATGCTGGCTGTCACCAAGCACCTTGTTGCTTTTCATGTGCCTTAGCATGCCTTCCAGGAGAATCTGCTCCAAGATTTTGCCAGGCACAGAGGTGAGACTGATTGGTCTGTAATTCCCTGGGTCATCCATTTTCCCCTTCTTGAAAATGGGTTTTATATTTCCCTTTTTCCAGTCATCGAAAGACATAGGAAATATAAAGTCCTAGTGATATACTGAAAGTAAATTAATTAGAATATTTAAGTTAATGAATTAATATTTTGATAGTGTAGTAAAAAACAAGCAAACAGGAAAAAAAATCCCAAAACAAAACCAATCCAATGTTTTGTTCAAAAAAAAAAGAAAAAAAAACCCAAACAAACCCAAAACCGAAACACTCCCTCACGCCCCCCCCCCCCCAAAAAAAAAGAAATTCAAACCAAGAGACAAGTATCCTGTAGGATACTTGAGATATGTAATGCCAAATGGAATCTAAATAGAAAAACTACCCTTCTGCTTTCTAAATGCAAGATGATTCCATGTTAAAAGTGTACACTCCTTCAAAGTAAAAAAGCTGACACAAGAGATCTACATTATCAAAGGACATAAGGAACAGTGAATTAAAGACTTAAAGATCAGTCATGACTGGGAAATGCAATTTGGATGGTAGAATATCTTTGGGGTTTTCATGAAAAGGAACATAAGCAACATATGGATAATCAGTCAGATTAACATCTAGATATGATCAAATCACTGAATGCTCCTGCACCTTTCAATACTGTTTCATCACACTATGCCCAAGAGGTACCTTCCAAATAATCCCTATTAGAGAATGAACTAATTAACTGACTAGAAAGACATTCAGAAACTCCTGTCAGTACAAGTCAATGATTAAATCTGGCACATGGTTTTTCCTGTTCTCAAAAAATAGGTAAGATTTTCAATTAGTGTAGATTAAGTAAAGATTTACAGATTTCAAAGGCTTTCTATCAGTTTAACAACTGTTTCAAATCTTCAATAAGGCATTACATGATAACAGATGTTAATCTCCCTTGTTTCTAAATCCAAAAGCTAGGAAGAATACCTTCCAAAACAGTCCTGTTTACAATTTCATCTCAAGGGAGAAGGGGAAAAAAAGTACGTCAATAAAAAGCAATAAAGAAAACCAGTTTCATATTCACAGGAGCTAATTATGTTTACTAAAAAGAAAAAAACATACTTTCAGCAAAATGCAAATAGCAGCAGAGGGAGATAAATAAAAAAACCAATGGAATTGCTTGGTTTGATTTTGCAATCACAGCTTTCAGAGGCAGAGAGCTGAAAAAGAATAAAACGTTGCTTTCCAATAACACAGAAATAATACTGTGACAACTAGCCAGTCAACAGAGGCAGAAAAAATGGGTAACTAGAAGAGAGTGCCAGAACCAGCTTTTAGTGACAGTGATAAAAAGGAGATAAAAAAGTAGCAGCAAACACTGATGCAAACAAGTATTTGTAAACACCAGATAAAGAACAGCTGAAGGCAATAACTCAGACTATATAGCATGCCTGATAAAGCAGCCCTGCAACATTCTAATCACCTGCAGTCCCAGGACTCTTTTTTTTTTTTGCGATGAGCAAATAACTCATTGTTTTCTTAGAGCAGTAAATTTCATGCATAATTCTGAAGTCCTGAAATAAGATGCATCCCTTTGGAAAGCAGTTTCCAAGTAATTGAGAAATGGCCACTGGAAATGGAATTACAGTGCAGGTTGGATAGAATAATTCCCATATGGGGAATTCCTGCAGAGCAGGATGCCCTTATTATTAGACTCATCTTGGTGCCCAGAAGCAGCATCACTTGTACTGTTCGACTCTGCCTTGTTAATTGCTGATCATTCCACCTTATCTATACAGAAAGAGGGGATGCAATATAACAAAAGAACAATCAGGTGCAGGTTATAAGAAATGATGTAGAGGTTTTATAGAAGTCTCCCATAACCATCTGTGAGTGCACATGAACTTCAACAGAGGATTAGCAGAAGGCATTTGAGCACCTCAACTGGCTTCCTCCATAAAATAAGAGACAAGTCTCATATAACCAGGCTCCCACCCATGCACTTTGCCAAATAAACCCCACAGAACCCACCTAAAGGGCACACAGATCTAGCTAATGAGAGTATAGCCAAAGCCCAGAATAAAACATCACTTCAATACTATTAAAAAGTGTCTGTAAGCATTTGTTTTCATTGTGTTTAAGTGATTTTGAAGTAGAGAGAAATATGTAGATGAACCTTGGGCCAATAATAAATTCAACAACAGCGAAACCTCAGAATGCAGATGAATGACATAAATGTGTTGAAAACAAATTAGACAAATAAATGAACATTAGTCTTCATATAATTAATTTGTTACTGACATTAATTGTACCTTTCCTCTTGGATTTCTGCAAAGATATTCGCGATCACATCGTTTCTAATTTGCCTGAAGCCTTATGAAGAAGCAGTACGTGCAACAACACGGGGCAACGCTTCCCATAGCTCCCTGCTGTTACATTCTAAAAGACTGCACGCGCTCACCCCTCTTTTCTATATATTGGCATTAAAGTAGAGCCGTTTACACTTGCTAAAGGCTTTTGTCATCTACATGCTACATACAAGATCAAAGCTAGAACCAGGAAAAAATTACAATTCGTTGCCTTGTGAAAGCATTCTAGTTTTTGCTAGACGTGAAAGCATCCCTGCATACTCCCATTAACAATAACAAACAATACAATATGAACCTCCACTCTCAGCATTGAGCTCTAAAATAGTCTCAGATTCTGACAAACAGCATGCAATTAAATAAAGAAGATCAGAACAGGAATCAGATTTCTAAACCTCTCTGGAGGGTGACATATCTGCACACATGTTGATAGAACTATTCCCTCTACTTGGGTGATTATACTGAAGGCTGTTTATAACTTTTTCCTAAACTCATAAACCCACACCTGAATTGATGTTCACCTACTGAGAGCCTAGAAGTCCTTTATGCACTAACTGTCCCTTTTATAATAGAGATCCCTGTTTCCACTGATCTGTTGGGGTTTTTTAAAGTTTGCATGACAGTAATATTTTTCAGTGTACATCTGACAAAAGTGTATCAAATGTTAAAGACGGCAGAAGATTAAGTTTTATCAGCTTGAGCTATGTGACACTTTGGTCACCCCCAAACTCAAAGATTGACAATCATTCTTACCGTTATGAATTCAGTCTTTTACTTCCTTACCTTTAATTAATTCTATACAAAGTCAAGAAAACAGGTAACACTAAGTAAATTTTAAGGACTCATTAAATAACTATCATTCCATATAAATTTTGGTTCTTGACTGTACCCAGTGAAACTGTGGAAAAAGTCCAAAAACCCATAGGGGTGTGCATACATATTTTAAGGCTTCTTAAGCATCAATCACTTAATAGGAGAACTCCTGAAATACAGCAGCAGAATTTCCTTATCTTGAATCCTCTTGACTGATAGAAAGATTTGGACATGTCTACAGTTTTTCTACAAGGAAGAAAGCATTGTTTCCTGGTGTGTTGTGTGTGATTAAGTGTTCTCTAGTACCTTCTGTACTTTTCTGCAAGATTCCTGCCAATTTAGTGTGGTAGCAAGTCTCCTGCAGAAACTGCAAATGGAAAAGAAGCTAGGAAGCTTTGCCCCCACTGGTACTCGTTAGGCTCCAACTGAACGAAAGTCAGTTAAGAGAACCCACAACAACTCTCAACTTCAAAAACCAAACCTGAAAATTCAGCAGTTGTCAAAAGTCTTATATTGCTGAGCTTCACTCTGCATATTTCAAGGTACCTGTGCTCCTCTGTGCTGGGGCAGAAACCCAGTGTACTTGAACACCTTCTTGGAAACTGTATAATTCAAATTACTTTCACTGGGCTTCCAAAATTTAATCAAAGTAATAACATTTCCCCTCCATCTAATTAACCACAATTTACTGGTTCAGTTGAATTTACATTTTCCACATGTTCTTGAGAAGTGAAGATCTAAATATTGCTGTCGCCACAATTCAGTTGGTCTTGGTTACAGCTTAGATGCAGCTTACTTTATTTGTGAAGGATTCGTTAGGGTGAGAGGTAATTGTCGTGGTTTAAACCCTAGCCAGACAGCTTGTTCACTCACTCCCAGTGAGTGGTGCCGGGCTGAGAGCAATCGATATGAAGTCCTTTTGAAGTCATAACACATCCACATATGAGCATATTCTCAGATTTCACATATGGGGGGAGGTGCGGTGGATTCTCCTCACAGTGGAGTGCAGGTCTCCCCCACCCTTGTAACAAAAAAGTTAATTTTCAGCTCTTTTACTCCTTCAGCTACTTGTAAAGTTGACAACTATATTAAATTTTCCTCTAGTGTCAGGCCAACACCAAAATGTTAACTGCTTATGAAAAATATTAGTCTAAAAAAGTAAACTGATATTCATGTTCATCACCTGTATTTCACAGTTTAACAAAAATCAAATTTTATCATAAGGATAGTGTTGAAGAGAAGAAACTATGATTGCTGAGTTGCTAAGAAATGCTTGAACGTTTTCAAAGGCATAGGCCTGAATCACTTAAGCATTTAATTCCTACTGATTTTCAAGGAACTCAGGCACCTCTAGTCCTTCTAGCATCTGAGACTTGCATTCTTAAGGCCTTCAAATCATGGTGAAAAATATGTACCCTATCACTTGCTAAATAAGTTCACTCCAGGTCATATTTATGTCAGCTTTCACATGGGCAATGCTAGCAAAAAGAACAGCAATCATTTTCATGTAGCTTGGGGCTTGAAACAAGCTCTCTCTCACTTATACAGGAGTAAATTCAGGGTAATTCCATTTACTTCATGTGATTGGATCTGGCTTCTTGCCTCTGATACTGCCTGTGGTAAAAAAAACCTGTACTGTAATATTTTTCCCCCGTCCAAAATAAGATTGCGTTTTAAGGAAAATGCTTACTAAGAGGAGGAATGCCAAGTTTTTGCACCACTTCCAGAGGTTGCTGCCCTCTGTATATAAGAATATTTAAGCACAAGCAACCAAAATTATTTTTTGTAAAATGAGAGAGCACACACATAACACTTATACCTTCCCCTTACACATACAAGTAAACCTCCCCTCCCCCATAAAAAGAAAACAAAAGTCTAAACACACAAGATGCCTGCAGTTATGTCACCACATGAACTGGATTTACAAGGGCAGAAAGATCCATCCTAAGGATTAATGCTCCAGTAGTTAAGAGAAGCAAGTCAGATACCTAAACATCCTTTCTGGCATGGCAAACTGGTTTTCTTTGTTTGCTCTGACATAACTCTTTGTAGCAGTGGTCTGCCAGGCAGGAGGAGGTGTACGGTTGCTATTCTGCCAGGTAACGCATGCATCACTGCCAAGGGGAGCCACTGTTAGGCACTTGCAGAACACCTTTTATCATCCCCTTAGCAGAGTTCAAAGTTTGGCAGATCTTTGCATCACTGCTCTTGAAAATTTTTGTTTTGCTAATTAAATATACAAATATCTCATGATAACTTCTAGTTCCCTGTGATAATTATTCTTTCCACTGAAAATTATGGCAACTGGAATCCTCTGCACTGCAGCACATACTGTGTATGCCAAGACAGAAATCAAAGTGTGTCATCACCACTGATAGAAGGATAAATATAGTTGAAGTCAGATTAATATTACCAAGATTACTCATTTCTACTTCAAAAGAGAAGCAAAGATCATGTGCAAAATGACAGCTACCCATCTGGGACTAGAAAAGTCACCATATGGATGTCTTTTTGCTAATTATAGATAAATTTTTGAACTAAGGGATTTAAAAGTAGGGATCTGTCAGTTCAAAAATATACTTCCTCTCCTAGCTCATTCAGGCAGTGCTTTGGTGCTGGCTAATCAATTAAGCAGAGCATTGGATCACATAGATTTGCATCACCTTTAAGAAGGCAGTTTTCTCCTGCCTCATGTAACATATAGTCATATTTGAGGGTCAATTGAAGTAAATTTGTTACAATTCCTTCTTTTTTTTCAGATCAGAGGAATCTTTAGCCCAATGCCCTACACATTCGAGGCCATGAGACTGCCTTGTATTAATTCTTCACATCTGATATTCCTACTTGAACTACAGTCTATACTCCTGAAAAGCATTTCAAGTATTAAAAGATGTTTCAATAATATAATGATCACCCAAGGTAAGTTCTTCCAAAATCAGTTAATCTACATGAATTATGAAGTAATTCCCCAAATTGCACAAGTTGGTTTCTGTTCCACTACAATATTATTTTTTAGTTGTATTTTGTCTGCTGAACTGACTGAATAATTCTTTATCACATTACTGAATTAGTTGCATGTATTTATAGACCAATCACATTATTCTTCAGCCTTTGCTTTAATACAATAATAGAGTGAACTTCTTGACCTTGGGAGGCATTTTCTATATTTTAAGTCAGAAAAAAAGAGCTTCTCTAAACTGTGCAGCTTTTGGTCTCCTTCTAGAACTGCAAACACTAGAAAATACTCCAATAGCAATTATACCAGTGCCAAGTGCAGAGGCTGTGCAGTCTTTTCATGCCTGCTTAGCATTTTATATCATTTATACATGTATTGCATTAGCCTTTTTTTCACCACAGTAGAAATTAACTTCAGTACATAAAGATAGCTGATGTGATGAAAACTGCGTCCCTAATCAATGGGGAGAAACAGGCTTTTCCAGAAGACCCTTAAGAGCACTCATACTGAGCTCATGACTTCTGATAAAGGCTCTTTTTCCTCCCCTCTGTTGAGTAGACTAAAGTTTAGGGAGGGTAAGTACACTGGATGTCACCCCTCTCTCCCAAATATTTTAGGGGTGGGGAGAGATGTAGGGAAGAGCTAAAAAGATGCAGCTGAGTTCTGACTACCAGCTGTGCTCTTCACACCTCTCCAGAAGGAGTTTAAGACACATCACAGCATTTTCAGCGGTGCTTAACCCATACAAACCCAGCATGAGTTCCAGTTAACATACAAGTTAACATACCAGAGACATTTTTTCATGCTTTTCTTCTCCTGTCCTGGTAAAGTCTTACATTTTTTCCATCATTAAACCAGGTACCTAACATTGTTATGCACACAACTAGTCCCTGTTACCTGCCCTAGACACACCAGAGTATCTACTTCCTCAAGATCATTAAAAGTCACACCAGTAAGACTGGAAATGGTAATTCCACCTAATGCATTTAGTTTACTACTTGAAAAAAAGCAAGTTCTCGTTGAAGGCTCTCCAGTTGTCCCAGGAGCTACTGCTTCCAGGGAAGCAGGCTGCCTGCAGGATCAGGAAAGGTTCTATCAGCAGCTGGTAAATGAAGGCCTATATTCCACCTACTCTCATTACCTTTCGTCACAGCCCAAGTGGGCAAAAATGTAGAGAGATAACCACAAGAAATCAACTCCTTTACTTGCATGACTTTTAATATAGGTGATGATCATCTAGCGCAATGTCTACTGAGTAATGTAGTTCTCAATTTGAGCATCAGTTAATTAATCTTTTATCCCAGATGATTTGTATCCCATCAATGAGCTAGCTTAGACCATTTTGTCTTCCAACTACAATGCTACACCATTTAACCACAAGAATCAACTTTGTCCTCATCATTGCAAACTTATTTCCAATCATCTTGTTACAAGCAACGTAGCAACTTATATTTTATCTATGCCATGAAATGTGCAAGTTTCACCAAGCATAAAAGCTTTTTGACTGCTGTAGTCACGCTCTCAAAAGAAGCATATTGATCTCCACACAGACCACAACCTGCAAAACCATCTAAAGCCACTTCAGTCTCTATTAGCTTCAACGTTTCCTCATATTACCATGGAGTTTTTTATCGTTGCTTGCGAGATGAAAAATTATAGCACACAGATTATTTAGTCCTTCAGCTAAACCAGAAAGCCTGTACTTCCCTAGAGAAAATACAGAAATTTAGCCAGCCTTCTGGAATATCATCTAAAATTCAGCTTTAAATTCAATTTAATATCCACCTCATGGACAAGCGCAGTAGATCTCTCCAGCAAAATGAACATAAGGCAGTTAAATTCTATGCCTATGTTCTGAGCTAGCTGCTTTTAAACGCAAAACTAACCTGCATCTGCCTCAGTCACTCCCCTCACACCACTCTGGCAGCCATCTTAATTCACAAGCCCCTACCATCATCACACCCTGATACCCCTAAGGAAGAGCTTTACCCTCCCCTCATGCCCTAAAAAAATATCACACAATCATTCCATTATACCTCTTCTATTTATCCTAATCTCAGCTACAGCTCCTAGAAACACCCCAGCTTATTTTATGTACTTCAAAAGTCACCCACAGATAAAGCAGTTGTTCTGCCATTTGGCGCTATGCGCGGTACAGCCACTGCAGCCTAGCAGCAGATGAACTCCTCCAAAATCCACCATGAGTAAGACAACAGGCAGCTTCTTTTAACACTTTTCCACACTTCCTAAAACAGGTTCCAACTCCGCTGGTCTGACCACATCCATGCTCTTGCACACAACCTCCTACCCAACTGCTTCACCTCAGCTGCCCACAGGAACCAGCTCCCTCTGCAGCACCTCCTGCTCATCCCCCTCAGGTGGGGCTTCTCGAATATTCCTTTGAAGGCTCCAATTGAGTGGGGGCCTCCTTATTTGTACGAAAAGCTCAACTTAAAAAAAAACAACCCTATATAAATAAAATAAAGCTTGGGAGGAGTGGATTTAGGAGTTGAACACTGAGCTTTCACATACATAGCTCTGAATTGGGTGTGGAAACTTTAGTGAGAGTCACAGGGAGTCACAGGCTTCATGTTGAGATCCTTGACTATGAGTACAGAGATCAAAGAGCTGCCTAAAGGCAGCACCAACTGAAACATTCAGGATAAGCTCTTGAAAAACTTCACTTTCATGAAAGGCAATAGATACGTGCTACTGAAAGGCGACATCTGCTTCCACTTGAAGCTTGCAAGGCTGAACTTGAAAGAATTTAAAGGTTTAGTTTTCCTTTAGAAGATTTGTTGTTGCGGTATCTGTCCTGTTGTGTTGAGGAGAACACTAATGTGGAATAAGGGAGTCAAAGTCAAGTGTTGCTTATCTGAAGAAGTAACAGTAAAAACTCACTTTTCCCACCTTTCTGGAGAGCAAACTATTTTCACAACTCACCTAGGCCTTTCTTTACCCTTTCCATCAAAGCCAAGCCACACTACAGAAAGTAACAGCAGATTTACGGGGTTGGTAAAGGGAGCAGAACTCTTGCCCCAACAAGGCAGAGCATTCCCTGAGGTGAGAGGGGATGGGTGGGCAGAAACTGCTTCAAACACTGCATAAACTTCTGTATTCCCCATTCTGCTTTTTTTCTTTTACTAGGCTGGATTTTTTAGCCATATGGTTGTACATACAGTGGATCATGCTTTAAAGTACTTAACCTCCAAAATGTACAAGCATTTTAGTAGCATCTAATGTTTTTTGCCAACTGATATGTATTGCAAACTAACTTGTGGGATGTTATAATACTATTTACATATTTCCCAGAGATGTCAGTTTGTTACAACAGAAACCTGGTTAGTTCTGTGCTGCTTTCACCAAGCTCAGTTAGCTTAGGATGGCTTCTTTTGCATTCAGTTGGACTATTAGGACTAAGGAGGAAATTTCACAGAATACCTCTCCTAATTCCCTGACACTATCCTTTGTTTTCACATGAAATTCGGCAGAAGACAGGAGTAAATCCCTCAGAAGAACAAATTAAAAAGATGATTTAGCCTGGTTGCTGATAAATGCATTGGTATTGATGGAGTTAAGGGCTTGGCACAATCAAGTTGTTTATCTACTGAAAATATGAAGCAGAATGTGAATCATTACAATTCAAAAGAAAAGAAGATACATTTGAAAATGAACAACAGCATATGCTTATGCTTCCTTAAAATTAGCCTCAGGCCATTTGTTTGTATCCCATGATAATACCAAGCATGAAACAAAAGAAGAAAGTTTCTATTTTGTAAATTTCTCTTAGAAGTGAGTTCATAAGTACATGGATATGCAATGAGCTCAGGAGAAAACACATCCAAGGTTCTGTTCTACAAGAAATTCTAGTAATCCAGCCACTTACATACACTACCTAGAAAGTCTGGTGCTTTAAGTGTAGATCTTCCCAATGTACAATGGAACAAGTAATGTGAATTTAGGTCCTTCTGATACAATGCAAACTTTCTAAATATATGCAGTTATATTAGGAGAAAAGGATGTAAAGTAATGACTTGTCCATCCATCAGGATGGTGTAGCAAAAAGATACTTCAGAACAAATGGCATGATAGGCATAATGGGAGGTGTTTGTGTGTGCTGTAAGTGTACAAAACTTTAATTACAAACAAATCATGTATTCTGATGTACTGACCCAAATTAAAGCAATTAACAGGCATATGCCCTCTTCAGCATACTATTACACTACAGAGTTAATGCTATTATGTCTATAAACATAGAATCATGGATTCATAGAATAGTTAAGGTTGGAAAGGACATTAAGATCATCCAGTTCCAACCCCCCTGCCATGGGCAGGGACACCTCACACTAAACCATATCACCCAAGGCTCTGTCCAACCTGGCCTTGAACACCACCAGGAATGGAGCGCTCACAACTTCCCTGGGTAGCCCGTTCCAGCGCATCACCACCCTCACAGTAAAGAATTTCTTCCTCATATTCAATCTAAACTTCCCCTGTTCAAGTTTTAATCCATTATCCCTTGTCCTACCACTACAGTCCCTAATGAAGAGTCCCTCCCCAGCATCCCTATAGGCCTCCTTCAGATACTGGAAGCGGCTATGAGGTCTCTACGCAGCCTTCTCTTCTCCAGGCTGAACAGCCCCAACTTTCTCAGCCTGTCTTCATATGGGAGGTGCTCCAGTCCCCTGATCATCCTCGTGGCCCTTCTCTGGATTTGTTCCAACAGTTTCATGTCCTTTTTATGTTGAGGACACCAGAACTGCACATCTAAGGAAAAAAATATTTTGCCAGCAATTGCGAAATGTGCATGTCAAATCCTCAACAGAATGTTAGAGTATCAGCCCAGATGAAAATTGATGTACTTTATCTGAAAAGACTTTAACAAAGCCAGTCACGAATTTATGGCATGTTTCTTTTCCACAGCACAGACTAAAAACTATCAAAGTAGTTAGAATATGTAATTTGAACAACAAATATATTTTCTTTCATAAAACTTTAATTGGTAAGGGTGTTCTACATTCAACCTGCCACTCTAATCTACTCTGGATATCTTAAAAGGAACTTATTCCTCTAACCTCTAACCTGTATTACAAGTTATTTTGCTAATAGGTTATTCTGATTTTATTTTTTTTTTTACTTCAATATTAAATACAAAGAAAAGGGAAGAGCCTTGCATGCATGGAAGAAACATTTGTTCCTCTGCTCACTAAAAGTAAGACTTTGAGAAATTTTACAAGGTGAAAGGTTTTCTCTTGTCCTTATTAGGATATTTCTTCTCTAGGCAATATTCTCAAGTTTTATGTTTATACTAAATAATTCTTTTGTGACATCATATACATCCAATGTGCTTTGCAGACCAGTAAAGTCACAAAATGGAAAATAATGCACCTGTCTAACAGACTGGCTAAACAACAGGAATCACCTTCAGGCATTCCAATTGTTTGCACAGGAAATAAAACATACAAAATCAGGGCAAGCTGGCAGCTCAGCAGTCTCATTCACATTCTGTAGGGACTGAGCTGGCTCTAAGCAAGAAGAGGTGGCCTAAAACCTGTCCCTTATGTAAAGCCAACATAGGCAGAGCTGCTGATGAGGTGATAAAGGTTCCAAAGTAGCACTACCCTGGAAATGTGTTAACTCCAGCCACCACGGGAAATATCAGCTGTCAGCAAGCATACGGTGCTTGTAGGAGGGCTGGCAAATTAAGGCCTCTCATTAATCTCTTACAGATGAGTGATGCCTTTGCTACAATCTCACACAGGTGTTTAAGAAGCCAACTTATATTTATTACACAGAGTACAAGAATCTGCACTGAAATCAGAGAAGGTGCCACGGGAAATGTGCTCCCTCTTTTCTCAGTGGAATATGTCTTGATCTTCTCTAGCAGAGCTAGAGGAGAGGAGGAAACTTCACAGAGTTTCTCCTATGAAGAATCTAGAATTTTATAGTGCAAACAAATATTCAGACTAGCTTCTAAAAAAAAATTAAAACAAAAAAGAAATGGGTAATAATATAAAAAACATAAGTACTGAACAGGCTTTTAAGAACTTTGAGAGCTTTAACTGTATTCTTGTGCATGTGTGTGTGCAAAAAAAAAGCATTGTTACTACAATCAACAAGTGATTTTAGCTTCGAGACATGGCTGTCTATGGCAACTTCTCTGACACCAGATTTCAGTGCAATAGTCTGCACACCATCCATTGAGCAAAACTTCTAGAGTAAGGTACTGCCAAAGCTTAGTCATGAGATCAGAACCTCTTCCTGCTCTTGTACTGCTGGAAAAAATTTGAGGAATATAAGTGTATTCATTTATGATCTTTGCTTTCCCCTGAACCTCCTGACACTGTGTACATCAATCTTCATGGGTGACTGCAGTAACAATGACGTTACAATAGTAACAAGTAATACAATAGTAACAATGATGTTGCAAAAATTTGAAAAACTTAACTTGTGCTGCTTAATATTGTACCAGAGAACAAAGTACTATTGGCCTGGAGGGTGCCAGAAGTTGACCCCTTCAGTTTTCTTTGTTTCCCATCGTTGCTACTATAAATGGAAAATGCAGCTAATCAGTATTACACAATATTTAGCAATAATGAGACTTGGCTATTTAATAATATTTTAAATTTAAATAATTCAGGCTTTTGAAACTATGTTTTAAATGTGTACAAAAATCTAACTATAGTGGTACAAAGTATAGTCAAAGTAATCCAAACAAATTTTACTATTTGATCTGCTGTGCTGCCCAGCATATACACTTGGAACATAATGCTATGAGGTGCTACACGTAAGAAGCTTAGAATGTTTGAGTGCTGCTGTTTTCTGACTAATTCTTGGACCTGATGTATGTTCATGAAATAGAAAGTTATCATAATACATTACCTTGTGCAGCAGAAGCTCCAGACTGGGGAATAAGCCTTAGCCTGAGTTGGCATGATGATATATGGACTCTTCATTAGGGACTGTAGAGGTAGGACAAGGGATAATGGGTTCAAACAAACAGGGGAAGTTTAGGTTAGATATAAGGGAGAAGTTCTTTACTGTGAGGGTGGTGAGGCACTGGCACAGGTTGCCCAAGGGAAGTTGTGAATGCTCCGTCTCTCCATTTCACTTCAAAGCCAGGCTGAACAGAGTCTTGGGTGACGTGGTTTAGTGTGTGGTGTCCCTGACCATGGCAGGGGGGGTTGGAACTAGATCATCTTAGGGTCCTTTCCAACCCTAACTATGATTCTGTGTTTTTATGTTACAAGATGTTACTACACAGTAACACCTAGAAAAGAAGCGATGTTTGACCTGGCATTCATGTCACTAGGTTGTATGTATTATGCCACTAAGAGCTGTGGGCCCTGCCTTTTGGTTATGAATATAGCCCAAGTGTTGATTTCTACAAGAAGCTCAGAGAAAGTTCAGCATAGGTTTGCAGATGACTGGAGCCAAAGGCATAGTTCACAGTTCTGACCATTTATTCAAAATCCACTTCCAAACACTCAGTTTCATCAAAGCTAGTGAAAAATTAAGGCTGCCATTCAAATAGTTATGCCTTGTAGAACAGTCCATATAAAATTATTCACTGTTTTGACACCCATGCAATGTTTAATGTCAGTGGGTTAAACCACAGTTCCATTTTGGCATAACAATTTTAAAAAAGCAGTTTTCTGCATTGGTATGTGACGTTGCCGTGACGGTCTCAGAAAGGAAGTCAAGGGCTGCTATTCAAGTGACTGTGCTTTAATACAATGTTTCAAGCTTCCCATGAAATTTTCATAGGTTTTGGTGTTTCAGAGTAACATCTGACTTAACAAGTGCTTGTGACATTACTCACATGTATTTGTGTGACATTGTCATTTCTTCCATTTCCACCCACTGGAGAACATAACAGAGAGAACAGAAACATTCCAAAAAATGTCTTCCAAGCCTTCTGGGCTGAGGACAAAACAAAGATCAACATTAATATTTGCTTCAGTTGTATGGAGATGTTCTATCTCATTCTATGAATACACTTCAAGGAATGAAGACATTCAAGAAACCTGTAGTTTAAACTTCCTTCTGTAACTTGCTAGTATGTCTGTAACACAGCAGACCAAGATCAGAAGAAAAGCAATCCATATTTAGATCTGTATATGCATCAGATATTAAAGAATGTAAGCAAAATAACATTTGCTTATTGCATTTAAATGGCATTAATCATATGAAGCTACATAACTTTACAGTACCACAAGTTATGGAACTTCAGTAAAAATTCTGACCAAGACCCTTCCAGATGCATATCTGTAACTTCCTTCCCAGTAGGTGAATAAATTTCAGATGAAAATTTTTGCAGCCTTCTACTGCAATATCCAGCACACTGCAATAGAATTTCTGCCATGGAATGAGCTAAAAAAAGCAATCATGTATTTGCTCCATCCCTGGCAGTGTTTAAGGCCAGGCTGGACGGGGCTTGGAGCAACCTGGTCTAACAGAAGGTGTTCCTGCCCATGGAAGGGGCTTGGGACTAGATGATCTTAAGGTCCTTTCCAATCCTAGCTGTTCTATGATTCAGTGATCCTGGAGATCTGTAAAAATATTGAGAAAGCCCTGTCCAACCTGGCCTTGAATACTTCAAGAGATGGGGTGGCCACAACTTCTCTTAGCAACTTGTGCCAGTGTCTCAACACCCTCACACTAAAGAATTTCTTCATAATATCTAACCTAAATCTACCTTCTGCCAGTTCAAAACCAATCCCCCCTGTCCTGTTGCTACAGGCCCTTGTAAAAATTCTTTCTCCAGTATGCATGTAGGCCCCCTTTAGGCACTGGAAACTGCTCTAAGGTCTCCCCTTAAGGAGCCTTCTCTTCTCCAGGCTGAACCAGCCCAGCTCTCTCAGCCTGGCTCCAGAGCAGAGCTGCTCCAGCCCTCGCAGCATCTCTGTGGCCTCCTCTGGGCTCTCTCCAGCAGCTCCATGTCCCTCTTGTGTTGTTGCCCCAGACCTGAACGCTTGACGCTGGACACTTGACCACGGGGGGTCTCCCCAGAGCACAGCAGAGGGGGAGATTCCCCTCCCTCAACCTGCTGCTCATGCTCTGGGAATGCAGCCCAGCGTACAGCGGGGTTCTGGGCTCAAGCGCATGCTGCCAGCTCATGTTGAGCTTCTCATAAACGAGCACACCCAAGTAGTTCTCCTCAGGGCTGCTCCATCCAGTCTGCCCCAGCCCTGTGTTTGTGCTTAGGATTGCCCCAACCAGGTGCAGGACCTTGCACTTGGCTTTGTTGAGCTCCATGATGTTTGCATGGTCCCACCTCTCCAGCCTGTCCAGGTTCCTTTGGATCTCATCCCTTCCCCCCAGCATGTCAACCATACCACACAGCCTGGTGTTGTCAGCAAACTTGCTGAAGGTGCTCAATGCCACTGTCCATATTGTTGCAGAGATGTTAAACAGCTCCAGTCCCACTACTGATCCCCGAGGATCAACTTGGACATCAAACTGTTGATGGTAATTCTCGGAGTGTGACCATCCAGCCAATTACTTATCCACCAAGCGGTCTGTCTGTTAAATGCCTCTAGTCTAGAGACAAGGACATCATATGGGCCAGTGTTCAAATGCTTTGCACAAGTCCAGATAGATGATGTCAATTGCCCTTCCCCTACCCACCAACGCAGTAACACCATCACTGATCCTGTCACTGAACAGCTTAGGCAATCACAAAAACAGCTAGAGACAAAATTAGGGCCATCTTGTGATCATCCATGCCTCTACAGGAATCACTAAGCTAAGGCATTTGAAAATGTTAATTTGTTTTGAGCAACACGATTTTAATTCTTTTGTTAGGTTGTTCTGATTCCCCCCCCCCCCCCCCCCCCCCCATGCTACAATATTTAAAAGACATTAAAACTTTTATAACAGTTGATATTTCATATCAAGGCAAAAACAATACACTTTCAGCTGTCTCACTCTGTGTGAAGATTTTAAAGAACCTGTATTATCTGCAAAACAGTATTTGACAACTCAAGACAGAACTACTATGTGTGATTTTTTTCCAAAGGGTAAACATCTGTTTGTTTTGTTATTTTCTTTTCTTTCAGTATACTTTGCCCTTCTCACTTGGGTAGCCTCCAAAGCTCTGACTTGTACATACTAAGAAACCCACAGCTGAAATAAATAACATAATTCAGATTGGAAGGGATCTCTGGAAGTTATCCCATCCAGTACCACTCACAGCAAGGTCAACTTCAAAGTTAGGTCAGATTGGTCAGGTCCTTGCTTGATTATCTCTCCAGATGGATTCCACAGTGTCTCTGGGCAACTGTTCCATGAAAAATCTTTTTCATTATATCTAGTTGGAGTTGTCCTTGCTGCATCTTGTGTCTGTTGGCCTTAGTCCTTTTGCTGTGCACCTCTAGAATACCCTCTCTCTGCCTCCTCTATAACCTCTCATTAGGCAATTGAAGTCAGAAATTAGATCTACCTCACTTTGGCTTTCTCTAAGACACATAGTCTCCTGCTACATTGTCCTTCAGCTCCTTAATCATGTTCAAGGTTCTTAGCCAGACTGGCTCCAGTATGTCAGTGTCTGTCTTGTACAGGGCATCAAAAAGGACACAGTATTACAGATGTGAAAGTCTTTTGCCTCTGTTTCTTATTATGCAGCTATACTTGGAGTAAACCAGGTATTTCACTTCCAGTTTGCTCTCAGTATCTGCAATCCACAAGGAATTCTTGCTACTTCTGCAGCTAGATAGTATTTTAGGGAAACACCTTAAACAAGATGAGCTTCATTTGCATTTGGAATAACAGTAGCAGTAGTTTTCCACAACTATCCCAACAATAAAATAATCTCCCATCTAGGATGCGTACATATCCCATGACTCCTGGGGTGCATGTAAAAATATTCCTAGTCCAAATCTAACAAAAGTAATATATTTAAAGCAGTATATAAAGTTTAAAAAAAACATAGTACGGTAATGAAAGAAATAACTCTGTAAAGGTAAGGTATGTTAGCAATTTATCCTCTCCTTTGTTTCTATTATATGTTAAATGGGCCTGTCAGCAAGGTAGCTTACCTATATCCTCAGCAGGCATTCTGTAAAATGTGTATTACACATACAAAGGTGCTTGTGAGGTTTAACAAATATAACTGGTTCAGAGCTGAGAGGATATCCCTAATTTGTATTCAGTTTATAAACTGTTCTTTGAGTACAGATTGATTTTAAAGAAACAAGAAAATGACCAAATGAAAAGTAGCAATGGTTTCAAGTCTGATGAATTGAAGGTAAAGGTTGAAAATTCCTTTACCAGTCTGTTCACATACTTGTTCTCTGACACAGCTCTCAAAGGAAAGGGTCTAATAAATAACATTCAATCAGATTCAGGGCTCCTATACAGAAAAGCATAAGAACTAGAAACAGAAATGTTGGTCAAAGGGAGACATGCATCCCTGTTCAAATTCTGCTGGAACCTATAATCTTGAATTAGATCCACAGAATACAAATTTGAACAGATATTTCAGTAATAATTCAATATAAGACTTTATAAAAGGATATTTATTCAATAAACATCAAGTGTAAGTGATAACAACAAGGTTCAAACTGCCTCAAAAGTTCTCTGAAATAAATAAAACTAAGTCCCTGTTCGGGTGTATACTTCAGTACCTAGCTTCAGGAAATGAAAATCTAACCTTTCTCATTAGCCTTCTAAGTAGCTTTTCACACTTGCAGATTCTCAGAAGCCTTTGTAACATGGAATTGTCTGTACCTTTACAAGTTAACCTGCAAAACAATTACACGAGCACAGCCTGGATAAGTTAATCTGGTGTTTTGTAGTGCCTCCATCTTCACACACTAATTGTTCAATGTTCTGTTCCCCAGAATATATTCACAAACAATTCCCAGGAGCCTGAAAGTCTTTGCTAATTACCCAGTGATACACATTCCTGCTCTTCTATCTAGTTCTGTGTTTCACCTCTATTACTCCTACATGGCCAGTATTTGCTGAAGATTGCCACCCTCTTGACCTAAACCAGCCCTTCCCCTCTCCTTTCCCAAAAAACTGAGTCCAAATCACCATAATCTTCATTACAGAAAATAATAAGTCAGATGGAGGAAAAAAAAACACTTCCCTGCAACAGAACTGTAGGCTGCCAAAGTCCGCCTGACAGAACGCATATATCCTGTCCCACAAGACTCAGGTTTAAGGGCAAGGTGACCCACTTACTCCAAGGGTGTATTTTACCCAGTTGCTGGGGCTTTCATAGGTGCAATCACAGCATCAAACATTTATATAATCAAAACACAACCCTTCGACCCAAATAATGTTTTATCTTGTGGAACAATAACAGGAGAGTTATCATCTGTCCTAAGGGTGAAATAAAGCAAGTGTAAAGCTCATACTCTGGCTGATTTGTACATCTGATCTGGAGCATGATTCTTGATCCAAGTGAACCTATAACACTGCGAAAAGGTATGAATGATCACCTGACGAAGTGTAGCTTAACTTTCAGGAAAGATGTATTGATAATTTTGTGATGCCCTTGCAAGAGGCAAATATTACTGTCTGTGTAACTATAGCAAGCTCTAAGGCACAGTGCCTTCTAGAAAAGCACTGCTGATGTTAGGCTGGTATATTTAAAACCAAGATTGACTGCAGGCTATTTATAAGTACTTCTGCTTGTGCACACTAAAACTCAAAGAGTTTCAACTAAGAAAATCACTGTCTTCACGTAATTTGTTTCTCCTTCAACAGAAAACTGAACACCCCCCTGTAAAATTCCCACTAGCTGGGCAGAGAGTAAAGAAAAGCAAAAAGAATGACATGAAAATTTAGCTAAAAGAAAATAATACTTTTTCAAAATTGCTTTCTATCTTGGAGAGATTTTAAGATGAGCAAACCTGCCTTCTGATTAACAGATTCATTATATTATGCCTGGATCTCTTGCCTGGTCCTCATAAATATGCAAGTGGAAAAAGTGAAACTCAAGAATACATAAAACCTATTGATATATTAGACAGTTAAAAATGATGTGGCAATACTTCCTTTCTATCCTGACTTGAAGCTTTATTTATTGCTGATGCACTTCAGTGACAGTTGTCTTAAAAATCCCTACTTCATGGGAAGAAATAAAAGTACAAAACTCATTTTTCTCACAGTAACAGTAAAGTCATGTTCAAAAGAGTGATGGCAAATGCACAAGATTTCCAGACCAGAACATTAGAGAGATCTTTGAGAAAAGAAAATATATATGAAGAGTGATACATAAAAGCTTTTCTGACAGCTGGAGCTTTCTTGAGTCAAGATTCAACATTCTTGAGTTGTTGCTGTGATATTTAACCCCCTGGGGGTTCTCTGCCTTTTCTGCTTTCTTGGTCCTTACTTTGCTGGAAACTCAGATGGCTACAAAATACACTGTTGTATATAATAGTTTAATAATATGATAATATTCTTCTGTTATTGTGTCTGTGAACAAAATCTTGGATGTTTATTAGAAGCTGTCACAAAACTTCAGTACGCAGATAATATAAATATATTGATAAAATCACCTTAAATTCCTGATAAAGTATCAGCACATGAACATACAATTCAGCTCCTGTTTGCTTTCTGGTATAAGAGGTTGAGGGGCATGCTTTGGAGGCAGACAGTAGAGGTTCATAGCAACAACAGAATGTGTGGAAATCTCAGTTGAGTTGGAGCACTAATTACAGATCAGCCTCTCACCAGACTTTTTCTACTGCTCTTTTTGATTGTTCTAGTTTATTTTTTATATGGACAGAGCAGTTTTGTGAATTAGACCATCAGTCTGACTGGTTGTTACAGGTGGTACTGCAGCCCAAGATTGTTAACTAAATTATTAATATCACTAATATAACTTTAAAGTTCTTACTGGATTTCATTTTTCTTATCATTTGCAGTGTTCTAAAATGAAAACAGGAGGTGTTTTACAGACAGCCTGTCAACAGAAGCTGAGAGATTCAAATAATATGAAGTTCCCTTCTTAAACATGCTCTTAAGCTATGGATGAGGTCTTAACCCCAGTGTTACTGGCAACATGCTTACAAAATGAAATGTAATTTTAATTCTCTATGGATGTTTTGCAAATTCTGATCTCCAGTTTTTCGTCTTTTCCATCATTTGCTCACTGCAATTACACTGTATTTGGGTTCAGTGCAGTTTAACAAAGTTACTTCTGTTAGAGTTTTTTTTAGTAAAATATGGAATCTGTGATGTTGTGGTTTAAGCCCAGCTGGTAACTCAGAACCACACAGCCACTTGCTCACTCCCCCCCCCCTTCTTCCTCCCTCCACTCCAGGCGGGATGGGGAGAATTGAAAGAATGTAAATCCCACAGGTTGAGATAAGAACAGTCCAGTAACTAAGGTATAACACAAATCACTGCTGCCACCACCAATAATAATAAAGATAAGCAAGATAACAAGGGAAGAGAATACAACTGCTCACCACCCGCCGATACCCAGCCCAACCCAAGCAGTGATCTAGCTCGTCTGGGTAATTCCCCCCAGTTTATATACTGGGCATGACATGCTGTGGTATGGAATACCCCTTTGGTTAGTTTGGGTCAGGTGTCCTGTCTCCGCTTCCTCTCAGTTTCCCCTCCCCCCTGGCAGAGCATGAGGCTCAGAAAGTCCTTGATCAGAGTAATCATTACTTAGCAACAACTAAAAACATCAGTGTTATCATTGTTGTTCCCAGGCTTAAAGTCAGACACACAGCACTGCACCAGCTACTAAGAAGGAAAAAAAATTACTGCTACTGCTGAACCCTGGACATATGATGAAAGGTTTTTAAATAAACATCTACCTGAAGGACTATAGGTGATGAATTAATCCAAAGGATCTGCTAGTAAGGCATTTCATAATATTGGAATGAGATTTCTGTTTCTCAAAGTTTTTGTCTTTACAGATCCCGTTCAGCACCAAGATCAATAGCTTAAGAAGAATGCCAGTCACATCACAATTTTATAAAGGTAAAGCCCATAGTCCCAAGAAGAGCAAAGCTCACCTATGCTACTTGATGTCCATATACTGCATAAAGAGCCCATGGGACAAGGACAAGAGAAGGTTGCATGTATTTCCCCCAAGTGTATGAGGGACTGGTGAAAAAGGTAGAACCTCAGTGTAGAAGATGCCCTCATTTCAGAGCTGGGTGAATACTTCAATCTGAATTTGATTTTTCTACTGAAAAGACCATGTAGATCAGACAGTGCTTGCCTGACTCAAACTTGCTTCCATTTGTTTAAAAATATTTCACAACTGGAATTAAAAGTTATTCTCTTACATGTATTATCTTCCACCCTACAAATAAACTGAGAAATATTTATGTCTCAGGTTTCCCTCAGCTCCAGTCTACTGCATTAGTCACAAAACTGGTCTTGACGTCTTGTTCAATAAGCACTTGCATTTCTGATTTTATATAAGCCAGGTATACTGGCATGCCTGATTTGGCTCATTTTTCAAGACAAATTTTCCTACTGAATGTGATTTTAAAGCAAAATCAATGAATCCTGTATGTATGTAACAGTTCACAGCTTTTGTAGTTCTGTTTGAAAATGTATCAAACTGAAATCCTCCATATAGTATTCACACTTTGTTCACATTGCTCCTTTCAAACAGGTCACGCAAATGAGAATGACTTATTATTCCTGTTGGCCATGAAGAAACCTGGTTTATGCTTCCACTGGCCGTGGTATATTAAGGCCGTGAAAAAAATTACAAATTAGACCCATTTTCCTGTATTTAAACCTGCAGACGGTAACCATTTTCTAAGCATCAGACCTCTGAACTTTGCTTTTCATATCTGTGGTGGTTTAAACCCAGCCAGGCAACTCTTTCACTCACTCCCCCCCTTCTTGCCCTCCCCTTACTCCCAGAGGGACAGAGAGAAGAATTGAAAAAAGAATGCAACTCCCACGGGCTGAGATAAGAACAATTTAGTAACTAAGGTATAACACAAATCACTACTGCTACCACCAATAATAATAATGATAAAGGAAATAACAAGGGAAGAGAATACATCACCTCACTACCAGCCGACCGATAACTCACGCCCCCCAACCCAACCAAGCACCAACCGATACCTCCTCCAACCCTGCAGTCCCCCAGTCCTTCCGGCTAACTCCCAGTTACATCCTGGGCATGACGTGCTGTGGTATGGAATACCTCTTTGGTCAGTTTGGGTCAGGTGTCCTGTCCCTTCTTCCTCCCAGCTTCCCCTCCTCCCTGGCAGAGCATGAAACTCACAAAGCCCTTGGCCAGACCAAAACATCACTGTTATCAGCTCTGTTCCCAGGCTGAAAGTCAAAACACAGCACTGCACCAGCTACCGAGAAGGAGAAAAATGACTGCTACTGCTGAACCCAGGACATTATCCCAAACCTCTAGTCAATGTATGAGAAACAAAAAGTAATGCTTAGTTAATAATGATGGCTTAAGCAATGATTCAATAGAAGATTGAATGACTTGCAAATGCAAGTGGGGAGGTTATCAAAGTAACCGATTTGTACATCTGCTGCTGGCCAGAGGAACTTCACATCATTCTTATGCCTGAATTTCATTTACACTGCCAAATCCACCTCAGTGTAATTATCCTAATTTTAATTCAATATGACGGATGTATAGTAGATAAAATCTGACACTTCATTTTATTTTCTCCTATTTCAGTCATAGCTACATCTTTTAAACCAAAACATGGGATCTCTATTTAGAGCAAAAGGGAACTAAATTTTGAAATTCAAAAAAATGAAGTTGGATTCCACTTAGCTGCACTAAATCCAAACTTCTAAGGTTTTATTTAAAATTTATTTTCATAAAACCAACTGCCAATATTTGCTCTTTTTTTTTTTTTCCTTTTGCTACCAGTTTAATGTCACTACACCACCTATATGCTTAAAAACCAAAAGGGCTCTCAGTTCCTTAAAAAAAAATCTAATAGACTATTTTCAAAACATAAAAATCACAGAAAAAATTACAGGTGTCTTGTCTGGTTTATGCTTAACTTAAAAGTGTTGTTGTAATTACAATTTTCTATTTTAACTCTGAAAGAAAAGTAATTAGGCTTTTAAAAAGTGAAATGGCTAAGTTATTAGAGACTGTGAATTGCCTGCTGTGCCCAGGCAGTAATGTTTTCTAAATGTGTATGTCTATACCAATATAATGACAGCACCATGCTTCAGATCAACTGGATACTAATTACAGATTTACCTGATAGACTGGAATGGCTCCCAAGGAGCTGCTGCACTCTATTTAGCAAATAAGTGATTCTCCTAAAAGCTGCATAAGGACTTGTAATGCTAAATGATCTCATCTGGATACCACTTTGTAACACAGTTTCTTTAAAAATCAGAAAGTTTTGATGAGCTTCAGCTAATAACTTGTGAGGATGTGGCAGGCCACTGCAGATGCTTGGAGTTCCAGACACATGGTTTTCCTTGAACTCACAAAGTCCATTTGCACAGAAGAGACATTATAGCCCCTGAAGCAGCTCCTCAACTGTCTGCTCTAACGTCTCCTTTAACACTGTGAAAATCAAAAATCCTCCTCTTCATGCACAGTGAGAACTAGGAAACACCCATTGAAATTATGAAGCAGAATATTCAACAAAGAAAAATTAATTCATTCTTCAACCACACACATTTAAATTGTGGATCTCATGACTACAAGTAATTGTGGAAGAAAAAGGAATAAGTAGGTTCAAAAAAGATGAGCACAGGGAATACAGCTAGCAGACCTTTAACATGGTCTGCATACAACCTTATCAACTTAGATCAGTCAAGAGTGATCTAAAGCTCTTGGTTTTTGAAAGTAGGAGGATGGGTTGATGGAATAATAGCTTTAAAGACCCTAAGTACTTTCTAGTGATTTTTCCTATCACTGAAGCAGTTCAGGCTGGTATAGAAACTATAGTGTGCATGCTAACTCCCGCTTACATCATTAGCAATCCCACAGCATCACTGTGGGAAGGTGTTACTCAGTGTGAGCAGAGTATCAGGTTGTGAGCTGTAATCATTGTTTACACAAACTTGGAAAGCCTCAGAGAAAGACTAAAAAAGATCTCCAAAGAGGTGATTAATTTGTTCATGACCTGTTACTAAAAATGTAATCAGTGAAGTATAAAAAAGGTTTTATACTTGATATAATTGCCTGCCTATAATGTAATAGCAATAATGAAAACACCTACAGTAAAGGCTTGTTAACTCAGTGTGGGATATATGATCCCTTTCTCAGTTTAAAGCAGAGAATTTTTTCTGAGCCAGCATCAAGAAGAATTAGACACTTGCTTACCCTTCTCGCATCTTTTTGTTTCAAAACCACAGTAGCATAATCAATTGTTCCCATCACATTTGGAAAATCAACACTTACAGTTCCTACTATGAATCATCACTCTCCTTGCCTATTGCTTAAAACAAATACATTTTGCTGTTCCTTGATTGTTCTTGTCTTTCAGGTGTTCACTTCTAGATACTAAAATGCTCATCACAAACTATGCTAAATAATTTGGTGATTTCTGAAATATGTACCCTGAGTGAAGAAATTAAAACTACACCAAAACAAATTAAAACACAATACAAAATATACTACAGTTTATAAATGTTGCATTCAGATTACACTGTAGACAAAATCTTGTCATTTAGCTAGACTCTTTAATATCTTGTTATACATGAAAATTTGACATTTGTCTTTAAATAATTTACATTGCATCCAACATGGCAGCAAAAGCCATTGTGCTCTTCTGGATCTGAATTAAATCACTGGATACTGGGAGGAAAACAAGGAGAATAGCTCAAGAATTCTAAAATTGTGGGAGAATTTTCCTAAGTATATGGTGGTTCTTACTTTTTACACTGTAGGGCTTTTTCCTGACCTGGTACTCAGGAAAAAAAGATATAATTGTACAATTGGTTAATATTCTATAACTCATCATTACAGATCAGATTCTGATTTCAGAATACTAAGTAGTATCTTTATCTTACACCCTCCCATTGAGATTGATTTGACAGACCTAATCTGAAAATAAGGTAGCATTCAGCATCAGTAATTATAAGCCTGATGACTTATTTTCTGCAGATACTTCTGGGGTTTGTGCAGTGAGTTGGGGCTTTTGTTTTAAAAATGACTAGTAAAATGTACTAACAAACAACAGTGAAATGAGTCCAGACAGCAGATCATAGATGAGATATTCTTGGAAAAACAAGTAAAGCCCAGAAACAGCCGTTGCTGCCAGGAAGAGTTCCCTGACCTCAGGGAGTATCGAGTAAAGTCTAAAGCATTCAGTGGGAATTAAGCTTTATCACATCATAATCAGTAACACTGTGGCAAGAATGACAGTTCTGCAGAGTAATTCGCCTGGAAGTATATATTTTGTAATTATCTTTTGCTTTGTTATTTATTTTTTATAGGGCAGAGCTCTGTATTTTGCTAGGCTTTAATGGTTCAGATTTTCCTAATTTCCTCACAAATAATCACACCAAAAATAGCTCAAGAACTGATTAATAGGAAGCTCCAGTTTATTATTATTGCTGACTTTATCTAATTATTGCATGTTGCTTAACACTCAGATATACAGGCATGCATATAAAAGCCTTACACCTTCCCTTACAAAACCAAAAATTATAGAAACTCCTGCAATCAGAGTAGATGCAATAGGATTATCTGCTCAATCTATTCACTGAGTGCCTCCACACATGCTTCCGAAAATCAACAGTTATCCTTAATAGAGAACTATAAATGCATAGCTATTAAGAACAAAAAAAAAAAAAAATCATAAAACACTATGTGCTTTTGAAGTTTATTTTCAGTAAACAAAGCATTCACTTTTTTCTGAAAAAGAAAGGGAGAACACATTTTAATGCTACAAAAGCCTAAAAAATGGGATTTTCTAAGGAATCCAGGGAGATCAGGCACCTACTCCCCTAAGCTCCTTTGCAAATTGTAGCATTGATCCTCAGAAGTGCTTACAGCCGGCTGGAGAGAGGCTGGCTGAAAGGATCCCATCCAGATTTTGCAACCCTGATGTCATGTACATTGTACCACCCTCTTGATTCTCTGGAGCTTTAAAGTACCAGAGGCAACACTTCTGTTGGAAAAATCACAAGTGTACCCCAGCATGCCCTAAAAGGCTGGGGGTGAGGAAAGCACACTGTGAGCTTGACAAAAAAGAGAAGGGAAACATAAGAGAGCAAGATACCCCAGGGGAGGCAGGTTACCTGCAATGTGCCTGGGGGGTCGGCCATCCCTGAGCAGAACAGCCAAGGCAGGACTGAGGAGCAGGGAGGTGCTTTGTTGGTCTCCTCTGCCGGAAGCCCCTGTGCAGGGAAACAAAGAAATTACGTGAAGCAAAAAAGGTGGTGTGCTGGCTCCTGAGAAGATTCACCATGAGGTTTAACCACGTATTTCTGTGATCTGAAGCCAGATACTACCAAGGACAGAATTGCCTCAAACCATCCTGGGCATTTGAGCTGGGAAGGGCACTTGGAACCTCTGGGAAGTGTGTGAGTGGCAGCTGCTAAAAGCTGGCGGGACAGGGAGGAACCATAACAGGACTGAGGCAGCTGGGGAGAAAACAGCCTTAATTTGTACCTTTCAATGTTAATGCTGTGTTAATAGAAAATAGAGCCAAGGTTGGGACTTTCACAGTTGGTTTGTACTGCTGGTGAAAAACTGTTCCAAGGATCAGATGGTTCACATCCATTGGAAGATGGGAAACAGAAATGAAGGAGGCAGCCCAGACAGCTGCAAGGGAAAAAAACCAAGGTGAAAATCACAAACCATAATTTGTGAGAGACTCTTATGTCTAAGTCTTATTTCCCAGTGACAAGCTGATTGTAGTTATTTCCCAAGTGCATTCCTACTGCACTAGAATGCAGAACCAAACATTTTGTTTTTTTCTTTGAAATTTGAACTAAATATATCAAACAGAACTTCTTGCTTAGATAGAATATCATCATTAGTGAATGGATAGAGTGAGGCTTTCAAAACTCTAGTTTGGAAAAGGCACAGTAAATGCTACTAATAGAGTTTTGTTAAACAAATGGAGATGTGTGAAACCTCTAATTCAAATCGATTCCTGGGCTGACAATGCTATATGTTTGTAAAGGTTTATAACACTGATTGGATTTGGTTCTATAGCTCAGGAGACATCAGCTGTTCCTCTTAAAGTCTGAGTATCTTTGTTCTGTGTGTGTATGGATGGAAAGACAAACTTTCCGATACATGATTTGCATTCTAGCAAATAGAAAATAGCTAAATGGTATATAATATAGTACAGGAAATATATACTTTCAAAACTGCAGAAGTGCATTGAGCATATGTCTCAAATGGTAAGAAAAGTAACTGATCATATATTAAAAGGTTGATCCTTCTGCAAAACATACTGCATTCAACCCCCAAAGAAACAAGCCCAGTAAAAAACTTTATACCATTGCATGCTAAAAACTGTGAAGTCAGGCACGGGGAGCTCCTTTCATGCATCATTTTTGATTGTCCTACTTTGCTCTGTCAGGAACAGCAGCAACAGCCTAAGCGTTAAAGCTTTTTGACATTGCAACAAACCAAACGAAGCCTAGCTGCGCATTTTGGAATTTATTTTATACCACATCTAAAATATAAACAAAATAGGGAGTTTTCGACATTCTCAAACAATAGCAGCCACTGGGTACTGTTTCCAGAGAAAATGTTTTCCTCATATAAGGATTCTCACAAGTGGAGTAGAAAAAATACATTTGATAGCCAGCTCCAGGAGCCAGGCTGGCCAACACAATCATTGCACATTCTGTCAGCACATTTCCTCCCTTCAGCTTTACTTCTCCAATCTTTTCCAATATTGTTAAAATGAGCAATCATTCGTGATTCACACTCCCAAAAAAGGCAGAAACCAACAATTCCCAATGGCTATAAATTATTAATGCAATTGTGCCAATCACACAGTGCTTAGTGCTTTAAAAATGGAATGAGATTATCTGCACAGTTATTTTCAATCAGATTCATCTCTTATTAGTGGGCATTATGCATATGGCTTGTTTCAGTAAGCTACTTTCTTTAAAAAAAGATTATTGCACAGTCATTTCTTATGAAGCTCTACATTTAAGACACCAAATCAATTTTTTGTTTGAGGAAATAATTTGGGTATTTTCTTTTATAGATAGACTGATTCTTTCCAGTGTAAAAGCCTGCTCTGTTCTCAGCGGTTATTACCATTCAACCCATCCCTGCTTTGAGTTGGTCCTGATATACACAAGTCTAGAAAACATATAGGCAAACCTGGTGGCTGAGGTAGGGCTTTTTTTTTTTTTTTTTTCTGCAATAGCTTCAACAGGTTGTAATGGAGCCGTTTGTGAAAGCTACTGTACAATGTGCCCGTTAAAATACAGTGGGTCTCTGGGTGCCTCAAAACCTAGAAGCTAGAAAATCTTCCTTTTTGGTCCACAAAACTCAAAAAAAAATCACAGTCAAACAGCACTGCAGAGTCAAAGGATTTAAATATAAAGGCTGATTTTTGGGGAATCCTGAAGGTGGCCCAGAGGACAATTTTTTTTTGTGCGTTCTCTCTGACAAATGGTGTAAATTTTTGTTAGACCCTGGACTCTGTCCTGCCAGAGACTGCACTGGAGGGTATATGGAAGAGACTCCCTAAACTGGAGGCAAAGAAGGATTTTATATTGACTGTTGCACCCTGTAAGAGGCTTGTAAAATTGTCTTTGTACTCCCAACTCCATTCAACAAACTCACATTATCTCAACACCACACTGTGGTGTCTAGGACCCATTAATACACTGAATGCAAAGAAACTGCAACCAAATCCAGTGATGCCTCAAGTTTCAGGATTAGAAGAGTTATTTTTGTATTCCCTTCAGCATGCCTGGCTAGCAAAGTAGCCTGACCTGCATTATTTTCAGATAGTGTGAGAGCTGAAATCACAAGGCTAAAGACACTGATGCAGAGCACATAAGCATGTTCCACATAATGGAACTTAAATATATTCTGAGTCAACAAAAATGTCAGCAGGATACTCTAGCACATGCTTAACTGCCTTACTTAATGTAGACCAAAAAGCAGCTCTCACTTTCCAAGACCCTTACTTTTTGATTTGAGCATTACATTATCTCTTGCATTAATGGAAAAAGTGATCTTTAAAGCACTGAGCTGTCAAAATACTGCATCATGATTTTGATCTATTATTTTACATATTTCAGCTCTGTATTTCAAGTACTGGCAATCATCGGATTGAACGCATCTCCTACAATATGGAGAACTGTGATTCTGGCGGTCATATGCCATGGTGCCATTTAACAACATGCATTCCCATCTGTGAATTTCTTTCTGGCATTTGGCTTGTACTTTATTTTTCCCATCTAAAAGTCTGGCAATGGTTTCTCACTATTAGTCTGATAAGAGTGTAGGTCAAACTCATTCCACTGTGAATGTGCATTTGTACTTGCAGACAGTGAGTGATTGATCGGTATCAGGCAGAAGTGACTTCTCCAGTTACATTTCTGGCATGTTATTCTGTGGTTAAGCAGTTCTACTGAGTGTCAGTCAAACCTACCAGATGTGACTCTAATGGATAGCTGCTAGTTGCCTGATGTCTGTTTTGTCACTGATGTGGCTGGAGTGCTCCTAAAAGGTAAAAAAAAAAAAAAAAAAAAAAAAAAAAAAGAGCATGTAGCTTAGCAGGTATGAGGAAGCTGTATTTAGAAAGCAGCTGTATTTGTCTATCTCTGCTTTTAAGTATGCAGCCAGCTGATTTTTTCAATATGAATTAATCACAGGACTAGCTGCCCTTGTTTAATCAGGAAAGACTCATGCAAAATAGTACTTGGGATTTTTTGGTATGTCCTGTGGGGGGTAAAAGAGTGTTATTAGTAATTTAGTTATTTAGATGCTTAGCAGTTCTGGAACACATGCATTCTGAATAATCTTCACCAAAAACACCACAGAAATTTGTATCATGACTATGCCTTTTAGGCTGAGGCAGAGTCCTGTTTAAGTAAACACTGTCATGAAGACAGAATGGAAGATTGTTCTTTCCCAAAAGAAGCTGACATTCAGTGAAGGACTGAATTTTTTTTCATTTGATTAAAGACCAGAAATTCATCCAGTTTTAGATCCAATATGAATCAAAGACTGTAACTCGAAATATCCCAAGATTCCTTTTCCACACCAGTTTATATCTGGCTGGCCCTAGAATTTCCACATATTTGACAACCAGTACCCTGGAATTTACAGCTCGTATTGGTGACAGATGTAGTTAGATTAATCAAATTTCAGACATTTAAGAATAGGGGCATTCAAATATAATCTTTAGAAATTGTGCATCCAATTCCACTGGTTCTAAACTTTATGTATCTGAACAGACCTGATACAATTTTTTAACAAAAGGTCAATTATTTTGTTGCTGTTTAAGTTCAAATTATACTGATGTTTTACTTACCATACAAACTTCTATCGTGTATTTGCCAAGCCTCTCAGTAGCAGTTAAATCCCCTGCCTGTACAGTTCACTTATTCTCTTCATTCATTAGCATCAGTAAAATTACTTGTTCCAGCAGCTTGGCTTCAAGAAGCCTGGCTGTCACCTGAAAATGAAAGTAAAAATGTGTAACACTAGCAGCCAAACTCTGCTCATCCTATTCAGCTTTACTGGAATCAATAAGAACACCTCAGTATGTCCAGCAAGTCTTGCTTGTTATGGAGTAGAACTGAGTAGTGGAACGAATCAACTTACATGGCCTGAGGCCTCTCAGAGAGCAAACATTGCCACTGTCCCCACATTTTAATGTTTTTTAAAGTAATAAAAACATACTTGGAATAAATAAATCTCATATTTCAGGGTGAACTCGTTAGGTGAGCTCATTTCAGGAATTGCTCCAAAAGGCCGTTTTTTGTTTTGGACTTTTTTTTTGTAGACCTGAATTTTAATACGGTAGAATTGATTAATGCTAGTTTATAAAGCAGAAATTGAATTCAAAATTGAATTCTTTTGGATATTTGAGGGCATATTCTTGGCCTATTTTATATAAAAACCTATAGCTGCTTATGGCTGACAAAACTTTCTTCAAATCTATTCCCAATTCAGAGATTAATATGATGCACATGACGTCTAACGGAGAACACCAAGAAGGCAGTTTTTCTGAGTGACAAGCTTTGAAGACTTTTATTTTGTGTTTCAGCAAACTGTAACTTAAATCAAGCATGAATTATAAACCTTGCAATAAGAATGCATACAGAAATTGTGCTTTATTTTGACCATGCAGTGAACATGACCCTTCTGACACCTTAGAAAATACAGATATACATCCAGTGCAGAGCACAAATTGACATTAATTCACCGATCTAAAACATGTATATGCCTTTGTTGCTTTTAATTTTCAGTGAAAAAATGACACAGTATCTTACACACAAATTCAGACAGCATTGTGGTGTCTTTACGTTTTATTAATAGGTCAAGAACAGATCAAGATCACAGTCATTAGTCCTAAAACTACTGAAATTCTAGTTTCATAAGCTAGAAATTAATTTGGGTTTTTTTTTGTGGGGGGCACTTTTCTGATTGGTACAAGTGTTTTGCTTTTCCCATTGCTGAGATATAATTTTAAAATAATGCATTAAAGAAGAATGCTGTGGAAGAAAGTCTACTCCTACCTTCATCATATCTTCATTCAGGTAAATTAATAATGAGAAACGTAGAGAAATTATGACTGATTCTGAGGACTCAGAATTCAGTAGATATTATTTTTACAGCTTCTTCATGTGTAAATGTATGCACGTGTCTGTGTATATGCACACAACACACTCCACTGTTTTTCATGTGTGACTTCTTTGCACCACAGAGAAGTTAGAATGAGCTGTAGCTTTAGTAATTCCTTGTAAGCAAATGGAGCACAAAACTTTGGCAAGGATATTGGTAAGATTGACACTGCAAAAAAAAAAAAAAAAAAGGATATAGATGTGATTTCAGAAAAAAAAGGGCAGTTTGGCAGTAAGAATATTTATGGTCCTAGAAGCACAGAAGAAATGTGAAACTAAACTTAGAAAGTCAAAGAGACCAACTCAGGAGAGGTAAGGGAAATGTTATGGTTACAATGGAGTCTCTCACAAAGGCAATGATCACCTTTATAATGTGCAAAACAATGCTTTCTTTTATGTGCTAGGAAAATGGAACACTGAACAAGAGAATTGTACATTGCATAAACCTCTATAAAGGGGCTAAACAAAACATCACAGAGCTGGCTTCATCGCAATATGAATTCAGGGAAACAGTGCTTCCATTCTATTTATCAATTTACCCATCCCTGCCTATGTTGTAACAGCAGTTGTACAGAGCTTAATTAACTTGTACTGCAAAGCTAATATTAAAACAGCTAAGCAAGTGAAAACTATTAC
Source organism: Pezoporus wallicus (assembly GCF_028554395.1). NCBI lineage: Eukaryota > Metazoa > Chordata > Aves > Psittaciformes > Psittacidae > Pezoporus > Pezoporus wallicus. The sequence continues at coordinate 1,053,609 of NW_026637828.1, read as the reverse complement.
TATAATACAGAGACCTGCTCCTTGGAAAGAAATAAAGTTTTACTGCACATGTGGGAATGGGTTAGGCCCCTAAAAAGAGCAGTGAAGAAAAAGCAAACAAACTCGAACCCTATAGTTTTAATTGGGGTCTCAATCTAAAATCTGCAAAGAAAAACACAGTTGAAGATACAAAGCATAAGAAAAAGCAGTAAGCATTTTTTACTGTATGTAATACTTTTTGTATGCAAATAAAACACAAAGCAGAAAGAATAGCAAATTCTAGAAATAAAATATAAAGGGTTGCAAGTGTTTGTCTACCAAACTAATTCCCTTCATATTAGTGGTAGGAAACCTTTTTATGTTCTCAGATGTGGTCATTACCAGTGACCAAGCTGGATCAAGTGACAAAAGCTCCTGTGGGGAAGTGCACAGTGTCAGTCCCACTCCTCTGGGTAACGCTGTCACTGCACGAGAGCCACAAGCCAGCTCCTTTACATGAATCTGCTCTGATTTCCAGCACTGGGCTCTTGTCCATACAGGGACCATTACAACAGAACATCTAAACATGCAAGAGAGTATTAACAACACATATCTACAGGAGAACAAGAAAGATACTCTCTCAGTAATACTGTATCAGCCAGTGACAAGCATGTACATAGGCTTCCAGACAAATGGGTTGCAGGACAGCTAGCTACATTCTGGAGGGCAGAATCACTGTGCTGGTTTAAGGCTCAGACCTTAATGGCTTTCTTACAGACCTCTGGTTGTAGCTTCAGCAGACAGCAGCCATGTCCTTTCAAATTGACACTTTTATTTTTAACATTCTTGTGGCAAGCTACTAGTAGTATGCTGCTTGTGCATATTTTTTTCCCGTGTATACATTCACATCACACAAACAACAATCTGCATTAAAACACTTGTCTGGTGCATCTTTTTTACCTTCCTGGACAGCTGATCAAGTATAGGAACATAAGCAGGTTTTGTCAGATCTGCAATATTAGTAATGAGATCTCAAAACATGTCCAAGGATAGCACTGAAGAAATTATTCCTGAGGCTGACTTATTTCATAAACCTGTCAAGTGATTCGGCCACTGCATTTTTATCAGCATCTCCAGAAAGCTGGTGGACTTTTATGTCAGAGAAAACACAGATGCTCTTATTGCTCCATAACTGTTTTGTTCCTTAGGATGCTCTAAGTTTATCACAAGGACAGAAAGACAGGATAAAAGCCTCCCACAATGAAAGCAAGCTGTTAGGTTGTGTGGTAATGCTGCCAATGCAATGTCACTTTGGCAGCTCCTTTTTAAGTGTTCTTCATTTGGTAGGTACCCTGTGTTTGCCAGTGTGCACTCTGATAATCTCACCTACTGCAGCTGGAGATTCATTTTCTTATAATCTCTCAAAGTACACATACAGGGAGTGGACGCTGGGGAACTGTGGGTGTTAAACTGTTGGCCTTAAATATCACACAAAGGAGCCTGCTGCCTGGGTTGCAGATCACAGAGTATGAATGTTAAAAAGATGCTTTGCAAGCTTGAAAGTATGAGCAAGGAATTTCTTAATGTAATATTCAAAACTCTTCAGCCTCATCATGTTTATAGCTAAGACTTCTTTCAAGTCTACCAGTCTAACAGATGAATTAGGTTTGTTGCTGAATAATCCCAGGTACTGGTAGGTACTGTTAGGAGCATACCACAGATATGTCTCTGGGTGTGTCTTGTAATAAAATGCAATGAATTTATAACAAATGAAGATTTTTATTATGCTCTCACAGTTATTGTGAATGATAGCATTTACCTTAGAGGTGTGTTTTCCATTAATTATCTTGTGGGAGAACTAAAACGGTTTATAAGCCTCTTAGCACTAGTTTTAATAACATTTCCTTCTCTACAACACACTCCTAGCTAACTGTTAGATACAATTATAAATCTTGATGTAACTACATATTAGCCCTTTCAAATCATTCAGATCATCCCCTCTATTCCTCTACATGCCATCTTCTTCATACATGAGCATGAATAGCATTTCTGAACGTCACTTTGGTTACCATGATGGTCTACTACTAAGAAGATAACGCTTGCACTTAAAAAAAGAATAATCACATACAGTCAACAACGTTTTACCCATACTCAAAATTCATTAGATTTTGGTATGAAAACCAAACCCCAATAAAAGATGAAAAATAAAACACAACACTGCAAGAATTTCATATTCACTAACAAACAGCAAAAAGTATGAGTCTGGGTTTTCCCCCACTCCTAGGACCAGGAGATTTTAGATTTAATTGTCAGATTACAGAAATAAAATGGTAATTAAAAATAAAGCAGAAAAAATACACATCAGCCAATCTTTCGTAGTGTCCAGGCACAGAAACAGGCATCCGGATACAAGCTGAAATCTCAATTAGTGATAATAAGTCAGTAATCTGAAATCTTAAAAAGTATCACATATGACAAAAGATTTCCACTTTGTGACTGGTCTCTAACTGCTTATTTAGACTGGTTATAAACAAAAGCCCAAATTCTTTCAGCTGCCCAGTTAACACATTTTCTGGTGTTCCTTGCTGAATTTTTAGATAATATTTCTCAAAAGGCTTTATGTAATTAAAGAGGTTTTAATCACTACAATCCTGTAGTGAAGAAAAACTGGTAATGATGTGCCAGAGTGTGCTCAGGACTAGAGAGAATGTAAAGGAAGCTACGGATCTTCCTCAGGGGTGTTCCCTTTGGCACACACAGACTATCTAACATAGCAATGCAGACAGCTCTGGATGAACTGCAGAAATAATACCACAGTCCACAAGTTCTCCTGGTTTAATGAATAAATAACCTACATCTTCCACTATCTGTTTAGCTGTACGTTAGCACCCTGTGTCACTTGTGTCACCTTATGGCCATTGCTGCCACAGCATTAGGCTGCTTCACAATCATTCATGGATTTCTTTCTAACATACACTCGATTTAGCAAGACATTATTCCTTATTTCCAGTTGGAGAATTGCAGTGACAAAAAGTCTGTGATAAAACTGGAGATTAAGCTTCTGCCTCCCAGGCTCAGTCCACAGTGCTAGTCCCCATTCATGCCTACCTGGTTTCCTCTTGTGCCGCAAAACCTGGAGAGGGTCAGTTTCAGAATGTATTGCAGTAAGGTTTTTCCACAGTTCTGCACCTCCTAAATCATGTCATTGCATTTTGTGAACCTTCTTTAGCAGGAAGAATTTGCAATCACCCGCAGCACATGAACACAGACATAAAATTTATTTCATGTATTAGGAATAGTGATCATGTCTTAATCCCACAACTAAATACCACAAATCAAAGTAGAAATCAATTATAAGTGGAGACCACACAAATGAAGTCCATCACATGCACCCACAACCACACATACATAATAAGAACAAATGAAAACAACACAAACCTATACCCCAGATTAAGTCCTAGACTGAGGTGGAGCATAATATAACATCCCTACACTTTGGTATATATATGTCACACTGCAATCAGGGCTGCATTTGAAAATCAGCATGTAATATGTTACCTACCTGGAAATGAATTGACAGCATATTCACTGGAATTTAGTGGAAAAATACTGTGACTGGTGCTGAATTCCCAAGTCAGAGGCCTTGCCCTCTACAAAGCTGGAAAGGATGCAGATGTGGTGCTAGAGACCAGTTTATATGGGATCCAAACTTCTTCTCTGTGAGGTTAATAGAAAAACTCCAGACACTCTAGTGGACTTCAGAGAAACTGACTTCTACTTTGTGGGTTTATCATGTTTTCTTAGGTTTTGTAACCATTAGTTACATTCTAAGTTATTTTAACCCCCTATGTTAGGCCAAAGGCACTGTGTGCATTTGTCAGGTCTGCAAAAGGCAAACTAGCCTGTTTTAACATGTATGTTATATGATTACTGGGTCAAAAGCTTCCATTAGCTTCTATGGGACAAAAACCTGTGAACTGTAAGATGTGAAATAAGACCAAGAAGTTCTTGCAGAAGAGAGGTAGTGATATAGATAGCTACAACTCTCTCCAGTTCTGGAAAGCACGAGTTTCACCACTACTTAAGTCCTCGGCCTTTGCACTTCAGATAGGTATGTTCTGCCACCCACTCAAGTTTCTAACCAAAGCCTGAGTTCAGTATGTGTGCAGTATTTCTAAGTCCTAAAAGATACTGCAACATTTGGTACAGCCAAACATCTTGCTTAATTCATTATTCACTATTTAAAATCTTGTCAGAATTCCAGGCATGAAGTGAAAGAATAAAAAAAGGAAGATAAAGAAGTTAAGCAATCACACACCACCATCAACAACATAAATAAATCAGAAAGCCCATATGCTGGAATTCATGAATCCAAATTACATGACAAAAAACTTACATATAACAGAAGTAGCACAGACCAGGAGAAAAGCATAAAAGGACACATTTCCAGTGAGTAATTGCCACAACTAGTAATGCCTGTAACTGCATGTTTTTTCCATGAACATGCAACTTCATCAAGTGTGACAGTGAACATCCCTTCCTGATGATTCCTTTTGCATTCTCCTGGAAACACAGCAGTGATCAGGGATACACAACAACCTTTGCCATCAAAACCCTACAATGTGTGTTGAAACCAAGTACTATTCCCCTCCCAAGACTTCACTGAACCGACAGAAAATTCAGTGTTTTCCACAAGTCCTTGTACCCCAGGAGCTCCACAGCAGGTCTGGCAGAGAGCTGGGCTGAGCTGCATTCTGCCCTAGTCAAAAGCTTCTTGACAAGTTTCTTGCAATCTGCACAAAGAAGGAAGCAGCTTTGTAGCTTTGGCAACCCAGCTTTAGTCATTCTTTGTATTACATCAGTGATCAAATGGAAAAGCACCACTCTTGCTTGTTCTTTTAACAGATTTGATTGACTTACAGCTACAAACCTGATTTTAGCTGCAAAAATATATTTAGCAGGTATTACAGGAGCCTAAGAACCTCTTTGGTCAGTTTGGGTCAGGTGTCCTGTCTCTGCTTCCTCCCAGCTAAGCAGCCTGAGCCTGTGGACAACAGACCAAAAGTGTCCACTTCAAGGCAATGGGAAGACAATGGAATCTTAAGGGACAAGTCTACCTAGGGGTTAATGCAGAAGTTGCCCCTGTAGAAGTGGGCTGTAGCTAAAAAACAAAAAGGCATTGCTGTCAGGTAGACTTCAAAAATGAAACAACAAAGCTTTCTCAACAATGATGTGTACCACTGATTTGATCAAAGTACAGAGGATTCACAACTCTTCTCAGATAATTCAAGATACAGCTTAGTGCAAATCACGAAAGTGCACTTTGCTATAACAGTTTATACAAATCTTCAAATTTTCTCAGAAAGGATATCAAACTTGATAGAGAAGTACCCCCCTCTGAAAGGATACAAACTGCATGATATTGGGTTTTGATTTACTTATTTAAAATTTTGCAAGGAAAACACCAAATATTAATTGCTCCGTGCTGTCACTGAATAAAGTTTTAGCATACCAGTCCTAGAGAAATAAGATTTCAATAATAAATTGCCTATACAACACAGAGGTTTTATGTATTGAAAATATCATCTATCACAAAAGTCAGGTTACACTGTTATCTGAAGAGACTAGGTAAAATTATTGGAAGAGTATTAATAGTGCCACGAATTTGGAAAACATAGGTAGGAAAAACACAAGAGAAAATACGATGTTATCAGAAACCTTCAGGCTAAAAAACTGCCTTTGAATTCTTAAAAGTGTGATAGAAGAGTTATATAACATGGTTAAAACTCAATAAACAAAGCCTGTCTGTTTAGGAAGCCAGAATTAGACCATTTGTTTCCTATAAGGAGGAATGTTTAAAGTTATTTCTCTGTCAATGGTAAAATTATTAATAAACCTAATGAAAAATATAGAATCTGTGGGAGTAAAGAACATGCTTGGCTATAACTTCACTTCTGTTTAAGTGCAGAAGTACTGCTAGTGAAATGTTCCTCTATCTTAAATTATTGCATCTGGTAAGATAGCTCTCTATCCTAATCACCCCAGAAGAAAAAGTAAAGGAAGAAAGTAAGGAAAAAAAGATGTGGGGAACTGAAAGCAAACACTTTCCTGGTAGTGTAACCACCTTCATTTGGTGGAAATCTGTTGAAGTGAAAACCAGCTTTAGCCAGCTTAACAGTACTCAGTTGGCTGTTATTGGCCTGTTGTAAAACTACCTGCATCATGGGAAAAGTGTAAAGCTTTTTTAAAAATGACCAGAGGCCATAATGTAGGTCTACAGCATTCTCTTTTTTTTTTAAGTGAGTGAAAAATAAGGGTCCTGGATAGCTAATGTAAGCAGCATTCAATCTTATAAATACTTCCCTAATTGCAGAAAGTGGCCACTTCTGTTCAAACACTGTTTGAGTGTTCAAACAGCATTCTGTGCATTGAATGAAAGGTACTATTTTATTTCTACCTCTTTCTCCTGCTCTGCACATAATCTGAACAACAGCAGATTTAGATTTCTCACTCTGGAAATGAGTTTTGTAGAAATCACAGCCATCCTAACAACGGACAGGTCTAGTGTAAGAGGTATGATAAGTTTGGTAACTCCTAGGTTATTGTTTCTTAGAAAGAAGGGGAGAAGCTGCTGATGAGGGAAGAGTGAACAAAAGATGAACATGAATCAGCAGTGCACCCTTGGGGCAATGGATGCTAACTGCACAGTTAGCAGGAGCATAGGCAGCAGGTCAAGGGAACTGAGTATTCCCTTTTATGTAGGACTTTTAAGGGGTCAGCTACTGCCCTCAGTTTTCTGTCCCCCAGCACAAAAATACTGGAGCCACTTAGGAGGCTGGAGCCATAAGGTTCATAAGGTTCACGGAACATAAGGTTCCTTGAGATGGTGACGTCAAAGCCAGGGACTTCTTAAAGATTAGTGAAAGGTCAATACTGACAAGGCATGTCAAAAACAAGTACAACCAGATATACCCAGAAAGAATCTTCATAGTAAGGCACATCAAACATTGACACAGACCTTGGAGATATTAAAACTTGTCAACACTACACCGCTACACCGAAAGCAACTTGATCAAGCTTCAAAGTTAGCCCTGCTTTGAGCAGATAACCTTCAGAGGTCCCTGACAATTTAAATTGTTCTGTATTTTTAGCTTGGATGTAAATATGGTGTTTCATCAGCACACCATATAACAGAGTATATTCCCTCAGCTACTTACACCATAGAAGGAACATGGTAGCAAGAATGTGCTCTCATCATGTCCAGTTTTCATCTGAGACTTTGTTGTACAATGAAGAAATATAGCTCTACTGCACCATGTAGTATTAGTTTTATAACAGCTCTTTCATACTAGGTATGATGAAGGTACAAAAAAACCCCAACATTCTAAAATCACCATTTTGCAGTGATCCCAGGAAAATTGTTTAAAGGAGTGTGCAAATAACAGTTTCAACCAGTCAAGCTCTGGTTTACTCAGCTTTACTGCTCCTTGACGTTCTTTCTTTCATACAGCTGCTTTGAGAACAGCATGTTCTAAGGTTATGACAAGAAGTAGGAAACAACACTATTCCTCTTACAATAAAATGAGGAGGAGCAAAGTGAGCCTGCAAACAGCCATCTGTGAATAATCCAGCTCCCAAGAAATCAATGGAAACTGGATGGGGGCTTCCAAAGCTCCATTCCACCAGATAAATTTTTACTTTGCATTTGTTTTGCTGTCATACTGCACACTACAGAGAATAGGATCCAGCATATCAGGAACCTTAAGCATGCGTCATTACAATGGATAGAGTTACTTTTCTTGGGGAAAATATACTGAATGCAATTTAACTCTTAAAATATACTCAAAGCTTGGAAATGCAGAGATGTGCCAGTTTAAATGTGTGAGCACAAAATCTTTACGTGTTCTTGTATAGAAAATTCTGCTGAGAAAGCAGTATCACCCAGTGTGCCATCACCTACTTGGAACAGGAACAATGACTTGTGTGAATATCACCACTCACTCTAAGAAAGCAAATATAAGCACATGAAATTATTGATCAAGGAAAAGAGTAGGAGGTTGGTGTGTAAGCACATTCTTTGCTAAGCAAAAGCAGCACACACTAAGTCATTCTGAATGTCTGGAAGTTTATTTGAACTGAGCAGTCCTGACCTGTATGACCTTGTGTGACTACCTAGGAGTCAACACGGAGAATATTAATCATACTTTGAGAATACTTGGAAAATATAACATAATTTCACTGAACCTTGGTGTCGTGGTTTAAACCCAGTCAGGCAACTCATTCACTCACTCCCCCCCCCCCCCCCTTCTTTCCCTCCCCCTACTCCCAAAGGGACAGAGAGAAGAATCGAAAAGAATGCAACTCCCACGGGTTGAGATAAGAACAGTTTAGTAACTAAGGTATAACACAAATCACTACTGCTACCACCAATGATAATAATGATAAAGGAAATAACAAAGGAAAAGAATACAACCGCCCACCACCAGCCGACCGATAACTTGCCCCCCCCAATCCGACCAAGCACCGACTGATACCTCCTCTAACCCCACAGTCTCCCAGCCCTTCCGGCTAACTCCCAGTTACATCCTGGGCATGACGTGCTGTGGTATGGAATACCTCTTTGGTCAGTTTGGGTCAGGTGTCCTGTCTCTGCTTCCTCCTGGCTTCCCCTCCTCCCTGGCAGAGCATGAGGCTCACAAAGCCCTTGGCCAAACCAAAACATCATTGTTATCAGCTCTGTTCCCAGGCCGAAAGTCAAAACACTGCACTGCACCAGCTACCAAGAAGGAGAAAAATGACTGCTACTGCTGAACCCAGGACACTTGGATTTTTAAAAATCAAGAATGCTCCTAACAGAACCTGAAATATTTTTTTCTAGGAGGAGTTGTTTGGTTACTCATGAACAATATAATTTAAAGTGAAATCACATAGGTAGCTTCATAAATATTGTATACAAGTCACAAGTGGGTGGACATGTATTTCATTCTGATCACATGCCAACAGGACTCAGCTTTTGAGCTACTTTGCAATTAACAACAAATCAGTGATCAGATCTATATGTCCATATAGGTTATATGGGCAGGGCTTGGAGCAACCTGATCTAGTCGAAGGTGCCCCTGCTCGTGTCAGGGGGTTGGAATTGGATGAGCTTTAAGGTCCCTTCCAACCAAAACCAATCTGGGATTCAATTCATTAGGGCAGTAGCTGCAGAAATACACAGAAGTTTGGCAAGAAAATGTTTTTGAGGTTATTGCCCTTCCATGATTTCTTTTTGTCTGGTTTTAACAAGGAATTACAGCAGGGGGTGGGTCAGGCCTGCACTGGAGATTGCAGAAGACCAGGGTTAATGATGGGGTTACTCTTTCTGATGAATTAATAACCTATGGTTTGGGGGCAGCCATTGAGCCTTAAGAAACAATTCCGTTAAATTAAATCCAGCTTTATGTAAGATATATGTGTCACTTCAGTTCTAACTTACGCATACTCTTTAAATAGAAAAAAAAAAAAGTAAAAATCATTAATTACTAAAATTCCTTACAGAATAGTAATTTACTCGTAAGTGAAAAGCAGGATTAAAGTTTGTTTCTGATACTAAACGGTATTTACAGAAATGCAGCGGGGATTATATGTGCATCTTTCCTGAATGCAGAGACAGACTGTTTTATTTACAATGATCTGTTTCAGAATTTATTTAAATATTTTACCACTATCCTACTCTGACAACTGGAAAATAAATAAGATGATGATGCATTACTTTCCTGTCAGTAAATTAGAGAGTATTATTAACTCAAGTATTCATAAAGATCTGCTAAAAGATGGTTTATGTCTGAAGATTACTTTTGTGTGTTTCAAATGTGTGATGATGATTTTATGACTTGGGCTTTTAGAAGTGTCTTAATGAAATTAAAAATAAAATGTTTTACTCATGGTTTTATGTTCCATTTGGGATTACTTCTAACACTGAATTTTTTACTTCAAGATACATTACCTCCTAGAACTGGTAAGTTATTTGAGAAGTTCAAAATGGATCTCAGTGGAGTTCTTCACAGAATGCAAATACTGCCACCTCACCTACACGTGCTTCCTTACACCAGACAAAAATCCTGTGCAGAGCTTGACAGTTAACAGTAAGAGAGATGAAAATCATTTGGCCTCAAAGTATTTTTGAATCAATAAGAAGCTGCAGAGCCTTAGCTTGAAAATTCTGTTGGAGAGAGATTCAGACTCATGAGAGGAACAGCCTTCTACCAAACAGCTCTGCAGGTGAGCTCAAGTCTTCTGCCTGTGGGCCCTTAACCTACGTTTGTGCATGGGGTTCCCCTGATCATGCACACACCAGTTATGCTGGAACATAAGAATGAATTCTCAGTCCTTCTCATCAACATTGCTCTCCTTTGAATTAAAGGTGAAACATTCACTGAAACAGAAAATGGTGTCCAGATTGTGTTTTCTTCTTTGTTTCTAAATGCCCAGCAGGCCAGGGCAGAACATGCTTTTCCACTGGCAGCTCCTCTCACTGTGCTGCACAATGTAACCCCATTCACAACTGCTGTTATTTCAGTCCCACTCTAACTGTGCAGATGATGGTTTCACTTGAACAAAATCAACCACAACCAACCATGGGCTCTCCAAGGGAAAGCCTCCTCCTGCCCTAAAGCCATTCCTTTGTTCAGAGCCTCTTCTCTCTTCCCACCCGTTCACTTAATCTTATCTACTCGTGGCCTCACATCAACTGTGCAACATAATTAATACAGAATACTACAGACATAAGCAACAAACAGTTCTCTGTGATACCACATCAAAGTTAGAAAGAGCTGCTTAATTTGGGGACTTGATGTACCCTTCAACCAGTTATGCAGGTGCTGCCCTCTCCCCTGTCTTCACACATCTCCCCTCACCACCCAATTACAGAGGTTTCCCATGCATAGTCACTGCAGAGACCTAATTACTCAAACTTCAGCACGTCAGGAAATACTGGATCAAAAGAAGAGAGTAAGAAATAAACTGACATTTTCCACACAATAAATAGCTTATCATTAGCATTGCATAAAGTGTTATGACAAACTTAATTTTGGAACTATTGACAAGAGCCTGGAAGTTAGTCTTTAATCATGAACTTTTTAAAAGCGCCTTTGAAAAGCAAAGTCTCTACTTTTATTTTGGCACATCTGTTTTCAGGTTTAGATTTACTGGCACAGAAATTAACAAGATCACAAAGCTGATCTTCAGTCATCACTCTGGGGCTTTTTGTACTTGTTTGGGTTGTTCAGACTTTCAAGTTACTTTGATTCATAGCAATGGAAAACCATTACTCAAACCCATCCATTAACAGCTCCATGTTCAGAAGACACTTTTCATTGGATCCCAAGTTACCCAAGGCTATAAGATGAATCTGCCTTTTTTAACACAAACATGGTACATTATAAAATACAGAATTGAATTCTATTTGAAAGTAAGCTAGAATTTCAGAGTAGAAAAACTTTGAGTTGGTGGGTGAAACAGCTTAAAATGAAATTACCTGTTAACAGATCTACTCCCTTCCAGTTCATCCCCACTGGATGAAACGTTTTCTTTAATTATCCTTTATAATCCAACACATTTCTGTGTCTTCTTGATTTCCAGTAAGCTCTTTCAGCTCCTTCTTGATTACTATGCATGGAAAGTGCTATCTGCCACCACCTCTAAGGCTTGTTTGTGACCTGCACTCAGCTTTTCTAAGAGGCGTTCCTGGTCATCTTCTACACTTCTAACCTCTTTCTATCCCTCTCCCACACTTTCTGCTCCAGGGTACTGCAGAAAGCTCTCAAGAGAACACACAGCTGCTCTGCAGGAGGGTCCACCTTCCTATTCCACTGGCCAGGTCCCCTGGAGCCAGACAGGACAAGGCAGCCTTCCTGTGACCCCTCCAGACACTCTACTATACTCAGCTGCTAAACATGCTCAACACCTAAAGCGGATATACAATTTATCTATCACATATACATAAAATCAAGCATGCTAGGAAGAAAAAAAAACATTGATAGTGCTTATATACCTTCTTGAATAGGGCCGTCCCTAATCCAGTCTGAAGTCAACAGGACCTTCTTTATGTTTTCCAGGGAGCTATCTGGAGGAGATGCTAGTGGCCAAAGCTGTCAGTCTCTTGTAGAGACAATGACTGCTTCCATTGTATTCAAGCCCTCAACTGTAATTATTTGAATATCTACTTTTATCTGAAGATGTGATCAAGCATTTACCATAATGGGATCACTCCTAAGATTAAGTCTTCCTTTCTAACAAGGTTTATCTGCCTCATGACTTTAAAACAATCCCTAAGATCGGCAGGCCATAGCAACTTGAATTCAGTAATAATTCTCATAAGTCTTTCAGATAGGGAAACACTGTCTACCTCATTATTCAGCAGGAAAAAGGCCCATGAAAAAGCTGACCTGATCAATGACAGCAGATGATTGTCAGAATCAGGCTCAAAACTGAGGAACACTTACCTACAGGAGCATTAAGCAAACTGGTTTGTTGGGACAATGACTAATGCAAAATAGGCAGAAAGCTTAATTTGGAGCTTGCCAGCTCAGCACAGAAGCTCAAAACAAATTTGAACACTAGAAAAATACCCTTATAGCCACCTGAGAACAAGAAATGGATTGGGTTGGAAAGGACCTTAAGATCATCCAGTTCCAACCCTCTGCCACAAGCAGGGACACCTTCCACTACACCAGGTTGCCATATCCAACCTGTCCTGGAATACTGAACACATTTTAAATGAATACTTGAACACGTGTCGAAAGTCAGAAGGGGAGCACATAGTGAAAGGTTAGTATCTCAAATGTATTCTTTTCTGGTTTTAAAAAATAGGCTGTAACTAGCAAGCCTTCACTCACATATTATAAACCTCTGATCAGTTGCCTCTGAAACTAAGCTCAGTGCAACCACTTGATATAAACTTCAGTATTTACAAGGGCTTACAAGATCAAAATCAAATGTTCATGTCCTGAATTGTGGGAAAAAAAGAGCTTTTGAATACTAAAATTTTCACACTAGACTTGCAGACTCAAGAAGAGTAACTGCTGGTGTTTTGAAGATATCAACATACTCCTGGAGGTACAATATACTTTCCTCCTCTCCACAATTTTTTGGGGGACATTTCAGTCAAGATAACTGTAGTTTCCGATAACCTAACATCCAGGGAATGAAACTAAATGTATGTAGCAAGTATACTCCATATTATTTTGCTTAATCTACAGATTATACTTAACTCCTGTGAAAGTCTAATTTCAAGCCATTTACTCTGCGAAGTGAAAGAAACCCCTACCTTATTCCTTCCCTGGTAATCACATTCTCAAGGAATGAACTCATAATTACTGCAAAATAATTCAATAGCAACAAAATATAAGCATTTAGCAAATGCAGAAATCTTTGCTCTCTTCATATACTTTATAGCACTTTTTATTATGTGCTTGAAACCAGGACACCAAACTCTCAATCTTTTCTGTTCACTAATGGTCTCTCTGTCCATAAGATACTGTTGATATGAATTAGTTGAAGCTAGAGAGCTTGCTGGAAGCTTAGCTAGGCTTCTTATGTTATGACACATGTAAAAGACACAGGCAACGGCAAAGGACCAGGAATAGCTAGCTGTATTTTGATTTCAGTCATCACTAGTAGAGAAAGAGAATGCTATTAATACAAATTTTACAAATATAGCGACACACTACTAAATCTCAAATGCCATTAATATCTGTAACTGTATTTAGGACAAAGTAATTTATTCTTAAAAATAGAGCACTGTAATAATCTGTCTTTCTACTTTTACCAAACAGTAGAAATCTCCATTCAGCAGAAAATTGCTTATCTGGCCAAATTACTGAAGGTGAAGTGTCCCTTGGACAGAAGTTGGATCCTTCATCGCCTCCCTCTTTCAAGAGGAAACAGGGAAGAGTTACTAAAAACATCTTCTAGTGTCATCACTTCACCCATGTGGAGCTGATCAACTTTATTAATTCCACTACACTGTCAGCCTCCTCCCTGCATAACATTTCAATGCTGACCACCTTGCAGCAAAGACTGTTTCAGGGAAAGAAAGTATATCACTGACAAGCTTACCTTTGCTGACTTGCTTCAGTTCCCACTCCTTCATGTTTTTTTCCTTTGACTTGATGAATTCCCTCTCCAACCAACCAAATGGTTCTAATGCACATGAAGCAAATAATTTTGAAGGGCTTATAACAGACCATAAACACAATTTTCAAACCCCAGGCTCATATCTGAGTTTTTTAAAGCTGATAGTTTTTTTCAAATGTTCCTAATGCTGCCTAAAAAGGCACATAAATTCTGCCACATCTGGAGAGGTCGCCATGACAGACACAGCGGTGCATCTGAAATTCTCCAAAATGTTGCTATGGCCTTTAAGCATAGGAAAGCATCTTTGACTGTAGGAAGACAATATTGCAACACTAAACAAGTACATGAGAGTCTCTGAAAGCCAGACCTTCTTTTATTCTTAATCAAGTCACTTCTATTCCCCAAAAGTTGACTTAAATGTTTTTTTTTTTTACACAGGGATGCTATTAGAGTTGACTAAAGCAAAGAAACTATGATGGAGTTTGATAAAAAAAACACAACAAAAGTGCTTAGCAAAAACTGCTTAATCACAGGAAATCAAATCAAATAACAAATCAGCAAATCAAGCATCTTTGGTGCTTTCTAGTTGAAAGTTCAGTATAAGCATCAGGTGAAGAGACAGAGCTTAATGGTCTTATTCTCCACAAGAATACAATCTCTGTTCCTTAATTTTCAACTTGCTAGCGTTCACTGGAAGACAAGAAATATCTTTATCAAAACACTGATATTTCAACAGTTTTTCTCCCACACATAGGGAGAAAAAAAACACAAAACCAAAACCCTTTAATGTTTTCAGGAAGAGCACAGGAGACTTCATCTCCTCAAACATCTCAGGAAACTCTCCAACTCTTAATGTATCTTGTTTGAGTTTTCACTTACTGCAAATGTTTAGCAGTATTTAGCCTAAAAACCAAGCCTGCACACTGTGGTGCAGTGTGAAAACAGTCATTCCTTCTGCCACAGGTGATTGGAAATGCATTTCTTGTCATACCTCATGTTTCCTCCTCCTAGTTTAGAAGAAATTACATTTGTCATGATTTGAGAGACTGCTCCTTTCTATCATCCCTTATGAAAAATATCGAGAGCTCTGTGTAACAACAATTAGAAAAAAGATGGGTTCTGGCAGTGGCCTTATTTTTTATAATTGCAGGGGAAAATAGGAAAATCAGACGTCTCGTTACTGATAAATGCACTCCTACTGACTCCAACTTGCTTTGTTCTATTAATTTATCATCTTATATTTGGAATGATTTTATAGTCTGCTAGGAAAAGGTCTCAGAAGCATGAAGCGGATAATAGAATGAAGACGTAGCTGTGATATTTCAGAGCAATTTGAGTACTATTTGTGAATAAACTATTATTCTAAACATGACCCTGCAGTTTTTTATGCCTACAGCATACACCACATTTTTTAGGATTAACAAATCTGACAGTCTTGGTGGCAAAACTCAGTGAACCACACACACATGAGCTTGCAGCCCTTACTTCAAGCTTAGATGGAGAAGACCCAGTAATTTGCTCATATCTAACTGACATGTCTTTGCATTCATCAGTTTTCTCAAGTCTGTCCAAGTCAACCCCTGAACAGCACATGCAACAAAATAACAAAATATCAGGTCTGTAAAAAGTAAGGCATTTGCTGATACTATAACTTCGATTTAATCTGTGTCTTGCTTGCTCATTAGAGTAAGAATGTTGCTGCAGTATATTGCAAGTGTGACTTAAGTTACATCTTGATGCTTTGCTATTTAGACTGAAAGCCACACTACATTGCGAGCCCTTTAGTCTGCTTGAATGCTTTCAGGATTCTCAGGGTTTGTGGCTTTCTTTTCATACCAAAAATTAATAACATGTTGCTTCGTGCTTTACTTAGTTTACCTATTGAAAATTCCTGCCAGCTACTCCTAAATAAAACCCATGTGAGAGATATTGTGATATACGGACACTTCTGCTTTCCAAGATGACAAACATGTGCAATAGCACTATGAAAAATCTGCATCCACAGGTAGTCAGTGAGAGCCACACCAACTGAATGCTTAATATCCTGCAGGAACGTCTGCAGCATCCACAAAAGCATCAAGAACTACTAACTCGATTACACTTTTCTGATCAGAGCAATAAAAGACAGCAACAAACCCATAAGTCGGCTGAACTGGTTTTCCTGGTTTGTTTAGGGTTTTTACCCTTCTATTATCACCAGTGGTCAGCAAAGGCAACTCATTGGATGGCACAACTCCCTCTGAAGAAGTAACATTACGTCTCCACAATACCTGCAGGCTCTGTGATGCCCCAGATACCACATGGGAGCAACACACTTGGTTTTTAGATTCCAGGCATTACCAGAAAATTTGTGTTTGCTACATTCCAACTGGAACTGCCATGCTCTCTTAATTTCCTTTTTTATTTAACTACAAGTTCTTTTTTCTCTTTCTTAGCACTACTAACCTACCTAATAACACCTAATAACACAACGAGGTTGTATGTCTGTGCATAGAGCTAGAGGGTGCTCCTAGGTATAGTGAGTTACCTTCCTTTCTGCAGAAAATACTTTCAATCTGCAGATGCAAATATTTGCCTGTGTTATGCTACACAGAGAGCCATCAGCTACTTTATTTGATAATGATCTTTATATTGTTTTGAAAAATACTAGACATGCTTTTAAGACTTCATAGGATTAAGACAGTAAAAACCCAATATGCTACCCTAGAACCACAATGGGGAAGGGCCAGGAATGCAGCCACACAAAAACAGTATTACACAAGCAGAAAAACATTTCTGTTTGGCAATTATCATGATGAAAATCACTTGCACGAAGGTCATGCCTGACCAAAAAAAACCCAACAAACAACCAGACCTGGGAGACAGAAGAAATTAAAAATCTTTTTAGCATAAATAAAGTGTTTCAAATTCATTTGAAGTGTTTAAAACCAAAAATCAATGCCGACATTCATTCTTTGGAAGAATGTCAGTCAAAGTTATATCTGAAGGAAGTCAAAGGATATTACTGATCAATACCGGCATCCAGCTTCAGTCCAAAACTATAAAATTGAACAGAACAAGAAACACAGCCATGGGGCAAGAAGGCCCTCAAGGTGGGGTGGCTGGCAGTGGGAAGCGCAGCACCTCAGCTTCTCCCAGGCAGCGCGGCACTCATATAGGTACTGTGCAGTATCACTTCCAAGACAAAACTGTGATCATAAATGGATTTGTCTGGGTCACTGTGCTTTACCTTGGTTGAGGTAAATACTTTTGGATTTGGTACATTCCTGAGAATCTTCCCTGTAAGTCTCATGGAATCACCATGGTAATACTCTCCATTTGCAGTAATTATGCTTATATATCCTCTCTGGATATCTAAGGTAGTTACAATCTGCAGAAATAAAAGTAATAATATACCAGTCAGTATAATACAGCTGTGGACAGCTGTAAATACAGTGTTTATATGGCAATAGAGACATCGCAGGGCTTTAGAAAAACATCTAACTAAAGGGAAGAAAATAAGCCTGTTCCGATTTGTGAGGATACGCAATTAAATCCCTGTAGAAATCTTGTTCATCAGTAATTACAGAAGGAGATAAGAGTCTTCTCAATTAAGATCAGGCAGAAGATGCTTTCATTTAATATGTCATGAGAAGTATCACATCAAAAATAATTAAAGAGGGATGTAAAAACTTTGGGATGTTTTAAATATATTACCTCCTTTGAAATTTAGAAAAGCTTCAAAGAAATGTCAGGTTCTGGCATGCTACGGAGAGAGCACTTGCATTTAAAAACAGCAAGGCCTTTCCCCTAGTTTTATATATATTTGATGGAGCCACTCAGAAAATAACAACTGAAAAACTAATTTAAATTCAGACATGATCCTTTGGGTAACACTTTTAGCTCAATAGCTGGAATTATTAGGAGTGAGCCTGTGGCAAACCCCAGATTGGGAACATGACACAAAGGAGTTTCTGTCAAGCTTTTTCAATTATTAGTCTTCTCTCCCTGGTTATTTCTATTTCCTTTACACTGGCATGTATAAGTCACAGAGCAGCAACACAGCAGCATCCCCTCTGAGGAACGCCTGAGCAGCCTGTGCTAAAGCTTGGATTCATTTTTACAGGTTTGCAGATTTTCTGCAGGAGGGCAGAACGCATTTTTATGTTTTGCAATATTGTTACATTTTTAGAGTCACTTCTCATCATTCCTTATGCCTTTGGTAACCAGCCTTCAGGGCCCACTCTTACTAATTAACTAATCATTTACACACTCGTTAATCTGTTTTAGCCAAAGATAACAAAGTAGAAGGCAGACATGGATTTCTTTCTACTACTTCAAAAAGATTTTCTTCAAACTCTGGTTACACAACCCCGTCTTCCATATGGATTTTCCAAGAATCTGTGTGAATTCATTTTTATTTGAGACACTTATTGTAATCACTCAGTGGGCTATTTTGTGTGATATGGATTGGCTAAGCACTGTCTTCAACTCATTTGAAATCAATGCATTTATTGCTCACACCTGGTACACCAATTTGACCAGAGATAGAGTATAATGAAACAAGAAGAAAGAGCCACTGGAAGGCAAATAATAGCAGAGGGGAAAAAAAAAAAAAAGTAGAAATAAAATAGTCATGGACTGGAGACAAAAGAATAGAAAAGACAGAAACATGGAGATTAAAGATAAACATTGATCAAAGATAGAAAAGGAACTGCAGGCAAATGAGAACCTGTGATCAAAACCTGATGGAAAGGAGCATGGTGAGATGTAAAAAAAAGAACGGAGAAGAAAAAAATCCTAAGCACAATGCTTCAGGATAGCCTACGTACTTTTGATTCTCTACTAAGGCTCTAACACAGCCATATTTAGGAAGAAGTATATGAATTTCTCTACATCCCCTAGGGATAAAAGATTTTTCCCTGGATATCAAATAATTAACTCTCTCATGTCCACTGTGATGTTCATCTTCCTAACGCTATTTTCAACCTGCTTTGCTGGTTGAAAGAAAGGGTTTCCTCAGATTTCTGTTAGATTTCTCAACAAAGCATGTGTATTAACTCTTACAAGCTAAACTCTATCACCAGTCTCATTTCTGCAGAACTCCTGCTGCAAGTAACTCTTACTTACTACTTTTGGAATTACTGCCAGATGAAATCTATTTATGTCCTGACTGGCTGAGGTGCGAGTACCTCCTCTCCAGGAAGAAAGGACTTAGACCTGTTATGACGCCCATTCAGCAACAATTAATCAGAACATGGAAAATTTTGTTGGTTTTGGTTTTGCTTTTTTTCCCAAAGAAATGAGCTGAAACCACGTAGAAGAGGGAAATGGACTTTCAACCCATATGTTTGAGTCCATATGCTATCAGATGTAAGCAGTATTTACAGTCCATTATTCCTGCTGCAGACCTAGGCTAGAAATCAGGGCCTATCACAGGTTCATGCCTGCAGGGTGATGGCACTCTCAGAATCCGCAGGCTAGTATAAATAATTACTTTTGAGTTTCATTGAGTTTGGAGAGCAGAACCCTGCACATTACTGCTGACAGCTCCCAGATCTGCTCTTCTGTGACATTCCCAGTTAGTACTCCCACATGGAGGTTCTGTAACAGGCTGCTTTCTGAGGCACCACAGGGATATCCAGTTTTCTTACACTGTCTTAATATTGCTGGGCAACAGCAAAGCTATAGTTGGAAGTGACTGAGCAAGTCCATTTTGATATATGAGCGGCAATTTTCTCTTTGTTTCAATAACTACTTTTCAAACAAAAATAAAATTATCCTGTTATGATTTTCAGATGATTTGCCAGCTAACCTTTTCTGGCCAGCTAATCCTAAGATTAGAATATCTTTGGGTATTATTCATCAAATGGGTCAGTTAAAGCAGCCACATTGGCTTT
This sequence comes from Pezoporus wallicus, assembly GCF_028554395.1. NCBI lineage: Eukaryota > Metazoa > Chordata > Aves > Psittaciformes > Psittacidae > Pezoporus > Pezoporus wallicus. Next base: position 1,033,654 of record NW_026637828.1, on the reverse strand, counting down.
CCAAATATTTTAGGAATCTGAAGCACTGCCACAAGAATAATTTTAGCTCGTAGAATTGCAGACTGGTTGATGTTGGCAGGGACCTTTGGAAGCTTACCTGGTCCAACCCTCCTGCTGAAGTAGGGCCATCTACAGTCAGTTGCCCAGGATCATGTCCAGATGGCTTTTTAACGTCTCCAAGGAGGAAAACTCACTGGGTCACCTGTGTCAGTGCTTGGTCACCCTTCCGATAAAAAGGTGCTTCCTGAGATTCAGAGGGAACATCCTGTGCTTCAGTTTGTGTCCATTGCCTGTGGGCCTGCCACTGGCCACCCCTGAAAAGGGCCTGACTGTCAGCTTTGCACCCTTCCTTCGAGTATTTATATACCTTGATAGCATCCTCCTGAGCCTTCTTTTCTCCAGGCTGAACAGCCTCAGCTCTCTCACAGGAGACATGCCCCAGTCCCTTCATCACCTTCATGGCCCTTCACTGGATTGTCTCCAGTATATCCATGTCACTCACAGTGGGGAGCTCAGAACTGGACACAGTGCTCCAGGTGTGGCCTCACCAGCTCTGAGCACAGGTGAAGGATCTCCTCCTGTGACCTGCTGGCAACGCTTTTTCTAACCCATCCCAGGATACCATTCACCTTTTTTACCACAGGGGCACCCTGCTGGCCCATGTAGGTGTCCAAACCCACCAGATGCCTATAAAGGAGGAGCACTGGCTTGGTTTGCACAGGTTCAAGCAGAAACAATTGCCTGTATTTGAAGAGCTGGCTACAAACATTTCTCTTGTGAGGACATCTTGTGGCTACTATTTCTCATTATTGGCAATAAGCCACATCACAGGACTTGGCTGCAGAGAAGTAATTGGAACATCAGGAGTCTTAAATTGTATCTTATGCCAAATGTGCGTCCACTTTTCACATTTAGTTTTGGTTCATAAAGATGGGATCAGAATCAGGAGCTATATTTGTAAATGAAAACTATATTTAAATTCCAAGAGGTATTTTCGTGAGATTATTTCTCCTATGGCAACATTCAAATTATTTTGTGTTTTGCTGAAGATATTTTAAACCTTCATTATTGCAATCAATGCCTTGTGTGTTAAGTATGACATTGGCATCTACTGGATAAAGAACTGTTAATAATGCACCACTGATGAGCCCTGTAAATTGCTGAATGTTTGGGGAATGGTACTGTAGCATCTGTTCCAGGGACATGATTCTCCAGCCAGGAGATAGTGTATATCTTTCCAAGGTGTCCCAATAGCCACTATCTACCACCTTGTGAAGATGACAGTAGTTTTGCAATGTACTCAAAAGGCTGCTGCCATAAGATACTGCTAAGAAAATAAAGTTTGTAAATACAACACTTCTTTACAACATTTCCCAAGGTAAGTTAGATGCTTTCATTAGAATATTACAATGCAAAGTTGCTGAGACAATTATTGAATTAGATGGACCTAGATGACAAAGCATTTAAAATTTGAGACCTTCAGCAGCTGGGATAGAACAAGAGGACAAAATCTGCAGAGTCATTTCCAGTGGGACTGACTCTACCCTGCCATCATCTCGACAACAGTGATGTGAAAGGAAGGGCACTTCCCTTCAGTTCAGTAAATCTCTAGTCTCTACACTTCATACCTCAAAGAAGCTCCCAGAGTTTAATATACCCCAAAAGAACTAAAAATTCATCTTCCCCTTTATCCCAGATACCTTATGAGGAATATTCTAGCGCTAGCAGACATGAGGAAGTGATTATGTAAGACAAATTTGTTTGTATCATTTCTTGATCACAAATGTATATCAGAACGGAAAATATTTGCCTTCATAAATCAAAACTTTCATAGCTATCTCCTAGCAATGGGTTACAGTACATTAGGATCTACATGCCACTGATGAAAGATGTACTATACAGTTAATGATTTAATCAGTACACTGTGTTAATTATAAATGAAACCAAAATCAAGAGGAAAATGAAACATAGAAATAATACATATAGGACCGATCCTGCTTGCTGTATTCACTGTGGTATTCCTATTTAAATCCAATGGGACTAGCTGCATGAATGAGGCAAGCAGGATTTGATCTCTCATAAAAAACATTTAGATGCTGCTGCCTTAGCTTATTTTACAATGTTCTCATTATAGAGCAGATAGATTAACTCTATATTAATGAACAATGTTAGAAGTCTCTAATGGAATCCAGAATAGTTGCAATATTCACTTCTTGGAAATGTTCTCATTTGGGCTGCCTCATTAATCTCTTTAACCATGGAATTCACATTTTAGTTGCAGATAGCACCCAGGCTCCCAAGGACCCAGAAGAACAAACATTCCTCCCCTGTAAATAGTCTGCAAAGACCCTGATTCCATCGTCCCAGCTGTGGAGAGAATGCCTTAAAGGAAGTCGATAGAAAGGAAGGACAGACCCTGAGCAAGGCTCTGGCCAAGCACTTGGCAGGGCAGCTTCCCCAGCACTTGGCCAGAGCAGCTTGCCAGTGCAGGACTGTATTAGAAGACTAACCAGAACAAGCAAGTGAAGTTCACATTCGTATCTCTAACTCTGACTGTCTCAGTGATAGATTCATACAACCATTTTGTCCTCACATTTCTACTTAAACCAAACTTTCTTTTTCTCCAGACTTCTTGTTGTGCAGAGCTGTACACAGAGAGAAGGCCACACACTCCGGCTTTTTCCAGCTGATACAGTAAGGAGTGACCCAGTAACATAATTTAAATAAGCCTTCAGGTTTTCTTCATGATGCCAGTGTGTTTCATTTTCCACACAGCTTCAGGACCAGGAGAGAAGCATTTCTTGTCACTTTTCTCTCCTGCCTCAGCCTGTATCTGGTGCTAACTTCATCTATACCTTGCAACTGGCTCCCAGCTTTAACATCAACAACTGCAATCTGGAGTATGTTTTGCTAAATACCTCTGGCACTGTTTGAAGCAGTAATATAGACAATGGCAAAGTTACTCAGTTAAAACAAATTCCAGTGCTGATAAACATTTAATTGTGTCTCAGGGGTCTTTTCCTGCCCATTTGTGCAGAGCATGCAAGGAAGTATCTCTTGCCAGTTGTCCCACCATAAGCCTCTTAAACACACACCACCAGTTCACTTTCAAACAATAATTTAAAACGAGACATGCAATAAATAGTAATTTAAAAATTGATATAAATAGATATGGTTGAACAAGAACCCCAAAATCTTCACCTCAAACTCCAGCTATTACGTAATAACTCACAGCAAGATTCAAATAAATAAATAATACCCTGCGCACACACATACACTTTCCTTCTCTTTTTTCTTTAATTCTTGTCTTAAACTAGACCCAGAAAAGGGTGAACACAGCCTGTAAGCCTGTATTCTAGATTCAAGTGTTTCTAAGATAATCTGGATATTTTTAATTTTGCAGAATCTTATCTGAACATTTTCCATCCCTAACAAGTGGCATGTATCTATACATATGTATAAACTAGGTATATGTGTGTGTGTATATTGCCACAAGGGTGTATTAAATGCAATTAAACCCTTGATAATAAATGGCTCATCAGTCCACAGGTGATGCACTAGAAGTGATTGCTCCTGTAGCTAGTAATCATCTGGTGCAATTGCTAGAATTAGAAATTCCCTCTGGGCTGATTGGATTTTATCAACGAGAAACAGTGAAGTAAAAAAGGGTTTGGGGGTGAGGTTTTTTATAGTCTAAAATGTAATATTAGAAATTTGCCACTTGGAAACGAGTGCCTTTCCCTTGAAGACATACCCTCGAGACGACCGAACTGTTTTGCTAAAGCAAAGATGAAATTAAAAGGTTCTTTCCCATCCCCCCCCCCCCCCCCCCAAATATATGCAACTCTCATACATGCTAAAACTGTTTTCCCATCAGCAGAGATGCATACCATAAATCTATATAGGGACTGAAATAACATGATCATATTTAAATTAAAGCATGGGAGCTAGTTTTGATTATCATGTGGACAATCTGTCAGTACAATTTATAGATTATACTTGAAATTACTATATCTGAGACCACTAGGTCCCTTGATAGCAAACTGAAGAACTTTTATGTATACTGAATGTAGACTACTGTTAAAAATTGAAGTGTGTTTGTGTTTTAACAAAAACCCTACCAGTTAAATATACCACCATGTTTATTTCCTATTTTTTCTTTCATTTTGTCACAGAATTATTTTCCTTTAATCAAATAACAAAGTGTATACAGTTGTGGCAAATACTACCCATCAAAAAAGAAATCCAATCATCCACAAAATCAAAAAGATCTCAAATAGTGACACTTAGTACCCGGCCACATGGTTTCTTTTCAAGTTTTTGGAAAAAAAAACAAACACATCTATTTACAGTATCACAGTATCACAGTATGTTAGAGATTGGAAGGGACCTCGAAAGATCATCTAGTCCAATCCCCCTGCCGGAGCAGGAACACCTAGATAATGCTACACAGGAATGCGTCCAGGCGGGTTTTGAATGTCTCCAGGGAAGGAGACTCCACAACCTCCCTGGGCAGCCTGTTCCAGTGTTCTGTCACCCTCACTGAGAAGAAGTTTCTTCTCAAGTTTAAGTGGAACCTCTTGTGTTCCAGTTTGTACCCATTACCCCTTGTCCTATCATTGTTTGCCACTGAGTAGAGCCTGGCTCCGTCCTCGTGACACTCCCCCTTTATATATTTATAGACACTGATAAGGTCACCCCTCAGTCTCCTCTTCTCCAAACTATAGAGACCCAGCTCCCTCAGTCTTTCCTCATAAGGGAGATGCTCCACTCCCTTAATCATCTTCGTTGCCCTGCGCTGGACTCTCTCCAGCAGCTCCCTGTCCTTCTTGAACTGAGGGGCCCAGAACTGGACACAATATTCCAGATGCGTCTCACCAGGGCAGAGTAGAGGGGAAGGAGGACCTCTCTCGACCTACTAACCACCCCCTTCTAATACACCCCAGGATGCCATTGGCCTTCTTAGCCACAAGGGCACAGTGTTGGCTCATGGTCATCCTATCGTCCACTAGGACCCCCAGGTCCCTCTCCCCTACACTGCTCTCTAACAGGTCATTCCCCAACCTATACTGGAACCTGGGGTTGTTCCTGCCCAGATGCAGGACTCTACACTTTCCCTGGTTATATTTCATCAAGTTACTCCCTGCCCAACTCTCCAGCCTGTCCAGGTCTCGCTGGATGGCAGCACAGCCTTCTGGCGTGTCAGCCACTCCTCCCAGCTTAGTGTCATCAGCAAACTTGCTGATAGTACACTCAATTCCCTCATCTAAATCATTGATGAATATATTAAATAATACCGGTCCCAGTACTGACCCTTGAGGCACTCCACTAGTTACAGGCCTCCAACTAGACTCTGCCCCATAGACTACAACTCTCTGGCTTCTCTCCTTCAGCCAGTTCGCAGTCCACCTCACTACCTGATCATCCAGTCCACACTTCCTCATTTTAGCCGTGAGGATGCTGTGGGAGACTGTGTCAAATGCTTTGCTGAGGTCAAGGTAGACCACATCCACCGCTCTGCCATCATCCATCCACCGTGTTATTTCCTCATAAAAGGCTAAGTGATTGGTCAAACATGATTTCCCCCTGGTGAAGCCATGTTGACTGCCCCTCATAACCTTCTTATCCTTGATATGCCTTAAGATGGTACCAAGGATAAGGTGTTCCATCACTTTCCCAGGGATGGAGGTGAGGCTGACCGGTCTATAGTTACCCGGGTCCTCCTTCTTGCCCTTTTTGAAGACTGGAGTGACATTTGCTTTCCTCCAGTCCTCAGGCACCTCTCCCGTTTCCCAAGACTTGGTAAAGATGATGGAGAGTGGTCTAGCAATGACTTCCGCCAGTTCCCTCAGCACCCGCGGGTGCATCCCATCTGGACCCCTGGGTTTATGGATGTCCAGATTGCTCAACTGGTCTCTAACCCATTCCTCATCGACTAAGGCAAACCGCTCCGTCGACCTGACTTCATCTAAGGTCTCAGGGGTACAGGGCTCTTCAGGACTGCCCGCAGCAGAGTAGACAGAGACAAAGAAGGCATTCAGTAACTCTGCCATCTCTTTATCTTCTGTCACCAGGGCACCCATCCCGTTCATCAGTGGGCCTACATTGCCTCTGGTGTTAGTTTTGTCTGCCATGTATTTGAAAACGCTCTTTTTGCTGTCCTTGACCCTTCTTGCCAGGTTTAATTCTAAGGATGCCTTAGTCCTCCTAGCTGCCTTCCTACATCCTCTAGCAGCAGCCTTATATTCCTCCCAAGTGGCCAGCCCCTCCTTCCATGACCTGTAAACTCTCCTCTTCCACTTGAGCATACCCAGCAATTCCCTATTTAGCCACGCAGGTCTCTTGGCCCTCTTCCTTGACTTCCTACGTGTCGGGATGCTCTGATCTTGAGCACGGAAATAGCAGTCCTTTAATGTCAACCAACTATCTTGGGCCCCTTTACCTTCAAGCAGCCCTGCCCATGGGATTTCCCCTAGCAATTGCTTGAAAAGGCCAAAGTTTGCCCTGCTAAAGTCCAGGGTTGCAATTCTACTTGGTATTCTACTAGTCCTGCCACACAAGATCCTGAACTCCACCATCTCGTGGTCGCTGCAACCAAGGCAGCCCTCAACCCTTACTGCTTCAACCAGATCCTCCTTGTTAGTGAGGATGAGATCCAGCAGCGCTCCTCTCCTGGTCGGCTCATCCACCATTTGCAGGAGGAAGTTATCATCCATACACTGGAGGAACCTCCTGGACTGCAGCTGGGCTGCCGAGTGGTCCTTCCAGCAAACATCAGGGAAGTTAAAATCCCCCACGACGACCACGGCCTGTGACTGTGAGGCCGCTCTCAGCTGCCTGTAGAAGGCCTCGTCAACTTCCTCACCCTGATCTGGGGGTCTGTAACAGACACCTTTCTTGCTAACCTCTAAAATTTTGTTATTAATACTGTTATTTTTCATACTATATTTAATGGAAAAAGAATATAAGCATTCAAAATTAATTTCAAATTGGAATTTAATAGCAGCACTCAGATTATTTTCTTATTTTTCTCATTAAAATTCTGTTGAGCACAAAGCACGCATCAACCATTTTAGCTTCATTTGGGCAATAGGATTACATCCCACAATAAAGGAAAATGAAGCAGAAGACTGGTTGTTTGCTTTGCCTTTTATGACAGTGCATCAAAATCCTAACATGGTCACTGAATGCCATTACTTTCAAAAGTTAAACCAAGCCCAAAAGCAGGCCAACATCTTACAGCAGCAATCCAACTGGGAAACACTTTGAGACAACAGTATCCAGTCCACGTACGTGGAAGGATTTTGGAAAGGAAGATAAAGTTAGCAGTTTCAGAGTGGAAAAACTGGTTTATGATGAAATACAACAGTATTATGGTGAAGTATAGACACAGCTAAATAACTTCTAATTATCCAGAATTAAGTAGTTCCAGTGGTGCTCTGCTGCACGGATTCATTTGTACAGGCATCAAGTGCCTCGCTATGCTAACAGAGTCAAGAAGCAAAAAGCAGTAACAACAGCCATTCTGCATCTTTCTCTTTCAAAATGCAGTGATTTAAAAAAAAAATGTTAGTTCTTCCTTTTTCCCACCCAGACTTTTTCCATATCTTCATCCCTGTGCACATTCCCTGCTAGGAACCACCACTACCTATCATGCCAGCTAATGAATGATTGGGAATGATTGTGCACTAATTCTGCCTGGTGTCACACCAGCTGAGACACAGGGCTCCAGATCAACCCTATTTCCAAAGCAGTTAAGCAGACGCTTTTTGTTGGCTGTATAAGGAGAAGTTGGAGGAGGCACCAGGTCACTAAATACTACTGTACACCCCTGTTGCACTTCCAAGCATCGGCATTTGCTTCTAATCTGGATAACAAAGACTATTGTATAAGCCTTGCTCCCCTGCAAGATTTCTTACTGTATGCTACCACCAGCATGTAAAAATAATGTCTAATTACACATTACAGCTTAAAATGAGATAATAATTATTTATAAAAATTAAAAAATAGTTCTCCAGTTCTCCCTCAATGTATGTGAGCCTTCATATCATACTGTGAAGCCTTCTACTACTTTCCTTCCCTTTCCTTTTTAATTTTCTTAGTCTAAATGAAACTTTGAGGTGTTTGGGGAGTGGTTGCTTTAGAACGTACTCAATATACATCTAGATGCTTCAGCAGAACAAACAGCAACAATAAAAAGTTGATGTATAAAAGACAAATTGGGAAATGAGACCTTGGACAACGCAACAGAGGCATCAATGAATTACTGAAGGGTCATCCCTTTCAATTTCATTATTCTGACACTGAAAATGTTCTTGCAGTGCAAAGCAGCAATTACAGCGTACTCAAATTAGACAAATGCTTATTTATAGCAATAATCCAATAATCTAAGAACCAGTTTAACTGAAATTCCAAACCATTGACCTGCTTTGTGGAAGTAGTGGGAAAGCTGATAGCTGTTTTGACATGAGCAGAAATCTTACTGTAAAAGACAACTATGCAGCTGCCTTAAACCCCTTTTATGTGTAGCCATGACATGCTTCTGCTTCTGGTGTAGAATTGCAGGGATCCAAGTAAGAATATGGGATAGTGGCTACTAGAAACAGAAACCCCACTACTTCAGAAGGAACTCAGGGAGAAGAAAAAAAATCAAACAAAAATAAGTTATCTTTGGGAAAGGGTTCTCCAAAGTCTGCATTATAAAGTTGGCAACCTGAAGTGTGTGTCATGAGTGGTTCTCCTGGGTTTCTAACCAGACATTGCACATAAAATTTTCAACACCACAGGGACACTACAATTCTTTGAAAAATAGTGCGTAGGTTCCATATCCCTTGGGTGCATTTGAAATGTGCAAGGCATAAGAATAAAGATTGAGGGGAAAATAAGGCACAAATCGGAAAGCAGGCAGAGCCTGTCACTGTATCCCTTCTTTGAGCGCAAACTGAAGACAAGTTACAGCTAGTTTTAGTGATTCTTAACTAGATTTCTAATTTTCCCATCTAAGATTAGATATCATTTAAGAATCCAGAAGATAAAACAGACAGGGATATGAAAAAAGAAAAAAAAAACCAACAAAAAACGGAGGAAGGAATCCATCCTACCCAACTCAGCATAGGGAAAATTTTCTTCTTTCATCCTTCAGCAAAAACAGGGAACAAATTTTGTCTCTGGGTATCTTGATATTTGCTCCATAACTTGAAGCATGGATCTGAGGAGATTCATACAAGTTTATTTATTCTGAAGTTCTGCTGAGTACAGGAATGCTCAATTATTCCCCAAATTACATCAGGTCCTGTGGCTTAGTGATTTAGGCCTTTTTTCCACTAAGTACAATTACTTCACATGGAATCATAAAACCCAGGCATTGGAAGGTTGTTATTAGGTCCCCCCTAAGCCTTTTCCTCAAGCTAAACAATCCCAGTTCCCTTAGCATCACTTCACAGGAAACTCCAGCTCTCTTGACATATTGGGCTCCACTGGGCTTGCCTGCCTTTATCCACATCTTCCTTGTACGGGGGACCCAAAACGGGATGCAGGTGGGAAGTGGGCTAGGTTCATAAACTAGATTAATACTATTAACTCCACAGGTCTTGAAACTCATTTGGCTTAATTTGGAACAAGCTGCCACAGTGACCATCTCCCAGTGGATCAGATGATAGGCATCTGTGCTAAAACCAGAGAATTCCGTAAAGTTTATTTCACCACATGCAACCCTACTGCCCAGGGCTACAGACAGCTCTGTAGTACAAAGCATCTGCCCAGGGAGAGAGATATGGAGCAGTGGGTCATGACAGGATCAGGGGGTGGGAAGAGCAACAGATATTTCTCCTAGCTTTGCTATCCCCTGTTTATTTAAATATGCCAACGTGCAAATGATTAATCCAATTCATTAGCATACATTAGTCCTTTTCACTGACAAGGTTCTTTAGTTCTCATTTTACATACAGTATTCCTACACCATCAAGGAGATGAGCTGGAAGCTCTTCTATTCTTTTGCTTTAATGGAAGCTAGGAGTCCAGCAATCATTTAGAATCTTACATCAATCTTGTCACACCACATTATTCACAGTAGCATTTCTATCTGAAATATTCATGTACTTTTCTGAGTTTGATTGGTTTTGAGTAACCTTAAGGGCATTCCCCTGGATTTCATTTGGGAGTGACAATATATAATACTTTATGTTCCTTTTTTATGTCCCTTTCTTTTAATTGTCACAAACTGTAAAGTAGTTCAGGGTGTTTCCAGGATTCCAAAGGGCACCTGGGTTTATGGATTTAGCATTTACAAACTTCTGCATAATTGATTTAAACTATAGCTGAAAAAAAAAACATTCTGATCCCAGAGCAACCTTCCCATTTGGAAATCGGCTGTGGAAGAACCATCAACACTCAGTTACAGCATGTTCTATTTTAAGATCTCAAAGCATCTCACAAAAAATCCCATTTATCACTCCTGTAAGGGGAACTGCACAGCCTGTTCTGTATCTAACCGTACAGAGGAGGAGCCATGGCCACACAGGAGAGATGGTAACTTCTTGTCATCTTTAGACAGGCATCACTCTCCTCTGCTGAGTGCCAAGCACCTCTCAACTCTGCTGCCTTCCCTGATCAGTTAAGATCATTCTTCTTTCCTGTGCAAGCATATGGCTAATGTTCACACCGTGCATGGTGCACAGCTATGGGTTTAATATTTCCTAAGTAAGTTTTGAGGCATTTAGATTAGGCTGGTTTAGACCATCTGTATTAAATATATACCTATTAATATCTGCAGAAATTCCCTTGAACAACACGCTCAGTTGTGTCCTGTAGGATGTTAATTAACGTAGCAAGGTACCATGGCAAGGTACAAGGTGCTAAACTATTTCTAAGTATTTTGAATTCAGGCTATTTCTGTCTTCAGGGATAAGCAGCATAAACTGTATACACAGCAAAACCTGGAAACTGTTGTTTGAAGTGGTATCATTTGTAAAACCCCTTCAGCAGCATAGCAGAATCAGGACATGGGTGGAGGAGAGATCCTGTATGAAATTAAAAATACCCTCACTCTCTCCAAAACTCAAGCATGAGTGAAATGAAAAAAAAGAAAAAGACAAATATTTACATTAACTTTTTGAAATTTATAATGTAGCTGGAAGAGCAGACTTAAAAGCTAGCACTAAGTGATGAAGGGGGTAAGCTGGCATTACCTTCTTGGATTTATAATAGCTTTTGAAAATAGAAGCTTGGAGGGATCAGAAAAGAAAAAAAACAAAGTGCATCAAGAAGATAGGTCAATTAGAAACCCACAAGAGCTTTACGGAATTAGTGGAGGCAGCGACACACTGTTCCCTTTTTGGAAGCATTACAATTCTTTAAATCAGATTAGGGTCAGTCCTAATTGTTCCAAGAACAAAGATGTGTGATATTTATTTGCTGGGTGCCTTCTTTCCTGACTGATTAGCTTTATGAAGATTAGGTGCCAGTCATTTCTGAAATGGCTAATGTGAGGTAATTAGCTCACAGCATGCTGCAGTTTGCACTGCCCAGGAGAAGAGTTTGCTCATCTCAGCTGAGAGAAGAATTATAGAAGACATTACAGTCAAAGGAGCAGAAAGTTAGCAAAGTCCTTCCCAAAAAGTTCTTGCAAAATTTGATTAAGCTTTTTTTCAAAATATACTCCATAAATAGACTAAGAGGGAGATTGGTACAGCATGAGCTATGCTAGAAAATCCTTTAAAAAACCAAACCAGTATGAAGTGCTTCCAGAAGGTTTGCCTTAACAATAGTGTAGCACCTCTCACAATTCCCATTCTTCACGGTATTATGTTTAATCTTTTTATGATGTTCATAGAGAAAGAACAGTGATTGCATCCAGTGAGAAAACTGCACTTTTAAGGAGACCTTACAGTATGACTTTTAAAAGTTTCTTCTGACAGCAGTCACAAGAAAAAACAGCCTGGAGCCAGAAACATGATACTAGGGCGTTTGACAGATTCTAACCATAAAGCTGTAATAAAGGCAAGAGGAAGAAATTATGATTTTTCACAGAACTACATTATATCCTGGTTCCAAGTTTCAGAAGATAAACATGAGCTGAGAGGAAGAAGCAGGACTATTGATTTGAGGTTAAAGAAAGGACGAGTTGCAAAGATCAGCTCCTTTGGATAGATCCAACCACCAGTTATGATAATAGGACCAATGAAAATCTTCATGGTAGGTGCCTACTGGAGAAGTTAAAAGTGGAGCAGCTATCATAAAACTCAGCTAAGCATCCTCAACCCAATACTGACATTTATTATGTTAAATATACTGTTATTTCCTCTACGTGCATTCCACTGTTTAAAGCAAATACTTTTGATAAATCTCCTAAGTGAAGCTGAGGGTTTGTTACCTGTCATGCTTTAACGCCAGCCAGCAGCTAAGCCCCACACAGCCACTCGCTCACTGTCCCCAGCAGGACTGGGGAGAGAATCAGAAGGGTAAGAGTGAAAAAACTCATAGGTTGAGGTAAAGGCAGTTTAACAGGGAAAGCAACTGCTGTGCATGCAAGCAACGCAAACCAAGGAATTCAGTCACCACTTCCCATGGTCAGGCAGGTGCAGGACAGCCTGCCTTCATCACAAGTAACGGTTACTTGGGAAGACAAAGTACTCCATTACTCCAAATGTGTGTATCCTCCCGCCTTCCTTCTTCTTCCTCCAGCTTTATATGCTGGGATATCCCTTGGGTCAGGTAGGGTCAGCTATCCTGGCTGTGGCTCCTTCCCAGCTCCTTGTGTACCCCCGGATTTATTACCAACACTCGTCACAGCGTTCAATCAATATCTGATCAGTCAACAATCTGATCCAAAACACAGTCCCATAAAAGCTACTACGAGAAAAATTAACTCTATCCCAGTCAAAACCAGCACACATTCTCATGGTGTTGTACATACCATGAAAACCCAAGGTACCCAAAAGCTTCCAGAGTGCTTGTTCGTTGTGAATGGTTTATATGCATCAAAGCAATGTTTTCCCTTAACTAAGTTCATACTGTCATTCAGCAAGACAGTGACTGACATGTGAACACAAGCCAAGCGCACAAAAGGCTCCTCCAAGCATTTTGAACTGATGTGCTTTCCAACTAGTTAGTGATCTAATGCAGAAAGTCAGTCTCTGACTTTCAAGGATTTACGAATTATTGAATTTCAATAGTTAAGTAACTACCACCTTTACTCAATCCATATCCAATTTGCTTTATCCCTACAGTTACCTGTAGTCAGTGTTCAGCAAATATTTTAAGAATAGCTTACAAATTGGTCCATTTAAATAGAGGAAATTAAATATATTCACCACTATTGAAAGGCATGCAATTTTAGCTATAGTTCTCTTGTTCCAGCAGGTCTTGGTCATCATATTCAACTAGAGTGGAAGCCTTGTAATACATTTGTAGAAAAAACATTTTCCATAAATTTAATCTCAATCCCTATTTTATTATGCACCAAACTTTTGGTTCTTCTTACATAAAACCCATCACACAATACATGTCAACATACAGTGACTCAGTTAATGGGTAGGTGGGAATATGTGACACGTAAAATTTGTTAACAGAAAACTTAATGAGACTATCAAACAAAATACCTGTTAGCATTAGGAAGGACAGATATTTTTCAAATGATTACTAAAAAAACAAGCAACACATTTGAATGTGAGATGACGAGTGAAAAAGAGAGTATTAAAAGTTACTTCACCATAGAAACATAGGATGTCATTGATACGCAAGAACAGCGTGGTTGCCTTAAGCTATACCCAGTTACAAGTCTTCAGGATGCTATAAATAAGGTTTTTTAAAGTTCTTGGATTGGAAGATAAAATGAAGAGTTTTTAATCTCAGGAGAAACCATGGTTAAACATTATAATTACTGAGACCAGCTATTTTAATATTGTGTTAATTTTAATGACCTTATTCATCAAAAGACTTATGAAAAGGATGACTAAACCCTAAATGGAGAGAGAGTAAAATGTATTCTGCTTGAACAACAAAGGATTTCAGGGATTTATGGCTCATGTTTAAAATTCAACAGACAAAGTAATCTGACTCATAACTGTCTTCTCTGTAATGTTAGAAATCTAGGGAGATACTAAAAATTGTTAAGCATTGTTAGGGAGAGCAAAGGATTGAACTGATCTAGAGTGCAATCCTTTTAAGGAATTTCAAAGCTAGATCAGTGGCACTACACAGGATAATTTGATTGGTTTCCTTTACTACCTCTCTCCCCTTTTCTGAGTTGTAGCATGACTACATTAAACATTCACATGCCAAATATTCACATGCCAAATTCTTGTCAAGAATCTCATTACCTCATGTCTCAAATACTGCAATATCTCGTTCGCTGGCCTACTTGTATCCATTCAGATTACTGCTGCAAAAACAATTCACTTACCAGTAACTAGATCACAAGTGCCCATAATAGATAGGAACTTAAAAAAATAGCATTTCTTCTTACCAAAGATATATCCTCCCCCTTGGAAGACAAGTTTGAGGATATCATCCCATACCTGCCGGTTGCAGTCTACCTGTTTGAGAAAGGTGACCTAATGCTTTGTCGTCCTTAGGAATGCAAGGAGCCATCCTGTACATCTGACCACAGGCAGATCTACAACAGGTTGAACACCAGTTTCAGAGCTTCCTGACAAAGAAGATGGCACATACTACCATTGAGTGCCTGACAGCTGAATGGACACAGATCCATCAGCAGATGAAGGTGGGATTTTCACAAGCAGAAAAGATGTGTGACTACTGATCAAGAGAAGTGAGTGCATGTTAAGAAAGGCGTAAATGAAAATTTCTAGCTTTCAGAGAAGTTACTTTTCTCCTCTGCAACTATCATTTTAAAAGAAAGGAGAGAAAGAAAAAGAATAAAACACTCTCACAAGGGTAAGAAAAAATACTGCAGAGATGGACTAAGCCCTTGGAAGCCTCAGTGCTGATCTGTAATACAGTGGAAAGAAAACAAAACTATGGACTGCAGGAAAAAGAGCCACATCTCTTTCTCAATATTTTCCATTAGTTTTCTTTTTTTATTCTGCAGTTTCTAAGGTCACTCACAGCTTCTTATCAGTATAATTATGTACTGACAGTTCAAGCAACCATGATGTTCACCTCCAAATCTCACCCATTACATTTTCAAAGAAATTACTTTCATTTCTCTAAAGTTGCCTTCACACTTAGAAAAACCCCTTCATGAACACCCGCAGTCATGATATTCTGTCAAACTTCTCATGGTCCTTACAAATAACTTGGAAATCATTATGCTTCTTGCAGCTAGAAAAATTCATGCCCATAAAAATGAGTGTTACTCATGATGTCTCCACTGTGAAGGCAGAGGTGAACAGCCTCTACCTATACTGCATAAGCGGTGACAAGCATCAATCAGCCAGCTCTAGTCGGACAATGGCTATATTAGCAAGGGGCTGAGCATCTCAGCAGGACTCCCTAGTCCGGGCTTACACCAACAAACATGGCCTCTACTTCACAGCTGGCAAGCAGACAGTTGGTCCTGTCTGGAAAAGATCACAGACATTCAACTCTAGTTATTCTCACATTTAGCCAGATCAAGCAGAAATTGTTACATTTAAAAACAGAGGTAAGAACAAAAAACTAAATTCTCCTCAGTAAAATTACTTGACTGAAATGGAAATATGCAAAATCAGTATTTTAGAATACTGATATACAAAATACTAGCTCCTCTCATTCAAATGTTAAGCAAAAGATTCTGTTCTGATCTATTCTAATATTTTTGATTTCTCTCTTTTATAATTAACTCAGGTGTTACAGCTCTGCACATCATCTACAAGGAATGTTCATGCTGGCATTAATGTATTTATACTTGAAGTCAAGAAAAGAGTATCATTTGGAGTGAAGATCTTTTTCCTTTTTATCCTGAAGATGCACCATTAAGTTAAATACTAATACCACTATAGCTGTTTAAAACCCAAACAAACAACAGAAATATTTCTTCACATTCTTACAGCACAGCAGGATAGTGTTTACTAGCTTCTCACATTCATCTTCTCTGTGTTGTCTGTAATTTAATTCCCTGTTTAAGCTCTACAAGCCCTATCTACTTTGCCACTACAGATACATCGCTCCACTAACCAGATCCACAGGAGAGCTTCTTGGCACCTTTCTGTGATGAGTCTAACACAAATGTGCTTCAGTTAAATGTTTGGTAACTGTGGATAAACACACCTTTTGAGTTACGAGATAACAGAACACAAAAATCCCTGCAGAGCAAGAATGCAAAGGCAGCCTGGCAAAGGGACTTTCTGTCCCCAAAATCTGGGGCAAGTTTTATGACAATTAATGGAAATGTGGAATGACAGAGAGCTCTCTCTTTTCCTATAATTTTTGCACTGGATCATGAAATTAAAGTCATCAAGTAGGAAAGATCCCATCTGGATTTCCAGAGATACTGCGTGTTCTGGCTAATTGTGTCAGCCTGGAGTAGCTGATTAGCATAATTAATCTATACTTCTGATTACCCAAAGGAAGGAGGTGTTCCTGGATGCACAGGTGAGATATAATGATTGAGACTTCAAGAAGCCAATACCTACTAGCTGGTAAGTAAGAGTATGCTTGTCTCTTGCTTTCTTAGAAAAAGGCCGAGGGGAATGAGGAAAACACACTGCATTAAGCCCAGCTCTTTGATGGGGTTTCAGTGTCATAAGGTGAACTTTGGCTTGTTAATGACAAAAGAGCTGGGTTAGTAATCTATACTTCAGTGCTGTAGTATTATTATCAACTGCTTGCAGTACAACAACACCCAGCAGTCTCAAATCAAAGGTGGGTTCTCGTGGTGCCCTGAAAACACGAAGAAGTCATAGCAGAAGCTTAAAGATTAAAATGCCAGGAGATGAGGAAAGGTTAAAACACTGAGCTTTTGCCACTGTGGTAGGCAGAAAACTGGAGCTGGACTCCAAGAGTGTCACAGCATAGAAAAAATGTGACCCAAGGAGTCAGTCTTTTCTGTAGGTATACATCATCAGAGTCCCAGCACGACATTCTGAAGTTTCTGATGAAACCTAAGTTTCCCTAATTTCACTGACTGATCTATATTGTTGTTCCATATATGGCCTCAGATCTAATCCTATCCTAAGTAAAAGCATCCAAAGACACAGACCATAAGTATCTGGAAAAGAAATCTAACAACTCCCAAATAGGAAGATCTATGATGATGTGCCAGTTGCGTTGTGTCAAGTCACTGAAAGAATATTTTATCCATACCATCCATATGCATACCAAGACCATCCATAAGTCACAATGACAATGTATGACACTTTTTAATGATTAAGCAAAAAACATTTCTTTAAAAAAAAAAACATTCTAAATTAATTTTCATTGCGTGAAAGTTGTAATACTGGAAACCTTTCATTTGTTCTCAGTACGGGCAGTGATGACAAAACATTGCTGATTCCCAGCAGCGCTCTTCATCTCCCATCTGCAGAGAATAAATACAGGATTTTCACCTAAAACTCTCTGCTAATTCAGTCCTTTCTTCTCTGTTGGTAGTGCCAGCAAACAGGAGACTCATCAACTACAAACCAGATTGAAATCAGGACTGTGTTGCCACATAAGCCACCATTGTCAAGGACAAGACATCCTAACTTACTCTACTCCATCAGAAGTCCAAATCCCAGAGGAAAAGCTACATTTGAGTGGTCCTCAAATATACTAACTCCCTTCACGAGGCCCTTATATTCTTAATTCCCACAGCCCTTTTAAACAGGCTTATGCTTATCAGTCAAAGGGAGTTTTGTCTTTTTTCTTTTTTTTTGCCATTTCAAACACAGAATTTTGTCATTGGGCACAAACTTTTAGATAACAAAAAAGGGATTTCATTTCACTGAAATGAACAGCAAAGGAAAGAGAGAAATGAGACTGCAGGAGTGAATTTACTACTGTGCAACAAATTCTCTCACCTTTAGCACAATTAGCCAGCATAACATATCTTGCCCTAACATGTAAATGTTTGCCGATGCCTCATCCTGTTCCTGTACAGACCAGGCCATCGTCACATCTTGGAGACAAGCTGCAAAGACATTTGATCAAAAACCCAAATACAACTATTTCGTCAAGACATGCACAGCAGCTGCACAGCCTTTCAAATGAAAAACCCCAGTGACTGCAGTAACACGCCGCTGCCTGCCACAGAGCAGACGGAGTATGAGACACTTCCTTGAACTGAAACCCAGCTGCTCTGAGGGGGGGGGGGGGGGAAGGGACTAGCAGCACAAACATGAAAACATCATTCTGCAATAAAAACTGCCAACACATTGGAGGTCTTCATTAAAATGTGGAAATGTTCTCCTCAAACCAAGTTTCCTAAAACTTTTGTCACTTCCTGGGGAAATCAATAAACCAGCTTGATGTGGCAGAAAAATAAAGAAACTTCAAAATAGATTAAACTTTACAGTCTGGTGTCCAGGGGCTCAACAGGCACAGCTGTTTTGTTAATACTAGATTCATTGCCAGCCCTCACTGTATCTGTCGTCACTCAGGATGCTATTGACTTGTCTCTAAACCTTGACTCTATGGCTAAACAAATAATTGCCTTGTAATAGCACTTTGCAGTATTGACTGGGAAAGAAGCTGTGTTATCAGGTGCACAGCCAGTCCCGTGCTCCCAGCGAAGACAACATATTTTGATCCTCTGGAGTTTCATTTGAGGAGAAGTCCTGAAATTGCTGCACACCACAAAAACAATTCTATGGCAACCTATCAGAGTAAGGGATGTAACCAAAAAACAAGTGAAACCAAGTGGCATGAAATTTCCCAAAGCCCTTCTCCCCTTTGCCTTGGGAAGACAGTGCATCCTGTTGCACATGGTTTGGAAAAGTATTCAGACACAGATGTCTTGTCCTTAAGCTTGCATGCTTTCAGACACCTTTTCTTGCAGGTAGTTCAGTTATTCTGTGCTGGAAAGTATCTGCTTGGCTTTCTGAGGGTAATGCTGAATGAGAGATGTGTGCAGGCAGGAGGAAAGGCTCGCTTTGTCATGTGTTGCCAGGGGCTAGTTTAGTTTTGAAAGTTTGCACCATTTTTCATGTTAAATGGAGCTGCTTTATATTAGATGCTCAGAAGAGCTTAAATCAGAAGCAGATATTTCTCTAGGCTAATATACTAACCTTCAAAGTATCAGCTTTCTGAAATCAAGCACTAGCTACTTTCCTATGGCTGAGATGAGTATGCCTTTAGGTTGATCCAGAGCTAGATGTCCAATAAATTAACTGCTGTCAGTCAAACATGCAGCCCTGGGCTTTCAGAGGAAATAAACCCTGCTACAATTCCCAAGAAAACCCAAGAGGCCAGGTACTGAGTCATTGTGACTAATAACTGTAAGGGGGGCACCCTGTCCAGGCTTCCCATTCCACAGACCAAGCCCTACTTTCTTGTGTCCAGTTTCTCCCACCATGAGTTTAGGTGCAGGGGAGAGACAATCAGCACTATTTTCTAAACATATGATTGCTCTCCTCAGTGCTTATTTATATGCCTTTTTATACACTGATGCTTTAGCTGGTCCACACAGAAGACACCGAATGGAAAACGGGATCTAATGAGATTAGGCAGCATGGTAGTAATCGCAGCTTTGTGCTGTTCATACACTGAATTTTACTTCAGTTTTTCAGGGAACAGTTCACCTTTCTCTTTGCTGTGCTGATGAGGCACTGGAATATTACTAGAAATATCACATTCCATGTCATAAAAGCAACTCTATTTTCAAATGCTAGAACACTTGGGCTAATTAGAGTAGCTCAGAAACTTTGATGGGGGTAAATTAATGTTTTCTTTGAGATCCTGCTCTTAGCTTCTTTTAGAAAGCATTAGTGAGGGAACTTAGTAATTTCACATGAAAAAGGAGGGGGAGAAGATGAATTTTTTTTAATCAACTTGCTGTAAATTTGAGAATAGTTTGTTAAATGTTTGTTTGTCTTTATAAGAATATATTATGAATTTGTCTTGTTAACACCTTGGGGGTTTTATAACACTGTGTTAAACCAATGCATGATATATGGAGCAGGAGAACCACAATGTACACATGGGTTTTTTATGCTCCATTCTACATTTGTTATTATTTTCTCATTGCAGTGGTGATGGTAGGGACCACAGCTCTGTTGTGAGCATGATAAATAGTACTAGGAATCACTTGTAGCAGTCAATACTCATACTCCAGCAAAATTTCACATAAGAGTAATTCTACTCTACTACTCATAGTGGGATGATTTTTACCTAAGGAAGACTTTCAGCTGTATAAGCTTTCAGGCATCTTCAGCTCTACATTTCAATGTGCTTGCCCACTTACCCAAGCCTTTTCCACTATTTGTACGGTCCAGTTATAAAAGCCAGGGCTTACAGATGAAATTATTTGGGAAAGGCTGAGGAATCTCATGGCAGAGAAAGAAGTAAATGAATTCAACCTCACTCTAAAACTGCCTTGGATCATATTTATATAGTAGCATCTTTTGTGATAAGAAGATAAAAATACCCAAGAAAATACATGTGATTGGTTATAAATTTAGCATAAAGTTTAAAAACTGGAAGTTTGATTAACATTAATTTTTGTCATTGGCCTAACCAGCTGGGAGTCTATCAGAGCATCCTGGTTCACATTCCTGCCATTTCCCTGTTTATATCAAATCCATTCTCATTGAATACCAACAAAAACACTGTCTTAACTAAAATGACACAGGAACACTATTTTCAAAATTAGAACTTGAGATCTACTTAAAGCCAAAAAGATTCATGTAAACACATAAAGCCTGCAAGAACTCCCCAGGAGAGCTTGAGACAGCAAGCCTGCTCCTTAGAGCCCCACATTGAGGTCTTTTTCATTTACTCAGTCCCTGCTGGCAGAAGATGGACCTGCAGCATTTCTGAATGCCACGTTCGTATTTTAAAATCAAGAGACTCCTAACAGTCTGAATCCTTCAGTCACACAATGACAGCAGAGCTGACACAATTGTAAGTGACAAAGGGAGACCCCTTTAAGAGATCTTGCCTTTCAGAACAGATGTGACAGTCCCACTGACAAGTTTCAGGCCCC
The DNA here is from genome assembly GCF_028554395.1 of Pezoporus wallicus. Taxonomy (NCBI): domain Eukaryota; kingdom Metazoa; phylum Chordata; class Aves; order Psittaciformes; family Psittacidae; genus Pezoporus; species Pezoporus wallicus. The sequence continues at coordinate 1,012,593 of NW_026637828.1, read as the reverse complement.
TGAACAATCACAGCAGGAACAAAATTACATTTATTATAATTGAATTTTCTTTTTTCTAAATATACATAAGTCATTTGCAATTGTTCAGAAAAAGGAGTTTTTCTATCTGGAATTTTAGGCTCCAATATTTGTTGGCCATATATAATGGCAGAAACAGTTATACAGAACTGATGCTAAGGTAACAGGCACCAGCACAACAGATACTTAGATACAGAAAACAAATGATATGTAAAGAAAAAAGTACAGTTGAAACATCTACGTAAGACTTGCAATTTAACAGTCACAAGCAGCTCACAAGCAGCAACTATCTCAGGCAGTTGCAAACAGGCTGGAGTATGAGACAGGAAGAAGGACTAGCAGAGACCCCACTCCCACCCCCCAACAGATGGTTAAGATATGTTAGTAATTTTGATCCACTTTCATCACTGCGTCTAGCAGACTTCAGTTATTCACATGCTATAAAATCTGCAATGTGTTTTTCCTCACACTTCCGATTTCTTCACTTCGATGTCAGAGCCATGAAGTATGGTTTTCGCTAGGTTTTTAATTTCCTTCTAGCACTGGGACTCCTGCATTTTTTTTTTTTGCCCTAGCATATGAACGTAAGGAAGGACCAGCTAGCTTTTTCCATCAGAGCCACGGGCTTAATTTCACTGTGACACGGTGTATATTTCTGTACAGCTAAGCAGGGAGGTGATGCAGCAGGAATGCAACAGTTCAGAAGAATTCACTGTGCTATAAGTAAATCAGTCACCAATACACCCAGCTATTATTGACTCTGGATTCAATAAAGCAGCTTGCTATAATGTTCATTGTCATACCTTTAGCAGCAAGTAGTTTACCTTGCCTAAACTAGGTACAGATATGTTTTCTGAGGTTAAGAACTACAGAGTGACAGAATTACAGGTTGGCTGAGGTTTTCAGAGACCTCTGGAATCTCATCTGGTCCAACCCTGCTGCTGAAGCAGGGCCACCTACAGCCAGTTGCCATGGACCGTGCCCAGGTAGCTTTTGAGTATCTCCAAGGAAGAAAACTCCACAACCTCCCTGGGAAACTTGTGCCAGTTCTCACAGTAAACAAGTGCTTCCTGATGTTGATCTTCAAAGGTCCCTTCCAACTGAAACCATTCCATGATTCAATGACGTTCAGAGGGAACATCCCATGTTTCAGCTTGTGCCCACTGCCTGTGGGCCTGCCACTGGGCACCACTAGGAAAAGCCTGGCTCTGATAACCTTACACCCTCCCTTCAGGTATTTAGACAGATTTGTAAGATCTCCTGGGCTTTCTCTTTCCCAGGGGGAACAGCCCTAGCTCTCTCAGCCTTTCCTCATAAGAAGGATACTCCAGTCCCTTCACCACCTTTGTATCTCTTTGCTGGACTCTTTCCATAACTCCATGTCCCTCTTTTACTGGGAAGCCCAGAACTAGACACAGTGCTCCAGCCGTGGGCTGGGTCATGTAGACCATCTAGATGCAAATCCAGATAATAGAACAAAACCACTGGAATGTTAAAATTGACTAATTGTTGTATCTTATGGCAGGCATTCCTAAAGAACCATTGCAGAACTGAGCGCCTACTGGTTCCTTCATGGCATATTTGGGTTAATATTTCAGCTTCCCAGACTCACAGTTGTCCAATGGCAGCATTGCAGTATTTCACACTAACACTACTATTTCTTCCACATTCTCAGACCTGCTTTCTTGCAACTTTCTGTTTGATAACTTCTCACTGAGGACCACAGTCAGTTAGCCTGTGTTCACAGATCTCATAGACTTTAAGCAGCAGTGATTCAATTAAAATTCATGTATTCAGTATGGCTTTTAACACTGGAGTTTTCAAGTCCTGCACTCTTGCTGTTTAGCTGTAGTTAAACACACTTGACAGGCTGTAGCACTGCCATAGTTCCTGGCAGTGCCCAGCAACAGGAGAGGCTGATGCAAAAGTCATTTTCTCCCATTCTGTCAGCCACACTGATCATCTCCTTCCAGTCGGACTGCAGTGCCACAGGCTGCTTTTCAAAGCCTGCACTGACACAATGGCAACAAGACACCTTGTACAGAGCTTGCTAGAGCCTCACAGCTCTTCTTTCGTCTGACAGGAGAAAAGCTGCATGATGGAGCAAGTGGGGTGATCTGCATCACCTAAGACGATGCAAACCCATGTCATGCCCAGGATACAGGAATGTATCCTGGTTTCAGCTGGAATAAAGTTAATTTTCTTCCTAGTAGCTGGTATAGTGTGGCATTTTGGATTTAGTAAGAGAATAATGTTTATATACCAATACCACAGAATGTTTATACACCAAAATGGCTTTTTCTCCAGTTGCAATTAAAACATAAGCATTAAGTAGTGCTAAATCTTTTAGGTCACCCATAAAGTTATTGCACATACATATAATATCCAGATACTACAAATATAAAGGAAAGCAAATGTGCACATGAAGAGGTATTTCTATTTAATTCAGTCCAGTAGTGTCTTTCATGAAGACATTTCATTTCCACTGTAAAGCCCCAGCTCCTCAAATCACAAACACGTTTTTGCACTTTTATATCACACAGCAGTTAATATTTTCCTTTTGATCAACATGAAACCTTTTCACAGTGGTCAGGACTTGACTCTTGATTATAATTGCTGAGTCTCCAACTTCAACAGATCTTCCTGACCTCACATGCTGTGTTCATATACTTTCATCCTATCCCTGTCATTACAACCCTAAATATCTTCCATTTTTTCCTGTTTAATATTCTACTACTTCTCAACCCTGAGTTATAAGCAAATTAATTAGCACATTTGTACTTGTTATGCCAAGATCACGTGCAAAGTTTCCTTGGAATTCTAAATGCATTAGTTTGGCACTTTCCCCTTCACTGCAAAACACAGACACATTGTTTAATAACTTCCTTAGAATTTTTGCATAAAAGTGTGGACAGATCATTAGTTCTTCACCCAAATTAATTATTTTCTGTTAATGTTCTATTAATATTTTCTATATTTCTATTTTATTTCTAAAATCCACAGTGATAAAATTCTCAGTTACCTTCTCAATAATAATACCTTAAGACCACCTGATTTATCACTGGTAGAGAACAGCACATCATATTCCACTTCTCATTAACATTGTTATTTATTTACTCTTACTTTTAAAAAAATGTCCTAAAGACTTATATTTTGTGGAGAGGAGACTCAAGAGCTTACAGTGCCTGGCTCACTCTCTTCCACTACTGAATTTTTCCCAGCTTCAGCTCTTGTAACAGAAAATCTGCCTCTTTTATTTTTCAGTTTAATATAATCAGATCTTAACTAGTGGTTTCCTGGTCTATTGTATTTTCTGCAATAAGCAATTCTACAATATCCTTATTAGCAACAAAGAGCACAGCTAAAACAGAAGTTTTCTTACAGATTCAGCAACTGCTTTGTGAAGAAATGTGTCACCTATTGCACTGCAGAATATCTGGACGCTACTATTGATAGCAAAATTTTTCTTCAGTCCACATTTAGGAAATCAGAGTTTTGCATAAAGGACACAAGTCCCAGTAGTATAAGTCAATTTTTGATTTGTCACCCCAAATATAATAGTCTTTTTCACTAGCTCTGGTAGGCTGTGTAATAGGAGGAGAACTTGATATTAGCTCTGTAAATCCTGCTATCGTGAGCATGGATTCTGGTTAGGGACACAGGTGGTCTGGTTTCTATTCCAAGCCTTCAAGGGTTCATGTATTTGTTTCCAACGACTCAAGGGTTGCAGATAGACTGAAGAAATACCCAATCTTTATTCTATGCAAATTATAAACTGTGCCAGGCAGCCAATATATTAAAGTACTGGACATCATTTCTCAACATGCTGAACTTATTTCTCCCTCTTTTCATGCCTGATTTCTCTCCAATTGCTTGACTTGCACAAGACAATTGTGATGGTGGCATCCAGCTGCAGGAAGCTTACGTAAAGCCTACAGAGTAGGGAGCTTAGTGACATCACTAAATATGGGCTTGTCACTTATATGATTGCAGGGAATAAATCTGATAAATGCATACGACACTGAAGAATGAATGCTGTTTTCAAATAAATTGCCCCCCCCTTTTTTTCTTGAAGAATTTTGATGGGTTTAGATAGATGAACAAAAGAAGAATGTACAGATAATGACAGGAATAGGTAATGAGATTGAACATGATGGAAGTGGGGGTATCCTATAACACACCTGTGTAATTCACATTATTTTATGCAACATCATTCATGCCATTCAGCTGTATTCTATTAGGTAGGTTCTTAGCTATTCAGCACAGTTTACTTCTCTTTGGGAAGCCATCCTATTTCTACTGAGGAAATAAAATTGTTCCAAGATTGAAGTTACTACGGATACGGAAACCTCCTCTCAGCATACTGCTAACACATCCGTTTCCCAAAGACTTTACAAATTAATTTTAAATAACAGAGTAACTGTACAAATTATATGTTATTCAGCATCATCTGTCTATCTATTCTTTCCATGAGATACAGGCTTGGAGTACTGAGAAGGCTAGAAACAACTTAACCTATATAAATAATTAGTACCCTCCAGTCATTTTTGCTCTTCCTTGCAACTACATTTCTTTGAAAACTCACCAAGTTATGTTCTGTTTCCAGGAATATTGGAGAACCTCATATTCAGTGAGGAAGCTAATTCTGATATCTCCAAATTTTAAGATTCATAGTAAAAATAACTCAAAATTTCACAAGCAAACAAACAGCAAAACCCACCCCTCAGATGTAACACTAATGCATGGGTGCTCAAATGTAGCAGTACAACAAGCAGAGTCTGCAAACTTCCTGAAACGCGTAAACAAAAAACTCATTATGTGATGACTGGGATTACCTTTTAAGTTAAGGGCAAAACTGTAGTGACTAATGACTGAATATTTATTCTTACCTTTAAACAATCGTTTTCCTGATGTGAGAAAACTAAGGTGTTTTTTCTTTTCTCTTCAAGCATAGAAACTCTGTTTCAGAAACCTGAATTTTTAAGCAGCTGTCATGAAGTACTAGTCTAAGTACTCCTCTATGATCCAAAAGGAAAAGACCTATCGGGCTTCTAATGGAGACCTTCAAATTCAACACCTATATCCCATTTCATGGGGGAATATAATGAAAAAAATAAGCAGGAATTTTCCTTTACAGAAATTTTTCTTCAAAAGATTTTTTCACTTTTTGGAAACGGCAAATTATTCAATATTTCTCTGCAACTGCACTGAGATGCGTCTTTCCAAGATGGTTTCATTCCCATTTAGATAATTATTTTAGCTTAACTATCTGGAAACATTATCCCTTGAATCCATTCAGCGATAAATTGAACTTTCCCAGTTGGGGCTCACTAGTTTATGTGAATACTGATATTAAAAGCCTACAGTTTCCATCATAAATATTGATGACAATACTGAAGACAGCTGTCAAGATTTGCAAAAGTTGTAGGGACTGATGATTCGTGTGATTCCTAAAAATGTATCCTAAATCTTTATAATCTACTCTTCTCCAGGCTTACTGGTAGGTATTTGGTCAAATAAATTCTCATTTTTAAAAAGCTTTAACAGATCTGCCCAGACTCTTTCCTTCAAGTTCTGCAAAAGAAACTACAGCAAGATTTATTGGGAAAAGACTAGACAGGAATTAGGGCACTATTTTAGAATGAGCTCATCCTGGGACGTCAGCAATGGCCTTTGAAGCGTGACCAGACTTCCTCAAGCTTTGCTGGAAGTACACAGCTGCTGGCTGCAGAAAGCCTGTGAATCCACCCATGATTGCTGTTATTTTTGAAAGCTCCAAACACATCTTTTGAAAACTAAGTCCTAAATACTTGAATTTAAGGATAGAGAATTATGATTGAAGTTAAGCTTTACCAATTTGCTGCACATTGTTCTTAAATGAACACACCGACCCACTTCAGATTTGTGCATTTAAATTTTTGTAGGGTTTTTATTTCCTCTTAGTTATCTCAAGGCCCATGGAGAATTTCTAGCCACACACAAGAAAGCAGCGTGAGTTTTTTCACTAAAGTGATTCTGAGCAATAATACAATAGTCATTGTAAAACTTCAGCAGAAAGACTTACAGCACAATTTGTTTCACTCTCCTATGTTCTTTGCACTCTGTTCTGTGATAGAAAGAGCATAATGAAAATAAGGTCCTGAAGAGGACAAGAAGATACAGAAGACAAACAATGAATCAAAGCAATCAAAAGAATTTATGACATTAGAGCATGAGCACAAAGGCCTTCTCATTTTGAACCAGTCTCCTACACTGTAAAGCAACTGCATTCACAAAAGTGGAGTGTTTTTCCTTAAAGCATGATAAATCTCTTCCTCTGTCATTTCAAAATTTGAAGTTCTGATCAAAGTACAAAGTACACAACCTGTACATTAGATGAGAAAGCAAATTCATCTTGTCTGAAGGGAATTATGACTTATGTAAGTTGATGCTATATAAATTGACTATCTTCAAATTCCTGACCAAACTGTGCATACAAGTCTCCCTATGCAGAGATTAAGAGCCACAAAATGTATATATGACAAATCTCAATCACTGTTCAATGTGCTACCAGAAGATAAGACACTATGATAATGAAGATTAAAGAGACATAAAAGGACTTTTTTCCTCAAATTACTGACCTGCTATCAAGTAGCACTTGAGAGACTGTAATAGAGGTTGTACTAGGAATCAGACCAAGTCTTTAGAATGAAACCAGATCTTGTAAAAGGATAGGTAAACAGCATGTAAATGTCACAACCTCATTTAACATCATTTGCAGCCTTTATATTTGCTCCGCTTTCAGCAACACAATCCAACATGCTCCCTTTCAGTTGCTATACCACAAAACCACAAAAATAAAAACCACAGAAAAGTACATTGACAGAAAGATTGGAACGTTTAACTGCTGTAGGGCAGATATATATCTTTTTTACAATAACACCACTAAATATAGTCTACTCTGCCTTCTGAACTGTAATGAAAAAAGGCATTTGTAGTTTTGGAGACCCATAAAAATACTGGGTTTAAAGCATGTATCCTGCAATAACACTGCCAAAATATACTGCAAAGCTCTCAGAAGTTTAACTTCTGGTATCAGAGAACATCTTACATATGTCCTTTGGCATTGAGAACCAGAAACCCGTTTATACTCTGCAACAGATCACCTTCAGGATTTGCTACACTATACTCTGTGCTGCTGCCATTAAAATCAATTACTGCATTGAAAAATACAATTAGTGTCAACTGTCTGGGAATAAACAAGAGAGATCTCCTAGGACGAGAATGGGAGTATAATTTTATTAATGTTGGGGGATCAAATTTCTTACACAGTACACTTCAAGCAAGGAATTGTATTATTTTTTTTTGCGCAAGTGAAAACATGTCACTGGAATGACAGGAATGTGGGAATTGATCGGAAAGATCCAACTTTTTAAAAATCATCAGAAAGTTTAATTAACAACCACAGAGTATGTACAGTACTTCAGCCATATATTGGGGAAGGGAAAGTGAAGAGGAAAGGAGGGGCATAGAGCAGGGAAATATCCGTATCTCTTTATGGTGAAGATGGGCTCTTCAGGAGAAAAGAATAAGCTCCCTTCCTAAACAAATTCACTCTTTCTCCAAAGCCTTGAGACCTTCCAAACATAAATATAAAATAACTGCTGCTCTGGAGTGGGGTTTAGTCAACACAACATCTTGTGAGTTTCCCCTGGAAGGAAACAGAGTACGCAGGTGGGGATGGAGTCACTCCATCCTCCAGCATATACCATGATGAGATAATCAAGAATGAGAAGCGAGCTGCATTTCAGAGTACGGCCAGGACATGCACCCTGGAACTGGGACTGCACCCTTCACCATATCTTTTCTTAACTGCCTCCTCAGCAAATGTAAAATGTGATACTCCCAACCATTAAAATATTAGAGTTGTCATGCTCTACATGATGGTGTATCTACAGTGGTTTGTAGTGAGAGACCCTTTTATGTAACAAACTCAAGGGTTTAATTTTTTTTTTTATCATCTTAAATATTGTTTAGTTCTGAAAAGCTCAGTTTCTGGTGCACAATATAAGGAAGAAGGTTTAGAACCACTATATTCTGTGTAAGCATCCTCAGTGATTTCTATGTTGTTCATTACAAAGGTTACAGAAATTTTTATTCTTAAATCTATAGTCTCTTCTTTTTTTGTGAAAGCTCCTCAGCTGATACTTGACCCAGCTATACAAAGAATCTGTGAAGTACTGACCATCTCTGACAGCTTTTATAGTGAATTTCCAGGTACAGCAGAACTTGGAGAACATTCCAGAGTTCTTAATTCAGCAAACATTTCAGAATTCAAACATTCTCGTGAATCCTTTACCTTGAAGAATCTCTTGAATCAATCCTTTTCAAAAAGCTGCAGATTTGTTTTTTAGTTGAACTTAACTCACTTTTTCATCTCATTTTCCAGAAATAAAAATTATTACCATTCTCTCTTCCATACATATCCAGTGCATTAGCAATAGCATTTTCCCAAAAGAAAGCTAATTTTGAAGGGGCAAACCTGGAAAAAAAGGTTATCTCCAATTACATACAAAATTCCATGGAATGTGCAGATCTATCTTGTTTATGAGTTTACATTTTTCCTCTTCAGATGGTGTTAAGACCCTAACCCTAACTCTTCATTTCTCTTGTAACACTATGTCATTACTACTGGAACTGTAATATATGTGTTGTCAATTCTTCAACAAATATCTAATGACTAACCATAAACCTTCTATCAAGCTGAAGGAATGTTTCATATCCCACCATTTAGCAGCAGTAACAATCCATCTGTTGTGCATTATTATTACTATGAATCATAAACTTAATTTAAATGAAGTGATTAAATAGCAGCATAATTCACTTAGATGTTAAAGGGATAATATTTTGTTTATGGCTCCAACTGTTTGCCTGGAATTACATTACCTGAAGCGTAGGGCATAACTGTCAGCTAATGACTGGAAACGAACACCAAATTTTGTGTTTGGAAGCCAGAAGAGTAACAATGTTTTGGAGAGATCAATCTTGAGGAAATCACAGGAAATTGGTATCTATGCACACATTTGAGAGATAAAGTAGAAAAAGATAATGACTGTATTCCATGGTGTTTCTACAAGTGAAGCACATTAGTCTTTCCCTTATAACTTAATACTGGGTACAGGTATCACAGATCTGAGTGGTGGGATGGTAACACCACCTGTCCAAAACCATCAAAACTGTTGACCAATGCACAGGGGTTTTCCAGATTCTCTGAAATTCTCCTTTTCACGTTTTCTTACTTTACTGATTACATCGTAGGCAGTTATTCCATTGATTTAACTCATGCAGAGAAAAAAAGAAAAAAAGAGCTTTTTCAAATAAAACCAGAAAACAATGCTTATGGAGCACTCCCAGACATTCAGTCTTTTTCCATATACTGAACTACTGTATCATTGGCACGGATATGTCATGCAACAGGATGAACTACAAACACTCATTACATTTCAGTTCCACTAGGTTGATACCCTTCACATTTTTTCCACCATGGCCCTGCTCTTATAGACTTGCATTTGTATGTGAAAGCATTGTGTGGAGCGGACTGTCCCTTTCTAACTGCAAATCCAACCACCCAGATTGATTTATATTTGAGCCTGAAGCACTGCTGCTATTGCTAATAAGCATACTGCCAGGACTGCAACAACTACTTACCTGTCTGAATTGGTATCACCTGCAGCGTTACTGGATCTTGTGACAGCTCATCCACTGTACATCAAAAGCTTTGAGGCTTGATGGAATTTCTGATGAAAAAGTCCTGTAGACCGCAATAGGAATGTAATATCTAGGTCGTGTTTAAAATGTCAATCAACTTAATAATATAAAAAGCCTTTTTAGTATTGCAAAACATGTGGGCAGTAGTTGTACACGACTCCTTTGTACCAGGCTCTAAGACTGCAAAAATCAATCTTTGCCCCAGGCAGCTACCTAACTTCATGGAGTCACACTGTGGAAGCAGGAAAAAAGCACAAAGTGAAAGGATCTAAACTGGGTGCCCAGGAAATCAATAGAAGAGACAGAACATGTAAATGCTGAGCTCTTCTTTACTTCTGGGTGCTGCAGTGGGAGAATATTTAATTTAATTCATGTTCTAGCCCAAAGTACTAAATAATAAACAATAATTAACTTAAATCTCTCCAAAACTATCAGCAAGTGAAGTCAATGCTTGTGTTACTTATGGTAGATGATCTAGTGGGTCATGTTTCTTCCTGATTTTAAGTATCAATAAAAATATTATGTGCAGTCAAAGCCTTGCTCAAACGCTAAGAAGTCAACAGGAATCTTCTCATTGACCTCAGCAGGCTCCAGGAAACTTAAGCAAGTTGTAGCTGCATGGGAAGGGGGGCATGAATTTACCAGCACTTTGTTCCAAAACAGGACTTTTTAAATATAAAAATACCAAGAAGAAACTAAAGAATAGGGACACATAACATTGGGCTGCAGGATGATCATTTAATTGCAGACTGTAATGGTGTCCACTCACAGTGCAGAAAACCTGTGCTTTCAGAAGTACAAGGAGGATGGGAAAAAAGAAAGAAGAATAAGGCATAGAGTAATAATGCCCTCCTCCTGCTCAGCTGCAGAGAGCTGGAAGGGTGCCTGTTCCTTAGCATTTGGTATCATTTTGTGCCTGTTACATATTCTGCCGCTTAATAAATTTACCCTGACAAGGAAAGTATAATCTTGCCTGAGATGGCATGGTTATTATCTTCCCTAGATGATGAATCTGATTTCTTCTTTATGGGAGTGGCAAGAACACAAAGAAAGCCTTAGCCAACTGTTGGCTGGTGCTAGGGGTTCAAACACTTTGAAGTAAGTACTACAGGTTTTTATTACGAGAAATTCACAATGTTGTCTTCTGACTTCTCATCATTCCTCCTTGGTTTTGCAAATTTTAACTGCTACTAGAAAACAATAGTTCTTATTACATTTGCTGTAGGCAATGTCAGAACGTCCCCTTCCAAATGTTTCATTAGCCTCATGCATATTGCTACCAGTCATCCCATGGGCAGATCACTAAGACAAGGCACCCTGAAACATCCTCATAGCTACACAACTGCCCCAATATTGATACGCAGCTGCCTGCAGCAGTGTGCTTGCAGCAGCTGATAATTTGATAGTCTACTTGCTGTCCAGTTTTCACTATGTTGTAATAAAATGTTACTGGCAGGTGGAGATACAAGGGCTGAATAAGGTTCTGCTTCAAGGTTCTGCCCATTGAATTGCTTGGCTTTTAATAACTATACTGGGATTGTAGACGTAATCAATATGGTAGAGCTTTAATGAAATGCAGAACAAAACACTACAAGTGTGCATAGATCCAGACTCTGAAACATCCTGTGGAATGAACTATTCAGTACACAGGACGTGTATGGTAACTTATGGATTACAACTGACCTGGCATCTGGCGCTAAAGGAAACAGTGTCACACTTCCAGCACAGAGCAGGCATCAGGGAGCCTGTGATTACTTTGCCAGACAATACTTTGCTTGAATTAAATATACTGTACAGCCTCATTAACTGCATGCTTTAATTCTACATGACTGTAATAGTTTGCTGTAAAAATAAGGTTTATGAAGCTGAAGCGCATGCCAGCACAAGAGAAAGAGAGATAGGAAACCCAAAACTGAAGGACTCATTAATTCTCAAAAGTTTTCCATCATGAAAAGGTAGGAGATTGTCAGTGTTAAGCTCTGTCCAATATATAACCATTTAGAGAATTGTATCAAGCACCCTGTACTTCAAAACATTTTCTGTTTTGTACATTAGATGGACAGCAGGAAGAGTCCACGAGCCCTAATGCCAGGAAAAAACTATTTTCAAGGACATGGCTTTAGCATTAGAGTACAGGGAAACACCACAAAAACTTAATCAAAAGTGTGACCCTTATCTGTAGGACTGATGCTATAATCTCAAGAAATCTCAAAAAAAGCCCCAGTTCTACAGAGCTGAGTCAAGGCTGGGCACACTTTTTACAGTCTTGTCAAATTAGCTCTTCTATCACCTCATCTGAACACTGCTGTACTATGTTCCTCAAAAAAAAGGATATATGCCATCCAGCTCTGAATTCTTTGTTCAGGCAAATCTCCCTGTATGTTTCCAGACTGATATGGTGTAATTATCTCTAATGACAAAAAAATTAAAAATGTACTAATCCATGAAGGGAGTATCTGTGCCAAAAACACTTTAGGTAAGTGAATAGGAAAAACGGTAACTAGGTATTTGAAGAATAATGTAAACTCCCATTTGGAAGTCGCAGCAGGAAACCTTCCCTCTTGCATGGAACTCTTCTAAAAATCAAGAGCAATAAAAAGGAGACAGAATATCAAATATATCTTTAGATCTTGAGCTTTAGCTGAACTGTATAAATAAAAAATACCAAGTTACTTATTTTCTTACAAATAGATGTATTTTCAACTCCTCAAATCCCATGGATATAATGCAGGTGATTAGAACCAAATAAGGTGTGAGTGATTTCTTATCCAGAACCTCAGTTCACACAAAAACACTGATGTTCTTAGCCACACACACCAACCCAGCCATTGCCACAGAAAATGTGCAGAAACTTTAGTACCTGGTTTTGGCAGAAGTACAGCAATTTTGTGAAGATTCTTAAGAACATGCCTAGTTTTCCCCTACTATTGTAACAAGATGCTACCAGCTGCAGAGCCCATTTTGATTTCTTATTATGCGTAATGTACAGGTAAATTTCTGCCAAGACAGTAAACCGACAACCAGATTCTTCACTGAAAAAAAAACTCAATGAAATTATACCACAGAATCTGCCTCTCAGTCTCGCCACAATCTGCCACATACGTAATTCAGACACACACATTCTTTTTTTCACACAAGTTAAAGCTTTTGTCTCTAAATAGCTTTTTATTTCACTGCAGATTAAGACAGAACAACTACTTCCAGATTTGAAAGTGAATGCCTTTCTCCTTTTAAATAATCCAAAATTTATTCTTGAGACAATATGGAAAAAAAAAATCAAGGAAAACCTCCTACAAGTGAGTTTCCTACTCACCATTTGTGTTATAAAGATAAGTGAGGAAAGCGTAGACATATCTCTTTTCCATAATTCTATCCAAAATAACTATGTGCACAAAGCTAACAACGAGAAGACAGCTGGGAGGCTGATGCTCTTTCAGGGTAGCAAACCTGTAGTCTGAAGTTCTCACAGCCGCTTTACGTTTGCTTTTCCCCTGCAAATAATAATTTAGAGATGAACTGGCAAAAAGCTAATACGCACTATAAATAATATCCTCTTAAAATACTTTCATAGAAACATAGGTAGTTATTTAAACTTAAAATCTTTTTAATATAACATGAATTTTCAAGTTAATAAAGAAAAATTTGTACAAACATGATAGATCATGACCTGCAGCAGTATTAATCAACAGAAGAGATAAACAGGCACATCACCAGAAAATAATAGATGCTGTAGTATAAGCTGAATTTATGTACCTCAGCATGAATACACATATATAGAAATATTAACAGCTGTGAGCATATAATCTGCAGTCCATTTTTATGGAAAAGTCTGAGGAAAAAGGAAAACTTCTTGCTAATACTACATAGTAAAAGAAATGGAGAATTTACACTATCATAGAATCACAGAATCATTTAGGTTGGAAAAGACCTTTAATATCATCAAGTCCCACTGTTAACCCAGCACTGCCAAGTCCATCACTAAACCATGTCACTAAGAGCCAAAACCATACGTCTTTTAAATACCTTCAGGGTTGGTGACTCCACCACTGCCCTGGGCAGCCTGTTCCAGTGCTTGACAGCCCTTTCAGTGAAGAAATATTTCCTAATATCCAGTCTAAACCTTCCCTAGTGTTACTCAAGTCCGTTGCCTCTTGTCCTATCACTTGATACTTGGGGAAAGAGACCAACCCCCACTTCTCTCCATCCTCCTCTCAGGTAGTTGTAGAGAACCATAAGGTCCCCCCTGAGCCTCCTCTTCTCCAGGATAAACACTCCCCGGTCCCTCAGCTGTTTCTCATCAGACTTGTGCTCCAGACCCTTCACCAGCTCTGTTGCCCTTCTCTGGGCACTATATCTACATGCATACTCCAGCACTGGGGAATATAAAAATCAGACAAAGATATTACACAAAATTCTGTCTAAATACCGTATTTGAAACACAAAGTAGCTGTAGAAGCAGTAAAGCTGCCTTGATTTTGGCTGCTTTATTCTGCTACTTTATATCACACATTCCTCTATAACAAAGAGACGCTGACACAGACCATCTTTGACATTGCTGCTGCCTGGTAAGCTCGCTTGCTGCTTTGTTTCCTTTCCTGTCCTGGAACTCAAGGTATCCTTATCATTATTGCAGCATAGGAGAAGGAATGCATGTAGGTTATTTCAGGTATTCAGGGCAGGTTAGTGTTTCACCTTGACTCTCTCCAACTAGGTCTGCTCCACATAAACCTGCCAGGTTACCCAGTTCAGGGAAATACACTGTTCAGCAACAATGGTGGCAAAAACCAGGTCTTGAACAAAATGCCCTTTGTTTGCTTTTCAGAGTAATTCATTGAAAAGCTGTAAAGATTCTTCATTTCTTCATACGAACAGGCACTGACCCTGTCCCTCTGACACCACTTGTTTCACACAGCAAGGCAGATAGTGCTAGATGGGGTAAAGAGAAGGCAACAAGCCAAAATTAGACAGCAGAGTTCTTTTAAATGACAAAAGGTATCATTTGATGACTGCCTGTAGCAGATCCTTCACCTGTTAATGTAGACCACACCAAGCCTCCAAATGTGAGAAACAAAGGACTACTACAGTTTAGAGGGGCTGTTGCTAAATAGTTATATCAGTAGAGGACTTCCTCTGCAGGTATTTGGTGGAATTACTTTGTCAGTACATTTAAACTGTTGTTTCAAACAATATAAGCTATACAATAAAAAAGGTCTCTTGTGCCAAGGTCCAGCAAGCTGTCTCACAGCCAGCACAGCCGAGGCTAACCGGTACACCAAAGGGATCACAGGAATTAGACCCCATTAATCACACTCAGTGGGAAGCAAATGTTAATTTGCTCAGGCTAACACACAGGTGTGACTTTGGAAGTAACATGAATTATGAACTTTCCAAAGTCTGCTGTTAATATTGATGAACCTTGAGTAATGAACTGCCTGGGACTTGCAGGCCCTTTTAGGAACTGTCTCTTCCTCTTCATGCAGCTTTGAGACACTCGTCTTTCAACAGCACTGTGTGATTAAAAACCACACCAGCACCCACCTTCAGTAGCACTGCTGAGCTTTACAAAACTGAACAGCAGCAACAGACAGTGGCTTCACTGCATGAGCGTATTCCTGGCCACTTAGTTTCATTCACATAGTCCATCTATCATGGACTAGATCATGGGAAGTGCTAATTTATCTGATTCCAAAATCTTGGTCTACCCTCTTCATATTAAAAATCACCTCATCTCTGCACTTTGTCTTTCATTTCACTTTTCAACTCAACATTATTTTTGGTAAAATTAATAAATATCTGAAAGGAATCTCAGCAGAATTTTAGTTTGACTTTTAGTCGAAAGAATCCCGTATCATGCCATGAGAAAAAATTCTACTGCAGCAGTGGTGGAACATTTTGTACCATGGAATACAGAATAGCAAACTACTCACTTAAACAGGAAAATATATATTTGAGCATGAGTCAGTGAGAAAAAAACATCTCAGGCTAGAAAAGCAACCAAAGTGTGGTTTCACATCAGTTAAAGACAGCCTGCTGCCCCCAAAAAGATGGGGGAGTTGGGGTGGTGGTTTGCGGATGTACACCTGAGTTTGTAGGAGCTGAAAACACACCATGATCAAGTCACTATCCGTGCCTGTCACTTTTGTAATAATGTATATGAAAAACGTGAATTAGAGAAACAACGAACCAGATTTCACAAAACAAAGTAAAGCAAATTCCTTCTTTATACAGCTGACACCTGGGAGAGCCTATTTGGAAGGACTTCTTTAAAGAAAAATATACAAATCAGGCCCAAGGCACTGGGGATGAACATCGTTTATTTCTAATGTTTCCGTAGCTGAGCAAAGGTGGCTGTAACAGCAAGGACAGTAGCTGGTCTCGTGTTTCTTTGCCACCAAATACTTGCTACCTGTTGCTGTTGTGAGCCTTCTGACTTTATGCGTCTCAGTATACCTACTACAGCTCTGTGATGATTATACTTGCAGACAGAATATTCATTCAGGCTCAAAACTTCAGCTTCCAAACTCTGGAAACAGCACACTACTTACTGTCTGTTTGTCAGCCCTAACACATCAATTCTTTTTCTGAAGTGACAGAATTACTCTATTTTGGGCATGAAACAGTAAACAGCTTTTAGCCTTTCACAGAATCCTAAGGGTTGGAAGGGACCTCAAAAGATCATCTAGTCCAACCCTCCTGCAAGAGCAGGGTAACCTACAGTACATCACACAGGCACTTGTCCAGGCTGGCCTTGAATATCAAGCCCAGCTACAACCCCCTCCCTCGCACTTTGAATCTAACCTAGAGCTCTGTGAGTAAGCTCTACTAACTCTTGCCCAGGTACCCTTTTTCCCCTGCAGGACAGGGTTTAAACTACCCTTTCCCTCAAATGAAACAATAGATTGAGAATTCTCCCTAGTCTGCCATTCTTCAAGCCCTAGCATGTTTCTCTTGGGCTTGTCCCCAACAGGCCCAGTTATCTCCCCTTCCCCCTTCCTGCCTAGTTTAAAGCCCTGTCAATGAGCCCTGCTAACTCCTGCCCCAGAAACCTTCTCCCCCTCTGGGACTGATGTATCCCACCTGCCACCAGCAAACCAGGTGTCTCATATAGCAGCCTATGATTGAAAAACCCAAACCCTTGCCTTTGGCACCAGTCCTGTAGCCATACATTAATCTGCAGTCTCTTCCTATTTATCTCCACCTTTGCTTGTAACAGGTATGGAGGCAAACACCACTTGCGCTCCAGACGCTCTAACCAAGCTGTCCCAGGGCCCTGAAGTCTCTCTTCATTGCCCTTGCCCTGCTTGTAATAATTTCATCACTGCCAACCTGAAAAATCAACAGCGGATAGTAGTCAGAGGGCTGCACCAGATCAGAGAGTTTCCTTTTAACATCTCCAATCAGAGCCCCAGGTAGGCAGCAGACTTCCCTGTCGGATGATCAGGTCAACAAATGCACCCTTCTGTTCCCCTCAGAAGGGAGTCACCCACCACAATTACTCTTCTTTTCTTTTTGGTTGAGGAAGTTCTAAGGCATGGGGGTGAGTGACAAGCCCTAGGTGACTCACTAGATGGATCTACCCCTCCATCTCCATTTACCTGGCCCTGTAGTTCCAAGACCTCATACCTGTTACTCAAGGGCAACTGGGAGGAAGGGATTGTGAGGGTTTTCACTTACCTCTCCGAGGAGACACCTCCCTCCATACTTCCTTGTCCCTTAAGTTTACTCCTTCTATCTGATGGTAGGAGGGAAGGGGATCTATCACTTGTTCAACCACTTCCCTCTGCCCTTGCCTTAGGATGTGGCTCCACCAATCAATGTCACTTTCACACTCTGATAGCTCTCAACCTTTCTATGTCCTCCCTCAGTTCAGCCACCTGCTTTAGCAGGTCATCTACTTGCTCACACCGCACACAAGCGGAGTCACTGGCTCTCTCCGATACAAGCTCAGGTATTCACTGCAGCCAGAGACCTGCACGGCCGCATGTCTGCAGGAAGGCTCAGTCTGGGTACTCACGTTATTCCTCACTACAGGTTTTGATCGAGTGGTGACCATGAGCTATCTGGTCGACCGGTCCGTCTACGTCTCTTTGCACAAGCAAGCAGCCCTTCCTCCTCCTGCGCTCCGGTCGAGTCCTCTTCGTCAAGCGGCCACCCCACCGCCTGCTACCTCGACCCGCTCTGTTCCCCGCGCTCCCCGGGCAGGTTTTTAACCGCTCACAGCTGCCGCCGAGCCTCCGGCTCCGCCCCCGGTGAGTCACTGCACGCGAGAGCTGAGCTGCCGGCTCCTGGGCAGGTCCTGTTGAGGACTTGAGGCTCCCTCCTCAATGGCTTTTGTCGCTCTGAGTTGAGGCTCTTGGACACTGATCTCTCCCCGCTCCACTCCGGTGTTGCAGGCGTCCTCTCTCAATCTACTCACCTCAGCAATTTCAAAATCATCTACATAATATGCTAAAAGGCAAAGATATTTATTCTGCTTTCCGGGATCAGTGCTAATGATAATAAAAGCTATTACTTCTGAAAAGAGCTACAGTTCTTTCATCCGGGATGTTCTTACTAAATATTTTGTTTGGAAAACCATCCTATACTACTTAAAGGAGAATAAATTTAATTCTTAGAATAAATAGATTATTTCCCATCCTTATGTGAAGCTCATTCATTTTGGCGTTTTGGTTTTTTTTTGGTACTGAATACTCCTCATAAGACCATTCACTTTTCCGTCAATTACTGTCCTCTCTTTATCTCTGTTCCTTTGGCTCTACCTTTCGTCTTCTCATCATAGTCTTATTCAATGAATTTTTGATGCACTGTAACTAAAACTGAAATTTCATGAGACATAGGCATTCCTTATTAGAAATAATCATCTTCCTGGAGGAAAACCTTGCACGCTGCTGCTTCAGAACACATGTCTAACTGTATTTATTTATTTATTTTCAAATGTTAGTGGGATTAGTTTCAATTAGATCATTTACTTTGATCAACAAATGTTACCTCCAGTACCAAACTACCTAAACAAACCAGCAACAATGCCACTCAGTGCTTACAGGTCACTGCTGGAGCATCTGAAACTCCGCACAGTTTGACAGTGGTCATCCATCCTACCCTGGTACATTTGATACTTTTTCACAGCCCTTCGTGTGGTTGGCAATGCAAATGAAGTATCACAGAGAACCTCCTTGTGGCTGGCAGAGAGTTCAGTTAAGAATTCCTTTGCTTATGACCAGTGAACTGCCAAGTAAAATAGCAAATTATGTGTTTAATCCTTCTAATTTTTACAAAGAGTTTTAGTTTTTCTTGAATTTGATGTACTAGCAATTGATGTATTAGCAATGTATTAGTATTGCTAATACATCAATTGCATTTGATTGCAATAGCTCTCTCCTTCCTTGGGTGTTTAGCTCAAGCAAAACAGTAGAAACCACCCACGTTTGATGGATGTCTTAGTCACAGTTAGTCTTACAGGCCTGGCCTCTCACGTACAGGTCTCACCCCAGGTTGCAACACTCTGGGACAGCCCAGCCCTTACTGCCATTCCTGCCTCAAAGCTACACGGATGCTGCAATGGCACCAAAGCTGTAGTGCTGGCCAAGGTTTTGCCAGGGGTCTCTCTTCTTTGATAACGCATAGTTTCCTTTCTACTTTCACCACTCAGTTTTCTGCCACTAAGTGCTTTCACATTACAAGTGTATTTACATGTATTTAACAACTGAGATGTTTGACTTCAGAAATGCCTTAATTAAACAAACCTAGCAAGATTATTAGTGCACATTCATCCTGAAATAAAGCTACAGACCCAGGCAAAATGAGAAAATGTGAGAAAATCAGAAGTAACCAACCTCGGATTTGTGCCTACAGCTGATGTTTTTTGCACAGCGTTTTACTCCATTTCTCAGTGATTATAACACACTTAGGAGTTTGATTACAATGTTCTTCTAGGGGGTCATTTTATAACTAGGCCCAATTTGATTCATATCCTCCATCAGCATCAGGAGTCTAGAAATCAGCTATCATTTTCATCCCACTTCCATTTTAGAAATACAGAAAAAAACTCACCAGTAAGACTATTCACAAATTGTCAATTCTGCCTTCATTAGAGCCCACTTGCTCTTCCCACAAAGGCACTTGAACCATGCAAAACCACCTGGCTTTCTATAACTTCCTCCCCAGTGAGCTCTGGGGCTATTTTAACCTTTATTTCTCTGGATGCCACTCACACCTGCCTGCCACAGAAAAAATGGACTCAGTCAGAGATCAATGTGATCAGACAAAAGCCGTTTAATACAAAGCATCTATCCTCTTTATACTGTTGTCTGCATCTGCTTACAACAGTATTATACATCTGTATTATTACAAAGTATTATTACATCTGTATTATAATCAGATACATATTCTTGTAGCACACAGCAACTACGGCTACATATACAATAGCTCGCTGTATTATATTCGGCTACATATACAATAGCTTGCTGTATTATAATTGGATACATATACAATAGCTTAGTATATTATGCTTTGATACATATTCTTGCAGCACACAGCAACTAGAATACAATTGGTCAAATAAGAGCATGGGAACCTAAACTTTAAAACTTGCCAACAGTTCACTATTTTGTATCTTAGCACATTCCAGTTTCTTCTTATCTTGCTTGCACCGTTACTTTTGCTTCCTTACCCACGTCCTCCTTCATCCTTGATTCATGTTGAGCTCCACGTAGGCACTTGCTGACTTGGGAACGTGGCCATTCTTTGCTAAAAAACCAATGGAAGTTTCAAGCAAATCTTTACAGAAGTGACTTTCTAAAAAGGAAAAAAATATATACTTGAATAAGAGAAGCATAAAAATACAAAATAAAGATTACAAATAATTTATAATTTATTCATTTTTATGAATAAAAATAAGGCTATCATACTATGATGAGTTGTCTTTGTTCTACTGCAGGTAGGGTTTAATATTCCCAAACAGAAACCCATGGGTCTGTATGATTTCATATATGTATTTCAGGATGGGACTGTTAACATTTCGGGGGAGAAACAAGCAGTGATAGTCAAAGAATTATTTTTTCATTAAGAATTAACAGATTTTTTTTTTAATAAAAATGTATCCATTAATATTATGTGTGGTTTGATCCCAAGTCATGCTTCAAGGTAGTAGGTTCTTTATTTCTTCAACTAACAAAGAGAAATTGCAGACTTCCAGTTACATGGTTTTCTCTCTGTTTTCTTCTCTATTCTTGATTAATTAGAAAATAAACCTGAGAAAGATATCATTGTTTGTTTTACTGCTCTTCAAAAGCTCTGCAAACAAAGAGAACAAAGCACTTCTTGAAAACATAAATGAGTAAAACATACAGGATCACCTGGGTTTCAGAATGAGAGAGAAGTTCTGTACTTAATGATCAGTCAGGCTGGCAAGAAAAATCACACTGACATCTTAAGCAGCACTTGCTAAAAGGAATGACATCTTTAGCTCTCAATTCATTTTTAAATCAGTAAAAGTGTAATATCATCAGGATCCTACAGATGTTCGCTATATTGCAGGGCATAAGCAGAGGCATGAAACAGCCAGAAAACGATACATACAGTATCACACATCCAGTCCACCTCCAAGAGCTCCACGGAAGCACCCTTGAGCAAGCAATCCTGACCTGCTCCAGGAATAACACACATTCTAACACATTCTCAGTTCTGCGGTTTCAGGAGGACAAACTCACAGGTACTGCTGGAATGAATCATAGAATGGCTGGGGTTGGAAGGGACCTTAGAGCTCATCCAGTTCCAACCCCTTGCCACAGGCAGGGACACCTTCCAGTAGACCAGGTTGCTCCAAGCCCCATCCAACCTGGCCTTGAACGCATCCAGGGATGGAAGATTTTTAAGGTGATGAAGTGCAAGGGGGATTGAAGACAGGCAGCTAGGGAGAGAGCTCTGTCTTTTCAATGTCTCACTGTTTGCCTCATAGGCCCTTCAGTGCCTGGCATGAGGCCAACTGAACTGGATGCCCAAACAACTGAATTGTTAAAGGTAATTGTATATGCTCCAACATTTCAGCTCTCCTCCTCCTCACTTTGTCAGCTTTCCTCACTCCTCACAGCTGCCGCCAGGCAGCTGCTGATGTGTGCTGGGGACAGAGCCCAACTATCCCTGGGCAGGAGCTGTGTCCAGGCAGCATCACGTGGAAGGCATTCAATTCATGCTGTGGCTTTTGCAACAGACCTCTGGAGCAAGCCAAATAGTGGTAATGGCTGTGCTGCACTTAGATAGAGTAATTTATATCACATTTGTATTCAAACTAGTCCAACCTTTGCCACAGAGATTAAGATTTAGAATTAGTTTTGCCCCATAAAGCTCAGGTCAGTTTAGTTGACGCCAATTTGAGGTTGGAAGTTATTGAATGTGAAAGGCACTAAACTATAAAAGGAATTCCTAATCCCTAAAGCCAAAGCTTTCACTGAAAGAGCAAGTAAACAAGCATGTGAGCAAACGTGTTTGCTTTGCCGTTATTGTTTTTCCCTTTTGTTTTTCTGCTATAAAAATTTTCCATTTAAAAAAGAAAAAAGTTTTCTTTAATATTTTCTTTTTATCTTCAGATTTGTTCTTATCACTAAAAGGCATCGCCAACAGCATGAAAACAAGCCCTAGCTTGTTCTGTTAATACAGGCCTTACTGTGCTTGCGAGCACCTTGATGGCCCACGACAGCTTAACAGGAACAGAATTGTGCAGCCTACCACCATGCAGGGCCAGAGGCACCTACAGTTCTCTAATGGCTGCATACTTCAGGAGTGGGAAACTCTGTGTTGGACTTGGAGTGGTTTCCTTTCTACAAATGAAAAATGTGCTTCTCTCTCATTTACCCTGGTGTTTAAGCTATTCAAAGCAAAGAAAAATGGGCTTGAAATTGCCCATTTCAATCTATGACAATAAAACAGTAAACCTAAGGCTACATCTACATGACACTGTTAAGTGGTCTAATTGATTTCGCAGAGAATTAGTCCATATTCCAGAGAATGCTGGAAAGAATTAGGCGAGAAGAAGAAACTTGAACAACCTTTTACTTTACAGTACCTACTCTCAATCAGCCTGTTTCTGAATCAGTGATCTCTAGTCATATACCCAGGAATAAACAAATAAGAGCCAATAATACCTCCCAGCTAGCAGTGATGCAGTTTTCTCTTTCACATTTCAAGTAATCAGGAAGTACAACATAGGAGCATGAGCCAAACCTGCCCACCAGACCTGGCTGCAGGATGACAGGTGCTGGTTAAAGATCAACACCTCACTAGGTTGAGTATGTGCAGTTTTCGTCATCCCTGAACATCCAGATGGTACTGATACAGGGATGAACCTCTCCTGTGAAGAGCAATGGATTCTGTAACACCCCCAATCAGCCTATACTGGAAATTGGAAGTGGATTAAATGCCTTGTAAGAACAAGTTATGATGACATTCAACAACTGGATAGAGCAAGAATATTATCCATTTTGAGTGCCATTGCATTCCAGTATGAGAATGCCTGGGGACTAATCCAATTTATAATGCACTATAAAGCACTCAAATGTTACACTAAGTAAGTTTACTCTGCTCTATCCTATTAATATCAACTTTAACAAGCATGACTGCAGAGCATTTCCAAAACTTCTCAAGTTTGGAGATACAAATCATCCCTGTTTGTTCAAAACAAGGAGCACTTACAAGTCTTCCTGAGCACAAGGAAAATGATGAGTTTGACAGACACAGATAGCCTGATTTTTTTTTAAAAAGAAGCCTCTGCTCAAAACAGGTATGGGGGAATTTCTTTCTTGAATATCATGATTTACTTATGTTTACTTAGGTCCAAATTATGTTCATGGATACTGCATTTATATAAATAGCATTTAGCATGAGTATTGCTAATGGCTCACCATTAATTTGAAATTAATTACTCTTACCTTGGTGTCACAAGAACTTTCCAGTATTTTCTTTTTCAGAGACAAGCTGCTAAAAGCAGTTTATTCAAATGGAAGACAGTAACATACCATGAGAACTGCATGAGGGTGGTGGGGCACTGACACAAGTTGCCCAGAGAAGCTGTAGCTGTCCCATCCCTGGCAGTGTTCAAGGCCAGATTGGATGGGGCTTGGAGCAACCTGGTCTAATGGAAGGTATCCACGCCCATGGCAGGGGGTTGGAGCTGGATGAGCTTTAAGGTCCTTTCCAACCAAACCATTCATGATTCTATGAACTCATGTCATTTACTATTAATGGATTTTACACTTGTTACTCATGACATTTTTATGGAAAATAACAATATCAAGCAAATATCTATGTAACTGTGATGTAGAAGCACAAATGTTTGTGCAATATTCATGTTCAAGTATTTCATGAATTCTGAAAATGCTACAGTGGATTTGTGAATCTGGATTACTTTTGCACAGGAAATTCAAACAGAACTCGGATATTTTTTACTAAAGAAAAGCAGTCTAGAGTAATACTGTAATAAGAATATGTGTGCTGAATTGACTCACTGGTGATACTAGGATAAAAATATAACTAGGTCCTATAAGAACATACTTGAACTCCTGGCATAATAAGAATAGACTAAGGAAGCATAAAAATCCCAATGTTGCCAGTTGAGAAGAAAAAAAAGATGGCATAAAGAGTAAATATAGAAGAAAAAAGGGAAAAGTTTCCTTGCTTTGATAGCAGGTACAAATATACCAATACTTCTAAATTCAATCATATAATCATAGAATAGTTAGGGTTGGAAAGGACCTTAAGATCATCTAGTTCCAACCCCACTGCCATGGGCAGGGACACCTCCCACTAAAGCATGCCACCCAAGGCTTCGTCCAACCTGGACTTGAACGCTGCCAGGGATGGAGCATTCACAACTTTCCTGGGCAACCCATTCCAGTGCCTCACCACCCTAACAGGAAAGAATTTCCTCCTTATATCCAATCTAAACTTCCCCTGTTTAAGTTTTAACCCGTTACCCCTTGTCCTATCACTACAGTCCTTAATGAAGAGTCCCTCCCCAGCATCCCTATAGGCCCCCTTCAGATACTGGAAGGCTGCTATGAGGTCTCCACGCAGCCTTCTCTTCTCCAGGCTGAACAGCCCCAACTTCCTCAGCCTGTCTTCATACAGGAGGTGCTCCAGTTCCCTGATCATCCTCATGGCCCTCCTCTGGACTTGTTCCAACAGTTCCATGTCCTTTTTATGCTGAGGACACCAGAACTGCACACAATACTCCAAGTGAGGTCTCATGAGAGCAGAGTAGAGGGGCAGGATCACCTCCTTTGACCTGCTGGTCACGCTCCTTTTGATGCAGCCCAGGATACGGTTGGCTTTCCGGGCTGCAAGCGCACACTGAAGCCGGCTCATGTTCATTTTCTCATCGACCAACACCCCCAAGTCCTTTTCCGCAGGGCTGCTTTTAATCTCTTCTCTGCCCAATCTGTAGCTGTGCCTGGGATTGCTCCGACCCAGGTGTAGGACCTTGCACTTATCATGGTTAAACTTCATAAGGTTGGCAGCAGCCCACCTCACAAGCATGTCATGGTCCCTCTGGATGGCATTCCTTCCCTCCAGGGTATTAACCCTGGAGTCATTGGCAAACTTACTGAGGGCGCACTCAATCCCACTGTCCATGTCAGCGACAAAGATGTTGAACAAGACCGGTCCCAACACCAATCCGTGAGGGACACCACTCATTACTGGTCTCCAGCCGGACATTGAGCCATTGACCACAACTCTTTGCGTGCGGCCATCCAGCCAGCTCTTTATCCACTGAGTGTTCCACCTATCAAATTGATGTCTCTCCAATTTAGAGACACGGATGTCGTGTGGGACAGTGTTGAACACTTTGAACACGTCCAGGTAGATGACATCAACTGCACCCATACAAGCATCAGGGCAGAGAAAAATCTTTAGTTACACAATAAAAGGAAAGGTCATTTACTGGGGTGAAAAGAAAATACCCTGCAAAATACAGGCTTGGGGAGACAGCACCTTATTACCAAATACAACTTTTATCATCTGAGATGTAAACAAATACTGTTAAATCATTGGACTGGTCTCAGGCATGAACCAACTGAAACAGGAAGTGGGTTCACACGTCACCTAAGGAAACAATTACACTAAATGAATGAGATTATATTTCTATTTTTCTTATTGCTAAGTTTGTGCATACAGCATCACTTGGTATATACTGCACACTTTTCTGATGTAATCTTTAAAATAGGGTTTTTTCAGTTCTTTTTTCCCCCAATTTTTCTCATTTTCAACATATGGCAATCAAAAAGGCTCCTTCCATTACACCTCCATTCAGGACATTTCCCATTTTCTTTCCCCTTTGGAAAACCAGTTCCCCTCAGATAAGCTGGATGCTGAATCCCAAAACATGAAGATGCCTTAGGACATGCTACATTCACTGCTGTGAAGAGTCCAGATCACCTTTTCGTATTCTGGAGCAGCACCAATCTCCGCTTCAAAGTTCCCAACACAGGTGGATAAGATCCATCTGGATTGTACTGCCCATGCTGATAGCTCCAGAAGACTGAGAGGTGATGCTACAGATCAGGCATTACCCATTTGAATTAAGACAAACATTTTGACCATTAGCTCTCATCTAGAATGGACTATAAAGCCACCAAAAATCTCAGCCAATCTCATGTAAAAGACAGGGAAACACAGTATTTCCTACCATACACAGGTATGTTCCACTCTCTTCTTATAGGTTTTAGTTACATTGCGGACATAAAATGCATACTAGCCATCTGTCTGCATTCATAACACATTCACAAATGTGTTAAAGACCTATTGAACTCAAATACATACTGAAAGGCATGTACAAGACAAGAAACGGCTAGCTCACCTGTCAACGACCTGAGCTCTTGCTTTGCCTTTTACTAGTTTCATTCATTCCCTTCGTGCACATGAAGCAACAACCTTTTACTAGTCTTTCCACACTCCCCATCCAGCAGTAAGTTCTAATCCTAAAGAGATGGTGTTATTAGAGCTTGGTGTTTGCCTGTGATTGCTCTCCTCACAACGGAAGATGCAATCAGAGAAAGAATTTATGTCCTGTAATTCAATGAATGGATGTGCTTGTCCAGTAATTTCTAGTGTAAAGTATGGTTTTCTGTAATTGAAATTCTACAGTGTACAGTAATTTATTAAAATATATAATTTATTATAGTGTTTCCCATCTTCATTTCATTACTTCCCTTCTATACAATGTTTTCACAGTCACATTTTAATTCATTTTATTAGTCTGGGTACTGAAAAGATACTGAAAATTGCAGAGCAACTTCTAAGCACTCAAATGGAAAAGTGTGCTATAAACAGAGAATAAAAGCAGAGAAGACATAGCAGAGAAGTTACTAATAGAAAAAGAAACAGCTTTTTAGCTCTCCAATGGTAAAAGTAGTCTAAAGTAGTCTATATATAAAACAACATAATATTCTCTAATATTCACCTACTTTTTGTAGCCATTCAACTGTAAAGAACATGCTAACAATCCTAGATAGCATTCTTACCCTCTAACAGGTATTCCTGAAGGAAAAGTAAAAAGAAACACAACGTCTTCAGGGAAAATCTGAAAAGAAAATGATGAAGGACCCATTTGTTTATTGTTTTCCTAGCCAGAAAGCATTGAAGATGTTACCTCTGTTACTCACATGAGCACTTTTCCTGAGCAAATAATTTATATAAGTATTAAAAATCTTGGAATAAAATTATTCTAAACAGGGCTGGAGAGGATAATATTGCACAAGAAGACTACAGATTACACTGCCAATCAGACTCTTGGTGGAAAAATTCTGGTTTCTAAATTAAATGTATTAAGATATTAACATGAAATCACAACTAGAAATTGATGCTAACTCTCAACAAGAAGAATATGATCCAGCTTCAAAGAACCACTGGTGGCAATGACTGCTGGGTGCCCTCTGCCATGATACCTGCAGCAAACCAGGCAAGCCCAGCTCTAGCAAAAAGTGCGGTAGTGGAGCAAGGAGTAGTGGCTACCAGGAGGGAAAAATCAGGTGGAAAGACAAGACAGAGGCAAAAGGAGGAATAGAGTAAAATAGGACTGGTCTCCTGCAGCTGTGTTTTCAACAGGGCAGAGGGGGAAGCCACCACCTTCCTGAGGAAAAAGGTGATCCTTCCATGGGGCCCGGTGAAAATGTTGTTAGCTCTGAAGAGCTGAGCCTACCCAGCAGCTAAACACCCGCCCAGCTGCTCCACTGCCCCTGCAGAAGCATGGGGACAGAATCACAAGAGCAAAAGCAAGAAAACCTTGGATGGAGACAAAGTTTAGCAAGTGAGGGACAAGGGAAAAGAAAACAAGTCCTGCAAAAGCAATTTCTCACCACCTCCCATGAGCAGAGCAATGTCCAGCTAGACTCTCAGCAAGGGCTACCTTGAAAAGACCAAACCCTCCCATGTACATTGCCATGCATGATGTTACATGGCACTGAATATCCTTTTGACCTATTCAGGTTAGCTGTCTCATGTGCTTCCCCTCCTAACATTTTGCCACTCCCTAATTCCCCCCCACCGCAGTAGGAGCAGAAAGGGCCAACAGCACGCAAGCATTGCTCAGCAACAGGTAAACTGTTGGTGTGTTACTGTGTCACAAATGTAAAGCACAGCACCACATCAGCTCTGTGAGGAGGGGCAGTTTCACCCCAGCAGCCCCAGCACTGTGGGATCCTGCTTGGATCCTGCCTACCCGGACCAGAGACACATGCCTGGAGAGGAAGAGTCTGGTTCTAGCAAGAGTACTCAACTGCATTTAGGAATGAGGAATGTTGTGCTTGTAAGAATAACAGAGCATCCTGAAGGTTACGTTTCCTGCTGTTCCCACAGTTGTAGGTCAGCTGGAAAGATTGCCAAATATGTCTGAAACCAGAGTGCTGTGAGACTTTTCATAGAATCATGGAATGGTTTGGGTTGGAAAGGACCTTAAGATCAGGATCTACACTTCCAACCTTACCAGTTCCTCCCTACCATGGGCAGGAACACCTTCCACTAGAGCAGGTTGCTCCAAACCCTGTCCAACCTGGACTTGAACACTGCCAGGGGTGGAGCATTCACAACCTCTCTAGGCAACCTGTTCCAGAGCCTCACCACCCTCACAGTAAAGAACTTCTTCCTTATATCTAACCTGAACTTCTCCTGTTTTAGTTTGAAGCCATCACCCCTTGTCCTATCACTACAGTCCCTGATGAAGAGTTCCTCCCCAGCATCCCTATAAGCCCCCTTCAGATACTGGAAGGCTGCTACGAGGTCTCCACACAGCTTCTCTTCTCCAGGGTGAACAGCCCCACTTTTGTGCTGTAACTTTGAGATCTTAGGTATTTAACTGACTGTATTTATCTTTCCTGCAAAATAGTTTGAGAACATCTTTTAAATAACACTTTATCACAAATATTCCTAACTTATAAAAAGAAAAGTGTATATATTTGATGGAGATTCTTTTTATTTTCTGTTTTATGCCCCTTTGTATCTAATCCTGGCAACAGTGGTAAAGGCTTAGCTAACAATATTATCTGATATCCAGACATAAAACCTTTCCCCACTTTCAGCTGTAAATGACTTTCATAATTGCAACTGAGTATCTCATTTTTCTTCTAACATGACCTGCTCTGTGAAAATCAATATCTCATTATCCAAGCCACAAGGTGAAGCAATTCCAGATCAGAACACAGAGTGAGTCTGTCCTCCCTGCTTATCTGGAATGATATGAACACAGCGAACCTTGATTAAGTGGGAGTTTGCCCACTGACTTCATGTAAAGTTATTTAATAGCACTGTGTGTTTCATTCAGGAGAGGCATAAATTTAAATAACCCAGACTATCTATAATGAAAATATCTTATTCTGCTAACTTCTGCCAAAATTATGGGGACTTTTTGTTTTTTTCCAATAATTGCTGGAATAAGTTATTGCACAGATGATTTCAAAGCAAACATTGCCCTAAGTTACAACTTCATCAGCAAAAATAAGACTTAACATGGAAGATGTTTTGAGAACATGAACCAATGGCAGATGTACTGTGTATTTTACTCCCATCCAAGACATTTCAAACTTGAGTTCCTCTCCTTAGAGGTAAGCGAAAAATTTGTCAGTGGAAGCCAGCACTTCAGTTTACTTTATCTTTTACCTTGAGAACACAGACCAAAGAGAAACTACTACAGTCAAGGGAACTGTATGCACTCCTGTCTTCTGTCAGCATAGACTTGAGTACCCTTCATCTCTCTAACCACAGCATGGTTGCATTTAGTACTATGATTAATTCTGCTCAGAAATAATCTGCATTCCTATATACTATGCCGCTAACTTTAAGAGTTGATTTATTTCAGTATCTTGATCCTCTTTATTTTAGACGCTTGGCAAGAGCTTCTTCCCTATGCTTGGATACCTTCAAGTAAGCTAGACATCTTTATTCCTTTTGAAGTGCATGAACAGAAACCTAGTATTCACGTAAGTTGTTTTAGCTGTCAGCCTTTGGATGAGATGAAAGGAAGTCTGTCCATTAATTATGAAGGGAATCAAGATGCCTAGCTTACACATAAATACTTACACCTAAAGATAGAAGAATCTCACCCAAAACTCATTTTTCATCAAGGGAGGAATGAAATCCATCACAAAAGGATGATCCTCCAAGGCTATTAGAGCCTGGACTTGACCAACATATGTTTGTACTGAAATTCTGATACTTTGTTGAGCACCTGTTGGCTGTTGCAATCCCAACAAAGAAGCTCACACATTCAGCTTTTAAAGCTCCAAGCTCAAATAGCAAATAATTACATTTTACTAAATGTTTACTCTGAGCTTTTATCACATCTTTTCTTAAAGAAATTTTTTGGCTTTGTGTAGCCCCAGTTCACAGCAGGCACCTGAAGTGATGGCAAAAGCTTGTGTACTGAGATCAGGTGTAAATATCAGTAAAAATTAATTTCCTTCAGCAAAGGATATTATTCAAACCCTGGAACATGCACCTGATCACAGTTAAGATTTGATCCACTTTGATTTATTTATTTGCCCGTTTATTTCTACAGACTTCATGAATATTTTTAGAAGACCAAAAATAAGAAGAAACATAAGCTTGGGTATGACATGATTCCTATTTGCTCAGGTAATACACATTTTCTCTTTACAAGAGGATTTCCAAGAGCCTTTATCAGATGCTGGATCTTCATCCAGCTTACAATACTGGACCAAACACACAGTCTAGTGAAGCATATACAAACAATCCAGCAGACCACATTTTTCTAGTGAATGAGATGCCCAGAAGGAGTTAGGTTTCTTCAAGCACTTCTGAATATCATTTCCCACCCCCTCCCAAGAACCACCTCAATTTTCTGCCCTTCACCAATCTTGCTACAGAAGCAGTGCGCAAAAAAAACCAACAAGATGAATCAGAATTTGATTATTGTGTGCATACAGAAAGAAAAACAAAAGATTCCTGCTATAGTGAAGCTTGCACTGCAAATATAGGGCACTAAAGGCAAGAGCTAAATCCAACAGTCAGAATGTGCAACACAAAACCAGTGCTGAAAATAGGAACCAGTGCTGAGAATAAGGAAAGGAGCAGAAGCCGGAAATAATAATAAAGTATTAATGAATAATTTCAGGACTTTCCTTACTGAGAATAGCATTAAAAAAAAAAAAAATCAAATAAGCATCACAGTTCAATGGGTAATTTGACCTATTGCAACCAGTTTCAGTAAGAAGAAAACATCAGCACTAAGTGAGGAGAGAAAACAAACAACTCAGCAAGTCATATTGAGCCACTTCTCCACTACAACCTCAGTGGAGCTTGACTGTAGCCATGATGTGTGTTACTGATACTTAAGGACTTCTGTAAAATTAACTTACACTTAACAGTACTTCAATATTGGTCTTCAGCTGTGTGGCAGCAAAATTATAGTCTGTTGGAGACTTCCCTGTACTCTTGAAAATGATAGCCAGAGGGCAGGCATAAAGCAAGTCCTCACTCTGAGCCCAGAAGAGCTCTCATTTCTGGACTGGCAAACTAGCACCTTCATAGAATTCAGAAATATTTTATAAGATAGTCATGAACAACTCTTTTTTGAAAGGGTAAGGTGAAAATCAAGGACTACATTTTGCTATGCCTCCCCATGCAACTCTCCTGTTCATTACAGCTTTTCACCAGTGTCTGCACCTCTCCAAGCCACTTTCCTCTCCAGACAGAATACTGCACTAGAGAATTAGTATTTCCAGCATGCTTGCTCCATCTTGGGATGTAACTATGTGCAATTAAGACAGGAAATTGAGTTATCACAAGATACATACCCTAAATAGCTTTAGAAAGTTAAAATGGTATCTGAAAATAGAATAAAAATAGTTTCTACTTCAACAAAATCCATAGCACAAGTTTCTGCAAGTCTAAAGATGTCATTTAAGGGCATCAAAGCACTAATGTGATTAGTTGATGTGATTAAGCACGTGCTAACAGTTTACAAAGCAAGGACAGCATTCATACATACTGTATTTAGCAGTCAAGTTCAGCCAACCATCACACAAATAAAAGAGGTTTGAGAGTTCATTCTTCTATTCCTCAAGTTTATAGCAGAAAAGGTAACTAATATCTATCATTTAGTGGACATGACTGAGAATATCTGAGTATATCTGGGATGGTTTTTCAACTTTCTGGAGTTTATTTCAAATACTTGTTTTCCTAAACCTCGAACCCCTAATCTCCCAAAAACTGCAAACACACAAGGGAAATTTAAGCAAAAGCATAGCAGCATCAGCTCTTCTGAAAACCATTCTAATTTACTCTATATGAGGTTTTTCTGCTGCTAAATTACTTCCCCCTGGGTGAAACAGGAAGAAAGTTTAAAGCAAGCAGATGGTTGGTTTGAGAGTTAATCTACAAACAAAAATCAGCACCATGATGGACTACACATGACTGCAGCTTGCCTATAAGTGTAGGTAGAATCTGATTTGGAGATTTGTTTTGAATTCTTTTCTTAATTTGTTCTTCAGGAACACCTGACAAAGAGAAGAACAACTGGAATAGAAGGGATGAGTAAATTCACTAGTTGGCCACCAAGACCTAAATTAAAATAAGTCCAAAGGAAGATAGGTACATTTCTTTAAAAAGGTAAACATCCTGCAATTTACTCTTCTGGGCTCAGACTGACAGGTCTTCATGTTTCAGGCCAGGCCAGCTTCTTCTCACATCTTTTCAAGCTTGTTGGACCTGTTCCACCCTGTGAAGAGTGAGGTGATACTCCATGGGCTGTTCTTGACATGTTTGGAACCATAACATTTTACCATGTGATCCAAACTCAACAAGAACCCTCTCCATTAATATTGATATTCTTTATAATAAGGAAAATTATCTAAACCTTTCCAAATTTAAACTGTCTTCTCATTTCAGCTTCTGCCTCTAACACAGAGTTCCCTTCTGATACTTCTCCTGAACTTCTGAGCTTTCAGAACTCAATACATTCAGCTACTTGCCTTTTCTCAGTGATTCCTGTATAGCCAAAAAAGCACTAGGATTTAAAAAATCATCAGCAACAACTGTTGATTAACAGAAATTTTAGAAAAGTAAATGATTTGTGAAGTAATGTATGGAGACAGATACACAAATCTAGTTACTTATAGAAATCTCACCTGATATTAGCTACTGACTTCTTACAGCCTGGATACAGTAATTTTCCAGTGCTGAGGAATATTTTCTTTAGTTGGATAACCAAACATCAGGACCCCAGCATGAATATTTTTGGATTATTCTCAATGAGAAGACACATCACTTTCACTGCAATTCTTTCATAATATAAATTGTGTAAATTGTGAAGGAGAAACATACACACATCACTTTTACTACACTCCACTGTTCTCTGGTTTGTGATACCCTTCGGTAAAACAAATCTGACTGAAAACACTGACTGTAAGAAAATTATCTGTGTCTGTATGAAATGACAGCATCCATACTATGAATTGAGACAAAATTAATAATACAGTAAGAAATATTTAAGAATCTCCCTGCTCTGTTAAAATAGCATAGAAACACATGGGTGCTTGCAGGATATTGTTAAAACAGGATTAGTGTCTGTTAACCAAGGTGGAATGTGCTGGTCACCAGGAATGTGGTGGTGTGGTTGAACCCAGCAGGCAGTGGGACATGCAGCCTTCGGCAGGGTGGGGGAGAGAATCGGAGAAAAGATAAAACTCATGAGTTGAGATAAAGACAGCATAGTAGGACAGAAAAGGAAGAATATACAAAACAAGTGATGCACACTGCAGTTGCTCACAACCCACAATTCAGTTGCTCAATGCCCAGCAAGTTCCTGAGCAGCAGCCGCCACCCCCCAGCCAACTCCCCCCAGTTTTATTGTTCAGCACAACACCTTAGGCATGGGATATCCTTTGGGGTCAGCCATCCTGGCTCTGTCCGCTCAAGCTCTTGGTGCCCCCTGGCCTACTCGCTGAGCAGCATGAGAAGCTGAAAAGTCATTGACTTAGTGTAAGCCCTGCTCAGCAACAATTGGTTTGTTATCAGCACTATTCTCCGACTAAAGCTAAACACAACCACTGTACCAGCTACGAGGAAGAAAATTAACTACCCCAGCTGAAACCAGGACACATGTTTATCTCCAATTCCTGTATTCAGAAGACATCCACATCCTGTGTTAGAGCAGCACGAGCAGAAAGAGTAGAATTTGGAGTGACAACTCATAAGGCCTTAAAATTTAACATCACTTCATAAAGTCATAAAATCACAGAATGGTTAGGGTTGGAAAGGACCTTAAGATCATCTAGTTCCAACCCCCCTGCCATGGGCAGGGACACCTCACCCTGAACCATGTCTCCCAAGGCTCTGTCCAACCTGGCCTTCAATCATCGTCTTTTTAAGTAGCCTGAGAAATGAACTGGTGTGGCACAATATTATTAAACAAAAAAAATTAAACCTGACAAGTTCAAGGCCCTTGAACTTGAATAACCTCAAACTATAACCAGTATAACTCTGAGAAGAAGGATTCACAGCATCTGTGAAACAGAGAAGAATTCAGAGCCACAAATATTTGTAGCTCTGCTTTAGTCTCTGCGGGCTTTTTCTGCTTCTGGAGCTATTTGAGTTATGAAAGCCTATGCAGTGCCTATCTGGATATCCACAAATGCTTAGGAAGGAAGGAAAGGGAAGTAGAAATAGGTCAGAACATTATTTTCTTTTGTAACTGAAAGAATTCTTTCAGATAGACCTTAGTGGTAACAAATGCAACTGTTGCCTATCAGGGTATATATCATAATGAGAATTAAGTCTCCAGTTGTCATCTGTAATGTGTCATGTTGAAAATTAAATCCAGATTTCTTTTTCAAAGATTACAGAATATTAATTACTATCTGACACTACCTACTTTATTAAAAATAAATAAACAAAAAATAAATAGAACAAAAAAATAAAAAACCAAAACCAAACAAGAAACTCAGTAATATTTTAGGACTTGTTACTACCAAGAATCACCATGAAACTAAAACGGATACTGTTGTCACAGCCAACAGCCTGTTTTCTCTTGTGCAACCTGAAAAATAATTCCTGCTTTGAACATCTCTGCAGTAATCCAGTTTGATTTCAGAGCTTAAATCTGCAGCTTCATTTTCTATAATAAAGAATGGAAATTACAAATTTATATTGCTTTCTCCTGCATATATGTAGGTGTCATCAAGATAAAAGTTCTCCATAGAACACACTTTTTATCATGATACTTTTTCAGCACATCTAGCATCTCTGCTTCAGTTTGCTCAACCATTTATTGCTGAGGAAATCCCAGACTGCACACACTGTAAATCTGAAATACAACAGGTCTTTTACCAAACCTTCCCCTTTTCTCAGTGCTGCTCTAAAAGCTGTATGAGCAAGAAGGTCAGACGTAAACATTCACACCAACCAAATTTCAGGTTGTAACTCAGATTCATTCCAACCACTAAATATTGGTTTAGTAAACCTAACTCATTGAACAACTCCAAGTGAAGGGAAAGTATGTCCACCCTAAACATGAGCTCTCCCCACAGATTACATATTTCAGATCTCAAACCACTGGGTACGAAATACTTTATGCATTTGTTAGGGCACACAGTTTCAGAGAGGCCACAGACTAATTTCTCTTCTTCAGAAAAGTTTTGAATTTCAGGTTTGAATTTCAAGTTGTGATCAATGTTGTCTGAAGAGTCGGCAATGGACAATCTGTACTCGGCAGCTGGGGCTGCACTGGCAGAGAGCACTGCCTGCTGTAAGCTCTTTGCCTTCATCTGATAGTAAGTGTCATTCCTCCCAGGGGAGTATGTGAGAATTTCAGTTTATGCAGTGTTTAGAAGGCAAGTGGATAAAAAAAGGAGCAAAATCACAGAATCATGGAATTCTTGGGTTGGAAGGGATCTTAAAACTCATCCAGTTCCAAATCCCTGCCACAGGCAGGGACACTTTCCACTACACCAGGTTGCTCAAAGCCCCGTTCAACCTGGCCTGGAACACTGCCAGGGATGGGGCAGCCACAACTTCTCTGGGCAACCTGTGGCAAGGCCTCACAGGAAAGAACTTCTTAGTGCTTGTTCTGAACAGGATAAAAAGTGTTTGATTAATGCCAATAGTGAAAAAAATTATTTCTGCCCTACTCACCTGCACCCAGAACACACCATCTGGCAGGATATACAATTTCCTGAGTTTCAACAATTTTTAAATCAACTCTTGATTTCAATGCCAGAATGATTTCAGAACTGCTTTGCAGACTATGTCATACAAGTAACTTCTGCTAAGTGGAATTTTTCTCTATTTTTGTTTCATTGAAAACTGCTGTGAAAAGCCCCACAACAGAGTAAGAAGCAGAGTATTCTCAGCTAAGTCCTAGGAGAATGAATGTAAACTCTTCATTCTGTGTGCCATCTCCATGAATAAATTATCAGTCTTCATTTCTAGCAAATCTATTACAGTTCATTAGCTCCTTTTGAGAACGCTATTAATAATGAAAGTTTCATAAAAAATAAACAGAAATAAAATCTACTAGGTACCGGTTAAAAATTTGGATGCAGAGTCCAATGGGATATATCTTCTGCTTGATATCTGAATTCCCAGTGATGCTAGAAGTATTTCAGATTATTAGTTCTAAGCAAGTATGAAAAAGAAACCAGCTAAGCTTGCGTAGATTTAGGGAATTTTTAAGACTCTGGCAAATTAAAATCAGAAACGGGTAGTTGAACATTTGCAGTTAGTATTTCTTCCATGTTTAGATTGCAGTTTTGCAACGCCATCATTCCACATTATATTTCTGCCAAAAGAACGTTCTTTCACCAGAACAGTTGTTTCTGTGCGTTACAGATCGTTAAAAACTAAAATCAAAGTGGGGCTAGGATTAGACATATAAATAACAAATCTTACATGTCTGATTCTCCTTGGGAATTGCAGAGGTTGTCTCCAATAGTCTTCATGGGAGCTTTTAGATCCAGTGTTTCAAAAGGCCACTATATCAGTCAGCTAACACCAGTCAGAAGTAACAGTGAGAGGTAAGTTTTGTTGTCAGTCAACTATCAAAAAGGGCAAGATGTTAAATTAACTGGAATTTACACACTAAACATCACTACTGTGATTTAAGATCCGAGATTTCACATTTTTTCTGAGGCTGTTTTGCAGCAGTACTTACAGAGGTAGCATGATGATAGTATGTAGTATGATGCTAGGTCTGTACACTGGAAAATAGCTGATCAATCAATCTCATTTCATCTTTACATATCTGGCAGAAGAATGCTGGTGAATGTAGATGTCTAATGGAAAACAACACTGCCCATAGAAAAGTGTGACATCTGATTTTCAAATATGTTTTTTACCACTATTTCACAATTACTAGTTTCTAAACTAAAGGATTAGACTTTTATGCTATTTTTAAGTAGTTTGAAGATTTTTAACCTTGCCATGACACTCCCTAGAATAGTCCCAAGGATTAACGCCACAGAAGGGCTGGGACATTGTCCTCTCACATGCTTTATATACATAGTATGAAGAGCTGCAAAGTGAAAAATATTCACCCCCTGTGTTGAGTCTCAGTGCTCCTCGCACTGCACAGAAACGAATGCCCAGGGAGAGAGACATCAGCATCAGGCACGCACAAAGTTCTGTTTGGTCTGACTCACCCTTCATGATGGCATCACAGGTTTAGACTCCTCACTTCCAGCAGAGCTATATCAGACACCTCTATCATAGGCACATGAATTACACTGCCGATGAGCTAAGTGATGAGAATCACTTGGAGTGACGCAGGGACAAATTTCTACTTATAAATCTATGTACAACTGTTATTCCATCTGGGTATTTCAGGCAAAAATGATGAACTGGAAAACAGGGCAGGAATATAACCATATTCTATTTAAAATGGCAATGCCTTGGCATGGGTTTAGGTTCTTTAAAATAAAGAAAACAATTTACCATAATATTGTTGCATCTTTTATGATATCTCTTTTCTTCTGCTTTAAGGAAGAGATTGTATTTCCCTATAGTATACTATCCTGGTGAATCAGTGACAACACAACTTAAAAGCACACCAGAGTGAAATACTTTGTGTCCCAGTCTGATTCTTCACAAATTTTGAGTACTACAGCTTTCCATCAGCCATCCAGCACATTTCATGTGCTCACAAGAAGTCACAAAGTTCCTCCAAAAGTACATTACAGCTAACTAGAATTTATATTTTACAGAAAAAATAGTGAGTTACTGTGTTATGATAACATCAAGCAACTCAAATATAAAATACTAACAATTGCAAAATTAACAAGCAAAATGCAGACAAGATAGGGTTACGAAAACTTTAATGACTAAGTGAAATTTGTGCCTATTGGACCAACACTAAATAGACAGATTTATATTTGTTCTGCAGCCAACAATGTCACTTTGTCACAATTACATTCTCCTTAGGCTCTTATGTAGAATATTTTATCAAGTATTTATGAAAAGCTCTGATCATAAGCCATGTCAGTCAGAAAACCTGGATGGATGATTACATTTAAATGGTCACACAGGGGGTATTTGACTGAAAAAATCCTCAGTGCCACCAAATCGTTCTACTTTCAGAGTATTTTTGTGAATGGCAGGGAATAATCACATATTGAAGAGGTACTGGTTGTGTGTTCCTAATTGGAAAGTGTTGCCCATTAGACAGCAATTGCTTCGCATTTCCAGCTAAGTCTGCCATCAAAGGCTGAGGTTTATTCAGTTTTACCTCTGCTCCTCCGAACATCACATTGAATCTGACTACATTCAGGTTTACACCCTATTTATGGTTATAAATATATAAATATATACAAATAAAAATATAAATACAAATATTCTCATTTAGATCAACTCTTCATTGGCAAAAAAGATACTATGCACATATCAACAATGCTGTGGGGTTTAATTCAACCTATAAAATATCTGAAGACTCTTAGAGAGAAGATGACATAGTAGTTTAAGGTCCTGGGCTTTTCTACCACTTGCACCAACTATTTAACTCTAGAAGTCTTCTAAGCACAGCCACTCATGCGATTTGAGTTTGGGCAACAGGTAAAAGGGCATCAGGGAAATGCTATTGTAAATATTTCCACTGTAATTGTGCAAATAAATCCAATAATATTCAGTTCATCCCCATTTACTAATTTTTCCACTATGGCTCTAACATGTTTAATGACAATTTTTTCTTTTGCCAATGCTTCTAAAACAGAAATACTTTGCTGGCTGTGTATTGCACTCATAAAGCAGTAACATCCATTTTAATGTCAGCCACCCATCTGGAGGCCCCTTTTTATTTTTGCTATTTTCTCTAGAGAAATTCTGCTTGAAGCTTGGAAACTTTCTGGCTTCTTCCCAGCTCCATTTCCATAGCCTTTTATTTGACCCTCTGATTTTCCCAAGCACTCTCCTTCTTCCATGCCTGATTTCAAAGGGCAAAGTATAACTTGGGGCAACTCAGAAATCTCTCGTTTGGCTTGATTGAAGGAAATAGTAGAATTATAAAGATTTCTCATCTTGCTTTCCATTTGCAAACTGCCCGTCACAGACTGAATCAGCAAGACTTGACAGCTCTCATGTATTTTTTTTCTGTTACAGAATTCTGCTCCACAGAAACCTTCAGCACCCTGAATAAGATACACAGCTAGCCCAAGTTGACAGTGTTCAGACAGACAACTCCTTTTTAACTCCATCCTGCAATTTACAGTTTCCAAATAATGCATCATTTAACCACACCAGGAGACTAACGCTGCCAGTACACAGGCATTGCCTTATGTTAGTAAGAGTCAGACATCTCAGGTTCTCTTTTCCCAAACAAATGAACACACCAAGCTTGTAAGCCCCATTCTTCCAACATTATCTGACATTTTGTAAAATCACCAAGGCCACTGAAAGATGCCCTCAGGCTTTTCAACTTCAGTTTCTTGCATTTTTCTGCCCTTATTATACCTTTTTTCTTCTGTTATTTAGTCAGTCACTTATTTTACATACTCTTCATGAATACAAAACCCACAACTAAAGGTTCGCATCCTGCCTGTTCAGCTAGCTCTTTCTTAGGGGTTTTCTTTCTACTATCAAGAGTTTTAAATATCTCACGCACACATGCACACATACCCCTTTAGTATTAGTATTTAAAATGAGTATTTAAAAATTCAGCTTTAGATGTTCCATTGTATCGTCTGCAACATCAGGCATAGCTACAAAACAGATCATCTTCACATGGTGGCCAAATTTCTATCTCATCAGCACAGCCTAGACAGAGGCAAACTGAGTTATCACCTGTGTCTCTCTAAACACCTACTCCCCAAGGATCCAGGGAAACCCAGCCTCAGAGGAGCTGGGTTGCTTGGGAACAGCACATGCAAAGCCAATTTACTCGTCACAAAAGATATTGCAGCAAACCCGACGGGAAAGTCATGAAAATCTCATTCTGCAGGGACGAAGCACTGCAAATATCAAGATGGGTAAGTGTGGTACTTGTAAGACAAATAGAGGATATTTAGCTTTCCGTGATAAACTGTGTAAAAAGGAAGAAATCTTATTTCTAAGGCAGCTGAAAGCACACTGTACCCGAGCATCTTCTGTTCTACCAACTCAGACATCCTAATTAGATTTCTCACAAGAGAACAGCAGTAAACTTTTATGTTGGAGCACCTGGCTTAATTAATGGTTGACATTTTAAACCCTAATGTATTTTTACATATAAGCACAGATGGTGCTCAGTGCTGTTTGATAAACCTTCTCTCCATGGCCCTGGAAGAACCATTTATGCTCCATTCAACCCACAGATTCAGAGTAAAAAAAGTTCAGGAGGTTTGTGTGTCCCAGCATGCCAAGGAGGAGATAAATACCTGGAAGTTAATGGGAGCCATGTGCCAAATGAGAAAGCCATTTTGGGCTTATAGGACCACTGTGCAACACTGGTCACTGTCAGAAGGGCTGTTAAACCTGCTGATGAGCATTATCTGTGTAATTGTTGGTTGCAGTTCTGGCACAAGAGAGTGACAGGACACCATTACACTGTTGAAGAAGGCACTGGACAGCATAAGGTTAATGTCTCACTTGGGCTGAAATGCGCACATCTGCCAGGCAGCACTGAAATTTTCATCAAGGTAAGGGCAGGAAGAAGAAAAAAGCTCCAATATCTCCCTAAAACCAGTACCCTGTCCTTGTGAATTTCCATGCAGTTCATGGATCCTAGTCCTGTAAAACAAGTACTACAACTCGATACATGTAAACTTCTGACCGAAACTCCCTATATGTTCACAATCTGCTGAGCTCTCTAAACCAAGTAAGATTTGAGGTTGAAAGACAAACTTTTGCTCAAAGTATTTTCATGCTGTTAATTTTCCAAAAATGCTAGTCCCTACCTGCTGCTGTTTCCTGATGCTTACCAAATTCCACCCACTGCAAGGTAACACATGGGATAAACTACAGCCAGAGCATCAGCTAAGGTAGGCTATCATACCTTTCCAGATGGAATGGGACTACAATGATTTTTATAAACTGCCTTGTAACAGAAGAGCTTGTTTTGTGTTGCTATTTCCAGATAGCTCACTGGGCAACATGACCAGGATCAACCCAGGAGAGTCTGAAAAAAGCAGCTCACTTGGTGTTTTCTACCTCACGTGGCAGTCACTGACCTCCCCAACTCTTACTGCCCCACGCAAGCATGGACATCAGCACAGCCAGAATAGCTACCTGCACTGTCCTCTACAGCGCTGCTACACCAGCGCCTCTGAACTCCACAGGAGTTGTGTTAGCTGTGAATGATTTATGTGTGTGCAGATTTGTTCACTTCAATTTTTCCATCACATACCCTCACCAAAATCTTCCTCTCTAATCCCTCAATTTACCAGAGGCCATGTCCATGGCTTCCCACAGCTTTGACTGATCTACAGCAAAGCAGTCCCAAGGTGCAAAGGCAGAATGGACATAGTTCTGCCTTCTACAAATCACTACATCTTCCTTAGCTCCTTTTACACATTGACACTGCTGCTTTCCTTCACATGTTTCTTGAAATGTTAGGAAAAAGTTGGGGTTTTTTTTTAATTGAAACCGAGATATTCATATTATGGCATAACTTCTATGTCACTTTAATTCCCAAAGAATCTCTGCTAAAGCATGTAGGGACACAGAACTTCATGTTCAAGGGCCTGGGAGCAAAACAACTAAGTACATAAATTGTGCTATTTAAAGCTGCCTTTTTTCGGTCTGTCTACAAAATCATCAATTTATACACTTCATGAAGTTACCTTACATTGTGAAATAGATGATGCTTCTAAAGGCCCTTACAAATTAGGTTAGGGTTAGGAGTTAGGGATCTGGTTAGGGTTAGGGTTAGGGTTAGGAGTTAGGGTTAGGGATAGGGGTTAGGGTTAGGGTTAGGGATAGGGTTAGGGTTAGGGTTAGGGTTAGGGTTAGGGTTAGGGTTAGGGTTAGGGTTAGGGTTAGGGTTAGGGTTAGGGTTAGGGTTAGGGTTAGGGATAGGGTTAGGGTTAGGGTTAGGGTTAGGGTTAGGGTTAGGGTTAGGGTTAGGGTTAGGGTTAGGGTTAGGGTTAGGGGTTAGGGTTAGGTTAGGGTTAGGGTTAGGGTAAGGGTTAGGGTTAGGGTTAGGGTTAGGGTTTAGGGTTAGGGTTAGGGTAAGGGTTAGGGTTTAGGTTTAGGGGATAGGGTTAGAGTTAGGGATAGGGGTTATGGTTAGGGTTTGGGATAGGGCTTAGGGTTAGGGTTAGGGCTTAGGGTTAGGGTTAGGGGTTAGGTTTAGGTTAAGGGTTAGGGTTAGAGTTAGGGGTTAGGGTTAGGGATTAGGGTTAGTGTTAGGGATAGGGATTAGGATTAGGGTTAGGGTTAGGGTTAGTGTTAGGGTTAGCATTAGTGTTAGGTTTAGGTGTTAGGGTTAGTTTTAGGTTTAGGGGTTACGTTTAGATGTTAGGGTTGGGGTTAGGGTTAGTGCTAAGGGTTAGGATTATGTTTAGGTTTAAGGTTAGTGTTATTTTTAGGTTTAGGTTTTAGGGTTAGGGTTAGGTTTACGGGTTAAGTTTATGGTTTGTGTTACTGTTAGGGTTAGGGATTAGGGTGTAGTGTTATGGTTCGAGTTAGCGGTTTGGGGTTAGGGTTTGGGGTTAGGGTTTAGGGTCAGGATTAGGTTTAGGTATAGGGTTAGGTGTTAGGTTTAGGGGTTAGGGTTGGGGTTAGGGTTAGGTTTAATGTTAGGGTTCAGGATTCGGGTTAGGGTTTAGTGTTAGTGTTAGGTTTAGTTTTAGGGGTTAGGGTTAGGCGTTAGGGTCGGTGTTAGGGTAGTTTTAGGGGTTAGGTTTAGGGTTAGTCTTCCTTTTTTGGGTTCGGGTTATTTTTAGTGGTTACATTTAGTGTTAGGGTTAGGGTTTAGGGTTTGGGTTAAGGGTTAGGTTTAGGATTAGGTTTAGGGTTATGTTAAGTTTTAGGGTTAGGGTTAGGGGTTTGGTTTAGGTGTTATTGTTAGTGTTAGGATTAGTGTTAAGGGTTAGTATTATGGTGAGGGTTAGTGTTAAGGTTAGCGTTTAGGGTTAGGGGTTAGGGTTAGGGCTTAGGTTTAGGGTTAGGTTTAGGGTTTATGTTTAGGGTTAGGTTTAGTATTAAGGGTTAGTGTTTGTTTTAGGTTATTGTTAAGTTTATGGGTTAGGGTGAAGGTTAGGGTTTAGGGTTAGGGTTAGGGTTAGGGTTAGGGGTTAGTATTAGGGTTAGTATTAGGGTTTGTTTTAGCATTAGTGTTGGGGTTTAGGATTAAGTTTCGGGTTAGTTTTAGGGGTTAGGTTTACCCTTAGGGTTAGCGTGTGGTTTTAGGGTTAGGGTTAGTGGTTAGTCTTAGTGTTAGTGTTAGGTTTAGGGGTTTTGTTTTGGAGTTAGTGTTAGTGTTAGGCTTTGGCTTATAGATAGGGCTTAGTGTTAGGATCAGTCTTAGGTTTATGAATTAGGGTTAGGTTTAGCAGTTTGGGTTAGGGTTAGGGGTTAGGGTTGGGGTTATTTTTAGCGTTATTCATTAGGTTTAGGGTTAGGGTTTAGGGTTAGGATTAGGATTAGGTTTAGGCTTACAAAAGGTGTTACAAAATTTTTCTGTTATTTGTCCCCTAGTCCTGCTAGGGGACTTCTTACAGAGTTTTGTCATGTAGTCCGGAAGCAC
Source organism: Pezoporus wallicus (assembly GCF_028554395.1). Taxonomy (NCBI): domain Eukaryota; kingdom Metazoa; phylum Chordata; class Aves; order Psittaciformes; family Psittacidae; genus Pezoporus; species Pezoporus wallicus. The sequence continues at coordinate 968,177 of NW_026637828.1, read as the reverse complement.
ATTTTGGTTTCAAAGCCTGGCAAGGTTCTCAGCTGACAAAACCATATTCATATGTTCTACTGACGATGGTGGAATGTTTGCACACATGCTTTTTAACATCTGAGAGGAATACACCTCTTCCTAAATAGGTATGCTTTTATCTTGTACATGGTTTTAATTGGTTCCAAGAGCTAAATGTAACATGTTCCTTCTCTTAATGCTGAAAATTCTCTTTGCAATTCAATTAGCAGATATGGGTGGTTACCCAGGAACTTCAGATATTCAGATTATTAAATACCTCTGCAACCAGTTTGGCAGTAGTAAGAATGCATGCATGAAGCAAAAAACCCATCAAATTCAGAAAGTTGTCATCTGTTTAGATTATGACTAAATATTCTGTCATTATTCACTGTTATCAAGACAAAACCAGAAAACACCTGCTGAAAAGGAAGCTGTAGGTATTCTAAACCAGTCAACTAACCAAACACAAAAACTACCAAAAAAACCCCCAACACCCTCCCAAAAAAAAAACATACAACCCAACAACAACAAAGTGAGAATGGATACTTGACAACTCTACTTTAGTATTATAATCTCTTTAGCATATTTGCACATAAGAGCACATGAATATGCAACTGCAGAAGCTCCTGAAAATGAAAACTGCTAAATAATAAACTACATATATTTAACATGTGTACTGCCCTTCGTAGTGCTTTACTTGTTCAGAAAGCATGCTTACAATTTAAGGTCACAATAAATACCTCTAACATGATCCACTGAAGTGTGATCACAGGAATAAACATCCCTCAAGGACACCCATTTCCAATGCAAGATTCAGTTGCTTATGTTTTTAAAAATAGATACTACACTTCAGATGCAATTTAATTTTTAAACAGTGCTATTTTCTCCTTCCATGTTCAACTATGAAATTCTGTATGAGACTGGGTTAAAGGCAAGGCAAACTGTCACTAAACAGTATACCAGATGTTTGGAGAAAAAAGAAGCCATGGAGTGGCAGTGGGAAGAACAAAAGAGGCAACAGTCTTCCTTCTCTCTCATTATCCTCCATTTACTTTCCACTTAACATATCAATTATGGTAGCGCCATTGGCTGTCCTTTACTTTACTATGCCTTCCAAGACTGCATGTATCACCCTAGCCAGTAGTGTTACCCTGATTTGCATTGGCCAGGAGTTAGTTTTCAGAGAGCCATGAACTGGACAAGCTATTTCTGTCCAGAGAACTGTTTGCATGGCAGCAACAAGAGTAAAATGAGTCACCACCTCCAACAGGCAACATCATGGTAAATATCTTCCACTTGCAGAGGCAGGATCCACCCAACATCAACCAGTACTGCTGTCAAGTGCATTTCTTCTATTATTTTTCATAGGAACACATTTCTTGTAAACAATACTTTGCAGTACCAGTCAACTTGTGGGTGAACATCCTCTGCTCTGAACCAATGATTTCAGAAGAACTAGGGCACTTTCATACTGGATGAGGATGAACTTTTTTAAACTAAAGTGGTTTTTTTCTATGGCCATCAATATGCTGCCACCCTTTCCTTGAGGGATATTTTGCCACTGAGTTCCAAGTCACCTTTCACTGGAAAAATAGATTGTTAAACTTCACAGTCACACACACCCCCCAGTTTGAATGCAGCTCAGTCCTTTTTCACCCTCATTACTCAAAGACCCCCACAGCCAGTCCCAAAAGAGACAAGAGGTAACAGGGTGCTGCAGAGACAAAGTGCCTGGCAGCCTTCACTGCGGGATATGGAGGAGCATCCCTTGCATAGAGGCACACAGCAGCTGTGCTGGTATGGTGAGGACTGTGCTGTGCCGGACATGGACATGAACTGCAGTCCCAAGCCAACCAGGTCAGCTAGCCCAGCTCTGACAGCTCTCGGGGACCTCCAAAGAGCACAGTGATTTTCAGTGTTATTTTTCTTTCCAGCCAAGAAATTTAAGACGTTGTGAACACAAACATCACTAGAGAAACTAGGTAATTATTTGACAGGTTATTGAAAATAAATGACTTCATGAATACAGTCAGCCTTCAAGGCTGGAAAGGAAGAAGCATTAGTCAGCTGTGGTTGACAATGGTGCAAAAAATCCCCAAGAAGCCTTGTTTAAAACCTTTGATCAATTCCTTTTACTTAATGGCAATACAGAGACTCATCAGATTGTCTTTCCTGGCAAAAGAATTTGACTTTATTAAGGGTAAGATTGAAGACATTCAGAGTTCACTACCTCTCTTGTTCCTTCACTGGCAATTAACAGCCAGTGGTTATATACTATACAGTTTGGTGCCAACATTTTCAGAGTCTAATGTTATCTAGCAACAGGAATGAGGTCAGGAAACTAGCACAGATATGTTACTTTCTGTTCTCTTTTCTTGATCCTTAAACTTACTGATACCAATTAGCAACGTATTAATGAATATCTATATTAAATGGCTGCTGCAATTCCTGAAACAAGTCATTTCCAATCCTCACTCTCTAAGAAAAAAGTGAATTGGATCATGATATGCATTCTAGTTAATGAGGAGTATTTAATGTATTTCTTCTTGCTGGGTGCTCAAGTGGGTCACAACCAGATAACTGCATTGACACTTCATTGCAGGCAGTCTTTAGAGAACCAGTATACCAGTTTATAACCCAGTTATTGTCACCCAGCTCAGGGTAGTGAGTGCTCTACTTTTATTCCACACAATAGTTCTGCATACTGACGATTGACTACTAGTATCTTTGTGTGACTGAAGTCTCTTTATTTGTTATTACTAAACTCAAAAAGCAAACTGCATGAAAGATTTCCAGCAATATTAGCATTTGCATTAACGGAGTCACAATAACCTTTTGGTTGAAAGCTACCTCTGGAACTCACCTAGACTAACCCTCCTATCAAAGTAAAGCTAACTGCAGAGTTTAGTCTGGTTGCTCATGGCCTTGTCTGTTCTAATTCTGCACATCTGCAGCATTGCCATCACCCACCTGGGCAGCCTGGTTTCTGTCCTTAACTCCTCACATTTCTCTTATGCTTCATTACCTAGGTAAAAGCTGTACAAGTTTCCCTGGGGTGTTGTGAGTTGAGTTTTTTTTAGATTCAGAATCATAGAACGGTTTTGGTTGGAAAGGACCCTAAGATTATCTCCTTCAACCTGCTGATCACACTTCTTTTGGTGGTGGTGGTGCATTGGGGGTTTTTTGTTGCCTTGTTTTGTATCATTGTTTTTGGTTTTGTGATTTGTTGGTGTTTTGGTTTGGTTTGGGTTTTTAATTATGCTTTTATAGTACCTCTCCAGTATTTATTTCTTTTTCATCAAATTAAATGAAAGTCAGAATCTCCTGCCTCCTAAGCTCCCAAAACTACTTTTCTGACAGTACTTTTCCAGTCAAGCAATGGGAAAACGCACAACATGCCTGTGGGCAGTTGTGGGCAGGCTGCGCTGCAGGCACAGCCACACGTGAGCCAGGCCTTCAGGCATCCTCTAATTCCATGTAACCCACTGTCCAAGCACACTTAAGAAACTTAGTAAACATCACCAAAAGTTGCATATGGTAAGTCCAGAGAACATGACCAAATAGATCCCTCCCTAGATAATTTCTTAACAATTCCTGCTCAGATAATACAAGTAAACTTTTTTAAAGTGTTACTATCATCTGTTCATGTAAATTATACCATCTCCAAATATGTGACATCATGGAACTACCTTCCATTTTTAAACTCTTCATGAAGAAAAAAGGAATCTTTATTCCCATTCAGAAAAGCATTTGTCATAACTACCAGTAGACTTAGAAGTTGCTACTTTTCAGTAGCAAGTGCTACTTCAGTTTAGTAAGATTCATCATTTACTATAGGAGAGATTTTCTAAATCCTGTCTTTGGTTATAAAGGGGGACAGACAATTTGCTAAGTAAGCAACATCTGAACATCTTTAAATACTCAGTGACTGAACAGGAATTGTGATCACACTCAAGAGAGTTTGGGTTTGTTCCTTCATCTGCCACAGACTGTGACTTTAGCAAGTCATAAAAGTTTTTATAATTTAGATTCTAATGAAAAATGAAATAATGCTTCTTAAAACATATACTTGTTTTGAAGCTATGTGAGATAACATTTGCATGACAACCAGGTTTTAGAAATCTGGGTTTATGTTAACAATAAAACTTTACAGAAAAAGATATTGTCAACAAGAGACAGACTAGGAAAATTCTAATAATTAAAAGACTTTTCAACTTTCCTACTCAATGTATCTATTTTATATTGTCCTAGTTTTCTGAAACAAAAGCCACTGTTTCCTTTTATGATAATAAAGAGCTTTGTTCACACATTACTGAAAGGCACTTAGCTGCCTGGTACACACAGGGATGACCCTGGTAACACTGAGGAGCTGTACTTGTATTCCAACCTGATGAGAATTTAATTAGCATTATCAAAAATACATCACATTTGAATGCTGTCCCTTTCCCAGAGTCACAAAATAGTGGATATCTTCCCTCCCATTTTTTCTCGTTGTTATGTCTGATGATTAATTGCTGTAAAAAGCATGAAGCAATTACTAGGAAACTCAACAAGGTTTCACACGCGCTGACAGTGAAAGGCTACAGACCTTGTGGTCTGGTGCAGCACTTACTTTTTCAGGGTTTCACAGAAATTCATTAGATGAATGCAAGAATCTTAGTGGCAATTTGAGATACCCCAATAAAGCTTTGAATTGAAGGACTCCCCTTAGAGATCAACAAAGGTCCAAAATAAGAACCTGTTAAAGAATAGCCAAAACCGTATCAAGATCAGAAAAGGACAAGCACTATAGGACTAGGACTTTCATCAGTAATGTTTATACTTCAAAAAGTAAATTTATAAGATTACAGTAAAATAATGCTTTCCAAACTGCACCATAAATCAGAGGTCCATTACAAAAGTTTGTAGCAAGAACAGCAGAACCTTACTTGACAGAAAAATGTGCTAATGTATCAGACTCGTGTGGCCACATGTGATCCATAAAAAGCTTTCAAGGATGGTACTTGTCCATTTGGCCTGAAGCCTGGAAGCACTTTTGTAATTACGTATTTCCCTCACACTCTGATACATCATCAAATTTTATAAAGAGCCAACTGAACTCTAAAACATGAATTTTGGACATCTTCAAATGTTTGCCAAAAATCAGTCACATCCCATTTCAGCACAGATTTGCTCGGGTTACAAAATTCTGCTCAAATAATATTTTTAACACATACTTGAGGCATAGGATGACTTATATTTTGGCTTGTATCTTCTTATATATAAGACTAACATCTTGAGCTATGAACAAGAAAGATAGAAAGATGTATCATTACAATCAATATTCTCTACAGGACAGATATTCACTGAAGGGCCTTTGCAAAAGAAATACAAATATGAATTTTTCTTTGTTCTTGAAAGAAAAAAGCTGTTTTCCACAAGCATACTTATGGCAAAAATAAGAACTGTATAGGAAAAGCCTGATATAAGGATCAAGATGATTCTTTCCCTTCAAATTCTTTATACTTTTCATAAAAAAGAAATTCATAACTGTGATGTTCTGGCAAGAAACTGTAGGAGGAAAAATAAAAGCATTTACTTTTCTGACTGAAACTTTAAAAATTTGAAAAAGCAAAGTATGCTGAAAGGTTGTGGCCAGCACTTGCCATCCTCTTTTCCCTGAATATTCACCGGAGTTACTCCTCCTCCAGTTGCAGTAACTGAGATATTAGTGATGAAAAAGTAACTGTCAATGCCCTTCTCAACTGATCTGTGGTAGGTTTATAGCAGTGTAGCCTAGGCCAACATAGCTCAATCTAAATATTCCTGGATCTAATGAGTTTAGCCTTGAACAGATTGTGCTGGTCTCAAACATCTTAGGCAATATTTTATAAAAGAACTTTCTTTGGAATCCAGTTTAGGGTCCCAAATACAGATAGCAAGAACTTCTCAAAATCCCTACAACTAATAAAGCAATTAATTAGTGATGGAATCGAAGACTGCAACAAAATCAGATTTAAAGAAAGTCTATATGTCCAGCTTTTCAGAATTCACATACAATAGACATTCACTACAATGATGCCCTGCCTGCTTCCCTTGTTATTTTGATGTCAAGTGTGATGGGGCAACAGAAACCCTAGAAAAAAGAAGGTAACATAACTTTCGTATGAATGGAACTGAATACTTACAGAGAAAGTGCTGAAAACAACCTGGTTCCAATGAAGAAAGAATAGCTCACTACGCAAGCTTCACTAAATGGATGAAGATCAATACCGGCTCAATTTCCAAAGATCATATGATGTATGAAAGAGTTACAGAGAAGTTAAAATATTTTTATATCAATTTCTTGCAGATGCTGTTAATAGAAAAAATACACTAAAGTGTATACAGATTTTTGTAGTCTCTTTCTTTCTGATTGTCCTGGGTTCAGCAGTAGCAGTCATGTTTCTCCTCCTTGGTAGCTGGTGCAGTGCAGTGTTTTGACTTTCGGCTCGGGAACAGAGCTGATAGAGATGTTTTGGTTTGGCCAAGGACTTTGTGAGCCTCATGCTCTGCCAGGGGGAGGGGAAACCAGGAGGAAGCAGAGACAGGACACCTGACCCAAACTGACCAAAGAGGTATTCCATACCACAGCACGTCATGCCCAGGATGTAACTGGGAGTTAGCCGGAAGGGCTGGGAGACTGCAGGGTTGGAGGAGGTATCGGTTGGTGCTTGGTCGGGCTGAGGGGGGGCAAGTTATCGGTCAGCAGGTGGTGAGGTGTTGTATTCTGTTCCCTTGTTATTTCCTTTATCATTATTATCATTGGTGGTAGCAGTAGTGATTTGTGTTATAACTTAGTTACTAAACTGTTCTTATCTCAACCCGTGGGAGTTGCATTCTTTTGATTCTCCTCTCCGTCCCTCCGAGAGCAGGGGGAGGGCAAGAAAGGGGGGGAAGTGAGAGAACGAATTACCTGACTGGGTTTAAACCACGACACTGATATGGCCTTAAACTGAAAGAGGGCAGATTTAAATTAGATATTAGGAAGAAATTCTTCCCTGTCCAAAGAAGCTGTGGTTGCCCCATCCCTGGCAGTGTTCAAGGCCAGGTTGGACAGGGCTTGGAGCCACCTGGTCTAGTGAAAGGTGTCCCTGCTCATGGCAAGGGGTTAGAATTGTATGAGCTTTAAGGTCCCTTCCAACCCAAACCAGTCTGGGATTCTACGAATTTGACAAAATCCTTTAAAATGCAGTTTTCAAAGCCCAGTCCACTGACTTCAACTGTCTTTGATGCAATAGTTTGGCTTACATTTGTTCAGAACTGTACGCTTACATGAAATCAAATTAATGTATCTTTACAGTCATCGTTATGCATTTCAATGTAGTTTTAAAATGCTAATGAACATAAGAATTCCTACATTTCCCAGTGGTTATTTCTGCTGGTTTCCTGCTTCTCATTTTATTGGCCCCAACAACCACAAGGTTAACACATTATTTCAAATTAAGAACACATTATCAGTTTCAGAGTTGCAGTTAATCCAGAGCAAGGCACAGTAATAACTTGCCTATATAATGAAGTCAATTGTCAAGGTCATTCTGTTGGGTGAATGAGAGAAACAGTCCTTTAAAAGCACTTGGGAGTACACTTAGTAGTAGATGACTTCTTGACAACATGCCTCATTCAGCATCTAAAACACCTGCAGATTATCAAACTACTCTTTATTGATCATTCTGGGGTCTAGTTTAGCCTAAAAATGGGGTGGTAACTGCAACAGCAAAGTTCAACACACATCACAGTGCCTTACCACTGCTTCTGCAGGACATGGTGGGCAAGCTTCAGGCCATGACACTTCCTGGAGTTGCTCCCAGGACAACTGCATCAAACAGGATCCATCTTTCACAGTCATGCTGATAAGCACAGAGAAATACTGGCATTTTTTTCCTGCTTCTGCACTTTAGTCTACATGAAGGAGGCATTAGTGTGAGGAGGCAGTTCTGTGCCAAAGACAAGGCTTCAGAGTGATTGACTGAATAGAGAGGAGCAGCAGAAAGAACCCACACTCACCAGAAGCTATATCGCACCTTTTCCTTAGATTATCCTCCCGTCCAGAAGTCCCAATAAGAAGCAGCACCGTGGCTTCCACGGGTTCTGCTGGTTTCTGCACTTGGTGACACTTCTCTCAGTGCTACTGCTCTCCTCAGTTCCCTCCTCCCACTGGACTCCCACTCGGCAAGTCTCCAGCAACAGAGTCCCATGGTGAATTCTGTTCTGCGTTTAAGAACCTCTATATAAGATGACCTCATCCTGGACATAAAGATTTCAGGAAAGATAAGAATGAGCTGTGAAACACATTAGCATCTCCTACAGGGTCCACTTCACCTGGGTTTAATTCAGGAACCTCTCAGTAAAGGAAAAAGGGGGGGGGGGGGGGGGGGGGGAAGGGAGTGTACACATAGTATATCACTTTCTCTCATGGATGCTCAAAATCTGGGAAAAATCCCGGATCAGCTGCTCAGTAAAGACAGATCTTTAGGCTCAATGACCTATGTATTAACAACATGCTTTGACGGCAATTCTGTTCCCACGAGATCACACTGAACTTTTTGGTCTCAGGTATTAACAACATGCTTTGACGGCAATTCTGTTCCCACGAGATCACACTGAACTTTTTGGTCTCAGGCATCACATTTTCATTATATAGTCTATGTTCTCCTGATACATTTATAGATACATGAAACATTTATTTCAAGCAAAACCAGGTATGTTTATTCATAATGTTCAAAAGTTCATTTCTACTATTATTAGAGAGAACTGAATGAAGGAAGACTTTCTGACTAGGTAAAAAAACTCTCAGTCATCCCTTAGGTAGTGCACTTGAAATCACAGAAGGCAAAGCAGACACACTGAGTAAGTACTTAGGGCAGGTTTGCCATTTGTTTTGTTATTGGGCTGTGGGGCATTTTTTGTCATGCATTTTTCATAAAGTTCTTCATCTTTTTACAGAATAAAGCCTTGCTATAAACGCATACACATTTCCCATTTAAATCATCATGGGTTTTATTCCTGAAAATAATTGGTTTCAAATAGGCGGCCTACAAGAACTCCTCACTGAAATAGGAAAGAACAAGGATAACCTGATTCAGTCAAGAAGTTGCCCACAGAAGAACTACCTGAAATGTAGGGGGTTTGATGTTTTGGTTTTGGTTTTTTGGGGGGAGGGGAAAAAAAACCTCTTCATGTGAAATTATCTTGGGTCTGATACTGAAGATCATGAACCATTTTTTGGCCATTCCACCATGAAAATCTATATGCCTAGCTTGTTATTCTGAGAACAGCCACCAGAAGCTGCTTTCAGCAGGAGGAAGAACACAGCTATGCAGCAATAGCTACTACCAGTTTCTACTGTCTAATAGAAAACATGCTAAAACATCCAGAATCCAATAAAGGAAGCACTTTACAAACTTGTGCCATTTGAGATGAAAATATTATTATATTCTCTGATTATTTTGTTAGTGTGAATTTTCCCCTGCTGATTTCCACACCTTTCAATCCAGAACATATTGCCTTGTATCAGTCCTTTATCATGCAGCTCCAAAAACTCATCTTACAGTCATAAGAACTCAACCTTTCAGCTGCCCTACTGCAGACTCCATAGCATTGCTAAAGAAATACACTTTATAACCATAAAGCTTCATGTATCAGTGACACACACGTGAAGAGCAGTGAAAGTAGAGGACTGGGATAATTACGTTCATAAACTAAAAGCCTTTTGCACTGTTGGCATCGTTATCTGTAAAACAACCCAGACTTGGAACAACATGTAATAAAGTGCAACTGTTCAGCTTTAAAGCTTTATCATACTCGAACTACACAAATCAACAGTTACCTCAAAATTAAATAGACTTGTATTCACGGTTTGTTGGCTGAAGCTTCTGCTTTGAAAGAAAAACATTTTATTGAGATTAAACACAAATCTATTTTGTGTGACTCAATTTGTCATTCCCAAGGCTCTGCTTTCCCCACTCCTTATGTATGCCAGTAGAACAGTTGAAAATGACAGATTACACTTCTTGAAGTCATGGCTAATACCCTATAACAGAAGAAATGTCTTTCAATATTTGCTTTTTTCCTGAAAGAAAACTGAGCAGAGACATGCAGCTTCAGAATGGTGCACAATGCCTTCATATCTTTTGCTTCATTTAATAGAAAGTACATGAAAACCTAAATGCATAAACATGCATGGAGAATATTGACTTTATTTACACAGACCTTCAAGATCTGAATATAATGAATGTATAAAATAAATACCATATTAAATAATACTGCTTCTGGAATCATGTCTTTAAAAAATTAGACATATTTCAAAGGTAATTGTACTGGAGGAGTCACCAAATGAATGCCTTTTCCCTAGGCAAGCTTGGTTAAATCTTGTTTGATATTTCTTGGACAAAGGAGAACGGCTTATATCCTTGTCTTATGGAAACATAAAACCTATAGCCCAAGAGGGAATATGTGAAGGATCTCATTATTATCGTTTCCATCCTTTTTAATACCTTTAGTATATGTTTTTGCAGACCATTTGCTCCCCTCAGCCTAGAAAGACAGAACTGAAGCAAAAGGGGAAAAAAGATTTTATTGAAGGCCACAGAAGACAATATATGCCAACATTAAATTCCAATTCTACACATTAAATTCTAAAATCCAAAGTACATTAACATATTTTTCTGTCGAATAGACACGCAATGTGTCCAAACAGCAGTTCAAAGCCTTAGCCACAGTCTGCACAATCCCTGTGGAACAGCCAGGCAGGGACATGCTGGGGATGGATCACTGCAGCCTGGGGCAGCTGTGTCATGGGGCATCCCAAGGACCTGAAGATTCAAGAGCAAACCTGAGAGGGGCAGACACCCTGACAGAGAACCAGGCTGATAAACCACAGCTGTACCTACTGGTATGGTTGCAAGAGGTACAGAAATATGCTTGGGGAAAACAGTTTCACCTCATAAACAACTGTGGGCTTTGGGTTTAAATATAAGTCAAAAGCAAACACAAACCACTCCATCACCCTCATTTCATCCATCAGCTGTATGAAAACACATTTTATTCTTACTATTCTTTTTAATTTGTCATTACTGATACTAAGGAATAAGGAACCAACCAAACCATTGCAGAATAGGCTTGCACTTTACCCTACTGAGAAGAACATTTCCAAACCCTAACCCAATTTTCACAAGAATATTACAGGGGAAAGTTATTTCCAGCTCCTGTAATATGTGTGTTATAATAAATTGATATTTTCTGCATATTCATCAGAAGACTTCTTTTCCTCCAATTAGGGGAACTGGAATTTTAGTGACATTGGTTCCTATTGCAAGAAACTACATTTCTTTTCTACTCATTAAATCTCACTGTGATACAAATATTAAAGATTCATTTCTTTTACACTGCTTCTGCAAAGCACCACATTTATAAAGGTATCATAAATAATACATAGTGATGAAATAACTTATATTTACTCTAATTTCACTTTTGTGAGAGGAAAGTGTCATCGGCTCAATTTCCATCCTGAATCCAGAGAATGCTAGCTACTCACTGGTTTTGAGTAACAGCTTTTTATTAAAAAGAATTAAAAATTCATGCTGGAAAATATGCATATGGATTGCTAAGTCCCTAAGATCAAGTGTTCTGTCTGCAGCTCAACAACTGCAGTAGTGTAGGGGCAGCTGTGGAGCTTCCTTACACTGTCTTGCCCACCAAGACTTGCTCTAAACCAGGAGAGCTTTTTATACGAGTGAATAGCATAATTCACTCTTTGCACCTATTTGATTTCAGTAGCTGATTTCAGCCTGGGCTGTGCAACTGCAAGCCAGGGCATTCCCGTGTGTGTGTGTGACCCATCTGATCTTTTCAAGTAGGAAGGAGCTGACACATCAGATGGGCTATAGCTCTCATCACTAGCACTGACCCAGGCTGCTTTACACCAGAGATTGTGAAAGTAGTTAGATACAAATATAGCCAGACATATCTCCAAATTCCATTTCAAACAAGACCTTGAACAAGGCTCTGAACTCCATACAACATTCCATACGACCATAACGTGGAAAACAAAGCGCAACCAATAACATACTTCAAAGGAGGAAGCAGCAGAGGACATTGAGGGTCAGAAGCCATCAGAGGGTACAGTGCTGTTGGAACCAGCAAAAGCTAACACAGATGGTGCAAATGCCAATATAAAAGAGATAAATAAAACCTTCTGTTTATACAATGCTCTCCTGTTACTTATTTTTAATACAGACTACATTATTTCTCTTGGAGACTTCAAATCTTCCACAAGGTTTTTTTTTCCAGAGAAGGAAGTTTTCCTGTGTCACAAGTAGTATTACTGCTATTGCAGCTAATTATTGCATATAACAACTCTTATATTAAGGATTATTGTCTCCATAATATTCCTTAACTGTGATACCATCTGGAAATAAATCACCTTATGTTTGTGGCTTAAAATTGTTTTGTTATAGGTTTTTATCAATTTACCCTGGTAAGTACCACAAGAGACCCAGTGTCCTATTTAACCCATCTGCCAATTTGTGGTAATAAACATCAAAATATTCCCTGCAGGTACTTTTTAAAAAAAGAGGGAGGAGAAAGTCTCAACATAAGATGTGCTGTAGCAGCTGTAACAAAGCAAGAAAGTGCTCAGTGCCAAGGAAGAAAAGCCCCTAAATATTAAACCTCATAACCTCAAGACCAAAATAAAGATCATCCACTGAAATCCTCACCCCAGACCAGTGCAGTTAAGAGAATGTTTCACCTTCTAAAAATCCTGCTTCCTCCAGCACACACCCCATAAAGCTATAGAAGCACATTGTCCTCCAGGGCCCAGTGTACCAGTCATTAAGGGGACACAAAAGCAGCAAGCCCAGAGCAAACTCCTTTTCATAAGCTGTCAGGTGAGGTGGCTCTGGGAAGCATCACAATGATCCATCTAGTGTTCCCTAGAAGACTTGTAACCTTTTTTGGGTTTTTTGGATGAGAAGGCAGAAATAGGGCCCCCTTAGCCTTATTCCTCTTGGGGAATAAATTTTACATTTTGAAAACATAGCAAAGCTCAGAACTGAGAGGTGTCCATCTGTTTTAATCAGCAGAAGAGATCATGTGTAACAAACTAGCAAAAAAATAAAAGTGTAAAACCAGGGAGTTTACAAAACCCACAAAGGACTTTCAATTTGAAAAGTTGTAAAGTGTAAAGCTTTATGCTATTTCTCCTAATTATCCCATAAATACACATAATGACATTTTTGTTTGCATCTTGTACCACACTTTTACAAGGCAGCAATGCCTGTGGTCTGTGTAGACACAATTTATGCCAAATTTAAGCAGTCTTTTCTAGTGTAAGCAATGTAATTTTGACAGCCTAAAGCTTAGTTAAAAATGCAAAACCCATCGAGAAAAAGGTGGGTAGATAGCCCAACCTCAAATCAGCCTTACAGTGCCTAAAGAGTGCTCACAAGAATTCTGAAGACAGGATTTTTACAAGGGCACATAGTGACAGGACAAGGAGGAATAGCTTTTACCTGACAGAAGGGAGATTGAGATGAGAACTTAGAAGTTCTTCCCTGTGAGGATGGTGAGGCCCTAGCATAAGTTGCCCAGAGACACTGTGGTTACCTCATCCTTGGCAGTGTTCAGGGCCAAGTTGGACAGGGCTTAGAGCAACCTGGTCCAGTGGAAGGTGTTCCTGCCCATGGCAGAAAGTTAGAACTGGATGAGCTTTAAGGTCCCTTCCAACCCAAACCAGTCTGGGATTCTATGCAGCTGGTCAGTAAGCATTGTGAAGTTGGGTCAGTCTTTTCACTACTCACCTTGCACCCCATCAAGAAGCATGCACATAAGCAGTATTTACAGCTTACAAATGGATTGAGAGAAAGAATTCTGGGCTAGGCTAAAAAAAAAATGTAAAATCTAATGGAGAAATGTCTTCCTGCTGCTTAAACTCTTTATAACGTCATTTTATCAGCACCTAAAGGTTTCCTGGATAAAACAGTGCAGACAAGAAATGCTGGCAATAAGTAAGACACAGCTCCAGCAGAAGTTGGAAAGGGAATAGGAGAAGCAGCACATCCCTCTCCCAGAAAACTTACGGCAAATACACATAGAATTTTTTATGGTTTTTTTTTTTGAAGAGGAAGAGAGTGAGGTTTTCTTCACTATCAAGATGATGTCTGATAGAATCTGATTGGCCTTTAAGTTACTGCTCTTCAGGTATAAGGCATCCTTAAGAATCCTTCATTTTCTTTGACTTCTCCCTACATTTATTCTCCCTTCCATCTGTAACATTCAGTAAACACAGCAGTCTGCAATCCATCTAATCTGAAACACAGACATTTCACTCTAAAACATTCAGTGAATGTGCTCTGAAAAGTAAGTCATGTAATATTTTACATTATTTTAAAGCTTTCATCATTCTTCGAAGGCTACTGTAAACAGTAGCTGCAGGGAAATTCATTTAAATACAGTCACTTTGAACTGCAAATTGTGTATGGTGGAAAACAGAATGATATACAATTTTACCTTTTTTTCCTGATAACTGTTGTTTACAAGGGGTATAAAATCTGTTTTAAAATTCAAGGGTATTTCAAGTTTCAGGCAGTTAATTATCAGTGTTTGAATGGGTACTGTGGGCTCATAACACTCAATGGGCCTTGGGTGGGAATTAAGTGGCATTCAGATTAGGCAAGCAGGATTGTCTCTGACCAAAACACAAATCCACAAGGAAGTAGCCACCAGGATAGGGATCTGTGCCCACTGATAAATGCAGACAGGTGGAAAGTGTGGAATATCCCTTGGCAACTGAACACTCCTGATTTCTTTGTAAACCACTGACATTAGCTTCAGAGAGACAGCAACAGTTGAGCCAGACATATCAATGAGCCCTTTTGTGTACTCAGAAACTTATCACAGCCAGTTCATCCCTTGCTACATGTGGGCATTTTGGGAAGCGTGATGTAGCATGAGTTTAGTACATTTGTAGTGTACCACAAACAGGAGTTTCACTGGTCCTACTTCACTTGGGAACAACAAAGGATACAACACCCTGTGACACATGCTCCACACACCACCCACAGGATCACAACGAAAATATTTACAGAATAAATATTTTCAACTAATAACAAAGTGCACAGCTGAAGGTGATAATGTTTTACAGATCTTAACAATTTCCAGAATTCAGATCTTCTTGTTAATGGCATTATTGCAGCAATAAAGCTAGGTCACTGCATTGAAAGTGCATTCCAAAAATTACTTATTCCATTTGCTACTGGAAAAATAATTTTTTTCATGTTAAATATGCAAATTTCATTAACCACCACACAGTAGTTGCACATTACTCCCTGGTTTTTAGATTAAACAACATACTTTTATATACTTATTAGTAATATACCACTCTAAAAAGGAAGAGCTACTCTATACTGCTAAATAAACAGTTTACTGGTGGTAGAAGGATTAGCAGAGGAAGGAAAAGAGAAAGAAATCTTTTTGTGCTCCCACTGTAATACTTTTGCACAAGCAGCTCCTGCCCGGCCAGGTTCTGGTTCACATGGCAGTGGCTGATGCAGCTGGGGTGAGCCTTGCTGCAGGCCCTGCAGCTCCACAGTCACAGACTGCTTGGCTGTGTACTTGGGCAACCGTTGCTCAAGCTGTTCAACCTTTGCCAGCAAGAAAAAGTGACTCCTGGAAGCCATGTAAATGTGTCCTCTAGCTCTAACACCAAGGACGGCACTGTGAAAAGGGGAGAATAGGGATGAGGTGCCTACTCAAGACCTGAGAGGCTCCTCCAGACTACCCTGCAGCCTCCTTGAGGCATTTGCTGTGGGATACACCACTGCCTTTCTAGTTTACTTGTCTGCTACTAGAAGAAGCAGTGTTGTTAAATAAAATAGTAGCACACACAGCTCCATGGTTTCACAGCTCAGCCTTGTTTAAATTCAAACATATCTCTCTCTTGATGAAAGAGAGCATGAGACTCTCCAGTTTCAGTACAGGCTGTGGCCATATTAAGACTGCAAGAAAAAGGAGAGACAAATAAAGCAGCTGGACAGCTGTACTACAGCCTCGAGCCATCACTGTCCTCCTAAGGCCACCAGACTCCTCACCTGGAAGAGGCAGAAAGGTGGTGCTGTAAATAGGTGGGGGGTTTTTAGACAGAAATAAAAGACAAAAATATAAGTTCTAGCAAATGGACTTGGAAAGAAAAACATTCTTCCTTGAACTTATGACCTACACTTCATTGAGAAGGTTTTTGTTTTAATGAACAATAGCTAGAAATTCATCAAACATGATCTTTTTTATCTCTCCCTTTACCACACAGAAGCTTTTATTCTGAAATACGAACTCCTTTTTCCAGCTTAAAATTGCCTCCCTCAAAACCTGATTTGCACTTAGAATATTAGATTGCCTTACTTCAGAGCAGAAGAATGCGAATTCCTTAGATACTACTGGCCAATACATCTGCTTTTTTTGTTCTACCCTCTCTGTTTCTCACATTGCAGTGCTGCTCTCAGCACTGCACACCAAGTTCCAGGCACAGAACAGTTACAGAATAAATCCTACGGAAGGTGTAGATTCAAAAAACCCCAAAATTTTCCAAACATAAAAAGCTGTCGAAGAAATCAGGCACTGTGCCACCCCTTAGACAAAAATCCTCAGTGCTAGTTTCATTAGATTTCTTTGACAGTCTCAGCTAAACACTCAAGAGGGCACATGAGCAGATGTTTTCATGGGTTTGTTACATGCATACGCTGCATCGTGGCTTCTGAATGTATGTGTGAAGGGAAATTCAGCACTGACATTGAAAACACACTAGCAGAAGTGCATCAATGCCTACTGTAACAAACATTTTGGCAACAGAAAATCTATAGGGTCATTGGATCAAAACTCTGCACAGATAATGAGTTTGTATGCATCAATAACTACAGCATCATGCCAGTTTTTGAGAGCTTTTATTTTCCAAATGCAAAGTGTTGCAACAATACTGCTTAGACAAATTAAGGACTGTTAGTGCAATAAGTGACTTTTTCACTCAAGATTCCAACCATGGATTATCACATTAAATTGTATTTTTCCACATGTCAGTCTTCAGCTTACACAGGGACCAGCAGTATGAACCCAAAATGGAGGGTTTAAGGGTTTCATTGTGATTTACTTGGCTGCATTTGCATCTTTGCATCCTGGGTCCCTGTCCTGGGTTTAGCAGTAGCAGACAATGTTTCTCCTTTTTGGTAGCTGGTGCAGCATTGTGTTTTGACTTTCAGCCTGGGAACAGTGCTGATAACACCGATGGTTTTAGTTACTGCTCAGTAATGTTTAGTCTGACCATGGACTTCCTGAGTCTCATGCTCTGCCAGGGAGGAGGGGAAGCCGGGAGGAAGCAGAGACAGGACACCTGACCCAGGGTAGCCAAAGAGGTATTCCACAGCACAGCATGTCATGCTTGGGGAGGTAATTGGGAGTTACCCGGAAGGGTACAGGTTCTTCTGGGTCAGGCTCGTTTCGGCATGTGTTATCGTATTCTCTTCCCTTGTTATTTCCTTTATCATTATTATTACTGGTGGTAGCAGCAGTGATTTGTGTTATACCTTAGTTACTGGACTGTTCTTATCTCAACCTGTGGGAGTTACATTCTTTCGATTCTCCTCCCCATCCCTCCAGGAGGAAAGAAAGAGGGAGGAAAGGGAAGGAGTGAGTGACCGAGCTGGCTGGCTGGTTTTAAACCACGACAGTCCCTAAGCAGAGGAGTTGGGACCTGGGCTGGAACCCAGCAGGGTACAAAGCTTGGAGCCCCATCTCTCCAGCCACACTTAGCCAGCTGCTGCTGGTGCCTACACACATGCCACAGGAGTGCCCAAACTAGCCACATAGCCACAGGTCACTGAGAAAAAGCACACAGCACATACTTTTGACCAGGAAAACAAATGCCAAACAGTCTAAATGTTCAAGCTTCTGTCCCCTGCAGAAGTCTCAGTGCTGCATCGCTATACTTCAGGCAGCAGCCTTTAGAACGTGTCTAGCATTCACAGTAAAGGAAAGAATACTATAACCTAATAATACTCTGGGGTTTTCCCCTCAAATACATGGTATTTTTGCCAGCATATCTGCCTTTTATTTTACATTAGAATTTTCACTCTCACAACTGTGCATAACACTTGTAAATATGACATGAGAATCCCAAAGGCACAGAATGCAATGGGAAACTGAGGAGCTGAAAACAGACAAGCAAGGTACTTACCTAACCATAAACCCTAATTTTTTTTCTACCCACAAACCAACAGCAGGAAACTTTTCATTTGCTTGGGTAGGAGCACTGGGGGATGGAAGGCATATTAGCCCTTCAGTGTGAGGATCAGTATGGCACAGATCTGTGCTGCGCAGATGCAGAAAAAGAAGCAACAGCAGACAGCCCACTTTGCCTGCAGGATTGTTTAGGACATCCTATGTATGTTTACAGTGGAATAGTGATCATATAAGCAAATGGGATTGTAGAAAGCAGAGCCCTATACAGAGAGCAAGCATCAGAAAATACAAGATGGATTTGAGCAGATTCCTATCGAAAAGACTGGTTTACCACTGAATAACATTGAAAATAGTTTTACATATAAAACTCTTTTTTCCTGAGTTGTGTAACTTTGATACAAAGAAGTGACAGTTTTTCATATCTGTCATTTTATAAAACCTTCCCTAGATTCAAAAATATCTGTACTTCTAGTCATTCATTCTGTGCAAGTGTTTCTAGAAATTTATAACTTTTTTCCTCCGGTTTATTCACGTGTTTTGACTAAGTGACTAAAATGATTATACAATAGCATGTTTGGAACAATTTAGTTTCCTGAAAAAAACAAAATCCTGAATTAACCTTCAGGTTATCCACAAGTTAGATCAGAGCTGAGAAACCTGTCCCGCACTACAGGCCGAGCCTCTATTCCATGGTGGAAATCAGGATTCTGCTGTTATTAGTATATTTAAATCATTGAGGACTTGCAGAGGTGAACAAAGGATCTGGATTAAGGGGGCTTCATTTCTTCATGTTATTTACATCACTTGGGATAGTTCAATAATATTTGTATTTTCTTAACACAAGCACAAATTACCATTATAAACTGAAACATTCACAACAAATCATTCATCCATGAATTAGCTGGCAAGAACATCACTTTACTCATGGGTCAGCGCAGACTTACACCTGCCCTTCACAGGGACAAGTATCTGCCCAAAGTGATAGCAGCACTGACATATACATATATATATATTTTTTTCTCTATGTATATATTACTAGATCATTCCTCCCTTCCTGAATGGAGGACAAAATATATTATAATTAAAGTCATGCTGTTGGATTGAAGTCATACACACTAAATGCCCAGTCATGGGGTTATCTAAAACATGGTAATGTAGGCTCCTTCACCAGCACCAGCTAATGTATTCCCACTCTGAGCAAGGATTCACAGACAGCCACATTCCCCAGCCCAGTTATGCCTGGTCCAACTTTCAGGGCATTTCAGTATGGCAGCCCTTAATTTTAGAACATTCAAATAGCAACCTTAACTTCCCTCAGAAGTAATATTTTCTCTGGAATATGTTATATTGCATAAATAAAAATAAAGCCAGAAAAGCATCCCAATATATTTACTACATTTATTTACTTCATTTGGAAGTTAGCTGCCTTTTGTTTTTCATTTTTTTAACAGAAGAAACAAGACAGAGTTATTAAATGGTGTGCCCAAAACCCTAGGCAACAAGCATATAAGAAGACTTTAGCACAGAGGTTGCCTACCTGTGCACCTCCACCTGCCAGTGTGACAGTGCTCCTCCCTGGGCTGGGTGCAGGGCAGGACAGGTCAATCAGGAGAGCCCTGAGAACCTGCCTATCGCACCTCTTATGCAAATGCTTTAAGGACAAATGCATTGTTTAAAAAAAGCTTTTAACTCTGTTTTAATGTTTCCTTTCCTAGAACCAGGCTTTTGGGGGACAAAACAATGGTTCACGTTGAATGAAAAACATTTTGATGAGAGAAATAGCAAATTTAAATTTGTTTGATACAAACAGGTACATATTATTTTTCCACTTGGTCATTGTCCTGGGTTCAGCAGTAGCAGTCATTTTTCTCCTTCTTGGTAGCTGGTGCAGTGCTGTGTTTTGACTTTCAGCCTGGGAACAGAGCTGATAACAATGATGTTTTGGTTTGTCCAAGGACTTTGTGAGCCTCATGCTCTGCCAGGGAGGAGGGGAAGCCGGGAGGAAGCAGAGACAGGACACCTGACCCAAGCTAGCCAAAGAAGTATTCCATACCACAGCACGTCATGCCCAGCATGTAACTGAGAGTTGGCCGGAAGGGCTGGGAGACTGCGGGGTTGGAGGAGGTATCGGTCAGAGCTTGGTGAGGCTGGGGGGGGCGAGTTATCAGTCGGCTGGTGGTGAGATGTCGTATTCTCTTCCCTTGTTATTTCCTTTATCATTATTATTATTGGTGGTAGCAGTAGTGATTTGTGTTATACCTTAGTTACTAAACTGTTCTCATCTCAACCCATGGGAGTTGCATTCTTTTCAATTCTCCTCTCCATCCCTCTGGGAGTAGGGGGAGGGAAAGAAGGGGGGGGAGTGAGTGAACGAGTTGCCTGACTGGGTTTAAAGAACGACAGTCACCAACCGTGTAAAGTTCACTTACTTGCATTCCATGTAAAGAATGATACGTGCAATATGATTCCGTAGTTGTAAATAACCTCTGCCTCACTGTCTGGGTAAGTACACACACTCTTTGCTTTGATTTATCCCAGGTTTATGTAATTTTTGCCTACTGGTGTCAAAAAATATGGGAATCTCTCTTTAGAATAATTACTCTTTAGAGAAACTTGCTTGGAACAAGTACCTCTTAAAATATTTTTTTTAAAAAAGGGATGATTCCAGACGAGTCCCCAGCAGTGATGAGTTCTATTTCACACCCTCTTGATGATTTTCATGCTCTGATGAGGAGTTGCAAACACTATCCAAACCATGCCCAGGTGTGCATCAGATCTTCAGTATATCGGATCTTCAGTCGTGTATAATCACAACTTGATACTCAAGCCTCAAGTATTTTCCAGAAGCTTTGGTTACTGATTTTCAAGATAGCTCCAGTAAATAAAAAAAAAAAAAAAAAAATCTCATTCTCTTTAGATTGATAATGCCCTAAAAGCTAAAGCAATCTTTGAAAACAGCCATGTGTTTTACTATCTGCAACCAGGAATTACTTTTGTTGGCAAAATCTCAAATAAAGTATTTCCAACATGAAATATTTTACAAGTATTCTATGAAAAATACCTTCCTGAATAATGCACATGGCATCTTACACATATATTTAACATCTACAAGGATTTGGATCACTTATAACTCCAGATCAAAATGATAAATGCTTTAAAAACTTCACAAACCCCTCTACAGATGGTTACATTGGCCAGTTGGCACGCAGGGCTGCTACCAGAACAGAAGCTATGGCAGACCGAGCTGAGTTAACTCTGCTGCTAAAGTGTCTGAGGAAAGAAAAACACTCAGATATGTTTTTATACAGCTTCTGTGCCTAGAGAGAGGATCCAAATAGGTGTGTCTCAGCATTTATTTTGTCTTATTTCAGAGATCAAGAGGTTTTTACAATTTGTGCTTCTAACTATAAAAAGAGGAATATCCCAAACCTGTTTCCTAATCTAATTTCTCTTTGAAAATTTAAATCAGAGCCATGGCATTTAATATTAAAGAATCTGAGCATGTATCCCCTATTTCTTTCCATTGCATAGGCAAGTAATAAATTAAAACAGTGCCTAAGCACACAAGCTGCTTGATCACTGAAATCCAGAGTCACAGGGTTGGCTGCAAAATAAGTTAATTAAATGAATTCAAATATTATTTGAAAAGTCATGAACTTCCATGAACTGCTCCAGAAGTTCAACAGATCCTCCTATAGCAGCTGATGGAAAGTATTAGAAATAAGCCTGTGAGCAGTGATATAAAACAGGCTGATTTCCAGTGCCTCATTTCATACAGATTCTCTCCTGTCAAATAAAGCAACTTTCCACAATTGCTTTCAGTGGAGGCACTCACATGGTCTAACTCCCACCTCACAAAATAAAATAATAATTTAAAAAAAAAAAGTCTTCCCTGAGATTACAAAACACCTAAAACTGGCCAACAGGTTCAAGAGTATGAGGTGTAAAGGAAAAGGAACAAAAGCAGGTACAGAGAAAGACCCCTGATAAATCAGGGCTAAAATATTTATTTCAAAATATAAGTATTTTCAACTGTTAGCACATATATTGAGAATGAGCTTGTTTGTTTATATTAGGTCAATAAACTACAATGGATAGACATTCAAAAGGAAGCTGAGGTGAGACCTGGTTGTCTGCAGCCTTTCTCCTTCCTTTTCTTTGCAAGGTTTTTGTTTTGGTATATGCCACACAAAACTAAGAATATTCATCTAAAAAGGGAAGTATTGGGGAATTCACCATGTAGACAGCAACAACAAAACACCCACTGTGCGTTACAAACTTGCCTGGAGAACACACACGTGTGCCATGCTTAGTTTGAACCATGCAGACCGCACAAACATCCTGCAGCATGGAATCCCAAATGATGTTCCTGAGCATCCCTCAAGTTCATAGCAGCTGGAAGGCTGTACGTAATTATTCATCAGTGCTATTTCACCCACATCTCTACATACCACAGTTATCATTTTCATATTCTACAATCTCTTTTTTTTTGGCTACATTTGGAGGATTTTTTCTCACTTCTTCTACTGTTTTCTCATACTCTGCCAATAATATGGTGAGAAGATTAGTGCAGTAGATGTTAAACAAAGGAGAAATTAATTATTCAGTCTCTAGTAAACTACTAATTTACTTCTGCTTTTTTAATGGGTAGAACATCAGCGATATGAGAGTTTCACCCCCTTATTTCAGCAATAACTACTAGTGTAACAACAGACAAGCTCAGAATGAAAGCACAAAACCCTTGAATAACTAACTGAAGCCACAACAGAGCACAAACTAAACTCAAGCCACTTCTATTTGTATTTATCTACTTGTTGTGGCTGCCTCATCCTTGGCAGTGTTCAAGGCCAGGCTGGAGGGGGCTTGGAGCAACCTGGTCTAGTGGAAGGTGCCTCTGGCACAGGGGTGGAACTAGATGAGCTTTAAGGTCCCTTTCAACCCAAGCCACTCTGTGATTCTATTTCCAAAAGTAATTAAAAAAAAAATAGCATTTCCCTCTTCAGTTACCATATGACGTAAACCCATGTGAATCACAAACAACTGTAACACACTTCCTGCAATGGGATTCCCAAAGCCACTGACATCCCAAAGCATACTTTGGTGTTCACTACTATGGTCACTATTGTTCTTTTTGCAAAGAAATGGTGAAGGAAATTCTCTTCACACACTGAACCAAACTATTTACACAGCAGGAAAGCAATGTAAAATCTACTCAAGTAGAATTAAAATGTTATTAAATGTTAATTAATGTTATTAACCCATTTAGAGAAGTATAGACCAGCTTAACATGAAATCTCCATGATGCAAGTCCCAAGTGAATACAGTGAAAGATGCAAAACTGCACAGCACAGCTAACACTTCAGCATTTCTTGTTGCAGGAAATAAAGAGTAAACAAGCTTTCTCCTCTGTGTTTAGAATGGATGATAACACTTATTAAATTTGTGAAGAGTGACATCTCAAACAGGAGATCAAGCCATGATTTTAAGATAAAGCTGCAGAAGCTATATTAAAACTGGAATAAATAACCAGCAGCTGGAAAAGGAAGCTACAGGGCTGGTGGCAAGACCTGCTCAAAAATAGGAGTCTGAAAAGCCTTTTATAGAGCTCTTCTGCTTTTGACATTATTCTGTCTGCCCTTCTCAAATGTTACTTCATTGTCATCTCTGATTACTTGATTCCTTTTCAGCTTCCTTCAACACTTCTCAGCCATTTCCCAGAAGTCATCCTTTTACTGAGCGCTCCCTGGATATTGCTGTTTGCCATTCCTACTACCTACTCTGAACTAGTTTTTCAGCTATTTTGCTCTCTTGTTTTGCCCACCCCACCCACCATCTGCTTCACTCCAGTCCCCTTTCAGCTTGTGTCTCCATTTCTCAACTGTTCTCTCCTAGTTCCCTTGGCTGTTTGCATTCTTCCTTCAACTCCCACAAGCTTTCTCAATTTTCCCTTACCTGCTCTGTTACCCTGTTTTATTCACTGCTTTCCTCTTTATTACACCTACTTCTTCCTGCAGCATTTCACTCTATCACAGCAAGAGAACATTGCCTTTGGATTCTGCACACACAATATTGTAATTAGACAATTATTTCTCCTTCCTGTCTCCAATCTTCTTTTTACCTTTCTCTGCTGCTTAGTACTCTTCTCTTTTAACTGCTTTCTGCACTTATTTTGTTGAGACAAACAGATGTGATCAGAGAACAAATCATACAGGATGACAAAACAAAAAAAAAAGTAAGTCTAGTGATCTGAAAACAAAGGCTGGAAACAGATGAAAAGACCCTTAGTTTGGGGGTGGGGAGGGGGAGGAAAGCAGTGTTTTGTGTATTCTGCATAGCATCAGTGAAAGAGAGGTCTGGAACAGAAACAGATGGCAAAAGACTACGTAATACAAACTTTAAGGACTGGAAAATACTGATGTAATCTATGACAGATATTTAGCAAATCTAATCTTAACAAGCAACAAAGGAAAAATCTATAACCTCCACAGTTGGCCTGCTATAGTGCTTTCCTCCTCTTACCCTTCCTAGTATATCTGCCTAAATCCATAATGACCTTGATTCCATAAATACTACACACAGTCCCACAGCTGATTTCAAAAAACAAAGAAATCTTTAAATATAATTTTTCAAAACACTCTTACTATGTTTTTTAAAAGACATTTTTAATCCATTGAGGATAAGCTACCTCAGATTACTTTATATCCACGCAGGGTAAGAAAACACATACAGTCACTGAAGTAGGACACTACTACCCGTCCCATGAGAAGTTCTTGTTGGCTCGGACTACTGTCAGTGAGAGAGAAGTTGTCACTGCTCATCATCGGCATCATGGAGTCAGCAGTTCCATGCTGGCTCCTCACAAGGTAACCTTTATTCCTTACAGTTTGAGGTTAACACTGAGGTGGCTGCAGAGTGACATAAAACTCAGTAGAACTCATCCATCGTGTTACACACCATCCTCCTGGCGCTTCTGTCTAAGATAGCAGCTTTGTCACGCGCTCTCCTGAGCTGGCCCTTGTGTTCCCAGCAGCCTGCATCCCACTTCTCCCTACTTGACCTAGGCACAAAGCAACAAGCAAGGCAAGAGTCACATTGTCCTGCCTTCTCCTTTCTTCTGACTAAATAAGCCTTTCTTCACAGGTCACAAATTCCATTTTGCTCTGCTTTGAAATTTATCAGCCTGTTTGACATCACCATGTCAGACACCATCAGCATGATGCCCAAATCTGAGCAATATTCCTGCCTCATTAGCTCCAAATAGCACAGATTAATTGCCTCTCACTTCTTACATACAAAACTCTTGCTAACGCTATCTAAAGTGAGACGTGGCTTTGCGCAATAAGCAGCCACAATCTCCTGACACACTGGCCCACAGCTGATCTGCAATCCATGCACTCTATTCAAGGGCCTCTTCTGTGGTGGCCTGTGAAGCCCACCGGGTACTTGTGATGAGCAGTTTGTCTTCCTTAATACATCACACTGCCTCTGTCTTTCTGAAATTCTACCTCTTCAATAGGGGGCCACTTCTCCAGGCACTTGAAGATTGATTTGAATTGCATTTTACAAGAGCTGTCTCACAAACCCACCCTCATCCCCATTCCTAAATCATTAACAAACACATTTGTTAGAATGGGGCCCTGAACAAATCAGGAGAAATGATTCTAAGATCCACTTGAAAAGTCGTGTCTGACATTAGACTTTGCTTGTTTGGATGAATATACCCTGGGATTTAATCTGCGGGGGGGTTACCTTTCCAAGCTCTGGTTTTCCTCATTGAGGTTCTTATTGAGTTATTAAACTTACTAATTATGAAACACCATAACTAATTTATTGTATTTTTATGGAAATTCTGTGTGTCATTTCATAGGCAGGACACTTGGCCAGATGCAGACTGAAACACAGACAAGGCAAAAGAATGAATGAGCTAGCATTTGGATTAGCATTAAATAAGATCAGGAAAAAAATATTTTTTTCTTCTTACAATCATCAATTTTCTTTCAGTTTCCCAAATTTTTACTAAGAAAAAGCCACTTCGGGAAATACTCATTACCATGTACATCTAAGCCATTAAACATAGCTCCAGAAATGTTTGCATTAACTTTGGATTTATGCAAACTTTGTGGCATATATATCCTTCTTTAAAGCTTATAAAAGCCTCCAAAACTATGTGTTTCCTCAGAAACTCAAAAAGATCTCTAAAAACAGCTTACAACTTTGGGTACTTAACCTGAAGCACTTGTAGCAACTAATTTGCAGAGGTGAGCCTAAGAAATGGAAATTTCATCTTCTGATCTCAAGATTTTCCTCTATAAACCAGAAAAAAAAACAAAACCTAACTAAAACATTCCTTTTCAATTCACTAAGGAATCCACAAACATGTATTTTTATTCTTTACCATTCCCCTAGAGCTTCATAGCCTTTCACTACTAATATGGAATGGTTTAGATACAATTATCCAAAATTAGCTTCACAGAAAATAAGCTATATAGATCTAAACAAACTGGCTGTCAGAAGTAGAACAGAGCCTAACTGAAGTAACACAGTTCTAATTTGCTTTGAAATGTCCACAGTTTTTTTAGGGAACACAGATAATTTGTAGGGTGCCAGCATGGCATGAGAACCAAAACCTCATTTATTTTTTTTTTAAATAAACCTAGGCCATATTTGGGTGTTTTTTCTCTGGCATGGGCACATTTGAGAAAGCTGGTATCGGGAGACTACAAAGGATCTAACCTTTGAAACACTTGGGGTTTACTCTGCCACGGGTTTCAAGTTCCATTAGCATCATTACTGATGATCCAATGCTATTACTAACGAAACCTCCAGTATTGCCTCCTGTGTTCACCTTGAATTATGACATTAAGTCTCAGTAACAGTTACCAAGACTGGCTGACACACTTCACATCAATACTGTCAGAGTATTGATGTAGATAATTGGGAGATATTGCAACAGAAAGCAGGAAGCAAATTACATTAGTTACACAACCCGTAAGTGCAGCACCGGCCAGTTTGAAAGCCACTTTGTGTCTCTACACAAAAAACAAGACACACACTTCACTGTATGCCAAGTTAAACTGCCAGAAACGACTGACAAACACTGATCCACCCCAAATGCTTGCTAACTCAGCTATATGTTAAGCCCTATGAAAAGAGGTTTCTGTTAATATTCCTTGTATTTCTTCCGCACGAGGTATTCTGGAGTTCATACTCGGTATGTTACCAAGTTCTAGCTGCAGACGTCCAAGAGTCAGCCGGTCTGTCACTCTTTTACCCCAACTTCCTGATTAAAAAAAAATAAAACCCAAAACAAAGAATACATTTTCCTCTCTACAACAAACTGAGCAGAAGCTTCAACTCAGAGCCTAGAGGAATGGTCACAACTTCCCTCTGGCGTAACTGAAATGCTCATTGCCCCAGTGTGAATTCTGGACTTCAGCCTATTTCACAAGACTCTGATGAAGCCTCTCATACTCTAGTTTTAAGCATGGTGTCTTTCCTCTTTCTCCTCATTTTTACCCAGCCATCACCTAAAATCATAAGGATAAGAAACTCAAACTTGGTTTTTGACTAGGAAAAGATTTGCTACTGATCCTGGAAAAGCCTTTTAGTTTGTAGAACCTGAGAAAGCATTCCATAGCCTGGTTTTATCACAAGTATATTTATCTGCTTGCTTTAAAATTAAAAATCACATAGGCTGTGAAAACTTTGAGTCTGTTGACAGCATCAGCACAGCAGGAAGGATGGCAGAAGAAGGTACACCAGCTACACCCAATCTCCAGCACAGGTTTCTAACTCCAGCAAGTGTAACAATACTGGACTCAGGTAAATAAATAAATAATTGTTTGATCAAATAGTAATAACAATCAAAGTATCAATTCTAAAAATGAGTATTTCTGAACAAATGTGCTTTCATCAAAATTGAGCAATAAAGGCAAATTTTTAAAAAATGACAATTTTACCAGTGATTTGTTTGAAGATTTAGCATGGTTATTACTTCAGCTTTTTAATAGATATCCTATTATACAGAATATATTAGTCTGATTAATACAAATATAATTACTTAGAATATTTTAATAGTCCTATTAAAAAGGACATATTTTTGGAACATCTTTTTAAACTTGGTGACAAAAATGTATTTGCCCTTTCAGAATTCTTCATAACTTCCTTTTGTTGGACCATCTATATTCTTCTTTTCTATTTGAGAATATAACGCAGTTCAAGTTCTTCAACTTTCTGAAGCAACAACTCTACAGAAAAAGAACAAATGCAAAATTCGTGGATCCTTATGATGTTTCTAATGTTCAGCTGTGGAAATGGCAAAATTTTGTTGCCAGGAAAAGAAAATACAATGAATAGATAAAATATTCTTGCATGTACTTCAAACAGAGATTAGCACAGATTCAGTAATGTAAAGGAAGTAGCAATGAAAGGTTTAATTCATCAGATGAAATAAAAATAACTGTGTTGAGACTTAAAAAAGAAGTGCTAAAAAAATCTGACTGGTTTTGACATACAAACTTAATTACACCCAGATTATTTTTATATCTCAACGTGGATAGAGGGGTCTATTTTTAAAGATCAATTCTTTCTGAAAATCAGGAACATTCTGACATCCTCCTGACAGCCCCAGAGTGCTCTGTTACTCCCAGAATCATGCTACTTTGTCTTCTTTCTCAGCGTACATAAAGAATCCAACTGAAGATCATGCAAGTTTTTCTTTACTTGAGGATCAACCCCAAATGGATACAAGTACCTTTGATCCACATCAGAGCTAACACTACAGGGCTGCTTTAACACTTTTCTGTTTCAACATGAGGCTGATATCAGATATTTTCCTGAACAGTGACATCTAGAAGTGACAAATATATATACAAATAAAATGTGTAAGCTTTCATCAGCAATGTGCAATGGTGCCTTTTGATATTCTTTTTCAAGCAAAAGTATAAATCAAGTCCTACTTGTCCTTAGGTTTTCATGTCTGTTTTATTTGATACTGTTCGTGACATTCTTTCTTCAAATAAAAATTACAAACTACAGAGTTAGTTAATTAAAATCCTGAGACTCTCTTCACTGGTAGCATTTCTTATCACAATGACAGCTCTTCTAAGACAGAGTCTTAAAAGTCTGAGGTTTCACGTCTTAGATATATACAGTCAACGACAATGGCAAACATCAAAACAGGATGAAAAGCAAGAATGTAGCTTTTTAAGACTGCAACTGTCTACAGAAATGATTCACACACAAACATCTTTGAAGAAGTTCCAAAGACAATATAAAAGATTTCCTCTAAAAAAATTATACTGTACTGAAAGGGTTCCAGGAAAGCTTTCCAAAGATCGCTAACAATTTATGGTCCCAGACCAAGTTCTACGTCTCTTGTAAACAGTCTCCCCTAAGCTCTACTCATGAGCTCACACGACTGTAAGGAACACAGGAACTGAACAACAGACAAAGCATATACTTTGGTCCTGGGCTGAAGTAGACTGCAGCCTAGTAGTGATAGGCAAGACAGGCAAGGACAATGTGTTCACAAAGCTCAGCAGACCACGTAAAAGTGACCACAGCTATCACAAAGGAATCTGAACAAAATACCCAACCCCTTTCACAATAATGGGTATCTGTGATGGAAATCTTGAAAAAGCAGCCAAGGTGAACTCCAATGAATTAATTTGCTTCTACCATATATAGGGCAAAGAGAAAGCTAAAATCATTAATAGTGTTTTAAAATGTTTGTGTGGATAAGGCGGTTGACTTTGCACCTCAAGACTGCCTCTGATAAGAAAGAAAGAAGGGTCAGTGTAGTAGGCGATTCCCTTCTGAGAGGAACAGAGGGCCCGATATGCAGAGTTGATCCTCATCATAGGGAAGTGTGTAGTCTGCCTGGGGCCCGGATCAGGGATATCACCAGGGAGCTCCCCAACATGGTGCACCCAACAGACTACTACCCGCTGCTGGTCTTCCAGACAGGTGGGGGGGAAGCTGCTTCCCGCAGTCTGAGGGGGATGAAGAAAGACTACAGGGCCTTGGGGCGGATGGTGAAAGAGTCTGGGGCTCAAGTGATCTTCTCCTCACTCCTTCCATCTTCCACTGATGATGTGGGAAGGAATGGGAAGATTCAGTTCACATACAATTGGCTTCGAGACTGGTGCTACAGGCAGGGCTTTGGATTCTTTGATAACGGCTGGTTTTATAGGGCACCAGTCTGGACAATGACAAGTGAGAAAGGTTTGTCTCACAGAGGCAAAAGGATGCTACGGCATGAATTAGCAGGGCTCATTTGGAGAGCTTTAAACTAGATTCGAAGGGGGATGGGATTGTAGCTGGGCTTGCCCCAGTGGGGCAGCGCTCCAGAATTAATGAAGACTGGGAGGCCTCCTATAATCCTAGGGTGAAATTGGTGTGCTCAGCTCGCTCCCTGGAATGTCTGTACACCAATGCGCGCAGCATGGGAAATAAGCAGGAGGAGTTGGAAACCTGTGTTAAGTCAGGAGACTATGATCTGGTGGCAATTACAGAGACGTGGTGGGACAGCTCACATGACTGGAATATAGTCATGGAGGGCTATGTCCTTTTCAGGAAAGACAGGCCAGCCAGGAAGGGTGGTGGGGTTGCTCTTTATGTGCGGGAGGAACTACAATGCACCGAGTTCTGTCCGGGGACAGATGACAAGCGAGTTGAGAGTCTGTGGGTGAGAATTAAGGGGCAGGCTGGCAGGGGGGATACTGTTGCGGGTGTCTGTTACAGACCACCAGATCAGGGTGAGGAAGTTGACGAGGCCTTCTACAGGCAGCTGAGAGCGGCCTCACAGTCACAGGCTGTGGTCGTCGTGGGGGATTTTAACTTCCCTGATGTTTGCTGGAAGGACCACTCGGCAACCCAGCCACAGTCCAGGAGGTTCCTCCAGTGTATGGATGATAACTTCCTCCTGCAAATGGTGGATGAGCCGACCAGGAGAGGAGCGCTGCTGGATCTCATCCTCACTAACAAGGAGGATCTGGTTGAAGCAGTAAGGGTTGAGGGCTGCCTTGGCTGCAGCGACCACGACATGGTGGAGCTCAGGATCTTGTGTGGTAGGGCTAGTAGAATACCAAGTAGAATTGAAACCCTGGACTTTAGCAGGGCAAACTTTGGCCTTTTCAAGCAATTGCTAGGGGAAATCCCATGGGCAAGGCTGTTTGAAGGTAAAGGGGCCCAAGATAGTTGGTTGACATTCAAGGACTGCTTTTTCCGTGCTCAAGATCGGAGCATCCCGACACTTAGGAAGTCAAGGAAGAGGGCCAGGAGACCTGTGTGGCTAAATAGGGAATTGCTGGGTATGCTCAAGTGGAAGAGGAGAGTTTACAGGTCATGGAAGGAGGGGTTGGCCACTTGGGAGGAATATAAGGCTGCTGCAAGAGAATGTAGGAAGGCAGCTAGGAGGACTAAGGCATCCTTAGAATTAAACCTGGCGAGAAGGGTCAAGGACAGCAAAAAGAGCTTTTTCAAATACATGGCAGATAAAACTAACACCAGAGGCAATGTAGGCCCACTGATGAACGGGATGGGTGCCCTGGTGACAGAAGATACAGAGATGGCAGAGTTACTGAATGCCTTCTTTGTCTCTGTCTACTCTGCTGCGGGCAGTCCTGAAGAGCCCTGTACCCCTGAGACCTTAGATGAAGTCAGGTCGACGGAGCGGTTTGCCTTAGTCGATGAGGAATGGGTTAGAGACCAGCTGAGCAATCTGGACATCCATAAATCCATGGGTCCAGATGGGATGCACCCGCGGGTGCTGAGGGAACTGGCGGAAGTCATTGCTAGACTGCTCTCCATCATCTTTACCAAGTCTTGGGAAACGGGAGAGGTGCCTGAGGACTGGAGGAAAGCAAATGTCACTCCAGTCTTCAAAAAGGGCAAGAAGGAGGACCCGGGTAACTATAGACCGGTCAGCCTCACCTCCATCCCTGGGAAAGTGATGGAACACCTTATCCTTGGTGCCATCTTAAGGCATATCAAGGATAAGAGGGTTATGAGGGGCAGTCAACATGGCTTCACCAGGGGGAAATCATGTTTGACCAATCTCTTAGCCTTTTATGAGGAAATAACACGGTGGATGGATGATGGCAGAGCGGTGGATGTGGTCTACCTTGACTTCAGCAAAGCATTTGACACAGTCTCCCACAGCATCCTCACAGCTAAATTGAGGAAGTGTGGTCTGGATGATCAGGCAGTGAGGTGAACTGTGAACTGGCTGAATGAGAGAAGCCAGAGAGTTGTAGTCTATGGGGCAGAGTCTAGTTGGAGGCCTGTAACTAGTGGAGTGCCTCAAGGGTCAGTACTGGGACCAGTATTATTTAATATATTCATCAATGATTTAGATGAGGGAATTGAGTGTACTATCAGCAAGTTTGCTGATGACACTAAGCTGGGAGGAGTGGCTGACACGCCAGAAGGCTGTGCTGCCATCCAGCGAGACCTGGACAGGCTGGAGAGTTGGGCAGGGAATAACTTGATGAAATATAACAAGGGAAAGTGTAGAGTCCTGAATCTGGGCAGGAACAACCCCAGGTTCCAGTATAGGTTGGGAAACGACCTGTTAGAGAGCAGTGTAGGGGAGAGGGACCTGGGGGTCCTAGTGGACGACAGGATGACCATGAGCCAACACTGTGCCCTTGTGGCTAAGAAGGCCAATGGTATCCTGGGGTGTATTAGAAGGGCGGTGGTTAGTAGGTCGAGAGAGGTCCTCCTTCCCCTCTACTCTGCCCTGGTGAGACCCCATCTGGAATATTGTGTCCAGTTCTGGGCCCCTCAGTTCAAGAAGGACAGGGACCTGCTGGAGAGGGTCCAGCGCAGGGCAACGAAGATGATTAAGGGAGTGGAGCATCTCCCTTATGAGGAAAGACTGAGGGAGCTGGGTCTCTAGAGAAGAGGAGACTGAGGGGTGACCTTATTAGTGTCTATAAATATATAAAGGGGGAGTGTCACGAGGATGGAGCCAGGCTCTACTCAGTGGCAAACAATGATAGGACAAGGGGTAATGGGTACAAACTGGAACACAAGAGGTTCCACTTAAACTTGAGAAGAAACTTCTTCTCAGTGAGGGTGACAGAACACTGGAACAGGCTGCCCAGGGAGGTTGTGGAGTCTCCTTCCCTGGAGACATTCAAAACCTGCCTGGACACATTCCTGTGTAACATTATCTAGGTGTTCCTGCTCCGGCAGGGGGATTGGACTAGATGATCTTTCGAGGTCCCTTCCAATCTCTAGCATACTGTGATACTGTGATAACACTCAAGTTGTGTGTTTGTCTTTGTAAAAGCTTCCATTTCTGAGGTGGCTTGCATGAGCATGTGAAGTGCATGTTGACTAAGAAAACTTTCACAGTCAGATCAGTACTAATGACTGTAACATAACAACTAACATTGCCAGTGCAATTTCTCACACCCAATTTTCACTCAATAACCATTAAAAGTCACTGTCACCTCTGAGCAACAGTGCAATGAATCATCATCAGGATTTATAAAAAAGAAATCACAATTTGGCAATCAAAAGACTTTTGAATATTCCACTGAGCAATTCAGAGATTGCAAAAACGTAACTTTTGATAATTCCTGGGAAAACATTTCAGTAGTAGTGAGCAGGACACTAGTGACATTATAGAGTGCAGCATGTGTGCTAAGGAGATTCAAAACAGGCTGTCTCAACAACAGCACTGAAGGTTTAGAATAAGCACTACCTGTAAATAAACCTCAGCAAGACTTTCTAGATCAAAATGTCCAAAATGTATTTGGAAATATTCAGTGACTATAAAAGGATTGGTTCTTTAATATTTGATCTGATTGCTTGCCTGAAAGGGATGGGGGAGGAGGGGAAGTATAAGAAATTCTTTCCTGTTAGGGTGGTGAGGCACTGGAATGGGTTGCTCAGGGAAGTTGTGAATGCTCCATACCTGGTGTTGTTCAAGGCCAGGTTGGACAGAGCCTTGGGTGGCATGGTTTAGTGGGAGGTGTCCCTGCCCATGGCATGGGGGTTGGAACTAGATGATCTTAAGCTCCTTTCCAACCCTAACTATTCTATGATTCTATTCTAAGTAGGGGAGCAGGGAGATGGAGGAGAGCTGTTAAAGTTTATCCTTTGCCCACCAAGTCCAGGAAAGCCAGAAGTAGGTAACACTGACAGGCAGGGCAACTTCAACATTTGGCTGCTGCATCTCTGTTCATCCCAGAGGATTCTAAGGTCTCTGCAGCCAGCAGACCAGCCAGGACCAGTGAGCCCCATTCCATTGCAGTATCCATCTCTAACCCAAATTCAGGAAAACAGAGGAATGATCTCACTCCCACTGCCCCAGCCACTGAGTCAGAACAGCACAAAAACAATCCAGTTCAAAAGCTGCTCCAGGAAATCAAGGCGCAGTCCACTAGGACACGAAGGCTGTCACGAAGGCTGTCATGAAGGCTCTCCCCCAGGCTCTCATTTTTCTTTTCACTGATACTGAGGAATATGTTTTTAATTCATCTCACTTCATACAACAGCACATCACAACAATAAATGACTCATTTAACTTTACATAGTTTCTGAGGTGAAAACCTCAAATATAGTTTTCATTTCCATATTACTCTTTTCCATGTATAAAGTATTATTAATAGTATTATGGTACTTTATTATTATCACCAAGTCTTATTTACTCAATCATAAGCTTTCCACTAAAGGAACCTTCTACCGTACATGTGTACCAAATGTTGTAGCAAGGTCCAATCCCAACTCTGCTTATAGAGCA
This sequence comes from Pezoporus wallicus, assembly GCF_028554395.1. Taxonomy (NCBI): domain Eukaryota; kingdom Metazoa; phylum Chordata; class Aves; order Psittaciformes; family Psittacidae; genus Pezoporus; species Pezoporus wallicus. The sequence continues at coordinate 933,175 of NW_026637828.1, read as the reverse complement.
ACACAGGTGATTTTTATCATCAGGAGAATAATTCCATTATTTCATTCCTCAGTGAACTGCGAAGTGAACAAATCCCAACCAGAAAATGAAGCGGTCCACTGCAAATATTCCACAGAAAGCAGCTTGTTCTTATCTTTTCAATCAACATCAGTTACCAGCTTCCAGGATACTGACACTTCCTTGCAACTTTTTACTTTTCCACAGATGTGGAAACTTCTTAACTTTCTCTTTGTTGTTACTGAAATCAGTTTACATCCAATTTAACTAATTGCAAAGTGTACTTTTGTCAAGAATCAGATTCCCTGTACACAGCATGTCACACTGGCCCACAGTGACATGAAGCACCTATCAGAATCACCAGGGGCTGCCTTCCAGCCTGTTCAGTGTGTGGATAGACACCTCATGAGAGCCAAGAAATCAGACAGACAGGCACCTAATATTAAAAATTACTCAGTAACTGACCTCCATGCTTTATGAGGTCTCTGAACTTCTGAGTAATTTCACCATTTCAGATTCCTGCTCCATCCCAAGAGACAGCAGTAACCCCGGTGGCTCGAGACCTTATGCCAAAGCCCTCGCAAAGGCAAAACCAGAAGACTGGTTCTTCTGGCAGAGAGACTATGGCTATGCTTACCAGAACACGCTCCAGACTTTGAGAAAGGAAAGACAAACTGGGCAGACAGCAGCGGCTTCCCTCCTGCTGTGTTGGTGCTCTGACTCAACAGCCCCAAGCCTGCTGCCTGCAGCACATTAAAAAGCCTCTCATGACTCCATGTGGGCCTGGCAGTGCCCTCTGCTCAGGTTGAAAGATTCCAGAAATAAATTCATTTCTTTAGCTCACTACCATTCACTGCTGCAGAACACTTCACCCTCACTCCCTGCAGGAGGAACTTTCTTCTCTTTGCATCAAGACAGCAAGATGATGATGAATTTGCAGTCAAATATTTTAGAAGTAGAAGATAAATATTTACATGCAATCTGCTCTTAAAGAGGAACATCAATAGAACTGTTCAGGATTTGTTTCACTGTGTTGTAATTGAGATTAATTTTTCTGCCTGGAGCCCCAGCCACTGTAGCTTTCACCATGACAAAAATCATTACAGAAGAAATTTTTGGGAGGTTTCCAAAGGCCATTCATTTCCCAGTCTTCATAGCTACTTAATCCCTTCAAGAAATGCATGCCTTTAGCTGCAGGAAACATCTGAACTAAGAATTACATCATACCTTTAGTCTAGACAATTAATTAAACAGCCAAAAGTAATGCACACACAGCAGGAAACTTTTTTCTATTCTTAAATAAAAAATACAGTTATGTATTCAGAAATATTCAGTACATTACAGCTACAAGCAGGAGGAATACATTTCAAAGAAATGAGGTTTTGCATTAAGAAAAGTTATATGCCTCTCATACCCTGCTGAGGATGTACAGCATAAATTTTATCAGTTGGGGCCTCCCCCTCATTAAAAAACAAGGTAAATGCCAGCACTGAGAACACTTCCCTCTGTTAAATGTGTGCAACTTCTATCCACAGGAAGACAATAGTTTTTGTTGGAAGCATGCACTGGAGCAGAAAATTGGGCTCTCAGCTTTGTCTTTTCATCCTGGTTTTGTAGATTCAGTCAAATGCTAAGCAATTTCTAAGTATCTTTTGCAAATATGTTGTTAAAAACACAGGATTTACCATATGCATATCAGGGACTTCAAAGCTTCTTTAAATTTAATCTTGTCCAAATAAAGTTATTAAGTTGCAATGTTGGATACCAGTATTAGCTACACAATCAAAATTCAGTCCCTAAACTGGAAGCAAAGGGGGCAGTTAACATAAGAAAAAGGAGGGTCTGGAAGAAAGCAAGAAGGAAGCAAGAGCTAAGAAGCTCTTGTCATTCTGGGCACCTCTCTAGACTGAATTCTTGTATTAGGGTTTAATAAAGCCTTAGTGCAGATTAACTACATCCATATGATAGATCCATCATACACTATAAACCCATAAATACATACATGCACACATGCCATGCATATGGTATGAGTTATGGTAGTCTAATGACACTCATAGGCACACAGAGCAGAACATTAGGGCCATGAGGATGAAAAGGGGGCAGCTCCTATACAAAGACAAGCTAAGAAAATTGGGGCTGTTCAACCTGGAGAAGAGAAGCTGTGTGGAGACCTCATAGCAGCCTTCCAGTATCTGAAGGGGGCCTACAAGGATGCCGGAGAGGGACTCTTTATTCGGGACTGTAGCGATAGGACAAGGGGTAATGGGTTAAAACTTAACCAGGGGAAGTTCAGGTTAGATACAAGGAAGAAGTTCTTTACTGTGAGGGTTGGTGAGGCACTGGCACAGGTTGCCCAAAGCACTGGTAAATGCCCCATCTCTGGTGGTGTTCAGGGCTAGGTTGGACAGAACCTTGGGTGACATGGTCTAGTAGGTGTCCCTGACCATAGCAAGGGGGCTGAAATTAGCTATCTTAAGATCCTTTCCAACCCAAACCATTCTGTGATTCTACGATTCTATCTCTGTACCTCCACTGCTTCCATTGCAGCCAGGGCTCCCCCTGCCCCTCATCTCTGCTGCACTGCCTTTCTTCAAATAAAAACACACAAGAAAAAGGACATGCCATGTCATACGGAGTTAGATGGAAGTGTCTTCTCTTGGTCTTCTGATTCAGGCAAACTGACATGCAACTCACACTTCCAGCCAAGTTCTTGGTTTAATGCAAGTAAGTCTGTGTTGCTTTATAAACAATAGCTGTCAGTAGCATATCTGTAGAAAAATAAACTGATCCCATCTCTTAGTGAGCAGTACACATGATTTATGTTGTAACATAAAGATTAAGTCCCTTTCTTATTCAATCAGGGTTTGCCTTGTAAAGTGATTTATAAACTTGCAGACTTACTGCTGTTGATTAAACACCTGAAGGACTGATTGGATAACTTTAATGAAATGTAATTAATTATATTGTGAAGAATTTGGGTTGATTCAGCCTAAAGTCATGCTGGAGACCTTGTGCAAAGGCTTCGCTTTTTTCTGCCCCAACATGAGCTAGAAGGGAAGTATGGAGTTTTGTCACCCTGAAATCAGAAGTGAAAGTACACCTCCTGCTTCAGACTATAATAGAGCCCCTTCTACATGCAATACTTCCCCAGCATTCCTGACGAGCCCCTACACCTTATGGAAATGGTTCATTAAATTTAAGTGGCATGTTTTCTTATTTTGAGCTTTCATTTCAAAACTTTCAAAATGCCTTTTCAGCTCAGCCCCAGACACTACTTATTAAAATGTTAAGCTACACTTGATGAAATATAATTATAGCACTTCTGACATCTTTATGCAGCACACACGTTAAAGTCATATTTTCCTGAATTTATTTTTCTTTGCTGTAAGTTTTAAAACTTAAAAGAAACAGTAACACATCAAGCCAAAATTTTATTTGAAAGCAGCCTACACAAAACCACACTTAAATCTATTTTTGAGGATTTCAGCCTAGTTAAAGGCACCTTAGAGTGGCTTCTCACCCCAGGACTAATGGCATTGCTTCAAAACAAAGCAGACAATATCACTAGTCTGTCTGGCAGCTACTTGTCCAAACTGTTGAACCACAGTGACATCCAATGCATTCCAGCAATAACATATAATTGAGGCACATCATTTGGGGAAAATATTATTTACAGATTGATTGATTTTTTGATAGATAAATAACCTACTGACCACTTGCTAGTCCTAGAATCTAAGGAATTCATTTTAAGTTTAAAGCATGGAACAAAGCTGCCAGTCTCCATCAAAGTCACAGAAATCCACACTCTTCTTGAAAATACAAGTATTTATAGCAGTGTAAGTGGACTTTCCAGTAACACTTGTACAAGATATAGTCAAAGTTTTCTGAAAGAACAATCACTGTTATTTCCTTTCATACCTATATGTCTTTTCAGGAATGAGTAGTAGTCACTGTACTAGAGACACTGTAGTCACAACAACAAAGATTACTGAAACTAAAGAAAATACTGTATCTAAACATATATATGTGTTCACAAATACCCTGTCACACAAATTAACACATTAAAGTTACATTAATCTGAATATATTCAAGCACATTCATTAGTGCATGGTTTATGATTGCTTCCATCCTTTTACAGGGGAACTATGAATGGGAAAAAAGGTTGTGTGTCTCCTTTCTTGCCTGCTGTAGCTTGGTGGCCATTTCCAACAGGTAGCAGACAGACCAGAACTTTATCATTGGAAGTATCCTGAGGTACCAAGACATATCCACAGTTGCCCTCAAGGGCTGAAAACAACCCAAGGAGAGGTGGCAAACTTATTAAGCTGTCTTCAGGATTTAGACAGCTCAGGCGGTTTCCCTCAGCTGGTGTCACTCACTCTAGCCTGGATTCACCTCACAACATGACTAATTCCTTGTTAAGTTCGCTCTCAAACATTAACACAATTTCAATATCAGTAACAAAACACTTTGGGACTCAGTAGTAACAAACCCATTCCTCTCATATCAGTGGCCAAGTACCACTTCCCAAATTCCCTGCAAGCTTAAGCAGTCCTACATCATATGGAAAATAACAGCTAATTAGTCATCCCATTCTACATATAAAATCTGCTTTCCCCGCTCTGGTCTCTGCAACTTTGCCTTCTTTCAGTTGAACTTTCAGGGGTCTTGTCCTCATTAATTACAAGAGATACATATGGGCTCATCTATTCTTGGCTAAGATGAGGCTATCCTTTACAACAGAGCTCCCTGGAGCCACCCAGGAAGTAATTTGCAGGAATTTCAGCCTATCATTCTTTTATTGCACAGCTTCCTAGCTATATATTGCAGTTATTGCCCCATGTAAATCTATTCCTTGAGATTTCAGCTTGGCAGGTTTACAAAAACACATAATCTTGTGCTATATTGACAGAAGGGTGAAGGAAACTGGCATTTCATGCTGAAAGGCCAATTACAACTTTTTGTACTGGATTCTGTCAGCTTCTTCTGAGAAACAAAATACTTCTTCCAAGGACCACTTCCGAACCTTGATCACAGGAGCTACTGTAGCATTTCACTAGATTAAAAGTTACACTTCAATTTACACTATAACATAGTTGTATTCATATTTATTTGTCCTAAAGCATGTTTATTATATTTTCTACACTTGTTTGGATAACTATATTTCACTAGAAAGGGTATTTTGATTACTTTGTTGCTAGAAGTACAAAACTAAGTGCACAAACTGACAGAAAAGTAAATTTAAAAAGCTGAACTTTGATTTTCAAATGAATTAGAGGAGATGAAAGAAATGGGTAGGTAGGTATCATTGCAACTCCTGAATTATTACAGACCTTCAATTTCCTGTCCATCTGCACTAAGCCATGGGTTTAGAGCTAAAAGCTGCTGCTCCTGTTTCTGCTTACTGTAATACTTGATGGACAATATAACCAGTTCCACCTGCAGCTTCCCTGGATGTATCAAGTGTGAACAGAGCTTTCTGCACAAACGGCACCTAAAACATATTCTCTCCAGCTGTTTATTTAAAGAGAAACTTTGACCAAGATATATAGGTATATGTCATTCCTGCACTACACCTTCACTCCCATGCATACACTACATTTCTGCTCTCAGCATCCTGGCTAGGGAGGTTTCCAATAACCAATCCCAATATGAAGGATTTTGCTCTTTGAACAAGCAAATCAAGAGAAGAACCCAAATAACTACTAACAAAGAGCCCAGAAGCTTAGACCATGCTTCAGTACAGAGTGCAGGAGGAGGCTGGTGCCAGGAGCCAGCAAGAATATAAAATCGAAACACAGAATTTAAAAAAGAGAATTAGGATTGAAGACTGGAAATGCAAAGGGTGAGTTTATTGAAGTGGAGGTCCTGGATTAGAAGAAACTAAGAATATTGAGGCAGCAGATGAAAGGTTTGACATGAAGTTTTGTGCTAGGGAGAACTAAAAGAGAAGGGGATATGAGGTCCTGGAAAAAAAGAATCTACCAAGGGGCACTGAACTCTGCTGTTTGGGATGTGCTGTTGGGAACTAAAGCCAGTTTGCCTGAGGCACAGGAATGGGTTGGGAAGGTCTAAGAACTCCCAAGTGGTCACCAAGGGAAACACAAGCAGACCATCTGCAAAAAAAACCAGAGGATTTGAGGCAGCAGAGATAAACATACTCAGCACCCTTGCTACCAAGCACTCCCTGACTCTACCCTTCCCCTCAATGGAAAACCCACATCCACCATGGTTTTTCTCTTATTTAGCTGTTAAAAGTGAGATGACAAGTAGGTAAAAAATCCATTGCCTTCACAATCACAGCATCTCTGACATAAGAATGTTTAAGTAATCCATGATTAGATTCCAGCCCAGTCTTTCTTATGCTACTTTAATGTAGACAAAGCAGATGAACAAGTAAACACCACAGTGTAAATCATGAAACAGCAGTTGTTCTCTTGTAAAGCTGCTATTCCCACTGTCAATGCTCAACATATTACTCCCATAACTATACAGGGAATTTGGGAAGCTCTTGGTAAATATTAATCTACAAAGACTGCATTATGGTTTCCTGTCTAGATGATCAAATATGCCTGGTTTATTCTTCTTTGTATTTCAGCTCCCAACACAGGACATTTTTGTTCAACTTGGCCTGGATTTCCAGCATATGAGTCTTAGTAGGCTCATGGGCAGCCCTGTGTATTTGGGGTGAAAAAAGAGTGTCTAAGTTCCTTACTAAGGTCATTTCAGTTGCTGAACAACTATTCTACCTCTTGCAGATTTTTCTTCAGTGAGCACTTAGCTGAGAGTGGCAATGTAGGTTCCTCGGTAGCTGAATCCAGAAGGTGTTTTCAGTTCTTCGTTTCCACAAAATTGAGACCTGAAAAGGCCATCTATGGGCTTGGTTTCGATACACTTTTCCCAAATGCACTGGACTGTGTAGCTACAAGCATCAACATCTCTCCAAAGTTTGTGCTCAATTTACAGAAGTTTGTCCTGGGTTCAGCAGTAGCAGTCATTTTTCTCATTCTTGGTAGCTGGTGCAGTGCTGTGTTTTGACTTTCGGCCTGGGAACAGAGCTGATAGCGATGTTTTGGTTTGGCCAAGGACTTTGTGAGCCTCATGCTCTGCCAGGGAGGAGGGGAAGCCGGGAGGAAGCAGACAGGACACCTGACCCAAGCTAGCCAAAGAAGTATTCCATACCACAGCACGTCATGCCCGGGATGTAACTGGGAGTTAGCCGGAAGGACTGGTAGACTGTGGGGTTGGAGGAGGTATAGGTCGGGGCTTGGTTGGGCTGGGGGGCGGTGAGTTATCGGTTGGCTGGTGGTGAGGTGATGTATTCTCTTCCCTTGCTATTTCCTTTATCATTGTTATTATCGGTAGTAGCAGCAGTGGTTTGTGTTATACCTTAGTTACTAAACTGTTCTCATCTCAACCCGTGGGATTTGCATTCTTTTCGATTCTCCTCTCCCTCCCTCCGGGAGTAGGGGGAGGGAAAGAAGGGGGGGAGTGAGTGAATGAGTTACCTGACTGGGTTTAAACCATGACAAAGTTACACAATGTAACTCTAATTGAAAGATCACCTTTACTCTCAGGATGCTTACAGGACTCTTTGGCAAGCAAAGGTCTTTTAGGATCTGTGCTTTGAACAGTGTTGTCACACAGATGGGAAAACGCTTACAAAGACTTTACTCGAGAGTGGTGACTTTCAGCACAAAAGCTTCCACTCAAGTTGCAAACACTGGTGCAGAAAACTGTGAAAACCATAAAAAGCAAATGAGAGGAAACTCCTAGAAAACCACAGGAATCCAGAAGTAGGCTACTGAGAGCATCACAGCAGATTTCTGGAGCTTGCCAGCCAGCCAGGCTATAGCCAGAAACAAAATTACTCCCTATTGTATTCAGACTTGAGAGGCCAGTTAATAAAGGGGTGACATATCACCTCTTTTTTCCCCCATTAACTTCAGTTTAACTACTTCCTGGAGGGATTTCTGAACATAAATTTAGAACTTCCCTATGTGGTATCTTTTTTACTATCAACACCACAACAGACAAAATGAATTCCTCTTAAGTGGCTTCCTCATTAAAACATCAGTGGGGCATGTTTGTTTGAGGTTTTTTTCTGGGTTTTGGGGGCGGGTTCCCCCATTAAAAGCATAAAGGAGGATAAAAAGAAGGAAATTTGATTATTGTAGATCTCCTTCTTCATTTAATACAAATGAATGGAAAAGGAGACCATAATGAACTATGTATGTAAGAACATTGATAATCCTCATGAATTCAGGGAGTGAAAGAAGAATCCTTGGCAAATAGATGGGACGGGCAGCTTTTCTGGTGAACTGTCAGTATGGAACAGATATTTTACAGACATAGCAATCATAATGTGTTCAGGTAAGGTAATATCTCCTTTTCATTGCACAACTGAAACTGTCTTCCACTGAGCTATTTTTGATTTACACTGAAGCGTAACAGGAGAATCTGGTGATCTTAGCTCACGTTCCACTGTGTATGCTGCTTACTGCTAACAGTGGTAACTACTAACCATCTCTCCCAGACCTCAGTCAAATGGCTTACTGTGAAAAAGCATCTTGCAAGTTTTCCTTTGCATTCCCCTCCTCAAATACATCCCCTCCAACTTCTGCCTCTCCTGGCGTTTCTAGTGTTATGTATGAACAATGATGCACAAGACAAACGTTCTCTATGTAACCTTCTATAGCTGTGGGCACTGAAACAAAAATTTGCAAAAGTTCACGTGACACAAAATTTTCAGAGTTTGACTTCTCAAAACTACAGGAAGATATTATCACAAATTTACTCCAAGCTCTTCCTCCCAGCTGACATGACGGCATACAAACATGTATTAAATGATCCTCCCTACTTCAGCACCACCAGATAAGTCTGGCATCAGTTTGCACTGACGGATTATACTTCTCTCCCAAAGGAGCTGTGCTGTGCACAGTTGGCCTTGATGTGTTACTATGGTGGGTACCTGGAACAGTCACACTCCAGTCTGAAAGCCAAATTCACAAGGTTTGGGACACCAGAGTGAGCACCTGCCTTCCACAGCAAAGATGTGCTGCAGAGGTACATGTTCTGCCACTGCTATATGCTGTGCCTCACTCCTGTCCCCCTAATTTCTAAATTGATAAAGAACATTTCATTTAAAAACTGAAAATTTTTCTCACCACCCCCCCTCCCCAGTTCCTGCCAGCAATTCCAATAAAAAAGTAAAATTAATCTATCATGCTAGGTGTAAAATTACATCAAATTTCAAAGCCAAGCTCAAAATAGAGGATTTCTGTTACTTGGGGACCCTAACCCCATAGTTATCCCTGGCAAATGCAAGATTTTCTTGCTTGGTAAACCAAAAGACCAAGGCAGCTGAGATCCCAAAGCCAAAAGAATTGTCTAGAAGAGAAAAAAATGAAATACTGCTGTGCAATTCACCCTATCTCTCTCTCAAAGCCCAAATCACAACCTACTTCAGCTCACAGAGAGATGGATATTAAGACAATTAGAGATTTGCTAGCTCTTTAACAGCAACTTGGTTTTGTTCTTTATTTGCCTTGGATTTTGACAACCTAAATGACCAGGTATTGTCACTTACCCTGAATTTGAAAGTGTTTCTGGACCCAAAGGGTCAGAAAAGCAAAAGTCATTTCTAGGGTTATTTACAAAAAGATGGACTACAGGAAAATACAGCAGATGTTGTTCTGATGGTTTGACCAGACAAAACCCAGCCTTGCCCACCTTCAATCAGCTGTGAAAGATGTGATGCTAACCTGCAAATAGGTTTGACACAAGGCAAGAATGGTGACTTACCAACTTAGCAACACAAGAAGAAAAGTCTCCACATAATTGTTAACAGGTCTTTTCCCTTCCCAGTCTAAAATCTGTTTGTTTCTAGCTGACAAATACGAGTCTTTGCATGCTTCTGGAACAAAAGCCTGTAGCTATTTAGCTACTGGGACAAGCATTTTGAATGTTAAATACTCAGTTCAAAATTTTGTAGGTGACCAGAGTGAAAAGTAGGTAACACATGAGCACAAAGGCAGATGGACTTCCTGAGAATTAATGATGAGTGGAGTTGCTTAATGATGAACTCATGTGAAGTTATAGTCAGGGCAACAATTGATTCCTTTTAGGTTCTTCTCTGAAGGCTCTATCTATCAAAGGCAGCCTCTTCAAGCTACTTGAGAAAACTTCTTGTGGCATAGATTTTCTTTCATGTTTATCACTGAGAAACTAATCAATCACTTGATAAATGCTAGTGGCTATTATTCTACCTTATAGTTTTTAATGAAGCAAAAGTTATCTGTGCTGACCAATATGATCTTTACCTTGTGCGCATGTAATTTGGGCCCAAACAGGTTTTTAAAATGTCAGTGCTTATTCATGCTTATAACCAAAACTGTTCAAATTATTTTAGAAATAATCTGTCTCTAAATGAAACACACACTAATGCCTAAGATATGCAGGATATTACTGTAAAATGACAACTATATGACAACTACTATACATTATCCAACCTACTACTAAAGTTAAAAAATAATACCTATTGCAGTAGGAATCCAATTTAATAGTCAATATGCAAACTTTCGCAATGCTATAACTTCTTTCCTGTCAGCACACCTCTGCTTATTCCATTTGCAAGGGAATCTTTATTTTAAATGGTTATTTTCCTGTGTTTATCAGAAAAATAAATAAACTCTAAAAACTGTTCCCCTAACTAACTTTTAAGACTATTTTCTCTGCATAAAAACAGGCAATACATTGAGTTCTGAATGACTCCTAAGTGCTACTGGTTTCAAGAAATACATCCAAAGCATGCTACAGTACCTGAAGGTAAGTCAATAGACTGCATCTTGAGGACTGTTTGGCTTGCCTGTGGGACCTGGGCAAGTCACTCAGCACCAGGGCAATGACTGGGAGCACAGGACATCCTGCTGTTGCTTTACTGCTTCAGGAGACTGAGCTAGGGCACCTGCATGACCTGCCCTAAGTGATGCAGGCAGAGGAGTCCATTGAGAGCAGGGGGATTTCACTTCAGTGACCCTTTCAACTACCACGTGCAATGCAGCATGCAAGGCAAAATGAATGAGCTCTCAATATGCACAAGCTTCAGGAGGAAACATTAATTCTGGACTCTTCTTTTTAGCATTGCTACTAAGAGATCACTCTTGATTTGAATCTGTGCATTCAGATTTCACCTCACCTGAGAATGAAGCAACTCACACTTAGCAAAACCACTTAAGCCTTATGATTAATGGGAAGAAAAGATGTTTTTACCAGTTTTCAATTTGCCTCTAACTCATTTTTCTCTAGCTTGTTCTCAGTTGTTTTGAACAGTGAAATCTGGGAGACAGTTAACCTTTGCTTCAGATAGACAAATTATTTTTTCATCACAGTTTATCGAATCAGCAATTCAGCTCCATAGATCAGAGTGGGAAAATTTTATCAGGACAGAAAGAGGAATTTTACTGAAAACAGACTGGTTCACAATAAGATATGCCTGCTTCTGCAAGCATAAAAGCAGTTTTCCAGGGCACTCCAAAATGAAGAATGGGAGCAGGCAACTCAGAGGCAGAATGGCTTGAACTGCCACAGATCTTTTCCTGAAATCTCTTTCACTGCTTCACCTTCCATAATACCAAAACCAAAAGAGCAAAGCAGAACAGCATAGTTTTCTGTAATTCTTGGGGAGGATTGACAAAGGCATACACTAAGCACAAAAAGCATGAAACAAGCAATAAAACTAAACTTTGGTGTGCTAAAAAGAGACATGAGCATGCGCTTTAAAGCCTTAGAATATGTGTGTAGAGGGACTCAGACTTATTAATTCCAATTTCCCACATGTTCTGCTACAGCAGCACTTAATACAAACCAGATCCTTCAGTTTAAAATCAGTTTAGGTAAATCTGCACAGCCTGCTGATCCCTCCCCGGTCCTTTCGGTGTTCTCCCACCATGCCAGAAAATCAAGCACAGGTTTGGCCAAGTCTGTTTCCAAAGAATAGCTACTTCTCAGGCTCAGAAGGTTCCAACTCTTCTAAGACATACTCAATTAAACTACAAGCAAAGCTGCACAGTTACAATGAGAACCAGAAAAACATAAACCTACCTAATGACAGTAAACTTTCCTCTGGATAAAGGACAGACAGTTTTCCTCCCACTTGCATGTCCCTGCCTTTCCATGGTCAGCTTGCAAGCTTCCCAAGCTTTCAAAACCTGTGGCCTGATCTTTTATAAGCAGCTGCCACAATGCAACTGGCTCCAGGTTTATGACTCAACATCCACCTCTCCATCTGTCCAAAACCTCAGCCACCTCCTTACCTTCACACTTACACAATCCCATGATGGTGCACCTGAAAAGGGGCATCCATATTATGCTGCAAGAACTTCAGCCATGCTTTACATCACACCTATGCTACATCTTGAGTAAAAGAAGAGCTCATCTGCCTGAGTTTATTTTCAAAGATTTTTTCCTAGGCATTATGGATAAATTACAATTTTAGTGATATAATAGTGTCCTGGTGGAATACTCAGCATTAATATTTGAGCACATAGATATCCATCATCACTATAGAAAAACTGCATTTACATTTCACTGTATTGTTTCCTGCTCAGAAAGCCTATGAAAAAGGCATCACATTATTGTCCTGGGGCACAGAAATAGGGAGTATCTAATCATAATGAACTAACTTTTACATCTTTTACTAAAGTAAACTAGAATTCTCATGAGTATTAAAGTTCATGGCTGAATATAGTTTCCTCCCTGTTAAAAACAAACTCCTGGTGTTGTAGAAATAAAAGTTAAAAAAAAAATTAAATAAATAAAATTCTAGAATAAGTTGTGGTTTGTTACTTCCCTATTTCCAGTGCAGTAACTGCTCTTGAATACCATCTTTAATACACCTTGAGGCTAAAGCAAAATCAGCTGCTTCCCCTGAGTTCTCAAGACAAACAACATTTACAGAACAAGAATAAATAGCCCTGAGAATCTTGAATTACTTTAACAAAGTTACATTTGAAACATTTCTTCCCAGCTTCTGTTCTTTCTCTTCAGAATTTTCTGGTGATGGAAAAGACTGTTCTGACCGTTACTCCATGTAAAAACAGGCAAATGCTTTTTCCTTTGCCAAAACCCAGTATGAAGAAGTAGCCGCCATGCAGACAAGGAATGGAGCTGGACCCAGGCTGCCTCCTTTTTGTGGTTACATCCTGGCAGGGCTCTCTAGGAAGGGAATTCTCAAAGCTGCATTGGAACATAGGCTCCTATGGAGTATGCTAAAAAATCCAAAAGGACATTAAAAAGGTTCAGAACTATGGTTCAATAAGTCCAAAAAGGTTCAAGACATTTGTACATCCTACTGCAAAATTCAGGATAGGCTGAAGCTTGCAAGGAAATATTTAATTTATAAACAACATTACTCTGAGGAAAAAGAGACTGCAAGTAGTTAAGGATGTCATCCCTAGCACAGGTAGAGAGTGAGAGAAATTAGTTATGTGAAGAAAAGCACATTATTTTCTTTTAATGTGATTTTCATGGTATCAATTTTCTCTATGCCAAAAAGGATGATAAGACCTTGCCTAAAGTAATAGAACTGTAGATACGCCTGAAAAGAAACACGATGATAGGTCAGATGCTAAAGAAGATTATGAGAACAGGAACAAAGGACCAATGACATGCTGTTAACATGAATACCACAGATATTATTTTGCTCATTAATTGCTCATTGCACCCCATTAAAATAGCTGTTGCTTCAAATTATGCCAGTGCTCCTGCAGAAAGAAGCACAAAGCAGAACTGTGATTCACTAAGTGTAACAATGAAAAGTGTTTTAACAATGCAAGTAGTAGTGCTCTGCACTAGGTTTGGCTGCGTCCTTGGTAGGAGGGCAACTGTTACAATTCTAAGCATTATCTCAAACGTTGATCTCACTAAGAACAGCATTATTCTTTCAAAGGAGGATCAAAATCACTCTGCAGATATCAGTGATTTAGCCCTCAAAACCTTTAGAAATAAAGAAGCGGTACCATCGTCTCCTCTAGCCTTCCAGTTGCAGAGAATGATGAGAAAGATCAATACCTGGCTTGAAGCCTGATGTCACTGGAAGAATTTGGAGATTTGATCATGGGCCAGTTTGCATGACACGAGGACTGCTTGTGACAGATGAGGTACCCCTGTCTCAAAGTGGGGAAAGGATCTTTGCACAGAAGTTAGCAGAGCTCACTGAAAGAGCTTCGAGGTAGATTTGAAGGGCAAAAGGAGTAAAACCAGGCTTGCTAAAGCCAAGCCTGGGGGCAGCATGCCAGTGAGGGATGGTGGTCTAGAAAGGTCCATGGGTCTGCTGCCTCAGTGGAGGCAGGGGATGGAGACCCATGCAGCTGCAGAGATGCAAGAGTTATTGATTTGTTAGAAACTACAGGAGTGCCTGGAAATGGTCATGTAGGAATTAGGGCTTCTTCTCCCAGAAAAGTAGTGGTATCAATAGTGAGAGGAGTGATCTACACCAGCACATGCAACATGAGGACCTGGAAGTCATTGCACAGCAGGAAAACAGTGACATAGCTGCTGTCACGGAAACATGGTGGGATGATTGACACAACTGGAGTAGCAAGATGGCTGTCTCACTCTTCTCTGAGGTAACAAGTGAAAAGAGGACAAAAGGAGATGGCCCTCAAGTTGCACCAGGGGAGATTTAGGTTGGATATTAGGAAAAATATCTTCACTGAAAGGGTTGTTAAGCCTCGGAAGAGGCTTCTCAGGGAAGTGGAAGAGTCACCATCCCTGGAGGTTCTCCTAGGTTCAGCAGTAGCAGTCATTTTTCTCCTTCTTAGTAGCTGGTGCAGTGCTGTGGTTTTGACTTTCAGCCTCGGAACAGCACTGGTAACACCGATGTTTTTAGTTGCTGCTCAGTAATGTTTATTCTGACCAAGAACTTTTCTGAGTCTCATGTTCTGCCAGGGAGGAGGGGAAGCCGGGAGGAAGCCAAGACAGGACACCTGACCCAAACTGACCAAAGAGGTATTCGATACCACAGCACGTCATGCCCAGTATATAAACTGGGGGCCATTACCCAGAAGGGCTAGATCACTGCTTGGGTCAGGCTGGGTATCAGTCAGTGGGTGGTGAGCAGTTGTATTCTCTTCCCTTTACTTCCCTTATCATTATTATTATTGGTGGTAGCAGTAGTGGTTTGTGTTATACCTTAGTTACTGGACTGTTCTTATCTCAGCCATGGGAGTTGCATTCTTTCGATTCTCCTCCCCATCCCTCTGGGAGCTGAGGGAGGAAGGGAGGGGAGTGAAAGAGCAGCTCCATGGTTCTGGGTTACTGTCTGGCCTTAAACCATGACAGAGGTATCTAAAGACTGGAGATGCAGCACCTAGAGGCTTAATGATGGACTTGGCTGTGCTGGGTTAATGGTTGGACTTTATGTTCTTAAAGGTCTTTTCCAACCTAAACAATTCTATGATTCTCTTCTGAAAAGAAAGCATGTTTTCTGAGTCATAAGTCAGTTTAACACTCCTTTTGCTGCTCATCACAAAGGCAGTGTTCTTCAGCTGGCAACAAAAGATTGGTTTCACCTTACCTCTCCTGTTTCCAAGCAAGCCTGTGCAATATATAAAGCATGTGACCTAACTCTATAGAAACAGAGATGCATGAGCACAGCAGTACTGTGCACAGCAGCCAAGGTATGACTGGAAAAGGGGAGAACATGGGGAATTAAGCAGTGGAAATAAGTAACCAGTCTTCCAGCAGACCGAGAAAATAAAGACATGAAAGAGACATTAAAGCAATAAAAGAAGAAACTAATTGCAAATTATAACACAGAATTGGTTTATTGCATGATTTTATTGTTTTATTTAATGATTTCAAGTAATGCTATCAAATATTTAGGAAAATCTTACTCATCTATCCTTGAATCTTGTTCAGCAGCAAAGTGATCCCAGAGCAACGTGATGCATGTGCAGCCCCGCTTTCCTTTAGGAGTAATAGATCAATAAGCAGCTGATCCATAGCGAGTTTAAGCCTTGCTCAAACCAAACCCAAATTTAAAATAACATCCTATGATAAGGGTCTTTGAAAAAAGCAGAGTAACCCAGTAATTAACTGAATTATGTGAGATCACATTCATGGTTGTCATGGGACAGGAATTAGAACTACCCGAGATGACACAGACTAAAGTATGGAAGTGTGGCTAATCCCCACAGGAAAAGCAAGTCACCAGATGCACAAATGGCAATTAAATGTCATAAATACAGAAAACATTGGAGAAATACTGAAGCAGTTCCTAACATGCAAAAATAAAACCAGTATGTTTCATTTGATCTGTTTCCTCTTGAGCTCATCCTTCTTTGTGTATGTTTTTTGTAACTTCAAAAAAACCCCGAAGTCTTTTGGTCACATACAGTCTTGCAATATTCAGTGTAACACTTGGATCCATAAACGTGTCACGTAAGAACCACAATGAATTACCTGTGACAAGCTGAATCTAGAACCAGGTCTCTCAAGCCTGTTTATTACAACAACATTACATTTGCACTCTAGAAAAAAAACTAAAGAGAGATTTAAAAAGAACAAAAACATAAATCTGTTTATCCAAAAGATAAGACTAATGACATTGGTAGAATACCTTTTATCATCAGGATATATATTGTTAAGATAAACTAATAATTATTTTAAGAGGAGCAAGTGAAAACCTTAGCAGATAGGCTGTGAAGGATTGCTTTGCAGAACTGCAACAAGGCCAGACATGACCTCTGAATGCCAAAATGCTGCCTCATACATTGTCCTAGTTATAGCAACTCATTTCCTAGTCTTCCACAAAAAAAAAACAAACTACCAAACGGATTTCTCTTTGCTCAGGCTTGTGGAGAAAGGGTACATTTATCACTAGCTGGTAGCAATACCAAAGAACAGTACTGCAGGAATACATCACATTAGACAGACAGAAATTTCCAGTCCTCCTTCGTTTCCCTTCTCCAAAGCAAGCAGCAGAAGGCACATAATACATGCACTTCAGCATGTGTTGCTGGACCTGCAGCCAAACGCAGAGACAGAGAAAGGAGGAAATAAAAAGATCTCTGATGCATAGTACATAAGACATTGTAGCCTTCTGATTGTTAGAGTCTAACATAAAAGAAACAGCAAAGTGAAACCAAACATTAGTGCAGCCTGTAAAAATACCTGCATTAAGTAAATTGCATTTATAAAGTAACCTATTTGCACCAGCAGCTTGTTTATCTATACACCAGGCAAGTGAGAATTTATTATGCCACTGTCCCAAATCCTTCAGTCAGTCCTTGCAAAAAAGTGGCTCCTTAGAGGTGAATGTTTGCAGATCCCCTTCAATAGCATCCTCGTTCAGACTGTATTCTGTACCATGTACTGTATTCTGCACCATGTATATCATCATATTGTCTTACACTTTCCCTAATAAATGGAATGACATTCTGATATGAACTATACAGCACAGGGATAGGGTCACATTCTGATCTGAATTTACGTAATTGCCTTTTACAAGTGGCACTTATAATGGATTCATTTCTAAACATACATATACCCTAATCTCTGAGCAGTTTTTGGTTTAAATGATAAACCATACAGCAAGTGAATAGAAATTTTGCTGCAAGAGGAGGATGTATACATTACATTAGACACACAGCTCAGAGAGGCAGGTGGCCCTCACTCAACCTGGAATTATATATAGCATCCATTCCTGACATGGAGAGAAGCACAAGTGAATCACCGAGCCCCAGAAAAATTTATAGCAGGAGAACACCTGCCTTCCCACCTGTTTCTTTGCATTCTTTAGTGCTATTAAAATGTGAGCTTTGTTTTAAATAGCTGTTAAAATCCATAGATAAGAAGTAAGGGCTTGTTAAATAGCATAAGAAATAAGAAATAATAATGAAATCAGCAGCAGCAGCCCTTGAATTGGCTTTGAGATACCTTTTTCTTATCTAAACCCAAAGTTATTTTAAAACTTCAGGTTCTTTCCAAACTGAGTTCTGTGACTTCTGAAAATGCAGAAGAGAACTCTGGATGACCTTCACCTGCACTGCTGAAGAAGAATCACTGTGGGTTTTTCTCCTACAGTCATAACATTCTATTGTCACTTGGGACAAGTACAAAAAATGCACACAGTGGGTGTAGAATTTTTTTTTTTAAAGTGTGAAATAGTGCAATTTTAGAATATTATCTTCAGCACATCAATGCTTCATTTCTGGGAAAAGGAAGACAAATGTCAAGCAAAACATGAATAAATTCTTAAAACACTAAAGATCTCTACCAAAAAGAAGAAAAAAAAAAAAAAAAAAGCATTTAGCTATTTTAAAATAAATCATTTTAAATTAAAAAGTTTTTTTCTTCACCAGCCTGTAATTTCTGTTCATGGGACAGAGATGTTGCTAAAAGCACTCAGAAGCTTGGGCAGGGTAACTTTAATAACTAGCTTTTCTTCAAGAGTGCAAAATGACTGATAAATCTGTACCCACTTCATACTCCACATAAGGAGCACATACAAGCACAGCCAAGTCCCTGCTTTTACTTTCTAATTAACCTCACAACTCTCTTGACTTTGGCCCTTATTTGAATCATTACTAAATTATATAAACTCTAAAAAAAGTCATCATCTATACTTTTTATTAAACAGGGTACATGAATATGGGGCAGTTGGCACAGGTTCTTCTTTAAAATATGGCTACAGCAGAAAGAATCTTTGAGTCATAGAATGGTTTGGGTTGGAAAGGACCTTAAGATCATCTAGTTCCAACCCCCCTGCCATGGGCAGGGACACTCACACTAAACCATGCCACCCAAGGCTCTGTCCAAACTGGCCTTGAACACCCTCAGGGATG
The DNA here is from genome assembly GCF_028554395.1 of Pezoporus wallicus. Taxonomy (NCBI): domain Eukaryota; kingdom Metazoa; phylum Chordata; class Aves; order Psittaciformes; family Psittacidae; genus Pezoporus; species Pezoporus wallicus. Next base: position 914,330 of record NW_026637828.1, on the reverse strand, counting down.
GAGCATCCACAACTTCCCTGGGCAACCCATTCCAGTGCCTCACCACCCTAACAGGAAAGAATTTCTTCCTTATGTCCAATCTAAACTTCCCCTGTTTAAGTTTTAAGCAATTACCCCTTGTCCTGTCACTACAGTCCCTAATGAAGAGTCCCTGCCCTGCATCCCTAGAGCCCCCTTTCAGATACTGGAAGGCTGCTATGAGGTCTCCACGCAGCCTTCTCTTCACATAATGTTCCATAAAACTTCAGGTAGACACTATAAAATAGGAACGCTGGATTTGAAAAGCAGCAGAAAATGGCCCAATATTGTAGGCATTAAATAAATCTTCCTCAACACCGATGGCGCATCTTGCCGTGACCTCCAAACTGCAGGTCTGGCATATGTAAATAGAGTTAAGAGATGAGCTCCCTTTTTTTCAGTGATCAAATTCAGTATCTTCCACATGCAGGAAGCAGGGAAGGAAAAATATAAACTACACCCACATAGTGCTGCAATTGGGCAAAATACTCTGTATCTTTCTCTAACTGTAAACTAGAGGTAACAGTTACTAACCTTTGTTAAATTCTATATAAAGATTGTTACTAGCCAGGGATCATTTTACATAGTACAGACATAAAAACTATCTCCAGGGTACACCAGAGCAGCTGTTTAATGAAGCACAGCCACACAACATAATGCAATTTTATTCTGGGAGCAAAACCAGAAAAAAAAAAAGCCATTTTCCATTTCCTTCTTTTTACACACAGTGGAAGCACACAAGGAGTACTGGAGCTTTGATCAAGACATTGGCCTTAATGTCACGTTATTGCAGAAAAAAAACTATGCTTGCTGTAGGGTTTTCTTTTAACCTCTTGTTTTTATGTGGACTTCCCCACACACTTGCAAGGAGCAGGACCTTCCTGTCCATTTGTATGTGCTAAGACATGCTTAGCTGACAATTCTAAAAGAGAAATCCCAGCAAATAAGTGACTGCTGGTACAATTCAGCTATTTCTGCTCTTTTGAAGATGGCCTGCTTAAGTTTTATAAAAGCTTACAGCAAATATTAAATGGCTCCTTCAGCAAACATTAAATGGCTCCTTGCACCATATTAATTTTAAATTTACTAGGAACCTGAAGAAAATGAAATATGACTATGAAAGTTTCCAAACAAAAGCCTATAAGATAATGCAGTTAACAGTATTATTTTAGTCCCAACTTGTTAAGATTTAAAAGATGTCCCTGAAAGACATCTTCCTGAACAAATCTGTGGACATTTTCCTAGAGCTGACTGTATCCACAGACTGCTCATCCCAAGTGTTATTTGCCCTTTAATATTCTTATATTTGTGTTGACTGAAACAAGTGTATAAAATGTGTTTTCCCATTGGAAATCCCCAGTTCTCACAAGACTTCCATTTAATGTTACCGTAATACAGAGCACACAACCATCTTTGTATGCTTGCCCTAAAGATGAATTATAACACTTTGGACAAATACTTTGAAAAAGACACTTTTCTTCACATATGAAAAGAGTATTCACATGTGATTGACTTGCTCAAGTTGTATATCATAAAGCCATGCTGAATTTGGATTCTAGTAAGTTTGAACAACAGCTACTAATAGTTTGGAGTATTACTGCAATAGTGCAGGCCCATAATAAGCCTCCAGTGAGCATATACACATACATAAGGACCTTTCCTTAAGCATAATGTAATAGAGATGCATATTTGTAAAAATTCCAGGGCAGAGACTACAATAAATTCTCTTTTGGATTATTCTTATCTACCATTTACATACTTAGGAAGAAATTAGACAGCATCTTTATTAAAAAAATCAAATCATATATATCCAAAGTGTATACATATATCATATATACACAGTTAAATACTGCACTATTTCAGAAAATGCTTTCAGAAAATAGCATGAACTTTCAGAACACTGGTCAAACTAACTGCATGGCAATTTGGGATTATTTTGTATTTCATTGTTCTCCAATTTTATATTACATGCTCTTTGAGGACCATGAAAAGAGAAATAGGGATGTTCACAGAAACTGCTCAATTTTAACATTCCTTAGTAGTTTTTTTTTCATTTGCACATAACCAATGCCACTTAAATGCTTTTAAAATCAGATGGATCAGTAAACGCAAGAAATACAGCAAGTAAGATGTTGTTTTTTTCTTCATTTATATTTGTGTCTTCTACAGATCCAGCTGCACATTCAGCAACTGAAGACTCTGGAAGTCAGGATGTAACTGGAGACAGTTCCCATCTGAAAAGCAGTCCCTCATTCCTAGGCACTGACATAGGAAAGTAAGATTTTTACTCTCATTATGCTTGGGAAATGTGGATTTTGGTGAAAACAAGGGTGCAAGAACAGGACAGTATAATTGGAATGTCTGAAGGGAAGTTCAGAGTAAAATTCCTGGCTGACGTTTGACCTATTGTGGAAAAAAAGAAGGGCAATAGGCTCTGAACCAGATCAAAACTGAGAGCAGCAGCAGCAGTCAATTGCTCCTTCTCTAGACAGAGAACCCAGAACAGGTTTGCAGCCTCTGCTTTCAGATGCAGAACATATTTGCAAAATGTATACATGTCATGTTTTCAACTTGCATTATTTGCCTTCTATAAATATCAAATATCAAACCAACACTAGCTCGCAGAAACTGTCAGGTCACCAGTTCAATGTGCTCTTTCACACTGAAACTCAGCTCTTCTGATTTTGTCTACAGATTATTTGGCAACCAGGAAAAGCAGATCTTTTAAGAAAACAACAGTGAAGCAAACTATGTTTTTTCCACATAGATAAGGGTAAACTCTAACCAGAAGACACAAGTGCATGCATACAACCTAGATATCTAAAGCAAATCCACCAAGAGCAGGAGGAAATATAGCAGTGATTCTCAGGGCACCAGGAACACTACACAGCTACAACATTTGGGATTTATCTCTCCAGGAAGCTTGAGCCAAGAGATCAGAAGAATATCCCTTATAGCATACTGAGGCAGTAGTGGCACTTTCAGAGAATAAGTTCTCTGTTAGCCACCTAAAAATGCATTTTCAACTACGTTATTTCACACATTACACACACATGTGCTCCTTCATGGCATTTCCAAATGAGCTAGTGTGGCTGGGCAGGCGAGCCTACATCAGCACACAGACAGCTTCACGTGAGGAAAAAAAAGACTGATTTACTAGCTAAAGGTTTCTAGATGGACACCTTCACACTCTAATATGATTCATCTGTAAGGACACTGTCCACTTGGGAACTTATACATCTGTGAGGAAAATGAGGGATAAATGCAAACAAGTACAAAAAGCTGCTGGTTTCCAAACCTGGCATTTCTGTGACAGACACAGAAAAGTTCATGGATAAATTTCTTTATGAATAAACCTGAAGTATCCCACATTTTTCTCAGACCATACAAGTACATCATTTTTTAAAAGAAATATCAAAAGGCTTTGGCCATCTAGAACTTCCCTCTCTGCTTCAACAGCATATCCATCCCATGCTCCAAGAAGCAAAACTAGCAAGGGAATTTTCCTTTAAGAACAGAAGATTGCTGGTCAAGAAAAATGTGAATGTGAATCCACATGAACCAGTGTCAGTCAGCAGAGCTCTTTGGCTGTTTAGTTTGTTTTTAAAGATTTCCATAGCCTCACAACCAGAGAAAGGACATGGGAGTTTTGTTACAAGCATATTAGAAGTAAGCTTAATTTTTATTGGTATCACTATTAATACAAAACCTGAGAACTTCTAAACCGTTCTTGGCTGTTGTACACTATTACAGATTCAGTGGAGCGAACATAATGGTCTTATTCAATATGACATGAGAATTTGGCACCAGATGACCACAAAGTCACAAAGTTCAAAACAGCAACGTGTTTCTGAGTCTTCAGAGAATGAACATTTGGAAGTATGCATATATAAATATATATTAAAGAAACAAAACCCTTTACATCATTTTGATTATATAAGATTAAGACAAAACCCTATTCTAATCCCATATTGGCACATTCCTTCCTGTACAGCTGATCTGATGCAATATGCAAGCGAAAAACTTGTTTGAAAGGCACTAATTAAATCCAGAATATATTTGGGCAATTCCTTCTTATGAAAGAATTTGTGACACATGACCGGGCTTGAAGGCTCATTTCTTTAGTGCTAATGAGAGGTGAGATTACTCAAACAGGAGCAGCCAACAGGTATTACAGCTCAATCCTACTGAATACAGATGAATATTAATGAAACGTCAGAACAGAAACAGGGGATACAGAGAAGCTTAAAATAAATGATCAGGCAAAGAAATACTACAGCAAATGTCCTCCCACCCTCCCATCTACCAGAAGACTTGGAAACATTTGTATGTACTCCCTGTGCCCCTGTTCCTTCAGCCCCTGAAAAATTCCATTCATTTTTCAAGGTTGCATCTTCTCCAGCCATAATAAAATTTTATCAATTTTTTCAACATAGTTACTTTACTGAGAGGTACACTAAGTGCATAAAATGTAACAAAAAAACTCAATGAAATTGCTCAAAATAATGAAATCCAGAGTGAAACAATAGTCTAGCAGGACAAGGGTGATTTCACACACTAATATAAAGTCAAACATACGGGAAATCCTTAAGCATAAGATCTCCTTGTCAGAGATAGGTTCCTCCAGGATCAGCACAGATGTTCATGCTCTCCTGTGAAACCATTGGTTGTTTAAAACCAGTACTACCATGGGGAACTTGTTCTATTTGCCCTATTCCCTATTCTCCAGGCAATTTATTGTCTACACCCTGTACCATTTATTGCCAAGTACCCATATGCCAGAACAGCCACCCAGACACCAAAGAAAGAAAATGCATACTAGATCTTGTCTTCAGTTCACTAACATCTAATTATCTACTAACATTACAAAGAAGTTTGCATTTCTAAAAAACTGAAGTATTGGGAAAAAAAATAACAAACAACCCCATAAAAGTACAAATGAGAAAGGGAAAAAGAACAAGAAAAAGAAACAAATAGTGACTTTAAAAAAAATATCTCAGAATGCCACTGTTTTGCTCTGGCACAGTGAAGACTCAGATCTTGGTAATAATAATTATTTGTCTTCTGCAAGCAATTTAGTTCTTCAGTGCTTCCACTGCTTTCAGAGTTCACTGTGGCTATGGACACTTTAGCCAATAGTTTTATCAAACAGGACCTAATCAGATCAAAGCAGCTAGTAAAGAGGTTCATGTGCCTATCAACATTATATGATGTTCAAGGGTTTTACTACAAACTTTACTTAGTCTCATCCCCTGGAGTGAATGGTACCATCATAAGCACAATTCAAAGCTGCTCAAACAAGTTGGTTTTCCACTCTTACATCTCCATTAGGTAGCAGAGCAGAGTTGCTGTGCACCTAAAACAGTACAAGCATACCAGAACTGCTCTGCAGATGCTACCAAGATCCCTAAGTAGTGGAAAAATTCCAAAGAAGGTGATATTCCACAAGTAGGAGAAAATGTTAGTATCTAACTCACACATGGAATACCTAATAAAAAAAAAAAGTGAACAAAGAGTTATTTGAGTAACACAGCTGTATGAGCAGTCCAGAAGCAAGCAGGAATTGTTGTGCAAGTGTACTTACAATGGTGGACTGTTGTCCTCAGAGGGTACACTGCCACCAGCCTGTTCCCCACACTCAGCAGAGCTGATGGCTGTAGATTCTTACATGTACACTACCAAAAATTGAACCTCATATAGAATTTGGAACTTCATTGTCATTCTAAGTAACACAGGACTTAAAGCTTTAGGAGAGGGACTCTTCATCAGGGACCATAGTGATAGGACAAGGGGTAATGGACTAAAACAGGGGAAGTTCAGGTCAGATATAAGGAAGAAGTTCTTTACTATGAGGGTGGTGAGGCTGTAGCACAGGCCGTCCAGAGAAGTGATAAATGCCCCACCCCGGCAGTGCTCAAAGCTAAGCTGAACGAGGCTTGGGCGACATGGTCTGGTGTGAGGCATCCCTGTCCATGGCAGGGGTTGGAACTAGATGATCTTAAGGTCTTTTCCAGCTCAAACCAGTCTGTGATTCTATGATTCTACGTAACAAGTGAATGCCTTTTCAAGTGCCTGATGTATCTCACTGGACACTTCAGCAGTGTCAGATATCCTAGACTGCATTAGAAGGAAAACCGAGAAGGGCTTGCCAGGCTCCCTATGGAAGCTACAGCACTTCCTGACAGAGAGCTTTCTACAAGACTTGCCGGCAATTTTTTTGCCCCCCCTCTGCTTCAGTTATTATTCCTGTGGCCAATTTTTTTATACTTTCCCCCTATTCTACTGTATATTTCTTTACACAAGTATTTTCTCAGACTGTCAGCTTCTGGCCTCTCTGTGGAGCTTACATAAAGCCAGCATGGCTGCTTTGGTGTTTCTTATAGACATATACAGGCCTGGAAGATGTCTTAGTGATTCCCTGACAGCATAATTAATTCTATTGTCTGTGCATAACTTAAAAAAAGGAAGGGAGGAAGGAAAGAGGAAAGAAGGAAAGGGGAAAGGAAAGGGGAAAGGGAAAGGGAAAGGGAAAGGGAAGGAAAGAGGTAGAGGCCTTCCCATAGTATTCCAGAATTCCAGACAGAACTGAAAAACTGAGAAGTAACAACAGTTCTAAATTGGAAGAGCTCTTACATCTCTGGTCCTGGTGTGAAGTGGGTTTTTGGTTTGGGGTTTTTGTTAAAGATTGTAGGGAAATACCAAGGTTCTCAAGACCCACCAGGGGGGTTAGCCACATAACTACCACTGAAGTTAAAGATAATTGCCTGCCCTTAATCTTTTTCTTTTTCCCTCCAAACTATCATCCCTAAAACTTGAGCTCAAACCTGCTGCTTTATTCAGCAAAACAGAACAGTTGATCTCAAACGACTCGCATCTAAAGCCCTCAACAACCATTCACCACTCAGCTGTGTAATAAGTTTCCTTTCTGTGTTGCAGAAGAGCTACCTGCAGCAGCAGGTTTGGCTTAGCTTCCAGGCTCTCAGAGTCAAGTATACTCAGCCTGCATGTAAACAATTTCCCAGCAATATGAATAAGTGATGGTGGACAGACCCAGCCTCACAGAGGCTACTGGAAAAGGACTGATGAATCATGCCCCCCAGATAAAGAGAGGCAGCCAGAACAAATAAATTATGCTTTTAAGCAATCTGTGTGCTGCTGCTCTGCAGGCTACTGATTAGTTCAGGATTAGTTCAGGAGAAATTGTCTCACAGCAAACCTGGTAGGGTGACTGCATTACCTCTTTGCGCAGGAGGTAATGTTACTTTCTGTGATTACTACACTGGCTCAGGAGTAAGAAAATGTAGTACAACCAGCACAGTTCACACAGCAAGAAGACAGAAGGCAATTCAAATACAGTAAAGCAATTCCAGCTACTAGCTCTTCAGCAATTACTAGTAGCCCTATGGTGACTGCACAGACCTTCTGCAGTCTGCAGTACATATCAGTATTGACCCCTACATTTTGCAGCAGGTAAGTCATTGTTTCTTTTCCAGTTGTAAAGCTTCTTCAGAAGCTTTTTAATTTGCAACAGAAAGATTAAAGACGCTGTTTTCAACAGGCACTGCTGCTCGATTTACCACCTTCAACTATCTCACAGTATCCTACTGAAGAAACTCTTGAGGACAGCTAATTCATCTTCCCACTAATTTAAAGCTGAGGAAAATTATCACATAATGGTGTCAGCAAACCATTTATTTCCATGAACTCATCTATTCCTTATGTTAGCCCTGAGAGCTCATATTATGTTTATTCATGACAGCTGTTAAAACTGGGGCTTTATTATGTAGCTATGTCACTGCTATCCTTCACATACCTCTGCAAAACTCATGTAGGAACTGTCCAGTTCAGGGGGGGAAATACAGCAAGTTGATTCCCTGCCTCATTTCACATCAACAGTCATTTACATAAAGATGATACAGTCAGAATTCATCATACTCTTAAACCAATCTAAATAAAACCACAGACTCACAGAATGGCTGAGGCTGGAAGGGAGCACAGGGAGTCATCTAGCTCAAACTCCCTCCCCCAGCAGGGTCTCCCAGAACACATTGCTCAGGACTGTGCCTATACAGCTTTTTAGTATCTCCAGGGAAAGAGAATCCACAACTTCTCTGGGCAATCTATTCCAATGCTCAATCACCATCGCAGTAAGGAAGTTCTTCCTCATGTTCAGGTGGAACTTCCTGTGGTTTAGTTTATACCTGCTGCCTCTCATCCTACTGCCTGGCACTACCAAAACCTGAATGACATGCTGACGAAGGGGGTAATATCATTCTCAGGGTGTTTGTAAGACATATATTCCAACATATTCCCCTACAGCAGCTCAGGTTCTAGCTTTCATCAGAATCTTCTAATTCAAGGCACAGTTTTTCCATTCATAAGGGCTGTAAGAATGGGGCAGATCATAAATGACACAAGTGAAGGAACCTCACAAGAGAAATGCATCATCAACAAGGAAAAGTCATTATCTAAGATTGGACTCTCGCCTCTGTACAGACATAGTTCATTCTCAACAAGCACACATTGGGTTGTGGAAACTACTCTTTTATTTCTGCCAAATGCTCAAACTAAAGCTCACTGAGGGAAGTTTTAACTAGCGTTCTCCACACACACACACATTCTGCAAAGTATCCATCCTCGTTTCTTGAACATATAAAATGCTTTTCACACAACAGCTGTACCACTGCAGTCTCATCTGGTATTGCTGTAACCATTTATCTGTTCTCTCACAGGAAGGAGGCAGAGTTCGGTCTCTGAACATTAAGACTGCAAGCACGCAATAAAGGAACCAAAGGGACTCTCGGTTCCTTTGTGATAATAAGCTTGTTCAATGACTACATCCTTACTGAGTTCTTTTCCAACTTAAATTGAAATTAAAAATGGGACAGAGCAAGAATGAAACAATACATTAGTGTGGAAAATAGGGCACATCCCATGAAGAACTGTATGTAATAAAACTGCATATCATCAGGAACTACAACAAGGTGACAAGACAGTCAATCCCATATGCCAAGATTATATAGAGAATAAACTCTTAAAGCTCTTAAAGCATCTCAGTTTTTTAAAGATATCGGAAGAAAAACTCAGCTCTATGTGCTCTGTGTAAAGAAACATTTGTATGTGAGAGAAACGTGATCACACCTTGGTCAGAACCAAGTTAAATCCTATTCCTTTCTAAAGGATATCAGCATCTATCAGTGAACTGCTAGATTGCACCTTGGATAAATAGGAAGACCTCAAAACCTTAGGAAAAAATAATTATTGAATCCATATGCAAAAATGTGATTTGATTGACTTCATCAGTGTGAAAATTAATACTTATACATATCGTTTTGCTTAATTTTTTACACTTAGGGTAGGAAAGAAGTAGACACCCAACAGAACTGAGGGGATGTCAAGGAAAACACAAACTTCCCAATACTCACTTATTTAGCTTGTTTATAGCTTTTGAATAACACCTGAGCTCCTCATAGACATTTACATAAGCACTCAACGTATCAATTTGTTTCTTTATCCTTTCTCTCCCAGGAAAAGAAAAAAGTTTTCCTAGGTTTCACACCCATGGGAATGGTAAGCCACGAAATTTTGCAATTTCCACTTCTTTTCTCAAAACAGGATTCCGCTTTCTACAATAAAATACTATTTTCTGCCTTTTACTTATCACAGATTTTTATGCTGCCACTACAAAACCAGAGTAAAAAATTATATCCCTCCCAGTTAAGTTCAATCTCAGTATGTTGCTCTGTCACAAAAATATTCCCTCTGCAAGTCTTTCAGAAATATGAGTCTCAGTGTATCAAGATATATTAAAAGGTAATATCTGAGAATGATGAAGTAAAGGAATTACATACACATTTAGTGGATTTTTCAGTCATCTCTCCCTCCCAGTTTTCCAGCAAAAAGATTTTAGTACCCCTTTTGGCATTTGGTCATAGTGGTGATGAATAGCTTAAACAATTACATCAGTATTAAATGCAATTTTTCTATCTGTTCTTAGTGCTAGTCAGGAAGACAGAAAAATTTCTGTTGCCCACTTAATCTGTCATGTTACTGTAATGAGGATATAGAAGGACTTATTCTGGTCAACTGTTTTCTCAACCCTGCAAGAGGAAACAAGAAACCCACATACCACTGAGAGTAGTACATATATGAATGCCAGTATCTCTGTTAAGATGTATTTATCCTGTGCTTTGTCTTTGGCTAACTCACTACCTACTCAGAGTATCTGTACTGAAGTACTGAAAAAGCTGGATGCAATTTTGATATTAGAAAGCTTGTTTGAAGAGGACATAATCATATGTAAAGAGTTATAATCCAGGGACTGCATGATACAAAGGACAGATGGAATTTGTTTGACATGACAATTTTCTGTTATTGTTTTGGGATTACAACAAACCTGCAGCTAAACTAATTGTGCCATGACGGTTAAGGTTGTGTCAGCACTTTCCTTGTAAACCTCTTTTCCAGTGGATTTATTACTTAATAAAAAAGTTTTTCAGGGCTGAAACCTGGCATGAAAGGCTGTGTTTATCTTTAGAGACTTTGAAAAAGAAATCCAGCTTGTCTTAATGGAAGGGTAGAAAAAAAGATTGTTATTTTGGTATATGTAACTTTCCACTGCTACTCTTATCAGTACTGTGCATATTGTCCGTTGTTTAAAAAAAACATAGGCAACAATACTTTGTTGATGTAGCTTCATTTCAATTTAGAAGACAAAAATCCCATGCAAACCACCTTTTCTTGTTATGGAGATATAAAATTATATATATAATATATATAATGATATTTCCCTGGATAGCCAAGTGTCACAAACAGGCCCCAAATATACCCTCTGTTACCTGAAAGACAAATTGTCTATGAATTACCTAACACCTGTTTATTTCTTTTTCAATTGTACTAGTTTTGGGTCAAAAGAGATCCACCCTAAATAGAAGCTTTTAGAAAACTGTTAGATGGCAACAACAGAAAAGTACAAAATCAATAGAAATTGTCTGAGGTAGACTGGGAAGTATGGTGAGACATTAACACTAACTAAAGCATTCCAGGGATTCTCAGGGATGGCTCCTGGTGGTAAGCTCCCAGCTGCAGCCACACTGGTAAAACTCTACACAATTAGGAGGCTGGAAGCCAAGAATTCCAAATATAGAGCAAGCACTACAATATTTATTCTGGGATAAGCCTCCTACCTCATCACAAAACCTCTTCATCTAGTAGATAAGGCAAACAATGCAATATAAGGATGAAGAGCCTCTGTCAAAGATTAGATAGTGCACCATCCTTTACATACCAAGTTACCGGAAGCTTGTGTTCTTTGCATTGAGCAGAACTTACTGCACACTGGACTTCAACAGGTAGTCAGGAAAGCAGCTTGACTTTTAAATAATTTGGCTAGTCCTCAGGTATTTGACAGTAATAGTGAATCAGATCCCATACAAGTCTCACATCAACATTTTATCTGAAAGTAGATTCAAATGTCTTAGATTCAAGCTCTCTCTGCATTGGTGATCTCAAATTTGGCTTTATTTTGGTTTTTAATATTGCCAGCCCTGCCAACTCAGGTTGGATTAAACAGCCAAGCTGGCTTTGCTGTCATACCCTCTCCTAACAGCAAAGGTGTGAGTCTCAACAAAGCATGTCTGAAAGTTCACTTTAGAAAACACAGTAAAATACTAAGTTTTATTAATATTGCCCCTCATGAACACCAGCGCAGGTCTAGGACTTCCCATGCAGTTCAGAGGTACAATAGAAAGCTAGTACACTGTTCTGTGCTGAAACTCAGGAGGAAAGATTCTGGCACAAGTAGTCAGAAAACTCTGGTTAGATCTTCTGCAGCTGTATCATTTGTGTGTGCCAAGAGGAGTAAAACTGAAAAAAAAAAAAAAAAAAACAACAAAAACCAATAAAAAATGAGGAGAGAAGAGAAAAGAGGATGAATCCTTTGTTTGAGTCAGTAATTAGGCAAGTAAAAGCAAACAAAAGATCTGCAATTTAACAGTTCACTTTTCATGAAAACACTCCTTTTAAAGAGCAACTTAATGTCTAGATCTAGATGACCTAGACATCTAGGTGATCTAGATTTCTCTCGTCTCCCTATTTCTTTGCTGTCAACACGTATTTGAGACAAAAAACGAAATGCTAGAGAGGGACAACCAACTCTGCCCGAGTAGTGCTTAGTGTGGAAATGATTTTAGTCAGACAGGGCCTGTGGTCCTGAGTAAATAACTGGAGCCACACCATTCCACAAAGGAGATCAGGGTTCTCTATGAAGTAGAAAGAACACTGGGATGATGCAGATGCAGTGCTACCAAAAGAAACATGCATTAGTTTTGGTTCAGAATGACATGTCAGAATCTGTAAACTCCTTCCACCTCAAAGGGCATTCAACCTTCACAGGCAGAACTTGTGTGTTCAAGACTTTGCTCAGACAAAACATCTCACACTGTCTCTGCTCAGCCTTGTTTACCTGCCTGCTTTCTCCTGCCTATTCCATGCCCTTCTGTTGTACAGCATCTGCTCCTTGCACTGAATTAAGTTAAAGCCAGTGAATCTCCGCAGTCAAGCTTGGCTCAGCTTCCCAGAAACAGCTCTTTCTATGGTACCCTTGTGCATTTATGAAGAAGTGTGTGTCCACACACGCACTCTTCATAACTTAAAACAAAGAAATCAAATAAATATCTATCATCCGTGTCAAGCACTGGTACACAACACAAAATTCTCCCTTTGCTGTCAGAAGCTTTTTTTTTTTTCATTTAACTGATACATGCTACCAAATTAAGTTTACATAGGAAAAATAAACACACTTTTAACTAGAGAGCATAAAATGTCAAATGATTCTAATTTGAGATTCTCTTTTAATCTTTTGTAACTATAGTGATTCAATCCCATATTAAACATTTAGAAGCATTGCTTCTGAAGTACATTCCCTTACAACAAAGAATACCACCAGAAGAAAGTTGTTTACAATGAATATAGATGAATTTTCCAATTGTCACAGCACTGGGCCATCAACATTCAGAGAATTCTGGTGGATGTTGGAATCCAAGTCCTTAGTCATCTACCTATAGAAATACCATTCAGAGCCATCAGCATTAACAACTCGTTGTATTGTACTATTTAGAAATACAGGAAGAATTTATGCATGCTGAGAGCTTCGATTCAAACATATCCCTGAAACCCAGGAAAAATAACCTCTTCAACCAGAAGGACAGATCAGAAACAGACATGGCTTCTTTATGGCACTCGGTGCATGGAGAGCTGCTCTGCCTGTCACACACCCCAGGAAGAGACAGTTCACAGCTTATATGCCTTTATTATAGACATATTCATCAGAATTCCACAAACTGCCCACCCAATTCCCATTACCCATTGCAGATGATAATTTGTGTAGATAAGGCCATGGCCTTAAGGAGTCATCTTTGGGGGTCATAGTGGTTGTTTGGGGGTAAACCACTCAGTTTACCCTTTTATGGAAGTCTGTTATTTAAGAACATGGAATATTTGTTTAAGTCTCACCAAGGAAATACATGTTCTTGTTTGGGCTAATTTACCACCCTGGGAGGCTCCTTTATGTGTTTTCTCTTGCAACTGTTTACTATCTCTCAGGCCTTACTGAAAGGACAGCCCACATGTATTTGAAGGAAGATATATGGTTCTTTTGCTGCCTGCCTTCCTGATCTTGAGAGACCTTGCAGCCTTGTCTATGACTATGCCTGTATACACAACAGAATACTTGTTTTAACTCGGTATCAAACAGGAGGGAAAACTAATTCAATTCAAACCTGAATTTAAAAGAGTGGGAGACCGACATGACCTATCGCTAAATATATATTGTAAAGATAGTGCATCTACAGGTCCACACTGTACACATTCCCAGTGACTAACTCCACAATAATTTCTTTATATCCTCCACCTCTCCAAGCTTCTCTGAAGAGCTGCCATTTTGTTTTCAAAATATCACCATAATAGATACAGTTTCTCTGTGTCTTTGAAAGCAAACCAACAAAGACCAGGAAGGGGGAAAGAGGGGCCTTGCAGTGCTTATCAGAGGTTGCTAGTGAGGATTATACACACCAATGTATTCCAAAATCTTTGGAAAATGAAACAAATATTATAAAACTCATTCCTGGAAAATGTAAAATAGCACATCTCTAAACCATCTTCAGTGTCTCAAAAATACTAAGAAACAAATATTTGCTCATTCATACCACAAAACTGCCCCAACTACAAACTGTTCAAGAAGGTCTTTAGTGTCAGGGAGCAGCAGGACTGAGGTGCCAGACGGGAGCTGCATGTGACAAGGTAGGCACAGGTAGCACCCTTGCTGACATGGGGCACAACCACGCAGTACCTGAGCAAGGAGAGCAAAGCTGGCCAGAAACAGTAGCCAGGATCAGGCACACTTCAGTGCCTGCTATGCATTTTCATATTGATGCAGTAGGTCTGGGTTCAAGCCAGGCAGTCAAATCAGTGGGTCAAGATCAGGATCAGCACGGTAAATACCCCAGCACATGCAACCCAAAGCTCCAGGAAAACCAAGGAAGTCTGCAACATGGCTTCCTAGTGTTCTTCTCACAGCAGCCTGATCCAAGATTACACAGCTGTGCCACATCAAAGCTGGCTGTAAGTACTGGCAGCCACAGCCTTAGGATAGGAAAGAGTTGCACTTAAAGCCTGACACCTACTAATTGAAAGCAGATGTATTATGGAATCCACCTCAAGTTGGCAACCACCAAAGTGCTGACTTTTACTACATCTATGTACTTAGTTCTTAATTAGCTTAAGATTTGGATGTGCTTTTATAGCACTAGGAACGTCAGTGACTGATATGATGCAAAGTCATGAAGCCACATGCATGGAGGCTCTGTGGATCATGAGAAACTGATCTGAGCTGCACAATTTAAGATGCTGTCAGAATCTGACAGTTTTTCTGATCTGACATGGTGCACCTATGAGACATGTTCATAATGGAGAAAGTATATGCATTATATACACATACCACCATACACATGTAACTTGTATAGCACCCATTTTTCTCTTACTGCTGTAGCTTTAGAGGTATAACATGAAAATATTTTTTGTCTTTAGTTTGAATTTGTTAGCTAGGGACGCAGCAAAACCTTTTGCTGACACAGGACATCAATTTGGTATCCTGAAACATTAGTCTGCCACAGTAAAGGTGTGAGGAATACAGATGGCACAAGTATGTTTCTTCTGACACCAGTGCCTCAGCTAGAAATCAAAACACCATTCTTGAACTATAGTGGATGCTTATTACTGAGTTACAACTGTAGTATCCAATGTGTGATGTTATTACTGCTAAAGGATACTAAATCTGCTGTGGCTCAGTGAAGAACTGAAACTGGAGTTACATTTATTCCCCTTCCCTCTGCTTATGCTGCAAAACAGATAATTCATCCAGATAGTTTAAGTGTGAGCAAGAGGATGTTGAGAAGATATTTCACACATTTTCAAGAAGTGAGATAGATACAGATGTTCTCCCCTTGCAGCTGAATTTGTCAAGAGTAACGATGGAGAGGGAACACCTTGTTGTATTCTGCCTTTGGATTCCAGATCTAAGAAAATACGTCTTTTGTTTTTCACATGCCATGGTCTTGCATCACGTCATTTGACACTAGAAGTATTAGTATTTTGCTAGCTACGTTATAAAGTCACTAACTCACAGTTATTAAGTGTTCATTTAAAGTAACACTTGTGATCTGCCAAAATACTTTACAACATGCAGTAAGAAGTTTTAAGCTATTAGCAAGCTTGCAGCTACAGAGAATAAGGAGGATGGGTTTAAATAAAAATCACTTTCAAGTAGGGGAATGACTAATCATTGCTATTCTCTCCTGCATTTTTATTCTTAACAAAAGTTGTCAACCTTTGTCCCAGCATTAGTGGATGAGTTTTATGTGGCTGTACCTGGTATTCTTCAACTTGATTAATTAGCAAGGCCACATTTTATTTGAAAGTGCAGAATGGAGTCATATTTTCATTCAGTACCCCAGGGAACTAATTATAAGGTCTGCTCAACATACATCATAATAATATCTCCTACATGGCACAAGTAATTATTTAGATACTGTAAATATCCTTCCAAATACTTAAAACAGAACTGCTTCTGTTTTAAGAAGTTATTTTAAAGTTTCATTAGAAACTGATGCTAGCCTCTGCTGGGAAGTTCCAAATATTCCCTGCTCATGAAAAACAGCAGGTAATCAGCATCATGAAAATGTAAACCCTGTCAGAGGAATTTATCATTCACCTCTGAACCAACACAAACAGAAAAAAATGGAGAGGAGAACAAGGTAGTAAATATTACACAACCCTTAAAAAAAACCCAAACAACCCAAATATAAATGTTTAACAGCCCAATGATGTTGGGTCTTCTCCCTTAGCTCCAACGCAGCAATAAAATCTTTCTATTCTCCACCCCTAGTATACTGGAAACTGGCAGTTTTACTGCATCAAAAATAAGATTAGAATGTGCAAATGTTCACCTCTTAGGAAAGGGAAAAATCCTTGTTTCTCATCTGGCACTAGCTTTGGGATAGGGAAGAGGAGGCTAAGGAGGGGCAACAGCTCTGACTCAGTATTCCAGTAGCTTTAAGAATGGAGTCCCATCATACCAGAGAGAGACATTAAAAGGTTTGCACAGCAGCACTTACAGGCTAAAGAGATGAGACAGTGTGCAGGAGAAACAAACCATTCACTTTTGTACCTGGGAAACCCACACACAAATTATCCTCAGCAGTGCAAGACTTCTCCCTAACTCTATACCAGGACTAGAAACAACTGCTACCAAACTGCAGTTTACCCACTCAGAATCTACATGCACAACAAACACTAACACAGCCTTGGAAAGTTGAAGAGTCACTGCAAAGCAGCTGAGTAGCTGCTCCAAAGATCACGTTGCTTCTTTTTTGGTTCCTGGAGTACTCAACTTGCTCAGGCTGGGAGATGATTTGCAGGATTTGCCTCCAAAAGGCAATTATTTATTTTCTTGGGGGTGGGAGGAAGAAAAAAAAAAAAGAGAAAAATAAAAAAGCCACTTGATTGGCTCCCAAGCTCTTCTAAATTGGATGATACAGTGTGCATCAAGCAGTGGAATAGCTTCCATAGCAACACACTCTCTCTCAGCTTAGTTATTTCTAGGGCATCTGTCACTGACTCTGTTCCCTGAAAACAGTTGCAGGAGTGAAGGGCTGCTTGCAGACTTGTAAGCAGCCACCTACGTTATTTTAGAAGTGCATCTGTATTATTGTCAGTGTGCCCCTTGCAAGGGCAAGCAGCAGAAAACTGCTGTTCCAAATTCATTATAATACAGATTTATACTTCCCAGCATCTCCCAAAGACTTCAGTGCAGTCTACAAACAGACTATGAAACACCCTGCAAAAGCACAGTATTATAGATGAAACTTTCTGAGGCCAGAAAGATTCATTATACAAGACCATGCCAGCTAGGATTACATACCAAATAGTTCCATGTCTGAGCAAGAAATCAACTCCTTACACATCAGTCTTAAATATTTCAAAAATCTTCCCCAATCCACTATTTCTGAATGCATATCAAATACTTCATTTACCGAATTCATTTACCTCACCTTCACAATATAACAAATAAGTGTAACTTGAAGTCCAACACACATATCACAAAAAACTTGTGCCATTATCATGCTTTAAATTACTGTATTCAGTCTTTAAAGGTTTTCTTGCATAAATCCAGAAGTTATACAGTATCAGTAGCTCTCTTGATTTTCATCACCTTGGAAACACCACTACATGCAGGAAAACAAATCTCAGGAAAATAAATATGGATTTTTTTTTATTTGTAATTCAATACATTTTTAATTCTTATTCTTCTATTTGACGTTCCTATGAAATTTTGCAATAATGGAGAAAAAAAAAAATCTCATTTTGTATCTAAGTAAATCTCTTCTGTATCTGAGCAATAGCAATTGTGACCGTGATTCTGAAGATTAGGAGTATAGACAAATAAACAACTGTGGTCTGATAAGCACATACCACTTGCCTCAACAACAAAATCAAAGGATTTTGGAAAAAAAAAACACACTGCATTTCTGTGAAATTTAATTTTAATGTTAAATACTGGTTTGTTGGGGTTTTTTTAACGTCAGATAGGTACATATACGAGAAAATATTAGTTACTGGTATTCTGAATAAGAGCTCTAGGACACATGGGCAGCTAATGAAATCAATAACAATTAACACTTTACTTCACAGGGGAAAAGAAGGTAACTGTTGTTCTCTTGCCATCTAATATTTTGCTAAAATAAGACAGACTGAAAAGCTATAAGTTGTTTGGTCTGGTTTTTAGTAAACAACCCTGAAGGAGTGACCAAGTATACACATCAAGATGCAGTTAATAATTTAAATGTTTTTGTCTTTGGGGCATTCTGTAGTCCACTACCATATTCACTGAAAAGTGAGTCACTGGAGAAGAAACAAAAGGTTCTGCATCTGAGATAACAAATACATTAACAAAAAAAGAAAAAGGAAGAAAAAAGACTTAATCTGAAAAAGAAGAAAACTCTAGTTTTTGTTACCTACTCTTTGTCCAAAACAGCCAGTGTGTGTTGACTTTCAGGGCATGCTGCAAAACTCCATTTAGTTGTAATGGCATTTGGAGAGAGCCAGAATCTAATGAGATTTGCAGACAGCAAAACTTGGTAGGACTCTTTAACAATGTTCACTATTGCAATGAGTTTAATTGTTTTGCTCTTGCTTATGTCAGGGTTGCGTATGGTCTTGGGAAGAGTTTTCAGGGTTCAGCAAAAGGAAAAACACCTACAGAGTAAAAGAAAGTGGGGAAAACCTATTATGAGGACCAAAGAGAATTGTTAGGGAAGCGACACTTTTAAAATAGGTCAGAAAAGGCTCATACTGAGTCCATGCCAGGAGTCTTTACTAAAGTCCAGAGTCCCCAGGTTAACACCCTTTTGCTATCAACAGTAGCTAATGAAGCCAGCAACAAAACGCAAGTCTCCTCTCATCCTGATTGCTGGCTAGCAAAGGAAATCATTGCTTACTGCAGACTGTTTTGCAATGGCTCTGTCCTCATGGATGGGGTAAGTGAAAATATCTATTTAACCAAATTTGAGTGGCTGGGGAATTCCTTTCTAAGTATTGGAAAATATAAGCAAAGATATCTTGGGCAAAGAAAAAGTTATGAAAGCCATGCCTCTGTACAACTGTATGTCAGATCTATTAGTCCTATGCATCATATAATAATCCAAGGCATATGCTCAAAAAAGATTTTCTGCCAGACCCAATCTCCAAATGGCATGCAAGGAATGAGGTCACACAATGATGAGAACAAAAAGCCAGACACTGACATCTGGCTTTTTCACTACATTTTTCACTACATTCACTATGTCAGCATCACTCAATCTAAGCAGTGACAAAATTGAGTTAGAAACTGTCTTTGAAGAGGTCATTTGAGTGTTTCATGATATTAGCAGCAGTGCACAAAGTCAGCCTAGGTTGCTACTTGCATATGTCCAAAGCAGCCCTTCATTTACTCAGAAGCATGCACCGTGCAGAGCCATGGAAGTGGCTGCAAGCAGAGGAAAGCTGTATCTGGCAAGGCCAACACAGTGACTCAGTGCAAACTGAGTGCATCTGCACCACCATCTTCTCAGACCTCTGTAAAACCTGAACCTCCTGGCTTAGTCTGAGCCCTTATGTGAATCAAAAAGAACCATTACTATTCTCTACCCTGTTTTGTATGTACAGTCAAGCAGTATTACACATCCAGCTCTAAGCCCTCAGCAATCACCCAGAGCAATGTAGAGAAGGCACTGCTGAACTGTAACAAGTGGAAGAAAACAGTGGCAGTCTACCTTTCAACCGTAATATATGTCCAGCTTGATTTCTAGGCTTAAAAGCAAACCAAATTGGATAGTAAAGAAAAAGGGCCAGCAGCCCAAAGCAGATATGAAAGGCTAAATCACTATGTATTAGCTGTTCTAACTCACTCATTGCTATTAGGAAGAAAGGTCTTACTTATTTGAGACAAATCAGTCAATATAATTCTCTGCTTTAAGGAAAAGTTTTAAAGTTGCTAAAAACTAAGTGTTTTCAACATCTCATTTTTAATGCACTTGCAAGGTAGTATTTTTGAGAGAACCAGAGGGGAAAAAAAAAAGAAAAACCTTTACATTATTATATATTCTAACAAACCAAATTATCTCCTTAAATAAAGTGACTATTGAAACCCTAATATTTCTGTTCTGCAGCTGCACCACAGGTGTCAGAATCAAAAAGTATACCAGCAGCATGAGATTCCAAATTGGTACTATTCATCTAAATCTGATTAATCGATATCAGTTTATTCATGCTACCAAGACACCCTACACATGTGGGTGGTGGTTAATGAATGGTTTAATAGCGTTTTGTAACATAGATGTTAAAAATTACATGAATATACTCCAAACAAATCAGCTTATGCTGACGGTAACTACCTAGACCTACTTACTCTTCAGTTATTGCCATATTCTTTCAGATGTGTTAAATTATCAGAAATTGCTATTTTAGCAACCTGAATACATTCAGCTACCTAAAATACATCCAAATATTCTATTTTCAGCAAATATATGTTCTACTAAATACTTTGAGATGATGGATAAACTATCATGGATGATGGAAAAGTAAGGTGATGGGTATATTCTCTAGTGAATTGCTATATAGCAATTAAGAATACTCACATTTAAGCATTTCTTGAAGGCTCACCAGTATATTGGACATTTTCCTCATGAGAGCAGAAAACATAATTTCAGCAATCAAAAGATGATGCTTTCATATACAGAAAAATATTTTTAATAAAGCCATCCATAACACCTTTATGTGGCCAGTTACCAATCCAAAGCCAAGACAGAGTGCAAAGTACAATATAGAAATATTTTTAAAGGTCACATAAAACCTATAAATGTCATGAAAAGAATACTGGCACTCCTTTATTTCTGTTGAAAGTCAAAGAGAAAAACATACCTACAAAAGTGTAGGCTCCAGTCCTAGTGCAAGCTCAGACTGACAGGTGAAAATAGGCAGCATTTTACAGCTACTCAATTACAGGGACAATGATCACTCAGTAGTATTCTTCATAGTCAACTGAAGAGAGATTAGAACCACCAAGAAACAAAAACAGCAAAAGAAAAAACACAGCCCCAAAGTAAAAAACCAACACTCCAAAATGTACTGTTGTGTTTGTGTCTCAATAACTTGTGTAACCCCCTTTGATTTTGTGGCATCATACACATAGGAACAGCGTCGAACAAGTAACAACACTTAGAGGACACAAAACCCAAGAAAGATGAAGTTAAATGAATTCTAGATTCAGGTCACCAGTACAAAATGGAAACAGCAGCAAATGTCAGCAATAACCACAAAACTGTTAGGCAAAGAGTGAAATTCAGAAAGGACAACCTTAAACAGTGAAACAAATTTTGGATTACCAAATTGTAAAGATGAAAATGTTTTTTTTTTTCCCTCCAGTTAACTTGAACACAA
The DNA here is from genome assembly GCF_028554395.1 of Pezoporus wallicus. NCBI lineage: Eukaryota > Metazoa > Chordata > Aves > Psittaciformes > Psittacidae > Pezoporus > Pezoporus wallicus. Next base: position 892,781 of record NW_026637828.1, on the reverse strand, counting down.
ATAAATGAAGAAGAATGACTGGAATTACAAAAACAAAAAGGGAGTGGAACAGAGAGACCAGAGACAAAGTCATTCAAGTTGATGCAGACCAAGATGGATACAAATATTGCAGGAATAAGAAACAGACATTCTAAACGACGGGAAAAATCACACTGAGAAAAGGGAACACTAAAAGAAGCAGGATAAAAAAGCAGCATAAGGAAGATAAACATGCTTGTGACGCTTTCTCCAAGACTAGGCTTTTCTATTATTTTGGAAAAAAGGAAACTTCAACAAAACATCAATTAGATCCTTCTAGTAAAGCTGTCCTGACAAAAAAAAAAATCAGCATTTCTTCCTTACCAACTAGAAATATCTAAAAGGGCCCCGATATTCATAAAGACTTCACTACACTAATACCTACTTTTTATATTTTGCTGATATTCAGGCACTCTATAGACTCCACAAATGATGTTTGTTTTTGCAGACCAAAAATCCTGCTGTAAAATAATTCTGTATCTCTCAATGGAGACAAGAAGAAATACAATTTTGCTATGCTTTTTTGAAGAATGGGTAAACTTGATGACCTTATTATGTGAAAAGAGTTTGGCAGATATATCACATCACCCGTAATATCCCCCATCATCAAAATAAAGTTCAAGTCCTTCCAAATGCACGCATAATCAGGGGCTAACATATTACAGCAGTCTAAGTTGTTCCACTGTCAATTCTCAACTGATGCTGTGGATACCATCAGCATTGCCACAGAACAGCTGCAGCGCTACAAACCCCATTGTCTATATCATAAGTGCATTTACCAGACTGTTTCAGCTGTAGCTCAATAGACGTCTACGTGTCATGAGAGTAGACAGAACATTCCAGCAAATTAAAGAAAAATTCATACAAAACTCACAAATCTTCAGATTATCAGACTCTTCTCAGACTTACTTCACAAAGAAAATATTCAGAGAATAGGGAATAAAGAAACGCAAAAAGAATGTCACATAGTAATCTCACATTGCAGGGCATGGGATGTGAATTCCTTTCATTTTTGAACATGCACAGAAAAAGAACTCTTGAGACCAAGTGGAAGAAGATTAAAAAGTCATCCTGAAAGAAGACTTCAGCACTGATCTCAAAATAAAGCAAAAAAGGCAGTTTCTTAACATGCCCTCTGGTTTAGTATTTCACTTCTGCAATGTTCTGCTTCACTGCTGCTGAATGATAGAAAAGGAAATAACAAAATAACAAAAAGACTCTTTGGTGTCCATGTCCTGGTTTTTTTGCTATATATTGTAAGAAGAAATGACAGAGCTGATCTTTAAAAACATTATAATTGAGTCCTGCAGTCACCAGATGTGCAGCTGAAAAGTGGGATCAATTCTAAATTACATCACAGGTAAAGAGAAAATAAAACTGGTGAATAAACAGAGGAAACCATTAGAAAAAAAGAAGTAGCATCTTCTGCTAGACTTAGAGGGTGAGGAAAGGGAGGAAAAAAGGCAGTATACATTGAATAATCTAATTTCCTATTATGCCCTTATCTATATGCATAACTGCAGGTTTAATGCAGGCTGTGATTTCACGTATTGCAAAGAATCCATTTCCTATTCCTTCTCTCCACCCCCCAATTAAAAAACATAATGAAAAATTAATAACTGAAAAAGTGAGGAACCAAAATAAAATTGACGATCATAAATTTGACAATAACCACCTTATGCAAGCAACAATGTGCATGCTGTTCAGCAATACATGAGATCCCCCAATGAAACAGTGAGATGAGTGGAGACATCAAGCATACAATGGTTTGGATTTGTGGTTACCACAGAGTTATTCAAGTGCTGCAAATGCACATACAAGCAGAAAGCATCTGCCTTTCCCTTCCCATGTGTAAAAGTGATTGTGACCTTCTCCAGCCTTTCACCCCTCTCATCTAGCTTATTTTATTTCTTTCCATTTGTTGAATTTTGGTTTATTGTTTTTATTGGCAAAAAGCCCAGGTTTTCTTTTTTTTTCTTTTTTTTTTTTTTCCCTTTCAGTCATAAAGGAGCCTCTATCAATTTTCTATACCATCCTTTGGGCTGTTTTGCTATATGTTTAACTCAGAAATTATGAAAAATTCCTCTGCAATAACAATTACCTTTCTTATGATGTGTACCCATATGTACCAAACTGACATCTACATTTCCTATGAGCCTGTCCTCAAAGTGTCAGGACCACAGGAAGTCCTTTGTTTTCTTACTGTGGTTGGCAACTTCATTGTTTTCCATATGTCAAAAATATACTTTTTTATTGTCTGGACGCACCTCATTTACTGATGGTCCCATTATGAGATCATAAGCAGGAGCTGCTGCGCTCTCCCGATGTATTGTTGGTTGGCTGAAGGTATGCTTGCTTTACCAGCAGGAAAATCCCTCCCAGTGGCCTTTGGGATCAAATATCTTAAGTAAGCCTCCTGTGAGGACTGCAAAACCTAAACCTCATGAGTTGTGCCAGAATTCAAGGATGAGAATTTGTAAATCTACCAAAAACATTACTGAGGAAAGAGGTAGAAAGAGACAGCTCTCACCAACTGAAAGGAGAGAAAGATTTAAGAATAAGACCAGCTTCAGAACAGGGTATTAAAAAAAAAAAAGCAGCTGACTAACTTACAATTTGTATCCTTCACAGGCTAAAGGCAATCCACATAAAAGACATGTGGAAAGATTCTCATGGATTTTTTTTCTGTATTTTTTGCTCCTGACAGCATCATTTTAAATGCACAAAAGACATTAATAATTTGAAGAACTTGTTTGAATGTGATTAGAGAAAAAGACTTCAGCATGAGGCCAAAAGATATAAAACTGCAATTCAAATTTGGTCATAGAAACCCCTCAGGCTCAAGGAAATGAAGGGAGAAGCATTGCTCTGTAACAAGAATATGAAATTCTGCCGTGGCTGCTCAGTCCTGGCCTATGTGCCCACTCACAGCACTCCACTCGCACTTGTGAAGCACTACTGTGTCGAGCTTCTCTTCAATTATGCTCCCACCTCACTTTCATTACAGCTCTCTGCCTCTTCTCCCTTATCCTTATCAGCACAGCCACACTCACAGTTGCTTCCCAACTTAAATGGATTCTTTGCATGCTCCAAGAGATAACCAGCTACGTAAATTAAGACAAATAAAGTTGTCCTCTGCTACTGCATGGTAGTTATATAACTTTTTATAATGGCAAACCTTAACAGCCTCAGGTTTGAGAGAAGGGTTGTTTTTGTTTTTTTTTGTGGGGAAACAAGGGCTTTTAGACAATTTAGAAATGAAAATTGTGGTTAAGATAGAAACTAAAACAATCCAGATCCTCAGGGATTCTTTTCTGTAAACGTCTGGAATTTTGAGTCAAAGAAAACATCAAAATTGAATAAAAACTTAAATGTTTCAAACATTTAAAAAGTCTACATGATCTGATTGTCACTATTTATTGTACCATCCTCTCACATTATGCAAATACTTACCAGTGCCTTTGGCAGTATGTAGCTGGGGACACAAAATAAAAGCCTGGTTCATCAGAAGGTACATCAGGATCAGAAGTAGGGTTACCCATACTAAGACACTGTGAATTGCCTACAGCAAACAAGGCAAGGCTTTCATTCAGACAGAGCTCCAGAGCTTTCTCCAAGTGACACCACTGCCTCATGCAAGTCTTTTGGTTAATCATACTTACTGCTGAAAATCAGGGAGGAGCTCCAAAGGGTAGGAAGACTCCATGTAGATCTCAAAAGCCATGAAAGCATTCAATATTGATTAGAGTGGGACAAAAGATCAGGTCAGAGCAGGCCTAATTGATACAAACTGTTTTGGAAACTTTCTTTAAAGACCTACATTGTAGAACAGAGAGAAATACAACACAAAACCATTTACATTTGGAAAACTGAACAGCATGCATTTTCCTGGTAATAAGGTGCCACCAGGAAGATGAAATTCTGACTAAATGTAGATCTTTCATAGGAAGTAAGAAAAATTACAAGCAAAAGAGGCTCAGTTTGGGTTGTTTTAAAGGAAGGTAAAGAACAAGCTCCAATCCAGAAGTCCCATTATTTTGAGCAAAGACTTCAATTGTCCTCTGTCTTACTCTGAACTCACTAAAGTACAGAGGCTGCTGTAAACTACAGCCAACCAGGGCAGTCAGGAAATAGCAAAAGAAAGACTGCTAGCTGCCTACCAGATGGAGCGATTAACTACACCAGGGGATTCCAGTAAAGGCAAAGGAGAATAACTAGCAGGGAGCATGGCTTTCAAGGGCATTTAAGAGGAAACCTGGCTTTTTTGGCCTTTGCTGTATTTCTAAATTGGTATTTTACTGTAGTTCATTTCTCTTGCCTGTTACCTCTTCTATTATTTCAAACCCTTGCCTTACTCTTGCATACTTGGGAAAAGTGTTTATTTCTGAGCTACAAGAAAATGGAAAACCCTCTTTGTTTCTGGGCAAAGGTTCAAAATGATATTAAACATTTAAATAATAAGCCCTAAAAATTGAACTCTGTCCCGTGTTGCTGTCAGTCAAGATCGTTATTTGTCTGACCATCTGCTTATTTTCCTGGTCTTACTGCCATACATCTATCAAATAAAAAATATGTTCTTTTGAGGCACTGTCTAGCCACAGCTCCTGTTAATTTCAGCCTAGATTTATGGAGATTAAATGTTTTGGGACACCAGATAAAAACACATCCTAAAACTGATAACTGAGCAAACATGAAGATTCACAAATACAGTATGTCATACACGTATCGTGGCAATGGAGGGGCATGGATTTAGGGTTATTAAAAGTACAAAATTTTATTTATTACTTATATAATAATTATAAAATGAGTATATTAACAATTGCCTTGAGTACAACTCTTAATGTACCTGAACATCTCCCAACTAAGCAGAAAAATACTCAAAGATGTAAACATATCCCAAATACAAAGTCAGGTTTGTGAACATTAACCAAAAGTTTAGCCTGATTTTAAAAGCATCAGAAACCCCTGCAGAGGGGGCCTGCACAGCAATCCTTACCTTGGGCAATATTTCAGAAGACTATTTGAATATAATTTTGCAGTTATGCAACAGTCAATCAAAACAGACACTGCACTGGGAAGTGGAATACTTGGATTCGGTTTCTTTGTCTAGAGAAGACCTCAGATAAATCACTAATCTCTTTCCTTTCATGCTCATCATCTGTTTTGCCTACTACAGTTGTAGCAATCACATGTTTCTGCAGTGCCAATGGACCTTCAAAGCTGGCTAGAGTCCATATTTTCTAGCTTGATAATAATTGTAGCATTAAAACAGGTATCAACTGTTGAAGCAAAGGAAAAATATGTAGCTGCCATCAAAAAGCAATCGGAGAATATGCAATAACATACTCTGTTGTAAGATTTGGTAACATAATCCATTCTTAATGTGTGCACAAACACAATATGCGACACACAATAATCTTGTATCTCAAGGCATTTACATGCTCAGCAATTCAAAAAATTCCAAGTTTTGTGTAGGATAGTCTCTTTTTGATATGTCAGTTTTACTGTGTGAAAAGATGGAAATTATAATCTGATATAGAAAGGATGACTACTGAATGAATAAAATATGCTTTATATGAAAATCAGACTTACATGAGCTTTCTGTATTATCTTCTAATTAGCTGCCAAAGCAACAACCAAAAGAAACTTCTCAGGACAGAACTGAGAACATGAAGTTGAAATGGTACAAGGAATGGTTTTATCAGCATCTGGTTCTTCTCTCATCAGATGTTGAAACAAAGCAGTCTAGAGATCTGTCAAGAAAGGAATGCCACAAACATCATCCAAAAATATATAGGAAATTGCAACGTTGGCAGGTTACCATATATCTAACAAATTGTCTCAATGCAAAATCACATAAAAGGAATAGTGATTTTTGTATTAATAAAAGACAACGCTTTGTAATTTGAGAAAGAACCCTCCAAATAACGGTATAGATGGCAGCACGTAATATGTTGCCACATATTATTATTGTGTGTAAGATTTGCCATCCTCCTGCCTGTGAAGAAACAATTGGAACAATTCCCAGGGACTTTCATAAACTTCTGGTGCTTGCCATCAACATTTCTGAGGTTCCTTGACACATGAACTTGTTTTCCAGACAGGGGATGCTTAAATAGGCCCATTCTGACACATTGTGCACGGTACGTATGAGTGACTATAGAGTTACATAACAAACAGGCACATATTTTGCATCACATGGAGGAAAGAAAACAAACTGATTCACACACTGATTCTGTGAGAAAGGCATATCAGCTTGTGTGGTAACAGAGAACAGACTTGAAGTGCCCCTAACTGTCCAGGGCAAGAGCTGGATACTGCCAGGACATCCAAGGTACAGTAGTAGAAAGGTAAAAATACCTGCAATCTTAGATCACACCAAATGAGAGAACTGAGCATTCTGTCAAAATCTATTCATGAAATGGTACTACAATAAAAGGCAAAGTTAAAGAAAGTTGTAAAGAGCAGGTTCTAGCTACAGCCTGCCTTTTTGAATATGCATCCCTCCTACTACAAGCTGGCAAGTGAACTTTTCTTCCAGTATGGTGTACCACATGCATGTTTTTCACTGCTGTAGTTTCCTGGAATAGCTCAGTATACAGTAAGATATGGGGCATTTGCAAAGGAAGAGAGGAAAGAGGTCACTTTCACAGGAATTCCAAAATATCTTAAGTTCTGTTTAAAATGCTGTCAATCTATATTCCTGGAACTGGTCCTGCTAATGAGAGAAGAAAAAGGTAACATACAATCCACTACGTATTTTTTAAATAAACCTTCTTTACCATGGCATAAAGTATTCCCCTTTATCACAGTAGACAGTACAAGGATTTTTTTCCTTTCAAGTGGTTTTAGCAGGGAAACATAAATCTAAGGAGTTGCTCTAGCCTGCTGATGTAAGGTTTCCCCATTACCTAGCCAGTTTACTGAATTCTGATTTCCTAACATACGCTGCTAGACCTATTGTATGACATTAATCATACATGGCATTGGTAATATGTTTTTGCAATAACTACGTATTTCCTTTCTTTTTTTATGAAAATGTGTTTAATTTTCAATGACAAGAGATATTATCATGCCTGAAAAGATAATGAAATGTGACCAATTTAGACGTAAATATACAACACTTAATAAACAGTGTTTTGGCTACCTACAATTCAGGCATTTCACCTCTATATTTTGTTTTTCATACGGTCACCAGTTCTGCAAAGGAAAATGCACACAGAACGTGGCTCCCTGGAGGATTTCCTCATTTTTACAGAAAGCCAGTATCTTTCTTTAAGGATAATACGAACACCACAAACAGTTTGTTTGAAATAAATTTTGAAATTAAGTTGACATGAGTGTCTGGGAAATCAATGTCTCAACCACTGTGCAGAGCATACCAAGGAAGTTCATAACATATCAAGGAAGTCCACCTAGCATAAAAGGCCAGTCAAATTCATCACAAGACTACTTTCTATTTCAAGCCTTTATTCGTTACATGTATTTTAGAGCTTCTGATTAACATCATGAAGGTGCTGAAGCATCCCAGTATGTAGTAAATGTGTTGCAAAACAGTAAAACTAACAATGGATGCCTGAGCAGTTGAGTTAGGACTGTTAGGTTACATGCATAATCGTACCTTTAACAGGCGTCTATAAAGTGATAGACCTTGACATCAAACAAAGCAGGTGCTCCCATTATCTGCCTCAGATTGCTTTAATCAGGAGCATGTTGCACCAGTTAGTTGACTACAACTGAAAGAATTTCGAGTTTGTCCAGCCTCCCTGCAGAGAGAGAAGCAGAGCACAGACACTAACCAGGAAAAGGAAGCAAAACTGACAAAGAGGCTTAACAGAACATCATAAAAGAAAGAGACGTGGTGCTTTGAAGGAACAGTAAGGAAGGAAAAAGCAGGAAGATCTGAGAAGTGCAGACCAGACTCACTGAAAACAAGTTCATCTAGATCAGTCTGATGAATGTCCACCCAAGAACTGTATTTCCAACAACTGCATTATTTGTTCTCTTCCATTATGAATGTCATTGTGCTGGTGCTATTAATGCATCTCCATTTCAAAGTTCAAAATACACTGAAAGCATTCTTTAAAGAAGTCACTTAATACGCAGGTGTCCTGGGTTCAGCAGTAGCAGTCATGTTTTTTTTTTGTTTGTTTCTTTTTTTCCTTTGTGCTAGCTGGTGCAGTGCTGTGTTTTGACTTCCAGCCTGAGAACAGTGTTGGTGAAGTCGATGTTTTCAGTTGTTGCTAAGTGATGTTTACCCTGACCAAGGACTTTGTGAGGCTCATGCTCTGCCAGGGAGGAGGGGAAGCCGGGAGGAAGCAGAGATGGGGAGCCTGACTCGGGCTAGCCAGGGAGGTATTCCATACCACAGCACGTCATGGCCGGGGTGGGGGGTGACTGGGAGTTACCCGGAAGGACACGGGCTTCCGGGTGGAACTCGTCTTCTTGGCCGGTGGTATCGTATTCTCTTCCCTTGTTATTTTCCCTTATCATTGTTGTAGTTGATAGTAGCGGTGGTGATTTGTGTACATTGGTTGCTGGACTGTTCTTGTCTCAACCCGTGGGAGTTACACTCTTTCGATCCTCCTCCCCGTTCCTCCGGGAGTGGGGGAGAACCCCGGTGGGGGGGGGGACACGGACCTCGATTGTTGTCAGCTCGGCACCACTCACTGGGAGTGAGTGAACAAGTTACCTGACTGGGTTTAAACCACGACAGTTCTTTTTGGCGCCCAACGTGGGGCTGATGTGCCAGGCCATCTGATCCACACAGTCCAGTAAATCCGATTGTCCCCTACCTCCACCTGGCTGGAGGCAGGGCCCCTCTAATGGTCGTCACAGCTTTGGACACTTAAGTCATGGTGAAAGGGATTATTCTTCGTTATCACAGGAGCTGGAGTAAAATCAGCTCTTCCATTCCATCTGGGAAACTGCTCACCAGAGACTGAAGCCGTAGCTCTCATGGGACGATCAGTCTTGGCCCTTGCTCCCCTCTTCAGTTCACTCACCCGTTCCTCCAAAGCTGAAGTAGGTTTTCCATCCCACTTTGTCATGTCTTCTCCGTGATCCAGCAGGTAAAACCATAGGGTACCCCGTGGCGTATACCTCCTGTATCTCCTCTCTTGAACAATAGGACGCCTTTTGTTAATAGCTGAGACGTGTGTTGGTACACGTGAGGAGCTGGATAAATCAGATAGATCGTCCCTCAATTGTTTGAGGTCCTGGGACAGTTTTTCCACAGCTGAGATGATGGAAGGGGTGAGGTTGTCTTCGAACTCTCGGAGTTTATGAACCATTTCATCCACTGTTAGTGGTACTATGTCATTCCAGGTTACTGTTGCCAATGAATGGGCATATGATGACGGTGCATTCCGTGTAAGTTTTTCGCCACATGGGTCGTGTACATTCAACTTCATCTGGATCTATAGGTGTATCCCCGTTATTCGGGACCCCGTTATCGAGGTCCGTGTCCCCCCCCCACCGGGGTTCTCCCCCACTCCCGGAGGAACGGGGAGGAGGATCGAAAGAGTGCAACTCCCACGGGTTGAGACAAGAACAGTCCAGCAACCAATGTACACAAATCACCACCGCTACTATCAACTACAACAATGATAAGGGAAAATAACAAGGGAAGAGAATACGATACCACCGGCCAAGAAGACGAGTTCCACCCGGAAGCCCGTGTCCTTCCGGGTAACTCCCAGTCACCCCCCACCCCGGCCATGACGTGCTGTGGTATGGAATACCTCCCTGGCTAGCCCAAGTCAGGCTCCCCATCTCTGCTTCCTCCCGGCTTCCCCTCCTCCCTGGCAGAGCATGAGCCTCACAAAGTCCTTGGTCAGGGTAAACATCACTTAGCAACAACTGAAAACATCGACTTCACCAACACTGTTCTCAGGCTGGAAGTCAAAACACAGCACTGCACCAGCTAGCACAAAGGAAAAAAAAAAACAAAAAAAAAACATGACTGCTACTGCTGAACCCAGGACATTATGTTACAGAAAAACAAAAAAAAAAGTTTGCTTATCCTAAAATAAGTTGTAAAGGGTAAATACAGAAGATTCTAGAAGATGCTATAAAACATCTGGGCAACAGATTAGTTTGCAAAAGGTAAAAATTCTTAGATGAATTAAATAGTGGAGTAGCTGATAAATAAGTGCTTATATATACATGCTTTAGATTACACACACCAACAACAAATATACCTAGCAAAGAAAACAGCAGGTGATGTTAAATCTCGGTTTATTTTTTGCCAGTAGCAGGAGAAGCATGTAGATGGTGGCAGCCTACGAGAGGGACGTCTCTTAGCAGATGTAACGGAAAGAATAGGCCCAAACAGATGATAAAGGAGAAAGGTAAACACTCTGTAAACACTCTGATTTTTAAGTAGTGCTTTCTATCATTTACTTACAGAGCAATTTTCCATATGTGCTTGCAGTAATCTTCCCTAAACAGTTAATAATACAACTCTATAGTTAAGTAACTTTGAGACACACAGAAGGAATGATTTGAACCATTTTACATAAATGGAGTTGAAGAATGGTAGTAGTTTTACTCAGTAAAGCCCCAGCCTAAAACCACCATAAAAAATGGAGTATCTGACAACAGCTTATTTGATTAAATCATAGAGGACACTTTTCCTGATGTATTCTACTGCCTTTCCCTGGTATTTAATAAGACAAACAACATTAGTACATTGCAGCAACACAAAACTTCTCTAGGTGAAGGGTGGGTTTGGGGGCCTTTTTATTGTGGTTGGTTCGGGGTTTTTTTCCCCAAAACCTGTTACAAGTATAAGCATTTTTTGAATTTCCAAATTATCCACGTGCTAGCATTACCAGAATAATGAAAGCAAAGAAATTTTCAAATCAAAGCGCATTACAGTTAATCCCAAAGTACAAACACATTCATGTGTATTTCAGTATATTTTCATCTTTTGTTCTAAATATCTTTTTAATGCAGCTTCTACACTAACATGTTTCATATAAAAAAGTATTCTAACGCAGAAGGGTTGAAAATCCTGTTTATTAGTTTACTTGTTCCTTCAGCTTCTGTTCTGATAACCAGCAGAGACCCAAGTTCTAAATCATAGTAAGGAATGGGTCAGTTTAGAAACAACCAATTATGTACTCCTGTGAAGAGAGGAACCTAAAACCACTCAAGGTATTGAGCAGACAGACTTTCAAATCTGAAGGGTACCCAGATATGAAAGTAGATAGCTTAACATTCACTCAGCTGAAACACAAGACACTAAAACAAAACTTACTCTGCCAATTTAACATTTCAAGACGAAAAACACTGAAGCAAATTTAGGTGACCTACCGTAGTAACAGGAATTGAACACAGAACCTACGTTTGAAAGAGTTCAAGGGTTTGCATCATCAGTTGCTGTTTAAAGTGTTTTTCACATTATTCTTTGATGACCGAACCATCACTAGTTAAAACATACAAATAACCAAAAAAAATCTGATTGTTGTTCTTTCTTATCTACATATGAAGAATCTATTGCTATTTACCAAGAACACATACCATTGCTGCTGCAGAAGCCAGTTTTACAGAACTCCAGTCAAACTGCGCTAACTTGCAGCACCCCAGCACTGTAAGAGAAGGGTATAACAATGCAGAAGTTAAAATATATCACAAAAGAGATTGAGCTTTAGCATTCATGAATGTCTCTGATTTTCTCCTTTCCCACTCCCTAAATTCTTACCATGAAAAATCATTAATAGTGACCATCACTGCAGTTTCTCTATACATAAGACAAAACTGGTCTTTGTAGCACAAATATATAATGTATTTTTATCCTATACAACCTTACAACTCAAGGATTTCTGTTAACAAGGTTCCATCATATTTAAAGAATTGATTATAAAATCATATCAAAATGTGTGTAACAGAATCAGGGAAAAAAAAAAAAGAATATTATCTGAGCTATGATGTAAGAAGGTACGCTGCCCATGCTTAGGTATGCCTGCAAACACCTTTACTTACAGCACTTGTAAAGCAGACAAAACCAGAACTTGTAGAGCCAGCACAAAAAAAAAAGAAAAACAAAACTATTTCCCAACTCTGGAAATGAAGAAAGAGTTAAGTATTCCATTTTCTGAAATATTGAAAATATCAAACCAGTCTAGAAGCTGGTGATTTTAATTCTTCATGTCAGAATTTAGAACCCCATAGAAAAGCATTTGGTGTTTGTTAACTTTGAATAACTGAGATTTCTTCTTTCGGGAACCTGAGAAACAGACTATATTCTTGTGCTTTGTTCCTGATCCCCATTTTTGGCTGGCACAATTTAAATAGTGCATCTCTCTCTGACAAGTTCCTTCATGCTGACAAGGAAGAAAGTTGCAGTTCTCCTTTATATTTTTCAGGTCTCCTTATGGTTATTTAATGAAGCATAAATATGGATGGCACCTTCCTCCTTTCATCAGTTCAAAACATACAAAAATACACTCAGCTGCAAAAGCACCTCTTTTTTAACCAGTCTTGAAATAGTTCCCCTGCTTTTCTTTATTATTATACAAACTTATGCTTCCTTCATGCACATGAGCCACTCAATCTTCAAAACAATCTGTCCACATGAACTCATCACACTGATTTCAAGAAAAGGATACGGAAAACTATACGCAGCACTCAGAACAAGAAAATCCTTTCATGTAGTAAAGACTTAGATATTCATTTTATTATTCTTTTACCTCATTTCCACTTATTAGAAGAACTCTCAATCCTAATTTTTATATGTAGTTCTTTCCTCTTTAGCTATAATTAACTCGACAAAGGGTAACACATACTTACCTAACCCCCTCCTGACAGATTTCTAGTCCTATTGCCAGAGGAATGGAAAGAGCTCATTGTATTCTTCACAAAGATGTTATGCATGGTGTTCTATTAAAGAACATTCCTGTTTATCCATTTAAGTATCACTGAATGCTGTAAACTGGCTTGTAACTTTCCCCTGTAACTATTTCATGACATGCTTGGTATGTCACTCTCCTTCTGCCAGTTTACTCTTGCCTTTTGCTTTTTCTCTTGCTTTCATAGTGTTGGGAATTTTTGTCCTCTTTTAAGCTCATTTACCCATGTGTTCTGGAGGCGGAGAGAAAGTGGTGTATAGCTGGAGTAACCAGGAAGTTGTCTGCCAGCCACAGGCAAGCACTGACATGTGGGTCCACACACAATACCTGACTACAGAAGTTATTCATGTCAGTTTGAATAGCATGACAAATTCCACTAATATTGACCAGGTAAACCTATTTCTACACTGTTACCCAGAGCAACCCTTTATTTTGCACAGCCTTATTTATTAGTGATCTCTAAAAGCATTATTCATCAGCCACTTACTATCTGCTCTTCTTGCAGATTTTATAATAAAGATATTAAATTAGGTATTAAATTATTTCTACCTGGACTTATGCAAAGCTTTCAACACTATCTCACATGACATCCTTGTCTCTAAATTGGAGAGACATCAATTTGATAGGTGGAACACTCAGTGGATAAAGAACTGGATGGATGGCAGCACACAAAGAGTTGTGGTCAATGCCTCAACATCCAGCTGGAGACCAGTAATGAGTGGTGTCCCTCAGGGATCGGTGTTGGGACTGGTCTTGCTCAACATCTTTGTCGGAGACATGGACAGTGGGATTGAGTGCACCCTCAGCAAGTTTGCCAATGACACCAAGCTGTGTGGTTCAGTTGATACGATGGAGGGAAGGAATGCCATCCAGAGGGATCTCGACACGCTTGTGAGGTGGGCTGATGCCAACCTCATGAAGTTTAACCATGACAAGTGCAAGGTCCTGCACCTGGGTTGGAGCAATCCCAGGCACAGATACAGGTTGGGCAGAGAAGAGATTCAGAGCAGCCCTGTGGAGAAGGACTTGGGGGTGTTGGTTGATGAGAAAATGAACATGAGCCAGCAGTGTCCGCTCACAGCCCAGAAAGCCAACCGTATCCTGGGCTGCATCAAAAGCAGCGCGACCAGCAGGTCAAAGGAGGTGACCCTGCCCCTCTACTCTGCTTTCATGAGACCTCACCTGGAGTATTCTGCGCAGTTCTGGTGTCTTCAACATAAAAACAATATGGAACTGTTGGAACAAGTCCAGAGGAGGGCCACGAGATTGATCAGGGAACTGGAGCACCTCCCGTATGAAGACAGGCTGAGGAAGTCGGGGCTGTTCAGCCTGGAGAAGAGAAGGCTGCATGGAGACCTCATAGCAGCCTTCCAGTATCTGAAGGGGGCCTATAGGGATGCTGGGGAGGGACTCTTCATTAGAGACTGTAGTGATAGGACATGGGGTAACGGCTTAAAACTTACACAGGGGAAGTTTAGATTGGATATAAGGAAGAAATTCTTTACTGTAAGGGTGGTGAGGCATTGGAATGGGTTGCCCCGGGAAGTTGTGAATGCTCCATCCCTGGCAGTGTTCAAGGCCAGGCTGGACAGAGCCTTGGGTGATACGGTTTAGTGAGAGGTGTCCCTACCCATGGCAGGGGTGTTGAACTACATGATCTTAAGGTCCTTTCCAACCCTAACTATTCTATGATTATATGATTCTATAAATACTCTCAAAAGTCTGTATACATTCAGATCCAGGGAAAAATTCCACATTAGTAGCATGCTTACATACCTGCAAACACAGACTGACAGGCACCTGCTCCAAGCTGCCTTTCTACAAAGAGGAAGATAAAATACAGAGAGGAAGGAGAGAAGATAAAAAATTAATTCATGTTTTTCAACAGGCTCAAACAGGTGCTGCTGAGCAGGAATCACACCTCAAAAAAGTCATATATTCCTTTGATGACAATTAGTTTTACTTTTCAAAATACCTAAGTTCTAGTACTTTAAACAACAGGCATTCAATTTCAATAAAGGAGAGTATAGCAACATTCATTGTATGAGAGAGTACTATAGATAACAAAACACAAATATGAATCCCGGTAGAAAGCTAACTAACCCTGTAGCAGATTGTTCCAGCCAACCAGATATACAAAGGGCATTCTGAAGGGTTTTTGCATTTACTCAAGCTAAAACTTTCATGAGCCTGCAATGTTAACCCAACACCACACTGATTCCCAGAGACAGAGCTTTGGTACTCAGCCACAACATTCCATTCCAAGCTGACATATTCCATTACAGCCTCATTGAATTTATACATCATTTGGGGGCATATAAAGGGCTCAACTACAAAACTGATTAAGTATCCGCTGTACAGTAGTACATATTTTACACCCATGCTTTGTGGAAGCAGGTGGATTTTGTACACTATATGGCTTCTAAAAAGTTCCTGTAAAGTGTGAAAAAAGAGTAAATTCTAGAAAATGGAGGAATATGTTGAGGGACAGAGCTATCTTCTAAGCTTCAGACAGCAGGAAAGGAACTCTGAGTTCACAGTGGTAAACATACAAGAAAAAACAGAAAGGATAAATCCTAAAAAGTGCTCTCATCCCTTGGCCTGCAAATCCCACCATTCCTGTGGCATCACTGTAAGTGAAAAAACAGTCCTGAGGCAAAACTCCTCCCATTGAAGGACAACAGAAAGATTAGGCATACATGTGAAAATTAAAACTGTGCCATTTCATTCTTCCTTCTCCCTCTAGTATTTACCCCAATCCAGAAATTCTCATTACAACTAGTATTAAGAATAACTATCCAACCTCAATGCCCACTGGGCAGGATGGTGTAAACTAAGTATATTGCTTCTCTAAATGAAAAAATATATTGAATAAAGTAACAAAATGCAAAATAATAAATGAATAAAGTAACCAGATGCTTCAGGCAAAAGCTCTCTAAAATTTCTGGAATAAGTGACTTGCAAAATCACTCACTCTTGGTCTCACAACGTTTACTCTGAATGCTGCTTTTGAAGTAGTAGAGTTGGAGACATCTCTATCTTCACACAAATAGTGGATTACACTATGACAGCCAACATTGCTGGGAAGCCTACAGAGAACACATTACTCAATTATGTTTTTATTGCAGGTAGAGCCTGGCTACACAAAAAAAGTTGCTCCACAACATATCAGGCATGTCTTAAATTGATTAGGAGTACATTTCATCAGGGCTAGGATATGGAGTTATTACAGATTACCAGCATTCAGAATAAAAGCTCTTTGCCTTTGCTTGTTTCTATAGAATTTCAGGAGCAATCGATGTGTGAATGAGTTGAAATAGGCCAGGGAGACTGAAATATACCTCCACATAAACACATTCAGACCCCAACAGTGTGGGAATTCTGCCTCTGAGTCCCAAAACGAAATTAATTTCCTATATAACTTACAAGTGCATAAGCAACTACTTCATTCACAGCCTGAAGACTGCCAGATACTTGCAAAGCATCTACGTGTATATTTTTCCTAGCCAGATTATCACTTTTGATATTTCCTACCCATGAACTTTGAGTTCACCACATCAAAAAAGCAAATTTAGCTTCAGCTGAGCCTATGGATATTACTGTTTGGGTGCCATAGCTCAAGGCAACACAGTGCGTCTATTTTGGTGTCTGTTTACTGGATACAGAATTACAAGAAATAAGTACATGCATCTTTCCATCCTTCTCAGAAAACAACCTTTCACACTTCATTATCACTTATTAAAGCCTACTGTTGGCTTGATTGAAGTGTGTAGGTTGCACTATACTTACCTGCACAGAAAGCACCTTCAGCCGGTTCTGAAGTTACTTCAGAAGCTCTCCCTGTTATTACATCCCTCCTTTTCATATTATGAATTTCACACACTTTACTGCTTTTGTGTTTCACTTAAAACCTTGTTTATTGATGACACAAAAGTAAAGCTTCACTAGTACTGCCTACCTTTTTCCTTTCATGCTTTCCCTCACGGGATGCAATTCAACTCACATGATTCATTTCTGAAAATCTTTTAAATATGTCCAAACCAAGCAGTTTCCTATGTTTTCTACCCTTGGAAGGAGGGCAAGAATCATATTAGAGTTTCCATCCTTTGATATATATGATTTAATGACTGAATATACATAATCATATCTTTCTAAACAGACACTGTTGAAGTTAAAATCAGTATCTACATGGACTACTTCACCTAGGCAAAATCTGGCTTCTACCAGGAATTTTCAGGATCATTTCTTAATAACTTCTTCAAAGGTAAGGTTGTTTTTACAAACTCCAGACTGTTATAACTCAAAAGTCTGAAAACAAACATGTAAAAAAGTAAACTAGCTAAATCAAAGTATCTACATGATTAATTTAATATAAATTTAAAATACATGGATATGGGACATATGTACTTACTTACACTGTGCCTACAATATTTTAATTTCTTTGAAAAATAGGTCATTCACTTTACCTGATTTCAGAAACACATAATTAAAGATGAGACAACTCCATAAGTTTTCTAATATCTAACTCTGTATCAGGGTTTTGATCCACAGATTGCAAACTCAGTAACTATATGATCTGCCTTGTCCATGTAATGTTCATAAAAGCAATATTTTTCTTCAGTCCTATTTTAAAAATTAGGCAGGTCAGTTCACTACAACAAAAACAACTAGAGTTTAAGATATGCAGTGATAGGACAAGGGGGAATGGCTTTAACCTGACAGAGGGGAGATTGAGATGAGCTCTTAGGCAGAAGCTCTTCCCTGTGAGGGTGCTGAGGTGTTGGCACAGGGTGCTCAGAGAAGCTGTGGCTGCCCCATCCCTGGCAGTGTTTAAGGCCAGGCTGGACAGGGCTTGGAGAAACCTGGTCTAGCAGAAGTTGTCTCTGCCTGTGCCAGGGAGACGGAACTGGATGAGCTTTAAGGTCCATTCGAACCCAAACCATTCTATGATTCTATGATTACGTGAAAACACAGCTGTCATCTGCTATCAGCTATTTCCTTCAGCTTTCCCCTTTTGGTAAAATGTTTGCCACAGGGAAAAAAAGTAGGTGGACAGTCAGCACTGCTGGAATTGAGGTAGTTTTTTTTCCAAAACTGGCTCGTGTTAGGCAAACAAACTGAAAGCTGCTAGATAATCCATTTTTTTCCTCAGGTTCTCCAGGAGTGAATGTGGTTTATATACCAGCTTATATACACCCATACACACACAAACCCAAAATGATGTGATTTACAGTACTCTAAGTTGTGCACATCAACTTAGACATGTGAGTTTAATTTAAAGGCCAGTTACTGAAGTCTGATTAACTATTTTTCAAGGAAGTTTTGCAAGGAAATAAATTACACAGATGCACTGCCAGCCTGTCAGTTCTCAACCGCTCCCTCCTAACTTTGGAATGAATTGGCTAATTCTGATCAAATTTCACAAAAGGCCCTGGTCTCAAACATATGAAGTTCCAGCAAGTTTCCATGAGAACTGACAGTTGAGTAGGAGATAAAGACTGACAGGAGTCTTCCCAGTGAGGAAAATATTGCTGTGTAAGCTCAGCAATTATCTATTATGCTTGACATACCAGCAAGTCAATGATCGTTGTGTATATATCAGCTACACAACCTACTTGCGTGCAATTCAGAAGAAATCACAAGTCTTCTGTTTGTCACCCAGTCACAAGCTAGGGAACAGAGGAGTGCTTGGTGGTGTAGCTTGGAATTGGTGGAGAAGTTAGCTTTCAGCAATGAAAAATGAATGAAGAAGGGACCTGTAGTTTGATTGCACATAATATCATTTGAAATCAAGCTTCAGCATATACATTGTAATCAAATTAATTTTTTAAAGTTTGCAAAACATGTGTAATCATTAACCCACCATTACCCAAAGCAATGGAAAACAGGATAAAATCAGAAAATGTCAGGTTTACCGGGATTTAAACAAGTTGCTATTTCTATTCACCAGTATTAATTTAAGGAGATTATTCCCAGAGTTTCATCAGAGTAATTTATCCCAGAATGCTCCTGCACCTTTCTGGGCAATCAGCACTTGATCTAGGAAGCTACAGGGAATCATACATGCACAAGCTCTGTTGGTAACTACACAGTGGGCCCTTGGGTTGTTAGGAACATAGCTCAGGATAGTAACACCTTAATAACCTGAATCTTTTAAGATTCTTGGTATATGGTGGAAGAACTCCTTTACATTTCCAGGCCTTTGTCTGGACGACCCTTGGCCCAAAATTAACTGAGAGAATCCCCGTGTTGCCTGCTCTCTGCTTCTGTTTTGAATGTGCTGTGTTTCCTTCTAGTCTTCCTCAGCCATATTCACCAATGCCACAAAAGGAGGAAAAACAAGTCAGTCTATCTCCTTACTACTGTTCACTTTCCCTGCTTATTCAGAAAAAGAATTACATTACCATTTAATGCAAAGGCATCACACCAGGAGACCTCATGCTCTGCTATTTTTCTATTACGAATCCTTGATCTTTTGCAGTCATTGCTTTCAAAGACAGTATTTCATTCTGTTGATTAACTACTTTACTTGCATCTCCTCAGACCTAATAAATACTCCAGAACTGGAGGTCCATCAATGTTGTTGAAAATACTTGTCTGAATTATCATTTAAGCAATTGTATCCCTCCCTCATCCACGTTACAGGGCATAAATGATATGAAATCACTCCAAAAAATATCTGCATTGCAGACAACATCAAAGTAAATAAAGGAAAGCTGATAGGACACCAGACACTAGGCAAATCACTGTGATCTTCATAGAGAAAGGTAACGGATTTTTTTTCTTCTTTTAAAAAAAAAAAATATAGTTATTCTTCATTCAGAGGCCTTCATGTTAAATACATTATTTTAGGAACCACATGACCATCTAGAGATAAATTGCAGGAGTTCCTTGGGATCTGAGTAACACAATGATATATCACTGTGATTCTTCTGTCCTTGTACAGTAATCAAAAAATCATTTACTAATAGATGGAATTGGCTCCAAAAGCAGAAATCACACAGCTCCATCTTGTGGAAGCTACGATTCCTCGTGCGTTCCAGTTCAACTTCTGCCTTTGTTAATGATTCAGCTTTAGATGTTTTTACCTATAAGGCTTTCCCTACTGAAGCTATTTCCTTTAATGGGTAATTTTAACAGCTCCACCAATAGCAGGAACAATCTGCCTAGAATTTTATTTATATCCTTCTTTCTCACTTTAGTTTCCTGTAACAATCTCCGAACAGGTTCATACTTCAACAGTTTGCACCACCAAGTGATGCAGAATCAGCTCCTGAATTTTTTGTCTGTCCTCTTTCTTTGTCCTGTAAAAGGCTGAACACACAGAATTGTCTCAATGAACATGCCATAGATCAGTATTAAGAACAGCTGATTTTCAGCTTAGGGTGCTTCTTCGCAGGAAGGATTTGCTATTCAGTTTAGGTAGCGCAAAGCTTCAGGGCAGCAGTTTGTCTCAGTAATGTTAATCAACACAGAAACCTATTTTGTAATGCTGCCATAATCTAATGCCATTAAACTAAGTTATCACAACTTTTATGTCAGATCAACCAGGTTACTTTCCACAACATCTGGAAGGCAGAGAAACAGGGACTTTGGAAGGCAGATGCAGGGACTGTGAGAATGAAGACCTTGGGCCCAGTGTAGGAGAGGATCTGGTTTGAGACCATCTTAAGAACCTGAACTTACACAAGTCCATGGGACATGATGAAATCCATTTGTGGGTCCTGAAGGAGCTGGCGAATGAAGTTGCTAAGGCACTTTCATATTTGAAAAATCATGGCAGTCAGGTGAAGTTCCTGATGACTGCAAAAAAGGAAATATAACCCCATTTTCAAGAAGGGGAAAATAGATGACCCACCAGTCTGTCTCACATCTGTGCCTTGCAAAATCTTGGAGCAGATTCTCCTAGAAGGCATGCTAAGGCACATGAAAAACAACAAGGTGCTTAGTGACAGCTAGCATGGCTTCACTAAGGGGAAATCCTGCCTGACCAACTTGGTGGCCTTCTATGATGGGGCTATAGAACTGATGGACAGGGGCAGAGCAGTTGATGTCATCCACCTGGACTTGTGCAAAGCATTCAACACTGTCCCACACAACATCCTTGTCTCTAAATTGGAGAGACATCAATTTGATAGGTGGAACACTCAGTGGATAAAGAACTGGATGGATGGCAGCACACAAAGAGTTGTGGTCAATGCCTTAATGTCCAGCTGGAGACCAGTAACGAGTGGTGTCCCTCGGGGATCGGTGTTGGGACTGGTCTTGCTCAACATCTTCGTGGCTGACATGGACAGTGGAATTGAGTGTGCCCTCAGCAAGTTTACCGATGACACCAAGCTGTGTGGTTCGGTTGATAGGCTGGAGGGAAGGAATGCCATCCAGAGGGACCCTGACACGCTTGTGAGGTGGGCTGATGTCAACCTCATGAAGTTTCACCATGACAAGTGCAAGGTCCTACACCTGGGTCGGAGCAATCCCAGGCACAGCTACAGGTTGGGCAGAGAAGAGATTAAAAGCAGCCCTGTGGAGAAGGACTTGGGGGTGTTGGTTGATGAGAAAATGAACATGAGCCGGCTTCAGTGTGCGCTTGCAGCCCAGAAAGCCAACCGTATCCTGGGCTGCATCAAAAAGAGCGTGACCAGCAGGTTGAAGGAGGTGATCCTGCCCCTCTACTCTGCTCTCATGAGACCTCACCTGGAGTATTCTGTGCAGTTCTGGTGTCCTCAACATAAAAAGGACATGGAACTGTTGGAACAAGTCCAGAGGAGGGCCACGAGGTTGATCAGGGAACTGGAGCACCTCCTGTATGAAGACAGGCTGAGAAAGTTGGGGCTGTTCAGCCTGGAGAAGAGAAGGCTGCGTGGAGACCTCATAGCAGCCTTCCAGTATCTGAAGGGGGCCTATATGGATGCAGGGGAGGGACTCTTCATTAGGGACTGTAACGATAGGACAAGGGGTAACAGGTTAAAAAGTTAAACAGGGGAAGTTTAGATTGGATATAAGGAAGAAATTCTTTACTGCGAGGGTGGTGAGGCAGTGGAATGGGTTTCCCAGGGAGGTTGCGAATGCTCCATCCCTGGCAGTGTTCAAGGCCAGTTTGAACAGAGCCTTGGGTGGCATAGTTTAGTGGGAGGTGTCCCTGCCCATGGCAGTGGGGTTGGAACTAGATGATCTTAAGGTCCTTTCCAACCCTAACTATTCTATGATTCTAACATTATGAAAATTGTGAGCCTGCATTGTGAAGACAACTGTGGGATTGATCCTTACTCCTTTGCTGCACTCTCATTGTCCCACAGAGAGCTTTGGAAGGGACTGTACACCAGAAACAAACACATCACCATGCACACTCCACAGATGCAGATCCTTTTGCTGTTGTGCTGAGAAGTGTAGTCTGTACCTTCCTACTTCCTCACCCTTCTGTGGTAAGATTACTGTTGCAGGAAGAGAGAACTTTGAAGTCCTCAGCAAACTCATCTATGATTATTCTTTGTGCTTCTCTCAGCAATTTCCTGGATAATTATGGCATCATTTACCATAAAAAGTAAATTCCAAATTTAAGATGATGTCAGGAATGCAAACTAAAACTTTTAGAGTGACAAAACCCCCAAAGAATTTGAAGAATTTTGAACAACAAGGGCTGCTTTTTATAATGACAATTATTCATCCTCATTCTCACTGAACAACAGAAAAGGAATTTTAACAGAAGATCCAAATGTTATGAACCTCTGTATTTAATATCTCGAAGACCCAAATATTAACTTCAAATTTAATACTAATAAAAATTACTATAGGTTTATCAAATTGGAAATAAAAATCATAAATCACTCAACTATATAGTTGAACATACATAAAGTTTTATGCCATGCTATCAAGAAGACTTTCATTCTTATATTTTTGGCTATATGTTTTACTTAAGGAAAGTGTACTCAAACATGTCTATCAACAGAGGTTTACAAACTAAAATCCATCAGTAAAGAAATTTCCTTGGTCTTTAGTTACTCACTCATTGTCTCATCGTAAAGCCTATGCAACATGTTTTGATATTTGGAACAATACTTTGAATTTGGAGAAGAAGGTATTTTACATCAAGTTGCAGTCTAATGTAATACTTCCTATCAGTTTATCCCAGCCTACATTCACTTGAGTTCTGTGAGAAACCAGCAAGTAACATGACACGGGACTACTCTCAGGTGACCCTGGGAACATATTTTCCATTAATTTACAGTCAAAATGCTTGAGTGGTCACAAATGACCACAAACATTTCCTCAAGTCTTCTAATTTAATTAAAAGGATAAATGAGTATTTTCTTTTTTTTTTTTTTTAATTAGGTTTAAATTAATTTTCAGGGTAAGAGCCAGAAGTCCCAAGAGAAAAAGTAAGGAATTGTGCACAGGAGCTTCTGCTGATCTTCAGATATACCAGAACTGCATGATGAATGTCAACATGGTAACCAGCCCAGCTGCTCATTAAAGTACTGTTTTGGACTATAACACTCAGAGGTTGTCTGAATTAACACATATAGGCAAAAAAACGCAGTGGACAAAAGCTCCTAATAATCACCCAAAATCTGTATTTTTAGCTAACATGTTAACACTTATGAGGGAGGGAAATGGAGAATGGCATCTTGATTGTTTCCCTACAAAGCATATTCCATGCCAACAATTCATCACCACTTCATCCCCCTGAATTCAGCTTCCATACTGAGAAACATTATGGCATTCCTCTCTTATGGCAGAAGTGAAAATAGTAACTCTCTAGATATGATCGACAAGAAAAATACCTCATCTCTTCTGCTAACTTTTTTTATTGTATGAAATTTCAGGAACCGTAGTGACTTGATATCTTTTTATTAAGTCTTGAAGTGATTTTTGTTTCCCTGAGAAGTGTTAGGATTACTCTGAAATACTAAACCCCAAAATCTACAGAAAGGATGTAGAAAAAAGAACCAAAGGAAAAGGTTTATATCCCACCCCACCAATAGCTGTCAACCCCTACAAGAAACAGCTAAAACAGCTATCTCTGAATCTAAGTGGAGGCAATAGTTTATCCTGTTTATCCAGCCTTTGGATCGTATTTCAGAGTCTGCCAACAATGCTGCCAATTGGTGCCAGTTGTGGCAGATTTTTTCTGTGATGTGGACACCTACTCAAGAGAAATTGGGCCAATATTATCAATCTACCTTGCATCTGTATGTAAATACCCTTTGTACAACTTTGTAATCTTCGTTACTACCAAGATTAGCCAGGTTGAAATATTAATCTATAGACATGAAACACATATTCTTCTATCATAAAACAAACTCCATTCTGCATTTTATAGCTGGAAGTACTCCTAGGCTTTTCAAGAAAGTGCCAAGACACCACTGCTAGAAAGACAAAGGAATTTGTTTGATAGGGCTACAATTATTCCCCAAAAGTAGAGGATTAAAAATTATGTTAACTAGCATAAATAGTAAGGTATTAAGGAATTATTATGAGACAAGCCAAACAACAAAAGAGCTGCTGAATATTACAACTGCTACAAATAATATTTTACAGTGATACTCTGTGTTGTTTACAGTGCTCAGAAGATATATAATTATGCACAGGCTGCCAGCAGTAGCCTGGTGCATTTAATCATCCTTAACCTTATGTATCTTATCACTTCAGTGCATGCCATTAAAACTCAATATCAGAATTAATTCAGTATTTGCTATTTTAGATTGAAAAATACATGACTAAATGTTAACTATGAGGCAGGTCATTCTAGTTAAAAATAAGACAAAGTTCAGTGCAAAGATACCTGACTGCTGTATCTCCCAGTATCCATTTACCTATCCCTCTGCCAATATGTGCGTATTTTGAGTAAGGCATTGAAAGTGTAATCCTGAATTCCCTGGTAATATAAATCGGAGATGTGGCTGCAACAGGAATCAAACATCAGACTTAGGGCAGAGAGAATTAAAAAGTGAAATGCCTACAAGACTTCGCAGGTAGCCAGTTTTAATATAAAGTCCTTGTATTATTATGAATGAGTAGGACTATGATTCTTCGGCTTCTAACAGGGTTTTAAGAACCTCATTCTACACCTATTTTTTTTAGGATTATGAACATTTGCAAATGGGGTCATGTAATAATGCTTCAAAGGGTAAAAGTTAGATCAAGACATATTTTCCAAAAGAGTGGTCCAGAACTTCTTGATGGATAATAATTTTTTGTCAGGATCCATTAAAAGGAAAATAACCAAATGAAGGAATCTCATTTCCTTTCTATTCTGTAACAACTAAGGTCAAATTGTTAGAATACAGTTATGTTTGGAATTAGTGAACCTAATAAAGTATTCCCATCAGCATCAAAAAACACATGAAAAAAGAATTGCCCCACATGCATGTGAAGTGATGGAGTGCAGTAATCAGAGCTGACTCAATATGGCAGCACAATAGAGTTTTGGACAAGCCAAAGGAAAAACAGGAATGTTTTAATTGTCCCTCTTAGGGGAAACAGTCCTTTATCATGTGTCAGCCTGAAAGCTGACAGAGGAGAAAATCAGTGGTAGATGAGGCTTAGGCTCATATATAACTTCTCTTTTTTTTGAAGTTGTGCACTGACAGAGGAAGGATTGTCAGATTATACACAGACATGCTATGCGAAAAGCTTTCTAGTAAATATACATGTGTTCACAGAGGTGTGCAACTCTGGCAATCAGGAACATAAGAGCAGCCAACCCAGATCAGAGCAAGGTCTTATCTGACAGTAGTCTTTTGTGGGTACCTAGGGAAGAGTGAAAGCACAGGTAGCATAAAGTGAGACTTCCTCAATAGGAGCTCTTCATTCCAGAGCTTAGGTCCTGGCATTTTATAGCTTTAGTGTTTTATAACACCATTAGTTTTTTAAAACCCAAGTGAATTTCTTACATCCGCTGTCTTCAAGATGAAAAGGAGGCTAGGAAGTTGAAAGAAGCAAGGCAAGAGATTTGCAGCAGCAGAAAGGAGGCATTACAAATGGAAAGAGCAAATGGAATAGGACTGTAAAGAAAGAATGGGATTTGAGCAGCAATGCTGCTTAAAGAAAAGACTGTAAAGGGATTCAGAGCAGAGATATTTTTCCATCTGCAGCTCTCCATCCTTAAGTGACAGTACTGGGGCTCTCTAGGAAAGGAAAGAACCAGCATTAAATACACATGCTGGTAGCACAGAAGGAGCACATTGTAAGCTACTGCAGCCTAAAACAAAGCATTAAGAAAGGGGTTCAGTGAAACCCGTAAAGAAAATTAGTTCAGAGTTCACTGCAAATATTTTCAGTTGTACACTGCTGAATGGGATGTCAGCCCATCCACCATCAAATGTATCACTTCTTCTTGCCTTTTCTACCTCAGTCATGCAACCCTAGACATGTACTGCATTTTGTCTCACACCCCACATGTATCATGTGAGAGGAGCCCCTTCCGGTTGTTGTTTTCAGAAGTAAAATGCCTTTTTTCACAAGGGTGAGGGGATTGAGAAGTTCTGTGAAAAAACCTCCAGAGGGGAGATAACTATTGAAAACAGCAGAAAATAAGAAGGGAGGGAAGATATGAAACATTAAGAGAATTTCAAAGAACGCATAGCCAAAAAAATCTTACCCATAGTGAGCTATTAATGGTGCTGAAATTGTACCATTCACTTGTTAAAATGAATATGCTTGACTGCAGATTTTCTTGTCAGTCTATATATTTTTATTATATGCACCACACAGCTCAGCAGTAAAATACTGCAATTAGCTTTGATTTTTTTTTTTTTAATCCACAGGAGTAGCATATGCACATCTCGTGGCAAAATCTAAAATTCAACTCTAAATTCTTGTCTAAATGTTTGTGCAAAGCAAGTGGTTACATTCAAAAGTGCTGACAAACTTCAGCAGGAATTCTATGGAGATCTAAGCCAATACTGGTTTCTTAAATTTCCCATAAGAAGAAAACTATTAAAAAATCCAAAGAAAATTTAGTATCTGTCACAGTAAAGTCTGAAAAGTACAGCTTGAGTTCATTTCCTAACAAACACCTTAAGCACACAGGCACCACTACTGTATACCAAAACCAGACATTTGAATGAGAAACTTAGCTTACAGATAAAAAACTTAGCTGACAGATAAAATGGTTTTCATTCTGTTCCTTTTAATTTTAGTAGCACATCCACTGTGAAACTAGCACCATTCCATCTGTAAAACTACAGAGAGTCAGACATTTTACCTCATAATAAATCTGAGTAGCTCGCTATTTTTTGGCTGTATACATACAAAACAACTTGACACAAAACAAACTGCAAATCATCAGATACATGATGTAACTCTCTAGAAGAAAGTTATAGCCCTACTTTTGTGAGGAGAAGCTACAAATCAAGTGTCCATAGAGTCTTGGCAAGGAAAGAGAGAACAAAATATAAGAACATGGGGAACTGAGAGAGATTCCACAGTAGATCATCTGCCAGGAAACTGCAAGTAATACAACAACTAATTCAGTGAATTAAATGTGACAAGTGTGAGAAGAGTCAAGACAGACATTTATTTCTGATAAATAACTCTAATAGTTTCCATGTATGATACATGCTCTTTTGTTCTTGCTTTCATAACTTCCCAGTGAACTACTTGGCACTTCTCAGTGCTCAATTAACTTAGTTTACAAATTAAATGTTCTTTTCTTTGTAAAAGTTACAGTGCAGAACAATAAACTTGCTGTATCACTACAGTACAATTTAGAAAGTGATACATGTACAGTAGACATATATGTTGGAGAATTTTTTCATAACTTGGAAATCCTGTCAATAGATCATTAAAGGGCAAAAGCAGCACAAAATTGGACCAAATCTACTTATCAGTACTCACTTTTTATACCACAGTGGAAATACTGCTCTTGGTCCTCTTTTGTTAGTCACTTCACAAGTGCAAAATAAAGAATTTTACAGATGTCACCTGACAAGCTCTGACACTACACACTCCATTTGACTCCACTCTGAAGAACAGCCAGCAAAATTAAGCATGTCCACACATCTCAACCACTCACAGCTTAAACTATGATCTATCTGTGTGAAGACAATGCCCTGTGCACTTAAATGGCTGTGGCACACATACATGTTCCATTAAGCTATCAATGTGGAGGGATAATATTGATATTTTTAAAAATTGCTAAAATATTCACTCTGGTTTTGGCAAACACAGTAAATCCATGATTAAAATAACCCGTCTCTTCCCAAAAGAAAACCTTAACAAATCCCCCTTGCAGATCCTTAAGAAAGTTTTATCTTGCACCATTCATGTGTTAAATAGTGATACTTGGAAAAATAAAAACAAGAAAGCCGTCCCATGCATATTCAAATAGTTGTAATTGCTATGGAAACCATCTCTAGTAATTCAGTCTTTGTCTCATAGCATTAGAGGCAAATCATGATACAATGACAGCAAAAGAAAGTGCAATACTGCGTAAGATTGCAAAATTCAAAATTCAAGAGAAAATTTAACTACCGTGCAAGAAAATGCTTCAGCATTCTCATATCTTCCAGGTTCTTTTTGGCGCATATTTACGTGGATAAGCCCTTTGGTCTTGGTTTTTGCCTGGGCTTCCCAAATAGCTGCTTAAGTAGCACTGAGGGCTGGCAGAACCGCTACAGTTCTTGTAAGAAAAGGACACTGTTGCTTTAGTCTATTCTTCGAGTAATCTAATTTTAACCACCCTTTTACTACTAGAAATTTCAGGGAGCTGGAAAACATGTAAACTCAAGCAATGTCATTCATTTTCAGGCTCTAAAAAGACTGATAACAGGGTCAAGGAGTCAGAGATAATCAACTATGGCAGTTAACTTTAATGCAAAGGTAGGTAAAATAAGAACCTACTGCTTTTAGAGTAAAAAGATCAAAACCAAAACAAACAACAACACTGTTTTAGAATATTATATGCCTTGCTTTCACTTCTTTTATATGCAGTATTCTCAGTTTGTTTTATTATATTCGTACGACACGAACATGTTAATTGGTATTTCAGAATATCTTCAGCATCCTGTTTCCTCACAGTAGCCTTCCCACTGATAAACGAGAGGTGATCTCACAACAGCTCCTAATCAACCTCAACACCTATTTCTGAGTTCCATTGTACCACTTCTTTCCCTGAATCAAGTTAGTAAATGCAACATGCATACATCTATTACTCCAGATTATGTCAAAAAATCGTTACTTCTGATGTGCTTATCTTTATTTTTTCTAGGTACACCATTTCCAGACAGAATACCATCCCAAATACTATTTGGGAAGTACACCGCATTTCAATTGCTTTTCTTTTTTCAGGTACATCCCATCCCATACACTCTCATAAAGCACAAGTCCATAAATGGTTTGAGCCAGCAAAGGTCTACAGTAATGTCATTAATGTTGTTTATAAGCAACAACTTGTGCTTTTTTAAAAAGCTACTTTTGCTGAAAATTCTGCACACCTGTCTGTTGAATCAGGATTTGTGTAATAAGGATTTGGGTTTATCAGCACGTGAACCTGCCTTTCCTACTTTTTTTTTAGGTAGAGCCTTCTAAGACATAGAAACCAACTTCCCATGGAAGACAAACTCTAGGAAACACTTCCATATTACAGTAAGAAGTCTAGTCAGATGTGAGCAAATAACCACATTTTGTCAAGCAAAGCACAGGATGCAAATTTTATACAAGTATTATTCTGACAATGAACAGACAAACAAGAACTATTCCCACATAATGCCGTTTGGTTTAGGATTAATCCACCAATATTTTTTTCATGAATGTGAACCTTATGCATAACTGTGCCATTGATCACAGCAATTCATTGATCACAGCAAACCACAATAGCCATCAGCAGCTCTAAAGCTAGATTTATCATACCCCCAACCACAACCCTGGCTTTCACAATAAAAAGTGACCAAACTACACAGGCAAGTTACACACAAAATTAAGCACTTGTGTACAAACCAAAAGAATGATTCATTCTTAGAATTGTTCTGGGGGAAAAAAAAACAACAAAAGTTGGTTTATAAAACATTAAAAAAATGTAACATCAAAATAGCAAGGATCTTGATTTTACTTCTCTGAAATCTGTCACTGGGATATCATCATCAAAGTTAGCAAACTAATGTATAAAAAATGGTACTGGTCAAAATGTTTAAAAGGAAAGAAATGGAGTGTTTATTCTTTTTAGACTAACAGAGTAAAAAACACGAAAGTTTTGACTCTGGCACAGACTGTTCACTATGATTCATAATAATAACTTTTGTCCAAACAAATTAATACTTTTAAGAAAGCCTCCTACATAAGGAAAAAAAAAAAACCACAACAAAAAAACACAAAAAAAACACCACAAAATCAGACTGAAGCCATCATAGGAAAGGCACAGGAAAGGCAGACAGGGATGATAGCATGAAGTTCTGAGAAGTCAGAGATGAATACCCCAAAAGCTGGGAGCTAGAAAGGGAAGAGCTGCAATGGAGAATCTGAAAGAATGAGTTAATGTACCACAAGATTTCTAGAAGTACATATCTTTCTGCATAGAGCAGGTTTGTATTCAAACCCCCGATTCAAGAAATCACCACTAGAGCTTTCTACTCTGCAGCACCCAAAAAGTAAATGATGTTTACTTCCATCAAATTAACAAACGTAGTCATTCACTTGACCTTGCACACGTGTCAGGATTAGTTTCTTACTTTATCTGATAAACTGTCCATACACCTGGATCTGAAAATTTCAGTATTTCCTTCTTGGGGACCTGCTCCAGCCCTCTACAGAGCACTTTAGCAAAACTGTGTAGTTTTAGTTCTGTCTTGCACTATGCTTATGCTGCAAAACTGTGTAGTTTTAGTTCTGTCTTACACTATGCTTATGCTGCAAGTTTAAACTGCATATTTATGAAGAATCATTTAGTCCATACCTCATTAATATCTGTATCATTAATTATGTGGACTTGCATGTTTAGAATTCTGCTTGCTTTCCTAGCTGGAAAGAGGTTTAAGTCTCTTTCAAAGTCTCACATATCATGAGACTAATTTGTACAATACCCCATTAACATAGAAATACTATATCAATAAAACAATTTACTTGTTTTCTTAGCAATAGAAGAATTAAATGAGTGGGACATCTCTAGGCCTCACAATTTCAAGGATCTAAAAAAATATTCAACAGTCAGATGAGATTTTTGAGTGTTAGATTTGTAAAACATTTTATCTGACTAACCTACAAACTGCCCAGAAACATACACTCCAGGATGAAACACAGCACGCAAAATTTGCAAGTGATACAAAGAACTCTTGGGGCTCAGTCAAGACAATTTATTAATCAGGTATAAAATCAGAAGCCAGCTTCAGTCTTAACTATGAAATGATTATTGCTGCTTCATAATTAGAGGTTTCCTACAGGCTCTGAAGAATGTAAGCCAATAGTTTTCTCTCTACTTTAAATTGAGTTTAAAACACCATTAAAAAATAGAACAGATCACACATTCATAATACTATTTTACCAAGGCAGAAATCTGAGAGGTGTGGTAATTTGGTACACATCTAATTTTTCAGATACAGTTACTGCAAATGAGGAGTAGAAAAGACATACTGATTTCAAACACAAGTAAACATGTAGATTCAAGTTCTGATTTTGGTACTGCACGATAAATCCTAGGAAATTCGTTCAAGCTTATAAATGCTCCAAAGATGTTCAAGGTACTGTTTACTGAAGAGAAGGTTATTTTTCCTGATGTGTTTCTAAGAAAAATGATACATTCAAACTAGGATTTAAAAGCCAACAATTACTGGGGGGGGGAGGGGGACGGAGGGGGACGGAGAAGAGAAAGTATTGCAATCCCCTGCAATAATATAACACTGACAGAAGGCAGCATTATTTCTCACTTTGAAATGCCCTAAGTGAAAACATCCCAGGAAAATTGCAACATTGTAGTATAGAGCTTCTGTGCGTCATGTCAGACACTTCTGTCTCCTACAAGCAGTTAACCATCCTCTTTACCTCACTGGAATACACCAGCTAGGCAGATGGACATTTTATTTACATACAAGTCCTGGTTTACTTAGCATAGTAGAAGCAGGGATGAACTTTTTCCTTTGTGTGGAAATCTAAATCTCTCTTCCTAGAAAACAGTTATCTGAAATATGATGTCATTAGCAAGAAGATGTCACTGGCCTTGAAGAGTCACACAGTGCATTACAGGAGAGTTAACATCACAGGGCAAGGCGTGAATAGACAGTACATATTTCAGAAGATCAAGCCTGGAACGGACTCCCAATTTCCTCTGCTTGGGTGCTACCCCTGTCTTGATTGCACTAAATTCTAGTAATTGTGGATTTAGTTAACTGAGTTTTTAATCCTCAAATTCCCTGAATGTATCTACTGATTCAGGAAGTACATAAACAGAACATTGAACAGCAGTGTAAAAATGCTGCATTTGCTGTCTTTGCTGTACGCATTCTATAATCAAACACTTAGAGGAAAGGAAAACTCCAGAGATCGGGAAAGTTTGCTTCATGTTAACTTTATGCTCTCTTTAAAAGTCACGGAGGAGCTTTAGGGGCATGAATCTGTCCTGTGTAGAAAATCAGAATATTCCTTCACTGAAGGAGCTGCAGTTGCCTTCAGTTATAAAAGTGTTAAGTAAATTATTACAAATGTGTTATTACATTAGCAGCAACATCTTATTTCAATAATAGGCTAAAAGCACTCTAATTAGATACTTCCATCAAGTAAAACAATATTAATACTTTTACAATCTTCAAATTAATATGAAAAGGTTTTTAATTGTCAGGTTAATACCTTTCCTTGCTAAACGACTCTTTCATTTAGAGAAACAGTAAATTTGATAATATGCCTTAGGAAAAATGTCTGTATAAAACTGATAATTCAGACTAACTTGTAAGATAACAGTATGTTACCAGTGAAATTTAGAGGCAGTCACAATTTTGTCCCTTGTTTGTTTTACCCACAGGATACCACTACAGTAATATTATTGCTTTATGCTCTACACAAAGTTATCATATTCACGTATACAGCAAAGGCTGGGTTTGAAATACAGCTTTAAAAACAACGACTAAAGCTGTCATTTCAAATAAATCTTGGAAAGAAAAGCATATAACTCCTTTCTTGACAGGGACAGATGAGAATAACAGCCTGAGGTGCCAATTAGCTCCATAGGTGTCAATCTCTTTTCCTGGGGCCTAAAAAGCATGCTCTTCAGAATGCTGTGTCAATCTTACCTTAAATGTTTCCCCTAAGAGTTCTTGTCCAAGCTCTATTCAATAGAACATTTGGGTTGCAAATGAGAGTAACTGTATTTTTACAAAGCTCCATTTTTAATCCCTAAATTTTATAACTGTTCTATGGGAATCAGAAGGAAAAATAAATACTCATTGTTCCAACAACCTATGTTACATGTTTACAGTTCAAATACAGTTTAGTTCTAAGTAATAACATTGCAAGATCATTTCTTTCAGAAAAAAAAAAAACACATTTCTAGTAGCACTTGGAACATGAAGTTTTTCATCAGCATTTTTTCACCTAGGGTCAGGAAACTCAAAACCTTCTTCTAAAAGTGCAAAACTAGATTTGCATTGCCACTACTACACAGCAAATCTAGACCAGTCATAACAGTGCAAATGTTCACACATATGGAATACTGTCAATGTACATCCATGTTGAAATAATCCCCGTTGCATCAACTGCTTCATCTTTTGTTAATAACAAAGTAGTTAATTTGTAAAATTACTTCTATTAAATGAACTAAATATCTCTGACCATGTCCCTTAGAAACGTATGCTAGACTTCAACATAAGCAGCATATTAAAACACTTCATCTATCTGTCATTTTTATATATTGCTACAATAAAGAAATCTCATTGTATTTCATTACTTTTACATCTAGAAACTCTTAAAGTGGGATGCTCCACAAGGTCACCACATATATTATTTACATAAGACGCATAAGCTGGGGTGGTGGAAATCAAAATTAAGGTTGCTCAGGGTACTTAAGTATGAACTGTAAATGGGGATAAAAAATATTGTAGAAGTAATTAACAGCTCCTTAAGTTTAACTCTGAGTTTACTTGAGACAAAGAACACTGAACACACTTGCTGTTGCTTGCATGGCAATTGAATTTAAGGGGAAAACAAAGGTGAGAGACTTAGTAATTCCAGGATCTCAGGGTCTGTGCTGAGCCAGTGTAGAACGAGAACTTCCCTTATTAATGTTCCCGATCCATCAAATCATAACCCAAATCAGTTCTTTTAGCAGAGTTCATTTTTAACCCAGCCAAAGCATGTCATATTTAATTTTTACAATAGCTTTCTTGAAAAAGAATAATTAGGTTTTCCTTTATAGGGGAAATATTTTTTAACCTGTAAAGAATGTTTTGGATGTAGACTGCTGGAGAAAAATCTCTTTCAGCCCATTATCAATTACAGAAAGTGCTCACCTCAGAACAAAATATTCCAAGAACATGATTAAACGTGGCTAAAAGATGGCTTATAATACAATTCCAAATTATGGAACATGTTTTTTCAATTTCCAATATAACTTCATACCTACAGATAAACATCATTATTTTTATTCTTGCTCTTTTTCTTAGAAAGGCAGTTTGTTCTTATTTTAAAAAATAAAAATATTTCCTTGGGTACTTGGATAACAAAATCATGCAATAAATCAGACTATTTCATTTCAGCAGTCTTATCTTTTAACTATAACCTCCAACAGGTGTTTGGTTTTATTAAAAAAATAAAAACCTCTTTTATTAAACAAATTAAACATCTTTTCATTAAAGGTGTGAAAAAGAACAAATATGTAGTCTATAATATAATGATGCAAGATAACTCTAGTAACAGAACTATAGGTGTCAATTTCAAGATTCATCAGCTAATATGTTTAGGAATTAATATGTTGATATATCTAATCCGAGATAATGAAAATACTGGAAAAGGGTAATATACTGAAAAAAGGGTAATATAACCCCCATTTTCAAAAAGGGGAAAATGGATGACCCAGGGAATTACAGACCAGTCTGTCTCATCTGTGTGTCTGCCAAAATCTTGGAGCAGCTTCTCCTGGAAGGCATGCTAAGGCACACAAAAAAAAAAACAAGGTGACAGCCAGCATGGCTTCACTAAGGGGAAATCCTGCCTGACCAATTTGGTGGCCTTCTACGATGCGGCTACAGGACGGATGGACAGGGGTAGAGCAGCTGACATCATCTACCTGGACTTGTGTAAAGCATTCGACACTGTCCCACATGACATCCTTGTCTCTAATTGGAGAGGCATCAATTTGATAGGTAGAACACTCAGTGGATAAAGAACTGGCTGGATGGCTGCACACAAAGAGTTGTGGTCAACAGCTGGAGACCAGTAACGAGTGGTGTCCCTCAGGGATTGGTGTTGGGACCGATATTGTTCAACATCTTTGTCAGTGACATGGACAGTGGGATTGAGTGCGCCCTCAGCAAGTTTGCTGATGACACCAAGCTGTGTGGTTCAGTTGATATGATGGAGGGAAGGAATGCCATCCGGAGGGAAGGAATGCCATCCAGAGGGACCTTGACACGCTTGTGAGGTGGGCTGATGCCAACCTCATGAAGTTTCACCATGACAAGAGCAAGGTCCTACACCTGGGTTGGAGCAATCCCAGGCACAGCTACAGGTTGGGCAGAGAAGAGATTAAAAGGAGCCCTGCAGAGGACTTGGGGGTGTTGGTTGATGAGAAAATGAACAGGAGCCGGCTTCAGTGTGCGCTCACAGCCCAGAAAGCCAGCCATATCCCAGGCTGCATCAAAAGCAGCGTGACCAGAAGGTCGAAGGAGGTTGATCCTGCCCCACAACTCTGCTCTCGTGAGACCTCACCTGGAGTATTGCGCGGGTTCTCGTGTTCTCAGCATAAAAAGGACATAGAACTGTTGGAACAAGTCCACAGAAAGGCCACAAGGACGATCAGAGGACTGGAGCACCTCCCGTATGAAGACAGGCTGAGAAAGTTGAGGCTGTTCAGCCTGGAGAAGAGAAGATTGCATGGAGACCTCATGGCAGCTTTCCAGTATCTGCTACAAAGATCCTGGAGAGGGACTCTTCATTAGAGACTACAGTGATAGGACAAAGGGTAATGGGTTTAAACAGGGGAAGTTTAGATTGGATATAAGGAGGAAATTCTTTCCTCTTAGGGTGGTGAGGCACTGGAATGGGTTGCCCAGGGAAGCTGTGAATGCTGCATCCCTGGTGCTGTTCAAGGCCAGGCTGGATAGAGCCTTAGGTGACACGGTTTAGTGTGTGGTGTCCCTGCCCACAGCAGAGGGGCTGGAACTTGATGATCTTAAGGTCCTTTCCAACCCTAACTATTCTATGATTCTATGAATCAAAATGTATTTAGGATTTGAGGTAAACAGATTTTATTTATCTATTATAAAATTGGGTCTATGGGAAACTGCAAAATATGAGATTTTTTTAAGGCATTTCAAAGAAATTTGCTGGCTAACAACTGGGGTTTAATCCATCCTCTAAAAACAGTCAGAGATTTCTCTCTGTAGATAAGGGAGTTGACCAGGCTAAAATCCATAAAACAAATCAGGCCAAAGACACAATAAAAAATCCAGAGAGTAGAAAACCTCATCACAGTTTTGCAACTGAAAATACTGAGTTTTACTTAAAGATAGGGTAGAAGGCAAAATAAAATGTTGATGGCTCAGAAAAAAAGTATAAAATAAGTTTTCAATAAGTTATCTAAATATTGGTTTTCTTCTCTCAGGGTGTCCTCAGCTCTTTATGTTATCAGTAAGAAAAGTCTATTAAGATGACACACAAGAGCTGTTACTAGTTTCAGAAATGACTGTTGGCATTGCAAAAATGGGCAGATTAGTGACTGTATTGTGGTTTCTTGTGCTCTTCTCATCCCTGGTAAAGATCAATAACTTGTCAAAATTAAAAGACTGGTTGTTAAAAGCATACCTTAGAGAGATTAATATTGGTGATCCCGATAATGAGTGATCCAAATAATTTTCCCACCTCAAGTGATATGTCCTACCATACAATTAACATGCCTTTCATCTAGTCTTAAGTAAATAGGCCTGTTAATGCCTTTTTAAAACAGGCAAGTAAATGTCTTTCTTGGAAGACTGATAATGGGCTGTACTGACCATCTCACACAAGCTGTCATCTTGAAAGTAGCCTACAATCTGTTTATAATTTTCTATGGAATTAAAGTCCTAAAGTTACTCAAAATGTTTATCACATACATGTATGTAATACAAGTTTTAATATGTTTAAAATTAAAAGCAAGCTTTCATTGTTGAATACGAAATGTATTACAGTTTACTCCCTGAATATAATTCTCCTGGCCTATTATTTGCAATTTAAAAATTATGTCATATCTTAGACAGATTTTATTTATCTTGGTCCTATACAAATTCTTTCTTGTGTTTTTTTCTAAATACTTTTTAATATTACTGTAATGCTTTGCAAAGAAAAATTGCACAAAAATTAATTGCAACATTTAGGCATAAGTTCTGCTCTTCTGAGGTACCAAGTGACAGCCCTGATTCTGTTTTGGTCAGTCAAATGACCTGTTGGCCACAAAAAGGAAATGTTGTCCAAGTAAAAACACTTATTTTCTGACATTTTTATGGTGTAAAGTAAGTTTTAAATGCAATATCAAAGACCTTAGTAGCAGCCAACTAAAAATGAGAACCAAAGTATGGCGCTGGGTACAACAACTGGCAGTATGATCCAACCTGCAAAGGAAAAATCGTTCAGCTTTCAGCATAAAATTTCAGAAATATGACACACGTTTGAGAAAAATCAAAACAGACCCCATATTTTATTAATTTTTGCCATTTTTTAAATACTTGTTTTCTAATCTGCCCTGAGTCCCTGTGCTGCATTTTAAAGTGTAAAAATATCTATTATAAAGTAGTTCTAAAATTTCCTAAAATACTCTACAGCTTCATCCTGATCGTGTGGCAAATTTGCAACTAATGTATTGCAAAACGCTTCTTCATTGTGTCAACTTACATAAATACAAGGCAAAAGAAAATGATGGAGCTATACACTTCATTTTCCCTTACTTAAAAGAAAAAAACACAAAACAAAAGACACCCCACTGCAACTGCCAACATGCGACTATGCAAAACAGAGAACTGGAAGTATTTATTTGGATGGATTAGATGGCCGACTCGATGCCCCGATAATGGTATTTTACCAAAAGTTTATCTTGGGGAAATAATAAGTATTAATACTGAGACAGGGAAGCACAAAAAGAAATATAATCTTTAGTAAATAAGTAAATTTAGTTTTGCTTTGTAGCTAAGCAATGTTGACCTTGGTGGTGAGTAATAATAGGAAGAAGGAAATATTTTGGATAAATGTTTCACAATGACCAGCTAGAACTGGACTAGTGGTGGGCAGCTTGACAATGGGACTTTCCAAACATGAAGTTCAGCTAAAGGACGAAGTGGTGAAGATGAAGATGATAAGGAAACTACCACCGGAGGTCCCAAAGACCCCGGTGCATGTGAAAATAGGCGTAAATCTATGTAAAGTAGTTGTGGGAAATGTTATG
Source organism: Pezoporus wallicus (assembly GCF_028554395.1). Classification (NCBI taxonomy): domain Eukaryota; kingdom Metazoa; phylum Chordata; class Aves; order Psittaciformes; family Psittacidae; genus Pezoporus; species Pezoporus wallicus. Next base: position 854,357 of record NW_026637828.1, on the reverse strand, counting down.
AATATGTATGTTGTTTACTGGAAATATAATGAATATGTATGTTAAAAAAAAACATAATCACAGCCTGATTGATGCTGGGACTAGACACATTAGGAGGATAGATCCCCTGTGTCTCCCAGCGCTGCAATAAAAAATACCTGCTTGTCAACTTAAACTTTGTTGGCGAGTTCTTGGCGAGCTCTTTGAATCAATACCCAGGGTAAATAAAAGATATTTGGAATATCTCCCACACCTTCACATTACGAAGGAGCTGGCTGTATGGTGTCCCTCTGCCCGGTAACCCTCAGTGCTCCCCCTTGCTCCCTCAGGGGGTGGCTGTGTCCCCGCTAAGGTGACGCTCATTTTCCCTGAGGCAGCCCAGGAAAAGGATTTACCTTAAGAGCGGCTGGAGCCAAGTCCACTCGTTCTTCACCAAGCCGAATGAAGGGTAACTCCGAGGACTGCCCTTTGTTTTCAGTTGTTTCTGAAAGCAAGTCTGAAGAGTCGCTCACCCTGTGGGAACAAAGAAACGTTTCTGCACTGAGCGAGGTAAGACTCTAAAAACTGAGGTACCAGGAAAACACTGAGGTACGGTGCCTCGTGTGAGGAATGCACGCTGAAGTTCAATCAATAAAGTTTGGGTTTGTTTAAGAAGCGCAAGTAATTAGTAACAAAACACAAATAATGTATAGCAAGAAAGGAAAACACCTCCTATCTCACCTTCACCCTCGAAACACGCACACGCCCGTACCAAGAGAGCAGGCAGCGCCAGCTCCCGGAATCCTCGTGTACTTCCGCCGCTCCGCCTGAGGTGTCTCGCGCCCTGGGCAGGAAAACCACGCGCGCGGCACTGGAGGACCGCATCGCCTCAATCCGGCAGAGGGCAGTGTCCGCCTCTGGGACGGGAGGGCGCGGGGGCCGGCGCGCGTGCGCCTGTGCGCGGGCAGCCATGGCGGCGCTGCTGGAGCACGAGAGCCAGGTCTTCTTGGATCTGTTCCACCAGGATGGGCTGGTGATCTGCGCCCGCGGGCTCGGCATCGACCGCCTGCTGCTGCGCTTCCTGCGCCTCTATTGCGAGCCTGCCAGCCTCGTGCTAGTGCTCAACACCAGCCCCGCAGAGGAGGTGAGCGGGAACCCTGACAGCGGCGCCGCGCTCCCCCCGCCTCTTCCCTCAGAGCCGGCGCCGGTTCATGGCGGCGAGCGCTGCCGGGCCCTGGGATAGGTTCGGCTCGGCCCGGCCCGGCCCAGGAGGAAGAGAAGGAGGAGGATCAGGGTGCTGCCCGCTCTCTCCGAGCCGAGGCGCTCCTCAGGCCGCGGGGGACCGGGGTGAGGCTCAGGCGCGGCAGCGGGCGCGTTCCAGCTCGAATCAGGGTCCAGTTCCCACTCTTGCGGCACGATGAAGTCCTGGTAACATTAGCGAGCTAAAATAAGCTTATGGACATCACTTGCACGTAGCAGAACACTAAGTGGCCAGTGAGCAGAAAGGAGGGAACACTTGTTGACAGATCTGTCCCTGCTTGTACAAAACCAGCCTCTGCCTCTTCCGTGCCACCAGCGGATTTCCCGCCGTCAGGGAGGTGATGTTCAGGGGGACTTCTTGTAGTGACCATGGGTGAATAAATATCACAGATGTAGTTTATAAGATTGAGCTTGATGCGTCTGACCTACCTGCTGTAGTTGTCTTTGGTAACAGGTGAGCGGACTAAAGAATGATTTCTTCCCAATTCTCGGTTTTTCAGTCAGTGTCAAAATTGCTTGTTCTCTGGAAAAGTGCTATTAAAATATATGAAAATGTAGGTTTCTGTGAGTGTAAGTTGCTCACGTTTTATTAAGTATTGCCTAGCTACTACTGAGAATACATAATTTTTAAATCACGTGGATGATTTGAAACTGAACAAAGTATACCAAAGAAGTAAAAAATCATGATAATTCTTATTTATAGTAAGCATATGACTTATATAAGTATAATTATATATATACTTATAGTATGTCATACTATACTATGGTTTGAACAGCTCCTTAAAATGAACAGAGTGTGTGTAAGTTTTTTTGCCTCCACTTCATCAGTTACCACAATGATGTGTTTTTATTGTGTTTGGTATAGGAGTATTTTATCGATCAGCTGAGGTCAGATGGAGTTGTTCATCTTCCTCGGCGTGTTACCAATGAAGTTACAAATAATACTCGGTATGAATTTTACACTCAAGGAGGAGTCATATTTGCTACAAGTCGAATCCTTGTGGTAGATTTCCTTACTGACAGAATTCCTGCAAACCTCATTACTGGTAAGAGTTTAATGAAACAAAGGTAAGACTTCTGCTTGAAAATACATACAGCTTAATTACATATGAAGAATTCTACTAGCCAGTATTGAGGTTGAAGAATTATTCTATTTTCTCTACAAAGGCTGGGGGGAAAAGAGCAAATACATAGTCCTTTCGTTACTTTTTAAAATGGTTTTCTTTGCTCCAAACTCGTTTGCCTTATTAAATCATGCAATTTGAAAATATCCACACCATTTTTAGATACTGGGTTGTGCATTTGGATGGCTTTCCAGTATCAGTAAGTGGCTGGAAAACAAATCAGTTAAATTATGACTGGCTTTCAAGAAGAGTAGTTGATTGCACTTGGTGAAATAGTGTCCTGTGGTCTATAGGACACTGGCCCATGATTAAAGCAGATTTTTAGATGTCATGTTTAATCAACCATGCACACTATGTATTTTTTGCATTAACAAGTCACTCCTGATTATTTTCCCCATCAAAAAATAGCAATATGTCACTAATTATTGTCTTGGCACACCTTGAACACTATCTAAGTAGCAGTATTATGAAGTAATGCTGTTGTCATTATAAAGATTTTGGGGCTGTCTTTCTCCTCTCATGTTCTGTTCTCTTTCTCCCCCAGCCTCTGTTGTTTTTTGTTCTTTTCTAAGCCGGAAACCCTGTTACAGCCCAGAGAGCTAGTAAAGTAGATACCTGAGAGACAGGAATATAATAATGTTTTATTGTTATCTGAATGTTAACATCCTAATGGCTAAACATAACTGAATATTGAATGCTTAGAAGAATGTGTGTGCTACAGAAGCTGTACCCTTTCCCTTTAGTCAGTGTCTGACAAGCTCTAATCTATAAAACATTTTGAACATTTTTATGCTAGAGCCGAAGGATACCACGTTTGTTAATTCTGGTATTTCTAGGTTAAAAAAAAGTGAACACATTTTCTGGGCAACCTACAATTTCTCTTCCTCCCCTTGACTCCTTCCTCTCTACCTTTCTTCCCTACCAAAGAAGGGGGGAGGAAAAAACCCCACACCTTTAGACTTTGTCAGTATGAAAAGAAGAAATACACAAAAGATTTTCAATAGTCCTGTCCAATGACAGCAAAGAGTTGTTAATAGTTTTTGTGTTGCCACTGGAGGTCAGTGTGACAACAGCTTTGATCGACTTGCTGCTTCATTTCAGACTTGGTTAACACATGGTCCTGTTGTAAATGTGTATTATCTGTGTGTGATATTATACAACAAAATTTACAAAACCCTGTAATCATGTTTCTTGAGGAGTTAACACATCAAAAGTTTTTGTAGGTGTTATAAATGTTGTTTATAAAATCAGTGTAAAATTACATGTGAGTTAACATCTAGTGAACACATAAATTCAGTTAAATGAAGATAAATTATCACTGCAGTAAAGAAGAATTATTCCTGGTGGGTTTGGCCGAACAGAAATTATGTACTTAATAGTGTACTCCAACTGATGCCAGTTGGTGTAGTAATCAGTGGCTTACGCAGCAGTATGAACTAACTTCCTAAGCAGAGATATATTGACTAAAAGGAAAGTATTCTGGTAAAAACATGTTCTTCCTGGCCTGATACAAATTCTGCATCTCCTTTAACGTTCTTTCAGAGTCATAACTTGACAAACTGGAAGATGAAGATCACAGTATCACAGTATCACAGTATGCTAGAGATTGGAAGGGACCTCGAAAGATCATCTAGTCCAATCCCCCTGCCGGAGCAGGAACATCTAGATAATGTTACACAGGAATGTGTTCAGGCGGGTTTTGAATGTCTCCAGGGAAGGAGACTCCACAGCCTCTCTGGGCAGCCTGTTCCAGTGTTCCGTCACTCTCACTGAGAAGAAGTTTCTTCTCAAGTTTAAGTGGAACCTCTTGTGTTCCAGTTTGTACCCATTACCCCTTGTCCTATCATTGTTTGCCACTGAGTAGAGCCTGGCTCCATCCTCGTGACACTCCCACTTTATATATTTCTATACACTAATAAGGTCACCCCTCAGTCTCCTCTTCTCTAGAGACCCAGCTCCCTCAGTCTTTCCTCATAAGGGAGATGCTCCACTCCCTTAATCTTCTTCGTTGCCCTGCGCCGGACTCTCTCCAGCAGGTCCCTGTCCTTCTTGAACTGAGGGGCCCAGAACTGGACACTATATTCCAGATGGGGTCTCACCAGGGCAGAGTAGAGGGGAAGGAGGACCTCTCTCGACCTACTAACCACCCCCTTCTAATACACCCCAGGATGCCATTGGCCTTCTTGGCCACAAGGGCACAGTGTTGGCTCATGGTCATCCTGTCGTCCACTAGGACCCCCAGGTCCCTCTCCCCTACACTACTCTCTAACAGGTCGTTCCCCAACCTATACTGGAACCTGGGGTTGTTCCTGCCCAGATGCAGGACTCGACACTTTCCCTTGTTATATTTCATCAAGTTATTCCCTGCCCAACTCTCCAGCCTGTCCAGGTCTCGCTGGATGGCAGCACAGCCTTCTGGCGTGTCAGCCACTCCTCCCAGCTTAGTGTCATCAGCAAACTTGCTGATAGTACACTCAATTCCCTCATCTAAATCATTGATGAGTATATTAAATAATACTGGTCCCAGTACTGGCCCTTGATGCACTCCACTAGTTACAGGCCTCCAACCAGACGTTCAGAAATGAGTATGCTTTTTATTGTGTCCTGAAAAATTTGCTTCATAGAAGAGATGTAGGAATATCTAGATAGAAAAATACCTTTTAGTAGGTTATTCCATAATTTGGTCACAAGTGGCTAGCAGTTATACAGAAGTCTCTTGTTGATGCTTTTTCATTTACAAAGCAAAGACGTATTAAAATCCATGGCTGGTGCTGAGTTGAAGAAACTTGTTATAGCAAGTAAATGCACTGTAAGTTTGTCAGCTTAAGTAGGCCCAAGTTAAAACCTGTGATGCTTGATGTTCTTTGCTTCCTTTTTAGAAAGGCATTTATTATTCCACTGGAAGCTGTGAACAGATAAAAGTACCACATAGGCTTCACCTCATGAGAGGGAGAGTGAAAAAATGTGCTGTTTAACACAGCCGAGCATGAGAAAAAATATTTTTAACAGGTCTTGTTTAACAGGTCTTGTTTTTAACAGGTCTTGGCTGAGGTGTAAATCCCAGAAGTATTCACCTCAAACACTTAATGTAGCTGAACTATTGTTTCACTTCTCTGTACTAAAACATTCATGAGAAATCTCTGTTTTCTAACACACCCATAGCCCTGAAGAAAACGGGTGGTCTACTCTTACAGTGGATGGTATTTTTTGTCCTCAAGTGTGAATATGAACAGCAGAAGGAGGGGAAAGCAAATTAATTTTATTCACAAGCTCTTTGATGCTGTAACACTTGAATTGTTACCAGTAGAATGTACTTGGCAAGTCTATAATTCCAGAACTGAATAAAAGAACAGAATAAAAGGATTCAAATACCACAATCTTGAACATAGCAAAGTTGCATTGTTGTAATAATGTATTACGTCTTGCATTCACTTTTACTCCTTTTAAAAGGCTTAAGTTCAAGTTTTGCCTTAGAAGTAAAGATTTTCTAAGCCATGTCCTAGTGGCTAAGTCCTGCCACTCAGGCACAAGCTTTGTTTTGGTTTTGTTTTATTCCTGAAGATGCATCATTAACCCAGTTTTGCTGCCTGGGGATGCCATGGTACTGAAATTAAGGAATCACTTGGAAAACGTGTTCAGTCACTGTAGAAGTTTTAAATTCCTATTGTACTTTATTTAAGGGAAAAAAAAAAAAAGAGTAAGAGTCTTATGGGAAACCTATACAAAATTGGACCTTTCTTTACTTTGTGTAACTTCAAAACCTTTTCTTTTGCCAGGCATTTTAGTATACAAAGCACACAGAATAATTGAGTCCTGTCAGGAAGCCTTTATCTTGCGACTTTATCGCCAGAAGAACAAACACGGCTTCATTAAAGCTTTCACAGATAATGCAGTTGCATTTAACACCGGCTTTTGCCACGTGGAAAGAGTAATGAGAAATCTTTTTGTCAAGAAACTTTATCTTTGGCCAAGGTAAGGCACCTCTTCTTCACTGGAGGGTTAAATTTCTAAAAAAGATTCATGATGTTACAGTGGGTTCCTAAGAAAATGAGGTATATGCAGTCACACTGGTAAGCTGTGCTCCTCTTGTGTTCCCAGACAAATTACTTTCAGTCTTTGACAGAAGTAGTTTTAAAGATGCTAAATCTCTGTAAGTATTTTTGAAGATAGACCCAAATTAAAACTGTAAGGGGATGAACTTTATGGTATAGCTGTTCTTCTAGCCAACAGAAATCACAGCAGAGAGACATTCTTAATAGCTTAAGAAAACCTTCACTAATTGAACAGGTTGTTTAAGCCATGAAGTACCAGGAATACAGTCTTGTCAGCTCTGCCATTCCTGGAATATTTGTTTCCAACTGGTAAAACTCCAGAGCTCTCTTTCTATGTCAGATTTTTTTATCTTCTACATACATGTTGTATATGAAGAGTGTTTAATGATGACTCATAGAAACCAAATTGCCAGGCTTGTAACATGCACAAAGTCTTTCAGGAGCAGAGCCACAAATGGACCTTCAGCTTCGGGACCTGCTCAATGCTCCTGCCTTGGGCAGGAGGTCTGCCTGTTTGTTCCTTTAGTCCAGACTAGAATGTGTTCCACTCTGTACTGTTATTCTGCACTCTTTAACAGTGGTCTTTTTCATTACCACAGAGAAGTAGAAATGGTGGTAACTAGAATAGGAAAGGTTAAATTAGAAGCTTTGTAAATTTTCTTCCTTGGCTTCTGAACCATGAAAAGACCTGGGAGGTGCAGGATGCAGTAAGGGAAGCATCCAGTGATTTTCAGAGGTCCACAGATGCGGTATTCTCTGAGCCTCATTCTGTAAGGATCAGCTAGCACGTAAGTACCTGTACTGACAGGCTGGCTGTAAAGGCAGTGTTCTAACAAGGACCTGCTGCTTCTGATCAGTAGCTAAGAATGTCACAAACTCTACTTGTGGATCCATGTGATTCCAAAAGCTTTACGAATCCATTCCAGTTTCTCCCTTATGAGTTTGTTTTGGCTTTACTTTTTTCTGTGTAGTAATGATTTAGAATCTAGTGCAGTAATTTTCCATGGGTCATTCACCAGCACTATAGGCTCATGTGACTAGAATGACTACAGAGATAATTGTGGAATAGATGGTTTTCTAAGGCTCTTTGAGCCTTCATGTCAGTAGAAACTGATTTATTTTGCAATTAGCTTATTTGTTTATGTTTAAAGCAATTGTAATTGTAGTTTATACAAAGTTTGAATAATTGTAGATCAAACAAACCATCCATGTAAATATTAATTAGCTGTTTTCCTCTTAGATTTCATATAGCAGTGAACTCATTTTTAGAGAAGCATAAACCTGAAGTGGTGGAAATACATGTGTCAATGACCCCTGCTATGCTTGCTATCCAGACTTCAATCCTCGATATTCTGAATGCATGTCTGCGAGAACTCAAACGATACAATCCAGTTCTTGAAGTAGAAGATTTGTCTTTAGAAAATGCTATTGGTAAACCTTTTGACAAGGTAACTATTTTGATTGTTTTGGTGTGTCTAACCAAAGGGATTGTCCTAGGTTCAGCAGTAGCAGTCATTTTTCTCCTTCTTAGTAGCTGGTGCAGTGCTGTGGTTTTGACTTTCAGCCTCGGAACAGTGCTGATAATACCGATGTTTTCAGTCATTGCTCAGTAATGTTTACTCTGACCAAGGACTTTGTGAGTCTCATGCTCTGCCAGGGAGGAGGGGAAGCCGGGAGGAAGCAGAGACAGGACACCTGGCCCAAACTGACCAAAGAGGTATTCCATACCACAGCATGTCATGCCCAGTATATAAACTGAGGGCAGTTACCCGGAAGGGCAAGATCACTGCTCAGGTCAGGCTGGGTACTCTGGTTACTCTGTAATGATCATGTTACCATTGCCAGTAGGGTTTTTGTGTATTGATACTATTGTTCTTCTATCATTTCCAAAGTCCCTACAGTACCAAAATCGTGATTCATGATTGGTTGGGGTTTTTTTTATTATTATTGTTGTTGTTATTATTATGATGGCTGCAATTTTAGCTCAAAATATCTTACAGATAAGTATGCATTTATTTAGACACACATACCCTTTTCCCTCTTGAATTTCCTGCTTGTATTTTTTACTTTCTCTAGTAGGAGAAGCACTGTATGTAATACTTATTATGCACATATTCTATATGTCATTAAATGTGTGTGCATTGCTATCTTTGGCAGATCTGCAATGTTTGGCACATGTATGCTTTCTGTAGGGTAAAATCATGAACTTCAACCATCACAGTTACACAGAAACATGGTTATGTGTTATCTGTGATTTAATCTTGACCTAGGGCCTCCTGTACTTCAAATACCTGGAATCTTTTTTCTTACACAATGTAGGTTGTGTATCTGTGTAGTCCTCATCTTACTTTGAAAACTAAATGACGTTATATTGTTTTTTATTTAAGTGAAGGATATTATATACTAAAGTATCTAGTACCAGTAAAGACCAGTACCAGTAAAATAAGTTTGGGGTTTTTTGTTATTTTACCAGTATTTATATACATTTGCTAATTGATGAAATATCTTACATAAAGGCATCTATATTATGTTAACTTTGCAAAGAAATGATTGCTTATCAGAACAAGTACTTCACCATCAAATCTTCAATTGGGTAAGTTTAATAACTGGAAAACCATTGGCATCCCCTGTAAAGGAGAAAAAGAAATGCATTCTTACCTTGGTTAGTATATTAAATATTTGCCATCCTGAACTTTCTAATTTATATTTCTAGACAATACGTCACTACTTAGATCCTCTCTGGCACCAACTTGGAGCTAAGACAAAATCTTTAGTCCAGGATTTGAAGATACTACGTACTTTGCTACTATATCTAACTCAGTACGATTGTGTCACTTTTCTCAATCTTCTGGAGTCACTGAAAGCAAGTGAAAAAGCTTTTGGTGAGAATTCAGGTAAACAATGAATAAGCATACAAGTTAATGCATGAAACATTGAAATGTTGATATTTTTAATTAACATCCCAAACATATGAAGGTATCTAATTAGGCTTTACATAACCAGCCATAAGGACGTAGGTTTTTATTGACAGATAATTCTTTCATCTTCCCACTTAACTGCTGTTACTTAGAAGTGTGAGATTTGCATCACATTTCTGTCTGTTATTGAGCTAGTAACTACACAGCAAGCAGGTAGCACAGGTATTACTGATGAGAGATCAAGGCTTTTAATGGATAGGGCTGAAACAAGTACACATTGCAAATGTCAAGCTACTACTGCTTTCTTTTCATGTTTAGGTTGGCTGTTTCTTGACTCCAGCACTTCAATGTTTGTAAATGCTCGAGCTAGAGTTTATCGCATTGCAGATGAGAAACTGCATCAGAAAGGCAAAGGCTCTGAAAAAAGTGGTGTGAAGAAGGAAAATGGTACTGATCATTCCTAATTTTAAGTTGGAGAGTGTCACACGATCTCAAATGCTTTGCGTATTATTACTGGTGCTATGGTTCCCTAGATGGTCTTACACAGCTCAGGATCTCAACCTGTTAGCTGGGATAAATTGAGTCATAATCTTAATTCAAAAGCATATAATAAACAACATAAAGCAGAGTCACGAAAAGAATTAAAGGGTTCTTCTAAGCTTGTTCAGCTGATCATTGGGAGAGCTTTTATGAAATTGTTGTTGTACTACATTGGTGTTTAGCTTGATTTATTTTATGTGAATGAGTAGGAGGCTGCCATTGCTTTCATAAAAAAATACATATATTCAGGAGTTTCGGAATTGAAGAATTATTTAATACTTTAAATTTTGCTTCACTAAAGCACTTATCCCCATTTTTAAATGTTTCTGTAAGAGTGCTCTCCAGCCCATTAGCATAACAAGTTGCATATGTAGGCTGTTGAATATCATATTTGCCAACAGCCATCATGCTATTGACATCTAACCGCTAATTTAAAGTTCTGATTTTTTTGGCTGTAATTTTGTCTGTAAGAGCTGCTATGTTCAGTCTTTCTTTGTTTCAGAATTAAAAAGGGAATTGGTTCTAGAAAGTAACCCAAAATGGGAAGCTTTGAGAGAAGTGCTGAAAGAGATTGAAAATGAGAATAAGAACAGTGAAGACTTTGGTGGTCCAGGTGAGAGAATACTAAATGATGTTTATATGTGTTTAACTAAATGATGTAGGTTTGCACAGTACAGTAGAATTTGTGGACTTAAGGAGCTTATGCACATAAACTATGTAAAACTAAATAGTTTTACATAAACTTGTATCTATCTAGTTCTGGGTCTAAAGAAGAAATGCTGTTGGTTACTGCGCACTACTGTTTAGGAAAATAAAAGTATTATTACAAAAAACTATTTTGACTTACATTACAATGTTGTACTGGTACTTTAGTCTTAAAACCAGTGAACCTAATAATGTGGAAACTTAAAATAATCAAGATACCATTTGCTCATTTCTCAAGTTCAGGTTCAAAAAAAGGAGGGGTCCAGTCTTACTTCCTTTCCACTCATACATCTTCTGATTCTTCTCAGACATTTTCCTCATGCACCTGAAAATTTGCTTCTCTGGGAGATGCACCTAAATGGGGTAGAGAGTAGAAGGCAAGGATGCATCTAACTGCTTTACTGCTACTATTTTAGGGCTTTTCATCCCCTTAAATTTCACCAAGTTTTATTTTAGGAAATAGTAAGGGTAAAAAAGTGCTCTTTTCTCCCACCCACGGTGTTCTGACTCTGGATAAGAGCTGGCTCTCTCACCTAGTGTTGTAGGAGTTTATCTGAGTCAGCTTGTGGAAAATTGTTATTCAAGGCCCACAGATGTCAATAGTACTGTGTGTAACATGTATTTTTTTAGACTCTTTAACACAGCTGACAAAATCAGAATAGTCTGCATTAAGTTCTCTCATATTCTGCATTTAAAACAAAAAGTTGTCCGAGCAGGTTTCAGGACATGCTTTATCTGCCTCGTTTCAGGTGCTCAGAAGGAAAACCTCACTAATTTAGATGATATAAGAATAAGGAAAGCTGAACTAACATTCATCTTCTCTAACCTTGTTTGGTACAAAACATCATGCAAATTAGACTCCCTCAAAGTCCAGAGAAACTGTGACAACCAAATGTAAAGGCATTCGGCAGGCATGCCTCTAGATCATTAAAAACCATTTGCTCAAGAGGTGTCTTGTAGCTGGATAAGCAGTACAGCGTAACAGATTATAAATGTAGTATTGTTTCTTGACTGCAGGGCAAGTGCTTATTTGTGCCAGTGATGATCGAGCTTGTGCACAGCTCAGGGAGTATATTATTGCTGGAGCAGAAGCTTTTTTAACAAGACTGTATAACAAAACCTTTGGAAAGGATGAGAAAGCTGCAGAAGTGTGGATTCAGGACAGAAAAGCTGTCAAGTCCAAAGGAAATGCCAGACCAGATGGAGGGCCTCAAGCCAAAAAAGCCAAACTCACAGCTTCGTCAAAACAATGCAAACCCAAGAAGCAGCAAGACCGGACTATAATCCAAATGATAGGGAAAACTGAGGAGGAAAAGAGAGAGAAGGTGGAGAAGGAAGACAGCAAAGAATTAAGCAGTAGCCAAGAAAGCAGTATTGAAGAGAACATTCCTGAAGATTTCCATGTGAACTTACCCTCAGATTGTTACTATGGCATTTTCAAGAACCCGCTCACAATCATTCATCCGCTGCAGGGCTGCAGTGATCCCTATGCACTCACTCGGGTCCTGCATGAAGTAGAACCAAGATATGTTGTGCTATATGATGCAGAGCTGACTTTTGTTCGGCAGTTGGAAATCTACAAGGCCAGCAGGCCTGGAAAGCCTTTGAGGTAAGCTGACCTGGTCAGAGTGATTTTAGTCCTAAAAATAAAAAGTGCGCTTTGAGCAGTCAAGGCAGACTGTGCATCTCCTTATTTTCCTCAGCTACCTTTTAGTTCCTGTTCAGCCCTCTTCTTACTAAACAACAGCATAATGTCTGAGGTAACCAAAGGATGATTTTTACTTCCCAGCAGGTAGTTAGTCCCTTAACAGTAGAAACATATCTGAAAAAAACATTTCATTCCATCTTCTACAAGACGTCTGCTTAGATGATCTTCATGGCAGTAGATCTATTTTGAGGTGAGGTTGTCTCATTTTAAACCATCTGTGTAGGAATGATTTTTACACAATAAGCTTCATTTTGGATTTAATTAATTTTCACATTTCCTGATGTCTGGTCGTGCTGAAGACCAAAGTAATTCAGAAAGTTTAACAGGAAAGCAAGGAAGGGAAAATACACTAAAGAACATGAGAAGTATTTGCAGTTATACTCAGTTCTGAAGAACATGAGAAGTATTTTCAGTTATACTCGGTTCTGGAGTTAGCTGACAAAAATTTCCACACTGTGTATATATATATTTGATACACGTGTAATATGCAAAATTCATTTCATCAATAAATATTACAGACTAATTAAAAATGTAGAAAACTTATCTTTCATTTCCATAGCTGCCTAATACAGCTTTTCTTGAATACAGTGAGCTGCAGTTACACCTCTGTCTTGCTGAAAATAACTTGCAGCAATTTCTTAGTTCTTAGAATAAACACACTTTTCTTTCTACAGTTGAAACACAATTTATTGACATATGCAATTATTACCTTTAGAATTAAAATGCTTTATACTTTAATCACTTCATGAAAATTATTTGCATCAATTTAAAAGAGCAGTTGTAATTTCCCAGTCAAAGATTTGTATATACGCACCATAACTGAAAATGGAGATCAATTTGGCAGGGTTCAGCATGTCTGTACGTGATACCCAGGTACTAGATAGGGCTCTCTAGTGCAGATAGAAAGAGCAGAACTCACAAGCATATTGTATAAGGATAATTACTGGGTTATTTGTACAACTGGTTTTTAGTTGCCTGATCAGCATGTGCTGTATCTACCTCCAGCATCACATCCCACACTTCAGAGCAGGAAAATCAGATGCGGTCATGCAAGTAGGTCTTAGGAAATGCACTGCATCAGAAAAGTTAACAGGAGTGAAATCCTATCAGTCTGTCAGAGTGTATGAAAATATAATGGAAAAAAATATGCTGAAAAGCTACAGGCAATCAATTCCCAATTATTAATTCTTATATGTTCCATATAAATCCCTATTTGTGAAATAAAACGTTTGCTGGTGTGTTCCATCCCTGCTAGATGACAGCTTGTTTTTTCTAGAACCTATGATTGCCTTATACAAATACAGAATTTTAAAATCTTAAGATGGTGTTTTTCCTAACCCAGATGATTGCAATTTTTCCACTTTGTTACATGTACTCTACTTGGAAGATTTTAATAGCAATAAGAAAGTAACTCCTCATTCTACTGGCTGACTGAATTGCTGACTGCAACCTGAGCCTCCTCTGGTTGAATCCCAGAATTCCAGTGAATGTGTCTGCCACTGGAAGAAGAGCAAACACTGGATATAAGAATTTTTGTGGCTGATTTTGGAATGTCTTTACAGAAAAAGATAGTGTTTTTTCACTTGCCTTTTTTAAAGCAAATACTACCTTGTCAGGCGCTTAGTGCTACTAATCTTAAATACTGATTGTGGGGTTTTCTAACTTAATAGGAGGTTTTGTGATCCTTTTTTTCCTCCCCCAAACCTACAGAGTTTATTTCCTCATATATGGGGGCTCAACAGAAGAACAGCGCTACCTCACAGCTCTGAGAAAAGAGAAGGAGGCCTTCGAAAAGCTCATTCGGTAACAAAATTCCTTTATTACATTTGTTTCTAATGTTTCATGTAATTCCCTTATATGCTTATATCTTAAATAGAGTGAAGTTCTTAACTGTGTGAAGCCTTAAATAACTTTTAATTCAGTTGCTTTTCAGATGTTGAAAGCTTCCCCACTGAGAATTAATGAGAAGTCAAAACCTTCCTTTTCAAAGCACCTGATATTTCATTTATTATTTTTTTAATATTAAATTTGAAAAGCTAAACAGCACCCCTTTTATCTAATTGTCTATAAATTTAATTTCTATAAATGTTTTTTTGTCCACAGGTAACATTTCTTGTAAGATATTTATAAGGCTTTTATGACTTGGGTCATTTGGGGAAACAAAACAATACTTTTCATAGAATCACAGAATCCTAAACTAATTTGGTTTGGAAGGGACCTTAAAGCTCATTCAGTTCCAACCCCCTGCCATGAGCAGGGACACCTTGCACTAGAGCAGGTTCCAACCTGGCCTTTTCTTAGTCTGTATATGACAGTATTGTTCCTGAGAGCGTCTGCTCACCAGGTTATACTGCCATTCCTAGTCATCAGTTCCTTTGTTTCATATGCCCTGAGAAGTTCTAAATATAAAAAATCAGATGCTAAAATTTGCTAAAAATTGAAAATAAAAATATAGCATCTAGCCCAACAATCTGGAGAACCTAGTAACCTGCATTTCTGATCAGGTTTTCAATTAGTATTAAACTATGTCTAATGTTACATCTGGTATTTAAAGGCATTAAAGTCCTTTCATCTATTTTTCTCATATAATTGCAGTCTTCAGTGTTTCTTTGTTTGTGGCTCTTTAGAGAGAAGGCCAGCATGGTTATTCCTGAAGAAAGAGAAGGAAGAGATGAAACAAATTTAGACCTAATAAGAGATGCTAATCCTGCTTCTTCTATTCCTGACACACGCAAAGCAGGTGAGCAGTTCCTGAAGTGAGGCGTGCCGCCCTAAGCTTTAAAAAGACTTCTCACTATTGCATTTACATCCCATTCACAGTATCTGGGCCATAGACATGCTGCACATTGACTCTGCAGTCTTGATGGCAAAGAAACAGTATCTCCCTCACTGCATCTACCTCTGACTGTGCAGTGACAATGAATTACGTTTTGCTTTGAAAAGAAAATACAAATTAATGAACTATTTCACCATTAAGACTGATACCATTTGGATTGTTTCTAGGCAGCTTGCTGTTTACAAGACTGTCTAGTATTGCTTGTAGGGAGGTGGAAAGAAATTAAGACGTTAAAACTGAAGTCTACAGCTAGCCAAAGGCAGTGTCCTTGAGCTAGTAAATGTTGGGGACTTCCTTTGATCTTGGCAAAACAGACTGCCTGGGTAAATGCAGATTGTGGGGTTTGTCTACTTTCTTTGCAGTAAAGCACCTTTTTTCTTCTGTTGCAGTTCTAACCACATTTTTATTCCTTTCCTCTGACGTGTATACTCTGTCTTCAGCTTTACAACTCTGCCTCTCTTTATCTTTGCTGTCACTTTGTTATCCTGCTCTCCTTTACCATATGCTCTCTAATCTTTGCTGTTATGTCTTTTTGGCCTTGATGCTGCAGTCTCTTCATGTATGCTTTTACAGATCTGTAGAAGCTAAAGCATAATTTTACAATAAAATGCCATGTTTCTGTGGGAATCAGCTGGAAATAAGGATCAGCTTTGCTACCTTGTTTGCAGGCAACTTTTAAAAGATTTTCCTGGTGCATTTAAACAATTTTCATCCACAGTTTAATGTATTTCATTGTCACGTATACAGAGGTCATAGGAGGTAGCATGATAGTTCTATTACACTGCAGAGCATACTCCATAAACTAGAGTACCTGATATGTTAGAATATCTGATTTTTTTTTCCTCTGTAACAGTGAAAAAGTAAGTGAAGTCTGGCTTTGTTATACTACTGAATTCAAGGTATAATTTGAGATGTGAAGCCCATCCATTTCAGAAGCATTGGCAGCACACAGGAAGATTACACAACCAGAGCTGGCAGTCATAACTCCTTGGGTTAACTGTATTTCTTTTGCTTTTTAGGTGGCCAGGAACAGAAGAGTATTCAGCAAACTATAATAGTGGATATGCGGGAATTTCGTAGTGAGCTTCCATCGCTGATTCATCGTCGTGGTATTGATATTGAGCCTGTTACTTTGGAAGTTGGGGATTATATTTTAACTCCTGATACCTGTGTGGAGCGGAAAAGTATCAGTGACCTGATTGGCTCCTTGAATAATGGCAGGCTGTATGCACAGTGTGTTTCCATGTCCCGTTACTACAAGCGACCGGTTCTCCTGATTGAATTTGATCCTAACAAACCTTTCTCTTTGATACCACGTGGCTCTCTATGTCAGGAGATTTCCAGTAATGATATTACTTCTAAGCTAACCCTTCTCACACTCCATTTCCCAAAGTTACGCATCCTGTGGTGTCCCTCTCCCCATGCTACTGCTGAGCTGTTTGAAGAGTTAAAACAGAACCATCCCCAGCCTGATGCAGAAACAGCGATGGCTGTCACAGCAGATTCTGAAATTCTTCCCGAGTCAGACAAGTACAACCCTGGTCCTCAGGACTTCCTGTTAAAAATGCCAGGTATTAATGCAAAAAACTGCCGTGCCTTAATGAACCAGGTTAAAAGCATTGCAGAGCTGGTGACACTGTCAAAAGACGAACTCCATAAAATCTTGGGTAATGCTGCCAACGCCACACAACTCTTTGACTTTATTCACCTGACCTACGGAGAGGCAGTATCTAAAGAAAAAAGCAAAAGGTGACTAATGGGATTGTTCAACATAGGGCATAGATAAGCTGTTCTTGCACAGTACTTTGGCAAGTACATGAACCATTTTAATAAATGCCCTCTAAGATAACCAACTGTTTCTTGCTAATGCTGTTCCATTAGTTTTGATTTTGAGTTAATTATTACTGAAAGCGAGTTTCAGGAGGAACAGAACAAATTTTAAATAGAGAAACATGAAGGCTATTTATTCTTTCTACAGCACTTCCACCAATTCTATAATATCACCAAATGAACTAAATTAAATTCTTCACCAGCTCCATGAGAATTAAGTGCTAAGATGAATTAATAAAGGTGTTTTCTTTTGAAAGTTATAATGTCTTGTTAAAGCTAAAATGTCCTGTCTTTTGATTAGCACATGTGACCTGCTGCATGATCTATAACTTTGCCTTTGCTGATTTTTGTTAACATCTTACTCTCTGGAAATTGCCAATTTTTGATTGACAGTGATGAGGCTGATGAGGCCTTTGGTCAGGAGTTCATTTAGGAGAACGCACTTGAACTCAATTATGAATTTTAGAACATCATTGTAGGCCCTTGTCACAGTAAACCACAATTGTATGATATATTCTACATTCTATTTGCTTACTTTAGGAGAAATTATGCTTTCTTTTTTGACATTCCAAAGTCAGTATAGGTCTATCTTGCTAGATTTTACAAAGTATATTCCTTTGGTCGGGGCTGGATAGAGATTCTGTGATGACATGATGGAACTTCCCAGCGTGCCTTACTTACACTTTCAAGATGCTTTATTTTTTTAATCCATTTTGATAGCTTTCAGCTCAATCACTTGAAAGTGATAAATCTAGGTATACCATTGGGACTGTTCCTTTACACCAGAGCAGATTTCCTCTCATGAAATGCAACAGTTTTCTAAGTAAGATTTTCCAAAAGGGTTGACAGTTCTTCCAATATTACCTTCTTTCTGTGTCCTATTGCACTTGCATTTTAATGTCTTAAATAGACCATCTGTCAATAAATTTAAAAAAAAATAAAAATAAAAGTAAAGCCACTGTCACCTTTTAGCATTCTTTGTAGCGTACACCAGGGAAAAGTTCTGACAGACTCTGAAGGTGTATATTGTTAAAAACGTATTCTGCACTGACCTTTGATACGGAACTATGTAACCACCTGCCACTGCCAAAGGGCTGGTCCTGCGTCTTGACATGCTGATGTATTTCCATTAGCTCTGTACAGAATCATTACCTGTAATGACTTGCACATATGTATTTCTATGATTCTAATGCTGGCAATAGATCAACATAATCGCCATTGTGTAAGGAGAAAGTACTGATATTCTGTATGCAAGTTCAGTAAAATCTGTACTGTGCACTTTCAGGTTTAACGTTTGCTATTCATTTTAAGCATGAATTGATGAATTTGTTAACTTACACTCCAGGACTGAGGAGATTTCCAAAGTGAGCATTTTTCTGCAGGTGCAAATTTCAGTATTAAAAGATTAAAATGTGTTATTTATCTTGTTCCTCATTTGGCCATATTGATATCAGAACATTTTAATTTTTTTAGTGTGTGGTTTATAATAAAGATTTTAGTGTTTCTGTTGCCCTATATTCTTATTTGTTTCATTAAATATAAAAATAAGTCTTTCCATTAGACTTATTCAAAGCAGTAAGGTCACAAATGCTCAGGATTGAGAATGCCTGTAAAGTGGTGCTAAGAGAACAGAAAATCAGAGGAAGAACAAAACTGTCCTGAATGCAAAGCCTGTAGGGCCTGATTTTGAAAAGGAGAGCTGACCAGCCTTTGCAAACGTGGCTTGTTCATGCATTTGCATCATTAAGACGTTGTATGAACTGTGGGTTTGGTTTGTTGGGTTATTTGGGGTTTTTTCAAATGTACTGCCTCTCAGCTTTGTCAGGTTTTTTTGCTTCGATATGTGTAAGTTGAAAACAAAGGGGATATGAGGAGCTTAGAAATTGTAGTTTTGTGTTATGTGCTAGATCAAAATCACATGATACAATTATGAGTATTTGCTAAATGTTTAGATTTAATTGTCTTTTGTTTATATATGGGGAATTTTTGTAAGGGTATTGATTGCATTTTTTTCAATGCAGGATTTTGCTTTTTCTTTAAAACAGCCACAAGTAACACGGTTGTATGTTGTTACTGCCCATTTGTGATTTGGCATTTTACCGTATAGTCCTTCTGGGGAAACAGGTATGAATTGTGAACAAAGGTGGAAGACATCTTGTCCCCTGAAACCACTTACTATGAAATAACCAAACCAAAGAGTTTACCTGTATGCAGACACCAACAAAGTGTTTGGGTGAATGACAGAAATCCCAAGTATGCATTCCCTGCCTTTATGGTGTTCTTTAGCTTCCTTTCATCAACAGTAAGGATATTTTGCATATTGTCATTGCTTGATGTTTTAACTTTGTGCTTTTTTATTAAACAAAAAAAAAAACCAACAACCTGCCTTCCCTTTGAGAGTGTTTCAGATTCTTTCTTACACCCAAACCAAGACTACGCATTCCAAGGCCACTGACTATATGAAACCAGAGGATTTCTATACTATTGAGAAGTTGCTTATTTCTACAGTTTGTCCTAGGTTTTGATTGCACTAGATTTCTTCCTAGAATAACAATAATACTCAAATCTCATAGGAACAAATGCACCTGATATTAGCAAATATATTTTGCACAGGATAGATTATGGTGTAGTTCCTATGTTTCTTACCCGGATACTATTCCTGCTAGAGGTGCCACTTGCAGTTTCTAGCTACACTTACAAAGGAGTCATTTTGTTTGCAGTGTTGCCTATGTGCAGTCCCTAATGAAACAAACTGCACCTTCACAATTGCTTTTTCTGCATGAACAATTTGGTGGCCTTCTATGATGGGGCTACAGAACTGATGGACAGGGGTAGAGCAGTTGATGTTGTCTACCTGGACTTGTGTAAAGCATTCAACACTGTCCTGCACGACATCCTTGTCTCTAAATTGGAGAGACATCAATTTGATGGATGGACCACTCGGTGGATAAAGAACTGGCTGGATGGCCGCACACAAAGAGTTGTGGTCAATGGCTCAATGTCCGGCTGGAGACCAGTAACGAGTGGCGTCCCTCAGGGATCGGTGTTGGGACCGGTCTTGTTCAACATCTTTGTCGCTGACATGGACAGTGGGATTGAGTGCACCCTCAGCAAGTTTGCCGATGACACCAAGCTGTGTGGTTCGGTTGATACGCTGGAGGGAAGGAATGCCATCCAGAGGGACCTTGACACGCTTGTGAGGTGGGCTGATGCCCCCCTCATGAGGTTTAACCATGCCAAGTGCAAGGTCCTACACCTGGGTCAGAGCAATCCCAGGCACAGCTACAGGTTGGGCAGAGAAGAGATTCAGAGCAGCCCTGTGGAGAAGGACTTGGGGGTGTTGGTTGATGAGAAAATGAACATGGGCCGGCTTCAGTGTGCGCTCACAGCCCAGAAAGCCAACTGTATCCTGGGCTGCGTCAAAAGGAGCGTGACCAGCAGGTCAAAGGAGGTGATCCTGCCCCTCTACTCTGCTCTTGTGAGACCTCACCTGGAGTATTGTGTGCAGTTCTGGTGTCCTCAATATAAAAAGGACATGGAACTGTTGGAACAAGTCCAGAGGAGGGCCACAAGGATGATCAGGGGACTGGAGCACCTCCTGTATGAAGACAGGCTGAGAAAGTTGGGGCTGTTCAGCCTGGAGAAGAGAAGGCTGCATGGAGACCTCATAGCAGCCTTCCAGTATCTGAAGAGGGCCTATAGGGATGCTGGGGATGGACTCTTCATTAAGGACTGTAGTGATAGGACATGGAGTTAAACGGGTTAAAACTTAAACAGGGGAAGTTTAGGTTGGATATAAGGAAGAAATTCTTCCCTGTTAGGGTGGTGAGGCACCGGAATGGGTTGCCATGGGAGGTTGTGATTGCGCCATCCATGGCAGTGTTCAAGACCACATTGGATGAGGCCTTGGATGACATGGTTTAGTGTGAGGTGTCCCTGCCCATGGCAGGGGGTTTGGAACTAGATGATCTTAAGGTCCTTTCCAACCCTAACTATTCTATGATTCTATGATTCTAACATGTAGAGTGGGGCTTTTCTGATACCAGCTGTATTGACTGCTTTCAAATTAATGCCCATAAAACTTACATGTAAATCAGTTGCATCAGAAATCACCACAGCTTATAAAATACACAGCTATACTGTGAAAAAAAAACAGTGATTCTCTTTAAAAGTACGTAAGTTTTAAGCATGAGGATTGTTGTGTGAGGCTTTTGTATTTGCTGAGTGATGGTACAAACACAAATAATTTTTAAAAACAAAACCATTTGTCTCCAAAGCTTTCCTTAGTCATCCAGAATTCCAATTTTATCACTGTAGAATAGATTCCAAAAGCAAACATCTGCCAAAAAATAGTTATCAAACGAATACATGACTTAATGCCAAACAGCACAAAGAAATGTACTTGCCATGTGTGGGCTTTCCAGTTGACAACATTTATTTTGGGCTCCATGAGCTGGATGCTAGGAAGGTCTACGATCCTTTTAGAAGGACTATTTGAGGATGAAGCTTTCCTTTGCTCTTACTCAAAGACAGCCTAAACTAATATTCAGTTGGTCTTTTTTCTACAATTGTGGGTTTAAGAAATGCAGGGAGGGTCATTCAGAACATTCAAAAATTATTGCTCTGGAATTTTGTCCTACTTTGTAACTACAACTTCTCACATGTTCACTCTTGACATAATAGCAAGAATTTTGGATATTTGCAGAATCAACTCAAGTGAGGCATAAACCCTTTTATGCTTTTCATATGAAGTCCTTAATCTTGCAGTGAAAATACACTCACTGGCAATATATGCACTAATTTTTCTTTATTTGCAATTGCATACACTTTTTTCCCCCAAAAGTCTGTCTCTGTTTTTATATATATCTTTTTTGCCAAAACTTACCCTTTCAAATAATATTCCTAAAATCCTGTTCCACAGTTGGCTAGCAAGCTAGTCAAGAATAGACAGAACTGTCAATAATATTTCTTACTTCTATTCTTCTTCTTAATTACAGTTTATTTTGAGTTCAGCTTCAAACCATGAGAAATAATGTCCTTCGTCTACCAGATGAGGGGGAAGAGTGAAACACCCAGAGTCAGTCTTGATGTTTACCAACTAAAAATGACTTAACTGTGATTAACAGCATGTTTGGTGAGGCTACTACTGGGTAGTTATTGGGCACACCTCTTGTAATCTAGAGGTGCTTTTTATCTTATTTTTAAATCAGGATTCAAGTCCTAATGGATGAATTTGAAAGACTGCCTGATTCGTGTGGTATAGAATGATGGCAAAGACTCAATGTATTTGGTAACAGAACAAGAACCTTTAAACCTTCCCACCAGTCCCTAAAAGTGGGATTAGACAAAGTCACTGCGAAATGAGATCCAAAGTGTAGCTGAGGGGTAACTCAGAGCTACTGTCCTCCCTTTGGCTCCAGCTGATGAAACACTGACACTTAAAATTGTTCATTTCTTTAACTTCAGCTTCTCCTAATGCTCTTTAGGAACCAGTATCATAATGACTAAATAAAAACACTTAGCTTTTTTCCCCACTAAACTGATGCAGCTAACATCGTATGTGTGTGTATATACACACATATATGCATATATATGCATATATGTGTGCATATATATGCATGTATGTGTATGTGTATATATATACACATATATATAAAAGAAGGGTCAGAAAAACTAGCATTAAATGAGAGGGAACTGGAGGCTTCTAGAGGAAACAAACACTTCAGCACTATTCTATTATCTTCCCTTGTATTTCATTCTTGGAATCAGACAGTAGGTTCTGGGGGGAAAATAAAACTTACTCTATTGTAAAAGGCCAGAGAATGCACATGACTGACTGAGTGTTTTGATAAGGTTATACAGGGAAACAGTAGTCAAATGTCTTAAAGCTTCAGTGCCATTTTTTCGAGTACAAAAGGTGAAGGGTTCCTCTCCCAGCCTTTTCAATAGGAATAGCCAGGTCATTTTTTTACTTGAGTGTTGATCTGTATTTACAGGCCTCTCTGCAATATATTAAAAGAAGGGATATCCTCAGCTAGAGAGTCTTGAAAACAGGGAAGAAATGTTCAGTTGTGAGGCCAGCCAATACTTAGCTAAGAGACGAATTCTTTAGTCTTACTGAACTTAGTAAGGGTAACCAAGGCTACTTACATTGATGTGGAGATTTGTTGTCTGAAGAGAAGACATTGCTGCAATAGATCAAAATGGGCCTACATACATACCAATTTTGGTGTGATTTTCCTGAGCATGGTAAAATTACCTGAATCCACTACTGCTATAAAGCAGCCTTGCTAGGAATATTAAATCTGGGTTAAGTAGATACTGTTTTCTTAGCTTACATTTTACCATAGTTCTGTTCACGAGAGCTTTCCTCTGTAAATAAAAACAAAGGTTTTGTTTGCAGGGCCCTCTGTCACTCAGCCTGACTTCTTTTTTCCTCCAACTTTATTCAAGAGCAATAAATCATAGTTATTAAAAAAGTCACCTTGTTTCTAAACTGGAATTACTAATCCTCAATGTGATCTTGAACTCCCAGCTGGTTCCTCAGCTCTCAGAATGGCATTTAGACCATTCTCATTTTTATTCTTTCTTTCTGCTTATAAAAACATAGTGCTCAGGTGGCAAAAAAAAAGCTTTGTAATTGACTTCCCATTGTTAAGGGCCACCTTTCTCACATACTTTTGTTCAGCAGATTACAATAGTCTTTTTATGGAGACTCCAAGTAAAACCACATAGAATTCTCTCTGTGAGATGGCAAGCTCACGGTTTACCATGAGCAAGGTCCAAGGAGGACTAAAAACAGTTTCAGAAACTATGCAGCTAGCAGCCACAGCTGGGACTCTGGATGAAGAGATTTTAGGCAGGAGCCTTACTGGAGGTTTTTTAAGAATGCCACAGAGTAAATTTATAATTTTTGAGGGTAGATTTTTCAAAATCACTACTGAATCCATCCCACATGTACTATAAATTCATAAAAGTTCTATTTTAAAATCACTATTCCCCCCTGCTGCAGCTTCTCTTTGATAACTATAGTTCAATGACTACAAATTCCATCAACCCAAATTCAGAAAGCGTGTAAGTATAGACTGGAATATTACATCACTGGATTAGCAAGCAGAGAAACGAATTACTTCACTGATGCAGTGAAGTAGCTCTGGTTTCTCTCTCTTAATCATAGAATCACAGAATAGTTAGGGTTGGAAAGGACCTTAAGATCACCTAGTTTCAACCCCCCTGCCAGGGGCAGGGACACCTTACGCTAAATCATATCACCCAAGGCCTCGTCCAACGTGGTCTTGAACACTGCCATGGATGGAGCATTCACAACCTCCCTGGGCAACCCATTCCAGTGCCTCACCACCCTAACAGGAAAGAATTTCCTTCTTGTATCCAACCTAAACTTCCCTTTTTTAAGTTTTAACCCGTTACCCCTTGTCCTGTCACTAGAGTCTCTAATGAAGAGTTCCTCTCCAGTATCCCTATAGCCCCCCTTCAGATACTGGAAGGCTGCTATGAGGTCTCCACGCAGCCTTCTCTTCTCCAGGCTGAACAGCCCCAACTTTCTCAGCCTGTCTTCATACAGGAGGTGCTCCAGCCCCCTGATCATCCTCGTGGCCCTTCTCTGGACTTGTTCCAACAGTTCCATGTCCTTTTTATGTTGAGGACACCAGAACTGCACACAATACTCCAAGTGAGGTCTCATGAGAGCAGAGTAGAGGGGCAGGATCACCTCCTTTGACCTGCTGGTCATGCTCCTTTTGATGCAGCCCAGGATACAGTTGGCTTTCTGGGCTGCAAGCGCACAGTGAAGCCAGCCCATGTTCATTTTCTCATCAACCAACACCCCCAAGTCCTTCTCCGCAGGGCTGCTCTGAATCTCTTCTCTGCCAAACCTGTAGCTGTGCCTGGGATTGCTCCAACCCAGGTGCAGGACCTTGCACTTGGCATGGTTAAACTTCATGAGGTTGGCATCAGCCCACCTCACAAGTGTGTCAAGGTCCCTCTGGATGGCATTCCTTCCCTCCAGCCTATCAAGTGAACCACACAGCTTGGTGTCATCGGCAAACTTGCTGAGGGCGCACTCAATCCCACTGTCCATGTCAGCGACAAAGACGTTGAACAAGACCGGTCCCAACACCGATCCCTCGGGGACACATCCTCCTGGGTGAATGGAATATTACGGGGCCCAGGGGCACCAGGAATACTCAACTGCAGCAGAGGTCTATGTGCCACAGACCCACACCATCATCCAGCTCTGCCATAAGCAACATCTTACAGTTTTTGTAACATTTTTCTTATGATGCTGTGTTTGTATTATTTTCAAATTCTCCATTCAACTTTTATCTTCCTTCTATTTCTCCCCTGGGATTTTCTACTTTTATTTCTTATCCTAATGATGTCTGTCTTTATTCTTGTCCACTTGTTTACCTTCAAGAATGCTGCTTAAATCTTGCTGCAATGATGGCAACTGAGTGCAACTACCCCCAAGTTCTTTGCAAGTCTGTCTGCACTGGAGTCTTGTTCAGTACTTGACTGTCTAGAAGCTTATACAAAAAACATACTGCCCTTCAGTTTCATTTTGGTCTCAGGCTTGAGGCACATCACACTATAAGACAGTGAAGATGTCTCAACTGAGATTTGAATTGCAGCAATAAATCTGCTGCATTACAGTTTGTATAACTCTTACAGTAAATTAAGGTTTTCCTTAAATATTAGCATTGTACTGCAGATCACCAGCAGACAGAAGTCATAATTAAGATTTTCACTTTAATATTTACTTGACAGAATGTCTGATCACATACTAAGTCACCTGAATTTTTCCACAAAGTGTCATTGATATTAAATTGCGGTGGGTTTTTTTCTTTCTCAGCCCCATCAGCTTCTTCGGGATCCCTGAGAGATTTCTACTGGCTTGAACAACACATGCATTATTACCCAGATAGAGGAATTTCACTGATATCCACCAGGAATCTCTGACTTTCCTTCAGTCACTGTCCACTCTGCCAATAGCATGTAACATTACACGTACACATTTGCACGTGCAAATACACACACAGACATGAGCATCTGCTGTGTTGGGTAATATAAGCCTGCACATCTTCACATCCCATGTCTCTGAAAATGACCCTCAAAAAGTAGGTTAAGCCCATCCCTGTTTCTATATATAAACTGTTTGTTTAATTGGTGGCCTGCACCAAGAATAAATAATGAGGTAACTCTGAAGATCATTCCCAGAACAGTCAGCTGGGATTGCCTCTGCAAGCCAGAGCTGTCCCCTCACCTTTGTTGTGCTGTTTGGTGGCTTTGGGTTGGGTTTTCTAATGGTTTCATTGTCTGAAGGTGAACAGCTTTTATCCAACTGCAACTATAGGATCAGTACAATATTTCACATATGAAGCATCCTGCATGTAAGTGAGGTTCTGGAGTGTTTTTTTACTGATTGTGAAATTGTTTAAAGTTCAAATCCTAAACTTGGGTCACAGATTCTAACCAGATTGGAGATGAGGTTCCTTCCATGCAAAAAAAAGGAAAAAAAAAGAAAAAAAAAAGAAAAGAAAAAAAAAAGCTTTTAAGCACTCTTGGTCAACCAGGGAATACTGCCACCAGATGTTTTTTAAGGTGTCCTATTTACCTTAAGTAACAACAGTTTAAACTAGGAACTTAACTACAAATTCTATCTCAGAAGAAAAGGTCTTAAAAGACTTAAACAGATACAGTAATTCATTTTTCAACTATTTTTTAACTCTTTAGCTGAAAGAGGTTATAAAGTTTTGATAATAAAAAAAAATACCTCCTGTTTTGCTCCTGTTATATTTTGTTTTGTTTCTTCTGATGTAGCAGAAGTACACATGGCTCCTCTGCATCTTGGTCTGTGCACTAACAAATAGGTAAGGTAAAAAGTAGCATGCAAAGTCCAGAGATAAGTAAAATTACTGCAGGCAACAGAGTAGACTTGCTCAGAGGCTTGCTGGTGATTTCTTATATTAATACAGGAATTTTTTAATGACTATGGACATCAGTAGAACTCATGTAACTTGACTTCAGTTGTGGCAGAAAGAATACAACCTCTAGTCAAATACCAAACAGACCACATGAGGAAAGTACCGTGCCTACTTGATAAATTAGGAAATTAAGAGCCTAATTCTTGGTGATGTATTTACTTTATCTCACCAACAGGGAGACAGAAAAAGCAAAGGGATATGCCCAAGGTGATACAGCAGGTCTATGATGAGGATTGAAACTAGCCACTGACTCATAGATCCATTTATACCTTGAAAGTTTTATCTTTTGCATCCCTCCATATGCTGTTGCTCTTCTGAGATGCTGTTATTACCAGTTTAAGGTAAAAGTCCTAATTTCAGTAAGTGTCTAGTGACACTGAGTAGCATACACTGAAGTTTCCCTGGATTCCTAGGACTGATGCATCAATTCACCCTAAGCCAAGCTCAGCCACATGCAGAAATGTTCTGCCATCTCCACTACAGCTTTGGGACTCAACATGACACCTATCCAATGGTGCTGACTCACCAATGAAACCTTTCTAAAAGCCAGCTTCACCTTACCATCTGGGTTGTCTCTAACTACCCTGTAGAGAGGAAAGCTGGGGACTGAGTGGCAGCATGGAGTTAAGAACCAAGAAGTTACTGCTTTGCTGCCAGACATTTTCAGTTCCAGTCCGTGTTCAAAGAGTAGGTTTCAAGTAGTCCAGATCACTCAGTTCAGGCTGGCAGGCAGGCTCCAGCTCAGACCTAGAAAATCTGAATTTCTAAGCAACCATAATTAGGTTGACCCTTATTGTTAAGGTTATGCTGCTTAAACCAGGAGATTCCAAAACAGGATCAGGGCCAAATCGCTTATGATCTGTTTCTATTTAGCTAAAAGGTTCGTGTGGACTTAATTTGCTAGTGTGTGTTAAGAAATAATGACTGAGTAGAAAGGATTATGAACACATTTGGCCTAGAGAGGAAGAGAAAATGCAGCCATCACTTCAATTTCGAAATGTCTTATTTCATCATAAGCTTAACTTTCAAAGCTGACATGGGGATTTTGATACATAAGGCCTCATTCTCAACTAATTACATCTTAACATCAATTTGAAGCTTGAATTAGCAGCTATGTGATGTTTCTTTTTTTTTTTCAGATGTGTGTAGATGCCAAATGGCGGATCTAGACTTCTTATAAGCACTGTATAAAATAGATTGTTATACAAATGAGAACTCTCTAATCAACTTGAGCTAAGGAAGATGAGGAACTGGGGGAAAGAAATGGTTATGCAACCCAGGAAAGAGGAGGAGAAAGGGGAGACTCTTCAGCAGAGGAAACCTGTGTCCTATCCCCTCTTCTTACATTAACACTTTGCCTGTATCTCCTTGCATTTGAGAACATGCAAAAATCTATGCTTTTTAGGAGTCAAAAGCCTTTCTTCAAATGCAGGCAAATACTGCATGCAGCAGGCTACTTCATGCCAACTGTAAAAAAATAAATAAATAAATAAATAAAGACAGAGGAAAATAAATTCAATTGCCAGTAAAAGAGATTAGGAAATAAGGTAAACACTAAATTAGATATACAATTATTTACAAATCAGTAGCTTAGATTCTATCTCTATTTCATTTTATGAGAGTGCATTATAAGAGTAATTGACCTAAGAAGAATTAGTATTTCCCAGGTCTTTTTCATTGCTTGTAACTGTGTTTATAAACTGTGCTATGCCTTTCATAGAATCACAGAATCACAGAATAGTTAGGGTTGGAAAGGACCTTAAGATCATCTAGTTCCAACCCCCTCTGCCATTGGCAGGACACCACACACTAAACAATGTCACCCAAGGCTCTGGCCAACCTGGTTTTGAACACTGCCAGGGATGAAGCATTCACAACTTCCTTTGGCACCCCATTCCAGGGCCTCACCACCCTAACAGGAAAGTACTTCTTCCTTTATCCAATCTAAACTTCCCCTGTTTAAGTTTTAACCCGTTACCCCTTGCCCTATCACTACAGTCCCTAATGAAGAGTCCCTCCCCAGCATCCCTATAGGCCCCCTTCAGATACTGGAAGGCTGCTATGAGGTCTCCATGCAGCCTTCTCTTCTCCAGGCTGAACAGCCCCAACTTTCTCAGCCTGTCTTCATATGGGAGGTGCTCCAGTCCCCTGATCATCCTCGTGGCCCTCCTCTGGACTTGTTCCAACAGTTCCATGTCCTTTTTATGTTGAGGACACCAGAACTGCACACAGTACTCCAGGTGAGGTCTCAGAAGCTATCTATTATCTGTTCAAGCTATCTGTTAACATGGGGAGAGTATAAAATTCTTGCTAACACTGAAGGATTTCCCAAAGATACCAAAAATTAATTCATTCATATTGAAATAGCATTCAAATATCTAAATAGTTTCCTAACAAAGTATATGCTGGGACTTTTTGTACCCATTAGTTGCATCAAGTAATATCACTCTGCAACATACTCATATATCAGACTACTTGCTTATCAAGACTATCCCAGTTTTTATAACTAGAAATCAGCCTTAGTTCCCAATTACTGCTATGCCAAAGAGGTCCAAAATTCTTAACATGGGCATGCACAATTCCCAAAAGAAGAACTTGGGCTTTTTTAAATCACTGGAACCAATATTTGATCATGAATAGCTCACAACACTGTACAATACTGTATCTCCACACCACAGGCAGTTCAGAAAGTGTGCCAGGTATAATTTGGTGGTGCCTGGGAATACACCATCTTCCCTATGCATCCACTTCTCTGTCCAGTGTCAGAGAAACAGTACCAGGCAAGTCAAATCTCTGGTCCTTTGCAGCAGGTTATTCATAAGTACATTGATTATAAAGTCATCATCAACTTCCGTAACTCTACTTTTCTTCCTGAATCTCATAAAATGGAATCATGTAGCAGATACTGAGTAACCTGGTCTAGTGGAGGGTGTCCCTGCCCTTGGAAGAACTGGATGAGCTTTAAGGTCCCTTCCAATCTAAACCAGTTTAGGATTCTATGATAGATGTACAGATTGCATTTCTTCCTAACTGCACTTTTTGGCAACTCTGTGAAGCAGACACTCATTGTCTCTGCTATGTGAGGTTATGATGTGACTTAACACAATAAAACAATATATATCTGTGTTTCACAGCGCACTCCTTCAGAAATTTCTAACATTCTTCACTTTCATTAGTTCCTATTTACATATTCCTAAACACCATTCTACTATCTTTATTAAAAGGATTACCCTCTATGCTCGTTTACATGGATTTATATGCAACTGAAGCATACAACAAGGGAGATAGACAGTAACTTCTAGGCTTTGAAAACTGAAGTCTTTAAACATACTTTCATCAAGTAAGAAGCATGATCAATATATGGTAACTGTCTTTACCAAAAAAACTTCCTACAATCTGCTATTCTACTCCTAAGCAGTATCTTGGCTAATTCATGCTGAACTTTCTTAGCCCATCAGGCAGAGCAAACCAGTACCCCTACTTGAAGGAGCTTTGCTTTAGGGCCAAGAAGAAACAAAGCAAAATGTAACTTTTCTAAACAACTCCTATGCTACACCGTGTCAAATGTACATTTTAAAAGTTGACATTCAGCCAGTGAGGAGTACAAACACCCTATCAAAGACTTCCGATCATTTTTAAGGCAAGATTTCGTCTGGTGGCAGATACATAAATCTAACACTACTCACCAGTTTATAATACAGTATTTATACTTCCACCCTGTGCATGCTGAATGATGGCAGTGGCAGGTGAATCAAAAAGGAACTTTACAGCTTCCCAAATGCTACAATCTGAGAATATTTCATTAGTGATATTTATAAAATATCTCTAAATCAAACTGAGGAACAAAAGCATCCCTAAACTCTTTGCAGGGACAAAAAAAAAAAAAAGGCAAACCTCTCCCTCCTCCTCTCCCTCCTCCCCCCCCCCCTCCCCCAACATACAAAGTCAACGTGTTAACAGGAAGGATGGATGGTGAATAGCGCTGTTGAGACAGAAGTGTGTGCTTAATACAACCCTTTACAGAAACTGCAGCCTGTAGCGTCCTGGCATCCTTCCTAGGACACCTTTTTGTCTGTCCTATTCCATACAGATCAGT
Source organism: Pezoporus wallicus (assembly GCF_028554395.1). Taxonomy (NCBI): domain Eukaryota; kingdom Metazoa; phylum Chordata; class Aves; order Psittaciformes; family Psittacidae; genus Pezoporus; species Pezoporus wallicus. Next base: position 823,329 of record NW_026637828.1, on the reverse strand, counting down.
ACACATTACGTAGAGCATAGTGGTACAGAGAACTGAAGAAGCCTGAGCTAGGGCTGTGCAGCTGAATCACAGCTGCATCAATGTGCGTATGATAACAAAACTGGGTTACACGACTAAGCCAGTCACACAGTCCCAAAAACAGGGACATGAAAAGGATGGTGCTTAAAAGGTAGGATGAACATGAATAATTAATTTTCAACGAGTGCAAAATGATGTGATCACCTTCAGATTTCCCTCATCTGTTGCTAAGCAGCATTCTTTAGTCACAAGCTTTGACTTACAAAATGAACAGCAGCCTCCGCACATTTTGCTATTTTTACATTTAAAATTGTTCTTTTGCCAAGCTTTCATTATATTTCAAAATGCTCTAGAACAAAACCAAATGAGCACCGAGAGACCTGCATCCCTTGGGAAAAGACCTTAGTTACTACCTGGGACAACAGCTCACAGACTCTCCAGTCTCCAAAAAGGAATGGAGAGAGCCTCCACCTCCTAAGTACCAAAGCAAGTGCTCATATGCCTCTCAGGCCTGAGCTCTACATGAGAAATTGAACTTGCATCATGGAAAAGGCAAAAGTACCATACATATGGGTTTGTATATTCATCAGTTTCAAACTGTATAAACAAAATCCCAGAACTTTTCCTGCGGTGTGGTAAATTCATTGTATTAATTCTTTCAATCTGTACTAAGGATGTTGTTCAATGATCAGGCCCTGTTCAATGCTCTGGGCATTCTGACAAAATGAAATCAACTACCTCTCTGTGTGAGAAATTCTCTCTCATTTAATTAGAAGTAAAGGGCTGGCTGCCAATGTTCCAAAACTAACGTCAAACATCCCCACTTCAAGCACCCTCTCTTCAAAGGCCTTGATGCACTACCAGGGAGTTCAGAAATCCTTGCTCTTGAAGGCCAAGAGAAGCAATTGACAAAGAGTTCAGGATCTTTCACCAACCCTGGGCTACTAATAACCCACACTTAGATCCCATGTGTCTGCAGTTTAAACGCACTACACTAGTAAACAAAATGAATAATCATTCTAAAGTGTGAACTGACCATCAGCTCTTTTCTGACATTCATGACATGAACAAATCGTCAAGTAGAATAACATTGGTGGTCCTGCGGTGTACGTGGCCCAGAGCAGAAGATGCCTCCCAAGGAGAGAAAAGACATATTCAATAGTTACAGCAAGTTTTTTCCTACATTTCTATGGGAAAGGCAGAAGGTTTCTAGGTTAGCTAAACTGGCAGTAAGGTGTTAAATTAGGCTCTTTCCTTCCTCATCTCTCTACTGGGTAGCAGTAAGAGAGACTATAGCCACCATCACCCGGGCTTCATTTTTAGTGTTTTGGGTGTTTTTTTCCCACTGGCAAACGAATGACCAGAGATTCTGGAGTCCGCTGCCAAACCACAGAATGTATAGTCAGCTCTCTAGAAAAACATTTCCCAAAGGGATATCCTGAAAGCTTCCCAAGTCTCCCTGCCTAACTGTAGCAGCCTTTAGAGAGCTACCAATTGCTTCTCATACAGCCACTGGCCCAAATCCACACATTAGTCTATGTCTTTTTGTGTCCTTTCAGATCCATCAGCACTCAGAGAAGCATCAACTCCACCTGGCCCCGTCATCTTGTTATACCCCAAACTCTGTGCAGCTGCCTTGTTCTGCTGCTGCTTGGGTTATCACTGTTTTGGCAAGGAGTACTGCCCCTTGAAGAAGATTTGTGTTTTGTATACAGTAATGTACCAGTAAAATAGCTTTAACAAGCTGGACATTTATATTCACCTTCTGCCTGGGAATACCTGCAGACCTACACTTTACACCTACACAAGGCTATGTCCCAAGACAAATTTTTTGCAGTAGCAAGAATCAAGTGCCTTTTTCTCCCTTTTTTTGGTATACCTGGAAGAAAGAGAAAGTCTTTCTTTTTTCTTTTTTCTTTTCTTTTCTTTTCTTTTTTTATTTTAAATCTTTGTTCACTTCTTTTTTCCCCACCAACTGCTGAGTAAAAGGACAGGAAGCAGGCAACATATCCTGCAGCCTACTGGTAGGTAGAATCCTGTTGCCAACTCAATTTTATCCCCATGAGACTCCAATTTGTGCAAAACTTCAGGACCATGTCTGAGACATGAAAGAACAGCAGTCTCTGGCATGCTTCCTCTTGCTTAAAGGAACAGGCAGATGAGGAGAATAGGGGCATGAGGAGGCAGCAGGGATGGAATACACACATGTTAAAAGGTGGGGCTGCACATACACAAGAGGAAGAACAGAGAAAAAAGTCTAATGCAGGCAAAATGGGCTGATACAGGGGGATGCAGGTAGCTCATAGGAAGAAACAGCCAAAAAAAAAAAAGGAAGCTACTAGGAGGATTAAAGTAAAGAACTGGCAGAACTGGATACACCCAGACTACGTGTACAGCTGGCAGATTGCAGTGAACTGTTTCTCTTGAGCCATACTCCTGGTTTCTGTTTTTTTAGGACATAACAAGTAACATTTATAGAGCAAATAAAAAAGTTCAAAAAACATAATTTGCTGGCTGGTTTGTTTGCTCTTTAGATAAAGTAAAAACATAGGTTCTAGGTTTTAAATTCTAGCATCATTAAACATTCAACCATCAAACATTAATGAAAGCACAGAATTTAAACACCATTAATAAATACCTATTTCTTGTGTCAGACTATTCAAGGTTTAGTGCAAGACTGAATTTACAATTAATATAAGTGCTGTTTATTAGTGGTACAATCTAATGTAGTGAAAGCCAATATTACTGAGTTTTAATTATCTTGTGAGATGTAACCCTAACTTTAATACTGTTTTCTTTTATGAGAAGCCACTGATGGCCTCCAGTGAGCTTCATTCAATAAGGTCAGCTTGACTACAGTTGGCAATGGAGACTAAAGCTGTTTGCAGGATCACTGCTTCCAGACATCAAGTCCCCCAGTGTATAGTGTATAATCACTGGACTAAAATCATTGCAAGTTTCTCTAGAGAATACAAAAAAAATTGTGGCAGAGATAAGGTCAGCCTACTGTTTCTGCAACACAGCTGTTTCAAATTAATAATGGCTTAGATACTTATTTAACCTACTCCTTTGACCAGTTCTTCGGTGGGAGGGTTTTGTGCTTTTTGTTTTGTTTTGTTCTTAGCTATGATGCTGATAAATGCTGTCTTTTTCCATTTCCTTGGCATACAGAGATAAGAACTGGTAGCGTGGTTTACACAAAAAATCCATCTAGACCAGCATCCTCCCTCTAAGAGTAGCCATCCAGGGACACTTCACATAAACATTCCCATCCTCTGTTTCTTACTGAACTTAAGGAGTTGCTGGTCTGTGAAAGAATCACCCCTTTTTAACTATGTTGCCATTCTGTAAGAGTCTTTGTAACCTGACTGTTAAAAGCTTATTCAGATCCAAACAACACTGTAACAACAAACCAGCTTATCCACTTCTCCCTCAGTCATTTGAAATAACTCGGAAATACCTTTGGAGAAAGCTCTTTGGAGAATGGAGTCATTTTTACCTTGCAGAGCATGTTTTGTCCATCTCCATCTTATTTTGATCTCACACCTTTAAGGAATGTATTGGAATATAATAATTACTATGACACTAACAGAAGCCATAGCACTCATCCTAGTTTCAAAACAACCTGCTCAATTTTAAGCTATCTGTACTACTGTTCTGTAATCCTGCAAAGTACATGGCAAAACTGTGAAATTCACTCAATGACTTCTACCAAGAAATTAAATATCTACCATCAAATACGTAGATGACACTTGGCTTTGGGAGATGAGGCTAATAATTGCATTTATTTTTCTGCAGGTACTCCCGATCTTTGAGGCTATACCCTGATTAAACTGATGAAAGAGCACAGATGATAGATATTTGCAAAAGTTAACATATCCCCTACTTAAGGACCTACTGAAAGAAATAGGGATTTATCTCGTTCGTAAGTGAAAATAATATTAGTAGAATGTTACTAGAAAGTTTCCTCTATATCTTCCTTTTCCCTCTAGCTTGGATGTGATCAAAATATTCTAACAAGCAATTTCTGCAGTCATATCCTGTATTTGAACTTCTGTTGAGCTTCAGTGTTAATTGTTCCTTTGTTGACTATGGATACTCCATAGGTATGCTGGGAAAACTGGAACTACATTCTGACAAAAATACCTGGAGCAATGAATAAGTATTATAAAATGCTTTTCTCAGCATTTGAATTCTAGTAATGTGTAATTAAACCTCTTAAAGGTTAATCGTTCAATAACATTCATGTTGAGCAAAAAAACCTCATACCCTATGTACTAATCGCAACCTGAACAGGAAAAAAAAACCAAAGTGCTTCACTGGTACTCCAGGGTAAAGACAGATCTACAGAAATCCTCTGAAATGCTTCATTTGTAATCTTGTGCAGAAGTTGATTTTATGTATACAAACATATTATCTTCAGTGCTTCAATGAAGGTGTATTTCCAAATCGTTATAAAGCATTAAGCTTTAAAACTTAAATTACTAATTTTTATTATAATGGTTTTTATAATTTACAATTTATAATTATTATTAATGATGCTTTAAGACATTCTTATGCCTATAAATAACAAAAACTATATTAAAATTCTTATCTTTAATGTAATTCATTTACATGGCATTTCTGTATAGAGGTGTAGCTGTACGATACACTTCATGTGAGTAGGTGCTAAGCGTATCTCTGAAACAGCATAAATTTGTCCATTTTAAACTAAGTGCTTCAGTTATTTGTGTTGGCAGATACAGGGTTCAAGCGCTTTCTTGAGAATGATGTTCCAAATGAATGTCACAATGCCTGAAGATGAGGGCCATGAAAAAATACTACTTGAAAATGTACACTGACATTGTTTTTAAATTCTTCACTAGAGTTTACACAGAATGTGGGTTTATTGAGTGGTGTATATGAATTTTCTACCCAGAAGGCTAGTGTGATTCTTGTATACAGTTACTAAATATTTATATATCAGAAAGAGAAAGACTAGAAGACCTGCAGAATACAGGCACTGTAAGACAATCTTTCTATAAACAACAGTAGCAAGTTAATAGTCAATAAAATGATAAATAGTGAATTAGATGCACTGACTATTGCATTACCAGCAGTGACATTCCATATTCATCTGAAGCTATATATACAGGCAGCAGTGACAGCCAGATATTCTTAACAGTTCTGTGTAACAGTGTCTTCTCCTTATCAACCCATATATAGACTTGTTGGTCTACAAGACACAGAATAAATCCTCCCTTTTCTACTATGTTTGAGAAAAGAACTGATGCAAAGCTTCTTCAAAAAAAAAAAACAAATAACTGAGGTGTCATATGCAAGATTTTTACAGGTACATCTAAGACAAGTACACTGATGATTATACTCCTGCTGCTCCAGGATTATACTCCTACTCCACCTGTATTTGATATGACTTTGACGTGTAAAATCACACAAAACTGTATGGGTGAATTTGATAATTCTTGTGCTAATTTAAAGTTAATTACAGAATATTTTATTTTGTTTTAAATAATGATTTGTCTTTATTAGCAAATCTGAAACCACTGTTTAAAACTCTACAACCATCAAATTCTTTATATAAAACCTGTGCTAGAACTGAAAAGCATCTGTAGTTTCTGAATAACTTCTAAAATAAAATTTGGTGTAATGTCATTAAATAAACAATCCCTCCCTCAAATACACAGCTTACAATGGCATAATGAAATACATATTTGTTATAACTCAGAAGTACTTTTTGTTGTGAATTAATTTGGACATTAAAATATTGATATTGTGCCATTGTGTTATGCTTACTTCTACTGCAAGAAAGGGAATATAGAGTTCACTGTTATTCTTGGAGGCAAATGCTGAATGCTCTAGCTGAGCTTTTCAGTACTAAGGAGGAAGTGTTGTACACGTTCATGCCCGAGACAGGAAAGGTGGTGCTCAAAAGACAAGAGCTATTGTGTGGAGCTGGACAACTTCCGTAGAGTGATTTTATGGGAGAAACTGTTTTCAAGTAGCTACTTGCTGCTTTAAACGTCTTCCTTTCCGCTGGCTGGTATGACCATGTTGGTTTAGAAAGCACAAATACCTTCAAGACATGAGTCTCAACTGTGTTTAACATCAAACTTTTCACACACCTTTGCCACTGATACTATAGAATACTAGAAACCCAGAAAAAAAGTATTCCTTATCTTATGGAATACCTTAGAAGGTATTCCATAAGATGAACCATATCTATACCCTTTTATATCAATTAATTGGCAATGCCTTAATGCGTGCAGCAGTTGAAATCACCAGAATTACCTAGACTTCTTTGTGACGTTGAAGAGACTTTACACCTCTTGTACAATGATCTTGCTTCCCCATATTCTTTACACACTGTAAAGAGGTAATCTGCATTTCTGCATTAACTATGTAACTTCAATTCTTATAAACAAGATAGAAATATGATTTACATGTTACTATCACCGGAAATCACAGCAAATCTTTTTATGTTTCTGCATTTAAATGTGTTGGATAACTTAAAAGGAAAAACTAAGGTGAAAAAGCAAATTGAACTTTGTCAACATAATCCCTCTGTAGCAAAGGGATGTCTTGCATTTTCAGGAAAACAGAAAACAAATAGTTCTTTCTGACTAGAAACCATTCCAAAAGATTAATACAGCAAATATTCCTGTTAGTATATTTGAAGGAGAAAAAATAATAACAATTTCTTTGGCATAAATATCTGACATCCCATCTTCAGAACCATTCACACCAAAAAGTCTGTGCTAGAATTTACATTATAAATCTGTTCTCCCCCAGTTACTGTCAGGTTTGTGTGCACTATTGAATTTGTAGGCGAGGACTTTTTTCTTGTTTAATTATTAGTTTTCCCAGAACTCTCTATACCAATCTTTTACTCCCAAAACATTTTAAAATTGGAAAACTTCATAGGAGAGGGCAGCATCAACTATTTAGTGTTTTTGAAGGAGAATATACATGTTCTAGGCATGGACATTGGGATGACTTGATGAAGCCTGCTTGATTTGTCCTTAGGGAATAAATGTGAAAAACAGACATGTAGCTACGTTCAGCTGAATCCCTGTTTTTTGTGAAACACAAACATTGCTGAATAAGTCTGTAAACATCTTTAATCAAGCTCTACAGACTTCTGACCACATTAAAAGCATTTGTCCATGCAAAAAGGCCTTGAACTGAAGGTATTCCAATACTGGTTCTACTGTCTAGTTCTTGTTAACTGAATGAGTCTCACCTACTTCTCTGATATGTGCATCTCTTCCTGCTGGTTAACAGCAATAGCTGTTTGGTCTGATGTAATAATTTTTCCTGAATTTAGAGTGTCATTTCTCTCAGTCTGACACAATGATGCTTGGACACAATAAACATCCATTGAATTTGTAGGGTTATCATTTCTCTGTTTTAGTTTCATAAGTTTCAGGACCTCCTCCAAATAACATAATGGCAAAGCAGGAGCAAAATTTCAGCCTCTGAGCCATTACACAGCTTTGTTCCATTTTCCTGGAAATCTGAAATTTCAGATATACATTGGTTTTATTCAATTTAACATTAACTGTTTTGTAATCCTAATTTGATTACTTATGAAGCTATACATGAAGTACTTATTTGTAGGTGCTCATATTTCTGGTTTTTACAGCAGCCTCGCATCTGAACTGTTTCATTTGAAGGGTGACAGAAGTAAATCTGGAACAAATTATGGGTTTTCATGGTATCTTTACAGTTCATTGCTAAATTTCTGGGTCATTGCTGGGTTTAGTTTTTTTCTCAAATGAGATAAAATCTGATTAGCTAACTGTAATTTAGAGGAATGTAAGAGATATGCACCCTGTTTTAAAATGCAAAACAAGTAATAACCCTTCTAATTCATCTCAATAATTTGAACAAATAATTTGGTGTTATTATTCTATAATGAAGCATATCAAAATGTCACTCATCATCTTAAAACTGTAAGAAATCAAAACCTGACTTCTCTTAATGCATGTATGTGTTAATAATAATTGGCCTGATGGGGTATACATACAGCATTCGACTAGCTGGGTTATTAGTCCATTTGCTAGTAGAATATTCAGTCCTGTGAGTTCCATGTTGCACAATACATGTAAGAAATTACTGTGTGTGTGATCACATTCTGCTCGCAGAATACATGCATATTTTTTCCAAGCGTTCATCACCAGGCTTCCCAAACCTCTTCTAAGGCATGGGGGCGTTTCCTCCTCGTTGTTTTGATGTTTCATCAAGTTCAGTCACCTCAAACGTTTATAGCTAAGCCTGAAGGGAAAACACACGAGTTACGAGTCCCACCTCGCTTAGGTGTGTTTGCATGGCGGAGGTTTGAAGCCACACCCCGAGTTTTGCCTCGAATTTCCAACTCGTGCGACGGCAGCACCTGAAGGAAAGCTCCGTGGAACCCCCCGGCCTCACCTCAGAAATTCTCCCTAGCGCAGGGCTGGGCCAGGCCGAGCCGCAGGGTTAGCCCGGCACGGCCACAGGCCAGGTGCGCTCAGAGAAGGTACCTGACAGCGGGCGGCGGTCACCGCCAGGGCGGACAGGGACACGGCAACGGACGGCGGTAGGGCACACCGGGGAGGGTTACCTCAGAAGTGGGCAGAGACCCCCCCAGCCCCAGAGAACAGCCAAGGACAAGGACAACCCCCCGCCCCCAGCTACGAGGGTGCGATGCCGGAATGGGGCAGGGCAGGGTCCCCACAGGGCCGGGTCCTGTGGACGGGCTGAGGGCGGCCGCGTCCCCTCAGCAGGGCCGCTTGGCGGGGGCTGCTCCTGTGGTCCCGGAACCTCTCGCATCCCGTTCGGAGGTCTGCCCGACCTGGCTTCTGCCGAGACCACGCTGACAGACTTACCTTCTGTTGCACTGCGGCCGCAGATTTTTATTATTATTACTAGTTCAGTAAGGCACACAAAATGCTGGGAGAGGTACGGGGACTGAGAGTAAAAAGGTATAACTGCAGGGCCTGGCCTTAAAAATAGGTGCATTGAAATGAAAGCTTTTTCCTTTTCAAAGTAGTGAAGTCGAGACCACTGGCCTTGGTGACCCAGATCACACAACCACAGCTTGTGTTCCCTTACCTGTTAAAAGAGCAGATGCCCTTATACCAGGCTGTTAAAGAGTTTGGTTTGTTACCTATGAAATACAGAGATTTTAGATGGTGCTTGATTGGAAAATAAGTGTGTTGTCTGCAGCAGTTGTATGCGCAGATCTGTGGCTCAGGTGCACTTAAATCGACACGTGTGACGCTCTTTGGAGTGGAGGGAGCAAGGCAAAGAGCTGTGCTGCAGTGCCTTTCCTTTGTGCCAGCAAATAAATTTGCCTTCATTCTGTTTGTATGGGGTTTGTACTGGTTTCTAAGTATGCAGTGTAGAAAACTGCTGTTACACTGTCTCAGTGCAGTTCAGAGAGGTAATACTGGGACTTTATGGCTGCAGCAGGCAGTGTAGCTGAAACACAGGCAACAGGATTAAAAACAAACAAATTTAATCACGAAGTAAATATCAAAAATCTACCTTTTCATGCATATCATACAGGCAGCACCATGAAATCTCATGGCTGTCAATAAATCCAAAAAATTTACACTTCCGTCAGTCACCTTTTAAGAAAAACTCAGCTTACACCATTCTGAGTACAGCATGTTCTAAAGTTCTTGGTTATGGGAAGGCAGTTGCATTTCTTCCACATACTAGATCTATCCCTTCATAATGGAAAAATGCCCAGGTTTTGAATTAATTGATGTTTTGAAGCCTTCAACAAAGGTGCAGCTGGCATTTCATGAGATTAGTTTCTTAATGTTTGACATTTTATCTAGTTCCTTCCTGAAGTTTTCTTTCCTGTGTAATTAGTTAGGGCAAATTATGATTTTTGTGGTATAAACTTGCATTCAAAGTTCAACAGAGTGCTGTGTGGTAATCACACCAGTTATAAAGAAAATAAAAGCAAAAGCTGAAAGTCCTTAGTACGTTATTGGAAGTGCAGAGCGACTTTACCAGTTTGGCTGTATTTGGAGAAATGTGCAACACTGACCTTGATACAGGGGTATTTTTAAGAGCAGTCGTACAGTAACTTGAAAATCACCTTAATATTTACCTTTTTTTGATTTACAGGCTTCTATTGAATAAGTTACTATTATAAACAAGCTTGAAATGAGGGGCTTAATACACAGATATTCAAATAAATTGAGGGGTTTTATGTGTAAAATGTTCAGTGAATTGTAGCCCATACTTGTTAACCTAGAAATCAAACAAGATAATTGATGAAATTATGGATTAATATGATACTGAATAGGAAGTATACTTAATTATGGGTTTGAGGGTTTTGTTGTGTTTTTTTAAACAGTGTTTAGAAAAGTATTGGAAGGAAGAGGGAATACCTTTTATTGTAGGCCATTTCTTTTTTTAGACCTTTTGGTGTGCCTTTTTGGTCTTGGAACCTCTTCTTCTTGTGTTTTGGATTGTTTTTTTACATGTTTAGGTTTTAACCTCTTCCACTGATATGTATAGAAACCATCACAGCAGTCTCAGCCTTTGGGCATGCAAACTTTTAGATTAAGAAAACCCTCTGCTTGTTAGGATTCATCTTGGAACAAAAGCAGCATTGCGTGGCTGAGCCATGTATGGGACCTCTTAGGCCAACACTGATGGGTGCATAGCTCAAACTGGAAAACCCCATTAATGTTGTATGAAACAGCATGTAGTAAATGCCAACCTTAAAGATAACTGATTTTCTTTCTAACTTTTCTAAATTTGGTGTGCAGAAGGTTTACGTTGACATAATCATATGTGTCTGTAGATACATATATGTACACACATGCTCTAAAACATAAATGTTGATGACAGAACAAACATCAGTTATTACCATAGCAAAAAGCCAAAATGTGGTTATGGACATTTTCCTTTTTTGTTTAGAAAGGTTCCTTTGTATTGGAATCTGTAGAAAGCTAATACATATTTCTGTTATGAAATGATGTTATAGTGCATAGATGTAATTGGTGCTTTAACTTCCAAGTGTAAAGACATTCCAGCTCTAATGAACGGGACTTTAAGGAGCTAAGACTGGTCTTATATATTGCAGCTGAATTAAAAAGAGCACTTGTTCTTCCCAGAGGAAAGACAAATAATTAGTGTGTTAGAATTTGAGTAGTAATACAAAAGGTGCTAAAAAATTACCTTGAAATTAGTTTAAGTTTTTTTGACCTAGTAAGATACTTTAACATCCCCAATATTGAAAAAAAATTAGAAAGAACAACTTGTATTCTCAAGGTTTAAATTTCATAAGTGGAATACAGTATGCAACTTTTAAAATAAAGAATTCTCGAGACATTTTTCTGATTTTTGTTTTTCCTGTCTTTACTTTCCAATTGACCAGAAATGTGCTGAAACAGACACCACAGAAGGAGGCTAAAGATACGAGGTAAGTGCTGTATCTTACACTAAAACTTTACTTACAGGGTTTTTTTATAAAGCCACTACTTACAGTGAGCAGTCTCACTTTAAATTGTGCTGGGTATATAATCCTGTTAAAATGGAAGGCTTTCCAGAAGATATGTTCTCATACAAACAGGAATTTGGATATCAGTACTACCTGTGTTACATAAGCTAAGAGTAAGTTATTGTGATATTTTTGGTTTGCCATTTGATTTTAGTTGTTTTTAATCACCTCTTAGAATTTTGACTTATTAAATAGTCTTCTGTTGATTAAATGATATTTTCTTTTTTTTAAAAGGACTGTAATGCTTTTAAACCTTTACAAATTATGTTAGACTTTTTCTAAATGTTAATAGTTTTTGTATTGGTAGGTAAAACTTTGGCCTGTATAGCATTTTGTTGATTTTTGATTCAGGCTAGTACCAGCATAGCACCAGAGCATGTCACAGCACTTCCAAAGTGCACCAGATCCAATGTGTTTTGATTAAATAAATCCAGGTATAATGAGGAGAGGAAACTTCCTTCTTGAAGGGAGTTATGAAGAATGTTTAATGGCTGCTGATAGGATTCTGTTTCAGTAGGTATTAGGAAGGGACCCAAGCAGCTTCTTAAAATAAGGAACTTGGGTTATGTCAACTAAAACATTCTCATTTCTCTAACTGTATGCATCTCATGTTCAGTTGGTACCTAAATGGTGAAAATTGCAATCCTACCCCCTCCCTCATCATCTTTTGTATAGAGGAAAAGGGCTTTGTTGGGGTGAAGGGGTTGCTTTATTTTGGAATAACCAAGACAGAGCATCAAGCTTAAAGCCTCCCTGATAATTTCCACTGAGGCCCCTCTAAGGTGAACTAAGCTTTGGCTCCACCTCTACAGAAAAAAACAGACAGTGCACACAACTTCCATGGTTAACTGCTCCAGAGAAGGGAGGAACAGCAAGATGTACAAAACTTCCTGGGTATCCACAGAAGGTGGGATATGTCTGGAGCATTGATGTATTCCAGCAAAGCCCAGAACTGTAAGGGTAGGCAAAAAATTAGCAGCTGGAAACACTTAAAGATGGGGAGCTTCCTTTAACCTGAAGGTAAAGTGTGCTTTAGGATTGCATTCAGGCCATGTAAAGAAGGGCCAGTTTGATTAGACTTGGCAAACCAGTTCATTTCATGTCCCTGCTTAGTAAATCTGCAGCCTTTGTTTCTTGCTGTGAATATAGCTGTTACTTTTTTAGCAGCATGCCTAAAAAAAGAGATCAACAACTGAAATTAAGCCTGTTCACACTTGACAGCCATGACTGTTTCATGTTTGCTTCTTTAAATGGAATTATTCTGTGTTGTGTTGAGCACAGGGAACCAATATTGCTGCCATTGTTTCTTCAGCATTTTTATCACCTGAAGTTCAAGAGCCTAAATTGCATTATATTTATTATGGAATAAAACTTTTTCAAACTTTTGTTCTGCATTAAAGATTGACAGCTTCTGTAAAACTACTCTTTGGGGTTGTTGAGGCTTTGTTGGAGCCACAGCCACAAAAATCTTCCATATCATGAAACTCCAAAGCAAATGCACATTACAGAATTTATTAAAGTGTTCGGATTACTGTTATTAAATCCAGATGTTAATGTAATGGGTTTGCACTTGTGCAATAAACTGAATCTCTGTGATTGTTGACTAAGTAGACAGTATTTTAAGGTTTCATGTTTGAGTACTTGGCTAAAGCCATTAATTAAATGTTTGAAAACTGGCTTAAACCTGGGCATAAGGCCAAAAGCAACAAAGTGAGAGAGAAGTCATGGTTAAGCTCATTTTTGATCTTCACACTGACTAGTGAAATACAAATGAACAAAAATGCTAAAAATAAAGACAAAGCCCACTGATTTTCTACCCTTCTCCAACTGTGAATTTATGAGGTAATAGGCCCAAATTTATATCTCTAAAAAGGACGGACAGTTACATTTTTATTTCCACTTTTTGTTTCTAATGTCAGAAGTCTGTTGGAACACTGGGAAACTGCTGAAAACTTGATTACAAACTCTAGAGACATGAAAATTAGTTTGCCAGTCATTCTTTATTAGAAATGTAAAAGAAGTAGCTCATAAAAATTTAGCAGAGAAACTTGTTAATAGAATTCAAGTTAGCATGTTCCAGTAAGTCCAGTTAATACCCATAAACGGTTCTTGTACATCACGAAGTGGTAAGTTTGTAAGTATTTCCTACACAAAAAGCAAAATAAAATAGAAGCATAGAATGTGAGCTACTGCCATTCTCTGTAATAGAGTGTTGTCTCAATTCCTAATTTTGTTCCCCTTTTTTGAAAATGAAAATGTATTGTTTGGTGAAGTTGTCATCCAGAGAAGCTTTAAGCATGCATTTATGAGACTAACTGGGTTGCAGAAAGTGGAACACATGCTTAAAGCTTTTCAGGATTTAGAACCATGTGTTAGTAAAGCTTCAGGAAAGTAATAGTTGTGACTTAACATAAGCAAAGAAATCTGTATATGAATGTCACTTTTACATTGACAGATTTTCAGTGTAAATTGTGAATTATGTTTTTAGTAAGTGTTTATACTTAAATGTTATGTGAGACAACACATGATGTCACCATTACCTCATTTTGTGTTTTAAAACATTGTGTAAGTTGTATGTGCTACCAGTATTTTGTATGTTGTGAATGAGCGATCTTCCTCAGCACGTTTTGCTCTTTGATGTAAGTGCCTTTGGAAGTGTGAAAGCAAAAGGGAGTGTGTGTGTGTGTGCTTCTGTAGTCTCTCCTTGGTGGTAACTGAGTAGACAAGGGCCTCGGAATATGGGTCCTTCAGAAGTGGAGCTTGCTGAATATACTGAGATCACTATACAGAAATTAATGTTCACTAATGTTCTTCATTAAAGAACACTTTATGTTCATTGGAGTTGGTCTGAGGCGTTCCCTTTTTGTATTATTTTAGGAGGTTTTGAATGGACTAACAAATCTCTCAAATATTTTGGAGCGTTTGTTTTTTCATTGTTACTGTTACTTGGTACATTAATTTTTTAGGATTTTCTCTTTTAAAAATACCATTTAAAAAAAAAATCTTTCAGTGGAAAATACAACTCAAGACAGGTAACCAAAGGAAATGCCTTAGCGTTTTGCTAATGATTTTCAATGTGTAAGCTGTACTTTTTGTGCAGCTGTGTTCTTTATAAATATACCTAGTATATTTATATATATAAATATATATATATACAGCTAGTATATTTATAAGGGTTTTGTTAAAGCCTTGGGAACTATCTGAATTAGGAAAGAATTTTTAAAATCTTAAATGAGCTCTTGACACCATTTAATAGTGATGTGTCAGATTTGCTGTTAATTCAGATCAATGAAATACTGGGTTTGTATGGCAGTATGCTTGTTCACACATTTTCCTCTCATGGTTATGGTTGTGCTTGCTTTGCATCCAACAGGAGGAAATAAATGGATATATGTTTCTTTAGTAGGAATATTCTGAACACAGATAAATTCAGACTCTCATTGGTTGAGTGTTACTGTGCAGCAGCATTGGCTATGACATTGAATGCAGAACTGTCAATGAAGAGGTGTGTTTGCACATCAGTTCTCTTTTAAGTTTTTCACTGTTATAAAGTTCGGGGGGGGGGGTGTGTCTCAAGTAAATTGCAGAATTGAATGCTTGTACTTCAGAGGAGTAGATGAGCTTGAGCTGATTAATGTGTCTTTGCAAACCTCGACCTTTTTTCTAGTAAGAAATCCAAAACTTAAATACATCGCAAGCTTGAAGTGCTAATACTACCTGCTATCCCTGAATGCTGAGGAAATGCTCCAAAAGCAAAGGGTGGTCAGTTAACAGGTTGGTTGTTTGGGACTTGTAGTTATTTCTTTAAAAATTTCCAGTATTTCTGTAGTTTGGCTTATACCAATGAGAATAATCATGTCATCATCATAAAACTGTGTGTGAAGCTACAGGAGTGACTGAAAACCTCACCATTTTTTAATTAATGTATTCAACACTGTATTTGGATTTGAAGTTTCTCAAAAGCAGAAGGGTTTTAATACCTGGTTTATAAGGGTGTTTCCAGTAAACAATTCCAAAGAAGTTATTACTTATTATACAGTCATATGGGTTATTTACAGTAATGTTTGCTTATGTTAATGTCAGACAGTACAGCAGCACTCATATACTTGTGCTTGGTGTAAGATAAAGGGTTTTAAATGCTATCGGTTTCTGCAAAATGTAAACCGTCTTTATGGTTATAGGAATTATAAATCTTCAGTGTGAATTGAGCTTTAAATAATTCAGTCTACATCTGTAGACAATTTCAACCACCTTTCTTTGCTTCTATGAATAACACAGTAGAACTGGTGATTTCTTCTGGAATCAGATCAGCATGGTGAGGCAAACTGTTCTAGCTGTGATAGATCCAGTTTGAGTGGTTAATGGCTCCCTCTTTTGCCATATGTTCCATCCTTCCTCTGTTCTGCCAGTTTTACCATTTGACTGCTCTTTGACTGGGTCCTGTAAAATATGCCTGATTTTTAAAAAACCTGTCAAACAGCACTGGGAAATCAGAAAGGTTGAATCTCTGGGAAGGGTTGAAATGCGCATAGTAACAACCTGCTTCAGCCAGTATTTCATTTTTCTCTGCCCTGAGAAAGTTCTAAGCAGGAACAAAGGTGAGCAATATGGAGACAAACTAGAAATCTGAAACAGGGTGAATAAAACACAAGAAGGTACTTCTGCAGACTAAACCAGATTGACAGTTGACAGAAGGCTGTTGCACATAGGTAGAGTTATACATCTACTGTTTCTCAAACACTTGGGGCCAGTAATGGGGCCAGAAGGTAGTCCGAATGATAGAATTCAGTAGCATCTCTTTGATCTGTCTGTAGGTAGGTTTTTGAAAGCTTAAACCAAGCCTTGTGCTGGCTGGTTGAGAGAAGAGGATATATTAAGGACGGATGGTATACAGAGCACTTTTTAGAGGTAAGGTAGAAGTTGAGATGAGAAGTGTTTCAGTGATAAATGGAGGTTAAAAAAATAGAGCATTCAGGAAGAGGAATTGAGAAGGAAAGCAAGTAGTGAAATGATAAGACCTGATGTCAGAGAAGAAATAATGAAAATAAGCCAAGAGCAAAAGAGTAACCTGGGTTGTACTAATTCTGTCTGACCAGATAATGTTTAATGCATATCTTGTTTTCATCACATTATTAGTAGTTTTCCAACAGTTGCTAATAAAACTTTGCCGTATTTTGTTGGTATTTGGTTTTGTGGTGGGTTTTTTTGTTTTGTTGTGGGTTTTCTGGAGATTTTTTTTTGTTTTGTTTTTTCCTAAAAAATCTATTTTATTCTTTTTTAAAAAAAAAAACATCTTTGAGGAAAGAGCAGTATTGCTTCAAATTTTCAGCCTTTTCTTACTAGGTTATTCATGGTTAAATACATTGCGTGTTAGTAAATGTGTCTAACCTAAGTGTTTTGAAACATATTTAACCCCAAGAAATTATGTTTATTAAATGATGGCAGTGTCTTACATATCAGAAGGAATACAAAAGTAGGTATGTTTTCTGTTATGCTGCTTAAGACCAAAAATGTACATAAATACATAAATAAAATTATGTGGGAGAGAAATTACGGCCTGAAGTGTTTTTAGGCTCGTGAGTTTGTAAATTGACTGTTACTCTAGTCTTGATGTGTTTATGAAATGTTCAGTAAGAGCTTTTCCATTAGCATTGTGCAGAAGAATATTAGGAAAACACATTAAAACCTATTTCAGCCTGTATTTTAAGCATTCTTTTGGCTTACTGAAGCTCATGAAGTTTACTCCACATTTGAAGTACAGTTTCAGTTGAGGAAAGAGAACTATTCAGCCACGTAACTTACTGAAACATGATAAAGGTGATACTCTTTGTCCTTTGGCTCAGCTTCTCTGTTTTACCCCTACCAAAGCTTTTTGCCTGCTTGCGTTTGTTCTTCTCAGCCATTTGAGTTCAGGTTAGCCATGTCCGCTACGGTAGCTCTGCTCAGACGGAGCACCCTGTGGGTAAGGAGCACCCATGCCAACAGCCAACCCCACAGTGTGGACATGATCACCCTAACCGAAAATGAGGGGGTGAAAATCAGCCAAGAGCCGGTGATCTGGTCAGCCAGCACATCTGGTAGTGGGTTTGGTGGGTCTAATGGGAATATCCTGTATTTAGTCACTGTGCCACTGCCCCTAGTTAGTAACTACAGTTTAATTTTTGTAATCATTGGAAGATGATACACTAGTGGGGGCATGTGTTCCATGTTGAATTAGGGAATAAGCTTTAGTTAGAGATGTTTAAGTTCCATAGTAATAAGGTAGTGTTTTATTAATACAGCAGACTTAAGTAATGGTTTCTCCTTGTTCTTTCAGAAATAGCCCATTCTTCAAATAGAGGGGTGGGTACAAACTGTGTCTTTTTTACACTCACGCTAAATTGATCCTTTGTGTTACTACTTTCATCATAAATTTCTAAATACTATTTTCCTTTAAGATGATCTTTGGAAGTAATTAGTCTAAACTGAGTGAAGGAAATAATCTGTTGCAGTCAGGCATTCTCATCTTTAGGTCTAAACATGAAGTATCTGTCTTTAAATAAAGGAAGCCTTTTTTCTGTGTTGATTAACTTTTTGTTGAGTGGTTCTTGTGATGATAACTATTTCTGAAGGTCATTGTGTTTGTTTCTTGATAAGCCTATTTATAGTTACCACCATTTCTGCATGAACAGAGGACTTTTTTCTCTCCTTTATAACTGAAGGAGATTAGAATGATGATTGTTTTATAAAGGAAAGCTTTAATGGCTTTTTTTCCACTTCAAGTTGTAGTATGAGAAAATCCCAAGAAATACGGAATTTAGTTATGTTACAGCTGTTACGTCTAGCAACTGATACAGAAATGTACTGTAAACAAATTCATGGTCATCTATCCATTTATTTATTTATTTTTAAACAAGCATCTTTGTGGGGAATAAAATACTGGAACACACAATAGTTGGACAGATAAGACTTCTTTGAAAGTGGCCTTAGGCAACATAAACTCTCCTGACCCAGGGTTTCTGCTCTGTTAGTCTTCAGCTAATTTCAGTAAGGAAAATGGAATTTGAGTTCATTTTAGCTTTGGAGATCGTGAGAAATTGGTTCTTAAAGCACTGAGGGCATGGACTGTGGATTATAGCATTAAACTGTTTTGAACATTAGAGTTTTCAGGCATCATACTAATAACATATTTTTTTCTGGTTATTTTAGAATATAGGTGTTGATCTGGGGATTAAGTTTGATCCCTTATAATCTTGGTTCTGTATTTATAAAGAAACAGAAGTGATGTTCCTGCCTGTTGTCTTACTCTGTTCACAGAGAGTATTATGGGCCTTGTTGGAAGAAATGTTCTCAATTTGAGAAGTAGAAGTTTGGCTTTTTTTTTTAGTAAAGATTTTGTAAATTTTGTCTTTAACAAAATTTATTTATTTTTCTCTTAAAGTCATAATACTTCATTTGTGGTATGTCCTCATGCTTAATTTCCAGTTTTTAGGAAGCTGGGGCCTGGAGGATTGTGGTTTGGGGGTTTTTCTACTTGAAAAAGTCCTTAAATGCATGGAATTAGCATCTTTTAGTGTACATCCTTATTGGAACTGTAAAACCCCTCACTTTAATTCTTGGGAAGATACTGCAAGGAGTATATCTGTTACCACTGATGTAATTGCACTCACATTCTGACCTTTTGTCACTGTTGTGTAAAAAATTAGGCCACTTAATATGATGTGGGATTTGAGCAGTAGTTCACTGCAAAACAAATGCAATGTGACAGTTTCTGTTTGCTTCCAGGCAGGGTGTAGCAACTGCTCTTTAACCCTGCTCTATCAGTAGGTGTAACTTGGAGAAAGTATCAGCTGAAGACTGAGGAGGGAAGAGGTTGTCCTCAAGCCATGAATCTAAATGAAAGCTGGTATACAAGTGAGGAAACAACTGTGCTTTTTTCCGTTTTAAATGCTTTATAAAGTTCATAATACAAAGGAGTAAATAAACATACTTGCTCAGTTTCAGTAGCAGCTGTGGCTATCAGAAATGAGAAGTATGTTGTCCTCATTCTGGCTCCAGGATTATGATGAATACCGTGGAGAATAATTTACGTATGTTGAGTAGAAGAGTTGGCAATAGCATATGAACTGCCAGAAGTTTGTGTCACTGCCTCTGTTCAGTTGAGAAGGATGAGCATGCATGCAGTGAATATATGTGTTTAATGTATGTAGCTGTTGGTTATCTTTGGGAGCACTGACTCTTATGGTTGTAGCTCACCCAATGGTTTTATCTAAGCAGAACAGCAGCACTATTTAAAAAAAAATAAATCTTAAAACTTCCACAACCTTTTTAATGAGCCCTTAAGGGTACTTCTGTTGCTATTCAAAATGGGTCACATCTTCCAATGTAAATTGAATTGTTGAGAAGAAGAGATGGCCCCTTGAACTTGTTAATTTTTTGTTATTAGGCCTCTGTTTTCTTTCTAGTTAAAGGAAATAGAATAGAGGAGAAGATTAAGTACTTGTAGTAACTTGCAAAGTAAACCCAATCATTTGGGACAATTAAATACGTATCATAATGCTCTGCCATGCTTTTTACAGGGTGGTAACATCATAAATAAGAAGACAACAGAAAAGAGTATTCCAGATGAACTCTTTATGGACATAGCATAAGTCAGATAAAGAATGCATGGCAAATAGCTGCCACTTAAGAGGTACAGAAAGATGATTTTTGTCTTTCTTTAAATATTAATAGGGCACCTTCTAAGATTTTCTTTTGTCCATTAGCGGGTTGTTTTACAAATTTTAGTTTCAGAAGTTAAGAGCAACAAGTTGACTGGTTTCCATGGGAGCTAATTCAAGTTACTGTGGCGGTTTTAATATCTGAAAGCAGCTGTGTTGGTGGAAGCCAGGATGCAGCAAAAGGTTTGTGAGACAGATCTTCTAAATTGTCCTAAGGTTGGAAGTAGGGGGTGAACTGAGCATCATCTGCACATGTGTACTGGATTGCAGTTCAGACATAAGCATCATGATACTTGCAAGAGCCCCTCAAATGGAGCTGCTGGTAATCCCTACTTCTGCCACATTATTTTGAATTCATGTATTTAGTTTATTGCTGAATCTGAATAATAAATTCTGTCCTGTAGAAGTTGATTGTATTTTTTAAGAGGTCAAATATCAGTATTTGGTAAACCAAATATTATAATAATAACATGTTGCTGATCTCTGTAACAGTGTATAGAAATAAGAAGCAGCAAACTCTGAATCATTAAGAAGTGTTACAGAAATGCTTGTGTAATGGCCAGTCATGCTTACGAAGGAAGCTAGAAAGTAGCATGTTCAACAGGAAACAGTCCTGCAGTTCCTTCCTCTCCAAGTTGAATCCTAGTGCTTTCCTTGCTTTGTTCAAGTCAAGGGGTTGGTTTACAGGCACTAAAATAAACAGAATAGCACCTGCAGCTTAGTCATAAATGGGAACATCTTAAAGTAGCTAAGCAAACAATGAAATCATGGAGATTTAACCTTTTCTGAAATGCCTTAGCTTCTCTACCAGCATTCATTTTTAAGATAGATCAGCGTTTTGGTGATGAAAGGACTCTGAACATGTAAAGGAATTGTTAAAGATGAAGATCCAATGTATTGTTAAAATTAACTAATTCATTATTTTGGGAACTGTCAGAACACCTCTTGCAAAAAGCTCTGCGGATTTTAATTTATTTTTTTTTTCTACTGAATGCCCACTTCTAGGACATGATACTATAATGTTTAGCAATTGTATGATGTGCTAATATAAATATTTGACCCTTACTCCAGACTTCAGCTATCAAGTGCTTTTATAATACCAAAATGAACACTTGTGTTATGATTTTTTTATATGTTGCCAACTTCAATTACATAAATAGATTCTGCTGGCTACACTGGTTATGTTTACTGGTGACAGAAGATGACAGAACATGTTATCGAGCTAATTCTTTACGCAAAGTTCTGTCATAGACCAGAATAACTGAACTTGCTTTTTGGCAGGTAAATCTGAATTGATCTTGCAATTATTTGAACACTGCTGCTGTGTGCTTCATATTAAAACAGATATTAAGAACGTTTTATTATTTTTTTTAACTGGAATTCAAATAAACTGCTTCTGCAATCATATGTCACGTTTTATTGGGAAAAGGAGATGTAATTTAGATGTGTAGAGATCTGTAAGGATGAGAAACTAGAAGCACTGTTTGTTTGCACACCAATAATGTGCACAGTTTATTTGTTTTGCTTTGTTTCTTTGTCTTGCTATATTTCGGTATTATGTATGACCTTGTGTTTATTTTCTAAGTTGAGCCTAGATTTATTTGCTTCTTATTTCGTAAATCTTTATAAACTTTCTGCTACAAAGAATACTCTAAGTTAAGCTAGTGTAGGGTTATATAATTATAAAGCATTGCATCAGTAGAAGGTGTATTAAAAGATATTCTGGGTGATCCATATGGATTAATATATCACAGCTTTGATGCTTGGTTTTAATAGCTTGCACAGCTACCTGGATGACCATATCTCCCTTTCACATCATAGGCTAGCAGAGCAGTTCATACTCTTATTTCAAGAAGGTGGTTGTTGACTGCGTATTATCTTTGAGGCATAATCCTAAACTCTGCTTTTTTGTTTGGTCCATCAGACCATTTGTGTATTGCTTCTGGTGCATGCTGCAAAGATGTTTTCAGAACAGCTTCTTACAGGAAGACAGTAGGTTTGAAATATTTTAGATAATTAGTAACTAATTTAAACATTACTTTCATCTGAAGAGATTGGTTTCATTTTAGTGACTTGAATATTATGTGTATTGAACCTTGCCTTGCTTTACATTTGTGAGAAGTTTTGCATCTTGGATAAATTCTATTCTTAATTAAGATTTCAAAGCCCACAAAGTGTGAACACAGAAGATAAATTTTTGTATCTACTTAAAACATTATTAAGAGAGTTTATAGTATTTAAACTCTAACTTCACAACATTCTTATGGTTTCTGTTCTTTCCACTGAAGGGTTATGTGAAGTCCAGAAGACTCTACTAAATGTTATTTGAATGGGTTAGTTTTGAGAAGGCAGGAATGTGAAAAAAGAGTAGTTAAATCACCTGTATGTCCCTGCAGAGCAACAGGGCAAGCTTTGACTTCCACAAGCTTTAAGGAAGCTGTGGGAGGCTGCCTCTGTTCATAACAGCTCCGCACTCTGCCTGGATAACTAATTCGCAGTTAGGCTATGTCTCCCATTACAAATGAAGCACCTTTATTTTGGCCTGGAGATGGTGCAGGAAAGAGTGTATCATCTAAGATTCTGTTGACTCATCCCTTGCCTCTGTCCAGACAGAAGTAATTTCTGTACTTTACCTAGTTTGTGGTGTGCATTTGCCAGTGTAACTTATGTCTTTTCAGATTTTGATCAGTCCAAGATTTAAAGATTCCGTGCTAAGAATTAGGAAAGAGAATCTCAGTGAGGCATTATTATCAAAATATGCAAAAGTGTTGAATGAGTTTCCGGAGGTCTTTTAGTCTATGCTTGGTGGTAGTCATTTAGCTAGAGTAGACAGTACAAAAATTTAATCTCAGTGTATTAAATAAGAGAGGGGATTTATCAGAAATACTTCTCAGTCCAGTCTTGACTCCATGCCCTTTTAAGAAGCATGTAATTCCAGCTACAGGGGTGGTGAGAAGCATGACAGGACCTCAGTTCTGCACCCTGGTTTTCAAAGAAATGAATAGTAACAGTGAGTTTTTTGACAGTGCATGATCGAAGAGGATTACTCAGGTAGTCAGCCTTGAGGTTTCTCATCTCTTTCTGCATTTGTTTAATTACCTTTGTAAAAATAGCTGTATGATTTAAATCCTCTTTGCTGTGTATTTTGCTACAAAATTTATCTTCAGTAGTTAGTATATCAACACTATATTTTAACTGTAGGATTGCAATTTCTCTTTCAGTATAATAATTTAATGTCAGTATTCATTTCAAAGTTCATATACTGTATCCAAAATATTTTTAATGAGAAAGGCTGTGTAAGAAAACTGCCAAAGTTGCAAGCACCAGTGGGTTGTCAGCAGTGGTGATATCTCTTTGGGAAGAGGATCAGCACTACACTGTGTGAAGTGCAATACTGAAATGGTTGAATATTTTCAAGACTTTTTTACATTAAAAATGCCTTTTGGTCTTTTAATCCACTGTGGAATACACAAAATGAGGGGCCTAAGTCTCAACAGAATAAGCATTGTTCTTGCAATGGAGGCAGACTTAATTTGAGACATTTTCTCTTAATCAGGGAAACTATGAAAGTGAAAGATGAATTAGATTAACATATCCAGTTAAATTACTGATAATATTATGCTTATTCACATTTGTATGCTTATTCATAGCAAATACTGTCCCTTTCTATGTTCCTTTTGTACTTTGTCATGTATTCATCTTTACTGGTTCCAAATACTAGTTCAGTAAGTGAGTTTGAAACCTCCTGAGGAAACTGAAAAAGAAAAAAACAAAAGAACTTTTCTGTAAGTTTGTTGTTAAAATTGTGGTACTACATGCAAAAGGTTATTTTTTGGTTTTTACATCTCTGCTATTTTCAAAACACCAATATGTGAGACTTGGTGTAAAAGACGGGTTAGTGATTTAGAGGAACAGATTTAAATGGCTTTTTAGATACTTTGTAAGTATTTCCAAAGCTGGTTTTTATTGCTGTTATTTATCTTTCAATATTGTAATGAAATACAAGTAGTCTTTAGAGTTTGGATGGAAATTGTGCACGGGCTTGCAGAGAAAGGTATTCAGAACAATTACAATACCTTTTCATGTAGGAATTTAGTAAGATCTCAGACACGTAATAGGACGTAAGCAGAGCTGATAAGGAATTGTGCAAGTACAATATGTGCTAGTGTCTACCAAAGAGAAAGTGCTGTACTTTAGAGGTTACAGAGAAACCATTACATACCAGGCTGAGGAGCATTGTTGTCTTTGTAGCAGACGCCTAGATTTGGTATTGCTCCAGGAGCTGACTAGAGATGGATTTCCTGGAGCCAACCCTACTATTTGTTAATTTTCTTCTCACCCTTGCTGATAGGTGGCATGCCAAGAGGAGTCACCCTTTTGAAGCACGGCAGCTTTTCCTCTCTTTGAAATTGGTATTTCATCCCCAGTTCTTGTCTCTGGGAAGTGACTGTCTTAGCTTACAGTTACTGTATTGTTCATTGAGCTAAATGTGCCTGCGTATTTTGAATGTTTATGTCCCACTCCTGCTTGATCCTGTGGAAACAGGGAGGTTACTGAGCATTCCAATGGTCTGACCACTGGGGCTCAGCTAATTTGGAGATGAGAAAGGAAGTTTGCTGCAGGCATATCTATACGCTTGGTAGGGCAGCTGCATTTGGAAAGCATAGTTTTTTGCCTTTATGAGATAGAAAGAGGAATTGCCAGGTTAGTCTCATATTGTGACTTGCCACATTACCTCAGATACAAAATTCTTTCTACGCATTGACAAGGAGATCCAAGAGCTTAATGCAAGTGACCTTCATTGGCAGCTGTCACACTAACCTGCTGTGTGCGCTGCTTCAGCTTTTTAGGTGTCTCTTCTAGTGTTTCCTGGTTTCCTGACACACTGATGGGGGGGGGGGGGGGGGGGAAGAAAACCAAATCCAAACCCAACATTTTGCAATTGTAGTGTTCTTCCCACTGCAGGTTCTGGTGTATTACAAACTGCAGCAGTATCATTTAAAATTGTACTGGGTTTTATAAATGGAGAAACTTAAACCTAGGTGATTTGACTGTGATGTTCACACCATGATTCTTAGTAAGTTATGCACTGGAGCCTGGTATTGCTAATACCTTATCTGGTGTGACTACTAATAGTTTGATGCTGTGCATAGCGAGCTAAGTTCCTTGCAAACGTAAATGAATGAGCAGTGTTGAGGTCAGCCATTTGACTTGGCTGGAGTTTGAATTCACTGTGATTCTTGAACTGTTTTCCAGCAGATTTCCAAAATGAAAGCTGATTTACTACCTACGTGTCATCCAGATTTCTGTTTGTGCCAAATAAAATACCAATTCCAGTGTCTCGGCTGGCAGGGAAGTATGGATTTTCCCCCTTCTAAGATTTTTCTAAGGA
This sequence comes from Pezoporus wallicus, assembly GCF_028554395.1. Classification (NCBI taxonomy): domain Eukaryota; kingdom Metazoa; phylum Chordata; class Aves; order Psittaciformes; family Psittacidae; genus Pezoporus; species Pezoporus wallicus. Next base: position 797,717 of record NW_026637828.1, on the reverse strand, counting down.
AATATACTTTGTCTTTTGAAGAGAAATAAAAGAAGCGTTTGTCTTCAGCAGTTCAGAAAGATAGCAACCACCTACAATCTGTGAGAACACTTACATAAGACTCATACATTGTACAGGAGTTCTGTTCTGCCAGTACTAGAACACTGTTTCTGTGTAGTTGTCAGATACATGTGAACCAAAGCATTGCTTGCAGGGCTGCTGCACAGTCTATTCTGATAGTCTATTCCAAAGGTTAAGTAGGAAAATAATTCTGTCCTAGTTTTCGCTTTGCTACTCTTAAGCATTTTGCTGAATTCTGTGTCAAAAAAAAAAAATGAAACCACCCCCCAAAAAAAAAAACGCAAAACCAACCCACAGAAAACCACCCCCAAACCTGAGATCCTTTGGGACTATTGGAAGAATGGAGTAGTTTTATTTTAGTTGCTACAAATAAACTGGTATTACACTTTCCAACACTATCTAAGTAGAAATTATTTTCATACCAAATAGGATGATGGTTATACAGCTTAATAAACCTTTAGATATCTTGGTTTCAAAGAAGGGAGTGGAAACCCCTGAAGTGACGATTTATTTCTGGCTGTCAGATTATTCTTGTATAAAATGGGGCTTTCTCAGATTATGCAGAATACAAAACCAAGAATTTAATATACCAGTTTTTTTATTTTTTAATTGTATTTTTCTTGTGCACGTTTTTAGTGTTGAGTTTCAGTTACATTATTAATATGCTTCTGTGTATTGGTCTGCTTAAAGTCAGGGGTTACCTAGAAAACAATTACTATCTGCAAATGCAAATGGCAAATATGAAATAATTCTTCAAGATAGAGGAGGTTTCAAATAAATGAGAAAGGGGAGGCAAATGTGTTATCTTTAAAATATGATAGTATCACAGTACATTAAATTCTAAATCAGATGTGTTTCTCACTCTTGCACCTAATGACTGGATGAAGTATTTACTGTGCAGGGTTAGATTTCAATCAGGGTGAACTAATGTTCTCTTCTACCTACTCGTTTTGTGTGTTTGAGTTGCTGATGTCCAAACAAGCAGTTCTGTTAGAAATGTCAGAATGAAGCATGGGTTTTGCAAACTGAAGATAGACAGGAGACGTTCTGCATATCTTAAGTCTAGTTTCATGTGTAGTAAATGCTGCTGGTTGTAACCTCCAGCTGATGATAAAGCAATTATATGCATCTTCTCTAGCAACTAAAATGAGCGTGCTAAAAAATAGTAGTGGGTTATTATCCGATGCATACAACAGTGTAAAAAGGTGTTTCATTGAGATGTCTTTATTTTCTTCTTGTCTGTTTGAAAAGGTATTTATCAAAATTATTTTTATTTACATTTCCTAATTACTCTGACAATAAGAAAACCTGCCTAAGACAAACTAGTAATTTCACGGATGAGCAGTAACAGCTGAGTTCTCCTTTAGATTCTAATAGAACAAGAGAGAAGAGACAAATTGTTTACATTTTAGTATTACAAGTCTATAATTTGTCATCTTTACAGTATTGTTTAGATATTCTGTTCATAGAATCAGATTGTTTTGGGGTTGGAAGAGACCTTAAAGCTCATCCAGTTGCAACCGCCTGCCACAGGCAGGGACATCTTCCATTAGACCAGGTTGCTCTGAGCCCCTTTCAGCCTGCCCTTGAACACTGCCACGGATGGGGCAGCCACAGCTTCTCTAGGCAACCTATGCCAGCGCCTCACCACCCTCATGGGGAAGGGTTTCTGCCTAAGATCTCGTCTCAATCTCCCCTCTGTCAGTTTAATCCTAGTGTATCTGAGCCACTATGTAGGTCACAGACTTTTTTCTCTCTACCAAAAAAACCATTACGTATGTTAGGTGGTGGTGTGCGTTTTCTTTTTTTGGGGGAGAAGGTCAAGACAATTCATTGTTCTAAGCTCAAAAATATTTCTGTAGTCTCATACAATGACAGTTCATCAGTAAAAATGAAATGAGAGCCAATATAATTTGATACATGACTGAGGAATTTGAGAATTCAGGCTCTCTGGGAATTCTAGAGTGTCTTACATTCACAGATGATATAGCAACATAGCAACAAGGTTGTTCTGGTGTTAAAGTATCATTTGGGAAGATACCTGGATTTTTAACAGCCTACAGCCTATAAGTAAAGGAGTTTGCAGCACCCCTGCAGCAAAAGAGGCAAAGAGTATTCTGCATGGAATAGTAGGTAGTGACCTCATCCTGTTCTGTGAATCAGTGTAGACAACTGCTTGAGGAAACAAGAGGCTCAGCTGTGGTATTTCAGTGTACATGCTGCAACCTGTTTCAGTTTTGCTTCCTAGAAGCATGTTCTTGTGAAATTCTGTAAAGGATGGTAAACTGATAAATAGTGGATATTTATGCTAGCTGTTTTTTAACCAACTTTGGGTTTAGTGGTTCAAATTGTTTATCCAAAAGATTTAAGACAAGGAATTTGCAGTATCTGAGACTCTACTGTGAATTGAAACTTTCTGATTAGGGTTAGAGTTCTGCATTGGAGGACTTTGGTTTCAGAGTTTCATAATTATAAGTACATGGATTGCATGAAACTGCAATAAAATCTGAGATCTGAGAGTCACAATCAGTAGCATCTCCTGTGTTAGAGCAGAACAGCAACATGCAACAGCCACAGGTTGCAGGAGAAGAAATTCTGTTTGAAGGGGGTGGGCAACGCATTCACAGAGGGGTTACCCAGAGGTGGTGGAATCACCACCTTTAGAGATGTTCAGAACCTGACAAGACCTGAGCAGCTGGTAGCCCTACTTGGGATTTGGGATGGACTAGATGACCTCCAGGTATTTCTAACCTGATACAGTCAGGTTCAAACCACAGTTAATTTAAGCACATTTTTTGTGAGAAGTTTGCTTGTTTTGGTTTGCACTTCAGTGGTGCAATAAATAGAATTTAATGTGCTGTATATACTTCTTGCACGCTGTGTTCTTAGTTGCATCTGGTCAGTAAAGCCACATTTACATACGTTCCTGAAATGACAGTTGAAAAATGGACATGTAACTAACTTAGCAGCTTGTTCCAGAAATTATGAGAGTTGAGATGATTTAATTTATAGCAGGATATGTAGTTACCTGTAATGGGGAAAGGAGTTAGTCAAACCTAGTATGTTAAACCTTTAGTACAAGAAGGTGTTTCTATTAATTTTGTAGGATTTAATGGTGTGAATACAGCTAATGTGGTTTAATCTTTTTGAAAAGTGATTCCAAGACATAACTCATAGCTAATAAGCTGTGGATAAAATGCTAGGAATATGAGCAGATAAGCAGCTAAATTTTCCCTGAAATTCTGCTCTGAAGAGACTTTGTTAATAATGTACTTAATTTGTATGGGTGCGTAGGAGTTTGAGGAGAGTGTAATGTCAGGGAATGGAATCTGAGTCGGGTAAATTATGCTTCTAAAAGCTAAGAACAAAGAAAAAAATCTTGCATAACTGTAAGTTAATGTGTCTTCATGTAATGTGAAAGCACCAATTGGTAACTATGGAAAATAATGAAAAAATATGCACTTAACCATCATCATTGTTCTACTGAGGTATGTATCAAGCAGCACTTGTTTTTATTTTTAAATTGGCACTTTAAATCAGCGACATGATGCATTACCCCTTTTGGAGTGTAGGCCATTCTTTGGTGGTCATGATAACTTCTTTGTCATTTGTTGCTTCTTAAAATACCAAGTAACACTTCAAATCTTTTGGGTCTGGTCATCAAAATCCATGTTGCGTTGTAAAAACCTTTAAATACACACACCAGCATGTACAGTATTTATGTTCAGCGTACACAAAGTTCGAAATTGAAGGTTGGGAATGGACAAGCAGAAGTCTTTCTGAAGAAAAAGAACTAAAATTTAAAAAAAAAATCAGTAAGATTTTTTTATGGGTCTTCTTGAATTGTTAATATTTTGTATGGTTTGAGTTTCCAAGAATCCAGGGATGAACTTCATTGAAGTCCATACTGATTTATTGAAATTTTAATGTCTTGATAGGGTTCTGTGAGCTATGAAAAGCTTCTGCCAATAATTCATACTTCTGTCTCTCCTCACTGTAGATTAAGTACCACATTAATGATAGAAAGTAATAAACTGGGACTTCTGTTCCATTCTGTATTTTACAATAAGGAGCTAGTATGCAGTAAAGTTAATTTGAAAAAAAATCATGGCAAGAAGACTTCCTTCCTGGAGAGGTCAGACTAGTTCTGATACAGTTCTTTGGTACCAAGTCCAGCATTAACACCAAAGTTGATTTTTGATCTGAATGAAAGTTGTGCAGTGCTTGAAAACATTAAAAGCCCTTTGTATGTTCTCATGTATTAGAGAATGCTGAATCAATATAAGCTACTGAAAAAACAGAATGTTCTGCTGATAATCAGGCCATGTCACTTGCTAAAAGGGAAAGCACAGGGTATCCATACTGATTATTAACACTGTGTGGTTGTTCTGTCAAAGTTGAGCAGGGGAACTGCCCTGCTCAGAATCAAAGGACTGTGAAATTGCTTGTAAATACATTGCTTAAATCTATTTTTTCAAACGTGTAGTATTTCTGGAAAATTTATGGATCCTGTGTGGATCATTCTAAATTTGCGTGTTGTATGCAAAGGAACTGACCAAAACCCGAATGAGAATAGTAATGTGTCTGCCTTTAATTTTTTTTTTTTTTCTTTCCTCTCTTTCTTAGTTTTATCCGCTCCAGTGTGCTTAAGAGAGCACTTGCTCTCCCTGTCTCCAGAGGATTTACCACAATGAATCACCTGGGGACAGCGGATGCTGAGGATGACTCTGGATCACAGACCCGACTCGCTCCCAGCCCTCACAGTGAAGCAGTTGCACATGAGTTCAAGGAACTCTCACTGCAGCCCAGTCAGTACTTACCTCCTCTCAATGAACGGAAGAATGGTGAGTGCACAATGGACTCTTCTCATTTTTGCTACATTGCTTAAATGTTCCCTGTGGGAATAATGATGTTTGATTTCTTCAAATATCATTAATTGATTTGCCTGACTTGCTCTTCCCAACCCATGTTCTGTAGAGTTAAAGTGCTACAGTGCTCTTCAGGAAAGCGGTCCTGATCACCTTCACTTGTAAGTCTGGCCTGAAAGCACAACTGGAGTACTTTGTTAAAGCATATTGAATGGAGTTCTTTATGTTTTTAAATAGTTTTAACCCCACAGCTAGTGTAAAATAGAAGTATTCAATTAAATGTTTTTGGGAGTTGTATTAGTCAAAAAATAATACACACACAAAGGGATAATTATCAAGTATGTTTCTTTTTTCTGAAAAAACGATGCAGAATTGAAGTTGCACACTGTATCCTAGAAAGTGTAATTCAGCACGTAGCTTAAGGTTTAACAACACAAGAAAAAGAAGATTTACATTTTGGGAATCTTTCCAGCATCTTTCCTTGTTGTTGACGTTGGCATGGCAACTTAGGAAAATAGTATTTCCACTGTTACAGTAAGCATCAGGAGGAATTAGGTCTGAATCCAAACACAGGCTCATTTTTACAGCAGAGAAGGAAGGACTTTTTTGTGGTAGTTGGTTTTTTTTTTTTCCTCACATGAATATCTTTAATAATGAAGATTTGTTTTCCAGTATTTGCAGTAAATACTGGGAACACTGAAATGATGTAAATGATGTAAATTTCTTTAAATTGGTTTAGCTACAGTTAGCTGTTTAGTTATAATACTATAAGCATTATTAAGTAGGAAGAAAACTAACTGAATATCCGGCTTCAAAGTAGAAAAAATGGGGATATGTTTTACTAGGCTGTATGTATATCAAATGCTTCATTTTTTTTTCTTGAAGAGCTTGAAATGCAGAATATTATGTTAACTGATATAATGTATTCAGAGTATTATAAACTCAGGGACCTGCAGTTAGTTTATTAATAATTTTATTAATTTATTTATATTCTGGCTCTATATCCCTTAAAAATATTTTATATAAGTCAGAAAAAAAATTGTAACTTGGGCAATACTGTTTTTTGTTGGCTGCTATTTGATGTTAAACTGGTAATAGGTATGTCTCTAACAGAAGCTTGTTTTAGGATGTGTTACAACACTTCACCTTTTTATGCAGGAAGCAACAGAAATACTATTTAAAGCTATTTCATAATGAAGCTAAAAATGCCAGTGTGTAACTCATAAATCTCATCAAAGAGAACGTAGTGGGGGTTTTGCATCCTCTTGTGAAACTATAGCTCTAGAAAATGAGATTGTTTTTTTTTAGTTGTCTGTAAAACTGAACTGGAGGACACAGGTATCTATGTTGAGCCTAAATAAGTCACGTTTTTCATTTCTGAAGGCTACTACCCCAAGAATACACTAAATTAAACAGGGAAAATCCCTTCTACATGGACAAGCTTGTCAGTTTCTCTTGACAGCCCTTGCTATGACTGTGCTAAGTACAGACTTACCCCTTTGCTTAATTTCATTGTTTTCATAGAATCCCAGACTGGTTTGGGTTGGAAGGGACCTTCAAGCTCATCCACTGCAACCCGCTGCCATGGGCAGGACACCTTCCACTAGACCAGGTTGCTCCAAGCCCCTTTCAGCCTTGGCCTTGGACGCTGTGGGGCAGCCACAGCCTCTCTGGGCCAGGGCCTCACTAACCTCACAGGGAAGAGCGTTTTCCTAATGTCTAATCTGAATCTCCTCTCTGTCAATTTAAAGCCATTCCCCTTATCCTGTCACTATGAGCCCTTGTACAAAGCTCCTCTCCAGCTTTCATTTTATCTTCCTACTTTTACTAATAAAGGTAAAGTTGTCAAGCGGTAAAACAAAGTGTGTAGCTTCAGGTGCTAAACTTATTCATGTTTGCTCTTTAGTATTTCACAGAATCATAGAATAGTTAGGGTTGGAAAGGACCTTAAGGTCATCTAGTTCCAACCCCCCTGCCATGGGCAGGGACACCTCACACTAAACCATATCACCCAAGGCCTCATCCAACCTGGTCTTGAACACCGCCAGGGATGGAGTATTCACAGCCTCCCTGGGCAATCCATTCCAGTGCCTCACCACCCTAACATGAAAGAATTTCCTTCTTATATCCAACCTAAACTTCCCCTGTTTAAGTTTTAACCAGTTACTCCTTGTCCTATCACTACAGTCTCTAATGAAGAGTCCCTCTCCAGCATCCTTATAGGCCCCCTTCAGATACTGGAAGGCTGCTATGAGGTCTCCACGCAGCCTTCCCTTCTCCAGGCTGAACAGCCCCAACTTCCTCAGCCTATCTTCATACGGGAGGTGCTCCAGTCCCCTGATCATCCTTGTGGCCCTTCTGTGGACTTGTTCCAACAGTTCCATGTCCTTTTTATGTTGAGGACACCAGAACTGCACAGAATACTCCAGGTGAGGTCTCACGAGAGCAGAGTAGAGGGGCAGGATCACCTCCTTCGACCTGCTGGTCACGTTCCTTTTCATTTCTAATTTCATTTTTAATTCTCCTATATTGGAGAGTTCTTTTCTTAGGCATTCTTCCCATAACTTGGAAGTTTTTTGCAATTTAATGAATTAGTGAAATAATTTATAGGTAGGTTTTGTACTGTCTTTGTGTATATTCTGCTGCTTGTTTATTTTCTTCCAAATAAAAGGCAGCAGCAAGAGATTTTCATGCTTAAGGGCATAGGAGATTTTCCTTAAGAAAGTGGTGGTGAGGAAACGATAATTTGAGAAGCTGCCCCTCACTCCTCTGTGCCAGTTGACTTACGAACTGCTACTCTTCAATATTTGTCATAATTCCCCTTATGAATTAGCATACTTTTGAGCATCTTTCCTTAGCAAGTATCGGGCTTCCCACAAAGATTTTAATGTCGTCTTTGAGGAGGAGATCATATGAAGGTCACAGAATGGGCTGTTGAATATTTTTCTGCAGGAATCATTATGCTTACTATGAGCTTTGGTAGTGATCCTTTAAACCTTTCCTTTACTTGAAGGAGTCTTCTGGCAGTAGTCCAGTAGAAGGCTGAATTATTCTAGTATTGTTCTGCACAGTGTAGTTAAGCTGCTTGCACAAGTTAGTACAGAAACTGCATTTCAAGCTTTTCCAATGACACTGGAAGTGTGGGAGGCCTGTGCTTTGCTTTGGTTTTGTTTACTGTGGAGGTAATCACAGTGACAGTGCAAGCGTGTGCCTGGTGAGCCAACAGTCACTTGAGATGTTATTACCTTGTCCTTTTTCACATTTTACTCCTCTTTCCATGCCCCCTGAGATTGCAGCCATACTGCAGAGCCTAGCGTAGGAGTTCAGGTGAGCATAGTTCAGTGCTTTGTGGCCTAAAACTTCACGGTTTAGACTAAGCTGTTGTCCGTTGACAGTGGAACGCTTCTATGCTCTGCCAACTCTGTTGGAGAGGTTGGAACTTCCAGTAGAGGATCAGTAACAAATGCTTGGAGGGCAATAGCATCTTAAGCTTCTCCAGCCATTTACTACATGCAGGTGTTTACTCCCTGAATAAATTTCTTTGGCGATCGAGAGAGAAAGGGCAGCAACATTCTTCTTGAATGTCATTTTCAGGTATCTTCCATCATAAAAAGTCTGTGAAACACAAATTCTGACCAATTCATGTTTCATATTTTAATAGCAGAACAAGTAATGGGAGTTTTCAAGCTGATTTGCTAAGATTAAAGGTTTTATTGCAGGCTGAAATACTTGGACTGAACCATCTCTGAAACAAGGATTTCAGTTATTTGAAGTTAGAACAACAAACTGTTTATAGAAGTTAGCTTGTGTACGTGTTTACGTGTTATAATGAAGAATCATCTTTCCAGGATGTTGTATGTTAATGTTCTGGACTGTCACAGTTTTAGGATTCCCCTTTGTCTTTTGAGCTGTTTTCAGGTTAATGGCTGTGGGCAGTACTGGATTACTAATGAAATTAATTTCAGTTTCTCATTAGTCTGCATCTTTCTGGATAATTAGGCAATACCTAGAATGCACTGATAATGTGAACTTATGCCCTGTTCATTGCAGCGTATTACCATGCCTGTTCTCTGGAGACCAGCTCTTGTTCCACTTGCCAAAAAGCAGCAAAAGTTGCCTTTCCATGGGTTCTGCTTTTCACACTTGTGACCTGCTGAGTGGACAGCAAAGACAGGCCCATGATTCTGGCAGTTTGATGGCCAGTACTGGTGTATAGCCCATCTTCATCATGTGAGCAGTTGGGCTTCTCACAGAAATGAAGATTGGGAAATAGAATGCCATGGCCTTGAGATGCTCTGGGTTTGCATCCCTGCCTGAAGGACACTAAGTTATGTACACAATATTTGCTTTCTTAATGAAGATGCTGTGTCCTTAGGCAGGATGGTCGCTGGGGGGGAAGTGTCACAGATGAGGCTCTTCTCTGGGAGCAGAAGGGAGAAGATTGATGACTAGGTGTTGCTTAGTTAGACTGCAGTGGAGGAAGAATGACAGAGTAGCAGGCAGCACTGGCACAGCTGAAGTACTAGTCAGAACAATATACTACCCACGCACCGCACTAGTTTCACAAGCTTCTGTCTGAGAGCCAAAAGGTGGCAAGGGAGGAAGGAGGGAAGGATAGGCTGCCTGCTGCTGCCTGCAGGAGGGCGGATGGGAATGATGCTGCTTGCAGCCTTCCAACCTGCTGTTTCAGAGCCAATGGGTGGAAAGGGATTGCACATGCAGATACCATCAAAGAAAGGAAGCACTGCATGAGTAAAGCTTTTTGCATGCTGAATTAGTACTTTCCCAGAATTGGTGAGTGTGTCACTTTGGCTGGTAAGGCAGGTGTGAAGGTCAGGGTGTCAGGAGCTAGGCAATCATAGTTGTTGCCAGGGATGTTTAAAAGATCCTGGCTTCTGTGTCTTACAGCAGCCTCTCTTGGCTTTGCAGTGGCTTCCTTGTCTATCCTACTGTGCCAGAATCTCCTCGTGGCTACTAGTTTCTAAAACGGAGACATGTAAATGACTCCTGTGCAGTTGTCATCCACAGAGGAGAGCGTGGTTATATTCTTGTAAAATGGATAGAGAGCTGGTTAGCTCCTGTACAGGCCCTGGACTGTCCTTTAGCACTCTGTAGGCCTGCTTCAGCACTTTGTCCTGGCTATAAATCATTTCAGGTTGTGAGTGTGCCTGTTTGCAAATTGTGTGGGGAGCCAATTTTGTTCCAGCTAATGGGTATCTGCTTCTCTAAACCCAGAACCAGAGCAGATAAAGGACTGTGTTCTCGTTTGGTTTGAGGTTGTGTATTTTGTGCTGGAGGAGGGTATAAAAGGTTGTGATGTCCCTACCATGGCTGTCTGCTAGATCTTGCAAGTTTATAGCTAGCAGCTAATATTCTACAGCACAAACAGAGCTAAGAGTCTTGGATATTTTGTCAGGAAAAAAGCCTTGAGACAGTGAACATCTTAAAGTAAAAGCAAGACTGGTAAAATTTCAATGAGAAAATTAGCTCAAAGAAATTAGTGCCTCTGGCTGCGTAAGAACGACACTCAGGAGCAAAGACCTTAAGGCACTGAAGGTCAGCTGAGAATGACGGCTTCCTGTGGGGCCACTGGAGCTTGTGGGGAGCTGTAGTGAATTAAGGGGAAGATGCAACACCACCCACACACACCCCCAAACCAGAAAACTCCCAACCTCAAAAAAACAAAACAAACCAAAAGTGCATGTTCCAAATGGTGTATATTGAGTCTTTCTGAGGGACTGGTCAAGCCAGCTGGGAGACAGGCAGTTCTCAAAATAACTGAATGAAATGTACATTACACTTAACCTAATGATGCTACTGAAACAAATTTGATGAACCAGGGGAATTTTTCTGGCATGTAGAAGAGTCATGGGTATATTAGTTTGCCTGTTATTTCTTACCTTCCATTCCCTCATTATGTAGCACTGATAATATGCATTCTTGGCATAGTTTTATGGCTTCTGAACAAATTGTTAATCCTCTGTGCAGTTAATAGATTTGGAGCTGCAAATTTTATACTAGGGAATCAGGTGAAATCTGGGACATTCTCTTTGTATCTGTGTATGAAAGGGCTTTTTTTTCCCCAGTCATTAAGATCTGTGATTAGGTGTATTTTTTCCTCTCCAAATGGTACATAGGTAGATTACTCTGCTTAGAAGTTATTTTCTTGTGAGAGTTAGGAAAGATGAAGTGGAGAAAAGATGGCTAGCGCAACACTAGAAAACAACAAATTGAAAGCTTAAGTTCCGATTTAAGTAATAGCTTGGCACAGAAAATAACTGGAAATGTCAAATTCAGCAGTTTCATAGTCACTAAGCTGAAAGCAGTGAGATCTGAAAACAGCATTCAGATATTCTGATTAACACCACCACCATCACCACCACCACCCCCCCCCCCAAAACCCCACAAAACCAAAAACCTGAAAGTGTATTCTAAAAGGCTTATCTACCTATAGAAGTATACAATTTATGTAAGTTTACAATATAAATGTGTGCATGTGTATATAGTATAATATATATACACAATGTGTGTGTGTAAAATGGTTGCCCTGAGAGGTTGTGGAATCTGCATCCATGGAGATCGTAAAGCTGAGTGCACACAGCTGTAGGCAAGCTGTTCCAGCTGACCTTGCTTGAGCAGTGGCTGGGCTTGGGCATCTCAAGAGGCTGCTTCCAACCACAGTAATTCTGTGATCTGTCTTTGCTTTAAGGTTTTAATAGTCTATGGAACATACAGTGCAAATATTCTACTAAATAATCCTTTGTAAGAACACACAGCATGTTGTAATTAATATCTGGTTGTCTCTTTGGGGAGGGGGAGAGGGTGCTGTGGGATTTGGGGAGTTTGTTTTGGGGTGGTTTTGTTTGTTGGGTTGTTTTTATTAACAGTGTCAGCAGAAAAAACAAATGTCTTTCAATGTGCAGATTCTTTTGGTCTTCCTATAAATGTTGTCTTATCTGTTATGAGATGAGAGAGCAAACTGAGTAGGTAATGATTTCCCATTAAGTATGTCTTTGTCATTGGTACTGCCAGTTCCCACAATCCGAGCATTCCCAGGGCATCAGTCAGTGTCTACAAGGAACGATTTTCAAATATTAAAGCATGTGAAAAGACATACAGGCCAAAACTCAGAGCTCTCTAGGGACTGTGACCTCTTAAATGGAATATATTCTGACATTTTCACAGGCTACATGAAAGAATTCCAGCAGGGTCATTCCATTTGGTAAACTTATAAACAAACATTCCATCATTTTAGTTTGATTTATAGATTATTATTTTTTTAAATTATCTGCTTATTGTGAAGAGATTAGCATGGGAGACGTGACCTGTGACTGACTCAATTCAAGGCATCTGGTATATATGAAAAGATCCTGTTGGAGGGCTTGGCATTTGAATGATTACAGGAGATATGTATGTTTTCCTTTCAGGAGATCTCTCTATCAAAATGTCTTACTGTGACTTCTTTTTCCCTGAAATTCCTTGTGGATAACAAAATGCATAGCTAGAAAAGAATGTTGAGTTAATTTTAAATTCCACTGTATAATTGTTTTAAAGTGTTAGAAGCAAACCTTAGCTGTATGTGGTGGTGTTGAAACGTTGGCTGGTGATACAGTCACGACAAGAAGGTAACGTAGTGCAAACAGAGCTGGTAATCACTGTGCAGTACTTGGTATATGCACGTTTTGCAAATCATAAGTAGCACGGTAGATGACCAAATACTGCCCTTAAAAAAATTATATAAATATATGTGCAGTTAATCACGTGCACAGATAAGATGGTCTGTGTGAGACTTACTGCTGAGTTGTTGTAAGTGTCTTAAGTGTTCAAAGCAAAGAATTTATGTACTGCTATAGAAAAACCAGAACAAGAAAGCAGAATAGCGATCTATTATAAGTGGCAGGTGGGGACAGAGGAGGAAGGGGAACAAACAAAAAAACCCAGACCAAAACCCCTTAAGTTAACAGTTTGAGGTGACATTCTTACTGCTTAAAGAACTAATAGAATAAACCGTAACAGGAACTATCTAAATTAATTCTTTAGCTTGGGTAGTTAGAGCACTGTTTTGCTATGATTACACCATGATCAAGAACTGGATTATCCTAACACAGTATCACGGACCAAGAAATTCATCACGGTGTGCATAAAGCCAAGATGAAATAAATGTCTGTTTTCCCCTTTTCAAAATCATGTGGTAGTGAAATAAATTAAATACTGAAGGCTATTATTTTTCTTTTTCTTTCTTTTGTATTGTTAGGTTTGGGTTTCTTTCCTGGGGGGGGGGGGGGGGGGGGGGGGGTGGTTGGTTTTGTTTTTATGGGATTGCAGAGAAATGAGCTCCATATGATGAGAAGAGCTGGAATGTACTGTTAAAGCAATTGTTGCTTAGTTACTTCACGTTTAATGAGGTTGTGAAGTTGCTCACTGTTAGTGATCTCACTCACCAGGTCCCTGATACTTAAACAGATAACGGGGTCTATTCTGAGGGCCGACAAGCAGGCACTGTGGAGGGTGCACTGTCGCTGCATTGCTTCCTCCTGTACATTGTGATTTTGGGGAATATTTATTAAGCACTTCCTGTTTTTAAAGAATATGTTTGCTGTAGGCTGGAGTTGAAAGTCTGTGTTGCATGAGGATGGAAATAAAACATTGATTGCCTTAGATTAAAAGCAAACATGTTACTGATACTCTGATGCTCTTTGTAATCGGGTTTAAACCTGTGATTGAAAGATAACAACATTTACCGCTTAAGGTTTTCTTTTAGCTGAAAGAGATAGTTGTGTTTTGTTGTTTGATAGACATTAGTCTTTCAGGCACAGTTTTGTTTCTAGCTCATTATGGGTTTCTCTACCATTTTAATGTCCTTTAGCTATTTGTACTGTTAAAAAAAGCTCTTTGGAAACAGGTGTATATTCAAATCAGAGAGGTTATGCATCCAGTGTTTCCTTTGGAAATGAGTACTTCTCCTTCCTTTATTTCAAAACCTTCTTTATTTAAGTACCCAATGAGCAACTGAAAGACAAGATGAAAATTTATCAATTTGAACAACTTTTTTGGCCTGTTTTTTAATAATGCCATCAATTTCAAATGACAAGCCAAATTCCAGCTGCCTTTAAAAAATTAACACAAAAGCATTTCTAACTGTGAGTGGAATTGAAAGACCCCAAGCTTTTTTGAGTATATATTTTATATTTCATGGGTTGTGTTCTGTTTACAGCGTATCCGCTAAAATAAAGGCTTTAAAAAGTAGTCAAAAGACAAGCAAGTTGCTAGTGTTTCACTAACATTCTAAATGGTATTTTGTTATAGGACAGAAGGGTAATTTGAATGGGAAAGTCTTAAGTTCCCACCATTGAAGTGGATTCCTTAAAGATACGTATGGAATTAGCATCTTTTAAAACCAATAATGATAGTAACTGCTGTACAGAGCAGGTTTTTTATCTGTCAAAACAATGACCTTCAAGACAGATACTATCCAAACATAAGATGTATGCTTAAAGTGTCAACCTGGAGTTGCTGGCTGATGACAGGGCTTCTGCTGTTTTGCAAGAGCTTAAAGAATTGCTGTCAGATTTGAAAGTGCCTAAGTAAATCTGAGAAGTAGGTATGGTGCATTAGCAGCCAAAGGTATGAACAGACGTGAACCATTCTAGGAGAGTTACAAATTCATTTCATTTAGCAGGGAACAGGGAGCTGTTAAATGGCTGGTGGGGTGGTTCTGGGGATCATGAGGAAGCCCTTTGCCTTGATCCACGTGGGACCTGCTCATGATTGGAAGACACCTTTGAATAACTGAGTCTTGTTAGCTGATGAATTTAGTATGTGAACGTGCTAACCAGGTAACAGTGTTTGTTTCTTCTAGTGCAGTTCTTAGGAATGTAAGTCACTCATAAACCCGTACACTTTTCCCATGTTACAGTGCTGAAACTACAGCTATGCAGCCAGCAGTGATGAGATGCCTCAGGTGCCTGTGAAACTGCCCCAGAATTGTAGACCTTTCTAACAGGTTATTTTTTAATTTGAAGCCTTATCACTGTCATGTTAAAGCCGCTCCCCCTTTGGCCTGTCCCTACAGGCCCTTGTCCAAAGCCCCTCTTCAGCTGTCCTGTAGCCCCTTCAGGCACTGGAAGCTGCTCTAAGGTCTCCCCTTAAGGAGCCTTCTCTTCTCCAGGCTGAACAAGCCCAGCTCTCTCAGCCTGTTTCCACAGCAGAGCTGCTCCAGCCCTTGCAGCATCTCCGTGGCCTCCTCTGGGCTGGCTCAAGCAGGTCCACGTCCCTCTGAACAAAAACCGTTTTCTTCTTCCAAGGTATCTTTTCTTCCTCTCCATATTATGTCTGCTTCCAGCAGAGGCAGACATAACTCTCCAGTGTTATGTCTGCCTCCAGCCCAGCAATTCAATATTGCATAGCATTTATTGGTAATTACAATATTTGGTTACATGGAAAATAAACAGCATCATTTTGACCATCTCTTCCAGTCTGCACAAAAATTTTCTTATTTTCCATAAATTCTGTGATCCCTGCTTTTTTTTCACAAAGTTATTTGTAAATTACTGTTGATCAAACTTCTTATAGGCATTTCAAGAATTAATCTGCATGTATTGAACTGGGAGGTGAACTTGAAGCAAAATATTAGGTTTAGCTCCAAGAGGCTGAAGCATAAGCAATTTCGTTTCTGTAAATTCTGCTGTGGAATGGGTACCCTTGAAAAAGAGGAGCTCCATGTTACTAAAGCTCATCTTTCTGAACAGGTAAGAAACACTCATGAAGCCTTGAACTGCTGGCACCTAACTGCTGTTGCAGTGATCTGGCATTGACTTGAGCACTCTCACTGTTAATTTATATAAAGCACTGTAGACAGATAGGAATGGATAGAACTACTGTCACTTATGCTGCAAGAGTTCTTCTTTTGCCTGTATTTTCAGCTCCTTAGGTGTCAAGAAGTTGATATGGCCTAGTAAACTCACAGCTCCTTTAATTTGCAGTTCCAAGTATATGGAGGTCCCCCTTCTGCCAGAAGTGTGAAGCCAGGGAGAGTCTTTCAAGCCCTTCTGGCTCTGTCACACAGCCCTACACCACATAGTATCAACTGCTTGCCTGGGAGCGCGCTGTTAAGGTGAAGCGTTGGTGTTGAAGGATTGTCTTGTGGAAAGAGCTAAGGAGGCAAGATGATTTTATGATTTAATTTACTATTAAAAATTCTACATCAGGGGTTTGTTACTGTATGTAGATCTTTTCAAATCTGATGCTATAAAGTGAAGTAAGTTTTCTGAGTGGAGATGTCCTTTATAATTTCAAGCTGAAGGATTTAAAACATGAAGTAGGGGTGTGGAAAATACATGTCATGATAGCGTTTTTAGACCAAAGCGAAGGGAAAATGCACCTGCTAGAGTTACTTGTGTGACAGGTAGTGACTACTTATTTATGTATAGTTTATTTTCTTTAAGTACGTGACTTGCCAACTAGTGTCTGCTGTTCTCTCATGGCCAATGCCAGCTAATTGGAGGGGATTCATTACGCCAAAATCTTCCAAGTTGATGCTGAGGTTGATGACTCATAAGATAAATGGGATATGCGGGAGAGAGTGTCAGATCAGAAGCTGTGGGAGGAAATACTCCTAAAACTGCTGGGAATAATGAAATGCATAACTGTAAGGCAAAAGGGAGAATAATAAGATACAATAATTTATTTATCTATTTATTTAGATTGTTTATAACAAGGAAGAGAATCTGTCTTACACTGCAAGTAAAGACATGGCAATAACCAGTGGTTTTCCCGCTTGTCACTGCTAGTTAAACGTCTCTGAAACAAGACCTGGGGCTGGGGCAGGGGAACTGTTCTCCAGCACATCTTTAACATGCCAATGTGCAGCTTTGGTTATTGGTGAAACTCAATGAGCAATGAATGTGCCAGTCAGACGAAGATCAGGTGTTTCTGCTGCCTACAGCAGTGTTCAGAGCAGTGGGGGCAGGGAGAAGGAAGGAGAAACATGGAGAGAGTCCTCGGCGGTTGCTGGTCTTAGGTATCAGCGAATGCTGCTCCTTCAGCAACGGCTGGATTTATTTTTAACTGCTTGCCTCATTCTTTGTCAGATGATTGACCATCAAGCTGCATATCGAAACACGACTGTGCAGAGGAAGCGAGCGTAGCTGAAGGCAGAGGGGGAGTGGTTGCCTGGGAAGAGGCGGGATCGGGAGTTGTGGCAGGCAGCGCCGGTCCGCAGAGCGGCTGGGGGATGCCGGCGGCGGCTCCGTGCTGAGCGGAGGGAGGGGGAGCGGCGCGCTGCTGCTCGCAGACCAGGGCGGATTTTTGTGCTGGATGTTGCCATTGTAAAGGATTGTCATCATGATCGATAGCTCTAAGAAGCAGCAACAGGGCTTTTCCGAGATCCTGCCGGCGGGAGATGTTAAGCCTCTGAAGGAGAAAGAATGCCTTGAGGTGAACAGCCAGAAGAGTCTCAAGGAAGGTCAGTCACTTGCTGGGTTGGGGGCACAAGTGCCAGGCACAGGCAGCTCACCAGCATCTGTGATGAAATGCTCAGTGTCAGGAATAAGCTTTGTACATTAAATGAGATGTTGGGCTTCATCTTAAACAATGTCTCAAAGCTAAATTTAGAGTTTACCTGAGACTGTTAAAGCAACGGTGGTATCAGCTTGATAGAAACTGTAGTAGTGTCTTGTCGGAGTAGCACCTAGTGCTGACTTCATGAAGTGCTCTGAAATTGTCCTGCAAATACTGCACAAAGTGCTTCAAAATGTCACTACTGCAATACCTATAATGAAATTAATGTTAAATGTAATACTATTAAAAATAAAACCCCACAAAACTTTAGTTGTAGATGTAGATTACTACCACATTTCCAACAGTGCTTTTCTCAGCTGCTGCCCTTCTCTAGAATCCCCTTCTCCCTTCATACTTTAAATTGAATTTGATTCTGCATTTCAGGTATATGCTTTTCAAATTACACTGTGTCTCCTTAAATGATTGGGTTCAGACTGTGCATTAAATTGATATAATGCACAAGCAGTAGTTTGTAAAATAGCAATAGTCTGAGGATATTTGGAACGTTATTTAAAGCTGACAAATGGTACTACACCAGATTGATTTACAGTAGTACTTGTTGGACTGTGGTGCTAATAGTGCTGAGGCAGGGGAGTTGCCTTACTCCTAGCTGGCAGTATTCTTCCAGCTGGCCTGTGGTACGGAGAAGGAAGAAGCCTCCTGAGGTCAACTGCCAGCCCTGCGCAGCCCGGTTTGTTAACTGGTGCATGCTAACATACAGGGCTCTTGGCAGTTCAAGACTCAAACTCCAACTTCTTAATCAGAAACAACCTGTATTTGTAGTAGCAAAATTCCTGCTTTCCTTTTGCAACGCTCTGCCATGGCTCTTACTGCAGATCTCTCTGGATTGTCTGGTGATTCAGAGATTTCTTCCTTGGTGTTGTGGCAAGACTGCTGGTTTTCCCTCGTGTACATGAGATCATGCCTTTCTCAGAATTTAAGTGCTGGATTTTGGTGGGGTGTTTTTTTTTTAAATTTGGATCTTAACGTTTAAAATAGCAAAAAAGCACATTTCATTATTGAATTCAGTACCTGACAGTTTATTTTTAAAGCCCCGTTACTTAGCTCTATAGCAGGGCTAGAGAAACCACTGATTTTTATATAATGTACTGATCCTAAAGGTTTCTCCTTGATTGGGAAGATACATGGTAAGCTGAGTGTTGATGTATGTGGCTGTGGCTGGGAGTATAACAGTTCTACTCCCTTTAGAGCAGGAAAGTACTGACTGAAAGACGGTTGCAGAGAAAAGGCCAACTGGGGCTGCTTTTTCATGGAGTTTGCCTTGCAGCTCTAAACAGACCCAGTTAAACCTGCTGCTGCCGCACCCTCTGAAGATCTGTGGGGCTTCAGGAACAAAGAGGGAAGGCAAGGAAGTTGAGAGGGAAAGAGGAGTATGCATACTGTTGTGGAGAATGCTGTAGAGAAAAACAAAACCTAACATAAGCTACTAAGAAATAAAGGGAGAAAGACATGTAAAACCTAGCATGGCGGGTAATATAGGTGGGCTAATAAGTAACCACAGTAATGGTTATCTTCAGTCTTCTTTTAGTATGTCAGTTATGTAGAAAGTGGATTGAAGAATGTACATTACAGTAATGATGGTCTGTCAGAGTAGCAAAAACCCTGCAATTATGGGACACTCTTCCAGTGTAAATTAATGAATATTTTAGAATTTAAATTATTCAGTGCATAAAAGAAGGTATGATTTTTCCCCACAATCACTATCTTTGCTTCCTTTTTTCTGTTCTAGTATCTGTTCTCCATTTTCATTTTTCCCCAGCGAATATTGCTTATCCTTGTACTGCTCCTAAGTTTGGCAACCTAGTAATTAAAATAAAGAACCTCTTTTTGAGAGTATGAATGACTACAGGATCTCCTCTTCCAGCCTTCTCTCTTTCTAAAGCTCAGAAAAAGCAAGCCTCTTCTTTTCTTGTAGTATATAGAATGAATTATTGAAAACACTGCAAATCTGCAGGATTTGCCTCTAGAGAGACTAGAACAGGGTTTCACCTTTTCAGTTTATAATGTCATAAAATATGTAGCTCAGGTATTCTTTAGATTTTTAAACATCTGACTGCATTTGTTTAATTTCATCCTATTTAAATAACACTATGAATAACATTAAACCACTTCTTTTCCAGAACAGTATGTTCAAAATTAGCTTGTGGTATTCTCTCACTTCTTTTTCACCCCTGCTCTCTTTTTCCTTTAATTCAAACAAGGAAGTGACTGATTTTGCACATTAATCATCAACCTTTTTTTGCTAGAACACAAAAATACTGAACAATACTGTCTGTGAATGGTTAAAAATGCAATTCTGTTGGCAGTGGATAGAGCACATAGAAGTCAAGTAAATCAGAAGGTGCTACAGCCTTTGCTTCATAATGTATTTTGCACAGGTTTGATAAACCTAAATACCCTGAGAGAGTGCAATGCGCTTATATCAGCAACGTGTACCTTAGGAGAATTGTTAGGTGCAGTTCTTTTTTACTTGGTATTTTTTTATAAGGAAAGCCTTTTGATGGAAAAGCAAATCCTGACACTGTCTTCAGCAAATTAATATTAAGGACATTGGAATATTAGATTACAAGGATGACTATTTTCCTTTGCTTGGGCTAATGAATACTCTTAGAAGATATACATTATATTGTCCTATAGCACAGGAGGAAATCCTCTTAATTACCCTACCTTCTTGTAAACAATTCATGTATTACTATTACATTTGACCTGTTCAGTGAAATCAGTTCTTTCTTTTATCTGTTTCACCTAAAAGGTAATTTTGATAAGCAAGGAACAAAAACCACTTTTGGGCTCTGAGGCTAACTGTACAGTGCTAACAAAACAGTTTGGTCAGAAATTTCTGCAGCATTGACTTCTAATGTCAAGTAAGTCACCAAAACATTTAGAAAATTCAAGTGAAAAGCCTTAAATGAATCAGGACATCACTGTGCATACAGTTAGTAAGAAAGAGGATTGTCAACAGTATGTATATTAGCAATTAGAAATGTGTTTAGGCTGCCGATAAGAAAGTTTCTGACTAAGGAGTTAATTTTAGGAAGTCTTGCCATGTATCCTAAATTGGTTTAATATAAAGATTGATGAGCTTCTGCAAGACTGCATGGCCCTGCAGATCTCTTGAATTATTGAATTATTACATTGGTGAAACAAATCATTATGGTGCTATCTGAGCTGCGATTTAAAAGGAGACTGGATCCCAGTTTGTTTGCACCATGGTTTTCATATAGTCATCTGAGCTTCAGAGTTAAGAGTTGTCTGCATGAAAACTGTAAAGAAAAACCCCTAATCAGGAAGGAAATTTTTTTTCCACATTAAAATGTAATTGCTTTCCTGAATTTGTACTGCTTTTTAATTTTACTGGTTTGTGAGGAACTGGAGACTGGCAAGTGCTAGGAACAGGATACAGGGTAGAATGAGTGAAGCACAGGGATTTCTCAGGTGTTGCTGGAAATGTCTTCACACCGTCTGGTTAGCAGATTACCGGATTTAGTCAGGAAGGATTTCTTCCCTTCCTTTCTTGTAATCAAATCAATGTTGCATGAGAATTGTTTATTTAACAAATTTCCTACTATTGCTGGCATGTTGAATATTGGTGATACTCTTGACCTCTGCTGCTCTCCTGCGGTAGTATGTTAGACTTAAAGATTCTGCTGCTGGTTTGCCGGTTTTGCTTGGGGTTTGTTGTTTGGAGGTTTTTTTGTTTGGTGTTTTTTGGTTAGTTTTTTTGTTTGTTGTTTTGTTTTGTTTTGTTTTAGTTTATTTTTAAGTTTTGAATTTTATTACATGATGTTTAGAGATGTTTTTATGACCCCTTATCAATGGCAGTCTATTGGGTATGTTTCTTGAGACACAGATGATAAGAAAAACACTGGAAAAAAATACTATTATTCCCATACTCTTATTTAATAGAGGAAGCACTGTAAATTCAATACACTGAAACTGTGAGGCTGTGTTAAAATTCTTAACTTTATGTATCTACCATAAACGGCATCTTTAATGACAGTAGGATAATTGTATGTCTCACAAGTAAAACAGCACTTATTCCACAAAATTTTCTTCTTCAGCGTAGCACTTAAATGACTAATAAATGTTTGGTAATAGCATTATAATAAATACATGCTTAAATACTTCAATAAACCAAGGCCACAGTGTATTAATTTGATTTTGTATATAATCTGCATACAGATTATATTATAGTAGATTCTAATTAGAGGATACAGTGGAGTTCTAAGGAAACTTGCTATGGCAACTACAAGATTTGTGACAGGTTTTATAAAAGGTGAGGATTAAGACTGCTGCTGTCAAAAGTAGGTGTAGTCCCATCCAGCGCTACCGTGCCTTTTTCTTGTGCTGGCATCAGTAATTGTGCCACCTTGAAATGAGTAGGATCAGTGGACAGGTATTACTGAAGACTGTTTATTTAAGTGGTGCTGGTGTTCAGCAAGATCAGAGCACTGACCTGACATGCTGTGTCTTTGCCAGCATTGATGCAACTGGAGCCACTGGGTTTGGAAGGAGGGAGAGACCATTGTCCTTGTCAGTAATCCTGTCTTAGATCACAATAAGTTATGAAACATGCTCTGAAAACCACTGTCTGTTTTGTTACTATGCTGGAGGTTTCTTTTTTCCTCTAACAGTGCATCCAACAAAACATGTATGTACCTCAGCCTTCTTAATGTAAAGTCCTTCTAATGCAGCAACTTTGCAGTCACTGTAAGTAATCTGAGCAATCATCTGCAGAAATCTGATGTTGTTGTCTACATAGCAAGAGTTGACACCATGCCATTGCTTACATCCCAGTTTGCAATCAGGCAAATTGGTGTAAATCCACCTTCCTCAGTGTTGTGAATTAATGTTTAATCTCATGAGTTGCAGGATCTGCTGGGGTATGCTTTTTGTTGCTGGCTCTGCTGTGCCTAGGAAAAGCATGGAAAATGGAGGTAATACCTTCTCGAGAGGGCTTGGCTGGCAATCATCTGTCATCAGTGTAATGTGTTCCAAATTACCACAAAGCAAGACTGTAGCAGGTGCAGAATTTGAATGCAAGTTCCTGAGTGCCTGGACAGAACATTGCTTGACTGATGGTCGTATTTGAGGAAATGCAAATTAGTTTTTAAAAAATGAGAAGCCTGTACTAAGCTGGGGAATATTTGCAGATTTAGAAAACGTAGTTATTGTTAGTAGGCTTAAGGTATACAATTTTACAGAATACTTGGAATGTAAGCTTTTGTTTATTCAGACTTGCCACCCCAGGTAGCAGTGATTTTTTTCATTTTAAAGATTTAAACAGAGAAGTATAGATTTTGCTTTTTACCTACAGATGTGCATATACATATTCATCCCAGCAGACTTTCGGGTAATTTGTTTGGAGGTTCTTGTATGTTCTGGTTTGTTTCTAAGCAACATGTTCCATAGCAATAGGATACAATACAGATTGTCCTATATCCTAATCATTAAAGCTTCTCAACTGATGATATTGTTGTGCTTTATATTTTGTTTTAAATGTGAAGTTTACAGTTAGCTCATTCCCATCTCACTTTTTGTTTTCTGCTTTCAGTATGATGATGATACTTCTGGAAAGAGTTGTGTATACATCATTACTGGCTTACAGACACCAACTTTAAATCACAGTGGTGTAATTTAAAAGACTTGGAGGTCCTGCAGGGTTTCCTTGTGGAATTCTGAAGAGATTATCTGAAATGGCCCTCAGGAGTCTCCACTCACATGCTTTACATTTATCCAGAACATTTCTAAGCTGAAATGAAAGTATGACCAAAGAATTGCTTGAAATGAGTATGCATCAGAGGCTATTTCACTTGTCGTAATTATTTTGGATATATTCTTTGCGGAAAAATCACATATGCAGTAATGGAAAAAAAGAACTTTAAAAGTATAGAAAAGGGATTATTTTTTAAATAATATATTTTCTTTCTTAAAATTATATCCTGGCATACATTAAAGTTTTGAGGACTGAAACCAGTATAACATTCATTCATGTTTAGATGATGTCTCATTTCTTTAATGATGAATTGGTTTTGTTTCAACATTGTATTCAACAAAATGTCATCATCAGGTTGATGGAAGGCAAGTGCCACGATTTTAAATGCATCTTATCTTTAAACACTGTACAACTTACTTAGAATCACTTCCAACAAATTACAGGTAGCTAAATATTTTCATGGCTTTTCCCTGTCTTTGTCATGACATATAAATGAAAATAACATTGTTATCAAATTTCTGTATTCTGACACCTGTGGAATGAGGAATGACAGATGTAAACTAGCCACCATATTCTGTAACCTTCCTGAAACATGTACCTTGCATATCACCTGCTCTGTCTTTTAGTTATTACACAAAACATTTTTTATTCATTTTTTGTTGTATTCACAGAACAAATATTAGTTGAAGAGATTAACCTTTTTAACTCAGTAAAGCATTTAATGAGTTATAAATAGAGTACATCACCCCATATAGAATTGAGGGAGAAACAGCCACTACTCAGGAGGAAGCAAAACATCTGTCTCAGGGAAATTAATGTAAATTCTGGTATTAGAAAATGACATGTAAACTTTTTAAGTCTGAGCAGATGGAGTTTGAGGGGCAAAGGTAACTGACAGAGGCACAGAGTTAAGTACTCAAGGTGATCTCTGCTGTTCTGTAACTGTTGCCCTGTGCTATGAGGTTGGTGCAGAATTCTAATACAAAACTGATGATCACTTGTATAGTCCACCTACCGTCTGATAAAATACTCTCCTACTTTACTGCCACCCTGCTGTTCATATACTTGTATTATAGTCTTTATGCCAAATAACTGGTTTTAAATTACTTCAGATCAAAGGTACAAGAGAATAGTTCATCTCCTGCAGCAGGGCTTCATTGCAACTACAACATCTGGTAGTAACATCTATTCCTCTGTGTTTCGATCTCATCATGTTAGAGACCTTGGTTGCATGAGGGCTGTTTGAAGCTGGCAGAAAGCGATGGAGGCTTTCTGTGCAGGAGCTTTAGTTCAAAGGGAACGCCCTGTTTCCAGCACTGTCTGTTTCCATGGCAGCCTGCCTGCTGCCTGCACTGGAGTTCCGACCACTCTTGGAAATTTCCAAGGCAGGATGCAGGAATGTTGGACATTGCATTTTCCCATTTTTACTTGGAGCTTTAAGGGTTTAAATAGCTAATATCCAGTGGATTTTAACTTCGGAGGAAATAAAGAAAAGATCATATACAGCACATAAACAGTCTTGATGCATTATTTTTCATGTTGATGTAATTGGAAAGAACTGTGTGCTGTCAGATGAACCCCTTCCCTTCCCGTGGGTTAGTGTGTTTCAGCTGTGTAACTGTTAAATGGCAACCACTATTTGCTGTTTCCTAGCACCTTCTCTAAAAAGATATAATTAATATTTGATTTTAAATTAACAGGGTATGTAATTAACTGTGTTAGATGTGGAATTATTGTTGCTGGAACTGTGCACAGTATGAGTTCTGGGTTTTTTTCAAGACAAGAAGCAGTGGTGAAAGCTTGTCAATCAGTGTAGATAGCATTGTTCCTGTAGGACAACTATCAATTTATTTTTGGCCTCTTTACATTCCAGTGCTTGTGATTATATGGTACTACTTTGAGACATCTTTTTCCATAGGATACAAATTACAGATTTGTAACAGAAATCACTTGCTCAACTTTTATAACAGCTGCTTGCTCTAAGTGATTTAATAATACACTTTATTGTCACTTATTCTGTCATTCACACTGAGTAAGACCTGACTGGACTGCTCTGTATTTCTTACTTTTCAGAGGGTCTTACACAAAATGTGATGTGAACTTCCTGAAGTGCCTACTCATGCCAGCTTTAACGCACCCAAATCAGCATAGTGCTTCAGCAAGCTATTGAGGATCTGCTTGGTTTGGTTATTAATCTGTATGCCCCTTCAGGGCATAATGCATGTGAACCTGAACAGTACTCACTGTTTGGAAACAGAGGCCGTTAACTTTATAAAATCTACTGCTATATAGAAATACATTTGAAAATAATAAAGTGCACTGGTTAACAGATAACTTCTCCTTTTGTGTACCATCATCTCCATTCCCTTGATATAGAAGCATCAATTCCATGGGATGCTGACACTGGAAAAAAGCTGTAAGACTGGGAGCACCAGGCTCTGGCACTCAGTTTTTCAGGTGCTGAGAATTCTGTACCTCCAGTGAAGTCAGAAGATGCTTACTGACTTTATGAAAGCAAGATAACCTGATGTTCTTATTGTGAGGAGGGATTATGCTTTTTGGTTTCTTCAGTACTTACTTATTAAATAAGCTATGTAAGATTTTTGATCATTTTATTGACTGAAGAAAACTTGGAAATTTTGGAATCTCTTCACCTGGCATTAGTGTTACTCTTTAAATCATACACTGACTTGAAAATAAAAAAGAATATCCTCCCTTCTCTCTCAGTCAAAACAGGAGTTTGACAGACCTTTCCGTGCGTGGCTTTTATTCAGAAGCAGTTCAAAGACAGTTTCTTAGACTTGCAGTGATGTGAAGGGGGATTCCTGCCAGATAATGTTAAGTGCAAAATATTTGTGCTGTCTTCTGGTAACTAGATTTGCTCAGTGGTGTTAACATAGCTCTTCTTTTACACATACACTTTACAAGAAGAATATTATTACTGACATTAATAGTGTTTAACATATCTAAACCTTTTTCAATTCTGGGCCTTTATTTTGGAGATCATCTTCTATGATTTTAGATGTTATGCAGATAATCCTAATGCCTAATTTAAAAAATGTAAAAGTGAGAGGTAAACCATTGGGCAACAAGCTGAATGGCTTTACCCTAATAAGATCTGTTACACACAATGTTTGACTAAGTACCACCCCATGGGGAACTTCGTTTTGTAGTCCCTCATGTCTTTTGCATTCCCTTTTCCCCAGATTCCACACTGGTTTGTCTGGAAATGGTTCTTTGCAGTCAGGGGAGGGGAGAGAGAGGGGGAAGCAACCAACCAACAAAAAAACCCCACCACTCCAAAAAAAAAACAAAACAAGAGAACACTGGAGCAAATAGCACGGTGTAGTAAAGCCTGTAGATCTTTTTGGTAATTGTGTCCTCTGATCTCAACCTTCTTATATTTACCTATTTTGTGTATTACTATTGACTGTTGTAGAAATTTCTTGCTATATGGATTTATATGTATGTGATAAGGAAAGTGTATTAGATTTAATTACGTTAGATTTAAACCAGTCTGCATTCTGATCTGTAGGATGTTTCTCACTGAAATACAGCAGCAATTCTTTGCCAAAAGAATTACCAAGTGTTACCATTTCTTCCTTAGAAACGTCTCTGCTTTTAACTTTTTGTTGCCATGGGGGCTAAAAATATTTTAAGTTTTTATGTCTTTTAGTGAGATATAAATATTAGGTTTTTTTCCCCATCTGTTTGCTTTAGAAAAGCAAAAGTTTTTTGGTTTTTTTTTTTCAGATTTTAAACATCAAAAAATAATATAATTAGGATTTTTATTCACAGTTACTTTCTGTTAAGCAACTTTGTTAATGTTTTCAAGTGATTAATATTTAAACAAAAAACAAAAATTCAGGCACCATAATTTTTTTTAAACTTCTTAATTTGGGGGTTGTTCACAAAAGCAAACATCTGGTTTTCATCCAGCTTTGTTTCTGTTTAACCTCCTTGCTCTGGTCAAGTCAAGTCTTCAATGATTATCTTATACCAGTTTTCTAATCATGAGTCATCTCTTCTTTAGTATTCCCACTGCAGTGCTCTTCTGTGAGTCATGCTACAGGCTGTTCTTTCTTTACTATGTAATATAGAAGTTCCTGATATGTTTAATAAGTGAATAGCTGCATGTTCTATGTCTTCTATAGCTCTTGGTTTTTTCAGTCCTCCCCCAGCTTTTACAACCTGTCCAGATACAGATGGGACAACTTCAAAATCATCCCTTACTTGCTTTGTGATACCCAGTGTAGATTAATAGATGGGAGTGTAGGCAAGTAATGATATGAGAGACCATAATTATTTGTTAGATATATTTTTGCTAAAAAAATGCTAAAGCTTCACACTTGGCTGCATATGGTTTATGTGCAGGTACATTCTTACTGTTCTTCTCATCCTTCTGCTATAGTCTACTGTGTATTCTCTCTGTTTCAAAGCTTAAGCCAAATATCTGATCATAATTGAAGCCACAAATTACTTAAAAATACTAATTCTGAGTTAGTTACTGTGTCTGATGAGATGTATCAGTTCTGCCCTGGACATAACTGATATTGGAGCGGATCATTTTTCTTGGAAGACCTTGCGCCTGAAATAAAGAGGCGTATGTTTAAAACTAACTTGTAACTAGGTAAAAGGTTTGGTAGACACGTTTGTAGTGTGCTTAGTGTTCTAAGAAAGACAAATTTAAGTATGGTGTAAATACGGACAAAAGAGAGCTGTATAGCATGGATGAGTTTCCTGCCCAGAGCAGAACATGCTTTTTAACCCTTTCCACAGCTTCCCAGTTGTGTAAAAGAGGACATAGTTTGAGTGAAGAACAGAAAAAAGTCAAAAATAGAGTGTGATGTACGGTAGTCTTGCCATGCTGTTTAGAAATTGGCTCTCACATCATTTGGATGTGTAAAACTTAAAAGATTTTTAAAGGGGTTGCCTGTTTAGTTTTAAGACTAACTCTTGAGCTGTCTGGTTTTTTTTTCTTTTTACAGTTGTAAGCAAGAGAACCCAAAACAAAAACATACCAAGAGTTTGCTTTCCTGTAAACATCATGCCAGTTAGTGAATTTCTCAGGGCTTTGTGCTAGTGCAGCCACAGGGGGATACAAGCTTAACATGGTAACATTGTACCATATGCTTAAAGTGCACTTCCATCGAAGTGTGCATTTCTTGAATGAGCTAAATCCTGACCACTACATTATTTTTCTTAATTCACACTTGTATAAAGCTTGTGGGATTTTAAAGTTGCATGCACAGTTGCATAAATGTGTGTTTGCACACACTTACCTGCGGTTTTGGGAGCAGATTAGACCAGTGAGATTTTGAAACCCACATGGTTTTCTGCCTGAAGACTTGAACTTTCTTTGCCCATGCTCTGAACTTAATGCTACACCATACACCAAACCTGACCTAGGAAATGCTGCTAAAAGGAGTGTTAACAGCATCATTTGAGTTGGTTCAAGACTTCAGTCAACATATGTTTGCATTTACTAGCAAGAGCTACTGTAAGAAGAGGTCATGGCTTACCTGGAGCCAGATGAAATTAAGGGAAACCAACAATAACTCAAATTCTTATAAGTCTTCCCTTAACTTTTTATAGTTATTTAATATTACTTGGAAAATACAATTCATTCGTCAAAGCAGGTATTTTCAAGTTTCCAGAGGAACACAATACATTTTGAATGACTTCCCATTAATTTACATTTTACTGTTGTTACTTTTGTATTCTCCCATCTCTGTCCTTTGTAATTCTTGTGTAGCAATATTGTAAAGTCTGAACAGATCTGCCATGCCACAACCCTGAAATGTTTATATTTAAGTTCTCAATGTTTGTGTGATTCAAGAAAATAATGTCCTTGTTTTCAGGATTTGCTATTCCTGGTCTTAATGCTTTAGCCAGAGGAGTATCCTTCCTGTACTGTAGAACAGGAAATAAGCTGGTTCCTTTTAACTACTGAAAACAATGAACTTAGCCTAATTTTTTAGATATTATATTCATTTTGATGTTTTGGACAATGCATTAGTTTGTTTTGCTTCCTTGTGAAACACAATGGGAGCAGCATGCTATAATCATACATCCATAATAAGATATCAAGGCAAAATTAATGAAGGTAAATATTACACCTTTAATATTTTTTTCTTTACCATCTCTTGTTCAAAAGATCAAATCTCACATTAGGGTAATGTCTGTATGTATCTAAGAAATAATGAAGTGCTGTGATAAATTGATAAAGAAACATGGGAAGGGAACAACAGAAGAAACAAGTTCTTATTTTATTTTGGATTTTTTTCTGGGTACATTTACAAAAAAAAACCCTCATCTTTGAAAGTACGAAGCCTTTATGTCTGTGCCCTCCCCCAGGGTTTGTGGAGTTCCTGGTATAGTATTTAATGTGTGTCACATTGGTTCAGAACCTTTGGACATTTTATGAAATGTAATGCGACATAGGAAGTTACCTGTGAAACTGAAATGTTTTTTCACAAATTTGACATTATTGGATTTATTTGGTCCTTGAAATAATTATGATAAAATATATCTCGATTAAGTGGGAAACAGCATTTTCTGGTGTTTGGAGAGAGAATAAGGTCTGTTCCTGGTTGTTCTGGTGTTTTTAAAAAAGCCAGGTAAAATGTGTTTTCAGTTTTTCATATTTCAGCAGGATTTATTTAAATATACAATAAGCCTTTATATATATATTAAAAAAAGAAACTATACCTTTCCTTTTAAAATCTTCTGCCAACATAATTTCTGTTCCAGCATAGTGCAGTCATGTATGATTGGTTGAAGACATGTAAGAAGGCTATATAATCATTAGGTGTTGCAGTTTATGATATAAAATCTTTATACCCCACTATAAATGAGGTTTTCTTGAATATTCTCTGAGTAGTGTTACAAGGAGAATAAAGAATTCCTAGATTCAGACGGATACTTAATACCTCTTATGAGGCCTAGCTGATAGAAGTGGATATTATGTATGAAATGTAGTCCCTTTATCAGGTGTGACCAAAAAGCAGCAAATTCCAGTATAACTAGGATTTGGGAGTGGTCACTTGTAACTATGTTAATAGCAGTTACTCCTTAATGGTAGCTGGGTTAGAGGTTACTTTCAGGTCTGATTACATATAGAAAACAAATATTACTGAAGTTGCAATACAGTACCTTGTGAATTCTTTGTACTTTCAGAGGGATAGGGTGCTCACATATGAATGAATGATTGTTTTCTTTTGTCAGTACTTCAGCTGAGACTACAACAAAGACGGACACGAGAACAACTGGTGGACCAGGGCATCATGCCACGTAAGACTTACATTATTTCTAGTCATTTGTATCACTGTACTGTATTAATTATGGACTGAAAATGTAGAATAATGAGGATCAGCATTTCTGTGAGAATCATTAAAAATAACTTTATTATTTGAAGAGACTTGAGATCCTTTTCATAATCTAAATGAACATCATGCTCACCTAATATTTCAGTTAAAATAGCCATTGTGATGGAAATCCAAGGATTTGCAGATATAGTCTGATTCTCCCTTTATTTTCTCTCTTTAAATTATGACTAATCTTACCGAAGTAAATGGAATTATATAAATGAGTGAACATCAGTAACAAAGTTAGTAGTCTTAAAAGAGTAGTATGGCGAGGGCTGCCTAACAAAACCAAAGGGCATGTAAGAGTTGTGACTTAAGTGCCAACAGGCACGTCTTGTATGTCAAACCCTGCATGATGGTAGCTGTGATGCTGCAGGACAAGAGCCCGTGGATTAGGCCAGGCATTGGGCATTGAACACTGGATGACCTAATGCAGAAGCTTCTGTGCCTAAGCCTTTCTGAATCCCTTTCCAAGAATCTTGGGGCTTTGGTGAGTTTTTTTTAAATTTTTTAGAAAATTGATTTAAAATGTTTTTTCCAGTTGCCAGAAGTTCCTGATCAACGTGCTACAACTGGCAAACTGTCCAAACTGGTCCAAACCCAAGTTATACGATCTGTATAGTGGTAAAAACTCAATGAATGTCTTTAGATGCTGTCTTTGAAAGAGTTAAGATTGCTTTAGTGTGATGTGTCTTGTGAAGGCAGCAACATCACCAAGTTCATAAACACATTTAGAGATGTATTTATGATTTCAGAACACTCTCATGCTGAGCTTCTGTCTCTTTGGCCTGGCTACCTACCCTCCTTGGCAGCTATGCAAGAAGTTAACCGGTTCTTCAGTAAACCATTTTTCTCTCTTACACTGGAATTTAATTGCTGATCCTACTGCTTTGACAAGCAGATAATGTTTGTAAATTTGGATGTCTATTGTGTTTGTATGTCTGAATTGACAGGACTTGTATTTTGAAAGTAATTGCTTTATGCAGCTGCACTTTAGAGTCCATTTTTTCCATTATTGATTTCAGTCTGTTAGAGATGATGGATATTTCAGCAGTAACACTTGTGATTCCTAAATTGATTTTTAGGTATCATAAGAGAGCCCTCCTGAATATGGCTATTTAGTGGCCTAGAATTCAGCTGCAGTTAACTCTTTTTTTAGAGATGTTTTGATGTTCTTCCACTTGGTCTCCCAATGACTATGCTAATTGTTTAGTATGTCTTCTGACTTGTTTTGGAGATCAGACTGGCCTCAGGATGAGGGGTACACAAAACATTGAGAATTCCTAAGTGGTCAAGATAATAGGTCCAAGTTGTTAAAAGAGTCAACTGTGAAAAGTGGTTTTCCTTAAAACTAACAAATCCCCCAGCCATTGAACACTTATCAACATTATATCAAGCTTTTATAAATAGCCCAGTGTGCACTAGGTAATTCTAACTTGAAAGCACAGTTTTATAAAGCTAATCTCTTCTTGCAAGTATACAGCAGACTTCAGATTTTTTGCTTTGCTAAAGCATCTTCTCCTTCCCAGGCCTGTAGTGTTAATTATCTTCAGGAACAGAATGATTGTTGTTTTTTTTTTTTAGTGAAACCTGGGAAGAAACTTCTAAAGTGTTAAAGATTTTGTTTTGCACATTTGCAACATTCATTTTCTCTTTGCCAGAAGTGTGGCAAATAGGATGGACTATGGCTGCTGCCATTTCACTTATTCAACAGTACGGTTGAGATAGTGTTTTTTGCTCTTTTTGGCTGTTCTGCAGCTAACTATCTAACTAACTATTCTGTTTTCCAGTCTGAACATTTGAGGCTTCTACAATTTAAATCAGCACAAATAGTTCTTAAGGGATGGTCCAGTTCTCTCTAGTAACAGCAAGTATGAGGTATAGACATAGTAAATACAGTGGAATAAATGAAACAGTGTTTTGGCATTCTGAACATTACCTCATAAAAATTTCTACTGTGGAACAGTTTTGGTAAATAGATCCCAGTATACACAGTGAAAAGGTTAACTGTTACATGGTAAGTATCTGCTAAAATCAAATATTCCAAGTACTCTGTATAGCAGTGTTGCTCATCTCTGATAAATACTAGTGAATACAACTAGTATGAGTCAAAAGTAAGACTGGTAACATGCACACACAACTCTGAGATGGTGTTAAACACCCATGCACACCTGCTGATTAGGGTTTTTTTTTTGGAAATCACTTCTGTCAATTTAACTCTTACTCTCCCTTCACAGCCTTGAAAAGTCCAGCTGCATTCCATGAGCAGATAAAGAGCCTGGAGCGAGCCAGGGTAAACCATTTTGTGTAAACTTGTTATTAATATCTGAAATGAATAGTTGTGTTTGATACTGAATTCTCTGAGTATGTGAAAAAAATTCTTACCATTACAGTAATAACCTGTGCTTTTATCTTGGAAAAATCCATTAAAATAAAATATTGGTGTCAAATTTGAGAGGAACTTTGTTAAGCCTTAACAGATGAAGGCGGGGAAATAGATTTACAGTCATGATGTAATACGTGGCTTCACTGAGTTAAGAATAGGATACACGGGTAAAGTATGCTTGTGCAGTATTTCTAAAGCAAATCTATACTATTGTGATATGTGTGGTGGTATGAGGTCAAATCCAAAAGCATTCCCAACTTGTTTGGGGAAGATAGAAATTCATTAGCACTGCTTGACTGATAGAAAACCATAACAAACCAAATACCTTTAGAGCCCATGTTCTAACAGCATCCAAATGCAATTGCAAATATTCATTGATTGGATATCAGAGGTTTATCAAACCTCTTTATTTTTTCTCATAAGTAGTAGTCAATGCTATTTCCTCATTTCTTTAAAGACTGAGAATTTCCTGAAGCACAAGATTCGCAGCAGGCCAGACCGCTCTGAGCTTGTCAGAATGCACATCCTGGAAGGTACGTACCCAGTTCTAGGTACATTTTGAGCAGCTATTGGAAGGAATGTCTGTTTTGCACAGTTTCCGAACTGAATTAGGCTTTGATATGAATTATTTCTAAAGGTGTATATGCTCTACAATGGCTGTGGTAATCTGTATAATAATAGATATATCCATGGTGGTACTCAAAAGTTATGTGACATCATGTACTCTCCACCACCATGCCAACCAACCTTTAATGAACTCGACTTTTACCTTGCCTTGTTATTTTCCTTGTTGCTCAGGTCATATGAAACAACAGTCTTTTTATGAATGCAGGTGTATTACTGTGTTTCATCATAATCTTACCAAATAACCGTGATCCAAATCAATTAACAGACATTGCTTTTCAAAACATGCAATTGGATACTAGCTCGGATAAGAGTCTCTATATTGATATATCGCATCCATATTGACAGCCTTTCTCCATATTTTCATTGGCATACAATTATGAAGACTGAAATTTATGCTAAAAGCTATTTTCAAAGGTAAACTTTTTAAGATGCTTGTCAAAAGACAATACGAAAATCAGTGGATTAATTAAACCTTTACCATAGCTCACACTGGTAAACCGCTGGAGCAGCAAATGCTGTCTTCAGATTATAATAATTGCTTGTTCTTTTATATTCCCTGCTTTACTGTTGGACATTATATAAATGTTTACCAAAAGTACTACCACTGTTAGAAAAGAGGTTATATGTATAGAAAAACATGATCATGAGGATGAAAAACAGCTACAGAATCTTACGTTTGCTTATTAATTTGAGAATTTTCAGGATACTACTTGCCTGCTTTTGATAGAAGTGGAATGGCTACTGCAAAGATGAGACAATGTTGTTTGCCATGAAATTGGAGAAAAGATGGAGCAGAGCATTTAAATGAATCTGTCTTTTTTAGAGACCTTTGCGGAGCCTTCGCTACAAGCCACTCAGATGAAACTGAAGAGAGCTCGCTTGGCAGATGACCTGAATGAGAAGATTGCTCAGAGGCCTGGCCCTATGGAACTGGTAGAAAAAAATATTCTTCCTGTAGACTCCAGTGTTAAAGAAGCTATTATAGGCAAGTAGGAGTCCCACAGCTTCTCCATATCTGCCTGGAATTGTGGAATATAATAATTTAACTCTTCAGGGTAATGTTCACTAGAAGAAAATATACTCAAGGTTTATTACTACTTATTCTTTCAGTTTCTCAGTCCTAAACATCATTTAATTAAAGTTATCCTATTTTTATTCAAAACTAAGTTTTAATGACATAGTTGGAGTATAATACTGTTTTTGGAAATACTTGTTTCTTAATAAAAATTACTACAAAATAATCAAACAGCTGTGGCCGCTACTTCATCTCTCCTGGGTGCCTGTGTGCACGCCACAGATGTTAAACATACCTTTGAATCACTATGCACTTAGCTTTATCAATCCCTTGAATGTGATTTAATATGCCTGTCAGTATGTTAAAACCACAATAAATGCTTATGTATCATATGTTTAGACTGTGCTGAAAACTGACCATTTTCCAGCAGTTGGCTAATTCTGTCACCAGTGTCAAAATTTACTTTATGCAACAACAAAACAATAATTGTTTGCTTGTTTCTTTGTAAACATTCTAGCAGTTGGACAAGAGAATTATCCTCAAGCTTTGGATGATTATTCCTTTGATGAAGACAGCAGTGATGCTTTATCACCAGATCAGCCAGCCAGCCAAGAATCCCAGGGTTCAGCAGCTTCCCCTGGTGAGCCAAAACCAAGTGACTCACCATCACCAGTGACACCAAATGCTGCTACATCCACACAGGTACAGTTTTTAAGTGTTGAAACAAAATATTCACAGGAGGGGTTTTGGTCTGGGACTATAGAAACGGGGGCATAGTTTCACATGGAATTAATTCATTTGCTGTTGGACAGGAGTGCCTGTGACTCTTATTTTCTGTTTAGGAGTGTATACACTAGAACCCAGACTTAGCTGTTGGCAGCGATGAAATTCCCATAGGCTGTGGTAAAGCCATAAATTCACTGAAATTCATTATGGCCCATAGAAGATCTACATCTTTCCCAGAAGTTGTTTAAAAGGTCACATCCATGGTTTACTCCAGCTGTTACTGATTACTTAATGTCTTTCTTCATTCTGGGCAAGGTCTTGAACTCGTTGAGAATTAAACTTAGCTGAAATGACAACAGTTGACGTCAGTTCCATTATATCTCCAGAGAAGTCCATAAAAAATTTAGGTTTCCCACATAATTTAAGTGTTCTCTCCTATTGTTTTAAAATACTGCCTAAGGAATTTACTATTTGAGAGATTTAAGTAACTTTTACGTTGATTTTTCTATGAGGTTTTTAGTATTTTTTCGAGTTACTTACAAAGAAAGAAAAATAACTAAGTCTGCCATAGCAGATAAAATGTCTTAATGGTAGAGTATTTAAATGCATGACAATGTAAAGAACAGTGCATTTGAATGAAAATACTTGACTTTTCTCAAATGCTGAAATGAAGAGTGACAAAATTTTTGCCTTAACACCAGTGCTGAATTGGTTGTTGAATCAAATTGACACAAGTCTGCTGAGCTATTGTGTGTGCTATTAAAAAGCCCTTGATCCTGAACTGCTGTTTCTCTCAGTAAGCCCGTTTTCCTGTTGTACGTAAGTGGAAGCAGCTGTATTATTACAATAATTTATGTTTCAGATTGGTGCATTTTACATACAATCCATGGTTAAATTTAATGAATCATTTAGTGAAAAGATTTGGGTGTTCATCACAGTTATATGTACATTAAGTGACTACAAATGGCATCAGTTTAATAATATTGCTCTCAGCCTTGTGTGCTTGATATCGATACACCATGTGTGTATATGCAGACAGAAATTTCGTTAGTGTTGTCATTTCTGCTTGATAAGCTGAAATGTTTTCTATTAATTTGAACAGTAGCTCTTAAGCAGAAAGTGTTAATTCAATGAAATTCAACAGCCTTTGGATTTGTTTCATTTTATGCCAGCCTGCTAAAATCAAGTTGTTCTAGCCTGTATACCTTTAAAATACTTTATTTTGAAAGAATTTGAGGGTGTATTAAAATTTGACCAGTATGTAAATGGTACCACTATAAACATGTAATATTCTTCAGGTTAATGTTGATCAACTCTTATCTGTAATGGACTTTTTCCTCAGGAGGACTTTCCAAGAGTGTTCCTTCATCACTTTCTTCACTGCACTAAAGAGAAAAAGATGCATAAATTTGCTATTCAGTTGTGGTTTTTTTCATGCCTTTCTTTTTATTAAGCATTCTTTTGGAAAATGCATCTATTTCTATCTGAACTCTCAGAGGATGTGTAGCAAAGCCAGAGCTCTACATAGGGAACTGTGCTGCAATTTATTAATTAGGACACAAACAAAAGATAAGACAGAACTGATTATGGAGTTCTTACTGCATAAAGTAATGTAAAAATAAACATTTAAATAGGAGATAAATATTGTTTGTACCCCAAAGATGTTATTGTCTTAATGACCATGGATCCTTGACAGCTGAGTTAGTTTAGGATCTGCAATTACTCTCCTTGGTTTTCTTATTGCTGTAGTGGATAGAGAAAGTATTGTAAGGTTCATATTCAAAACCAATGCTGGACATGAAGTATGGCACATCCGCTTTCTTTCATTGTTCCCTAAAATGCAGACTAAGATGTGAATTTGGTTTCCTGCAGAGAGAATGTAATTTGTGTTGCATAAATTGAAAACAAACCACATGAAATTAGATTCCTAAGCAAAGAATTAGGTTCCTAATGGAGAGTTAAATAAAAATACTCAAAGCAATACGTGCCAAAAGCTTTTCAAGTAGGAAGCATAAGATAGATATGTGATTGCAGCAACAGCATAACAGAGCACTTGAATTTGATTGAAAAAGCACTTCAGCTAGAACTTCAGTCCTTTGCTTATGGATTTCATAACGTTACAGCCCCTTCTGTGAACAGATCTAAATTGTGAAGATGCTCTTCTGCAGAATAAAACAGCTGCTTACCTTGTTCCTCTGGAAATAAAGAACAACGGCACATCACGTCTCTACAGGAGATGTGTCTGGCAAATTGCTCCTTCATTCTTTTAATTTCCTCTGACAAATTTTACATTTTATTACAACATAAAATACAAAGAATGTTTTGAAAACAGTGGAGTGCAGCCAGAGTTCTTCTCAAGGCTTCCTCCTCCACACGTTTCCCGGCTTTGGAGGATGTAACATAACTTCGAGAACCTTCAGCTCTCATTGACTGATGACCTAAAACTTGCTTTAACCTGATGTATTTGCATCTGGTAAGGATTAGGCAGTTTAACCACACCACTCTAAAGAGATCAAATTGTGGTGTTCACAATTTTGAAGACATGAAACAGTTACTGTCAAAATATCTCAAGTATTCTGCTTCATGAGACAGAATATAATGACTGTTTTCTTAATATATTCACTGTAGCTTGGTGACCTGCTAGATGCTTGTTTGCAATTAGGTCCAGAAATCATATTATCTGTGACTGGAAATAGAAGATCAGTTTAAAGGAATCAGTCTTTATATTACTTTATGAAGTAATCAAGTGAAGTTAAAACCTGTTGATTTAGTTTATTTCAATTTAAAAATATATCAAGTTAATTATATACACAGTTCATCACCTCATCTAACACTTGCAGGTAACACTGGGAAGTCTGTAAGAAGCTTTATGTAGCCATTAATCCTTTGTCATTTAGGATAACAACTAATGTAAGGAAAAAGTAATTCACTGTATGGCAAGAGGAGAAGGTTTAACACAGTGATTACAACCAATACGAATTAAAGAGGGAGCATGGTTCTTTTTATTTGTGTTGGGTGTTTTGGTTTTGGGTTTTTTTGAAAGTTACTATTCCATTTGAAGAAGTTTTGTAGTGCTGTCTTTATGGAGTTTTCATAGCCTATAAAGGGGTTGCTAAACAGTATGTTTGAAGTCAAGTTATTTGTTTGGGTTCCAGAAGGATCAGAATGATGAGTTGTAAAAGATAATTTAATCAGTAAGCTGAAGCATCACATGTTTAAAACGCTTTTTAGATGGGACTTCAAGAAAAGAAAGTGTAAGATCCAGTGAAAATCATGAGATCATTAGGATTGTCCTGTGCTTTATGGTAATACTGTATGTGACACTTCGAATCAAAGACAAACTAAGTGCTTTTTTAAACGCTACTGCTATAACTAGAGTAAGCCTTTTAAACTTGATAGGAGTGCAGTATGTTGGAATACAGCACCCAGAACCCTTGCTTAAAGGGTAAGTCCCTCTAAAGTACCCTGCCAGTTCTTATGCAAGTCCAGCAAATAACAGATACTGTGTAGATATCGGATGCTTTCCAGAGCAAACACTTTGAAAGTTGGATATAAAAATAGAGGCATTTATATCTTTAGCCTGCCACCATAAACTAACACAACCCCAAGACAGGCATGTGTGCAATGTTTCAGTGACTAGGCATGGCATACTAAATCTTGCAATTTATTAAAGCAGTATCAGGAGCTTTTCCTCTGGATGGCTGCACCACAGAAAGCTCACAGCCACTAAACGCTTTAGATAGGTTATGGCAAGCTCTCTATAGATGCTGGTTGGCACCTGATGGTTGGTGAGGCAGCAAAATCTAAAAGAAACACAGAGATAGAAGGGAAAATTATTATAATTTAATTGTAAGCTGAAGGCAGAGAGTTCAGTGCCTCCAGGCTGGCAGCTTGGTAACTGCCATCCCAGAAATACGCAAGAACCAGGACATAAAGTTGCAAAATGTGTACTGTGTGTTTTTAGTGAACTGATTTAAGTCCTTTGTGGTACAATCTCATGGAGGAATAGCAGAGCATAGGAAGGAAGGAATTAGGGAGAAGTACCCATCTGACTTAATTAGAATGCAAGGTTTTAGAGTTTTTCTGAAGAAAAAGGATATTTATTGATAGGAATATAAAGGATATAAAGGATGGGCTTTTATAAGAAAGAATATGGTACTAGGTGATCTAATTGCTTTTTTAAACAGTGGAAATGCAGCTGATCTCATCTGTCTAGATTTAATACTTTAAGATATTAAACACTAGCAAAGCTGGAGAAGATTGTGTTTAGCAAAGGTAAGACAGGGAAGTTCTGGGTCAACAGGAAACTGTTAATAGTGCTCTGCAGGAGTTGATCTGGGGACCTTATTGTTTCATGTTACCATTAACAACCTTGACATAAGAATGGGTCACGCAGCAAAAGATGGAAGGCATAGTCAGCACAGAGTGTTGGAATTATGCAGAAAGAACTTGTTGATTGGGCTTGTAGAAGAGAAACAAAATTCCAATAAAATTGAATAGTTAAATTAGATAGAAAAATATACACCACCTCTCCTTCTCATGACAAAGTGTTGAAACCTGGGGACTCTTGACTTAAGAGAAAACTGAGGAGGAATACAGTGTGGGTGGCAGTGGGTCAGCAGTGAGGTAACTGAGCTATGGCATTAATGCTTCTGTGAAACTGCAAGTATGCCAGATGAGATGATTCCAGTATGAGTGTTAATGCCACTTCAAGGATCCAGTGAAACCACAGATGAAATATCCTATACATTTCCAGCTACTTATATTAAGGACGGACTAATAAAAACTAACACGAGAGGATGATCAGAGAATGAAAAAAATCTCTTATGAGAAAAGAATAAAAATTAATTTGTGTAGCTAGAAAAACAAGGGTAGAGATCTGTTTATATACAGCATCCATAT
The DNA here is from genome assembly GCF_028554395.1 of Pezoporus wallicus. Lineage (NCBI taxonomy): Eukaryota > Metazoa > Chordata > Aves > Psittaciformes > Psittacidae > Pezoporus > Pezoporus wallicus. The sequence goes on along the minus strand of NW_026637828.1, from coordinate 757,471 downwards.
CCCATCAGAGGGATATTCACGACAGACGGGAAGTGGGTTTTAAGTCAGAAAAAAATTTCAGCACAGAAAAAAATGATAGGACAAAGTTAAGCTCAGTGAATTTTGGTTATTATGTAGGAAATCTTGGGAATTTTCTGGTGGGCTGGGAAAATAATAATAATAAAAAAGTCCTAAGCCTATAAGAAGTTTATAAAAGAAACTGCACATATGATATTTTTAGCAGCAAGGGAACAAACTCAGTAAAGTTCAGGCTAGTGGATTGTACCTGCACAGTAATGTAATCCAGGAGAATTGTACCTCCTGGCACAGTCACAGCTGTGCTTTCTCTGACAATAGGAAGCTGTCGCTGTAAAACGCATCTGTGCTGCTGCATGATCATTCTGAAACAAGAAGCTCATTTCCCTGTGTTGGTGTTTGACCCTCATGAAGGAGGCTATTCTGACAGTACTAGTTTGGGTGGTAAGGTTCTCCTTGTGTACACATGATTCTGACTTTCCAGACGTTCAAAGGTACTGGAGGCCCCCGTCCTTAGGGGATGAAGCCATGTTCTCTGCAGCTTGAGGAGGCTTCTGCAGTAAACATGGAGTGTGTCTAGGGGCAAATATTAATGGTGCTTCAAACAGCGTAAAAACAAATGGAGGTATCTCTGCTAACAGTGCACGCCATTTTCCTTTCATTATTTTTAACCCTTAGCTCTCCTTTTGCTCAGCATTTTAAAAATTTTCTTTGAACTATTTTTTCTGTACTTAGTTGCATATAAAAATACAGAAATTATTTATATTCATAAAATCTGTAATTCATTGGTTCTAGAAGCCTTGATATGTGAAACTACAAGAAAAGAAGTTTATTTGACATAACCTTTTTCTGTAATTCTGAATGACTACCTTGAAGAGAAGATGTCTTTTGTATCCTTATGTCAGGAGCAGAAGTACTTCAGTGACAGCTGTCAGTTCTTTGCAGTTACGAAGCTAAGAACTGGCATCAGTTAGGTAATCTGATTCTGGGCTACCAGTGAGACAAATACATGTTAGGAGCAGTTCAAGTAAAATGTTCCTGACTTGAATGGGTGAGGTACTTCTGAAGGGCCTTCCACCTCTTTTTGTATGATTTTGAATGAAAGACAATGTTTTCATGTAGGTTGAAAGGAGAGAAGGATTCTGCTTTTTTTGTATGTTGTTATAAATCCTTTTGGGTTGTCATTCTTCTACCTGCAGAAAACCCAACAATAATAATTAAGAAAAAATTAAATGCTGGGAAAATATGTAGTAAGAAATACTACAAAAATTGATATTAAAATCAGTTACTGTTTTACCTCGGTGAAACTAAAAGCACTGTATTTTATTTGTAAAAACGGACTTCAGATGCATTTACATGCAGTAGATAAAATTCTAAACTAAGCAGTCAAGGAAAGAAACCAGTTTATCCTATTTGCTATATTTGAAGTGTGCCAAAATGTGCCTTTTTAGAATACTTGTAGACGTGTACAAAAGAGTCCTTGTTTTGCCATTCCTCCTAAAAATATTTTGTGAATTTGCCATGACAGTAAATTGTGTTAACCTTTTCACATTCTTGCAATGACTCAGATGGTGGATGTTTTTAATGTTTCTCTTTTTCCTTATATTTTTTTTAATACTAGTATCCACCTTTAACCTCTCCAGTTCCTGAATTTCTCAAAACTCCCCCTACAATTGAACAGCATGTTACACGTTCTACTGCTACAACAACCCTGACCACAAATACTGTATCTGCAGCAAAGCCTGGGCCAACGTTAGTAAAGGTAGGTACCCGTAAGAATGGCATCTGAGGACTATGTTCTTAACCTATGTCCTTTTCCAATGCTATATCTAATGAAAATACAAGTGATGTTATAGTGCCTAGAACTAACAACGTTTATTAGTGTTCAGGAGAACACGCTGGGTTGTTGACTAAAAGCTTTGCATGCTAAGATCCATCATTAACAGTTGTAGGGACTGGCTCATTATTCCAAGAGGTTCTGACAGTACAGTTGTACTGTGTAATTCTGCAGAATTATGCATTATATTGCTATGGAAGTTTTCAAGAAGTAAGGAAAATAAGATTTTTGCAGTGTTGAGTTTCTGCTTTCTATAGGTTAAATTAATTGTTTCCAGTCTAGTTTTGTGTGGAGTATAACTTAATAGAAACGAAGGCAACCACATTCATAGTCTACCTGTAACCAAACTGGTGAACAGCATTGCTCCTTTTCTGCTGCTGTTTTCTTGGGTCATTTATTGTGTAAGCAGAAGGCACTGTGTGAGAGAAGTTACTGTGTCCTTGTATTTGAGTACCAGAAGAACATACTTGGTTCTCTCGTCTGCAGTAACCTAGCCAGCAGCATGGAAAGCTTCTTCAAATCCAGTTGTGTTAGAAAATGTCTACAGTACTTCATTTCAGCAGTTTTGCAAAAGTTCTTCAGCTGTGTAACAACTGTATGTGGACTTCTGCCTAACTACATGAAGTTAGAGTTCATCCTTGTAAATTTAACTGAGAATTATTTTCTAGTATAAATCTGGCTCTATCCAGTAAAATCACAGGACTTGTACCAGCTTCCTTAACGCAGGACCTTAACGACAAATGTGAAATATCCCCCAAAACAGGCTGTAATAAATGTGCATGGATCAACACAGGATTTATGCTTTGATACCTTCTGTGTGCCTAGGTAATAGCCTTCAACTTTTCACTCAAAATAATTTCAAAGAGCTTGTAAAGGAAGGGAGTTTCATCACATGTGCAAGTATTGCTAATAGGGATGCTGCTGGAAGTTTCCGAAGAGTGATGCTGTAATTTTTAGGATTGTCCATGCTTTTAATCTAGACTTGTAAGTACCTCTGAGCTGCAGATGTTTACAGGTAGACTTTAAGATCCTAGCTTTTCCTTGTACCAAGTGCTAAGTGGCTTTGAACTTGCCTGTTTCAGAAGAATGCCTCTTTGCAGTGGCAGGTTGTGACTAGCAGAATCCCTTAGCTTCATTTGTGCCATCTATTAAAAAAACATTCACAGGCTGATTCAATGACTCCTCCTTGTGCACAGTATAAGCCAGCTGGGGTATGTTTAGTTAGTTATGTTCAAGGGTAGTTAAGTGATGCATTAGGGCAAGTTTGCAGGGATAATGGTATTCAGCAACTCTTTGCAGTAAGTGTGCTCCTATAAGGTTTATCTTTGTACCTTTCATAGCTGCTTGTAAATGAGATGGCTATAACAGTGTTTTCAATCTTTTCCATCCATAAACAGCAAAGCCACCCAAAGAACCCAAATGAGAAGCATCGGAGCAAGAAATGTAAAGAACCTAAGCCAAGGGTGAAAAAATTGAAGTATCATCAGTATATTCCACCTGATCAGAAAGGTGAGAAAAATGAGCCACAGATGGACTCCAACTATGCTCGTCTGCTACAACAGCAGCAACTGTTTTTGCAGCTGCAGATCCTGAGCCAACAGCAACAGCACTACAACTACCAGACAATTCTACCTGCACCGCTGAAGTACGTGAAGCGTTGTTTATGTCCTTTAAAGATACGTACATCAGTTACAGACCTAGTGCTTTAGAAGGAACCATGTTTTGCAAATGTTAAGAGATGTTTGAAACCTGAAAAAACTGAAATGGCAATGTGCATCACTGTGGGTATTACCGGCCTCATTTAACAAGGTTCTCTTGTTAAAATACTCCTAATTATTTTTGTATGACATTGAAACAGAACCTCTTACCTGTCAGATGCATTTTTTTCTGACCTAGATGCGTATTTGAAACTCAATTATGCAAAAGCCAGAAAGTTTTGACATCATTTTCACTCAAATATGACATAGGCGGAGCAGAAGAGCAGCTTACAGACAATGGCTTTTAAAAAGACACATACTACTGTTGTGGTTTTATTGTCCTTTTACATCGGTTTCACAGAGCACATTTTTACAGTTTTACAAAAAAGAAGAAACAGTCATTGTAAATTGGATAAAATGCTTCATCAGTGAAGCTACTGGATATAGTTTCATCGCTGATGCTTACAAGAGTTCCTTATCAGTGTTGATCTGATAGTGAGATCAACAGTGAGAAATATACTTTCTGATTTAGAGGTAGAAGCAGTCAGAAAAATAAATTTGGCAGAATAAGATGACTACTGTCTGCAGGGTTTCATTCTCACCATCTAAGATCAGTCTTTTCCTGGAAATGCTTATAGTGTAATATGCCACAGTCACACAACCCTAAATTCAAATCACTTTCAACTGTTGGGGTTTGCTGTTTTTTTTTTTTTAATATGAGTTTTCACCAAGTTATTTTTCCTCAGCAAGTGAGGCTAGAAAAGTTAAAGATACCATCTGTGGTTATATTTATAATTACCATGTATCCTAACATTTGGACTAGAGATGTTTCTGCCTGCTTACCCACGCTTCTTCTGTTCCACTTACTGACATTTCAGAAACATTTCTTCATAAATCAGTTAAACGAAATAAAAGATCTGACTTATGGTTGCTAGTGTCAATTATGGCATTTTTAAGTTTTTTATGATTATTTTGAGATCCTCATATGAGATACTTCTTATGAGTACAGCTGATAAAAATGCATGATCTTCAGGCTAAACTGCCTTCACATTGGTCTTTATTGTGTATGAGCATGGGGGCATGTATGTTGGTTTGATACATAGTTCAATATTGTGGGTTTCTTATTGATGTCAAAAAAAAAACCTTAACTGGTTGCTCTAGTTAATGAGTGATTTGTATGAACTGATTCTACAGTCCATAGTGTCCCTCAGGGATACCATGACAATAATAAAAACCATGAAAATTAAATTAGTACGCTTCACCGAAGAGAAAATTAAATACCAACATTCTACGCTCCTGTTTTCTCCTCTGTGCTGTTTTACTAAAAATACTTAATGTCTTATGTTAAACATGTATTTGTTTGAAAAAAAACCAATTTGTTCCTTAACTTGATGAGACACTAGATTGAGAATCACAGCTTCTTGACTGAAAGCATAATACATTTAGTGTTGACATTACTGTCCCCCTTTTTTTATCGCTTGAAGGCCACTGAATGACAAGCAGAGTAACAACGGGAACACGCCACTGACTAATTTGAACAGCAGCACACCCACCTCAGCTGCCAGCTCCCCAAGACAGAACACTAATATTCCTAGCCGGAAACCAGGACCTCTGCCTTCAAGCTTGGATGACTTGAAGGTAAAAATAAAAGGGATTTGTCTGTTCCTGTGTGTTACCATAGGTCATAACTTGCAAACTGTTACTGTCAAGAGTAAGCCTGGATATTATTTACCAATGAAGACTGTACTTTTCTCTTAATTATTTACAATAAGGTTGTCAGAGTTTTCAAACACAACTCTTCTGGATTTAAGTATTTGTTTGAGTGAGCCTCCTCACATGCATATGCTCTGGAAATGACATTTCTTTCCCATAGAATTAGAAGAGGAAGAATTCGGACAGATTGCATGGCTACATAATTTGATACCTTGGGTAAACCATGAGGTACCCTTCATGTGAGGTTCTAGCCCAGGCAGATTAAACACTGGAACACTATTTTCTCTGTAAAAGAAAATAGGAAATAAGGGATCTTTTTACGAGAGTTCAATACATCATCTGAAAATTAACACTAAATTTCGTAAAAGCTTCTTAAAGTTATAACCGTGTAAACTCTCTTTAAACTGTAATATGACGGGATTGTATAGGATTTTCTTCCTTCAAAATACATCAACAGGAATTAACACAGTGAAGTACCTAATGAAATTGAGTCTGAAGAAGCTTGTGGGGGTTTAGATTCAGATCCTTCCAATAGCAACCACAGGAATGTGCCAGACCTGAACAGAGGAGCAGGGACATCTAGTGGGCAGTTGCTTCATGTCTCTCTTTACAAGGCTTTGGGTTTCTGAGGGATGGGAATATTTTTTAGACTTGACAGGATAAAAGAAAGGGTTTCAGAAGATCAGATTTTCAAGACAAGAATGTACTGTCATCAGCTAAAGCCAGTCGTTTGCCAGTCTATAATATATATATGTATATATAAATATATATATATTTATATAAATATATATATATATTTTATAGACTGGCTATAGCCAGTCTATAAAATTCAATTCAAAACAGCATTTGAAATAACCTTTTCAAACTTTAAATTATTAACTAATAACTGTTTAAGATATTTAATATCTGAATTTGTGCTTTCCAGTGATTAAAGCTGTTTACTTTTTGGTATTCCTGCAAATGTAGTAGCAATAATATCAGCAGACCTGCTAGTGGTGGTTTTAACACTAAATCAGCTCTGATTAATGCTGAAATGCATTGCCGAAACCCAGAAGGATTAGAAAGCACTCTTGAACAAGGGTAGAGGAGACAGGACTGAGAAACAGCTGATAATCACTGTTAGGGAGACAGTTATTTAACACGGAGTTGATGTGGTTCTCAGAGATGCTAAAGGATTGATGTGACTTTTCATCGTTTCCAAATCATGAGGACTTATAAAGTTCTAGACTGGCAAAGTACTGAAATATTTGAGGTCACTACCTTTTACTCTTTTAGAGGTAGTTCTAACATACATGTAGCCCAAACACTCTACAGTTAGATGTGGTGTATGCATATCATAAATGGAAGCCATTCATTGTGACTGAATCACAGAATTAATTTACGCTCAACACATTTGCACTTCACTTTGTCTGAAAGCTTACTGGAAAACTGAGAACATTTTTATTCCAGAAGTTAGATTTGGATTGCTTACACTTTTTCTGTTTGTAGAAGAAACCCAGATGACACATAGCTTCAATTGTTCAGTTGGTAATTAGTGAGGGAAGCCTTTTGTGCTTGATGGGTCTGTTGACCTGATAAGACTTCTCAGATCTATGTGTCTTGATGGTGTAACAAGGGGTTCAGCATGCTGGTGTTCAGTGTTCTGATCTGCACTGCTGCCACCCTCTACAGGTTTGCTTCAGAAGCTTTTAGCCCAGAATTAGACCTGTATATTCACTTTCCCTTTTTGAATACTTATGAAAAATCTGCATGATTTGCTGTTATTCATCGTACAACAACTTAACACTACTAAGGTTTTAGCAACTTAAACAGTGAAATGAAGTAGGAGTTCATGGAAATGTGCTCAGAGATCATGCACGGTGCCAGAACCCAGAAGTGTAATAACTAGTGAATATGCTGAAAATAATTATTAAGATGGAATAAGGTAGAATGTATATAAGTAAGTTCTACTTTTTTCCTGTTGTGCTTTATTTCAGGTAGCTGAGCTTAAAATGGAGTTGAAATTGAGGGGATTACCAGTGTCAGGAACAAAAACAGATCTTATTGAGCGTCTGAAAACCTATCAAGATCTTAATAACAATGGGGTTGCTACTAGTAGCTCTGTTACAGCAGCCACCTCTACTGGGGCCACAGGTAACACTGGGGAAGTGTCTGTGTCATTTCCTGTTGCAACACTAAATAAACCAGCGGCTAACACGGTATCCAGCTTTCCTCCAGAAAAAACATCTACTGGACCTGGCTGCAAAGCAGTGAATGCAGAAAACATTAGCTCTCCTTTGCCTGTATCTCCCTCTCCTTCAGAACAATCTAGTCTAAGCACAGATGACACTAGTATGGCAGATACTTTCACAGAAATGATGACCATGATGTCACCATCACAGTTCTTAAGTACTTCGCCGCTAAGAGCAAATACAACTGATGACAACCAGAATCGAAGTAGTGGAAACATCTCAACCATGGAGTTTGATGTAGCAGAAAAGGACCGAAAGCTTCAAGAAAAAGAAAAGCAGATTGAAGAGCTCAAAAGGAAACTGGAACAAGAGCAAAAACTTGTGGAAGTCCTGAAAATGCAACTTGAGGTTGAAAAACGGGGACAACAGCAACAGTCTCAGACTTCTGGTAACTCAGCTGCTTTGGAACAGAAGCAGCTCAGTACTGCTGTCAAAGATGAAAATGCCCTTACTGATTGCTCTAGTACCAGTCAATCTGTACCTGTAGCTAGTCACTCTTTAGGACAATCAGTATATACTAGTAGCCAGAATCCAGTTGCCAAAAAGGCAGTTGTTATCAAGCAGGAGATACCTGTGGCCAAAGCTGAACCTCAGAATGCCATTTCTCAATTTTATGTTAATCCACAGCGGCAGCCACAAACTGCAGTTGTTGCCCAGCCTCAAGCTTTATTAACTACCCAAGGAACTGCACAGCTGCTCCTTCCTCTCTCTATCCAGGGACCGAATTCTACCACGGCAGTGCAGCTACCAGTTGGAAATATAAAGTTGCAGGTAAAGGTGTTTTTATTTTTCCATCATGGAAACTGCATGGCACTATTTGCATAACTTACTATAATTAGGTAAATGTGCTGCTTATAAGATTAACTTAAAAGGCAGGCTTAGCCTTTTTTCTGCTTTAGGTAAAAGGGCAGAAAGACTTAAGAGCCAATCTCTTTCTAACTTCTGGTGCTTGCTTTCTTTGCAACTTTTGTTCCCAGATACTTTCCTGAAAAGTAGCTGCCTTTCCATGCACTGTCTTCATGCACAGTTGGTGTTAATTTATATCAGCATATGCTACCAGGTTGTTAACCCCAAATTGTAATAGCTATAAACCCAGGTCTTTAATTTGAATATCCCTGTTTGCAAAATGGGTGTTTGAACCTCTTGTGTGCTGATGGCTCGTAGTTAAAAACATGAATGGTAGGATGTAGGACCCTACTGGAACTGTAAAAACACAGTTACACAAATATTATTTCTAGACTGATTATAGTATCACAGTGACTAAATACAGCATAAACCAAGATAGGTTATAAATGAAGAGGTTTAAGAGTAACTGTACCAAACTGAAACAGTTTAACATGTTGGTCAAAGGTAGATACCCAGTGCTATTATTGGGAATAGATGAAATCTCCTGCCATCCACATGGTTATTGTGCCAGCAAAGTATTCTTTCAGCCCCAGCTTGTACTTGGCTGCTGTGGCCTGTTGTGGGCTGAGGCTTTGGTGCTGTGTGTGCACAGCTGCACTTAGCAACATTTATGAGGACTGTAAAATTCTGATTCTTGCACAGTCCACAGTGCAAGAGGTGGTTCCTGGTAGGTATGCAGCCAGACGGATCGTTGTCTAAATTGTTTTTAAATCCTGCTAGCATTCTCTTAACAACCATAAGCAGCAGCTTCTGGTATTTCATTTCACTGATATTGCTGAAGTTTTCCTAACTACCAGCTAAAATTTTCTTTCCTGGGGTTAGACATGCTTCTTGCCTTTCAGTGGCCATTAAAAACTACTTTGACTATAGAATCATAGAATCATGGAATGGTTTGGGTTAAGGACCTTAAGATCATCTAGTTCCATCCCCCTGCCATGGGCAGGGACACGCTACACCAGGTTGCTCCAAGACCTGTCCAGCCTGGCCTTGAACACTTCCAAGATGAGGCAGCCTCAGCTGCTCTGGGCACCTGTACCAGTGCCTCACCACCCTCACAAAGAAGAAGGAAAGAGCTCCTTCTGTCTGTCTAACCTAAATCTCCCCTGTTTGACTTTAAACCCATCACTCCTTTGTCCTGTCACTACAGTGCCTGATGAAGAGTCCCTCTCCAGCATCCATGTAGGCTCCCTTCAGATACTAGAAGGCTGCTCTGAGGTTTCCATGCAGCCTGTTCTCCAGGCTGAACTATGATCATCTTAAAAACAACCTTTTTCTTGCATCATCAGTTTTGTCTTTCTAGTTATTCAAACATAGTTCTTATAATCCTTTCTTGCTGGTTATGCTCTCTCTGTCTCTTATACTATTTTCATTGCTCTTCACTTAATCTTCTCCACTTTGTCTTTATCTTCTGTAAACGTTCTAAAACCTTTTACTTGGGAACTCACCAGTAGCAGAGTAAAAATTTTGTTTCCTATACACAGTTCACACTCATCCTTCCCAGAATACACGTTATTGCCATTCTGCAGAATCTATGCAATAGATTTTTACATTATGTAATTTACTGTGAGATACGAATAATGCATATATTTTATCTTCATCCTTTAGGCTCAATCACAAGCTGGAATACAGACCCCATCACAAATACCTGCTCCTGTTTCTTCCTCTGGCGTGGTCCAGACAGCACCTCAGATGCATACTCCACAATCAAAACAAAACACCATCACGCAGCACGCACTTGGTCATACGCAACAAATCAGAAAGGTTTGTGGATAGCACAAGCGTTAAGATACATAGTTGTGTAACTAATTCTAGGCAGTGTCATCTGCATCATATGTAAATGGTCAGGTCACCTAATATCTCTCTACCATGTTTTTCTGTGTAATACAATGGGCTTGCAACTTCTCTTTCCAACATTTTAGTCCATGCAGGACTTACTTTGTTTTTCAGTTGAAAATAAATAAGGAAGGCTAAAGGACTTTTTCTCTTACTGGTAGTCTTCTGGCACCACTCTTACTACATTCTTCCACATGCTTGGCAGAAGTGGTATACCAGGTATTTTAGTCAGTTTCTCTTATTTGCTGCTGCTTCAAAATGGAGGATTCCTGTAGGCAGTTCTTAAGAGAAAGCTTTTCCCTATGTCTTCAGTGATTTATTATTTTAAATGAGTTCGTTTTAGTTTCCCTGCTTTCCTTGTTGGTTTCATCATTACTTGCTAAGAAAGCTATGGACTCAGATACTGAGGATGCAATTCCAGTGAGTCAGAACCCTAACATACCTATGATACCTCTCTTCCTGAGAAATGCAGGCAGTGATTCAGAGAGATCCTTCTCTTTCTCAGTCAGTTCTGTAATATCCCATTCCAAAACAGACATAGATCAGCACTGGATGCACACCCGAGAGTGCCAGTCTAGTCATGTTCATATGGTAACACAGATCAATCCAACAGCACCAGTCATCACAAAAGAAAGGGGTTTCTCTTCCTCTGAGCCTCTTTCAGGCTGACCTCTATTATTAGAGACTCAGGGATACCTTTATTGCTTCCTTAGTGGTGCTAACAACTCTGGGGCTCCTATCACTTAGTTAGTACTATCACTAGGCAAGGTTTTTCAGCCTGTCTCAAGGAAAGAGTAATTCAGAAACAACTGAGATTTCAAGATGAAGAGGCTAATTTTTACAGTAATTTTCCTGTAACTGTTACAAAATACCTAAGCCTTCAAAGTTTATATTTCAGTTTACAAAAGTGCATCATAAAAACCATGTTCTACCTGTGCAGTGTCCTCTAATCTGCTTCTGCTAAGGCTCTTGTTCAGATAAAAGTTACCTCAAAAGATGTACAATTACACCCTGCCATTTTCTACATGCCTGGCTAATAAAGGGGAGCACGCTAAATGTGCATTACCACTCTTCAGACTGCTTGTTCAGTCTGTTTCATTTCATCAACACTGAGCTTATCCTACAGAAGTCAAAACTGACCCAAAAAGAGATCTCATCCAGGTTCCCTGGCATTTGGTGAGGGGCTGGCTAATCTTACCTCTTTAATTTGCCAAGTCCCATATAGAAATTTTCCGGTCATCCTAAGGTGTATACTTGTGCCAAACTAGCAGTTTGCTTCATCTGCCGACTACAAGTTCCTTGAAATGATTGCAGGAGGTAATCAAGGATTGAAGCCTCTGGTCTTTCCCCCATACAGTTGTCATGGAGACAGCACAGTTTCCAGCAGAGTTCCCTCTGCATCTAGCTGTCCCGGAGCTGAGCCGCCTGCCAGTCCTAGCTGGTTCTCTCACACATCTACTGCCAACTCTTACACAGGAGACCAGCAACGTAATTCCACTGCTTTTTTCATCAGTGTAAGATACTGATGTGATACAACACATCAGGACAGTCTTTATGCATTGAGCATTAGCTCTACCTCTCTGCTGTTTGCATTTCATGAGGGTTGGCTATTTCAGCAGGCAGATTGAGCTCATGAACTGTGAGTGAATAATGCTACTTCCTAATTTAACCTTTTTTAGTGAAGTTGGTCTTCCTAATAGTTATCACCTCTATAAACAGTTTTTTCCCAGAACCAGTTTCCCTTGAATCTGTCTAAACTTTCTCAGGTAGCTTAGATTTTTATGTAAACCATCTGATTATTCCATTTCTTTTCTCCTGCACACTTGAGATGTCTCTTCACATCATAGCTACCACATGGCCCTTGTCTCATTACTGAATGAACTGAAAAACATCTCCTCAGCCATTCCCCCCAGTGCCAGACAGCTGGAAAGTACAAGTTTTCACACAGAAAAGATGATCAAGGGAGCTAACAAAAAACTGGATCAAACCTTTTCACAGCAGACTTAATTAAGCTTATCATAGCTTAATCTCCATCCCTGATCTAAGATTTGTCACCTTTGTCATAAAGGTATCTGGGAGCGATACAGTCTTGCACACTCATATATTCATAGCCCCTCTTTCTCTCCCTTTAACTTAAAAATACAAGAAGCAGGATACTGCTGGAAATCATTTACAGTGACTGTATGGACTATCAGTCGAAGAAATAAAAAGTTTATATACCAGTAACCAAATTTATAGTTGATACCCAAGTTCATCACTTATACCTTTTGCCTCTCCCTCACTACTCATAGATATTTTTAGATAAAATAAATTAGAATTATATGGCACAAACCAAACCATTCTATCTTAAAGCAAGGACAGGTGTGGATATATGGACTATAGTTTTTTTATCAGGTCAGAAATAAATTAGTTTTCTTGACTGTCCACTAGGTGGGGAAATCATGTAGCCTGTAATAAACTGTTCCATACTCTGCTGAATGTACTTGGGAAAAATTGTATTAGTGCACTTTCCTCATGCTTCCTGAAAAATTGCAGGGAAATATTTTTAGTTATTAGTGATGAATGAAACCACATCACAGCACAAAGTTTCTTTCAAACAGTAATTGTTCTAGATTTACAAATTATTCCACCAGAGATAAAAATCAGTACAGGTAACATTCCCTTAATAGGGAATTTAAACAAGCAGGTCTTAAAATTTATTAATGTCTTTTACCCAATGTTATTAATTAAAAAACCCAACACAACCTAAGACTGATGTATTAATCCTTTACAGGTTTTTCCACCCACCACATCAAATACAGTATTTTCCTATCAGACTGCACCAGTTACAACACCTTCACAATCTTTTATTAACGAGACATCAAACTCTAACATTCACACTGGTGGTAACCAGGTCCCCTCTGTGCAGAATGGACCTGCAACTCCTAATAAGGTAAGGTTAGCCCCACTATGTTCCATAAAGTTCAGGTTTATATTATTGTTCTTAAAGTACATAGCGCAGCTCACTCAAAGAGGAAGAAAGTTGTGTAGATTTTAATAATGTATATGTGTATGTACGTGTGAAGAAATTACTATTTTATCCCTCAGATTACCTATATTATTGATATTTGTTAGTATGTAGATCAGTATGACAATACAATCAGTGTAGAACTTGGTCAGCTTGAATTCACTAAAGCCTATTGTTTAGTCACTGTTTTGTTATTTCATGCAGCCTGGTTCTCCATCTCAAGCCCAGCCTTATATTGTTCAACAAACCCTCTTCAACAACACAGTATCCAAGACAAAAGATCCTCCTCGGTATGAAGAGGCCATAAAACAGACCCGCAATATTCAGACATCGCACCGTGAGGTAGTTATTTTCTCCTTTTAGTCTATTAAAAACATATTTTTTTCTTTAGATTTATCACAGCCATTGCTTATTTTAGTACTTGTTTGGTGTCAAGATTGTCTAACATACCCTGTTACTGTTTTCATAACTGCATTTAACTACAGGGCTCCTGTTTCATGATTCTTTTTTATTAAAGGAATAGACAGATGTAAGTAACTCTTACAGTATTCAGTTGGCAATACATGTAATGGGATAATGCTGCTATTGCTACTTAATAGCTAACCTTCACCCAACTTGTTTCAAGGATGTATGATACCCAAACTTCAGGCTTAAAAGAGAGAAAGTAAATTCAAGTAAACTTGACGAGAATGTGTTTGTGTTTATACACATTTAGGCAGACGTTATATACATGAGCCCAGGTGCTTGCCTGAAAAGAATCTATATTTAGTGATCTTGATGAATAATTCTACAGATTGCTTTGTCAGTTTACCACGATACCCTTTCATGTTGGAGGAAAGTTGCAAACAAAACTAATTAGCATCCCTAACCTCATGTGTTTCTGAACTATTCCAAAAGATAAGGTATTGAAGTGACTTATTATTGGTTGCTGGTTTCATGGTGACAGACACTCAGACAGAAGCATGAGTTTCTAATGCTATTCCATATGTTCTTGGCATGTGTGAGGCATCCTCACAGTGAACGCACACAGGTCTTACATGACCGACTGCCAGTTAGCCTCCCCACTGGCCTCTCTTCAGGAGCTAGATCTTGGGATGACAAATTATTTCACATCTCCACAGTATAATCAGAGTTACACGAGGTTATAACAGTTATACCAGACAAAGGTTATAATAGAGTTATACCAGAGTATAACAAATTACTTCCCATCTCCAGAAAAAAACAGTGTTTTAAAACACTGTTTTAGTTTTTGAGACCATCATGAAAGTCTCCATTTTTCCTGGACAGTTTTTGAAAGAATGGTTTTGTGGGGATTTTTTAAACTTTTGCTTAAGGTTCAGATATTCAGGAGATGGCTGTTTAAAACAAACAGATAAACAGTTGATGAAAGCTTCCCCTCCCCTTTAAAAAAGAAAAGAACATGAATCTACAGATTGGAAAAAAGATAGAAAAAAATACCCCAAACCTACAATACCAAACACAAACAAGGCAACAACCAACAAAACCGTACCTAACAAAATGCATCTTGCATGATGGCTATTCACAGGCTGTCTCTGAGAGAAAACATTTCAGGTTGCACCCCCCAGAGCACGGCAGTTATTGCAGATACTTACCCTGGTACAAGACAGGGTTAGTAATTGTCCTTGTTCCTAGTTTTCAGCACCTCTCTTCTGGGTTGCCTTCGTGAAATCTGTCTTGCTTTACAGATTTTTTTCCCTATTCTGTTGTATTGAAAATGACCACAGGGATTCACAAGTGTCTCTCCAAACTATTTCTCTGTTTTCTAGATTGACAGTTTCATATGAATAATTTTAGTCTTGATCATAGGTTAGTACTTAATGTACCATTGAAAAGTGTTAGGCTCAGTCACCTTAGGCATAAACACTACAAGAAAAAGAATAACTCTTTTCTCATGCATTACAGATTTCCAGTGCGCACAGTCAGCAGATGGATGATCTTTTTGATATTCTCATCAAGAGCGGAGGTAAGCTAAGTGACGTCTGTCTGATACAGAGATTAAAAACCTGAGAATAAAAATTCAGTACTATACTGAAATGAATGAAAGGATAGAATTCTCCCAGGGAGAGGAGACAGAAGCTCTACAAACTGGATGAAACTTGTATTTCTGAAAGTTTGCATTAATTATCTATTAAAGGCAACATTTACCAAAACACATGCAGTCAAACTGCTGTGGAACTTCTCTGCTTTTAAGTTAGCTCAGGCAGACCTCTGTAATAATCCACAGCATTCAAACGATGAAAAGAATGCCTTAGGTTACCACAGATGTATTTTATCAAAATTGAAAAAGTTGAGCAAGTCCATATAACATATATTGAAATTACACAAAAAAATAGAGTAAGAGTTAAAGCAATATTGATACCAAAATTTCATTAAATATAACCACGTATTATCAGCTCTTAAACATCAAAGACACATGACCAGAAAGAGTATGTATGAACTACATCAAGGCATTGATGAATAAAAACTTTTTGTCAGTTAACATAAGGAAGCTATCAGAAAGCAGACAAAATAACCGGAGTAACATACAAAGGTAGCTTTGCAGTAGGAGGCGGCTTTCAGGCATAATTAGGCTTTGGAGACCAAGAAGCCATTCCAATACTGGGAAATGTTCTGGTGCTGAGCAATTCAATTAACTTAATGTTTTGTAATACTGTCATATAAGGATCTTGACAGCCATGAATGCCAGGACAGAAGTGACTGATTGTGGGCTATTAGAAGATTTTAGCCATATTCTAAACATTGCAGTATTTTCTCTTTTCCAAAGCAAATTGCAAAGTCAGCTGAAGAAAATGGAGTAGACAGTGACAGACTGAGATAAGTGACCTGTGCAGTGAACAACTCAAGCTAAATGGAAGAATGCTGTCAGTGCTTTTATTGAAATATTGCATGGGTAGTTTGAACTGGAACAGAGGATGTAGGAAACATTCCTGTGTAACATTATCTAGGTGTTCCTGCTCCGGCAGGGGGATTGGACTAGATGATCTTTCGAGGTCCCTTCCCATCTCTAGCATACTGTGATACTGTGATACTTAGATCTTCAAGTGTTACGTTACTAAAACTATTTGAAGGTTTGTGAAGTTGCAATAAAAAGGCAGCTATTTCCTGATCATCTTAATGAAAACCAAAGTAAAGTATTCAGGCCTCTTGTACTTACATAAGTGAGCTCTACAAAGAAAAATACTTAGTTTATTAAGGCACCTCAAGAGTGTGAGAGGGTCCATTTAGTAATGCTTTGCTTTTTTACTAAGTAATCCTTTTAACAGATGCTCTTACAGGTTTTAAGGATGTGTGATTTGCTTGAAAAGTGGTGCAAAATACATTGTCAGGTGTACATTTGCTGGCAGAAACATCAACTGTGTTAGAGGATTTATTTCCATGTTCTGTTCTGTCTAATCCTACTTTTGGATTACATTAATGTATAAGAATTAATTGGAACTTATACTTTTTTTCCTTTTATTGTTAATATCACTATCTTATATGGAACTTCTTGACAGAAAGAGTAGTTTTAGATCCTAGATTGATCTCTGTGACTCTTATCATCAAGGTGGACATAGTACTAAACAGGGATGGAACTGGAAATTGAAAATGTGTTGGTTCCATAATTATTCTGGTTAGTCAGAACTATAAACATTAATGAGGTAAAGTTAACATCTAGAAAATTGTTCCTTTTTTCATCAGTATAAATATTCTGATTGGCTGAAATATTACTGAGAGCAGAACTCTGGAACTTGTTTTAAAATACTTTGTTGTTCACAGAGTACCTGACATAATCTTATGTATGTAGCGTTAATATATCAGAACAGCAAAATTGCTCCTACTCCGTTGAGTTCACTGTGGGAGCATCTCAAAGTGTGCAAAAAAAGGGGTGGATGTTGTAAGCCTAAGGATATGTCATTATCTTTTCTGTATTCAGTAGTGGAGTGGTTTTGGTTTTGGTTTTATTACAGAGATTACCCTTCCAATAAAGGAGGAACCATCTCCCATTTCTAAAATGAGACCAGTAACAGCCAACATCACTACAATGCCAGTGAACACAGTGATATCCCGCCCACCACCACAAATACAAATGGCCCCTCCTCCTGTGTCATTAGAACCAACCACCAGCTTGTCTATAAGTTTGGAAAACCAACTTGAAGCCCTCTTGGATGGAACTTTACCATCAGGTAATGAAATTCCTCAACTGACAAGCAGTAATGAGGACAGAGAGTCATTTTCTTTGATTGAAGACCTCCAGAATGATCTACTTAATCACTCCAGCATTTTAGATCACTCTCATTCACCCATGGAAACATCCGACCCCCAGTTTACCAGTAATAATTCCTGCCTGTCTCTTGACCTTCCTGATGCAAATTTGGACAATATGGAATGGCTAGACATCACGATGCCCAGCTCCTCATCGGGACTCACTCCTCTCAGTTCTACTGCCCCCAGCGTGTTTTCCACTGACTTTCTAGATCCGCAAGATCTACAGTTGCACTGGGATTAAGCTGTAGCCAACGAGAACACAACCTGTGAGTCTCTTTACAGCAGAGGTCCATTATTATATTATTCTGATTGCAGTTAAGATAAATTAAGACAGTAATATTTGGAAGAACAAATGCTTGAAGCTAATTCCATACTGATTTTCAAGTTTACAACAGTGAATTACTTTATGCTCCTAGCAGTAATGCAGATCAGGGCCCTCTGAAAGCTGTATTTCATAATTCAAGAAAGGATGATTATACTTACTGATTAAAAGTACCCCAAGGTAAAATACATCACAAATATTTAAGAAAGAAGTTATGTCTTTGACTTTATAATGCTTAAATGAGAAACACAACGTGGCTAAACTTAGAGAAGAAAAAGTCAGATTTCAACCGACTGTATTAACACAGTGAGCAAATGTTTGGGGGAGGGGGAGGTATCGCTGCACTTCATTGTTCCTGTGGATAGCCTGAGCCAGGTTCAAAATGAATTGCGAGGGCAAAGGCAAGTAGAAGCACTGGCTGGTTCAGTGAAATTTCATATATCTAGTCTCTTAATTTGTTCAGTTGTTTTTGTATTTTGGTTTTGTGGTTTTTTTAAACTCTTCCCCTATACTTTAATCATGAGGGAAGAATTTAACCACATTCAAAGGGATATTAAGTGTAACTGCAAGAAATCCACTGTAGCTACGCCAGGTAATATTGAGAACACTGAATTTTCTATAGCGATGCTCTGGATTTAATAACTAGATTTTAATCTGTATATCAGACAGTTATTTGTATACTCTTTTAACTTTGTATAGTTTATTTTTGCAAACAGAGGGGAAC
The DNA here is from genome assembly GCF_028554395.1 of Pezoporus wallicus. NCBI lineage: Eukaryota > Metazoa > Chordata > Aves > Psittaciformes > Psittacidae > Pezoporus > Pezoporus wallicus. The sequence goes on along the minus strand of NW_026637828.1, from coordinate 738,920 downwards.
AGTGGTCTTCAAACAAGAGATTACTGTAATGGAAGTAATAAATATCCTAATTTACTGTGTGCTTGAGGATATTTGTTAGATCGTTGAATCCAGTATCTCAGCATATTAGAACAGTTTGAGGAAGTAGAAAAGTTCAACTCATGCTGTTGTGCATTATGATCCTGCAAGCATCTATCCCAGTGCCCTCAATAAAAGATGTTTGCAGGATCAGACCGAGTTGTAGGGACAGTACTGACAGGACAGCCATCATTTCTTATTGAATACTTTATCTGTTGAACAGCTTTGTCTACCACTACATAACATCAGGGAAGCTAAACAGAGAAGCTGCTCAGTGAGAATCCTAAATAGCAGTATCAGGATGTACTGTTTCATGGTAAGACATATTTCATGCCTGAAATAGATAATTGCAAAAATTAAGCTCTTACCTCAAAGCACAGCACATGGAAATACTATTTTTTAAGCCCTTAGTAATTTTTTTCAGTCTATTATGCATGCAGGTGGAAGAAAAAAAAACCGACACAAAATGCAAACAGAAGTAAAATACTCTGACATTTTATGCTTGTCTCTCAGGTGATAGCTGTTAAATGTTGCCATAGATGATGTAGGCTGATAATCAGATATAAAATCGGAATTATTTCCTACTAGGGATTTCCTAAATTAAGATAAATTCCCCTATTTCCTGAACAGTGGAAATGGGCTCGTATTTTCTAGTCTGAAAACTGAGCTCATTGCAGAATTCCTTCCTCACCACTATCTTTCAAAAATTAAATTTTGTAGAAAGTAATGGAAAAAAGCCCTGAAGCTTTTGTTTACTTCTTAGAGTAATGATATGTGTCAGAGTATGAAAGAAATAATGAAAACAGAAAGTAGCTGTTAACTATTTAGCGACCTCTGTCACATTTTATGAAAATCACTACAGTGTCATGGTAACATGAAACAAAATACTGTTGTCAGAAAGTGTTGTGGAATTAACTGCAAATTTATGTCTCCAGATGCACAATGCAGCCTGGTTTACTAATATTACACAATTCCATTGGCTTCAGATAAAATAGTGGATTATATCAGTGGCTTAGGGTTTAAACTGGCATCATATGTTTGCGTCATATCCAGCTACCAGCACTTTAAATCATTATGTATCTTCAGTAGTTTTACAGGCCAGGATTTACTTTAATCTAAAACTAAGTAAAGAAAAACAATCTGTGGAGATTTTCACAACAAAAGATGAAGCTGAAAGACATCCTTCCTTAGTGCTTCTTGCTGTGCCTACAATACTTGAGTACATTACTACACATGGACTGTCTGCCTTAAAATTTCATAGTATAGGACTCTCCAGTAACGCTGAACAAACACATTCAACTTTTTGCATTCCTTTTCATCATATGATCTTTGGAGCTAATACTCTGAGATACTAAGTGCCCTCAACTGTTAAGAGAATAGCAATTAAGGACTCTTGGTCTGATCGGACAACTTTGAATGAAATTTAGTGTTCTGCAGTACTGTCAATTTATTGTGTGTAATACACCAGATATCATACCACGTACATGTGGTTAGAGTTAGCCCTTTTTGACCCTGCCTTCTGATTAAGAAGCAAGTAAATTAATTTTTAGAGGACAGATAAACCTAGAGCAACTGTACTGTCATTTTGATGTGCATGTAAATAGAGCTTAAAACTGGCAAAGTCATCTTGCTACAAAACTATCCTTATTGACAGTGTAGAATGTTAACTAATCCATAGGAATCTGTGTGCAGAAATAAACCCAAGCAGGTAAGATGTGTTGTTATCAGTACATCATAGCTTTCTACTCTGAGTCTATTTGAAAAAAAAAAAAAATTAAAAAATTAAGGGATCATTTTTGTTTCTGAAGTACAAATACTCTAGTGTAGGGAATGTGTGATTATTTTTTTGTACATTTCAGACTTGTGTATTAAACCTTATATAGAATGGTTTGCTTTAGACTTTGTTCTGAAATGTGTATTTGCCATAGTTATAATGCCTGTTATGGCAGAAATAGGTTTGCTTAAGACTTCTGTGTGTGCATGCTTTACATGACAATTTTTGTCACACAAGTACAATACATCTTTAGAAATTTAATCATGACCGTGCAGTTCGACTGTGCAGAACTAAATACTTCTCATTAAGAGAACAGTTGCAAAAGGAATGCACTGGCACTAAATTTGCCATGTAATGGCTGCAGTATACTGATGGAACATATCCCATCAAATGTTGTTGTTAGTAGATCCTTCAAAGTAATTAGGAATGCCATTTTATCAGTGTGAAAATCAAAAGTTGGCGTTTACACTTCTAGACACTGAGAGAGCTCAGACATGTTTGGCAAGTCAAGAGTGACATCCTGCATTTAATACAGAAATGGTATTGGTTATGCACTTTTTGTGCCATTCAGCATTAGTTAAGGCAAGTAAGTTTACAGGCAATTTTTTTTTTAACATTACAAATATTTCAGAAATCTTGGTGTCATAAATATAGCAGTTCTCTCTGAGAATAAAATGTATTTATGGCAGTTGTTCACTACAGAAATTTAGAGTCTAATCCAGCAATGTGGGCTTGCAGAATCAGACCTTTAAAAAGTTGAGGCAACAGCTTGCCACAGCTTTTAGAAATAATCACTACTTAATACTGAAATTTCTTTCCAAGGTACTTCTAAATTCACCACCAGGAGTTATGTTCAAGGAAGCAAGTGATCAAGATGGAAGTTTCAATGTTAAAATTGAAATGTATTGCAATGTTATGTATCTCAAACATTCAGATGCCTGAAAAGCACAGGCACTGTAGTTGGAAACCAGGCACAAGCTGCTGAACAGTTTCAAGACAGAGAAAATGCAATCACAGAATACATGTAACTGGAAGGGCATTATTGAATCAAACTCAGTACAGCTCACCGATGTAAACTATTGTTATTTGGATGACATCTTCAGTGTATTATAAACTTAAAGCAAATCCTATTAAAACTGGAAAAAAATTCTTTCATTTATCTCTAGTTAATGATCTGTGGAAACTTTATATTGTGGTCTATTAAGTCACCTTTTGATGACTTATAGACCATACTACAGATGGCTTTTAACACGAGATAATGTGGAATGGAGTTGCATATAGTATACACATAGCCAATAAAGAGCATACATAAAATCTGAAGTAATCTCAAATATTCCTTTTATACCAATTTGCTAGGAATAAATAAAAAGTGCAAAAAAGAGACACATACATCATTCTGTAGTGTCCATACTGACTAAAGACTTTTTAAGTTAAAAGTGCATATTTTTAGAAATCTAGCCAAAAAGCCATTCTAGCTATGAGAGAAAAATCTCAATAAAAAGCAGGGAATGGTTAATAACTATATAATAACACTATTTTTATAAAAAATACAGCTCAGATATTCAAAAGACAGCCTAAAATAAATTATTATAATATAAAAATTTAAATAGGAACCAAAGTATTGCCATTTATATTGCCAAAGGAGGCACTTTGTATTTTGAAGCATAGGAAATTAAGTCCCCAGAAGTATTATCCATACTTTTTTTAAAATTAAGGATGTAGATATTTTGAAAGCTGGTTTTGATGTTTAACAGTACAGATTTGTTTTTGTTGTTTGAGAAATTTGTAGTAAGTACTAGCACAGGCTTTTTTCCAGATAGGATTTTTCTTCACAGTACTGCTTGCAGTAGAAATAATGCTAACCCTAGTAGGTGTTTCTCTTCTTATTTTCATAGTCATAATTATGTCTTAGCATCTCATTTTGTGGAAAGAAGAAGATAGACACCTGTCTCTAGGGCCCTCTTCATTTAAGCACTACTTTACTAAATGCAAATTATGGCAATCAGGGCGTCAGTTTATGTATTGCCTTTCTATAAGAAACCATGATGCCTTTGTATTTGCTGTTTGCACCCCTAAAATCAATTCCATATGTTTGAATGCCATATGTTTTGCACATTGTACTGTATATATGTAATGCATACTGTATTTTTATATGTGTACTACATTTATCAAATATTTTGTACATAGTGGCAATATTGTAGCTACCGAGGAAATGTTTGATATTTCAGCATTTTTGCTAAGTGTCTCAAATAAAAAAGGAAAACTGTGTTCATTTGTCCATGCTTACTAATTAAAATGCAAAATACCTTGTAATAATAATCACAAAATCAGATTAATAATAATCACAAAAATTGTGACATTTGGCCTATGTTGTAAGCACATTTCTAACAAAACAAAAGAAAAAAAAGAAGAATGAAATCTGCACTTACACAAACCCGAAACGATTGATGGTTTATCTTCAAAATCGGCCAAAATCTGTAGGAATAGACTTCCTGTACTCTCACAGTGTAGGTCTGGACTTTTTCTTTTTTTAAGCAATACTATTGCATTAATTCCTTTCCTGTTTTCTGTTCTTTTCTCAAGAGCAGGTAGGGTAAGAACCCAGACTTTTCAGTGCTTTTTGTCACTTTAAAAAAATGCAGTAGAATAATTTACATAACACAGGTAAAATACAGGTGATACTCTTCAACAGATTTTAAATGAAGCGGCTTCATAAAAAATGAAAACAATTGCAATCTATGACCTTTATATGTAGCTCATAATTCATACAGTCCTCATTTCATAGTTTGTCACTGGATTTTTTATATGATGTGCAGCTGCTTGGGTTCACCCCCAAACACAAGCACAAACCCAAGCAGCTATGACAATGCAATTGCAGAGACATATTAAGCAATTTTGGACATTCCCTGCTCTTTTACACAAAGGCAATACACCTTATTTAAAAAGTCTTCTAAAGTCTTAACACAGAAGAGGACTTAAAATTATGCAGTGCATGCAGTGATGGTGTATGACTGCGTAGGGGTACTAAGGAGGTCACTGAACAGCACTAGTTTAAACCCGTCCCTGTGAAAAATCAATCAAAACTCAAGATGCTGTGATAATACCTGGTAAAATATAACATGATTCTTGTGTGTACTTTGTTAACAACAGAGTCATGTCTCTAGCAAAATTTTCTCAGGATAATCTCTTGGGTGAGTCCACAGTGTTTCCTTGTGGAAAGGGGAACAAACTGCAACACTGAAGTCATGTATAAAAGCAGCCGCAAGAGAAATGGAGGAAGGGAGTCGGTGTTCTGGCTCACAGTGCCTGGGTGAAAAGGAAGGAGGAAAAACCTGGAGTGTTTTCTTCACTACAAGTAAGATTTTTTCAGGGAGGCAAAACCAACATTTTGAAATACAGACTGAATGGGACATGCTAGAGAGGTGTATGTTCCTGTTGAGAACCTCTCGTGTCAGTGTCCCGGAGCAGACTGATGGAATGGTTCCACTGCTGCTCAGAACAGGCCACACAGAGCTTTGAAGAGGCACAGCCTTCTAAATCTGGCAAGCTTCTGAACATTCTCCAGGTAGTTAAACCTCATTTGTGAGTCAAATGCAACATTTTGTTCACTTATGCAAATGAACTTCTAAGGCCTCTCAGAGTGAAGACAAAACCAATTAAGCATCAGTGCAGATTACTGGGTGTATTTCACCTTCCAATACAGACTTCCGCTCCTCATTGAGTTACGCTGTCTCAAACAGAAATAATCCCTAAGTTGATATGGGCATTCTTTTCAGCTACAAAATACTTTGATTCTGTTTCATACTGTGTTAAAGGAAAGGAAATAGTGTATCACATTTTTCTAAATAGATGCTACCTGTAATTACCTAACAATGGAAATGAATTTGTAAAGAAAACCCCAAGTGAGTACAAAGAATAAGGCTCTGTGAGAGAAGAAGGGATATTTCAGAACTATAGTAAGGCAAAGAAAGGATCAGAAAATTATTTCTGGTGTATAAAAGACTGCACCCATTTTCATTCATGACTTTCCCTTATTCTAAGGCTTTCGAAATGTGCTAGATTGTGAGATTTTGCATCTGCATTTTGTATTCTGCTCAATTTGTGTTCTAGAACATCACATTTCTTCAGAATGAGCTATAAGCTGATCAATATGCACAAGCTGATTTTCACAGTGAAGCTGCTTCATTTCAATATTTACTATGATACTTGTGGAGGCAGTCCCTATATTAGATCATCCAATCTTTCCTTGTTAAAGTCTGTTCTATGCTGATGACATCAGAACTCGGGCAAATACCCATAAAACTGAAAAAGCCTATTACTATGCCCAGTAAATTGCATAAAATACATTTTCTTTATGAACACAGCCATTCTAAAAGTTTGTAGGCTGTATTTGCCACAATTTCCTTTCAGCTATCACACATCAAACAGAAATACTGCAAAGCAAGTTCAGTAATTTTTGACCACACATTTGTGCATTACAGAATTTATAGTTACAATATATCAGAGATAAAGCACTTGAATTTGGTGCCAACTGACTATTTGGGGTTTTGATTGTTTTACAAAGACCAAGAAATAAATAAACACATAACCCTCCCTCCCAAACTGTGTTCATATTAGTATTAACATGTAACCCCTAAGCCAAGAAGGACTGGTGAAGCTTAAGATTATGCTGAATGAACTTCTTCCACAGGCTAAACCCTGGCTTTCAATAAAACCTGAATATATAAATTCATATTAATTCCAACCTCATGAAGTTCAACCAAGCCAGGTGCAAGGTCCTACACCTGGGTCGGAGCAATCCCAGGCACAGCTACAGGCTGGGCAGAGAAGAGATTCAGAGCAGCCTAGCGGAAAAGGACTTGGGAGTGTTGGTTGATGAGAAACTTAATATGACCCAGCTTCAGTGCATGCTTGCATCCCAGAAACCAACCATATCCTGGGCTGCATCAAAAGGAGCGTGACCAGCAGGTCAAAGGAGGTGATCCTGCCCCTCTACTCTGCTCTCATGAGTCCTCACTTGGAGTATTGTGTGCAGTTCTGGTGTCCTCAACATACAAAGGACATGGAGCTGTTGGAGCAAGTCCAGAGGAGGGCCACAAGGATGATCAGGGGACTGGAGCACCTGAAGAGAGGCTGAGAAAGTTGGGGCTGTTCAGCCTGGAGAAGAGAAGGCTGCGTGGAGACCTCAGAGCAGCTTTCCAGTATCTGAAGGGGGCCTACAAGGATTCTGGAGAGGGACTCTTCATTAGTTACTGTAATGATAGGACAAAGGGGTATTGGGTTGAAACTTAAACAGGGGAAGTTTAGATTGGATATAAGGAGAAAGTTCTTTACTGTGAGGTGAGGCACTGGAATGGGTTGTGAATGGTCCATCCCTGGTGGTGTTCAAGGCCAGGCTGGACAGAGTCTTGGGTGACATGGTTTTGTGTGAGGTGTCCCTGCCCATGGCTGGGGGGTTGGAGGTAGATGATCTTAATGTCCTTTCCAACCCTAACTATTCTATGATTCTATGATATTACACCATGTTCTACAAATGGCCATCACCACATTTGTATTTGTACAATATTAAATGCTATATACTCCTGTCTATTAGCTTCTTATGTATTATACAACATTTGTATATGAGTGACATATTAGCATATTTGTACTGTCTCAAGTCAGAGATGTCACACAGATTTCTCCGCACCCCATACTGTAATCTACAACCCCACCAAGACCTTGCTAAAAGAGAAGTTACAAATTAGAGGAGCATCTGAGATGTAACAGCTAGAGGCTTGGTTTGGTTTTGTGTTGTTTTCCTTTAAGTATTTTTCCATAAATTTATACAGTAAAAAATATTTACCTTCACATAAAAAATTACTTTAAGGTGAGCCTCCAGTCTTCTCTGCCGAAAAAGGACTGCAGGGCCACTCAATGGTAACACTGCATGTTTCCTGAATCCCTCCAAGACAACTCTTTCATAAAGCTAGGACAAAGTCTTAGTTCACATAACTGTTAACTGAGGAGCACTCCAGCTACCCTATAGTATGTCTTTAAAAACTCAGTTATACAAATTCTGCATGAATTTGACTGTTCCCCTTCTATGTCCTCAAAAGAGTCAGGGAAATCTGTAGCAAGACTTAATTTTGTATTTTAAAACAGACATCAAAACCCTCTCCTAAAGCAACACCTCCATCTCATAGTGAGGCTTACGGAAGGGGGGGGGGGGGGGGGAACGGTGATTATTTTCTCCTTCCAACAAAATCTCTGACATGATCTTTTCAGCACTGGAATCTTCTAAAGACTTTCCTTTTGGAAATCCATGTGGTGTTTTAAGGAAAATTTTGTCAGAAGAGAACAGTGCATAAGGCGGATTCAGCATAAAGAATAAGGACTTTTGCAGAGAGCTCAAACAAGGGTAGTGACCGGCATAGAAGACATTCCCAGACAAATGTATCCAGGCATCAGAAGACACCACAGGCAATAACATGTTTTAAACCAAACTTACATTTTTAGTTATAAAAACTACCATTTTGATAAACCAACTTACCATTAAACAGCTCCATGTTCCAGACACGTTACTGCAGTTGGGCTGAGAGAGTAGACAACCACTTTTAGTCAAAATCAAGTATATCCTCCTAATCTACTCAGAAGATATTCATGATTCCAAACTGAACTCTCAGTCTCCCCATACAAGTAAAGAACTTTAGCATTAGAAATTGATTTACCTTGAATTAGTTGACTAGAAATAGATTTACCATTAAATACTATTTCTGATGCCAACCAAATACATTTATTAAAAATGGAGTCTATTTGGAGAGATACAACCCCTATGAATACCACATGTAAGTCAAATAGTCCCTCTGCTTCCTCCCAGCACAAAATCACTTCTCAGCTCACAAGGATACCAAAGCATGAATAAAACAAATGCAGACATGAGCTGCACAGGAACTGTGATGAGAAGTTACAACTGGCACATGAAAGAGCATATTTTGTAACAAACTAGCAGGCCAGAAATGGAAGAACATCAGTCAAAACCACTTTACTAAAATCTTAACTCCTTCCTGCTGCCACCTGGGTCACACTAACTCCCTCTTCTTCAGTCAGCTTAGAGAACTGCCCCTTTGAGGTCACCCTTCATAAAAACCACTGGTGTGAGAGCTCAGGAGGCAGTTTCCACTCCTACAAGTCACCACAGTTGTGAAGTGCTGCACTGACTGCAGTGATAAAGAGCAGAACTCAGCAGCAATATTGTGGCTTTCCAGAGCCCAGATGTGGGTATGTCCTTTGAAGCTAGAGATAAGCAAGACCAGCAGATAAAACTCCAGCAACTGTTCGGGTAGGACAGCATCAGTTATGCTTGTAAGGGCTGGAAAACCAGAACAAATCACCTTTGGGGCAACTATCCCAGGACAGCAGCAAACACACTTAACATGGGCTGACCACCCACTGAGGTAATTTAAATCGAGTACCTTTCATTGTAGGAAATGTGAGTTCAGACTGCTCTGTTTGCTGGAACACACAGTTAGCACGAAGAAGCTGGGAAATGGCAACTGTTAAAAACCTGACATTTGTCCATTCAGCCAAGCCATCAGGTGTGAGTTTTCCTGATGACAGTTCAAAGAACATCCCAAAATGATCCAGACAGATCACTCTCCTAACACACCTGCATTACAGCACCACCGGGTTAGTAACTGATCTCAGCCTTTCCAAAGGTACCTGTCAACATGTCCACGTGCTTCTTCCACCAGACAAAGACCAGTGACCATCGCTGGGATCAGCTCCCCCAAAAGACAGTGAACAAAACTCTTGTCATGCAGGGAGGTGGGAATATAATTTGGGTGCCCAGCAAAAGTTTCACAGTTTAAAAGGATCTCCACAATGAAAAGTAAATGAACACTAAAACCTTTATTTTTAGATCACACTTGTAAATATGCAAGAGGCCAAATCTAGAAAAACACGTATTCTAGTATCTTTTCTGCATTTAACGTGAAGCTTCGTATGGAACAAGCAGCGGGCACTCAGAAAGTTTAATTTAATATTTATAATTTAATTTTTCTTTTCTTGGCGAAGGAAAGCTTTAACACCGCTTCCCCCCACCCTCCCTGGTCAGGAGGAGGACCGCACATTCCGGCACACTGACCTAAACGCCGAAGTGCCAACGTTGGTAACAGAGCTCCCTCCGCAGCACCGCTGCCCGCCCCCCGCAGCGGCGGCCCCTCAGGCCCGCCCTCACACGGGGAACGCGGAGGCTGCCCCGGCCTAGCCCCGAGGAGCGGCCATGGCGGGAGCCCCCCCCGGCGCCGCACCACACCGCCCGGCACCCGGCAGGTGCCGGCGCACGCGCAGGCGCACGCGGCGGGCCGCGGGGGCGTGGCGCGAAGCGGAGGCGGCCCGCCCGCTGCTGGCACGCGATTGGCGAGGGCAGACGGGAGTGGCGCCAGCGATAGAAGGGCGACCGGAGAACCCGTTAACGCAGGCGCGGTGGCCAAGTGGTAAGGCGTCGGTCTCGTAAACCGAAGATCACGGGTTCGAACCCCGTCCGTGCCTCGGGGGGGGCCCGCGCTTGTGGGTCTTTCTTATCGTTTTTAGGGGACACGGCGTGGCCTCTGCGATGGGATCCTAGCGCTCCCGCCTTCCACCGGCATGGTACCCAGCAGAGCAGCGGGCGAGCACCCAGCAGCGATTACCGCCCCCCGGCAGGGTGGAGAGCACGGCGCAGCGCTTCGCTGCAGCAGCGGCACCTCAGCGGCTGCGGCAGGGGGTGGTGCCGCACCTGCCATACCTCGCTTTCTCCTGCGCTTCCCCGATCACACCTGCACTGCATTGCACTGTATTGCACTGCATTGCACTGCATTGTACCGCATGACAACGTCTACATCCGCATCTGCTACACTACCAATGTTTTTCTTCAGACCACCTTCCTCGGGGGTTAAGCCGGTACTCGAGAGACCCTGAAGCAGCAGAAGATCGTTTCAGATGTGCAAGGAAAAGACGTGTATCGAAGCCAGGTGGAAGCCGTGTCACACTCATTCCCTGCATGGTGGCTCCAAAGCACCCACCAAGACACAAGTTTGTTCCTGTGAGGAACAAGCGAAGTCTCTGCTCGATCTTCTCCACCGGTTGATCATCCAGGTTCCTGGGGCCTTTCATTGTGATTTAATTCTGGTTGAAATGTGAGGTTTCTTCCTCTGTCTTACTAACCACTTAAAAGGATTTGCAATCTGGTTAGTGTTCATTTCCTATTTTTTAAGCAGGAAAACTCCCTGTGACGTTGGAAACACAGCCAGGGCGGGTTGGTTCCGTCAGCCGGCGCTGTGCAGTACTCACCCACCGCCGAGCACATGCAGACCCTGGGCATTAGGACACATCAGCCAGGCTCAGGCACATGCACGGGACCAGCCACAGCCCTGCACACAGATAAGCGCTTAAAACCATCCTAACGACAGCAGTAAGAGCAGCACTACACATTAATAACAGCACTACAAATGGAAGGAAACCTCTATTCATGTTTGATACTTGCTCGCCATTTGGAATTTCAGTGCCCTTTGGTTTTGTTTTGTTTTCTTCCTGACAAATTTTCCTCTCATATTCTGCACCATTGTTGTCTAGAATCCAAATTGTACAATTGTAGTGGGAACAAAAAAACTGTCATTAACTACTTACACCACATTTTGTAAAACCTTTTAACATTATATATATACATTGTGTTGGTAGGTCAAAATCATCATTCAAGTTGTAAATTGATTTAAAGAAGGGCTGTTGCCATTTATTCTATATAAGGCTCTCTTTTCTTATTATGAAGATTATATAACGATTTATAGTGATACATAATGAAGATATATATTAATTTAACATGATGAAGATTATCTGACTGCATTAAATACATGTAATTCAAATGTCTTTTTTTTTTTTTCTTTGCACTTAGTTTACTGGCAATACTCACAAATCTCCAGAACCACTTCTTAGAAAATTTGGCATGATCTGAAGAAACATCAGCAGAGAGGAAACGGGAGCGCTTACCTTCCAGCTCAGTTGTGAACTTTAGATTTCTACTATGAAGCCCATGACCACACTGCCCAACCTCCCTGGAAAGAAATGTAAGTTATTGACTTTGGGCAGTGACAGTTTCAGCACAGAGCACATGCAAAACTGGGTTTTGTTGTCCTAGGTATTTTCACTCATGTACACAAAGGACACTGAGGAACAGCCATGTCCCTGGAGCTGCTTTCATAAGAGGACTTTCAAAACTAAACATAAAAACCCAAGTCAAGGGCAAACAATGTTTCTGATAAGCACTTTCTGTTACTACAACCTCAGGGTTAAACCCGGTGAGGAGCTACGTTGCCTGTGGTGAGTGATGCTTTCATAAAGTCTTGTTTGTTTTGCAGAAATATATTTATAAGCCTGAGCCAGGTACACACCAGAGCTATAGCTGTCCCCATACAACAACAGCTTGAGGCCTGTGAGTCCCTGTTACATTGCACAGACGCACACACAGATCAGATTGTGCAGAGCCCATTTTTCCATAGCTTGCAGACAGAACTTAACATTTTGCTAAATGACATTGCTCAATTCTTAGCACAATAATAATGTTGCTAAGTAACATTTTAAGATGTCTTATAGTTAATTTACTTGAAATTAATTTTGTAATTAGAAAACTGTTTATGAAGTCACAACCTAAAAGAAACAAGTGCAGGCCAGAAATTGGTAAATCCAGCAGCAGTTAAGATGTAGAAATAATTAACATACCACACAGGTTTACTGCCATGCCATATATCCATTTATATGACATTAAACCTTTTTGAAAGTGTTACTAGATTTGCTTTCAGCTTCCTACTTGTCTAGGCAACACAACACCCAAATTTTAACCTCTTTCCTTTTAGGTCAGGTTTCCACCCCCCTAAATGACACCTCTCATCACTCCTGCTGCAATCCCCCAGATCCCCTCCAGTTGCTGCATATTCTTCTTGAAATGAAGACCCAAAGTGGACACCCTACTGCTGCTTACTGACACTGAGCAGAGCATTTCTGCACATCACAACTCACAGAAGGACACTGTGAGCGATGAAGTGGGAACTTGGATTATGAGCCTGAGCTGCCATAGTGAGAGTGTTCCAAGAAGCTGTATGGCTGGCATCATATCCCATGGCATGAGTACAAACCATCCCAACTGGTACATGTGGCTCTGTCCCCAAACCAGACCCTATGATGGGAAGTTTAAACTTGAAACTTCCTCTCAGTCAAGTTAAACTTCCCCTCTATCCCCCCGCTCCAGAGCACCCCATGCCACCCAGCATCCTGGGCACAGCATGGCAGGTGCCCTATAGCAAGTGGTTAAAACAGCAGCCAGAGTCTGATGGGGCTGAATTCCAGGGTAGAACCTGCAGCAGGGAGTCATGTGAAATGAGTCCTCTTACTAATCCAGCTCCTAGTATCCACCATTGAACCATTTTGTAGAAATGGTTTACAAACCCCTCACACTGTGCAGGCTTACTGGTGAAAGCAGAAGGTGAAGCAAATTTAATTTCGTTTCATCATTTCTGTCATTTTAACAGAGCCTCCTGCTGCTTTTTTTGAGTTAATTGGATTTTACATGTGACAACCAGTATGACCAACAGAGGACAGCACATCCATTTCTTTTAATGATCAAAAGAACCTGAACTTGAAGCTGCCATTCACTTTTTCACTCAGGAAATGAGAGTGACAAGACAGAGTCGCGCCATGTGCCATAAGTAAGCCAGCCAGCTTAGAAAGGCCTTTTTAGCAATTAACTAGAGCTGTTTTGAATTCCAAGAGATTACTTACAATAAATCTACTTCTGACCAGGCATTACTGCTGACAAAACACTGGGTGCACCTCTCTGAAAGCTGGGTCTGTGTTGGGAAGCGATTGTTTACTGAGCAGTTAAAACATCCTTGGAGTCAAAGCACACTTGGGATTGGCAGGTGAACTCTGCTAATTCTGCTTCAAAACTGCAGACAGACAGACAGACAAGGTGCCTCTAACTAAGGTTTGATTAAATGGGAGCGTTTATCAAACACTGAAGTAAAGCCAGACTCCAGTGGTTTAACTGCATTTGATTGGGGGGCAGAGAAGACTCTGCAAGTCATAATGAAATTCAAAGAACAAACACAAGGATTTCATGTGGCTGAGGGAAATTTCGTTACGGAAATTCAATTAACCTGCAAGAGCTGCACACATTGAAATCTATTCTCTTTTCCCAAAAGGTGGTTCTTGTGGTTTTTATAGCAACCTTTGCTGTTCCTCGATAAATAATGCTTTATTACAAATGCATTGATGTCTTTATATAATTAATAGCACATAACAACATTGTCATCCATTACTGCTTTGCTAACATCAGTTTCCGCTTGCTGTGAAATGTGTCAAATAGTGGGTTTTTAAGATGCAATTAAAGAAGGACTGGGTGTAAGAAACAAGCACAAAGCAAACACAAAGATTTAGGAGACACATGAAGAATAACCCTGACTCAGGACAGTGCGGGGTCTGCTGCAAGTCCCGATTTAAATTTGTAAGGGCCCGATCCTGAGCGTGGCTGAGCAGAATTGACAGCCGAAGATACGGGTAAGTCACTGGGGACTGACAGTGCTCAGCAGTTCTAAGTATCGGGGCCCTCAAACAAAAGCCAACCTACGAATTCCCATTCATGCGAGTAACGATGCTGCGCACAGCTACAGCACCAACATGAATTATTCACGTTGGCATAGCGTGGAAGCTGCAAGCCGCAAAGCCTGTTTAAAATCACACACAAGTACCAATTCGTGTTCCTGTCATAGATGGGAGGGTTATTTTTTTCCCCCACGTTTCATTCATATGTGTATTATTCCTTTTATTTGCTGTGCGCATAGGTCTGATGGGACATGGGGGAAAGTAAATACAGGAGATAGACATCTGTAAACACTGGTAGAAAAGGGGGTTACTGATTAGGTCTCTTCTCATACGAAACTCCTAGATCATACCGGAGAAACGTGAGTTAAGCGTTTTACCATTCTTTTTTTTTTAACCATTATCTGATCAGAGAAGCATGAAAAGCACTTTACTGCTCACTGGATTTTTTTTTTCCCTGTGCTCGGAGCCCTCTGCAGGAAGTGAAGCTGAATTTCACAGATCTTCCCTTTCTGACGTCTCCCGAATTTCTAGGAATGCCCCTTCCCTATTACTATATTTGGAGGTAGTTTCTAGGAAAAAAAAACCTTTTGGGCCGGCCCGGGACCCCGCGTTGCTCCAGGGGGAGGCCGAGCTCCGGGTGCCCGGCCCCGGCCCCGCGGAGTTGGGGCGCTCCCTGCTCGGGCTGGGAACTCCCGGCGCCGGCACGTCTTTGTACACTGCTGGAGCAACGAGCATGGAGAGGGAGTGGGAAGGGAGAGGTGGCTTTGTGGCAACAACGGGGGAATCTTCTCTAGTTTCTTCCCGGTGGCTGCTCTTTTTTATCCCGTGCACTTTTTCTTTTTTTTTTTTTTTTCCCCTCCTTTTTAAAGGAAGAAAATCTAAAGATAAAAAAAACACCTTTTGGATTTTTCCCCCCTCCGCTTCCCTTCTCCCCCTCCCCTCGCTGTGGCCTCTTGTTTAGCTTGTGGCGTGACCGTGATGAAGAAATGTTTCTGGGAGCCTGGCAGGGCGATCTTTTTATGTAATGAGTCAGGATTTTGCCAACGGAAGGAGCCGGCTCCGAGCGAGGATCGTGGGGCTGCCTCCCTCCCAGCACGAGAACCTGCTGCCGAGCGGCACCCGCTCCGCTCCTCGGGAGCCCCGCTCGCCTCGCCGGGGGCACGGCCGCTGGCACTGACAAGCGGTGAGTTGCGCGCTCCTTCCGCGCCCCTACACCGCGCTGCCCGTCGCGGGGATCGCGTGGCACCCCACGTCCTCGCCGGGCTGGCAGGTGGGGCCGCGCCCGCCGCCGCGGGGAGCGGGAGGCTCCGAGCCGGGCGGGCACCTGGGCGAGTGGCTCCGCGCCGACCGAGCCTGCGCGGCCGCGAAGAGGCGCCCCTGGCCCAGCGCCGGCCCCGCTCCCTCCGGGGGCAGGCCGCGCTGCGGGTGGGAGGCCGGCTCCTTCGGCAGCCGCAGGTGTGTCTGCACGCGTGGGGCCCGGCCGCCGGCCCCGTCTCAGTCCCGGAGCCTCCGCGCGGCTTCCGCGGCCGCGTGTGGCCGAACACGAGTGGCTGAGGGCGGGGTGAGTGAGGGGGGTCGGGCCGCATCGTCTGACAATTGCTTGTGTGAAGGAACAGTGAGAAAAATCTTGGTAAACCGTCCCAGGTCAGTGGGTTAATTCCCCCTTCTGCAGGCCACGTATTCTGTTTGAAGGTTTCTACTCAGCCAAGATTTCCACCAACTCCTCTGCGTGTTCCTTCCACAGCGTGTTTGCTGACCACGCAGCATTTCATCGGTGACAGCAGTCTCCAGCTCTGCATTTTGGTTGTCAAAAGCAGAATAAAAGTAATAGTGGCTTTTCCAACACAATAATTAGTTTCTTTTAAAGTAATGGACAGCATTTACCTACTTCAGTCATCCAAATGTAAACTTAATGCTTTTAAACCTGGACTTAACAGTTCTGTTGGAACTACCAACTGAGGATTTAGAAAATATGTTTCTTTTGTCTACAGATTTCTGCTTCTCTCATCTTTGAAAGAAGTTTAGGACACATAATGCTGAGAGTAGTGAGATTTAGACACAGCTGAATACATGAAACTACCCGTTAGTGGAAGAGACCTCACTGTTTCAAGGGAAGTGAAAATATTTTCTAGTTTATTGTACAAATAACAAATTCAGACTACTGACCGACAGCTCTATAACATGTCAGCTTTAGTTTAAATTATAGTGGAACAGATAAACAAGTTGTTACTCACTTTGAGAAGAAATCTTAATAGATACTTTGAGTGCTGGGTGTAATAAATGACTGTTACTCTGGAGGAGTTCTGTGTCATTATAGGCACTTACAGAAGCACTGCTTACCTACTTAATAAATAAATAAATCATAAACTGTGAATAAACCCAAACAGTATCTGTTAGCAATTCCTGCTGTCCAGAGAGTGAAGAAGTGTGTGCTGTGATGTGGCTACAATATTCTCTGTTATTAGTCTGACAGTTACCCACTTTATAAGCAACAATTCTCTCAGCTGATTTGGCATATCTTGCAAAGATACTTTACTTACAAATTGAATCCGGGAAGGTTGTGGTTCCAGAGTCGGGGTTTTGGGGGCGAGATGAGCTTATGTATTATCCAACTGGCCCACAAAGTCCCGCTTTTGGTGGTCACTTTGTTCTGCAAAAGAAACCAGTACCTTATGGCTCTTACAGTGGATGTTAAACTTAGTAAACTACTGCTGCACTTAATAAAAGGCTATTATACATTTAAATGAAGAATAATAATATTCTAACTTTAATATTGTCTTCAGTAATGAAAAGTGGATAGAAAATATAACTATTCTGAAACTTAGACATAAAAAAAGATCAATTTCTAACAGTTGTTGGTGATTTTCTCTTGAAAAGACGAAGAAAAAGTTAATGTTTCAAAGAGTGGGCATTCAGTATAGGTGAATTGGGAGAATAGGAAGTAAGTCCTTAGAAAACAGAGGCAACTTAAAACTTGAAAACATCATATAAACACTGGGAACATTTGTATTGTCATTCCCCTGCTCAGCTCTCTGCACACAAAGTGTTCAGTTTTAATGGTTCTCTTCAGCTAGCTGTTTTTTTTTTTATGTGTGTGTGCTTGTGTGTGTACACATGTACAGTCTGTTTCTAGGTATCAGTGTAAAGATTTCTAATTTTTGTACTGATTACAAGTTTTAGAGTGTATTTTTATGAGTAAGCCTCTGTAAACCTGAGCTTGATAGAGCTGTTTAAGTTCATGTTACTATTTATATTTTGGTATCAATATCATAAACAGTTTAAGCATAATTTTTACTTAAAAATTACATAGTTGTACTTTCCTCCTGGGATTGAAAGTTTGTTAGTACATAAGCTGAAGTTTCTTGTGGTTCTGAATATACTGTACACATATTTAAGACTGAGCGTAACACAGTATACTCACACAATATGATTTGTACAGTGGCTCATGTACGCAGCATACACACACCAGATAGCCACAGCAGCATCCTCTCTGTTGGTGTAAACGCATCTGTCATAGTTTTGACATTTTCTGCCAGCTATAATAACCTGCTTAAGTTACACATAAACATCTCCACATTTGCACTGTGGCCACAGTATCATTGCAGTCAGATTCATTTGAAGAGCTGACCTACTCAGACTGAATCAATCTGATTGTTTGAAAACGGCCTGGAAATTCAGCCAAAGTTAGCCAGTGATGCACTCTTACAGCAAAGTTGCTGCTATACGATCCGTTGTGTGACTGTATGCAGGATCTATATGTTCATGCAAATGAATATCATGCTGAATTATGAAGATTTTTCTATGGAATTCTGGTATTTTACATTCTATAGTAATATGATTACTACACATGTAAAATAGGACTTATCCAAACCTGTGACAAATTCCTCACTTGTTTAAGACTGAAATCTGATGGGGAAGAGCTTAGGTCAGAATTGTGCGGTTAATATGCCTTTTTGCTACTATTTTGCATAAAATAATGCTGTTCAAAAGTTGCGTTTATGAGAAGGTTAATTTTTCATCAAGCGATCAAGTTACAAATTCAACTGTAGGAACTGGTTTAATTTTTAATTATAAATTGTGAATACATTCTAGACCTGTCCAGTATTACAAGTTGTCAGATTTGGATTGATTTAACTCCTATGGTGTCTTCACTAGCACTCTGAGAAGATAAGAGCAGAGAATTAGAGATCAGAAAGTGGATCAATGTGAGGATCCTGCCTGAAGTGTAAAAAAGAAACAAATTTCCGTACCCAAATAGCAGCAAAGATCAGCTCTGCTCTGCTGAAATAGAGCAGTTGCTTCTTATCAACTATTGCTTTAAAGCTCTTAAATTAAACCATGTAATTTTGTATAGCTGCTTTCAGCAAATGTGCTTTACGTTGCTCCCTTTGTTTACCAGCTATATTTAGATATTTTTTCAAATAGGTTCTATTTGATTCTCTATTGAAGCTAAATAAAATTTACATGCATTCCTTCTATCACCAATAATGTAGTTATAGAATTAATAAATGATTTAAATGATTAATGAGAATTGTTAAAGAACACAGTTACACTTCTGTAAGGCTTGCCTCATACAGTTATTATTCACATTTTTCCCCATTAGTAAGCTTACAGAAAGAGCTTCCGTTTGTCTCTAGTGTGCACTAAACCAGTTTTCTCCTACTACAGGCATCATGCACAGATACTAAACTTTAAATGTATGTTCATTTTATATGAGTTACCCAAATTAATGATGATGAGACAAACCAGTGATAGATCCCCTAAACACCTGTGTTATAACAATGTGATCTCTTACCCTCACGCAGCTTTTCCCATAAGGTTTGTGTGCAGTGTGGGGCGGTGGCCTCAGAGCCTGAGACTCCTGAAGTGTGTGCTCTGTATCCAGAGCATTAATAATTAAATACCTGGGATCAGTCTATCGTGCTATTAGACATGAAAAAAAGAAATGTACGGAAGATAAGAAGTAGATGGTATGTTTGGAATCAAAATTAATTTTCCTTGAGATAAAAAACAGTAATGAATTATTGAAAAAATGCTATTTAGACATATCAAGTCAAATTTATTAAATTGAAAGTCCTACTGCCTTTGTATTTAATCAATTTAAAGCTAATTTTTTAGAGTTACTTTTCTGTATTTTAAGGAAACCTTTAAAAAAACAGTTTACAGACACTGAATCAGCAGAGGATTATCAAATGGCCGAATCTGTTTACTTTAGAAATCTTATTGAAAGCAGTGAAAAGATCAGAGTCTCCACCAGAATCCAGTGACGTGGTGTGGGGATTGGTCTGTGCCCTGCATTTTCTGAGGCAGGGCCTCAACCTTTGACATCTGCTGACCTCATGTTGCAACAGAAGAGTTTTGTGTTTCCCCTCTGATCTAGCCATAGAATAAAGAGAGGGAGGTAATGACCCCAAGTTTGGAAATGCATGACCTGGAACAACTAAAAATTTTGCCTTAGGGACGGCTACAAAATCAGCCACCCCTTCCTATGAAGCTACCCACAGTTTTTCCAGGGCGGGAGCACAGACACTCAAGGTATGACTTTTACAGCGTCTTGTTCTTCGCTCCCTGTTACAATGCTACACATCAGCACTGCTTGCCTGCCTAAAATACGAACCTGGTGCCACAAACAAAATACAACAGTATGTTCTGAACCTGTTTCACAGGTTTTGCACAAACCCCCTTTTTATTTGCCTTAAAAATCATATATAGCAGGTTATGAAAGAAAAATTAAGGTTTTTTATGGCTTTAAAATACCCCTTGGAAAAACACTGCTGTCACTTGGAACCTGCACCTGCAGTGAAAAAAGTGGTGGAAAAGTTGTGTGACATGAACTGCACAACCCACTTCAGAACATGCAGCTTCAGACTCTGAAGCTGCTGGTGAAATTAATGGGTTTAAGGCACCACTCACCCTGTTCACAGGACATACTAGTTAATGAATACACAAATCTCTTGTTGCAGTGTCATACGCTTTTCTCAGTCAAAACACAAATGTGCAGGGAATTTGGTAAAGGTACAAAGATGGAAAAGAGAACAAACACTTTTTTTTGCCTGTTGTCAAAAGGCCCAAATAATTTGTGTTTACAAGGTTTCAGCGCAGGGGCAGTGGTTCTGTAGGTGACGTGTGAATGGCGTTATTCAGTTTGTGGATTTTTTTCAGGACATTTCTACAACATGTTCAGAATAAATAAAAGTAATAGGACTAGAAACAAAACCATACCTATTGCTCAGGTAACTTGCTTTGGGAGCTAGCCAAGTATGACATGTTAGCGGGTGGTTTCAGGAGCTTACTGCTGATTTCTGACTCCCTGTTAGATATACAGCTCTTCAGTTATCTACGTTTTATTTTGTACATTGGAATCATAATTCTCTACAAACAGGCTCCAGAGTTTGGTTTTTTTTTCATTTTCCTCCCTGGAGCATGCCTGCTCCAGCTGAGCTCAAAAGAAGTCTTAAAAATGACGAGTAAGTCCTGTCTGGTTTTGTAATATACTGAATGCTTACATCCTTGGTATACATTATTAACTTTAAACAAACTATTTTGATGTTTTCATTTAATACTGCGGTAATATTTTGATTTAGCTGTTAATGGGAGAGGCTACAATTCACCAGTGTAATGTAGTATTGATGCATTGCTGCTACTTTAAGTATCTCAGCTTCAGTCACAGTCCAAATCCCTTTACTGGAATCATGGCCTCTCTGTATGAACTGATAAAAAATACTAGCTAGACACCAAATGTTTTAAAGTAGTAACTTTTGTTTTGTAGGTCAGGATATGAATCAAAAAGACAAAATGCATTGTGTCATCTGCAGCTAGGCAAGTGTAAATGGCATTAGGAAAGGGTGAGAAAAAAGTCATTTCAGGATGTTTCAGGATTGGCCCACAAGGGTCAGTAAAAATCACTGTGTGCAGTAATTTTACTGAAGGGCTGTTTCTGTTGGTTACACACTGCTATTGTTAAAAATTACTATTTCAGTCAGCATAATCTAGAATTCTGCTCTGCTGCTGCTGTTTGTATAAAAGCTTTCATTTGCAATAAAAGGCTTATTTTGAAATCACAAAAACCGCACACACCTCTGTGGGTAGGTGCCTGGATGCTGGTGTATATCAGCAGGATCTCCACTGAAATCACTGGACCTACATCCACAAAAAACACAAGTGAGATCACAGTGAAATTTCAAGAACCTGAGGAAAGAAGTGGGTTCATTTTTTATATTATAACATGAAAAAAGAGCAAGTGTATTACACGGAACATTGTATTAAATAACGTATAAGGAATTAAGCATTGTTGTTTTCAACAGTATTATATTTTACATGTTATGCTACAAGAATCTGTTGAAGAATATTCCTGTTAGGTGCTATTTACTGTGGATTGTTTTAAAAGAGTAGTTTTTCATTAGGCATGTCAATTGAGGAGGCAGAACTAAAAGTTCAAATGTGCTACATGTTTTACTAAGGAGATTTATAAATATGGAGTATTCAGTCTTTACTAAATAGGATTCCTCTGCATTTTCACTCTGAATGGTCTTTCTGTATGTGTGGAAAGCTGTCCACATGCCTGGCTGGAAAATAATTTGAAAGCCTTTAAAATGAAAGATGTTACATGTTTTCTTTATGTATCATCTTCTTCTATAAACTAACATTTGCTCTGTCATTGAAGCAAATCCTTAAAAATGAGAGATGCAGGTCAGCTGTTAACTGATGATTATTCTGGTTTATATTTTGCAGTTTGGGATGTGAAAGAACAAAAATTGCCCTGGATTGTCTGTACTTTATGCATAATGTTTTTAGCTTTCCAGCACTAACAGTATTTCTAAGACAGTTGTTTCAAAAGTCACTTTGGTTTATGGACAGAACCATTTTATACATCCAAAGCAAAGGAGTTAGAGGCTATTTGAAAAACTACAATTTTCCTATGCAGGAGACTAACAGGAAATTATGAAATCCTGAAGTATTGTTGGAAAATTGTTCTAACTTAAAAAAATTTTCTTTATAGTTTCATTCTTGATGTTCCACAGCATTCACCACTTCCTGCATGGCTCTTTACCGCAGGGAAAATGAGGGACTTTTGGGGGCAGATGTGTTTCCATTACACCATCATAATGCCCCTAAAAATCCTTATTGCTCTTGCAGTATTCTTCTGTGTTGCTGGGCCTGGTGTGAACTACTTGAAGACCTAGCTTATAAGTACACCTTTTCTCTAAAAACACTTAGAAAAACCCACTGAGTTTTATTTTGTTTATCTTATATTATTTATAGTTGTGTTTACTGTTGCTTAAAATATAAATGGCAAGATATGAAACCACCTGTTGGTAAACAGATGTCGTAAGTCATAAATCCAAGGGACATGCTGATAACTGTGTGGTGTTATGAAGAGGAATATATTCTGGCTTAAGAGTGAGAGCTTCATTCTTTTGCTCTGATTAACTTGTGTTTAACATAACATTTTCATGGGTATGTCTCTCAAACATGACACAGATTTTGCAAGCTAATTTGAATGATTGCTGTAGAGGACCTCACTGAGAATATTAACTGAATTTAAGAACATATATCAGGTCATTTATCACATGCATGGATCTGCCCAGTACTTTTATTTAAATCAAATGCGCAAAAAATATTCAAATCAAATTTCCATGCAGTCCTAAAATAAATTTGTGATTAAACCTAGAAAAGACATTATCTAGGTGTTCCTGCTCCGGCAGGGGGATTGGACTAGATGATCTTTTGAGGTCCCTTCCAATCTCTAGCATACTGTGATACTGTGAAAGACATTGTGGGTTCTCAGCTATTCTATGCTTATTCAACTTGAAGGTCTTCGTGTGGGCATACCTCTTGCTGGGGCTTTTGAGGAAGGAGGGATGGCATAGTCCATTGGGAATGCAGTCATGCTGCACGACTCCTCCCTACCCCTCCAGGTGAGCATGAGCCATCTCCAGGATGGGCACAGATTACTCCTGCTGGGTTGCAAGGTCCCCTGAAATCTGCAGATTTCCATAGTTCTTGAAGGAAAAGGCAGAACATACAAATATAAATATGGCTTGGTTTTGGCTGGGTATTGCAGTGCAATATATCATCAGCTGGACAGGTGCAGTACTAATATAACATTTGTTTCAGGTGTAGGACAGAACTATAACTGGTTTGTGTTAAATGTACTCTGGACTTCACTGACCAGCTTAAGAGAAATAATAGACAAACTGTGTCACATCGTCCCTCTGACAGTGTCCAGTACCTTCAAAATATTTGGTGACATAGGAAAGAAATGAGCTGGGTAGATCCTCACAAGCCCTTTTATGTTAAAGTGTAATCCCCAAGTAAATGCATTTCTTCATTCTGCTAAAGGAGCAGTTCTCATTTTTCAGGCAGGAAAATCCTTCAGGTTAAGTCACATCCTATAGGTCACAAAGCAAGCTTTGCTGTTATGACTGGAACCCAGAACTTTTGATGCCCAGATAAATACCACAATAACAAGAAAATTACTTTCTAGAAGGACGTTATGAGCCATGTTGCACAATACTATATTCATGGGTCAAAACACGCTGGCGTGTGCATTTCAACATACATTTGAACATGCAACAGCGTTTTAAATGTATGTTTAGACAGAAAGCAGTAAAAAACCTAGTCATTACATTAATTATAATTTTTCAAATCAATACTTAGGTGTTTCTGTTTCGACTACTGATTGCAAGGTGATTCCCATCACCTTCTGACATAAATGAAAGGTGCTGTAACGGACTGGCACAAGGCTTATGCAGCCTTTACAATTCTAAAAGTAACTTACAAGGTATTAGATGAGTTGAATTATAAATGTCATTAGTAAAGCTTTATTTGCCAGCTGTGTGCACATTTAGCAAACTTTGTATTTCCAAGTAACACTCCTAGCTAGAGGCTCTGCATTTAATGGAAAATGGTTAAAGAAATAAAAAGAAGTGTTACACCACACATACGCTGTCGAGTTCTGTCATAGTAAGGAGCAGTGAAGGGAGGACACCCAGAGCTATAAATTGCATCACCTCTATATAAAACACTGCTAATATGAACAGACTGGAATTCTAGTTACTTCTTTAAAGTCTTTGGGGACTATGCCAGTCACAATGCTGTGCAAAGAATACTGTGATAGATCTGAGCATTGAAACTGATCTGATTTTTGTATTTGTCTGTATTACAACCTTATCTTACATGTAATCTTTCCAGGATATCAGACTTTTTTTTTTTTTTCCTTTCCCCTAACCTAAGCAGTCTTTCATAAAAGTTCTTGCATCTAGAACTCATAGATCTCGACAGCTGATTCTTACACACATACCCACTTACATACACGCAGGCCAGAGCAAAAGTCAGATTCCCTCTGAACATGTGTTCTGTAAATACATAGAAATACATTTAGCATACGACACTGCTATCATGAAAAGTATTTGCTTAGACCTAGCAATCCTGAGATTAAATTCAAGGAAGGAAATCAAAATCAGTAACACTATATTCCTTTTATATCTAATAGGAATCACCTGACATGCAATTGTTACTATTTACACATTTTTATCACTGAATAAGTAATAAGCAGTAGAAAATGGGAGCCATGCACATGGTTTGAGATGTGTACTTGAACTTTCAAATTCAAATGCTTGCTTCAAATTGTTTAAGTATTTAAATTATTTTGGTTTGAAATAGTATGTCACAAACCTCTCTGGATCTGATACAGCCCCAGAGGAAGGACTGCAAAACTCACCTGTAAAACTGTCCACTGAGGCTAACAGCACTTCATGAATAGCCTGTGAGTAGGTTTCAATATTAAATATTTCGTAAAAGATACTTTTGCTGCCTGGGTTGTTAGGTTTTTTTGGTTGTTTTTTTTTTTGTGGTTGTTGGTTGGTTGGTATTTTTTTTTTTAACATGAGCAAAGCAAAGATTTCTGTTGCTCTCTTCTTAGGGATTTTGATTTCTTTTAATTATAGGACCAAGAGTCATTAACATGAACTAACAAATTTATGGTGTTGTTCTAGACATTAGAACAGTAGCAGCTAGGTAATATTCTTGAAATAGAATTTTCACAGTGGAAAAGATATTAAATGTTTGTTATGTGCCAAGAAATGAGTAATATGAGAATACTTTCACTCTTTTACAAAATGGAAGAGCATTAACAGCACTGTAGGTTTTGATTATGTATAAAGGTTTTGTGATTACCAATAGTCTCATTATAATAAACAAAAATAGCAGAAAAGACATGCAAGTATATAATAGGTTGACTAAGATGAACCAATCTCATTTATGTATCGAATAACCACATTATTGTCTCAAGTTTTGAATATTACCTCAACTGTATGTACATTGACTATTTGTTATTCAGAATGCAGAACTTGGGTCATCCATTTTAGTAGTATTTATTTATTCACGATGTTATTTGACTTCCAATATGTTAAATCTAGCTTCTTACTAAATTAAGATAGCATCCACTCTGCTCCAGTCAGTCTGATTCTACACCAGTACAGGTCCCTGGACCACTACCTGGAGAGTATGTGACTACGTGAAGAGCAGAGTAAGGGTTTGGATGCAGGAGGCAGTTCTGTACCTGTGTCATGACGAAGATGCTCAGAAAAGCTCAGATCAGGCATCTAGTTTTACAGTGTGTTAGAGAAAGTTGTGGAAAGGGGAGAGCTATAGCAGAGTAATGTAAGATGCTGTAAATAAGTACAGAATAAAAATCCGACTAGTTTTCTGAACAGAGGACCACAGTGTGGCCAGAAGTAAGGGTAGAGGAAGCAGACCAGTATTCATCATGAGCCTGCAATGTATCTTTTCCTTAAATGGTTAGTTGTGGGAGCAGAAATGCACACAAAAATAAACTCCACTAATAAATGGTTGCTACTACATTTCTCAATTATACTGAACTGTTTCAGACTTTGTCAATATGTGCAGTTTTGTTTTCATTTTTAATTAACTTTTAAATGTGTATAAACATTTTTTATTCCCAAATTTAAACCACCAGTGCCAAGATTTTGCCTGAAGTGGATCTTTATGGTTGGATTATAAACAAGTGCAAATGTAAGTTATGAAATACAGTGCTGACATAATCTTAATTATAGCTGAAAGAAGGTTTGCCAGTGTGAATACAGTGTAGCGATACAGAGATCATTGTAAGTTAATAATGATCATTAAAAGAAAACACACATTTCATAATCATGCTTTCATCAAGATAATATGATCTATTTTACACTTAAGCAGTTAGAAGCAAAGCTGAAATATTTGGAGATGATTAACTTATCCGGTGGTTAGACTTGACAGGTGATATTACCTGATAAATAATATACTGAGTTACTGCAATTTTTAACCGAAATGATATTTTTTTGTTGAATTCTGGGTTATTGTTTGCTTTGGTTTGTCTGTTTATTTTTTTTTTGTTTTGATTTTGTTCGTGGGGTTGGTTTTTGCTTGTTTGGTTTTGGGTTTTTTTTAGAAAAAGCCACTTAAAAGATTTTATTTCTTTTTTTCCAATGACAAATTGTATTTTTTATATTCATTTGAAAGAGAAATCTACAGCCTTGATCTGACTGCTGTCTGAGGCTTTTGGAGATCTCAGGGGTGAGAACAACATAAATATCTAACTAGACTGCAGCAGGTTAATTTTGCACCAGAAGAAGCACTGAGATACATAAAGCCAGGGAACATCTGCTAGTCATCTTTCAAGTTCTGAACTAATCCATAACAAAATTAGCCCATGACTGGAGGTAGGAGTAAGGAGAATTGAGTGTGTCCAGGTCTTTAGAGTATAGTTTGAATTAAATATCGACTCTGTGATGTAATCTAGATTCATATTAAAATAATCTAGATTCAGTATCTTGATAATTCATATTAAATCATCTTACAGTATAAATTTATACTAACTAGTACCAGAATTTCACAGTAATATTCTTTTAAAACTCTGAATATATCTAAAAACCTTAGGAAAATAAACCCCTTACAATATATCTGAAATGAAAATGTGGAAAGTTTTGGTTCCAGTCTGAGCATTAGGAGATGAATGTTGGAAACAGAAGAGGATTCAAGGTCTGGTCCCTGATTTGTCCTCCAGCCAGTCACAGGAAGGTGCAGAATGCCTTCATTAGAACCTGTGCCAGGTAAGGTACTGCACACCCCTCACTTGTCACAGCAACCACCTCATTTTAGAGTGCATTTTAACCAGGAGGCAAGTCAGCTCTGGCCTGGCCTTACACATGGTATCTTTCTGTACCAGCTCTATTCCTATCTCCTTTGCTGGAGCCTTTATCTGGCTCATAAATAGAAAGTTCCAAGAAGTAAAAAAAACACCCCACCAAACCAAACCCAAACCCAGAGGTAACTGCTTTTAAAGACACTCCTGGCAGAAAATAAAGACTGCGCCACGGCTGCACTTCACCGATAACGTACCTCTTGCTAAACCCTTCCCAGCATGGTGTGGATAAGGGGAAGAATTATACCAATTAGTCAGTTCAAGCCTCTTGATTTTTCTCATAGAGCAGAGCACCCCACACGTAATGTCCTGCAGGAGACATGAATCCAGTGTGGCACGTTGTATGACAGAAGCATGCCTTTGCCAGGGGTTGTACAGCACAGTGGTGCATGTGGTGGAAGTAATACTGGCTCTGTCCTTTGTGCTGCATGCACTGGTTGGCACTGGTCAGCAAGCGGATCACACCGGACCTTTATTCTTGCTGGTTTACATGTCTGGCTGTATTTGCCTTTTCTCAGCCATCACCCACAAAATTACAAGAAACGGTGGACTGCTGCATTATGAGTTTCCTCTTGCCCGAATCGCTAATCTCTTTCTCATTGTTAGTAATGGGATTGAAAAACAGCCTGCAGCCCTGATGCTGCATAGCAAACTGGTTAGCTACACAGTTTTACCTCATTTCACTAGGAATTAGTAGGAGCAGAGCTGTCTATTTGGAACACCAAATTCGGCAGAGTGTATATAGACAATAAATCTAATAGAAAGTTTATCTTATTGCACAGAAAAGTTAACATTTCTAATGAACCATAATATTGGATGCTATTAACATTACATATATGTTCCAAAGTCGTATTTTCCCCTTCTATTTATGTCACAGAGAACAGAAAGATGTATTTCCCAATTCTATCTGCAGAACACTAAAACACTTCAGTATTTTATGCTAACACATCAGAATACAGCAGTGTTACAGCACTAATATGGAGTTTTAAACATATTTGGGAGATAGGGAGTTTGTTTCTCTTCTGTGTTTCTACATCTCCCAGTCCCGATCTACATGTTTAACACTCAAGTGTTCAAAGATTGGAAAGAAGAAATAATAATTTGAAGGTGCTGTACATTATTTCGAACATTTTTTGTACTTCAGGCTGTAGATAATTATTACCAATGTTTAGCATTAGGAATATGGACAATGTTGTGCTGAGAAAAGGCATGGGAACAAATAGAGCAAACCAAAGCCTCTTTAGACTGCAAGCCACTTGCCAGTTGCTTCTTACAGGAACTTTCAGTTTTGCTGCTTGCTTTGAGTGTAGCAAAAAGATAAACATTTTCTTGTTGCAAGTTAACAAATACTGCCATGCATGACAAGTTGATAAGCAGTATCAAGACTTGTATCAGGAGTTTATTAGTTCGTTGGAACAAGATAGAAAGATGATGAAAGGTGTTGATGTGCTGCTGAAAAATGAAAAAAAATCGGTCAGTGCCCAAACTTTTCTGCTGGAAAAGGTTTTCTATTCTTTGTAACTGGAGCTTTCACTGCTGTGGACAGCTTTTCATGCTGTTTGTGGTAAATTAATGTATCTGCCTCTTTTGCACACGTTATAGCCCTGTGCTGTGGTTCTGTGTTTTCAGGTGGTACAAATACAGGAGTCTACATTCAACAACTATGCTAAAGTGATGGCACAATAGGCAAGAATTTGGACTGTTAGATTTAAAAGAAGCATTAATTAAATACTGTGTATTTAGGTATGGTACAAAGCAGGAGCTATGATGGGTTTTGCTGTACACCTTTATGTAGCACTCCTTAAAGTCTTGCCTGATTATTTTTCTGAGGTAGGCCTATATGCCTTAGAACGAAATGATTCTGTTTGACTTGTGATATTGTCACCAAGTCTGTATTTGAACGAAGATCTGCCAAAGTAAATAATAAAACTCCTGCTGTATGTATCCCAGATGTCACTTTTAGTTACCTTTTGAAATGCTATGCGGCATAATGTAAACACTGAGAAACAGAGATAATGCACAGTGATGTAATATCAGGGTTTACTGGCAAAAACTGGGTATATTAATCACAGATGATAAAAACATAAGGATAAAGGTCTTCTATCTAGGCTATAGGAAGAGACTTCTATCCTACACTTAAATACTTTTTTGTATCATTTATTTTATTGAATATTAAATTGAACTATTTTAGAAGTTTTCTTTTTTTTTTTCTTACCAAAGTATCCATACTGTTTTTATAGTCCCTTTCCCCACTAAGATAGGCTTTTAAGCACCACTGACATTTGTGGTATGCCAATTTTTATGGCTCTAGAGAAATAACAGTAGTACACTGTAGAGAAAATTGTGACACATTTTGCCTGGAAAATGTGTTACACTCTGTCACAGAAATATGAAGAACTTATTTTAATATCCTGTCTCACAATATGGGGTAAAAGGGACAGGAAAGTTAGGACGGGTAGATGAAATGTAAACTTCAGCAAGGGGTGATCAGTAACCAGAGGGCTATAATATTTTCAGTTATTTGCAAGACTCAATGATTCCCAGATGCCTGAAGTAGGGCAAGGATGAGGACTAGGAATTTCTTCTGGATTTGATGGTTGCTTGGCACTGTGGAATGTAGGTACCTTTGCCCATTTTTATGAGAATTGCATCCTTTGCCTTGTTTTCCCTCTGGGAGCTCACAACTGAATACATAGACAGTTGTTCAGGACTTCCTTTCTTCTTTTATTTGGTGCACACAGAGAGAAGATGTGTGTACAGGATGTTTATTGAAAAGAATAAAGAAATTTTACTCTTCCAGCAACAGAATGCTTATGAGGGAGAGTGTCACACATATATGGATATTTTGTGAAAGGAAACATGCTCCTGTCTGTCATGAAGGATAAAGAGCAAAGGCTTTCTTCCTCTGTATTCTCAGACACTGAGTAACATTCTGCTGCAAGACCAAAACTGTTTGTTTGCAGATGCTTGGCTTCCTTGAAAACATAAACAGTTTTTCTGGTAGCATATTTATTCACCATACTAATATTAGTAAACTAGGGATTATTATTTTCTAAACTGAGCTACTCTCAGGTTAATACCACAGAAGTATTGCTATTGGCATGCTAGATATTTTCAATTAATTAAGTAAATAAGTTCAATAATTTAATAAATGAATAATTTTCAATTAGTTATTTATAATTTCGCTAATTTAATTTGCTTATCCTGGTTTCTTCTGATTCTCAACTCTAGAATATAAAAACTTAGGTAACTTAAACCAGACACTGACATGTACATGTAAATACAGGTATGGGTTATGGCCATAATAGGAGCACACTGAAAGTAGATCTCTCTTGATACAGGAGATGAACTGAAAATGTAGCTAGAAAATATTTGACTGTTTTTAACTAAGAGATATTTGGATTTAGCCAGATATCTAATGTTTGAATGCAGGATTTATTTGAAAGTAAGATGACCTTTTCTGGGGAAATAAATATATAAATAAGTAGTGAATATCTATTAAAATCTATTTCTTACTTAAGAACTTACATACCCCTTTCTCAATGCTGGCGTGGTATGTAGTTGTCATGGTTTATTTTAGAATAAAGTTCAGTCTTTTAAAATATTTAAGGCATGTTCACTGGCCTTATCAAACCTAAACTGTGCAGTTACATCCAGGCTTTTAACACAGGAATTTAAATTCACTATTAACATAGAATGAATGGAAAAATATTCAGAAATAGGACTTAATAAGAAAAAATAAAGCAGTCTTACATTTGCCTCCCTTCAAAATTCAATATAATTCTGAACAGTTATGTATGTAATGATTTTACTGCAACACACTAATGTCTCGCTTTCATTTTGTCATTGGATATAGTATTGTTATAATACCTGCCAGTTCAAGTAGTAGTAATGAGTTTGTGATTTCCACTGGTGAAGGTGACCACAGAAACTTGAGGAGGGAGAGAAGAATCACTGAGTGGTTGAAATGACTCTTATGTTTTCAGGAAAACACACTTGGACAAGAAACCTGATGGCAAAATGGAAATTATGTAACTGTTATTATGTATGCATCCCTTTAAATTATGAAATTGTATACATGAGTGAAGAAAAAACAGAACTATTTTCTCTCTAAATGTATAAATACATGTAAAAATTTGCTTTCACAAGTTATTTTATTTCTTTATACAGTCAAATGCATAATTCTATAGTCAGTTCTTCCTTTTGTTTTCTTTCACACTAACAGAAAAGACATACAACGATAGCAAAATACCAGCAGGGATTTGCATAATGCCAAGTTATATCACAGAGAACCTTAGAACCATAGAATCAACGAGGTTGAGAAAGACCTCCAAGATCATCAAGCCCAACTGTACAATAGAGTTCATAAAATTTTGTAGTACAGGGCATTGTATTAACTGTTAGTGTTCAGAAGTTTCCTAACTACCCATACATGTGCATGCACAAATTATCATTAAAAATATTTTCTCTACAATGGACAAACATTTCACAGAATCACAGAATGATTTGGGTTGGAAAGGGCCTTACATCATCTAGTTCCAACCTCCTGCCACAGACAGGGATGCCTCACGCTAGACCATGTCTCCCAAGGCTCTATCCAGCCTGGCCTTGAACACTGCCAGGGATGGAGCATTTATTCCAAATTCTGAGTTTAAAGTCTTGCCACTTTTCACATACCTGCCAGCCCAGTACCTTACAAGACTTTTTGAGAACTGAATTTTTGGGAAGTAAAGCTCTGGCAACTTGTGTATAGAACCAAACAGTGGTGTACATTCATAAATCATCACAAATTCGTGGAGGATTAAAGTGTGTGGAGACTAACAACAATTAAGAACTGCATTTTTTCATTTCTGTGTTCTCTGAGAATATCCAGTGTTCTTCAAGCATGAAGAATATTTGTGTTGTTCTAACAGTTCATTTAATTTGCAGTGAGTGTGTGCATCTCCCAGAGCAATCAGCTGCATTTTTATTTTGTCAATACAGCAGTAGCTTGAAATGTATTAGAAACTGCAGTATCATAGGCCTGACTGCACAATTAAGTTAATAAGCACTTTGCTTCAGAATTGAGACTAGCTCAACATTAGGATTTGAATGTGTGTGACATATCCCTGTAGATACCACCTTTGAGAAATCACCTCTGTCTTCCTCTATTCACACATTACCACAGAAGTAACTGACAAAGGCATTTCATGGAGCCCTTCATTTCAAACAACATGCCAGCAGTATTTCTCTGAGAGGACCCACCTTGGAAACGTGCCATGAGTCTGAAACACCTCATTTCAGCATGTTTTGTAGGGAATTCCGTTTATTTGGATTTCTGTTGCCAAGTACTAGAGGTGGAGAAACTCTTCTGACGTAATGGCTCAGAGGTAATGCACCGGCAGTACTGCGCCAGGAATTCATCTTAATGAGTGTTTACCTCTGCTTGAATAGACAATGCACCTACTTTGCTCTTTACGTAATGTATTCCAGTACTGATAGTAATTACATAGAGTTCCCTTCTGAATTAAAAAAAAAAATATATATACAGTATGAATTAAAAATCTTCCCAAATTCCATGAAATTGAGACATAAATCTTTCAAAGTACTAAACCTTTATTGAAAAGGTGCTATTTAGTTGTGCCTGTAGCCATATTCCCTTTGTACAAACCCAAATACAATTTGATCCTCTAGGTTTAAAACTGAACTTTTCCACACTAGGATTGTTTAAATTAAAGAGATACGTGTGTGTTAGTCAGACATTAATAGCTACATGTTATGTTCTGGAATTAGAATGCAGTATTTATTACTGCAATTATAAAGCTCCAAGACACAAGTATGTGGTAGCAAAGAAAGGGATCTTCCCAAATCAATGCAACAGAAGTACTATTGGAATAATTCTGTAAGTATGTGCTGCTTCACTATGCAGTTTTGAGTCGTTAAAAAGTGCAGTCTTTTGTATCTTGAAGATAAAGACTTTCATGAGAATTTTTCTGAATGTATTCCTTTCTTGTTAAAATACTTGGAACGCTTTGTTAATCCTAGCAAAGCAGCAAATGGAATGTAAAGATGAATGGGATAGAAATAATATTCCTCTTCTATGGAAAAAAAAGTACTATAGAGCTGAATGATAAGTTCTTTACAGAAAAGTATAAACTAAGCAGAGTATTAAGAAGAATTCCTACAGAGCATGACTACTTTAGTCCTTATTCAAGGAAGAAATTTTGCAAATGTAACAGAACCTCATAAAGCAATTTTTGGTAATAGGGAAAGTGCCTTATCTGTACTCCTATAGCTGCAGTATCTATTTCTACTTGACTTTCACATTACAGCCAGTTCAACTGTTCTTAGTCAAGGTCTAAATTAAAAGGTGATCTAAATAATGGACAAGCATTTCACTGCAACAAATGATGATAGGAACAAGACCTAACTATTATCCTAGTAAATATATAAAGCTATACATAGATTCACATATGTACATGTAAGACTTGCTTTAGTAGATGCAAAGGAAACACTGCTCTCTATAAAATCCACCTTTTCATGGCTGTAGCATGACTTTAACAGCATAACCCCCTCAAAGATGGCGGTCTGGTTCTGCAGAGTCTTTCAAAACTCAGCAAATTCTTCTCTGGCAGTAGCCATTTCTCTTCCCTGATAACAGTGTACTCCTTTGTGATCTCATTCAGTGTGGTGCCTAAGTTTTAGATGCCCAAAGTAAGGAGGGATTAATTCTCCTTAGTCACTATCTTCCTTAGAGGATTATGACATGAAAAGCCAGCACATTATTATTCTTATTTGCAAGATCAAAAGAAACAGTGAAAAAAGGACTATTCTAATAGTGTCTAATTGTGGCTGCCTATCTTGTTTATGGCACTATTTTATAAACCACCTGAATCTATTTATGCAACCTACAGATACTTTAAATAATAAAATAAAAATAAGCACGAATATAGAAAATATATCATGCATTTATCACACATAAATCATTTCAGCCTATAAACATGTTTTAAATGGTATTAGACAAGGCTAATACCACATAAAAAATAAAGCAGCTAGGTGTTTGACTCGCAAAGAACTAATATCATCAA
Source organism: Pezoporus wallicus (assembly GCF_028554395.1). NCBI lineage: Eukaryota > Metazoa > Chordata > Aves > Psittaciformes > Psittacidae > Pezoporus > Pezoporus wallicus. Next base: position 704,212 of record NW_026637828.1, on the reverse strand, counting down.
AGATGAAGTCTAAGTGAAGAAGTCAAAGATGAAGTCTAATTGCCTACTTAAAGAAAATTATTGGCAGTGATATTTTTATGTCACTATCGTAATACAGATAAAACTTTTCTGACTAAAAGAGTATGCATTAAACATTATGTTGTAAAACCCCTTGCAGTATAAGATTATATTGAAACTATTGTATTCCCTTATTTAGAGAAGCACTACTGAAAATCAAAGAATGCAGAAATAGGTATCTCTGTCACCTGGCATCTCTACTAGGCACAGATCTGTTTTGATATATGAACCTGATCTGCACAATCATAAGTTTAGCATATCTCCAAACAACTACATTTGTAAGAGACCATTTTATTTATAATGGAACACAGCAAAATGTTCTTGTGACAGAACATTTTGTTCCAAGTCCCTATTTCTGTATTTTACCCTAAAAATCATTTATGTAAATGATGAGTATCACATAGGTTGGTGCGAACTACTGAAAAAGAAATCTCAGTCTATGGAAAAGAGTCTTGATTTCAACAAGTGTTGCTTTTAAATCAACTAGAAATCCAGACAAAAGTCCCTCTTACACATTCAGAATGCCTGAGCTGATGTATACTTTCGTGTCAAAACGGCAAAAAGTTAGTACCAATGACAAGAAATAATGTGAAACTGAAAAGATTTCGGCCAAGATTCATGTAGAATCTGGAGTATTGGTAACTCTAAAGTGTGAGAAACTAGTATGGAAATGAAGGAAATATTCATGCTAACCTTTTAATGCCGATTTACCAAAATGAAAAGTTTTTCCTATATTCACAAAACAAAACTCCCAAATCATACAACTGTCCTGAACAAACAAGGCTCCCTCTCTTACCAACTGCACCATGATTAAACATTGCAGCCTGTGAGTACTGCTTGATAAAAACGGCTGATGCCTGTCCTAAAGGAGGTTCTCTCTGGAACACAAACTCTGAGAGCCGTATTAACACATTGAATAAATGAGGATGATGACCTTCTAGATACTGCTACTGGCAGTTTCTCTGTACACCTTCTTCTGGAATACTCCTGTTGGTTCAGGAGGAGAGGGCACAATGAATTAACCACAATTCATATATTTAATTCAGCATCTTGAACAGGTTCCTTTGCTGTCTCAGAAGCTGCTGCTCTAAGCAGAGTGTGTTTTGCACGAGGGCAAAGCACAATATAGCTGCATATCCCTTCCTGCTGGCTGTTGGCTGGGGCTGGAACCTGATGCAAAAATGAGACTGTTAATGCACTATTAGGAACTTGCTTCATTATGAAATAACACATTGCCTGCTAAATAGAGAATTTTTTCCTCATTCTAGTAGCTGGACCAAATAAAAAGACACACTTAAGGTAATTGCTTTGAGCATGTTAGGAAGTGGCTGGCATAATCCAGAAATCATCTAGGATAACTATACCTTCTACTTAAAACTTGCATTCAGGAGTATTATTTGTAGGCATTATTTGACACTGTGCACAATGAATACTTGATTCTGTGTTTCAATTATACAAATAACAATTTTCACTGAATATTTAATCTCTTCATACATGCCCATTAAAAATACAACTCTTTTACACTAACCCAAGCATGGGCTTTTTTTCCATAGCATAAGGTTTATCCTTAAAGTGACTGCTTGACTATAGTGAATAATGTAAAAAGTGTATTTTCAGTCTAGCCACCTTTTCCAATGACCTAATTGAATCACTAATGTCTAGTGACAGAAAACTACTTGGTTACATCTTGCTACTGTTTGGTATTAAAAAGGTCTTTTAATACTTTGGTTTAAAGTTTTCTGGCAAACCCTTCACTGGCTTGATTAAACTGTGATAACCATTTATTCACCAAAACTAATACTTGCACATACCCAATTCTATCAGAATTCCTCAACTCTTTACCAGCATGAACAAGTTACAGTATGAAATCATTGAAGGATTTAGTGGAGGAATCTTTCTTTCTTGTGTGTCAAAGATCTATGTGGAATGTAGCATGCTTAGTGAAGCAGGGGCTTTTCTATTCCCACCATCATCAACAACAGCCAAAATATGATCAGGTAGCTACCACCTACATTTTCAGAGGCTATTACCTGAAGAAAATGAGATTTTTACTCCATTTGGCATTAGACTTTTACCCTGCTTAGCTGCTTTGTATGTATTAAATCTGAGCAAACTCTGTTGTTAGGATAAGAATCTGTCCCAAAATGCAGTGGTCTAGTTAAAATATGCACAAGAAGCCTGCATACCGCATAGTGCCTCTCCATACTAGATTTGACTGCAGACAGTACTGTTAACCCTCTAATGTCATAAATACCATAGGAAAAGCATGTTAATAAAAAAGGCAGCACTGACACCATTAATCATGTATAAGAGAATATAAATACTGCAGAAATCTCTCTCACTTTATAAAGAATATTGGCATTATAACAATTTCCTGGAGAGACTTTACCTTCATTTCACTGAGAAAAATATTTATACTCCAAAAATAATAGTCTTCTAAATAAGCACATGATTTTTTAAGTATCTTTTTTATATCTATGTCAGCTTTTAGAGAAATAGTTACAGATGTGTTGTTTGTGTTTCTGCTATCTGTTTGTGGGAAGGTTGGATTTAGTTAGCAATAAAGTTTACTCCAAGCTGAAAAATTCATTACGTCAGAGCTATGTGAACTTGGATTAGATCAATATCTAAAAATTGACTTGTAATTGGGGAAAAAAGGTATCTCCTAATTGAGACATATTACAATGAGATTTTCCAGATAAGCTACTTCTATGCTGACAGAAATGCCCAATATGCTTATATTTAGAAAAGATGTAGTAAATTGTTATTCTCTGACACAGGGTGGCTGCTAGGTAACTGCAGAGCCATCTGGAACCCCTCTCTCTTCATGGAATTTAAGGGCACTGGTGGAATTTACAGGGTCCATATACCACATTCCTTTAATGTTGATGATGACTGAGTTTCAGTTACATACATGAAATTTCTAAAGGCCATCAAAATAAACACTGTAAGTTAAAAACTCAGCAAAAAGCAGCATTGTTTTTAAAATAATCTCTATATTCAAAGTATTTATAAAACTGAGTTGTTCAGCCCATTTCCTATTATGAAGAAATCTTTTATAATTTTGTGTTATGGACGGTGGCTCTCCTCATAAAGGAGCAAGGTAAAAAATTACTTAAGAAGACAAGCATTCAATATATAACTTTTAGGTTTTTATACCAGTGGATTTCATATTCTTCTTACAAACTATTTTGAAAAGATTATGTTTGTAAAAGAAACATTTGACCAAAAGTATGTTCCAGTGAACTTTCCCACTCTGTAGGCTTTACTCTCTTTTATTCTGGAGTGTAAAAAGAACCTGCTTCTGGGGCAGTTTCCAGTTGCATCTCACATCAGTAGAGACTTGTTGATGTTCAAAATACATTTCAAAAACTGAGGCATGCAAAATTAGAAGTAAAAAAAAAGAATTGAAAATATGGTTTGGGCTGACAGTATGTAGATAATTGAAAACACACACGGGTATATCACAGCAACATCTGTTGCACCTGACATCTTCAGATATAACATCTGGAATACTGAACCTGAAAAAGTAAATGGAGTACTGGACTTTCTAAAAAAGTAAATGAAAGATATTACATTGATGTATTTGTGGGTATGTAAATACTCCTAATATTATATTATGCCTCCATTTTGCTTTCTTTTTGGCTCTTTCTTGCCAATCTTCCAGAGTTTGTCTTTCAGTCAGTATTTTACTGTAAGAAATTCTGCATGCAGACAAGCCATACCACAGCAAACATTTAAATTATATTGACTTCAAGTAAAGCCAAGTAAACTGTTTTGCTATTTCAGGTGATAGAATTCTGTGAATAATTTTATAGCCCTGTTCTTTATAGCTAATATTTAAAATAGTTTAATCTTATCTGGCATTATTCCTAATTTGTAAACCTTTGTTCATTGATTTCCCAATCCACGAGTGGTATTCACTACACAGACTCAAAATCTTGCTGTAAATATAAAGGTAGCTTTGGCCTGCTCTCCAAAATATAAATCCTAAATTCATGTAACATTGTAGAAATAGGTTTTATTTATGGTACATAAATGTATTATTCTGCAATAACATTCTATAGAACTGTTATCTGCAATAAACATTGTTAAATTGATGGGACTTCTTACAGGCATTGCATTGGGCTGCCTGGGTACAATTAGTGTAGAACGGAGGCTTTTTCAATTCTTTCTACTCGGCAGTAAAAATATTTTTGCTAATATTTTACAATATTATGAGAATTAAAAGATATAAATTCTATCTTAATCCTTGTTTTGCTTTTTCCTTTTCCTATGGGTAAAATATTCTAGTTTGTTATTCAAAGCTATATTGAAAACTGAGATAATTTATGTCCATACAAATGTCAGAATTATGTAGATGAGTTTAAGATATTCACACTGGGTATAACTTTGATATGAGAATAAAACATGTATCAAATATTTTTCCAGTACAAACTCTACCAATTTTTGATAAACTATATCATCTTCACAAATTTCAGACAGCCCACTTTTCTCTGGAGCAGATGTCCTCTCTTACTTACAGGAATAAATGCTAATATTTAATGCCTCTTTAGTTAATAATAGCAACGGTGTAATTTATAGGACTGAGAAAACTGCATTTTTCCTAAGAAGCCCTCTATGTTGCTCACATTTAGTGCAATGCCATTGTTTCCAGCATGAAGCAATCAGAGATGGACCGAAATATAAATATAGGTTACACATACAAGAATATCTGCATCAGTTTGACATATGCATTTGAAACAAAAACGTTTTTTGTTTTCTTACAACTGCTGATTTTGAATTTATTACATTTGTACGTTCTCCCTGCTCACCAAGTGAAATTTCCATGCTGTTTTTTCCTTTAACAGCTATTTCTGATTCGTAACGAAAATACCCGTTTTCTCCAGAAAACACAAAGTAAGAGAGTGTCAGGAACTGGCAGAGATGCAGTTTCTTTCTGATTTTCTCACCACAGTTTAACTGTGCTAGCACCTCATAGGCTTCTCGAAAAATAACAGAAAGAAGAGACTCTCTGAAGGTGTAGGTGACTGGACAGATGCTGCAGTTTGATGTCAAATTTTCTATGAGATGCAGCATAAAGAAAACTAAGGTGTCTATCTGGAACACAACTTGCAAACATTGCACGGTTTACACCACTTCAGCAGTCCTTTCTCTTCCCTACTTTAATGAATCCCATGACTGGCTCTGCAAGTCAGAACCAACAAGCTGGGCAAGGGAGTTACCCAGTGCCTGCTTGCACTTAGTTAATCTCTTCATGTTCTCGAAACATGTGTCAGCTTTCATTTCAGTATGTGAGAAAACGACATCTATGCCACACTCAGTAGCAAGTTATTTACAATAATGAAGTAAAAGTAATTAGAAGTGAAATTTCAAATAAAGGTGTCTTTTTAGTGTAACTCTTTAAATGCATTTTCCTATAAAATATCAGAACTTCAAATAAGAAAAGATGGATGGAAAGCTAACAACTTAGGCACAATTATAGAATGGAAGCTGTAAATGTTAAGTCAGAATAAGAATGAGGGAAGACAGAATTACAAGTTCAGTTGGAGAATACTTTTAAAATATGTACATTAGCAAACAACATCTAAAAGACCTACCAATTTTCAATTTATATGTGAAATAATCACTGCATGGAAAGAAGTAAAAGTTTAACAACAGGAGCTATCACTTTAAACTTAACCTTTAAATTGTTGGTAGTTTCTTGATATTTACCTACAAGTGTACATCTTTGCGTCCTCATTTTTACCTCAATAGAAGGTTGTCTTGACCTGGTAGGTGAAAGAGGTTGTAGAATAACAGGCTTTTATGTTTATAATATACTTTTTTTGGCCATTTACCCAAAGTAGTAAATAACATTTAGCAAACCTCTTAACAAAACTTTGGTTATGTCCCAGTTATAAATGGAGCTAGGCAGGTTCATGATCATGATTTCTCTGTAGTGTGGTATCTAAATGTCTTTTCTGCTTTTAAAAGTCTTCCCTTTGAAAAGACAGTAACAATGCAGTATATATAAAAGTATTCATTGTAAACATAGAAAGAAATCTATTGCTACCCTAAATCTCACTTTTCAGTTTTTGAGATGATAATGAGAAGGGATGAAAATTCCAGACTGCTATTAAAGGTGGGAATAGTTGTAAAAATAAAACGAGCAGTGCTAGGTAAGGGCTGCTATACGGTGTTTCCATGTACACCACCACTCCTGTAATTTCAGATTTACATTACAGAAAATTACTGCTGTCCTGAGAGAGCATTTCCCCACCCATTTTTCACTGGGGGACAAAGGAGTGTCCAGGATGTGTCTTGAAATGACTACTACTGCTTGCCAAGGGCTGGTATGCAACTGAAATTTAAGAAAAATATTAAACAATTTAGACTGCAATTTCTTAAAGTATTATTATTAAATAGAAGGTGACTTCCTTAATGCAATTTATCTACTTCTTCTCCAAATGCCACAAAAGCAAGTTGAAATTTAAATGCACAGAAATGTTTTACAGAAGATTTTAAAGTACTCTGTTATCTGAGCAAAGATTCTGGCAGCACTGATGGAATTTGCTTTATGTACTGCTATGGTTTACACTTTTTCATAGTATAATTTGTTTTATTTCAACTGCAACTCAAGAGGATTGCAAAGGAAGGTTTGAACAAACATGAATTTGAGATGTTGCAATTGAGCACAGGAATGTAATGATGGTAAATTTTTCCCACAAATCAGCTCCTTGCAAGAAGCTTCAAGTGTATGATTTCCTCCACAGAACTCAAACCAAACCACTGATGTTATTAAAATGAGTAGCATGCCTGCATATGTCCCTTACAGCATTATTCCCTTATGATTGATCTGTACAATACAAAAGCCAGTACAAAAGACTGCACAGAAAAGTGTGCTGTTACCTTACCTATGCAGTTCCCACAAAAGCTGCCACTGAAACTTCTCTCGGCACATGCCAGAGATTTCTACATTGTGAATGCTAAGGAATTTGACTGCATAGCTTTTAAAGAAACCATGGGATCATCAGTTTTCTACAATGATTATGTTTTTGCCTGCTGATATTCATCCATCTTGAAAGGAAATGAAAGCAATATGAAAAGACAGGAACTGCACCAAACCAGCAGTGTTTTCCTTTTCTCATGCTTGTGAATACAGATCCAAATGAAAAAGCCACAATGGTTAGACTTTTTGTGTCTTATTTTAATTTTCCCTTCCAATTTGTAAACTACAATAAGATAAAGCAGTAAAAGAAGAATGAAGAGAGAGGATAGGGGTGGCAAGGCCTCTAAATGTATATCTAAATATAACCAAGGTTTATGTCAATGAGCTCTGCAGAAGGATAAGCATGCATTTATGTGACTTTCTCAGTCAGGGGGCTGGTTCACAATGCTCCCTTACACACTGTGTCCCTTAGTCTTCATATCTCAAAGGCCTTTTTTTTTTCAAGATTCTAAAGTAAGTGAAAAGTTAAATTATTATCCCAGTCACAGCAATGGAGAAATTGAAGTATTGAAGCTGACTGCCTCTGTCAAGTCAAGGTTTACTATTAGAAAAGAGATTAGATTTCATGTCATCACTCCAAATCTTGCATCCAGTCTCAAGCACTGACTGCCTACCGTGATGTGACACATGTTCATGTGTTTGGGTTTAAGTGATTAATAGCCAGGGAAGAGCACTTACTTGAATATCAGGCAAATGACCAAAAATTCCTTCAGGATAACTCAGATATTGATGATGAAAGGCCTAACATTTCATGTTACAACTCTCATTGTTACTGTTTCTCAGGCATTCTCTGATTCATCTCCACAGAATACTTCACACACCGTAGTTTAGTTTTACACTTCTAAAATGATACCAATAATTTTCCAAAACAGCAATTTCCCTGCACACTGAGCACTGATAGCTCTTAAATCAAATGTATACTGTCAGCTTCCATCCCTGCTCTCTGTCTCAATTATTATTTTTCTGAAGATAAGAAAATCCCATTTTTACCACTGGAGAGCCAGGCTGCTTAGGTCACAAGATTCTCTTGGCTTAATCCTTGAGTATGAATCATGAACTTTCCCTAATAAGTACTGGCATTCTTCAGATGATCAAGTTAGCGTACTAAGGCTTCCAGAGCTTTCCACATTAATTATCACCATGTTTAAAGTATCAAAAGCAGTAGCTGATTAAGAATTAATAAGTTGTTTATTCTTACTTTTCCTTTCTGTCCTCTATTTCTCACTCGTACATGGGTTGATACTGTAAGTGGCAATAATACAACACAGTTAAAAGAAAACAAAATATGGAAAGATTAACAGAAAGAAATCAGATTGAAAAATATCTGTGTGAAAAATTGGAAACAAATTCACCAGCTTTCTACACTACATGGCTCAAAAATAAGTTCTAAATCCCCACAACTTCAGTTCAGGAAAAGCTTTTTTCTCACATTTAGTATCAGAAAACTGAGATAACAGACTAATAGTAAGCCTCTACTCTGCGTAAGAAGTAATATAACCCTGCAAAAGAATCATACACTATACTGAGGAGTCCTAGTCAATGCCATGTGAGTAAGTAAGTGTACTTTTAAGAAATAAATAAAATGAAGACCTTAGGAAGAAAAACTGTTTCTTAACAGTTGAAATTAGAAACAGAATATTCACTCTAGATTCAGAAAATTGCTGAGGTTAAGCTGGACTCTTACTAAGTTAAATTTGGAAACATGAAGATTCTGGGCATTTCAGGAAAGATTTTATATTCATGCACACAATTTAGATACTAAATCTAGTAAAAGTAGAACAAATATGAACCTATTCAGTTTAGCTACCAAAAATATTTTTGTATGTTTTACCAGGATTAGCACATCTAAATAAAGATCGAGTAAATTCCTCCAACAGTATTTTAAATGGGGCACAGTATGGCAGGATAAAAGTATATTTGAAAAACTAAGGAGGTTTGCACTGAACTGGCAGTTAATCAACCACTGTGTACATATGGGTCCATTATATATCTATATAAAAACAGGACACACCCAAGTCATTACCAAAATCACTTGGGAACCTTTATGAAGACAAGAAATATTTTTACAATAGCAGGGATTAATCCTGAAAATAAAAGCATAAATCCCTGAAGGGAAATCAGAAGTGAGTCAAAGTCACTAGTGGTTACTCTCATATTTGTCATCAGATGTGAGACAAACTCATGAGGCATTACTCTCACATTTATCATTATATAAACAGTAGTTTAAGAATGCAGTCAAGAGGAAAAGAAGAAACAAGATGAAAAGAGAAAATCCAAAACATATCTTCAGTATTATTTCCAAAGCTGACAAATTCACAAATACTGCTGAAAGTAGTGTTAAATAGAAAATGCTTTGAGTGCTCAAAAGAACGAGTTCGCAAAAAAACCCTAAAATGAGTGAAGTAACGTTCCATTTTATGTTTCCCAGAAATATATAAGTCCTTTGAAATAAAATTTAGATACTGTGTTTAGATAGTTACAGATTTTAGGTTCAGTACAGCCCTTTTTTGAGGAATGATTTAGGGACATTCTTGAGCAAATGTGTAGCTGAACCTGAATCTTGCTTCCGAGGACTTGAACAATTTAGCACCCAAGTTCAGAATATTACTTTAAGTAATGCCAGCCAGATACAGTAGACTACTAGAAGACACAGGATATGGAGTACTGAATTTAATATTTGCTATGTACTTACCAGAGAAATAGAATCTTTCTGCAGAATGAAAGTGTATCTACAGAAAGAGCAAAATACTCTCTACTTCTAGTAATAGTCTGAGTACAGAATTCAGAAGCTGTGCAGAAGATCTAGCATGGATGTGTAGAGATCTATGTTGTTCCTGTCTTAAAAAAACAACAGGAGTAGGCTTACTCAAACTTTAGTTCTTAGAGATAAGCTCAAGCCACTGCAGTGAGAGCTAAACATACATAAGGCACACTTCTGGAATAAAAAAAAAATTAATGTATTATTTCCAGACTTGGTGAAAAACACTATAAAATCTTATAAACACTTCATAACACCATGCAAAATGTAAACTAAATTTTTAGGCTACTGCTGTGATGAATATTTAGAGGAGAAGTTTAAAGTTTTCCAGAAGCTGTACTATTTGATTGTTAACTCTTTTTATCCTTTTCATTCCTCATTACCTCTGAAAGTATTTTGTTTTGTTGTTAGGGAATTGTACACATGTGCAGAAAGCCTGTTTAACAATTGATATTAAAACAAAACCAAAACAAACCTCAAACTTGAAATGTCTGCATTCACGAAACACAGCATAACATCTTAACCTAATAAAGTGTTGCCCTACTTTCTTATTTGTAGACCTCCAAATAGGAATTTGTTACTTCAGCACTGGGGCAAAATTACATCCTACGATGAAAAATTTTTCAAGAGTTACCTTATCTGGCTACTCCTTCCACTCCTATGTTAGAGAAACTGATACATGACTGATACATAAGTGAAAACGTGATAATGTATGTGATGTGAATTAGTAATGGGAGCCATATTCAATTACTGTTGTACAATGGCATAAGTAAGTTGAAAAGACAACAGAGAAGAAACTATTTCCAACATGTTTTTTTCTTTTGGACGAAATGAGCTTGCATAGAACACAGAGTTACAAAAATGAACTAAAACTGCAAGGCCAGAGTGCTGGCATGGCAAGCTCTTAAAAAGAATTTGCCTGCTTATGGCTTCCATATGCTGTACAAACATAAAAATAACAACGTATCTGAGCAAAAATTGCAAGCGAACTATTTTCAAATAGCATCAAAAGCAAAAATCATAAGAATAAAGGTAAGAATATATAAAAAAGTCAGACACTTTTGAACACTAAACAGGTATACAAATTATTTCCTAAAAAGTTCTATCAATTACTATTAAGCATGTCATTCTTCATGACTCATCTTTGCTCCATCAAGAATTCAATGTATGATTACATTAAAGTATAGAAAACTAGCAATCTGAACTGTAAAATTTTGGAAAATTATGCGCTTCTGTCAAGTGTAGATACATACATGGGGATTACAACATCTGTGTCTTCAGTCAGCAGTTACTTCTGTTGTTTCTTTAGTCTCTCAAAGGGACAATGGAAGGAGACCTATGTATTTTCTCTGAAAAAGTAATGCTCTTAATATATCATATTGCTGTCAAGTATTAAATTCAACTTAGTACATGCAGTGATCAATAGAAATGAACTTTATGGGGCAGGCAGTAAATCTGTAAGGCAACAGCAATCAGACACCAACATAAGTCACAAGTACTGCTGGCAGGTGGTCTCTGTCTTTCTACCCTGAGGGTTTTCTCTTGCTGGATGTACTGGTAGTTTTAAATCCTACACCTACCTGATTTTTTTCTTATGCATGTGATAAATTTCAGTATATAAGTTCCGCAATTACAGTTTTATAAGTTTAACATTCAACACTTATCCCTTTAAATTGTGTCCTCTCCTTCTAAGCTGTTAATGATATTCTTTTAGCTACCTTTTCACATAATGCATGAATATATGCAGAATTCCTACAAATTCCCACAACTGTTTACCAGTTCAAAAAGAAATGAGTTAATTCTTTCTTCATAACAAAGAATGCAGCATGTTATTTTTATGTACCACTAGGAAAAAAAATGATAAAGAGGAAATGAAGCAGGGGAACAGAAAAACAAAATAAGAAATTAAATCCAAGGTTCTAATGCAGCAATGTTATGCCAAGAAACTGCTCCAGAGAAACTGATTAACTGCCAGCTTTTCTACCTGTTGCCAAGAAAACATTGCTGTGTTCACTGATCCTGTAATTAAACTAAGTATGTTCTGAAATAACTTCTTCTGTATTGTGCCATCTTCTGTAAAGGGGGAGGGAGCTTCATTCCTACAATACACCAATAGAAAGATGGTTCTCCTCTGAAAAGTAGGTAGAAGGGCAAGCTTGGTTTAATCATGTACATGCATTCTTTAAAGAAAAAAAATTAACATTTGGAAAGAGGAATCTTGTTGCCTACAGACCCTGTGGTGGGAAACACAAAACTATAATTTGTATTGTTCAAAATATTCATGTGCAGGGAGAAAAGTTACAATTCTTTAATGCCTTGCTGAATCCTCTTGCTTTTTTAATCAGCATTTGAAAAGTGAGTTCTTAATTCTAGCATTTTGTAGTAGTTTCTTGCTAGAACTTTCAATATTTAAGTTATTACAGTTACCCATGCTAGTCAAGATATTTTTATATGTCAGTAAAACAGATCACACTATTATCCTTCTCCCACATTTTCTCTTTTTCAACCCAATCTTGTCTCACCAAGATTTTGTAAAAAGTGACTGTATTCTCTTTACCTCCACTATGGTCCTCTGGTGTCTTCTGGTGAAGGTTTATTTTACTTCAAACTTCTCCCTCCGTTCCTCATGCTTTTACATGTGATGAGTTAATGAAATGTTGGCTTTCCACAGTTGAATCATTCTGTGCTATGTGCCTGGCTGCACTAAGCAGGACAGTGGCCTTCTCAGACATTAGTCCTTACGGTCCTTATTGGATCAACAAAGGTCTGGATCACCTAATAAAAGTGGGAGATAAATATTGGGCACAATATTTAGCAAAGCAAATCTGGAATCCTGATGGAGGACATCTGAGTTTCCTCTTAACTCAAGAGCTCCCTTGCTCTCTGTGTGCATCCTAAGAACATTCCAACCAAACCACTGAAAGCAAAACCATCTCTGTAAAGTCTTACTACTTCTATGAACTTCATGCAGCTCATCCTTAGATTCAGAGCTTGCCAACCCAATGCAGACCAACTTCCTTTAAAAGCTCATTCACATTACTGGACATCTTGCCATGCTTGACTTGAGCTGTGCTGCTTAAGCAATCCTGCCACAGACTTTAAGACACTTTAGCGACCTTTCTTTTTAAAAACACAATGTTTATATTGAGCTACTTTAAGCAACAGCAGTTCTAGTGCAATTTTTTGTAGTATGAGGAGGAATTTAATTTGTTTCTGTATCTAGGTAATAACAAACATTTTTTTGGTTTAGTCATTACTTTCTTCATTAGTCATTAGTTACCTTATTACCCATAATTAAGAAACCAAATATTTTATTTGACAAGTCCAGAAAACAGCAGTAAAAATGCCTGCCTGAAAACTAAACTAATTCTCCAACTGTTTTGCTGTAATTTACTAGAATTCTCTCTTGTATGCCACCACCTCGGCCATTTCTATAAAGCAGCCAGGGGAAAAAAATAAATTTTCTAGAAAAGATTCTGGAAAATCTCTGGAAAAGATTCCAGAGTATAATGTTAACAACTATCAAGCTCCACTATTGCCAGTTTTGCTCCTTAGAAAAATTGAAATTATGTAACTACTTAAAAAATATAAGGGAGCTCAGAGAGCAGTGCAAAATTAATTTTAAGGCAGGGATACATGATGTATGAAAACAGTGTTCTATAAAATAGCCTCACAATCAAAATAATATCCATTGTTGTTAATTATCTCAACAGTGAGTGAAGACTGACCAACAGTTGTTCAGTCTGGAGAAGAGAAGGCTCGGGGGGACCTTGTTGCTCTCTACAGCTATCTGAAAGGAGGTTACAGTGAGGTGGGGGTGGGTCTCTTCTCCCAAGTAATAAGTGATAGGAGAAGAAGAAACAGCCTCAAGCTGCACCAGGAGAGGCTTAGACTGGAGATTAGGAACAATTTCTTCACAGAGAGGGTGTTGAGGCATTGGAACAGTCTGCTCAGGGCAGTGATGGAACCACCGTCCCTGGAAGTGTTCAAAAACTGTGTAGATGAGTTCCTAAGTGCTATGGTGGTGGTCTTGGCAGACCTGAGGTAATGGTTGGACTTGATGATCTTGAAGGTCTTTTCCAACCTAGTTGATTCTATGATTAGCAGTGAAGTCCTGAGAAAGCTGGTTGAGGAGAGCATGTGCATGTTTGATGGCCAAACTGGGAAAAAAGAAAAAAAAAAAAAAGCAAAAAGAGGAACTGCACAGATTATAGCCGGTGTTAAGTATAGCCTGTTTGCTGCTTATGAACAGTTCTGTCTTCAGGTCAATGGAACAAAACATACTCTGTTAAGCACCATGCTTCCAGTCGTACTCAGTACTGATCTTACTGATAAAGGGTCTCTGCTGGAGAGCTAACCACATTTTGTCATTCTTGGGCTGGCTAGAGGTTTATCTAACGGCAAGAGCAGCCAGAGCTGAGAATATGCAGCTCATGATGCATTTTAGCTATGATCCCTTCACTCCTCTTCGTTGAGGTACCTCTGGGGAAATATTGCTGTTGCATTTGTTCAGAACTAAGCTGAGAAAGAAACCTTTTGTGCCAAAGGTATTATGTAACTGTCAATAGCGTCTATAACTGAGATTGTATCAGCTCCAGCCACAGAGTGACTGCAAGCCAGAAAAACGACAAAAACAGTGACTCCAGCTGCAGCAAGAGGCAGCTCAGACTTTAGGAAGGTTGAACCCTGAAAGCAACTTTCTCATACAATAGCTTAAGATGACTACACTCAGAGTTTACATAACAGTACCTAAAGTTATGTGGGACAAGAGATAGTCTGTGAATCACTGAATTAAGCTGTGTCACCAGAAGAATACTTCCTCATTACTGTTATGGAAGTATTTTTCAACTTTTCATAAAGATTTTTTTGTTCTTCCCACATAAGGGAAGTGTTTGGAGTTGGGGACTCCAGACTTCATCTGTGTTGCTCTCAGTATATTTTTCTTTGATCCTTTTCCCCATGTGTAACAATAGCAGCTGTCAGAATGTGCAGGTTTAGGGCTGACTGATTGACTCTGGAGTGAATAGCTGAGCATATCTGGCACCCGTACTCCATTTGGAGGTGATGAGCTGCTTTGTTTCAGTTCTGTTTTGGCTTGTTTAGTTGACAAGTAACAGATCAGAGTCATTCACCAGACAGAGAACTCTGCAGCTAATTTACCTCCAAAACAAACTCAGAAGCTGAGCCAGGTCTCTCTTGCTTTCTTAGCTTGAATTTGTCGTGCTCTCTATTGCTGCGGATATCAGCAATATCAGTGGTACACAGTGGATATGCCCAGGTGGCACTTTAACAATCATCGCTTCCACTCATGACATCAGCTAATTCATTCTTGTACTTCTAAGACAAGCTTTGCTTTTTTGACAGCTTGTTTAGCAGAGAATGAACAGTTAACTGTTGGTGCTGGCGAACTGTTCATCACCTGTTACATCTCAGGCTGTCAGCAGTGGCTCCAAATGCTACTCTTTACATTTCCACTTGCTATGGACCAAGCAGCAAAAAAAACGTCCATAGTGTTATGTCTCATTACCCAATCAACCACTCTTTCTTAACCATTCTGAGCTTTGTTAGTGCAAAGTATCAATGGGACAACTCCCAGGATGAATACCACAATGAGTAACTGTTGTGAAGCTGCCCTTTGTGGACATGCCTGAGATTATAGATTTATAAATCTCTTTGGTGCTCGTGTGCCTTAGGTGTTTCCCAAGATCTCCACAGAGACTTCCCTACCTTCTGTTTATGGGCTTTAGCTTTTGTTTGGCAGCAGGTTTTTCCAGTGTCATTTTTCAGGTGGATGAGTTCCCCAGTCCAGCTCCATACTAGCCACAGATAGTTATGCCAGCACCACACAGCAAAGAGAGTGGCATGAGAGTCAGGATGAATGGCAGGAGTGGAAAACAGGGCTACTCTAAGCCTGTTTGAGCAGCACAGTTGCGGTGTGTGTCATCATGACCTGAATTCAGCAAAGTACTCAAATACTCCATAGTAAGGGATGGAAACCACATTCCGTAGTCATGCAAGTTTTTATAAATGTGCTTCACAGGAGACTTAATTTGCAGGTATAAAGAAAGCAAGCCACAGAATTGGTAAGATGATGACTGGTGTGGAGATGCCTAATTCAAAAGATATTAACAGTTCTGAAAGGCTCACAGGAATGGGCAAACAAACACTAGTAAAGCTGCTTAAAAGGCCATGACAAAATCCCACTTTTCCCATGGGAGTCTATAGACTACTATATAGTATATATATATATAACATATAGTCTATTTCCAGTGTTTAATATCATTCAGATCAATTTCTGTATAACCCTTGTGGATGAATTATTTATACTTAAACATTGTATTTTGTGGGTTTCCACACGAAATTGTGTCTTATATTTTTCAGACTATTGAATTTGTAAAGATTATTCTCATTTCTAATTCTGCCTTTCAGCATGCTGGGAGCTTCTTTTAATCTTGTGAAACTTAATGATTATATTCTAATATCCAATTCTATCCAAGACACCAAAAATTAAAAAGTACAAGACTTTAGAACCCTCTGTAAATCCCCACCAAATTGATGATAATCTTTGAGTACTTTTCAACCACCACTAAATCTACAGCAAGAGGAGTAGTAGTAACAAAAATCTATGCTTAAGTTTTGAGTTGCTGCAAGAAAGGCCAGAAGATATGTGCAGGGTTATACTTGTACCTGTTCAAAGCAGAATGTATTCTGTAAATATTATGTTTTCAGTAGCCTCTGAAGTTGTCATCAGGAAAGCTAATAAAACTGGCTGAGCTATTACTTGTTACAGCCTCCTTATGCTATATTTCTGTCTCTTTTCTTGTGCCTGCCCTGACAATAGAAATCACAGCACATTGGTAGGGTTATTTATCGGAAGCCATTATGTTTCATAGAGGCAGCATGTTGCCAGTAAGAAGCATCTTGTCTGAGATGTGACATCTTCCAACTTGCATCAGGTTCTTAATTACATAATCTGGACAGGGAAACTCAGTCTCACATACAGCCCTTATTGTTGTCAATGTATGACCTGGATTGTATTTCCCTAGACAGCTTATGAAAATGCCATTTGAACACTTTCAAAAGCCTGATTAAAATACACAACTTCTACTTTCCCTCTCCCTGATTCACAAGAGCCACTACATTGTCATAGAAGGAATTATTTGTATTAGTTTATTTTACATTTTTTTGGTTTTATACCTAGTGAAAAAGGAGTGAATCGGATTCCTGAATAAAAGTAATACTTGCAGTTCAGTTATGAGAAAGTCACCTGTTCTTTGCAGATTACAATGGTAAAACACTTCTCATTTCACCAAGAGCTTTAAAATGGATTTGTCTCTTCCTTTTTCTTCTTCTCTTGTATTGCTTTTAAAATGCATGAGTACCCTTTACAGGTCCATCAGATTCTTTTCTGTAGCAGTTTTGTGTACCATTGTCACCTTTCTTTCTGACCATCATTCACGACAGTTTCTTATTATCCTAATACTAACCATTTTGGAATCTTACGTTTTATTTACAAGTATCAATGGCAATATTATTAAAGGTTAATATCAATAATCTTTAAAATAGTTAAGAAAAAAGAATACACAGTCAATGCATGCCTAAAATCCATTGCAATAATACTGCCATGTGGGTTATGAAAACTGTTCTTCCTATTCCGATGGATAGAAGCAAACCTTTACAGCTACACATGGCTTTAAAACAACAACAACAAACTAGTAAAACCTTCAGCTTTTGATTCTTAGGCATGTTTTGATAATACAAGAATACGTGGATTTCAGATAAGCTTTGCAACAGGTGAAATAAATTGCCTTTGAAACTGAAGGCCACACCAAGCTTCTTCAGAGAGCTAGAGACATGAAATCATTGTTCTATGAGCCAGGTTGCATATCAGCTATGGTTTTATTAGTTTTAAGGGTTAAAATTTATTGTTCATCACAGAGAGTTCTGGATTTCTTTTTAAATTCAGTCCACAAGTTATTGAGACTAAAAGTGTTTTTTCTCCATGGATTTTTATTTTATGTATTACTATATATTCTGTTTGGAATATAACAGTAAGTTAGTAAGTGCATTTTATATACTCAAACTTGAAAGCATTGGTTTATACAAAAATATTTGACACATAGTATAGAGGTCAGTTCAACTACTTACTTAACTGTATTGATTGTGAAATGCTGAATTCAAACCAGCTCACACAGGATTTGTTTCACTTTATCTCTGTTGGAAGAAATAAAACCTATAATTTAAGCCAAATTCCAATGCTTTGCTCTGAGTTTTACTAGTGCACACCATCTAAAATGTACTAACAATGCCAAAAATACAACACTGAATGTTCTTCTATTTATCCTCCATGTATCATTTTCTTGTTTTGGCAATCAGGCTCCAAAGTGACTGCAATTGAAATAATCCAAACCACAAGTTTTTGAAAGCTCTCCCTTGACCACCTTTGTGATGGGGGGGTTTCTGTGGATCTACATGGAAAAAAAATCTTGTCATGACTCCCTTGGGGTTTTTTATGCCTCACCCAGAACTCCCCTATTCCTACTAAAGATTCAGATAGAAAACTGTGTCCTTCACCTAGGTCACCTGTTAAATATGTCAAATGAATTTCATCTGTTTAGAAAGATGAATATGCTTCAATTATGAGAAAGTAACATTGGTGCACATCTTTTTCCAACTGGAATTATAAGGGATTAACTATTACATTTATAAAGATTTCTGGACTGTTGCAGTAAAGACTTGTTTGGTCAATAGATTTCTATGACGAGTTACTAAGTAAATCTGCAGGCTCATTCAATTACATTTTTGGAGTGAATTACAGAAACAAATATGTGGAATTCATCTCGGACAGTGCAAAAGAAAAGGTCTGGCTTTTTTT
The DNA here is from genome assembly GCF_028554395.1 of Pezoporus wallicus. NCBI lineage: Eukaryota > Metazoa > Chordata > Aves > Psittaciformes > Psittacidae > Pezoporus > Pezoporus wallicus. Next base: position 685,531 of record NW_026637828.1, on the reverse strand, counting down.
GTTGTTACCAGATATGCATATTCCACGTGGACTTTCTAAAGAGGACTCTGCCTTCATAAAATATTAACTGGAAGATTTTCTCAATGCTTTCTATCAGTGTATGAAAACAAGACAAAAGAAGCAGGACCATTCCTATCGTGATTCAGGTAGGATTCATTTTCTGTAGATATGCAAAAAAAGATGTTCATGTAAGTCTACACTCTGTGCAGCCTGAGGAAAGAGATGAAAGACAGAAAAGCTGCCTTCTGGAAGGGCCCGCTTCTTGAGGCGTAGAAAGAAGTGCCTTTTCCCTGAGCACTGACTCTTGAGGGATGCTAGAGTAACTAACTGAGCCTAAGTAGCCAAGTTTTGAAAAGGTGGAGTGGGCACATTATCAAAGAAGAGATTCGAACTTTCTCTGAGTTGAGCAGGGATCAGAGGAACAGGCTCTAGTCACTGATATTCCAATGGAACTGGTCCATCATGGGTGGATGTTTGAATAACAACACAGTTCATAGCTCCAAAATTAATATTTTGGTTTGGTTTTTTCAATTGGTAATTCCCTAAATCCAATCCTGCAGAACTGCATACAGCTGCATAGCAATCAAAGTTACAGACAGAAGGGCAATTTGTATTATGTAGCATATCATGCACTGTTGAAGACTATTATGAAAACAACACTGTTACTACAGAAATATTTTGTAAGCGTAATGGTAGGAAAAAATTTAAACTAACATTTAGGTTAGTTTGCACCATTAGGTTTGCACCTAAATGTAGCTTTCACCTGAATGTGTGTGGGTAACCTTGCTTTCCCTCTGCCCAACAATCATATAAAGAATGCATCTTGTCTTACCAAAAATTGCTGAAAAGGTTAGACTCCCATTCTTCACATTCTTCTTCCTTAACTTTGACATTAAACATTTTTCATTAGGAGTATACATATGCATGTATGATATACACTTACTCCAATACAACTGTGATTTTACATGCACACAGACATATCATAGACACAGACAAGTCATAGAATCATAGAATCCCAGGTTGTAAGGGACCTCAAGGATCATCTGGTCCAACCTTTCTAGGCAAAGCATGAACTAGACTAGATGTCCCAGCACCCTGTCCAGCCAAATCTTAAAGAGTTCAGTGTTGAGAAGTTCACCATTTCCCTGGTCAATTATTCCAATAGCTGATTAAAATACATTATATAAATTAAATTATAAATAAAAACTGTGAATGTCAATATAAATATCAATATAAATAATGAGGGAAATAAATTGAGCCAAAATTACTGGCAACAGTAACATCATGTTTCCGCAGTGCTAGGCTCGTGCACAGAAGTTTAGAAATCCCACATTACTTCCCATATTAGTATTGTAAAATGTTAAAATGGCACTGTTCATCACTACAGCCATATTTTTTGTCTGGTTTGGCCTGCTGCCTTAAACCTCTGCATGGTCTCAAAGAGCAATTTTCACAGTGTAAATAAATTCCCCTAAGAATGGCACTTCCTTTGTAGCATTTTAGAATTACTCTTAGTTTGTTTTTAAATCACAAAGATAAAAGTACCTCAAATATTCCATGTCATTATTTTACCAATAAAGCTGATCAAAATCCTTATGCCTGGAAGCTTGCAATTTCTGCTTTGAAACACCAATATACCTCTGAAGTCTTAGGTGTTATTCCTGGAAATGATGTGTGTGTGACAATGATGCTATTGTGAGATGCACCACCTTGTGAAGGTAGTCCAGGACTGATTCAAGACAATAGCTGTGATTACTTACATCTGTGCACTAAAAGGTACCCAACTATCCTAATCTTGTCCAACTGCACCTGCCTAAAGTAGCTCCTTTTCATCTTTCATAGCACAGCTATTTTCCTATTGATACTATCTTGTTGCTTTCTCAAACCTTTGACACTTTGTTTTTTTTGCTGTTCTATTTTCTTTTTGACGAGCAGCTCTTTCATTCTGCTTGATAAAAGCAGAGTGCTATGACTTAGTGCATGATATTTCCACATTCCTGGAACTATCAATTTCAAGGACTTTCATATGTTAACTTGATAATATACTCATTTCTATGCATGTTGCACATGTTCAAGGGCAAATAGGATTTCTATTAAAGAAAGTGGATTGAACTACATGATGTGAAAATTGCTAACAGATGGAAGGAAAGTACAGTAATGGCAACTGGCCATCATAAGACAATGCAGAAACAATGAAAAGGCAGGGAGCAGGTATCTGTCCGGAGACAGATGCCCTTGAAGTACAGAAAGCCACAAAATAATAGGGCAGGTAAATAAGCATACATGGATTTTTAAAACAATATTCCAAGCACCATTGTTACAGGAGAGGTATAAGGTGAAAAACTGTCAATAAATCATCTAGACAAAAGTAATTGGAAAAATGTTAATAAGGCTATGCATTTTGTGTTATACATCTATATCATATCTATAATATCAATCAATAATATCACCATGTTGATTTTAATATGAAGTAGATTTTTATTTTTTTTTCCATACAGTCAAATTTAAGGGTGCGGATTCTGGTTTGTGGAGCAATCAAGGTGTGGTGACTGTTGCAGATTATCACATCCCTACCAAAGCCATCAAAATAGGAAACATGCTTCCACTCAGCAGATCCAGACATTACTCAAAGGAAACCAGACTTTGAGGAATATCATCCCTCTCTATGTTCCTTAAGAACACTCCATCCTCTGCAGGAGTACTGCATTTACAGACACAGTAAGAGACAGTAAATGCAATTGTGAAGACTGTGCTTCTTAACAAGGAATTCAGAGCACCTGGTATTCGATTCTGCACAGAGTTTGACTCTCCTATGAAGACTGGCTGAGAAGTGAGCTTTGAAAAGCCTGTACAATCAACATCTTCAATTTTGTGCAGCAAACTTACAGTGCAGATTCTGATGGCTGGGAAAAAAAACACAGACCTAAAACAGTGAAAAATTTGTCCTACCAGACAACATGAAGAGTAACAGAGCCGGTGAACAGCCATGCTGAATGCCAAACATCATCACCATCACCATCGTCATCATCATCATCATCATCGTGGCTTTACCCACACTTAATACAAGCATGCTGATGACTAAAAGGGCCAATCTAGTTGCAAAAAGCACAGTGAAAGGTCTCCTTGGGTGGTATAGGCGGGGCGTGATACTTTCTATGTTGTCTTTTCTCCTCGAGACTAATTCTGTGCGAGTTCTCAAAGGAGACAACAGCGTATGGTGTGTCTCCAAGTCTCCTGATTGGAGGCCAAGGTGGAGCACCGATGGTAGTCAATATGGCCAGGGTTGAGGTATTGTGTCAGGAAGTCCTTATATCTGTTCTTTGGGGCAATTCTCTTGTGGCAACCGGTGGTGAATTCACCACTGCGACTTCCAGCGCCCCTTATCATCTGCCGTTTTGTGCCTCGCCTGTCTCTACAGGGCTTTGCAAGTGTGGGTAAACCCTTCTGGACTGCGCAGTGGATTTTTTAGGTGAGGCACAGCGTGTGCAGAACTGGCCCCACCCTTTACAGCTGAGGTTTATCTGCCAGGGCCTAGCGAGCTTGGACTGTGACAGAAAAGTCCTCATGTAGTAGGTTTGGTTAGAGTGTCCTTCTCTTAGATGGATGGCCTTACAGTGCTAAACGAGCTCCATCTGCCCGGGTTTGAAGTTAGAGCTGTCCTCCTGGGATGGCTGCCCGAAGGCTAGTGAGCCCGTCCTGCTCATGGACACACTTTGTCTGACCCTTCAGTTGAGACCTGTCTGGCATTGGAGACCCTACTGGAGGCATAACCCATCACCAGCACAGCTCCCAACCTCACAAGGGCACGCAAGCTCTTTCCCCACGACAAGGGGGTGTCCATGAAAGAGATGCTGAACATACTAGTTAAGCTACAGGGCAGGGATCAGCTTGTGTAGGAGGTCATGTTTCTGAAATCTGCTAGTGCCAAGCAAGTGCCTGGGAATCACCTTGCTGGAATTCATAAAGGTGTAAAACTCTTCCTGCTGCTCTGAGAGATCAACATAGAAAAAAGTGTCCAAAAAATCATCCTTTTATATGCAAACATGAGTTTGCTGAAAAGGTAAGATAACAAAAACATAGTGATTCACAATGGCTCCAGGACTTCTTTGGTGTAACTTTCAGCTCTGATGTTTTGAGCAGTGAGTCAGTATTTCTCAGTAAGCATTCCTGATTAGACCCATGGCTTTACTTGATTTTAGTTTTTTACTTTTTTGACCTTTTCTATCTGGGACAACATATTTGTATTTTGTGAGCTTCCAAGGACGAAGGTTTTATTTCTCTCACTCTCCCAATTCTTGTGCGAGTAGGATGAATTCTTTGGGGATGAATAGAAGCTATTTGGCATATAAAACTTGCCCTTTTTTGGTTCTATCTTTCTCACATGATGTCATGCAGTAATTTTTCTGAATGACTTCAATGTGTTTGCCTCAACAAGTCTGCTCTTTTAGTATTTTATTATATATGTGTTCTGTAAAAATCAGCTCTGTCTCCTGCTACCATTTCTGAAGTAAAAATCTCTGATAATATCAAGTGGATTGGAAATAATTAGCAGGCATTTTATAAAATTGTAGTCTTACAGTTTTTCAACCTGTTGTTGTCACTGTCTCTCTACTCCATTATATTATTGCATTTATTATAAAAGTATGACAACATTTGATACAATTATACTAGTCGTAATTAAAGAAAGATATCCTCCCTCCACACAACCCCATCAGATTTCCTAAAAGAAAGGATTCAAGAGAGAGGAAATTCTAAAAGAACTCTAAAGATTTCTCTAAACCAAAGATTTCTGTGGAAGCTGGAAAGATACAAACACAACAGACAATTCTCTCTCATCTGGCTTCACAAGTGAAAGGGACAAATTCCAGATTGCTACAATGGAATTTTGGATTGCTAAAATGGAGTTTAGCAATCTGGAGTTTGGAACAGCAATGTGGGCTAGCAAACCTGAATTTGATGAGGAGGTAATTCATGACACTGACTACCTTTCCTGTCTAGCTGCTTGGTTAATCAGATTTGTATAATCTGACTGTTGGCTTCTCAGTGCTAAAATAACTGCAAAGTATTTCCTGAGAAGCTTGAGAAAAAGCACTGTGCTTCTATCATAGTACTTTTTATCTACTAGTGAGAATTTATAATAGTATTTTGTCCCTTGAGAATATCTGGAATTTAAGTGGCTATTGTACACATTCTGCTTCTTCATGGTGGATACAATCAGAAAAAACCTCAGCAAGGTGTTCTAGAATCTGTGCTAGTGGCAGTTCTGAACTACTGAGGAGATGTTTCCCTTCCAAAGAAAGCACTCATTTATATGGGATAATCACTTTTCAAGAGAAAACAGCATGTATGTAGGTGACTTAGGGCAACTCTTATGGCCATAGAATACAATACTATGGAAAAGCACTGGACTGGAAAGAATACCCCAAATGACTACAAATCTGTCCTTAATAGCTTTGATGTACTCTGTAACATTGTTTTAAAGATGGCATGTGTTATTTATATAATACTTAAAATCTTTACAAATATTCAGTTGCTGTTGGCTTCTTTTCCCTTTATCCACTCAAGCCTTTGACATACCACAGCTGTTCAAAGTTTCATTTTTAATCTGGAAATGATAGTAATATTTTAAAAATAAATTCAAACCCATGCATATTCACCCAGTTTTTTGACATTTCTCACTTTCTGAAAACTCTATGCAGCTACAATCATAGAATCATAGAAAAGCTAGGGTTGGAAAGGACCTTAAAATCATCTAGTTCCAACCCACTGGCACGGGCGTGCACATCGCCCACTAAACCATGTCACTCAAGATTCTATCCAACCTGACCTTGAACACCACCAGGGATGGAGCATTCACTACTTCCTTGGGCAATCCATTCCAGTGTCGCACCACCCTTACAGGAAAGAATTTCTTCCTTATATGTATCCTAAACTTGCTCTAAGTTTTAACCTGTTAACCCCTTGTCCTATCACTACAGTCCCTAATGAAGAGTCCCTCTCCAGCATCCTTGTAGGCCCCCTTCAGATACTGGAAGGCTGCTATGAGGTCTCCACACAGCCTTCTCTTCTCCAGGCTGAACAGCCCCAACTTTCTCAGAATTCTTCATATGGGAGGTGCTCCAGTCCCCTGATCACCCTCATGGCCCTCCTCTGGACTTGTTCCAACAGTTCCATGTCCTGTTTATGTTGAGGACACCAGAACTGCACTCAGTACTCCAAGTGAGGTCTCATAAGAGCAGAGTAGAGGGGCAGGATCACCTCCTTCGACCTGCTGGTCACACTCCTTTTGATGCAGCCCAGGATACAGTTGGCTTTCTGGGCTGCAAGCGCACACTGAAGCCAGCCCATGTTCATTTTCTCATCAACCAACACCCCCAAGTCCTTCTCCACAGGGCTGCTCTGAATCTCTTCTCTGCCCAACCTGTAACTGTGCCTGGGATTGCTCTGACCCAGGTGTAGGACCTCGCACTTGGCATGGTTAAACTTCATGAGGTTGGCATCAGCCCACCTCACAAGTGTGTCAAGGTCCCTCTGGATGGCATTCCTTCCCTCCAGTGTATCAACCGAACCACACAGCTTGGTGTCATCGGCAAACTTGCTGAGGGCGCACTCAATCCCACTGTCCATGTCACCGACAAAGATGTTGAACAAGACCGGTCCCAACACCGATCCCTGAGGGACACCACTCGTTACTGGTCTCCAGCTGGACATTGAGCCATTGACCACAACTCTTTGTGTGCGGCCATCCAGCCAGTTCTTTATCCACCGAGTGGTCCATCCATCAAATTGATGTCTCTCCAATTTAGAGACAAGGATGTCATGTGGGACAGTGTTGAATGCTTTACACAAGTCCAGGTAGACGACATCAACTGCTCTACCCCTGTCCATCAGTTCTGTAGCCCCATCATAGAAGGCCACCAAATTGTCAGGCAGGATTTCCCCTCAGTGAAGCCATGCTGGCTGTCATCAAGCACCTTGTTGATTTTCATGTGCCTTAGCATGCCTTCCAGGAGAATCTGCTCCAAGATTTTGCCAGGCACAGAGGTGAGACTGACTGGACTGTAATTCCCTGGGTCATCCATTTTTCCCTTCTTGAAAATGGGGGTTATATTTCCCTTTTTCCAGTCATCGGGAACTTCACCTGACTGCCATGATTTCTCAAATATGATGGACAGTGGCTTAGCAACTTCATTCACCAGCTCCTTCAGTCCCCGCGGATGGATTTCATCAGGTCCCATGGACTTGTGCACGTTCAGGTTCTTAAGATGATCTTGAACCTGATCCTCTCCTACAGTGGCCCTAAGGTCTTCATTCTCACAGTCCCTGCATCTGCCTTCCAGGACTCACGTGGCCTGGTCAGAGAATTTGGCAGTGAGGACTGAGCTAAAGAAGTCTTTGAGAACCTCAGCCTTCTCCAAATCCAGGGTAGCCAGATCTCCTGAGAGCTTCTGAAGGGGGCCCACATTATCCCTTGTCTGTCTTTTGTTTACTACATACCTGCAGAAGCCCTTCCTCTTATCTTCCTCATCCCTCATCAGATTTAGTTCTAACTGGGCCTTAGCTTTCCTAACCTGGTCCCTAGCTTCTCAGACAATATCACTTTATTCTTCCCAGGCTGCCTGTCCTTGCTGCCACCTTTTATAAGCTTCTTTTTTCCCTCTAAGTTTTCACAGCATTATATCCAGTATGAGTTTTAATCCATTTTAGCATCAAAGGTACAGTCTTCTACACATCTGATTATGGATGAAATTCTTTTACTTTTGCAAGGTCTCCTAACTAGCTTTTAAATTTGAATAATTTAAAATAAACCCACCTGAATTCAACAAATTAAACACTCCACAAAACCCTGACTAAGCTTCAGAGGTTTTAAACTAGGCTTCTAATTCTTTTCCCATATTCCCAAATCATATGTACAAAAAAATGTCCCTCCATTGAGACCTCTGCTTTCTGAAACTTTTTGTTTGCCTCTGTTGTTTGCTGTTGCTTTATTCATAGTGTAAGCATTTATAATACAGCAGGTAAAGACAATGAGGAGCACTGGTAATTAAACATGAGAAACAGTCTTTACACACCTTTCATGTTCTTCAATACCTGACTAGGAAAAGCACAGAAAAAAATCTGTATCAGAAAGGCATAACAGAAAGCTGTCAAAGATTCTGACTAGGCAAAGAAAGGACCCAGAAAACCTAGTTCATAAATATTTGCACTATGGGAATGTGGTAAGGGAGACAATCTCCCTAGTTATCAAGATAAATTATGTTGCAACTGCCATTTCTCTCATTCTCTAAGTTCTCAATGAAAGAGCCAGCTGGTTAAAATCTAACCTTCTCCATCAGAGCTTATCAGACTGCGGTCTGTATGGATCAGAAGTTGCCCCATGAGATAACTGCAATTTCTTGTTTGGGTTTGGTGGGTTTGAGGTTTTCTTTGTTTGTTGGTTGGTTTTTTTTTTATTTTTTTCTATTAACACACTTTCATTCCTACTGGTGAAAAATAAACCAACGCATTCTGCAAGGGAAAACATGAGCAATGGAAATCAAGCTTTACACTATTTTCATTCATTTTTAGGTCAATGTTTTATGGCAGCAATGCATGGATAGTCAATGTATTTTTTTTTTTTCCCCAGCCAGCACATTCAGAAATTCTGCTGTATATTCAAAATACCACTCTGCTTCTCACTGGAATATGTATCCAGCTGTTTGACTACCTGTGTCATGGAGGAGGGGGGCTATGGAATTATTATTCACTAAATTGCATGTTACCCTTCCACCCTTTCATCTCCTTCTCTTTAGTTATATTTTTCTAATATATTAACTATACAAATCAACTGATACAAGTGACAAACTGCAAATCTCTTTGTAAGTAACATGTATGTATTAGTAATTTCAAATTTTCAACTTACTTATAATTCATCTTGCTATCTTCAGGAAATACACTGCTACTGACGAGCTGTTTTAACCAAAATGCAATAAAATTACAAAGAAATTGGAACTGATACCTCTCCTTCATCTTCTGTAATTTCCAGAATCATTGACTCTGGTGATTAACTTAACTCTAAGAAAGACATTCTAAATATTAAGCATTTTCAACTATAATCTTTCATTGGAATTAAAATCTGCTTTACATACCTCAGCAGGATATCAGCCATTTTGCAGCATCTCCCTTTTGTATGCATGCTAAAATGGAATAAAAATAGAGAAATAGTAATGACAATCCTATCCCACATAACTAAAACTTTGGAAATTTCATAGCAGAGAAGCAAGCAAGGTATTGCTATCCTTACTATACCCCATGGTACAGGTGGCATCAAGAGAATGTGAACAATGAAAGCCTGTAACAATTTTTGTGATTTTGAAGAATACTGTGAAGATTATAAAATACAAGACCTATTGATTTAATAGGTTTCAAACACAACAACAAATACAAACAAGATAATCAATTCTTTCAAAAATAAATGTAGTGAAATCCAGCTATCTGTGAATCACAGCGTGCAGCAGGACAACAGCATACAGACCAGCTTAACGGCTCCCCTGAGAGGGCTTCCAGAAGAGCAGGATATAAGACCCTAAGGTCATCAGTAGCTCTGTAACAATCTCAACTTTTCCTCACCTACAAGGAAAAGGGGAAGATAATGTTTCCAACAATATAGTGACACACGGAATTAATCTCTCTACCATGGTTTCCATCTGCCTCTCTCTGAGGTTAATGCTCCTTATGAGTCCTATTACTGCTACTTAATGAGGGTGCACCAGCCTAAAGTGAACTCTGTTATAGCATGTTAACTAAAGTGGTTTTCTTTGCTGCATATGCACGTTTCAGTGATGAAATCCATATTCTTTGGAGGATCCACAAGTAAATGCTTCAAGTACATGTTACAAATCAGTCCACAGATGTTCTCTTTGCAGTAAAGATGTCAGCTTCTGATTGCAAATCCACTGCCACAGAACTCAGATGGTTCACAGTGATGTTTGTCCCAAATTATTTCATACTGTCACTCATACTTAATGAAGGACTCAGAGAGAAAATAAAGAAGAGGCTGGACATGTGCAGCAGTCTAAAAGTGAAATACAAGGCACCAGGAAACAGAGAAGAAAACAAAATGCAAAGGAAGACTGAGTACTTTGTAAATGAAAAAAAAATACAGGCAAAGGGGATGCCAATAAATCCTCAACCTGTTCAAAAAGAACAGTATACTACAGACCTTCACAACCCAAACTGCAAGACCACCCATCTTCAGCAGGTAAATAGTACTAATATATTTCCAAAAGTGAAAGGATCTGAAAAAATCAAAGGTATCATCTGGCAGATTGTGGATGAAACTGTTAAACATGAAACTACAAGTCAGATTACAGATCTGTAAAATGAATGTTTAGGTTATTCCACGGTTTATTTGTAAGAACACCCTTAAAAATTAATGCTTGGATATTAAGACTTATTAGAAACTGAAAACAAATACAGTAAGATCATCACAATTCAATGTTTAAAAGTGTAATTAAATTTGCTTCCGCTTCGCTATTGACAATGACTATCTCCAGGGTTCTGGACCACGTGGATTTTATACCAAATGACAAACCGAATCTAAGATAAACCCAAGGAAAGCTGAGTAGCTTTCTTTTCAAGGTCTTGTAGGAGGAAAGTGCAACAGTTGATCTAATTCATGTAGGAAACACAGAAATCTAGACAGCAATTAGAGTGCATGCCAAGAAACAAAGAAAAAGCAACTAGCATTGGACAAGCATAATCAACTTATTGATTTTCAGAATATGAGCCAGCCTGGGATCTTACTGAAATCAACAGCAAAGTTCTACTAACTTTAGATTGAGCAGAATATCAGAGCCAGATTCTGTTCCAAGCCTGAAATATACCAACACAGTTGTATTTTTATTGAGGTAAACAGAACAGAACAGAAAAAGGTGGTGTTTAGATCCAGGCTTAAGGCAAGGCAAAAAATTAGACAAAAGTTTGGCTATTGCTACTATGAGAACTGGAAAGAAGTAAACTCAAAGAACTCTCCCAAGGTAGAGAGAAAGAAGGTACAAGGAAAGAGCAAAAGCATAATCAAGCACTTCTCATACATTAATTTTAGATGATCTACAAACTAATTAAATCTTTGCAAAAACCTCATTACAGCTGGAATGATGCTAAATGCCCAAGTTCAAGTAGTAAAATAAGTAGCAGATGCAGCTGTGTTTTTTCTCTAGAGCTGTATTTCTACAAGTAAATTCGTTTCTTCAACAAGTTCAGTGACTGCTGCTATTGCTGGCTGTTGTGTTCATACCACTTTGGTAAGATACTTGCTGCAGTGACAGGTGGTGAAGCAATGCTTTTGCTTTCAACTATTTCCACTATCACCCCTAAGTGTTGTATCTTTTATGTACTAGAACCCAGGGCTCTTTCAAAGACTTAACAGAAGAAAGTTAAGTAAAGGAACGTACATATTTGAACAGTACACAAATGTATGCAAAGGTTAGATATCCAACATGTTTAAAATACATGGCTGTAATGTTTGAAGAAAAAGGAAATCCTGAGCAGAACCCCATAACTAATGATACTTCTAGTAGGTTTAAAAATAAGGTGGATCCAGCAGCCTCTGAAAGCTCCAAGATGCAAAGGATGCAGCAAACTCACTGGAGTTAGATTGTGGCACTGGAGTAACTTTTTGAAAGTCAGCTCCCCAAAACACTGACTTACCAGCAAAACAGTATTTTCCACAGACTGACGGGAACTGAAAAGCTTTTTGGCACAACTGAAGGAGATTTTAGTGGACAAGCAAAATATTGAGGAGTATGCTAGAATCCCAGAGATACCTCTGCCAGTGTCTCATTAGGAATCAGCAGTAAGAAAAATAATAGTTGACTTGCACAGGATATTTGTTTACAGCACAAACTTTGCAAAACTTCAATATGCTCAGGAGATAAATACAGTCAGTATAAAATAATTGTTGAGATGTAGATTATTTAATTCTAAACACTATGTTTACATCCATAAAATGATAGCATAAAATAAAAAGTATCTGGAGCTAAGGGTATTGATTTTGGGGGCCTTCTCTCCTTTATGGCACTTCATATATGTACTAACTTCTGGCACAAACTGTAAAACTAAGATTGTCTACTCAGTATTTCTGACAGTCACACTAATTTTATCAAACAGACACTGGAGGTATCACAAGGTGAGGGGTGACTTGCCGATTTCCCTTTGCAAGTTACACATGTGACTTTCTGTGTGCATTTATGTGCGCTTATGAGATGACTGGAATTTTGCTGCTGGAGATTTAATTCACTGCATCATTCTGCCTGAATGATGAACTCTTTTTGCTTTCAGTTGAAGATGTAAGCACCCAGACTGATTAGTCATAGTGCAGTGAGGAACCCAAAATTTAAAGAGTAATCATAAACAGTCACCAAAAATATTAATTATTAAAGATGATTAAGGCCCGAGGAAGATCAACATTCCAGTGAATTACTTCTTTTTTTCCCCCAAACATCTTGATTCTTACAAAAATCCTAAATTATAAAATCCCTACACTTAGTACTAATTTAAAAACATACTACTACAAGGAGTCACAGGAATTAAAGAGAGCAGAATTAATGTTACAGATTTGAAAATAATTCATTTATAAAGCTACCTTATTGTAACTCATGTAAGGTGGTTCATACATTAAGCTGATATTGTAAAGAAAAATCTCTAACTTTCAAATATGATTAAAATGCAGATCTTTTGCAATTCAGTGGTTTTGCAGAATCCCTCAGACAGATTATGTTCCTTAATTTAACAGCATCAGATATAACTGTGATGTCTCCTAACTCTCTTAGGAGCAAGTGAAAGGGCTAAGTAACTGCAAATGCTTTATAACCATTAACTGTTGGTAATATCAAGTACAGCCAACCTTTTACACACTGCACTTTTTTCCAGCTAGCCACATCTACAATTTAGGTCTGTAACTTTTTATGCTAAGTCCTCAAAACAAAAAATGGGGGGGGGGGGGGGAAACTAATACAGTTCACTTCTGAACATGCAAAATTAAGCTGCTATTTGTTAAATTTTAATATAGAGAGCTGTGAACTCCAGTGACCACAAAGCCAACATTCCTTTGGATCTGCAGCCCTGTTCTGGGCCAGGCACTGCCAGCTGAGCTGCAGAGCACACAGACAGATGCAGGGAACTTTTTCAGCAGCTTGCCAAGAAATTCCTCTACCAGAGCTCCCCAGCTGTGGTCAAACACTTCAGAAACAGCTGTGACGATAGTTCTTTCACAGTTTTTCACCATCCTCAAGTCCCAGGAAGTGGAATGGACTTCCTGAACCGGCTAGGTCCAGCTGAATCACCTTCAACAGTTAAAGATGACTGAATTCATTATGCCCCCTAGGTCTGCACTGAAAGGCATCTGCATTCTAGTCACACTAAGACCTCTCAGGGGACAGAGCGTACCCAACAGATCTGTGGAGCTGGCATGCCTATACTCCATGTGGAGGCTGTGGGAATAATTAGGAATAGAATTATCAAAGATTCTGCTGTTCCAATTTTCAGCATGCAGTGATCACATCGGGGGTTATGCCCAAAAGGGTTAAAATTTGGTAAAATATGTAGATTGTCACAGAAATAACAAAAAGCACATGCTCAACAGGCAGGCCACTTTCCTGCCAACATGAAATCTCAATTCCAAGCCTTTGGGTCATTCCAGTATTTCAAAGAAAAATAAATTGCCAGACCTTTGTTTTTTAATGAGGACAATACGGAACACTGGCCTCTGGCTAAGTTTAAAAAGAAAAATTACTTAAAAACAAGATTACCATGTTTATGCTGGAAATACAAAATATTTCTTCAAAATATTCAAAATAAATCTCTCTTTTTTAATAGAGAATGTATTATTAATGTAAATCATTCTACAAAGTATGGGCCCAAATTTGTTTTCTAAGTTGGTTTGCAGGGGCTTGGAGAAGGTTCTGGTCTTGGACTTGTTTTTTTTTAAGGGTTGCTACAGTACTGAGAAGTAGCCAAACTAAGTCCCAGGCTATCACATCTGGATACGGCAAGATAATTTCTAGGAATACTTATTTAGAACACTCAGACTCTTGGACCAAGCACCAAAGCATTCATCCTGCACAATCTGAAGCTTGTGCAGCTTCATTCTCAATTATATTCTTTTCATTCTTAATTATATTCTTCATATGCAGGAAAATATGTACATATGACATATATGCACATGATATGTAACATATCACGTTACAAGATTATAAGCAGCTGTAATGAAATGTACACTGATGTAAAGTAAGAACACTTAAAATTGCCTTTTAGTAATTTTTAATCCTAAATGCTCTATTGTAGATTGGCATTTTTCACTTTTGAAAGTCAGTCATTTGATATCTGAAAAGCTGTTAACATTGTGCGCTTTAGCTATCAAATTCATATGAACATCAGTCTGTAAAAGTATAAGCAAAGCAATTGAATGTGAAAATGGTTAACATGACAGTGAAAGGATTGATGATGGAGCGAAGTCGATACAGTTTAGGTGCTGACATAAAAGGTTTCCCTTGTCTCTGGCCACACATTGTCATTCTCTCCCCTTGAACCAGCATCTTCTGACAAGATCCTTATCAGAAGACCTCTTTTGATAGTTTCCAGTAAGTTCAGGAAATGAAGCAGGCAGAAGATTAACCTTACAGAAAAGGAAAATCATCTTGATAATCTTAAAGGTCTTTTCCAACCTAGCTGATTCTGTGATTCTGCCAGATTAGTTCCCTGAACTGGTATAGCAGAGAGAAAGGATCCAGGATCAGGATGACTGTTGCCATCAGGAGTAGCTCTTAAGACTGGTTCAGCCAGATATGCAAACTGCACGCAAAGGGTAGCACAAAACCAAGCAGAAGTGATGCTGTTCCAGTGCCGCTGCAGGAATTTTACTGTGTGCAAGTCAAAAGTAACAGATGCTGCTATTATTCTCCTTGGAACTATAGCATGAGAAAAAAAAAGGTTGTGGCTCCAGGGGTGATGTAAGCCAAAATTCTGCTTCCAAGCCTCTAGCCTGGTATGAGGTTTAAAGGTATCATCTTTTTATTTATAAAGTACTACCAAATGAGACTTGGTTCTTATTTTGAGTGTAGAAAATTAATAAATACAGCATATAGAAATGGATTATTATTGATGTATCAAGAAATAAGCTGTAATATACAAGGCTTAATGCTGCTCAAGACCTTACGATGTTCTCAATGTGATCTTTAAAACAAAATAACCAAACAAAACAAACAAAAGTACCGAAAGAATACTTTAGAATTATATAAAATAAGTTTGAATGTGACTGCTGGCAATCTCTCATCTCCTGCTCAAAGCACAACTAATGTTGAAGTTAGAGCAGGTTTCTCTGGAACATGTCTAGTTAATTTTAGATTCCTCCCACCCCAGCCTTTTCTGGAGAGAAAAAACACTGTGTCTCCTTGCATGCTTTGTTCCAGTCCCCCAGTCACCTAGGTGGTCCTCTGCTGGTCTCTCTCCAGTTTGTCAGTATCTCTGGGGAGCCCAAAACCAGATGCAGTACTTAGATTCAACTTCACAGTAGAATAACCACTTAACCTTACCTTGTGCAGAGCCAGTTGTTTCACCAAAGAAGCCAACCAGGTTGGTCAGGCACAGTTTCCACAAGCACCTTCCCTTCTGAGGCCCATGAATATTGTCCTAAAACTAAGGTATGAAAATGCTGATTATTTAAATGTTTGCAGTCCAATAAAAAAAACATCTATATTGAGATACAGGTTTGTTATAGACAATTTTAAGACATTCACAAACTTCTTGTCGGCTTATCTTCAGAGCAAACATCAAATTATTTAAAAAAAACCTGGAAAGGTATGGAATAGGATTTTGTTGCATCAGTTTTTCTTATGTTTCTGATTTATAATCAATGTGAAATTCTTCTGCTCAGAGAACTACTGGCTATATCTTTTTAAGATTTACATAAAGCAGCTCCTGCCTTTGTAACTAACCTTTTACTTAGAAGTTTTGTGGTGAGTCAATTCTCAGGTTTTATATTTTATTCCACTCTAACGCTTGTTTATATACTCTGCAGATAAGCAGCAGTCAGGTTAAGTATTGTGTAAAACGGAGAATGCCACCAGTACAGCGTGTACATAAAATACTCAAAACTGTTAAGAAACTACATTTGAGGCAGCATATGTTACAATGTGGGAAATCTATCCCTGAACAAAGTATGAATCCTGGTTGCGGTTATGAAATTGCTGTATCATTAAATACCTCAGAGGATGTGAAGTCAACCATATGCTGTCAGGGCTGAGTCATACATGTCTCAGACATGGGACTGCGGAAAACATCCCACCCTAGCAGCTCCCAGTCAGGAGAGAAAATAAAAGGACAATGGGGCGCCTGAGCCAGACAGCAATCAATTCATCTAAACCCTTCCTGCAAGCCAGCGTTTGGAGCTATGGAATTCCAAAAAAAAAGAGCTGAAAGGAAGATCAAATGTTATGACTAGAACCTCAAAAGCTAAAGCATTTGCGAAATGCCATGAATCACAGAGACAGAAAACTTGTGCATGAAAGGAACAGCAAGGCACGCTGTTCTAACTGTGGGCCAGCCAAGTGAGAAGGAAACTGGCTTCAGAATTCTGACACTGACATGCATGCAACATAACTTAGAAAAGTTCTATACAGAAATGGATGACATGGAGCACACAGACTATTGCCAAAACAACACTCAACACTGAGGAAGCATACACAGCATATTTAGTGTTTGCTCTTCTGTACGATTTTTTGTGCCACCTAATATAAAGAATCATTGATTTTAGGGAACTTTTACATCTCTATTTGTCTACATCAATTTTCACACGCTTCTAAGAGACAAACTGTAAATCCTGAGAGGAAATCGGGGGCTAAAGGAAAAGATGTGTGTAATCTGCCAGAGAACATAGAGACACAGGCATCAGTACTCATCCGATAGGGCAGTGGAGACAGTAAAGTCTCATATTTATCATGAAATAGAAAACAAATCATCCTGGCTGGAAACTGAACCAGAGAGAAACCTGCTTCCAACTCTGATTAAACAAAGCTTAAATGTATATGAGCTTAGAGGGCTAGAATGGAAACAGAGCAATTCAATCCATTTCCAGCTGACAGGACATTATGAAGCTTGTGACAAGCCTGTTTCTTCTCACTATTGCAAAAGTTGAACATGACAGGTCGGTTGTCCAATTTTCACTTTCAATAAAAGTTAACATAGTTATGAAACACTCCATGCAGTTATACTTACAAATAGGTCTTCACTACCTGAGTGCTCTTCATTACATAACTTGAACTACATTTGAGCTGCTTTTTATTTTGATATTCTTCCTATGTTCTTAGCCAAATACCAGAGGAAGATTTCCTGCCTGAGGTAAGCACTTGTTCCTAATGAAAATACATATTCTTCAACATTGTAAAATTATATCCAAGCTACTAAACTGGAATTTCAAACCATTTACAGATACATATATCAAAAATAAGGACAACATTCAGAGCTCTTAACATTGCAGGTAACTAATTCTGTCCTTGACTTCTTTACTTATAAGAACCATTTGGCTGCAACTTTTCAGGATAATCATTTGCATTTTTAATATTTTCAACTCCTCGTCATTATAATGTATTTCTAATGTATTCTTAGGACAAAAGTATGAGGATGCATTGTCATTGTCTTCTTATTTTCTGGGTGGAGAACCACATGCAGAAACTCTGGAAATCACACATTAGCGCTGTGTTCAAGTTAAACCACGTCCAAATGGCTTTGACCACCGTGCACTTCAAAGCACTGGCAAGCCACCACACAGCATTCTTCCAAGCTTTGCTTGATTTCCATAGTGGTGAATCATGACCGTAAAAGAAGCTATGTGAATGTTGGTTTGTTGGGGTTTTATTCTCCACACAGGAAAAAATAAAACATTAATAAAAAATAAGGTCAAGAGAGAACTATAGAAGTGTTCTTTAGGCAGATCAAAGTGGCCAATTTTTTTCCACCTGGGACACCCAGTCAAAGCGTTTGTTATTAGAGATCTCACTGTGACTCACATGCTACAGTGCCCAGCACAGATTTAACCTATTCTTAACTCTTCAACAAAACCTGACAAAGAGAAACCTGTTATGTCTCCAAATCTGACAGAGTTTGGTGTCACTTAATCTAGAGCATTCCATCTTCTCTTGGGCTTATCACTTAGAAAGAAAAAAATCAAGTATGGCAAAGTCTTTGTCATGTAGCTCATAGGAAGTTCAATGTTTGGTAAAACTAGACATCAAAGCTAATGAGGGAAGCATTAATGTATATAATGAATTTGCATTACCACAAATTCTGATACAGAGATTATGAAATCTTTGTCTTTTCTATTGAAAAGCATTTTAAGGACTGTCATCAGATCCCTACTGAATGAGAAGATCTTCATGTCCTTAAACAAAATTATTCCTCTGTCCATATTTTTAAATGCAAACCATTCTTTAAACGGTATATAAAAAAAACCCAGCTGCTTGCAAAATTTTGTTTTGTACAATACTTCCCCAGAAATATTTCTTCTATAGCATTTCATTTTTTTTCTTAGCGATATAAAACTGATTTCTATTCCAACTATATAAAGTAACATACTTGTGTCAGTGTAGGACAGGGGATGCTCTACCAAATCTGAACATCATTTCCTTTTCTTAAAAGCAAAACAAAAAAGAATTCTGTAAAGCACATACCCATACAATTACAGTCAAATATCCCAATCTTGCAAATAGTGCTCAAAATAGGACAAGATGCATTTCATTCTTTTTCTTCTTTATGAATATCCATTTGAGAATACATTAGAATCAGAGGCTTGAATCTCATGGGAGAAAAAAAGAGAGGAAAACAAAGCTGAATGAAATCTGAAGTTCAGATATTTTTTGGAACTCCATACTCATTTAGAAAAGCCCTTCACTTCAGGGTGGCAAAGTCAACATCTGAGATCTGTCACTGAATTACCAGTTTTGTGTAGCAAAACATACAGCAATAGTAGTTGCTGTTACTAACTGTCAAAAAAGTCTGTCTTCAAGAACAGAGAGTCAGAGATGAAAGTATTGGAAATATAATATTCTTGTGCAACATTAGGTATCAACTTCTTTGTCCAGTCTATTCAATAATCAACAAAAGGATGATTCATCTCAAGTCTGAACTGAAGTTTGTAACAAAAACCCCAACAAACCTTTCCTTTGGAATATTTCTGTTTCTTAGTAGCTTCATAAGTAAGATTTTCGGGAGGATATTAAAGCTTCCCTATTTCAGGCACAAACTGCAGAATACCAAACCTCACACTGCAATGGTAATAAATAATTAATTATCAGAAATAAAAATGTTAGTTAGATGAAGGCTGATATGGGCTTACAGGTTAACAGCTTTCATACTGGGGGAAATGTCTTTTATGAAGCAGCCTGGCAAAAGTAACTGTAATGGGGGCCTACAAGCAACCTGGAAAGGGACTGTTTATAAGGGCATGTAGTGGCAGCAAAACAGGGAATGGCTTTAAACTGCCAGAGGGGAGATTGAGATGAGCTCTTAGGCAGAAGCTCTTCCCTGTGAGGGTGCTGAGGCGCTGGCACAGGGTGCCCAGAGAAGCTGTGGCTGCCCCATCCCTGGCAGTGCTCAAGGCCAGGTTGGACGGGGCTTGGAGCAACCTGGTCTTGTGGAAGGTGTCCCTGCCCATGGCAGGGGGTTGGAACTGGATGAGCTTTAAGGTTCCTTCCAACACAAACCAGTCTGGGATTCTATAATAATTCAAACATGGGTACATTTAGCTTTCTTTAGTCTCACTGTCCACACATCAGTAACTCCTTCTGACAAACCAGTCTGCTTTCAGGCAGTCAGTGCTGTGATCTGCAGTTGTGAGCCCATGACACCACCTCTTCTACTCTTTCTGCACACTGGGACAAGGCTTCACTCAGCCATCCTTCCTGGACTGCTGTGGCAGGCTCATGCAGCTAACTCTGGTTCCAGAACCTCACATTTATTCTGAAATAACTGGGCAGCAATCTAGACTGGTAAATTATTTCTTCCAGCCACTCATGACCCACTCATTCAGCATCTTCTCTAAGGAGACAGTACACTGACTTCTGTCAGAACTGAAGAGATTTGTTTGGTTTTTAAGGGTCAATATGAATGCTGTCAACCTCTGAAATAGCTGGTGAAATTTAGCTAACAGAGGCATAAAAGAATGAGACACAAGTTGTGAAAACAAAGTGAAAGAATGAACAAGAAGCTTTTCTGTTCGGGAAAAAAAAAATCCATCAGGAAAAGTATTAACTACCAAAAAACATAATGAGAGAGCATGTGTGTTGATGTGTTTCATAAATATGCCACTGTATCATTCTCCAGTGTTATAAATCAAGTGTTGTTGACTCACAGACTTTCCAGAGGTTGATTTTGTTTGGTTTTGTTTTAAAGTGAAGGCAACAATTACGGCATTGCTCTTGTTTCTGAAGTGTGTCCATGCTGCTTTTTTAACCGAGAGATGCTTTCCTATTCTAAGAGGCCCAGAATCAGTGATTTCATTTAAATTAGTCTATTCATTTTAATATGTATCAGGACTTAGACATCCTGTGAATGCCAGATTACCCACCCTTCTTACTTGAAATAATTTGATATTTTTTTTCCCCTTCAGTTACACCTTATTTCTTGAGAAAGAGTTCTGGGTTTTATAATTGCAGACCATGAATCATTGATCAAATCTATCCAAAAGACACTAAAGCAATCATTTGGGGCTAGGCAAAATGCAAAGCTTATTGTGTTTCAGTTTTTTCAACTATAAAAAGTACTTTAAAACTATACATTACAGACAGGACAAGTGTCTGTTTTCAGTGGACAAAGCTTTATATGAATTTCTCCTTCATGCAAACCCACCGATCTCTTTCTAATTTCTAGGGAGCATTAAGGAAACCTTCAATTACAATGCTCAGTCAATACTGAAAGTTGTATGAATACAATTATTGCTTTGAAGATTCTAGCACCTGTATTACCTTACTTTCTTGCTATTCCAAATAGCTGATAATACACTACCATCACTCATTTCCTGGTAAGAATTTCCAGCAGGGAAAACTAGTTATGAGCCCAAGTAAGACCTTGTCACCTTTGAAGTGACACAGTTGAAAAGACACTAGATTGTCCCAGATATGTTCTGTGTCTAGAAAAAAAGATCTGAAAAAGATTAAGACATCCACAGTAGGGTATCAATCCCTGTTCGACCCAGCCAGTGCACACCATTTGATTTACAAGGGCTGCTGTACACCATGTACCTGTAACTACAACGCATGCTGCAGATGAACATGCACTTGGCTCCCTAAAGACAATAATTATCTGATGACTTTAAATTATTATTCTGCAAAACCAGCAGGAAATACATTTTCTGAAATACCAGTTACATACATGAAAGTACTGTGAGTTGGTTTTAAGCACAGTCTTGCAGCTTGTGCAGAGAAACCCTGGATGGACAAAAAGATTTTGTGTAGTTGGATACTGAAGTCCAAAACTCTGATGATCCTTTTAATCTCCTGACATCTGTAGGAACCTGAAGATATCACTATGACAAAGTTCCCTGTGCATCTACACATTTTTCAGAACAGCTCATACTGAACATCTATGGATTAAAGGCAAATAAATAATTCATCCCAAGCTTTATTATGCATACTCTTTCCAGGAGGGAGAGAATGTGTCTCCAAGACATAAGGTCAGCAACATGGATGAATTCTGGATTCATCTTTCCCTCTTCCTTATCACTATATGGTGTTTAGGTAGAATCTGTGTCACAGAGAGATGAGAACAAGCACACTGATCAGCTCTGACCAGTGCACAAAGACAGACAGCTGTCAGGAGCCTCATCTGGGAAATCCTAAGCTTTCATTCTGAATTAGCTATAGCTAATGACAGCTTTCAAGATGGTTTTGAGAGTGACTAATGTAATGACAATGTCTCTGTTGATCTCTGTGGAACCTTGAGTGATTACAGAATCACAGAATCACAGAATCCTAAGGGTTGGAAGGGACCTCAAAAGATCATCTAGTCCAACCCTCCTGCAAGAGCAGGGTAACCTAGAGTACATCACACAGGAACTTGTCCAGGTGGGCCTTGAATATCTCCAATGTAGGAGACTCCACAACCCCCCTGGGCAACCTGTTCCAGCGCTCTGTCACTCTCACAGTAAAGAAATTTTTCCAGATGTTCACATGGAACCTCCTATGCTCTAGTTTACACCCATTGCCCCTTGTCCTATCACTGGACATCACTGAAAAAAAACCTAGCTCCATCATCCTGACACTCACCCTTTACATATTTGTGAACATTGATGAGGTCACCCCTCAGTCTCCTCTTCTCCAAGCTAAAGAGTCCCAGCTCCCTCAGCCTCTCCTCATAAGGGAGATGTTCCATTCCCTTAATCATCTTTGTAGCTCTGCGCTGGACTCTTTCAAGCAATTCCCTGTCCTTCTTGAACTGTGGGGCCCAGAACTGGACACAATATTCCAGATGGGCCTCACAAAGGCAGAGTAGAGGGGAGGAGAACCTCTCTTGACCTCCTAACCACACCCTTTCTAATGCACCCTAGGATGCCATTGGCCTTCTTGGCCACAAGGGCACATTGTTGGCTCATGGTCATCCTCCTATCCACCAGGACCCCCAGGTCCCTTTCCCCTTCACTACTGTCCAGCAGGTCAGCCCCCAACCTGTACTGGTACATGGGGTTGTTCTTCCCCAGATGCAAGACTCTACACTTGCCCTTGTTGAATTTCATCAAGTTATTCCCTGCCCAACTCTCCAGCCTGTCCAGGTCTCGCTGAATGGCAGCACAGCCCTCTGGTGTGTCAGCCACTCCTCCCAGCTTAGTATTATACCAAAGGGTAATTTTTTTTTATTGAGAAAGACGGATAGTAAGGGAAAAAAAGAATGAAAAAGGAATAAGAAACCCAGATAAATAAATAGACTATATATATAATCTATGCATTCAACTTCTAGTCCTATTCAAACCCCTATTTTTATTAAATAATATTCAAAGTATGCATTAACTTAATGAACAGCCTTCAGTAGACTGGAGTTTTACAGCTTCAGCTCTTGTCTATATGAAGAGTACTGAAATTTAAAGATCATAAAAATATGTGAAAGTAAAGCTGTAACTTTACAAATAAAAGATTTCCTACTTCCAGTGGACATATATCTGTACAAAATGTGTTTGCTGTTAAAAGGAGCTGATGAGAGACAAATGGATCCAGCATTAATTTGTAATTGTTTCAAACATACCTGATACTATGCAACATTATACCAAAATCAGATGAGAAAAGTAAAGCTGCTTAGAAAATACAGCCATGCTCAACAATTTCCGCTAAGTTGGTTTTTGGCACTAGAAAGATTCCTATGACCCAATTTCCACCTACATATTTGCTTTATATACCATCCAAAGTAAAGTACCAAATGGGAAACTGCTAAGCAAAAGGTAACAAAGCATAAGGTTTTTAACAGTTTGCTGTGTGAATGACATTATTTCTCCACTTAACTTATGGAAAAACAATAATTCAGGTTAGAAAAGTGATGGAGACTTACAGTTCTTAAGGAAGTGTGAGTTAGAAGGCTGACTAAATCTTGTTTTGACAATTTATAGCAGCAAACAATCACAAAAATTTACTGCAGTTAGTATATAAATCCCAAGATTTATATATCTCTGCTTGTGAGTTTCACATAATAGAAATGCAAGAGTCAACAATTCAGTAACAAGTAACGCAGACACAAATATTAAAATCAAAGTCTTAGATCATTTTCAAACAGATGGCTTCCTAATGGCTTGGTTTATTGAAATAAATTTTACTTAAGCTTGTCAGGGGAAGACAGTTTAACTGGAAACCTATTTAATCACTTCTAATTGCGTATGTGCAATAGTCCAAGCTAATGCAGGCTAAGTTAGCAAATTTCATGATGCAAATGTGACATAATATTGGCAAATGTAACAATGGCAAAGTTTTAACATTTCAAGCAGAAAATTTCTCCAGGAAGTAAAACTGATGTCTTGAAATTCGGGGGAGAAATACACTGGTGACTCTACCTTATATATAGCCCTTCAAAAAGCTTTCTCTCAGTCTTTTTCAGCCTCCTAAGAAAAGTCAAGAACCAAATCCATTCAAGCCACTTCAACTGCACCTGTTTGCACAAGGTTTGAACTGTAACTTGTTGTCTGAAGTTGATTTTGTTTCCAAATATCTCATTAAATACCCTTATTTATTAACACAGTCATTTCGAAGATCTATTGGTTTACACAGGCCTGTGCAAAAGTAAAATTAATCTCAACCTAAGTACATTTGCTTTGGGTGTTTTGTATATTAATTCTGTATTTTTATTAAAATGCATTTAATAAAATGCATTTATTAGTATATATAGAGAGATGCACTTTAGAATTTTTAAAGGGAAGTCAAAAACAATTACTTCAGTTTAATAACTGAAATAACGTAAAATGTAATAATAAAGTAATAGTAATAATTTTTAATTAAAAGTGGGATAACAAAGAAAGAGAGAGGAATAAAACCCAGGAAGCTCAGGTGACACACAATGCAATTGCTCACTGCCTGCTGACCAATGACCAGCTCGACCTGAGCAGTGATCAGTGGCTCCCAGCCAGCTCCTCCCAGTCTCTATTGCCTGAGCAATGTGGTATGGAGCACCCCTTGGGCTAGTCTGGGTCAGGTTTCCTGGTTTCCTGCCTCTGCTCCCTCATGGCTTCTTATGCTCCTCCTCACTGGCAGAGCAAGAGAGACTGAAAAGTCCTTGACTTAGTGTAAGCTCGACTTAGCACCAGCTAAACCATCAGCGTGTTATTAATATTGTTCTCAGACTAAAGCTAAAACACAGCACTGCACCAGCTCCTAGGGAGAAAACTAACTCTATCCCAGCTGAAACCAGGACGTAGGGTAAGATTCTTCTCAAATAAATTGTCACTGAAAGGCAAGTTCAATTTGCTCTTGACATTACTTTTGTTCTGCAGCTGATGAGAAAAGAGCTGGGCAGTTCCAGAAAACTATTTGTTCTCATTAGACCTCAAAACTTGTGTTAGCATGAGATGAACCATCCTTCAGAAGGGTTTGTTCCTACTGAAACTGATGTATAGCTTCAACTAGATGAAACTTTAATTAGCTGTTTCAGTGAAATCAATCCTCTTATGTTTGGAATATGAGTACTTCAGTCTTTGACTTAGGAGTAGATGCTCAAGTGATTCTCACCCTTAGAAATGGCAGACAAATTAATGCAGAAAGAAAATGTTTGGCAACTCATTTTGCCGATTTAAAGTTGAGAGAACTATAAAGGTTTCCTACCACAGACCTTATCCATGCCTAATGCCTGTGTCCTGGGTTCAGCAGTAGCAGTCATTTTTCTCCTTCTTGGTAGCTGATGCAGCACTGTGTTTTGACTTTCAGCTTGGGAACAGAGCTGATAACAATGGTGTTTTGGTTTGGCCAAGGACTTTGTGAGCCTCATGCTCTGCCAGGGAGGAGGGGAAGCTGGGAGGAAGCAGAGACAGGACACCTGACCCAAACTGACCAAAGAGGTATTCCATACCACAGCACGTCATGCCCAGGATGCAACTGGGAGTTACCCGGAAGGGCTGGGAGACTGCGGGGTTGGAGGAGGTATTGGTCAGAGCTTGGTCAGGCTGGGGGGGGGGGGGCGAGTTATCGGTTGGCTGGTGGTGAGGTGATGTATTCTCTTCCCTTGTTATTTGCTTTATCATTGTTATCATTGGTGGTAGCAGCAGTGATTTGTGTTATACCTTAGTTACTAAACTGTTCTTATCTTAACCCGTGGGAGTTGCATTCTTTTTGATTCTCCTCTCCGTCCCTCCGGGAATAGGGGGCAGGCAAGAAGGGGGGGGAAGTGAATGAATAAGCTGTCTGGCTGGGTTTAAACCACGACAGTCTGCTACCATGGCTCCTGCTGGGGAGCTGAGGGAGGGATCACAAACTTGGTAACTTCTCTCTCATCGACATAAGTAATAGATGTTACTTCAGCCTTCAAGACAAGAGAAATAATGTGAAAACTAACAATTGTTCGCCTTTACAATTGAAATCACCATGTACACAAAAATTCTACAAGCTTTTAAATAGAAGCTTTAATTACATTATTTCTGCTTACAGGGGTGATTTTCTGTTGCAGAAATTTGGAAAAAAGAGTCAGTTGACAGTCAGGAATCTATAAATGCTGAAGTTGGTCTGCACAAAAACTTCTCCCTTACTGCATGCATTCAACACTTATATCACAGCAAAATGTTTTTAACATTTACACTGTAAATTAACAAAATGTGTAATGATTTATGCATATTCACCTTGGCTAAATTGTTCTGGACCAAATTAAGTAATGATTTGTTTGAGGTGCTTCTATTAAAGAGGCGAATACTGCACTTCACAGGAAACACATATAATACGGGAGGAATTATATCCTGAGCAAATAAAAAGTATTTTTTAGAGTTTGTCACCTTTCTTCATGAGTCCCACATATGTTTTCTCTAGACCCAAATAACTCTCTCTCTGTCTGCATAAATCATGTATTTTATGAGTGTCTGCACTGTGCGGCTTCTAAACCACAGACACTTTCAAGGCACCTTTATAACCCTTCTCCTGGACATATGTGGCTCACCAGCAATATTCTTAGTTGGCAGAATGTATGTGATCTTTTTAAAAAAAGAAATCTTTACTTTTTATTCTGAAGTCCTAATAAGTGCAAACAAAGTACAAGAGAAAACACTGTGCTGGAATAAAACAGAACAAAGACTTTGTTGAAACTTAAAATGAAAAGAAAAAAAAGAAAAAGCAAAAAAAAACCCAGCTAAACAACAGTCTAAAACCATTCTAAAATTAAACACTTTTAAAAAAAAGAAGAAAAGAAAAAACCAAAAATGACACAAAAAGGCAACAAAACAAAAAAAACTTGAAAGTGAAATTAATGCTGAAATTTTCATTAAAAAAAAAAAATTAAACCTGTACACATACAAATAGCATACATGGAAGTTGAAATAAAAAAAACAACTTGAAGCCTTGTTTCTTCTTTGGTATATTCTTTGTTCCACAAACTCAAAAGCAAAAAAAGGAGGGCACATTAGATTGTTGCAAGGAGATACTTCTACTAGGGAAAGTTCAAGGAAAAAGAAACAAAAAAATTCAATGTACCCCTATTTTTAATGCAATCAGACCAATACAAGTAAGTGAATTGGACCTTAAAGTCTTGGCCTATCCGTTCTGGAAGACTGAACACACAAGATACACAAACACACACTTAATATCAACCAAAAAAACCCGGACTGTGATTTTGAAAAATAGCTGTTCTAATTGTTCTTTTACTTCACTCCCCCATCTCCCCCCAGCTGCATTGTTTCTTTGTAGTATTCAAGTGGCAAAGGAAAACAGCTTCTGTATAGCTGTATAACTACACAGGTTACATTTACAGTGAATATTTATCTGCTTGAACTTAGACATGCTTTCAGCGCCTACTGCAGTGAAGACATTTCAAAAAGTAAGAATTTGTATTTTTTGCCTAAGGCAACTTCCCAGAATGAATATATGAAATCTCTTACACAGTAATTAACTTCTACATGCACAAGGACTTAGTACACATTGTTCAAACTAACATTCTCACTGAACTGAACATACGTTTCTAACTTCATGCTCTCTATTGGCAGTTTACAATACCAGGAAAGCTGTGTTATAGGTCTTTTCAGGACAAGAAAAAGGGGAGGAAGGAAGAGAACAATTCCATATACTATGATTCTATAACACAACACCATGTCTATAAATTTAGTTAGAACACAGAATAATACATTTTAGTTACAACACTGGAGAGACAGGGGAGGGAAAGGATGAAGATGGTAAAAAATGGTATTTCACAGTGACGGCAGATGGTGGAATGACTTCACAAAGACAAATAAGGCAGAATACCTTTACGTGTGTATAGATATATCTGTCAAATGAAATTGAAGAAAACTCTTGTACCTGACTTTTTCAAACCCTTATTAATAGATGGAAAAACATGTATTCAATATGTATTACTTTTACGGACTATGTTCACAACACCATGAGTAACTGCTCATTAAATTCATATAAGTAATTATTATTTTCATATGTAATAATACCTCATATAAAGATAGAATACCCTCCTGGATCTTAACTGAATTCAGTATCAGAGTACTAATATCAGATACATAACTATTACCTCTGTGTTACAGATAAAGACACTAGAGACAAGGATGGGTTAAAGTGAGTTACCCCATGTCACACTAAAAACTGGTGGCTAAGCTGATGGTGACAAAACTCAGATTATCCAGTGCTGTGCTACCAGGAAAAAAAATTATCTGTCTCATAAATAACACAGCAGCTCAGAAGTGTTTCTCTACTTTGCCAACATTGTGGATAAATGTTGGCAGCGTAAATGTGTGGAATTTGGCGTAGAGCCTCTTTCCTTACAATGTGTCATTCACTCTCATTTTGAGCATTTCAATGGCTGTTCCTTTAGGTGGCTATTAAAGGGAAGAAAAAGAGAACAAAACAAAACAGGAGAATACACTTATATTACACTAATGAAACATGAAATATAAGCAGACCATAATTCTAGCTTTATGGCAGTAAACCAGCTCTACAATATCAACCAGATTAAACCCTGGAGTCAGCCCAGCCCCAGGATGTACCAAATCTTAAAATTTCTGGGTTTATTGTGTTGTGAAAATGTGAACTTCTTAGTGATATGCTTTTATGGTGAAGTGAAAGAAAAGAAGTGCCAGTAAAATTGCCAGAGCAATTACACTGTATAAAGCTAGCAAAAACAGGGAATACTATACTGTTTCTTCTCATAATGCAGTAAATCTTTACAGGTTCACAAAACAACTATCCTCAACTAGAAACTTGAGCTAAATAAAGTATTAAATTCACATTTACAAAACACTCTAAATCTATGTAGATTTGCGTGGCTGAGCTTCATTCTATGCACTGTCCAGCCCTACATAAATCAATGTTCTGAGGTACCCCAGAAACTATACAAAGAGTAAGTTAAAATCAGAATAATTTAATTTGTCAGCAATAAAGAATATTAAAACTCTGTCCAAAAACTTACAAAAGTTAAGTCTAAACTAATGACAATATTAGCTTAAATGAGCTTTGCAACAGCAGCCTGACCATAAAAATGCAAGCTTTTCAGGTGGGAGGTTTTATCTAGCTCATGACTAAATATAGGTATCCCAGAAAAAATAACCTTGAGTCCCTGAGATCGAACTGATTTTTTCTTTTTAAGTACAAAATAAAACCTCAAATTTTACCACCACTATAGATGAAAAACATAAAATCTATGTTTACAGCCACCATTATCTGTGTCAATTCCACAACTTAATCTTAATAAATATTATCTACAAGCTATAAGCATTTCCAGAAGATACTGACTTTATTAAAGTCTCTGAGCCGTAGCTACTTACATATAGTTTCAGTAATCAAAGAAGATCTCTATCTTTTGAGAATGAGACTGTGTGGCAAGAATTAAAAGCACTGTGAAGGCACGGAGAGAATCCCTTAAATTGTACCTTATTCCACACTGAGTTTGAAAATCTATTTGTGAACTGTTCAGGATTAAGTTTCATGCTGCTGTATAATATTCCACAGAGAAGTAGAAATACAAGTGAACTAAAGAGGAACAAAAAGTCATTATTCGTATGTGTTACAAATTCTGATATAACCGCATGTAAACACACAGACCAAGATGTTTGCAGATTCCCACCAACTGCATTTCAGTGCTAAAATTCAGACGAATATCCTGGGGTGGAATACAGACAAATCACCCTATGAAGAATTACTGAAGTTTCAGGCAATTTCTAGCAGCTTTTCAGCTTTCAAGTTTGGGGTTCTGTAGACTATAATATTCAGCAGCACATATTGCATGAAAACTGGGCTTTGTACAAGGAAACTTATGCAGCTGCTTCAAGTCTGAGGCTTGAATTTGTAGCTCACAGTCAACTCTGCTAAAAAAAAGTCGGAGCATGGAAGGTGTGAGACAGTTGCAGACACGTGAGAGTGAGCTGGATCCCAGAGAGGTGCATGAACTGACATGTTAGAATATGATTAAGCACCAAGCAGTTTTACAGTGATTTAAACAGGGCTCAAACTTCAGGAAATGAAGGGGGAGTGGGAGACTGTACTTTTAAATGTGGCATAATATTATTTAATCACTAAGCCATTAACTTCTTCAAATGAAATATAAGTGAAGCACTCAAGATTTGCAACTCAACTATGTAAGTTCTCCAGTTACTCTTCTGTTTGGATATTTGGAATTTTATAAGGGTTAAGTTCCTGCTTTGGTTTTATTATTAAGCAGATACTGTGTATCTATGATTATGGATGATTTAACTTATTTATATTACCCATTTTTTCCATTCCAGTTTCCAGTACTAATTTCAGTTACCTAAAAGCCAGCCAGAGCATGCTAAAATGGATCCACCCATCCAGAGGGATCAGTAGCGTAGTTCAGATTCACTCCAGTTTCAATTCCACAGAAAGAAGTCTGGGACATGGCAGCTCTCTGACAATTCGTTATCTACAATGCTAACTGTGCTGCTTGCACCACAAGCTTTGAAAATTCAGTGTGATGATTTTTTTTTTATTTATTTATTTATTTTGAGTGTGCATATATCTCAGTAAGGCTTTCCTAATCTATGTCTGCTAGGTTCAGAATATACAGAGCAAGAGCAGCAATGGAAAAAATGTAAACGCTAATGCAAGTATCCTGCAACTTTTTCTCATCTACTGTAAGCCACTTTGTTTACATCTCACTCCAGTAAACATATTTACTTTTTCTAGGTTAGACTACATTGAATTTGGAAAGCTATTCACTTTTCCTGAGACAAAACTTGAAAATCATCTGACTATTTTGCCAGACACAACCCTGAATCTATCTGAAATGCAAATACATTTTAGCATTAAAAAAAAAAGACAACCCCCTTCCTCAAGTTTCCTGAACAGGAGTTAGCTAGCACTTCAGTTACTCAGAATATTAGATGAGCGTCAGCTTCCTGCTATTTTTTCCCAGAAGTTTCTACAGTTGGACTGCTAGCAAATAAAACTTCAGTCAGATTTACAGGCCAAAAAGATCATTTACTCTGTTCTGTTTCCCACAGTACTGAGATGACAATGCTTGGCCTTATTCTTCATATCATATAGCCATTTGATTGCAGACATCAAATACATTTAGAGCTAGACAACACAGTTCAAGTCACTTCCTGATCCCCCTGCCCCCCCCCCCCCCCCCCAAATCCCCCCAAACCATGATGGAATAGAAATTGAATATTTTGTTCAAAGATGACTGCTACAGCAAACAGGTCTTGTTGTAGTGGTACCTGTCGCTCCAAGATCTGGTAACACCCTCAGTAATTATCTTTAAACTGAAAAAACTTAGGAGTCTCTATAGAATCTTCCAGCTGTCTCAGACAAAAATACAGACAGTAAACCTAGCAGGAGCACTTGATAAGGAAATATTGTTCACTTTTACAAACTGAAATGAAATGACTGAGGTGCCCAGACTGTTATTAATGTACAAAAATGTAGTTACTTTGCAAAGATTTCTGCTTTAAATAACACACTATTGGCATTTAAGAGAAGACCTATGGAAAATAAATAGTAACTGTAGAGCTTCTAAAACTTTCTACATGCATGTGAACAGTTACAGACCACACTAGTGACAACACATTATTTGCCCTTAGGAAGGAGAAGACAGCCTAGAGAAAAAAAAAAACTCAGGGGAAACCTTATCACCCTGTTCCAGTATTTAAAGGGTGGCTACAACGATGGAGAGTCCCTTTTTACAAGGAGTCACGTGGAAAAGACAAGGGGTAATGGACATAAGTAATTCCCGAGGAGAAATTTTTCACACCGACAATGATCAGCCATTGGAATAATCTCCCCAGGGAGGTGGCAGATTCCCCAGTGCTGGACACTTTTAAGACCTGGCTGGAGAGGGTGTTGGGACATCTAGTCTAGGTCATGATGTGCCTAGAAAGGTTGGGCCAGATGATCCTTGAGGTCCTTGGAAACCTGGGGTTCTACAATTCTGTGATAAACAGAAGGTATGACTCTGCTCCTGTGTAGAATGTTTATATCCTGCACTCCATCTGAGTACTCAATATTTACATAGTATTAATATAGCTGCATGTTATGCAACAATACATGAAAGCACTTTAACCCTTTTACTCAATCTAATTTTACAATTAACCAGTCACTAGCCATTTCCTTGTCAAAGAGCATCACTGAACACTGCCTACATGAAGGCTTATTTGTACAAGCCTTTTCAGTTCTATTTAAGAAATACTAAATGTGTAGACGTATTAAAAAAACTAACATGCTTACTGATATCCTTTGTCCATTTTCTCATAGTATATTTTAGGATTTTTTAGGTTTTTGGTTAGCTCTTCAGCCTCCAAGGAGAAAACTCTTCCAGTCTCCTCTAGCTCTTACAATATTTAACAACGTATCGTTCTCCAGGCTGTTCTAGGAGCAGTTTTCCAGTGCTTCCAGCCTCGGCTTTCAGAATTCCTTTGCATTGGTGGTAGCATGGCTGAACAGGCACATATTGGTTCCACAGTCCTTTGCAGTGTGTTTAATAGTCACCATGTCAGGTTACTAATTCTATGTTCCATTTCACGTAAATATTCTGCATATGGAAATGGAGTGCTTTATCCATTGATACACTGAGATTTCACAGATTGCCTGAGTCATAAAACAGCCTATGGGAGGTAAAGAGACTTCAATTTCAAAACACAGTGATAATTTCAGTTCTTGCAGAGGGAAACAAGCTGAAATCTATTTGCCAAAATGAGCAATGGAGATCTAAATACTGATCACAGTTCACAAATGTACCTTAGACTGAATGCCTACATTTGATATTGTACTGTTTTCAATTCACAGCAGTATTTTCATCCCAACAATTTATTCCTATTATTATTTCCTAAAGGAAATATGCACATAACTAAAAACTGTTTGTGGTGGAAACATAAAACATTTTTCAAAGAGTTCTGGATGCAATAGTACAGCTGTGTTTATGTGTGTTAAGTTTTTCAGGAAAGTATTTAAGGAACAAAAAAGTGTTTGATTTCTTTAACACTGAGTAAGCATTTTAGTAAATAGAAATAAATGAGAATGTGGTAGCCACAGTTAAATTTACTATGCCTCAATTGAAACTGTTGAAGCATGCATGGGAAGGAAAGAAGGGAACTACCTTTATTAAAGAAACTGGAATTCAGAACATAGCACAATTCTGTCTCACCTGAGCTCCTGTATAAGCAAAACAAAAAAAGCAAATACAGAACTTACCAAATTCCTTATTTAAAATAAGAAAACATCTACACTAGATTAAAAAGCACCCATTGATAGAAAATCTTCTATATCGGTCTGAGCGTATGTTTTGGCAAGACAGAAGAAGAAAATCTGCTTTTTAAGATACTGGAACACATCTGTAAAAAGCATCTAGCTCTTGCTCATAACATACATACCCTCAGATTAAGTATCATACACACAAAAAGAAACAGATACAATCTCTCCTAAAAACAAAGACCTGTATTTGTGCACTCATCAAGTCTTTGAAAATTAGCAGACTGTAACTGGGAATCTTCACATAACACTGCATCCTTTTTTTTTTTTTTGCCATGAAAAATAGTACACTTTCCTCAGAAAGGTACTACCTTCTACTATTACTTACTGACTTATTTTAGATATTAGAGTAGTAATTTTAGAAGCATCTCTTTTACAGATTTTCCTTCTAAAGTGAAAAAATAGCTCCACCTTGCTAACTTTAGAGTAGTACTAGTATGGAAATGTGTTGAAATTGAGCATCATTGTCTTCTTCAGTCTTTTATAAAAGCATGCATAGGTGCTATTTAAGGTTTTAAGATAAGCTAAATCAAATTTAGATTTTCAGTATGAGCAATCAGCATATTACCACTGTCATCACCAGTGCTTAAAAATGTTTTCCAGGGTAGTTGTAAGGAAAATAAGTATTGTTAAAACTGTCAGTCTAAAATACTGTTTCATATTTAGTCCAATTCTTCTCTTTCCACCCCGCAAAAAAGCAAAGCATAAAACCACTAAAGGTTACTAAATAAGTGATTCTGCCAGTGAATCCTGATTTTAATTCAGGCTCACCCTTTATCAGACACTTATTCTACTAAGTCTGTAAATGTGGTGCTCATTTCTGTACACGTCACTTTGTTTTTTAACAACTGGACTATGTTTACATATACACATAGCTTA
This sequence comes from Pezoporus wallicus, assembly GCF_028554395.1. NCBI lineage: Eukaryota > Metazoa > Chordata > Aves > Psittaciformes > Psittacidae > Pezoporus > Pezoporus wallicus. The sequence goes on along the minus strand of NW_026637828.1, from coordinate 651,257 downwards.
TAGATTAATACATTTGTATGATGAAGGCCTTTGAATGGGATCGTGGTAACAACATTTGGTGTTTTGTATCTAATGTACAACACATATATCACATTAGCATAGGCTGGCTGGCTAGAGTGGGAGGTTTGCAGACAAGCCTCAAGAAACTTCCTGACAGGATGGTTTTGCTGACATGTGAGGAGATGATGAACAGGAAGAAAAGGTTATTTTGTTCAACCTACTAAGCACTTACCCCAGATTTCATGTTGGACATGAAATGGTCAATTAGGTATCAAATTCCTGTTCTTGGATAGAACTGAAACTAAAAGAATGGGTCACCATGCATAATCGTAATTGATTCCTAATGTAAGAAATTATTAGCAAGATGTTATAAACACTTGAGAACACCTTAAGAGTTGCACCCTCTGATACTGAAGAATTTAATTCAATTAGGAAACCTGGCAGTGTCCTAATTGAAGTACTTAAAATAGTGATCTGTTTTAGGAGAATGGAATATTCAACATCTCAAGCATTTACTCCCTAAAATTTACCAATACAAACACTTCCAATTAACTTTTTCACAGACTAATCATTTAGTACTACCATAAACATTCCTTAATCTGTTTTAGTAACAATTACTTTAAAAACGTAGGCTAGTATGGTACAATCTAGCAGAAGGGGTTATTAGACTACATGCAAGGGACTCCAGTAACATCAAGGTGAAGTTCTCTGGTAAATCCCCTCTTTGTAACACCCCATTATTAGTTGAAAACAATACACTCATCAAGGACCACACAATTGAACTATTGTTTTCACTTTCAGCAGTTCTACACTACTGTAGTAAAAAATCTCTATTGATCACTAGTCATTTTTCAACAGAACATTATAACTGAAATTAAATCCAACATGAGATAATTAAAATGGAAGGCTGAAGTGGGACAATTTTAAATTATTGTGGAATTGTTAGCAAATATATATCAGTTATTTATTGTGAATGTGACAAGCAACTTCCCCTATCACAAAAAAAAAAATCTAAATGGCAGACTCAGACATGCACACTGTACATGCTCAGAGCAGGCTTATTTTTGAAGGGTAAGAAGCAGCCCACAATGAAGACATCTAACTTCTAACTAAAAAAAAAAAAATAAAAAAAAAGGTAACTGAATATAGACACGAACTAAACGTGTTCAGCCTTCTCTGAACATTCTAAGTTTGAAATCATATTTAAAAAAGACATTCAAGGTAAAGTATATATATGTGCATACATATGAACATTTACACTCATTACTAAGAGAAAATTATTCACAAAGTCTCTCGAATCAAACAAAATAGTTCTTCTTAGAACGTTAACAGTGCAATTTTTTTTGAGGCTTGTATAAGGAACTGGTAACTTCAAGGGCTGATTCTGAAGCAATCAACTTTAACACAAATGTATTTTCACTCATTGATAGGTTATAAACAGATCACCAATTAGGGTGCAGCTGGCTTGGCATGGCCACAACCTCCAGATTTTCGTGTTCAACTGCCTACTAACGTCAGTCACATTATATAGGGTCACTCTGGCAATAAATGGGAAAATTGTTCGCAAGAACTTGCAGACTACAGACTGCTCATGTACAAATACACTCTCAGTCATTTTTAAGAAATCAACATAAAGGCAGGGAAATCTATACAGTTTGGCTGAATGTTTTCTATATTCCATTTACGAATAGATGAATTCCATGAGCTCCTCATGAGCTGGGACCAACCCATGTTCTGCCACAGTGCTCATGAAAGGACACGGCTGACAATAACTGCTTTGCTGGAAAAAGAATACTTCTTTTTAAAGAAGCTTCCCGCGTATTTATTAAAGCAAAAGGAACATCTTAATTATGAGTATATTGACCCTATAAATCCCAGCCTAACCCACCAGCTATTGCTCTTCATCTCTGGAAAGCACACAGGGAAGGTTAGTTCAGTGTAAGTTTAAAGTTACAAAAGTGCAATATAGACAAGTGTTTATTCATTTACTGAACGTACTGTGGAGTGACTTAGGAATCTTCTTCAATGTACACATCTGGTCAGCTGGCAAGTCTCAACGCTTCAGAAGCCAAGAACTTTTGATTATCAGGAGTCTTCTTGTGTATGATCTGAAGCTCAACTGCAGAGGACATTTTTGTCTGTGTTACATTTACCATGATTTAAAGATAGAGAACACATCCAGAGTACCAGACATTTTCTGGCACCATGACAGAACTCAACAGTTTAAAGAAAGAAAGAGTTGTAACATTTACTATTCCCCAGAACCATCACAGGTTTTAGCTTTCTACCTCTTGGTTTCTCCACTGGATGGATAGTTGAATTTAGTCTTCCAGCTGAATCACTTGAAGCCTTTAGCTTTTTGCTCCGAACCATAAGCTCAACCCTGATACCAAGAATAGACTTGCACTCCCAGCAATCTTAATTTTATATGGGATAGTTCATTCTCCCTTAGTCTACGTTTCTCTTACCTATCCGTTCAAATCCATGCTACAGGGCCACTCATGCTCTTCCCTTTACATTACCATAATTACCTTTTTCTCCCTATATCTTGTCTACCAGCAACTTACTATAAACTGTGCTGATCAACCCCCAGGTGGCTGCAGCCCCTGCCCCACACAGCCCTCCCTGCCCTGGCTCCTCACGGTCTCCAGTCCAGCCCAGCCCACCTCCTGCCCGGCGCTGCGGGAAGTGGGGAGGCCATTCCACACTGCTCACCAGAGAAAGGCTAAAGGGCGGGTGCAGGTCCTGCTGCCTGAGCTGGTTTGGCCCTGACCAGATACAGCTATGCAGGACACTGATCTAGGTGTAGCCATCGCTGCTACCCCAAGTGGAAAGCAGAACAGATCTATAATGAACGGATCTGTGTCCTCCCCGCTCTCAGGGACAAACAGGAATGAAGAAAGTAATTAAAAAAAGTAATTCAATCAAAGTATTACACAAATGCGTCTGACTTTTTATCAGGCCAAAACAGCCTCTCAGCAACTTCCTATCTCCACAGCAAAAGAGCCAGAAATGCCTTACCGTACCTCTGGAGTCAAGTAATAGTACATAAAACCCCCAGAGAGCATGACCCAGGAAACTCCACAGCCACGAAGACTAGTGATGACAGCTTTGTTTTCCAGAAACAAACGCTGTAAAGAGCTAAATTCTATGCACATATTTTAAACATACATTAGGAAACAAATGTGGATCTAATTTAAGAAGCTACATTCCTTCCCTTCTAGAATTAATGATTCCATCTAGAACAAAGGGAAGTGCACCAAACACCACAGAATAAGCAGGTCTGATGTGGTATGAACGGGGTCAGTTCCTTCCTAGCACACCACTGTGTCCTGTCCCCATCACTGGGCCCTGACAGTTCTCCACCCAAACATAGTATTGAAACACTGTATCTCACATCTGGTCATATTTTAGTACCTTACTGAGGTGTTAACTAGTAAAATCAAACACATAAGGACTACAAAATGGGAGAGCACTAGTTTCTTAAGTTGTTTTAATTAAGGTAGAGATAAATAACATCTTGCTCCTCAAAATGACAATTCAGGAGGGGAAGGGGGTAGAAACAGTGGCAGTATCGACTGACCTTTGTAGTTCAGAGAATGATATGCATGGCCTACTCTGAAAAAACAGGTTTGTATGGGATATTATTTAATTGCAGTGCAATTAATATTTCTATTTTCCCTGCAGGCATGTAAGCAGTGTTCAAGATTGAAGTCAGTACCATGAAGATCCTAATGGCCTCAGGGTAAAGACTCCATGTGGATTCTCTATGACAGAGAGGGCCTCTGTGTATCTCTTGAGCAGCAACTTCCTCACCCTTTAACCTATACTTCTGCCAATCCCTTTAAATACTTTTTGTATTGTTTTGACTCCCTCACAAATGAAGTTATGCCAGTTCTTTTGGATACAGTTAATAACACCCCTGTCAACATTTGGATAGAACACCATGTTAATTACCTGGATTGTCTCCATAAGACATGAGTATTTTGTACAACTTCTCTTTAAGTGTTGTATTTATTCTGAGAGCTAAATTTGTAGTTTCTTTGTAGGTTTGGATACGCAAGATAAAAGTGATTTAAATATTTACTCCTAAGGTCATGAGTCCCAGAGAAGAAAAGTCTCTGGATCCTTGGCAGCAGGAGAGTTCAGTAACTAATTTTCCCTTGCATCACTAATAACACTCTCTTCTTTCCCACATTTTAGTGTGAGAATGTGATGATACGGCAGCTATTAAAAAAAAAACAAAACCCACAAAAACAACTTAATTATACTACTTCTGGTAGTATTCCAAGGTTAGAAATAAAACATGTCACGTTTAATGTCTTTAAATTATTTTTCCCTTTGCAATGAAGGTTCAAGATAGCTCTCAAAATCATTTAAAACCCCACAAATTTTGGCATACCTTCAAACAGGTTATTGCATTGCTCAAATGACAGTGGTCCCCATTCTACTGTAAATACAATCTGATGAAGACTTCTTAATATTCCACTTTTCCACAGCAATGGTTTTGATCTTGCTGATTTGTAGAACTGGCTTCTTTCCCCCCCCACCCCTCTTCCAAGGGAAATGTATAGTGATTTAAATCTTAAGACAACAGGCTTGCTTTTCTTGGTTACACTTCACAAATATCTTGAAAGTCATCCATGGAAAAGAAGCTAATGACAGGCTGACAAAAAAACAGTTATAATAAAAAAAAAAGAGTTCACTTAAAATATTTCATAAACTAATAAATAAAACCAAAACAGTTCCTAAGAAAATGTCTTTAATTTTTTCATTTTATGGAAATACATCTTTTGTTTTTATTTCCTTGATACAAAAATGTTAAATATCAAACATTTTCTTAAATCTACCAATGCAGATCCTTTTTTAAACAAATAAAGGGCTGGTGCAGTTAGCAGGTTTGTCACAGGTACCAAAAAATATTTTTACAAAAACCCCACAAGCTGGGGAAGAAGGAGGGAAGAAACATTAATTCCATATATTGAGGAAATCAATGTTTGATAAACTTGGAAGTTTCAGGTTTTTGAAAGGGTAAGGTATCTGGTAAAGCTGGTATTAAGATGAGTACTACTGAACAGGGGGTACAGAATGGAAAACAAAACAAAATTTCCAGATAAAGTAACTGGTAGAAAGCAGTATGTGAAACTGCAGTTCTACCTGTTTTAGGAAAACCAATAGCATACTGATATTGCCTTAAGAATAGCCAATGATGAGGACATTTGTGGTAACAAATCACCTCAAGCACAGGAAACAACCTAGCACAAAATCATAGAGTGCCAGTACTTTTTGTACATTTTATAGCTAACATGCCAAAGTAGGTGACCAAAATACATTTAGTCTTGCTTCTTAAACCTAACATTTACGACAGCAAGGATTTCACGTGATCAACGAGTCGTATACTAGTTAATATACACACAGGTAAAACTGACAGTGATTGTTCAGTAAACAGTTTAAAATAATTAAACTGATTTTCAGGACACATACTGCTTTGTTAACACCACTTTATTTAAATAAAGTATGGCTTCCAAGAGGTGTATTCTTGCAACTGCTTTCAATCAATTCCACTTGTTAAGGCAGTCGTTTCCTACCACGTTTCAGGGACTTCAAAAATTCCAGTGGAACTAGTTGTGAGGCTTCCTAAAAGACAGAGTTGCAGAACAATATATTAAAGACTTCAATATACAAACACTGAGAGCAATAAAAATCAAACCAAGAGTATTTTTTTTCCTTCAGAGTGTACATTTTCTGCTCTTGAGCAAGGCTCTAAATACCTTACTGGCAAGTCAATATTTACAAAGGGCAACCAAGAGACTTTACAAGTAGATACTTTAAAAAAAAGTTAATGGCAAGTTTCTTACCCAAATGGTAAATACTGTATTTTGCAATTAATGAATTTTTAATCCAAGTAATTTTGGTTTTGCAATAACTGGGATAACAAAGTTAAACAATACTCTTTCCCCAAGTCTACTTGCAGCCATTCTTGTTTAAGGAATACAGTGAAGAATATCTCCAGTCCACATTAACTGGAGAAGAAAGATGAACAGGGATAATATATATTTCCATAATTCCAAATACATAGCACAAATTTTAATACCTGGAACTACAGTAGACAGTCTTGTCCTTTTACACATGCTTGTATGGCCCAATTGCCCTACTGAATTACAAAAACAGAGTGATTTCCAAGCACAGCTTTTGAATTGGCTGAGAAAGATTTTACTCTCCCGAATCAGAAGAAATGATGCTTGGTATACAATATCACTTTCTGGATAAAAATGACTAGAGTAGATATTGAAATAAAGTTTTAACTCTTAATATTTGAATATACTTCAATACAGTCAGTGCTCCACATGACCAATAATTAAGATATGATTTTTTTACTAGTCTAATTTCTGCAAGAAATTACAGAGTTTGAAACAGAATCAACAATAGATATTATCAATGAAAAGAAAATCTTTTGATGTTTAAATTCATGTGACCTAAGGTTATTTAATTACTTTGTTTTTGTACAGGCTGCAGTAACTTACACAAGGCATCAAAAATATCAGGTGAACCAGTCATCTGACTGTCACCTGCCTTTGTTCAGTCAGACATACAGTACAAAGTACTTTTGCTAAAAAAAATTAAAAAGATTATATAGGTATTAAACTCTGCAATATCAACCCTACGTGAAAATTCTTCAACCAAATAAAGAACACTAAAGGATATGATTACAAACACCACACAGAACACTGCATATACTAATATATACATCAGTTTTAGAAGAAAGAAAAAGGTTATTTGGGTTTATCATCTCTATTAGAAACACTATTTATTGTTCAAGCATTACACTGCGAGTCCTATATCAGATTAATGAAAAAAGAAAATTTATAAAATGGAAGAAAGAAAAAAAAAAATCGTATCACCTGGCAAATTCACAAGTTCACACTTTTACAAGAAAAACAATACTATTACTTTTCAAAATCTCCATCTCCTGAAAGTGAGCTCCTCTAGCAGCCCATGAAATGTGAATGATTTGCTCACAGTCCAGCAAGCCCTTCAAATAAGCAAAGGCATACTCAGAGCATGAGATAGACTGCAAGAAATGTTAAGAATGACTATGACCACCTGTCCAAAATGTCTGGAAGACATTTTAAACACACTCACTCTTCATCAGCATCTTGCCAAGTGTTACCAGAAAAAAAACCACAAAGCCAAGTGATTCATAAATGCAAAGCACCCAGAAAGCTAACGGGCCTTTGTAAGCAGATCAGCACCAGTCTGGCAGCTTACTCCTTCATGGAGTTGTCTCAGAGTGAACACATTCTCAGGAAACGTTCCAGAGAGGAAAGGGTTTCAGTATAGTTGCAGCATGGTTATTTATACTAGGGGATATAAAACAGCAACTGGGTCAAACTGTACTCAACCTGAAACAGCCTGTTGCAAGAGGTGTGCCAAAGAAGTCGTGAGGGGCAGGCAGGTAGACTGTCAAGTTTTGGCTTAATTGTAGAGGCAAATAATATTCTGAACAGACTAAGAAGTTTTCTCAGCATACAGAAATACCCTGTCTCACAAATAACTATAAACAAGGGAAGTTAGTGTGATACTATCAGGGTATATAAAGTCCGAATTAAAAGGGCACATATATTAGCTTTCAGAACAGCAGGCAGGTTTATTAAAACTGGACTTATTTGCAAGCAACAGAGGTAGTCCAATGACACACATTTGGCGGGGCAAACTATGTTCATTCAAATACGCAGTAACTATCCAATCAAGCTTAAAGGAAAATGTCCACGTTAAGTTAAACTTACATTTTGTGATGAAGTATTGGATTAACAGGGAAGTCTATTCTAGAATCCTACTTCTAGAATTCCTTCAATTTTGATTATGATATGCAAGACATATTGGGTAACCATAAGTAGAAGGTCACATAAAAAGAAAAAATATTAAGAATATCTAAAAATATTCAAAGAGCTTTATTTCAAGAAAGTAAGCAAGCAAGTAAGAAATCAACTACATCCTGCTTCCTTTGGCCAGTCTCTGGTGGGGCTGCAATAAGTTAAGACTTTCAAGAAGATAACTTCAATTCTTCTCAGGCCTAGAGTAGTTCCAAACAGAAGAGACAAACATGCACATGAACATTGCTCTTACCTGCTGGAACTTGTCCTGTCTTGATCTTTTTGACTTTTTTGGCTCTCTTCTTACCATCTGGGAGGGACTCTGCACAGGAGTCTGTCTGATCATTTTCTGGATCTTGTCCTTCTCCCTCTTCCATATCATCAGAACTAGTTTCTTCCTGAATAGGACTCATGCTTCTTTTTCCCACTGTACTTGTACCTGTAAAACTGAAATGTAGAAGAAATACGATTATGAACAAGTCAAGAATAGCTATTACATAGGTACTAGTTGTTGTACATCTATTAAATGCTTATGAAGGTAATAGATTAAACTGTATTAAGTGGTGTACCATGAAATTACATTATCTGGAAGATCTGATTTAACTATAAAATTCCGTAAATTGGCTATCTAATCCCGTCTTACGTAGATGAAGCTATTCATTCTTTGTACTACAGATGTCTCAGGCTTAGCTGCTACTCTGATGAGATCACTCAACTCAAATGTAATTAAAGCTGTTCTCTCTTCCCTGCTTAGTATTATTTTTTATTCTTTTAGTTATGAAAGCTTTTGTAAAGCATTTTCAATAGACACTGAGTTATACACAACTGTTAAGCTTCCAACACACACCTTGCTGATGAATGATTCTAGATTATAACTTCATCCTCTCCCCTGGAACTATATGCAGTTTTAAAAGCACGTCTATTATATATAGGTAGAGAAACCCATCAAGTTCCATATAACAAACTTTAAATTGGGCATTAAAGTTAAGAGTCCTGCCATCCAACAGGCTGGTAAAATGAACAGCATGAAAAATTGCACAATCATTTCACAGGTAGTGTTTGAATGAGTAATACAGTATGAAGATTAACTCTGAGCTCCATTTCATTCAGCACACACTGAAAAAACACTGAACAAATTTTTTGTTTGACTGTAGTGCTATTGTCATGTTTCCTTGAAAGACAAATGACAATATTAAAATCAAATTAGCATGAGTATAAGAAAGAATACAGCAGCAAAGGGGCTAATTAAAAAACTTATTGCAAACTCCTAGATGTGAATATCAGCTACTTAAACGTTTATTTTAATGCACTTCTAGAACCACCAATTAAACTTAGAAAACCTTTAGGTTTTCCATTAAGAACTACACAAAATTGCTGTATGCATCTAAGTCATGTTCTGTTCTTTTATTTAAATAAAAATGAATACCCAGTTATAGCGCAAAGCTTTACAAGCTGCTTTATTTTTTCTTTCTAATCAATAATAGTAGGGAATTCTGGTGTTTCAAGAAGATTTTAGCTAAAGGACTGTTAAATCTGACTGTGTAGTTTTGGCTTTGAAATGGAATTTTTTCAGCTGAACATTTTGCAATTTAAAACAGAGTCTTTCTGGGATGTCCAAAGGCAATAAACAAACATGAAACATATGATTATGCCTCTTGCTCTTATTTCAACTTTAGAAGCACAAACACCATTTACTTTGATGAATAGCTGGCTTTTCCTCCAAACATTCACACACAGAAGGCCTTCTTGCATGATTTCTTACAAATCATCATTTCAAATCACACCACAACTACCATCAGTAATAAGATGCAAGCCAAAAAGCTTGAGAGAACGGTTTACCCTACATACACACTTTAATACTGTAAAATAGGCAAAAACTAGGTTTGGAAAGAAAAAAAGTCTAGTAAAGAAAGAGCACTTGGAAAATTAAAAACTAATATTTAACAAACATATTGAACACGTTTATAAAAAATATATTAAATACTAAAACCAATATTTAACAAACATGCAAATAATTTTTAGGGATTTTTTTAAGAATTCTACTTTTAAGAAAGATATTCTGAAGAATATGTAAGAAAGAAAAGCTCAGGAGCCATAAATTATGATTTCAGGATTTCTGAGACATAATATAAGCATCTGGCTCTTAGTGGGGAACCTGCACCTGCTGTAGGGAGAAGCTCCCTTTTTGAAAGGACTTACGACTGAATTTAAACGTTTTCTACTTAGACTCTTGAGAAATTACTGCAAAAAAAGAGAAACAAGTTGTTGAACTGAAGGTGTGCATTTAGCTGTGTACCGAAGTACAAAATAAAAATTAATTTTAGGCCTTATTTTCTTCCTGTAGATACCTTAAGGAAGAAAACCACACCAAAAAAAAACCCAGCAGCTCAAAATCAAAAATATATTGATATTTTATAATTAAGGACTGTTGACTTCTTGTTTTCTCCCAAAATATTATTTTACATTTATTCATTCATTGCATGGATTCTAGATGGCTAGCGGTTGATACTAGTTATACCAGCTATTTTGGAATATGCCCATGTTTCTCTCTCAATTTCCTCACTGAGAAACAATAAGTGAAAGAACTGAACAAACTAATATCTATCAATAACTGTCAAATTCAGATACATTTGTTCAGGATCCTCAGCTGTTTGAATAGCTGACCCATTTAGAGACAGAAGTTTCAAAACACACATGTAAAAGAGTATGCCTGGACAAAATAAAGTTAATAGCCAAGTTTTGGTGATGTTGGGGTTTGGTTTTTTTTGGGGGTGGGGGATTTGCGTTTGTTTTATGTTGTTTGGTTTTGTTTAGGTTTTAGGGTGGTGGTGGGGAACAGGATGCGATGGTGATGATGGGGACAACAGGTACAACGGGTGGGACACCAGAACAGCCCATCAGAAGAAAAGCCTATCATACATTAGCCAGTTAGCAAATCTACTTAGTGAACATAATACAGCTCTCACACCAGTCAGTGCTGGTTGCAGGTGGGGTTCCAAGCCTCTTGACTTATTTTAATGTTAGCACACAGGCAAACCTGATGAGGATGAATGCCACTAGAGGAAAGTGGTAGAAACAAACAAACAAAGAATCTATATTTTATTCTTGATTTCTATTACTATCAAATACCGTTGTAATCAACAAAGAATACAGTATTTTTCTTAAATTCCAGCAGTATGACTAGCAGCATTAGTATTAAACACAATCTGACGAATCAACAGGACGTGGAGGACTTGATATATCACTGTACTGCCAAAAAGAGCTCAGGCTTCAGCTGATTAAACTGCCCATGCACTTTGTAACATCATTACAGCTACCAAATAGCAGCAATCCGAATAGTATGGTAATTATTGTGAAAGAATCAGCAACAGGAGGGGGGACGGAACAATTGTGTTGATGCAACATTAAACATTTTCTGGTTTTGAAAAGTATGTCTTCCTTTCAAACGGACCACCTACTTTCATCACAAGAGAGAATCTTGAACTGGCCTGGATATATACAGACCTTTAACTCCAAGTAAATATAATTTAAATGAAAACATAAACCCTGTCTTCTCTTGCCACTTTGAACAACATGTGGGGGGAGGAGTTACTGACCTATCATAAAAATCAGCTATTTCGGCTTAAGAGCTAGTGCAATCACTTGAAATAACAATAGAACACTGTAATAATTTGCTTGCAATATTTATTGTGCATATCTTTGATGACATAGCTTTTCCCAATTCTTATACTTTGTTTAAAAATAAACCACTATGAACAACCATTTCTGTAAAAAAAAACCCAAAAGAATCATTAGCAGAAATACATGAACATTTCAAAAATGAGATAAATTATATTCTCTCTGGAAAATAAAGGCATTCAAGGAAGCAGTGCTACAACAGCACCCTTACTTGACAGAAGAACATTCGTAAGGCAAAATGATGTATCACTTTCCTGTACTTCTTACTAGAATATGTCTTTTGCCACTGGCCTTATTCTGTTTTACTCATTCCTAGATCATGATCAGGAAAGTGAGAATAACTAAGTATAAGCTGAACAAGATACTTAGTTTTACATAGAACATACCTTACTTGATTTTTCATGCTATGGTGTAACACCATTTTGTTAAGGAAAAGATCTTAAATCCATGCATTTAAGAGTCAAGGCAGAGCTAGCAGGCAGTTATTTGCTAAGCACTACATGGCATGGCAATACACAAGAGGCTACATTTAGTTTTGAAAGTGTGCTCCGAATAGTAAACTGCTTTAGAAAAGGGAATTTTATTAGGATCGTAGAATTGTTTAGATTGGAAAAGACCTTTAAGATCATTCAGTCCAAGCATTAACCCAGCATTGCCAAGTCCACCACTGTCCCTGAGTGCCAACATCGCATTTGACATCCTTCCCTGAGCAGCCTCTTCCAGCGCTTGACAATCCTTTTGAGCAAGAAATTTTTATGAATATCTAATCTAAACCTCCCCTGGTGCAACCTGAGGCCAGTTCCTCTTGTTCTATCACTTGTTACTTCGGAGAAGAGGCCAACCTCCACCTTGCTACAACCTCCTCTCCATTGTGAGCTCAGCCTCCTTTCCTCCAGGCTAAACCCCCTGGTTCCCTTACCCGGTCCTCACTACACTTGTGGTCCAGACCCTTCACCAGCTCTGCTGTCCTTTCTCTGGACCTGCTCCAGCACCTCAGTGTAGTGAGGGGCCCCAAACTGAACACAGGATTTGAGATGCGGCCTCACCGGTGCCCAGTACACAGGGGGATGATCACTGCCCTGGCCCTGCTGGCCACACTGCTGCTGATACAGACCAGGATGCCATTGGCCTTCTTGGCTGCCTGGGCAAAAGCTGCTCATGTTCAGCTCCATCGATCAGCACCCCAAGGTCCTTTTCCTCAAAGAGCTTTCCAGCTGCTCCTCCCCAAGCCCGTAGCGTTGCATGGAGTTTTTGTGGCTCAAGTGCAGGTCCCAGCACTAAGCTGGGTTGAATCTCAGGTACAACTGGCCTCAGACCATCGACCTAGCTGGTCCAGACCCCTCTGCAGAGCCTTCTCTACCCTCAAGCAGACCAACACTCTGACCCAGCTTGGTGTCACCTGCAACATTATTATGGGTGCACTTGATTCCCTTATCCAAATCATTGATAAAGACATTAAATAGAACTCGCTCCAGTACTAAGCCCTGGGGAACATCACTTGTGAACAGCCACACCAACTGGACTTAACTCCATTCACCACCACTCTTTGGGTTTAGCTGTCCATCCAGTTTTTAATCGACTAAACAGCACTTCCATCCAGGCCATGAGCAGCCAGTTTCTCCAGGAGAATGCTGTGGGAAAAACAGTACCTTGTGACTGCTATTAATACTATTATACTACATTTTCTGAAAAGTAGTTCCTCTCTAATATGGGACTGCAGTTTTCTTAGTAAGACAGGAATTAAAGAATTTGTTAGATACTCATTGATCTGTCAATTTAAGACAGAAGTTCCTTACCAGAAATACCCAACAACTTCATTACTGAATGAAAAAGTAGCCAGGATATACTGTCAGCATGGAGAGGAACAGCTATTCTGCAGCTGTGCTCCCTGGCAGAAACTGATGCAGCAAGCTTATTAAATAATAAATAAATAAAGGATGCAGTAACATGAAGCTATTATAAGACATCAGCTGCTAGACACATCACAGTATTGAATGCTCAACTATGTATGATTCAAATTAATCTGGACACACATATACATGCACACAAATGTATTTGCCCTGATTGCTTTGTAGAAAATATTTGTATTAATATTTATTACATTTTATATAAAAATGGCCACATATAAAAATTAAATATGTATTTTTGAGATGTCTTTGTCAGGAAACAAAAGGAAAATGTTCATCTTGAGTGAACAGAAAGACCACAAGCTCTGCAGTTCCACAATATACCTAACCAGATTACATTTAAGAGAAAACATCTACTAAAGTTTAGATGACAAGAGAACACAAACTAACTAGTGACAAACACAAATAAAATTAAGAAAAACATGTCAAAAGACCTGCATGAAAGGGAATCTGGGACGGATCCAAATTACTTTATTAATGAAAAAATGAAGGAATAAAAATTCATGTAACATCAATAACAAAAGAAGTTCTAGCCAAGAAAATAAAGGCTGCTATCCAACACTATCAAAATACTGTTCATCTAAACCCAAGGCTGCTTCTTGTGGAATTTTACAACACTAGAAAAAATTGAATAAAAACTTTCAAGGACATTAAGGGCTTTGGCATACAAATCATTATGATGTATCCTAATTTTAAGGAAAAAATTCACCAAAAATCTTATTCAGCCATTTCCCAAATTACACATTTGTGGTTGGCCTCAAACTTTGAGAGATAACAACAAATCAGCTTTTCACATTTACTGTTTTCCAAAGTATATGTTACAAGAATAAGTTGTCTATGGTTCAAACCATAAACTGCCACTCTTACCATCTGACTAGAATCTGAGGTACCCCAAAAACAATCTTCACTGAGAAAAGATACTTCCTCTAGTAGAAATTAATCTTAGGACTTGGTATTTCTTTGTAGTCTCAAGATGTAGTAAGCACTTTCACATCATTTAATAGAGACTTAATTATAGACCTAAGCCTTAGCCATATGTAAACTACTGCCAGGACAATCTTCAGAGCTCCTCATCTCTTCACAGCATGCACTCCCAAGCTTTCTTAAGTACAATAGTTCAATTAAACTAACTTCATTTGATATGGATTTTTGTCACCAGGTCCTCCATATGGGTTTTCGGGATCAAACATGTCTCCAACACATTTAGAATTCCCACCACAATACAAGTTATGAACATTTGACAGCTAGCCAAAATACACACCTGCATTTAATTTTGCAGAGTAGGCAAATCATAAGCTCATGTAAGTGAGAAGAACAGAACAAGTTCAGTATATTTGTTACACAACAGATAACATTTAAAGGAAAATATAGTAAGAGCTAGAACTTATCAAGGCATTCCCAAGAAAGGAACAGCAGAAAGACCTCAGTGTTGGTATTATGACCATCTCATTTGGTCCGTATCAGGAAAAAACAAAACCAAACACCAACCAACAAAAAGCCCCAAATTACCACCTTTCAGAAATGTAACTTATGCACTTCACTGAAATTCATTTTTATATAGAAAAAAAAGGGGGCGGTGAGGAAAAGAGAGGAATGGTAATAACTTCATAGGTTAATTATACAATTATATTAACAGTAATATACGACCCTTCCCGTTCACAGCTACACAGATGACTATGAAGCCTCCTGTTACCATCATATCTCAAACCATTCATTAGTCTGAGAGAGTTAAAAATGGAACCACACACAGCAACATACTGGACCAGAATCAAAACAGGCATCTCCTGACTTAATTTTGCCTTTCAATAATGAACTAAAGCCCTTTTCAAGTTTTACTCCAAAAGCTCAAAACCATGCAAGTGTCATCATTTGCCTTCCTGTTTCTGAAGCATAAGGATGAGTTCATCAGGACTGCTCAAGACGGTAATTCATACCCTTCTCTATGGCAGTATTATCAACATGGAAAGTCATTCAAAAACCAAGAGAGCCTTTACAAGGGTGTAAGATGACAGCTCAGTTTCCACATGACACAGGACATTCAGAGGTGTTAAATAAACAGAGAAAATCATTCTTTTATTTTGGTTATAAGACATGGTACTGCTACATCAAGCTCAGAAGCTCTGGTCTGACCTGCCCTCAAGATCCCAATGTTTTAAAAATCTGTCTGATCACATTTGTGATAAAGTTCCCTCTGCTCCTTCAGCTACGATCTTGCAACAGCCAATGTAGCACTACTGATGGACAGCAAACAAATATGTACATAACAAAAATTAAAGTTTCCTACTGCTTAAGAACTACGTGAAAATTGCTAGACTTCTAATAAAAACACGATAAAAATACAAGAGTTGACAATGCATGAAAAGTCTCACCTGTTAACACAGTAGTATCGACTCTGGGAAACATAAGATGTGCTCTGAGTTTTTAACCGCTTTCTCTCCATCTCCTTCCAACTATCTTCTGTACATTTTCTTTTTGCCCGTTTATCTTCATGTTTTTTCTCAACATATTCTGCGTATGTCTGGATCCTATAACTTTCGGCATACCTGCTGGTGTTTACAGCTATGGAGAACAAAAGCGATATTATACACAAAACACTCTTAAATGACAGCAAGCCCTCTCCTGTAAGAACTTACTTTGAAAAACAGAAGGCAGTGAGCTATCTGTTCTGTTCATATAAACAACTCCCAGTTCCACTGTTAGTGATGTAGGAAATGCTATACTCTCCTAAATTCACACGGTACATTTCAATCAGATATTCAAAAATCTTCTTCTCCAAGTCAGACTTCATACAAAAAAGGGTTAAATCTACTTAAGACTTTTCTTTTAAATTAGAAACCATCAATTCTTCAGTTGTAACCTTCTTCCAGATTGCTTGTTGGCAAGAAGAGATTTCCTGGATTTTTTCCCTTTTAGTCTCACTACTTAACCCAGCAGGTTTATTTTGCAAGTCTGCCAGGAAAAGACGACATTTGCAAAGCCTTTGCCAAAACTATTTGATTGCTGTGAAACATAAGCTTATTTGAGCTGCATTTTTGGTTGCACAAGGTATCTATGGAAGCAGCACTTAACTAATATCCAGCTGTTCCGTCCTTGTATCTTTCTAATGTTCGGTCTCCATTTAACTATAAGAAACTGCAAGTTCAAGACAGAAGAATTTCTGTCAGTGCAAAATGAGAGTAATTTCAAAAATAAAAAACTTTCACTGCCTTCACTCAGCAACAATTTACCAACATTCCTTCAAGTCCCAGCATCTTCACAGCTCTCAGGCTTTATTCTGGCCTGAAGCCATCACTGTAACGGATGAATCAGCAGATTAAACTGACTGTCACCTCATGTCCTCCGCTGTTTTCAGCCTAACTCACTGAAAGGAAGTATTGTAAACCAATCAATAAACCATTCAAATATAAAACAAAACAAATAAACCCCATTGTTTTTCTTACTCTTAGGCTGCACACTTTAAAATGCCATAACTGTAGTGGAGACAAAATCCTGATTTTATTATGTATTTCCAATCTTTTTGTAAACATTTCAAATGTGTATCCAACTTTATGATCGTAGTTGGAGCGTTGTCATCTTGAAAACAGGTATGCTGTATTACCTCAAGCCCAAGCAGTGGAAGTAGCAAGCTCCAATAAAGTGACGAAGATGGGTGTATTTGTGTTGGCTATTTTCCTTTTTCAAAATAGATCATCTATTCTGCACATCGGCTATGCTACTGTGAAATTAATTACCTGTAATACTAGTCATGGCATACAGATGATGCTGATCCTGCTGTGTAAAGCCTTTCAAATGTACATAAAACTATGCAACAGTGATGCATATTTAACTTCAAACCTGCAATTATGATTGATAGTCTCACGAGATCACTGAACTAACTAAAGAGATATTACGCATTTCTCCTTTCACACCCTTTATATTTGTTTTGAACTGCAGAGTTACAGGATATCTTTGTAAGAATTAGAAGCATATTTACTGCCCATGAAGTTATGGTGCAGGCATCATGAATGAATTAATAACGCTCCCTGGAGTTACTGCGTGCCAGCCGACATTCCTCAGGGTAAAATTTGTTTAGTTAAACTCAAGCATGATTTTACTTGCTAAAAATCAAGTACATAGTTACCATGGATCATTTGATAAACAGTGATTTGTTAAAACACAATAAGCATTTCACATCATTTGTTTCACTGTAAACTAAGAGCCAAAGTTATGGCTCTTCATTTAATTCCCTGACAAATCCAGCCTGATTTAAGAGGAGGGGGAGGGATTAAAAATAATTTTTATGTAGCCTAAAGATAATTGTAAAATAAATCTGTGTAATAGTCAAAATTTTTGAACAAACACAACTCTGCTTTCTTAAATAAGGCCAGCATTTTCTAGCAATCCATTCATATTAAACATACACAAATATACACATGTATATATATGTGCATATATTTAATATGAAAAGTTTTAGACTAAATATATCGCTGCATACACTGAACAACTGAAATGAAGGCATACGGAGAATTCTAAAGAGCCACACAGATAAATAAATCTTGCATGCTCTTGAACTGAGGATCAGCTCCCTGTAAAAGTTTAAAATACATTTTCCCTGCTGCTTTTTTTTTTGACTGCTGTCCATCTTGTCAAGCAAAGCAAATAGAGTGTCATTGCTCTGCCCTGCCAACAGAAGAAATGCATTGCTAGAATGCTTTTTGAATTCTAACAAACTAAGGAGAACTTAGGGGATTTATTTACTGAAGTCATAAGAGAGAAGACAGATTTTCCTGTGAGAAACCTAACCTAGTAGTAACCAACACCACACGGCTGCATTTCATTACACTAGTTGCAGTTGTAAAGTTAAGTTTCTGTCTTATAGTAGAATAATAGTAATTGCATATTATTTTAGGAAAAGCATTTCTAGGGGCTGATATTGTCCCTGATTATCAGGCAAGCTATTAAACAGGCTGACTGTTGTTGAGTGATCCAAGAGGAATATATGCAAAGATATTCTTTCACCGAGCCCTTGCTCTTGGGCAGAGCAAAATCCTGACAGGTGGCCGCTGCCAATCTTAAGCTTATAGACAAATATGTAAGTGAACTGTGTAGGTAAAAACCCCACTATATATAAATAAAATAAATACACAGAACTACATAGAATAAGGCTGCAATACTAAACACTCAAGTTTATGAAATACAAAGTAAAAATTCACCTGTGAAGGTGAATTTTCACTGGCAAGGCAGTATCGCTATCTCCTTGTTAAATTGCCTCTGTTACCATTAGGCACCAGTTTTCCCCAACTTAACCAAGCTACATCCCATTACTCATTTCTGGTTCGTTATCCCATGTTTTCATGTAGGGTAGTCATTGTCAAATGCATTTTTCTTTAGTGCCAAACCAGTTTCTTTTCAAAACAGGTCCAATGACATCTAAACACATAAATTATATAGTTCCCAATCGCACCCTTATTCACTAGGTCTTTGGCCATGCCTTGTCTAAAATGAGGAAGAAGAGCTGGCAATGGGGATGGAACCATGCACTGGTCTAGGTAGTACTACAAAAAGCCGTGATGAAATGAAACCTTGGTCCACCTCCAAAATGAACAGCACACCCCAAACAAGCAAACAATACATATGATAAAAATTACTCCATTACTACTTTTTCTTAAAATAGTCTGGTTTGAAAGCCAAAATAAAGAACACTGTGAAGAACACGGACAGCTCTGGGACAGCTTTTCCTTCCCCATCAGTCTAAATGAACTGTTTTTAGGACCATGTGCAATGTTCAGGATTAGGAAGGAGGCAGGTTTACTGACTGCTACCAATAAATTACTGTATTTAGTTTTCTTCATGTTTCTTCACTTGGAATAAGCCCATGTGGTATCTATCCCAGAGTTAATTATGAATGGCATTTGCTCAAATACAGAAATACAGCTCAGATTCAGTCTCACTATCTTTGTGCTCTCTTCTTTCTCAGCACATAGAGAGAAGGATGTTCTAAACTAGCTGGGTTGGCTTCTTTACTGTATTACTCAGTGAGTTTCAAAATTTCATAGGTATGCAAAAGAATCTAGAAGATTACAAAACAAGTCTGCTTCTCTAGCAGGGAAGAAATTATCCTGGGAGTAACTGCCCTATGTAGTATGTTACTCAGCCCTGACAAAAGAATAATTTCAAAAAAGAACTAAATGTAGTTGATAGGACCATTTTCTCAAGTTTGGTTACAGAATAAGTTAGCTAAGCTGTGTTACTTTTGACAGTTAGCAGGTAGAAGGATTCAAATTCATCTGTATTTCAACAGAAAAAAAATGGAAATGTTTCCTTAAATCCTGCTGTTAAAGTGTTGGGGTTTCATCTGAAATGTTGACACCAACTTACCGCCAGTCAGTGGAACAGAACAGGGGAGTTTTAAGAGAGTAAACCACTCTAACCTGATACTGTCAAAACTGACCTAAAGCCTCATTAATTTAACAGGGAAAAACACCTACAAGTGGTAGACAGGATTCTTTAAAGCCTTGGCCATCAACCCACACTAGCGAGGCAGCAATTTGTTGAGATGTATTCAGCATACCCTCTGCTTAAGCTTTTATTGAGATGAAACCTTAACCTGAAAATAGCTTTCTCTACTTTCAACAGAACTATCCTGCACAGGTCTGTTTCTAATAGAGTCAAATATTGCAACTGTGACTGAAGGGAGTCAAAAATAACTGCTAATTCAGCTACAGAAGCCTGAGTGCCTACTTTCCATTTTCTGTAATTGCTGTGCTGCTGTATCAAAACCCTTTTACACATGCCAACGTAACTACAGCAGGCTTGCCCAGCACTGCTCAACAAAGTGACACACCATCAGTGTGCTTCTCAAGATCCTTGTCCTCAAGGAAGGTTAGAGAGAAGAAAAATCCTCACTGCAAACAGTTTATTGGGGGGAAAAAATGATAATCCAGAGAATTAAGTAAATCAAGGTATCAAGGTGTCATGAAAGATCCTTCAGGATCATCCTGCACTGAAACATCATAAAGGGAAAGCCTTGGTTTACTCTGAGGATATAATTAAAATTCACTTATAATTTCTTTTACTGGTAAAAACATTTAACCATGTGGAGCCAAAGCCTAATTGTTAGAAACCTTTAACAGTGTCATTCTGGATCCTGGCATCACTTAGAAAAATTCAAAACTCCTTAGTTAAAAAGTGTTTAGTTAGTCAATGTACTTCCAGAAATACAACTCCAGTTGACTGTCTCTGTGATTAGCAGCAAGATTTATTCCGTCTTTTACCCAGTTAAGGAAAGCAGCCCCACTGTAACTGTTAGGATGTCTCAAGTCTCTTAGTACCAGTTGCAGCATTCAATCATAAAATGTGGGTTTCAGCAAGTTTTCAATTATTTAACATGCCTATTTCCCCCCTTTTCCCAAGGGAATTTATCGACCCTCTGGTTATGCATTGCTCCTCCTCAGTTGCCCTAACACTGAACAGACTGGAATGTACTGTATTTAGAAAGTGCCAAGTCTCAACATTTTGCTAGAGAACTTACATTTTTATCAATTTCACCAATACAGACCACCTGTTCAAACTACTCTAAGAAAATACAGCTCTTTGAAATCATCTGTATTGCATTTACTAAAATATAACAACAGTACTTGACTGATCATTTTCACGTGCTTGGAAATTTACGTGTCTAAAAATGTTTGTTTAGGGAAAAAAAAAAACACCCAAAACACCCAAAAAGAAATCAACTGAGGTAAAATACTATGTTAATCTTTGGCACCCATGAAGCAAATCTTAACTTTGTAAAAAAAACACTTTTGTTTGGGGACACAGCGACAGAATTAAGTACAGCATGTCCAAGGACAGACTGCTATGCCAGGAAAACATTCTTCCAAGTTACAAAATACATCCAATTTGTCATTTAACTCCATACCTGATTTTACAAGCTGCATACTGACAATACACACATACAAATTAAGGTTGGTGAAGATGTATTTCCTTGCTATAAGGAATTTGTGTACTAGAGACTGATGGAGAAAAGTAATTTAAAATTTGAAGGATCCAAAGTCTCTGAATTATATTTGATAATAGAAACTATCTGCAGGCTGTATCAAAGCTGAAAACTCTAATTGCACGTGGCACTGACCATTCCTTTCTGTTTTCCTCTCTTGTACTGGCTTAAAATAGCAGAAGGTTCCTATACGGATTCTAAACAGACTTTTTAAAAAAAACTGTTTCACAAAGATTGAGTTATTTCTTCTGACATCCGAGTCCTGAGCAGGGAGCAGTGTCAATGTGGTGACAAAGCAACTGCTCACCTTGCAAGGGAGGATGGCGAGTTAGAGAGCAAACCAAATTAAGTCTTTGGCTCTCCATTTTGGAGAAAACAGAGAAATGAACAGGTGATTGGAAAGGCAATGGTTTTAGAGAAAAAAAACATAAAACACCAAGTACAAAGTATGGCAGAGAATGAGGAAGGATCCTTCAACAATGTTTTAAACTCTCAACAAAGAACACAGATAATAGTATAGTTCACTGAGACACTGCATATGTATGTAGACTATAAATAATTTTAACTCTCTTAAAGATGAAGTTACTTAACTGGTGAAAGAACTCAAGGTACTTAACCTGTGCACCCTGTTTAAATACCTCTGTAATTGCAACAAAATCTGTGAAACATATTAACTCATTTCAAAAAATCCAAATCAAATGAGAAGGTAGTCAAAAGGCTTCCAACATCATATTAAGAAGAAACCTACTATATTCAAACTTACAGAGTAAAGGTTTTTTTGTTTTAGTCTGGTTATTTAACTGATGAGAAAAAAAATGGCTGCAGGTGCCTGAAGGCAAACATGTAATTAGTGCTTTTAACACTTCATCAGTAATGCTGAAAGTTGTAAAATAGCCATCTATATTATGATTTATACTGCAGGTTCCCTGTAAAACCATGACTAGAATGTATCAACCAGCAATTCATTTCTTGTTACAGTCAAGATTCTTGAACAACACAAGTAGATATTCACCACATCTCATTCCCTGCATTTACTGGTACAGAAATATTTTTTAATCAACACTGGAGAATTCTAATTTCCAGGAGTACTAGTAAATTATTCAGATCTGTTACTCTACTATTAGAAGTGTAAAGTGTATAGAACATTTCCTTTTTAATCAGGTAAAGGCTTTCAAAGTCTATTTTTATTCAAAGCACAGAGAGAGCATATTTGAAAGACATTTTGGAAAGAAACAGAATTCTCAAGTCTGGCTAGGCAGCTCATTTCACCTATCAGCTTTGTCAACAAATGGGAGAACCCCATGCCTTGCTCCTCAGCCCCTGCTCGAAGCCACTTGCTGATGAGCCAGTCCACTTCACTGAACCAGCATGAGTTTGCCTTTATTAATTTCTTCCAGACATAGAACCAGAAAAAAAAAAGAAATAAAAAAAAACAAAAAGCAACAAACCAAAAATCAAACAGCAAGAGCTCACTGCTGGAGTGGGGAACAGTGTCATCCCCTTTATGAAAGATTAAGACTGCACAAACCATTAGCTCTATTTTAATACCAGCATATTAAAACAACCCAGACTAAGGCTGAGCAGTTGCAGGAAGCACAGCCCTGCAAAATCTGATGACATTTCTGACACTTGTTAAGAACTTCAAAACAACAGCTAGTGAACTGAGATTGGCAACATCCTCATGGCAGTGCTCTCCAGAAGACTCTTCAAGATTAATAAACACACCTCCACATGTCAGATGCTTCAGAAAGAGCCATCCAGACAATGAGTTCATCCATCAGACACAGTTTGCTACAGGAATGTTTGCACTCATTGTCAGAATTAACATATGCCTTACTGCATCAAACAAGTGTGTTACAGAATCATTTAGTTTGGAAAAGACCTTTAAGATCAAGTCCAACCATTAATGCAGCACTGCCACGCCCACCACTAAACCATGTCCTTAAGTACCACATTCACGCATCTTTTAAATAGCTCTAGGGAAGTGGTGGACTCACCAACCCTGAGCAGCCTGTTCCAGTGTTTGACAATCTTTTGGGGCAAGAAATTTGTGTTAATATCCAATCTAAACCTCCCCTGGCACAGTTTGAGGTCGTTTCCTCTTGTTCTATTGCTTGTTACTTTGGAGAAGAGACCAACCCCCACCTCATAACACCAACCTTTCAGGTAGATGCAGAGAGCAGTAAGGTACCCCCTGAGCCTTCTCTTCTCCAGACTGAACACCTGAGTTCCCTCAGCCATTCCTCATCAACACTTGTGCTCCAGACCCTTCACTAGCTCCATTGCCCTTCTCTGACCCACTCCAGCACCTCAATGTCTCTCTTGTAGTGAGGGCCCAGAACTGAACATAGGATTTGAGGTGTGGCCTCACCAGTGCCCAGTACAGGGGGATGATCACTGCTGTAGTCCCACTGGCCCCACTAGTGCTGATAGGCACAAGCTGGCCCACGTTCAGCTGTCACTAGCTGACACACATACAACAGTATCAGTGTTGATACAATCCCATCTAAAAAGGCACCCCAAATAAAACTGAATCTGTAAGTTTTCTACTTTGATATGGTATTATTACCCATGACAGTGCAAGACCTACGGACCAACTGCTCAGATCTTCCTAGTGAAACCATTTTATTCAAGTCCTAATATAAAACAAATCACTATGATCTTTTGAAACACTACATGCAGTTTCAAGATAACACGTTTTTAAGAAATCCAGCTTGTGTGAAAATAATGTAAAAGCACACATCTACAAGGTGATAGTATCTTACTACAGTTATTATAACTATTAGTTTTTAGTCTTAAATGTCGTTTAAGAATTCAAGCCACTCAAGCATTAACATGAGAAATACCAAGATGTTTTCATATGTGTACCTGCAACATAAATACATAAAATTCAACACTGAAAAAAAACATCACAGGAAAAGATGCTGATGCAAAATTTAAACCAAGTTTTCCCAAAACATCACAACCTTGTGGATTTTAAGAATCCAATATCTGAGGTAGGGAGGAGAGGGGAAATCCTAAAAAGCTAGAGAAACTGGTCGAGTACGCACATAATTTGAATAAAAAGTAAAAGAACAGAAATGTCTGAGATTTGACATAGTGCAGTATGACTTGAGCTTCCTCAGTCTACCCTTAAGGAAGTTTCCTGCCTGAATATGTATCTGACACGAATTTCACACTTTTTATTGGTGAGAACAGTCTCATGTTATATATATAATTTTTCAAAGAATCCAGGTAATACATTAGATACTACCTGCCATCTCCCCAAATTCAGTGAGAAGAGACTGACATGTACAGAATCTCAAAATACAAGTGTGCATTTTTAAATTGTGGTGGTAAGCACTCATGTTAAGTAGAAGGCTCTGTAGTAAACCTTGTAAAACACTAATAAACCAGAAAGTCCAGCCCTGCCTGAGAAACTTGCAACTTCAGAAAGATTAACGATTTAAACAAGAATCATTGAAAGGCCATCACAATTTCATCTGCTGCACCTGCTTTAGTCCATTGCTCCCCTGCTGTCCAAATACATTGGTCTACTCAATGCCTAGAGGAAGAAGATTATCTTACACTCCGTAAATTCAATATGAGCTCATGTATCAGGGGCACCAACACATGGAACAACTTAACATTATTTAAATGCTTGCCATTTATGACAAGCAGTTGTTTTTCACATACATTCAAAATTTCAGGTTAAGTGTATTCACTGCATTTTGCAACTGCAAGAAAAACATTCTCAGGAAGATTCTCAAAATTACCCTTAAATTGAACCAGTGTACTGTAGAAGTTGCTCATGATCAGAACACAGATGTTATTAAACTGCACCTAATTAAGTAAAGAGAATCAAGAGCAAGTGTTAGCTACTAAGTGAAAATAAATCAGGCATGTTTTTGAAATATCACTTTTAAACTTGCCCATTATTTCCATTAACACATAACTATGTCAAATGTCTCAGAACAGAAAACCAATTTTACTTTTAAGTACTTTAAATGTTTAATATATTTGTAAGACTTTTCCCATATTTTAGAAATTAACCCAACTTCAAGTAACAGCATTTTTAAGAGTACGTTTTGGATGGCCTATAAAGACTCCACAAGTGCAAAGACATCTAAAGAAACCTTCCTTTAAGAGTGCGACTAGGTTCTTTTTCGACCAGTGACCTAAATAGTCACTGAAAGTTGGCTGGCAACAAAATTCAAGTAAACCATGAACAGCAAGGGCTTATCATTGATACAAAGCATTAACTGAGGACTCACAAAATAGTTAACTGCCCAGAATGGTTTAGATACTGAAACGATCGAAACACTGAAATACTTCAGGTTACATCAATTTATTAATTACAGTAAAACACTTAGGTTTAAATTTAAGAGAAGCTGAAGTCTCTCCCATCTTCCCCACCACTTCCAGACTATTTTTATGAAGTCTAGACCCCTGTAAGTCAAGAAACATTGAAACAGGACTTATTTCATACCAACTTTTCCAGATGAAAAGCCAACTTTATAAATACTCAAAGCTGAACAGCACCCAAAAGCAAGCTTATCTAGCAAGCTGAAAGTTTTAAGAGCCAGAAGTTGTACCCCAAAACTTGCTTCTGCTTCCCAGACATCCAACTAAAGGAGTATCAACCATTTAACGCATTCTTAATTACCTACCTTGAGCAACAAATCTCAACAGAAAACAAACTGTCTTTATAGTCCATTATTGTCTTCAGCTGCTTGTAACTTGGAAATCCATTTACAGCAGAGCATATTGCAAAAAGTGTCAAATGAGAGCCATCTAAACCCAGCTTTCACAAACTCAGTACTGGCTTTCACATGACAACATAATACTTCAACAGTGGTAAGTGACACATAGAACACAGCCCACTGGAACTCAAGAATAATGTCTCCCCACTGAACATACAGGTACAGCTTGCATACATAGACACAGGAGGCACTTAAACCCCAGGGTGATTATGAAATGGTTAACTAACATTTCTCTTGATGCAGCTTCCACTTCAAGCTGAAGTTTATGTTCTAACCGTGAGTAATAAGATTTTATACGAGAACAAGTCTTTTCTATTCATAATAAATTAGAGAGTCTGCCAATATGCAGGTCACATGAATAACCAAATAAAGTGAAGATTGTTGGATATTACTGTGAGATGCAAAATGAGACGGTTAAGGGGTTTGCTTCTTGTTTCCCCAAGGTTTCTGGTTTACGTGTTTTAAGCATGCTATATGCAGTTTGAAAGTTAGAAGCAGCTCTAAAATTGCTTATAAAAATACTGACCTTTCCCCTACTTATTTTTTCAGAGGAAAATAAGTGGAAGAGGGAACAAGTCTTACTAGACTATGCAAAGATTTGTAGGTCCTTCAGGGTAACACTTTAACAAGTAAAAATTGGAATGTGCATTCTTCCTGGCCATATACAAACTACTGATTACGATGTGAAATTTGAAGAGCTACTCATTAGTTTAATTCAGCTAACCAGATTTATATTTTTTAAACAGAAAAGCGTACGGACCAATGTTTTATCAATCAGTTTTTGACTAGGTCTTTATGGTTATCATCCATGGTATAATGTAACTCAGGAACATTGTTTTAAAGAGCACTGGGGGATGAACAGATACATTTTATTACTTCCATATTGGAGATGGATTTCTATGCATATTAACATGAGAAATCCAACATATTCCCAGGGTGTATATGAATATGGTTTTAGTCCACTCAAAATACCTGAAGCCAGGGGAGTTAGAAGCAACAGAAACAGCATAGAACAGCTTATATGAGCGCCATTTTTTAAGAAAACTGTC
Organism: Pezoporus wallicus; assembly: GCF_028554395.1. NCBI lineage: Eukaryota > Metazoa > Chordata > Aves > Psittaciformes > Psittacidae > Pezoporus > Pezoporus wallicus. Next base: position 624,032 of record NW_026637828.1, on the reverse strand, counting down.
ATTTGTTTGATGTAAAAGTTAAGCATGAGCATGAAAATTAATTCAATACAACCCTTAGATACAGTTGCACAAATCTAGTAAAATGAACAAATCACATGCTACCTTATTAAAAGGATGCAAAAGAAGTCTATGTTTTGACAGTGCTTAGACTCATACATAATGGAAATCTGACCACTTTAACAATGCAGGGAAACTTCCACACACTCTTCATGTTCTTAATCCATTTATTTTCCACAAATGTTTCTGCAACATGTGTGCTTTGTTAACTATACATACTAATACCAACTCAAAGCCAGAAACATCTTTAAGAGGTAAGCATAGACATATGTCTGCAGCAACATCTTGCACTGTATCATAGTTTGACAATTCTCCAAAGCTTTTCATATAGTCCAGAAGATGCAGACATATTTATATAAACAGGTTAAAACCCAAGCCACATAATTAGTTTTTCCTAGGTTCTTCACTTAAACACAGTTCACTAAATCATGAGTACGAATAGTGACTTCCAGTGCCAAAGCAGCTCATTAAAGAATTTAAGATCAGAAAACAGCATAACATTTTATGATGTATTTATTACAACAACAAAACAACCAAACCAAACCCAAGAGGTTTAAACAATCTTACAGCAAAAATCACACAGCTTTTTGGTAACTGAGGTTGCTCTAAGACCAGCTGGTTGCCCGGCTGCTTTCAGTACACAAGATTTTACTAACCTGATTTCATAAAAATCTATAAAAGACTATAATCACCTAAGCTTTCAAACAAATAACTTGTTTCCTAGCATGCAGCCCACAGAACAAGTCTGTTGAAGCATAAAAAAAGACCCACACACAGAGCAGTACCAGAAAGATTCAGTATAAATGCTCTGCAGACTTTCCATTATTTCTACAATATGTAGTTGCTGTAACAAAAAATAATAACTAACAAAAAGTGGTGGTGAATGTGAATGTCAAGCATTCAGACATGCATGTAACTGAGGTGACAGTGATGTGAAGTTACTGCAGTAGCATCTAGGAAGGCTTTCAGCATATGAAATGGCATAACATGCATGTTTTATATTGAAAACAATCTTGCAAGTCCCACTCAGAGAAACTAGCATTCAACTTGAAAAGAGGAGGGAAAAGGAAGGCAGTGACTGATAGATATTCTGTATATCAGAACAACTGAACTAAAAAGCAGAAATTACAACTTTGTAATATTTCATCAGAAAGACAAGTTCTCTTGGAATGACAAAAAGGTAGAACAACTCCAATCCTTCACTCATTTTTTTCCCCTCAGCCTATACCTCACACATGGAGGTCAAACTCTGAATAAGATTAACCAGGTCTGAAATAAAAAGCTTCAGATACTTGAGATACGCTGCTAGCTCACAAACATATCATTTGTGACTGCACACCTGAGCACATATTTACGTAAAATAGTTTAGATTAAGGTTTATTCCCTCCAAACTTGCAACGTACTCACTGCTACAGGAACAGTATTTGATGGTGTGCTGGTATGATCACTAACTATAATACACAGTTCACAAATTATGAAGGCTTCAGAGATAGGAAACTAAGACAACACATGCAGGAAGAGCTAGCAATGTTTTCCTGAGTTACAGAGCTAGCTAAAATAGGGTCACATTTGTTTTGACATAATTCTTTACCTGGAATTTCTCACTAGAAGTTACACAGTTCTTACATCTACATACGGATGAAGAAACAGTGGCTTTTGCTGATATGGAACATTTGCTGTAAGGAGGCTGTGGTAAGCACTCAAAATCCTTTGCAGGCACGTATGTATGAGGAAGTATGATGAACACTCACAGGATGTTAATAATTAATTAAAGAGATGCACTCTCTAATGCATCCAGAACCTGAAAGCTTCTTATTTGGTGAACACAGTGGGGCTTTCTAATTCAATTTTGTGGGGTTTGGGGTTGTTTTTTTTCTCATTTTAGAACTTAATCATGGGAATACTGGTAGGAAAGCTCTTACATGCAACACTTTAGTCACTTAATCAAAAGTGCTATGCATACTGCTGTTCTTACCAGCTCCACAGCAGTTGATATATGCTTTTCAGTAAATAGGGATGGCATTACTATAACATATCTCAACTAATCATGTATAAGGTCCACCTCCTGATCATTGTAACCAGAAGTAAGCTTATGGGTCAGTCCTCAAATACATGCCCAAAAGAACTACAGAACCCACAAAGAGCTCAGTGATCCAACTCCAGCCAACCAAAAATCTTTAAAAAACAAAAAAAAAACCACAAACACATAAATCCACTAAACAAACAAAAAAACCACCCAACATCAAGAACAACAAAAACCCAAACAAAGAACCAATCCAAAAATCTACAGTCTGAAAAGACTGTTTTTCCTCATATCTGAAGCAATATTTTCAGTGAACTCAGATATGTTGGTCTCTTCTTTGCTTTTTGACTACTTCTTGATGATTTCTCCGGAGTGTTAGTTATTCCATATTCTTCTTATAGTATATGGATAATGTTTTGCTCTATGCTTTCGTTCACTTATATTAGAAACGGCTCTTTTTAGAGTACCTTGCACAACTGTAGATAGTAAAATAGTGCTCTCTGTCCTAATTCTCTGAATGAGGAATGTGGGTTCACCAACAGTATCTATGTAGTCACATACAAGTTTGTTTGGTTTTTTTTTAAACTAATCCCTCTCCTAAAATCCAAACCAAGAAGCAAAACCAAACCATTAGGGACTCTCATGAAAACAAGTTAAACATGTAAAACTTGTGTGGAACTTCTGCCCACGAACTTTTTTCAACTAGGCTCAAAAGTTCAAATAAGAATTAAAAAATTAAGGTCTGGAGACCTTGCACATTATTAATACACAACTGTAGGCACATGAGCAGTTCAGACTGTCAGGAGACTATTATTCTGCATGCGTTCTACAGTACACCAAATGGCTTTCCACTGCATTTGTTACTTGCAAATGTCAACCAAAGCGAACATGCAGATCACTCCAAAGGATATATGAAGGAAAGACCATAAAAGTCTTTGATAGCTCAGTTTTGTGCAAAGTAACAATAAATGACTTCAATAAATACTACATCAAGTGAAGAAACTGGCATTATTCTGTCTACAGGACCAGGTACTTACAGGGTCATGGAATGAAACACGAACTCTCACCAAGTCCAGTTGAGGGTGGTTGTTTTTGCTACAACACATTTGCTGGTACTATAAAAATTTTATTCTTCTTATAGCATCTGAACCAAGTCAGTAGTTCTGTCATTAGAATCACAGACCCCATTGGCTCAGTGCATTCTGCAGCAGCCAGTTGAAGTCAAGTCTTACTACTGAAGTAAATTCAGGAACACTTACCTATTTGTACTTGTTCTGGCTTGCTCAGTGATACAAATGCTGATGTATCGTCAATCCACGAAACCTGAATGTTACCTAGAAAAGACAGAATAAATTACTATATTTATCTTAGGCTCAGTCACAGATTTGATCTGATGTGCCATGACATAAGAGTCAACTAAGAATAACTTCACCTGAGAAGGCTTTTGTCCACTGTAAAGGTGCATAGCACATACACAATTGTATATGAGCCTGGAACTGTTCAGAAAGCTGTGACTGTTAGGGCTGCAAATCATCCTGTATACCTTCAGACACACTAGACTAAGGACCAAAAGGGAAGAGACCCAACTAATGCCTTTTTCACTCCCAGAGTATTCAACTGCTTCATCGTAGCTTCATTTTTAATAAATCTTGTAACAATTCAAATAATCTTAGGGGGTTTTTAGTCCTCCCTTCATGTGTTCTATATAATTCTACAACAAAAATTGAAGCAATTTCTTCTGGGAAATTTCAGCTCTGTACTAAAATAAAGAACATCTCTTTGACTTTTAAAAACAATCCATTCTTCAGAACTGCTGCATTCCAAAAGACACATTGTGGACAAGCTCCAGTTACCACTCACTGTGCCTTTACTAATACAGACACCCAAGATTAGAAATTCCAGTAGAGTGGGGAGGTGCAGAAGACTGATCATGCAAGTGGAGAACTCCAGTTACTGCAACACACTAGATCTTCAAACTTTGATTTGTTTGGATCCCACTGTTTTCCATTTCCTGGATGCGCAATGAAAACTTAATTCAAGCAAATATGAGGACAAATGCACAAAATCACAGACCTCATTCAAAAGCTATTGCAATGGAACAGTGACTGGAAATAAGCTACTCCATTCATGAAGCAGTTAGAACACTTTCTTTGTGAATGGCTCAAAATGTCACATTAGCACTAGAACAGCTCATAATCAAGCAAAAGCTGAGAAAAGGATTCTCATTCCAGACACAAGGTTTTATTATAGTCTGTAATCCACTCACATCTCCTGTCCTCATCTAAGTGCTCTACTGTTAATACTATTCAGATATTGAAAATTGGTGCAATTCTTTTTTTCAGGTAGGCTACGAAATCAAATTATATATAATGTTACACCACCATTTAACCTTCAGACATGACAACAATGAAACCAAGGATGCAAAATGGCTTAAAATGTCCTTTCAGATGTTTCAGATGTAAATCTAATTCAGCCTACAGGTTACAAGGTTATAGAAGTCTCTTCTGAAGTGCAGCCAGATAATAAAGATTTTCTAATTATAAAAGCATGATCAAAAAAGTTAGATTCAGTTTGCATGCTATACGTTTGAGTAGCTACCTATTTAGGACTAAGTTATTATCATTTTTATTATTGCCAAAGCCATAATTAATTCAATATAGTTTCCGACATTTCCCTGTACTAAAGGGCTAAGGCTGCTCTTAAGAAGAGCCTACACTTGTAGGGCAAATAAAATTCAATTTCTAATAATTCAGTCTTTGAAGAACATAGATCTCTGCTGCCTTTAGGGTAAGGGTCTTTGCTGTAGAGATAACAGCCTTTTAGAAGGACACTTAACACTTCACAACACAGGAGAAGCCCAAGCTGATTTATGATTACAACCCAAAAATCACAGGGCATTTGGTAGGACCCCAACACTGAACTTCCTTTCAATATTAGAAATTATGGAACAATTTAACACTGTTCCAAGTGCATTGACAAGTTTTTGCTCTGAATTTTTTTTGTGTATCAAGTCCTTCTTTTCTGCATTACTAATGACAAAATTTTCTAAGCGATCACTTGAGACATCTGAGACCAGACTCTTATGTAATTCTTCAATGGGGAAGTGCTGTCCTGATTCTGTACCTTTCCTACATATACAGTTAATTTTTTCCATATCCACCCTGAACAGACCAAAAGAGAAGAAAACTTCTCCTGAAAAAAAAAATTCTTATTGTGCCCTTAGTGTAAAATATCAAAGACAGTTAATGATGGACTAAAATCTCCTTCAGGAGTTCAGCTACTGCCCAAATGGACTTCAGTGCTCATATTTTCACCAAGTGCCAATTAAAAAGAAGTAAGTAAAAACCCAACCCATTGATGGCACATCATTTCAGTATCAGATATTTATTCACTGCTGCAGAAAGGCTGCTGAATTCTAAATTACTTTAGCATTTTAAATAAGTAAGGGTTCCAATACCTGCCCACATCTGTTACCTTTACACTCAGGTTCATACATTTAAAATGTATTATTTTAATAACAAGTCAAACATTAAAGAGTGGACACTAAGCTGCATTCTGAAGAGAACTGAAAAAAAATGCTCTTATGCAGTTCTCCACACTTCAAGATACTCTTTTCAGACTATGTAACATTTCATTATTATTAATGAATTTAAGAGGCGATTAATAAATTAGATCATTCAGCAATACTGCTAAGCATTCAATAAATATTGTGCATTTCAAAAGTATGGTGAAAGGGCAATAAAGATCTGAAAAGCAAATGCATCTGCACTTGAAATACAGTATTTAGCAATCAACATCAACACATGCCAGCTCACTGCAAGGCTGATCCAAACCAATCACATACAGCAACGGAACAGAATGCCAGCTCTAAAGAAACAAACTGAAGATTTCTCTCTCTACAATTCTAGAACAGATAAAATGTCTTCAATTACTTTGAAGAACACCACTGCTATCCCATATGACCCCTTGTCTGTCTGCTACTACATGCAATGTCAAGCAATGTGCCTTGCTAAAAGAAAAAAAAAAAAAGTCAATTAAAAGATTATCAAGTGAAATAAAACATCTTCACTCAATTAGGAGCAGATGACTTCCATATCAGAGACCAAGTAAACTGCGACTCAGCCTTCAAAAGAGTTCTAAGGAATATCTAAGGGGAAGATATAAGAATAGAAATTACAAGAAAGATGTACAGAGAGGATTCACTCTTTCATTATAAAACAACTAAGAAACATAAAATACAGAGTTAAAAAAAAAAAAAAAAAATCACATAATGCTTAATTGCAGGTAGGGAACTGCAACCAAGTGCTGCAGATGACAAAAATATACATGGGATAAAGAACCACACAGAATCCTCAGAAAGCCAGGGAAAGCTCAAACTAAAAAATGCAAGTATGACCTCTAGCTCATGAGTGCCCAGGTTACAGATTGCTGGAAGGCAGAAAAGTTCTTTTACTTTGGCTCTGTTCTTAACACATTTCCTAAACTGTTACTGGCAATTAAGCATTTAGGATACATACTAGGACTATACACGCCTTCATTTAACCAAAAAAAGTTTACTTATATATTCCTTTTTTTTTTTCTTAGAATTAAAAAGAAAGGAAACTTGACTACATTGACACTATGATAGAACTGCTAACAGTTTCTGCACTCTGCATCAGACAATGTATATAGCTGAACCTTTTATTCTATGAGTAAGGCTTGAAGCATATATTAAACATGACATTTTCCTAGTGAATAACTGAGAAGGGTTAACAAAGCTTCCACCTTTCTGGCAGGAAGACAGGGTACAAAGAAAGCAAGAACAGATGAAGGAAACACTGGCATAAGAAGGAGGAGGAAAGGCCAGAAATGCGTAGAGAAAAATAGGATTAAAGTTTTTAAAACCCCACAACAACAAAAGAGTCAAAAAAAAAACAAACTAAAAACCAACCAAATCCCCCCACACACATACAGACAAAAAAAAAAAAAAAAAACAAAAACCCAACAGTCAAAGCTCACGTCTATATGAAAACGAACTCAGAATAACACTGTCACCTTTGAAAGGGTCATTTTTAAGGTCCACTTTTTTTTATCAGCAGTAATTTTGCGGTGCAGCGGTTAGCAGGAGCAGATGTCAGTGTATGGAATGTGTAAGTGGATCTCAAAAATGCATTCAGAGTCAGTTAAAACTCACTTGTATAGCAGCCTGGACTATTAAACAAGATTTAAACATAGAAAGGACTAGTTACATTTTAAAAGTAATACATGCATCTTCAAGATCACTATGGCTCCACGAACTACATCAGTGACTCCAGCCACTCAAACTTTGTAAGCAGCAGTTTCTATAATACTTTCACAGTGTGCTGTTTTAATCAAAGCCCATCAAACACATCCCAGAGTAGCTGGGGTTGGAAAAGACCTTAAGATCATCTAGTTCCAACACCCTGCCATGGGCAGGGACACCACACATTAAACCATGTCACCCAATATTCTTTTATACAGAAGTGAAGGCTATACACAAAAGCTGTATTCCAGCGAATACTATTTTAATACCTTCGTATTTCACATCAGCATGACCAAATGAACTACATAAATAGAAGAATCTAAAGTGTTATAAGTCACTGCACAGCACTGCAAGTACTTGTACAGTGAAACTACACTAACCAACGAGACTATGAAAACATCTTGCATGAACAGGTGTCCACTTGGTATGTGTGCAGCACTGAAAGACTTTAGAATCATGAACACCCCTTCTAGAGCAGCAAAGGTAAACCAGTTCCGACTCTGACACCGCAGCCCCTTCAGCTCACTGCTTTCATCAGAAGCTTCATGGGAGATTACAACTGAGTATTTTGGGATATGTAAGTCTGCCCCCTGGCGCTAGTGACCTGCGCTTGCCTTGCACACAAAGCGGAGGAGCTGATAAAGAACAATGACATATCTGAGTCTTTAAAAGCCTATAGAAACAATATCCAATTTTTTCTTACCCCTCTGATGGCAACTCTATAATAATCTCAGTAACATTCTACAATCAGGAATATTAAGTCCTACCCAGCATTATACTGGCATCATGCTCCAGTACAGATCAAAAAGTCAGAAGGAATTGGGTGAATTTTATACAGGTCCAAAAACCCTTCACAGACTACCAAGTCACATTTCCAGGTGAAGAGGAGAAGAGCAGCATTATCCCATAAACCAGCATGGTGACCCACAGCAAGCAAGGAATGACAAGACTGAGTACACTGAGGGACTTCATCCTTTTACTGGCGACTAGAAGTCGTTAGAGATACTACAATGATTATTTCAGTGGAGGTCAGGTTCAGGTTTGCTCCAAATCCATTTGCCACACTATAAACTCTGACTTAAGTCATGAAGTCTGGCACATTACTTTGAAACAACAGTACACTGATCAAGTACTAGCTAAACAGACACCCTTTCACTTGCTTGTCTCCAAAAGAGAAAAAGTCCATTTCATCATAGAGAACACCAACCTGTCACTTATCTGCTTAAAAACACATGTAAAAATATGCAGGTTTTACAGTAATTATATGTCAGTGGATAAAACCAGTACTGGAACTTTAAGTAAGACTGGGAGCAGGAAAAAGGGGAAACTATACTGCCAAGCAGAAAATTTTTACAAATAGGGAGCTGTCAAGACTTATGTAATGTAAAGCAAAGATTTTACTTCTTTAAATGAGAAAATAAGAAACCGATCCCTCCCAGGAAAGCTATTTGATAAACAGTTGGGTTTTTTTAAGCAATTTCCCATTAAAATCCTTTGGGAATTTGAGGAAGACAAGATATATAAATGTCTATTAGATGAAACAATAAGCTACTTTAGTAAGTATTGCAAGCAAGTATTTCTGGAAAATAATGAAAAAATATTTTAGTAACTTTTGGTTTACATTAAATGGCTTCAGAAATAGAAGCTACCTCTTAAAAAAATAAAAAAAAATAAAAAAAAAAGCACCCCCCCAAAAAAAAACTTAAGACTTATTTGGAAGCCCAACAGATCTCTTGAAGCAGTACCTTATGCAGGAATCAAAACCTGGAAACCATAGGGCTCTATGAAAGATCATTCTTATTCTGAGCCACAGATGCAAAGCATAACCACTCCTTTCTGCTGCAAGAGTTAGGATATCACTTAATTAGGATCTCCATATCCTTACATTCTATACTAATACTTAGTAAAGGAACAACAGGACTACTAACTATAAGATAGCTTTTTTCTTGTTTCTTTTGATTTGAATGGTTTTCACAATCTTGAAATTTTTTAAGCAAGCTATTTTTCAAGCTTGCTTGCCTAGACTTGTAAGCTAGTGTCTGCCTTTACCCAGACTGCAGGATGGACCTTATTCCTAAAGCCTCCATCTGCCTTTCACACCAATCCCCATTCCCTTTACCCATCTATACAAACTCCTGCCTTCTCCCAGGAGAGGTTGTAAATAAAATTATTAAAGGTTCATTATATTCAACAAGCATCACATAAAAAGATTTCTAAAGAGCAGTTAAGTAAGGCAGACATTTTCCACACAGCATTACAAAGAAAATCTCCAGGACATCATTCAAAAATTACAAAAGGTGATGCACCATTACCTATACTAGGAATAAGTCTGAAACCACAGATGCACAAGCAAAACCAGAGGTACTTGCTAATGACAAAGAGGGGAAAAATAATGTACAAGGAAGGACAGACTGCAAAACTCACCAAAGGCACTGAAAAGCTGGTAAAGGTCACTAGTCTTCCACTCTTTGGGAAAAGTAACATGAAGAACATGATCTCGTTTTGGCTGCACTGTGAAACAAAAAAGCATTTGTAAATGCAACAGTCACTACTAGTACCTACAGAATATCCTACAAAAGTTATCCACTATGTAGCTTTTTTATTGGTCCTCTTTATTTTTTTTAATAAAAGAGGCCAAGCTCTATGAAACTACATCAGACATCAACAAAAATGTGCCTGCAATTATGCATGAAATAGGCATAGTAGATGCCACAAATTCACATGTATAACAAACTGAAACAGCATTACATACAGTTATACTACCAAGTTCAAGGACAGAATAAAAAAAACAACAGAACAATTCAACAGCCTCTTTATGATCCAGCTCTAGCTTTGGAGATCTTTTAGCAATAATTCAATGTTGTCATTTTTCTGTCATTAAAAGACTTATTCTGAAACAATGTTCAGTTTTCATACAATATGAGGTACAAGCTAGAACAGACATACTGACAGACTGACAGGGAGTTTTTATTAACAACTACACAAAGAAAAAGAACAGTGTATAAAAGCCAACATCTAAAGAAGATGTGCAAAAGAAGTCTTCAGTGTACCCTGAAAGTTATTCAGAGCTTTATGAATTTGAGAGACAATCCAACTGCTGGACAAGGTAAGAGCACAGCAGATACTATCACTACACATCTGCCTTACTTTTACACACCTCCCCCTACACATGGTTTTGGTCATCATCTCATCATCAGGGGCAGGCTACTCAACAAGACAGACCTTCGGCCTCATCCAGTGAAGACTGTTTGTACACATAAGAAATCACTACAACATACATGTGGATGAAGTTCCTTTCACTAGGCACCTGATCTTTTGCATCTGTGAATTCCTACCCTATCTAAAAAAGAAACGAGGAATAGTATAGTTCAAGGTGCAAAGATATTGAAATATTTTCAATTTTCATATGAAGCTATTTACATATCACTTATTGAGCCTCTCCAGAGATTTAGTTTTTATGCATGACACAATGAAGATCTTCCCTAGCTATTTTACATTTTCATATTAGACAGAAGCTGAACCACTAAAGAGGAGTGTTCCACTTTAGATTTACTGCTCCAGTTTAGTAAAGGTAACTCAAGGGTTAACTACATCCAGTTTTTTATGTTCAGATTTTAACTTGACCGCATGGAAACACTCAGATGAAGAGCTTCTCTCTCCTTTGGGTGTAGATATATATAGGAACTGACTTTCATCTTAGTGAATTAGCCTCCTGAATTCTTTTGTGATACAAACTTTTCTGGTTTCTGCTATCCTTAGCTTTCAGCATCAAAATAAGAGATTTTTTTCAATGTGTATCTCATTCATGGAGTACATTTCCAAAATCAGACCATCAACCACTTGCTACATCTGGCTTTCATGGGTATTTGACTTCATTATACAAGGACAAACCTGCTGTCTTTTTGCTGCATTTGGTTAAGATGCAACTTTGCACTGTTTTCTGACGAAAGCCTTGTGTATTGTTAATTTCATAAATACAGGGAAGCATAGGCAATTACTACAATTTAGTTATGGCTAGTAATTACAGTAAGTGATAGTGTCCTCAGCCTGTATGTGTTTTATAGTAGAAAGCATGTATGTTTCTAGACATAACTATTCCACAAATAAGACTTCATTTTTGCATGAACTTGAGAACTTTAGCTTTCAACAGCTACAGTGTTTCCTGAACAGACAGAACAGCTTTTTATGTGCTTTGGTTTTAAGGCTTCCCACCCCTGCCCAAAGGTTCAACAGATATTTTATTCCCAAATAATTTTTTAACATCTTACATAACCTCAACAGAACACAACAGTGACATCAAGCCTTCTAAAACTTCTAACCAAAACATGTCATAAAAATAGGACAGAGATTTCAAAATGCATCTATCTTCTAACAAAGACTGCACCATGAACTCAATTATAGTATTAAAATAAATCTTCACAGAAGTGCCATTATGCATGTACTAACAATAAAAATACTAATTGTAACTCAGCATCTCATAACTGAAATACCAAGTGATTAATGAAATCAGGGAAAAATAAGCTTCCTAAGTTTTGTTTAGAGTAAGTAGTTGTCTTGCTCCACATAAGAACCTAGTTTTTCAGTTGCAAAAAAAGCCCAGAACATGACTTTGTGGCGAGTTGTAACATGGTGTCTGATCAGTTGGCCAGGAGAACCCGGACAGCTTATAAAAGGGTGAATTTTTCATCTGTCTGATCATACCAGCTAAAATAAAATTTATATTGTAGACCCAAATATAGGAAATACAGGAAAATACAGGAATTCAGTATTTTCCAGATTAAACAGCCTCTTACAGCTGCCACCCTCCAGCCACTTGTGACTTGCTTTTAAGTGCATCAATCTGTTTTGCTCAAAACAAGCTGCACTAGCATGAGTTTATCATAAACTTCCTGATAACAACTTACAGGTTTGCATGAACATCTGAGCATCAGAGTGGATGGAGACCCAAGTAGCTAAAGCAAGTAATCCCTTCACAAGTACAGGTCAAGTCCTGTTCTTTAAAGTTGCTACTTCAAAACCAAAAAGGACAGAACATTTTTCTAAGTATCAGATTTCTTTTTTTGGCTCTACACAAGACAAACACCAAAACCCCGCAAGTTATCTTAACAAGCCAGTGAACAATTCATTAATGTATCGCTTATTGAACAGTTAGCAATTCAAGGTATTTCCAATGCAGTAGTAAAGAACTGTAACAAGACCAGTTTGAGATGTTGTAACAGCCTTTTTTCTATTGATTAGGGAGAAGAAACTACTCCAGACCCTTCAGTATCAGTTTATTCTTACTATCTTCATACAACTTTGAATCCTCTGTTAAACATTTATACCTTCTACCTACTCAGGTGAGAAACAGCTGATTCATATCCTGCTTTGCAGTCATTTTCTGCAACAACTGCATTTTTTTTAAGAGTTTTTCATACACAGTAACAAAAGACTATAATGAAAGTCACTTTCACATATTTAGTACTACAGCAGCATTTAAATTTCAGAACAGCAATAAAAATTTCTAAAGCAGCCAGCCAAACACGCCACCCTAGATGCACTTTCCGTTTTGAAGCTTAGAAAGCCTCCATGCCTCAGATTCTGCTGTAACATCAGATTTGGTCTGCTCTAAAGGAGTGGCTTTCAGATGAAAGAGACAGACTTTCAGAGGCAGAGTCTTCTCTGGCAACTTTTCTTGGCAAAGTATCAACGCAATCCTGTAAGTTGGCTAGCAAGTGGAAGTAACATCTTTACAGCTTAGTAGCTTTGGCATTCTCTCAATGACCCAAAGTATTTATCCATTCTTGCAGTCAGTATCAAACATAATTAGATAACCATCCCAACAGATCTGCAGAGCCAGAGCTCAGTGATCGGATCACCTAACTACGTTTAAAAACTAAATATATGCCCTTAGAACACACCTTTTCCTCTCCAGTAGTTAATTTCATCTTTCTAGAACTGCATTCTGTTCCTACTAAACTAGCATCTAATAAAGGGTCATCTTCCAGACTTTTTCAGATGCATGGAGTTGAAAATGTCTTCACATTAATATTGCTTCCAGATGGGTATCACTTAAAGACACTTGTGTATCTGATTTCACAGTGCAAAATTAAGCTTTCATCTGGTCAGGGACTAGACTGACCTCCAGAGCTTTACATTTTTCTATGTTAAGACATAACTGGTAACAGTCATCTGAAGTTCTTCCCCTCACAGTGTGACATCCCGTAACAGTAAGGACCTTTATATTAGTAAAATATGTTTTCATTTTAATGTCTTAGCAACTTTCTACAGCCCCAGGTCTGTAACCTGAAATAACCTGAAACGTAAAAATATTTCCAGTAGTAAATAAGCTACTTACAGTCTGGTCCTTCCAAATTGAGATACGGTATGTCCATTACTCTCATAAGAAATAGCCTGAAGTAAAATGGAAAAGCACCATTAGCAAATTTCTGCCTAAAGACCTTTTATTAAAATGTCTTTTTTATAGTTTTTTAGATGTTGCTTCTGAAGAAGCAGAATTACTCATCCCAACCATATCTTGAGCTGTATTAAAACACACAGATGCTCCAATTATGTCGGATACATTATCTAACAATCCAGATTCAAAAAGTTACTTGGCATCATGCTAGTTAATTTTACTTATTCAACAAAACAACAATAAAGAACACCCAACTGTTACTACTGAAAACAATTAAAGTAAGGGGGGAAACGAACATTTAGAAAGCAGCAGATCTGCACAGTAAAAGCCAGTTACAGGGTGTGGAATGTGCAAAAGCTGTCATTCTAAATACATGTACACTTCCCCATTTTCTGAGCACGGCATCATGCTTTAGGGAGAATGGATCTTGAAACCCTAAAGCTGCAAAAGCCATCACAACAACTCACTGGAGATAACCAGGATGAGTCTTTTGCCCTTTAATATGTAACTGAGTTTATCGACACATTGAAGAAATGCTTTCAATAAGAATTCATATTCAGCTCTGAAAACTATTTCCCTCCAAAACAAGATGACAGCATTTTAGGCTACTTATGGGTATAGATGCCACATCGCTGCTACAAAACATTTGCTCTGCACAGTGTTCAAGCGAGGGCTAAAATAACTTTTCTACAAAAAGTTCAAAAAGCTTCTAAAATGCTTATACAGTTACAATATTAAACTACATAATTTTATAGAAACAGCTGATGGATGAAAACATTTCAAGTGTACAGACTGATCTGCAATTCCCTAAAGAGTCTTTATGTCACACCACACTGACTATTAGTTTTTAAGAGTTTGAGTAATATGTTCTTACGGCTGCTGGTACCACTGGAAAATCTACTGGAATGCAGTTGATAAACTTTACTATAATTACTCGGGAGAAAAAAATATAACACACACTGGGGAGCAAATATACTATATGACAGGTTCACATTTGAGCCAGAGGGTTTTCAGAAAACTGGCTCTAGTTATGATACACTGCCCCACCTAACTTCTCTTCCTGAGTCTCAGGGAAGACATGATACACTGTGTCCACCTGAGCACTGCAGAACCTAAAAGGAATTTTACCAGTAAAAGTTAGAAACATCAGCATCAATTACCTTTAGAAACTTCAACAATTCCAGCATAAGACCGAGTTATGAAGATATTTTAAAAAAGAGCCAGAGTTTCTTCTTACGTTTAACTTTAGGTTTCATACTCCTATAGTCTTGGTTTCATTATAGCTATCTGTTTAACAGGACAGGAGTGACATTTTGAGAACACAGCTAGCTTCAGAACACAGCTTCCACCAGGAAACAGAGAAAAAAATATCCTTACTTCAACATCTGCTAGGTATCTGCAGTAATCCTGACAGCACATGCAGTGCTATTGCTCAAAAAAGAAACAAACAAGCCATCCACCCAGAAAACAGACAGGAGACAGAGTGATCGGGCCATAAGGGTATCTTTCATGAGATAAAAGGCAAGGAGGAGACAAAGAGGGAGTATGTGACACATGTTCCAAGAACAGAAGGGATGTCACTCACTACATTCCATCTCTGGTGGGAGACAGGCAGGCTCATACCACCATGACAGAGTGCCTAGCTGGACAGAAAGGAAGTTGCAGGTCTGGGATCTATACTCCACTAGTAAGCTGGACGTCACTTCAGACTGTCCAAAGATACTCAGTTTCATTTATTACCTATGATTTGTGCTCATTTCTTTATCTGAAATAATGTCAATGTCACTGTTAGTAGGAGCCACAGCTGCCTTCAGACTCCAGTGAAGTGGATAGGCATAGCTTAAGCACAGCCAAAATACACAGTATTTCAGTTAGTCAGTAAAAGCACTTCAGTCTTCACTAGCTCTCCATCATCCACTCAGGATAACAGAAGTTTAACAAACAAAACAAAAAGGCAACTTTGGTTTAAGTTGAGCTATCTGAAGAATTAGCTTTCAAAGAATTCTTGAAACCAGCTACTTCTTACTCAAATGATTAGTTTCCTAGGTTTTCATAAAAAATAAGGATGAAGTTTAATAAAAAACAACAAAAACTTCTGGGGAGAGTACTAGTGAAGCTGCACTCTCTCAGGTTTTATCATGCTGAGGAAAGCAATATGGTGGCCAACAGCAAGAACACTTATGCCAGAAAAAAAAATGCATATACTGGAGATTAATTCAGATCAGGGTTTTATCCTCTATGCCTCTAAACAGCACATACATAAACACACACTCCCTAAACAGATGGTATAAATACCGATTTTAATACTAAGTGCACTTAAAGTATGTTACAGCAGTAACTGCCTCTTGTAGCACTAACTTACACCACATAGATTATGAACACTGAGCAGCAGCATAATGCATAATTACAACTGTAAGACCCCTCACCTCTCTGCAGAAAATTTACACTAACAAGTCGTTCTGTATGACAACATGAACCCTAGCATATACTAAATTGGCCAGATTCATGTAGTTGTAGGACATGCTTTCACACTACATTAATTTACAATTACTTAACAGTTATACTGACCAAGCTAAGGAAATGTTATCTCCTACATTGTTTAGAGCTCCAGCCAGTTCACATGGTCAGAGGACAGAGGTCTGTTTCTCAATATGCAGCAATATCCTAGGAACATGGAGGTATTGCAAGACAGCCACTTGGAAGACCAATTTTTCTGTGGCAAGTCAAGGAACATAAGGAAAGCAAGACTATGACCGTGTCACTTCACAGCAATGCATACATAGTCTCAAGTAGTCAACATTCTTCATCTGCACTGAGCTAGAATGAGTTCTCACAGCGGCGTGATAAACACAGGGTTGCTGTGAACTGCGTAGAGAAACATCTGAAAAAAGCCCAGATCAGTTCACCAAGCCAGCTCAGCACTCAGTATGGCCACAAGTGCCTGAAAGCACAAGCACAGTAATTGTTTACTTCTACACTATGACTGAGAAGTTACTGGTCAAATGGCAGAAAAGCACACTGATGTTCCTTTGCAGAGGGTTTGCAAAGAAATAAAACTAATAGAGAAAAGCCAAGGGAGAAGGAAAGAACCTAGCTCCCTGGTGAGACATTTTCCAGAAATATAGCACAAAACCAAGTTATATCCACAGATTTTGGTTTCTGAAATCCATTTATATGAAAATAAGAATCTAAAGTAATTTATATTTCTACAGACTAGCATGCTGTTCTGATGTTCTCATTTCTCTACGCCTCTTTCACCCCCTGCCTTCAGCTACATCAAAAAAATAAATAACCCCACCCCACACCTCCCCCCAAACCACCATATTCAAACAACCCAAAGAGATTCAAAACAAAGTTGTCATTAAAAGTTTGGGAGAGTCTTGCAGGTGGGGATGGGGAGGTAGAAGAAGGGAAGAGATGCTGCTCTAAACAAAGCAGGTCAAAAACTCCAAATCAACTCAAAAATACATTACACAATATATAGCATCTAATTTACACGCATAAGAGTTATCACAATATAGATTGTAAGCGTTCATCAAGGATTACTCACAGCAGACTGTTCACGTGAACATGATTTTTCAAAGATACTGTATATACAATGAAGCATAAAGATTACAGAAATGTATCTCTGGAATGCTTGCATTATTGAGTTGTTTATCATACAACTTAGTGCATTATGCCTGAAAGAGCCAAACAACCCTAAGGCAAAGTCTGTTTTTAATCAGTTCTACTCTGCAAGAAGTTAAAACTGGAGATTTTACATTCATCATTAACCGATATGAACATTAACCTATACACCGGCCACCACTCTGGAATAGCAAGTCAGGAAGTTTCATAACTTTGCTGACACAGAGATCAAAATAATTACTGAAAAAAGTAGTACTTTGCTTTGAAGGCTAAATTTGTAAAAAACAAAGCTTGATTCTTTCAGTTTTAAATTTCCTCCCTCTATTCATATTAGCGACAAGTCTATTCAAACAGAAAACATTTTCAAAATCCGATCAGTCACACCAATCATATAAAAGTTTAATCTTTAAACTGTATTTAAATATTAACACCTAATATTCAGAGATCTTGGCATTAAGACTTTAGAAGCAACCCAAAGAATCATAAAGTGGTCTGCTATAAAGAACACTTTCAACTGAGAACACTGTTTCTAAATAATTGCCTTGTAATAAACTACTCTGTTCAGCTTCTTTCAGGAAAAACTTTTGTGACAGATAGTATAACTTTCATTTGTTTAGCTTACAGTTTGCATGTTGTAGTTTGGGTTTTGCTTGAAGAACATGACTACAGCAAAAAGGAAAAGGTTTCCTTGTTCTGACTGCTGTCCCCAGGATCAGGTAGAACTTCTGGAGGAAGGAGGAAGATAGTTTTTTTTCTCCCCAAGAGGAAGAGAGGATGCTCAGCTAGGGAAAGCTTCTAAACCACAAACCAGAGAAAACTACATGTAGCAGGAAGCTAGCTGGCAGCCCAGAGCATACCTGCAAAAAAGCCCCAGAAGCAACATCCTTACTAGGGACCTTAGGGTAACTATATAAATCACACAAGCTCCAGATGCTACTTAGAGGTGCTAAACAGACCAAATGCTGGAAATAGCGATCTGATCTGCAAGGACATACTGAACAGAGCAAAAGTCTTGCTCAGTTAAGTATCTAACAGCTCTAATTTTTGACATGTACTTCATTTTTCTTTCAGTGATGAAATAAATGGAGTTGTTTTATTCTGGTTTATTATTCTGCATTAAAAAAAAAAAAAGAATAAAAAAGCTTTAAAAATACAAGCCTTGGCCTGCCCACTTGTAAGGAAAAAGTGAGACAGTCTCATCTCCAAGCTCTGACTGAACTGAGGTGGCAGATGTTAGTTAAGACTATGGCAAAGCTTCTAAGATCATGTGAAAGAAAGACATGGCAAGTCTTCCAAGTTTCCATGACTTAAAAATAATACCTAGCTTTTCTGAAACAAGAAGCTACAAGTTCTGCATAGACACAGAACAAATGGCCTTTCATTTTTTCTGGTAAACAGTAATTTTCAGATCTTGTTTAAGAAAAAAAAAAAAAGAAAAAAAGAAGCTGCTCATTTCCCTACATTTTTTTGTTAACTTTCCCTTTCATTACAGTTTGGCAGTGTTAACTCTGAAGCCAGAACACACACATCAGGATTTCTCTCAGAACTCTGAAACGTCACTGTTGGAAGTCACATTTTAAGTATACAACTTAGTAACTTGAAAAGCTTAAATTTAGTGTATTATCCGGACCGTTTTAGAAGCTTCAGTTTATACTTGTGCAGATACACATCTCTAGAAAGAACTGAAACCATTTTGGTTAATGATTGAAAAAACGACCCCCAGACTGGCATTTACTAGTTGGCATCTGTGTGCGCACTGGTATTACTGAAAACAGGCCTGTGATAAATCCTATCTAAGAAGGAAATTATGCTGATCGATTCTATCGTCACCTTCACATTCAAATCAAGTGGTCACTGTGGGTCTACTACAATCTGAGAAATGTAGATATAATTTATAATGTCTGCTAGAATATGTGGAGTTACTGCTTTACATGTCTCGGTGTGAAGAGTAACTGCTATCACTAGAGTAATCTGGTTTCCAGACCAATGGAAGCTGAAAGCCATTGATAACAATTATTCCCTCATTTATGTAAGCCATCTGAAGAGAAAATAATTATTTTTCCCAACTCCTGTAAGATAGGGTTTGAAGTGATGGTATTTCTCTTGACCTTAAAGAAACAGGCAGACTAAAGCACCAGCACCTTTTTAATTTAAACTTGTTTCTCTTCAGGAGGCAGGTTACGCTACCTTTAGAAGCTTCATAAGCTAAAATCTACAGATTAAATATGTAAAGAATCAAATCTGTCCATAAAGACTTCTATATTTCTCAAGTCTACTTCAATTTGTTCAACTAATTTGCATGAAGATCCAATTCAAAAGCAAAATACTGGTAACAGCGTCATCCCACAAACTACTAATCCCATACATGTTTATCATGCTTTCTTAAATAACCTGATAATGTTAACACAATAGCTTTGTGTTATTTGGATTGATATTATAGTAGGGGTATTTTAGTTTTTCCAGGCTGTTTAGTGTACTCAGTTTTAACTATCATAAGTTTCTGACAGTGTCCTACAACATAAAGGACACTTGTCCTGTTTTTCTTCTATTTCACTATTCCCAAAGGTTACCCCAGAAATAATTTTCTCAACTACAAGAAAATCAAGTTGTAATATTCTCAACACTGGCATGGACAAGAACATTAAAGCAGTCCAGGTACTCTTTTAAGCATCCTTTCACAGGTTAGCAGAAAGTAAACCACTCTCTGCAAAAGAAAACGTATCTACTTTATAAACTTGGGCCTCCCTGTAGCATTACTAGTGTGAACCAGAAAGACAAAACTGAAGGGTAAAGAAAAATGCACTTAGCCATTGATTTTGAGGTTAGATATACATATACGGCTAGTATTAATTTTCCATATTTTAGCAGGTCTTTTAAAACAACTACTTACTTGTTAAAAAAGGGTTCAACAAGTTTTGATCTAGCAGACACATGAGTTTTCGGAGGACTGAGAAATGAACCTGATGAATGAAGAAAAATTCAGTATGTAATAAGCAGCTACAGACAGCACTCAGGAGAAGGTCTGAAAAAGGTCACACATGTACCTAGGAAATTAGCCATAGAGATGAAGCACAGCCCAGTAATGTAAGCATCATATCCCGCTTCATGAAGCTGTTCAGAAGCTGTATCATAACTTGGAAACCCATCAGCACTTTCTGAGGAGAAAGAATAATTTGTAAACATATTATCACAGAAGCCAGAGGCAACCCTGTTTGCTTGGTCCATGCAATTATTTTGTCAGATCAAAAGAAAATTTGGGTAAGTTCATATGATTTTCAGAATTTCTGAAAATTCAGAAGTTCTGGGGAAAAAAAGCCAAACCCACAATTTTGTTTTGTATTTTTAAATAAGAATAGGTTCCTATGATAGAAGTCCTATTCTATTAAAAAGCTTCCTATTATAAAGCTATTAATTCCCACACCTACTTAGCCAAAACGGAATATTAATTCTAACAGCAGGATTCCCCACATGGCCTTTTTTTTTTTCTGAATGCCTTGCATTTAAAAGAACAGACACTCAGCCTAATTAAAACCTCTATTATTAACCTGTTTGCTAACCATCCAACTGACCTATGGTCAGATTCTTCAAGGTATTTAAATAACGAAGATGGAATTAAAGTCATTAAAGGATTTATTTATTAACAGTCATGCTTGGTTTGTGCGTGAAGACCTTGAGAAATATCCCTTGAAACACCTCAAAGTAGAAACCTTCACAGGCACTTCTCTGTCTGAAGGTCTCAGTAACAGAGAAATATGTGAACATCACTTTCTCTTCTGTATCATTTAAATTTTTCCCACTCCCAACAAAGTTATTTCGCCTCTGTAGCTAGTTTCTCAGCCTCTAAAAAGATTGCTCATCTTCTTGTAGAAGTTTTACTGATAACAGAACTAGAAGAACAAAATTAACTGTTTGAAAAGCCAGAATTATGACCCTTGCATTAAGGTACAGGCTGAAAAGTGAACTCTACAATTCCATTTAATTTATGGCATTCAACGTAGCAAAAAGAAGTTAAAATGAAGAAGAAAAACACACAGGATTTAAAACAGCGATACAGAAATATTAGCATAATTTGTACAATAGAAATACGTAAGCATAGATACTACTTGTATTTTGTAAAAAGAAACCCAAATCCCATTTTTATATACAAAACTAGAGGAACAAAATGTCAGGCCTTTTATCAGATAAGCCCTTGTAATATTTATTTAAAAAAATAAAGTCTCAGATTCACACAAGATTAAGCTATACTGGTTGAGCTGAAAAAGACATTTCTTAGTGCTCTACTTTTTTAATGGATACACACCAAAAGAAAAGAGAAATGTAACTGTTACCAAAAGTACTCTAGTATTTTTAAACATGCTTTGCTTTGGTTATCCTGAACCCCATTGATCATCTCTGATCTAATATTTACACTTTAACTGTTATGGTCATATTTTGGACAAGAAAAAAAAAAAAAGGTAAAATTATTATTAAATTACATCAGCAAATAATAGTACCTGACAGCTGCCAAATTAGGTTACACCCTGAGAAGATGCTATGGAGGATATGCCAGTAAGGTCTGTATGCAGTTACTGTCCATGCCATATTTATGGTACTACTTAGGTCTAGGCACCAACAGCTCCTGCTCATTGTCCAAGAAGATTGTAGATTATCTGTCTTATCAATAAATCTCTCCTGTTACTGCAGCTTAAGTGTATCTGCTCTGCACATTCAGAGATACAAAAAAAGTAGCACTCTTGGTTTTGATTAAGCATTGAGACTTTCCCTTCTAACGTACCTACCGTTCAGTATTGCCTGCCCTTTTCTAAATCAGCAGCTTAAGAAAAATTCCAGAATTTTGAGATAAGCTTGCCCTTTGATTAAATATTCTTTCATTCAGCTTGAAGCAAAGAAAGCTCTAAAGGAACTTAAATCACAGCTCGTCACAACTGCCTAAGTTTTCTTGGTTTTGTTGTCCAAGTGCCCATTAGAATGCAGTAGCTTTGATCTGAAGGACAATAATAATCAAATAAAACATTTTTAAAACAATTCCAAGTTACTCAAAAAAGAAAAAAAAAAAAAGAAATCAGCCTAAAAAACAAAATGCCATCATTAGATGATGAAACTGCTGTTCACTGCATACATCCATTCTTCTATAATGTGAAACAAAGTAGAAGGTTCCTACTGACTTCAACTCATAGGTCTAAATTTAACTGCAGTATATGTATATTGACCACATTTAAAGTTCCTGTCATTAAAACCCTAAGTATTAATACGGGAATTTACATTTCAGACCAAGAACAAAAATAATTAAGACATTTTCCTCTGAAAGAGGAAAACATTTCAGGAATAAGATCATTTTGACATATCCTTACCAACTTTAGGAGAGCTAAATGGAACCTCTTTTAAACGCTTTTCCAGTTCTGCAAGGGATGTATTATTAATGATCTCCTGCAAGAAAAGACACCATTAATTGTCAATGCCAAACACATTTCCATAGATACTGAAATTGGATAAAATTAGTATTTATTGCTGCCACCTTGTGTTCTCTAAGGACTTATACATAGCATCCTTTTAAACTAACAGACCAGAGAAGTCTGTCAAGACAAGAAGTTAACTTGTCTCACCTACAACACAGCAAGTCGCAAGCATTTATTAATACTTTTCACAATTTTTGATGGTGAATTATGCCAGAGTAATATTTCTATTTGAATCCGGCTCCATGCATGACACATGTGGCAGGGAAAAAGGCAGCATGAACAGCAAGGCAAAATATCTCAAATACTGAACATTACAGTTGAAGGCATTGAACATTAAAGTGTGCCTGCTGGCTGAACATTCTTAAATAGTTTTATAAGTGTAAATACTGATTATTTAAAGTAACACAAAGACAGCGAAAGAAGCATGACAATCAGAAAGCCATTCCTACACTTTAGCTTAGTTTAGCTGTATTACTTAATCTATATATGTATACATAAAATGTCACAAAAAGATACATAAACTAATTTCTTCAAACCAAACTCACTGAAGTTCTTAATAAAACATACAATGTAAATCAGTACAATGAAAAAAACATGCAGAATCAATATCAAGAGAAAACAAAAACTCTCACACAATCTTTCTTAAAGTTGAAATTTTTGAGGACAAATTTCCTTTGGTTCTACATGAAGACAGTTGTTTACAGTTATCAAGCCTGCAGTCTGAAAAGTTATCAAGAACTCAGTACAATGAACAAGCTCAAATGACGTATTATTTTGGCATCCCAAAGCACCATTTAATAACAACAGCCTAAACCCTAAGCAGCTACTGTAAAAATTACAAATATCAACATAACTGTAGCAAACATAAAACTTGTGCAGCATTATTAGTTTTCAGAATACAAAATCTTATTTTTGTATTCTTACTACAGTAGGATGCAAGACAAACCTGAAAATATCTACTAAGTACATTTTAATGAGATTTTATGTTATGCAATGCTCTGAAGTCAGAGACATGCAGAAACACGCAGAAACACAGGTGTTGACTCATCAACATGTTATTTAATTATTTCATTCCAAAAGGCACACAGAAAAGCAAGAGGGTATGATCACTTATCTCAATACTTCTTTGGAAAAATAAAATTCACGCTACAAGAGGCTTTAAGAGAAGCCTGTAATTTTTTCTCCTGGCTACCCACTGAACAGCAGGCCCCAACAGAATTTAGTGATGATATTCAAGCATCTTTTTCTACACAAATCTAAGTCAGCATTCACAATATTCTAAAGCTTCAAGTATACAAGTAGCTTCCCGGTCCTATTTGCTCATGAATAACAATTCTTGGTTTCTCCTCAGGAGACATGCAGTCTTGTGCTAATTTACAAGGCAAAAGAATGCTAATTGCATTTTAAGTAGTAAAACCTGTATGCACTTTCAGAATTCAAAGCTGCTAAGTTACCTTAAAACTGTGACAAACACAAAAGCTACTTGTACAAAAGTAAAAATTTGTACCCTGAAGACTTTATAAGTTTAGATAAAGGGCTAAGAAAATTCATTCTTTTTCAAAAAAGGAGCATCACAGAAAATATTCTTAGGTATTTTTTTCTCTAAAAAAAAAATAATGTTTCAATAGACACTTAATGCAAACTTGTACCTTCAAATAATTCTAGAATATTATATTAATTTACCTTAAAAGGTTGTGTACTTGCCATCAGTTTAGTATCCAATAGCCTAGAAACAAAGTAATAGCTAAATAAGTTGGAATGGAAGAATGTCAGTTTTGCTAAATCCTCAAAAATGTTTTGGTGTATTAGCTGAGAAACAGCAGTTGCACCCTGTTGAAAAATTACTCTTAGATTTCAGAGCAGCCAAAACACCCCTTGGCTTTGTTCAGCATGAAAAAGGACAACAACTAAGCAATAGCAAGAGATGCAAACAATAAGTAGCTAATAAATCTTATTCAAAATGTAGCGCAGACTCAAAACACCAAATATCATGCCAAAAACCACGGGGTAGCAAAGCTGCATCTTTTGCCAAGAAGTGGAACAATAGCACTGCTCTTCTGCAAAAGAGATGCTACAGAATACTTTAAAAACTGTATTTATCTAACTTGTTCCCAATTTTATTTCCAGTAAGAACTAAGCTAGGGCTAGGACAAACAATATCAGCTTGTTAAAACAGTACTAAAACAGCTGAAAGTTTGAACTAAGAACTTACCTGGGAAAGACACATGATGTTACTTCCTTGAACTCATTTAGGTCCTAATTTAACATTAAACCAGAAGATAAAATTAAAATAAGTTAACTGTTTATCAGTCTCAGGATGATAGATAGCAGTAGCTATAATTATCCAATCAGCTTCTAAAATTGAGGTAACAGTGACTGAATTCTCACATCTTAAGAGATGTATTCATCAGCATTATGTAAATACCACCTGCAATTACACAGAACTACAGACTAATTATCTCTGATTTGTGTACAACTTGCAAGAAAAATACTGAATGACCTCCAATACCCTATCCTATTATATAACATAGACTACCTCTAATTCCAGCTGCATTAACAGTTCTACCTAAATGTTCCCAGCATTTAATTTGCCAGCAGTCACTCCAGGGGGGACAACTGACTGCCTATAAGGCTAGATCTTCCGTGTCAGACATACAGGAACAATTGACAACTGCCTGTGTTCCAATACCATCCGAACAGGTCCCAGACTCTTCTCCCATCTCATAATCAAGTCTTTCCCCTAACACGCACAAGCCCTTGAGGATTGCAATTAATATAACTACTATACAGGCCACCCGTCCAATGAGATCTTTGGTTTCTTCAGACAATGCCCTCAGTTCCAATACATTGTTTAGTGTAACTTCATTGCTAGGCTACTGCAGTCATGAAAGTATGCTCCCTCCAATTATTCAGACATTTCACCTCTTCACTTGAACATCATCTTGCTACAAGATTTCTTATCCTTTGTTAATTGTACTATATTATATTAAAATACGTATTCCGACACTGTAAACTACAGAGGGAAAAAATGCCACATAATAATGCTGAAGCTCCAAACCAGGATCTTAACAAGTTGGTTAAATTTACCTGCCATTATCCAAGCAGTTTCTGAAGGACTAACAGATACAGCAGAAATCACAACAGAAATCAAATCCCAATGTTTAAATTAAACATTTAAAAAATGTAAAGGGGAAGAATTCCATCCAGCTAAGCTTTCTACATGAAGATTTAAGAAAATAAGACAGTAGCCAGGCGTAACACGTGACTTTTTTTTTTTTTTAAATACTTTTCTGTTGCTCTTAAGATAGTCACATGCTTCCATTCACTATCAAGTCTGGAGATAAGACTAAACACAAATACATTAAGGCATTTATTTCATCATCTGAACACTCAGAAGATCACTTACATCAGGTAGGGGACAATAGAACTGGTGTATGGTATGCATAACATCCAGCAGCATGTTGTGCCCAATAACAAGCTTCCCCTGTGAAAAGAACATTAAATGCTAGTTACCCTTCCAATCATGGCTATGGCAAGGGCAATATATGAAAAGCACCTATCCCAGATGCTAGCCAAGGGCAGCTGGGAAAAAAGCCCAAACCAAACCTACCTATTTGCTCTCTGCCTGACCCACAGGCTACTCCATTCATTCAGAGCAGCCACTCCTTTTTCCTCTAATCACAGCCTCTACTCTTAATCTTCACTACTCACAACTAATTACAGCCTTCAGCAGCTGCTGAAAATGTTAAGAAGATGCACTAGAACAGACACTTACAACTTGGTTTCCAAATGTTATCTATTTAAGATTGAAGTCAAGTGCTATCTCAGTCCACCACCTTTTAGTTTACAACTTGTACACTCACAACATATTCTTTATGGTTGTAACATATGATAGTTACTACAGGCATGATCTGGTATTCACAGTGCAAAACCTTATGCCAGATGTTGTAGAAGCAAGTTCCTTCTTGAAAAAGTAATTTTTTAAAATGGTAACTTTGATTCATTTAACATGACGACCTTTTCCACTTCCCTGCATCCTCCACGTGCTAGAGATAACAATATGGATACGCATTTCTTTTCTACACAACAGGCTATAACAACTACATGAAAATAATTGGTCTGAAGGGGACAGATGTAAAACTATAGCCTGTTTTAACCATGTAAGAGAACCAGATGACCTTCTCTGATTAAGCCTTTAACTGCCAGGAAAAAAAAAACACAACCACAAAACAACCAAACAAAAACAAACAAAACAAAAACAAACAACCAAACAAAACAACCAAAAAACCCAAACACACACACCTCCCCTCCCCCCCAAAAAAACCTCAAACAACAAACCACAAAAAAAAAAAAAAACACCAACATCTTTTTCAGGACAGAGGAAAAAAAGCCCTCAAAGCCTAGTTACTTAAAAGAATCTTGTTAGAGCCCTAAGAAATTAGTAATTGACTTTTACAGATAAGGTTGCTCATGTCACTTGCTTAGACTTTTCTTAAAATACTACAGCCAGCCACTATGAAACATGAAGCAACATCAACTTAGAAAGAAGTCACTTTAACTTGTATTTCATTTTATCTTCCAAAATGTAACTACAAAAGAATTCCTTCTTTTCTTTTTTACAACCAAAGTTACACTAAAAATGATGTTAACTTACAGAATTAGCAATGGCATGAATGACTCTGGAAAACCCTACTGCATCATTCAACTCCTCCTGCAAGCAAAGATCCTGACATCAGTGAAATAGAAATACAAGTATTGTCAAAGCTGTACCTGTGAACTACCAGACACACCAGTTAGCTCAAAATGTTTCTCAGATATAGCTAAGAACAAACCACAGAGGAAATGTCAGTATTTGGAAGATACATGAGGTCAGAACAGGAGGCTGCTGACAGAATTCCAGTTTCATATGTAGCAATAGTTCACTGTAAAGTCAGACAAGTCACAAGCTATTGTGGTGGGTTGACCCTGATCAGAAGCCAAACATTCACTCTGCCTTTTGATCACTCCCCTTTCCTGGGGAAAAGGGAGAGGAACAAAAAAAATTCAAATGAAGGCAGAAAGACTCCTGGATCAATGTAATGACCACTTCGTAAGAAAAGTAAAACCTGCATGCACCAGCAAAGCAAAAACAGGCCTTCATTCATCACTTCCCATCAGCTGGAAGATGTCTAACCACTTCCTGAGAAGCAGGGTCTCAGCACACATAAAGGTTGCTTGGGAAAATAAACACCACCATAACCACAGACATCCCCTCTCCACCTCTTGCCCACTTCCCTCAGCCTACTTGCTATTGGGCAGAGTGGAAGAGAGAGAGAAAGCCTTGACACCGCACAAGCACTGCTCAGCAAGTAGCCAAAATACATATGTGGTATCAACACTTAGCCACAAATGCAAAGTGCAGCAACATACGGGCTGTAAAGGCAGTTAATAGCCAAACCAGACCAGTACAGCTGTAGTCAGTTCACTGTCAATATACTATCTTCTAGAGTGCTCAACAGCCATAAGACTCCAAATAGCTCAAGATGCTGCTAAAATTAAGCTACGTATCTTCAGCCGTATTACAACATGCACTGTTGTAAGATGCATCAGAATTAATCCTGATTGTTATTTCTATTAAATCAAACTGTATTTTTATGCTGACATTGAGATTGGGTAAGAAACATTCCTCACTCTTTATATAAACAGAATAAGAAATATTATACAACTACAATATTATTCAGTGTGAGCTACACATTTTAAACTGACTCAGATTAGTTTGGGGGGGATCTGTCTACAGCATCTATTTTAGCTTCACTTAAATATTTTTTGTAACAGATTCTTCCTTTTCAGGAATAGAGGAGTAATTTCTGCCTTGCATTATCTTTGTTCAACGAGAAGTGAAATTCAACAAAAACATTCATTGTTATTTTAGTTTGGCTCTGAATGCCACAAGTCAGAGTGAATATTGAATCTATAAAGACTGCTTCAGAAAAACCTACTGTAGCAGTAAATTGTTCTTAACTTGCCTTTTGGAAAAAAAAAAAGGTCACATTAGTTGAGGTCTCTTAAATATCTCTTTCCCTCTTAAGAGGCATTCTGCATGCAAGTATTATTTGCTCTGCCAAATTGACTTAATCTTGAAACATGCAAGTACAAAGCACAAGAGTGTGATCAAGAATTCCCAAGATTCAAGTCCTATGACTTCTTGAAACGCATGTCAGACTCAGCAAGCAAAAATATCATGTCCCATAAAAAAATGATGAGAGTGCCCAAATACACCAGACATCACCTTCCAATCAACTTGTAGTACAGTAGTTACTATAGTGTGCAGCGTGCTTCTATCAAGAAAAGTCAGATGACATTAACTGTACATGACATTTCAACTCAGACAACTAAGAGTAAGTTTTATAACAGAATACTATCTCAAGGACAGACTGCAAATGCAAATAATTGTGCAAACTTGTTTGAGAATTTCTGCAAGCCTTTTTGCAATGACTGCTATCATACAGCACTAATAAATGCAATCAGCTGATGTTTCCTATTACTAAACCATGGTTCTGTGATAGAGCAGATTCGTAGAAGGAGGAATTCACTGCTCTCAAATACTAGTTCAGTATTCTACAATTGCTCATTTTTTAAAATTCTCTTGAGTGCCTGGTGACTCTTCTTGCTCTACTGCAAAACCTAAATTATCGCGCAGAATTTGGAGGATCAGTTTCAGACAACAGCCACAGCCAAACAAAAGGGAAATACTACCAAACCCTATCGCACAATTCTGCATGACTGATTGAAGTCATAGATTCTCCTTCTCCCCTTTTCACGTAAAACTAATGAAATGGAACTTATTTACCTGTTCTTTTGCTTGTTTCTGCTGTTCTCTTCTTTTTCGCTCTTCTTCATTTACCTTGCTAATAACAATATATCTCTCCTTCTAAAATTTAAAAAAAAATAAAAATACATAGTTTGAGACTCCAAGAAGATTATACTTAAGACCACTGTGATTTTTTTGTAAATTTACACTGTAAAGAAAACTACGTCATACCTCAGCAACAGTTACCTGGCAACATGAGTTCTTCTACTGTAAGTACCACTTTAGTAGCTACTCACAAATCCCTACTTTAGAAAGCTGCATTAGATTCATCCACCAAACTTAACTTTTACTGAATCCACCTTTTACTTCTGAGGAAAGGTTATCAGCATTTCCTTGTAAACAGCAGATTCCAAATACTTCTTGAAGCAGGAATTTGTGCTGGGAAGTCAGGATACAGCATGTTATGCCATTATTTTTCCTCTAAGATCGAGATCTACTTTTCACCAATAGAAAGAATCAAACAATGGTTTGGGTTAGAAGGGATCTTAAAGATCATCTAATACCAAACCCCTGGTGGGGACCATGGGCAGGGACACCCTCCACTAGATCAGGTTGCTGAAACCACTACATCTTAAAATACCTTTGAGTACCCTTTTAAAAAAATTATTAAGCCACAGAAATACATGCTTACCCTTCACGTGGTCATATTTAATGTTCTAAATTAGTTCCACTTAAAAAGTTTTGCATTTTGTATAATAAAGCTTAAGTTTGATCTAAGTTAGGAGAGTTGGTAAAAGTAAGAAATACAATTTCCTTTAAACAGAACAAATGTTACAGACAGTAACAAGACTAGTTACCTTATCTGACTCCACAGTTTCCACATGGATACCTTTTGGATACCTAAATGAAAACAAATGAAAAAAAAATTAAAAAGTAGTTATTAATTTAGCATATTGAAACTGCAACAGTAGATTTCATGCTTCATTATTACTATAAGTCTTAAGTGCAAAGGAACTATTAAAAATTCCGTTAAATGTAAAATAATGGAAAATTTGAAGCAGTAGGCTAGTTAAATTGGCCTCCTTACATTATCTAAGAGTAACTGGCACTAAAACCTATTTTCTTATGCAATTTCCCATCCTACTGCTATGGAACCTGTAACTTCATATTTTAGTAATATTAAATAAACGTCTAGATATTTCATTACAATCCAGAATCTCTGCTTTCAAGAAATTCAAACCCAGAACACTCGTGAGAAAGCTCTCGGTTACCTGCAGCCACAAGACAGCTTCTCTGGTGACTCCATGCCTTTCATATGTCACTTATTCTAGCATTTATAATCAACCCTGAACTTCCTGCTAACAATAAGCTTTAATAGAAAATATTAATACAAATGTCATTACCTCTGCTACAAGGCTGCATCGCTCCACCACAATCACATTTAATTACCAAAGAACTACCATACACAGAGCATCCAAATGACAGAAAAGTCAAAGAAAATATTGTCTTTCACTGCTTAGCAAGTAGACACTATCTCTGATCTTCCCATTATTATATACTAATCACAAGTATACAATCATCGCAGAACTGGCAGGTTTCTTTAATCCTCTGGTTACTACTAAAACTAGCACTAGATAACATATACTAGAAAGCTACTGTATCCTTTCCACCCTGACTTCTCACACAATTTTACACCTAGACCTCACTTTGAAGCTGTTACATGTCACAGACCCTGGATGCATTAAAACACAGTTGCACAACAGAACACTGAGAACACAGAACATAGAGAAAATGACCTGTGAAGGGTTCAGGATACAAGGGCAATCAATAACCTGTCTTCTGCTTTAATTATCTCCATGCTAACTTCACAACTTTGCTTTCTCTTGCCAGTGTACACACACAGTGTACAGAGCTGTATACACATAAAGCAACACAGCTCAATGTTAATACAAAGAGAATTCATGAACGCACTTTTCCATCCACTGACAGAAGAAGGAGGAATAAGCAGACAGCATAACACTGTGTCACTGGAAGCTATTGATACTTTAAAATGTACACAGAAAAAAAAAATCTCAAAAACACCTCATTTTTTCAGATTAGTTCACACTTCTCGAGATTTCATTATATAGAGGAGCTTTATTTTATCCACTTCCAGTGTAAGTAGCAAGAGTGACAGATACTATTGCAACACTGAACTCTGTACATTTGGTTAATGTACAGAAAAAGATCTCCACTATATTCTGCCATTGGACTAATCCAATCAGAACAATGAAAATCTCATCTCTAACAGCCTTACAGTTTCTCCTCAGGCCTTAAGGGACATATTTAGGCAAAGATGAGTGATAAAATAAGCCAAGAAAGGACAACAGAATTACTACTAGAATTATGATTTTTAAAGTCATCAGAAATGCTCAGACTTGGTATCTAACAGAAAACGTATAAACATACCAGTACCTACTATTTACTACACAACTAGCAGTTTCTCAGGTAAAGCCTACAGTCTGTATAAGTACATGCACTTTCTGTTCACTAAAAACCTGTCAAGTTGCATTTGTTATGTAATTCTAGGCTGTGTTGTTCCATTCACAGATTTTAGATAGGAATGATAAAAAAACACTAAGCTTCAAAATATTCAAACAAATAGTCATATCATAAACCAGTTTAATGCAATTTATCTTCAAAACATTATAAAATTCTTCTCTTAAAGGAAAAACACCTCTGAGGTTAAGTAGATCAGATCTTACCCAGGTTTCTTATCAGAAATACTAAAAATACACAGTAAGGCAGTATTACCAGTAACTTACTTCCAGCTCAAGGTCTGATAAATTAATTTCCTCTGAAATCTGAAATCAAAAGATAATTGTGTTACTAATTCTCTTCTTACAAAACTGTTCAGTTTAAGTCTACTCCATGTTCATTTGTAGAAAGCTTTTTAAACATAAGTCATTGCTACCAGAATATATAGCCTTGCAAGGGTTTTACTGAATTGTTCAATATACCATTGTATAGTTACCTATCTTCCCATAAGTAAATATTCTGTGGCCATTACTAAATACAGACACAGTGATGTTATCTTACCCCAAAGCTTCACAATGTTCTACTATTTTTAAATTATTATTTTCTTACGTTTTATTTTTAAGTAACTGTACTCTCCAAACATCTGGACTCCAAAGCTAAATGCACTTTTTGAAGGAAACCCACTAAAATCAGTTCCAATACAAAGCGTCAACTACAAACTACCAAAAGCTCAATAGAATTGAGAACTCTGATTATAAAATTGTAAAATATCCAGGGCTTATGCAGCACTTCAGCAGTAGCAAAAGGAGGCTCACATATGCAAGAAACTTCCTGACTATACCGAAATATTTTGTCACTGCCCGCAGGAGGTATAGCTCATAAAGCAGAGTATGACATCCATATAAATTACCATGTTTTCTCAACCTTCGGAGATTAGTCAAATGTAGATTTTACTATAGTTAACCCAAGTAAAGATTTTTTTCTTCTTTATCACTCCCCCAATTCTATATGGCCAAAATAAATATTTTTTTTAAAAGATGTGTAATTTCAGAGACTAACCCTGTACATGGCTCCAGTTCCAAACTTTCATTTTCTTCATTCTTTAGCAAGTCTTCTATCTGTTCCCTGGAAGAAACAGATGATTTGCTCCTATATCTAATGTTTTATTTTTATGATGCTTACAGCTTTCTCCAAAAAAAAAAAAAAAAAAAAAGAAAGAAAATGCTTCGTAACAAAAAGAGAACTATTGCACAGCTAATAAAAATAGCTTCAACATATGAACATGTCGCTATTGTTTATGCCTTCATTTCAACAACATCAGAGGATATTAAATTATTTTACTTACACTACTTTTTCAATGAAATTTTTCTGGTCTTCAGGAATTGTTACAGGACACTTTGTGGCATTAGGAGAAATGTATGACAGAGAGCCTGCACCATTGGCCTGAGAACGTTTTTCATCATACTGTTCCCTTAGTTGTCTTTCTTCTTCCTGATTTAAATATGGAATTCCTTTAAAAAAATAATAATAAAGAAAAAAAAGACGTTTTAAAGCTCATCATAATTAGAGACAAATTAGGGATGTGTGATTTAGCAAAAACTTACTACTAACCAAGCAATTGCCTGTGTTATGACCCTGAAGCCTCAAAACATGTCTTTCCCTTTCAATCATCTGTTCTAGAGCCCATTATTTATCTGTGTCTACAGGTGTCCTTATGCCATATGCCATATTAGCTGGTAACACTGGACTCTTCAGAGCTATATGCCTCATCTGCAAGAGGACTGTAGAGCTGCAGATCACAATACTTAGCACTCCTCTTCCTTGCTATATGGATCACTTTAATAACAGCTGGCAGCAGCTCCTATTACAATGCACTGATACCTTTTCTAAAATGTTACTACTAATCCATTACACAGACACATAACTTGTTACTCTATGTATTCTGTTGAATCTATACAACAAATTTTTTAAAAGAGAGTAACTATCAGCACAGTTGTAGATTGCAGAAGAATAATTCTAAGAACTACATTATGTCATGAATGGCTGCCTTTTTCTTTTTGCATAAAACGAAAACATGATTTTTGCAAGTATTGAAAGAAAAGAAACAGAACTCACCATTGCAAAACACTTTATTAAAATCAAATCCTTGATTTGCTAAAAAATCTATACTTGAACTCTGCAACAACAAAATAAAATAGCTTACAATCAGCAAGAGTATCTGTGGCATAAAATGATCAATTTAGTTAATTTTACAATTTTTAAGAAATTGTATGAAGTCTAAAGTGAAGATCAACCGAAGTTGCTGAGGCTAAAGAAGCCATAGAGATTTTATGCATTGCTACTTTTGTTATTTATTTTTAACTTCCATAAATTACAAGAACAATAAACGCATAAAAGGGATAAAGATGAAAGAATAAGGTAGGTGGAGCGAGGAAACTAAAGAAAGCAAAATGTGGTTCAGGAGAACAAATCTGAGACCAGAAAAATGCTGGCAATTGCCTGGGAAGCAGTGAAAGTGAGATAAGCAGATGGGAATAAAGGATCAAACAGAAAAGGCAAGCGACCAGGAAGTCAGAGAAGAAAGGAAAAAAAATAAATAGAATCATCTTGCCAGGTTTGGAGCATTATCTCCAATTCCAGAAACCACACAATGTAATGTGTAATAAGATCTAAAAACTGAAGTCAAAAAGATTCCCTTAAAGCTCAGTTTTAGGGATTGCTCTTAACCACTGCCTATTTCTTTTATGAGAAAAAAAATAAAAACAAACAAAACCCAAAACCTTATGTTTTCCTGCCTTTTAAGCTGTTAAAACAACCAACCACTTCTCCATCTACAATGATGTAGTTTTCATGGGAATATTTTTCAGTTTATTGCAGGTATACTTTAACCAAACAAAATTAAACTTCTTTTTCCACTAACCTGACAGACAAACTTGACATCTGGTGAACTTCTGTTAAAGGGTTTGGGAAAAATATAGAAATTAAATGACTTCATTATATACCTGTAGAAAAGAAGAGTTCCATGTCAATAGAGCTTATTAATATTACTTCATAAATTCTTCTATTAAGAAAACAAGGAATAAGAGAATAACATACTTTTCTTCTGTATGATCATATTTAAAAGTGCAAAGGCCAAACTGAAAGAGCAAAAAATCCATGGAATGCTGGAAAGGAAAGGAAAACTTTGCATGAGAATAAAAATCGTACATATTCAAAGATCAGTAGGTGCATCCACAATAAATTATTATTTTCCATTTCAAAATTAAGCAAATCTGAATCTTCTTAACAAATATTTGATCTACTGGTAATTTTGAAGTAAATATACCAGAGCTTTTCAACAAGTTTTCATCCCAAAAAACTACTACCAAGGCTGATTTGTAGTATGCACTTCCATTCCATAAACAGACAAGAACTGATGGAAGTTCCATTTCTCTCCACCCACTGCTCACACACAAGAGATGCTGCACCTAAAAGCAGCTGTCAGTCTCCTTCTCAACATTCATTTATATTCCCTATAACATGGGAGCGCACTGTGAGGGACACTGGCTATGTATAGTTTTCAAATAAGTGTAATAATGCATTTAATATTCTTCTAACCCACATGGTTAACAGTGAATAGTGCGACATATGTGCTAGCATAGTCACTAGGCATTTTATCATCATGTTCTCTAGTACTTCACAACTGTTGGATCAATACTGGAAAGGTTTTTAGCACCACTGAAAGAATATGAGAAAATAAAAAAAACACCAAACACCAAACCCACAACCCAAAGCATCACAGTTTGTACCTTTTGACCCTCACACACCATATGTTGTCCCTCATGTTCATTTGGTTACTTTTCAAAACTCTTTCCACACCCTCCAGCACCTTTCTTCTGTGTGTGTGTGCTGCAGAGAGGCAAAGGTGGTGCTGGCAGCTGGCATTTACGTTTTGTTAAGGACAGTACATACTAGCAGGGGAGGTAGTTTGGGAAGGACCCCAATCCTGATGTAGTCTCTCTGTCACTGAACTTCTATTACCCAGTCCCCCTTTGAACTCACAACATCCCGTTAACACTTGCAACATCCCGTCACAAGCTCTACAATCTACTGACTCTTGCATGAGGAATGACATCTGTCTGTTCCAACTATGACTTCTGCGAGTTTAATGTAACACTCCCCAATACTTGTTAGTAGAGACACTGAGCCAAGTAATCCCCATCTGATCTATGTAACCCAGTCTTACAGTCCTCTGTCATATTTCCTTATATTGTCTCCATTCTGAACTAAGGACTTCTAACCTTTTTCCAACATTTTCATTTCAGTCGAGGTAAACACTTTACCTTTTTAAGTTTCTGATATCTTTCTTCTGGAGTGTCAAAGCCATTGGTTAATGCACTAACAGAAGGCCCATCACTGATGCCTGAAAAAATAGAACATATTTTGTTTTGGGTAAGCTTTTCAAAATTAGCCACACCAAAGAAACAGAGCAACTGTAATTTGAGAAAAACATTTTAATTTAAAGTGTGTGTTAATATTATTTGAGAAAGATTTGCTACTACAGAAGTATGCACGTCAACATAAAAGCCACACAGTTCAACGGTAGTGTTCTAGCAGTAAAGTTCTGCTGCTCTAGCTCCTATTCAACATGACCAGCAACATGGGAAGACCTTCTAGTAACATAATGTTGATGGGTCTTTACAACATAATGCAGGACCAAAGTCAACATAAAAATGGGAAGAGTGCTGCTCATAGATTTGTTGAATGACACTTTAAGCAATACTTAACAACCATATTTTTATAAGCACCACATCTAATAAAGCTAGTTTTGATGACATTTATGCTTTATGGTTGAGTGAAATCTGCATCCCAAAACCAAAGCACTTATTACTGATGCATAAACCCTCTGAATTTTATAAATATAAAGCTCTTACTACCATCTTTCCCCGTCCAAACACTCCCCTATTTATCCCAACCTCTTGCCACTGTGACACATACAAAATCTTTAATTTTTTTTTCCTGAGCTACAGCTGAAAATCAATTAACATGTTAAAAGATTACTGCATAGAGGGAGTAGAAGCAGTATGAGTATGACATCTGCTTTTGCCCAAACTCTTACTATTCCACATGTAAGAAGTAGTTAAATCATTCTGGCATAGCCTTAGCCTTTTCAAGCTGACACGGAAACGTGTTACATGAGCGAGCATGGGCACCTGGATCCCACACAGATACCGCCAAAGGTTCACAATCACAGGTGCGACTGTACCTGAAAACTCCCCGTCAATAGCCAGGAAGTCCGACTCCTCAATGGCTTCATACACTTTGTTGAGGGTATCCTTAAAATCTGCGGATAGAGGGGTAAAACACACCTGAGACCACTGACGGGCTCCCGCCGCCCGTCAGACGGGCAGAGGCGGCCCGCACCTGCCAGCGAGCGAGGGCTGTGAGACCCCCGGGCCCGCCCGCTGTCCCCTCAGCCCTCGGGCTGTGCCCTACGCGTGAGGGGAGACGCGCGCACCCCCTCAGTCGCTAAAGGAGAGAGTAAGGCTGGGCCCCACCATCAGCCTAGAAAAGGGAAGCCGGGACGCTGGGATACTGGGACGTCCTCTGCAGCATCGGCTCGGGGCATCCCACCGTGACCAACGAGGTGCGACTCGAACACGGCGCAGATGGGCGGCTGAGGCACTTACTGCTTCTGGTCACCTCCATCACGCACCGGCGAGGCCCGGCGACACCCTCACCCTCCACCGAGCGCTGCCGGAAACCCCTCCTCCCGCCCTGCTGCACGTGAGCGCCCACGTGAGAGCCCGCGGGCGGGACGGGGCGGGGCGGTAGCCGCCATCTTCCCCTGCGGCGGCACTTGGCGATTTGTAGGAGGGGTTCAGGGTTTGGTTTGCTTTGCTTTGCTCTCTGGTGAGGAGGTTGAAGGGCCGGTCTCGCACCGATGGGTGAGCGGCAGCAGACTTAGGGCCAATGCAACAGCCGACTATTAGGCCTGAAAAGTGGCCTGTCCCCGCCGCCAAGCGGAGAAGCTGTAAGGGGCCCGCTGGCTGAAAAGGATTTCTGACAGAGCTGCTCTTTTGGGGGTGTTTTGAAATGCTACACGTGGGAAAACGCCGCCTTGGCCTTTCAGACCAGAAAGGCAGAACTAGCACCAGCAAGAAAGAGGGAATAGGAGTGTGTGAGAACATACCAGGAGCATAATGTAGAACTTGCGGTGGTTGTGCCTTAATAGTGGATAGTCCCAGAGAGCTTGTAGGTTTGAGGTATTATGGAAGAAGCATTTGTGTTCCTTGTTAAAATGCTAAACCCATCACTTTCACACGACACTGCGGAATAACTGTAAATAAGGCTCAGTGCCCAGCAAGATGTCTGCGCATGTGTGCTGTGGAAGGGAACAACTGCCCAAGAGATGAGTTGTTGCACAGGAGCAGAAAGAGCAGCTGTGGGCCAGGACAGCATGCAGAGTTCAGTGTATGTGCTGTGGGTTGAGAGTTCAAACAGCAGGTGAATTTTTCTCCAGAATTCTAGCAGAATAAAAACAAATGGAAAATTCTACATTAATTTGGAGGTAATTTCTATATAGAATAGAATATACAGAATTAAGCAGGACTGAGAAGAGAAAGCTGCTCAAGGTTCTTCAAGATGTAGTTTTTTGTCCCTTTAAAGTATAAGCAATTTATTCTACAGGCTTTTCCAGCATATCATCTGTATGATTAAATGGTGCTAAGTAAGAGGTTAAAGCAGTAGCAGAGGTTTTTCTCTTTTGCAGTAAATCAGCTGAAGCCTAAAATCCCTATTGTTGTGTAATGTTCCTTAATTAGTTTTCTGCTTGCAAGTCTTTATGTTGGGAAGTGTTTCGGAAGGCATACATCTTCGCTTTCATTTAGTTTCAGAAAATGATTTTTTTTTCCAAATTAAAGTACCTGCTTGGTTCCCTTCCATGTATATATTAAAGCAGCTGCACTGAAGATTTGCAAACTGTAACTACACTTATGATTTACAAACTATAGTTTGTGTGGTTACCGCACTAATCGTATTCTGGAGAAATCTGGATAATATGGGAGAGGAAACAATGAGAGACTACTGGTTTATTTATTGAAATAGGCTGGAATAATTAAACAATTATTTGGGTTTGATAATTGAAATGGAACTGGACTGTCAGCTTGTGTCAAAACATAAAATTTCAGAAAATGTTGCACAGTGGGAAAAAATGCATCTCTACTTAATCACTCCATTTTCTTTGGGCTCTTGTAAAAAATAAATGCAGTAAGGGAACAGACCAATAATAAATAATTATGGATAAGTGTATATATAGATACACGTCCATGTGGTAAAAATTGAGTGTGTAGCACTGCAGCCAAGCTAGCATCTGAAAGTCTCATTTACTTTTGAGATGAGACCTTAACTTGTAGAACAAAAGCTGAACAAAGTTGCTGTGAAGGAAGGTCACCTGGGTGCGTAGGCATACATTCAGCAGACGTATGCACTCGCGCATGTGGAAGTGAGCGTATTAAGAAAAATGCGTATACAGTAGTGTTCCAGTCCGGTGATTTGAAAAGCTTTGAAACACGGTGCTTGCAGGTAAAACCGACACGGACCGCGTCGATCAGCCTGGTGCCGCCGCACGGCACAAGGGCAGACCGCGGCGTTAAATAATGCCGCCGCCCCAACAGCCCCGCTCCTTCCGCAGCCTCCCACGGGCCTGTGCAATTTCCCTCCGCAGCCCGGGGCGGGCAGGGCGCAGGAAGACATATACGTCCGGAGGGACGATGCCCGCCGCGGCTTCTCGCGGGGTGCTGGGACGAGTCGCGGGAGCTGTGCGACCCTCCCCAGCGGAGGGGCGGTGGGGGCTGGGCGCAGCAGCGCGGCCCTTCCCTTGTGTGCGGGCCCTGGTCGCCAGCGGGTGAGTCGGGCGGTTGGGCAGGGCACGGTGCGGCGCCGCGCCTTCGCTGCGGGCGGTGGGGCTGAGGCCGGACTGGGCGCGCGGAGCCTCCGCTCCCGCTTGTGGCCTGGGGTTGCCCGAGCCGCGGCGCTTGGGGGGTAGGGGTGGGCTGGTGACGCCTCTGCCGTGGACCCGGTTTGGTCTAGGGGGCAGGAAGAGACCGGTGCAGGCCCGAAACATGGGAGCTTTGGAGGGAGAGGGCTGAGGCTAGAGAGGCAGGACAGGGACCGGTGAGCCTTCTGACTCTTACCTAATTTGGTGCAAGACTGGTGAAATAACTTTTTCACCTTCAGAAATTCCTTTGCTTCTTTCTTCCAGGAAAACCAGAAGAATGTTTTGGGTGCCAGACGTTGGGGGTTTTGGGGAGTTTTGCTCTTTTAACTGATGCTTCAGGTTTGTCTTGGAAAGCCAGCAATCCTTGCCTTACTGGGGAAAGACTGACTCAGCAGTCTAGGGATCCTGGTTGCGCTATCGGTTTGTGTTTCTGTACTGTATTTTTTGTTTATTCGTTACCAGTTTGCATATTTATCTCTCTGTGCTTGATCTGGGTGGAAAGATGATAACTTAGTACTAAGCAGAAGCCACGTGGTGGAGTGTGTAAATATTTTGATTTGGTAGTGCCAGAAGAGAAAATTGTAGTTTTTGATAGCTTCTAACATACCGTGACTTACGAGTACATGATCTGGATCAGAGTTTTTCTTAAGAAACTAGGTTTAGCAATCTCAGAGAATATAATAGGAACGTCAGGCAAGTAGGTTTAATAGTTTGGTAAGCTTAGAACAATCTTAAAACTCTTCTAACTTGTACATTTTCTGTAATACGAGCAAAGAGTAATTACCGGTAAAGTGATACAAAGTCCAGTCCTTGAGATGCAAGCAGATCAATCCCTTGTAATGCTGTAATGTATGACTTTGTGATCGGGGTTTTTTTTTCTGTATTTTTTTTAACATTGCTCAGCGATGTCCAGCATTGACCTTTGTTAGTAATGTTTTATTCCATGTGCTTGGAAAGAATAGTGATGAAGTAAATTACGTATACTGGTATTTCGTTTTTTTTTTATTCTCTGATGGTATTTTTTAATGATATTTCTTTTGATTAGTGTCTTTTACTAAAACTTTGCTTAAAAATAACTGTCAAAAGTCATCTGAATCATAGTTTTTTGTTTCACTTTCATGTGTCCTGTAACACAGGAAATACAGGGAGATTTGAGCCCTGCTGTTTACATGTAGAATTGGATTTTGATTGTAGCTTGCAATGAATATGTTGATGAAAAGGGAAGGTCATGTTTTATTTTTGGGAGAGCTAAGTTAGTTATTTAAAACCATCAGAGTGACAAAAGAATGACGATAAATTATACTGCTTGCAATTCTCATCTTTCTTGAGAAGGTTTATCTTGTTGCTTGGCAGAAGTAATTCCTTACCTGCTTTGAAGATCTAAGAGAGCTTTCTGTTTGCACAAGGCATAAAAGAAGATGGAAGAAGATGAGACTTTGCAAGGTGAAACAGAGAGGGCAGAGGTTGAAACACATGCTGCTCCTGAGGGCAGTCGGCGGGTATCAGTGAGTGAGTTCCTTTGCCACTGCTGTTACGACATTATGGTCAATCCCACCACCCTGAACTGTGGGCACAGTTTCTGCAGACATTGCCTAGCTTTGTGGTGGGTGTCTTCCAAGAAGAATGAATGTCCTGAATGCAGAGAAAAATGGGAAGGATTCCCCAAAGTCAACATCCTCTTTAGGTGAGTGTACTGTGCCATTTCTGGATTTCTAAAACCCTCAGAACTCGTCTGCTTTCTTGAGTTTGCTGCACATTTTCATAGTTTATTGGTAATCCAGACTGTCACAGGGATGTTTAAATCCTGAAGTTTCTCATGTTCTGCACCTGTACTGATCTGTTCAGGCACACTTTTCTGCATGGAACTAAGGGGTGGTTTGGTTGGCTGTGTCTGGGGCTCTGGGTTTGTTTTTTTTACTTTATCCTGGGTTTTTTGGGGTGATGGAGAGAAGGGATTCTTATTTGGTATTGAGACATTTGCATCTTTTATATATAGCTGGTTGTTTCCTAATAATTCTAAGTTAGAGTGATCTTTGATAATTGTATATTTACTTCTGTAATAGGAATTATCTATGGGAAGAAATGTGATCTGACTGCAGAACAAAGCTAGAAATACCAATTTGCTGTCATGAATTACCCACAAGTTTTTGTGTTAGTAATACTTTCTCTTAGGTTAGTAATATTTTAGTAAATAGATTGTACAATTGATGGTAGGATTTTATGTTGTCTTTTACTTAGCATTTTTGAATAAACAAAGCCTGCCAGTGCCACACAGAGTCCTAGTTTATGTAAGAAAGAAGGAATTTTTTCAATGCTATATTTTCATTTCCTTTATCTTTAGAAGCTAAAAAAAATCTTGTTTGGAAATAATTGATTCAAGTCTGCTAAGTATTAATAATTAATGTTTTCTTGCTTTCAAAGTTGACAGTCTCAAGTAGAGGCTGGAAAACAAAACCCACCAAATATGTCCCTTTTCTGAATATTAAGTCTCAGTGGTTATAGTACAGTGACAAATATTTTTCCCATTAGGGATGTTATTGAAAAGCTATTTTCTGATGCCATTGAACAAAGAAAAGAAGATATTCTACAAAACAGTGATGTAGCACGCAGCTTAGCAACCTTCCAAAAATATGGGAATGACCAGATGCCTACAGTTCGGAACACAGGAAGAATTAATCCTCAAGGAGGAGGTTTTTTCTCAGGCGTTCTGACAGCTTTAACTTGTGTAGCAGTAAGTTTCATCTGGTTGGTTTTCCATATTTACTTCATTAAGCATGCAATCTGGTATACTTAAATTACATGCACATACAAAACATCATCAGCACAGAACAGGCTTCAGCTGAACAGAGTAAATAAGGTAGCATTCAGGGTTGTCTGAATAACCTGAATATTCTAGGGTCCATCAAACAGAGGATTCGACATGTCAAGCCACTCAATGCTTGTTTATTTGTATTATTTGTATATTTGCTTTGTAGGTAAAGGATATCTCTCTATTTATTTATTTTTTAATCTGCCTATAGGTAGTTCTACTTGGGTATCACTGGAGCAGCAGAGAGTTTGAAGAAGATTATCTTGTCCACAAGCCTGTTGCTAAATGGACTGCTAAGGAAGTGATAATTTGGCTAGAGCAGCTGGGCCCATGGACTTCACATTATAAGGAAAGATTCCTACTGGAGAAAGTGAATGGAAGGTAAGAGGCCTGACTGTGAAAAACACCTATCATTTATTTGATAGGACTACTGGAGAGCTTTTGTTAGGGATGGTACACTATGAAATGACCATACTTTGCTCTATAGATTGAGGGAATATTCTGTTGATGTTTCAAGAGTAAAATTCCAGGCAAGTTTTAACACTTGTAGTTGAAAACTTTTGTAGTAGGTGCTAAGCAAGGTAACTGAAAATTTTGTACAAACTACTTTAAATGCTGACAATGCAGATTTTAGTGGTACTGAAAGTAGAATTCTAATATATT
The DNA here is from genome assembly GCF_028554395.1 of Pezoporus wallicus. Classification (NCBI taxonomy): domain Eukaryota; kingdom Metazoa; phylum Chordata; class Aves; order Psittaciformes; family Psittacidae; genus Pezoporus; species Pezoporus wallicus. The sequence continues at coordinate 580,452 of NW_026637828.1, read as the reverse complement.
ATCCACCCCTCCACCTTTTCTTTCTTGTGAAAATATGCAAATTTTATATGCTTTGTTGCATTCCACTGAAGAGCTCTGGGTTTGATTTCAGGAGACCTGATTCAATGTGTGAAGTACTGAAGAATTGTGTTCAGTAGCCAGCCAACAAGCTGGTAATTTTGCATGTTGAAAGCAGGCAAGAAAAAACATGAGGGGTATCTAAAACACAGGCTCTGAGATGCAGTTGGTTTAGGACACTTGATATAGAGCGTAATGACCATCTTTAAAGTCCCTTCCAACCCAGACCATTCTATGGTTCTGTAATTCAAAAGGTGATGACTTCTATCAGTCACTTACTGTTTCAGTATGTAATGGCTAATTTGTAGTTGTATCTTTTTGGTGAAGAGTCGCTGTTTACCTTCTGAATTCTGCTTTTGTAGACTCCTCCTAACACTGACAGAGGAGGATTTCACAAAAGAGCCTTACAGTATAGAGAGCAGTAACCACAGGAAAGCTATTATGGCAGAACTGGAACGTGTGAAAGCTTTAGGTGTTAAACCACCACAGAACCTTTGGGAATATAAGGTAAATCTTATCTAAAGCCTGTCATGTATGTTAAGTATTTTAAAAATATCTTTAAATGAAAATCCTGTTAAAGCCAGAAGGAATGTTAAGGTAGTAGAATTATCCTTGTGAAAACAGCTCAGTTTACTGAATTTTGTATTTGAAAAATGATCCTTTGAACAATGATTGTCAGAAAAATCTTAAGAACTGGCACATCCCTTTCATTTTGTCTTTTCATTATTTGAAACAATAATTTGATATCTTTCAGGCAGTAAATCCAGGAAAGTCCCTTTTTCTTCTGTATGCACTGAAGAGTTCTCCAAGACTCAGTATGTTATACCTGTATTTGTTTGATTACACAGAAGCTTTCCTACCTTTTATCCACACAATTTGCCCCACACAAGAAGATGTGTATGAAGATACTGTCATAAAACTAATAGTAAGTGTTCAAAACATTAAATATACCACTTGCTTTAGTTATAAGCATTTTAACATAGCAGCATAAAAACACGATATAGTTATGCACCATTTCTTCTCTGTACAATACAATTTTAAAGAAAAAATAAAGAATGTAAATGATTCCTTGATTTTATTGTATGTGATCACCAGTGTTGTGACCATTACCTTTAGTAAGACTGATGTAAGGCTCTTAAGACTTTAAATCTATGAAACTGATTTTGTTTTTTTTTGTTTTGTTTTGTTGGGTTTTTTTTGTGGTTCACATGACTGTAGAAAGGCTGCTCACTCAAAATATCTGTATTTTAGTAAATGGCATTGTAAAGTCTGGCTGTCTGTAGTGTTTTATCTAGTGAAAATTACAGGGTTATAGTATTATCTACCAGAAAGGATTTCATACATTGAAATTACTGCTTTCAATGTATGAAAAAACAGTTTTCTCAACAAAACTGTAGTGGAGATAAGTCAGTATTATATCTGTTTACTATGAAATTGATTAATAGTCTTTTTATCTTAATTTACAGGACCCTCAAGATCCTTCCTGGAAACAGTGGAGAGAATTCATTGTAAAGTATTTATTTCTGCCATACCAGTTGATAGCCGAATTTGCTTGGGATTGGCTAGACGTGCACTACTGGACATCAAGATTTATAATTGTAAATGCCATGTTGCTCTCTGTTCTGGAGTTATTCTCCTTTTGGAGGCTCTGGTCAAGAAGAGAATTGAAGTAAGTCTTACTGAGCTTGTTTACGAGGGTAGGAAGTACGTGGCCTGATAAATAGAAAGCAACAGTCTTGCAATTTGACAGTTACCCACTGAAATGACAGTGTCTAACCACAACTCTGAGGTTAATAAGAACATGTGAGTCTGAATCCACACATACACTAGTATTCACTCTTGACTATACTTCTTTGAATACTTGAAAGGGCTTCTTATAGCTGGTTTTAGTTATCAGATGTAGCAAATACAGTAATGGTAATAAGCATGTTCTTAACCATTGGGTAAATATTAACTCTTACCTTGAGAATTGCCTTTTATGGTCACTGGTATTATCTGTCAGCTGAGAACTAAGTATATATGAATTTTGTCGTTAAATGCGTACAGTATAGTTATTAAAAGATGAGTCCTCAGAATCATGACTAAGTTTATTACACTGATATTATTTCTGATAGGTGACCAGAATTGCTGTTTTCAGTTACTGCTTTAATTCAAGCTGTTAATGTTACTTCATAATTGCTGTTACAGTTTTTTAGAGCTGGCAAAGGAAAATCTTGTTTTGTTGTATACTGCGTTTTCACCTTCTGTGCCAGCAGCTAGGGGGCAGAGCATGTTCAAAAGCGGGATGCATGGAAATAATCTGGGATCAACCGCTCTAACTTGCTGTGCTTTGTGGTCTGAATAAATTGATTTAATGCTTCCTCATACAAAATCTAGTATTACTGTATTTTAAGAAAGCTTTTTCTGGAGTGCAAAATACTGTTTTACGGGTTCCCGAGCAAGGGCTAAATAACTTGCAGCTATAGCACATTCTAGCTTTTCTTAGAATGGGTAAAAGCAAAATGAAAAGTTCCTCTAAGCCTCTCCCTTTCCTTTTTCACAGGACTGTTCCTCACAGAATGTGGAGACATTTCTGGAAAGCCTTAACCCAGGGTCTTTTTGTTGCCATTTTTTGGCCTTTCATTCCTCAATTTGTCTGCAATTGTTTGTTTTACTGGGCCTTGTACTTTAACCCAATTACAAACATTGATCAGCTGGTTAAAGAAGTAAGGCGTCATGAGACTTAAGTGCAGTGACTGCTATTGGAACATTTGAGCTGTTTAGCTTGTAAAAATGGACTTAAAATAAACTTTGCTCTTCTTCTTTATATATGTGGCAGTGAAAGTGGTAGACTATGTTAATTTAAACGTACAGAAAAAAAATCCCTAAAATAAGTTACTTTTAAACTAGCTGATTCCAAATCAGAGGATGGGCTTTATTATCCAATAGTAATCTTCTATGGGGGAAAAATAATTGCATTCCTGATTTAGCCATATAAAACTTAAAACAGTCATGTCACTCTATTTTACATCAGATCAATCTTGCCTATTTCATCTTGAGCATTCCAGTTATTTTCAAGCTTGCCTTAAAATGAGAGTTTTCTGAAGAGCTACTGTGTGTTCCTCTACTTCAGTACGCCAAAGGAAGGCTCTTCCTGGATAGGCTTGATACTGAAAGTACTTCAGTGTTTTCAGCTTTCTGTGTAAAGATGTGACTGTCAAATACGCAGTCTCACAGCAGGGAATTCTAAAATTCCTGCTGTTGAAGGCAAAAGCTGCTTGAGTTTTCTTGTTCTCTGGAATATGTGGTGATCCAGATCGGTTAGACTTCATCAGTAGTTTCTTTAATGCTCTCCTCTTGAAGTCTGTTGTTAATCCTTAAATTCAGGGTTATCTCTTAAAAAAGAATTAGTTTGGGAAAGTGACGACACATCTTGCTGTAGTATAATGTGTGTATCTAGATCTGTGAGCAAATACTGACTGGAAAGTTTATTTTGTGTAATCAGAATTGCCATTTGTTAGTGTATGCTTTTTGACTGAAGCAAAAGTTAGATTTTTTTTTTTTTTTTTTAAGAGCTTTGTTCCCTTGCATTCTCCATTGGTTTGCTTTTTTTGATTGGTTGGTTTTGTTGTGTTTGGGTTTTTTTTCCTCATCTGTATCATTAATATGAATTTTAAATTTGCATATGAATATTTTTAAAGATTAAAGATCTCTTCTGAAATCTTCATCCTTCCTAAAGACGTGTTCTGGTTTTATTTATATTGATGTACTTGTCATTAGCTATGACTTGTGCAAATTTGTGTAGTCCTGCATGTTTAAGTTGAGGTGGGTGAAAGTAGACATAAAACACTCCTGCTTCTTGAACAGTTAAAATGAGCAGTTATGAAAAAGTGTATTATTCATCAATTCATGTTACTGATTTCATAAGAGAAAAACTACAAAGTGACACTAGCTGAAACCTCTGTACAGCCTTATGAGGTATATATGCTTCTGAACTTAACAAAGTCATGCTGTTCAAATACAGAGAAGGCAGCTGATCCCAGTCACTGCTGCTTTTTGCGTTCATCTGTCTTGGTGATGGGTTGTATTTGCACTTTTAAACCTGGCTTTGAAGTTTTTAATGAAATTGTAGAACTTCTCTCTGTGCTCACAGGATACTTGAGGTGCACATAGAGTAAGAAGCTGGAACCACATGAAATGAACTTCTTAGAAAATTGTATTTAAAAAGTAAATACTAGAAAAAAAGAATTAGGGTTTTTAATTCATGTAAGATGAAGGTAAATGAGACACAAGTTCACTTAGGCGTTATAATAAGTATTTAATATAGTTGAGAGGGGTCTTCATGCTGACGCTGTCACTTCATGCCTTTCTTAATGGTCAGTTCAAAGTTAACAAACGTTTAGGTAAATGTTAGTACAAAAGTTTGATTTTTATCTTACAGCCAGTGGAGTTTACAGTGAATGATATGAGTCTGAAAAATCTCTGAATCTGAATATAAACAGAATTAATTTAAAGTCAGTTACTCAAAAAACTCAAATTTCTATGTAGTCAGTAAGAACTTACACAGAACTGATGACCTTCCTTTTAGTCTGTGCAATGTAGAAGGTAAATTAGAGGATACATGTTTACTTTTGCCATTCTAGAGTGGAGAGGCTGAGGTGGCAGAAGGAGGATCAAGAAGGGGGGAAAATCATCTGTCGTCAGTACTGTGACTCAAAAAAATAGTAATTTAGATTTAAATACAGAGTTTATTTCATGAAGACTGATGTCATATATCTAATACCTACACAAAGGCTGAATCTCACCACACATAAAGTCTGGCCATAAAAGGTGTTTTGTATGATAGGGAGCTTTAGAAAAACATTTGGCAGCTTCACGGTCACATTCACATGCCATTTTTTGACATTTGTCTTCTAGTGATTCTGAAAGAAAACACAGTAAGTTTATTGTTAGTCTCAGGTAATTAAAAATACCAAATGGAATACCAAGAATTGCTACCTCATGTTCCATATTTGCCATATAAATAGTTCTTATATTTCAGGTGCAATAGGAACTGCAGCAAGCTTTAGCAAGTCTTACAGTTCTTTCGTGCTCTTTAGGTAGAGCTCCATGCTAGAACATCTCAGCAGCAGAGAATATACAAGCATGGTTTAGTTTAGCGATGATTGATAATCACTGGAACTGTCTTGGCAGGTGAAAATACAATAATAATTGGATAAAGACTTAAATACCCTTCTCATGTTCTTCAATGAAGGAACTCTGATAGTTGATTCCTTTTTAGAAAGTGGTATGTGACCCTCCCCGATCACCCTGTTGCTCCAGTGGAACTGGAGTTTGGAAGGTATTTTCCATTTCGCATACACTTTAATCTACTAAACGATGTCACATTTGAATTATATATGTGAAATAAAGGATGCAAAGATATTCCCTGTTTAAAATTGCCCAACTCTTTCTGTTAAGGCATTCAGTAGTAAGATAAAGTGTGTTTTAAGAACGATAATATCCATGTCTGGCGATATTTGTTTTATAATTTTAGTGTTGTAACTTAACAGATTTCTTGGCATGAACGTTTCTTCTTGGCATGAACATTTTCTCCTACAGCAATATATTTTGGTTTTATTGTGCCAACCCAGAAATGTGTGCATTTTCTCTATGCAACTGTCTGTAAACTGAAGAATCCTTTATTATATTTTGTCTGAGTAGTTAACATTTTAAAAGCTTAGCTAAATCTCTCCTTAAGATTTATCTAGGAGCAGAACAAATTGTCAGTTTTGTGAATGAACTCGAAGTCTGCTGTGGAAGTTCTTAATGTATATATGTTGAAGCTGCAACTGGCTACCCTAAGAAGTACTCAATAGCCTAAGAAGCACAAACAACATGACTAAATTAAAAAAAACCAACAAACTGTAACTGAGAAAAATTATTCGTTCTCTTGTTACTGCTTGAAAGTTAATCTTCTCCATGGTATGCCCTACTGTCTTTGCCAGTATTTTAAAATATTGTCAGCTTCTAGACTGGAACAGGAGCCGAAGCTTTACAGCCAGATACAGGAGGACTGTAACCTGACAGTTAATTAGGTAGTTTGAGAGAGAAGACATGTAGTACTTATGCAGTAGAGGAGGAAACTGGCTAGTAGAGATTCTGCTTGAGGTAGGCACCTGGGCAAAGTAAAAGTAAATGTAAAGATTGAATGGAAGGGAGGAAATAAAATAGTGTCAAAACCTTTAATTTTATGTCAGGTCAGGCAAATTCTAAATTGAGTTATGAAATTAGAGGGTTTTGAGTCTTCTGTGAAGAGCCTACTGTGTTGCCTTTAAACTATGGTAGTCAGAAACTCAGACTCACTGTAAACAGGTTTATGTGAGGGGCTGTATTTTTGTGGAGCACATAATAACCAGTTCTCAAGCTGATTTGCATTCCAGGTAGTAGCATGCAAGGTAACTGACCTAGCACCTGACTTGACAAAAAAACCCAAACAAATCCCAAAACCTAACAACAGGAAGAAAAAAACCTGCAAATTTGGGGGCTTGTGAGAAGTTACAGTTCAAAAAGCTTTTGAAGTGTGTTGGGAAATATTTGCTAGAACCCTGGGAATTATGAACAATTAATATAAAAGAAATGCTGCTTTTCCTTTTAAACACATTTTTGTTTGTTTCTTTGAGGTCTCTTTGTCCTTTCATACTTACAGCATGGCCAGTATATTACATTCATATTTCCGAGCAATTGAACAATATCAGGATGTGGTCAACCATCTGTTGCAACTTGTATGCTAATTATATAAATCGCTTCAAATTAACATGTTATGGCTTGTTCCATAAATAAACATAGCCATCAAATATTTTGTTACCTGTTTGAAATTGGAAGTTGTAATTGTGAATTCATTCATCAGTTGTAGCCACTAGCAGTGGCTGTGCAACTGATCAGTGGTAAGTATGTCAAAGACTTGTTCATGGTAGACTTAAAATGGTGTGAAATACCTTCTAAGTATAAAAAGGATCCTTTTAAACAGTTGTAATTTCCTGTTTGTAGCTGTGTGCTTTTGGTTTTGACCTGCAGAGACTAGCCAAACATGGGTTCCTCAATATGTGTAAAAGAGAGGGTTTCTGGTAGTGTGTCATGCAAGGGTAATAAAAGCTTGTAGATAAGAATTTTGCTTGCTTTATGTATGTCAGTAGGTGGGGATTAGAAGAGGAAACTGCATTAAACTGGTTGGCATAGCTGTGCTTCCTGGAGGCAGAGAGTAAAAAAAGTTGTGAAAGGAAGGAAGGTGAAATAAAAATTTTACAGTTAATTAAAAAAAAATGTTTTTCTATTAAATCAATGAGACAAATGGGAGAAGTAAAAAAGGATAAACAAAGCTACTTCTCTGCTTCTCCCCCACCCCTCCCCCAAAATAACCCAAATCACACAAACCCCCCAGCTAGAACTGTTCACTCACCACACACAGCAGTATTGTCTTCACATTCCCAGTGGTAACTTTCTATCTTGGGGTGACAACCTGCTTGTTCTGCCTTGCCGTAGCAGCAGTCATGGTTAAAGCAGCACCTGAGAGTGATAGAAGTGGGTTTGCCTTAATTCAAACTGTGGTTATTTTTTGTCCATGTAATCTGGGTGTTTATCATCAGCATGTTTCTACAGGCTGTGAAATGATAAAACAGTCAACATATGTGAATGTACAACCAGTTACCTGCCCAGGAAGCAGAACAGGGTAATTGTTTAATAGATCACCTGGAAAAATTACTGCTCTTTCATGTAATTGACGATAATGCCTGATATGCATTAGTCTAGTTGAACTTCCTTATAGATGAAAGTACAAGGAATCTTTGAAGCATTCTCCATTTAAACACAGTAAATTTTTATGTGAGTGTAACTCTCTCCTAGCCCTTTCCAAGAAAAGATGAAAAACCAGGATAGTCTGCCAGATGATGTATTTTTCTGGCAGTTATCAATGCTATTGTAACAGTTAGTTACAGGAAGGGGACAAGATTTGTTGGGCTGTAGCATCATAAATGTTGTCATATAGGAAAGTCCTTGGTGGCAGAAAAGCTGAAAGCAGATGAAGTGTTCAGTAAGGAATAAGCATAGGTGCTGTTTAATGCCATGTCAGAACTAAAACTGTTTGCTTAGTATCATCAAAGAATTTGGAAAAAATGCCCAAAATGCTGGTTTCAAAAATTGTTCTTGTTACAACTGGGACAATGAATTCATTCATAGACTTTCTGTCACAGAAAAGCATTAACGGTGTATTTTAAAGCTTAGAAAAAAACTGTTCTTCATTGGAATCCCAGTATACCAAGTAGGGGAGGTAACAAAGACCTGAAATTAGATAGCTTGTAAGGTCTTGCTGCAAAGTAACCATACTGTTTCTTCTTTGACTTGGTGGAAGAACACCAAGGTGTATCTGCAAACACTTCATGTTCGCTCATTTGTTTTCCTCCTGGTCTACTACAGTAGGCACATGTTGTTTAGGTGGTGTTTAGATTGAGGAATTTGTGTCTGCAATAGAAAAGTTAATGCTGTGAGATCTCATTTGAACTACTATTCTGTCCTACGCTTATTAAATAATTACTGGGTAATTCCACGTGAATTGCCATTTAAAGATCCTGTGGTACGTAACAATGGAAAAGCCCATGCTTGTGAAGTAGCATAGTTCCATTTCATCCATAGAAATAAAAAAAATGAATCTAATGAGTCTTTGTAGCAGTACTGGGGTAAATAACCCAGGTTTTTGCTAGTGTGCAGACTATCTTCATGTGTTTACAACAATTTTTAGAATTACTTTAGTCCTCTTTTAAGCATTTAAAATAAAAACAGATGCTTAAGGATTTTATATTTTAGCTTATGAAAGCAGTATATGATTGTCCCCATTTCAAAGGAGTTCTTGTAAGTGGCAGGCAAAAATCTAAAATGCAATAGCTATGACTGGAATAATTCCATTAGTGATGTTTTTACTTCAGATTAAGTATTTCTGTATTTCTTAACTTGTTTTCATGCATTCTAAATGTAAACAGCTCACGATGTATATCAAAACTTTTAAGAAGTCAGACTTGGTAAGAAAGTTTGTGTCTACATTCAATTCTTGATTCTAGTCAAATGCAGTAGATAGACTAAGAACACTGACTTCTGGCTTGTTCTTAACATTCTGTAGCTGTTAAAACCCAGACCACAAATAGCTAACCATGTTTTGTGAAGAAGCAGCTTATTGTTGCTGTGGGATTTACTACAATGTGGAAAAATGGCCTACAGTGAAAGATCAGCAAACTGCAGATTCTCCATCATTATCTTTAGTGCTACAGATGAATAGAAGTAATAATAGTCTGTTCTTTTAATGTGTGTTCCCAGTCTTTAAAGTAGCAACTACATTCTCCTAAGTTGTCTTTAAAATAACAGATTGCACATCCAGAAATTTGAAATATGTAGGGTAAGATTCTAGAAGTTTTAGGTCTAATTCCAACTAGAATGCTTATTAAAAAAAAAAAAATCTGATTTGAACTGTCCTTATATTCTACCCTAAAGAGATAGCTTGAATGCTTGACATTTAAAGCTTCTACAATTAGACTTTAGTTCTTCAGCTTTGGCGAAGCAGCAAAAGCAAAGAACCTCAGTTGTACTGTGAATCCAGTATTAATGCAATGAGAGTTTGAGTTAAAGGCAAGTAGGTCTCACACAGATCTACAGGAACATAATTTTACTGCCTCAGTTTCTTGGTAGTCTGAGATGAGTTTAAACTCAATTCCCTCACTGGTGTTAAGTAGGCCTAATTCATACTGTAGTCCTTTTACTCTGCCATCTGCATACATTCATCACTTAATTACTCAGGTAAATAGTTAACTCTTACCAGTCTACTCTGTCTTTGGGCCATCCTCTTCCTCCCAGACCACAGTAGCATCCGTAGCGTAAGTAGGCAAAAGGAGATCGACCTGTAGTACATCTAATGGCTCCAGCTAATTCAAGTATTCCTCTTCGATTTCTAAAACGGGCTTCCCCAAGAGTGCCTTTATAAACTGTGGAAGAAAACCTCTTTTATTTTTTTATCGAATCAAACCTGCAGATACAAAATTGAACTTTGATAATGAATGTCCATACTTAATACCGTGTTCTTGTTGATGCTTGGCATCGCACTGCTTGACCCAGTCCCTTTTTACCCCCACCTAGAGTGAGCAGAACACTTCACAGCATTCTGAATAGCTGCAGTGGTTTCTTCCCATCAGCACAGCATACAACGGCAGACTTAAGTCATTTCCAGTCTTAAATCTGGCAAGGGCTAGCATGTGTTCTGTGGTTCTAGGTCCACTAATCTGCTACAATTAGATGCCCTAAGCATTGTGGTATTTTCTCCTTGTCACAACATGCAACTTTGCCCATTTTCTAAAATGTAATGCTTTACATTTGAACAAATATGTCCTCTCTGATGGGGTTCTGGTTTTTGTCATTTATAGACAAAGCCAAATAACTGACAGGGGTGGTGGGGCAGGTTGCAGAGCAAGGAAATGAGTGGGTGCTTGAAGTTATTTCCAGGGTTGCGTTTTTTATATTTATATTTTTTGTATTAGAAGAAGGGTTACCTTTTTTATTATTTCATTGTGTTTGCATTTAATTGTTGTTTAAGGGATTCTCATTGTTCTTTCTCTGGAACAAGACTGTATTTAGGAATTTTAACTATTCTGTGTCAGTATTAAAGTAGGTCCAGAGCAGCAGATAAATACTGAGACACCAGATGACGTTTTTTAGGACATTGTGTCATCCTTCAGATTGAGATAATGCATCAAAGACCCTTCATGGTAACAGGCAGCATTTCCTTGTAGTTCAGGCACCAAGGTATTCGCATCATTTTTTAAGAAGTTGGATGAGCACTCAACAAATGAGGGGGTTAATCAAGGCTGCTGATTAGAGTTCTCTTACAGATTAAACTAATGATTTGATACGAGAGGAACAGTTTATAAATCTTAGCTCTCGGTACTGGATACAGATTGGGAAGGACATTAACATTTAATAACTGGTAATGTCTGTGTAAGAGAGAGCAGAAAAAACATTTAGACTTTGTCATTGAAGGCTTTGACAGTTCTTTTCCTACAGAATAACTATATGATTATACAGTTTGTATATAATCTGTATAATCATGTCATCTATTATAATAGACTATTAGACTTTTATAATAGATTCTATAATTAACTATATAATCAGTTAATAGAAAATCTGACAGAAAAACACTGTTTCCAGCACAGTTTAGTAACTTTAAATACGTGGTGATCTCCAGCACTTGTAATTTCATGAAACAAAGGGATTTAAACACCTCATGAAATCACCTCATTAAGAAATAAAATTTGTTTTTCTGTGAGAATGGTAAAAAAGGCTTTAGAAAGAATGTAGGTAATCCTTACTTATGAAAATAGCTATGCTTCCTAAGACAGTATTTATTACTTTTCTGACTGGAGGTGACTCCCAGATCCTGTTCCGTCTTGCTTTGTGGGCAGGTGATGTAGGGAGAAGATGTTGAAACAAAAGTGGTTTAACTTGCACATGCGTTTTTGGCCCATTGATTAAAAGCAGTCACATCTTAAGGAGTTAAAAAAGCTTCCTTGGTTATGTAGTCACTTGCAGTTTCACTTAAAAACTGTTTTGCTGGCACTAAAACCTCCTTGCTGAGATAGTGAATAGTATTTATTATGTCATGGTTCCCATTCCAGGTTTTCTGATGATTCTCTTGATGCTTTCCCAAGGGGAATGGAAGGCGTAGTGAGTGGACTCTTTAGAACCTGTAGTTCTAGATGTCAGAATAACAGTCATGTTGTGGAACTGACACATGATTGAGGATTTCCCAGTCCAGGGTAGTTCTCAGTATGTGTTTCAGCTCTGGGTAGCAGAAGCATCCATTTGAGTATAACCAGACTCTTATCTTTACAGTAGCATTAAATGTGTTATCTTCACTGTCAGTACAGGTTCAGTAAAGTCCCATCTGAAAAAAAACACTGCAGTAAGGCTGCAGCATTATGAGTAACAACTGCTTATACTCTTAAACGTTTAGGAATATTTGGCTAGACTCTCGTAGCTAGTCAGTAGTGGCTGAAGGAACCATATTAATGGTTGACAGGCAGAGCTGGGCTTGCTCTGCAAGACATATGTGATACTGAAGAAATCCCTGAAGAAAGTGAAGAAGTTTTACATTATGCCTCAGTTGTGGTAACTGGGGAAGGATGGTGCAGGGGAGCTACGCGACTGGAAGAGGAAAACAAGAATTTCCAAGTCATACTCCTGGTTTCATCAGAGAACTGTTTGCTAACACTGGACAACTGCCACTCCCTTGATTTATATCAGTGTAAAGTAGAAGTGATGAACTGTCTGCTCCCTGAGGAGCTCAAGTGGAAATCTTTAAAAATTGTCTTGTAACTTACAGAAAATGACATGAACTTTTTATCCTTGGAGTTTGTGTTACAGCATCTGGATGTGCACAACAAAGCAAGACTGTATTGTGCTGTAGATACTCTGAATATGACTGAAGGAGAAGTGTCTTGTAACCTGAGGTTATTAGAAGCAATGAAAGACCATTCTATAATTTGCAGAACTGTCAATAAGAGTATCAGTATGATGATGGTAGTGTTAGTATACTGGCAACATTGTAACATTTCCAAAGTAGTTGATCAGAACTTCTGTGGAATATACCCAGAGAGTGAAGTGACATTCTGCCTGTTTCCAGGTGTTTCATGATTAAGGTATGTTTTTGAAATCTCCTATGTGGCTTTGTTCGGTTTTATGAAGACTTCGCGTTTCATAGAATAACAGAATGGTTTCGGTTGGAAAGGACCTTAAGATCATCCAGTTCCAACCTCCCTGCCATGGGCAGGGACACCTCATACTAGCCCATGTTTCCCAAGGCTGTGTCCAACCTGGTCTTGAACTCTGCCAGGGATGGAGCATTTACCACTTCTTTGGGCAACCTGTTCCAATGCCTCACCACCCTCACAGTAAAGAACTTCTTTCTTACACCTAACCTGAACTTCCCCAAAGTTTGAACCCATTACCTCTTACCCTGTCACTACAGTCCTGATGAAGGGTCCATCCCCAACATCCTTATAGGCCCACTTCAAATACTGGAAGGCTGCTATGAGGTCTCCACAGAGTCTTCTGTTCTCCAGACTGAACAGCCCCAGCTTTCTCCGCCTGTCTTCATATGAAAGGGGCTTCAGGCCCCTTAGCATCCTTGTGGCCCTCCTCTGGACAAGAATATTCCTCTAGGTTTGATTATACATTCCTGAAAGTGTAGTGTCCTCCCTCTGTGTCTGGTCTGGTCTTTTGTTTTGTCAGATTGCAGAGTATGTGCAGCTCTTCAAACACAGTGTTGTGGGTGGGGAAAAAGGGAGGGAACCAGATTGTGTTTATTTAAATTTCATTGCTTTGTAATGTGTATAAAAATAAATTAAGCCCACATTGTTTTTATAACTAGAGGTCACAGAATGTAAATACATCTAAGTGTACAAAAATAATTTAGCATTAGACAGTTTGAGTCTGGTCTTGTTATGGCTTTTAATATTGTAATATTTAATTCCAGTGTTTATTGCAGAATAGGAATTGGAACTTTGTTAAAGTTTCAGCTGTTCTAATTCTTGAAAGAAAATGTTCAAGACGGATATTTGGGAGAATAAAAAACCCCAAGAGATCAGCCCATCAGCAAACTCAGGTTTAATTGGATGTGAGGTAGCTGCTTTAAAAGTAAAGGTTGAAGGGAAACCAAAGCTATATGGATCCTAAGGCTGCTTTAGGTACCATAGAGTAGCAGATAGAAAAACCAAACCAACAAACAAATCTATGCAGGTGTCTTTGTGATTGTAGTGGCTAAGTCAGAGAGATCAAAAGCCTTGAGGTGGCTTCCTGAAGACTGAAATTAAGGAAACACTAAAGACAGACGGAGAGAAAGGAATGGTAAGTGATCATATTATGCTTGTGTCGTGCTTGATTTCAAAACTGTCATCCCTGTTGGAACCCTGCCATGTTTGGAGGGCTTGACCTGTGTCTTGGTTTGTTGCCTGTATAAGCTCTAGAGAGTTCAAAGACCTTATTATGTCTTTGCAAGTTGTTTTCCACTCTGCCTTCCTCCTCTCCTTTTTTCCTACTTTTCCGAATAGCTTACAATAGTATTTAAAAATCTTATATTTCCAGATGCATAGAGGGGAAAAAATGTTTAGAAGTGCATTCATTTTTTGTGAAAGGTCCCATTTCCCATAAGATTTTACTCCTTGCAATGGGCACAATGCAAACATAATAATTATTTTGGCAGAGATGTAATTACGTTTTTTATTGAGATGCACAGCTTTGCATATTTATGATACATACTACATTAGTCATTAGTATCTAATACAATTTATGTTTTGTGGGTTTTAAAAGAAATTTTAATATATTCTTTCAAAGACTGGGGCTACAGAAATGTTTTCTGATGTTAAATATGTGTAGTATTTACTATAGTGATATTTTCTTTGTACAGTCATAGTGCTCCAGTAGTTCAGAACTCGGAGCCTGGGACTAAGCAGACTTTCTGATGCATCTCCAAGATCTTGCCAGAAGTGGAACCCATTGAACTGTGTGAGTTACTGAAATGTTTTTTGGTTTTGCTTATGTTTTTTACTCTTGTTACTTAAGCCATCATGACACCTTGTTCACCTTGTCTTGTTGCCCAGACTGCTGCTGTGCTATCTCCATAGCCTGGGGTCACATGTAAATTTTTCAAAATGATAAATTTGCCTGTTTTGATACTGTGGACCAAGCACCAAGAAACAGGTAAACTGCATTTCCCATCCTCCTCGCTGCCTATGGAATGGGTGACTGGGATGCCTGACTCAGAGCTATCAGACCAAAGCAGCCAGGCTCTCTGTAATGATTACTCCAGGCTGGCAGAAGCAGTGAAACAGTATTTCCTTGCTTTCCTTCATGTTCTTTCTGAGGTTTGTGCCGTGCAAAGGATGAGATCTGGAGGATGATCAATACGCAGAGGGAATAACAGGGGCATGCTGAGGTCAGGCAATAGAACTGGGGCAGTGAGCTTGGTAGGGTCTTAAGTTGGCCCCATTATGCAAGCACTTTACCTTATGGCCTTTAATCATGTGATTGCCTTACCCCCCTTCCTCATCCCAACCCTGCTTCATTCTGGCACAGAATCTGTTATAAGAATGAAGCAAGGCTCTTGTCCTTGCTTCTGCAAGTTGTGCAGGTATGTGTAAAAATGTGCAGGAAGACGAAAGAGAATCTCTGAATTAAGGCAGCTGAATGCTGTTCTGGAAAACTGGATTTTATCCTTACAGCTGTCACAAAGACTCAGCATGAGGTTTAATCACTTTAAAACAATGCCTGTACATGTTTACTAATCGTATGCTCATGCCTGCTGCATATCCTGGGGTTAGAGTACCAACCTGCTGCAACACTCTGAGAGCCAGGCTTTGAGGAGTTAAAGTTCTACATTAATTGTAAGTAGTTGTAGATAAAATCAGGTTCTAACATGTCACCATGGGAACTTAAAATTAGTGGATGCTTTTTTGTGTCAGCCCACCTACCTATGTGAAAAAGAGGGATGATAACATAGTTTCACAGAAGTGTGAAAGAATTAAGTACATTCAGATACACTGATGAATACCTCAGAAAACCTATGAGGAAATGAATTGTAAATTATTACAACTGGCCTTTAATACTGCTTAATACATAGGACATAAAAGACAAAAAAATTAATTAAATACTTGCTAAGTGAGTAGTTGCTGTACTCAGGTCTGAGGCAGGGGTCCTCTAATTACATCCTCACATCATAACTTATTCATGAAGACTGACTCACTCTTTCAGAATAACCCAGTTATGGTTCTGCCGGTGATCACAGTTTGAGCAGTTCTTGGCTTTTGAACTGCTTCGTAACTGAAGTGCTTGGAGGTAGCTCTCTAATCCCACAAGAAGAGTGTGGGTAGATGTATTTGCTTTGTAGAAAGATGATTATTACACGTGCAACCTGCAGTATGGTTCCAAATACCGCACTTTTTAACACCATTGCACATTACTGATGAACTTTACAAAAGTAGTGCGAGACCCTCCAGCAGAGCTCCTGCCTTCCACATGCAGGCTGGGACAGGACGGGCTGTCAGCACTGCTCCAGCCTGCAGCTCTCTGCCAGCACCTCGTTTCCCGTTCGGGTGAGTTACACCCAGGCTGCGCCCAAGCGACAGTCTTTCAAACAACTGTTTTCCAGCTCGTGGAGGTGTTCATCTGCCACGGTCATGTCTCCTAACGCTCTTTCCTCTCCTCCTTCTTCCCCCACCAGATGCAGCCAAGCCCCATCCCTCCGGGTACTGAGCGCCGGGAGAAGGGCTAACGCATCCCGCAGCAACCGCCCGGGAGACGCTGCTGGACGGGGCACGGAGCGGCGGGGCCGGTACCCTATGCTGAGCCCCACACAAGCCAGCGGCGGCTCTACTCACCGGCTGCCGGTAGCAGCAGCAGCAGCAGGAGGCGCAGGGGCATTGCGGGGCGGCGGGGTCCCACGGGTGGCGCGGCGGGTGCGGCTCCGGCGGCGGGGCGAGGAGGTGTGAGCCTGACTGCTCCGTGTTGCCTATAAGAGGCTGCTTTCTGCCCCGAGCCAGGTCCCCCGAGCCCCGCTGTCCATCTAGGCAGAAGGGAGGAGCTGCCGCTGCAAGAGCGGGAGCGCTGGATCCGGACACTCGGCCACGGAGCGGGGGAAGGGACCCCTAAGGGGGGTGGCGGGGGGGGAGGGGAAGGCTCACCTCCGTACCCCAGGGCTCGCCTGCTCCTATAGCCGTTATTTCTCTTTGAGTTACAGCACTACCTAGGTTATTTAATCTCGACCCGAAGAGTTAAGACGGAAGTGAGCCGTGTTGTAAATTCTTCTAGTGGTTAATTATAACCGGTGCTGAATGCAAGCGCTGTGCCTGTACTCTGAATCTGCCAAACTTCACCTCCCGATTGCTACTTCTCTTGGAGAACTAAAGAACAATCAACTCCTGAACTGGTTATGAATATGTGTAGCTGGATCAAAACAACTTTTTAAGTTTCTCTCAACCAAAACAGAGTATTTTTTGGTACCTTGTATAATCTTTGGATATTTTTTCCCATTACCTTTCCAGCTCTTATAATATTTTGTAAAGCCTACAGCTAGATGCCAGATTGCAATCACACTTTCATTGCCTCTCAACCCACAGAAAATACTGCTTGCTTTTGTGTGATTTTATTTTTCCTTGCGCATAAGTTCCAAGTATTTCATCAGTCAGTGCATTTTCTGGCAGTTGTTCAAGCAGTCGGGACCCCTGAAATTCTGGGTATTGATCTTGTGTGTGTGTTTATGTTTAAGTTTTTTGTTTGGGTTTTATTTGGTTTGGGTTGATTTGGTTTTTTTTTTTGTTGTTTGTTTGGGTTTTTTTGGGGGGTTGTTTTTGTTTGTTTCTTTTTGGGTTGGGTTGTTTTTTTTTTTCTGTTTTGGCGTTTTTGTGGCATCATTATATTCCAGGATATGACCCCCATAGATCCCACTGAGGCCTACACTGCTAGGATAAAGAAGGAGGGAAACAAAGGGGATTTTACAGAACTTACCAAGAACTTTTTCTTCATCATGTCATCTTACTGTTGGAGAGCAGCTGGTAGGCTTTTTGGTACCGAATGATATTTTCATGAAAGAAATGAAATGCTTTTTCATGTGCATACTGAAGGATAATTTTACTTTTGCATTGAAGTGCTCCGATTTCTGCCTTACATCACTCCTCTTTAATCAGAAGTAGAAAATCCTATGTGGTCTGATTCCAAAAGGCTAAAAGCATGCACAGACAGATGAGGTTTGTTTTTGTTATGCTCTTACTAATCCACACTCTATGAAATGTTTGTGTTGGCACTGAAGTTAGGGTAGTGTGGGATAAATATGGAAGCACATCAGTTTAAGGTAGGATATTGTTATGCCTGAGTACACCTGATACACATGGTGAACACTACATGGTGAACACCAGAGATGATGCATTAGCCCACTGAAAACTGTCCACACTCTGTTGTGTCTGTGAACATAGCTGACCATTTCCCAGTGGGGATGGACTAGAATACCAGCGAAATGGAATCTGTGGCAACCATAACCATTGTCAATGACCCTAAGAAGTCTTGGTAAATGTACAAGTCATAAGAGAAAACCAGTCAAAACAGAAAACAAAAAAAAAAAGGGATTTTTCTTTTTTTAAATATCCTTTTTTTTTTTTAAAGATTATGCTGCTCCTGCCATCAACTGGGTCAAGGCAATTTCCCTGTTACTCATGGAGTCTCATTGCTAATTGCTGTTAGTCCATTTTCATACTGTCACTTATACTGCATTTGTTTACTGACTCTTCCGGTCCATAAGTCACACCTATTAGAACGTTTTAATAGTGTTCAACAGCTGTTTAGTGCAACTTCCAGTTGAACAGTATCCCATCCAGCATACCATTGGATATGACAATGAAAACAGTATCCAGAGGAGAAACGTGAATGTTCTTCAGGAGACCAGTTGATGAAATGTCTTAGTGTACTTGGTGTTGGATTAGTGCAGTTGATACGTTTTTCACTGAAGGAAGGAAAGTAATCTTAAAACCAATGAAAAATCAAGTGAGACTGATGTGTTCAGACTACAGCTGCTTCTACCAGAAAGTAGTCAAAGATGTGAAAGTGACAAAATCTACATGACGTAAGAAATACAAGTCACGAGTTCTGCTTCCTACAAGTTGTAGTAAGAGTTCAAAGGAGAACATCTAGTGAAACCGGGATGGAAGGCAGAGAAATCTCATAGAAGGAAATACTTATATTGAGGTAGATTTAGGTTGTCCAGTTAAGTGCCATGGCATATGGCTAAGAAAATATACTAGTTGCAGACTGGAAGTTAATATGGATTACAATGATAATGATTTATTTTTTAAATGAGATTTCCAATTCCCATAAAATTTTCAAATAAATCTTATGTGGCAGTGCAGACCTGTTGTATTTGCTTCTTGTAGTGTTCCTTTTCATTTATCTGAAGCATTTGGTGACTGGTGTAAGTCATTTATGACAAATTGCATTTTCCTTCTCACTGACGAATTCTTTTTGGCAACTGGAGCTGTGCATAGGTGAGGAGAAGCATTTGCTTTTCAAATATACTTTATCAAACAAGGTTGCATGTGCTCAATGGTTGCTTTAATTGAGTTGGTTTTAAATCTGAAAAATAGATTAATATAGTTGAGACACACAGTTGTACTGAGGAACATTTCTCACAGCATAACAATATTATGGGCAAAACTGTTAAGTCAATTGTAAAAGACTCATTTCTCAGTGTCCATGATCCTGTATATGCAGGAAGATGACCGAGTACATTAATCCAAAATGTTAAAATGTTGATGGAAAGTGCTAGAATGGTCTAAAGTATGGTTAATGTAAATCAAGTTACCACTTTCCTGTGAGCAGGTGAAATTAGTGACTTTGAGAACAATGTAATAGTATATTTACTACTGACTAAACAGCTGCAAAGCTGTATTTTTGTAACAGAAGAAGTCAGTTCCATTAACACTTTCTGTTTAGTAAGAGCAGTTATTTTTACAGAGAAATGAGAAAGCATTTACCACCTGCCTGGTGAAATCTATACATATTCTGCATTTAGCTGTTAGGAAAATCAGTAATAATGATGATGAGTATGGAAATAATATGGTCTCTTGGTATCTAAGCAAAGTCCTACAAAATTAGGATCCTGCTGCATTAAGCTTGTGACAATTAAGCTATATGATATATTTACTGCCCCACTGAATGAATGAACTAATAAAGAATGGTGAAAATTATTTTCCCATTGTTAGAGATGACAGGGTGATCTGTTCGTGGTGTTATATGATGGCTATAGCAGAGCTGAGGAGCTGTACCTTGGTGTTCTGCAACCCAGCACAAGTCCCAGATTGGGTTCTTCTGCAGCACTGACTCCTGGAGGAAAATAAGGAAAGAAAACACATACCTGATACACTGTGAAGGTATCAGAATAACCAGAACTGAAGAGCTGCTTTCCAGCAGTAAGTCAACTGCCTGAATTTACTTGATTGCTGTACTTGGCAAATGTTGGACAGAGCCTTGGGTGACATGGTCTAGGTTGAGGTGCCCCTGCCCATGGCAGGGAGCTTGGAACTGTATGATCTTGAGGTCCTTTCCAACCCAAACCACTCTATGATCCTATGTCCTGAAGTTACACCACATTTTCTTAAACGTTGGACTGGGACACAGGGTTGGCCTGGAATACATCCCTTACAAGTTTAAGTTCCTTCAGGTACTGGATGTCCAAGTAGTACACAATCAACTTCTTTTATCATCGTTGTCTTCGTAGAAGAAACAAAACAGCCTTGCTTACTGAAGTATTTGTTTGGAAACATGCAGTGCCTTTGTTCCCATTTTTAGAGGCTTGGCTGACTTTCTTCTCTTTCATGTCCTTCCATCTTCTCTTAGTTCCTTTTCACAACCAATGCTTCCTGTTTACGGATGTTTTCTTCAGCTCATGTTGTTGGGAATGTTGTTCCAAAACCCATGACAGTTAAAAAACATAGTCTGGAGAGACAAGCTCCATGTGGAAGATCAGAAAACATTCTGATGAGCTGTTTTATAGTATTTCCAATGTACTTGGTATTATATCTATTTCTAGCATACAGAACAAAATCCAACTTCGATTTAGGACCATACCAGCCTATAGTATAACTTGTCATGTCTTTGGTAATAGTAAGCCTATGAGTGGCATAATATGTTCTGAGAGAATTTTGGGGAGCGTGTTTGTAGCATTGTCCTTTATATGCCCTTTGGCAGTAATGTTATTCTGTCCATTCTGGAGAAATACTGTGCTAGTGCATAGCTGCCCATAACAGACAGTTGTGTGCTGGAAAAGCTGTCATTACATAAATGTTCTTGAAAGTGGTTTATATTTATAATGTATGCAGAGGAGCTAAATTACTCCTACAGGTTTCTTCTTTCATCTCTCTTTTTCTGGTTTTGTTCTCTTGCAGATTCTACCCTCTGCTCCTTAAGTGTAACAGCTACAAGCACAAAGTCCATCCTGTGCATAAAACCACCCAGGCAAATAACAAGATTGCAAGTATGTTCCCGGAGTACCACGTAGACTGATGCAACTCTGGTCATTTTAAGATACAGAAATATATCATCTGTCTTTGAGCAAAGCCACAGACAGGAAGATTCTGGGGAAGGGCCCTATAAATAATTTCTGACTTGCTTGGTTCTTCGGTCTCAACAAGCATCTCTGCCTTCCAGAAGATTTCTTACAGTAAATCAAGTTCTACATTTCAGTATTTGCATCCAAAAAAAAAGACCAGGGCCTGCTTCTTCTGGAACCTAGGGCTACTTTTTATATCTAAAGGAAAAGATACTCAGCAATGCAACTCCTGCATTTCTGTAAAACAAAATTTTAAATCTCTAGCATATCTCTGGAAGGATGTTTGACTTGCTTGCTTTTACATAGGTTACACCAACTTGGATTCTTGAAATGGTTGATGTAATGACCAGCATGATGAGATAGAGTGACCTCTCAGCAAATTTGTGGGTGATACCAAATTGGGGGAGTGGTTGATACACTGGAGGGCAGGGCTGCTACTCTGATGGACCCAGTCAGACTGGAAAAAGGAGCTGCTGGGGAACCTCATGAAGTTCAGCAAAGGCCAATGCAAAGCCCTGCATCTGGGTTGGCATAACCCCATGTGTTGTGACAGGTTGGGAACTGACTGCATAGAGAGCAGCTTTATAAAAAAGAAGCTGGGGGTCATGGTGCACAAGCTGAATGTGAGTCAACAGTGTGCTCTTGCAGCAAACATGTCCAGCTGCTTACTGGGCTGAGCACAACTGATAGGTTTGGAGGCAAGAGATTCTTCCCTTCCACGTGACACTTGTGAGACAACATTTGGAGTTCCAAGTCTCATTTTAAGAAAGGCATTCACATGCTAAGCAAGACTCGTAAAGGCCACCAAACTGTTCAGGGGGCTGCAGTTGATGACATACAAAAAGCTGAGAGCACTGGATTTCATCAGGTTTAAAGATGGTGAGGGGAAGTGATATGCTGACTACTACTTCCCCACGGAACAGTGTAGAAAATATGGAGTCAGATTCTTCCCAGAGGTGCACAAGAGGCATTTGCTTTAATGGAACCTGCCTTGAGCAGAAAGTTGGACTGCAGACTTGGAGGGAAAGAGACTCCAAAACTGCTGCTTGTTTTGCCTAAAGGTGTTCATGAAACTATGCCCTGCAGGCAGGGAAGGCAGTAGCCTGTTCTACTGCAATAACAAATTAATTGATTAATTATTTTTCCCACATATCACCAACTAAGCTATGTAAATGCATTGGGGAAATCATCCATACTGAATTCAAAGAGAGCTGAGACTTTGCCTACTTTATTAAATAGACAGCTTTGTCATAAACAGCACCAGTGCCCTTTTCATAAAGAAATACTTTACTGTCAATCTGACTCACTGTTCTGAAACCCCATTTCTGTGCCTTTGTCCGTGTTGACCATTTCTGAATCTTCTTCCATGTCT
The DNA here is from genome assembly GCF_028554395.1 of Pezoporus wallicus. Classification (NCBI taxonomy): domain Eukaryota; kingdom Metazoa; phylum Chordata; class Aves; order Psittaciformes; family Psittacidae; genus Pezoporus; species Pezoporus wallicus. Next base: position 557,884 of record NW_026637828.1, on the reverse strand, counting down.
ATTTTTACTGAGATGGGGGGAAACTGCAGAATTGTACAGTATTCAAGGTGAAGACAGACGGTGGATTTATAGAGACTGTGAAGACCACATTCTGCTAAGAGGGAAGGACAGAAATGCATGTTATGATTTTGTGTAACTTTTCCTTTTAGTATGTCTACTGGCTCTTTGTTGTCTCTAACTGTTTTAAATTGCTTAAAAACAGAATGCAGATTTTTCTTACCTGTTTATTTGTTCACCTCTTATTGTCTTGTTCTATAACACCCCATTTGTCTGGTCTACTTTTCACAACCTTACTGTTCATGATGTCTGCTTCCTCAGCTGTGAAGAGTTTAATGGCAACTGGACGCTTGCCAGAAGATAAAATGCCTAAGTTATGTGTCCATCAAAGGAAGAGTGAGTAGAATGTAGCCCTTGCCTGTTCTGGGCTAATCAGCACAAGGGCTACATATCTTTAAACAGCTTAAATGCCATCAAGACTGCTTTGGGAACTAGGAAATTCAGTGTATTCTTGAGAGACAAAGTACTGAGGGATGGGGAACGTCTGGATTAGCTAGAGAATTTATCAGTAGGAAACAAGTGAATACCAGAAATATGGTGGTAGTTTAAGACATCTCAGATCAAAAAGTATCAACAGTATCTTTCTGTTGCTGTTGGACTGTCTCCCATCTTTACTTTTGCTTTGCAGTGTGGTTGGGATGAGGAGTAATTGAACCAGAGAACTGTCAGCACTAGCATCATGATTTGCTACACCTGAAATAAACAAGGTACTTCCAAATCAGCCAAAAGATGTAAGAGTCATTTGCCAAGGAGTATGCATGGAGTGTAAGTGCACAACATGCAGGGCAATGTTCAGTAAAATGTTTGCTTAGCTGCTATTGTTTAGCCACTAGCTGCTGTTTTGATTTCCAGTGAGAAGCAAGGATTTTCATTTCAATACAAGGCAAGAGTTTAAATGCATTCTCTAATCTGGGCCATCGTGACAAGCATATTATTAAGTTTTCTATGTAGGCCTATTTTCCACCACATTTAGAAAACACAAGTGTCATGAGTATTATGTTATATAAACAATTTAGAACAATTTATATATCCTGTAATTATAAAGACTTAAGCTTATGCTTCTTTGCAGTATCAGTTACTGGCTTAAGAATACTTTTTCCTAAAACTAAGAAGGCGTTTATGATTCTATAGGTTTTATAGTTCCTTAAAAGTGATCAGTTACAGACAAGAAAAGACATGGTCAGGACATTTACAACAGAAGACTTGCAGACTCATTATCAGAAAAAGCTAAGAAAACAGTTGAGTCTGAAGGTAGCTGCTGTAGTGAAGTCCCAGTACCTTGTAAATATGCAGCACTCAGGCAAAATACTGATGCTTAACTTGCAGAGTTCACTAAATCTTCAAACACATATAGAAATGCTGCAAAATTTCCATTGTACATATTGAAAATTAGGACACCAGTCAGTTTGGCAGTTTTAAGCCTTGGTTGTTCTTTTTGGTTTCATTTTAATACAAGGAAGATGTCCTGATCCAAATACATATATTGCTTCCTTGGTTTAAAATAAAACAAATTCCTAATGATGATGCTTTATTTACTGAATTGCACAGAGTCGAAAAATTCTTGTCTACAGCTCCTGTAACTAATAAAGTTCATACCATCCTTAACACATAGAGGGGCTCTATGCTTTAAAATAACATATATGAAGAAAATTGTTCCTACGTATAAAAAGTTCTAACTGGATATGAGATGCCACCACAAAATTAATACATCATATACCACAAACTGCCCCATTTGTACAACAGTGATGGAACTGTCATTCTCTTTGCATTTACTATACAGAATCAGGAAGTTTGCTATGCTGCGCGGAACAGGCCTTGCTAACTGGCATCAGGATGTGCAAGATAGCAAGAAAAAGCAGGAGCAAGGAATCAGTCATAGTAAAGTTTTAAAAATAATAGCTTTCTCTTCAACTCACAATTTCTCTTCAATTCACAAGGATTGTGAATCTTGCTAAATGGATTTAAATTCTTTGAAGCACTAAAGCTTACCTAAAATACATGTAGCATCAAATCACAGGTGATCTCAAGAACCAGCAGCTGAAAGGTGACTAGGAACAAAGCAGTCCATTCCTCCAAGGCCTTCTTTGGTAAGTTCCTAATTTCAAATTTACATTATAGCTTTCACTGACTTGCTTTTCACATTTTGCAGAAATCAACAGTCATGTTCCCAAACAGCCATTTTTCTGTGCTCATGAAACTCTTTCAGATGGCAAGTACTAAATATATTTTCCTCTTTTATGGTGTAAAGCTTAGCACATTTTAATTGTTTCTCAGTTACTTCACCATAGGCATTTTCTTTTAAATGATGTAGAATGGTAAAAATTTTGTCTAGCTTTGGTTTGTGTCAATGGCATCTCAAAAAAACAGGAATAATACAGGAATAAACAGGAATAATAGGCATTTTCTTTTAAATGATGTAGAATGGTAAAAATTTTGTCTAGCTTTGGTTTGTGTCAATGGCATCTCAAAAAACAGGAATAATACGGGACTTCATATAAAATTTGATGCTGATAATATTAGATGATCTTTTAAAATAAACAGCTTGTGCATACTTGACATTTTTGCTTCACAGAGCAAAATGGTACCGCATACACAGAGTATTGTGAATTTTACATGTGGTCCGCAAGTAAGATCTGCATGCTTAATGGTGACTTGATATTGCTCTGAGAATCCCAACCTTTTCATTTCCTAATTCTGTTTGGAATTCTTCAATGCCATGTTAATGTTTAAATGTTGCTCTAGTTATTTCCTCTGCCAGAAAGAAGAAAAGATAAACCCTTATTAGTTTATACACAATATAATCCCTATGAAGGATTTGCCAGGAACAGATAACCTTTGCTTGTGTGCAGGTCTTATTTAGAATGGAGCGTCAAGAGGAGGCATACCCCAACTGAATTACATAAGCAATTCTAATTAATTCTGTAAAATACTATACTGAATTTTACTTTAGATTGTTTTGTTCTGAGAGCCACCAAACAAAATACCTGTAGAATATTTATTTTAAAAAACAAAAGTTATGACTGTACGTCACTGTCAAATCCATGGATGTTCAAGGATAACTGTGTTGAGATGCTGCTGGAGGTTCATTTTTTTCACCTCCAGAAAAGTGTTATTTTTCATTTGTTACTTTTTTTTAAGCAACATTACTTTTTGTTTAAGTTTGCCTGCAGATGTGTGCAAATGTGTTTTGCATATGCATATAATGAAGTAGAATTAAAATGTAAAGCAAAGCAGTTAATTCTCTGCAACGATTTCATCCTGATAGTAGGGAAGCGAATGCATCTTCCTCCGGGCAGAAAGCAAGCACTAAATAATATAAGCACTAAACAAACACTTTTTTTTTCATATAAAAAAGAAGCATTTTGTGCTATTTCATATATATTGCATCCCCCTTAGTTTTCTGTAATCTGCATATTGAGGTGATTACCCCACAACTGGAAGGACTGGAATTAGGTGGGTCCTTTTATGATCATTATGACTGTAAGTTGAAGGAAGAGGAGGAGCTGCAGCAGTTCTCATTTTACTTGAAATACTGGACTCAGGAACCTGTGTGAGAACCTTGAGCAGCACAATCCCTTACAGAAGGGTCACCATCAAAACAAGTGTAATTGCTTACGGTAGGCTGCTTCTTTCCAAGGTTTTTGGTCTTTGAATTTTGCTTTTCATCACTTTGGCTTGGGCTCTGCCCATCATCTTTTCTTCTTCAGCTTAAGTCACTTGTCATTTTTTCAGAGTTGAAGGTCAGATCATTCCACCTGACTTGTAAGCCACAGGCCCTGAAATTTCTTGTACCAGCCCAAGTAATTTCTCTTTGAGCAAGTAATATTTTCTATCTACTTATAGCATGTAATTAAACTTGGAGTCAGACAATTTTAGAAGATAAGGAACTTCCTGTTCTGTTAACAGAAGAACGTCTAGTAAGGGGCTGTGGCTGGAAAAGAGTTGAATCGAGAGTAGGCACCAGCAGTAGAGATGGGACAGCCTTGTTAGGGGAGAGTTTATTTAAAACCAATTGACATACAGTAAGATGGGCCTATGCACATTTGAAGTGGGTCATTTTTATAGTAAAAATGAAATTTAATGAAGACAGACTTTCTTTTCTGAGCAAGAAAAAGGTGGTTTAGTCATTCAAATATTCGTAGGGATAATCATTTGGGACAGCTTTCAGTAAAGGGAGGAATAGCAATAGCTCAATTCTAAAATGTTTCAACTGACAGCTAAAGAAACTCTAGCCTTGAGAAAATATAAACTGTAAACAATATTTATTATAGGTTAGGTTCAGCTAAGCCAGTACATTCCTATTATCTCTAAAAGGTAACAAAGAAAAAGGTATAAAACTATTTAATACCTAAGATTCAGCAGTTTGCAGAAGAAAGGCCATTTCTATGTAAACAAATAATCACTGTGACAACTGCTTAAGTTTAAAATCTGAAAGCTGCATTTCCCAAATTTAAATAATGAGACCCAAGATCACCGAAGCTCTATACGAAGTCAGTGGCAAGGTGGCCATAGAGACTTGGAAAAGCCCAGCTGCTCGTCTTATTTTCTGTGCTTTTAAGTGTGCTAGTTGCTGCTTATTCTATCAAGAACAATGCTGCTGTAGTTTTAAAGAAAGGCTGACATGCCCAAACTATATAGATATAGAAAAACCTCAGAAGGCAGGCAACATTTACTTTTAAAATAGCTTCTGACAATGACTTAGTGTAATTATACATTCTCCAGACTGAAGTTTGGAAGACTGTTAATTCCCCTGTCAATTTAAAACCTTTTGTATACAGCCAGTGGGTGGGGTGCCACAGCATCCAAGTTAAAAACTCAACCATCTAAGGTTGCTTTTGAGTCTGACAGCATACCAACTCAAAACTCAAATTTTGTGGAAGCACAAGTGATTAGAAACACAAAAACTGATTTATAAAACATATTAAAAGAGCATGAAATTAATGAAAAGTTGATTAGTGCACAGTTGTGAGAAACAGCAGAACTCTGCCTCTTGCAGCAACTTCTATGTTAATGGCAGTGTAATCCTGCTGCAATTGCAGTTGTTTCCTAAAAACATTTCTCCATTACTTCCTGTATCCTATATCCTGTCTTGTAATACCCATGTGGACAAAAATTGTTGTGAAAGGTCTTACTGCTCTATCATTGCCTTTATTTGTAATGGCCACTGTAAACTGGATTCATCTGGATTCTCTTTCATACTTCAGAATCAGAACTTTGTGAAACTAAGTGTGTTAGTCTACGGTCATGGAACTCTGAAAATCACTTCTGAAATTGTGTGTATTTAAAGAAATAACTTGTACATACCTAGATGCTGACAATACAGCTCACGCTGCAGTTATGTCAGCGCCACTACATTATGCAGTGGTAGCACAGTAGCTCACACTTGTTTCCCACAGTTCTTGAGTCTGCATCCTAGCTCTTTCAGATAAGATGTGCTAACCTTATTTTTCTGGATATTAATTAATTCCTTCGGAATAATTCCCTGTGGAATCACTAATTTCTGATTGTGTTGTTCATATATCAACTTCAGTGGTAAATCAGTTAAATCCCTGAGATTTCATATTTTTAGAGTCACACCAGCTTGAATACCAAGGTGCTGAACAGAGGGATGCAATGTATGATCCCCAAGGAAGAAAATACTTAGGGTGTCTATGGCAGCATTCATAGAATGGTTTGGGTTGGAAGGGACCTTAAAGCTCATCTAGTTCCAACCCCCTGCCACAGGCAGGGACATGTTCCACTAGACCAAGTTGCTCCAATCCCCATGCAAAGCATTCTCATGCTTTTCTGCTCTATTTCTATGATTTCCTGAAAATGTGCTGGTTTAAAATATTTCTCTTTTGACAGAATCTCAGTTATGAAGCATTGTTTGGGTTTTTTTCTATTTTGAAACGAAGACTCTGCTTCTCCATAAAAGAGAGGAGTGAAAGGACAACATACAATTTTCTAATATCTAAGTTTGACACATTTTTAAAGTTTCAGTTGCTGGCTAGATAGATCTCTTAGTGACATGACTGTTGATGACAACTGATGTACCCATTGCCAAACACTCCTGTACCTATTTATAATTCTTAATACACGGCAGCATTACTGATCAGTAATTTCTGCAGTTTAGAAAAAAATGCTGTCTTTCTTTATCCTTTTTCTATTTTAAACCAGTTTGTTGGTCAAGGAAAGTCAAGAATTGAAGATTGCCAGGAAGAAATAAAAGGTGAATTCTACAAGCAAATTTAGTGGAAAAGCATGTGTGTGTTGAGAGGGTGGGAAGACTCTTGTCTCTGAAAGAGTTGTCTCTGAAGAGAAATCCTGTATTTCAGTAACGATTGTAAAGAGAACAGAAAAATCTGTCATCAGCTCAATACTCAGCAGTATAAAATCGGAAATAAGCTAGGTTGAACACACCAGCTAGCTTCAGCCTCCTTTGGTTTTCTGTCAAAAGCACCTAAACAAGTCTGGACACCCTTATTTAAGGTTTTACTTAAATTCAGTCAGAGTTTTTCAGTGTATACATAAAATTGTTAGTTTTGTAATGTGGCTTTTGTTCCACTACATTTTAGGAGACAGATTATTAAAATGGTTTTGGGTTTGGTTTTCAGGTTCTCTAATATGAAGTAGAATGATATAAAACAAAAAGTAAACACTACTGTTAAAACTTGAAACTCCAATTCCTTCAAATGTGTCAGAGGTAAGCCTGAAGAATTCCTTAATTGTGTTTTTATACTCAGTCAGCTTGAAAATGCTTTGCTATTTTTACGAGCGCTTATAAACCTGAGCTTCAGATGACTGCTTGACTGTTTGGAATAAGGATGACAGTTAAGATCAGCTGATGAATAACTTCTTATACTGTTTGCAGGTATTGGTCTATAACTGAGCATTGTGGTGGCTGATTCTCTATGGGAAGGGCCTGAACTTTCTCCATAGTGTATGGAGTTAAGAATTCTTAAGAGCCAACATGATGACTGGGGATTTTCTATTTTAGCCACACGGATATGATTAAACACAGCAGAGAGGTGCAACATTTAGCCATTTTGACCTAAGACTGCAGGGAATCAGACATAGTGCCAATGTGTTACTAGCTTTCAGGATCGAAGAGCTGCAGTTTAGAGGCCTTGAAGATATTTAACCTACTTGGCATTCCTACTAAAAGGATAATCTAATTGTCAGCTTAAAGAGGTTTGTAAGCAACTACTGCTTCTACTCCTTTTGCTGAAATTGTGAAAAGAATTAGTGTCTCTTACTCAAGTGAGAGAGAAAGAACCATGCACCAGTGACACTCTATCTTGTGATTAGGATACCTGACTGCAAAAAGAGAAATATGGCTTGATCCCTGCTTGTTTATGCAAAGGTCTCTTGCAAAACTTTCTTCAAAGAACTGACTCCTGCTACGAGCAATCTAACTGGCAAAGTGTTAGCATTTTAGTCTGGCTCAGAAGTAAGCTATGTACTGTGCTTTTTATAGAGTTGTCTCAGAGCATGTGACCTGGATTCCTTTGGGTAAAATGAGACAGGAGAGGTATTCCTCACATCTGCCCATGTTATTTGCTAAAGCACCATTCTTTAAATGAATTGGATTATAAACCACTGTTTTCCCCTCTCCATCTTCTTTATGGACAGATTTAAACCTCATATATAACCTGTGATGGAAAAGAGATCAATTAACTTTACCCAAATTCCATCTTTTGAGTTACACTAGAATTCTTCAGCATTAAATATCTGTTCTAGTTAACCTCTAAACACAAAAGCAAATAAAGACAGGACTACTGAGTTGAAAACTCAAGATATTGTATCTAACAAAAACGTACTGCTGTAAAGTACAGCTACAACAAACATTGTATATCGAGTAAAACACTTCCAGAGATTCATACTAACAGTGGATGCAGTGACATTCTCTGTCTTCCAAGGCAGTATCAGACACATCTTATATTGTTAAATTCATCAGTGCAGCCATAGTTACAGAAAAGAAAATGACAAAATTAAGACCTGATGTAAACAGCTGAAGCTTATGATAATGGGTTAGCTAGTTCCAACAGTGATGTAAAGATTATGTTAGCAAATAGGTCAGATAATAGGTGTAATTTTCTTCACCTTAATCTCCAACGTGTGTTTATAATGCACAAATAAGACAACAGATAGAGAAAATCAAACAGAATAAAATAATCCAATAAATTAAATGGGCATAGGAAAAGAGTATTTCTAAAGGGTACAAGAAAATCCGATACTCTTTAGGGAAACTGTAAAGACTAACAGTGTTAAGAATTAAAACCTTCTCTCAAAGAAGAAAGTTGACAAATGAGTACTTTCATGATGTGCTTTCCTTGAAGCTCTGAAGCATCTTGATATGTATAAATCAATATCTCATTTTTCAGGATATGTTCTGTACTCTAAGGAAGTGTCCTTGCTTAGCTCATTGGATATGAAGTGAGGTGCTGTGAGAACTGCCCACAGAACTGACACTGCTCATTACCCTGGCCAAAATTACCTACCATCACCTGGAATAGATCAGATACCATTAAATTAAGAATTGAAGCCATGTATATTATGGTTCGTAATGAAATAACAGCCTTTGTGTCCAGACAGATACATTTGTCTGATCATAAGAAATTTTGCAAATGTGACTCCCTTAAGAAAATGGTAAAACACCTTAAAAGATTTATAGATCTTAAGGGTATGCAGTGTCAAGGCTCAGTAAGCTCAAAAATGGAAGTTAAGTTTACAGCGCAGAACTTTTATTTGTATCAGTCATTCAAATTTATTTACTCTTTAGTGTTTCTCATCTGAATTAATAAAAAATGCCCTACATCTTCTATTTAATTTTTAAATCACATTTTCAAAGCTTTCTGCATGGCTGTGCAAATGAATCTTAAATTTTCTAGCCCAGCAACAAAATTTATTTGCATATTTTTACATAATTTGGGCAGCTAACACTTCAGAAGGGTATCTTAGCTAAGTACCTTGATTGTAATGATTAAAAATTTAACTGCTGCATTTTTGGGACAGTGGGTTTGAAGAGTGGGTTTGAGTAGTCACTCTAGAGGCACTTGCAGGTATGGCTCCATGTGGTTCCAGTTTTGCCACTCCTCCTATTGAAATGTGACAATATCAGGAGACAGACTAAACCACTGACAGCCTGACAAGCACGTCTTTTTTCTTTCCACTGCCAAAGCAAGGTGATGCATTTTGATTTGTTTCCAAGCATACTGGGAGGTAACTTAGATAACTTAGGAAAAAGCTAGCTAGGGAAACCTACTGCCCATTCTAACCCTTACTGCTCTTAAGAGAATGTTGAAAGCAGAGAGTGGCACTTTATTTTTGGCTAACAGATCTCTAACAGGTCACCCATTTTAAAAAATGGTTATCTTTTCTGTTCACATCCTTATTACACCAATCATACATAACTTTGGCACACTGCCATATATTTTACTTATGATTATCCTTTGAGGCTATTCAGAGGCTTGAAGCTAATGCTCCTGATAGTGGCTGGTAGTAACAAATTTCAGCCAGCCACACATAATCATAGAATCCCAGACTGGTTTGGGTTGGAAGGGACCTTAAAGTTCATCCAGTTCCACTCCCCTGCCACAGGCAGGGGGACACCTTCCACTAGACCAGGATTGTGCAAGCCTCATCCAACCTGGGCTTGAACACTGCCAGGGATGGGGCAGCCACAGTTTCTCTGGGCAACCTGTGCCAGTGCCTCAGGACCCTCACAGGGAAGAACTTCTGCCTAAGATCTCATCTTACTCTCCACTCTGTCAGTTTAAAGCCATTACCCCCTGTGCTATCCCTATATGCCCTTGTAAAAAGTCTCTCTCCAGATTTCTTGTAGTCCCTTTAGGCACTGGAAGTTGCTCTAAGGTCACTCTAGAGCCTTCTCTCCCCCAGGCTGACAAGCCCAGCTCTCTCAGTCTGTCTCCAGAGCAGAGGTGCTCTAGCCTTTGGAGCATCTTTGTGGCCTCCTCTGGACTCTCTCCAACAATAATACATTTGTTTTCTGTGTGCTAAAATATTGAAACAGCTTGACATTAAAGAAGAAGAAAAAAAAATTCAAGAAGTCCTTTCTAATGTTGAACCTTTCAACCTAAAAGAATTAACTTCCTACTTTTTGTGGATTCAGGTCAGACCTAAGTTTGTAGCTACCCGCCAAGACTCAGCTCCGACAAATCGGCCAGCACCCCTAGGATGCACCAGAATGGGGCTTATGCCCTCTGCTGGTCTACTAGATCCTGACTCGGCTGCTATGGAAGGTAGAATTCATCTTGGATTTGGTAAAACAATCTCCAAGTGATGTCTAGGCATCACAGAGTGAATCTTTATTGACTTCTAACTTTTGCCTCAAATTAGGACTGAGACATTGAAACAAAATCAAGATATTCTCTATTGTATAGTCATTTTTTTATGTAAAGGTTATGATTGATGGATCTCTACGCTAACTTCTATGCAAAACCCCGTATTTCACTAGCTTAAACAATTTCCAACAATGTTTCAACAAGCAAGAAAAACGCTAAGTAGCTTCTTAATCTTTATAGCTAACCTCAGGCTCATGCCATAAAAGTTACAGTTTAACTTGCCTTGTTAGAGAGCCCAATTTGCATGCAATACTCAATGTTTTATTGTGGAGACATGTAGAATCCACCACTACCAACAAAAAACCCCGTACTGGCAAACCAAAACCTAATATTGGCAATACCTTTGGTGGAAATCCTCCTTCATATGCAGGCCAGTTACAAAAATGTGCAATAGGTCTTCCTGTTTTATTCACAGAAATGCTCATCTCTGGCTATCCTAAGCAAAAGAGAGATGTCAAGTAATGGCAGAAAATACAAATTGTTTTATACACAAAATTTACTTTGCTTTCTAAGTGTTTGATAGGTAGGGTATTTGTATAGACATTTTTAGTAACTTAACTTTACCTGATGCAATTTTCAGGCTAACTTTTGCAGTAATTACATCTGAAACATGCCCAAAGTAGCTGGCCCACCAGTGGAGTCCTCAACAAGCCATCCTCCAAAGGAGAACGGTGTGCAGCCAATCCTAACAGCAGGCTTAGAAAAATAAGCAACATGATTTATATAATATGTATAAATTAAAAGGATTAACAACTAGGATTAATATTTTCATTGTGCTACCACCAGCCAAACGATTTTACCTCAGCAATGATTTGCTGTTCTGGATGAGAACGATCATACTGCTTGCTTTCTTAAGCTGCTTGGTGTTCAAACAATTGTTATTTGGAATTGGATAAACCTTCTTACCATTTTTATGGTCCATTTCTTAGTTTATGGTTAACCATGGTTTATGGTTAACCATAAACTATAACCATAAACTATAACCGTATAGTTAAACCACTGTCGTGGTTTAAACCCAGTCAGGTAACTTGTTCACTCACTTCCCCACCTTCTTTCCCTCCCCCTACTCCCAGAGGGATGGAGAGGAGAATCAAAAAAAACGCAACTCCCACGGATTGAGATAAGAACAGTTTAGTATCTAAGGTATAACATAAATCACCACTGCTACCACCAATAACAATGATAAAGGAAATAGCAAGGGAAGAGAATACATCACCTCACCACCAGCCAACTGATAACTCGGCCCCCCAGGCCCGACCAAGCACCAACCCATACCTCCTCCAACCCTGCAGTCTCCCAGCCCTTCCGGCTAACTCCCAGTTACATCCTGGGCATGACGTGCTGTGGTATGGAATAGCTCTTTGGCTAGCTTGGGTCAGGTGTCCTGTCTCTGCTTTCTCCCGGCTTCCCCTCCTCCCTGGCAGAGCATGAGGCTCACAAAGTCCTTGGCCAAACCAAAACATCGCTATCAGCTCTGTTCCCAGGCCGAAAGTCAAAACACTGCACTGCACCAGCTACCAAGAAGGAGAAACATGACTGCTACTGCTGAACCCAGGACAGATCTATGGGTGTAATTCTTGTTCTATGCATAATTTTTTTTTTACTTTTGTTTCTCTCACCTCCCTTTTTTTGCTTACTATTGCTGCAGTAAGCAAAAGCCAGATTTTTCACTGAGTCCTATCACACTCTTACATTTCATTCTATAGACTGAAGCATTAACTATTTAACATCTGACAGCTCCCATTAAATTGGCACACTTAGTCTCAAGAACTGACATGACTGAGATCAACTGGAGGCAATCTGGCCTTTGGAGCTGAGAAAAGCCTCAAGACAGAACTTCAAGTTTGTTCTTACAGTCCCTCCACAGTCATTAGACTGAAACAATGTGTAACACAGGTACACTTCACCAGGTCAAGGAACCTTCCATCCGTGTTACTTCACCTGATGAAACTACTAATTGGCTGTATTCCTTTTAGTCTCAATTAATAGCGGTATAATTTGTATACTATGTTTGTTAAAACTTGTAAAGCTTTTCTTTATACAGTTCCACCCTTATACAGGCTACATCAGTGTTTGGGATTTTTTTATCACGTTATTTGTGGGGACATGCATATACGAGCCTAGTCAGCTGTGCTACTGACACCACAGCATTAATGCTACTGGAAAAAAAAACAACAGTATCATTAGAACGTCAATTCTGTGCACTACAAGAGAGGCACAGACCAGCTCTTTGCATGTGAGGGAGCATTCAGGATACCCATAACCACAATCCCCTGACAGCACACGGCGGGATCGGAAGGAGTCCTGCCTTCACCAGACAGCTCTGCTGCTGAGAAGGAACGACAAACAACATCCCTTAAGCCTCCCGCTCCCTCCTGGTTTATTATTTGGCAAAAGTTTCACAACGTGGGACAAGAGGAAATAGCCACAAGTTGCAGCAGGGGAGATTTAGACTGGATATTGGGAACAATTTCTTCACTGAGAGGGTGATCAGGATTGGAACAGGCTGCTCAGGGCAGTAGCAGAGTCACCGTCCCCGGAAGTGCTCACAAATCGTGTAGACGAGGCCCTTAGTGACATGGTTTGGCGTTGCCTTTAACGGTGCTGGGTAACAGTTGAGCTTGATGACGTTTTCCAACCCGGTTGAGTCTATGATTCTATAAACCGTGTTTTCTGAGCTCCAAAACAGAGTCTGCAACGCAACACGTTCCCGGGTTCGTAAATACTCATCCCAGCTGAACGACGGAGAACACCTCGGGTCACTCTCGAGCACGGGAACGGCAGCAGCTGCAGGGACACTCTGAACCGCCAGGTCGCTCCGCGCTCGCTTCAACGCGGCTGAAGGCGCAGCAGCGCCCCGGACGCACCCCAGAAGCAGCAGCCGCTTACCGCCGGCTGTCCCGCGGCCTGCCCCGGTCAGATGAGGGCCGTTACCGGACACCGTTACCTCACGCGTCCCCTCAGGCGGCGGGCGCCCCGAGCGCACGCAGGGCGGCAAGAGAGGTACGATGGCAGCACGAGCCATCCCCCTTGGTCTTTACGCCGGAGCGACACGGCCAGAGTGACATCACTGAGCGTGGGGTCTCCCATAGGGCGCCGCGAGCGAGCTGCCCGCGTCAGGCGGCTTCCGGCAGAGGTAATGGAGGGCCGAACGGTGCGCGGCGCAGCGCACAGCGCTATGGCGAGGCCTGGGGAAGGACGGCAAGGAGGCCCTAAACAACTAACCAATTAGCAGCAAGTCCTTCGCACAGCCGCTACCAATCAGAAGTGCCAGTTTCCAAAACAAGGGTGACGAGCCGGTGTTGGTGCCGCTGCCGCGCTCCCCGCTCGCTGGCTCCACCTTCCGCGGCGCTGCGTTCCCGCGGGCTTGAGGGGCAGGTAGGGCCGCGCGGCCGGCTGGGTGTGTGCGCGGCCGCGCCTGCTTGCGTTTGTGAGCGAGATCCGCGCTCCGGTTCCCCGCGCGCGGTGGGGCCCCTCCGCCTGAGGGGCGGCTCTCTGGCGGGCGCGGCAGGCTGCGGCCCTTGTCGGTTCCGCTGGAGGAGGGCGCCCCTGGGGAGAGCTCTCCGGCGGCGATCAGGAGCCGGTTGGTGCGAACAAAGGCGACAGTGGCGGGCCGGCCGGGGCCGGTGCGGAGCGGGCGGCGGCGCTGAGGGGTCACGGTTCGCTGGCGGGGGCCGGGCCCGGCGGGCTGGCGGCGGCCACTCCGCAGGAAAGCGGGTGGTTTAAGAATTCGCCTGTTGCGCTGGGACAGGAACGAGCCCTGGTGCTTGGCGGGGAAAGTGAAGAGCGAAGCGCTGACAGCGGCCCGCAGCGGGACGGTGTCCGGCCCTTCCCCGAGTCCTCCCGGGCAGCCGCCGCGGCCGCTTCGGCCGGGACGAGTTCTTCCGTAGTTCTGTGGGCGCTGTTATTTGTGCTCGCGTTCGTATGGCTGAGGGGAAAAGCAACGCCGTTTTCCGTTGCTGTTGCGTGTTAAACAGTGTTCCCGGTGAGGCAGCGCTGATGTTGTTGCAACAGTCATAACTGTATTGCGGGAAGTAAAAACCAAACAAAAAACCCCAAGACTGTCAATTACAGTCATCAAAGTCGATTACCAGAGCTTATCCTGGTGTAAATTCTGTTGATAAATCTGGATTTATTGTTACGACGCTCATTCTGCTCAAATTGTGGGTCTGTTGTAAATGAAATGTCCAAGGGAACTCTAAACCAGAGTCTTCCACCCTCCTTAACTTGCTAGGGAATGAAGCTACTTTATAGAGTGTCTTTGTTCTCTCCTGTTTCTTTCAAGGATTAAAAAAAAAAATAAATAAATGTCGGAAAGCTATGAAAATAGAAAGCAAACCTTGAACAGTATCTCATTATTTTGTGGGTAGGGAACAGGTGGGAGGAGATGCAACTAAACAGTTAAGATAAAGAAGGTGACATGAAGAATTGTTAAACTGTTGCTGTGTATTCGGTTTCATTTGTTTTATTTAGGTGTTTAATTTTGACAGCAGTCAAGCTTGTTTCTGTTTACAAAAATAAGAACCGAAACCGAGTTATGTCTGTGTTAAGTGATTTATTTCAGCTGACAGAATTGTGTGTTTGTGTCCAGAAGTGTTAGATTAAGCAGAATTAAAACGGTTGAAACATGTGTCATGTGCTGCTTTCCCTGTTTCCCAAAGCGTGTTGCATGTTTGAAATGCCTCATGTAATGGCCCAGTGATGCACGAGCAGGCACATGGAATGTTTTGTGGTTTTGCTCTCTGAGGGAGATATTTCTAAAAAGGCTTTGTATTAAGATTTCTATTTTCCCTTCCTCATCTTGATGCCAGTCCAAGTCTTGTTGAGCAGTTTACAGTCTCTGTAAAGCACGGTATAATTTGCACTGTAGTTTATTATCTGCAATTATTCACTTAAACTGTCGGGGAGGTTAGGGTGGGCAATAAAACTGCTTTGAGATACCTGCCTAGGTCAGGCTTGTTCTGTGTTAGGTAGGTGCTTGATGTCCAGTTTGATTCTTGGCTGGGCTGGAGCTGGTTTGGTCAGTGACTCCTCTTTAGGAAGCAGTTGGGATGCACGGGCACCGTCTCCTGTTCTCACTTGTCTCTGCTGAGGTCAGGGTCTGCTGTCCTGTGCCCCTGGGTGGGAACCATACGTATACGGAGAACTGTTTGGATCCAGCTACCTGAGCACATTATGCTTGTTGCTGCTCTTACAAGAGCAGGAGATAGCAGCAGAGATGGTGTCGTGGTTTAAGCTCTGCCGGTAACTCGGCACTACGCAGCCGCTGGCTCACTCCCCCCCTTCCTCCCACCGCTCCTGGGGGAATGGGGAGGAGAATCGAAAGAATGTAACTCCCACGGGTTGAGATAAGAACAGTCCAGTAACTAAGGCATAACACAAATCACGGGTGCTGCCACCAATAATAATAATAATGATAAGGGAAATAACAAAGGGAGATAATATAAAAGGGGACAGGGAAAAGAAAACAATAAACACAAGTGATGCCCAGTGCAATTGCTCACCACCCGCTGACCGATACTCACCCGACCCGAGCAGCGATCTGGGCCTTCCGGGTGACTCCTCCCAGTTTATATACTAGGCACGACGTGCTGTGGTATGGAATACCGCTTTGGCTAGTTTGGGTCAGATGCCCTGTCTGCTTCCTCCTGGCTTCCCGTGCCCCTCGTCACTTTCAAAGCGAGACTGAAAAGTCCCTGATCAGAGTAAACATTACTTAGCAACAGGTAAAAACACTGGGGTGTTATCTCAGGCTAAAGTCAAAAACAGCACTGCACCAGCTACTAAGAAGGAGAAAAAATAACTGTTACAGCTGAACCCAGGACAGGTGAGCTTTCATTTCATTTCATGTAGGCAGAAAGGTTTTATACTGTTTGCTTTTTATATTCACTCCTGTTCTGTTTCAGTCTTCCCTGCTTGCTTTGCAGTATTCCCATTATTCTAGCACCCAGGGTGTAATGTCTCTTTCTGGGGTACCGTTTTGCTATGTGGAAACATTGGTGAACTGTTTGTGTTTTCATTTTACAGACAGGCATCTGGATTCACAATTTCTGATTGCTGGTCAAAGTTTTGACATATGATGCTGTAGATGGTGGGTTAATTTTTGACAGAATTGATACAATATTTTGAGCTTGTTGCCTTCTCTCCTGACTGTCATGAAGAGGGGGAGAAGGCTGATGCTAGAATACATAAGGGATCTCTGTGCTCACTGTGATCTTCACTAGACTCATACCAGCCCCAAGGTTCATAATTCAGCTGAATCGCTGAGGCTGGCAGAGATCTATCAGCAGCAATCATAACATTTTCAATGTTGCTTTGTACTGTTCAAGATCTAATTTGAGATTCCTGTAACTCAGTAATCGTATTAATAGCGACCTCAGTGATGTATGGCAAGGGGATATGCCTCTGTATCTTAAACGAATGTGTGTACACACTGCACTTAGTTTTTAAGTTTTGGTTCTGTGGAGAAGGAAGTGTAGCAAGGACCACTGACATATAGTTGTTTGCCGCATTTAAGCCTGAAGGTGCAAAGAATGCTTATTTGAAGTATTTATAATAGCTGAAGCCATTAATGTCAGTAACGAGCAATAACAGAATTACTTGGTCAGATGAAGCTCAGTAATTCCCAGTGCTAGTAGTTCTCATCCCCAGATAATATTAATGCATTTTCCTCTATTCTCCATTCATCTCTACATAAGCTGTCTGCACAACTGTATGCAGCAGAAGAAAGGATCAGTCCTGCCCAGTTCCCTGTCCTTTGGGACTGAGTTTTCAGTTGAGGGAACTTGTGTGCCTGGCAGACTGAAAATACTTGCTGCCTGGATTTGGAATTCAGAAATGGAAAGACTAGGCCAAAGTTTTAAGGAGTGTGACCTTCCTTTTCAGAATAACCAAGGCCTGTATTCATTCTATGGAAAAACTGAATTATCGCTATTCTGTATGAATTTATTGACTTGTATTCCAAAGATCTGTTCTACTTTGCAAGATAATCTAGCAGTTGTTGTGTTCAAAGCCCTTCTGCCTGAAAGATGGTGCTAGGCATATTCTAAATATTGTGCATGTCCTTTAAAACTTACCTTGAATGCCTCAGGAGTGCAACAGTCAGTTCTGCCCATGCCCTTAATTACTGACACATTAGTCTGCTTTTTTACTTTTTCAGATCCCATACTATTTCCTTTCCCTTTCTTTCCCATTCCCTCTTTCAGTGAATTGCAGAGAGTGAAACAACAGTATAGGTTTTGCTCTTCTAGTAATTATTACAAGCATCAAAGCAAAATTCTAACTTTTTAAATGTATGCACATATGTATATTTGTTTTAAATTCTGCCCCTGCAGATGGAGGAGAAAAGCTGTTGCTAAATAGGTGGGTCTTTTTACACTTTAAAAGTGAATGGCATTAAAAATCACGATGTGATTGTCTGCCTTGTATAATAACTGAGTTTAATGTGTTCCTGGTTGCTGAAGAGGATCTAAGGATAATTTGGATGGGAGAGATGCTGTTAGAGGTGCTATCTGAAAAAAATAATCTCTGAAAAAATCATCAAATGTTTGGGCAATGTGACTGTCAGAGTATGTTAAGGAAAGATAATTTTTGCCTGAACATTTTATGGGTGCAAATGAGTAAGTAGGAAAAAAATAGAAAACTGCTTTGAGTAATAAATTACACCACTCGCATATGTTCATCACTTGCTAGTTATTCTTTTATCTGTGATGCCAGTCTGTAATGTTTCCATTAACTTCATTGTTATGGAGAAATAGGATCTGCAAATCCTCAAGTTTCAATATATCATTTATTCCTTAATATTTATACTAGAGGTGACAAATATAGTTGTTACTGTGTTGAATGTTTTTCATCTGTTTTCAGGTTGTTGGTGTGGAGTATTGGGCTTGCTTAAAATCAATAAACCTGATCTTAACACTTGCCCAAATCTTTATGCATGCAAGACTCTTGTGTTGGCAAGGTATTACTTTGTCAGTTTTTAATTCAGGGGACTAAAGCATGTTTTACATAGCTTGCTATTTTGATGGGAAAGCATATGCTGATATTGCTGGTGTCTTTGGCTAGTATGAAAATTTCTTATTCTTTGAATTCTTAAAATGTGAATCATGAACATGTAAATAAAAAATACTCGGATACCAAATAGATTTGCCATTTATATTTAGATTTCTTCATAGATATGCTGTTGTTACACATTAAAGCATTTATCTTATAAGTCTTTCATATGTATGCCAAAAGCACAGTATGTATTACTAACTTGTGGAACTGAAAAACATTTACAAAAGGTGTTCATGGCTATTTCCTTTTGGAGAATAGGTTAGCGACTACTGTTTATATACCTAAACAAGCAGTATCTGAACAATTCCTGGTAGTGAGCTATTGTAGCTGCCCATGATGCAGACTGATTTCTTTATCTACAGACTGATATTACTTTTTCAAAACTTGCTGATACTAGATGTCTTGGTAAGAAGTGAGGTGAAATGGGGACCTTGGAGTACTTCCATTAATTTGCCTAGTGACCTGAGGAAAATTACTCGGTTTCTAATGCCCGTTTTAGGAATGTGCTACAGTAGGACTAACTCTGTCACTTTAAATGGTGTAGGCTTCTTATGATTGTTTAAGGTATTTTGGAAAGGTTTGCAAATATTAGATCTGAAAGCTCATCAGATTGTTTCATTATTCCAGGTCATTTGGAGAAAGCAGGGTATCTTCTCCAACCAGTTTCTGTTCTCAGTTGGGATTTTGTTGAGTTTGCTGGGGGTTATTTTGGTTTTGGTTTACTTTGTTTTCATTCTTCCATCATTGATGTGAAACTGTAACCTGGCACAAAAAA
This sequence comes from Pezoporus wallicus, assembly GCF_028554395.1. Taxonomy (NCBI): domain Eukaryota; kingdom Metazoa; phylum Chordata; class Aves; order Psittaciformes; family Psittacidae; genus Pezoporus; species Pezoporus wallicus. The sequence goes on along the minus strand of NW_026637828.1, from coordinate 538,651 downwards.
ATACTGGCTATTTTTAGACTGACAGGAATGTACTGCATGTAATTTTTTCTTTTTTTTTTTAAAGAAAGCCAACTGTAAATTCCTACAAAAAGTAATTTTCAGAAAAAAATGTATTTTCTTAAGCTAAAAGCCTTTTTCTAAATTTCAGTGTTTTTAGAAGAAAACTTTGTCTTACTGATCTTTCTCGTAAAAAAGTTGTGCTCTTACATTGCAATTAGTCAAAACTGTGCAGCTGTGAAACCAGACTTAACAGCATTATCTTGAAGGTTATATAGATGGGTTTAGCCTGTTTACCCTGAGTATTTTTAAGTCCAGTAAGTGAAAGACATGAAGGGAAAAAAAAAAATAAAACCACTGATTCAGGCTACTTAAATTGGATGGAAATGTCAGGCTGATCATTTTTTCAAATGAAGTAGGTAGCCTTGGCTGCTGGTAGTTTCCAAAGTTGGAAACTACCAGCAATTGGTAGACATTATTAAAGCAGTAGTGTTTTGCTTCTGGTTACACCTTAGTGGTTGGGTGATGATGAGAGACTCTAGAATGAGACTGGTAGTTTTCTTCAGATTTTATTAATAAACATACCGGGTTCTTGAGTTTATTTCTACTTCAGCAAACAAAGTAAGTATAAAGCTATTAAAAAGGGGACAATAGGGAACCTTAGGTTGGTTTAGCAGTAATCCATGCAATCTGCATTTGTAATGTGGTTCAGTTTCACTAATGTGACTCTGCATCATCGAAAGTAAATAAGTGGAAACCTAAAGATAAAGTAGAAATTGGAATAAATGTTTTCTGTAGAAGTGTTGAGTAACTGGGCACTGACAAAGGAGGTGTTGGTTCTGACCTGGGGCTTCTACCTATGTTGCTGTTCAGTACTTTTGCCAAGTTTTGCATGATGGACTTAGTGTTGATGTGAGGTTGGATCTTTCTGGTCCAAATGCAAACTGCTGTATATTAACAGCCATTTATCTTTCTTCCTTTTTGAGGAGTGTCATATCTGAAAAGTGGATGTTCAGGATAACATGTCCAATGTGTCGGAAGAGAGAAGCACTAGGCAACAGGACATTAAGAAGGGACTCCAATTTATAGAGTATGATTTTGTGTTTTTATTCTTTTATGCTTATACATGTGTATATATATGTGATGGATAACTCTGGGAAAGTCCTTTTAATGTGTTACCAGTGGAGGAAGGAGAAAGAGGAGGACCTGTGTTTCTCCTCAGAATATTTGCTAACACTAATACAGAAATGGGGAGCAGTCTTGAAGAAAAGACAGAAACCCTAGTTGTTCTAAAAGAGAGCAGATTGAAAGTGGGAGGGCACTCCTTGTCTGCCTTTGAGAAATACCAGCACTGAGTTCTTCTGGTGGGTGGAAAATGCTGATAGCCTAAAAATCCACCTTATACTTCTGGACAGCTACACATAAGACTAGGTTGCTACTGAAGGGGATGGGTTTTTCACAACTACCTAAATGTTTCAACACTGGAGCTAAAAGTTAACCTAATGAAAAACAATCTTAATAGCTAATTTTCATTTGTGTCTATGCCAGATTCTTCTCAAAACGGTCCAGGATAGCTTAAAGTCGTTGCAAAGTTTCACACTAATTCACTGCTCATGTAAGGCATTCTTAAAAAAAAAAAAAAAATAAATCCAAAACAACAAGAAAATCCAAGGAAAAAGAAACCTGCCCTTTTACAAATCGTTTTGAAACAGATTCTCAGATATGGTAAGGTAAAGGGTTCCTGTTTTTCTTCCTGAAAAGTTAGAAGTAAATATCTCTGTTCAGTGCTAGAGAAAATCTCTCTTTTGTCCTACAAAAGAACTCTTAAAATTCCTGTAGTATCACTGGTATGGCTTAATTAAAATTGATGTGTTCTTTTGACAGATAATCTGTCACTTGAAAATACTTACAGGAAGACTGCAGTTCTCCTCATGTGTAATCTGTTTCTCTACAGTGGAGGGGAGAAATAGTTTTTAAATTGAGGTTTTAAAGCATTCAAAACCGTAATACATTTTGAACAGCAGAGTTAAGGCTGGCTATGTAACTTTAAATGAAAATAAGTTATCAGTAATAAGAAAACACAGTTCTTTAATCAAAACTAATCTACAGCACTCTCCCCTTTTTCAGGACAGGTAGTAGACAGTATTGAAAGATTTGCCTGTTGCAGCAGATGGAAGTTGTTTTTAGTAAGAACCAGTATTCTCCAATGTGATTGTCTTTTAAGAAATGTATGTAACACTCTGTAATTTCTTTTTTTCTAGATCTACTTTGCCTTATCCGGGGACACAAGAACAATATGAGGTAATGAAATTACTTTTGCATTTCCAGAAGAGTTTTTAATGTGGGCTTATCTTATTTGTTCTTGGTTTTAATCATTTAAGTAATGATATAGTATGAATGGTAAATTACAGTGTCTTGATATTGGAACAGGAGGACTACTTACATTGTGATAGAAGTGTTCAGATATTTGATGCCTGTAATTCACTTCTGTAACAGTTCAAATTAACTCTTCCTCTGTTGATGTTAGAGATGAATTTGGGGCATTCGTTGGATAAAGCAATATGCTATTCTGAGAAAAATTTAGGGTAGCAGAGCAAAAGTGAGATAAAAGGACCTCAGTCACATAAATCTTAAAAGCATATTTTGTTTCTGTACATGTTGTTATTTTGCATAATTTTTCACTTATATGCTCAGACTCATCTTCTTAGCATTTTTATTCAATGGTAGGTGAATCATTGGATTTGAGAACATATTAGATAAAAATGCAATCTTTCACATTTTACATTAAGAAAAGCATTTAATTTGCAACCTTTATATGGTAGTGCTCCGCCAGTTGCTATGGCTGCTACTTGCTAAAAGAATGTATGGAACAGATATGTTTTTTCTTAAGTTAATTATACAAAGTAATTCTGTTATCAGTAGTTCAGCTGCTCTCTTATTTGCTTGTATTGGGGTGTTGAATGTTAGAAATTATCTTGGACAAATGTCAAAATTAAAATACTAATACAGACAGAAGTTTGGCATTTCATTTTGATTCCCTGAAGCCACCAGTATAAATTTTCTGTTCAAAAATGTGTTTGGAAACATGGAAGATAAACAACAAAACTGCTGCTGATGGGCGTTTCTTTTCTTTGTTCCAGTTATTTATACGAGGGCTTGTTAGAAATCTTTTTAATGAGGGGAATGATGTATATCGAGAAGGTGATTGGAGAGGATCACTGAGTCACTATACAGAAGCTATAAACATAGCTGATTATGCTAATTCTGAAGAAATCCATGTTTCTGATGATATTTTGGAGAAGCTGCACGTAAACAGGATAGCATGTTTTTCAAATATGGTAAGCTTCTGTTTAAACTGTATGATTTCTGTAGAACAGTGTGCTAACAGAGTGTGAAGACATAGGAAGTTTCCTAGTCAATGGAAAGTTTTGGTGTTGGGTTGAGAACTGGCATGTTTCAAATCATCATTTTGCCATATTCTTTAATATCTTCCTTTTACAAGTATAATCCTTGAGATATTTTTGGTTACTAATACTAAAATATTAATATAAAGGAGTCATACTAGGCTTGGAAGTTGGTGGACCAATGTTTTTATCCATTTATACTACTGATTGCACCTGAGTCTACTGCTTTCTCTGTGGAATAAGATGGCTCTTATGAAAGAGCTGAATTGTCTTCATAAATGTCACTGGATTTTACATGAATGACATCCCTGCTTGTTTTTAATTGCGTAAGTTGTTGGCTTAGCAAAACTTACACATGCAGTGTGAGTGGCCTTGCTGCATATTTTATAGTGTTTCAGTACCTTTATGTAATAGTTTCAATTTGGTGTTTTGATGATAAAGTTCTGATTAATGCCTTATTACTTTCCCCCCCCCCCCCCACATAGGGATTGCATGAAAAAGTTCTAGAAGACTGTGAAATAGCATTAAGATTGAATGAAAATAATTTCAGAGCTCTCTATAGGAAAGCAAAAGCTTTGAATGAACTGGGAAGGTACAAGAAGGCTTATGATGCTGTAGCAAAATGTTCTCTTGCTGTGCCACAGGTAGGTAAATTATATATTGATGATCGTTTTTAAATATTTAATACAGAAAACAAATACTTACATCAAGGCCATTGAAGGTTTTTCTCTTTTTTTTTTTTTTTAATGCAGTACTTTTTATTCTTCTAAGAATTATTTCTTGTTATGGAAGTGAAGACTGGTAGCAGAGATTATCATCCCCAAGCTCAGTTTGTTATGTTAACTTTCAGCAAAAGAAATAGTGACTTTGCAGTGGGGATCAAGTGCCAAAAAACTTTTGAAATAAACACTGGAACTGAATTAGTAGTTTCAAATTCTCTACGGTCAGAGGTGTACTTACAACATAAAGAGAACAACCCCTCATAATGTACAATATTGATTTTTTTCAAAACTGTAGTTTAGGTGTCCAAGCATCTAGTAATATTCTTACCTGTGCACTGTCCTCTTCTGAATAGCTTGTTATGCACCTCTACTCTTAGGCTATATCTATATTAGCAAGCAGCGTATGGTGTAATAGGAGAGGATCTGTAAATGAAATGCTGGTCCTGAGGATCCCATGGTTGTTCATGGTGATTTTGTTTAGTTTTTTTCTGGTGTAGGTTTTGGTTTTGGTTTCATTTCTGGGGGGTTTTTGGTTTGGTTTTCTTTTTTTTCAAGAACACTCCTACAGCACCTTCAATTTAATTTCATCCAAAATTAATCTAATTTGGATCTCTGAGACCTTTGTAATGCAAACTAAAATGCAGTGAGTAAGGAGGATACAGATATTTCACTTCAGAAATGCATTTCAGATTTGAACTAAAATGCTGATGAAAACTTTACATACCTTGCTTAAAACAGACTGATCCCAGAGCAGAATATTATAACAAAATTACAGCTAGACAAACTGTTGAACATAGGTTAACCTCTTGATTTAGAGTGGGTTTCAGTTGTGTTTCCAAAGACATAAGTGGTTTATCAGAATATGTAATATTGGACTTTGGATTTTCACTTTGCACCTCTAGATCTGAATGTTTTCACTTCAAGTTAATCTGCCTTAATATAAGTTTTATAAATAGCCTTTCCTAGCTGTAGGACACACTCTGGAAGCTAAATCTTAAAATCATTTAACTGAATCATTATTATAACTATTAGGACAGAGTGAAATATGAACAGGCTTTTAACTCAACCTTTCTAATTGTATGATGCAATTACTGCCAACATACGGAGTTGCCATTACATATTCAATAGTGTTATGTAGTAGCTGACATTATGGTAATCAGAAATGTGGCTCTCAATTTGTATAAAAACAAAACAACCCCCCCATCCACTCAAAGAACAAACATCCTCCCCAAATGACCAAACAAAAAATAGCCACCCACAAAAAATCCCATTTCTCTGGTTTTGGAAAAATCTTTACATTATTTTAAAATCAGTTAAATGGAAGAGGAGGGTTATGTCTATTTTCTGGCTTTTTTTTTCCTTCCTTTAATTCCAGATATTTTGGAAGTTTTGCTTGAAGGTAGTAGTATTTTTCAGCATTAGCTTGCATACGTTTGTGGAAAAAATAAAGCTGCCTTAAGAGACATCCTGCATGTAGGAATATTGCAGAATACAGACTGAGATGTAAACGGATATCTTGACTAGATGACAATACATGTAAATTATGAAACTTTATTTATGTCTTTTAGGATGAAAGTGTGATTAAGCTTACCCAGGAACTAGCTCAAAAACTAGGGTTAAAAATAAGGAAAGCATATGTAAGAGCAAAGGTAAGATTTTTATTTTAACATTGAGGTTTCCCTGTCTTAATAACCACTTTGTATTTAATGAAGGCATCTTCTCATTGCAGCCACCCTCCTCCAGTTCAATTTCTAGCGATGTATCAACTCAGGTAAGGCTTTACATGCTCAAAGTGCAAGCTGACTTTATAGTGCTGGGAATAATCATTTCATAATTTCACGATGATGAAGTGAAAATGGTGCAACTGACATTTTATGTAAGATGCTGTTAATTTGGTCTTTAGGGTTCTGTTAATCTTTGTGCTCAGTTTTGCTGTGTATGTAAGGCAGACCAGGATGCAAGTTAGCTTTTTAGAATAAATGTTAGCTAAATCATTAAATCCAGTGCAATGAATATATTTACTTCTAATGCCTTGAGGCAAGGGCATAGTTAATATGCTGATTTATTTACTTATTTCACTTTGTTGACAGTTATTAAAGTGAAGCATACTGCCATTAAATCCCTTTTGATTTATGCATTTGTCCAAATACAACCTTTATTAGCAGATGAACTTGCATTTATCTTGCTGTTTGTACTGTGTCTGAGCAGCAGTAATGAAGAGGAGCTCATCTTACAGACCTTTTTCATGGGAGCATAGACAATTTAGCTGTAAATGAATGAGGAAATATAGGAACAGCTCATTTAAGGTCCTGTTTAGACTTTTTTTATTCCTTGGAGTGGTTGGTTGCAGATTTTTAGTGACCCTGTGAGAGTTGATTTCAGTCTGCAAATAGATGCTTTATCTAAAGAAATTATCTAAATTTTGTTGTACTTCACGAATTCAAGATTTATGAAATCCAGGTGTGAGGATTTACGTTCTTAATCTGAATATTTATTTGAAGATTTTTAATTGCTCTTATGAAAAGTGCTGAGAGGTATTTTTTTTTTTTCCTCACTTACAGAATTCTTCTGTAGAAGATATTGAGTTAGGTAAGTCTTGTGTTACAACCTAGGAAGCTATTTGTGCCATACACATATGTATCTGTTGAGAAAATTAATCTTGTCATTTGAAAGATCTGTGGTAAAAACTCTGATCTGTTTATCTCTAAAACTACATATTTAAGTGCCTAAGCAAATTTCCTTTCAGTCTCTTCAACTTGATATGATTGTAACTGCTCCTATAGCATTTGTCTCATACTGTTCTCTTTAAGTTGGAAAAACAGGAAGGGGAGAGTATGCCAGAGATTTAGTGGAGTATCAGGTCTGTAACTTTTCCTCTTTTTTAGTTTGAGTAATATATAAACACTTGAGATACAGGTACTCATGAACTGGAAGTTAATAGAAGTTAGCAATATTTAATGTGGCTTTGCTTAAACATTCTTCATGTTTCTCCACTCCCTCACCCCTCAGGGTAGAAGTTATCCAAGGTATTTTTACATCTCTGAACGAAAGTTCCAGTCATTCCCATCTTAACTGTTTCAGATTTATCTGACCAGAAGCAAGAGATAGTTTCTGCTACTTGTTCAACAAACTTTGAAGTGTCTAAAGTGTCTTCAGCACCTGTACCATCTTTACCTTCTATTATGCCTCTTCAAGTGGAAAAGGTTTCCTTGCCATCTGCAGTGCTGGCAAATGGAGGAAATGTTTCTTTCTCTATGTCAGAACCATGTTTAGATTATGGAGATGGAGATATAATTATTGGGGAAGAACTTGATGAATTACTTGATTCTGTGCCTGATCCAGATGAAAGTGTAATGGTAAGACTTTTTTGTTTGTTTTCATTCTCAAAAGACTGTCCTTGTGAGCAGGGTCTTGTATTTTTATCAAGTGGGCTAACAGTGAAATATGAGTTACCTTTTTTGGTTATGATTTTCTCAGGTGCAGAGTCTTGCAAACGTGGCTGTAGACATACCAGGGCCCAGCAGAGCTCCAGGGACAATTACATTGCTTTTGTGTGATGGAAAACATGAGTGAGATTGCTGGGGGAGGGACACTACTTCGGAAATACTGCTACACTACTACCAGTACTACCACAGTGGGAGGGATACTACTTCTGGGAAAGAGTGACATAGATACTTGAAGTCCAGGCTAGTATGTTGGTTTTTTTGGGAGGTGTTTTTGTTTTCTTCTGTCAGAGTATTTTTGGTGAAATAAACCCTCTCAGAACCTGAGAGTTGTTGGAGTGCTGACCCTGTAGGAGTAGAAACTGTAGTTAAACATGCTATTAGCTTTGCAGGACAGTAGTACTTGCGCTGTGGTCTTCTATTGCATTCATTAGTGTCTCTGCAATTGGAGCGTTGTCCAGATCCAGCTCCTGGATAACCAGGAATAGTTATAACATCATGAGTCTAATTTTTAATACTTTTTAGAAGAGATTATTAATTTAGGCACATGAAGAGTTGTTCTTAATTACACCACCATTCCAGAGCTAGAACAGACTGTGAAGCATACAGAGTTCCTCAACTATTAGTCAAAATGAGGGCTCTGATTGATGTGCAGAGATGTCTGACCTTATGAGCAAGGTTACTGTCTGTCTGCTGTGGCCCTATCGGTCATTTGGAGACGTTAGTATTAGTATGCAATGTTGAATGACGCTGTGGCATATTTAATTCTTCAGTTAGTTGTGATTTCAATTCTTCATTCAGATGTGGATGCAGTTGGAAATCTTAAAATAAAAAATGCTTGGACTTCTAATTTTCTGTTTTATGCACTTTGTTTTGTAGAAAGTATTTTGGAAATGTAGCAATTAATTACTTTTAATAAAGCCTAGGAAGTCTGCTGTAGTGAAAACCAGGAAGCAGTACAATCTTCCAAGATTGACTGCAGTCCTGTGTAGTGTAGAATCTTGAATGAGTTGTAGGCTAACAACTTGGGGGACATAGGGAATTTCACATTGGCCAGACCCTGTGCAGATGTATTTGTTCAACCTCCAGACAAGAAGGAAGCCTATTGGGATGATAGAGAGAAGGAAAACTCCCCTACTTGGTTATGTCCTTAGCAGAGGTATACAGAAGGATAGGTTCTTTTTCAGGGGTGGATGGGAGACCCTTTGCAGAGTATAGTATCATTTTATTGTTTCTGAGCTTTTATTTCAAAGCTAACTCTACTGTACTGCAATTTGAATCCTCTTTATTTAGAAAAAAAATCATGTCGATTACTGACTCTTCCTACTCTTCCCTCTTGTCTTATTTTTTTAAGATAATTTGGAAATTTAGCTCTGATCTGGTTCATGAATAAATCTAGAACCTAGTAAGTTAATAAACTTCAGCTAACTGAGCCACTGAAGCAGTTGATTTCTGGGTAATTCCTTGCATTAGGACAGGTTTAGGGTTTGATCACCATAGTCCCCTAAGTGCACTGTAGCTCTGTTCAGTACTGCAGTACTGTAGTGTGCCTTTTATTATTGCTTTTCAGTAGGTTTATAAAAGCTTTGCATTAATGTTACTAAAAGAAATGCTATTGCAGATTATGTTCTTGAGATTTTTTTTTTTTTCTGTGTGAACATTTTCTTTAAATTCCTTTTTTTTTTTCCCCCAGCAAACTGCGGGAGTCAGAGGACCAATTCCCACAGGAAGCGTGGCTCCTACTGTACCTTTCTCTGCCTCCTTGTTGGGGACGCTACCAGTTAGTGCAGGATTTGTTCCTTCACCTTCTCTTTCAGAAATCTTTTCACAGCCTTTGGCTTCTTCACTGGAAAGTTTTTGCTCACCATTAAGCACCTTTTCAATCAGTGACCCAAAAAGAGGTAAGAAATAAGTCTCAATATTTAACCTGTTATGATGAGAGCTGTGCATGAGCCAACTGGCTTCTTTTAAATGAGTTTTCACAACTATTCACTATTATTTAACACTTAAATAACATCTGATCTATGCTCACAATTTTTGAGAGTATTGATAATCAACATTGGTTGTACACAAGAATTTATAAATAAAGCTTTTGTTTACTTGGGGCCTGCATAAGCATACTCCAAGCTCCCTCTGTTCAGTTTTTACTGCATTTATTGTGCAAGTCATTTGTTTCATGTATAAGTAGGAAGAAGGAACCATGTTCTTTCAAACTTTTTTTTTCTTTAAACAAAGGTGTTCTTACAGCTTAAAACATTTCTTATGATTTAGCAATAAACAAGAATTCTAAAAGACTAATAAAACTGCATGCTCTGAAAAGTTACCAGTAATCCATGTTTGATTTCAAACTCTGGGGACTGTTACTATGTAGTGAAATAACAAGATACAAACAGTCAGTGAACTAGAAAAGATAAAATGAAGTTCTGTCTCTAATTACTAGTCTTACAGGACTGTGCTGTCCTTAGAACAAAGCCAAATTCACAAAATAAAACTAAAAATAGAACAATCCTTTTACCTGTCTTTCATCTCAGTTTTGATAGGCAGATATTCCTTATCTATCTACCCTTCTTGTACTGCACAGACAGCTTCATGTTGAGTCAGCACATGCCTGTGAAGCTACTGTTGATGTTAATCAGGTAGTTACTAGGTAGTCATCTAAGTTTTTAGCCTAGGTGTTTAAAATGGGCTTTTACAGAATACAAAACATAGTCATGGCAAACAAAGAAGCCCCCTTGGTGTTTGTCAGAAGACCAACCCTTTGATACTTTTACTTCTCAGGAATGATAAATAATTTTTTGCATAGGATATTTTGTGAACTGAAATAATTAAAAATTCTTTGTGTTCCTTTAGACCTCTCAAGTTCAGCTTCTAGAGATGGAACACCAACACTTAGTAGCAATAATTCCCCATTGTTTGTAAGTGTTTTCTGTGTTTTCTTTCACATCAGTTCAAATGTTAACATTTTGAAGGCTTAAACTAAGATCATAGTTTTCACAGTAGAAGTTTTTATTTTAAAAAATATGGCACTTGTACCATTAAAATGTGATTCTGGCTGAAAGACAGTTGTACAGTAGCAGTAACTGAGCACATGAGAAAATCTACAAAGCTTGTTCTATAAATGCAAACCTTGACTACTGTCATAGCCACTTTTCCATTCTGAGGAACTTGTAAAAGACTGTGGAAGTGTAAAAATAACCAACCTAAGAGAGAGGAAATCTCTTATGATCCAAGTGCCAAAGACTAGGAATACTGGAGAACTGTCCTAGTACAGGAGCAGAGCAAAGATCACCTTGTGTCTGAGAATCCATCTGGTCTCTGTGTTCTAGTCATGCTGTATATTTTCAATCATGATGCTGGCCATTGATTATGTGGGGAAGGGTGCTTGAAGGATTGCATCCTTGTGAGCCACGGTGTAGTAATAATTAGCCTGTTCTTTTCCCTGTGCCTGGTTGGATCTTGTTATGTGCTTAGTCTTTGCTGGGTATATGGCTTTTGTAAAATCTGTGTCCCCTTCTTAGACCTGTGGCTAAATTTGTATTTTGATTTGTTGTTTTGGTTTGTTTTTTTTTTTTGTGTGTGTGTAGTCTTTCATATGCTTTAAAGAATAATTCAGTAGGTTAAATTTTAGTTGTAGAGAAACTATATGGATCAAGTAAAATATGCTTTCTTCCAACAGATAAATGGCCCTAGTAGTTTGTTTGGGTCTGAAAATTACATGGGAATTGCAGGCCAAACTAGAAATGACTTTTCAAATGTTTTTAGCAGTGCAACTGCTAATATACCTGTATCTTCAGCACTTGCGGGAAGAAACCCACTAGAAGGCACACATGAGCTAAGACAGGCCTGCCAGTTATGTTTTGTCAAAAAAGGTAAGGGGCTTTTGGACTCAATTGGGTTGATTTTTAAAAAATATAAAAGCATACATTTAGAACTTCAGTGTTCTTAAATTAAAATACTGTTGGCTTCTAAGTAGTGTTAATCCTGACTTGTTCTTTGCAGATGTAGTATGATCTTATGGTTAAGGAACTGGTAAAATGTTTCAACAACTGTTTTATCTTTCTTCTTGTCTTTATTTCTTGTCCTAATAGATTCTTGATTCCTAAGCACACCACAAATCACCACACGCTTTCACCCACCTGTATGTAAGGTCATTCACGCTCTGTATTCGCTTTCCTCCCAGCCCCCAGGGTACTGTGAAGAATGACACCTTTGCTCAAGACTAAAAAAAACTTGCAATACTCTCTCTGATTGGCCATGGGGAATTGAACTGCAGTTCAAAGTGCCTGGTAACCTTCACATCCCATCTGTTTTATTGTTCTTTCAAACTAATTCTAAATAATAATCTGAGGCTTCCAAACCTTTGTAATAATTAACTCCACTGTATTGACTGAAAGTATCTTAACCAATATTGGGCTTTAATATAACTAATCCTTTTTAGGCCTGAGCTGTTGCTGTTAAATAGAGCCATATTCTAGAGACAATAGCTTTTATTAAGACAAATCTTAAAAATGAGCATCTTGCTTCACGTTATAGGTGTCACCGATATTGGTATATCGTAAAGAATTGTATCAAGCCATAGGGGATGACTGCTGTAGTTTTAGGAACTTGCATATCGTTTTTGGTTTTTTTTTTACAAGAATAATCTGTGAAATGATATTTGAAAACCCCCTACGTTCTGCTAAAAGCAGGTGCTGTGAAATACTTGCGGAAGCACATAGCATGTTCCTAACTTCACTTTTTGCATCAAAGCATCTGTTTCTTCTGTTTCATTGCATCTCTGTCAAAGCCATTATGTGTCTCCTGCTTTTACTACCTACTTTTGAAATTGTACTCTTCATCAGCTTCTTGTCTAGGGGAACAGTCACATTCTTGGTTTTGCAGTCCCTTAAATAGCAAAATCCACTGAGCATTGCTTGTCTTAAGACTCTCTCCCTTATTTCTTCTTTTTGGTGGTAATGTAATCTTCACTGTAGTATCATCCTAAAGACAGAATTTAAAGCTAGATGTGTTTTTGTTTCCAAAATCACAGAATTCTGGTATTGGCATTTATATTTTTGGCATGTGCATACTCATTACCTACTGTGTTTTATCTCTAAACATAGTAACTATTCTAATACAATAAAAGCTGAAGGTTAAGAGAGCCATTTACTGATCCTTGGTATTCATCTGCATTGACAACTTATAAATAAGCAAGTTCAGTTTTAAATTGGTGTTATGTAAATGTATACTTTGGAATTTGGAAAAAAGTGGTAATTTGTTGGTGTTCCAAAGTAATCTTAAGGTTGTAACACATCATTCCTCCCCACATAACTGCTGTTTTTTTCCTTGCTGAGACTGGTCCTTTTGTAAGTATTCAGTCTTTTTCTATTCTGTTCAACATGGCTGTTAATGACTTTTGGTTCTTCAGAGTTGCTGGTGCAAGTAGGAACTCTATTCAGTGTATTTGTGTATTTTGCTTTGGGCTTATGTGCCAACCTGTGTATGGAAATACTAGAAGTATGTTGCAGTACATGCAAATATAAGCAATTTTCTGTGGTTGTTTCAGGTCCTAAATTACTGGATTACGCTTACCACCCCAGTTTAGAACATAAATGTAAGAAGGATATTCTAATTGGCAGGATAAAAAACTCTGAAGATAAATCATGGAAAAAAATACGTCCCAGACCAACAAAGACACAGTACGTGGGACCGTATTATATATGTAAAGGTATGCGTTACATATAGCAAAATGGTAATGTCTGCACTAAAAATAACATAGTTTAGCTTTTCCACAGTGAAGTACAGAGTGAGTTTTTATACTTGCTCATGGGAGGTAGAGAAGGAAGTTCACTGGGTTGTTTATATTTTCCAAGGTTGTAAAGAGAGCCATGTTTTGACCATTAATGGGATTATTTAGAGAACATGCACTGTATTTCCCTACTGTTCTCCATGAATAACTTTGCTTCCTAGTGCTGGGCTATTATTCTTAAAAGAAAAAGCAACAAAAAAAGAAGAGCATTCTTGTTAGACTTCTGCAGTATGAGCCTCTACTTACGATCTAAGCAAGATAACTCTTGCATGAATTAACAGCTGTGTTTAAGCAAAAGGTATTCGGAGTTCTGAGCATGGTTGCCTAGACCAGAGAAGAATAGTTGATGGAGTTGTGCTTCAGCCTTCCTAATTTCTTTCAGCGTAAGGTTTTTCTTCTGTCAGAGGACTTCCGTGATCCTTTTACAATGGATGTAGCTTCTTTATTAAAAACATTTGAAATTGAGATAGTGGATGTTTTAAGATAAATAAGATAAAAGTTGTGTAAAGGCAATGTCATATTCAATGTTACCATTCTAGATGTTGCTGCTGAAGAGGAATGCAGATATCCAGGTCATTGCACATTTGCGTATTGCCAAGAGGAGATCGATGTGTGGACACTGGAGCGCAAAGGAGCCTTCAGTCGAGAGTCTCTTTTTGGGGGAAATGGAAAGATCAACTTGACCGTGTCCCAACTTCTTCAAGAACATCACGGATTATTTATGTTTCTTTGTGAGGTGCTGCTTTATTTCTAATGACACAATAAAAATGATAATAGATAAGAAAATTACTTGGAAAGAAATGCTTTGGTTCATGCATGACTGTTTCTTAAATCTTGAAATGCATGTTCAGTAATCTGGCTATCTTTAGATTAGAAAGTAATTGAAGTCTCTTAAAATCTTTAAGGTAAGGTATATTTTAAAATATATAAAATACATACTCTATAATGACCTGGTTTTTGTATTCCAGAAATGTTTTGATCACAAACCAAGAATAATAAGCAAAAGGAACAAGGATAACTCCTCTTCTTGTTCTCACCCTGCTATGCATGACTTTGAAGATAACAAGTATGTCTGAAATCCCATCTCTCTAAGTTTCAAATTAAAAGCAGAGGTTTTGGGGCATTCTATTTAATACCGATTTTCACTTCTTAACCTGTTGATTAGCTTCTCTTCCTTGTTAACTGTTACGATTTGGTGGTATTGCGAAGACAAACTTGCTGAACAAGGATTGTCTCATGTAACTAAACTGAAAGTGAACTATTTCTTTATCAACGCATTCAAAAATAGTGGTATCCACCCTCATGTTTGAATCTTATTTGTTTTGGTGTCAGTTTGTTAATAGCTTTTCTATCTAGTGAGCATTGATGTGTGATGTCACACACAGATATGTCATGGTAAATTAATGCAGGAGGAATTCATAAGTTTGCTCTTTGTTCAGTCTGTATTGCTTATTTTGCTGTAGTTTTAACTCAGCTGGTTAAGAACAGGTTTGCCTTAATTGCAGTGTCTGAAATAGACTGTAGGCTTTATAAACCCAGTTGATAATAGTGTAAGAAAAGTGTTTATAATTATTCTGTGAAAGTTAGCAAAGTGGCATAGTGACAGTGGTGTTAATTAAGTTTTGGAGAATTAATAGACTTACATTTTTATATGATGGAAATGTAAGTGGGAGTATTTTTAATCCTTTATTTGTCTTCTACTTCCCTACATTGAGGAAACACTACAGCTGTAAGAGCTAGGCTGCTACTGTGATGCATCAGCTCTTTCTCTAATGGTGCACTACAAACGAATAAGTACTTGCTTTTTGTAAGTAGCTCAGGATATGCACTTGAAAGTGGACATGATACACTTTCCCTCTTGGAAACCAGTGATGCAGTTCAGTAATGCTTTGCAGAAGAGAGACTTCTAGATTTTACAAGAGTACTGTTTTGTGATGCTGGTTTACTCAGCCTAGAAATAAATGATAATTAGATGCTCCTTCCTTCTGGGAACTGTTTCCAAAACAGGTGCCTTGTCCACAGTCTGCGTGAAACTATGGTGAAATATTCCAAAATCCGCCCTTTTCAAGTTCGATGTCAGCTTGACCTGTGCAGACATGAGGTCCATTATGGCTGCTTACGAGAGGATAAATGCTTTTATGCTCACAGCCTGGTAGAGCTTAAAGTCTGGATAATGCAAAAGGAAACAGGTATGTTTGGTAAAATGCTCACTTTACTCTTCACTGAAATGCCACTTCTTCCTTGTCTCAACCCCTTTCTGAAATCAGCAACCCAGGCCCAGTGCATTCACTTACAATATGCTGGAATCATAGTCAATAAACAGTAATGTAGATAAGATAAAAAGTTTTGAGCAGGCTACTAGCTAGTCAAAATCAGCAAGTTTTTGAGAGTAAAAAATGTCAGAACTGCTCATTGTGATCACATTTTTTCTTGAAATACAACTAGGAGCCTTGAGCAGATTTAAATCCAAGTTGAACTAGAATTGGTTTTATTTTTAAACCTTCTAAGTTTGGAAGATCTTGATCAAATTTTTTTTCCAGCTTGAAATATTTTACTTATGCCATTGTTTCCCTTCATCCCCCAGTAAAAGATCAAATTTTTTCTGCAGTTAAACCTTTCTTTCAGCTTAGTGCCATTCTGATATTCTTAACATAGTGAGCCAGAAAAGAAATCCTTCCAGTTTGCTCGTCTGTCTGTATTTGTTGATAAAACTTAATTGTTTTTCTGTTCTTGCTTACACAGGACATTTAGGCTGCCTTTTGTTGATCTCACTTTTTTTTGTTGGCTTCTTTGAGGATAACAAATTTTACTACTTTGTTTCTAGCTGACATCTTTTGAACAGTATGTCTCTCACAGTCCATTATTTGGTCAGGAGTTCCAAGCAGTTGAACTGTTAACAGGAAGTGATTTTTACCATGTAGTAGTTGCTCATTCTTCTGTCTTGTTCTGTATGACAGCAGTACTTTGCATATTAAGCAGTCACGTTGGATCATTGTGGTACATGGAGGAAAAGGGGAAACTTGGCAATTCCAGTGTGTTAACAGCCTTTCTGGCATTTTTGCCCCTTTATGTCTGAAATTTATCCTCACTTGTTCCCTTGGCGTGGTTTAAACCCAGCCATGCAGCTCGTTCACCCACTCCCCCCCCTTCCTCTTTCTTCCCTTCCTCCTCCCCCCACCCTGATCCCAGAGGGATGGGGAGGAGAATTGAAAGACTGTAACTCCCACGGGTTGAGATAAGAACAGTTCAGTAACTAAGGTATGACACAAACCACTGCTGCTGCCACCAATAATAATAATGATAAGGGAAATAACAAGGGGAGAGAATACGATACCACCCACCGAAATAAGCCCGACCAAGCAGTGAGTACCCTTCCGGGTAACTCAGTTACATCCCAGGCATGATGTGATGTGGTATGGAATATCTCTTTGGCTAGTTTGGGTCAGGTGTCCTGTCTCTGCTTCTTCCCGGCTTCCCCTCCTCCCTGGCAGAGCATGAGACTCACAAAGTCCTTGGTCGGGTAAACATTTAAGCAGTAACTAAAAACATCGGTGTTATCAGTGCTGTTCCCAGGCCGAAAGTCAAAAACAAATCACTGCACCAGCTACTAGGAAGGAGAAAAATTGACTGCTACTGCTGAACCCAGGACATTACAGTATCACAGTGTCACAGTATGCTAGAGATTGGAAGGGACCTCGAAAGATCATCTAGTCCAATCCCCCTGCCGGAGCAGGAACACCTAGATAATGTTACACAGGAATGTGTCCAGGCGGGTTTTGAATGTCTCCAGGGAAGGAGACTCCACAGCCTCCCTGGGCAGCCTGTTCCAGTGTTCCGTCACCCTCACTGAGAAGAAGTTTCTTCTCAAGTTTAAGTGGAACCTCTTGTGTTCCAGTTTGTACCCATTACCCCTTGTCCTATCATTGTTTGCCACTGAGTAGAGCCTGGCTCCATCCTCGTGACACTCCCCCTTTATATATTTATAGACACTTATAAGGTCACCCCTCAGTCTCCTCTTCTCCAAACTATAGAGACCCAGCTCCCTCAGTCTTTCCTCATAAGGGAGATGCTCCACTCCCTTAATCATCTTTGTTGCCCTTCGCTGGACTCTCTCCAGCAGCTCCCTGTCCCTCTTGAACTGAGGGGCCCAGAACTGGACACAATATTCCAGATGGGGTCTCACCAGGGCAGAGTAGAGGGGAAGGAGGACCTCTCTCGACCTACTAACCACCCCCTTCTAATACACCCCAGGATGCCATTGGCCTTCTTAGCCACAAGGGCACAGTGTTGGCTCATGGTCATCCTGTCGTCCACTAGGACCCCCAGGTCCCTCTCCCCTACACTGCTCCCTAACAGGTCATTTCCCAACCTATACTGGAACCTGGGGTTGTTCCTGCCCAGATGCAGGACTCTACACTTTCCCTTGTTATATTTCATCAAGTTATTCCCTGCCCAACTCTCCAGCCTGTCCAGGTCTCGCTGGATGGCAGCACAGCCTTCTGGCGTGTCAGCCACTCCTCCCAGCTTAGTGTCATCAGCAAACTTGCTGATAGTACACTCAATTCCCTCATCTAAATCGTTGATGAGTATATTAAATAATACCGGTCCCAGTACTGACCCTTGAGGCACTCCACTAGTTACAGGCCTTCAACTAGACTCAGCCCCATAGGCTACAACTCTCTGGCTTCTCTCCTTCAGCCAGTTCGCAGTCCACCTCACTGCCTGATCATCCAGACCACACTTCCTCAATTTAGCTGTGAGGATGCTGTGGGAGACTGTGTCAAATGCTTTGCTGAAGTCAAGGTAGACCACATCCACCGCTCTGCCATCATCCATCCACCGTGTTATTTCCTCATAAAAGGCTAAGAGACTGGTCAAACATGATTTCCCCTTGGTGAAGCCATGTTGACTGCCCCTCATAACCCTCTTATCCTTGATATGCCTTAAGATGGCACTAGGGATAAGGTGTTCCATCACTTTCCCAGGGATGGAGGTGAGGCTGACCGGTCTATAGTTACCCGGGTCCTCCTTCTTGCCCTTTTTGAAGACTGGAGTGACATTTGCTTTCCTCCAGTCCTCAGGCACCTCTCCCGTTTCCCAAGACTTGGTAAAGATGATGGAGAGTGGTCTAGCAATGACTTCCGCCAGTTCCCTCAGCACCCGCGGGTGCATCCCATCTGGACCCCTGGATTTATGGATGTCCAGATTGCTCAACTGATCTCTAACCCCTTCCTCATCGACTAAGGCAAACCGCTCCATCGACCTGACTTCATCTAAGGTCTCAGGGGTACAGGGCTCTTCAGGACTGCCTGCAGCAGAGTAGACAGAGACAAAGAAGGCATTCAGTAACTCTGCCATCTCTGTATCTTCTGTCACCAGGGCACCCATCCCGTTCATCAGTGGGCCTACATTGCCTCTGGTGTTAGTTTTGTCTGCCATGTATTTGAAAAAGCTCTTTTTGCTGTCCTTGACCCTTCTCGCCAGGTTTAATTCTAAGGATGCCTTAGTCCTCCTAGCTGCCTTCCTACATCCTCTAGCAGCAGCCTTATATTCCTCCCAGGTGGCCAGCCCCTCCTTCCATGACCTGTAAACTCTCCTCTTCCACTTGAGCATACCCAGCAATTCCCTATTTAGCCACGCAGGTCTCCTGGCCCTCTTCCTTGACTTCCTGCGTGTTGGGATGCTCCGATCTTGAGCTCGGAAAAAGCAGTCCTTGAATGTCAACCAACTGTCTTGGGCCCCTTTACCTTCAAACAGCCTTGCCCATGGGATTTCCCCTAGCAATTGCTTGAAAAGGCCAAAGTTTGCCCTGCTAAAGTCCAGGGTTGCAATTCTACTTGGTATTCTACTAGTCCTACCACACAAGATCCTGAACTCCACCATCTCGTGGTCGCTGCAACCAAGGCAGCCCTCAACCCTTACTGCTTCAACCAGATCCTCCTTGTTAGTGAGGATGAGATCCAGCAGCGCTCCTCTCCTGGTCGGCTCATCCACCATTTGCAGGAGGAAGTTATCATCCATACACTGGAGGAACCTCCTGGACTGTGGCTGGATTGCCGAGTGGTCCTTCCAGCAAACATCAGGGAAGTTAAAATCCCCCACGACGACCACAGCCTGTGACTGTGAGGCCGCTCTCAGCTGCCTGTAGAAGGCCTCGTCAACTTCCTCACCCTGATCTGGTGGTCTGTAACAGACACCCACAACAGTATCGCCCCTGCCAGCCTGCCCCTTAATTCTCACCCACAGACTCAACTCGCTCATCATCTGTCCCTGGACAGAACATCCACCCCTTATTCCATACCATTCACGTCATGCTCAGATCCCACATTTTCAATATACCATCACTCTTATCTCAGTGCACTCTTATCTTAGTGCATGGACCAGTCCCTATAAAGCTGCTGAGTCCATCTGGTCCATGATGTGAGGTTCCATCTCTTGTAACAGTCTTTTGAGGCAGGAGAGGCTGTGTGCAGTGTTCACACTTGTGAATAACCTGGGCAATAGTGTCCATTGTTAAGTCCACCCCTCGATCATGAGTCCATCTCTATGTTGCATCTGTGCCCTGATGGCATGAACTGCAATGGGCCCACCAGGCTCAAGATAATTCACTTTCCCCTTCAGCAGTTTCTGCAGCTTGTCGCTGGGGACTCCATACAGCTGCCTTCCATCTCCAACACTTCCAAAGCACTGGAGGGTCCCAGTGGACTAGATACTTGCCCATACTGTCCCGCCCACCCTGCCACTCATGGCTGTCCAGCCTTGGGGAAAATCTCCTGGTCCTCTTGTATCATTGTCTAACCCTAGACAAGACCCAAACTTGAGTGTGCTTAACTTTTCAGATCAGACAAAGTGGCCGTGGGTAGAGCACACTGTCTGTGTGCCAACATGCTGATCCCCATCACAATCAGCAGGCAGGTCCCAAGGGTACCCAAAGGCAATTCAAAACCTTCAGAACTCTCAGATGCTGCACTTGTCACTGGGGCTGGTGTAGCTGCTGTGCTTGCCGGCTCTCCCACCACCAGCTTCTGTTTTCCGAGGCCAGCTCCTCCTCCTCTGCCTTGCTGGGAAATGCTGCGTGGTCTCCTGCATCCTCCTGGGGCTCGAGCTCGTGGAGCTCGGTGGGTGGCTGGCAGGGGATGCTCCTGGCCGTTGCGGGGCTCGGCTCCTCCGCCGCCTCCTCCTGCTGCTCGGCAGCTGCCTTCTTCCACTCCTCGACTGCCCCGACCTCCTCCACCGGCAGCTGCACCCTCCCGGCCTCCCGTCCCGCTCCCACCACTGCTTGGTCCCTGGGGCTGCTCTCCCAGGCCTCTTTGGCAGCCGCCGGCTCCCGGGGCCGCTCCCCCTCGGCTCCCCGCAGCCTCACGAAGACGGAGGCGAGGGCGAGGGCCAGGCCGGTGAAGAGCAGCCGGACGGCCAGGTACAAGTCCACGGCCACGTCCGTCCCACCCTGCTGCTGGAGCCTGACCGTATTACAAGTCATTGCCGTAAAGCACAGTGAGACAAGAACCTTAGCCCAAGCCCCACATTTGAAAAACACTAATACAGCAAATACCGGCTCTAAGTAAGGTACAACATTCTGAAACTGTGAGATCAATAGAAACAACTTTGAGAGCCAATAATGATGAGTGACTATTAATCTGAAGCAATGAATTCTTATCACAGATACGATTAGACACACTCCCTTCAGATCTGTCATTACCTCAACCCCTCGTCCCCAATGTTGGGTGCCAAAAAAGAACTGTCGTGGTTTAAACCCAGCCATGCAGCTTGTTCAGTCACTCCCCCCCTTCCTCTTTCTTCCCTTCCCCCCCCCCCCCCCCCCCCCCCACCCCGCCCCGGAAGGATGGGGAGGAGAATCAAAAGAATGTAACTCCCATGAGTTCAGATAGGAACAGTCTAGTAACTAAGGTATAACACAAATCACTACTGCTGCCACCAATAATAATAATGATAAAGGAAATAACAAGGGAAGAGAATACGATAACACCCGCTGAAACGAGCTGCCCTTCCGGGTAACTCTCAGTTACATCCTGGATGTGCTGTGGTATGGAATACCTCTTTGGCTAGTTTGGGTCAGGTGTCCTGTCTCTGCTTTCTCCCAGCTTCCCCTCCTCCCTGGCAGAGCATGAGACTCACAAAGTCCTTGGTCAGAGTAAACATTTGAGCAGTAACTAAAAACATCAGTGTTACCAGTGCTGTTCCCAGGCCGAAAGTCAAAAACAAATCACTGCACCAGCTACTAAGAAGGAGGAAAAAATGACTCTTACTGCTGAGCCCAGGACACCGCTCTTTGAAGAAGAGGTTCCTTGTTGCTTCAGCTTTCTATCTAGATTCTTGTATAGGTATACTGACATGAGATGTCATGCTGACCTGAAAATTTTGGAGGAAGAAAGTCAAATAGAGACAAGAGAACTGTTTCTTTGCAGTTTTTCTGTTCTGTCTCTCCTTGCAAGAGTCTTTAGAAGTTTCTATGTGAAAGTAAAACGGTTATTTTCTCACCAGCTGCCCCTACAAAGTCAAGGATAGCAAATCATTAACACTGTAACTTCTATTTGGAAGTCAGGGTTGAGGCCTCCAAGAAACCTGGTTTGCCACAGAAGGCATATTTTGTATTTTATGATATGTTCATGCTGCCCTCATGCTTTGCCAAAGTCCTTCTACTCTTTGAATGAGGTTCCTGTTCTGAACGTAAGGTGCAGGAAATAAAGGAATGCTACCTCAGGAAAGAATTGTTTTACCGTTCCTCAAATCAAAACATAGATGACAGTCTGTATTTGTGTGGAATTACGGTATGTGTGAACACTGTATAGCTGCTATAGGAACCTTAGTCAAAATATTTATAAGAATGTTTTGTGGTTTTCTTCTGAAGCAAAACCTAATTAACGGGACTTGTTTACAGTCTTTGTAAATAAGGCAGGGGTGATCCAGTGTCTGTCAGCTTGCCTTTTGGGTAGTTTTTCTGAGTGACGTTACACATTTAGTACTTTATGTTTAAATAAATACTAAAAGATGGACCTTATTTAAGCAATATGTAATTCAAAAAAAGTTTATGTTTGCTTTTCATGTGATGACATATACAGTATTTCTGTTTTGAAGGCCCATATGTGTGTGTATGATGTATATCTATACCCACAAGTGAGTGTTTGTATATGTATACAATATATAAAAAGAAAAATAGATAAAAGCTTTGGAGCTTCAGAAATATTCCAGTTCGAGCATGCCTGCAATGCTACAACAGTCGTAAGTGCTCAAGAACTTTTCTTCTTCTTTTACAGATATTTCACATGATACTATTGTTCAAGAATCAAAGAAGTACTGGCAGAACATGGAAGCTAGTGCACATGGGTCACAGGTATTTTTGGTTTTCCATTAAGCTAATTCTACAGTGAATTTGGTGATTGTTCTTTTTCTGTATCTGTGTATAATGTATCTTACTTAGAAGTTACTTTTTAAATGCTCTCTTCAAATAATATATAGGCTTTCTTTGGCTCACTCCATTTACTCTAGAATGCTGCTTTGCTTCTGTGCAATTCTTTGCTTTGCTTACTCTATCTTAGGCAGAACATAAATACAATTTTAAAGTCAGCTGCCATAGGGCAATGAATTATCTTTTCAAAATGTAGGAATTTTATATGTTTAGTTTGTATATATTGTCACAACTTCTGGGTTTGAAATCAGAAATAAGTTAAATAAAAAGGCATTTGTTAAGAAATGTCTAGTTTGAAATTACAGGCTGAACTATTACAGTGTAACATCTGCTTCCAGATGTGTTGTAAACTTATTGTAGGACGTAATTCGTAATTATGTATGCATTTCTTTGCAGATACAAAGTACCTTTTATTGTTGTTGTTATTTTTTTGACTTAAGATCCTTGGGAACCAAATGAAATATGGATCACTTAATTTGAAAATGAAGTTTGTTTGTGGTCAGTGCTGGAGAAATGGTCAAGTTAATGAGCCAGACAGAAACAGAAAGTATTGTAGTGCAAAGGCAAGACACCCGTAAGTAAGAAGACACAGTGAAAGTGTTATATCAGCCAGTTAAAACCTCTATTGGGAGACCTTGTTACTGCTTGGGAAAGAGTCATATGAGGAATTTAAAAAATATATTGAAGCAGAACACTGTCGTCTTGTTGTTGTGTATTAATAATTGGCAATAAGAAACACTTTGGTGGCTGGTTGGGGATTTTTTGTGTTGGGTTTTTTAATTATCATGTACGCAATTGTGGTAAAGTTTCAGCAGAATTCAGCTAAATTAAGAAAAAAGCGTTGTAAAAAAGCCTTTCTGGGCTTTCATGGTTCTGCTTCTGTGTACACATTATGTATTTTTTAATAGTATTTTCTGGTTTTTAGATGGACCAAAGATCGCCGTGTGGTGCTAGTAATGTCTAATGAACGTAAAAAGTGGATGACCATTCGTCCTCTTCCGGCAAGGAAACAAGTGCCTCTGCAATTTGATGTATGTTAATCTAAAACTTAACGTTTTAGTTCAGAAAATAGGCTAACTGGAAAATACTAGTTGTTGGGCTGGTTTCCTCAGCTCTGCAGATATTTCCATTGTTTGGGAATTTGTTTATAGTTGGTGGGAGTATGTTTATAGTGTTTATACAGAGTTTGAGCCTTAGAAAAGCACTGATCTCACTGTTATTACTGAAGTACCTTCCCTGTGGAAGTTTTAAGTTCTGACTATTTCCAGAAAATATTTCAGAAATAGCTTAAACATATCTGTAGACTGGTAATCTGGTAGGAGGCAAAAAGCAGTCATGGTGCTTGCTTCCAGCAATTTGATTTTTCTAACTACAGTATATGAGGTTTTTATAAAGTAAATATGATTTTATTTTTCATGTGATATAAATGGCTGATTGGGAAGGAAAATACTAGCCAAGACTGAATTCCCCCCCAACCCCCATTTTTTACTATCATCTGTTTTATTTTATATTCAGAAGGATATATTTTTTAATTCACATTACAGTTGTGCAATCATATTACTTCATAAAGTAAATATGATTTTATTTTTCATGTGATATAAATGGCTGATTGGGAAGGAAAATACTAGCCAAGACTGAATTCCCCCCCAACCCCCATTTTTTACTATCATCTGTTTTATTTTATATTCAGAAGGATATATTTTTTAATTCACATTACAGTTGTGCAATCATATTACTTCGGGCAAGAAATGCCAGTACGATGGAAACTGCTCATTTGCTCACAGTCCTGAGGAGAGAGAGATGTGGACCTATATGAAGGAGAACAGCAGTAAGTAGAAGAGTGAATCTTAAACCTTGTAAATCTAATTGTTCTACTTTTCCTTCTTGTTCCTCACTTACTTTTTAATCCACTTTCTTTCACTGCCTTTTGTAGTAAGCCTTGCAGGTGCCTTTTTGCGGGGGGGAGGTGGGTGTGGTTAATTTGAATAGACCCAGACTAGGTATTCAAAACCAGTATTAAATAAAAAAAGCTACATTATATATTTGTTGCTTTTGTGGTTTTTAACAACAGTTTGTATAATTGTTTTTTTAGATGTCTTAGAAACAGTATATTGATCCATGCTGCAATATTGTTTGGTGTTTATACTCTGTATTGCCATGTGCACACACTAGGATTCTGCTGATAACGTGGGGGCAAGCTATTAGCAGAAGAATTCTGCCTCCCCCCCAGTGCACTCACTGTAATTTACTATTCACATTATTGAATTAAATCAAATTACTGGGGACATAAAGCAAAAAGTTGGAAGTAATATATGACATAAATTATATTACCGTGGTCTACAAGAAAGCAGACTAAATTTGCCAAAAGCTGTAGTACACTTTATATTAGTATTTTAAAATTCAGGTATCACTACACAGCAACAGGTATTACCCAGTGGCACAGTTGTTACCTGTACTTCGGGTGCCTGTTAAAAAGTGTGCAACATCTTACTTTCCCCTAGACAGGCACAATGGGTCTTAGTAAGTAGCCAGAGACTGATACTTCTCTAAGGTCTTACCTCTACACTGTGTAACTGTCTACATTATGTCCTTCCTTTTTGATTCTTACAACAGGTGGGGACTGAATTATGCTTGCAAACTCACTCATTTATCTAGTATTCTCAAACTCTTGCCTCAATTGCTAATTACTTATTTTAGCTTCTGCTCTCATTAGTTCAAGACTTGGAGCAGTTGTATGACATATGGCTAAAAAGTCAAAAACCAGAAAAGGGAGATGATACAGCTGCTCAGGCAAACAAAGAGAATGGGAAGCAAATTCACATGCCGACTGACTATGCTGAAGTTACAGTAAGTAATCATAGATATAATTCTAAATTCAAACGTGGGGTTTTTGTTGCAGTGTCACATCCCCCCCAATCAGTAACATGCATTGTTATCCTTATTTTCTTAGTGTTTCCTTAGATAATAGGTAGCTATGCTAATTGCAAACTTTTAACTGACACTGTAAAGCACTTCTGAATCCTCTAAAGCCAGTAGCGATCATAAACTTAAGGTGATTGTTTAAAGAATTACATCTGTTAGGTTAACAACAATTTACAGGCCAACATAAAGCAAACATCCAAAATGTGTTAGGGGCAGCTCTGTGCTTACAGTATTGAATTCTCAATGTTTTGTTTTCAAATTCACTGTAAATCAGGTGGATTTTCACTGTTGGATGTGTGGGAAGAACTGTAATAGTGAGAAGCAATGGCAGGGTCACATTTCTTCTGAAAAGCATAAAGAGAAGGTTTTCCACACCGAAGACGATCAAAACTGCTGGCAGTATCGCTTTCCAACTGGAAATTTTAGCATTTGTGATAGGTATGTGGCTTTTAAGATGTCAAAAATGCTGAAAAATGACAGTTTGTAGTGTCAATAATTAAGGTGGTTATTCATTTTGACAGATGCTTCTAGTCTTTCTTGCTTTGCATAAATCTTTGAACAAGAAATTAAGTAATTTACAGTATTTTAACACATGCTTTTAGAACTGTGTGAGTGACAATGTGCCCAATTGTGGAAGCAAATCAATGTTTGTGTGACGTTAAGCTAGGTTATTGCAGCTGTGTGAAATATTGTTGGTATTATTACAAGTTTACTTAAGCATCTGCATGTTAATTCCCTGTCGAACACAAGAACAGTACCTAGCTGGACATGATATTGCAGCTGTAAGGCAAGTAAAAATGTTAGCATCAAAGCAGATTTGTTTATTTGTTACTAAAGTCATTTATGAATATGTGGAAGAGAACTTCCAAGACCTACTGGTTTTCCCCAGTAGTGGTTGTATGTTTTGCTGGTCCCTTTAATTCTTCAGTGCTGCCTGTTTACCTGACTGCAGTCACAAATATGTTGAAAGTTCTTTCCACTGCTGGTATCTTTTTGAAGGCTGAGAACTTTAGAATCTGCATTCTGGCATTAAAGATTCAATTTGCTGATATGGATACCTTTCTTACTCTGTTTCAAAGATTTTGAATGCTTTAGAAATCTTGGGAAATTACACAGGATATAAAGCAAGTTATTTTTTGTTTGCAGCCTTTGTGTGGAAGCCTACATGCCCCCTTTACTAAATTTTTAAGTAACATCCTAAAGTATTGATGTTTTGAGCACTAACAGACCTCATGTACACTTAACATAAAGCAAATACAAACTGGCATGCTTAGAACAAAAATACTAGGATAAAATCTTAAGTCATACTGAGTACTTAAAATCCAAATTTAGTTAACAAAGGGTAATGAATTAGTTGGATTTTTTTCAACAATAGTAGTGCTTTAGTTTAATGAGTTAAACGATAATGTATTCATTTACTTTTAATTTCATCAGGTTAAATTACCAGGCACCACACATTAAATGACTTAGTAAAGTAGGAACATGAAGAACAGAAAGGAGAGAGCCATCTCTTGTCCTCTATAAATACTTGACAGCTGGGAGAGAAAAATGTAATCAAATGTAATACAAGTTAGTATTGTCTTACTTTAAAAGTAAATTCTCTTCTAGTATTTTATTTTTATCCTTAATGTTCTAGTGTATTTGAGAAGCATGAACAGAAGAAAATACCTAGATGCAATAGCCATTGTGATGATTCTGTGAAAACACTGTTTGAAATCTGTCTTAACAGATATATGGCTGGTACTTGTACTGAAGGAAACAACTGTAAATTTGCCCATGGAAATGCTGAACTCCATGAGTGGGAAGAACGACGACAAGTTTTAAGAATGAAGCTCAGCAAAGCAAGGAAAGATCACTTGATTGCTCCCAGTGATAATGACTTTGGAAAATATAGTTTTTTGTTTAAAGATTTAAACTGAGGTGACACACACATGTTATCAGCTGGAAGCATAAACCAGAAAATTTGACAATAATAAAAAGCATGTGACAGATAAGCTGCAGGTTTTCTGCTTTTATTGGCATATCTTGTTCCTCCTGAACAGCAAAATATAGTAGATTTAGGGGGATTGAGCAGACCTGTCTGTGCTCTCATGAAACAGAGTGGTGATTAAATAAAAATCTGAAGTATTACGCGCTTACTCACTTTCTGTTGGACAGAAAGTTAGGAAATAGAAGGGGGGAAGAGAAGTTATAATCTAGGAAGCCCCCTAGTATCAGTCCTTCAGTTGAAAAACTTTAAGGTATTAAGGTATTGCAAAACAGAGTGTTACGGGCTAAGAAGATGGATGAAAATTCTTCAGATCTTTTAATGGAGAGGATTTGTTTAAAACAAAGTTTGCTACTTATCTATATGTAGGTTGCTAAAAAGGATTTTTCTTATTAAAGATTTTACACAAAATAACCATTTAACTACAGTATATGTTGAATGGGTATTTTTTCTCTATTTGTATGTTTCAATATAATTTACTGAAAAAGGATCTTGGAAAGAAAAAAAAATGAAGTAGTTAAAATTCTGTTTCTTGGTCTTTGCTGTTTAAATTGATGATTTTGAAAGATTACACTTGTATGTCAGTATTGTGTACTATTGTATGGACTAATGTTGCCTGTAATAAAGAGAACTTTACACAAAGCTGTTTTGTGCATGTAGCCTCTCAGGACTGAGATTTTGTAAAAAAAAACAATTATTTCATTTTTAGCAAAAGCTTGAGCACCTGTAGCTAAAAATTTATACCAAGTTCTATTTGTATCTCTAGCTTCTCATTTGCAGTCTTCTGTATTGTCATTAGCTCATTGCATCACTAAATAGCAAGAATAGCCAGCTCACTTGTGAAGTAGAGACACCATTTTGGAGCTGGGACATGTTTTTAGTCTTTTGACTTTGGCATGAAGCACCGCCACCTCAGCTGCAAGGTGGATGGGACTTTAGATGACATTTCCTGCAGCCCACAGCAAAGGGAAACCATCCATGGGCTTAGATGCTTTTAGCCTGATAAGCCCTTTGGCTTTAGAGTAGCCAGAGCTTCTGTCGTGTTTTGACTTCGCTGCAGATTGTGCTTTCAGCTTGCTTTGTGCGGTCACTTAATGTCCTTTTTAATTTTCTTTTTCCCCCAAAACGAGCTTTATTTAGGCATTCAAAGTAGCTGAAGCTAGTTTTCTTATTTTCCCCATACTTCTCTCTCTTAATAGTATTTTTTCTGTTATTGGCTTGACCTTATGTCATTAGAAGAGCTTTAAGAATGACTTCAGTAGTTTGAATGTAGTCATTGGCCACATAGTGTGTATGTAAAAAGTGTTGAACCAAAGTTCAGTGATACATACCCATGCAGAAGATGAGCCTGGAGGCCCTGTGCCTTTCACTTCACAAAGTAAAAGCACAACAGTTACAGAACACCACCTTACACTTCAGCCAGAGTGAGGGAGAACTGTTCCTTCCCAGCAAGGCTGAAGGCCATTTGAATATGATGTACAGTGTGCATACAGGCGTAGCTTGGTGCTTGAAATACCACCTGCTGCAGTGCTAGTTTTTTACATTGTTTGTAATGAACTGAGCTTGAAATAGAGTATTATGGACAGTTATTGCTGTGACAAAACCTGATTGTATCGTGTGCCTTTCTGAATTGTTTTCTCAATTTTATGCTTTCATTGTTTAATGTAAGTGCACTGTAAATTACTCGAAATAATTCTAGACAAAACTAAACATGAAATCCTTGTTCCGTACGAACGGTGTGAGATCTTTAATGACTGTGGTGTGGGGCTGTCGGGGACAGCTGCCGGGGCTGGGGGCTCGCTCCTCGCAGGAACGGAGGAGTTACTGGGGAATTACTTCCCCCTCACTGATCCCGGGGACGGGGATTGTAACTGCCCTGCACACACAGGAGGGGGCCGTCGAAGGCATTCTTAGCACGGTTTTCCCGAGGCCGGGGCGCAAGTGAGGACCACCGACCTCACGGTGCTCCCAGGACCGCCAGTGAGCCCCGCTCTGCCTCCGCTGCCCCGAGGGGTCCCGTCAGCCGCCGCGGTCGGCGCGCCTGCCCCCCCCCGCTGCCCCGGCCTTGCCCGGCCGGCCGTGCGCCCCCGCGGCTGCGGCCTCGTGCTGCCCAGATGGCGCGGCGACCCGAGCTGCTTTGCGGCGCCGCCATCCTGCTGGGCTGCGCTTTCCTTGTCGCCCTCAAAGTCACCTGCAGGTAACGGTGGCGGGGTGGGGGCAAGGGGTGCGTGTGCCGAGGCTTGGGGCAGAGCTGCCCGCGGGGGTCCGGCCCCGGAACCTCGATCCCGGTCTAGCGGCTGTCGCCCCAGCGCTCTGTGGTCGGGCTGTGTCGGGCGCGCACGGCCGCTCCGCGGTGAGTGACTGACAGGCGGTCCCCATAGCAACGGCGGCCGTAAGCCTGTCGTGGGGGGCGCGGGGCCCGGAGACCCGTGTAGGGCCGGAACAGGCCCCGCTCCCCGCGTTCGTGCGCGGTGTGGGGGGGAAGCGGCGGCGTTGTCGGGACACGTCTGCCTCAGCGGGGTGTCGGGGTGTGGCGGTAGGTACGCGGGCGCACAGGCACCCGAGGGAGGGGCGCGTTGTGGAGGAAGGTGTTTGTCCTCCTCTCCGGCGAATTACTCGTACCTCGTCTGTACCTCAGAAGGACTGAGAAAGCAAAGGGCTGAAACCCGTCAGCACTCAGACGGCTGGGTCGGTGTGGGGGTACCAAGTGAGGGGAAGTGTTGCTTGTCAGTGCCAACACCCCGTTACTTGCACCTGCTTCAGACAGAAAGATGATTTGTTGTTGTTTGTTTGGTTTTTTTTTCCCCGTTTAATATCTTGGCGCCACTCTTGAGAGCTGCCGCTTTGTTCATTGCGGAAGCCTTGTGGTTGCTGTTTGCTGACAACAACCAGCCCTGAGCGGAGCCTGGCAGGATATGTAGCTGGAGCACAGGCAGGGTTAGCCATGGATGGCGGGCACGTGCGTGTACTGCAAGGGGCAGCACGTTCCTGGAGCCTGAACTGGGATCTGAATGTTCCAGATGGGTTTTAGGTCAAGGTCACCATTACGTGTTTCAAGTCGCACTGTGTTAATGTGAGAACGTTTACTGCATTTGGGGTTTAATTTGAGGGGTGGGAGATGGCTACAAGGATCCGATCACTTCTCTGTTCTGCAGAATCTGAGGCATTTTCGTTTTGAGAAACACTTGATTCACAGGTAATGCTTCTGAAAAGTACTACCGCTGCCTTGTCTCACCTGTCCACAGAGGATCTGTTACTTGAATTTTAAGTCTGGTGAAGTTGCTCTGTGGACAGCAGTGCCTCTCTGTTCATAGAATCGTGGGATAGTTAGGGCTGGAAAGGACCTTAAAATCATCTAGTTCAGACCCCCTGCCATGGACAGTAATGCATCACACTAGACTGTGGCACCCAAACCCCATCCAGCCTGGCCTTGAACACTGCCAGGCCACAGCTTCTCTGGCTGACATGTGCCAGCGCCTCAGCACCTTCACAGGGAAGAACTTCTTCCTTATAGCTAATCAGAATTTTCCTTGTTTCAGTTTACACCCATCCCATTTTGGCCTATTGCTACAGTCCCTGACGAGGAGTCCTTCTCTGGCATCCTTGTAGACCCCCTTCACGTATTGGGAGGTTGCTGTTGAGATCTCCATGCAGCCTTCTCTACAGCAGTCTGTCTCTCACAGTGACCATGTAGATGAAAGTATAAATCTCTTGCTATATTACTGAATGCATGGTGTAGAGTTAATCACCTCCCATTTTATTTTTACTAAATTTTTTATTTTTCTTTCCCATGCTTACATTGAAGCTTCTGTTTTCTTCCTGCTGTCCTTTACTTAAAACCTTCATGCTCCTTTCATTTTACTGCTGTGTTTGAAACCTCACAAATGGAATGTGCTTGGTGTGTGCTTCTTGACACCCTGTACTCTTTACAGGATGTTTGATTAAAGGGGTTTGGCTTTTCAGCCAATTTAGTTATATAGAGAAACATATCAGAAAAATAACCCCTCTTCTGTTGCTGTCAGAAACATAGAAAATTCAAGTATAGAAATTTGGAGGATGGTTAATTGCATATGTACACTGTGACTACAGTACATGATTTCTTACCACACATCAGTGCAATTTGCAAGCAAGTCTTGGTGCCAGAGTCCAGTTACTACCACTTTGTTTACAACGTGTAGCTTTTGAGCCTGATGGGTAAAAAGTATGGAAAGGGAAAATTGCTTTACTACAAGGCAATCTGTTAGTGGAGTTTGAGGTGTTGAAGGTTTATAGTGGCTCAAGAAATAGCCAAATGAAGCCTAATGTGTACTGTTACGAAAAGCCTGTGTTTTAGAACCTGAATTGTTTGTGGCATTACACAAATGTCTCTCGAGGCAATGGCACTCTAAGGGCCTTGCATTCAAAGGGACTGATCCTACCTGAACTTGCATATGTTTTCCTTTATTACCCGGTTGTTCAGTGGAAATGAGCCTTTTATAGGCTCTGTGCAGCACATAAACAACACAATCAATGTTTTAATAAACAGTACAGAATTATTATCTTTGTGTAATCATTTATGATGTAATACTCAGTTTATACTTTTTCAATTTTTAGGGGTTCAGGGTACTACTCTCTTTGCAAACCTGGGCATTGTGTATTTGGTATTACAGAGTTATATGTGGTATTCACTACTGCGGAAATCGGCTTAAGAAGCTATTAAGGTAGCTATTGATTTATTGTGTTTTGGTTTTTAATAACTACTGGAGCTCTTTTTCATATTTGAAGGTAGCTATGTAGTTCCTGACCCATTCATGTTATGGGCCTTCTGTTGATCTGGTGTGGGGGTTGGAATGTATCGAAACTGTCAGAGACCATGGGAAGGAGGAACTCAAGCAGGCAATTAAGAGTGACCTGTCCCTGACTGGTACTTGGAAGATGTTGGAACTGGCAAGGAACAAGGATATTGGAACTGGAAAGAGGATGTTGATAAGAAAATCAGATAGACCTTTCACCTGATGTAACCACAAGGCAAACACAGATGTGCTTAGCTAATTGCTTGGAAGCATATAAATATTGTGTAACCTTTGCAATAAATGATCCAGCTTGCACTCTACCTCTGGGTCCGTGCCATTCCATCCTCACAATCTGGTTATACCTTCTTGAAATTTAGAGCCAATTTCATATCTAATTTTCAAGACTTACACTGTAATGACCAATTTACAGCTTTCACTTTAATTCAGTGCAGGAAGCAGAGGTTTTAAACGCATTTAGGTTGTCCCTTTTCATTAAGGAAGAGACATTTTAGTTAATATCTCCGCAGAAGTATGCATCAGTGTGAGACCAACACTGCGCTGCCATGTTTCACTTTCTGCAGCTGATGGGTGTGTGTGCTGACCTGTGAGTTAGAGCTGTTGCGCACCAGTGTTGGGGCCTGTCCAGCTGGCAATTAGAAACCACAGGAAAAAGTGGGCAGTTTGGACAAGCACAGGGTGCAGGAATAGGAGGGAACCAGAGGAGTTGGTTGTGAGGTGACAAGAGAACCTAAGGGTTGGGGAAGGAGGTGCTGAGTTGCTGACAGAGGGGGGAGAAGGGAAGGAGCAAAGCTACAAATTGATGGAAGAAAATGAGATTTTTGGCCATCTGTGTGAAAATATAATTTTGTGAATAGTGGATTTATTGAATTGCAAACATGAGGAACCAGTTAATATTTTCAGAATTCTGGACTTTGAAGCAAATAGTCTTTTATGGATGAGTTGAGAATTTCTGTAACTTTTAGAAAATGTCTTGGGAGTAATTCTTAAATGTTGAGCTGTAAGTGTATGCTTTATTACATGGAAATGAGAGTTTTGTAAGTCTGTATTGTAAAAACAAAGGTTTAAAAATGATTTTGAAGTTTGAAAATGTCAGTGTTGTTAGGAGGTTGCTTAACATATGCGTTTGATAGTGTTTGGGGCTCAATAATTTTTATCATTATTTTAAAATTGTAACCTAAGAAGGATCAAATATCAGGTCAAAGGATTTTTTGCATTAGTTTTTTGTTTTACAAGGTAAAGGAATGCGCAGTGTTTCATAAAATCCCCTGTCAGATAAGCAACCATTGCAAACTAGAGCATTACAGTGGTGCAGTCCAGTTCTATCACCTGACTTGCTTTGGTGTAAATAAAGCTAGTGGAAAATTTTGGAATTCGGAGAATAAAAAGCAAATATGATCATTAACTTGTACTTAAGGCAATTTATACCATAACAACTTCCAAACACCTTGGAAATGTGGGGTTCTGGATTGTTTGATTGCTGATTTGCTAGAAAATGGTTTCCTGAGTATTTGGTTTATGTACTTGGTATTGCTGGTTAAACAAATTTCTCTTAAGAAAATTAACCTGTCACAATCTCTTTAAATCAAGACTCCTATTTGTTGATACTATCCTTACATTAAAGAGAAAATGTGCCCTGAACAGCTTGCCGTCCCTGCTCTCATAAGTAAAATAAACCACGACACATTTACATGTTTTTACCTAATGCAATAAAAAATAAATATAAAATACTTTAACACAAAGTGTAAGAGAGGGTAATAGTTTCTGTTTATATAAACATCACATCACAAAACTTTATGACCAGCGTATCTTCTTTTATCAGGGTGCTGTTACCCAAAGTACAAGCGTTAAAAGTGGATGAGGCCAGGGAAGAAATCCAAAGAAAACACTCTTCCTGGTAATTTTATGCTCTATAGCAACCAGCAGTAAGAGCGTGAGCTAACTTACCCATAAACAGAGTGCATGGAATTCCAGTGTGACTTTCTAAAGCTTGTCAAGGGTGATCTTTAGATTCTTATGGTATGTAATGAAACTAACGCGGATAATTGTCAGATAATCACATCAATTTCTAAATTTTGTCATTGCATGACCTTTGCTAAGATTAAAAATTAGGGCTTTGGGCACACTTTTTTAACTCCTGCTGTACAGTCTCAGTAACCACTCAATTTCTTGCCTGCAGCCGAGCCAAAGATGTAACGATGCCAGCAAAACTTCCAGTGAATTTTTTCTCCACAAGATCTCGAGTCATTGATCTTTTTCGGGGACAGTTAGACTATGCAGATCACCTTCGTCAGGATTCAGAAATTGCGCTGTATTTCTTCTATGCGCCATGGTGTGGCCAGTCCATTGCAGCAAGAGAAGAAATAGAACATGTGGCCAGCAGACTGTCAGACCAGGTAACTCCAGGGAAGCTACGAATCTTAAACATGACCTTTTTCATCTCCAAGATGATGCTAATTTCTGGCATCCTATGAGAACCAGTAGGACTTAAATACTTACATTTTAGGGTGACTCAGCCAATTGTCTTTGTTTTAATTTAACATATAGAGTGTTAGAATAAATGGAAGCAGCCTGTGTTTCCTTCTTGTTTGTCTGTTATTTCTACTCCTGAATGGGAAACTCTAGAAGTTTGTTCTTGTAAAGTGTTCCCAGATTTATTCACCTGCCTTCAGATGGCAATTGCAAGTTTGCTTCCAGTTCCAGGATCCTTGGAGATCCTAGTAATTGTCTAAGATTGCAGCCATAGCACTGCTTTCTAGAGGTTAGTTACCTGTGAACACTTCACAGGCACTGCTGTCAGAAACTTCTGCTTGTCATGCTCCACTCTGCAGAAAATGTAATGAATATGGATTATGGGTTAGTAAATTTGAAGAATTTTGATTAAGAATCTTAAAAACTAGACAGAAAAGTGACCAGAAGGATTTCTGTTCCAAAATGACAAACAAAATCTTGTGTCTGAGAGTGAAGAGGAACAGACATGGAATAGTGAGTTGAAAAAACACTGAAAATAGCATGGTGGAATGGGTTGGAAAAAATACATGTTATATGAAGAAGGACACAGTAATGTACTTTGTTAGCTGTGAATTTTTACCTGCTTTGTAGGTGCTGTTTGTGGCTGTAAATTGCTGGTGGAACCAGGGGAAATGCAGGAAGCAGAAGCATTTCTTTTATTTTCCTGTGATACACTTGTACCATCAGAGGTAAGGTTTCATAAGTCCAGTCTGGGGTTTTTATTGTTCTTTTGAGAAACAGAGGTATTGCATAAAATACTGCATTTTAAAAAATGTTATATTTATGGCTATAGTAAATAGTTGTAGAGGAGGAGATTCTGGGTGAAGCTTGTCCTGTATGCTACTTGGGTATCAAGAAGGGCTGTAAATGTCAGTTAAATGACATGCTGCACAATTCTTCATTTTAAGGGAATTTTCTTTTGCCTGTGCATCTCCTGGAAGTTTTGCCTTCCATGAAAAGTAAACAGTTCAGACTTATATTAATTTCAGTTGTCTGCTTGCTCTGTAGATGGATTATATCAACTTGTCCCAGTTTGTGACAGCAATAAAGTATGTACTGAAGGACTATTTAAGTTAGTGGAATTTAAGTGTGTATTTAAGTGGCACTATGTATCAAAGACTTTCTTTTAAATTTGAACTTCACACTCACTTTTTTGTGCTCCAGATGTCGAGATATCATTGTATAAAATTTTATATAATGTCACTTTTGTTTCTTTTAGTATTTGTATGTTTTGGGTTTTTTTTTTCCTCTGTGGAGCAGAAGGTAAGGAAGCACTTTCTAACCTTAGGTACAAAAGAGCTGGATGCTGTGTAGTTTATCACTTGGATTTTATTCTTGTACTTTATTCTTGTACATTTTAGTCTTGAACTGCAGCTCTCTTCCATTACAGAGGCTGATTTTGGTTTTTTGGAGGGGATTTATGTATTGAGGAGGAACAATCCTGATCTTTGTCAGCTCAACTTGGAATAGGCACAGATGGCACTGGCATAATTCAAACTGTAATAAAAAATCCCAGCAATCCCACTTGGATGCACATTGACTTAAACTTACTTGATCTTGAAATAACACCGTGATAGATGGAGCACTTGGGTATTATCAGTAACCTTAAACAGAGTTGCAACAAGATGAGATGTAAATTCATATTGGTACTCCATAAAACCTCCAAAGGGCGATTGACCCATCATGCCTGAGATATTAAACCTTGAATGTTGCATGCTGGACATGTGACATGGTGAAGCAGTGCATGTTGCTGTTAAAACAAAGATTGGTAATAAGCCAAGTGTAGGATGTAGAATAATCTAGTGAGCTGTAGAAGACCATTTCAAAGCATCTGAATACAGGAATCTCACTGTGAGTTTAATAGTTTTGCAGTGTGTCTATAGATATAAACTATATTTAAAAATGCATCACATTACATTCTTCAGTAGGAGTGGCCTAATTCTTCACACTTTCTGTGTTTGATTTCATTTTGGACTGTGATGCTTTGTTCAGGCTAATGATAATAGATGTAGGATTTCAAGGGGATGAGGCAGAAGCTCTGGAAATCGTAGCCCCAAAGCCCAGCTAGCCTTCTGTTTTGCACTACCTAATGTGGTGTGAGCTGTTTTGTCAGATGGCTAGGGCAGAAACTGTAGATTTGTTGGGTCTGTTCATCAGCAGTGTGACTGGATTTGTCCCTGTTTTATTGAGTGCTACTTGTAAAAATCTGTGTAAAAAATATTGCACCTTTTCAGATTGATATTGTTTGAACTTTCTAAGATTTAAAAAAGAATCAAGGGAAAATAGTGACATTTTTCAGATCTGTATTTTTAAGTCACATGTATTTACTTTGGATAAAGCAGAAAGGTACCTATATGATTTATACTTGCATTTTACCAACTTCTGCAATGGGACTGAGAGGTGGTCTCCATCTATTCATCCCCACCAACACACTGCACCTAATCATAGACACTGCATTAGAGTCACTGCAGTGTCTGCTCTGTACTTCAAGCTTGGTAACGCAACCCGTCTTATTAGCTACAGAAGCCACTGTTAATTAACACAGAGATCAATTTCCTAGAGGCTGAGCATGCTGTCCATGTAACTCCTATCTCTGCCACCCCCAGGAGGGACTGACTCTATTGTTAATTTAAGTCTTAATGATTTATTATTTTTTTTGGTACTAGTTTTGGACCAATTGAATACAAAGGCCCAATGAGTGCTGTTTATATTGAAAAGTTTGTTCGCCGGGTGATGACACCACTACTCTACATCTCGTCTCGATCAAAATTACTAGATTTCCTCTCAAATTATGAGGTACTTGTCTCTCTTCTCTAGCTTTACCACTGTGGTTCAGAAAGAGTTTGACTTGTTTCACAGTTAATTTGATCTGCTCCAAAGTACTAGTTTATTTCCAGGATCCTGAAATAAGTGCCCTGTAAGTCTGTTAAAATCATGAAAATATGAAATGACAAATTCATAATGTTCATTCCCTGTATAGTTACTTCTATGATTTAGTGATGCTCTTAAAGTACTTTAATATGTAGAGACAACAGCTGAAGTTGTTACCTCACTGAAAGGTTACATGTGAACAAGAAAGAAGGGAAAAATCTTTTCACAATAATCTTGCAGTCTAAGTTGGGAAATTATTTGAGAAATTTATAACAATTGCTTTAATTTTTAAAGGAATAGTAATTCTTTCTAATGAGATAAGTCTGTTAAGTAAAAACAAATGTGAAATCAGTTGAAATAATGGCTGCTAACCACTTTGTATGCTGTAACTTTGTGATTTTAATCCACTGGTATATTGTGTTTTATTAATTTTTGGTCAGTTGTGTTTGGAAGAGCCAAGAGTGATAGCAATACTAGTGGATTAATAACCTCCAATGAGACAAAATGCACTTAACAACAGAAGCATTTATAATCCCTTTATAACTGTTCATTTCTGTAGTGCACAACTCTAATCTTACTAAACCCTAAGCTATTAGGGCAGAATGGGACACCAAATCAACAGACTGATGCTAGGTGAGAGGCTTTCCAGTGTTTCAGAACAAAGCAGAGGTCCTCTTTGAATTAGCGCTTGTCCTAATGACTGGTTCTGCTGGAGGCTGGAGCCTGAGAAGTGCTGGTAGATGAAAGCTGCTACAGTGTAAGGGGATGCGCGCTGGTAGTTAGCGTGGGTAGGTGCTGTGCTGTTCACACTTCAGTGTATCCCTCAGGAGCTATTTGTGGGTTTCATTTTCCAGTGTTTTAAGCAGGGACTGTGAGTCAGGAATTGTGTGTCTGTTTGACACTGATGCTTTCTGTGATCACGAATGATTCTGTTGTCCTTTCACTGCTTTGGTTTTGCCATTCTAAAATTCTTGTTACTTTTTTGCCTCCTATAGAGATTTGAAAACAGCCGTGTGTTTTGGTCTGTGTTACGTGACTTATTTCTTAATAGTGTGCAAAAGGTAACTAATTAGCATAGTGTCATTAAGCTTATATTTGCTTTCCAGCAGGAGGTGCACTTCTACTGGAAAAATACTAAGATAAAAGACAAATTTATGGAGGAAACAGAAAATATTTTTTTAAATACTGCTTAGCAATTGAACAGATTTCTTTATTGCTATGTTCAAACACCCTTCCTTCCTGTGCTTTAAATTCTGTGGCTCCAAATGCCTAATCTGTGTTTATATTCAGCATTTGTTAGTTCTTTTTTCTGAAATGGACTAAGCATGTAGTCTGATCTTCATGCTGCCCTGCAGTCATTTAAGGCTGAGGTTATTTCCCAGACCGTGACACTAGGTGCTGAGTTTGTTACTCTTGTAAAGTTAAGGAAACAGGGCAAGTCCAGATGAGTGCAGCAGGAAAATGCTGAGGATCATGAGCTGGGATACAGAGAATTGTACACGAAGATGGATGGAGAGGGAAATATAGGCACAAAGGAAGAGTTCCTTTTAAACCAGAAACAAACACTTAGTTTCATCATTTTAACCAGTTAG
Organism: Pezoporus wallicus; assembly: GCF_028554395.1. Taxonomy (NCBI): domain Eukaryota; kingdom Metazoa; phylum Chordata; class Aves; order Psittaciformes; family Psittacidae; genus Pezoporus; species Pezoporus wallicus. The sequence goes on along the minus strand of NW_026637828.1, from coordinate 499,197 downwards.
AAATGTTAATGTTTTCTGGTATTTCCCATGTAAGTTGAGGAACTTTATACCTTTTGTAGGGGAATATATAATCCAGGAGCTGACTCCTGTGTTAGTAGAAAGTGTTAGGTTTAGAGTAGGTTACACAAAGCGCATGTATGGCACAAACTGCTATTTTGAGAACCTTGGCTAACGTTTTCCTTTGATTTTTGATCCTTTAGATATTAAAAATGATAATTTTTAGAAGAGGAGAGAGAAGATGGTAAAGGATGGATCATTGGGCATTTTGATTACTGCTGCTTGATCAGGCTTTTGTGATTTCTTCATTAAAAAGATTATTAATTTGTATCTCAGAATATTTTCTGAAAGATTTATCATCAGTATCTAATTTTCAGTCCTGGTAGGGAATGGGTTCTACAGACTTATGCAAGGGGTATTTACTTTTGACTTGAAAATTTCAGTTGAAAAGAGCTGCTTTGTGGCTGATCCCCAGCCTGTGCTTCGGCAGTTCCTTAGTGCCCAGCCTGTTCCTTGGCTTTTTCATTATACTTTGGGATTAAGGTCTCCCATATTAAGGAAGCAGTAGATCGCAGAGCAGTTGCCCGTCACTCACTTTTGGTCCTCATTGTTTTGTTTCCCTGTCCAAGGGTTGGTGTATAATAATTGGTGTCCAAGCACTGTGTATAATCTGGAATATGCAATAAGTTGGTAAACTATAAGTAGATGAGTGATTCATTTGCAGGGCATCATGTTGAGCTGAAATTCTCCTTTCTTCATACTTAAAAGAACTACTGCACCCTTCTTTTCTTGTTTCAAGGGTGTTTTGTTGCTTCCTGTCAGTTTGCTGATAGGGAGGACTTCAAGCCCATAGTTGTCCTTTTCCATCTAATGTGCGAAGCTTTTGGCACTTTAATCTTGTGTTGAAATTCCAGTAGCCAGCTTTTGACAGAAAAGGATCTAGCAGAGAAAACCGGCAGCTCTGTCCCCATTCAACTGAATATTGCAATCAATTAAATGTGTTAGCATGCCTCAATGATCAGTACTGTAAAGGTACAAAGATAAACATTCAGAAATTTTTGTAAGTTGAAACACAGCAAGAGATACTGAAATCCAGCAGTATTTTATATTATATTCAACTGTTAATTAGCATGTTTTTATTTTGAAGAAATATTAATGAATAGATAGTAATACTAGAAGAAATACTAATAGATAGTGATGTTAGTGACATGGTGTTTGTTACATCCATTCCTCAACCAAGTCATGACTATTGGGAGATGCTGTATTGCTCTCACAGGAGGGCGCTCAAACCCCATGAAAAAAATTCCGGTTGAAGGGAAAAAGTACAGATTCTGCATTGTCTAATACTGTGTAAGGTTGGGGTTTTTTGTGTGTGTGGTTGTGGAAGGATACTAGTGCAAAACTAGAACTGGGTAAGAATTAGAATGTAATTTTTGAGAGGAAGGAAAAAATTCCCACTTGGAAAGAAGTTCTAATCTTGGAATATGTAGGAAGAACTGAGTTACATCAAGAGAAAGATAGGCGTTTACTACCATAACTCAGTTAGTTACCTGTAAGTACTCATAGTCAGACCTCTTGTTTTCTTAACTGCAGAGATGTAACAGTTTCATTTTAATCCAAACTGGCATGTCTTATTGCTCATCTAACCCAGCTACTGGAAACAGCCTCCTCTTCCCAAGGCACAGAGAAAGAACACATGCAGTTTCTTTAGTTCAACAAAAAGCTTCGTTCACTTAAGAAAATTACATGTGCCCAGGGCACATTTAGTGGCTTTAGGAGAAGTGAGGGAGGAGTTGGTCTCTTTGGGAGGTAGCTGCTGTGTGTCTTCACATGGTGTCAGCTTTCTTCTTTGCTCTGTTTGTGTAGAAATGCTTTCTGAGCGTTAACCAGGTGTGTAGGATCTGACGCAGAAGTGGATTTGACTTCATAGCTTGCTCCTGTGTATGTACTGTGGTGCCTGTGTTAAATGATGGTGTGAGAATTTGCTTTCAGTTCTGGATACACAACATCATTAATTAATCATTAAAGATCAACAGACTTCTACTTGTAAATTTTACGTAGTATCAATCAACAGGTGCTTCTTTGCATTTCCACATTATAGAATTAGTGGTATGCAGTATTGGTGGCTCTGTTCCCCAGAACACATTCCTTTTCTCTTGCTCTTCTCTTTCCTGTATTTGCAGGTAAAAGGAAGCAGGAACTACCTGCCTGCACAAGTCTGAGATTCTGGGGGGGGGGGGGAATCTCCCTTACCTCAATGCAAAATAGCCAAAACGTAAAAATAAATAAGTACAGATTGGAACAGAAGTCACTTAATTGAGTAGTAAAAGCATTTATCTAATAGTAAAAGCTGACCAGTAGCTGTGGTGGTTGTTTTTCTGTTCTCCATTCCCATTACTTTTCATTTACAGGCCTTTACATTTCAGAGGAGCTTTCATCACATAGTCATTTAATACTGTTTTTCTGTGACTCCCCTGAGCTTGCTTCAATGATTAGCAATAAGCTTTGGAAATTTTATTCCTCAGCCTTCTCTTCCTTTTCAGAAGTGTTTATAGAAGTGTTGAACTCTGTGAATATCAGTACACATCCTGACTGGCTAACTTTGACTATGGAAAACCAAGAACTTCTACCTGTACTTTCGTAACTTTTCTACTAATCTAGAAAAGGACCTTCCATGTTATTTCTTATCACCTTAGTTTCTTCCAGTATGTTTGGTGACTTCATGTAGGCTTTTGGGGAAAAAGTGTGCTGCATCGAGTAGATCAGTCATCTATGTGCTTGGTCATTCCTTCAAAGAGCTGAGATAGACATGAGGCATGGTTCAGAGATAAAAACATTCCAGTAAAAATTACTCACTTGAAGATCTCTGTTAATTCTTAAAGGTTCTGTGAACTTGCTGTTCTTTAATTGTTGAGATTCTTGTCAAGTCTATTATTTATGTGATTTAATTGGCATCACACATCACTTTCCATTGCTCTGGTTCAGAAACTAAGCAAGAAATAGGCTACACAACAATTAGTGACTTTGTATTTCCATATATACCTTTCAGTAGATGTTCTCATGACTCTTCACTATTGATATCCTCAGGTTTGTTCCAAAACCTTTTCCTGCAGATGCTTGATTTGAGGCAGGTACTGGAAATTGTTCCATTCTAGCAATGCCAATGCCCCTAACTATCCCTATGCCACATTCCAGTATTTTACTCTCCAACTTGATATACCAGCAAGTCATATTGCATTCAACTGGTTATTCTTAACTGCCTGCATGTAAGTAGTTAACCATAACTCCACAGAGATGGTTTCCCAGAAGCAGGTGATCATCAGTAAGAGCTTGTATGTAGATGCCCACATAAACTGCATGCAGGTACTGTTGCTAAATCAGTTACTGTTGTGGAGGTTCTTACATGAAGTGGGAGTTGCTGCAGTCAAGGTCCTCTTGGCAGAATTGTATTCAAAACTAGGAACCTCTTATTTATATCAATAAATCTCTTCATAAGACTTGAATCTCACTTGTATGGAGCAAGACTCTTTGTTGCTAGCACCTGGAAGTGTTCCATTTTCTTAAAGCAGAGTTGTTATTAGCACGTGAATCTCTCCACTGAGAGAATCTGCATGATACTTGAGAAGAAATATAGCACTTTAGACACTTGCCTCTTATGTATAATGCAGCCTGTAACAGGAAGGAAATTTTAATTATTCTGGGGTGATCATTGAAAGGACATTAATTAACAGGCATAGAGCATTAATATATATTGTTCCACTACAATTTTTTCTTATTAAAAAAAACCAAACTTTCCAAAAAAGATTCCTGGAAACATCTTACTTTTCATAGTCTGGAAGTTTTAAGCTACTATTAGTGAACAACAAACTGGCAGTCAGAATCAGAATGTCACCTTTTTTAATATCTTTATAAATATTTCTAGATCTGAGTTTTGGCTTGTCACATTTTACTGACCCTGCTGACTCTCATTCACTATTTGGTGCCCATAAGTTCAATTCATGTACTCAAAAACAGTCCTAGGAAATGGGATCATCTTGTCTATCTCTTTATTTTGGTTCACTTGAATACTTTAAAAGTTTTTTATAAGGGATTATTTCCTTTTGCTGTCTTAATTTGGTACTAGGAGGAAAAGGTGATCAGTAATTACTAACCTGTTTGCTGTTTAAAAAAGAACGAGTGCTGCTATTTTGCTGTATTTTTTCCTTCTGTTTTATTTCCATTTTTATTTCCTTCTTGACAGTTTTTATTGCAGAAATTTCACTAATTGCTGGTATTCTAATAATCTTGATATTTTTCTTGGGGTACCTTGTAAGGAATCTTTATGAACAAGGGTCTTGTATTCGGCATTCATTTATGAAAGAGAATTCCTGCCTAAAAAGAGCAGTCATCATTTGGAATGGGCAATGTTGTTATCGGTGAGCATCCTGAGATCACAAATTCATACTGAATTAGCTCAGTTTGCATGGCTGGTATGAATTACTGAATTCATATTCAGTATTATATATAAAACTCAAAAAAAAAAATAAAGCAGGCTCTGAAAAAACAAATCAAAATGCTTATGTGGGAGTGTATTTGCCACACAAATACATGTGGTGGTCTGTGAGTCTGGAATCTTTTGTTCCACAGCAATCCCTGGAGTGCTCTTGCTTTGTGTATCAAATGCTCTTTCTGTATGCATGGGTGGAACAGGGAAACATACTACACAAAGCAACCAACTTCCCTCACTTACTATCATGACAATTTATTAAGCCAATTTGAATGATGTGTTAAAACCCACAGTTAAAAATGATGTTAATGGATTATATTTTCAGTATTTAAAACCAAAACTTAATTGAAATTTTGGAATAAGAGAAGTCTAAAGACTATGCACCTCTGTGTTCCAAGTCAATTTCTCCCAGCTTCTCTTCCTGAATTCCATATGAAGGTGTGCAGCCTTCATAACCTGACAAAGTCAGTAGGCCTATTTAGGAATGAGCCTTTTAAATTTCAATTTGTCTGTTTGGCATTTTGAAGAACTTTATGGATATGTAGGTTTGATATGGAGCTCTTTCATTATTTTTGTGTAGCTGCTCTCTCACTGACTTCTGCAGGATATACTGAAGGAATTTGCAATGACTGATGTGATGGGATGATAAGCTGGTTTAGCATCTCAAGTATTCATGCACAAAATGGTGAATCCAATGTACTTTCTAATTGTGTGCAACATAGTGAACACGTTCGATGCTCCAGTTCAAAAAGAAGTTTTTATGATGCTTATGGTTCTTATGTTGGTGCTAGAACTGACTCAGAATAGTTGCAAAGCAAATATTAAGTGTTTTTAGTGAACTTTAACAGCTAACATGGGAAATAATGTGGTTTGAAACTTACCCATCTACATCCGTAAAAGCCCTCTCTCATACATAGCTTTTGATTGACAATTTTAGAATTGATTTCCATTAAGTATTTTAATATTAAAACTTTTCTTGCAGCACAAAGTGACTGCTCTTCCGTAAATATTCTTGTCTTTTAAAAATCATTTGTGTTTTTCTGTAGGCAAATAATTGCTGTGCCCCATACATTTACACTTGAAAATAACTTAACTAACTCTAATTCTTTTTGTTTCAGCCTGGCGTTCTGGGATATTTTGAGTTCAACGCTTCACCTCAACCACCTGGTTATTTAACATTCTTCACATCAGCACTGCATTCATTAAAGAAAGGTAAAAGCTTAATTTTCATAATCCAAGGCATCTGTGAATGAGTTATGTATATGGACATCAGTATTTTTGCAGTATTTTGTAACTTGGGAATTAATTCCTTTGAGTGTTTCTTGATGTTGACCTAATTACAAGACTGTCTCTTACTACAGTGGAAGGATTGCTTACGTAAAAGGCTTATTATGGCATTGGCCATCATGGAATAAAGTCTATGACAGGCTGCTATTCCAGGATACATTAAGATACAGTTTCCTCAAAAACCTAACTATATTGCTGCAACCTGTACAGGAGCCATAATCAGAGTAGCACTTATTTAAATTGAATTCAAGAGTGTTTGTCTTGTGCAACATTTGAAATGGCACATTCAGAGGCATTAGGATGAACTCGGCTTTGTCAGTACTTAGTAACTGAATTCAAGAAAATGGTTTGCTGGGTGGAGTTAAAGAACTGATACAAGGTAGCATGAGGAGAAGGACTTTTTCCCCCTGCTGTTTTGCATTAATAATCTAAAATATAAAACCTCTTGCATTTAAATATGCAACTTTGTATATGATTAGTACTTATTTTGTGGGTCATAAATTCTGGATAGAGTTTTTTTAAAGTTAAGATTAGCACATTTTATGGATATTCCTGTCAGCAAATGAAGGAAATTTATACCATTATTCTGATTTTTACGGTGCCACTAACTTGGTACATGATATAGAGCATGCTCTCCTATATTTGTTTTCTGTAATTTCCCCATTTATATGTTGGGATAGTTCTTTGCAGTATAAAGATGACAAATATTCTATTCTTGTGGGTACATATTTATAAATACAGAAATACTATGATACATATTTAATGCATATTTACTGTAAATGTACATCATCTAAAGAATCAGTGTTCATACTTTTTCTTTACACATATCTCACCTTGGCTTATGAGATGCCATAACACGTGGCAAGGTGCATCTGTGATACCAGATTCTATATTTAATAAGGAAGTCAAGAAATTGCACAATTCAGGTTAACATTCCCTATACTTTGTGTGCAGAAGAGGAACACACTTATTCTTGTCTGCTTTTGTCATCTTCCTCGCTTAATCACCAGTATTGTATTCAGTAAGATTTCTGTGCCTTTACACAGCAATGTCCTGTGTTTTGGTTTGAAGGTGTTCTTCTAAGGCTTTCAGAGGAGAGCTTCAGTGTGTATAATTGTATTTAAAAATCAAAAAATTGCCCTTTCAGATTACCTTGGAACAATACGCTTTGGAGTGATCACAGATAAACATGTTGCAGAGGAGATCTCATTGGTGCATTCAGGCAGCGTGTACTTGCACAGACATGTCAACACATCTCTTGTGAGTATTTTATTTATGTCGTCATGCCCCTGAGCCAGTACATGGAGATTGAACCTCTGTTGTTACAGACTCTGAATAACTGTTTCACAGAGCTTTAGGATACAGGATTTTTGTACAGTAAAACACATTTTCATTCTAGAAGTCAGCAGCTATTTTAAACATCAACCCAAGTTGCTCACTTCTATCAAAACATAACCCAAAACCCCAAGCATCTCAGAAATTACTGCACAAAGACTTTTTCCTAAGGTTTCTAACTCTTTAAGTGGGTCAGAAATAGAAGGCTACTTGAATGAGGATATGGACAAAGAGGTTTTGTGGAGAGAATAGGAATAGTGAAAACTGTATTTTGGTTTAAAATATGACATTGCACTGATCAGAAAAATCATGCAAATTAATTTAATGAAAATTTATAGTAACTCTTGATCCACATGCCTTGGTTTTGGAAGAGTAAGACTGAAAATACTAACTTCCAGATTTGGTGTGTGGTATAGAGACCTTATCTATCCATACTGCTACCATGAGTGGAAATTCTGTGATTGTAATACATACTTTATTCATTTGAAACTAGGGAAAATATAGATTTCTCGGGTTAAATTATTGGTAACTACATAAAACTACTTTTTTCTGGGCAAATGATTTAAGATAACTTGCCGTAATTTATTAAAATGACTGTAGAAGTGGTGAGTGCTTCTTATTATGTATGTCTTTTCCATGTGTTCAGTAATAAGAAATACCCGCTATAAATTCAGTGTCGATCCTGGAATCTTAAAAGACTAATCTATAGTGAGTTAATTTGGTGACCGAGAGTAGGAAAAAGTTTTCCAATATACTGTAAATCAGGATATGTGATGATACCAACTTAGAGACTGAGCTCTTTCACTTATAAAGAAAATTTATATCGGTGAGAAAAGTAAAGATAAAAAAATGTAGTAAAAGAAAGGAACTTCCCTGGTAGAATACTTTCTGCCTCAAAGATTTAATGTGTTACTATGATCTGATGAGCATTTGAAAGTTTTTCTAAAGGGAAAGGGTGTATGAAATGCTGAAGCTTGCTGAGTAGTATAATTAAATTTAGGGTTTTTTAGGCATTATATTAACAAGGCGTATTTGAGAACTGCATTAATTATGAACAGGTGAGGATAAATAATTATTTTCACTCCCTTCAAGATCTATCCAAATGACATCATGAACTATACTGCTGAGAACATTTGCAAGTGGGCTCTAGAAAATAGAGAGATGCTCATACGCTGGCTGAGACCACATGGTGGAAAAAGCCTTCTTCTAAACAATGAGCTGAAGAAGGGACCAGCACTTCTCATATTTATACCTTACGATCCCTTAGCAGAAATTCATCCTCTTTTAGATGAAGTAAGTGAAATGTTGTGTGTGTTTGTTTGTTTGTTTGTTTGGGGGGGGCAGGTTGTTTTTTTTATTACTTTAAAAATACTAGAATTTGAGAACTGTGGTAGGGGTTCTGAGCTTAATTGTGACAGATATTTTATTTCACTGTTCCAAGTATTCTCTTTCGTTTAAAAACACTTTTTCTCAGGCCATATTATCCCAAGTCCCTTACACTGGTTTGCATCCCACACAATGTGCTTTCATCTTGTCAACAGTTGTTTAGAACAAGCACCTAATTCTTTTCTTTTATTTCCTTCTTGTTGTGGTGAGTGCTGGGTGAGAGATGCAGATCTTTGGTTTTCTGTTTCAGTTGACATAGCTCAAATGAAAGAGTAAGAATGTATGGAGTATTGTGGGACCTGTGTTTTGTCCACCCATTCTATTTCTCCTCCCCTTCCATCTTTCCAGACATGATTATGCAAGGAAGAATGGACCTTTTATTAAACCAGTGTTATTTGAAGTATAGGCCAATTGAAAACCTACTCAGAACTAATCTGATTTTTATATTATGTACATTCCTTATTCGCCTTCCAATATTCTCTTCCTCTGTCATTATTTCTATTTCTGAACAGCCCAAGACATGAGTTTGTGTAACTGTGCAGTAAAGGAGATAGGGAAAGTAACTTAGCTGAAAAATAGACTTTCCACAGGCTATTTTTCAGCTTTAATGCACTGTCCCATTTGGTACATCACAAAGCTGCACGTCACAGTGGTGATCACATAGCACTGAGGACAGTGTGGTAAAAGAAAGAAGAATCAGTGAAAGGTGAAAAGTGGGGTTAAGTTTAGGTGGCAGTGCTGCCTTACGTGTGTGGCATCCATGTCCTGCAATGTGTGGTTTCCACAAGGAGGCCTAATTAGGATTGCAGTGTCTGAAACAATGAGGAAGAAAAAGAAAATAATGTACGATACAATATTTAGCCAAATTAGACATAAACACAATGAAAGCTAGATTGCTGCAAAGTGGGGTTGGGGAAATCTTTGCTGAAAGACTGGAAAAAACCTGTGATTATTCTTGTACCAACCTGTCTTATTTTTAGCAGACTTAATTCAGTGATGCTTGTTACAGATTAAACATTCTAGTAACAGGTACCGCTTATTTAGATGAAATCAGTGCAACATGAGATGTTCCATTTCAGATTTCATTCTTCTAAGTAATAGTATTTATCTATATCAAAGCAAGAAATGAGATGATACAAAATATTCCAGTTGGTCTTGTGAAGCTTCACTGTCATAGAGAGATATTATGCAACTTGTTTACCATAGGAAGAGTTGTTTACTGCAGATGTTCTATGGAGTTCATCAAGCAGTGAAACCACTTGACTGGAAGGAAGTGGCAAAGAGCAAGGCTGTCAAGTTGTATGTTGAAAGCTCCAAGGGCAGGTTTTTCTTTTTCTGATAGTTCACTGAAGTGAGATTTCCCACTGCAGAACTGGTTTTCTGTTCATATTCCTCTATATAGGTAGTCCAAATTATCAGGCTAGATTATGGTATGAGGGATCAAATTTATTCTAAGTAGTTAATTGAGCATTTTCAGGATGAAAACGTCTAACAACAAATTCTTAGACTGTAATGAACTTGGTATAAACCACATCTTAATGCTGATGGTCCTGTGACACACAGCATCTTAGATGTGATGCTTCACCATCCCTTTGATAGTTATAATGATTCCTATCAAAGTGTTCTTGTGTGAGCAATGTGCGTATATTCTGCAATTTGATTATTTTTAATGTGATAGATTAAAGGGAAGGGAAACTCCCTCTTTCGTTTTCCTTTCTATATGTGATGTTATTTAACTCCTAGAAAGAAAATTATTCTGTGGTCCACACAGATGCCTTTTTCACTGCTTGTTTCCTCTTGATTAAGAACAAAGTGGTGATGCAGCACAGGAATGTTTGCAGACAGGCAGGCTTCTTTTTTTTTTTCTTTCCTTTTTGGTTTCTTTTTTTAGTAAGTCACACACTACTATATGCAAAGTACACCAGTGGTATTACAACCATATGCCCATGGCTGGGAAAATACTAACATTGCTTCAACGCTGTTAGTGATTGCTACAAAAATTGTGTACCACCTATAGCAGGTAAAAGCTCCAATCCCTTTCATATGGGAATGCTTTTATTTTCTTCTCGTATTGGGAAATTCAGGAACCTTTACTGATTAATGCTTCATGTAGTGGGATTTAGCCTTAAAATGTAGTAGTGATAGATACAATGAAAAGAGGACCCTGGGATCAGTGTCGTGGACGGAAAAAATATTTGAAGTGGCTTCTTGTTGTTCTGTACATTTAATTCTTGCACACTGAAGTATCTGAAAATTTAACTTCGCTATCAGGTCAGAGCCTTCTGTAATCTCTTGTAAGAATGAAGGAGAAGAGTTGACTAACTTCAAGTTTCTGAAATTCTCTCATTGCATGTTATGTTGTTAAACCTGCAATGGATACCTGCATTTAAGTGAACTATGTACAGCTAATGTTGCCTTTTTTTTTTTTTCCCTTTTTTTTTTCTCCCCTGCCCTGTAGATTACCAAAGTGGCCTTGGAATACCACAACTGCAATAAAAGCCAGGCAGCTGAGCCAGATCTTCAGCGCTTAGGAGACACTGATTCACCAGCTTTTGATTCCTCTGTACCAGATGCACATACGAAATTATCAGAAACATTTTCGATAACCAAGTCCCCATGCTGTAACACAGTGGTGCTTCCACAGTGGCATTCAATATCTAGAACTCACAATGTCTGTGAGCTTTGCATTAACCAGACACTTGGTGTCAAACCAAATAAAGTCCATGTGCCACACTGTAACTTTTTTGAGATAGAAGCAGCTTTGGACTCTTTCTACCTCCAGGAACATACCTTTTTTCAAGTTATATCAAATACCATAGAATGCAGCAATTTCTTAAGTTTCTATAGTCCCTTTAGCTATTACACTGCATGTTGCAGGACAGTAAACAGGCATTTTTTAAGCTTCATTAGTTCTGAGAAAACCATCTTTCAGACCCCCAAAGTAACATTTTCTTCCCATGGGAAGAAAGATGACACCCAACATTCTATTCCTCACATTGAGGATAGGAATTGTTTTATTCCTGACCTTCATAGTAGTGTCACTAACTTTACTGGTCTGAGCTGCAGGACCAACAAAACCTTGAATCTCTATCTACTGGATTCAAATCTTTTTTGGATATATGCAGAGAGACTAGGAGCATCGAGATCTACTCATGTTAAGGAATTTGCTGCCATTGTTGACCTGAAAGAAGAAGTGCACTATGTCTTGGATCAAAATCAGTCACTTGTTGGATCTACCCTGGGTATGGTATCCACTATACAAATGCTTGAAATGAGAAAATTAAGTTTGCAAGTAAGCTTATCAATGGAAAACTTAATGCTGTTTTGAAAAGTAAGACTACAGTCAACATTGTGAATCGTAATTTGTTCTGTTCTGTGTATTAGTTAATCAAGCACTAGACTTGTGTTCTAGAGGATATGAGAACTAAGTTTCATATACCAAAAGTATATGAAGTTTAAAGTGAAACACAAAATGCGTAATTCTTGACTGGCTGAAGCACTGTAAGAATTGGTAAAATCTAAACTAATTTGCTTGTGGGGAAAAAAATTACTAAGTATCTAACAAACTTGGTATTACAGAAGACATTCTATATTAATGGTGGTGTTGATGTTTGCTCACCCATTCTGTGTACTAAAATATCACAGACAAGTCTCCACTTGTAAGCAGAGACTAACCCTTCCTCTTGTCCTCTGAAACCAACTTAGAAATTGTTTTAAATTTATTTAGCAAAGTATGTGTGTTTTCAAAGTAGATCTCTGTAATGGTTTTGGCCAAATGTCTCAATACTCTTATTTCCTGCTTCAATCAGAAGAAAAAAAAACCTAACAACCAAACCCAAAACAAAACTAAAAAAATAACAAACCCAATGCAGTTCTGATTTATTTGCAAGTTATTGACTCAGGCACAACATGCCTAATGACGTGCATTTATGTATCATGATAACGTGCAAAACTGAGTCCACCTGTGGAAAATGCAGGAATTTTTCATGTTAGCAGTGTAAGCAAACATGGAAGTAAGTTCAGTGAATATAGCATTAAAATAAATTGTTCAAAATTGCATATCAGTAGAATTCTTACAGCATTAATTATGTTTTGCCATAAATCTGGAAGTACAAAAGTATGCACAACAGACTTGTTGGTCTTATGGATCTCATCCAGCCCTGTATCCTGTCTCCATTATAGCCCCCTAAAAAAATCATTCTGGAAAACCAAACGAAAACCCCAGTGACCATAAAAGGATGCTTGGGGAAAATTAAGATCAGAGTGAAGACACATTTCTTTCCCTTTTCTGCTCCCAGTACTTTCTGTCTCGAACTTTTGTCAGGTCACAGGATTTCCTGAGCATGATGAGGGTTTCTCTACTGCGTAATTCTCAGTATATTTCTATTCTAGGTCACCTGAACTTGTGGAAAACTTCTGCTTCTACATAATCTTTTCAAGGAGTCACTATGATTTTATGTTTGGGGTTTGTGTGGGTGGGTTTTATTTCCTTAAGCCTCTTAACTTTTGATATTGCAAAATTACAAGCAAGGTTTGTATTTAATGCCTTTAACAGAATTTAGTTTTTACAGATGGTTTCTAAAAATTCAGGACTACGTCTTTTCATTACCCCTCTCCTTTCAGTTAGTGCTTACTCATGCATTGATACTCCAAATCAGGAGCTCTAGAAAGAAAAAAAAACAACACAACTGTTTTGGTCTGATGTGAGAATTTAATGAAATGCTGTGTAAGTGTAAGATTAAATGTACCGCTGTTTGCATTTCAGAGGTAAACTTGATGTTCTGGCATTTTGTATGTATGTTAAGGTGCCAGTTTTACTTTGGCCTAGGTTTTGGATTGGAAATATCAGCACAAAATGTTTTATCTGATGAAATAATTACTCTTAGCATGTTTGATATTATATTTTTGTCTTGATTATTGAATACTCTTACAATGCACAGAATAACGTTTCTCTATCTAAATTGAAAAGAAGGATACAGTCGCTATCTTGCAGCAATTTAGAGAACATGGTCCAGTCTCAGAGTAGTGCAGCTGAAGGTAGTTGAGGGCTTTGGAGCTAGCTTTACATTTTTACCACTGGCCAGCTACTTGTTAAATACCTTAAAACTAAGAAGAAAGCTGAATGAACAGGATGGTGGTCACTGGTGAACAAAAGGTGGCTGGTCATATTAGCATGGGAATAGCACAGCATTTAAATGTCAGAAGAAAAAGAAAAGTACAGGGAAAGTAATTAAAAATGAAAGAATAAATGCAAATAAATGTGGAATTAAGTTGTCAGGATAAGGGCCTGAAAGTGAAAAATGGTGAGAGGATACTGTTTATGAGTTAGCAGATACGTGGTTAGGAGCATAGACAATTATTATTATAGTACACTGAATAAAAGTAGAAGCAAGATTAGAGAGTAGTGTGGCAAGTGAAAAGACTGTAATCAGCAAAACAAAACCAGTAAAATACTTACCTTGTTTTCACATCAGTGTTGGTTACTCAACAGTTGATACCAAACTGTCAAAAATTACTTACATGAAACCAGGTTTGAATTTGTATTTTCTCTGCAAGTTCTTCTGAATCCAAAGTAAAAACTGCCAGAATCACACATTTATGAAACTGAAATAACTTTGTTATGTATCAATCTAATTTCAGAGAACTTCATAAAAAATTTCAGTATTCTCTATAGTCCCTTGAAAAGGCATCTTGTTGATGACCCTTCAGTCCGTCTTCATGACCAGCGTGTAATCACTGAAGTGACTACTAATACCTTCCATCAGACAGTGTTTTTGAGTGAAAAGGTAATACCTCATTGCTGACCAGGTTTCTTGCAAATTGTTGCTCAGACTTTTGAAGAGTGGGTCTCATTCTTCTTTGATATTGATGTGATAAAATATGTCATTTTGTAACAATTCAGAAAGTACCTTTTCTTTAAAAAAGGCAGTTTGGTATAGTGTGATCTTAACTAAATCTGAAAAAGATCATCTTACGGTGTTAATCCAAAAGTCAGTGCAACTGATTCTTTGATAGGTTTCAACAAGGTTTGTTGGGTTTTGGGGGACTGCTTGGGCTTTTTGAGGGGAGAGGAGGGGGTGTGGGGGTTTTCTTCTCATATGTTTGAAATACAGATTTTAATTTATTTTAAAAAAAAAAGGCGTCTGCCTTGCTTTTCCCTTTCTTGCACTGTAATAAGAACACACCTAAATACTTAGGGTTTAAAGTAATAGTGAAGAATATTCTGATTTCTGTGTTTTACACCTCAAAGGAGATAAATGCACCACAACTTGTTTTCTATATGTTACATTCTTTTGTAAAAGTTAAAAGTTATTGCAAAGTAGACATAGTTAAAAAAAAAAAAAGAAAAAAGAAAAAAAAATCCAAAATATTTTAAATCTAAGCTATTATTTGAAAGCACACAGCAAAAATACCCCAAAACTGTCACAGGTGAAGGCTTTCCAATTGCATGCTGTGAAATTGCTTTAGATCTCACTCTGAACTGTGATTAGATTACTTTGATTTCTTAAAGATGTGGTAGTAAGGATCAATATCTATTATCTGTCAGGTCTGCAGTGAATGTATGCATCTCAAGTAATTGTTTCCAGTAGCCCTTACTCCTGATGTCCAGATACCATCTCCCTGCCCTCGCCATGAAGTATACAGTCACTGTTGGATACATAGAAGTTTAAGACTCTGAGAGAATATTGAGAAGTGTAGTAAACTTTGGTGCACTTCCACTTAAAGGGAATGATGCTAAACTAAATCATCTAATCCTCTTCATTTTGTCTTTTTCCTATGGAAATAGAATTCACCAAGTTTTTGTGTATTAACGTGGTAGACAGAGGCGTCAGTAAGTATCTTACAATAAAGTTTATTAACATTAGGGTACAGTTTCCTTTCACATATGAAGGGTTCCAAGTTTCAGATGTTGTGAAGACTAGTGCTCCTTTACTGTGGATTAACTACAATAGATAATAAAATTCGTCTCCATTTCATTTTTCAGAATGTCTTGCTGCTGTATTATGCACAGTGGTGTGGATTCTGTGCTTCTCTTAATCACATCTTTATTCAACTTGCTCGGCTTCTGCCTCCAGATAATTTCATTGTGGCAAGGTAAAAAAGATTCTATTTTCAACTCTCTGAAATAATACAAGTTCATTGAGGTCATCAGCCTAGAAAATAATTACTTTTCTTACTATAATCTTGCAGTAGTAGATGTGAATGTCATCTGCTTCATTTCTCTTTGAATGCATTATTTTGTTTCCCTCTGTATAGATTTGGTGGTTTTCAGTCTCACTGTAGTAATTATCCAGTTTAATTAAAAAGAATTTTTAAACAGCTTTTAGCAATTTTTAAACCTTAAAGCTTCCTGATTTCAGGAAGTGAATCAATAAAACAACAGCAGAAAATAATTTTTACTCCTCTATCTGGTAATTTGTAGCAGATAATAATATCCTATAGTATTGTATTTGAGAAGTTTTTTGAACCAGGAAAAATACATATTGTTGGGTGTTAATCCTGATGGGCAGCTGAGCACCCCACAGCTACTCACTCACTTCCCTCCTCCACCCTCAGTGGGATGTGTGAAGAGGAATGTAAGAATAAAACCAGTAAAATCTGGAGGTCATGAGACAACAAAACGGATTTGTTTAGGATTGAAGGATAAGTGGAAGGAGAGAGAAGAAAGCAAAACAGGTGATGTAACAGCAATTACTCAGCACTTCCTGTGGGTAGAGCAATGTCCAGACAGTTCCCAAGTAGAAGATGGGTAAATCCCATAAAGCTCCCTCTTTTCCTTTTTACTGCTGAGCATGTTACATAGTAAGGAATAGCTCTTTGGTTTGTTCAGGTCATCTGCCTGGTTGGGTCCCCAACCCCCAGATTATCTACTGTAGAGTAGAAACTGATAGAGTTTCTACAGAGGAGGTAGAGTAAGAAACAGGGAAGACAACTAACTGTCATCACAAACCTAAAATGTGGCACCATACAAGGTACTAGGAAGAAAATTAACTCTATCCCAGCCAAATCCAGTTTATAGACATATACATATATCTATATATGCATCTGTATAATATGTATTATTATATATATTAAAATACATTTTTGTGTAAGTTAAACATGTTTTTGTTTGGCATTCACAAGGCTTTTAATGTTTCAGTGCAACCCAAACATTCTTGTTCATGTATTTGATAATACATCAATAGTTACAACATTTGCTCTGACTGCATCCTTGTTTCATTCTGACTGAACTTACTCCAGAAGGCAGAGTGAGATGTATAAGAAAAAAATGCAATTAAAAATCTGGAGTTATCATTTGTTTCTAATTGCAGCTTTATTCCCACAGATGTAGTGCTGTTCTCAAATCTGTACCCTTTCTCTTTTTTCACATTGAAGTTCTCTGATTTGTTGGGTTATTTTTATTGCAGTATTACTTATGTGTATCATCTATGATTTTTCTATAATAATATTGCTGTAATTAATAAGAATTTTATTTGTAATCTAACAAATGCAGAGAAGAACATAACAAGTAATTGAACAAGTGTGCCCTTCACAAAATCTTTTGTTCCTTTAGAAAGAAATGATGCCTTTAAGAATATGCTTGGCCTTGGAAGGACCAGTTTACTCCCAGAACTACTCAAGGGGAAAATATTCATAAAGCTGGGCTTGAGGAACAGCGAATAGATAAAACTTCAGTTTCATGTTCAAACTATTAGGCAGGTCTGTCTGTTTTAGAAAAGGAAGGTGGGTACACAGTGAAGATGTGATGAGTGATGTGCAATTTAATTGCTGAGTGAGAGCAGTTGGAATACTGTACACTTTTTTTTCTAGAAAAAAAATACCACAGATACTTGTTAAACTGAGATTCATCCTCTTGAATAGCAGCAATTACTTCTGCTGACTCAAATGCACAATTTGACATTTAGACTTACTTTCACAGATTTGCATTTCCTTCTTGCCAACGCCTAAAATGACGTTTTACAAGAAAATACGGATTGTTCATCTGCCAGTTCTCTTAATTAATGTATATTTTCTTAACAGAATTGATACCACTCGAAATGACCTTCCATGGGAATTTATGACAGACCATCTCCCAGCCATTTTATTTTTTCCTTATGGGAGGTAATGTAACTCTTCTTCCCTTTGGGTTTCTAACTTTCATTTTACTAAGTTGTAATAATTACCTCGTTACATGTTTTAATAGAGAAAAAAGCCAAACAAATTCATTTCTATATATGCATTCTTACTTTATGCGTATTCTAATTTAAAAAACAAAAAAACCCACCAAACTAACAGACATAGATAGCTGATGGTATGCAGATAGTGAATGTTCTTGCCAAATGTCATAATCTGATTGTTTGGAAGTCTTATCTTTATGGACAGCACCATTCTTAATCTTCTTCCTCAGTTAATTTTCTGTATTATTTGGTTGTATTTCCTGTTATTAGTTTGGCATGATTCAAATAAATCAGTGAGTGACTACAGGAGGCAGGAAAAGGAGAAATGATATAGATGATGGTGCAACATAGCTCTAGTGCTACTTGTATATTATTGCTTCTAATTGGCTAAACTAAGAGACATCTCAAATAATATTATAATGGATTCTTGCAGTAAAATGCAAGGCTTTGCTTTTTTAATGAACAGGAAAAAAAAAAAAAAGCACAGATGAAGAATAAGTAATCCAGGTCAAGCTTGGTCTTGTTTAAGAGAACAAAAACAATCCTGACATGACAGAGGGGAGGAGGTAGATTGTTATGTGGGTTTTGGTTGGGGTTTTTTTGTGTCTTGTTTAGTTTTTTTAAGACAAATTTTTTACTTTAAAAAGTAGAGAATCTGAGTACTAAAGGAGGGCTTATGCAAACTTATGTAAGAACTTCCAGTGTAAACTAACACTATGGTTATTGAAATATCTTTTTTTCATTCCTAAAACAACACTTACTACTTCACTATTTCACTTAGGCATTGATACATTTTTTTCAAAGTTCTAAATTTTTTTTTTGTTGAAATAGCAGAGATACTTTAATTGTCATTAGTGTTCTACTGACTGTATTTAGCAGTAATTTAAAAAATAACACAGCATTGCCTTTACGGATGCTATAGAATTACATGTGTATATTGTTTGTGTATATTGCCAAAATGTTCTAGTTTTCATTCAGATTCAGTAACAAGCACTGGATTTTTTTCATAGGAGAAAAGTATCGGCAGATTTGTTGGCATTCTATAAGTCTTACATTGTTTCTCCCAGACAGAAAACAAATTAAACTTCAGTAGTAGTTTAAACACCTACAGAGGAAAATATGCAAAGGAGATTAAAAGAAGGGGTACATGCTGTTGAATCAAAATTATACACAGGAAGCAAGACCTTGAAGAAGGAGCCAAGAAATAGAGGGCAGGGTAGTTTCAAAGAGACAGCTAGGATTGAGAGTAAATTCTGGGATGATGAAAGAAAGCTGAGGTGGAGGAAAGGAACTGATTCATGAATGGGTGAACTAAAAATAAGCAGAGCAAAGGAGGGTGGGGTAGAGATGCACAAAAGGTGAGTCAGGGAAAAAAAGAACTCTGAAGGGATATAAAAGGGCTGGAGAGTACATTTAGGACTGGCATATGAGCTGGAATGGTGTATGAGGGTCCTGAATCCTACTCTTCCTCTGCAGCAGGGAAAAATTCTGAAATGCAGCATCAAACCTTTGTGTTGTGTCTAATCTGTACCAGTACGCACAGTGCAGGTACATCCAACATCAGATAGGCTAGGAACAAGAAAGAAACCTTGGGTGCAAGAGAGCAAAGAGCTTTTGAAAGTGGTCAATTTATTGTTTCAGTTGTGGTTCTGGTGTTACATGTGTGCCCTGTGCAGTCGACTTGATTGACCTTGGGTTTGTTTTTTCTCTTTAAAAAGATTAATAGTCTTACACAATTAAGTTTTTATAGCAAGGAAATAAAAACAAGCACTATAATAAAAGTTCTTTGCATTGTAAAATAAAAATGTTGATTTCCACCCTTATCCCTCAAGAACTCTTATCATCAGCAAATGGTAATTCAGATTATTGGTACTGTGAGGTGTTACCTACCACAAAATCTTTAAACCTGTGCCTTAAGGTTTTCAATTCTAAATCAGTGTTTTAATTCAGTACAGAAATAGTTTCATTTCTATCATCCCAAGTTCCAACTCATCATTTCCCCTGCAGTAAGCCTTGCACATCAGACTCCCTCTGCCACATTCCTCCAGCTCAGTTCCAGTCCTTCTGTGTTCCCTAGGTCAGTTGAGCAGCAACTCAGCTGGGAGAGTCTGCATTACTACAAAGTCTGGTATTCCCTTTTTCTTTTCATAGATGCTCATTTTGCCCTGGTCTGTGTTATAAAGGAGCTCTAGACTGTCTCTGGTGTGACAGACTTTATAGTTTTAGTAAGATTGGTTTTGTAATGTTCCAGTTGGTTTCATCAAGGTACCTCACCTCTAATCATTGTTTTCTGTCCTGCGTTTCCTTTCTGGTGTGTTTTATAATTAGTTGCATCTAATCAAGAAAATTAGGTTTTGATAGTATCTGTAGTATCAGTAGCAGTACTAGAGTAGTCATTATATTAATTTTGGATATAATGGGGCCTCATATTATGGCTCTCTGTGCAGCTCCTTATGAGACAATTTTTGCAAACCAACTGTTCTCAGTTACTTTCCACCCCATGCTGTTAATATTTTGGTTTGCTTTTTGCTCTAAATAGCCTTTTACCTTTTCTGATACATACTGTGGTTTTGATTAGTAAGAATGGATGATGATGTAGTAAAATATTACCATTGTATAATGAGTCAGTTTTGCCTTAGTGTAGACTATTTTTCACCTAAATCATGTTATGGTTCATTAAACTTGGATGGGAGCTGATTGTTAGCTCAGAAACTGCTCATGCTAATTATAAGACTAACTCGGTTCTTCACTAGAAGTTTGCAGGGGAGGAAAAATCATGTTGCTTGTGCTTCCAGAAATAACTTAATTTTGATGAGCAGGAGCTTCATCTGGCTGAAGTTTTTTTAATTACTGATAAAGTACAGTATCTGTCCACTACCTGAAACACATTAAGTAGATTTCAGTAAATGTCATTGGCATATGTTTATATCCCATATGCTAATGAGTGGATATCACAGAAAGCATTTTTGAGGCAGCTGTAATTGGTAACTGAGTAACTCATGTTCCAGATGCAGAGTGTGAGCATTCAGAAATGTAATGTCACATGCAGGGGGACATGTCAGTGTCGGTGACATTGACAGGGGGATTGAGCATGCCCTCAGCAAGTTTGCCGATGACACCAAGCTGTGTGGTTCGGTTGATACGCTGGAGGGAAGGAATGCCATCCAGAGGGACCTTGACACACTTGTGAGGTGGGCTGATGCCAACCTCATGAAGTTTAACCATGACAAGTGCAAGGTCCTACACCTGGGTCGGAGCAATCCCAGGCACAGCTACAGGCTGGGCAGAGAAGAGATTCAGAGCAGCCCTGTGGAGAAAGACTTGGGGGTGTTGGTTGATGAGAAAATGAACATGAGGCAGCTTCAGTGTGTGCTCACAGCCCAGACAGCCAACTGTATCCTGGGCTGCATCAAAAGAAGCGTGACCAGCAGGTCGAAGGAGGTGATCCTGCCCCTCTACTCTGCTCTCATGAGACCTCACCTGGAGTATTGTGTGCAGTTCTGGTGTCCTCAACATAAAAAGGACATGGAACTGCTGGAACAAGTCCAGAGGAGGCCACGAGGATGATCAAGGGACTGGAGCACCTCCCATATGAAGACAGGCTGAGAAAGTTGGGGCTGTTCAGCTTGGAGAAGAGAAGGCTGCGTGGAGACCTCATAGCAGCCTTCCAGTATCTGAAGGGGGCCTATAGGGATGCTGGGGAGGGACTCTTCATTAGAAACCGCACTGACAGGACAAGGGGTAATGGGTTGAAACTTAAAACAGGGGAAGTTTAGATTGGATATAAGGAGGAAATTCTTTAAGGTGGTGAGGCATTGGAATGGTTTGCCCAGGAAGGTTGTGAATGCTCCATCCCTGGCAGTGTTCAAGGCCAGGTTGGTGAAGCCTTGGGTGACATGGTTTAGTGTGAGGTGTCCCTGCCCATGGCAGGGGGGGTGGAACTGTATGATCTTAAGGTCCTTTCCACCCCTAAGTATTCTATGATTCTGTAAGTGTTGTCCATGGTATGTGTTGTACATGAGCAGCAGGGGTAGGTAGGCTTTGAGGCTTTAGGCATTATACTTAAATCTGGCTTTCTTGCTTTGCGGTAGTTTTTGTTTATATTTATCCTTTCTCTATTTGTGTAATTTACCCATGTCTGGATGCATGCTATATACAGTTCATCTGGGTATGAATCTGGCCATCAAAGGAAAGTAAACCTAGCTTTTCTTTGTTTTGATGGCTTCCTAATGAAAGAGAATAAACTTTTGTGAAGACTAAAGACCATACAAAATGATAAATTGTTAGCTAGCTTCCCAGGTAAAATAAGGCACTCTGTACCCCAAGAGCCAGCAGGCAGCATTTAGGTTAAACTGGAACATGCTGAGTGAAAGGTTGAAGATGTAACTGTTACAGAAAAAGAAGGTTAGGAGTTAACCTCCCATCTAATCCTCAGAGGACAGTTTAGCCTCCTAGGTTTTGTGATGGAAGTAGACACATGGTCCAAAAAAGGGGTAGTAACTTCAACATTTGACACGGCTGGAGGTTGTGGGTGTCTTTTGGTGGTTAGTAGTCTTAAGGAAGAAATTTGGTACTTGCTGGTCTTGAAGCAGCTTGTCAGGTTAAGAGTAACAGTTTGTGCTGTTGTAGAAACAATAGGCCTGCCTCTTCATATTCACAGCCATATAATGAGCTTCAGAAAGGAAAAAAAAAAAACCAACAAAACTCAACCCACACTTATATGGCATGTTTCTTTCATCACATCAGAGGCATAAAGACAGGAGGAACAAGTAAAAAGATTTGGGTTTTTGACAGCAAGAGGACCTTGCTGCTTACTAAAGTGACTGCTTACTCTTTAAAAGCAAACAGTATTTTTCTGCTCCTTGCAATATCCTTCTGCTCTTGGAACACAGTAAACTACTTCTTCCAGGATAGCATATATAGGACATATAATAGGCTCAAAATAATAATTTCCCAGATAGCTTTATACATGTGAATACTGATGCAGTGCAGAGAAGCTTACAGCACCCAGGCTGGAGTACAGGTAAAAGGGTTAATGGAAAGAAAGTACAGTGTGCTTTATCTTTATTACATGAGTTCAGGTTTCTCATAGCTTCTATACTGGCCATTCTTGATGAAAAAAAAAAAAAAAGATGCTTAGATAATATCATTGCTTGCCTATCTGAATGTTTTCATGTTGTGTCTTTCTAGGAAGGAACAAAGTGTGAAGTTCCCTGAAGACTTTTCAGTTAACCTTCCTAATCTTCTTAAATTTATTTTACATCACTCAAGTTCTTCTTTGTCAGAGCCCTGTACCAAAGAATGCCTACATAAAGAAACAGTTCTACAGCAAGGACATATCTCCCACTTAGAGAAAGAAATTGAGAAGTTAAGATCAGAAATCACTGCCCTTCATCAGGCCCATGACCAGCTTGAAGCACAGCTGTCTGAAGCTAGGAGAGAGGAACATAGACTACAGCAGCAAAAACACACACTGGAAAAACAGCACAAGACTCTGCAGCTCCACAGTGAGCAGTTGCAGGCCACATATAACCAGAAGAATCAGGAATTACTAGCAATGGCTGAAAAGCTTCAAGAATTAGCTGATGCATCAGAAAACCTCCTTAAAGAGAATACTTTACTGAGAATCCTGGTAGCATCAAGGGAAGGAAAGCTACAGAGCCAAGACAAAATTAAAGAACCCCTTCAGTCAGAGCAGACACTTTCTGAAGGTAACTCTGAAGTTTCAACAGCTACTGACACATTAGAGGAAAAAAGGATTGATAATATTGATACCACAGAAACAGAACACAGTAGTGGAAACAGGACAGAATGATTACTTACACAAAGTCAAATGATGCAGTATTGGGTAGGTATTTATGCAAATTTTATTGAAATTCATTGTAAATAAAGACTTCTTCCCCCACATGATCTAGAAAAAGAAATCAAATGGAATATTTTTGTATACTTGAACAACTTAATAGATACCCACATCTAAAGAGAAGAGGAGAATGGAAAACACTTTCTGCACTTTACTATTGCACTAACTTACAAATTTTGCCATTTAAATTGAAGATTGTGATTTTTAGGGCAGCAGTGTGAAGCACTTCTGACTCGGAACCAGTTATTTTTCACTGGCTTTCTCTTACAGTTGCTAGAAGAGAGATTAGTCCTTTGATTTTTACTTTTCCATGATTTCTGAAGCTTGCCCTTTACACTGCATTTCCTTTACTGAATTAAAGTTGAGATACTTCATCCATGTAATCAGTGAACTTGAATGAACAAAAAGTAATCTTGCTACAACTGTTCTAGAACTTCAGCACTTTGTACCACTTTTGTATACCAGTTATTTGACTGTCTTGAAACCTGTAACAGCCGTGTGTAAACTGTTTTCTACTGAAAACTAAGGAGTCTTACAAATCAAGAAGAAAAGGATTAATTCAGTAAGAGGTCTAGAATCTGACAGTTTAAGCATTTCAGTCTGGCTATACATGCAAGTCTCATGAGACTAGTATCTTCCAGAAGAGCATGTGGCAAGGTAAAAAGCTGTACCCCATATCACTCAGAAGGCAACAGCAGGAGCTTTCTTTTACTTGACAGCATTAACTTTGCTTCAAATTATACCCTTCAGTTAATTTTTACTGCTACATTTGCCTTTTTAAGTCAACATCTTACTGCAGAAGAAAGGGACAAGACTTTTTGGCTAGGGTGATACTGCCTTGCAATACAGAGTTCTCAAGCAAGCTTGCAGGCTTGTGTTACTCCATAGGTACAGGTACAAGAAGCCAGTCTAACAATGTCTATATAGCTGAAGAACTTGAACTTCATTATTTGTAACATCTCAGGGAACAGAGTTACAGGATTTTTCTTTACTAAGCAATTAAGTGTTTAAAAGTTTCAGTAGGCAAAGGAAGCTATGTATAAAGTCACAGAAAACAGGTCAGTGGCCTCAAAGCAAGTGTGCCTACCCTAAGAGTTCTAGAATACGTAAGCTGCCAGTGGTGGCTCAGTGTTGTTCTTTCTCCTCCCCTTTCCCCTCTCCTCCTGCTAACACTTTGAGGTCCAGGACAATCTCTTTAAGACATCTTGTTAGAGTTCCTATAGCTTAACTATAGCACAAAGCAGGATCTGGAAGGGGTGTTCTTGTTTGTAAAGACTTTGCCATTGCCAACTAAGAACTCTACAAACTGAACAGCCAATCTCCCTTGCCCATACCAGCATTTGTTTTTATAGGAAAGCCTGAAACTTAACTCTCTTGATTTAAATGTACTACTACAAGATACCTACAAGATATGTTAACTGGATTATATAGTTAACTGTTTGTAGACTAAAATGCCTTTTTACAACAGGCTGTTAACATATATTGTAACTGCTAAGTACACAAACAGGAGTTCTAGGAAAATTTCATACTAGTTGCACTTAAGTAACCACTTCTGCAGTTTCAGCATGCAGACCTACAGAAGAGAAAAGCCTGCTCTACTGCCATTTCAAACTCCTGGAAACCTTCTGGACCGGCCCCAAGGGTTCAGTATCCATCATCAGTTCCTAGGCTGGTGTCCATCAAAATGGCAGTTTCCTTGCAGTAGCTAGATGGTTAGAAGACTCAGTTCTAGCAGCCAAAAGCTTAACCTACCTAGCTGCAACTAAACAAAGTCATTCTCATAGCTCCTGTGTTTCCCACCTCAACATGTTACTGAAGGATTATACCTATTCTCAAAAAAGGTACTCTGCATCAGTTCACTAAACTGTTAAGAGGAGTTCTGACTTTATAGCTGTGCACTCAAATTAATAGCAGAAGCAAGCTTTAACTGCAGATTTGGTTTTGAAGGTCTGGAATCCCAGCTACAGTTGTGGTTCAGCAGTCCTCCTGTTATGTACAGTTGCATCACATATTTCCATATGCTGTGGAACACAAAGCAAAAAGCTTCTGGCAGCTTACTTACAGTTCACAGTTGTAAAGTAGTTCACATTACAGTAGTAGCTCCGTCAAAATAGGCTCAGCTAAACATTCAAGTAACAAAGTAACAAAACATTAGTAGTCTCTTTACACCAATATATCCCTGTGTCCATTGCCAGCAATGGACATTATGCCAGGTGGGTCAGCTCCTGTCACAGAGGAATCGGGATACACAGTTGATGCAAAGTGCAACTTCTCAGTGCATGCAGTTGCTAACAAAGCTGATGTAATCCTCATCAGGGTGTTTTGTGATGAGTAGCGTGCATGTGACCAGGTTCTTCACAGGAGAGATTCTTCTGCCAGTTACACACATCATAAGCGTAGTTCATACACATGTTGCTCCAAGTTAGCTATGTACTTCTGTGCCATTTGGAGTTAGCTTAGTTTTCCTCTCTACACAAGGTCCTTTAGCAGAGTACTGCACCAGAAGGAAGGGCTCTTTGGTTTCTCCTTCTCCCACAATGCTTTCCTCATCTTCAGACTGGCTGATCCTCTGCAGACGCAGGTAACACCAGCAGCCCAGTATCAAGGCACCAAGAGCTGCAATAGCAATCAAAATAACAATAACAGTCACCACTCCAGTGGTGGGGCTATGATCCGTAATAGACATGGCAAATATTTCGGACTGCACAACTTCTTTAAGGAGATTCCTTCTGTCCCCACTACCAGGCCTGCTGCATCTTCAAACTCCTGCAGTGGAAAAAATAGGCACTTCATGAAGCTGTGCATTTTTACCATATTCAGCAACATTATATTCATGGTTGGTATCCTTCACAATGGCACATGACCCTCTTGCTGTTGGTGCTTTGAGCTTCTCACTCTCCTACACTTCTTAGTCATTTTAAGCTATTTTTTTTCAAACTCCCTTTGAAGATGCAGGTTTCTACATCAAACTAAAACAAATAAAAACTAAACTTATTTCAGCCTTTGATGTGCTTGTCAAGCCTGCCTAAGAGGTAACGATTTTTACTGGGAGACAGAAGATGACACAAGACACACAAAACAGACTGCATGGAAGTTACACAGTTTAGTATAGTGACATTGAAGACTATTTAATACAAATAATCATGGGTGAGCTCTCAAATCCATGACAAGGTCACAATTCAACTACCTTTAGTTTTCCTAAAGGAATCCTACAGAAACAGTACATTAGAGAGTCTGAAGTCTGAGCCTTTTAAAAATTTAATTTACAAGCATCCATATACTAACAGTTCCAGGTTTGGTAAGCTAATTGCAAAGGTAGCTGCAGTAAGTCTGTCTGTAATACTGCTCTGTTTAGAAGGGTTGACTACATGGTAATTAACTGGTTGTTCATTGAGCTGATAAAAACAGATGTTGCTTTATATGCATTTTTTTGTTAATAAGCCAGTAGAGCTAGATTTATTGGGGAATAAAAAAAACACAAAGGGAAGATCATTATTTTAAGCTTCTGTTGCTGTAACTTGGAGCAACTTGTGGGCTTTTAGACCACAAGAGCAAGGGACAGTATCAAGACTGCAGCAGAAACTGGAAGAGAGGCAGCAGGCAGGAAAACAAGGAGGAACTCCATAGCTTCCTTAGTCTGCTGCAGTTTTGGCAGAAAAAAAAAAAAGCATGGGGAATGTCTTCTGCCACTTCCAAATTCACAACACTAAGGAGACACATGAACCTTGCCTTAAATCTCAGAGCTACTGTTTAAAGAGTCAGTAGCTTTACATTCTTCAACTGGGACATAAGAAAAAAGTCATTCATTACCTTCTCTTTCCTCATGGAAGACTTCAGACCAGAGCCAGTCCTAACCAGGAACATATCTTACCTCTGTACTCCTTCAGGAATCAGTAGGGCTCTACAGTACAATTTCAGGTACTGCAGATGTAGTCCCTAATAGTTCTAAGGTCACCTCCAAGTGCTGTACAGTGTCTGCGTTTCACTTGATGCATAGTCACTGACTGGCAATAGAATAACCGGAGTGTCTTCTATCTGCTGAAAATGCTAGTCTGTCAAGGGTCACATACCTTTCCAGGAAAGGCTCTTCCTCACCATCGTTGTTCTAGTCTCTCAGCTACAACACCAGCATCTTCATACAAAGCCCAAAAAGAAGTCAGTCTTAACTGACTAGTTAGAACTGTTAGGTTATTGCAAGTGTTACCCATTGCACTAAAAATCTCACCAGCATTTTAACATGAAAGAGTCAAAGGCAATTGCAGTGCAGTATCTTTACCAACAAAACTCAAGCTAGAGATTAAGTTTATTCCCTTACATCTTGTGGAGTGACAGACCAATGCACATAGATATTTCAAGGACACATCCACTAAAGAAAAGCTGAGCATGAGTATCATTAGGGTCTAGTGGCACATAACTTGCACACACTGACTCCATTTCTAGTCATGTCAGCTAGAGCAACCAATAACCTGTAGCGTACCTGATACAGGCAACCAAGTCCTACAGACCGA
The DNA here is from genome assembly GCF_028554395.1 of Pezoporus wallicus. Taxonomy (NCBI): domain Eukaryota; kingdom Metazoa; phylum Chordata; class Aves; order Psittaciformes; family Psittacidae; genus Pezoporus; species Pezoporus wallicus. The sequence continues at coordinate 471,180 of NW_026637828.1, read as the reverse complement.
ATTTTACCCATGTAAGATAAACAAAACTAACCACCCCACACACCCTCACAGCTATGTGCCTACTGTAGCCAGAAAGGTACATGATTTGCCATCATCTTCTTGGATCTGCAACGCTTATTCAAAACAGGGTGATCAGCTGAGGGTGATTAAGAATGATTTTCATGCAATTCATTTTCCTCAGGACATGTCTGAACTGCAGTAGTGTTTGATCTAGCATAAATACCATCAGCATAAAAGATGGTTTAACTTGCTTCTGCTACAGGCACTCCACATCCACATTAAGCCCTCTTTTGCAGCTTGCCTAATTGCCAGCAGCAGTGACAACCTACTAGCACTATTTCTCTACAGCAGTTTGTTGCAGCACTTAACCTTACATTAAACAGTTACTGTAACCTAGCAAATAGTTTTTAATACTGGAAACGAGCATTGCAGAAGCTACCCCACTGCCAGACTTCAAGTGAGTAGACAGCATCAGCTATATAAAATATGAAACTTTGCATACACTGTCTTCTGTATCAGCAAGATCTTTTGGCAAGCAGAGTTGAGACCTCAGCATAATAGCTACATCAACACAGGCTTTTGCAAGCAGTCTTGAGAAGCAAGTTTGAAAGCAAGAACTTTTTTGCTAGGTGTGGGTAACCAAGGACCTACATCTGTCTGGACTGCAGGAAAATATATTTCTCCCTCCCCTTTCTAATAGCCACAGATTACAGTGGTCTCAGTTTGACCTGGAAAATACAAGCAGGTCTGTAAGTTACTATTTGAGGGAGAAATGGGGCTTTTTTAAGGTGCAGATTTCTGTCTTGAGACAAGGCTTTCTCTTCTTATATTATACACTGGGCTCTTGCCACTCCCATTTCTTTTTGAATCCTAAGGAGCACAGCTGGACCAGAAAGTCCACTGGGTGGGAAAGTGCTTTTTCTGAACAAAGCATGCATAGGAGCAGTGCAGGGGAGTTATGAGACGCAGGCACTTAACTGCTGTCCTTGTATAAAGAAGTGTTTCCATTTACTCTTCTTGGACACTTGTGCTTAACACCATAATTACTGCTTAGTAAGTCTGCTACTGCTTGCTTGAAGTTGTGAGGCAACTTAAGCCCTCCTTCCACCTTTCTGAAATCCTGATGTTAAACTGTATGAAGACCAGACCCATGTCTCCATCAGTCTTATTTCTTAGCAGGCACAGGGAAGAACCTTGCAGTGCAACATGCACTCAATGAGCAGGTGACTTCAGTCATCAGCAACTCCCACACAGCCGATGCTTCTAGCATATAGGAAGTTCCATAGCAGATGCCAGTCAGGAGCTTAAGTAGAGAGTTTCAAGGTGCAGAGCTGGCCAGGAAGAACATGCTTATTGCTCTGGGTATGATAGCTTTGTTTCTTCATCCTCTGCTCTAGCAACTCAATTCAGTGATGGCAGCTCCTTCAAGAATAGTTTCACATGAATCCTTTACAAAAGGACAGATTTAACAATTGACAGATCATCTTTCCTTGTAGAACTCTTGCTCCTAACTTCATACACAATTGAAGAATATTGCCAGACTCATGCTTCCGGTCTAATGAGTCATTTGTATTTGTATCACCAACTAGAAGAGCTCTTTAAGGCAACTGATATGTTGACAGTGGTAGAAATAAACAGAACAGAAGTTCCAAGACCTGTCTTTGAGGCAGGATGTTAGCTATGAATTCTCACTCTCTTTATACCAGGAAGTTACTTCTAGCTGGGTTAAGCTCTCCTACTGATACGTTAAGGTAGAAAGTGTTTGAGATTGAGAACTAGGATCTCCAGGATGCATGAGATTTTATTTACTCTTACTAAAGTTTCCAGTCCAAGTTTGAGTGCAACACAGCAACTTAGATTCCTCTTACAGATCTGTCTTGGCCAAATCTATATGTTTGTACATTAAAATAATCTGAATGCTTTTTTGCTTAAGAATTCAAAGGATCTGCTTCAGTTTGACCTCTAGGACAGAAAAAAAACAACTTCCTGTGGATGTAGCTCCCAGTAAATTCCCTTCCTGTAGGCACAGAAGCAAGTGAGAAGATAACCAGACTGCATCAAGAAGCCCTTTCTAACTTCCATATGGAAAGGTCCTTACATCTTTGTACCATAGTCCATGCTAAGAGATGTAGGAGGAAAGGAGGTCTACATATCTTTGAAAAGGTTATTCAATGGATGTTTACCTTCCAGGAAAAGGACAACTAGATAAAATTGAAGGTTACTTTTGCAAAGCACTTCAACTCCACTTCTCAATGAGATAGTGTGTACAAGTCATTCCTTCTTGCAGGCATTCTTCCCACTCGAGCCTGGAGCCAGCACTCTATATTCATTCATTGACTATATGAAGTCAGGTATTGAGCGTATGTACAGATTTACAATTGCACAAACAAGTAGTCTATAATACATTATAGTAACTGGGATGGTAGCACTGTTAGCTAGTTAGCTTTGGATAGTTTTGTTTCAAACACCTGCAGTGTTCTGACACTGAAAGCTGGTGGTATTGCTAGGCCATGCACAATTTCTCTAGCTTTAGGTCATGGTACACCTAGAGCTAAAGCTCTCCTGCAGCCTTAATTCTATCCTTAGCACAGTATATTTGCATGTTGCAACTTTACTAATAAGAACTATCAGAGAGGCCTTTGGTTTCTGTTGTTTTCTAGATGCAGAACTCGCTACATTTTCCATCAGCAAGTGATTGAAACCAGGAGTAAGTTGTCTTCAGAGCCCACCTGATGAGATAAATACTGCACTCTGCAAATCCCCTTAAATTGATGTAAAGGGGATTATAGCTAGTTTTCAGACTCACTTTCCCCTGAAAGCATACCCGAACTAAAAAAGCCCCTGAGCATACCAGGAGCAGCATTGCCTTCATTTATCACTTTTACTGTAAGACATTAAAAGCTGTGAATACCTATCTTCAAACGGATTGCTAACACTATCCATGTATACTTAGTGGTGTTCCTAGTGCTATAGCCCTTCCCACTTACTATCAAGGCAAGCAGCATATTTACTCATTAGCGAGATTAGTCAGATTCCCTTGTGGGAACTGCAAATAGCCCATCACAGTCCTTACAGCAATCAAGCTGTGAAAACAGCTATAAATTTTTCCATAAATAACTGCTTCTTTTCCTTTTTTACCCAACACTAACTTCTACTCAAACTTCATTTGTTAAGTTTCATTATCCAATTGAAAAGCTGTAAGTAAAGGACAAACAGAAAGGCAGTTTACATTGCAGATGACTGCTAGGGGACAAATTCAGTGCAAGGCTGGCATTAGCGTCTAAACCAAGTTTTTCATGATTATAGGCATTTGCTGCTAAGCTTACCATTGTTAATGCCTGCAGGCATGTTTCTGAAAAGAAACACTGCTAATGTAGGTGCCAGAGCTATAAGAAGAGGCTTCAAGAGCAAATACTAATATAGATCACCCCACCACCCAGCCATAGAGACTTGGGCCTTTGCAATACTGAGGTGCTTGGGCTACACCACTTAAAAAACAAGTGAGATCACTGTTATTTTTAATTAACTCCAGTTAATACCACCTCTTTCTGATAAAACCAAGTGACCCTGCCCAAACTGGGGTTTGGCTGAGGCTATCTTAAAAGCACACAGATGTTTAGTAAAAGCTTTCAGTGCAAATCTTTTCCCAACCCTTATTATACCTGTTTCCAGAAATAAAAAGAGCAGGGAAGGCAGCTAAAAAAGGCTCTCTTGTGCCTAATTAGTTATGAACAGTCTTTCAGCAACTGATGAATAACAACAGATACCTAACAGGAACAGCAGTTAGTTTCCACAGAAGATGTAGGAATACCTTACACTTAATCAAGAATGACTTTTAAAACTTCACATCAATCTAAGCCACGCAGAAGTTAATACTTTACAGAAGACAGCAAGATGAAGAGAGAGGACAGCAGCAGTATGAGAATTTTCCCAGATGCAGTAACACAATTTCAAGAGCAAGCATAGCAAGTGAAATAGGTTGCTGTACCTGCCCATCAGGCAAGCCAGCCAATTTATGCAGAACAGGTTTCTAGTGTTAAGACTATGTTTGGTTCAGAAGCAGTTGCATGGTTGGCAAAGACTCTAGATTTGTACCCATCAGTGTCACATCCACATGGAGCTCTTAAGAGGTATAGCCTGACAAGATAACAGGGTCACTTCTGACATTCAGTTATCAGAATTAACATGATGTTTACATGCTGTGGCACAGCTTATTTCTTGATGTATTAGGAAAATTGCTGAGATGGCAACATTAAGTTCGCAGATATGAAAGCCATTTTCTATTTACACACTCAAGTCGTTCTCCAAATGTGTGGTTTGGGTTTTTTTTTAATGGCATTGTCTTAGCAGCAAGATAGCACTGATACATTTCTGATATACAAGCAGTTTTTATACTTGGCTCAAATCTTCAGACTGCAAGTACATTAAGAGTCTATCACATACCTGTACTGAGTAGCTCAAGAGCTCAGGCTAGGAATCCTCTACTTGGAGTTTCAGAATCACCTTATTAGAAATGTGAAGGTCACACTGGTTTTGGATCTTGCCTGGCAAGTCTCCTCCTCGCTCCTCCCCTGTGGAGAGGGATGACATTGGTCTCTAGAAGCTCCACATCTCAAGTCCCGTTTGCTCCTGGCTTTCCAGAGTTACATAATGACATCCAACCATTAGCTTCTGGTACGGGCAGCCTGGGAAACAAGACTCTTCCACATGCCTGCTAATTAAGGCAACAGTCTTACAAGGTGCCGCGAGTTCTTTAGGTGCATTCAAAAGCAACATCTACTGCCTGCACCTGCATTCACGTCAGGAAAAGGAAGAGCACGAGACACCACGGAACACTGCAGATGCTCAGAGGAAGGAAGTAGACGCGCTTCGCACAACTCACGCTACCGTGAGCTCCCAGGGCTGTCAACACAACGGCCAGTTCAGACTTGTTCCGCAACACGTACCCAACTTCTCGCACTAAGCTTTACGGCGGGGACGAGCCTCGGGCCGAGAGGAGCCCAACCGGCGGCGAGCACAGCCCCGGGCGGCCGCTGACGAGGCGGGAGTCATCGCCCCGTGACTGCGGCGCGGCAGCTCCGGGTGGGAAAAGGGGCCCGAACGCCGAGGGGGTCGCTCAGGAGGATGCGGCATGGCAACAACCCGGGCCCAAGCGAGGCCTGCGGGAGCCCAACGCCGCTCGGGAGCGAGGCGGAGCCGAGCCCGCCGCCGGCGGGGAACAGACCCCTCCCTTGGGCCGCCGCAGACACAAAAAGCGGAGCCCGCTGCGGCGGCGCCCGGGAAAGGGCGGCTGCGGCCCAAAGTGGGGCTGGCACGGGCAATTCCTCCGCTGCTCCCGAGGCTCCAGCCCCCACCCTCGGGACCCCACCTTGGGGCCACTCCAAGGCGCAGCCCACACCGTCCGCTCCGCTCCTCTCCTCGCATGGCGGGCTCCGCACAACGCCCGGCCCAGTCTCCCCCGTCACGCGATCGGCCCCACCGCGCGCCCCCTGCCTCTGGTGGTCGCGGCCCACCCGCCGCACACTCACCCTCCAACACCACCCCTGGGTGCGACAGCTCCTTCCGCCCCCGCGTAGACTTATATTGGGGGCCGGGCGGAGCCGCGCGGTGGCCAATGGGCGGGCGGCGAGCAGGGCCCCGCCAGCAGCAGCTGACAGGCGGAGAAGCGGCTTGACTCGGCTCGGCTCGGCTCGGCTCGGCTCGGCTCGGCTCGGCCCGGCCCGGCCCGGCCCGGCCCGGCCCAGCCCAGCCCAGCCCAGCCCAGCCCAGCCCAGCCCACCGCACCGCAGCCAGCTCTTCCCTCCCTTCTGCGTGATAGCAGCGGGGGACGGACGGACGGTCCCTCCTGCTCCACGACGGGGAAACCTGGCGGGTCTTGGGGAACGGAGCCAAGGGGTACAGGGAAGGCGGAGGGATCCCCTGAGGGGCGCGCCCCTTCCTGCCTTCGCCGTCGGGCGCCTCAGCTCTGCCGTAAGGGAGCAGCAGCCGGGCGGGAAGGGGCCCCGCGCTGGGCAGCCCCCAAGGAGGGCCTGAGGGTGCCAGTGTGTCGTGCCCCAGCCGCAGCCCCAGCCTCTGCCGCCTCAGCCCGTTCTGGACTTTCCGAGCAGCTATGTGGCAAGGGCGCCAGGTCCGCCACGGCCGTCCCAGAGCCGCCGCAGTGCTGGCTGAGCACCGGCTGCCCGGCCAGGCCTTCCTGCCAGGCTCAGTGCAGGCGGGGTGACAGGCGTCCAGCGCTCAACACGGCTGTGTGTCTCCAGCGGCTGGAGTGATCTCACTGCCAGTACATGCAGTATATTTAGTAACTGCCCTGGGTTCAGCAGTAGCAGTCAATTTTTCTCCTTAGTAGCTGGTGCAGTGCTGTGGTTTTGACTTTCGGCCTGGGAACAGTGCTGATAACACCGATGTTTTTAGTTACTGCTCAGATGTTTACTCCAACCAAGGACTTTGTGAGTCTCATGCTCTGCCAGGGAGGAGGGGAAGCCGGGAGGAAGCAGAGACAGGACACCTGACCCAAACTAGCCAAAGAGGTATTCCATACCACAGCACATCATGCCCAGGATGTAACTGGGAGTTACCTGGAAGGACGAGTTCACTGCTGGGTGGGGGGAGGTATCGGTCAGCGGGTGGTGAGCGGTTGTATTCCCTTGTTATTTCCTTTATCATTATTATTATTGGTGGTAGCAGCAGTGATTTGTGTTATACCTTAGTTATTAAACTGTTCTTATCTCAACCCGTGGGAACTACATTCTTTTGATTCTCCTCCCCATCTCTCCGGGAGTTGGGGGAGGAAGGGGGGGAGTGAGAGAAAGAGTTGCATGGTTGGGTTTAAACCACAACAGTAACCCACCCCGTGGTGGTGCAGGAACTGTGTAAATGCATTAGGAAATTGCCCTAAATTCATCTCCCTTTCTCCTGAAGTCCACACAGATGACAGAGGTCAAAAGGTATCGTAACTCCTCTGACGTGGTAAAACAGATCCTAGCTTGCCTAAGGTTCTTCAAGAGTCTTAGGTTTCTGGCAAAAGGAGTTTTGAGGTAACAGGCTCTTGACAGAAGATCAAGGTCAGAAGTTACCACGACTTACATAAAGACCTGTTTTTACAGTATTGTTGCTGGGTTTTATTGTGTTTTAACCCCAGTTGGCAACTAAACCACACACAGCCACTGGCTCACTGTTCCCAGCAGGACTGGGGAGAGAATCAGGAGAGTGAAAAACCTCAATGGGTTGAGGTAAAGGCAGTTGAACAGGGAAAGCAAAATTCATGCATGCAAGCAACGCAAACCAAGGAATTCAGTCACCACTTCCCATGGTCAGGCAGATGTTCAGCCAGCTCCGGGACAGCCTGCCACCATCACAAGTAACAGTTACTTGGGAAAACAAATGCCATCACTCTGAACATCCCCCCTTCCTCCTTCTTCCCCAGCTTTATATGCTGAGCAAGATGCCATATGGTATGGGATATCCCTTGGGTCAGTTGGAATCAGTTGTCCTGGCCATGCCACCTCCCAGCTCCTTGTGCACCCACAGCCTGCTCACTACTCAGACATGAGCTGTATTTTGCCAGGAAGTTGTACAGCCCCATTCATACATTTTGGTGCTTCAGGCCTTCCTAACGTGTCAGGAACAATTCTGACTGATCCTGAATCTATCTAGCCAGTTTGCAGCATTAGCAGATACACTGTCGCATAGTACAGACCGCTCTAAGCATGCCATCTTGTAGTTTTGTTTAATCAGAAATGCATGATGACATGGGATACCTGAGATACCACAGCCACTTAAGAACATTTTAGAAAAGTCACTGTTTAGTGTAAAATTAATATTTTATTCAAGGTTTGGACCTAATGAGTGTAGACCAGCATCAGTTTCTACTGTCTTTATGCATCAGCCACCATAGAAAATATGATAAAATGCTACTAAACACATCCTTAAAAGTTCAGAATTTGTTTTTGAAAGGTGGTGGAACACCAAGCACCAACACTGGGTTACTTTTCGCTGTTAGTGGCTAATGGTCTGGATTGTCTGGCAAAGCAATATTGGCCATGGTAGTAACTTTCTGTCAAGCAAGCAGACACAGAGGTAGCCTTTGGGCTGGTGCTTTAATAAGATGTCTAAATCCAGTTTAGATATTTGAGTCACTGTGGAGATGCCTGTATTACTTACGTAGCTATGGATGTAGACTCTGCCATATATGAGTGTCCTAATCCACTTCAGTGAGAAGGGTCATGTCCTTTTGTACAAAAATCATGAATGCAATTACAACAGAGCTGACTGGTAAAAGCCATCCAGTAATAGCACAGCCTTAAGAGAAAATCAGCAATCTCTTTTGGCATAATTTGAAAACTTTTTGCCTTTGAGAAACTTTAAATAGTGATTTTGAAACTCAAATTTAGAAAATTGCACAGAGAACAAAGTACGTTTGTTCACATCAGTTTCTTATCTCTGCAACTGGGACACTTGCTCTGTGCAGGTTCATAGCATGGGAAATTTCCAGTTTGCCGTGAAGAACATACAGGGCTGTTGATCCACCAGAATTACTTAAAAGCTTCTCTTACTTTGCCACCTTCACCTGTCCCCAGAGAATGTTTAGGGCTTATAGCAGGGGCAAGGCTCTAGTGACCTCTGATCCTCACAGTTGGGGAGCAGAAGGAACCCACTTTATATTTCACCAGCAGCTTGTGAGCATACTGGCAAATTCAATTAATGCAATCAAGTAAATGCTCTTCAGGTGTGCTAGGGATGAAAAATTGGTTTCTTTTCATTTCTTTGCTATTGCTCCTCAGCTGTGCACTCATAATGTTCAACTGTGAACACACTATGTGCTAGTACGGGTTTCTCTTCCTCGAAAAAAAGAATATGTTTATCAGTAAGAATTTTTTCTCCCAATATTCGTAACTTTTATAAACTCTGAATTTTATAGCATCATTTAAAGTATACCCTCTTGCTTCAATGTTTTCATATCCCAGCACTCAATATGTTAAACCATTAAATATGCTTATTCACTTCACTAGGAATTATCTGCAGAAGTTTTCTGGGGTCAGTTATAATCACTGTCACAGTCATCTGGATCTCTGCTGGAGCTACTCTGACCTGAAGCAAGGTTTCAAACAGTGTTGATTTTAAGTGTTACTAATTATAGGGATTCTTTGGTTTCTCTTCAGGTACTTACCACTGTCGGATAAATGAATGATCAGATTAAGACTTGTGTGCATTTTATTTTGTTAGAGGCAAATTTTTCCATTGTTGCAAATTCACATCACTCACTCCTTGTGTTTCAACAGTTTTCAGATAGCTGATGTAGCTACTTTAAATGTACCTGGGTTTGGAGTTCTTTCTGTCAGTTACACCCTGTGTCCTCAAATACATTCTTTCTGTATCCATTAACTTTAATTTTTTAATGGTTACTGTCAATATTTATTCCTTATTTATTAGGGGCATATGTTGTGTTACTTCTGAAATGGTAACTAGTAAAATAAAACATGTGCTTCTTCCACTCCCACTTGGAAAGGCAACAAATCTGCAACAGATGTATTACACCTATAATTCCTATTCAGTTTTCTGATCATTTGTAGCAGTCTTTGTAGCAAGGCATAATCATCTTTATTTAGTAACCATCTTTACACCCCAGAAAGTGCATCAGGGAAACAGTGGTCCACATAGGACATTTTCTTACATGTGTTTTAACTGTTCCTTAGAAATGGCTGTTCTGCAAGACTGTAGAGTGATTGTTAAAGTGAACAAAATGCCACTATCTTTCAAGGAGGTGTAATTGACAACTTGTACCTTTACTTACAGGTCCACTGGAGAGCATGTATCAAAGAAAAGCAGACCAAGCTGAATCTCCAGCAGGCTGGCCAGGTAAGGCCTATCTCTTTTTTATTTCACTTGAAAGAAGGGAATGAGAAATTATACATCCAGCTCTATGCATGAAAGGGAATGAAAGTATAGGAAGAGTCTGTGCAGGTCAAAGTTTAATTTTTGTAAGTTTTATAAACCCCACAGGGTAATACTAAAGCAAGACTTGCTCCGTCTGCCAGGGTGAGCTGTACTAGCCCTAGATGCTTTTCTTGCATTCTTCTGCTGTGGAACCCTACCGGTTTCCATAGCCTTGTGCTTAAGGAAGCATCTGTCAGTGTTTGTGATTGTGGATGGAGCTGAAATCTCCACAGCTCCAACTGTTGGTTGAAGGTTTGAGGTTGTTTCTTACATTTTAGTTGTTTGACCCCCAATGTATTGTTTGATCTCTGTATCAGAAAGTTGTCTGCTTATGTTTGCTTGCTGTAGCATGTCCACTAAACCTGGGACTTTTTTTCATGCCTACGAAGCTAAAGCTACTGAGTGACATAACATCATTGCAGCTCTAGTGTGTTAGACAGCAAATGGATAAACTTTAAGGCTCACGACTGGGTATTTGTCCATAGTGAAGGAAACTAATTCCCAGTTTTCTAGGAAAGAAAAAAGGATAATGGAATTATCAGACAGGTTCCACTAATGCCACTGTTTTAATTTTCCATTGGTTTCTGAAAATGTGGTGTATTTTTTCTTCAGTGATGAGAGGATGAAGGCAATTGATACTCCTGAGAACAAGGAAATGAGCATGTAGTTTTATTTTGAAGTGTTAGGCAGTCATTACAATGTAACATCACTGGTTATCCTGTGCAGCTCTGAATACCTGTTCGTAATTACACATGTACGTCCCTGTGTCTGTGCTCCACCTTACTCTCATTTTGCTGTTACTCACAAAGTATAAAAGCACTTTAAAGATTAGTGTGAGAATAGACTCACTGTAGATCTGAGTAGTAGAATCAATTCACTTCAACATTAATGCCACCTTCAGGAATACCCACCTTATCTGTTGAAAACTCTTTAAAGATAGTTCTTATATGGCAGCAGAAATGACAATGATGAATTCCCTTATTCTGATTAGGGCTGAAAGTGGTGACAGATTGTGAATCCAGGCCATAGGATCCGTTTTAAGCAATCCAGGAATTGGCCTGGGTTGTTTAAAACCCATTTGTGTATAAGGTTAACTTCAGGCTTCTGAAGGCTGACACCCAGCTTGGGACAAGAGGTGTTTCTGCTTGCATACCTTGCCTTCTGTCTTGAAAGAGCAGCTTTTATATGTAATTACACAAATCAGCATTAGAAAGGTGAAAACAGTGTTACATCATATTGACACAGAAAAGTCTCATCTTTATTTTGGGGCCACCACAGATAACTCCAATTCTACTGCTTCAAAAGAGAAATTTCTTGTCTTTTGCTGTGTGCTTCATCCCATGTTTTGGAGGCTGGTTTTGTATCTGAAGGCTGATGAGCAAGATATAAGTCATTTTCTTTCTGCAGCAGTTCTTTATGAAACTTTATACAAGAGTCACAAAGCCTACTGAAAAAAAGTATCTGATGAGAGTTGCCATCTCAGGCTCACTCAGTGTATTAGGGTGTATACTGACAGTTTCTCATACTGCCAGGTTATTTCTTTGAATTCAACAGTTATTTTGAAACATATTCTTTTAAACATAGCACCATACAGGTTTGAGTGAAATCACATGTTGCTTTGTAATTAGGCTGCAGGACCTGTCTGTAGTAGACATGAGAGGTGACAGTTTCCTAGTTGAAAGCTCTGACAGTTAATAAACTTTGCAGGAACAGTGTTTGGTTGACACTATAGGTAACTGTGTTATGCTGAAAACCAGATTCCTTGATATACCTTTGGAAAGCACATTTGGTAGAGTTCTTCAGCATTTCCTTTAACTTTACCACAAAGACATATGTGACAGAGCTGGACCCTGTTCCAAGACTGGAGGCAGAGCCAAGAAGTTTTTATTTTCATTGTTTCTCTCATCCATGGAAAAAGACCACATATTTTATGTTCCTGTATGTAGCAGCCTTTTCCCCTTCTTAATGACCCTAGCACACTCCTATTTCCTTCTGCCATCAGCAGCGTGGCCTAGAATATGCTTTTACTTTGGCAAAGCAGTCTCTTTTTTGTAGGATAAAGAGTCTGCAATCAGATCCTGACTAGTTCCTTAGTGTGAAACTGAGGGAGTGCAGAAGTGGGTGTGATTAGATCAGCAAGAGCTTAGACTCCTTCATAGCCTGCAGATACTCTAGAGGGGCAGGAACCAAAACTAAACAAATTGTCTTAAAGAATTACAATGCTATTAAGTGTGGTTGCTGGTTTGGGGCTTTTTCTTTTACATTTTTTATGAAGAAACTTTTCCTGATAAATGGAGTGCTTGAGCTAATTTCTGGAAGAGCTGGCCACATAAACTACTGCACTAGTATGTTTCCATACTAGGAAATACGTAAAGAGAAAGCACGTTATCCTCCTTTTACTAGATAATATTAATATCATGATGGATTTATCAGGATTGTAAAATTAGTAAATGTGACATCCCCTCTCCCAAGAGGGAGGCCAGTTTTGAAGGTATGGACAGGTAAACAGCCCATCCTGTATACTGGAACTGAAGCTTTCTTCTCTCAAGTTTACCACTATACGTGCATTTGATCAAATAAAAGGTGACTTTGAACATCTACCAAGTGTTTAGCCCTCCCCTTGTTTACTGCTTCCCCTACTTTGGCTTTATTTTTTGTCTGGTCTTCAAGGCATGTATTGAATGTGTTAGCTGGGGAAATTCAAAGAAAATCTGGTTAGATTGCTAATTTTCATGTTTAAAACACAATTTTTACCTTCTCACATACAGAGTACAATAAGTTATTTGGTTCATATGCTTCATGGTATCACAGTATCACAGTATCACACTATGCTAGAGATTGGAAGGGACCTCGAAAGATCATCTGGTCCAATCCCCCTGCCGGAGCAGGAACACCTAGATAATGTTACACAGGAATGTGTCCAGGCGGGTTTTGAATGTCTCCAGGGAAGGAGACTCCACAACCTCCCTGGGCAGCCTGTTCCAGTGTTCTGTCACCCTCACTGAGAAGAAGTTTCTTCTCAAGTTTAAGTGGAACCTCTTGTGTCTCAGTTTGTACCCATTACCCCTTGTCCTATCATTGTTTGCCACTGAGTAGAGCCTGGCTCCATCCTCGCGACACTCCCCCTTTATATATTTATAGACACTTATAAGGTCACCCCTCAGTCTCCTCTTCTCCAAACTATAGAGACCCAGCTCCCTCAGTCTTTCCTCACAAGGGAGATGCTCCACTCCCTTAATCATCTTTGTTGCCCTTCGCTGGACTCTCTCCAGCAGCTCACTGTCCTTCTTGAACTGAGGGGCCCAGAACTGGACACAATATTCCAGATGGGGTCTCACCAGGGCAGAGTAGAGGGGAAGGAGGACCTCTCTCGACCTACTAACCACCCCTCTTCTAATACACCCCAGGATGCCATTGGCCTTCTTAGCCACAAGGGCACAATGTTGGCTCATGGTCATCCTGTCGTCCACTAGGACCCCCAGGTCCCTCTCCCCTACACTGCTCTCTAACAGGTCGTTTCCCAACCTATACTGGAACCTGGGGTACCCTTGATCTACATTCATATATGAATTCATATTGGAGTGATATTGTTTTGAAGGGGGGTAGTAAAATGTTTAGTAACTTCTTGCCAGTCTTACTACATTTTATTACCAGAGTTCTGCTTTTTTCAGTGAGCACTTCCTGAAACAGTGTAAATACACTAATGCACATCATAGTTTAAACCAGTATATTGCATTCATTGTGACAGATTGCCTTGTAGGGGAACATCTCTCCAAATGAAGCCTAGTTTGAGCCATCCCTACTGTAGCCAAGGGGAAAATAAATCCCTTGTTATCTCAACATTTGTGCCAACTTACCTTATTTTGCTTTGAATTTTAGGAGCACATCTGAAATGAAATCACAGTAAACAGTTCAAACTGGAAGTGTTAGCCATTACAGAAAACTGGGAAACACTATATGCTGATACCTACAAAGAATAGAAATCTAATGAAAACATTTGCTACTGCACTTAATGATCTCATCTACCTGCTGTTAGCAGAGAAGCTAGAGATGATTTACAGACAAAATGCTTTTTGAGTGATGTAAATAGGGAAGGTGGAAGTGATCTGGAAATCTAAACCCAATTTGACACATCAATTCAGATGGCTCCATCTAGTCCCTTGATAACTCTGGTGACCAAGTTTTTCTGCAAGTTTCTTGGTAAATTTTGCCTGGACGTTGTTGTTTACTCCTCTGGGATCCTGGAAGGCAACTAACTGGGACAGGAATATTGCGTCAGAACAATCAGAACATTTAAAGTAGTCAATACTTAATACATGAAGTACCTATTTTATCTATTAGTAATAAAGACTATTACATACAGTAGTCTGATCATGATTAATTGTTTTAGTTGCAATTAAGATCTTCAGATTAATTTCCTGAATACCAGGAATTACTCACTATACTAGAAGCTGTGAGCTGTAAGTTGTGCTGATGCTGTTTGTGCAAAGGCTTTCATTCTCCTTTGCATTCTTACAGCTTAATCTATCTGTAACTCTCCCCTCTTCCTTTTATTTTCATTATTTCAAGTCTCAATTAAAAACATTTTTATGTCATTTTTAGATTAAGATGTACTCTTCCTCTGAAAATCTGCAGCTGGACATGATTCGAACTGATTCTGCTCTGCATTAACTGCATTATGCTGTGTTGAATCCTAAATGTCAGATTATGTGACTTTTGCTACAATTCTTGGTAATATTCTGTGGCCAGTTTAGACAGGGGTAGCAGGGCCTTAGAGGGTGTTAAGTGGAAGCTGGTACACCGGTTACTGTGTGGAAAACCACATCTACTGAATAAGGCCAGAAAGCTGCAAGGATACCAGAGTCCAAAGTGAGAATCTAGGGAGAGTACTGTAGTTACTGACATCCACAAATTCTTAGGGGAGAGGCAGTTTGAAGACAAAGGAAATCAAGGTGTTAACTTTGCTTGGTGAGCAGTGCACAGGAAGCAAGCACATTTGTGCTTAACTGTTTTGCAAGTAAAATTCTACATCCTTCTTTCATCAGCAAATATGCTTATTTGAGCAGTGCCAACTACCTCCAAAGTTCAGGGAGAGCAGAGTTGTGAGTGCCTGTGATCCAGGCCTCTCATCTGTGGGCAGGGAGCAGAACAGCCTTTTCTATAGTGACCCAGCTGTCTTGTTGTCCTGGGTTCAGCAGTAGCAGTCATGTTTCTCCTCCTTGGTAGCTGGTGCAGTGCAGTGTTTTGACTTTCGGCTCGAGAACAGAGCTGATAAAGATGTTTTGGTTTGGCCAAGGACTTTGTGAGCCTCATGCTCTGTCAGGGAGGAGGGGAAGCTGGGAGGAAGCAGAGACAGGACACCTGACCCAAACTGACCAAAGAGCTATTCCATACCACAGCACGTCATGCCCAGGATGTAACTGGGAGTTAGCCGGAAGGGCTGAGAGACTGCAGGGTTGGAGGAGGTATCGGTAGGAGCTTGGTCGGGCTTGGGGGGCCGAGTTATCGGTCAGTTGGTGCTGAGGTGTTGTATTCTCTTCCCTTGTTATTTCCTTTATCATTATTATCATTGGTGGTAGCAGTAGTGATCTGTGTTATACCTTAGTTACTAAGCTGTTCTTATCTCAACCCGTGGGAGTTGCATTCTTTTCGATTCTCCTCTCCGTCCCTCCGGGAGTAGGGGGAGGGAAAGAAGGGGGGGGGGGGTGAGTGAACGAGTTACCTGACTGGGTTTAAACTACGACAGTTCTTTTTGGCACCCAACGTGGGGCTCGAAGGGTTGAGATAATGACAGATTTGACTGGATTAATAGTCATTCGTCACAATGCTGATTTATTGGGTATCAGAGTTGTTCTTCTTGATCTCACAGCTTCAGACCGTTGTAACTTACGTAGAGCCGGTATTCGCTGTGATAGTGTTTATCAAGTGTGGGGCCTGGGCTAAGGTTCTTGTCTCACTGTGCTTTATGGCAATGGCTTGTAATACGGGCGGGCTCCAGCAGCAGGGCGGGACGGACGTGGCCGTGGACTTGTACCTGGCCGTCCGGCTGCTCTTCACCGTCCTGGCCCTCACCCTACTCTCCATCTTCGTGAGGCTGCGGGGAACTGAGGGGGAGCGGTCCCGGGAGCCGGCGGCTGCTGAAGCGGCCCGGGAGAGCGGCCCCGGGGACCAAGCGGCGGCGGGAGCGGGGCCGGAGGCCGCCAGGGGACGGCTGCCGGTGGAGGAGGTCGGGGCGGTCGAGGAGCAGAAGGAAGCGGCTGCCGAGCAAAGGGAGAAGGCGGCGGAAGAGCCGAGCCCCGCGGAGGAGCCGAGCCCCGCGGAGGAGCCCAGCCCCGCGACGGCCGAGAGCATTCCCCGGCAGCCACCCGCCGAGCCCCAGGAGGATGCAGGAGACCACGCAGCATTTCCCAGCAAGGCAGAGGAGGAAGAGCTGGACTCAGGAAAAGAGAAGCCGGTGGTGGGAGAGCCGGCAAGCACAGCAGCTACACCAGCCCCAGTGACAAGCACAGCAGCATCGTTTGAGAGTTCTGAAGGCTCTGAATGGCCTTTGGGTATCCCTGGGACCTGCCTGCTGATTGTGATGGGGATCAGCATGTTGGCACACACACAGGCTGTGTTCTACCCACAACCATTTTGTCTGATCTCAAAAGTTAAGCAGAGTCAGGTTTGGGTCTTGTCTGGGGTTAGACAACAATATAGGGGGACCAAGAGATTTTCCCCAAGGCTGGACAGTCATGAGTGGCAGGGTGTGTGGGACAGTATGGGCAAGTATCTAGTCCACTGGGCCCCTCCAGTGCTTTGGAAGCGTCGGAGATGGAAGGCAGCTGTATGGAGTCCCCAGCAACAAGCTGCAGAAACTGCTTAAGGGGACAGTGAATTATTTTAAGCCTGGTGGGCCCATGGCACTTCAGGCCATCAGAGCAGAGATGCAACACAGAGATGGACTCATGATCGAGGGGTGGACTTAGCAATGGACACTATTGCCCAGGTTATTCACGAGTGTGAACACTGCACACAGTCTCTCCTGCTCTGGAAGACTGTTACAAGAGATGGAGCCTGACATGGACCAGATGGACGCAGCAGCTTTATAGGGACTGGTCCATGCACTAAGATAAGAGTGCACCGAGATAAGAGTGATGGTATATTGAAAATGTGGGATCTGAGCATGACGTGAATGGTATGGAATAAGGGGTGGATAATGTCCTGGGTTCAGCAGTAGCAGTCATGTTTCTCCTCCTTGGTAGGTGGTGCAGTGCAGTGTTTTGACTTTCGGCTCGAGAACAGAGCTGATAAAGATGTTTTGGTTTGGCCAAGGACTTTGTGAGCCTCATGCTCTGTCAGGGAGGAGGGGAAGCTGGGAGGAAGCAGAGACAGGACACCTGACCCAAACTGACCAAAGAGCTATTCCATACCACAGCACGTCATGCCCAGGATGTAACTGGGAGTTAGCCGGAAGGGCTGGGAGACTGCAGGGTTGGAGGAGGTATCGGTCAGAGCTTGGTCGGGCTTGGGGGGCGAGTTATCGGTCAGTTGGTGCTGAGGTGTTGTATTCTCTTCCCTTGTTATTTCCTTTATCATTATTATCATTGGTGGTAGCAGTAGTGATCTGTGTTATACCTTAGTTACTAAACTGTTCTTATCTCAACCCATGGGAGTTGCATTCTTTTCGATTCTCCTCTCCATCCCTCCGGGAGTAGGGGGAGGGAAAGAAGGGGGGGGGGGTGAGTGAACGAGTTACCTGACTGGGTTTAAACTACGACACTTGTTGACTCAGCTTTTAGAGAATTCTGCTTTTATAAATCTTCCTTTTGGGAAATGGAGGTTACATTGTATATGTCAAAAGTTGTGTAAATTTGATTTTTATGATGTTTGTGTTTGGAATATCTTTGGTTTGAAAAGTTTTTTATTGCAGGAGAATTAATGCACTGGTAAAGGTGCTCCTGACAAAACAGTTTACAGTAGCTGTCAGCATCAAATGTTTTCTAGGTAGCACATTGACTGCCTAGCAACCATGCTAGGGTAATCTCGCTGCAAGTCATCCATGTGTACAGTCCTGTCAGATAAAGGGGCTGTGCTTAAGCATTACCCACCAGTCATTATTCATTACTGACAAGGTATCTTTCTTACAATGCAAAGTATGCTGCAGATTCCCCAAGGTGAATGCACAAGGCTTCAAAGCAGCACTGCATTTTTCTGTAAAAGAAAACCTATACAGTGTTCCATATAGGGAGGCCTCCAATCAGCAGTTATTCCCTGGAAGGCAGCATTTGTAGGAAATATTTGAACTTTTTTCTTCCACTGTTTTTCAGAATTCAAAACTTCATTGAAGCTGGTATTAATTGCTGTAAAAAAATCAGATCACTTTACTACATTGAAGAGTCTGTCATCATTTAAATACAGTGAAGACATTTCTCATATTCCTGTGTATTCCCTGGAGGCTCTTACAGCCTGACTGAATATCTGCTCCCCATTTTAGAGACCTCTGTGTCTCTTAAAAGTCTCTTGCCTACTAGACTTCCCTGTGGAGTTTCTCTGCTATTATTCATTATTTCAGCTGCACTAACAATGGATAGTCTGGGTAGCATTAGACCTCTCCAGAGTTAGACACTGTAGCTGTTCCCATGCTAGCAGCTGGCCTATGGCTCTGGCTGAGTGCTAGCAAAGATAACATGCTGTACTGGTGCTTGTAGGATATTGCAAACTGAATAGCAGAACATATGGTGAGTGGTGCTGCTGGAGAGAGCAGTTATTTATGAATACAGGGCAATCCCCCTAATTCCTTTAAGCTTGTCAAGAGTCAAGAACTCTATGGTGAGAATATTAGCAGGAAAAACAGAGAACAGGCAACCTAAAGGACAAGAAAAACACTTTAAAAGCTGAAGGGGAATACAGAGCACTGGGAGACAGTGACACTACCACCCCCAGCAGCTTGTGCAGATTATCCCAACCGTGACAGCCCCTTTCCATTAGACTTCTTGGTGGAGCATTGTAACTATAGAAAGATTCTATACATTTCTGGTGGGATATAGGATGTCTCTTGAAATAGTCTTCTGGCATTAGGTACATATTTTTTTAACAGAAAAAATCACCAAATGTTGTAGGCATGAAAACATGAAAGGTGTTAGTTAGGTGCAATTTACATCTGTGAACAATTATAACAATCTTGCTTTATGTAGCCTATATAAGTTTTCCTTGGAGCTTATTTCTTATCAGATGTCTGAGTAGGTCTGTGACCAGTGTGATTATTTGTATCTCATATTTTCATTTTAAGTAGTAATAGCTTACTTCTGTTTGCCAGAATGTCAATGTGTAGACAAGTAATCTGCATGTCTACATATATGGCTTAGATTGTATTAATAGCCTAAACCACTTTTCAGTGTTCTATTCAGGTTACTAGTCATTACTCAAGCCTGTATAGTAGTGCAGAGCATCTCTAACCCATTGGTGTTCATATATATGTTTCAAAGATACATTTAACCTGGCCATGAATCTTGAATAATATAGAGATAAAATTTAAACTAACAACTTTGATGGAGTTGCTATTCCAGCCTCTTAGGATGCAGACATGCCTGAAATGCTCTTTCTGTGGTTCCTCTGGTATATGACCAAGTAATGTATTTTCTGATTTACGAAATACAGATCAACAGCTGTGTCTGGGAGAAGATACAATGTGCTCTAATGGCTGATAGAAATTAAGTGTACATAGTGGGTCAAAACACTAAGAACATGAGTGTGAGCTCTGGGTTAACAGGTACTACAGTTCAGAGGGTTGAAAAGCTTAAAAGAAGCTGTGGGGGAAATCTATTATACAGCTCTTCAGCCATTCAAATGTTACTCAGCTTTATTTAAAACAAACAAAACTGAAAATTGTTTGGAATAGAAGTCAGTGTATTATCTGTGGACATAGAGAATCCAATGGTTTTATTTTTAGCTTGTGGCAGAGAAGACTCTGATAGCCAGTTCTCTAAAGAATCAAATTGGAAGTGACGCGAGAGATTATCACAAACCCAACACAGCACTTAGACCAGGTTTACAGCTAATTTCAAGACACTTGGAAAGCCTCCTAGACACAACTGATATCCTTCTTTTTACAATGCTAGGTGGAAATCTAAACAGATCATTCTAGAAAGACCTGTTTCTTACTGAGTTAATACAAAAAAGCCTTGTTAGTGGGAATCTGACATCTGGAGTGTCACTTACAGACATCTGCAGTGTAGATGTGCCAAGAATATGAAGGTGTTTATTCTGTGATAGGAAGATGCCAGACAAGGCAGTTAGTGAGATCTACCAGACACGCAGATCTGCTGAACCTCCATTTTCTATTATTCTCCTTTATGCGCAGACTCCTCACGGTTCTTTATCTTCTGTAGTTAACTGTATCATCTGTTGTGCTGATGGGGATTTGGGAGTGCTGCAATACCAGCCCTAGTCCTGTAATGTATGGTCAGGCCACACCATGTTCTTCCAAGCCCTGCCTCTTGCAGTTGGAATAACCTTGTCTAGGAGAGGCTGCTCAGGAAAAGTAAATGCGCTAACTTAAGGGGCATTGATTTGTTTCAGCTCAGTCTTTGGTCAAAAGTATATCCTTAGCTAAAACACACCTTGCCAGAATCAGAGTCTGTGCAGTAGAGTCATACCATTTAACTGTCTCAAAGGGTTAAGCAGAAAGTGCCTGTTCCTCTTCGTCCTGTGAAGGAAAAGAGGGAGCAAAGTGGCAAGTGCCTGAGTTGAAGAGGAAGAACTGTTCAGTTGTACTGACAAGAAATTTAAGTTCTCTGACCTCATCATATTTTCCCAGAGGTACAAACTGTTCACTTAACAGCCTTTTCCTATTCTAAGTTCCTAACCCTGATAACTCCTTCTTAACCTTGCAAAAATTGCACTCATCACTCCTGAGCAGTGACCAGTACATATACACTACAACCTCTATCTCATGTCACATTCAGCCATATTCCATTTTATTGCTTAAAATCCAAGGAGATTACATTGTATGTCAAATGAGCATGTGGTCTGAAGTAACTTTATAATAAAAATTCCTAAGTCACCAGCTTTTCTCTGTGTCTTTCAACACATTTTCCATGATAAATTGATGAAATCAGCATCTCCCAACATGTTACTGCAGACCTTAGTAATATTAACATGCAAGTCAGGCTTCTGGACATCTTGCTTCTTTTGCATGCTGAATGGGAATATTTGAATAAGATGTCCATTTTTTTCAGTATTCTCCACTCAGCTGCATATTTATTTACCGTAGCTAGTTTGGTTTTAGTTGATGATCCTGTAAACTATATGAACATACAAAGCCTCAGCCTCTTTATGCATTGCTTTCCTGGTAGTTACAGTTTCCTGTACTTATTTGCTTTAAAAATCCATTTATAAAAGTATGGTTAAATAAATTACCCAGGTACATGTGCAGAGTGTGTTTGGCAGTTACTTGGTTTTAAGTTGCTCTACCACTCTATTTCTGTAGAACTATTCAAGATTATCAATACCTGTAATTATTAATAGTTAGTCTTCTGCTACCAATGTTAAATACATTAATAGTATTCTCTCTGTGTTGGATGAGGCAAAGTTTCTATGGATGATAAAACCCAGATAAGTATGAGCTCACAGTTTTGAAGTTCCATCAACTGCAGGCCCAACTTGGTGTGTAGGACTGCATGCCAAAGATGAGGAATACAACAGCAGAAACACAGAGAAGTTGTGGGTATTCAGTACTTCTGAAAAAAGTATATGGTACTAAGGGGTTTGGTTCTAGAAGCCAGTCCTATTGTAGGTTTCCAAGTCCCCTGGCAACACCTAAGTATTTTTATAGAAGCAAATTTTTCTAGTACAGATAGGAAATCCATGCCAGATCTAGCAACAGAACCCAAATCTACTGATTCCCATTTTTGGAAACTTAGTCTCACTTTCTGAATTAGTAAGAATTTTAGGACTTGTAAAAATGCATCCAGTCTTACAAACTCTGGTACCTCTAGTATGAGTAGTACCAAGCAGAATAGAATTTCCAGAATAAACTGCAGCGACAACTATCTACTTTTTTTGGCGGTGTATGTTTGTCCCTTACGTTTACTGTCTATCAGATTTCCTTGGCATCTTTGATTAACTGAAACCCACAGATAAAAACAAGCAACAAACAAGAAGATTACCTGGTTGCTCGGTGTTGTAAGACACAGCTTTCCTGCACTACAGGCTCTGCTGAGAGGCCCACAGTGATACTTTCAGGTTGGAGGAAGGCAGAATCACAAAGTCAGAATGAGCCGAGATTCTGTGAACTATTCTTAGCTTCAAAGATGACAAAAAAGCATGTACATAACTACTTTGGCTGTTAAGTTGCAGCATATAACAGTTAAAAAGTGGCTTGCTCAGAACCTTAACTTTTCCTTCCACTACTGTTATGTGTATCTAGGCTCTTTACCCTTTCTAGTTTATTTGTAGAAAGCTTATGACTTGCTCCAATTAACTTCAAAAGTTGCCAGGAACTAGACAATCCATCTCCAGCTCTCCCACAAGGATTTGTAAGAAATCAACTTAAAGGAATACATTTCAGTCCATACTGCTAAACTCAGATGCCCGTGAGTCAATATGCCCCCTAAAGAGGGGATTTAAATGCCAGAAAAAAAAACCAAACCCCAAACTAAAAAATGGGTTATCTCCTTCCATTTAAAGCATTATCTTGAGTAGATGTTCAAAATTTCTGGAGGAATATATTGAAAACAATGGATACTGAGATTCTTGTCTTTCCAAGGGCTTGAAAAGACAGAAAACTTGAGACAGCAGCATGAGACCACAGTTCTAAATAGAGCTGCTAAACTGAATTTTCCCAAAGATCTAATGTGACTAAGTTGTTCTCAATTTCAGATTCAGGGATTGGTATCTAACTACTATTAGGAGTTTCAAGGCTCAGTGAATTTCTGTTCAGGAAACCTTCTGTAGCAGTGCCTAAAACCCCTTGAGTTATGCCTCAGTCAACTTTAAGATTTTTTCCTGCTTAGAGAACTATCTTATATTAGGAGTTAATGGACAAACTGTCAAAAACAGAGCTGGGGAAACAGCACAACAGCAAAGCAGACTCATACTTAACCCTTCTTATTCCTAACTGGATCTGGCAGTAGTATGTACAGGCTGCTCATTCTGTGAAATAAGATTAATAGTTAACTTCAGGCAAATTCAGGCCCAAACCTTAGTTGGAGGATAATCCTTCTGAAGAAAAAATGGAACTGCAACAAATCAATAGCTAATGCTTTGCCCTTTTTATTGATAGGGAGTGAAGAACCTAGTCTGGTGATAAAGGCCTTGGTCTTTGAAGGTGTTTGACCCAAGTGTAGAGTGAATGACCATGGATGAGCTAGCAGCTGTGTCACTGCTAGGCTAATAATAAGTGATGAAATTGGTTCCATTGCTGATTTGTTTCAGTCACATGTCCATGGATTGTAATCAAAAGTCTTACACAAATCTATGTAGGGATCTGTTGGCATTGTCTGGATACTTCTAGAAAGACAATTTATTTGTTCCTTAGGCCGTTCCTTTTCTTTGCATTAGCTGCTCTCTCTGCAGACCTGTATGTTCTTGGCAGAAACATTTTTATTCCAATACAGGCTGGTTGTGTTCCCTGGAATAAATTGACTTTTTTCCTTGCAAACAATTTTGTGTGTGTCAGAAAGGTGAGAAGAGTGGAATCCTTGCCTGCACTGTTTTTAAATCAAAAAAAAAAAAAAAGGGATTGTCACACTTTCAGAAGATTAACAGCAAGATTGCAAAAACTCTTCACACATTCTGGTAGTTGTCAAGATTAAATTTGATAGTCTGGTTTTTAAAGTGTGTGAATACAGAGGGATTTACAGTGGAAATAGCACCTCCTGCTTGACATTAGCTGTGTATTGCAGTGCTTGGTGCAGTTTGTGCCCAGCAGCCACACAGTGTTATATTGCTGCCACAAGATGCTAACAGTTCACACTCATGCTCAGGCTGTGTTAAAAGCAACCACTTACACCCTCTTCTTCTGAGCCTGGATTGTGTTGAGCCAAGCACACCCTGTGTGTGCACTAAAAATTGGCAGAGCAGTGGCTTTTGGCACCAGCTGGACAATACTTGGACTTTGCATTCAAGCTCCCTTTCCCATGTGCATCAGTTTGAAGTTGTACCATCTTTAGTCAACCCTAAAATTAGACAGAATCCTGGTTTTTCAGCCTGATTGATGGACTCAAACCTATGGACGGGATTTTTTTAGAATCCTCTTTCCTATTGTATTAGATGACTATCAATTGTGCATGTAGTTTTAGAGATTTGATTTTTTTTAATTCTCCTTTCCTCCAAACCTATCCTTACGCTTGAACAAAACCAAATTACATTTGTATTCTGATTACATAATACACAACCTAGTAAAAAATAAACCCACCACTTTTCTCTGTCTACATAGCAGCAGCTGGTAACAGAACCTGTGGTCCCACTCTTATGTTAGCGACTTCACCATACTGAAAAGACAAATTGGTAAATGCAAGTCATGAGAGGGTCTTCCAGTGAAGACCACATTTAAACTTAACTATTATAAACCTGTTTTTTCTTCCCCCCCACACCTTTTTTTTTCTTCTTTTTTTTTTTCCTTACTCAAAACCTTTGTTATTGAGTTCATGAAAATGAGATGACAGGGCCCATGCAAACAGTAGAAAGGATTTAAAGCTTATTTAACTGAGGAGCAGTGGGGTTTTTACTCACTCAGGTTTGCATCTTCCAGGTCACTGCCTGTAGCATGGTTTTGTTCAGATACTATGATATGATGCTTCTTCAAGATGGCATGTGCTGTGCTCTTCAAATCCAAACTGCAAATTTAAAGCTTTGAGGTATGTTTAATTAAAGGTACAGCAAACAGATTCCTTGGAACCATGGAAGAGTCAACTTTAAACACTTACCCCACCCTGCTATGCAGCAAGCCATTCTACACAGTTGTATGTAGGAAATTTTAAGCAATTCGTCTGCTTAAGCCTTTCAGGACATGAGAAGCAAAGGTGGCAGAAGACATGTTTATGATGTCAAGCAGAGATAGACACATATTAGATTTACCTAGGTTCTGGGCATGTGAAGTGTGACAGACTTCTGTTCAGGAAACCATATTCACACACTAACACAGGCTGTCAGGCCAGCGTAGCCAGAACTGGCTATGAGAAGAGCTGGTGTGCCTTTGCCTGCACCTGGCTGTGGAGCAATGCCTGGGGCACATGGGACCTGGAGGAAAGCTTGTTGGGAGCACCACTGTTTTTTGAGACTGTTGTATTTGAGATAAAAGGTAGTTTTACCACACATTATATGCTCCCCTAAGTGCTGTCACTTGTGTTTCATAGTGGACATCAGGAGGGAAAAAAAAATGAGGATCATAGATTATATAATTCTATACTATTACAGCTTGCAAGGCCATAAAATAGATGCTACACGATTCCAGTGATAATTACCACTTTCTTCTATTTCTTTATAGCACATTTATCAAATAGTGCAATTGAGCTCTTCTGGCACAAGCAAGCTGTTTTGTAGAAGTCTCAAATCCTGCCCTGTTCCACTTTAATTTCCCAGTAAGTTCTGAAGTAATTTAATCATGCCAATGAACCTAAGCAGTTTCCATTTTTCATAGGTCCTACATTTCTCCCCTCTCCCAGTGTTTGCTTCATCTTCCCCTTTTAATAGGCAGAGAACAACCTATAAAGAAAGAGCTGCAATTAGGACACCAAATAAGTAGATACACTTAACAGCAGAATCAGAGATCAAGAATGTGACACCTTAAATCAATCTTGGCTCAGCTTTTTGGTTGTTGCTGAATCAGTTTAGGGCACAGTATTAAAATTGGATCAGGAGCTCAGTTATTATAAATAGAAACTTTCCTTAAGTTCTTCAATTGATATGCCCTCACAAAGATCCCTTCTCTTCTGGAAAATATTTTATATACCTCCATTTTCTGCACATTCCTTTAGCTCCTTATGAGCTAAAGGAATCACATGAACTGTGCCAATGCAGATTACTATGCATACACAACGAGTGAATCAAGGACAAAGAATCAGTGCAAAGAGCAGCTATGAAGAGGTAACAACACAACCTCAAATAGTGAAGGTGTGGAAACACTACTGCAACATCGTGTTGTTTGAAGCGGCTTCATAGTTTACTGACAAGTCTGGTATCTGCTGGCTCAGGTCTGTGCATTGGACTGGCTGCCAGAGCAAGTGTTCATGGAGTGAGCTCATAAACTCTCATCCTGCAAAAATCTTGCCCTATTATTCAGGATGTGATAGATATGGAGATTAAAATATCTAGCCCTCAACCACATTATGTATGCAGGTGAGTAACTATCTGACAAATTAATTGGCTTCGAAGACCAAAATATTTAAGTACTATTGAAAATGCTATTATTTAGAATGAATAAAAATAGTTTATCCTTTTTGAATGGCAAAGTCAAGGAATGCTTGCTAGGCTAGATTAGGAACTTTACAGTCTTTGCACAAGATCATTCTGTTCTTTTGAGTGGGTATTAGAACTGATGCATTGACAGAAATGGTACCAGCAATACACCACCTATTGTTTGAAAATATTTCTCTTCAAAACTATACTTAGCATTTGAAGAGTTTTGCCAGCATTGCTTTGGAAAGCTATGGTTGCAGCCATTGGTGTGATTCGTCTGATTCCTTTAGCTCACATGCTAAACTGTTCATAAGGAACACATCAACTGTTTCAGTACAATTCATGTTGAATGTGATCTTTGGAAGAAGAGAAATTTGCCCTCTAAGACTGCATTCATTTCTTGTGTTCCACCTGCAGTTTCTGACAGTGAATTTTTCTAGCAGCCCAAATTACTCAATAAAATAGACACACAAAAGTGTAAGCTTCCCAAACCATATCCTTTTAGTGGTATTTTCAAGGCAGACCAGAGAACGTAGGTCTGGAAATGGGACATATTTTGGAAGCTTTGTGAAAGGTAAATTACTAGTGATATTGCCAAGTCTTCTAAATGCAGTCTAATCCATGCAGTAAAAAATAGCTGTGAGGAAGGTTAATATAACCAGAGAATCATTTTTGGACTGAACAGACCCTGCAATAAACAGCAAGAAAACCTGTTTGGCAAAATAATGGAATTTTTTACATTATAGCACCTGAGTGCTGTTTTTTGAACTAGTCACTGCTATGCAAGCTAATAAGGCAATATTACCTATATAGCTATAAAATTTCCTTCTGTTTCCTATACTTCGCATTCAGTACTTGCAAACTGTGTGATCTGTACTGAAAAGACTGATGTTACTGCATGCCTAATTCTAGAGGGGTTTTTCTGCCCTACTCCTTTACTCCTCTCCATAGCATAACCCTTTACAGGACAAAACAATTTGCAGTTGTGGTAAACATCTCTTCACCTTGGGTGGATATTGTGCAAATGAAGATAAATGAAACTTTTTCCAAAATATGAAATTGTGAGTGTAAGAATACTTACCTGTTCCATTACTCATTCTCTTCAGATTTTGTTCAGGGATGGGGTTTGTGCCTTAATTAGGAAAATTCACATTTATATTAATTAACCTTTTCTCTGTGAGATGTTCATAACATTTAACAGTTTAGATCAAGTGCTGTCTCTGTAATAATTTACTGTCACTGAGAAAAACCTTCTTCGATATAGCACATCTGGTCAGCCAAACAATACCTGACCAGATGTGTCTTGTGATTATAGATGTTTTTCCAACCTCTGAGTTAGAATGAGATGTCTTTCTCTAGTGCAGCATTTCTTTTCTGTATAGAAAATCTTAATAAAATACACAGTTCTGCTGGGAGAGCTTATATTTTAATGTCAGATGAGTTACTTATGCACTAAGTAACTCATTACTGAAATGGAGTTGCCATATGTTAATATACTGAACAGGAATGAATACTGGCTTTTACATTTACAGAGGGATGCAGAAGAACACCAAATAGTGCATTAGAAGCCTGTCTGAGACTGTACATTTAATAAATTTTTGTAGTTTCTGTTAAAAAATTTCAGCTGCTGTGGTTTTTCACTTTAGGTTTTGAAGCAGAAACACAGAATTTACTATCAAATGTAAGTGCATTAAATGTTTTAATTAACCTAGGTGAAAGAATAGCGCAATTAATCAACTATTTATCTGTAAAGATGCTTTTCCTTTATGTGTGACTAGAGAAAGATTTTTTGTACAAGATGTTCCATTATGTGTGTAAGAATAGAATTGTATGCATACACAAACCTCTGAAGGCAGAGAACTGGTCATGGTATAACACAATTATATAATGTCCTCGAAGCTGGAGTAAGAGTCCTGAAAAATATGGGCATGGTGTAGGACGGTATTAAGACAGATTGTGTTTAGCAACAGATATGGACAGAGTCTGCAGTGTCCTTACTGCAGTAAGGTCATGGTCCTTACTTGAATTTATTGAATTACAGGTTTTCATATCTGAAAGTCCCATTTTGTAGGTGGTTCCATTTGTAATTCAGAAAGGTTGAGGGGGGATAAATTAAAGATATGAACAGAAGTTCTGTGTATGTTACATAAGAAAAGACATATCCTGAATTACCATTTCAAATTATTGTAATTATCTTTGCTATCAATGAGTCTTTTATGAAGGGGACTTCACCGGAACATGAACCTGGAGAAATAGAGTGTGCCATTAATTTCAGAAACTGGGGTCAGGGCATGGACACTTATTTCCCCATTCTGCCTCAGTGTGACCTTGCACACAGTCACTGAAGTATTTCATTGCCCCAAATAGATTTAGGTGCCTGACAGTGAGTCCCACAGGGACATTAGTTTCTGTACCTTAATCTGAGAAATGATAGTTTCTCTTCACAGCATGAAAGACTACAATGTGACCTATGCAAATACAGGTAATAACTGTTTCTTTTTACATCATATACCTCAACACTACATTCCCACCTGCCACCTCCCATAAGAATGAGCTTGCCTTTACTTTGACCTTAGTGCTAGAGGTATCCAAGCTTCAATGTGGGAAGCTTTAGCTCTGTACTGCTACAGGAACTTGAAATAACTCGGCTATTTCCAGCTACTTCTGCATTTCACTAGTATTTGGAGTGGTGACACGCTCAGAAATAAACTGATTAGAGAGCAGAACCTATCATACACAGGACAAAGTGTAGTGGAGCTCCCTTTGGGATCCAGTGGTACCATGATATGGGAACTGTAATACTTAGTTTGCTTATCGGATCTGTGATACGTCTGCTGGTTTTGTAATTCATGTCTCATTAAAATATAAGCTCTCCCAGAATAACTATTTATTTTATTAAGACTTTATACACAAAAAAAAGAAATGCAATTCATGTCGGTGACAACCTCCTAGTCATAATCATTAGGTGAAATAAAGCTACAGGCTAGGTGAGCATTCTGTGATCCTTCATGTACACTGGGCAACTACCAATTGGTTGCTGTCCTTATCAATGGCGTAAATTCTTTTTTGGCTTCCTTTCCAGCCCTTTACTCTGACTATTGCCCATACTTGCTTGAAGAGGCATTTGCTTGGATCCCTTTTCAGAAAACTAATACGGAGAAAAGATGAGAATGTGAATGGCTGACAGGTAGCAGGAGGTTCAAACTCCAGTGAAAGACAATGAAGTAAAGCCAGGTAAAGGATTTGCCCTGCAGGCACTTTGGTTACTCATTTGGTATGACTGGAATTAGAGGGGAATCTTGCTTCCATTTTTGCTCTTTGAATGCATTTAACAGTTAATTTCTCTGTGTGTTATCAGAAAAATACCTGAATTTTTATGTATTGCATCCATGGTTTACGAATGCATTTGTATTTTTATCAGTTAGTTAGACTCCATTTGGATGTACAAAGAAAGCCGTGCCAATCCCATGCTCATTGTTTTCACTCTTACAACATTTAACATATCTTTGAAACTCAGATAATAAATGCAAAGCAAATTGTTGGATGACATGTTTTTCTAAGAAAGAAAACTTGAAGTAGTTTTAGCTAGTTAGAAATTTGGCTTTTTAATGAGAGTTTTAGTAAGAGTAAATCCCTCTAATCTACATGGAAGAGATAATTACTACAGGATCTTTAAACTGATTTTTCTGGGAAATGGGGCTGTAACGCCAACATTCCTTGCTATAGAAAGTGCCCAAATGCAATATGAAAGGAGGAATGTACCTTTATATACTATGTGCTAGTTTGTCCAGACTTTTATACTACTAAATTAAGCAAATAAACTAATGACTCTATATGTGACTAAACATGGAGAGGTTCAAAAGCAGTAGCGTAAATCACAAGGATAGGTGCATTTGTTGTGTTTGGAACGAGAGTAATGCTATGATTGTCTGATGTATGAAGAGTGAATTATAACTATGGAGAGAGGAAGCCAGACTTTTCCACAATCATAAATTAGAATTGTCAAGCACATAAATAATTTTTGTATGCATATTATTAATGAATAGATAAACACTATTTTCTAGTGCTTCTATTTGATATGTCACATGCCAGCTAGGTTTCTGTTTACTGACTTGGTAAAAAACCCCAACATTCTAACAGAGACTTCAAACACAGATTTACTAACTCAAGATTGAGATTTGGGTGGTAGTGTACCACACTTAGTAAGTATTATTGCACACATTCGTATGAAAGAAATGGCTTGCTGATGTGATCCTACAGAACCCAACCATCTTGATTTCTGGAGTTGATGAGCAACCTCAGCTCCCCAGGCAGCCACTGAGACCTCCAGGTGTTCAGATCTAGAAATCCAGCCCACTGCAATATAACTCTAAACCACAACACAACCTTGTTCTGCGTGACATCAGACACAGATTCCAGTTACTTTGACCTCAATTACAAGAATACAGATAAAATCATCCCAACCATTGCCACTTTTTCTACTTGAAAGCAAGTTATTTTCCTCTGCTGTTTCTAACACAGCACAGAAATAACACTGAACCTTCTCTCATGCTACTAAAATGACTGAGAGGGATTAAATTTAGGGAAAGTAATAGAAAATGCCTTTATTTTTGCAACATGACAGGCTTGAAAGCTTGATGAATTAGGAAAGCAAATGCTAACATAAACATGAAAGAAATGCAAAATTAAGATCAGTATTTTGTGGAGGGGAGGGAAATAACAGCTCATTATTTTATTTTCATCACAGTTGCTCAAGCAAAATGGCAACACAAAGAAGCTGTGACATTTATGTATTTCTAAAATGGACTATAGAGTGCAAAATGAATAGTGTCAGATTACTGTCATGGGGAATGAACCTGTGTGCTGCTGTGCTTCACAGATATGGTAGACTGCTGACATCAAAAGAAGCAGCACAGTAAAAACATAACACTTATGTGCTGGATGAAATATTACTAATTTATGACTCTGCAGCTTTGAACTTCCTAACTCTCTTTGAGCTGTCAGTTTTCAAAATGCTTTCCAGAGTGCTGCTTTTATTCAGTCTGTTCTCTCTGCACTGAGGACTGAGACTAGAAGTGCTTTGACTTTTCTCTGAAACACTTGTCTGATGGGAGGTGTGGGGACAAAAGAGAAGTGGAACTGTTCTAAAGCATCTGTACCCACTAGCGAAGTGCCAAAGGCCGCTTCAGACAGTTCTGCAACCTTTTCATCCTGACATGCCCAAGAAGAAAAGCCTGTCCAGGGCCTTTAAATTCAAACTTTTCTGTCTATCCTTCTATTCATGTGAATGATTGTTTCTTTTCACTGCTGCACACTAGTCTGTAGACCAAATTCAGTGTATTTTTCTTAAGCACCTTCTTTTCTTAGCTGTAGCAACTCTGTAGTAAATAAATTCTTTGGAATAGGAGTTATGTTTGTTGCTTAGCATGCTGGAGTACTGATCTGATCAATGTCACATTAACTTTCTACACACACTATACCTAGTACAAATTTAACTCTCTTATAATCACAAGTCCTTTTTTTCTTTTTTTCACTTAAATTGCCAAAATTACTTGTTTAAATTGAAACTTCTGAAGCATTTCACTTAAAACCTGCATATAATTTCTATAAAGACCAATGAATTTCTCTGTATTTTGCATTCTCCTCTAGGTACTTTTATAAATATATGTTTCTAGTTTTCAAACTATTCATTTATAACTGCCTTTGCTAATTTCAATTTTGTTATTTTTAAGGGAAACCTGGGACCATCTAAATTTGGCTCTAGATACATAGCAAATTAATTTCACTAGCAGTAACCCTTCAGAGTAGTTGTGTTGAATTTCATAGTTAATATGCACAATCAAGGACATTCCTATTCTTTAAATGTTATGTTTTAAGTTGAAAATAATTAGATGTTATATTTTTAAAAAAGTTGGTGTTTATATTTTTTCCATCTACAACTTGAATTATGGAAATTTCACAGGAAAGGCATAAAGTTCTCAGAATTTATGCATCCTACGAGAAAAGTACTGTGTGATTTCTTCTTTCATACTGCTATGAAATAAATATTTAAACGGTAACATATGTTAGCAGGGCCTAAAATTTACATGCAGTTCCCCTGAGGAAGTCTTGGTAAGACCTTGGTATGTTTTGCATATGCAGTGAATTTTCTTTTCCTTACTGTTGGTGCACTCTAAAAGACTAATTACAGAGATTCACACATCAATACCTCACATATATCTACCAGACAGTATCACAAACAAATGGGGATCTGCTTTCAGTACGACACTCTTGAAGAGAGAGGTTATTTCAGACCATGACATTCATTTACACTTCAGTTTCCTTTTAAAAAATCCCTCATTTTGATCTATAACCATGTTTATTTCCAAACTCCTGTAGCAAAATCCGTGAGGTTTCTCTCTGTTGCTTTCCCAAAGGAAGTAAAAGAAATAAAGCTACACTGACACTGTCATAATCACCTGAGAAAGAGCAAAAACTAACTAGTGTTAATGCTGTAGCTTTCTGTTGGATTGAACCTGTGGCCACACAGTTCTGCTGGTTTTAATAAATCATAATGGGAAACACTGCCAACCAGATTTGCTCATTTGGACTTTCCTGCCATCATTTTGCTGTCTCCTTTGCAGATAACAGGGGATTAAATGGTGAGCAAGAGCTCTTGATGAACGCAACACACTTTAATCTCTTGAAACAGAAATATTAATTACTAATGCACTTCATGCTCACATGCAGGTGGTATTATAAATGCACTATTTTGTTTTAGACAGTAAACCAATGTGTGGCTGGCCTCAAATATAACATTTTGAAGATAAAATGACAAGCACTAAACTTATAAAATCTGTTGTCTGTTGTCGTGGTTTAAACCCAGCCAGACAGCTCATTCACTCACTTCCCCCCCTTCTTTCCCTCCCCCTACTCCCGGAGGGACGGTGAGTAGAATCGAAAGAATGCAACTCCCACGGGTTGAGATGAGAACAGTTTAGTAACTAAGGTATAACACAGATCACTACTGCTACCACCAATAATAACAATGATAAAGGAAATAGCAAGGGAAGAGAATACATCACCTCACCACCAGCCAACCGATAACTCGCCCCTTCCCCCAGGCCCAACCAAGCACCGACTGATACCTCCACCAACCCTGCAGACTCCGCCCTTCCAGGTAACTCTCAGTTACATCCTGGGCATGACGTGCTGTGGTATGGAATACCTCTTTGGCTAGTTTGGTCAGGTGTCCTGTCTCTGCTTCCTCCCGGCTTCCCCTCCTCCCTGGCAGAGCATGAGGCTCACGAAGTCCTTGGCCAAACCAAAACATCATTGTTATCAGCTCTGTTCCCAGGTCGAAAGTCAAAACACAGTGCTGCACCAGCTACCAAGAAGGAGAAAAATGACTGCTTCTGCTGAACCCAGGACATCTGTATACTGGACTTGATAGCGTGCTTCAAAAAGCTCCTGAGAGCTGAAGAATAAAGGGACCATACATTCAGTTAAATAACAGTTGAGCACTGGCTGAGCCACATGATTAAGTTGTTAATGATATTCTCAAACATGCTTGGACACAGATATGAGATCTTTTTTGAGTTTTGAACCAGAGAAAGAAGTTTGGAGTAGCAGTTTGTGGTTGCTGGTCTTCCAAAGTGTACTGGTTAGATATGCCAGCTGGATGAACTGAACTGGAATTCCTTCTTCTCTGTATCAGCATTGAAGAGAGCCTTTCTAGAAGTGCTAGTGTCAGTCTAAAGAGTCTCCTGAGGCAGAGATGTAACTCCTTTGCTTTCCCTTCATATTATAATGCTGCTTGGTGATCTTCCTTTTAGATTTGTTGAGTCATAAAAGTTAGGAAGATATAGTATACTATCAAGAATGTGTATTTAAACAAGTTGTGTGACCATTGCATACTCATAATCGCCCATGTAGGGAAACTTGGAAAGGAAATTGCTGCTGAAATCACCTTGCTTAGTAGACACTCTGAAAAATGCTAAACCCTATGAAATAAATCTACCTAAGGGACTACAGATGAGGTAGATTGCAACAAGTTAAAAGCCAAACCCATCCAAATTTATTTTTCCATTCATTCTTTTATCAAGCAGAGGCATTTGTTCCTTATCCCCTCCTCTGAATGATACTCACCTTAGCTTGACTCTTGGGGTGATTTGGCACTGGCTGAGGACAAAGGGAATCATATGGTGAGGGAACTGCTCGTTCATGCCTCTCTTCTCATGCTCAAAGAAAGGATACAGGTTGTCCTAAAGTAGAAAGCCCCAGATCATCCACAAAGCAGTTATTTGTAGATTGTTTGTTAGATAAATGTTTGTAGATTATTTTCAAATCCAGTGGGACCACATCACCGTTTAATTGGACATTTTTTAAAGCACAGCCTTGGAAAACACAATACCCCCAATAAGATTAGTGTCTCTTAATGTCTAGCCTTAAGGAGTTTTACTTCAAATTGTTTTGTTTGACAACTCAGGTGTGAAATACTTATCATCCTTATTATAATATGTCTTTACCCTAATTATTTTATATGAGGACTTTTCCAGTGTGAGCTGCTGACTGACGGTCAAATTCCTATTAACGGAAAAAAAAAAATTTAAAAGCAGAGAAGGGAATTCTTTAAAGGCTTGATGAAATTTCACTTGCACTCATTACACAAGAAAAGAACCAGGGTCAGGGACTAAAGTTTACTCGTATTATCAGTAGCTGGTAGTATTTGAGGGACTGAAATAAAAGGCATCCTTATTTAAAATAGAGATTTATTCCTTGTCAACCTGCACACTCACCTTTCCAAGCTTCTGTGAGAAACAAAAAACAAGCTGGGGGCAGAGTTGTTTTTTTTTTAAGATCCATACAATTGTTGCCTAAGTAGGCAGTCTGTGTCATTAATGAGAACATACCTGGTTCTGAAATGTGGCTAAATACATGGTATTAGGTACATTGGACTCAGGATCTTGCTTCTCTGTGAGGCTTTTCTTGTTTTGCAGTCTGAGGCTTCCTTTTCAGGACAACATTTTTGAATAACCCAGTCCAGATAGTGGAACAATGCAGTGACTGTCTTCCATATGATGACAAGCAAAATGATTTTTTCTCACCGTTTGATGGCTGCTACATAACAAAAGGACAGAATTTAGAAAATTTGTCATATTTGGACTTGTTTTACATTAAATGTATTTTCAGATGAAAGCAGTAGGACACTAGGGCAGCTTCTAATGTCAGTTAAAATGCTATTTATTTCCAGTTTCCCGGGCAATGAAGCAAAAGGGACAGCAGTGCTCAGTCTGTCGTCACTAAGAGACTATAGCTAGCAGTTTGTTGAGTCAGCTGGCTTGCAGGATGGCACAGAGAGCCAGCAGGCAGCCTGCCTGGCAGGGATGTCCCAGGGCCCCAGGCCTCAAGAAAAATACATATTCCTGGCACCGCAGCAGACTAATTTAAAGCCCAAAGAACAGTTTATGTTAATTTTGGTGACAGGTCAGAGAGAGAGATTGTCATTATCAAGCTACTGTAAACTCCATTAATTTCTTCCAGTACAGAAATTTCTGCCTATTTGTTTTCAAGGTAAGACCTCACTGTAACAAATATTTGAAACCTTGTACTGTATTTATAAATACAGAGAAGGGAACGCTGGGTGAGAAATTTGAACTTGGGAGCATGATGTGAGGCTATCATTTTAGCAGCATATCTCTTAATGATCTCATAATGTCTCATTTTAACAATGTTTTCCTTTAGCTGGAAGAAAAATATTTTACAGGCTTTTAAATAAAACCTGCTTTTTGCCATGTTTCAAGATGCCATTTAATAAGATAGTAGTTGTCCTTTTACGTGGAGAAAATAATTTCCTTGAGATCATTAACTTCTTTTCTGAAGAAGAAATATATGTGAAAAGTAGAGCAAGGGCTGACAACATTGTTTGTGCTGTGTTTGTGGGGACTAGGGGGTTTATATTTTAAACTTGCACTTTGACTGCTGCACAGTTTTGCCTGGCTAAGCTAGACCTTGGAATGTAAAAATAGAGCAACAGGAAAATGGCAGTTAGAGTAGGACAGAATGGGGATAGAAATTCTGCATTCTGGATGATATTTGGAGTATAGCCAAAGCTGATAGACAGAAGACTTTTCTATGGACCCTCCCTCTAGATGCAATTGGCAGGGATCTGTGTCTTGGAGGGCACAAATGGCCAGAAACAATGGGGGAGAATCTGTGTGGATACATTTTGCTCCTTTTAATACATTGGTTCCCAGAAGGTGTACAATTCCCTGTAGCAGTGTAAAATTATGCTTTTCCTTCTGAACAGCACAGAAAAAACAAACAAACAAACAAAAGAAAACAAAACAAAACCAAACCCACAACCCAAAAAAACAACAACCCAAAATGCAGTGGGTGGAATAATACTTTCTTTTCTTACTTTATTTTCACTTTGTGGAGACAGTGTTCTCACGGGAGAATGCAAAATTGGTATATAAACTCTGAATAATCCTGAAAGATACAGCAAGGCCATGAGAGGCCCGAGGAAGCTTAAGCAAGCAAGATAAATGGCTGGAATTCACTGAGCTAATGAGACCTGTGGACTGTTGGCAAGCTTTCGAGGTCGAGTTCTCACACCTGTGTTTAACCAATTACATATTAGTCACTAAGGGTCTTCAAGACATGTATCCAATCATAATATACCAAATCACTGTAAGTGCATGTAAGAAATAGTATATAAGGGGTTAAGGATTTGTGTAAAACGAACAAGAAGCATAACTCATATTGAGTCGTTCTCTTGATTCCGGTCGCTTGCTCTGACATCACTTCAGGTGTGGCTTCCAGGTTTTTTGAAGCCTTGATGCTAGGCCCAGGTTTCTTTTGCTTTACAAGATCTCATCAAAGTTCTTTGGAAGTAGCAGTAGATTTTGTTGTTGTCACTGTCTTATTTAGTTAAGGCATTTCAACTCCATCTGATGCTGAAGGAAACTCCTTGTAAGAAGCCAGGTTGGCAGCTTAAGGTACAAGCAGCTACACAGCCAAACCCACAGGGTTTCTCAGTACCAGGCAAGTGCATCTGGAAGCCTCAAGCACCCTCATTTAGTCAAGTTTCCATAATTTGTGGATTTTTCAAGGTCATTACTTCTGTTTCAGCCCCTTATTAAAGCAGATGGATGGACAGACTTTCTCTACGTCACTTCAGGTTCCATAAAATGATTTGTTGTTACTAGGGCATCTTAAGTCACCTGCATATGTAACAGACAATCAGTGGGTTTAAATCTTTGCCAGATAGAAAGCTCAAGTTTGAACACTCATTGCCCTTCAGGCAACAGGGTGCAATGTTGGCTTTTTCTGGAAAGCCTCTTTCACTTGCAGCTTGCACTGAGCTCTGTGTAGACTTCACTTCATGTATGGCAAGGGCTTAGGATCCAGCCACTTTGCCAATACAGTGCTGAATGTTTCACACTGTTTCTAACACACAGGAGGTCCTCTTTCTCTTCTGCCTCAGGTAATAATGTTTGGTTGCCCTGGGATGCAACCACTGGTTAATGGTTGGAAAATAACCACTTTCAACATGTAGGGAACAATATTTCATTTACTTTTTCCTTTCCACTTATTTTTTATGTCTTTTCCACCCTAATTTGACATTACTTTCCTTTTCATTCCTCTTGTCTGACTTGTTTTCCCCTCTTTATCCAACTGATAATTGTTTCAATGCCATCTTAAAGACTTCTGCTTTTGTAACTCATCTGTGAACTAGTAGGGAATTGGATTAAAATGAAATTTGTTCTGTATTCATAAGGAATACCTTCTTGAGGAGACTGTACTTCCTGAGTCTGAAGTATATTTTTCTATGCAGGTGAGTTATAAAACCTCTATAAGAGGAGGCTATTAGAATAGAAATGCTGACATAAATGTTACTGGAATGACCTGACTGAAAGGACCTGAACTTAAAGTTCTCTGAAAATAATGAGTTTAAGTAGTGCCATAGTAGCACAATACTGGTATTTTAATTTTAAATATTAGAAGTTGGATTTACTTGATTTAAATATAGAAGCTGGATTTACTTGATTTTCTCTAGACTGTTCTGTACTCAGCTGTGCTAAGTCTCTAACCACTAGACTGCCTGCAATGACCCAGGGCTGCCCTGGATAACTAGCTACCTAAATGGGCACTGGCGAGAGGCTGCGCAGTGTTAAATAGCACACAGGCTGCTACTTCTTAAATTAAAGGAAGCAGTCCGATTGTCTATTAAGTGAAGAAATTTACATGTAAGAACAGAAAAACTGCTATCTGCCAGCTTCTCTAAAGAGAGAAGGCACCCACCAACCTATCCCTGTGTATTTCTGCAGCTGGTACTTTTTGATCATGGCATGGCAGCTGTAACCATCCATCTCTGTATTTTGGCACTCAGACTGGTATTACTTTTTATCCCAAGGTTGTCCACAAGCTGGTTGTATGGCTTCATAAATCCAAATTATAATTACGTTTAAGTAGACTATTTATTTTAAGGCAATACCAAGGCCCTCATCTGATACTCTTACTACCTGCGTTGGTAAGAACACAGAGTAGCAGAAGTAACTAGGTTAAAAATAATAGCTGTGTTACAATGTTTCCAGAAACCTTTACGGCTCTGTGTTGGACCCGCAGTGCGCAGTGAGCCAGATGATCTCATGCCCCAGTGATTGTAGTCCAATGTCTGATCCTGTGCTTGAGAGAAACTGCTCTGAGGCATTCAGTTAATGTCAAAAAAATTTGATAATAAGCATGAAGATTTTCATACTCAGAGCATTCTTTTGAAGAAGGGCCTAAAATATTGCTGCTGGCAGAAAGGGAGATAAACTGACAATTCCTATGGAAGGATTAGCATTCCCTTTCCTGTACCTGTGAGTCAGCTTTAGCTGGCTTGCCCTTTTATTCTTCAGTATTTGCTTTTGCATTCTCATTGATGTTAAGGCCTCAGTGGGCAGAAACAGTAATTAAATTCTTCCCAAGGCTCTGAAGTGGGATATGGCAGATGAAGAATGATAATTCAGTGAATGGCTGCACAATTCAAGCAGACAGGGGGTTATGCAGATGTGCTGTGGCAGCACTCTATGATAGCCTAGAATATCAGAGCCCCGCATAGTGAGCAGAGATGTTTTTTTCAGTCCTTTATTGGTGACACAAGTATCCTGGTGGTTTTGATGGCTGTCATATCCTATTTTGTATTAACAGGAAAATTAATTGTGCCAAAACGACTAAGCTCACTAAGGTAATGTAAGCTGCAAGACTTTCAAATGACTAGGCTGACAGTCAATGGAAGGGACTGTTCAAGAAGGGGCATTTTCATCCTTTATATGTTGTAATAACTTCTCAAGGCTGAAACCTTTTTTACCTTTTTTTCTAAAAAAACAAAAAAAGCTATGTGTTAAGAAGAATGTGTACTTGCTAGCACAGGGTGAGAAAGCTCACCATATTAAACAGTGAAAACAGACAGACAGTGACTCTGCTTACCAGCTGGGATGTTGACATACATTTTTCACTGCAGGCTGTTGACAAGCAATCCTGCTGGCTCCCCAGTCGTGTTATACTTGCTTTGTGGCATGCCAGCAGCAATCATCACTCTGCTGCCCTCCTTTTTTTGCCAGTATGAGCTTTGGAATCTCAGGACTACGTCTATTGATGGTTCAATGTCCTGCCTCACAAGGAGCTGATTTCTAGTACCTTCTGCCCTGCAGAAGCCTTCTACAGGCATGCTGCAGTGTCAGCCTAAGCAGAGCTTTGTGGGACTGAAATCTTGGCTGTTTTGTGATGGAGTTCTGAGCAATTTGACAGCACTTTGTAGAAAATGACAGGAACTGAGCACCTCAGCTCTCACTTCTTCCGTTGCTAAAATATAATCAGAAAAGAAGCACTGCATTACGGCGGGCATTAATCCCCATACTTGTCAATGTCAGCAAAGAATGTATAGACTAAATAGACAAAGAGACTGAACACAATCCTGAGGCTGATCTTACAGGAAATAGTTGAGACAGTGCAAATGCAGGGTTTGTAATCCTTGTGTTCCTGTTCAGGCTGTGGATAGCCCCTAGGACTGTCAATATATATTCATAGAATCACAGACTGGTTTGGGTTGGAATTGACCTCAAAGCTCATCCAGTTCCACCCCCCTGCCATGGACAGGGACCCCTTTCATTAGACGAGATTGCATGTATGTTTAGCTTTGTGCATAGGCTTGCAAACCTGCAGATTTTGTATATTCACCTTTCTTGTGATAACTTTATCTCTCTTATTCCAGTAAAATGAATTCAGCTTCTGTTCACTTGTATAAACAGGAGAAATCAAGACACCTGTGACAGTAGTTTAAAACCTTTGCTTATAAATACATGCAAATGGGAAGCATCTAAGAGGCAACAGAGCTGCAAAAAGAGGAAGATATGTCTATAGTGCACAGTCTGTCACTGGCTGAGAGAACAGACAGTAAGAACTGGTTATACAGACAAATTTCATTCTAGAGCATATAAAAGAGTATCATAAATCAAAATGTTAAGGTGGTTCATTTACTCAATAGCAGGCACACCACCAGATTAGTGTAGTCATCTAAGGCAGCTCAGAAGGTTTCCAGTCCAACCCACCTCTGAAAGCAGGGATTATTTCCAGGTTAGAACAGAGTGCTCAAGGCCTTGTCCAGTTGAATTTTGAATATCTTCCAGGCTGAAGACTGCACAGCCTCAGTTAGCAATATGTACCAGTGTTCCACCCTTACTGTGAAGAATCCTTTTTAATGATTTCATCAGAATTTTCCTTGCTGCAACTTGCAACTGTTGATTCTTGTGCCTCTGGGCTTTTTTAAGGCAACTCTCACAGTTGCATGAACTATTTTATGTTGGTGGCACGTCAGAGCTCCTTACCTAGCTCTGTGCAAGCAACCGGCCTATCTCCAGTTAGTATATCCGTTACAAACCCTTAAATTCTGATTAATCTTGCTTACTATGTTCCTTTAGAAGAATACAGAGGAATAATGGACTCAAAGGTTTCCAGAAGTCTGCTAATTCATTTCAAAGAATGGGTATTGCAGTTCTTATTTTTTATAGTTATTTGTTTTGTCCTTGACTAACCATTTGATTGCTGATTCTAAAAGATTCTCAAGTTAATAGTGTGCTGACAAGCTCAAGGGAGGAATCAAGAATCATGCTTTCTTTTCCTTTGTAGAGGAAATAACTCAGGGTTGAAATACAGGCAGTTCAATATGGCACATGTTCTGTGTGTAAATATTGCTGCTTATTACTCTGTCTCCTGCATGAATGTGTAAAAGGCCTCAGAAAGCCACATGTATACAAACACTAATGTTGTCAATAACTCTGCATGCATTACTAAGCATTTAACTGATTTGGCTCCCTCTTTAGAACTGAAATATATATTTATGTGCATAATTTGCAGGTTTGAACAAGAGCTTGAACATCACTAGCTGTTTCTAGACATAAAGGAAGAAGGG
Source organism: Pezoporus wallicus (assembly GCF_028554395.1). NCBI lineage: Eukaryota > Metazoa > Chordata > Aves > Psittaciformes > Psittacidae > Pezoporus > Pezoporus wallicus. The sequence continues at coordinate 429,431 of NW_026637828.1, read as the reverse complement.
GAAATTGGTTTGAGATTCTGTTCAAAATGAGGCCTTTTTTAATCTAATATTGATTTCTCTTGTACCAAGAAATAATAACAATGTTATTCTGTCCCACTAAATAGCGTATCAAAAGCTGCACACATGGCTTTTTTTTTCATTATACTCTTCCCCAACAGTCTGAGATTTACTAATTTTATTAGGTTAGAGACAGATCTTAGGAAAAATAATGAGAAAACTGTCCTAGTATTATGAAGGCTGCAGAAGCTTTAGGCAGCATGAAATGGATTTTATGCTTTTGTTTGCACTTGACAAGTACTTCAGCTGGTCTTATTACATCACAATCTTGTTTCATAATTATATTATGGATTTAAGGCTTTAATTATATGTGGGATTATTGGAAGTGATTGAACTGTTTCTGCAAAGATATTGAACAAAAATATTGTTTTGAATTAAAAAGGCAGATTTTGTATAGATGAAAAAAAAAGATTATGAAAAAAAAAAAGTGTGTATCAGGAAACTGTTTCTTAAAATAAAGAAGGAAGAAAGAGAATACGGCTGTCCTCAGCTGGTACACACTTACCAACAAATAGTACCAGCGCTTGCAATTTACTGTTTTTCTGGTGGCTCCAGAAGGTTCAGACATGGATCCTGGGTGCTGTATGGAGAAATTCATGGCTACCCCCAAATTCTTGAAGGCAGAAGACAGCAGAGGATAATGAGGAAAGAAAGCTCAAGATTTAGGAGTGATCTGAATGCAACTATATAGATCTATTGGCTGCTTTTTCAAAGACACACAGTAGAATGTTAAGTAAATGTTTGATGATATTCCATTGCAGAATTCTGTATGAATCCTTCCTGTTCATGATGAACAAAAGGAAGGAAAACAGGAGGCTGCAGAGGTGAACAGTGAAGCTTGCTGAATATCTGGATATGAACAATTGGCAGATCAGAGGTAGGAGCATATAATTTGAAAATATGAGTTGAAAATGAGGTAGGGGTAGGTTAGAAAAGGTTTTGGAGAATGAAGATCCAGTGCAGACAGGAGAACCAGAAAATTATATTTGAATATATTTGGTTGAATAGATTAAAAACTAACAGAGTAAAAAGTAATGTCGAAGGAAGTCAACAAGTATGAAGAGGCTGAAGTAGCTGTTTTAGTTATAGCCTTAATGTATTAAGGCAAAACAAAAGTAAAAAAATAATGGGTAAATAAACCAAGAAAAGTCCATAATGTAGTAAAGCCACTGTGCATTGGAGGTTTTTATAGTGCTTGCATGCAGGGGCTAAGCAAAGAAAGTAGGAGAATTAAAACATTTGGACTGAGGTAATTTCAATGTCATGGACTTAACGGGAGAAGCTGAATAAATAGTCTGATGAACTACATGTCAGTATAGCTCAGAGACACTGGAAGCTCCTACAGCAACAAAATAACTGCTAGAAGCCATTTAAAATGATATTAATTACACAGAAAAAAGTCAATGTGCATAAGTCAGTCCAGAAAAGGAGTGAGTTGTTAGAGGGAAAAATCTACACATTCCTCTCGATCTCCTTAATCAGTTTCATTCTTTTATTGCTGCACATAAAATATTCTGCAGCTCCTTCTGGGGCTGTAACAGTGCTTGCTGAAGGGTGTAAAGGCAGCATCTGGGCTTGAATGTCTGAGCAGCAGTGGTGGTGTATAGGGAGTATCAAGGAAAGCTTGTTTACCAACATTTCATCTCCCTTTCCACTATCTTATTTCCCCCCCCCCCGGAGGTGAGTCAGTTTAAACTTGACCATTCTTCTCAGTGGCTAGTGCCAGTCAGTCCACCACAGGGTGGGAGTGGCTTGACTGTTTTCTGCTGGATAATTGCCAACTATCTGATTGATTTAACAGTTATTCAAATTAGTTACCATTAACAAAAAAACATTTTTTGTTACAATACAAAAGCATTTACTGCCAACAACTATAATATTCTCTTAAAACCAGAAGAATTTCCTCTGGATTTGATAGCCATTAATGCCTTATTTCTTTTTGCCTAGCCAGCTGGATTCAGTTTGTCATGATCAAAGCTCTCTGGTGTAAAAGAGAATGAAAAATGAATATAAAAAAGCAAACAAACACTTTCCTTTGCACAAAACTGCTCTATGTATCTCTTTTGTTTAATGTGTCTTTCCAAAATGTATATGTGCTTTTTTTCATTTCCCTCTGCAGCCTTTTTATAGTGAAGGATTTTTCTGTCCTTTTAAAATAACAACAGAAGTTATAAATAACAAGGAAAGTCTTCAGGTAGAGCTGATTTCCCATAGCAAAAGCAGCTGCTTTGCAATGTGTACACCACCACCAGAAAGACAGAAATGTTGTAAGTATGAAATTAATAGCAGGACAGCCTTGGCTAGAAAAATACACTAGGTCTCGGTATGCCTGGTTGTTATTTCTGATCTGAGTCTTCTAAGAACTTAGGATTTCTCTGGACACTTCTTCTATACCAAAGTATGGTAATGAGAATTTTAATGCTGCATGACCTAAATTAATTCTGCTCACAAAATTCCACAAACCCCCAAAATATTCTCAAGAAGATCTGAGTCTAGATTAAACAGGTTAGAGACTATTTAAATCCACTTGAAAACTTGTTGCTAAGCATAAGTATTCTGGCAGTTCAAAAGTTTAGTTAACACTAGATACCTTTACTGCTTTATTTTTACTATTGCATCTATGTAACAGTTAAGTGAAAATGAAAGTAGCAAGACAGGTAATCATAGAGTCACAGACTGGTTTTGTTTGGAAAGAATCTTAAAGCTCCAAGCCCCGTTCAACCTCGCCTTGAACACTGCCAGGGATGGGGCAGCCATACCTTCCGTGGGCGCCCTGGGCCAGGGCCTCACCACCCTCACAGGGAAGAACTTCTTCCTGATTGCTAATCTAAATCTCCCCTCTTTCACCTTCAAACCCTTGTCCTGTCACTACATAACTCTGTAAAGAGCCTGTCTTCAGATTTCTTGCAGGCCCCCTTTAGGTAGTGAAAGACTGCTCTAAGGTCTCCCTGGAGCCTTCTCCTCTCCAGGCTGAAAAAGCCCTAAGATAATTTCTGTGTTTATTTGATGAAGTATATACTATGACTTCAGTATGCTGGTGAGGGAGAAGGGGGATGATTTGGAGAGTAGTATATTTCCTTGGGAATTAAAAAGTAAGAGGTAACAAAATTTACTTCTGGGATCTAAGCCATGACCTTTGAAAATATTCAATTCAACTAAAAAATGCAGGACTCTATTAGCAGGGGGAAGGATATATAGCATATTGCTAGAACACTAATCCTTCCTTGGAGCCTGAAATAAAAATGAAAGTAGGTCACTTCATTTGGATGGGTATTAGTTTTCACATTATCCAATCAAATTATCCTCTTAGTAAATATTTCCAGAAAGTATGGCCTAAACGGGGTTTGTTCACAAATAACTGTTAAAAATTTACTTGATGCATCCATGAGATGTTTTAACTTGACTCTCTTATAGTTGTGGCAAATGACAAGGAAACCCAGTTCCCTTCTGGTGGAGGCATAGCTCTTGGTTCTTGGCTAAGAATTGGGCACAACGAGTTTTCTGATTCTGTCCCTAGAATAATCTGTACGTGACCATAGAATCATAGAATGGTTTGGGTTGGAAAGGACCTTAAGACCATCTAGTTCCAACCCTCTTGCCATGGACAGGGATGCCTCACCCTAGACTATGTTGCCCAAGAGTCTCTCCAACTTGGCCTTGAATGCTACCATCCATGGGTTTAGTTTAAATCAGGTTGTCCATCAGTGTTTCCCTTTCCTGGAGTTGTCAAGAGTTGTTAATAAACCATTGTGTTTATCTGCATGCCAATTAGAGATGTGCAAAGTGCTCCATTAAAAATATGTTTATTTTCAAACCTTCAGATGAAAAGTTCAAAGTATAGGTTTACTGGTTTTGTCTTGTCTATCCATTGACATAACAGAAACATGAAATGTGAAAGTTGTATTCCTACTTCTTTAACAGCAATGTCAGTAAACATGTACCTGGTGTTCCTTCTGAATGTTAAGAATGTCTTGAAACTGAAATGCTGACTTCATGGGCATCATAAGCACACGTGTTTTTATGACCATGTAATGTAAAATGTGAATAATTTAAATTGTTATTTATTCAAAACACTCTTATTCCTCAATGGCCAACAGATCTTAATAAAGGCATTGTGTTGAACAGCTCTTTGTTACTATAATCCTGCCTGTGGGAATTAAACCCCAGGGTGACTAGAGGAAAAAACATCCAGATAGTTGTGAAGACAGTAGCTCAGTCCTCACTGGAGTAGACTTACATTTGTAAAATAATCTCCTTTAGAATGCATAATTTTATTTGTTTTTAAACCAATTAGATTTCAGTTTTGTTAAAGTAGTTGGTGCAAGAAGGGAACTAGATTGAAAACAAATAATTTTATTTCTTTTTAAAACAATTAGATTTCAGTTTTGTTAAAGTAGTTGGTGCAAGAAGGGAACTAGATTGGACTTCGAATCCAATATTTATTGAGCTGTGTTGTCCTAATGTGCTTTTTGGTTGTGTTCCATTTACCCTGTGCAGGGATGGTAGGTCAAACTATATTGGCTGTACCAATATAGCTATTGTGTTACAAAGAGCTTTGTGCACTCCGTCAGTGCAGAGGATTTTAATTAAAACACTCTATAACAATTCTCTGGCTGCTGGAAGTCCATACATAATATAAGGTAAACTAGTGAAATAAAGTGCAAATTTCAAACATAGCTTTATAGTTCTGATAGTTGTGTTTGGTTTGTTGTTTTTTGTTGTTGTTTTTTTTTTGTCAAGAATGTCTTTTAATTCTGTCTTTTAGGTTATCTAATAATGACATTCCCTTTTTGAACAACATATCTCAAAGATTACTTATTTTTCCCTTTTCTCTCTTTTCCATACAATGTTTAATTCCAAATACAGATACTGTATTGAGAAGTCCAGACCAGTAAGAACTTGCATGAGATCTGCAAATCTGCCAGTTCCAGAAAAGGACCCAGTTGGTTCCTAATGCTTATATTTACCTCTGCTGTCATATTATCCTTCACTTGTAAAGATTTGTTTTGCCTGGACCAGTTCCAAACTAAACCTTAATTTTGCAGTCTCAACAGATGTTTATATTTGATTTTATTTTCAAATAAAAACCCTTCATTTGCAATTTCAGGGAACATCTATACCCAGGTTTAACACCTAAGTTTATACATTCAGAAGGAAGACTTGATGACAAGTATCTAAAATACTGTACTGAAACTGACAAATTCTTTGCAAAGTATAGCTCTCAGTCATTCACATCAGGTCAGAACTGTAAACACAATCTGCATTAGAAAAAAGAGGAGATCTGAAATGTTATTCATCAGTCTGTGACTGAAGACAGTCATCACTAATTTAAACTTGATGGATGGGAGAGGACGGTGGCAGAAAGGAGGGCAAAAGAACATGGACTCTACTGCAGACGTTGTCTGTGTGACACATGAAAAAGTCTTCCTTTTCCATGGAATTCCTGGAAAAGCCCCTGGACTAATGTGAATTTGGGCTCTGCCAGTGTAAATTTAGCTTACCTGTGAAATGCATTGCTTGCCAGACTAACCTTAAAATATGCAGCAAAACCAAAGGAAACCATGTAAAATATACATGTAGGAGAGAGTAAAAGATTTAATATTCTTAATTTGTCTACAGAACATCTTTCAGCCTGTTGTATGTCACTTGAGCCTTTCAAGGGTTATGATAGTAAAGCTATTTTTATTTGCATCCCTCCCCTCAACCACTGCTTAAAATATCCCAGCTAGCAGAATACATTTGTGTTTTCTGCTCCACAGAACTTGATAAGAAAGTGTTCAGTGTGCAGAATGTTCCCAGAACTTGGCCGTCCCTGCTTTGCACAAGAATCTGAAGTTTAGCACCAGAGGGGATTTACAGGCAATATATTTGTTCTATTTTTGCCATGCTCCAAAGAAGACAAGAGTCTTTTAAACCAAAGAGAAAGTTTAAAATATATTTTGGTACCATCATTGTGTTGTTTCTTTTCTGTGGATTGTAACATCAGCCCTGCGCTTTGCTTTTCAGTCAGTACCCAAAGGGACAATGTTCAATCTTCATCTGTTCCTTTCTATTTATGTCATGACCAAAGATAATTAATGCTTTTAAACAACTTGAAAAATTGTTTCTAAAGGTCACAAAAGATCTGTTCAGCTTATTGGAGCTTCATTTAGGAGGTCTAATTTTTCCAGATGTGGAAGGCAAACTAAAAATTAATTCCACAGTATTATATCCACAGCAAAAGCAATTTTTGGTAGATTTTCAACATTTTTCCATGAAATTAAGTAATTTAAATTAAAAAACAGATTTTAATGTAAACAAGGCCTTTATTTCTTAAATGGTGCACACAGTCCCGTTATCATATGTATTGCTTTTTAAAAGTTAACTTCACAGAACATGACACTTGCCACGTGGACTTTGGGACTTGCCAAGGGAGATGAAGGATGGGCCTCTGCTTTGAATGCCTGTGGAAACCGTATGAAATATTTGGAGGCTGTTTTGGGACATTGTGTAATCAATATGCCTGGAGTACAGAAAAATGCATGCTCTGTTTGAAGTGCCTTCACGTCTGATCTAACTATTCAGTTAGTTGAAATGATGAACTTCAGATTTCAGACAAAACTCTTGGAAGTTAGGAGTAGATCCAAAAAGAGCTGGTGCACTATGGAATCAGTTTGTCTGACATTAGTAAGATTTTTGCATCCAAACTGTCATAGCGAGGTTATTGTTCATGATGTATAGATATGAACCACTTTGAAACAGGTGCATTGATATAAAATTACCCCTCAGGTAATATGAAGAATCACAGCTTATTTAATACAAGAGAAAAAACCCTACTTGATAGCTCTTTATGGGTCACGTGTGGCACCTAATTTCAGTTTATGTAAAACTGAAATTTTTATGTAAAGCAGAAAGTGATATCTCACAAGTGATGGGGAAAGGATATGAAAGAATGCTTTAGAACAGGGTAACATTCACACAGCTTAAAACAACCAACTTTTTGGCATTGCTTTACTTCAGTGAACAAACCTTTGTAGGAATGCAGCAGACTAAATCATATTGAAAGAACCTATACTAGACATTTTCCATTACTACATTGAATATGTAGTTACTAGTAATGGCTCTGCTGCTGAGTGTTTGAATCTTCTTCATACAAAGTTTACGTGCACACATCTTCGTGGTATAATTACATATAACATTGTAAATGCCCAGTTGCTCAAAAGATATTCTTCACTTTTCTCAGTCTCTACCATATGCTGAGCTAAACTTTGTTACAACTGTGTTAAGCAGGGTCCATACATAGCCAATGCCACTTTGGCCATCTTGTACTGTGGATCAGAACATACTCCACTTGTTTTCTTTAATCCACTGTTCCATGGGAAAAAAAGGTAAAGCCAGAAAATAAAACAAAAAAATCTAGCATTTGCCTTTGAATGAAATTCTTGTGCTTTGTGTTTGGGAAATTTTCAGCCTTTCTGTCAGTGCCTCAGGAAGAAATATTTTGGTGTATGTATGAAATACAAAAGAATGTATTGCGAATATCAAATACTCTAAAGTCTTCACTAAGTAACTGTCAGAGTGTACCACAGGAGGAAATTGAGCCATGCCAAATCCTCCAGAAATAAAAATCCTGATTTTAAAAGAAGTTCCTTTGCAGAAGAATACACTTTCAGAGATACAATCTGAACCTCCAGTAAGATAGATACACTATTCTAACAAGAGCTCAAGCTATACTTTTCTCCAGTGCTATCTACACCTCTGTCAGGCTCAATTATGTGGTCATACTTAGGAATGTAATATGAATCCTAACAGATGCCAGTTTGTGGTTTCATTGAGTCAATAATGTAGATGGTAACCTGAGGAGTATTTTAAGGAAAAAAAATCATGCTGCAAAGTATCTAAGAATGGCCTTGATTTACATCCAGCAATCTTGTAAGCGAGATATTATAATGTATTTGGCATTTTCTATTTTTTAATTCATTTTCCTATCTTGTCTCTCATTAATATAATGTATGTATGCATATAAAAGGAAGATTTTATAGACTAAAATATACTTAGCTTCCAGCTATGCAAGCAGTGATTAGATGGCAAAGATAAAAAGAAGTGTATCAGAGCTTGTGGTTTATAAATGTTAAAATGGCAAATCAGTGGTTTTGGTTTTTTTTCATTTATTGTCACCTTTCAAACCTGTGGGCTCTGGCTGCCTCACCAGCGCACAATGATGGTACTCAGTTTTGCTACAGCAGGTAAACCTTCACAGTTAGGATAGAGATGGTCTAAGTTTTTACTGCTGCAGCTGTATTTTTTCACTGTAGTTGTTTGTAATTCAGCAGAAAAGTCTGGTTCAGAAAATGCAAAATGGATTAAATCATTGCAGGGGTGTAAACCAGTCTAATAGCCCTCCATGCTCACTGCAGGTAATTGTATATTGGCATTGCACAATGCATGCATTACTGAGAACATTATTAGAGATCTTTAATGTAGAAGCATGAATTGAGTGCCTTGAGAACAGTGTTGCATTTCTCTTTTAAATGGCCATGGTAAACAGATCATCTGAAACTAATCTACTGCTTTCTTATCTTACCTTTAAAAGCTGTTAGGAAAGGGCAGCTGCAACTGCTTTTCTGAAGAAGGATCAAGGATGGGTTTAGAAGAAAAAATATCATCTTGTAATTAAGATAAGCTTTGCGGCTGTGGTGCCTGCTTCATACAATGGGGAGGGATAGAAATCCAGGTGACTCTGTATGATCTGAATTACTCATCTGCTCCCTTCATCATGAAGAACCTCCACAACAGCAGTGAGAACCATGCAGCTCTGAAAGTGCCCCTGGCTGCTGCAGCAGCATGACAAAGCCAAAGCCTGAACCAGGGGTGGCATGAGGGAGAAAAAACCTGATGGTGTTACAGTGTGGAAGTCAGACTTCTATTCTCTCACTAGGAAGCCACCTTCCAGATTGTTTTGGTCTGAGTGAGGCAAAAACTGTGTTATGGCAGATGAAAGGAAATCCTGGGAGGGACTCATGTTAAGGGCTTCTAAGGGTTTCATCTAAATACTCTTAGTCTGTAAGATGCTTTGCCTAAAAACCTATTAATATAACTGCTTAGTTTGTCTTCTCTGGCTTGAAAATTAAGCTGGGGTATTGCACATGGAGGTTGTGGCATTCACCTGAAGAAGACACAGTATTATGATAAGAAAATCTAGTAGTGTCTAATGATAGCTCATTTGTTTTTCCTATTAATCTTACACCAATCTGTAATCATGAATGGCTTAATATAGTGCAGCACTCACTGGTCTACTATTCAAAGGAAGATGAATAATATGTAATTGGAATAATTTAGCAAGATTAAAAGTTTTATCCCATAAGACAGAATTTTGATTGCAGAACCTTTTCTTCCTGGAGATACACCGACATCACTGAGTTTTTTAATGTTTAATGTAATTATGAAAAGATATTTTTAAAAAAATCTTGTGTACATCCTAGTATTACTTTTATGTTAATTTTGCTTATATCAAGCAAAGTTGGAAATTGTATAATTAAGATTTTGGAATAAACAAACTTACGTACCAAAAGGAGGCACAGGAGTAAGGGGGAGGAGGTGTGGAACTAGATGATCTTTAAGGTCCCTTCCAAGCCTAACCATTCTATGATTCTAATAGAGGAGACATATTAAGCCCTTGTGATATGAACTACTGACATTTCTGTGACAAATGCTAAAGCTCACTTAGCTCTGATATCTGTCCTTAATTATGGTTCCTTAATGGAGAGCGGGCACAGACTGACTGATGGAGCTGAATTATAAAATAAAGTTATATTCTGTAGCTGTCATGTCTGCAAGGAATAAAAAGTCATTTGATTTAAGTTAATGTATGTAAGAACACATAAAGTTGTCCCTGTTTGTTTTGAGTTAGGTTTTCTGGAAGGAGACAATTTGTACCACTTGCACACTTAGCTTACTTAGGCTTTGGCATTCTGAGTTATGCTCTGTGCTCATAGAATCATAAAATCATAGAATCATAGAATAGTTAGGGTTGGAAAAGACCTTAAGATCATCTGCTTCCAACCCCTCTGCCATGGGCAGGGACACCTCACACTAAACCATGTTGCTCAAGGCTCTGTCCCTCCTGGCCTTGAGCACTGCCAGGAATGGAGCATTTACCACTTCTCTTGGGAGCCTGTTCCAGTGCCTCACCACCCTCACAGTGATTCACATCTCACATCTCACAGTGACTGAGATTTCTAAAATATGTATTTATTTATATGGCGATTAAAATAAACTAGGATCAGCTGTTTACTCCTTAACTCCTATATAAAAAAAAAAAAACAAACACAACACAAACCAAAAGCCAAACAGCTATATATGAGGAAAGAAAAGAACAGAGCAGATGGAGAAGTTGCAAATGATATACAAAAATAACCAAACATTGTTTTATATATAATGCTTATTCATAAAAACCTAATTAACTCTTCAGTAACCATCCGTCATGGGTAAATTTGCCAAAGGAACAATCAGTGATTAGCAAATATAAAAGAAAATTTCCTTTAGCAAATGGACTCAGAGGTGTTATATCCCCTTAGGTGTAATTACTTCAAAAGCATTGCATTCACACAGCACTGCAGAAAGCACATTGCAGTTACAGTTAGTCTTTTTATATCTTACTGGGAAGCTTAGCAACAGAAGAGCACATGTGGTGGATAGCAAATATTCTCTGTCTTAACAGATACTGGTTGTCAGTCGTCAGCCAAAACCAAATCTTCATGGTGTGTCACTGTTAGATTACTGAGAGAAAACTGCTACAAATGAATGCCACCAGGATAGGAATCAGATTTTCTCTCTGGTTTGAATTTACCCCAGCACTCACTCATACCTGAATAAACAGGGTCTAAATAGGATTGCTGAGGATCTACAATTCCCATGCATTTTGTATGAAATTTATATCATATGCAGCAGGAAAAAATGTGGTTGATTCACTTCCCAGTCATGCCAATTAGCACTAAATCCCTGTGCAGACCTGGATTTCCTAAGAAATGGAGATCACCAGTCACTCTCATATTTACAGTAATTAGCTGGACAGTTTGGTTGTGCTTCCACAGTGGATGTGTTAGGGAAGTCATTCTTTCTCCCCACCAGAAGCATTTGGGAGTAGAAAAGATTTTGGGCTTGAAAACACTCATGTTTAAAAGTTTTATTTCCCTGGGTAAAAATTTCCAGAGTCCCACAGTAAAAGCAAGCCTCTTTGAAACTTTGATGCTAACTTTGAGATGATAGTCTCTAAAAATGAGATTCCCCCTTCAATAGCACTGCTGTGCCATTGGCAGCTACTGAGCCTCATCAAATCCTGATGGACCCTCAGTTTGCCAAAGAACTAATGCTAATATGTTGCCTAATGGCAGTTTATTAGCAATGAGTAGAGTATGCAAACACATCTTCATTTGTGCTGTTGCTTAATCTTTTATGGTCTAAAGGCAGTCGGGATTCCTACAAATACCGTTGCTCATTCTCTTACATGAAAGCAAATAGCTCAGACTGCCACCTGAGCAAAATCAGTGCTTGCTTCTATTCATACATAGAATTATGTATGAGGTAAATCTTACTGCAAGTTTGACAATGCACATGCCTTATTCTAATGTACAAAATTCAAGGAGTCCTTAACCATTATCCCCAAGTCATAAGAAGCATCAAAACAAAACCCAGTTTGTAACCCAATAGCAGAGAATAAAAGATTCATAGACCTATTTTCATTGTGCTGTATCAGGCAGCAATTATTTGCTATTATAAACCCACTCCACACCACTTTATCATAAAACCCAGTTGCACAGTATGGTCATCTCACGTGCGGAGATCAAAGATGTGATTTCTGTGAATAAGGCTATGACTAATGCTTCAAGTCACAAATATTCCCATGATCTGTTTTGGCTTGGATATCTTGACAGAATAAAAATGAAATAACAATAGTAACACTTAGTACTGGAGTGCCACATTATTTAAGGGACTTCTTGACTTAATATTGTACTTGTTGACTAATAAAGTCTGTATATATCTTTAAAATGTGAGGCAAACATCTTACGTATTTCATTACATATTTTAGTTCTTGGGTTTTTTTAATTTATTTGAGAGTTCAGGTATTGCCAATGTATTTGGAGACAGGGAATCCAAATTAATATTTACACTATGAGCACTCCAAGCCTCAATTAAATGTCATTCCTCTATTAAGTACATAGTGGAAACTAAGCAACTGTAGTGGAAATTGTGAGTCCTTAAAACTTGTGCATTAACAGAGCCTATTTTGCTGCTTTACCTACAGACCAAAGCCCATCTGCGGCCACATAATGTTAGCACTTCTGTGGGGTTTTCTGTTGCTTCTGGTGTCCTGTTTTTTTTTTTTTTTGGCAAAGCAACTTCTGATATTTGTAGTGATATTGTTGACAGAGATTTTGCAATGCAGAGTGAGTTGCAGGGTGTCTGTCCTGAGCTGCAGTGTGTACTGTGATAACTGTGCTTTGAGACCCATGTCCCCAGTAAGCCCTGAATGTCAGCCACTCATATCTTTAGTGCCCACACATCAAAGCCAAGTAAAGAGAGAAATGTCTTGTGTTTCACATCTGGGTTTCCTATAGAGGGACCTAGGACTGGAAACAGGAGTGAACTAACATGTAATTGGGATATCTGTGCTCTGACAGTGGAGGTGCCCCTTGGTTTTGTTATGTCAGCGTACATATATGTTATGTTGGCATAAGAAAACCAAGGGGCACCTGCACTGTCTCTATATATACAGATAAAGATATATGTATACAGAGGCATGATAGATTAGTGACTAGTGCCTCCTAGAATACTAATGTCAATTATGTTGTGTCTACCTCACCCTGAATTTCTGGCAGTGTCATATACAGAGATAATGCTTCCCTTTTTGCTTTCCTTCTACCTGAGTTTCAATGGTTTTATGGCTTGAATGAAGGAAAGATTTTAGACTAAGAGATGTGTACATATTGCACAGGGTATCTAAGTTTTTCATTTGAACTCGATGATCTTAAGGGTCTTTTTCAACTGAAATGATCCTATGATTCATGAATATTTCTAGCATGTCTTCAGTACTATCTGTGTGCATCTATGATGGCAAAGTGAGTGGATAATAGTTGTTGTCCTGTGGAATATTAGTGCAGAGAAATGTTTTGATATGGTGCTTTTAGGTCTATTTCAAAACATTTTGTGTCAATATGGCAGTATTATGTAAGTCAAAGGGCCATATACAGAAAAAGCACACAAGATACTATTCACCTTCCAAGAAAACAAGTGTTGGCTACAAAACCAGCAAATACATGCCATTTATGTGCTGTTATAGCTAATTTCTAAAGTGCAGAACCCAAGTGAGAGACAGTGTGACAAACCTCCTTGGTCATGTTCTGATTTCGAGTTCAGCCTCTTGGCTGCAGCCTTTATGGAGAGCATGGAAGGCAATATCCACAGCTCTTTCTCAGACTGCAATAAACTTGCACTAGAAATGGGGCTTTTGCTATCCCAGAGGAAAGAAGCTTTTCTGAAGACTCAGTGAATGCAGTGCCATCTGTGTTGTGATCAGACAGCTGTAGGTAAAATAAAGGCACAAGAGTAAATGAAAAATGCAGTAGAAATGCACTGTGCTACTAAAATCTCTGCAGATGCTTGAGGGAAACAGTGATAGCTGGATGGATAAACCAAAATGTAATTTTCATTACAAGAGAGCATAAGAATGTCTGCTGCTTCTGGTTACTATACAAGCAGATTCTGTACAAGTAGGTGGGGGAAGGGACAGAAGGCAGAAAGATTGGCCAAGTGTTCATTAGTCTATCATTTTCAATTGTCTTGACAGGCAGGGGAGGGAAGAGCAGAGCTGCATAGTCAGCATCCATGCGGTACACGGATGGTGATACTCTTCTCTTTTTGTACCTTCAGCCAGTGGTAAGGCAGGGAGAGATGGAAATCCAAACCAGAGATTTTCCAGACGTTTTTGTGCCATGCGGTTTTGGCAGGGTTTGAGTGAACTGAGCTCTTAACTGTAACTTCCTTTATCTGCTTCCCTAACTGAAGCTTAACTATTGTTAAGGTAAAGGTCTGTGCACGCAAGAAGCCAAGAAGAGATATTCCTCTGGAATGAATTCTACCCTGCCAAAAGCTCTGCAGGAGTTTGGCTCTGCACGTTCTCTTCAGCAGGTGCACATCTCCCATTTTCCCGTGTGAACAGTTAATGGCCAACTGAGCATGAGAGAAGTGCCTGAAGTTACAGAGATACACCCCATAATTCCTAGCAGAATGTCAGCTATAGTTTTTTCTGCCTTTTCTTATCAGTATGCCACAATACTAATTTGTAAGAAAATGGCCTATGTCCAAAGAGGAGATTATTTTTCTTTTTCCTTTTAATCTTTTTCGCTTATTCTTTTTTTCCCTTGAGCTTTTACAGTGCTGTGTGTGGTAGTTTGACTTTGTAAATGATGAAGCTGCTTGCTAGGCTCTTGTGTTTTCTTTGAAAAGTGTCCTGAAGGGATCACCTTCTTTAACTCTTTCATGGTAGAGAAAGGGAAATGGAGATAAGGGAATGGATTCTCCTTATACTATACAGGTAGATGAAAATAGTAGTCTTGCAATGGACCAGTCCCTGTCAACTTCAGTACTTCACAGAAAACTCTTCTGTAATAACTCACATGCAGAATTTTTATACTTCATAGCAGAAACTCAGTGAAAAACAGTGTCAGCTCTACATAACTGGTGGCATGGCACAGGACCTTATGCAATGAACTCAAAGAATTTTTTTTAAATGCTCCCACTTTTGTGGTTTGGTGTGGTCCTGGGATCTTAATGATTCTTATCTCTCATCTCAGTTGTAACTTGATCCAATAGTTTTCCTGTCTGATTACATTTTCTCTACCCCACACATTAAAAGCGAATTCTTATGCCAATGACTTGGGAGTTTTTCACAGTAGACTTCCAATGAATCTCCAAATTAATTAATTTAATTTCCTTTTCCTTTAAGTTTCTTTACATAAATGGTGGTAATTCAGAAGCACAGTAGACCATGCCTCAGGAACAGCAATAGCCGTCCCTTGACCCTAGGTTATAGCTTGCAGCCACTGTGGTGAAACCGGGGCATCACAACCAGTTCAGGTGGCACGTTCACGTTGGATCCATCCTGATTCACTAGTTAGGTCTTCACTGTCTCAGGGATGCTGAAGAAAGGATGGTGTGTTCAGCTGCATCTTTCTATTGGTAAGTCTTGTACTGGCTGAAACTGTAGATTTGGTTATTTCTCAAGGAAAGGAATCCTGATTAGTTCTGTGGCAATGAAGTAACTTGTTAAGCATGAGAAACTAGCAACTAGTGTAGTATAATACTGTGGTCCCAAGACTTTGTTTGTCTCTTTAAGATTCCATTAGCATTCTGTTCTGCTTATTTTGGTGGTTTTCACAGTGTGAGGATTTTTGTCCTGACAGGAACTGAAAGTACTTTGTCAGAATAAAACAGAATTAAAGAAGGGAGACAGGGGAAGATATGTCAACTTTACCTATACTTAGTAAAAGGTTTCTAAAACATCTTCCATGGCAAGAGATTAAAAAGCAGCTCCACAAACCTAAGGATAGGATGGTATCTAAGTACGTTTAACAGCAAAATGCAAGGAATAGGAGTTCTTCAGTAATGTTTTCAAGGCATTTTGAAGAAACTCTGAGGCAGGCTGTCTCTAATACCATCTCTTTGCTAATACTCTTGCCATTATAGCATCAAGCTGAAGACCTGAGCAGTCGTGCAGGAGCTCATACATGGATAGCTAGCCAGGAGCTGCATGACCCTATTTCCTAGCCTTTCTCTTCACTAGGTAGCGAAGATTGAGTGACTATTTTAGTTCACATCATCATTGAACTAAATTTCTGTTTTAGCATTGATTTCAGTGGAACAAAACAAGGCCCTTGCAGTTCTAACTGCAGCAATAATATGTGGAAACCGAATAGATACAGCTGAGAGCAACATTAATTCCAGTATTTGGAGAGTCAGAGGGAGTGGTACATTTGCGATTATGTGGAACAAAAAGTACTTTGAATTAGTCACAGGACATTCAATGTCTTAATTGCAAAATTTAAGGCTGTATCATAAATAAACTCTAATTTGTTCAGAAATTTGTAAGCAAGACAGAAGTAAATAGGTGGAGCTAACAGTCCTGTAGGAACCTTAGTCTTCTCACTGATTTCAAAGGTACAGTTATGTGTGTGATGAAACACTATTGAAGGCTGACACTGAGCTAATTTCATATCCAAAGCCTGAACATAGTTTTTCTGTACGGACACCAAGAATAACCAGGTTTAGTAAGGAAGGCATAGATAAGTTTAGTATTTGAGCAAACCCTAAGCATCATTCCACGACTTATTTCTGTTACACATTCATGTATGTCATAAATTCGTGACTGCTTTTATCATACATTCTCAAGCACAAGGTGTAAGAATTCAAGTGCACCCCTATTAGATGAGAGATGTTCTTGTTCTACTCATCACACTGTTCTTGTGTAAGGGGAGAAGTCATGCCACAGTTTTGTGGAGTTACAAATGCTAAGATTTGAGGAAACTATGCCCAATTTAGTGGCTTTTTGCATGGAATTGGTGTTTATTTATTTCCATCTATGAATTTGCATCTATTCAAAATTTCTGCAGTCTTGAAATAGCTTCAAACTATTACTCCAATTTTTCAATCACAATCTCTGTATTTAGGCATTAGTGCTTAATTGAGAATCTTGTGGTGGGCACTTCAGTGATTTAAACGATCCCACACAGATTGTCAGCATGCTGCAACTGCTTTGAAATTCACTTTCCAGAAATATTTTTGCTAGTAAATAGAGTTCTTGGTCTTGCATCAATATTCAAAGGGTGTCCAATCTCCCTATAATCTGTGAGATAGAACTCCAGCTGAATAGTCACAGTGATTTAAAAATAATTATTTAAGTAGCCCATTCTGTAATGCAGCACAAATTAGGATCAGAGCAAGAGCTGAATGTGCAGTCCCCCAGTGTCCTGAAAGCCCTTACTAACAGCAATTAGAGACTCTGTCAGCAGTAAATTGCAAATGTGATTAACATTAAATGGAAGCAGTTTTATTAAATTGAAGATCTGATTAGCAACTGAACTGCATGATTTAGATTTTCCAGCAGCAGTTACAATACTACCACAACCTATAATGTAATGCTGATACAAGTTAATTCATCTCTCTTGTAAGTGATGTGATATAAAAAGCTTTTTATAAACCATCTCAAAATAATATGTGGAGGACTTACTGTTGCTGTCCTGTAGGATCTGTTGGAAATGATTTACAGAACACTAGGAAAGAAGGAAGATGGCATCTCATTGACACTGATGGACATCTCTTGTTTTAGGAACTTCTAAGGTAGGTATAGCAATAGGTATTGCTGCCTGTCTTCTGCTCTCTGCAGTGATATTAAAAATGTCCACAGTTTGTTTCCAGTGAGAAACCTGTGCAAAACTATTCCATAAATTCCTTGCTTCTTTGTTTTTATGCTGAACTGTCCAGTGAAGGTGGATAAACTGAAGAGTATCTTAGCCAATGCCTAGTACAGTCATTGCTTTTATCTGTTCAGTCTGTGTATTAGGCTTCTCCAAAGAACGTGACATACATACAGCTCATGACACACATGGAATCAAATTCTTACGTAAGAATCCCCATGGATCTAAACCCACCATGCTCAGTTTTATGGAAGCAGTGAATGTAGGCTTGGCTCATGGACATGGGAACCATGGTCTAGCTTACTTACTTTACATCTATAAAACCCAGTAAGACAAGAGACCTCCTTCATTTGTAATTTCTAGGGATGTTATTCCTCAGCTCTCTTTTCTGAGGCCATGTTTTGTACAGTTCAAGTGGAGCTCTACAAAGAAGGGGTTTTGCCATCAAAGTGACAGATTCTAACCTTTTCCTGTAGCATTTGGCCAGTTTTCTGTAGAGCTTAGGTAATATAGCATAGCAGTCTCTATGTATGTGTGTGTGTGTAAACAAAGTCCTGTTTGTCGGTTTACACAGGCAGTGCAATTTTTCTTCAATCCATCAACAAAATAAGAGGTACATCCCTTTTGATGCTTCAAGGCTTGTTATCAGTGGTGCAGTGATGTAGGCTTTGACATACACTAAATATTTCTTGTAGGGAATCCAGTTTTTGGTTTGTGTTTGGGTGAAAGTAGTTAATTTCTTCAAGAGGAATGAATGGAGTATTGTGCATTAGGCATAGGGATGTGTGATCCTTACTTGTGAGTCTTCTGTCGTTATAACTGCCTCTTTTGTGAGGGAAACAATGTTCTTTCTGAACTGCCTTCTGAATTCCCTGCCCAATATTGCAGTTTATGCAGTCCTTCTGCCACTGCTGCGTTGTCTCTGCTGCTCTTTCACTCTCCAGCATTTTCTACAGGAAAGGAATCTAATTCCTCATTCTCCTCATTCAGAAAGCTGGCAGTTCAGCTCATTAGGATCTTAGCAGCATGAACAAAGCTTGTCATTTAACTTCTGATTTCATTACGGCCAAACAGAAGATGTAATTTGTCAGATAGGGAGCACAGTTAGTACGCTATATATTTAGTCACCTTTTTTTCCAAATTTAGTATGCTTTTAGATATAAAGTAGAAGAGTTTAAAGTTCTCACTGAAGTATTTTTGAAAGTGATCCTGTTTCTTCTAGATCTCCAACTCTCCTGTGCTGCTCTCTTTCTCCATGCCAGCTTTCTGCCAGAGAATGTAAAGGTGCTTGAGGAAATTGAGCCCAACATATATGATGTGAGAGCTGATGAATGGCAACTCTCTTAACAGGCAGGGGAAAAAAACTTACATTTATGTATTTCCCTTTAATTCCTAGAGTGTCTCCAGGTGCTTTGGAGACCATGGAAAGGATTTCACCCTTCCTGCCAATTCTGGGATGAAATTCTTTGAAGCTTAAGGAGTGTGCACAATCCTGTCTCATTCTGGAGAAAGACACAATTTGCTCACTTCCTGATTTATGATCCTGTCTGGTGTGTTACTGTTGAATTCCTTAGATCTTGAATTACTCCATGTTTCAGTTTTAGGCCCGTTTCACACCTCTGTGTGATGTCAGACCCATTCCTTCAGTTAGACCTGCTACGGTGCTGCTTCTTTCTTGGCATCTTCTGTAAAGCACACATGCCCTGTACATATGCTGCAGTTGGGGAAAATGTTTTGTGGGCTCCAATGTAGTACTTCTTTTTATGAATGCTGTCTAAGAAGGCTGCAGTTGGGTAAGTTATTTAACCCTTTGCTCATGGCAGAAGATTCTTATGGTACAAGCATACGCATTTCCTGTCTTAATCTGTGCTGAGCTCCAGAATGTTTTGGTCCTCATTCTCTAACAACTGGCTGTGGTGGGGGACAGGCAGTTGCTGTTCTGCATGATACAATTACGCAATGAAGGAAAACAGAGGCAGGTCTTTCCAGTATTACTTTGGTCTTGAACTTTGGCACAACTCTAAACATAATTAGCCTCTAAACATGATTAGCTTCTAAACGCCGTTTACTACTTCCAGAGAGACCCACCTTTGTAAACAATTCAGTTGGACACATGTATGAGCCCTACATAAACATCAAAAGTAGATTTGTGCGCCACTTCTCTAAGACAAACATGCAAGCAGGAACAGTTTAAAAGATTAAGGCATTCTGAGTAGGCAATATGATATGTACCTAAAGCTTTTAAATCTTTTGTTAAAGTCTAGATATGACTTGTACTCTTGAGGGAAAACCGTGAATGATACAGTTCCTATCATCAAAAAGAGGAGTCTGAGAAGTGTACGAAAATATCTAAAGCCAAGTTCTTTGATGCCAATGTAAATCTGTAGTAATACTGTTAGCACTAGCATAGCCTGATTTACACTGATGTGATCAGGCAGAATTTGTGTCTTCATTCCCAAAACGAAGGAATGAGGGGAGAAAGAATCCTAACGCAATAGGCTGTATGTGACCACTGCACACAGTGACCACTGCAAAGGCACTGGCATGAGGAAGGATGTACTCACTATTCCTTTGAGGCTCTGTTGGATCCAGTACAGTGAGTTTGAAAATAATAAAAAAAAATCAGAAACAAAACCCAAGAATCATGGTGAAAACTAACAAGATGAAGTGATATTACTGAGAAAGAGGCAAGCAACTGGGGAGAAAATTGCAGAAAGAGGGGAATCTACAGACAGGAGTGGAAAGGAGAGGTGGCTGGCTGTGCAACACGCTACTGCAGTGACCAGAGCCTGTAAGCATTTGTGAAGTTTTCACACAGAAGCCTTTGGGGGCCTTGCTTCTTCAGAAGAAAGAATCTGTGTGGGTTGGAGGTCTAATGCTTTGCATTCCTATGTGGCAGAAGTGGGACAGATATGAAGCTTTATTGCCACTCTTCAAGCTGCAGATACCTCTGTGACCTATCTGTAGATATTAGCTTTATATTTTCTGTGTCCATTTCTGTAATACTTTTTATCACACTCTTATTTTAACAGAGATTCTTCTGTCACTTATGTTGTACATAGGTCTCTGCACTCATGTCATCATACTTAGAGGAGCAAAGTTCCACTTTCACAGTAAGTGGAAACTCTGAATGTAAGTCAAGTGACACAGCCTCACTAGACGTGTATAAACACTGGAAGATCTTTTCATGAAAAAGCACCAGTAACAATTTTGGTTACTACCAGGTACAAGCTGTTCACACGTGTTTAGCTTGTAACTTTTGAGCATTTAAAGTCAGGAAGGTATATGGACATCTACAGCCTAGAATAAGTAGAATTTTCAAACTGCTCAAATCATGCTGAAATTGATTTCTGAAAATAAATAATTATTGTTTAACCATGAGTATCTGGAGCAGCTGAGCTGCACTGAGAAAATCTGTAGTAATGACATTAGTATCTGTGAAGTGATTTCCACTGATTTTACTAAATTGGATATGGCTCATTTTATTTTTACTGCCATTTAAACTCTGTAACTTTCTTGTGTGAGCAAGACCTCAGAATTAAGTGTACACTGGAATGCAGCCTAGCTCAGCCCAGCACATTCAGTATCACTCGGTTTTGAATTGCATCTCTTTTTCTAACAGGGTGAGGAGGTGCTAGAGAAGTGGCAAGTCACAACACAAGACCCATAGTTAAGTCATCTCTACAGTCTGGCAGAAATGAAAGAGGCAGTGTGATTCTACTGGGTGAGTCAATGCAAAAGTCATCTGTCTCCTTTTGTTTCTTTGCAGACACACTCAGATTCTTCCCAGAAGCTTCTTAGAAGTGAAGCAGATTGTGGTCTGAGCTTACGGCATGGGTGTGCTCTCTTCAGGGCACTTTGCACCTGTTTTTGTTGCCGTACAGTCTTCGAGTGCTTTCCAAACATGCCAGTTTCAGTAATGCAGTAAGTTCTATCTGCAAATCATAGAACTGCTGTAGCAAAGAATAGCTTTCAGCCTTTATTAAACAAAACATAAGTACAGAGAGAATGTAATTAAAGAAGTCATAAATTTCAAAGCCAAATACTTGCAGAAAAGTGCTTGGGTTAAGTTTGTCTTTGGGCACCTATTTTGTGCAATGTAGGTGACTCTCGTAACACTTCAGATGCCTGAAATTGGGTAGTATGAATAGAGGTCTCAGCCAGTTAAAGCTGATTATGTGATTTGCTATGGCTTCTGTACCTAATAGTGCTTAAAATAACTGTAGCAAAAATAAATTCTGCAAACAATGAAGTACACAGATACAGCAATATTTAAAGTTTATGCCAAACCACAGTCACTACTGTTTTCAGTGCTGGATCATTGCCTGTGGTACAGGTGCTGGTGCTGTGTGAGCACTGCAGCAAGTTCTGTACTGGCACTGCTTATTTCCATGGAAGAATGGAATAGTTCTGATTGAACAGGTACTTGAACTAACAAGAATGGGCAGCAGAGACATGCTGTTACCATTAGAGTTTTGTTGGGGGCCAAGTACTAGTAGTACTTTGTACAAGTGCCTGTACTTATAGCAGAATGTTATACAGTGCTGTCCAGGCTTCAACCATGACAAGTGCTGATTGTTGTAATCTTGACAATGAAACCAGAAAAGCTTCAGCCTGGTTTGTAAAAACCTTGAGCAATTTCTTTAATCTAAAAAATGCGCACAGACCATAATATGACTTGGTGATTTTATCATATGCCATACTGCCTAGCTGTTTTGAATGGAGTAAAAAATGTTTTCAGGCCAGAACTATGAAATGTACTTATACATATAACCTGATTTTTTTTTTTTTACGGTTTCTGTGAGACTTAAATTGACTCTCATCTCTGGTCCAGCCTGTAGTGCTATCTTCTGGTTTTGTTAGGAGCAACACTGAAAAAGCCATGCTATTAATTTCCTACAGTCACCTGGCATTTAGAATAGATGATAGGGAGAGGATATTTGAGCTACTTAGGCTTGGGTACTGGGTTTGGAAGTGTTGCTCTTCCTTTTGTCTTCAGATATTTTGTTGGTCTGTTTCATGGAGTATTATTATTCACTAATTTTTGTGTTCAAAAACTGCATGTGAAAACTTTCATTTTCCAATTAAAAATCTGGAAAGAGCAAACTATTTACCTGTATACAAACATGTTGTATATAGCCCAGTTGGATGGAACATAACAGAGAGGTATATGAGATCTATCTGTGGTGGTATGGGTTTGTATTTGAAAGTGTCAGATGAATGCTATGGTTATGAGAAGAGACAATTCTTGAAGGCTTTGAAGCTCTTTTAAATTATTTTGTCAAGTTTTCCTAATACCAAGCAAACCCGTGTACCAGATGTTGCTTTTCTAGTCTAATTTTTAGTCAGTGTAAGCTGCAGCTTTCTGGAAGTTCTAAGTCTAAACAGACTTTAATACATCACAGCCTACTTTTCTCCTTATTTAAGGTTTTTGCATGTTGTTTGAAACATTGCAAATCAGTTATGTCCTAGATACAAACTACCCTGTTCTCTGCTTACCTGAACTACAAAGCTCAGTATGTGTCTTGGTGCTACTGCCTGCAAGGCGTTATCCAGGTATGTTTGATGGGGAATTACATGTCCTAGAAAGAAAATTAATAAAGACATCTGCTTTCAGCTCTCAACTTTTCTCCCTAGTTCTTCCTATTAGTAAAAGGATAATATTTGAAAATAAGCAATCCTAACACCTAAAATTATGCAGTCCATTTTTTGCCATGCCCAGGACTTCAATAACTCAAGCAATTCATGGGAGAGTAGAGGGAAATTTTGTATTATCTCTTCTTTTCCAGATGAGCTGGATCAGAGGAAATAGGCTGTACAGAGCTCTGAAAAAAACAGCTTGTTCCAAAGGGATCCTTTCAGCTGCAAACCATTATGTCATCCACTCTAAAGAGCCGCCCAGCCCAGCAGCCCCCTGAGAACTCAGGGGGTTTGTCTTGGGGGTGGCTGAACAGGCTCCAGCGTTTTGTTCCAGGTTGGGGTACAGAGTGAGTGATATATGCATGCAGGAACTGGCTTTGAGAACTGGGGGATGTGTGTTATATGTACAAAAGAATTGTGATTGGGGAGGCTTCTCAGTGACACTGTAAAGTTGATGGAGGCTATGAAAAAACTATTTATGTCTCATCCTTTAATAATCTAAGAAGGTATTTTTATGCTGCCATACTTTGTGGAAGTATGACCAAATTCTGTCAGAATGCTGTGTTCTCTTTTTGAGACTCAGAATATATCTCTGGTAGTCATTTGTTTGAGGACTTGCCACTGGAATGCAAAGTTTGCTTATAGTAAGATCTGAAGTGAAATGCTATTTCTGTTACTTTTTGATGCATGGGCTTCATCCACTCTGTTTACTGTGGTGTGCCTTTAGTAAGCATCCATCTGTGTGCGATAAGCAAATTCTCTCCTGAACTGCAAAATAATGTGTGTATTGTAGAGGCAAAGTTAAGTATTTCTGGTTCTGAATTTTCTTACTGTTTTATTGTGCCTACTTGGCTAAAACTTGCCTTTTTGATGAACATCTTTTATCATGCTTACTTTAATGAGTAAATTCTCTTTCATCTTCTACTGTTGCTTGGTAAATCCGTAGGAATTTTAAGGTTCAAAATACTGGCAAAACTTCATTTTTTCTTTCAGGAAGAGTTTAGTTTAGTGAGTATGCTTTTGTAGTATCCCTTTACAGTAAAGTTTCTCCAGATTGCTGTATCTCCGGATACAATGTCCAGATTACCATGTAGGCTTCTAAAGAGAAAGATGGGGGAAGAATTTTGTACTCAATTTAGGATGAATCTAAATAAAAGCTTAAGGAACTGAAATTGAATGTCACTGGTAAATGACTGGATACTATCATGCTTAAAGCCCCTTGTGACTATGTTGCATCCCCCTTCAAGCTGTTTATTTCTACTTGAAATTAATCTCTGAATTAATCAATGCTCAGTTATATCTTACTTGAGAAAAGCAAGAGTACAAGTTGACACTGAGCTTAGATGTAGTCAAACAGCATTCTGAATTATTTAGAGGCAGCTGATGAGTTTGAGACACTTGCACTGCCTAGGAGGATAATGTTTTGTATTACTGATGATCTAGAATGTCTCCATGTGGTTACCTTTTTTTCTTTTTTTGGTTATATATATTCTTTCGTGATCTTAAAACAGGTATTAAACTTTGATGCATTTAGAATCTTTTTGAGAGAGATGATTGAGAAGTTCTCAGAGTAATTCCTGTTCAAGAGCTGCACAGTAATTTCCTGCAGATAGGTTTTTTAAAATTGCAACCTGCAAAAATCTTGTTGTCAGCAGGGATCCCTGAAATTATAAATTCACCTCTGATCACACATGTAATGGTTTGAAGAAACCAAAGTCCCTTGTGGAGTTTCAGGCAGTCTCTATGTAATGGGTCTATACAAGTCTGTCCCACCCTTGGCTCCCACAGCTCTCCTGCTGTGGGCCCTGCAGCCAGCAAGGGCTGTAAGCCGTGGGACGGAGGTCAGAGAGAAGCTGCTGGGGTTGCA
Organism: Pezoporus wallicus; assembly: GCF_028554395.1. NCBI lineage: Eukaryota > Metazoa > Chordata > Aves > Psittaciformes > Psittacidae > Pezoporus > Pezoporus wallicus. The sequence continues at coordinate 404,417 of NW_026637828.1, read as the reverse complement.
GAAGTTGGATGGAATGGAGCACAAGATGGAGGAGGAAACATGACTGAAGCATCAGGAGTTGATTAAAGGTCTTGTCAGTAGTGGCAATAATATCTAGAACATGGTGGAAGCAAAGGATGAAGTAGAAATCACTTCCTGCTGTCATACTTCAATTACAAGTAGCTGCCATGTACTTATGTCTAGTTATTAAGAGTTAAAGAGGGTGATGGTAGTTCTGCCATCCTGCTAGAGGTGGAAGAAAAAGATAACTGAACTCACACATAGGAAATAGCATTTATCATCTGGAAATATTCTATTTGGAAAAGTTTTGAAAATTAAAAAACAAAAAAGGAGGAGAGATGATATGGGGGAGAACACTGTTCTGTAGGAAGCTAGTAGATATGGGTAGCTACAAAGAGCTCTTGTAGCTGTCTAGAGTTAGCATTTTGCATGTCTTTTCTTTGGGAAGTTACATCTAAAATACAAAGATAACTCTAGGGTTACTTGTAAAGATAGCAAGTTGATGTTACAAAATGGAGGGGTTTTTTTGTGGTTTTTTTGTGTTTTTTTTTGGTTTGTTTGTTTTGTTTTTAATTAAAATGCCTAAAAACCCTGGATCTTGGACAAAGGGATCTCATTTTCCACCTAAGCAGAAACACCCAGTTTGAAGAAAACTCGCTGCTAGAAAGTGGAGCTGAGTTTAAAACAGGCAATAAGGCATAAAGGAGCTTTGTTTACTGAGTGCAGCACTGCTGTTATTTGGCGAACAGTACAAAATAAAATAGGCAAGAGAAGCTACAGCTCTGTATGTGCTTTTGGTCCTTAATCATGTAGTGACTGCTCTTCAACAGAGACAAGAAATCTGTTTATATTATAGCATCTTATGAATACATTGAATGTAACAGATCGAAGGTGTTGGGGTTGGTTTGTTTTGTGTTTTTTCTTTTGCCAAGGAAGGTAAAAATGCTCAGTTAGCTTTCCAGCCCAGGCTGCAGGTGCATCTGTCTTGTTTACAATCTTGCAGAGTTAAAAACTGCAGCATGGACAAGGACCAGGCAAACCAGTCCCTCTGTGCTGCGTGACCTGGTAGCCTTATAGGACATGACAGTTCCTGAATAGCTGGTAGTTTGGGCCACAGTATGCTTGCTTACTGGCATGCAGGCTACAGTGTAATGAGAAGACAGGGGAATGAGCAATCTAGCCTCTGGCACTGAGCGAGTTTGTTTTTTTGTGTGAAACGGGCAGGCAACTTCCCAACTGACATTCATTCTGGCACCAATGTGGTCACTTGGCTTTTTGACTAACACAGCTCCTTCTGTTACCTATCCAATGGTCTGGCACTACAGTAACTAAACTACAGTATGTCGCAGCAGAAATGTGCTCTGACATATGCCATAAAAGACAACAAAAGGTGTGCAGGCTGTATAACAGCATAGAAGAAACAACCAGGAAGACAGCAAACATCTAGAAAGCTGTTTCTGTGTGTCTCCTTAATAGACAGAGTTGTCCTGTTTCATGAGAGCTCAGAGGGAATACGGAGGTAAGTATCAGGGTTCTGTTTCACTTAATACAACCCTCAACCAGAATGTCTTAACATACATCATAATATCCTTTTTACAGTTTCTCTTTCTCTAAGAGAGAAACTCGTGACTTGCTACCACTCAATTTCCCTTACCTAAAAAGTAGACGCATGTTAAAAGTACTGTAGGCAGATGTACATCCACACATACTGATTTATAGAAGAGAAACTAAAATACTTGGTTTGTTAGAGAAACTTTTAATCTGATTTTTCAAGTTCTCGTTATGCTGTTGATGGGCAGCATATCAATATTGCTGGCAACAACAGTTTCATGGAACAGGAAAACTTTAACTAAGATGGAATGCCAAAGAGAACTGTGTGCCTAAGTAAAAGATTTTTCTGATGGGTTTTTTCCATTGCACGCTGTGTAAATCCGTTGGAAAGGGAGAGGAGACATTGTGCAGACATGTAGCTCCCACTTTAGAACTGGAGTAATTAATGCAGATTATATATTTTTATATATGTTTGTGTGTGCTCTAAAGCCATTGGGAGGCTTGAGGGTGGAGTGTGTTGGTGTTTTTTATTGCTCAAAGAATGATTTGTGTAACTTCCACCTCTGCACCTGGGTGATTTTTTTTTGTTTTAGGTCAATCTTTTTTCCCCTCTTGTTTTGTCATGAAACACACTTAAATAATTGACCGTCCATTACACTTGCTGAAAACACAGTCCCCTAATAACAATTTGTAACAGAAGAACTTCCATGTTCTTCTCTTATTGATTCACTTTGACTTGCAGCTGTGGACTTGGCTTCCCCATGTAATTTGCTGGAGCTGGAGGTCAGCTTTCTGGGCTCTCCAAGTAAAGGCAGTTAATCTTGCTTTGTCAGTGTTAGTACTGAATTACTTGGAATTACTTGCTCTGTTACTGAGCCATTCAGTAAAGGAAGCAGGAAGCTAAATGTGGATATACTAACTAACAGCGTTTTATTTTACCTATCAGCTGTCCCTTCAAGTAGTTTTCTTATTTTCAAGTACTTGGTGTTGGTAGTTTTCAGTTGCTCCTTTTTTGTCCCAAGCCTGTAAGCAGACCTGATGTATGCTTAAGAGAACTTTCTAGCCAGAATAAAGCATAGGTATGCAAAGTAGAAGTTGGAATGAGTGATAGTTGTAAGCAATAATATTGTTTCACTCTTACAAAGAGCCCTAACCTTGCGTGAGATGAAATTCAGCTCCAGGCTTCCACAGTCTTTTTAGTTTAAATGTCAAAAAAGTGCCTTTATTGAATATGTTTCTCCTATAGCACTGCTGGGCACTTTCACAAGTTCTGTAGAGCTGTTGACCTTAAAATAAATGTCTTCCAAGTGTCTTTTTTTTTTCTCACACTTGCTATTAGCTAGCTCAGAGCTCTGACTATATGTCTGTCCATTGTAACTTCTGAGCTGAGAGGCACCCTTGTTGGTGTTACTGGAAACTTACCCTTTGACTCTGAACGGTCTTGTTGCCCAGTGGGTTTCTTCTCAAGTATTCTGCTTCAGGAAGCACTGCTGGCACAGAATAACCCTTGACTTCCAATCTGGATGTCCATCAACACATCAACAATTCTTCACTCTTCTGTGAATGTTTAAGAGTGAACAGCAATGTGATGTCAGTAGTGGAAAAGGATCTTGTCCTGTGGGAGTGGAGGTGTACTTATCATTTATCACACCTGTTATAATCACTGTTTTTATAATTCTGAAGAGCTTAGTCACTTCATGTATACATAGCTGGAAATCTTGTGAGCGACACATCAAATCCATTGTTGGCCTCTGAGACTTCTAATAGAGTGGCCTGTTCTAGCACTGATTTCTTACCCCCTTGAAAGTTTGCCTACAGGACAGAAACCACTTAGTTCAGTTTCTGAAGAGCCATCAATGATAATTAATTAGACTAATTCTCTTCATGATGCTTGAAAGTTAGGAAAACCTGTCCAGTGGTCTCGATCTGGGCTAATGCCAGTTTCCAATGACAGCAGTGTCAATCTGGAAAAAAAAAAGACATTGTAGGACTTTTGTTAGCTGGAATCTACATCTGGCCTTTCAGGCAGAAAAGCATGGCTGGGTAGTGCTGTGCTTCACTGTAGGACTTGAATAGCTGTGAGTGGTGGAATTGACTGTGGGAGGCAGAGTAAAGGATGGGTGCTTGTTATTTTTGCATAATTCACAAGGAGAATGTTTCATATTGAATGTGCTACTAGAAGGTTCTTCATTTCTACCAGCAAAAATAAAATTGGGATTTGGATCAACTTGGACATCAGGACTCAACCAACTGAAAATTAATCCCACTCTTCAGATTAGTATTTCATGTGTTTTAGGGGGGTTTTGGCCTCAAACTAGTTGAGTATGTTCAAGTAATTTATCGCTTTAAATTTTGTTGAAGATGTATCTAAATATCAGCCAGCTGAGGAAGGCTGGAGGGTGAATGATAAGGGTGGGTTGACTATTATTTAATCACTGTAAGAAAAAAGTGGAAAATACTTGCACTGTAGTAACAGCAAACCTGCAAGACCTTGGCAACTTGGCGAGTATATCTGTCAGAATATTTGTGCTTTCAGCTGCTTGGTGCCGGTGTTGCCGAGTTTAGCTGGGAAGCACTACTCTACACAAGAGCCTAGATAGCTCCAGGTCCTTTCTGCTCTCCAGCCTGGCTCGGGAGGACACAGTCATATGATTGTCAGCCTTAGCTTGGGCTTTGAAACTGTCCTAAAGGGTAGTGGTTCCATTGGAAAAAAAAATAAAAATAAATGGTGCAATGCTGTCTTTAATAGTAGTGCTGAAGTTATGACAGATGGAAACAAGGTCAAGTTTCCAGTGTGGTAAGTCCTTCTATTAGGCTGACTGATATAAAGTGACTTTAGGTACATAGGACCTCATCTGAAGACGAGCATGTAGACTTGAAAGTGAGCTTCACCGGTGAGTCTAACAGAAGGATATTGCCTCCCTGTGCAAACTTTATCTCAGAAAGTATAGTCCAACATAACTGTGAGATCCAAGATGTATTTATTTACTGCTTCTATTTCCAGCAGCATCAGTGGCAGTGGGGTGAGTAGGGTATATTTTGTATTTTGTTTTCTTTTTTTTTGATCTGAACAAACCTGTGGAGAGCTCTGAGAATTTGATTTGTTTTTTGGTTTGGGGATATATAGGGATAAATTATTCTAGACTGCTCTTTGTTTTATCTTCTTATGAAGCACTGTTGTCTACATTCTGAGGTTTTTAGGGTTGGTCAGTCCTTTCAAAACCATAGGTTCTTTCTCTTCCCACTCTTGCCTGCATCTCCTAGGCAATGAGATAGACAGTGGCCAAAGTAGATGTTCAGTAACGCTATAATCCTTCTCTTTGCAATGCCTTTTCCTTTTCTGTATGACTTAGCTTGGTTACAGCCACCTGAAATTTCAAAGAGAAAAACTGGTTCCCATGGATGACAGATAATTCCGTTTTCTGTGCAAACTGAAGTCTCTGACTACATCTGAGGCAAGCAGAGATTTAGATTATGTAAGCATATCATGAAAATAATTACAGACAGATTTTCTTCTGCGCTTGTCTAGAAGGAAAATGAAATGAAGAAAGGTAATGACATTGAAGCTTTTTTTGTCTGGTAGAGGTCGCAAAGCATTTTCCTGTGTCAGTTCCTTTTGGGCACAATGTCTGCCATCTTGTGGACAATCTCATTAGGTCTGAATCCTTGAGGCAAATATTTAAGGACGAGGATATTTTGCGTGTGTATGTTATAAAGCTGCCTAGCTGTGCAATATGTAAAACAGCACATATTTGTAGCTCAGTGCACATAATAGCTCCTCTTGGATGCTGATTTTGTAGTTAAAGTTTTTTTCAATTTGCTTGGTTCCCTTGCTTTTGAGGAAGCCAAGTTTCTTTTGCTAGGATATGAATCACTTGGTACTACTTGTAAAACTATTGAGATAAAATTGTTTGCCATTTTATCCTTAATTTTGAAGCAATGAATTAGAATTATACCTATCTGGGAAATAATTCTGAGAAGCATCTCTCAAAGCACTACAATTGCTACATGCCAATAATAGCAAAAAAAAAAGAAAAAAATTCAGGAATTTCCTTGCTTCAAGAATGAAGGCAAAAATGTTCTTATTAGAGACATAAACAACTTGTACAAATATTTATTTGAAATTAAGGTATCTATATTTAATCATAATAGTATGATTCTTTCTTGGTAGAAAGCAAGTGAAACTCTTAAGGCATCCCTCACTGGCTGAGAAGTCCTCTCCAAAAGCAATAAGCATTTTTTCTTACAGGGAAGGCTCTAACATTTGTCAAAATACTATGTTTGCCGAATGAGTTCATTTCCCTTTTCATGCAGAGATTGGAGATCAACAGATCTTGTCCTGTAAAAGTCCTTAAGAAATAGCCCACTGCCTTTTTCCTCTAAAACTTGAAATAAGGCAAGCTTGTGGTAAATGTTTGCAAAAGCAAGTATAGCCAAGACTAATTTAAATTTGATTTAATGAATAAAAATTGCTGGGCAAATAAAGTAGTGTCAATCACATGCTGATTAAAGAAACTTTGACGTTCAATGTGCTGATAGCTTTGCCTGTCCTGCAGGTAGGCAGAGTCATTTCCAGCTTTAGCATAGATGTTCTTGCTAACTGTTCATGCAGAGACACTGGAAAGGTGGCTGATGAACAAGCTTTCCCACCGCTCATGTATAACAGAACTAGTGCTAAAGAGATGAAAGCAGCTTCTGGTAATAACAGATTAGTAATCCAACATTGCCAGGCTCCTCTGAAGTACTAAAAGCAATCAAGCAAGCTGGGTCAGATGGCTCTGCTGTTGAGATACACAAATGTGGGCAATGTAAGCTGATAAGGGAACTCCTGACTTGCTAAACAAACATGTGGGACCAAAACCAAGTGTTGCAAGTATCTAAAGATACTAACATCTCCCACCATGTGACAATTAACAAGGTCATGCACATTATGATAACCATAAGGATCTCAGTTTGGTGAACAATGCTGGAAAGTTATTTAAGAGCTGAGCCATGAATTTGCAGAGAAACAGTTTATTTTTAGTGACTATAAATTCTGTGCTGGTTATGGCACAGATCACATGATTTTGTTGCAGGGCAGGATCAGGAGGAGCTGCCCACACAATTGAGATGTACAGAATCAATGCATACAGCAGATCAGTCAGCTCTTAACACCCCAAAGGGCTTTCAACCCTCATGTGAGGGTTTCTAGTTCACTCGCTTTTATTACTAGTGCTTGTCTGTATGGATGGTCAGTTGTTTGCTGAGTTGCTTGTCACAAAGGATTAGTCTGAAAAGACAGAGGTTTCATTTCAGCTGAGTATCCTGAACATTTGGTGTCCATACATACCAAACCACTCAAGGCTGCCAGGAGATTTGGTGAAGTGCTTTCTTAACATTTCACCATATTTGGTTATCATTTTGGTAAATGGATGTTAATCTTCACATTGCTATCACTGTTCTAGCTCTTCAGTTCTTGGGCTGATTTGGTCTCCAGATGGTAAGCTCCCTGGTTCACTGCTTCCTGCAGACGAGCAGTATCAAGTGACAAGATATGATATCTGAATTTCTGGTACAGGAACTGATGCCTTTCCAGCTAAGACTGTGGCCATTTAATTTATATGTGGACTTGAGTGATTCACTAAAGTGCCTTTAATAAAGGCAGTCCTGCCAGAGGTGGGGAACTGAAATATTAAATATTATGTCAAAGCTATTCTTGAATCATGTAATGTAAGTTATAACAACTGGAGATTACAATGAGGTAGAATTCAATGGCAATAATTGCCAAAACTGCAGCAAGTATTACTACTGCTAAGTTAAAATGTTTGTAGTATGAAGTGACTGGAGCATAAGACAACAAGTACTTACTGGCACCCAGCTTTGCCAATAATGTGTGTGAGAGATACTGAGAACAATTTTGGAGAAGCAGATATTTGAGGCCTTAACGAAAGCCTCGTTGGATAACTGAATTGTTTTTGCAATAACATCTTAATATTTTTCTCTATTTCTGTATTTCTTGCCTGTATCCCAGCGAGGCTGCAAGAATTCTGGTGTCCAGATGACAGCTGTATGAAAGATCCTTATGTCGGAACTATGTACAGGAGACTACTGTATCATGCCTTGCTCATTTAGATTCACAAAGTTGGACTGTAGCAGCTTATTAAAATAAGTATGGCAGCTGCCTAAGTACAACAACAGAACGCTTAAATGTGAGGTTTAGGTGAGTGGCTTCAGTGGCCAAATACAACATGAGCCAGCAAAGCTAATACACAGCCAAGACCATGCCGCAGCCTGACTGAACAGTAGGTCAGGTATTACTCTGGAGGAAGGGTGAGAGGATGGGATTTTTGCACTGCTTTGTTCAGCAATTTCACAGCAGTTCAAACCATGCTTCAGTTCTATCTATATGAAAAATAATCAGGCAGCTTCAGTTTTAAAATTTTCTCCTTCCTGCACCCTGTCATGGCAGTAGGAATATGAATTTGAAGGGTAATGGTTGGAGAACCATAATTTTCTTCTCTGGTTTCTGATTGCATTAGAGAATCCATCAAATAATGATCACTTAATCAGGACAGATCTGCCTTTTTAAAATGGAAAACTTTTCTATTATAGCTATTTCTTTTTGATTGTTAATACTAGGAGAACCATTACTGGCAATAAATGGCTATTCTCCTTGTAATTCTTTTTATGTAGTGCCAAGTGTTCTGGGTAAAATAAATCTATCATTGACTCTTTTGACACTGCTGTGTTGTTCTCTAGGGGAGATGATATGATTTACATACTTAAATGTTTTGCTATAGTGTCAAACAGTCTTTTGCAATTTGGCAGCTGTTACTAGCTGTTATGATGATCAAATAACACTATGGGAGTTGGCAATTAAGAAGGAAGGAATAGTAAAAGAAAAACAGTTAAGTGTTAATATTTAGGTTTGGATTCGATTCATTTAGCAGTGCTGTGAACCAACTGCAATCCTGGGGGATCATTTGCAGTTTCAGACTCGATATGCTACTTCTGTTTCATGTAATAAATCCATTCATATTCTAATCTTCCACAAACATATTGCCAACTTGCAGATGAAAGAAATACATCCTTTTTTCTTTAATGGGCATTCTAAGCAAGGCACATATAGTGAGGAGGATGCATGCTTGGGAAAGATGATGGCAAATATTTAGTGCCCAGAAGAGTTGTTGCAGTACCTTGAACTAAGAGTTGGCCTCGCTGGGAAGGGGGTTCATTTCTGTCCCTGCTCTGTGGAGGCAGGGAAGCCCACCTCCATGCATTCACCAGCTTCACAGACAGCTTCTAGGGTAAGGAGTTCCTGACCTGCCAAGGTATCAGTAAATTGGCAGCTGCAGCCAGGAAAAACTCAGCCTCACCAGACAGCACCAGCAGAAGTGTCCGAGTGGCTCGTGTGAAGGGAGGTGTTAGGGTGAGGAGACCAGAGAGCAATTGGAAAGCTCAAAACTTTTTCAGAATTCACCCTTTTCATTCCATTGTTTTCCAACACTGGGGGGGAGATCACCAGGGAAAGTGTAAAAGGCACTGAAAAAAAGTGGGAACTGAGAAAGAAGATGGTTTTATGTAAGATAACATGTGCCTGGGAGCTGACAGTCATTTATTTGTCACAAGGGTTTTTTTTGTTTTGTTTTCTCTACCAGTTCCATATTGATGTGGAGCAATAGTTTTGTTTTGATACATGAATGAGAGCAATGATGCTGTTAGTCGTGGAGTATTTATCTTCAGAAAGTAACTTCTGAAAGGGAGGGAGTATTTGGGGGCATTCTGTTCTCCCTCTCTTGCCTCGTTCCCCCCCCCATCACACACAGAATTTATTTGGAGAGAACTTAAGTTGAAGTTATTAACTCCCAGATCAACATTACACAGCCCCCATCACATCTTTTTTTCAAAGCCCAAGTGTTTGGAAACCAGCATTCAAAGTAATCCATGTCCTGGCAACATGAAAACTCAGGCTCTGCTCTTGCTCACCCAATCAAACTGGACCATACTTTCAAATGAATTTGGCACTTATAATATCAAATTCTTGAAAAACTAGATGTGTCAATATAATTATTTATGCTGAACAGGACCAGTGCTCGCCCAAGAAGCAACACAGCAGTATTGCCTATGTCTGTCTCTACAAGCTGTTAATAATTGCATTGTTATATCTCCAAAGTATTTTGCTATTAGTATTTCTGTAGTAGTACATGAGAGGAAGTATATTATGGCAGTACTTAGTCTTAATTACTGCAGACATTTTTATGTGCACTCACTGTTGAAAGTAGCTTAAAGAATGAAACTGAAGCTGTCTGCATAGTACAATCAAAGTGCTGAAGTTACTATAGTGTGGATTTGGAAGCTGCTGAAACCATTAACCCTGAACTCAACAAAATCTTGAGGTTTTTGTTTAAGTCATTTTTTTTTTTTTTTTGTTCAGGTTCCTTTAGCTGTTGCTTCTCTACCCAACAGGCTTGGAGAGGAACACGCAGAAGTGGAAATTAGTTTTCCCTGCACTAAAGTTAACTTATAATTACTGGGTGCTAATAAGGGTGCTGTTGGTACTTTAGTAGGGATATTCTAATTGAGTTTTGTGGCTACATACAGTATGTATGCAAAAGCCACCTTTGTCAAGTCCTAGTGCCTCTCAAAGGGTGTGTGTCTGCTGCTGTGGCTAGCATGTGATTTTCTTTTGTCAGCAGGCAGTCTCAGAGGTTCATATCTTCCCTCCCTTCAGCGGTCTGGTGTCCAAGTGCAGCTAACACCCCAACAGGGAGGCTTTTCTCAAAGAGACAAAATTCCTGGTTTTATGCTCCCATCTATTATGAAGGAATTACTGAACTGAATCTCACCTGGCAAATGGTGTGCCCAGCTCATGACATCCAAGTATTACCGATGTTTTTAGGGCATCTCAGCAATGTGAACACACACTTTACACTGAAATGTGGAACATGTATCTTGTTTTCAGCCTTGAGGCTTGGAGTGTGAACCTCACAGGTTGTGTCACATGGTTGCTTGGCTAGTCAGAGAGAAAAAAATCTCCTTTGAAGATCAGCCGCTGTTAGATGGTGAGGCCACAGAACATCTTCATTTGGACCTGTAGAATACAATATTGATTTATACTTGTGGTACTGACAGTTGTGTATTTTATTGTTGGTTAAAAAGTTTGACCCAAGTCACTAGAAATCAAATAACATGATTGCAAGTGGTACTACTGGTTTGTGGTGGTATAGGGGTTTTGTTTTGGTTTTAATTGATGCATTATTTCTTACATCAGATGGGATTATTAGCTCTCCAGTTAGACATGTTATAAGATGTAGGATTAGCTAAATCTGTACTAAACTATACCATTTAAATCAGACTTCAAGATCTGCTTTCTCAGGCAGTTGGCATTCCCATGGGCAGCAGCTGAATTTTGATGGAGCACCACCTGACACTGTAAATGCAAACAAGTTTTTCTTCATCAGTATTGATTCCATTTGGAAGTTCATGCCCTTGGGTCTTTGAGGTAGTTTTCTTTAACCAATTGATGCTTGCAGCAGTGAATTATGTAGAAATGGTAAATTTGGATTTTTGGTGTGGTTTGGCTCATTAAAACATAAATCTTCCAAAATGTTTGGAAGTGTTACTCTTCTAGGTGGTACTGCTGTTTGGGTCCCCTTCCCTTCCCCCCATCAAACATTGCAACTCTGTGTGTAACGAACATTCTTTCATATTATTTGACTTTATCTGGGTTGCTTTCTCTGAATCTGTATGTGTACATTGATTAGTGGTCTGAAACTGCATTCTGGCACAACTCTCCTTAAGATTCCAGTACCGAAACTATCAAACCTCATAAAAATTCTTTTCTGGCCTCAAAAAATCAGTTTATGCAAAATGACACCCTCCCTTGCTTTGTACATGTGCAAACTCTACAACTTCCAAGCAGGAGAAAAACAAGCTGACATTACAGTTTACTGATTTTACACATCGAGGGCATATTCCATTATGTAAAATGCAGCTAAAGGCTTTTAAATGTGTGTCAGCTTCGAAATTTCATTTAGTGTCTTTGGTGGAAACTTACTATTGTAAGAGCAAAAGCTAATAAATCCAGTGTTCATTCATTTTGGGGGCTAAACTGACATCTACTGGTGCTCTGCAATTAGTGTGATGACAAAATACACAGGCTTCTTGATTATGAAAAAAAACCTTACCTCTAAGTCTTTTCCCACTCTCAGGTTCAAATGCTAAATCATAGGAAGGACTGAATGCTGCTGAATCGACCCCTTTCCTTCCTCACTCCACTTCCCTTTCCCCTCTCCACCTTGACCCCCCCCCCCCCCCCCCCCCCCAGCCTTTCCAATCACGGAACTGGGAATGTTATGCCAAGAGCCCTCATACTCCAACCCCCTAAGTGCCCATCAGGCAATTCAGTAGGTCACTGACTGCAGAGCTCACTGTTGAGCTTATTGTCACTTGGGGACAGAACTCCTTTTGTCCTATGAAACCTGAATCCTGGCTCTGGGATGGGTTTGAATTGAAGCTTTATAAAAGTTATTTAGGGCAAAGTCTCAGAATTTAACCACAAAACCAGGATTTTAACGGATTTTAGATGCTTTCAGCCAGAAGGTCCAACGCAGAATCCCTGCTGAGCCCTCAGGGGTTATTGACTCCTTCAGACTAAAGTAGACAAAGGAACCTAAATACTAGCTCTTGCCAAACGGGTGCACCTAAACTCTAGCAGGTGAGGCAGTCCTTGCTGAATCCTTTCCAGGGGTCTGACCAGTAATTAATTTTCTGTTTGATCTTCGAGCTGTTGGGCCGGATAGAGGAAGGAGTGATGTACTCTGTTTCTTCCAAAGACTGAATTCAGTCTAATTGCCTGTAAAGGCAGTAGTTAAAATCACTGTTCCTTTAACCATTATGTGGGGTTTGCATGTCTGAAATAACTGATCCTGTTTCACGTAACTGGTATGGTGGGATTAGGGGAGGGCTTTTCCTCCTGTCCTACAAAATGTGGAGTCTGGCAACGGTGATGGGGGAAGTTGAAGACTGCTTGTTTTACCCGGGTGACCCGCTCTCAGGAGCTGCGAAGCCTGCAGCTCTGACGCCAGTTTCGGCTGTGGGCGTGGGTCACAGCTGTACTTCCCTCGGACCTTTCTACTCTTCCTTTTGCCTGCCACCGGCGCTCGGGAGCGGTGCCGGTAGGTCTAGGGGAGCGGAGGGAGGCGGGCTGTTCCCCGGGGCAGGTCCCGCGGCACCTGCCCCGGCCTCGAGGTAAGGGGAGGAGAAGGCAAGGTGCGGACGGGAAGGGACGTGACAATCCCTGCGGGACGGTGGCTTCACCTGAGCGGCGAGGAGGAGAGTCAGGAGCCCTCTGGGAGCGGTGAGGGCCGCGGGGCTGCTACGGGCGATGCTGGGGAGGGGCGGGCTGCTGCCGGACGGGACCCGCGAGGTGTAAGGGAAGGTGGCGGTATGAGGCTTTCCGGGGGGTGCAGCGCCAGCCACTGCCCGTGCCGGGGGGGACCGGGGGGGCACTCCCGGGGCGATGGGGACAAGCTGGGGCTTTGCAGGAGCCAGCGGTGCCGGTGGGGAATCGGGCCGGGAGAGGCTGTGGGCGGCGGGGCCAGAGCTGGGGCTGAGGGAAGCGAAACCCCAGCGTCGCGGGCGGCAGCCGGGAGGGAAGCCGCACGGTGGGCAGGGATTGCGTTGAGGAGCCAGCCTAGGAAAACGACCCTGCCCTGCTCCGGGGAGGGGAGGGGATTACTGCTACCCGGGTTGAAGCCGCTCACAGGATTATTGCGATTTTGTCAGTGTAAAAGGCAGGGAGACCCAAGCAGCACCGGTTGCTGTCCTAAGATAGCAATATGGCGTAGGGCTTTTGGGTAATTATTACTGAATTTTATTCTCTCATGAACACCTGCGGAATTTACACAGCTTTACCAGCCTGCTGAGAAATAGTATTTTAAACTAGGGAGTTACCGTCTGGAGTTCAGATAACTGGGATAGTGGCCTAACAAAGTACTCTGTTAGGTCTTGCTGCAAAAATTCCAAGTGCTCCGATTAACCTGTATATCCTGCCTGATGGATAAAAAGAATTAGCCTTCAGCCTGTGTTTGATTCCAGGCGCTGCTGACCAGCAGCTGCCTCAAACGCTGCTGTGCAGGGAGCCCCTGTAATTACCCCTGGTGTTAGAGAGCAGCTTCGGATTTCTAGTGAAGAACACAAGAGTAGGAATTTTAATGGATTAAATCAAATGCCAAACTTTAGTAAGAGAGTAAGGAAAAGGCAATAACGTGTTTGCTTTGTCCAAGGTGGTTTTTTGTTGGGTTTTCTTTTTTTTTTTTCCTTTTCTTTTTCTTCATACCAAGCAGAGGGGTGGGTCACTACCTTCTTTCTCTTGTCTCCAGGCTAATCTTCAAGTAGTGCTCAGGATTGAGATGCATGTTTGCACTGGCTGTATGAAGGAATAGTTCAAATACTTTTTCAGAGGTGACATTTAAAGCATGAGGAATGCTAGCAAAATTAAGTTCAGAAGCTGAAGCTGTGGTTACCTCTACAATACGCAGTATTTTGAAGAGATTGTGTTGTAGTCCTGCTGTCATCGTGTACTTTCATTTCTGTTTTAATAGATAACTTAAAGGGGTTGATACATGGTTTTAGTTTTATACCATTCACTGTAGTACTTGGTAAATATTACCTGTGCTTCAGATTTAAATGTTAAAAGGTGAGAAGGAAGGCGCAGGAGAAGCGATTGCCAAGCCAGGGGTACTGCCAAGTGCTGTGAAGACCTGAGACATGCTTGCATCTGCTTTCAGGAAGGAGGATAGGGAAAGGTGAAAAAGCATAGCTTTCATTTTAAAATTGAACCAGCTGTCCAAAACTAGTCAGTGGTGCAAGTGGTGTTTTTAAATGCAACATCATTTGAAAGTAAGGATTGAATGTGAAATATCACGACTAGATGTGTTCGTGTGCAAAGTTGTTGTGATCGCAAACACTTTTAAATCTATGAGGAGGTGCTGACTTCTTAGAACTTGCTCCTCAGCAAAGCAGAGGTGAGGATGGTCTTTGGCCAAGCAGCGTCTGTGCAGCAGAAGCAGCTGTGTGTGGTGGTTTAACACCAGCTGGCAGCTAAGTACCACATAGCTGCTCACCTGCTCCCTCCTGGTGAGGGTGGGGAAGAGAATTTGAAGGGTGAAAGTAAGAAAACTCATAGGTTGAGATAAAAACAGGTTAATAATTGAAGTAAATCAAAATAATAAAAATAATTGTAAAGAAAAATAACAGAAACAAGACCTATGAAAGGAAAGAAATGCAAATGAAAACAACTGCTTAGCAGCAAAGGTCTGATGCCCAGCCAGTCCCTGAGCAGTGCCTGGGGCTTCCCTCTAGTTTGATTGGTGAGCATGATATCATACGGTCTGGAATATCCCTTTGGGCAGTTGGTGTCAGCTGTCCCGGCACTGTCCTCTCCTAACAACTTGTGCTTCTCCAGCCAGAACCAGCATAGTGGGACCAGGGGCAGCATCAGCATTCAGCTCTGAATTTAGTCACAAGGGGAAACTGGTTTTTCTAAAGAAAACAAGAGGTCAGTGCTTTTTAAAAATAAAGCTGTGGAATACTGGATACAAATACAAATACTGGCTTCAAATACAGTTATGAAAACTTACTGAATTTAATCATCTTTGACTACTGTCTTGTTCCCTCTTCAGTCTGCCAAAGCTGAGTTGTGAGCATGGGAACAGTGTGCAAGAACAATGCCTGTCTTCAAGGAAGTGGGGTTACCACAACTACTGTTCCTGTGTACACACTGCACCTGTAGGCATGACTGTCCTTCCGTACCAGCTCCTGTGTTTGCCCTAGCTACGTGGCTACTGTAAAACCCACACTGGACTATGTATACAATTCCCCCTCTAATAAACCTTTCTGCATTTCCACTTAGTCTACTGGAAAGACCATGGGACTACTGAAATATATAAACATTAGTGATGTTTACTGATGTTATTACTAGACTTCCAGTGTAGCAGATCACACTTCCAGGTTACATAGGACTGAACATGCTTGTGACAAGTTCTATATAAAAATACTTATAGATGTCACTGAAATCATGATAAAAGCTGTGTCATTTAAGGAAGGCAATCAGCGGTATTCCAGAGACTTTTCTGCAGTCCAGAAAAGTGAAGAGGCTTGTGTCATTGTTGGAAGACTTGTGAATTGGGTCTTAGCCATACTTCGGGTGGACAGAATCATTCCATCCCTAGTTGGATACATAAGCCTGGATTTTTTTTTCTTTACTTGTTGTCTTTGTAATTGTGGTGTTCTCTGTAGGGATCTTTCAGGTGTTGAAAGGGCTCTTTAACTTGAGAGACATGGTCAGAGAAAGTGTAAAATCAGGAGCTGCTATCTGAGGCATATTTAAAACTTTGAAGAATGACAATGGAATGTACAGGAATTGCCTTGCTTGGAGAGAGCAGTCATAGATTACAAATCAACTTGTTTATGTTACTTAGAAATAATACTTCTCTGAGGTTTGCAGTCTGGAGATGTCTGTCTGCAGAGCCTTGCCCTTGTAGTTGGAGGTTTTAGGGAAAGTTTTTTTCTGGATGGTAAATGAGGGAAAGGCTGAATCAATAGCTTACCAGAGCAGGAACCAACAGCAATTTTAGATTATGTCTGGTAAGCAGACAAGTGTGTAGGTATAGCGTAAGGGAGGTAAGCCCTGGCTACTGACCCATCAGAGGAATTGTCCAGCGGGGCTACAGAAGCACTGGGGGTGTCTGGCTGCATAACTGAGCTCTGTACTGGCTCAGCTGGTGTGTGGTGGAAGTTGATTATTCCTAGGGATGGCATTGAAATGAAAAGATGTGAAACCCTGGAGGGCAGCAGTGTTGACATGGACAGATCCAGGTATGAGTGGTGAGGACCAGCATGGATGTTTGTAAGACCAGCAGAGGTTCAGCAGGCAGGAGGCACTGGTTGACAACTCAAGTTGATTAAATTATGGTAGTAGCAGCATATGAGATAAACATTAGGGTATAGAAATGCTTAAAGGATGATGTAGACACAAGAGAAACTGGTTATGAGTTAAGGCTAAAACTTATTGTCAAGTTTGGAACCATGTAGCTAGAGCATCTCACAAAAAATGAGAAAATCAAACTTGTCTTAAAATGGTCTGAAATTCCTGTGTTCTCAAATACACATATTTACGTTGTCTTGTGAAGTCAAGTCCACTGGTAAAACCCAGCTTTCCTTTGATATCAAGACACTGATGCCAAGTCTGTATTCCACTATGGGTACAACAGTACTTGGGGCAAGAGTATTTAATAGCCATGCAGTTCCTATTGCTGCTGCCTGTGGTGTCTGTACTTGGGATAAATTAGTGCTTCTGACCTGAACCAAACTGGAAGCGTGACTGGTATCTTTTGCATTGTTTTTTTCATAACTTGGTATTTGGTATATGGGTAAAACTGAAACTGAACTTTTGGCACCTTTTTCTAGTAGAGTAACTTCTGTTTTCTGTGTTACTAATAGAGAATTTAGGTTGGATGGGGTATTTCTGGAGGTCATTTGGATCAGCCACCTGCTTAAGACCTACTTAGATGAGGTTGTTCAAGGCCCTTTGACTTTGTATCTGTTACTGCTTTCTATTCCAAAGTGTGTCTCCTACTTGTGGTTTTGTTATGGAATTATTAACAGCATCTATGGTCCCAGTGGGGAAATTCTGCATTATTATCTTGCTTGTTTATTGTTCCTTTTGTTTGCTTCTAGTAAAAACTGTCCAGTCGTAGCTTCTGTTTCCTTCCAACTAATCTGTTGTTTATCCTTGTGTGTGTTGGTTACAGATTCTGCTGCTATTTCCAGTGTGTGTTTTCCTGAACTGAAAAGACCAGATCCCAGAGTCTATAGCCAGCAACTTTCTGCCGTGTGAAACGAACGTGCGGCAATCCAGGTAAGTCAGACTATTTAAAAGTTTTCTTGGTGCCTGAGACTTTTGGACTTTTGTTTCCCCGTGTTTCTCTTCCCACCCAGAGCGGCTGTGATGCACTCTGTGCTTTGAGGCTGCTTAGGTAATGGCTTTCAAATTGAGAGGCAGAGGTGCTTGGAATAAGCTTGGGCAACAGGGACATGTGAATGATATAGCCAGAAGATGGCTGGGCTGGGAATAGAGCAGAAAAGGTCAAGAATCTGGCAGGAGTTTTAGACGAGCTTCAGGTTTTCAGGGCTGGATGGCAATGGCAGGGAGACAGTGGCTTGGCTCTTGTGCTCCTGGCAGCCATGCACATCTTTGGGTTTTGCTCTTGGTGCCTGCTCCCTTGCTCAGCTGAAGCCCCTCACATGCCACACAGTTTTGCAGCCTTCTTCCAGCTCTGTTTCTCCTGCCAGCTCCTCTGCTGTGCTTCAAACAGGTGGTGCTCAGCACTGTGTCTTTGTCCTGGGTAGAAGCTAGTACGTCCCTGCTTGAGATCTGCTGTCTTGTACCCAAATGTGAATGATTGAATTTACATATGTCTTGTTTCTTTTCATCCAAGATACATACCATTCAATAAAAGTCCTGAAAAAATGAAAACTGCTAATTGAGAAAATAATCTCTCCTTGTGATCTTATAAAAAGTTTGCTTTCTTGATGATAATTGTTCATCATTTGAGTAGCAAGATGCAGGCTTTTTCTTGTTCTTGTCCTGCCTGGCACCTTTGCTACAAAAAGTAACAAATCTCTAGAAAGTAACAAATCTCTAGAAGTCAATTTAATGTAATATGTTCAGATAAACTGACATTCAACAACATTCCTTATAGTGAAAGGTAAAAATAAACTGTGTACTTACTTTTCTAAGTCCTCGAATAAATATGTGTAATGGAAATGTCCTTTTTCCTGCTGTGAGTGGGTATGTATTGATTCTGAGGTTTGGAATGATGCTCTATGAATATAAAACCAGATGGTCTGAGATGTTGGGTCTGGTTTCATGATCTGCTTACACTCCTTTGCACGAATGTTGTTGCCATCTTCTCTTGTAACAAACTCGTGTTTATGCTATTGTGTGGCCGGGGAGACGAAGGAACTGATTAAAACTTGCTCTGTAGTGGTGACAGGCAGCTGAAGTTGCAAGTGGGACCTTTCTTTTGGTAAAAATAGTCTTAGATTTATTTAGGACATTTTCTGTTGCACTGGTTTAAGGCTATAAATTTATTTTGATCAAAACCAGGTTACAAATCCATGCCAAATAATGAAAATGTTCCTAGTTCAAATTTTCATAGAGCTAACTATGCTTGTATTTTATAAAAATGTCTCATGACAGACATACATTCTGATTTAAGCTAAAATTTATATTTTCTTTATACTCAAGGTTGTTTTGGAAGAATTTCAGGAAATAGGGATGTAATTATTTAGCTTAAGGGGAGCCCATTTACAAGCAAGCAGAGTATTGGAACTAGATGATCTTAAGGTCCTTTCCAACCCTAACTATTCTATGATTCTATGATTCTTGGTCTGTACCTGAGTGGCTAACAAGGAATTCAGATAAGGAAAACTGTTTTGTAAGGTAGTAAGTGTACTTGCTCTTCCATTTGTGGAAGAGCAGTACTCACTATTGCACTAAAAGCAGGTGCCAGGCTCAGATTTGGCTGGACAGGGAGAGAGGGATAACTCCGTACTTTTCCTCCAGCCTCCCAGGAGCAACTCATCTGTGCATAAGTTTCTCCTCACATGCTGTGTTAGTGGGAGGGACTGTACAGACCTCTTTCCTTTGCCTCCTGATAAGGGGCAGAGATTATCTACCCACAGGTATCCTTGAGGTGCTGTTGATGCTACCTCTGTGCTGCTGTGGAATCCATTTCTCCTAGACTCTCGTGCAGGTCAGGAAACCAGCTGGGATTAAAAAAAATATTGCCTAATGATTCATCTGTACTTGTTGGGTGAGGCATGAATGACTTGACTTACATTTCCACTTTTGACTTGTTCCTCCTCTTTTTTCTTTTTCCTTTTTTCCATTTGTCCTTGAGCAAAAGGTATTTTTCTGCATTCTGAAGAATACACATTTGCATCCCGTCTTCAGAAGAAGGCTGCAGTTTTAAACTGCATAATATTAACATGGCCATCTGGGCAATATAATTTTTTGTAAGACGGGGGATGCATCCTATGGTGAGAAAATGCTAATAAACATGTGTTCGGTTTTGGGTGTGGAGAGGACAATTTGAGATTATCACAACGTGAAGATGCCTGAAAGGCATGTGAGCCAGACTCTGCCCCTAACTGGTCTGCATCAGGAGTGGAGTGTGAGGAGGAAGGGGCGAGATGACTGCAGCCCTTTAGCTTTGTCTGTCTCTGTACTTGGGAGCATGACACAGAACATGGCACCCTAATCTTCTTACAGTAAATCTGCCCCTTGGGAGAAAGGGAATCTTGAATACGTTTCCCTTCCTACAGCTGATGGTAGCATTAAGTTAACATGTGAATGTGTCTTACCTGGCAGATGTAGCAGGTATAGGTTATGACAGGACAGCCTGTTGTTTTAAGCACTTTAAGTAAGACCTGAGTAGCTTCTGGACTACAATAAACGTATATTCGTATTTTCCCTGTAATGTATCTTGATGAAGGTCAGTGTAAGAGTCTTGCTCATTTATAGTAGGTTCTTTAGTTTGATATTTCAGTTAGCATTCTGAAGAAACTGCCCAGCTTTTTGCAAACCCATGTTGTGGGAGGGTCTCCTGAGGAATGCTATGCAGCTATTTAAAAAAACTATGTAGGTCATAGTCTATATTTTAATTAAATACACAAACACTATTGGGCAGTCGTCTTGTCTGAGACTCAACCCTGCTGAGTTCTTGAGTTTGTAGCTGCTGCTGAGCGTGCTGCTAGTTTCAAATCAGTTTTATCTCGGATGACTGTAGTCAGATACAAACCCTGAAGCCCATGATGATAGAAGGCGATAAGAATTTGGTTGGTAAGTTCTTCAGATATGTTAGAAATTCTGATTCACATAATTCATTTTTTCCAATAGCAAGATGAAAGGAAAGTTTAGTCAGGTGCTGTGGCTTTTCTACAGATGTATAGTACAAATATATAGATATATTTATGTATAAATATATATTTGTATTCGTTTTCAGGTACAGGCTGCAACTTCTTTTGCCATGTTAAGACTGGCAATTCTGGCTGGGGAGCAAATGCAGACCCTACTTCTGGTTTCAGATTACTGTATAGAGTTAGAATTCAGGAATTAAAGTGGGAGCAGTGTTTAAATTCACTGAAATACAATCTTGGAAAATGCAAACCCCTGCAAAAACTGCTGCACACCCAGAGTTTTTCTGAATATTCAACAGTTTCAGAAGGCTTCCACGCCCCAAAATTCATGTGGCTTTAGTGCAGTTGTACAAGTGGCATAGAGCTGTGCTGCACTCCCCATTGGAGAGAACAGTATCCATGCATTGTTCTGTCAGTAGGATTTGTTGCTTATCTTCCTGGTGTCTCCAGCTAGCATAAGTAACTAATCTGGTTTCATTTGAATAGAGTGGTCTGTGAATGCTATGACTTTAAACAGCCTTTTCTCTCCCGGCCAGATTTCCTCTGTATGTAGAGCAATAGACCTCTGCAGAAAGGAATGAACTGGAAGGGTGCTTTGTTTTCCAATGTGTGCTGATGGAGGAAATGATTTAGCTGAGAAGTGCTTGCAGCTTTAAGTGCTTGTGATTCTTTCTCTTGAGCAAATGAACAAACAATAAAAATCTGGAGGAGGGAGCTGGTGCTTTTGTTGCTTTATGAATTGAGTCCAGTGACTCATCTGCCCAGAGATAGGGTGCAGCTGGGCACGGGCACCATGAGTCAGTGTCCACCTTACCATTGTGCACCTGGAATACAAGAGGGTTTCTTCTGAAGAGCAGAATGATGTGGGAGGGCTGGCTGAAGCTATTGGTCTTTGTCTTACCACATGCATTTCCAAAGACCTGAAGCAAGAGAATAGTGAGAATCTGGGAACAGAATCTAGAATTGCTCAGTTATCTGCTTAATAATGTTTAGATCTGAAGCTTCCAGATCTAAGTGGAAACTTCTTGTATATCAGTGTTAAAGCCCTGGTCTTGCAACTAGTGTGCTTGTTGGTCTTACAATGTTTGCAATGGCTTTAATGGTACCTAATGGTTTTAATACATGCTACATCCAGGTAACTTTATAGTGTATTTGACTTCCCTGTCACCTCTCTTATCCTTTGTCTTGTCTTGCCGTCAGGTAGCTGTCACTAAACAGTCTTCCCTTCGGATTACTTGTAAGCAACTTTTGAGAGTCTGCTTTAAGAAGACAAAACTTGTGGGATCAGTTTCTCCTGCTATCAACTTCTTTTTTGTGCCCATCTATCTCTCAGTTAATAAATTGCTGGTTTGTAAGTAGGTGGGTACAGTTTCTTAAGGTGTTAAAAGTTCAAGTCTTCCCTATGGATGCTTAAGATCCTGTATCACTTCTTATATGATCTGGGACTGGTTTGTAATATTAATCTTTTGTTCTCCTTGTAAACAGGTTTTACTTCTTAGTTGATCTTCCCAGAAATGTCTCTATGGGGGTATTTTTATAAGTTGCTCTGTACCTGTTTGCAAGGAGCAAAGTACAAATGGAAACCATAGAAAGTCTATTAGTGCCTTGAGAGATTGCATGGGGAAGTACAACACGCAGTTTACTTACTAACCCAGGCTGTCTTACGTAATAAAAAATAGAATGGTTTCTAGAATGTCCCTCTCACCTTTGTTCTCACTACTATCTAATCCTTGAGTTAATGCTTACTGCCAGATCAATTTACTGCTGTATCTTATCTGAAACTTGAATACATTTGATACCGAGAAACTTTTTATAGTTGCATTGGGTGGGTTGTTTGTGGTTGTGGAGTTTGTTGGTTGTTGGTTGTGTTTGTGTGTGGTTGTGGGGTTTGTTGCCTGGTTAGTTGGCTTTTAGGGGTGTGTGTTTGTTTTGTAAGCAGAGGAAGCTGGTTTTCAGTTAGTTCTAGACCCCGTCTTGCAATGTGCTCTAGGGCTAGGGGGCTGATTTGCAAGCGGTTGTTCAGGATTTGGCCTTGCCTTCTTCTGAAGATGTAGCATCTCACTTCTGAAACAGCATATGTAAAAGTAGATGTTTTAAAATTAAAAGGCATTGCATTTATTTTCAAAAGCAAATGTTGAAACAATGGAAAATACAGCTGGAAGAGATATGAAGTGACTCTCTAATCCAGTTAATGCTGAACAATCTGTAATTTGTCATGTGTATCTGTTCTTAAAACTTTCAGGAGGGAAAGCTTCATAATTCTCTTGCCCATTCATCTAGTGCTTAAACAGTCTTATTAACAGCTTATTAAAGTTTCTCTTACAGTTTTTCTTAAAATTTACTCTCAGGAGTTTTAGTTTTTCATTGCTACCTGTCTGTCTTCATTATTCTCCCTGTTTTTTTTGTAATTAAGGAAACTGTTTCTTTTGTTTTTTTTTTTTTCCCCAGAATTCCTTTTCTAGTCTTTGTGATTGTTCTTGCTGCTTTTCTTTGGACTCTGTTAACCTTTTGTCTCTTAAATACTGTACTCCCACGGGGGCTTTCCCAGAGCAGCAGAACGTTTTCAGGTCCCTATGGATACTGGTTTTGCTTATGCACCCCTGCATCGTGCTTGCCACTTTCATGACACTGTCAGCTTATATTCAGCTGATGGATCCTTCTCAGAAGTCTAGCTGCCAAAGAAATCAGTTCTTCTGAATGAAGAATGTGATGTATGTATTGGGTGATAAGTGAAAAGAGGTACATTTTAAACACTACAAAAAGCCAGATTTTAAGACTCCAAAAGAAAGAAAAAGGGGTTTATCGGGCAATTGTTTCATAGCTCACTAATAGTGGAGATCCATGTGTTAATTTAGAGGTCTGGGATGCTTTGACCTCAGGGTGGCTGTTTTATACAGATATCTTAAAAGGGTGATGAGAGGTCATTTTTTAGAATACACAGTGGAAAAGTTGCAGATATAAAATAGCTATGTTCATTTCTGTGGTGAATCTTATTGAATCGGTTGGTAAACTGGTGCTTTTAAGCACTGCAATATACTGAAAACAGCAAATGAATTCTGGACATCATCCTCGCATGTAAACAGAATGGAATGAGGTAATCTGGGAGAAGGTGGTTATAGGTGCATAGTTTCACAAGAGTATTCTCTACTTTGAAATAATAATGTCTCTGATAAAATGATCATTCTAGCTTTAAAGGATTATTCAGGCCACTCTGTGGGGAAACTGTTGTGTACTAGGTCATTGTATAACAGTTCAACTTGGTTCTCCACTAACTGTTGTTCCTCCATTGTCTTCTGTGACTGTGTATTGATTTCAGTGTGAAAGAAGCTGTGATCTTCTATTTACTCAGGAACTAAAGTCCCCAAAGGCCATTCAAAAATTTTAAGGGTTAGCCAGGTTTTATGCTGAGATTTTTATCCCCTTCACCCCTTATCTTCTGGGCCAGAAAAGCAGCAAGGTCTTCATGGGCAATGTTATTCTCTTGATTCTTCACTACTCTTTTCCTTATCCTTCTCTATAGTGACACTGCATATTGGGCAGCCAAGTTACAGCATACTTCCTGGATTGTAAAAATCAACAGCATAGCTTGTGAGGGAAGGATTGGCCTTGAGAGTTTAACTGGGTCTGAACTTTGATCTTTAATGTCCAGCTTTGAATTAGCTTGCGTCTGCACTCAACCTCATTCCTCTTTGGTTCCTCTCTGGGAGGAGGCGTCATTATCTTGTGAGGTAGAAAAGGAAGTTGGGCTGTGAACCTTGCAGATAACTGAAGCAGAGAGTACCAACTTAGAAAGCTAAGTTGGGTATGTTTAGGTCCTGTTATAACCCTGCAGTACAATGGTGTCCCAAGATGTGATAGGAACAGTGGGGAGAATGTTTGAGTTTAGAATGCCTGATGCCTTGTACCACAAGACATTGCATATATTCAGTAAACTGCTGTTTGAAAGTTTGTTGCTTTGAAAGTAATGTTGTATTGTTGTGGGTATTTTTATTTCTTAACATGCTTTGTTTTCTTTCTTCCCCCTCATATTTGCAGTTTCTCTTACTCATTCACACTAGTGCTATGGGGTTTCATTTTTCTTCAATATAACTTTATTATTATTATTACTTCAAATTACAGCAGAGATAAATAGTCTCTTAAATATTTGAACTTCACCACAAACCAGGCTCATGTTAGTTAGCAGCTACCATGTGGCTTATCATACTGCTTGATTGTTTTATTTTGTCCAGTAGAACAAGAAGGATCTGAAATACTTTTCTTGGAGAATTAGAAGAAACTGCCAGATAGCTTAGTATACCACTGAAGATGCCCTGATGTCCTTGCTGTAGCATTTTTTATTTATAAAGGAAGAAGCAGTGGTGGGGAGAAAGTGTAAAAAGTACTCTGTGTAAAGGAAAAGGGGAGGAAGCAGCAATGATATCAAAATTAACACTTAACACTGTCAGAATTAACAGTCAATACAATTTACGCTAGTGAAGGTACATTTTAATCTAGCTATCTTCTCACTTTCTGCCTGAATACAGCCTAATTACTTGTCACTTGCCCTCAATAAATAATGTCTTCTGTTACATCTTTCTCTCTTATGTTTTAGATACAATGTCTGTGCCGAGTGGCATCCCTGTTCCATCTGCACCACCTTCTTATGAGGAAACAACAGGAATCAATGTGAACTATCCTCAGCCCTATCCTACCCCAGAATATGGCCAGAAACCAGACGGGAAAAGAATGAACCCTTCCCCGTATGTGGAACAGCCTTCACCAATGCATAACCCCAGTAAGCCTCGAACTGTACTGCATGTTAAGGAGAGGTTGAGTGGCTGCGTAATAAGTGTTGTGCAGAACACGAAAGATAGTGGTTCAGAATTGTTCTGCACCTTCCAGACATATTTTTGAAGGGATTAAGGTGAATGAGTTCTTGTGAATCATAGAATCATAGAATAATTAGGGTTGGAAAGGACCTTAAGATCATCTAGTTCCAACCCCCCTGCGGTGGGCAGGGACACCTTACGCTAAATCATATCACCCAAGGCCTCGTCCAACCTGGTCTTGAACACTGCCAGGGATGGAGCATTCACAGCCTCCCTGGGCAACCTATTCTAGTGCCTCACAACCCTAACAGGAAAGAATTTCCTTCTTATATCCAATCTAAACTTCCCCTGTTTAAGTTTTAACCCGTCACCCCTTGTCCTGTCACTACAGTCCCTAATGAAGAGTCCCTCTCCAGCATCCCTATAGCCCCCCTTCCGACACTGGAAGCCTGCTATGAGATCTCCATGCAGCCTTCTCCAGGCTGAACAGCCCCAACTTTCTCAGCCTGTCTTCATACGTGAGGTACTCCAATCCCCTGATCATCCTCGTGGTCCTTCTCTGGACTTGTTCCAACAGTTCCATGTCCTTTTTATGTTGAGGACAGCAGAACTGCACACAATACTCCAGGTGCGGTCTCACAAGAGCAGAGTAGAGGGACAGGATCACCTCCTTCGACCTTCTGGTCACGCTCCTTTTGATGCAGCCCAGGGTATGATTGGCTTTCTGTATGCACTAGTATCGGTAATATCATTTGCCACTCTGCAGTTTTTTTAATGCAGCTTTATTCTTAAGACAGTGTGTTTCTGCATTAGTAAATACCATGGTGGAAGTTGATTAACTTTTTTTCCTTATTTACTCATTGAGTATAGCATGTTTTTCTGCTCAGTTACAGTTCAGACAGTGTATGTGCAGCAACCAGTAGTATTTTGTGACCGCCCAGTTCAGATGTGCTGCCCTTCCTGCAACCAGATGATAGTGACACGTCTTTCGTATGACTCAGGAGCTTTGACTTGGCTGTCATGTGGTGGCCTCTTCCTGTTGGGGTAGGTTGATTCCAATTTGCACTTCATTTTTCTCTTCTTACATGTCCTTTTATAGCTCTAAGGAGTGACAAAGCTCTCAGCTTTGCTGCAGTTGCATTCTGTCTTGTACCTGGCCCTAAAGGTTTGAATAGCCTACATCTGCATTAAGTCCTGTATGACCTTAAAGTAGCTCAGGAACACTAGTGATGGATTCCATAACCATGTGTGGTCTTCTTACAGCTTCAAGGCACCAGTTTTCCTGATGGCTTTTGCAGGAAATAAATTTTATCTTCCTATGTATGTAACATGTGGTAAAAGAGATTGATTATGTTTCTGTTTTGCTTTGCAGGTGTGTAGCTGGCTGCTGCTTAATTCCCTTCTGCATTGATGCCCTAAAGGATGTGGATCATAGCTGTCCAAACTGCAGTACTCTTCTTGGGTCTTACAAACGTTTATAGGCAGTACTTAAACATTGATAATTGATTGATGAAGTTGGTTAGCACCTCTACAAGCCCTTTTTGAAGCTTCTTGGAGACTTCTGTTGTTTCTGTGCATCCTGTCACTGGAAACCAAACAAAAGTAATGTTTATTGCTAGATTGTTTGAGTAAGAATTTGCTTGAGGGGATTCCGACTTAAGTCTGTAAAAACTATATTTAATCTTTAAGGGCCACTCAGTGCAGAACCATTTGATGGCAACTATGTTTTCCCTTTCTGCTTTATGTAGAACAGGTTCATGATGTTCTTCAGTTAATCTCATTTCAACTATGCTGCAAACTGGTGCGCTTGCTTATAGTCAGCTCAGCCAGGGAGGAGAACATCTATGGAGAACTAGATAGTCTCATGCTTGGCGCTGATGCTTTTGTAACAGCACTGTTTGCAAACTGGCAGGGAGCTGCTTGCCTCTGGGACAAGTGCCCCTCTTTGACTTTAGTGCTGTCATGAGCACTAAAATTTGATTTAAAACTTTCTTAGTTGAAAGAGAACCAAACCTAGAGGCTTCATCCTTTTTGGAGGCTACTTTATCAAATGGACAACTCAGGTTATCATGCGTTAATGGTGATTCAACCTAGTACCTGAATTTCCAGTTTCAATTCTAGTCACACCTCTACTCTACAGTAAAGACGTTCATACAGGAATTATTAATAGGTACTTGTTCAGTGTTTTTCGATTGGTTGGGATTTTTTTACTGCTGATCTAGACATCTATCAGGTGTTCTCTTTGCTCCACCACAGTGAAAGTGCCCATAGAGCCTTAGTTATAGCCTTGGAAGACTTCCTTGTACATTTACGCAAGCCAACTGATAAAGCATAAACAAACCTCAGCCTTGTCTTAAGGCTTAAATTCCACGTGCAAAACACAGATTCAGGACCTGGGATTTTAATTGTTGATCTGTTTGTTAATTACTGTTTCTTCTTTAAGAAGGTACCATGATTGTTAAGGAGTTTCTCTGATTATTTAGGTGTGTACTGTGATTTTTCTACATGAAAGAAGTTCTGTTTTCAGAGGCTTAAGCTGGATATGCTTATTTAAGACAATGATCACAAAAAATTAGGGAACAAGGCTCTTAAGGTTGAAGTGTTTTACTCTGCCATAAGTAGTGGACTTGGTCTGAATAAAATCTTGATGAATTTGAATGATACCTGTCTAGAAAAGATGGGCGTTTATATAAGGCTGTGGTGCACTGTATTAATCTCTGTAAAAGCTGAAATAAAAATTAAAAAATACTGCTTTTGCCAAATGTGCCTTCTATAAATATCTGGTAGAAGTGAACTTTTGAAAAGTCTGTTAACACTTCACTTTTGAAATCCAGTTTTGTGGATCACAAATACAGCTTTTAGGCCTCGTGTTAATTAGGTTTTGTAAAGTGCTGTTGCTTCTGCATCATTTGCAGGTGGCTTAATAGCTCTCATGTGCATTTGAAAAAGGTTTCTGATCATATGGAGCCCTGTGCCACAGGAATTACCATCAGTAGCTACTAACTTACAAGAGCGATGGAGGTAAAAAGGGTAGTAATTTTGTCGCTTTTGCTGCGATGATGTAGAATTATCTTGTGGTTGGTTTTTTTTGTTTTTTTTTTGCCTGTGTGTTTGGTTTTTGTTCGTTTGTTTGTCTGCTGCTGCACCACTGCAGTGCTTTCCATGTTCTTTAATAGCCTGGGTGATGCTCCACTAAATTTTCTGTTCTGATGACACGTTTAACAGTTCTAAGTTAAGCAGATAGCATGTGCTGCTGTAAACCAGTATTCCTACCCCTCTGGATTTTACAGAAAATGTACTTTTCTTCTATGGTTTTCTTCTATGGGCACAGTCTACTTCATCTCTTTAAATTCCTTATATAGATTGAGAACAGAACATGTAATGCTGGCAGCTATTCCGTCTAATTAAGTACTCCGCAAAACTTTCTGCTGTCCCTTCTACACTTAAATTTCCTTAAATACAAAGTTCTTTTGTGTATGGAATTACCTACAGAATGTGCCAGAGTAACTTGCTTTGTTAAACCTATTTTAGACGAACAAAGGCAGAATATAACTTGCTTTGTTAAACTTATTTTAGACAAACAAATGCAGAATATAACTTGCTTTGTGTGAAAGTGCTTTGTATAGAAGTTGCTCTTTTATTTTAAATACAGTGAAGTTTAAAAGCAAACTTTTGTCTTTCATATCTAGTGCTTCTAATCAGAAAACTGTAACGTTCGGAATGTTTCCAAACACACAAATGGCTGAAATGTTAAAATTAAGTCAAGAAGTATAATTACAGGGTAAAATTTTTCAGTCTTACTTGGGCCAGGTCTCTGATAAATGGTGGCCTCTGGCCTGCAGACCAACTGTTTACACACAGAACCACACTTGAAAAGCTGTTTTCCTGCAATTTAGGCCCTTTATTTATTTTTTTCTTTTTATCACCACCACCTCTCAACCCTCCCCCCCCCCCCCCCCCCCCCGTTAAAATTCCTCTGGGTAAAACTTTTTTGCTTATAATATAACTAAACACACATATAGATATAGATAAGCTTCTATGTACCAGTAACTGGTAGGGAGAAAATAGATCTGAAATATCATCATATTCAGTCTGAAAGAATCCCTGTTACTCATGTGAGAATGCCCTACTACTTTTTCAATGTCTGAAGCACTTTTTTCTTTGAGGTACAGAAAATACAGAAAGGCAGGATTGATTACCTTAAACAACTTTGTTCTGGTGCATTGATATTTTTATTAAGCAACGTGTTGTTAAGAAACAAGTGGTGAACAAATAGTTTTTCCCCTGTTGATAGAAAATGAAGTGGCACGCTGACTTCATGTTATGTCTACAAATAAGGAAGGGATATGAGACATCTGAAATCCTCTGGCCTTACAGGACAAAGCTGGGTGAAGCCTTCCCTTATCCCACCTTCATTCACTTTGCAGGATGGCATTGCTTTCTGTTACACTTTAATAGTGTTATTTCTATTAGATTTCTGTTTTTGTTTCCTATTGTTCATGTGAATTTTATAGCAAATTAACCTTTGTGTTCCTTTCTTCTTCCTAAAGGTCCTGCAACATGATTCAAGTTCATTATGTTTAGGATGGCTTTTACTGTATTTTTGTGAGGTGATGTGTATGATGTGCTGGATCTGATTCCAGTATAGAAATAAATTCTCCAAGTGTCTTAATATGTTTTTGAACCAAGTGTGTGGTGAAACTTCCCGAGTTTAAAGGAAGTGCTTTTTGTATTACCACTTAACTTGATTTTTGTTATATTATTACCTTGGGGGTTTTGAGTATCTGAAAATCTAGTATCTGTTTGCATATGTGGCTGTGTGGTTTGGAGATGCTAACAATAGTTGTGCCCAAGTCTAGAATAAACCAAGAGTGAGAAGGTGACTTTTCAAAAGCCCATTTGTGGTTGGCTGTTTTATTTTCATGTACCATCTCATGAATTTGTGACAAAGTGGGGGGGGGAAGGCAGCTTCACTGAACACTAGAGGATTATTGAATTAGGGGTGTGTGTGACACACTGCATCTGAAGGTGGCAGTAGTGCTTTCACAAAAGTGTTTGTGGGGAGGAAGACCTGAAGTCTTTTCCCCTTCTTGCTCCAGAAGGTCCCTGAGGCCCTTTTCCTGGGCACACGGCCCTGAGTAACTCTGGAGGAAGGAAGGCACCGCGGGTGCCTGCGCTGCAAGCTGCACAACGTGCTCTCTCTGTTCACAACACGGCGCTGCGATCATAACCACGGGTCCCGGCGCAGGCCCTCACCATCCCGCAGCCAGAGCTTTGCCCTATGCGACGCCAGGGGGCGCCCGGGGCCGTCGGGGCCGCCAAACGCGCTGCTGCCTCAGGCGGCTCCCGCTCACTCGTCCTGGCTCTCCGCCCTACCTCCTCCTTATCTCATTGAAGCGGTTCTTCCTTGTTCCCGCCGTTCCGCGGGTTTCTCGGCTTTCCCTCTTCTCCCGGGGGCAGCGGCCGGAGCCGGGTGAGGGGCGCAGTCCTGGTCGGTCCTTGGGGGAGGTTGCGTGGTGTGCGGAGGCCGAGGAGCGCTACCACAGCCCTGGGGAAGGCGGCGGGGCCCTCTATCCCCTTAGCTCCTCGCAGTACACGTTCTGGAAATGCATGTGTCTCAAAGAGCTGCCTGTTTTGAGGGCGCTTTTTTTATTACCCCCCGCCACCAAGGGAATAACGTATTGGGAGCACTATTCCCGAAGCTCTGCCCTGGGAAGCGTTCCAGCAGTGAGGGCTCCCGCGGCCCGGGCCACGCTGCCTCCTGTGGCGGCAGCAGCCGTATGTGGTGGGCTTCTCGCAGCCTCGCTGCAAGGTCCAGGGCTTGGAAAACCTGTGAAGACAAAAGGTGGTTGTAAGGACAGGTAGGT
The DNA here is from genome assembly GCF_028554395.1 of Pezoporus wallicus. Classification (NCBI taxonomy): domain Eukaryota; kingdom Metazoa; phylum Chordata; class Aves; order Psittaciformes; family Psittacidae; genus Pezoporus; species Pezoporus wallicus. The sequence continues at coordinate 373,225 of NW_026637828.1, read as the reverse complement.
GGGACCAGGTGTGCTTCGACCCCTGAGCCATGCCAGGGCTTGTGCATAGAGGGGCAAGAATGGGGCCATGCCAGGGACCTTTTCCTCCTGCTTTTGGCTGTTAGACGTGAGCTTCTTCATAGAATCATGGACTGGTTTGTGTTGAAGGGACCTTAAAGCTCATCCAGTTCCAACTGCCTCCCACGGGCAGGGACACCTTCCACTAGAGCAGGTTGTGCCAAGCGCTGTCCAGCCTGGCCTTGAGCGCTACCAGGGTTGGAGCAGCCACAGCTTCTCTGGCAAATGCCTCACCATCTTCACAGGGAAGAACTTCTTCCCAGCATCTCATCTCTGTCTTCCTTCTGTCAGTTTAAATTCCCTCTTGTCTGTCACTTCGTGTCCTTGTAAAATATCCCTCTCTAGGTTTCTTGTCAGCCCCCCTATTAGGCACTGCTCTAAGGTCTCCCCAGAGCCTTCTAAGCCTCCCCAGGCGGAACAAGCTGAGCACTCTTAGCCTGTCTCCAGAGCAGAGCTGCTCCAGCCCTTGCAGCATCCCTGTGGCCTCCTCTGGATTTGCTCCAGCAGCTCCATGTCCTGTCATGGTGTTGCCCCAGAGCTGCAGTGGAGGGAGAGAATCTCCTTCCTCACCTTGCTGCTCATGCTGCTGGGGATGCAGCCCAGCACACTGGTTTCTGGACTGCAAGCGCACACTGCTGGGTCATGGGGAGCTTCTTGTCAACCGCCACTCCCCAACTCCTCAGGGCTGCTCTCAATCCAGTCTCTTCATCTAAAAGAGCTGTTGGGGCCTTTACAGAACAGACTGCTATTAAAGTTCAGATTTCCTGGGCAGTACAGGTGTCCACAGATGTTTTTGCTGTGTTGTGTGTTAGGTGGTATTTTTATTAAGTTTTGATTAATTTCACTTTGCAAATTTGAGTACAATATCTGTTAAAATGGATGGATGCTTTCCTCAGATTTCTTGCCAGTGCTGGTCTCCTGTGAGTCATTAAACTAGTGTGTTTGCAGCACATGTGGCTGATTTTCTTCAGTATTTTAAGATCTAGGACAGCACCATGGTAGACATTTCTGTTGGGGAGGTTCTCTGTATTAGCAACCCACTCAAATGAGTGAACTTAGTCAAGTACATAGGACACTAGTGTTATGCATTACCTTAAAGACTTGTCTTTATTTAGCATGTGTTTAAGAGTCAACCACAAATCAGGCATTTAATTTGTAACTTACAGGTTGCAGTACAAAGGGCCTAAAATCTGTGATACACTGAAAAAAGCTATTTGAAATATTTTCAACAAAAAGCCCTGGAGTGTTGCTTTTGAATTTCATTGTTCTTTGGTGTATGAGATTCAGGCAAGCCCAGATTTATGCGAGTGTGCTCATACACTTGCAATAAGATGTTTTTGTTTTTGGTTTTTTTTTATTAATATAACTTCTTTCCGAAGAAGTGGGAAGCCACAAAGCTAAAACTTGAACTTAAAATGCAAATTTGATTATTTTGGAAAGTATGATTTACAGCTGCGACTGAAAAAGCAGAGCAAGATAATCTGAGCAAAATAGAAAATCAAATGCATTTACCAGGTAACATTGAATTCTGTTTTCTTCCTGCAAGCCAAAGCCAAATCTTCAAGCTTCTCTATCCCAGCAGCCATTTCCATCTGCAGCATACCTCAGGATTGCAGCCTGAATCCGAGTTTGAATGTGAGGCTGACCTGTGAGTCTCTTCATAAGCTGACATTCTGAAATTAATATTTTTTACATAGAAAATCTCTGTATCTATTATTTTGCATGACATTGACTGGTTAAAAACCTGCCACAGAAAGCTTGAGTGACCAAGTGCAAGGTGAACAGAGCGGGTCGAGGCAGTTCGTGCGGGCAGGCAAGTGGGATGGTGAGCATTTGCCCAGTCTAGGAGCTCTGCTCTGGCTGCCCCAGGTGCCACCCAGACAGGCAAGCGGGATGGTGAGCATTTGCCCAGTCTAGGAGCTCTGCTCTGGCTGCCCCAGGTGACACCCAGACAGAGCCAATGAGAGGGGAGGCTGCAGTGCAGAGCTCAGAGTGTAGAGAGTGCCTGCACTGGACTTGTGAGGGGAGGGTGCACAATGGGCAGGCTGCATTTGGTACTCTTGAAGCAGGGGCTGAGCTGCGGGACACTGTCAATAGGCTGAAAGATGTCAGGGAAGCTGAGAGGAAGCAGGACTGCTTGCTCCAGGCCCAAACTGTGCAGGGGCCTCAAGCATCTGCTGTAGCTCGTGGAGGAAAGAAAGAGGCTGTTAACCCAGGAAGGTGGGAAACAGCAACAAAAAAAACAAAAAAAGGAGGAAGAGGACAATTAAAATCAAGGGGCTTCCTCCTAAATCTGTTGTCCCCATGCAGAACCACTTTGCTGTCCTGCAGGGGACTAATGAGGAAACACACTTGCACCACGAACAACCGGCTGATGCACTGGTAAAGATCACTACTGGTGCTGCCAGGAAAAAGCGGCAGGTCATAGTGGTAGGGGACTCTACTTTGAAAGGGACAGAGGCACCCATCTGTCAGCCTGACCCAGTCTCGAGGTGTGCTGCCTACCAGGGGCACAGATCAGGGATATTGCAGAGAGGCTGCCTGCTCTAGTAAGTCCCACTGACTATGACCCACTTCTAGTGATCCATGTGGGTGCTAGTGATATAGATAGCAGTAGCCCGGAGAACATAAGGAAGGACTACAGAGCCCTGAGAGAGGTGGTTAGGGGCTCTGGAGCTCAGATTGTCTTTTTGTCAATTCTCCAGGATAAAGGAGAGGACCTTAAAAAGGCTGGGAGGATTGGCCAAGTTAATAAATGGTTAGAAGGGTGGTACCATAGTCAGGGGTTTGCCTAGAACATGGGACTCAATTTAGTAGGTCAGATCTACTGGGGGCTGTGGGATCTGGTCTGACAAAGAAGGGGAAGAGCGGTTTTGGTAGGAGGCTTGCCAGACTGATCAAGGAAGCTTTAAACTAGATGTGTTGGGGGAGGGGGACATCATTCCATCCCAACACACCCAGTCAGTTGCCAGCACCTATAATAAATGCTCGGAGCAATGTAGAGATATTCCAGCCACTCCAGCCAATGAGCTGGCTTCATTCGGAGCTTGGCTCAGATGCCTCTAAACAAACACCCGTAGCATAGGGAACAAACAAGAGTAATTAGAGATGTGTGCACGTCTATGGGGGTATGATATAATAGGCATCACAGAAACATGGTGGGATGGCTCCTATGACTGGAGTGTTGGAACGGAAGGTTACAGGCTCTTTAGAAAAGACAGGCCCAGCAGACGGGGAGGGGGAGTTGCTATTTATGTTAGGGGTAGTCTGGAGAGTATGGAACTCTGTCTGGGGACAGGTGAGCAGTGCGCAGAGAGTTTGTGGGTCAGGGTTAAAAGGAGAACAGCGATGGGAGACGTTACTGTGGGGATCTGTTACAGACCGCCTGATCAAGGAGAACCTGCAGATGAAGCACTCCATAGACAGATAGGAGCAGCCTCACACTCACAGGCCCTTGTCCTCATGGGGGATTTCAACCACTCCAATATCTGTTGGAAGGATGGTACAGCCCGGCACAAACAATCCAGGAGGTTCCTCGATTGTGTGGAAGACACCTTCCTTCTGCAAGTAATAGAGGAGCCAACAAGGAGAGGTGCCATGCTTGAGCTCATGCTCACCAATGGGGAAGGGCTGGTTGGAAATGTGACTCTCCAGGGCCGCCTTGGTTGTAGCGATCATGAGATGGTCGAGTTCGAGGTCCTCAGGGCAGTGAGAAGAGCATGCAGCAAGCTGACTGCCCTGGACTTCAAAAGAGCAGACTTTGGCCTCTTCAGGAACCTGCTTCAGAAGGTTCCATGGGATACAGCCCTAGAGGGCAGAGGGGCCGAAGACTTGGTTGATATTCAAGGATCACCTGCTGAAAGCTCAGGAGTGTTGCATCCCAACCAGAAGGAAGTGCAGCAGGAGGGCCAGGAGACCTCCTTGGATGGATAAGGAGCTGCTGAGGAAAATTCAAATGAAAAAAGAGGCTTATAATAAGTGGAAGCAAGGACAGGTGGCATGGGAAGAGTACAGGGATGTTGTCCGAGAAGCTAGGGACCAGGTTAGGAAAGCTAAGGCTCAGTTAGTATTAAACTTGGCTGGGATGTGAAAGATAACAGGAAGGGATTCTATAGGTCCATTGCAAATAAAAGACAAGACTAGGGACAATGTAGGCCCCCTCAGGAAGCTCTCAGGAGAACTTGCTGCCCTGAATTTGGAGAAGGCTGAGGTTCTTAATGACTTCTTTGCCTCGGTCTTCACTGGCAAATGCTCTGACCAGACCACCCAAGTCTTGGAAGGTAGACGTGGGGACTATGAGAATAAAGACCTTGTGCCCACTGTAGGAGAGGAACTGGTTCGAGACCATCTTAAGAACCTGAACGTGCACAAGTCCATGGGACCTGATGAAATCCATCTGCGGGTCCTGAAGGAGCTGGCAAATGAAGTTGCGAAGCCGCTGGCCATCATATTTGAGAAATCATGGCAGTCAGGTGAAGTTCCTGATGACTGGAAAAAGGGAAATATAACCCCCATTTTCAAGAAGGGGAAAATGGATGACCCGGGGAATTACAGACCAGTCAGTCTCACCTCTGTGCCTGGCAAAATCTTGGAGCAGATTCTCCTGGAGGGCATGCTAAGGCACATGAAAATCAACAAGGTGCTTGATGACAGCCAGCATGGCTTCACTAAGGGGAAATCCTGCCTGACTAATTTGGTGGCCTTCTATGATGGGGCTACAGAACTGATGGACAGGGCTAGAGCAGTTGATGTCGTCTACCTGGACTTGTGTAAAGCGTTCAACACTGTCCCACACGACATCCTTGTCTCTAAATTGGAGAGACATCAATTTGATGGATGGACCACTTGGTGGATAAAGAACTGGCTGGATGGCCGCACACAGAGTTGTGGTCAATGGCTCAATGTCTGGCTGGAGACCAGTAACGAGTGGCGTCCCTCAGGGATCGGTGTTGGGACCGGTCTTGTTTAACATCTTTGTCGGTGACATGGACAATGGGATTGAGTGCGCCCTCAGCAAGTTTGCCGATGGCACCAAGCTGTGTGGTTCGGTTGATACGCTGGAGGGAAGGAATGCCATCCAGAGGGACCTTGACACACTTGTGAGGTGGGCTGATGCCCCCCTCATGAGGTTTAACCATGCCAAGTGCAAGGTCCTACATCTGGGTCGGAGCAATCCCAGGCACAGCTACAGGTTGGGCAGAGAAGAGATTCAGAGCAGCCCTGCGGAGAAGGACTTGGGGGTGTTGGTTGATGAGAAAATGAACATGAGCCGGCTTTAGTGTGCGCTTGCAGCCCAGAAAGCCAACCGTATCCTGGGCTGCATCAAAAGGAGCTTGACCAGAAGGTCGAAGGAGGTGATCCTGCCCCTCTACTCTGCTCTTGTGAGACCTCACCTGGAGTATTGTGTGCAGTTCTGGTGTCCTCAACATAAAAAAGACATGGAACTGCTGGAACAAGTCCAGAGAAGGGCCTCGAGGATGATCAGGGGATTGGAGTACCTCACGTATGAAGACAGGCTGAGAAAGTTGGGGCTGTTCAGCCTGGAGAAGAGAAGGCTGCATGGAGACCTCATAGCAGGCTTCTAGTATTTGAAGCGGGCTCTAAAGATGCTGGGGAGGGACTCTTCATTAGGGACTGTAGTGATAGGGCAAGGGGTAACGGGTTAAAACTTAAACAGGGGAAGTTTAGATTGGATATAAGAAGGAAATTCTTTCCTGTGAGGGTGGTGAGGCACTGGAATGGGTTGCCCAGGGAGGTTGTGAATGCTCCATCCCTGGCAGTGTTCAAGACCAGGTTGGACGAGGCCTTGGGTGACATTGTTTAGTGTGAGGTGTCCCTGCCCACGGCAGGGGGGTTGGAACTAGATGATCTTAAGGTCCTTTCCAACCCTAACTATTCTGTGGTTCTATGATGTTAATATTCAGTCTTTGGCTCACAGTGCTATTACTGGCTGTTGATCTTCCGTTTGGTATAAGAAAGTGAGATACTCACCTACTCTCTGATCGTGCTGATGTCTCAAGCTGGATTTGTCCAGTTTTCAGACACAGAGGTCACTGGTGACTTCTGATGGAGACTTCTGAGTAGTTGCTGCTCTGTTCTTACAGATAGTTGAATTTCTCTTAACTCTGCTCAAGCATGTGTTATATGTCTGTATTTATTTGACTCTTCACGTTTAAAAAGAGTGCTTGTGCTTAAAATTAAGTATATATAACTGCATTAATGTCCAGTGTTTACAAATGAAAACTCTAGCTCCCTGTTTGAATTTTTTGAGAAAGTTTATTTTTAAACTTTAAAGAGAACCCTTCTTCTAGGGCACATCAGCTATTTTTGCGTGAAGATGTTACTTTAGAAATTGTGATTGAAATGTTGATATCTGTAGTAGCTACAGTATTTGTCTTGAAGCTGTAAAACATGTCTCTCACTAAGCACTATGGCATCTTATCAAAAAGCTTGTCAGAAGAGACCAGTTTTTCAGTGTGATGCCTGTTGTGTAACCTTCTAGAAACATGCTGTTTTGCCACATCTTAAGACATACATACAGTGCTGTTTGTCTTCACATGTGCAGCACCCTTGAGGTGTCTCAGAATCTGATGTGCTGCAGTCTTGTGAACAGGTCTGACATTTTTGGTCCATCTGGTTAGACTCAGCTCTGTTTCAGGGACTTTGGATACAGGCTGTCTCTCAGCATAGTTCATACAATCTTTCCTGGACACCTCTTTCCTAAAGCTCCTTCCTTGTGAAAAAGGAGTTGCCTGTAACCTGCAAGAATTATTCTGGGTGAAAATTAAAAATGTAACTGAGAAAGATTTTTTTTTTTTTTTTTTTTTTTTTGAGAAACCTACTCACAGCTCTCTAAGGGAAGTCTGGCTATTTTAGAGGCCAGAAGGTTTCTGGAAGAGTTTTTGGTGTTTGAGTGGGGGAAGAAATTACTAAAACCAGTCTTGTTCCAAGAAGGCATTTAGATTTGAGCACATACTTATTTTTTGGGGTGTGCTTATGCTTAAAGTTAAGGACCTATTCATGTACTCTGCTGACTCCAGACATTGGTGCCATACATGAGGGTAACGTAAACTAAGTGGAAAACTTACTGTAAAGTGTCAGATTTATTAGTAAGAGAGTAGAGCTACAAATGCTCAGCACACAAACACTGCTTGTAGCTTGTTGCTCTTGGGTTATGTAAGAGAGTTGAGATAAGGCAAAAAGTTCTTCTAATTCCAATTTTGATATTCCCACTGACCAGTATGTTTTATGCTTTTAGGTTATTTTGCAATAGCTGTGTGAAATATATTGAAAAATATTACTATATAAATAGTTAAAAGTCAGACTGCGGTGGAGAACAGGCATAATTAGCAATTCAAGAGCTGAATGACTGCAGGATAACGTACAGAGCATGTACTATGCCCAGATAAGCTCTAATCTTAATATTGAAAGTTAGAATTACTATAGGACTGATTAAAAATGTCAAACCCAGCAAGCTGCAAGTTTTCCACGATTAAATCTTTTGAAGCTATTTCAGAATTAGAATATTGGGAAAAATATCTGTGGGCAGAAGAGGGCTTTCTCAGTTACTGCTTTGGGTTGATCAAAGGAAATCTGAGCTGCTGTATGAAATCTGCAAGATGTTTGCTTTTTAAATTTAGTTTCAGACCTGAGCTGTGAATTTCTTTCCCTTTTTAGCAAAAAGGCTAAAATGAGGTTGGGTAAATGCTTGTGTGTGTCTTTCTCTCCCTCCTACTACACACGCTCACCCTCCCCTTTGCAGACTGCTCTGCCAGAGCCCCTCCTCTGGCTGGAAGAGGGGAGTTGAAATAGTGAGCTCCTGCTTTGTGAAGGAAATTTTCTTTCACTGCCTTGCTCAGAGGTGCCTTTGAGAGGAAAACTGATGTTTTGTTAACTTCTGGACTGAGGAGGTGATTTCAAAGGCCATGGGGCTGCATGCCATCGTTTTACTCTGTGCTGTGGTCATAGGAGCTTCAGGCAGTAAGTAGAACAAACTTTTTTCTCTGCTAAGATTGATCTCTCTCAATGCAAAATACTTCTGTTGAGAAATGATCTTACTGTCAAAACTTGAAGGTCCTGTAAGTGATGTTACAAGTTGTAGGTTTGCAGTAATTGCTGTAGAAGCTTTGTCTTGCTTTTCAGTGTGGTATAGCAATTCACTGTACTGAGCTCACTGGGTGGTACAGGACAGGTGGGAGGGCACCTTACCTACAGAGGAGTGCAGTTAAATATTGCCTCTTCCTTTGGCATTACTAGGGAAAGCAACAGGAGCAGTGAGACTGTGCCAGTCAGTTCAGTATCTCTCCTGAAAATAACATATTAGTATCATATTCTGAAACTGTGCTCACTTTGGTACTTGGCAGATGAAGGATTCTGAAAAGTGTGATTAGATCATGAAATGTCAATGGTGTGGTCCTTTGTTCCTCTTGTCAACTGAAAAGAGCTAAACACATGCTGTTTCTAAAACCGAAATAAATTAGGGAGGAAAATGTAAAATTTTAAAAGAGCAGAAACTCTGAACTTGGGCACCTTAACGAAGTTAACAAAGTGCCTGATTGTCCAGAGCGCTCAGCCTGTCACACTGTCTGACTGTGATAAACGCATTCAAAAATTCTGAGCATGGATTTTAGGTATCCACACAGGATCTGACAGAGCTCTTAAATCTGGTCCTGCCGAGTTCAACCTCTTGAAAATCTGATGCTATGGAACAGAGATGAATTTTCCAGGTTTGTCTTACCATATTTATGTTAAGGTTCTTGAATAAGTTGTACTCATTTCTTTATTAAAACCCATTAAATGAACACTGCCATTTCTCACTGTTTGAAAGAATAGCTCTTTTCTTTTGTGATCCACAAGATACTTAGGGATGATTTTTTTTCTGTCCAAGAAAAGAGATTAGTGTACTTCTTTCTCCCCACATGCAGTGTGTTTGGAATTTTAAAGTTAATGCGTATGTTCTATGTATAGATAGGTATATTTATAAAAATTAATAGTCAACTGATAATTCTCATATGTAACATGATCTGGTCTCTTTATGCTAGAAAGTTTGATACTTTTGCAGATAGCCATAGCGCTAGTTTGCTTGAATACCGTGTTATTTTTGTGTGTACTTTATAAAGGTAAAATCTGAATTTTTGTACAGAGAATTAATTCTGCAAAGTAAAAAGGAGCATTTGTTGGGAAGAAAATATGAATGTGGGGATAAGGCCTTTTCAAGAAAAATGTAATTCTGGTCTCCAGAAACTTAAATTTTAACTTGGGAATAAAAGTGCATATAAGCTTGAGCTGAAGAAACAAACCCTTCCTTTTTTTTTGTTCCAAAACCAGTGAATTCACTTCTTTTCTCCTGCCAAAATATGGTTCCAATAAATAATACAAATGTGGATTTTAAATGTTGCAGTTTAACAAGAGCATTTTCTTCAGGCATAGAGCATATATAAAACATCCAGAATCATGGACCAGAATAAAGAGGCTCTTTTAGCTTCTATCTCCAATGGGAGATGAAGGTGAGCAACACAGGGATGTTAGTTACTGCTTAACAGAGAGGTACATTAGCGTATAGACCAGCATAGAGGTTGGGGGCTGTTGTACTGTTGTTGGACTTCCTGTGGAATTTCTTTGTAAGGAATTTATTAATACTGGCAAGTTTAGGACTGAATGGTTCTAGTACTAATTAAATTATGCAATATATGTTTTTTAATAAAGAAGCGTTTCTTTTGCAATGATACAAGTGCTATGTGTTGAAATGCAGCAGGATCACATACTTGATACTGGCTGTTCTCACATATCACTGCAGTGCATATGAGCACCTGGGATCTGACTGATCTTGCCATTATGCACGTTCCTATCAATATCTAGGACTTCAGGTAACTTGCAGAGTTGAGTGCCAGGGAGTGCTGTCAGTACAGGATCAGGCCTTTTTTAATTGGATTAAGACCCCCTTTTTTATATTTGCTTGGTAATCTGTGGTATTGTTGCATTTCCATACCTACCTCAATAAATACACTAAGGCATGTCATTCCTTTATGTATGTGCTCGTGTGGTATAGGCATGTGGAAAGGGGCGAGAGCGAAGTCTTGTTCCTGGATACTCAGTAGCAAAACTCTCATGGGCTTTTGATTTTGAGGGCCGTGCTTTGGTTTCAGTTAATTTCATTGTCATTGAAAAGCAGCAGGTCTGTCCTGAGCCGCACACAAATTTTCAGTGTTTTTCTATTATCTTACTTGTCATTGCAGGCTCCTTGAAGAGTTTAAGTTATGGAGCTTCCTGTTTTGTGGAGTGTATAGGTGAGTAAAACACGACAGTATTCAGGCCTTGTATGTGATAAGGAAGGAGGGATTTGAAAACTCTTCTTCATGAGGGATGTTGTGTTTTTAGAAGAGCAATACTTAAGTCTGAATGATTAGCACTCATGGAAGTAGTGGAGAAGTTCCACTAAGCTTTCCGAGGCCCAGACCTGCTCAAAGTTCACATTCTGTGAGTTCAGAAGCTACTAAGTAGTTCTGGAGCTACTAAACAAGTGCACACTACTAAACAAGTGCAGGACAAACCCCAGCCATGTATGAGTGTCTTTGTTACTAGTACCCAGTGTTGGCTCCTTTCATACTGAAAGAGGCATGAAGAAAGCCTTCTCCTTCAGTAAGTGGGCACAAAACTTACATTCTGGAAAGGAGGAGCAAATGGGTAGACAGGATATTGAACTGACTTGGAAAGGTTTGATTGAACTTCTTGAGATGTAGTTTATGACTTATGGTTCTCATTTGCATTGCCAGCAGGTACTTGAATGTGCAAAGTGGTTTTCAGTGTAACAGCAAAGGGAGCACATGGATATTCTGCCTCCAAGAAGATCTTGCCCTGGCCTCGTAGCTACATACACAGACAGTGTGGCTCAGAGACTCTTAGTTTATTCAACATTACTTCATCTCTGTGTGGTTTTGTCATTGAAAGCGCTTAAGTGTTGCACTGCTTCTGTGAGGCAGAGAAAAAACTATTATAGGAGCCACAGTGGTCACTTTTCCTAGGTGTTGCCCTCTGTATCTGAGGGAAGGGAGCGTATTTCCTTTAACATTTCCCCTCTTCTGCACTTCAGTGGTCCCACTTAGGGTTATACCATGATGCCTTATTTTTTAGGGACCCTGTGTTAAAATCTTGCCCATATGGTGTGAAGGTATTATGACTTATCTTCTCATCCTTTCAAGGTTAATTCTTATCACCTGGTCTGAAAGAGAATATCCTTTTATTAGAGGAATACAGCGACATATGAGGGTGTCTGATGCTATATTTACTAGATGACAGTGTTACCCATGAACACTTGCCAGGTCATTACCAATGTCTTCATATGCATACAAATAATCCTTGTCTTCTCATGCTTTCTCTTGCTCAGCCCAGATCTTACTGGGCAGGCTTTAAAAACCAAAGCTTTTTAAAACCCACAGTTTAGTTCGTCTGCCTACATATAGCTCAGAGCATGGGCATGAAAAGCACTGAATGCATCGGCAGATCTTTTTCATCTTGCTGTTGCAAAGGTCCGGCTTTGCTGCCGAAAGGCATCAAAAGAGCATCATGCCGTAAATGCATTGCATTGTTTTTCTGCTCTTAGAAATTCTTTTCCCATCCCATACAGGAGCTAATTGTAGCATGCATGGTGCTTTTGGAAACCTAATTCTTTCAGTTGTAAGTCCAAGTGGGAAGGGAACGTTCTGAATATCCAGCCCCTTGTTTAGCTGATTTCAGTGTCCAAAAGATTTAAAAGTAGGAAAAAAAAAACGATGGGAGTGGGGGAGCAGGGGGAAGCCTAATAGACTAAAACTCCATTCATTTATTTCCTAGGACACAGTACATCATACTTCCCCAGAAGGGCTAGATACAGCTACAGGTATACAGCAGTCACCAACACATTCTTGCAGGGAAATATTTACAGAAGCGGTGGCATCTCTTTGGAGAGCACAGTGATCATTGAGGTATTGGGGAATTGCCAGCTGGTTTTGAAAGTGAGTATTGTCATAATCGCTTGAGTGATGGGGATGAACTGACGTGGAGCTGTATTGTTTGTTGCAATTACTGACTGCTACATTACAAACTTTTTTTTTCTTGTAATTAAAAGCAAGTTCAATTCTGGATCTCCTAATTAGAGTTGCAGAATTGCTTTAATGTGATATGGCTTCAAATTAAATATTTGCCAGTTTTGAAAGGGCAGATTAAGTAAATTGATCTTTTATTTCCTAAGTGGCATGGCAGTTTCACTGTTTTGTTACATGAAGGCAGAACTGGAGATGAAGCTAGGCCCTTTGAAAGTAACTTTGTTTATTTTTAAGCACTTTCAGATCTGTGGCAGTAATTTAAATATAGCAGGCGTTTCAAAAAGAACTTGAGAAACTTGGGTGATGTGCTGGATTGGTGCCATTCCTAACCTGGTGTCAAATCCAGTCTTGTAACACTCTGTTGATCTCAACAGGAGATCAGAGCAGTTTCAGATTACAGGCCTTTTCTGGGGTGACCCCTGTGGTAGGCCAGTTTGAGAACCATCGTGGTTTATCAGGGGGAGCATGGAAAATAAACTTCTCCCATCTACTTTGGTTTTCCCCCAGGTTAACAGAAGGGATAATACATAGGTTCTCCAGGGATTGATGTGTGTACTATATACACATACACACGAGGCCAATAAAGAATAGGATAGTTATCCCTGTCCTAACATGGCTATATGGATAAAATTAACTGGTCTGTGGTCCTGTGACTTTACATGAAAAATGAGAATTTGAGTATACTGTCTTCAGATTGAATCACTTTCTTCTGCCTTGAAATATCAGTGGCAAGATTCCCCAACTTCTAACATGTTATCTTAATATGAAGCGTCCTAAGATGTGCAAGACGGTGTGTAGTTGAATGCTTGTCTTTATAAATAAAAGTAGAAGATATTAAGAAAAAAGAAGTGCTAATAGTTGCAGTCTGTGCTGTTCTTAAAATGGGGCAGATAGCCACCATTTCTAATCTACCCTTTGAGAACAGTTCTTCCTTACCGCAACCAGCCAAACTGGAAGTACGTTAGGAAATTCTGTAATGTACTTAGGTATGCATTTTCTCCTCTGAATTCAGTGAAAGCAAGCTGTGAAAGCTACTGACCACTGAGGAACTTCACCAGGCATAGTCGCAAGAGTCCACTGACGTGGCTAGTCATTTTGCTTCTCATTTGGAGTAGAAAGGACTTATGTCTATCTGCTGTACCCCATAGCGGATGATTGCTTCTGTATTGAAAATGAAAAGGATATAATAGTGCTGTATAAAATGTATTTAATAGTGAGTGAAACTTCTTTGTAGAAGAAATTTCTGGAAACTACCTTGGATATGCAACCTGAAGATGTGGCTGTTTCAGTTGTGTTGCTTGCCACACTGAATGGTTTTTCATAGTCTGTGACGCTCTGTGTAGATATCCTAATGTGACAAAGTCCACAAGTTCCTATTGACAATGGTATTTGTTGCTCTATAATCTTGATTCCTAGGTGCAAGATGTACAGATTAAGAAAAACCTTGCATCCAGAGAGGAGCCTCTGAAGCAAATGGACAGTCTAAGGTAGAAAAATGTCTAATCTGGTCTAGTTCTTGGATTTTTGAAGCTTTATGGCTTAGCAGCATTTGGTCCAAAAAGGGTTTTTTTAACCTAATTTTGATCCTTTTTTATGTAAAAAGATTTGGTGAGTAAACAATTATAATTTTTCTGGGTACAAGTTATCAAGCCTCTAGCTGGCCAGCAGTGTGTATAAATCATAGAATCATAGAATAGTTAGGGTTGGAAACGACCTTAACATCAACTAATTCCAACCCCCATGCCATGGGCATGAATAGCTCTCCAGTTCTGAACTGCAATTGTTACTTGTACAGGCTGTTGAGTTTTGAAGTACATTTCAGAAGTTCTTGGTTTGGAGGATTCTCATGCTGCAAAACATTGTGGGGTTGGGTGTTTTTTTTTTGTTGTTTTTGGTTTTTTGGTTTTTTTTTATTTAAACTGCATTTTTCATCTAATGTAATTTTCTTCCATTTATGTTTCTGGGTTTAGTTGCTCATTCACAACATATGTCAGTGTGTTTTCTTCTGACTTGCAAAGGTATAGACTCTAGTGAAGATGCCTGCGCAAAAAGGTCTCTTCAAACTGTGGAGCTTTGGTATTTTCCCAGAGAGCTGATGGCTCTTGTGTCATCAGAAAAAGGGAGTTCTGTTGTCTGATTAAGCTAACCCTTGTAATCTTCCTCTTTGTCCTATCACTTGGATTCTCAACATTTAAAGACACTGAGAGCTGTGGTAATTGACTCAACTTGAAGGATTGAAAAGAGCAAATTTGGAATAAATGCATTGCTTTTTATATTAATCAGGAAAAGCTTTAGATTCCACAGTGTGGGTAGTGGTATTAGGGTTCAAATCAGAGGAAATGCACATCTGTGAAATTCTTTGCAGGATTTTCACAGATGTAAGAGCAGTTGTGTCTTGTTCTCTGCAGAGAAGCCAATCAGAGGTAGCAAAGAAAGCATCCAGTGAAGCTTGGTTGTTGAAAATAATTATTCAGATGAGTGAACCTTATTAGCATTTGCCTCAGCCTATTGTGAATATACGGTGGTCTAGCTTGTCCTCTAAACATGCATGTAATTTCCACAAATAGTAGCAAAAGCAATCACAGTTGCCTAGGAGTCCAGAAGCCATTATCCCATGTGCACGGCCTCTTCTCCTTGAAAGACTTTATCCAGGTGTTGGTGCATTACATGTTTTTCTCTTACACTGTCTTTGTTCACCAGTTGATTAGATGAGCAGTTAGTTCCACAGTTAGTGTTCATATGAACTCTGTTTCTAGCTATATGGGAGCTGACCTTTGGGCTACTGTAGAATTCTTCCTTTGGATGCCTTGTTTTTCCCCATTTGAAGGGGAAATATATGATTAAAGTACGTTATATTAGGAGTGAAGATCTGTTTTTAAATTACCTTATGCAGAAGTAGAAAAGACTACTCTTAATCTGGGATAGCAAAAGCAATCGGAGTGTACTTACAACAAATAACTTTGGGATAGAGCACCTAGAGAGCAGGAAGATATGGGTTGATTGGAAAGCAGTTGTTCTTGTGTGTGTCACAGCTGAAGAGTAATGATAAAGATTACATGCAGTTGCTTTGCAACTGAGACATGCTTACCAATGCTAAATCATAAAATGGAATTTCTCTCATATTAAACAAGAATCATTGCCATTAAGTATAATTACTTGTAAGGAGTTTGCTTTAAGTGTTACAGTTATGTCAAAGATGCAGTGATTGTCTCGACAGGGTTGGGTTTGTTTTTTTTGTCTGTGTGGGTTTTTAAAGGCTCCTGGTATCGGGGTGAGCTGCTTATTATAAAGAATGGAGGTAGAGAATAAGACAGATCCCTTTTGGAAGAACAGCTCTGTTCAGAAAATCTGAATCTAATGCCATGAACTGACTTGCAGCCACTGTTTGAAGTAAGAAACTAAAAACTGTTTTATTGCAGGGAAGTACTAGAACAGCATCCTCTTCATTTTTCTTTCCATGATGGGAAAGTTATGAAGCTCTGTCCTGTGAGGAGTGAACAGACCTGGGCTCTGAACATAAAGCGAGGCATTCTCAGTGTCCTGCAGACATCACAAGCATCCACTGCTAGTACAGTTGTTGAAGAGGTGAGACCACTGGTAGAGGTCATGTTCTAGGGTGGTTGTTAGCCTTTGGATACGTTAAGTATATTCCCTTTGCAAATAACTAAAGGTTTTTGCCACTCGGTGACTGGTCAGCACCCAGTGGTGGTAGTCTGATGTTTTTTTATAGTGAATGTTAGAAATGATCTACAATTTGCAATCATGTTGAGGGTTGAGGAGCAGTGACATCAGAGCCTTACTTGTTCTCTGGGGAAGATACAGTATTCATTGTTCATAATGATTCATTGTGATTTTTTCATTAATTTTAGGAGGTTTTAAGAGCAGGCTTCTCAAGAGCTCTTCGCAGTTTTTGCATACTGAAGCTCAAATTCTGCTGTGCTACACTGAAGGAATAGTCCAGAGTACCACATTGCTGCCCTTGTGTTGACATGAGTGCAGCTGAGATAGCTCAGTGCCTGCACTACTTCTGTTATGAAGAGCAGTCTCTAGACTGACTTTCAGTGTGATGTGCACCTCCTCATTCTCAGGCTATGGCTACTTATCAGTGCTTAAATGGATGTTACGCAGTCAGGTTTGGGACACCCATATGTACTTCTTTTCTGAGTAGAAATGTTCTTCTGAAGTAATGCTTCCCTGCAAACCAACAGAATCTTAAATGAAAAAAGCTCATGTCTATAAATTATCCAATGCAAGATAACACAGTGAAGTTAAACAAATCCTCAAACCCTGGCTATTATAAAGTCTGACCAAGGTCTTTAACATTATTTGCCTTTCCATGTCTTTTGTGGCAGAGCCAGTGTCCTGCAAGGGAGAACTTAGGTCTCTGTTGTATTGTTATTACAAAAAAGCAATTATTAAAATCAATTGTAATAGGCCATAATTCATGCTTGTATTGTGTGTGTGCAGTATGTGTGATTCAACACTACATTTGTTACTAGGTGGATGTTCTGGGAATATGCCCAACCAGGTATCAGCGGAAAGGTTCTGTTTTTGTCAAGACAAGGGACCTAAACCTCTGCTCGCATCGGTATTCTGGCTTTACTTCTGTGCAATCTGTGGTTCTTCCTCATGTAAGTGTTGGGGAATGACACTGATTCTTCCACAAGGACTTTTAATTTCTCTGAAGAGTCAAAATGTAAATGGAAACATTTTTTGAATAGTAATTTATGCTCAAATTATATTTGTGTGTGCCCAAACATGAATTCCCATCAAAGAAATGATGAATATCATTGCCCCTTTAGTGTCTATTATTCATAGATTTTGTTTTTTATTGCAAATTTGCATTGTAGTTGATGAATATCAGAGTAGAAATGCAAGTTGTTACGTGCCTGGGTCAAACTCTGTCATTAAAATGTATTAGAGTTCTAAACTGAAAGTAGATCATGAAAGAGAAATAGAGAGATGTAGATAGGAAAAATACATTATGCAGAGAAAATTGTGTTTGCAGAAAACTTTGGAAAAGATTGAAGCTTATCTAAAAGCCAGACTTGCAGCTTTCCACTGTCCACAGCAAATACAGTCAATGTTTCTATCTTGTGTCAGTCTTATTAGGTGAATATTACTTGTTTCTTGCATTGTACTAGCTAGTTACAATTTACCAGCCTTTTGCTTTTCTTAGCTCTGCTGACCAAAAACATTTGCTTAACACTGATGCTTTGTGAACTGAATTGGGACCATTTGATGCTGGAAGTTACTAGCAATTGCATTTTAGTGGTGGAGGAACTAGACTGAAAATAATGTATTAACCTTCACAGGGTGCGTGCTGCCAAACGTCTAGGCAAGAGACTGTATGACAGAACTGGAATCCTCTGTGAAATTAGGAGAGAAAGAACTGGGCAGGCTGAAATAGGTCATCAGGACTTTATCTGAAATATCTGTTCTTCACAGTCTGAGCAGAAGATCCTGTCCTCCAAACTGGAGTGTGTTCAGAGCATTAAGGATGGAGTCCTGGCAGAGGCCAAATGTACTGAGTCCAACCTGCTTACGCTGTCCTCACAGAAGAGTGGTGGGGCAAAGACACAGACACAGTCTTCACTGACACTCTTTCAAGTGGAAACAGAAACATTGTATAGAAAAGGTAACATGTTTCTGATAAAATAAAGTAAATTTACTTCCTAGAAATATCATGGGAGGGTGATCTTACTGAAGTCAGTGGATGCTTCTCTGATGAAAAATGTTAAAGTTGAGCTCTAGATGTTGAGAAACATTTTGGGGTTTGTAGGGTTGGTTTAGTTTGTTCTGTTGTTGTGTTGTGTTGTTTTGTTTTGTTTTTTTTTTTTGTCTGCTTCCAAATAGTGGTTTCTTAAAAGGAAAATCCAAATTTCCAGGACTTCTTCTTTATAGTTATGTGGCATAAGATGACAGAATTCTTCCTCAGGAAGAGGTTAAGAGCTGAGCCATTTATTTTCCTTGGCATCTATATCTCCTGTTGATTTTTTGGGAGGTTGAAGTGTGGAAGGGAGCAAGAGAGGTAATAAAACTGCAAAAGGTGATGAATATGAAGTAGTATGTCCATTGAAAGATGGATATTGATGTAAGGTGACACTTTTTTTCAGGCACCTCTGTCTTGTCTCTCTGTTTCTTTCAGGTCATACTTGTCCTTAGGCCTTTCTTCAGTTCTTAAATTCATCCTGACTGCCGGCATTCATATTCATCCTTTGGCTTTACTGAGACCAGACAGATTTTTACATGTAGAAATAAAGGCTCAGAGAGAAACTTTCTCCTAGCATTTACAGTTAACCTTAATAGGCAGGAACCACTATTTTTCATTATGTCTTTCCAGTGGACTCTGAGGATCTGTATGTGACCAACATGCTCTATGAAAGAGAAGAAACTGAGAGGGAGGTCACTGGCGGGGAAGTGACTGAACTAGTGTGGAAGCTTTGCTTAGCACATAGTACAAGTTTTGAGGTAAGCTTTCACACATAGCCTCCATTTCCTTATCAGGCCCCTTGTGGTCTGAGGGTTCTCCTACACAGGTAAGAAGTGACTAGGAGGACAGCAAGCTGTGAATACTGAAGCCTTCCATTGTTTGGGGCATTTTTTGATGTGGTATTGCAGGAAGATACAATGCTTTGAAGTGTCCTATATAAAAATATATTGTATATACTTTTTTTTCCTATATAAAAATAAACTGAAGAGTCAAAATGTCACATGGCCCTGGAATACTGTGCAAAAGCAATTTTGAACTGTATTCTAAATTAACTGGAAAGAAAATGTTTGTTTTTTTTTTGTTTTGCTCTGGAAAATCAAACAAAAAAAGTGTCTAGTGTGGCTTATCACTGATGCTTAATTGTAAAAACCCTTTTCTACAGCTTTAGTGTGGGATACTACCCTTGGTAGTGTTGTTTTTTCCATGTTTATTTGAGTTCTGCAGACCTGCTGTTGTCTCATCCCCTCCCCTTTGCACATGAAACCCTTGCCTCTGTATGTTGGCTGGTTGGTTCCATGTGTTGCTGATGAATTCTAGAAATGACCACTGTGTTTTTTGGGGATGCTGCTTGGGTCCAGAGATAATCTCTTCTGATCTAAATAATTTTCATGGGTGAATGCTACTAAGATAGGGTGGAATATTCTGGTCATGTGGAACTGACCAGTGGCTTAACTTTTTTTCTGTAATGACCATAATTCTAGATGAGGGTCTGCCTGTCTCCTTAGCTCGCTTAGGTCTTGTGATTTCTCTTGATAACTGACAGCAGCTGGATCAGTTAGAATTTATCACTGCCTTTGCAATGAACACCCCTATCTTCTGTGAAGTTTGGAGATTATCAAGAACACCTATTATATACAGTGCAGAAGGACCAACAGATGGTGGTACTTCATCATTGCTGGCCCAAGTTGAACTGAGGGCAGTGACCTAAAAGAAAGGGTGCTTCGTATCCTATTATCCTTCAGATGGAGTGATTCTTGCTAGTAGTGAAGTTCCTATATAGAACAAAAAAAAGTCAGTTTTGCAAATAGAAGAGCCTACTTTGCGTTTAAGTCAGTCATGGTCAGGATATTACCAGAAAATACGTATGGTCTAATGGGGAAGACACTGAACTGGTGCCTCCATGAATTTGCCACTGATTAGTTTAGTCAACTCATTCCTGATCTATTCCCTGTCCTCTGATGTTCTTGTCTTGTTAGGTCGTTCGTCATTTCGAGCAAGGTTATTTCATGTGCAACAGGGCTGTGGTTGCTCCTGTAAACCCACTTAGGTACAAGTGATGTTAACAAAAAGCTTCAGATGCACATCACCTTCCTTTTCTAGGTTAAGTCCCATGCAAAAATAAAAAGCTTTGCCTTGTCTGTTCCTCAGGGGGGACACAGATACAGGGAGATGGAGTACAGGCTTTATGGGACTAAAGAAGAGTATAATGCTGGGTTACAGCTCTACAGGCCAGTGATGCCTATTTAGAAATTAAAATACTATGGATATTCACCTTTCTCCTAATGTTAGCTGTGATTAGTAAGCACAAGTAAGTGTTTGTGTAATGTGGTGTGAGACTTAAGGCAAAGGCACAGAGCGGAAGAGGATCATAGTCACAAAAGCTGAAGTGGGCAACTTCAGTGAGCTGTGATAAATCACAACCGTTAGCAGTTACTCCCAACCTATTAAATTGTGATCATCAGACTGACCTGGTATCACAGCTTGACAAAGACCTCAGCACAGGGCTGAGGAGAAAGCAGGTGGCCTTTCTGGGTGGTAGTATATGGAATAGGTTTCTCTGATTTATGAGCATGTCTGCCATCTTCTCTAGGTGCATGCTAGGGAGATTCGGGCTGCAGAGAGCTAACAGAGCCATAAACACAATGGTTCTTGCTAATGTAGAATAAAAGCAGACTCTTTGGGTGGACTAAAGGGATACATACTGCTTGGAAAATGTTGAGAAAAATTAATGACTGTAGTGGACCTGGGAAACTTTCTCTAAATCCTGTTTTCTTTTGAACAATTCTTTGAAAGAGCAGTAGATAATTTTTCCCAGTACCAGTGGGATGTCACTTCTGTCGCCAGAGAGGCCCACTGACTTCATGTGTGGGAAATTTGTTTTGTAAATTAGTAAGATTAGCACAAGTGGCTGCTGTCCGTGACACTGCCTAAACCAGAGGTGAATTATTCATCATATGTGGGTCCCAGCACAGAGTTCAATTGATTGTCAGCCATTTTCACTGTTTCAGTGTGTTCCTTCTGTTTGATGAGACATTTCAAAGGGAATCTTTAGTATCCCTCATTCCAACCGATAAAATGCCCTTTGGGCCAGGAAAAAAGTTGTGGGAATGCCCACATCGTTGCCTGGGAGACAGCTCCACTGTTATGCATGTATAGCTTGTTTGTCCTTTTATTGTTTGCCTCTGAATGAGGTGAGATTATGCATTTCTTTCAGGACATAAACCCAAGAATAAATGGAAGGGAAAATCCTCAACTCCAGGAAAAACGGTGAAGGGATGAGAAAATGGAGGTGGAGACTGTGTTATTTCCAAGGAAGCAAAGTTGTTGTTTAATTTTTTAATGCTATTATGAGACAAGATTGAATTTCAATGTGAATGTAGATTAGCTAATGGACCATTAAGTGAACAAGCTGCATACTGACAAAGAATGGTCAAAGGGATGGGGAGAAGCTTGAAGGAAGCCTGTCACACAGCTTCTATTGGGGCCTGCATTTACCTTTGCGTCTCTGGATTTTAACGCTGTATTGGAAGTTCTGGTGAATGTGGCTGTGTATAATGCCTTACGTGGGCAAGAGTATGTCAGATTCACTCTGCCCAACTCCTGTGTCACAGTCAGACCCAAAAGAGGGCATGGTTTCACCAGCTGTTTTTCTCACAAGTCATTCTAATTGCTAGGTACTACCTAGGTGGGTGTTAGGATGTCTGCATTTCAAACTTGTGGTATAGGAAATATATGACAGAATTTCCCAGGTAAGAAAGATGTTCTGATTATCAAGATGAATTAAGATACTGTAGTTACATGATGATTTTGCTTTTTGAAATTGAGCTCTTCTTTTTCTGTATAATAACTTTACCAGGAGCAGAGGTCTTTGTCTGCTTTGAACTGGAAAGCCTTAGAAGATAATGCTGGGAATGTCCTCTTAGTTCACTTAAACCTGGTCGATAACCAGGCACAATTACATCCTTCCTGAAATTGTGGGTGAAATAAGGTTGACTGACAAAGTAAGACACCAAATAAGAAAGAACCAATGAGGATCAGGAAGAAGGAAAGTTATGCCATGACAGGGAGAGAATAACCACAGCTGTTCAACCAGTAGACTTAAGAGAGAAGAGTATGTCACCTCCATCTGATTTCACACTTGGTCTTCAATTCAAGGAAGTCACTTGTTGTTTATTATATGTATAATTGATAAAAGAAATCAGACAGCTGAAAACCAGAAGTTCCATACCGAAGAGATGGCTATGTAATTCCAAAGAGATATAATAAATTTACAGGAGAGAAGGCCTCACACTTTCATTGAGAACATAAATCAATAGGCAAAACCAAAGATGTACATTTGAACACATTTTCAAAGCAACCTCCCTTACAATTACATCGAGTTATACTTGGCAGCAAATAAAATTTCAAACTTTCGAAGACTGTTTAAATGTATCATAAATAGAAGCACTTTTGTTGGGAAGCATTTCGCTGTTTTACCTTCCCCAATCTAAACTATACCATGTTTATGCTTTCATAGGTTTTGTTTGTTTATATGTTTTTAAACAGAGCTATGGTAAGTCATGCAGATAGAAGGAAAAACAAGCTTCTATGTAGAATAAAACCCAGGCTTCCTTATGTTTCATTTAGTGGTTTGTCCTGGGTTCAGCAGTAGCAGTCATTTTTTTCTCCTTCTTAGTAGCTGATGCAGGGCTGTGTTTTTGACTTTTGGCCTGGGAACAGCGCTGATAACACTGCTGTTTGGTCTGACCAAGGACTTTGTTAGTCTCATGCTCTGCCGGGGAGGAGGGGAAGCCGGGAGGAAGCAGAGACAGGACACCTGACCCAAACTAGCCAAAGAAGTATTCCATACCACAGCACGTCATGCCCAGGATGTAACTAAGAGTTACCTGGAAGGGCTAGTTCACTGCAGGGTTGGACTAGGTATTGGTTGGTGCTCAGTCGGGCTGCATATTATCAGTCGGTGGGTGTATTCTCTTCCCTTGTTATCTCCTTTATCATTATTATTGGTGGTGGTAGCAGTAGTGATTTGTGTTATACCTTAGTTACTAAATTCTTCTTATCTCAACTGGTGAGAGTTACATTCTTTCAAGTGGGGGGAAGAAAAGGGGGGGGAATGAGAGAGTGACTGTGTGATTTATGGCTGACTGGGTTTAAACCACGATATGGTTGGAATGGGAACCAAATTTGCATAGAGTTTGTTGTTATGATACTACAAATGGAGGAATTTGCAATGAGGTTATTGTTTATCTGACAGCTCGATTTCAGTGCAACAGCCCTTCTAACTAGACAGTTCATTCAGAAGTTTTATTATTAGGAAGTAAAACCAGCTGGTTTTCTGCAACATTTTGCACTGAGTTATTAGACAGGAGCTTGTCTGGTCAAAGGAATAAAGCAGAATGAAGTCTACAGTCTAAAATTATATCACCTGGAAATAGATCAGTCTGGCAGTTTTATCTTGAACTGTGCTGTGGTCTTGCACTGATGAGCCACCTGAGCTCAGCCGCAGCTCACATGCAGCTCCTTGTGATAGCATCTGTGATCCTCCTCAGCTCACCTAATCATGCTGCCCAGAGGGTATTTTTAAAATAGACCTTAAAAGTAATGTTGGGATGGGATGGAATACATGTGGATCTAACTAAATTTTAACTATGCAATTATAAATGTTACTGGAATTAATACCTAGGTAGGGCTTTATGTACGAGAATAAATTTCAATTTGGTGAAGAAAGAAGTCCTAAAAACCCAAAAATATAAAGTGTGTTTGCATTGGATCTGACAAGTTATTCCCTCAGCCTGTCTAACAACATGGTAAGAAATTACTCCGTCTTCTTACTGAAAGACGGCTTCTTTTTCCTGAAAATATCTTGGCTGTCTTGAATTAATACCAAATACTGGCACTGAGTTGTTCCAATTTTTCATTGCTTTTGGAAACAGCTCCTGGAAGGTCAGGAAGTCAAACTAAGTCTCTCTCCAGATCTTTGGAAATGTGACTTAGTGGAATTATACTGTATTTGCATGATTTTTACATGACAAAAAATGTTTTCTTTGGAAGCAGAGCGGTAGTCCTATGCCTAAGCTTTTCACATCTGAAGTGAATAAAGAATTGAAGTTAATCTATATGGCATAGACCATGATTAAAACTTGTACACCATAAAGTTAGGTTAAAATGAACATACAAGCTACTGTTTTTAACATTCTGCTAATTTTTCAAGTAATAAGACCTATCTCCCTTGAACTTTGGATCAGGTCTCAGAGGAACACATCTACTATTTAGCCTTTAAAGTACCGTTTTCCAGAAAGCTTGTACTGAGGCCAAAATAAGAATGTGATTGATAGTGTATGGGCAAAGGAAAATAATCTTAAAAAAAAAGATCCAGTAATATTGTATTTGTTGTTGTGCTCTTGTACAGACTGCAGACCTTTTCATGACTCTTGTGTTTGAGCTTCGACATCTTTCTCTTGAAGCCTTAAAAGCAGTATGGCAAAGATCTTCGTTTAAATGCAGAGACAACTGGTAAGGCCCTGTCAGTAACTGTATTTTAAAAAAAATAGAAAAGATTTTTTTTTGTAAATATTTAAAATGGATGAATGTTTTAAATCCATGCCCAAATGTTGGCTTTGAATTTGCAGCACTGTAAAGGAAGAATATGTATTGCAAATCTTGTTTATGTGACAGAAGGATGTTATTCTCTCCTTACTGAATGTATGTTGTGTGCAAAATAGACTTTCTTATCCCATGCTTGTTCCTACAGACAGAATTCTTCTTTCAGAAACAATGTGAAAAGGAAACTTGAGTCACGGGTTAGATGGAAAACAATGCTGCTACTCCATTTGTTGTGAAAAAGCTTACCTAGGTCTGTACCTTCAGTACCATTGGTACACAAGAGGAGACAAATGTTAGGCTGGGAGTACAGATGTGGTGGAGCCACACCTTTCAGTAGCAGCCTGATCTCAGGATGGTTTATACCAATCACTGAACAGCAGCTTTAAAGATCAGGGGCCTCACTCCTCTGCAGTCAGGAGTAGCTCTGATCCAGCAGTTTGAGACTGTCAGAAATACTAATCCAGTATTATTAAAATCTATACAGTTTATTTCTCCCTCTGAAATCAATAGTCTGAAAAGTGTGAACAAAGAAAAAATTTTTTACATGGCTTCACTACAAAATGTCATCAGCCTCTTTGAAGTTAGTTTAATGCCAGGTTTTATGTCTGAAACAGTATCTTAATGTAAAAAGTGCAAATTTTGTTGGCTTTTGTTGATTCTCACCTGTTGACAATTAGTCATGCTAACATTCTTCTATATTAGAAAGTAATCTAACTACCCTTCTTCTTTATGTAATACCTTCAGGCTAATTTTACTCAGGACAAGGTTATTAACTTTAGGAGCTAAAATGAATCCCATGTAGACTACTCTCCTACTTTGATGCAGGTGCTTTTATCCAGTTTAGTTTTAACTGCTTTCTAGTTAATGCAAAAATGTCCATTCACAAGTATTGGAGGTAGGTACAGAATGTTTACAGAGGGACTCTAAAGAGCTGAAATGTGTATTGTCTGTCGTGCTGCTGTAACCTTTCTACTTAAATAAGGTCTAGAAAAACAGAGGAAATAAAAGCTACTCAATTCAGTTTTAGTATTTTAATTTGTTATTGGTGAAATGAAAGAAAAAAACACCTAAATAAAAAATTAGTGCTTTAAGGTACCTCAGTCTTTAGATGTCATACCTGGGATATGTTGTGGCTTCATTTTCAGAGAAGGCAACTGAAAATTTTCTTGAAAGCCTGGCTACCTGCAATTCTTGAAACAACAATACACTTCTTGACATCTTGGCTGAGGCATATATACTTACTATCACTAAACCAAAGGGTAATACTGATTTCTGCAGAATCTGGCATTTGCTAAACCGGTGGACTTGTATTTACTTTGAAATAAGCCCAGTCTCAGAGTGTCTGTTGTTTGATTCCTGAGTATTCTGGTCACTGCTGTACTTTTTTCTTGTGTTACAGGCAGCCACTAATAGATGCTCTCCCATCTTGTGCTACAGAAGCATGTGTTATCCTAATGAAAGAAATCATAGCTTCTGGAGAAGTCGAGGAAGACAAAAAGGAGTATTTCTTCTGGTCTTTGTCATTCATTCCTAAACCCACCTCAGGCATGATTGAATCTCTTGCTGTGAGCGGATATTGTTTTTTCTTTTTTATCATTGGTCTAGCTGGCTTGTAATTTTTGTGCTTTACATTAGTAGTTTTTTTCACAGATTTATCCAAAACTTTACCAAAATGACTAGGTAATTTTGGTGATGAAACTACTGTCTGTTTTAATCTTGATTTCAAAAGAGGATGCAGTCATGTTTGGCGACTGGAGTTTAATTTGCATTTAAGAAAAAAGACTTCTGAAAAAAACCCTACCCTGTGGATTCCAGAGACTGGTTTGGGCTAATTGGTTGTGAGGGTCAAAGTCAGGTCAATGTGAGGAGAATGATGCTGTTGCATCTTCTCCCTGCTTTGGATAGAGCTTTATTCTCCAATTTGGTATGTTGCTTTGTATTTAGTACCTGGAGACATTTCAGTCTTTTGTATATGCAGTGCTATTGCAGCTTTTGACATTTTTCCTTAACTAAGTCAATTGTATGGAGAGTTAATACTGGCTCCATTTTTCCATTTATTTTTCCTTTAAAAATCTGTGGTTCTGCTGAGTTTGTACAGGGCAATCTATCATGCTCTTAGAGGCTGAAGTTGGACTTGCTATGTTCCGGGTGGTAAAATCAGAGATAGTCTTGTAGGATAAGCCTTAAGAATATTTTTTAGTTAAGTCAAATGTTATGCCTGCTTGGCTTGTGTTCTAATGAATGGCCATGAACAATCTTGCAGCGTGTATCACAGCTCCTGTGCCCAATCATACAGGTTCTGATCAGGATTACGAATACCAGCTCTCAGTGTTAGCAGGCTTTCCACAGGTTCGCAAATGCTTTTTGAAGTGGTGGAATTTTCAGGCTTGCTTCAGAGGATGCAGAAATGTGGAATTTGCAGATTTATGGGACAGAAAAACTGATTTTCATTCTAAAAATGGGTAAAATACCTGTAACTTTCTGAGCTGTCAGTGCTTTTTGCTTAAATAATGAGGTAGGACTTAGAGAAACTCTGTGCTGGTGAGGGTTTTACTCTTTAGAGGGTCCTGGAAAATGGTTTAGATTTGTTTACTCTATATCCTAAGCACGCAGGGCATGATTTCTTGTGGAAAGAACTGAGGTCTGTATTGTGTTGGCACTAAAATAACCCATGTATTTACATAGGAAGATAGAAAAACTTCACATTGTATATCTGTTTAAATCCTTTAAGAGCTGTTTGAAAATGCGCGTTGTTGAGATTGAGGTAGTATGTAAATATTTTGGTACATTTGTTTTCTATCATGTGTTACAGTAATCATGAGAATGACTTTCCTGAAGCACCCTGTTCTTTTTGCGCTTGTTTCCAGCCATTGCTAAAGTCACCAGGAGCAAGCCAGAGCTGTTTCTTAGGAGTAACTGCTCTCTTACACAGATTTTGTTCAGCTTACAACTCCTGTGATGGTGTACGTGCTGTGCAGAGTGTGATGAGGACTCTTGGGAAATTTTTGGGAGGAAATTGTACCGTGCAAGATACAGAACAACTCAGCAAGGTATCAGTCAGAAACATATGATACAGTACTTCACTTTCCTGTTCCCTTTATGACCTAGAACTTGTTTGATGAAAAAGACATTGAGTGGATTTCCCAAAAGCCATGAATGCAAGCTTTATAAATTAATATTCTTTGGTCAAATAGGCAAATAAAATTTTGTAAGCTAGCAAGTATAACCAGCAGCATGTGTGTTCTTCTGTATTTAAGTAAGGAAAAGTTTGGGTCTTGTGATGAAGGAAACTTCATACTGCTGATCAGCTATTACCTCAAATTCATGTACAGTTACTGTTGGATGATATTGCTGGCCAGTAAGTTCTGCTGAGTTAGTGTTACTGAGGTAACATAGTCATGATACTGGGAGACTTTAACTGATATTTGCTGCTGAAGAAGTATCTTTGTATCTTCTGTCTGATGATCTGCTTAAAGAACCACTTCTTACTGTGATGCTTAGAAAACAGTGGCAGTGTACCAGATGGCTATGACAACATTACTGAATATGCAGAGCAGAAGAGGAGAGACTTCTGCCTGATGTCTCAAACCAGCTGTGAATGGGAGTTGTGAAAGGTTTTTTGGACATCTTAACTGTACTGGCTTTAGTGAAGTTGTAGTTGTTTCTATGGGACTGTCAGTACAAGGGAAATCAGCCACCATATCGCATTGGAAATCTCTGGGTTCTGAATGTTAATACAGAGCTTTTAATTAAAAATTCATTCATTGCCAGCAGTAGCATGTTTTCTGGCTTCTAAGACTGCACAAGGTTCCTGTGTGTTTAGCAAAGAAAACTATGGCATCTACTGACAAATCACTTTTTAAAACTGGTTATTGTGTTCAGAACTCCATATTGAATAACTAAAAGGTCAAAATGTCTGTGATCAAAAGGGACAAAGTATTAAAGTAATTGAAAAACTTTTACTGTACATCAAATCCATGACTTACGCTTTTCCATTGCAGTGAAGCTTTTTTTAAATGTTTTTTTTTTTTCCTCCAGGTCTAAGCCAGATTTTACTTACAAGTGCTACATGGCTTTAAAACGGCTGTCTGTATTCATATAAGTCTTGTCCTCACACTACAGCTGGAGAATAGCTGGTTCAATAGGGGCTTCAGTACTCCCCCCAAATGATCAGTGATCATTTTAAACAGAGAATTTGCACAGAAAATGTTAATGCAATAAAATCTCACGTACAGCTGACAGCATTTAAAGAACTTTTTATTCCAACTTGCTTTGTATTTACAGATGCAGCTGGTGTTAAAAGCCATTGGAAACGCAGGCCTGGCAGCAGCTTCACTAGCTCCTGCTCTGAGCTTGTGTGCTTCCCTGAAAAGCAATCCAGTCGACATTCGTTTAGCTGCTATCCAGGCCTTCAGGCGCATTCCTTGTTCTGGCAGGGTAAGTGATTTATTGCCAGCAGGTGACTGATGGCTTCCTGGCACTGCCCTAGAGTTTTGACTTTCTGGAATACTTACAAAACATTCAAGCAAACAAGGAACAGTTCAAGCAAACAAGGAACAGTCATAAACATGTCTTCCAGCAGAGTTCCTCTGCTTTTGGAGAGGTTGGTAGGACCACCCTGGTGAATGGTCGTATAATATGCTTTACTATAGTTGAGGTAACACATCCAGTGACTGAGATAATGTTCATGACTTCTTAAGAAGTTACTTCAGTTGTCTGGGTTATGGCTGAAAACCCACAGTACTTGATTTTTCCTGTAGTCTGTTCCACTGTATCCTCTGAAATGCTAAGTGTCAATGTGAGAAGCTTGTGATTGGCAATACACTTATAGTTGGTATATTTTGTTAATGGTCTCATGGAAGAAACCACAAAACTTTGGGGTTTTTTTGTGTTTTCTTCTATTAAATGCAAATCCAGGAGTGTTAGCCTGGGAAAGTTGGCAGTCCTGCTCCAGAAGAACAAGAGGTTCTACATGGAATTTACTTGGAGAAGCATTTTCTATGGCTTTTTAAAATTTAATCACAGCATGGACTGGTGTAACCTGCTTGTTCTGTAGTTATGAAGCTCAATGTTGCTTCTGGGACCTGTTAAATTATGAAGTCTATATGTTGTCATATACCCCATCATTGTCTAGCAAATGAACTGCTAAACTGACACAGTGTGGGAGAACAGGGAGTGTTAAATGTTACTAACACCAGTCACCAATGTCTTGATTCCTGGCAGTTCACAAAACAACTTGTATTTGTTGATACCAGGGAAGTAATAAACAGAACAAATTCATAACAGTCCTACCCTTTGAGACCAGAAGTAATCTAATAGCCTGGTGACAAAAATGTAGCCATTGTTGTCTTTATTAGCTGTGGTACATGTGTTAAATACAATAGAGCAGATCTCTCCTGCGGTCTATAAAACCATCATTAACAGTAGTGCTAATGAGTGAGCCTCTGTATTGCATAGTCCTGTATATATTATACAGTTATTATATATTATAAAATATTATAAATTGGTGTATTATAAATTAGGGATAGGATTCAGGTCATAATGACACTGTTCTGAAGATTTGTAGGTAAGGTAGTATAGAGAATACGTATGCACATTTGTATATATGTTATTTTGAATTACTTTTTCAGGTATAAAGCAGTAACTATGTGTTGCAAAAAGAAAACCCACCTGTACTTGAATGTGCATACATGGGGTGTTTTAGGAGAGTAAATCATAATTTTTTTTTTTTTTTTGTTATCTTTCTCTCTTAGGATACTGTATTAGTTCGGCTGTATCAAGAAACCAGTGAAGATGTGGAAATAAGGATTGCTGCCTATTATATAGCAATGAATTGTCCACATGGAGAGTTATTTAAACAAGTACAAAAGACTTTGCTGAAAGAAACATCCAGTCAAGGTTAGCCAAAGGGCTACTGAAGTCTTGCACATTCCTAAAGGATACTTTAATGTAACATTTACTTTACAGGTGTAATGGAACCAATCTATATGAATATTTAAACAAATTATATAAATTATATCAATTTTATATTTTTTATATAATATTTTTATTTTTTACTTTGCAGATTGTTTGCAAAAGATTGTATGATTGCCACAGTTTGTTTTGCAATCTTGATACTGTTATTTTAACAATAGTCAGTAAGGAGTGACACTTCATAGAATTAGTTCCCTCTAGTGGCAACATTGAATTCGCTGAGAACTCTTGACAAATAGATATATGGAATGTC
The DNA here is from genome assembly GCF_028554395.1 of Pezoporus wallicus. Lineage (NCBI taxonomy): Eukaryota > Metazoa > Chordata > Aves > Psittaciformes > Psittacidae > Pezoporus > Pezoporus wallicus. The sequence continues at coordinate 342,546 of NW_026637828.1, read as the reverse complement.
TTTGATGTTTAGTGCATTGGAAATACAAATGAGTAACTGCAAATTACATTTGTTTGAGAAAGAAGCAAGTAGCAGAAAAGAATATTGCAAGCTGCAGATATAAAGTAAGCTATTTCTAATTTAGAATAGAATCATAGAATAGTTAGGGTTGGAAAGGACCTTAAGATCATCTAGTTCCAACCCCCCTGCCGTGGGCAGGGACGCCTTACGCTAAATCATATCACCCAAGGCCTCGTCTTGAACACTGCCAAGGATGGAGCATTCACAACCTCCCTGGGCAACCCATTCCAGTGCCTCACCACCCTCACAGGAAAGAATTTCCTTCTTATATCCAATCTAAACTTCCCCTGTTTAAGTTTTAACCCGTTACCCCTTGTCCTGTCACTACAGTCTCTAATGAAGAGTCCCTCTCCAGCATCCCTATATAGGCCCCCTTCAAGGTACTGGAAGCCTGCTATGAGGTCTCCATGCAGCCTTCTCTTCTCCAGGCTGAACAGCCCCAACTTTCTCAGCCTGTCTTCATACGTGAGGTGCTCCAGCCCCCTGATCACCCTCGTGGCCCTTCTCTGGACTTGTTCCAGCAGTTCCATGTCCTTTTTATGTTGAGGACACCAGAACTGCACACAATACTCTAGGTGAGGTCTCACAAGAGCAGAGTAGAGGGGCAGGATCACCTCCTTCGACCTGCTGGCCACGCTCCTTTTGATGCAGCCCAGGATACGGCTGGCTTTCTGGGCTGTGAGCGCACACTGAAGCTGGCTCCTGTTCATTTTCTCATCAGCCAACACCCCCAAGTCCTTTTCTGCAGGGCTGCTCTGAATCTCTTCTCTGCCCAACCTGTAGCTGTGCCTGGGATTGCTCCAATCCAGGTGTAGGACCTTGCACTTGTCATGGTTAAACTTCATGAGGTTGGCATCAGCCCACCTCAGAAGTGTGTCAAGGTCCCTCTGGATGTCGTGTGGGACAGTGTCGAACGCTTTACACAAGTCCAGGTAGATGACATCAAATGCTCTACCCCTGTCCATCAGTTCTGTAGCCCCATCATAGAAGGCCACCAAATTGGTCAGGCAGGATTTCCCCTTAGTGAAGCCATGCTGGCTGTCACCAAGGACCTTGTTGATTTTCATGTGCCTTAGCGTGCCTTCCAGGAGAATCTGCTCCAAGATTTTGCCAGGCACAGAGGTGAGACTGACTGGTCTGTAATTCCCTGGGTCATCCATTTTCCCCTTCTTGAAAATGGGGGTTATATTTCCCTTTTTCCAGTCATCGGGAACTTCACCTGACTGCCATGATTTCTCAAATATGATGGCCAGCGGCTTCGCAACTTCATTTGCCAGCTCCTTCAGGACCAGTGGATGGATCTCATCAGTACCCATGGAGTTGTGCACGTTCAGATTTTTGAGATGGTCTCGAACCAGTTCCTCTCCTACAGTGGGCGCAAGGTCTTCATTCTCACAGTCCCTGCATCTGCCTTCCAAGACTTGGGTGGTTTGGTCAGAGCCTTTGCCAGTGAAGACCGAGGCAAAGAAGTCATTCAGAACCTCAGGCTTCTCCAAATTCTGTGTAGCCAGTTCTCCTGAGAGCTTCCAGAGGGGGCCTACATTCTCCCTAGTCTGTTTCTTATTTGCTATGTACCTGTAGAATCCCTTCCTGTTATCTTTAATACCTCTAGCTAAGTTTAATTCTAACTGGGCCTTAGCTTTCCTAACCTGGTCCCTAGCTTCCCAGACAACATCCCTGTACTCTTCCCATGCCACCTGTCCTTGCTTCCACTTATTATAAGCCTCTTTTTTCAAATGAATTTTCCTCAGGAGCTCCTTATCCATCCAAGGAGGTCTCCTGGCCCTCCTGCTGCACTTCCTTCTCATTGCTCTTTTGCAGTTATTTTACATCAATTTTGATGTCATTTTAATATTGAGCACAGTATTTTAAAAATAGCATGAGACAAAAACTGAGTAGATCTGACGACTGCAAAGGAAGGCCTGTTGATTTTCATTTAGATTATTTCAGACATCTAGGAACTTTCAGGCTTCCTGCTGTTAGCATCAAGGCTAAGTGGGAGGTGCTTTGTCACTGAGCTAGAATCGGTTCTTCGGGTCAATTGAGAGTCCTCTAAGGATCACAGTTGGAGAACTGTGGATCTAATGGCAAACAAATAGCATCAAAAACCTGTTTGTAACACAGGGAAAAAGTAAAACTTGGGTACTAGCACATGCTGTGTTAGGAATGTTGTGAAAAGGACTTTTAGGAGTGTTAATCATGTATCCAAATGTATGATAGCTGGCCAACAGTCTAGCAGTCATATGGGGAAAAGGTTAGCGTGAGTATAATGTCTTGATAGTTTCTTCTGAGTTATGTTTCCTGCTTCTGTGGTTCCATGATCAATTATTGTTTTACCTAAATTATTGTTTACTGAACCGGGAACTGAAGCTGAGTAGAAAATCTTCTATACTATGCATAAAAATATATTTTATGAGGTAGCTTACCCAAAGGAGAAGCTGTTTGGGCTGGTACAAAATGAAACTGTACGTTCTGTAAGAGCACAGAATCCTATCAGCTCTTCATTACCAGAGCACACAGAGTTTTAAGATGATCCCATTATTTGGATGAAGCAGGGATTTTTTTTCTAAATGGTTTTGCCACATTCAACAAAGAATACCTCTACACTAATTCTTTGCTTTTAAATCTGTCAGGAAGGAGCAAACATGAAAGGGGTATATATAAGGTTGGTTGCAGGCAGGTGAAAGCAGGCTCTGTCTGTACTTTACATCTGGATCATAGCCAGCTCTGAACTTGAAGCAGTGTATCCTATCTGTTTTATCAGAAGTTATATCCAGGCAGGTGTATTCTGCAATGATTGAGTTCAGGCCCAGCATTTTGTTCACGTGATGATGTGTCTAGTGGTTGAGAGTTGACTTGTTCAGCTGTGTTTAGAGTTCAGACAGAGACAGATTGCATCATCCTTCAAAATACTGTCAAGGTCTACCATCAGTGACCCTTCTGCCCATGGCTCCATGCAGAAAAAACGAATTGTCTGATTTATGAAGGAGCTCTGCAAGTCCATCCAAAAGGTTTTATGTTTTAAACAATTTAATGCAGTACTTCTGAATTTCATTCTTTTCCTTCCTTTGACTTTGGTTGATGAAACACCTAAATAATTCATGTAATAGGCTTTTGATTAGCAAGTGCTTTGAAGGCATAGAGCACATACTAGTTTTTAGTTGCCACATTCAGAAAAAGCAATATGAAAAAAAGAAGTATTGTGAAAAATGTAGTTCTGTCAGTGTTCAGGGTCGTACATTGCACTAGCACTGGAGCCTAATGTCTCTTATATCTGCAGGAGAAAAAAGTGCCTCTGTTTAAGAACCAGACTCCATAACACATGGAATCTGTTTGCCCCCCACCATGCAGCACATATATGGCTAGACCATGAATCAGTATAGTGTCATGCAGAAATACTAATTTTGAATCCCAGCTGTTTAACTGTATGAGCTTTTTTTTTTACTGTTGTACATTGCACAGCATAGAAAGATTCTTTGTATAGGAGTGGTGAGTTTGCTGTATGTGAAGAAACTTGCCAGTTTTCCCTTACAAGTTCACCAGTGTCATTGCCAGTGTTTGTGCAGGGTGTCTGGTTAGTAGCCATCCCTGTATTTAAAGTTGCTCAATGCTTGCCTTTAAAGGGCTTTGTTTATTCCTGCTTATAGTTTTTAAGGTTAGTGGTTTTGTATTTTAAGGTTTTCAAACGCTTGCAGTCAATCCCAGACTTAAATACTTTTTTTAATGTTTCAGTATGCTGGGTCAGTGATTTTTTCAAGAACAAAATGAGTGATTCTGCCAAAGTTGAAGTTTAAAACCATCTTCTAAATAATTCTGTTGCATCTGTTCTTTGAAGAAGGAGCAGGAACAGACCAATATTATTTGAGCTGCACAGCTTGGTCCTTCATGTCTGTATTAGAGTTGTATCTCTTTTTTCCAACATTCCTTTGAGTTTAGTATAGAAGATCCTTTGCAAACAGTGAGTCAGTAGGTTAACCTTACCTTCTTGCCTGCTTAGGTTAGCTGAGAAGCATAAATGAAACTGGGCAGTGAATGGCCTCTCACATGCCATATTGGACAGAATGAGACAGTATTTCAATAAGTTGACCATGGTAAAGAGAGGTGTGTCAGACTGATTTGAATGGTGCTGAAGATGAATGAATTCTGTTGTGGCCAGGGGAATGGTTTAGGATTAATTTTTCTATAAATAAATAAAAAGGTTCCCTGTATCAGTTCTTAAAACTGTTTTCGTTTTTCTCTAATTTAAAATGCTTTTCTTTGTTTGATTCAAGTGGGCTCCTTTGTTTGGAGTCATCTCTCTCAGCTCCTGGAGACAGATGACCCATTGAAGGAGCACCTTCGAGATTCTATTCCTGATGAAATCCTGAGCAGAGATTTTGATCGGGAGACATGGAAATACTCCTCATATTCTGATGCCACATTCCACTCCGGTAATGCTTTGTAGCATATGGATTGTTAAAACCTCGCATGGTTTCTGGTCCTTTACATCTTGTTCCAGAGAATTTTCTTTTTTTATGGCTTAATAGTACCCAACGTAGGCTGATTCTGATCTGACCTTAATTGAAGTATATCCAGTGTAATTCCAGCAAGCCAGATACCATGCAGCTTGCCTTTAGTGAGAGAGAGAGTAAGAAGCAGTGAACTTTTTAGATTATTTTTGTGAATATCAACTTTGACTCCTTCCTTAGTGAGCTTCCTTTGCCACAACAGGGGATTGGGATGTATTTTTTCTTCTGATTTATGCTGTTTCCTTGGTATATGAAATGATACAGACTAAGTCCTTCCAGTCTTGCTATCTGTTCCTCATTTGCTTTTAGCAAAAATGCTAGATAATGTTTTTCAGAGTAATGTTTTGATTTTCTGTCTCTCTCTTCCAATGCAATTGTGTAATACACATACAGTAAATGCTCTTTTAGTGTTTGCCAAACAATAGACTTTCAGTAATGTCCATTAAAGTCTTTATTATACTAAAAAGTTAAACCACTTCACCTGTTGACTTAATGTTTTATTCACCATCTTCTTAATGAGCAGAGTCGCAGTTTGCCAAAGAATGATGAGATTTGCAAAGTATATGAGAATAGATGATCTCCAAATGACAGGCATCTGATATTTTCTGTTGCAGCTGGTGCAGGTGCAAATATGGAAGCATCAGTGGTCTTTTCTCCTGCATCTTTTCTACCACGATCAGTCATGACAAATTTGACTGTTCACCTTATGGGGCAGGCTGTAAATCTGCTGGAGGCAAGTTTATAGATTTTTGGTTTGGTTTTGGTTTTAGTCTCCCTCCTCAAGGGATACTTGGTGTATTAAAGTAAAAAGAAAAAATTTCCTTTTACAGTGGGAAAATAGTTCTGTTACCAGTATTACAGTTTCTGTTTTACCACTTACAGTGGAAGATGGATTGGTTTGGGTACACTATCAAAGGAACAAAATATTTTTTCAGCATCATATACCCTGAATTTATGTGTTAGTGATACTATTTTAGACAAACTTCCAAACAGATCTTATTTCAGGAGCATTGAAAGGGTATGTTACTGTTTTCCAACCAAAATACTGTTTGTAACATGTGAAAATAGCAGTAGCTCAAACTTGTATGACAAATCTTCCTTTGTACAAAAACCTAAAGGTTGCATCTGGTTATATTTTGTTAATTTTTTGCCTGTAGTACTGGATGTAGCTTATGCATATCACTGTCAGGCTTTTCACTGACATGTACTTTCCCCTAGATTGGTGTACGATTAGAGAATGCTGAAGCTCTCGTGCAGAAGACCTTTGGGCAGAAATCTGCTACTTTCAGTGACTACTTTTTTGCAAACACTAATAAAAGAAACCACAAATCAGAAAATCCAGTGAAAACAACAGGAAAAGTCAAGCAGAGGAAGCTGACTTTGAAGCAGTATGGCTCCACTGATCATCTTGTGACCAAGTCTGGCAAGCCAAAGTTGAGGAAAGCTAACCCGAATTGTCCTAGTAGAAAGTACAGTAAGATGAGTGAGATAGTCAAAAAGGTACTGACACTTGGAAAAATTAATGATTTTCCCCAATTAAACTTAGGGCCCCATCTAGGATTGGACAGCTGTTCTGTGCTACTGACTGTTGTGCATAAAGTGTATGTAACCTGTTGCATAGAACTTAAACCCTACAGATCAACAAAGAGTCAGATCTTAAGTTTTTTGAGATTTATTGTCTCAAAACAATGACTCTCATGCAGGGGAATGTGTTGCCTGTACTTTGAGTTTCCTCTTGTTGTTTTGAGCTCTGATTCTCTTTATACTGATGTGCTTTCATCTGTTGACTTCTGTAGCACTATAAACAGCTGCTGATATTAAGTTCTTGAGTTTGCAGTCTGACTTCCCAGTTTGATGTCAGATGTCACATTGAGCCTTTGTGAATTTGTTTGGAGAAAGTTATGTTTTATGTATGTAACAGGAAAGCTTTGGGAATTGACTTCAGTTGTTGATATATTACCTGGAAAACTTGGGGACCATGATTTATTTAGTCTTAAAACATCTCTCTTCTTGGGACTCTGGGAGTTTCTTACTACTGTGTAAGCTCATGTTCATGTTTTGTTGCTCTTTTATTGGTTCATAAAAAGGGAAAATGTAAACTTTTTTACTTCTTAGCAGTTTATTTAGCAATTATGGCATCCATAATGCTGTATTATTTGAGATTGTGTTTTTCAAAGCCTCATCTGGTTTTGAGTATATATTGCAATACTTCTTTTGCTCATTCACCTTAGGGCTAGACTTTACCTGTGTTCACAGTGAAAGTCAGCTTGTGCAGTATGGAGGTGAAGTTTAGCTGGGAAGAACAGGTACTAATCTAGGGTCTTAAGTGGTCTTGAAATATTTATAAAAGGGAGCCTGATGACTGTTTAGTAAGAGCATAACCTGCACTGAGGAATTGTTTATTATGTCTTTGAAAGGAAATTAATATAAACATCATTCTCTTCCTGATTTATTTCTTCATGACATGTCAGTTTACTGAGACAAGGATGGGAAAGGAGGCACTGAAATGTGAGCTAAGCGTGAAAATCTTTGGAAATGAACTTAGCTTCTGGAATTGTGAAGATTTAAGAAAAAAAAGGAAACATTATTCTTTAAATCTGGCTGCGTTGGCTGTCAAACTTCTGAAGGTAATATGAACCTTTCTTCTATTGAAAGTAAATGCCTTGAGAAACTACTTTCTTACAGATATGTAAAAGATACAAAATATTAGTTACTGTTTCCCTAAATTGAACTCTAAAAGACACTAGTATATATTTGTCTTAAACATTGTTGTTTAGATAATGTTTATACAATACATTAGGCAAGAGCTTGTTCTGTTGTTCTTACTTCTCATTCAAATCCTTCTCATTCAAATAATTTTTTCTTTAACTGGGTTAGGACTAATGTCTAACTCATGCCCTGACCAGATGCAAGCTTTGGGCTGCTTTCTACCTTATTTCCCAAATCAGCTCAATTAAAAACCCACTTTCACAGCAAGCAAATGCAGTGGAGAGTTATATGTGGAAAAATGCTTGAATGCTGACTTTACTATGCAAAGTAAAATTCTGACATTTGTTAGTTTGGGTTTTTTCACTGTAGGGGCAAGAGGTCCAGTTTAATAAAAGGATGAGTTTGGCCACTGAAGAATTGCAATTCCCAGCAATTTCAGGCTTTCCTGTTCAGCTGGCAGTCAATGCCTCAGCAGCAGTGAACATAAAAATCAAAGGGAATGCGGATTTCAAACAACAGTCAAATTTCTTTCTAAGTGGGTATATCAAGCCAAGGTAATAACTGCTTCAAATATGCCACTTTCACATATTCCTGATGTCTGTCAAGTAGCAGTTCCTGATGTGAAAGTTTTGTGTGAATGTTTGTGGTGATTGACTAGGAGATTCCTGAAGTACTCAAGCAGTCGTCAGCATTATGTTATGGAATTGCTGCTATACTATAAGGACAACAGTGGTTTCTTATCCTGCCTGTTTGATTTTGAACTCTATTGCTGTGCTTTTCCAGTACTGTTTTGAGCTGACCGTTCCTCATTATCTCTAAATCAGATTCCTAAATGCGTGCATGCAGATGATGTTTTGAATGTTTCACCTGTTCCAGGGATAACATTTTGGATTTTTCTCAGGATCAGACATGTAGTTACAGGTTATCTACAACCAATGGGTGATTTAACCCTTGCCTTTCTATTTTAGTTTTTTATACATACTGAATACATTTGCTAAACTTCACTAGGTGCTGTATAGACAGAAATAAACTTACACCATGATATAGACAGAGATAAAGTTGCACTCAGTCTGCATCACTTTCCCTTTCCTGATATTTCATGCTGAATCCCTTAGGAGATACAGTAAAACTATACTTCAAGTCACGTTAGAAGGTGTATATTTGTGTACCTACAATTTTTTCAGTTGTTTCCTGAAACAAAATAGTCATGATTTTAATGTTAGAATATACTGTGTTACAGCATCAAGTGCTTTGTATTTATAGAGGAGAATGAACAACCTATGGTTTAAATTAAGTGCTTTAAAAAGAAACTGCTTTTCATAGAATAACATGTATCTGAATCTTTTAACAGTGCATTTGTCCAGCTTTCTGCTCAAATGGGAACTGTGGGGATTCTGGGACAAGCTGGCCTAAACTGGGTAATAGGAATGAGGACATCTTCTAGTCTTGATGGGGGAATCCGGGTGAAAAAAGGGCAAGAGCTCAAAGTTTTTTTGAACACTCCAGAAGAATCTATGGAGATAATGAATTTCAGGTAAGATTAAGCAAGGACATCTTAGTAACTGTGATAACTTCCTTGAATCAGAATGTAACTGGCAGGCTCATTAGTAGAGTGGAAATATATTTTGTCAGAAAACAAACTGTTTCAGTCTGACTTACAGTCCAGAAGAAAAGGGAAAATTATTCTGTGCATTTTACATTGTTTTACCATAAAACGTACTTTTGAATCAGAGCCTGATAATAAAAGATGTAAATGAAGTTTTCATACTCCCCTGTTTTTTCCTACCTAATATCAGTGCTGTTTCTGGAACTTTTAGTGTCCAAAGAATCTAGTTTAGTGTATTAAAGTTGTGGAGGAAAAGCTGATGGTATTTAGTGAAAATGGGTGCAGAACAATATTTAGCAAGACACTGGAGTTATTTGGAGTATAGTGCTAGCAAGGTATGCTCATAGCCTTCTGGTGAATTTTTAGTTAGGTTATTTAATATGAAATATTAATATTTAATATTACAATATTTACATTATGAAACACCACCTCAACAGCTGTCAGATGTTAAGCAGATTAATTGCGTTAATGCAAGTGAGGCTTTTGGGCTTATTTTTTTTTCTGCTGGCTTTCTCTTTTCTTTGAACTCTTAGATTTGATAGAAGTCCAGGTAGAAGGCACATATTGTAAATGATATGTCAACTACATGCCTTTTAGACATGACAACAGATGAATGAAGTATTTATAGTATGTGGATTGTCATTCCTTAATTTTGGACATTGTGGTACCATAGGATACGCAGCTCAGAAAAGAGCTAAAATGCTCTAGACTTCACATTTTAACCATCCATTCCCTTAGGAGTCTGGGAAATTACTAACGTAGTTCTGTTTCTGTCAGCCAGGATGGATAACAGGCCAAAGTGAAAGTCCAAGTAATTACAGACCGGTATTGTGTATTATTTGAACAAAAGACTGACTGTAGAGTCTATGAGATGCTGCATTAACTCTCTTGCTCCCATCAAGTGCAGACACCATGATTCTTGTATGAGCAGTTTAGTGATGTTCTGGAAGAACTTCGAGACTAAGACAAAACTAATGTCCATACATAGCCTAAGGTGGGATGGGGTGGGGGAAGGGAATAAAGTCTAGAAGCCAGGAAGTGAGTGGAGTTGCAATAAGATGACCATACAAATTGCACAAAACAGAGAAATCTAATTTTGGCTGTGAAGAACTGCAGAGGAATCTCAAGGTAGTGACAGATTGAACATGGAAAATTGTGGGTAAAAATCAGTGCTAATTACTAGAAATGTAGACTGATCTTAGCAGAACTTTATCTTTCTTGTTTTCCCATTTGGGAGAAGGGGGCATATAACTGAGAATTTTGTTTAAATATTGCAGTAACTTTAGCATAATTGTTTTAAGGTGACTGACTGAAATTCTTGGTTGTAGCTCTAAGCTATACTTCAAAATGGTGGATGAGATGGAAGATACAGATGTTTTCCAGCACCACACAGAAACCAGATCTTGCACTAGAGAGGAAGGTGAGTCTAGATAGATAGATACTATGTCTTAGAAAGCTTTATCATTCTGAAATATTCATAACAGATCATTTTGTTTAGTAAAAGTTCTTGTTTGCATACTAATTCTAATGTCTTCAGTGCAAAGTTCGTTTGCATGTTTTCTTTGTTGTTCTAACTGAATGGTCAACTGTTGTCTTCCACCAGTGTCTAAGATTATTGGCTGGCAGCTGTGTTCTGAAATGTCGTATCCTGCCGCAGCCAGTGGTTTGGTTTTCCCTCTTACTGGACCTTTGAGAGTGGCTGTCACATTAATTAAGCAAGACAGAGGCCTGCAGCAGTACATTGTGGAAGCTGCATATAACTATATTGCTCAGGTACCATTATGGCATGCTTTACTTTGGTTTAGTTTATTATGCTGATGAAAGAATGATGTATCTCAGTACCACATACTCAGCTTAACTGGCTTTCAGGGTCTACATTGTTATTATTTCTATTCCCATTATAGTGGGAAAATATATATGAAATCACACATGTGAATACATATATGTGTGTGTATTTCCATATACAAACCTGCACACATGAGTATTAAGCCATTTTGTTAGGTGAGAGTGATAGTGCTGGAATTAGAGACCAGGATTTCTGACTTGGTGCCCAGTACTAGACAACCTGGCCTCACTTCAATGACTTGTTTCTGTTTGTGACAAAAAACCCTCAAACCCCAAATTGTTTGTTTACATTAAGCACATTATTCAAAAGCAGAAGTTAGGCTCCAGTAAGTCCACTCCAGAAGGCTGTCAGTTTCTTAACATGTTTAGGCAAGCCTGGGGAAGGAATGGCTTTCAGCTTCTTCAGAGGACAATAAGAATTCATGGCTTTTTCTAAAATGATAGTATAGGTATTTAAGATGGGTGGTGGGTGGTGTCTCACCTTCTGTCACAGACCAAGTATGCCGCTGAGCTTAAGCTAAGTCTTTTTACTGGGAGATAATTTGGGCTTTGGTTATATTTGATCACTGCTCGATATCTGTAAGACAGCAAGATAACAGCAATAAGCAGAGTAAGTTTTCCTTTGTGGTGTTGTTTTCCTGACTATCTCTAATAAAAGCAGGAAAGGGAACAGGTATTTTCCCCTGCCAGAGAATCTGATGTCTGTAGGCAGGGCAAGCTGCAAATTGACAGCTAAGGCAGCCACTGCAGGGTCATGGCACTGTGCACGATATCCCGCTGCTGACGCCAGAATGTAAGGGCTTAAGGCAACTCTGCCAACCTGTAGTCACTTAGGCCTGAGTGATAACAGCTTGAATTTGTAACTGGAAGGGTGATCTGATTTTCCATTTGGCAGGATTCAGCACAATTTCAAGAGAAGGTGGGTATGCTGTGAAATGAAAGGTGTTTAGGTAAGATTTTCTGAGACAAGCACTGGACAGGGAATGGAAAAAACAGATTTTTTTGGGGGGGAAATTTTGAAAAGCAGATAGGTGAAAAATTGTAGCAGTGAAGGTGGCTGTGATCATATCATGTAACTCAGTGTGATATATTGGTTTGTGAATGCTTTGCCAATTGCAAATGCAGTTATCCTTTTTTCCTTCCAGGAGAATTCATGGATCCCAGATGAAGCTGTCCTTCACCTCTTCATTGGGACTCCAAAGTCAGACTTGAAAAGGGATGTTGGCATTGACCTAAATTTTAGTGTCCCACAGAAGCAATTCAGAATCCAATTTATGCAGCCTAAGAAAAAAATTGCGATTGATGGTAGGTTTTTCAGCTGAGAACCAGATCATCAGTTAATGTCAGTTAGAACTTCATTAGAATTAGAAGAGAAATGCCAATATGTTTCAATCAATAATCTGGTGCTAAAACTACATTACTGTGTAATAGCCAGTCAGTTTACTGCTTTAGGAAACGCCCCATTCCCAGTGGTATTTGCATCTTGGTTAAGACTATTCTGCGCAGTCAGAGGTTCAGTGCCTGGCTGAGAAGCTCAGGTTAAAGAGGAAAGCTGATACTAGTATAGATGAAGTTAAGGCTAAGGAGCACAGTGGATTGTTCTGTAAATTTTTACATAAGCTGAACTGGCTTTACTATTGCTGAATTTTAGTTTACTGTATACTGTTAGTTATGGTATGAAATTACTTGCTGCCAAATCAATTAAGTACTGACCATGATATTTTTATGCATTATAATAAAAACCATTTCAATCACAGTGTAACATAGAACAAAAGCAAATACATTGATGAAATATAAACTAATAAATATGTGGTAATGGTATGACAACATAATTACATCTTTCAACTTCCCTGACGTGCTGGTCAAATGCTATTTTGGTTTGATTTATTCTACCATATCACATAGTTAGAATTTGTCCTTACAGATTTTTTTTTTTTTTTTTTTTTTACCTTGGTTATTTTCAAATGGATTGCATGGAGGATTTACCTTTATGGTGCAAAGCTTTGCGTGCAGTGTTCCAAGCTTATGACACTTCAGCACAGGCCTAAATGAAGTGTATAAATCCGTTCAAGAGCTCAGCTGTTTTGTTGGAGACAGCTTCTTTGCCTCTTTTCAATTGGTGTCCTCAAAATATCCTTTCAAAACAAAATATGTACTCTGAGGACATTTTTGCAAACTATTCCTAACTTTTTCCTTTGCTCTGATATTTGTTTTCACTCTGTAAATGTATTGTTCACAACCATGGCAGCTATCATCTTGGGTGCAGTTTTATGAAGCATCATTGAACAGTACATGTCCAGAAAAAGTAAACACTTCTATTTTTCTCCAAGGGAGAATTGAGTTTTCTAGAAGTTCACGAGTTGGACACCTGGAGCTGATAGTAGATGATCAAGATGTATATTACATTAAGGTACGTTATCAAGTCATGAACTCTCGTACTAGGATGAATAGTGAGATGAAAGCACAGAAAAGAAAGGCAATGAAAACTACACATACTGAAAAATAGTTCTGCCAGCAGTCCATCAGAGAAATGACCAGTTCTCTTTATTACATAATTTTGAGATACACTCAGTGCTAAATTGTGTTTCAAAAGCTTTTAAGGCATGGCTTCTACAAGTAATCTAAAGCAATTTTTTCACATTCAGATGTACTCAAAGCTCTTGGGTTGCTTCCAGTGTTACATCAGTAGAGAAGATCACATTGGTCTCATTATGTGCGTATGGAGCACACAGTTTTTCAGAGCCATGTTCTGACCATGCATAAAGACACTCTGAGTAAGCCTAGGCCCATTTCTTCACGTGTGTGGACTCTACAATTGTAGGAATCTCTAAGATACTATTGTTTATATCACAGGAAGTTATTTTCTTTTTAAAGCACTGGGTAGTAAGCATGAGAATTACAGTATTTGAACTCTGAAATTAAAAAGCAAATAAAAATGCAGGTGGGAGTTTGTCACTGAAACTCTACTGACATTTTTGTTTCTATTCCAGGACTTGAACAATTTTTTCATTATGCAGTTGATACCCATAGCAGGATGCCATGTCTTATGAGGGCCTCCTAAGCCAGTCAGTTTCAAACACTGCATTTTCCTACAGTGAACACATTGTTTAAAAAATTTTTGTTTTTTTTTTCTAGAGTAATATTTCAGCAAAGATTTTTTGGATGTTTCTCATTAACCCAAACACTAATTAGCATTTCAGATTGTTTGCATCTAGTCCAACTTAAATCTAGTTACCTCTGTGAGACTGCCAGTATTTTCAGTAACACCATATTACTTTTTGGCCCAGTATCGTAATATGCTTGATGACTTCAGTCACTACTGAAGCCAGCAAAAAGTGAAGTAAATAGCATCTCACACCACTGTGATTTTTGTGTAACTGGAAAAACACATCCATCCTTCCTCCCCATTATTTACCTACAATAAGTTCTGTGGTTTGGGAGGTAGAAGAGGGGGTTGTTGAGTGTATAGAAAAAACCTCTCTTTTCTTCCTCCTCTCATTCCTGAAATGCCCAAGTGTATACTGTTGTTTTCTCAAATCAGTTTGTACTGTTGAGTGGCTTGGGTTTTGGTTTTGTTTTTTTATTTGTTTGTTTATTGTAGGGAATGACAGATTTGCAGATGCTGGGTGGAGAGCAGAGATATGTGACCCAGCTGGAGGTAAAGCTGATAAAGGAAAGCAGTCCTATCATTCTGTCAGGAAACATCACTAAACAACTTGGCAAGAAGATAACTTTTTCAGTATCCCTGAATAATTTATTGAAGGATGCTGCATTTCTTTCAGGTTAGAGGACAATAAGTATTTGCCATATAAATGTAAGTTCTGGAGCTCTTATATATTATGTTTGCCTGGTTTTGGACATGCATTTCTAAAACTCCTTTCAAATCGGTAAGACTGCCTTTTAAGATTACTATCTTTCATAAATTTGTACGAATACGTATTTCAGGATAATAGGAATTGTAAAACACCTTGTTGTTTAAGTCTTTTTTTAATAACTGTGGAAGAGGGTAGAGGAAATAAGATGTAAGTAATTCCACCTAACAAAAAATGCCAAAACAATAACGGGTCTTAAAATATTTTCTCATTTTCACTTTTGTTAGTACAAAACTGCAGAGACATACATGTAGCTAAATGTCTCTTAAACCTGTTCTAAAAATCTTTAATTTTTTTTTCTCACAAATACACTAAGAGGAAAATGAAAGTATCAGAAAGAGGGCTTTACTGTTTGTATGATGTAATTTTTTTTTAAAGGTAAATTAATACAGTGGAATAAACCAATAATTTAATGTAAGGCTCTCATTTTTTCCATAGTATTTCTTACTCTAGTCTCCATGTGGCAAAGACATTGAGATGTCATAGGATTATGCAATGTTTCCAAGTAAAACTAGCTTTTAAGGAATTCAAAATGTCAGTTTGGTTTATGCGAGATTAACTTTAGGTGAAATTTTCATCTTTAGCTTTCACATGGATTGCCAGTCTGATCTGGTCTGATTTTAAACTCTTCTAGACCTAGAATGCACCAATTCTGTTACAAAACCACAACCTTGCTCTGACCTGTGTAGAAGGAAATATGCACATGTCCATTTATTAGGTCTTAATTAATTAAAAGATCAGTCTGTTAGATTTTATTTCCTTTTAGAAGCAGCTTTGACTGCATTCATTTCACTAAACTTTAAGCAGTAGCTGAGAAATATGGTTTACAGGCTGTGTACGTAGTCAGAGGAAGACACTGGACATTCAGCTCTGTCTTTTTGTTTACTACACAAGGAGTACAGCATGGACTAGACAGGGTGAGACTGAATGCATTCGTTTTTTCGCACTGCAGCATTACTTTTCTGGTTAAAGTTAACTCTGTGTTCTACCACTGCGTAATCACTTCTACTCTTTTTGTAGTGTTTCTGGAGAAGAAGGTTGATGATAAGCTGAGACAATACTCATTGGAAGGGGAGACTTACCTTCCAGGTGTCGTTGGAGTTCATGTCATCAGTCTTCTCAAGCAAACTGAAGGCTTGTGGTCTCATGGTTTGAGGATGAAATATGGACTCCTAGGTACAGTGAAAAAGAGGGAAAGTAAAAGCATTCTGTTTGTCTCATTTTTCTGCAAGTTATTTGGCTGCATGATTGGGACACTCTTAACAGGAAAGATTTCACTTGATTTTTAAACTGTGATTTGAGGCCTAGGGTGAGATTCTCTTTTCACGTGGATAAACTTTACTCTTTGATTCTGCATATAAAAAAGAGAATTAATTTTCTAATGTGCTTTTCACAAGCATGTCCAATACTTGGCTTTTTTAATGGGAATTGCTCCTAGTTAATTTGTGTTCTCAAGTGTTAATACAAAATGAATTGTTGCATACATACACAAAAAAATGAGGGACTCTTTGTAGGAAAGAGTGGGCTGTGCCCTCCAGGCTGCAGTGTATGAACTGTGCATTAATTTTATTGGACAAAGCAGGTGAATATCAGTGTACTTATATCAAGGTATTGAATACTTATAGTAGCTAGTCATGATAAACATTGTAGGGTAGTTGTATGTGTAAAGTATGTTGCACATTCAGAAAGCCTATAGCAATATAAGTAGTAAAGCTTTCTTAGACCTACACCAGTATGAGCCCATAATTTTGCAGAAAATGACATGCTGATCAGAGTTTTTTATACACACAAACAGAAACATACCTGAACACATACAACAGTATTGGATGATCTATAGCTATACAAGTATGAATTTGCATACTTAGATCCTAAGCCATATATATGCAAACCCAGTTTGGTATCTCTTCTGCCTGATGTGGTCAGCAAGTGATCCCTTGTAGAAGTAATCCTACTCATTGGTTAAGTTTAGTTATTAATAAGTTCAGGTGTTAAGAAACAGTGTTTTGACAACAACACTGTAGTAAAATGTGTCTAGATCTTGAGCAGTTAGTGGAAGTAATTCTTGAGCTGAACTTCATTTTAATGCAGTTATGCCATTATTGGTACCAAACTGCGCAAACTTTGGTCAGCACCTTTAGACTGCCGGACCTTTTACATGAATTAAATATCTACTTGTCTTATACTTTTTACTCTAATAATGTTTTCATTTTCATGGGTGTAAATCACTTATTTAGCAAATACAAAGTAACTGTTCTTAAATGCAGATTCATTAAATGTGTGCTTTCCTTTAGATTCATAAGGTAAATCAATGAAAAGATACCTGTAAAAATTGACACATCTCACTTTAATGTTTTTGAAAAAACAGAAACCTTGAAGCCAGAACTAGATATATGCAATTAACATTTTGAAAGTTTACTTTTGATTTATTTAAATAGGTAACTTTGTGGTTTAACTTGAACAGGAGAGGCAAAGAATGTTCATCATGAATGCAGTGTGCGGCAAAAGGTGAAAGTGGAGACAGGTGCACATGGCGTGTACGAACTTGATATTGGGCATGAATTTCACTGTATACAGACTCCAACCTATAATCACAAGGTAGAGATACTGACTGAAGCACTTAGTACTTGTGTGCCAAGTATCCTGGTGTAACTCACATAGAGGGGCTTAAACAGGGCAATGCCCAAGATGCCTTTTTTGGATCAGTCTTTTTCTACTCATCGTGTTTCTCTTTGCTTTCTACGTAGACAAAGATAGCCAGTCCAGTAACTTGCTGCTAATTTATGCAGTCCATTACAGCTGTAAGTGGCGGAACTCTCCAGTGATGTTAATGTATTAATTTGCAATTAATGCAGAATGTGTGAAAAATTTAAGTTTCTGATTTATCTTGTTTCTACCCTTGTAACTAAAAGTGAGTTTGCTTATTCTTCAGAAGCTATATGTCTGGCAAATAAGACATTTAGACATGTTCTGTATTAATTTTCTTGTTCAGATTTGTGTGCATTCTCACAAATTTCAGTGTGTGCATCCCTTTCATGCAGAAAAGCAGATATGTTTAAAGTTTCATCCTTTACAGACGGCACAAAGGTTAATTTAAAGGCAAATCACCATGAAAACTGGGTATTTACTTCAGAACAGAGAGCTGGCTGAAGAATAAGCTTCTGAATTAAAGGGAAATTTTGTATCCTTTCAGATTTGCTTTTGGTCCAAATTGGACTGAAGCCAGGAAGTGTTAGGGTTTCCCATAAGGAGGATCTTGCCAGGCTTTGCAGCTGCCCAGTGAATCCTTGTGGGCCAGTCCATCCAGTACCTGAGTCCAGTTGCCTTAGCTTTTGAGAAAATCAGTTTGACTGGAAGCCCATAGTCTGGGGCTTTGTACACTGAATTTCTTTCTCCTGATGGAATATGATTTCTCTTTGGAAAGTTTGCAACCCTTTCTGCTTTAGTCTTGCTTGCTACTTGGAACTATTTCTACACACACTTAACAGCAGTGAATAAAAGAGCCTGGTTTACAGGAAGAAGGTGTTTTTTTGTTCTTTAGGTTAACCTGAAACATGAAACAAGTGCATCTTGGCTTTCCTCCCAGATGGAAATTAGCTATGGGAAACACTGGAATCAAATAAACAACAGGAAGAAACTGCTGATTAGCCAAGCATTTAAGAACAGTTCCAGTTCATCTCTAGTCAACTATTTCATGGAGGTAATCATGTATTGAAGAGTAAGACCTTCACTTCAAATGTTTAGCAGACAAAGTAAGAGAAAATTTGGGATAAATTTATTTATTAAGACTTTTGTGTTATGTATTAATAAGTCAGATATCCAAATCTGCTAAGTTTGAATTAGGTACAATCTTAACCGAGGCTTGTAGAGATCTCTGACGTTTGAAATGAGCAAGAGAAAGCTGGTAGATGGATTTTTCAAGTACTAAAAGCGTTTGGGTGTAATGTGGTCTAAAGTTTTTGTAGGCTTTGTAGAGATTTGTGAAGGTTGCTTTTCTCACACAATGTGGAAGGAAAGTACAGGTTATAGTAACTCTGAATATTACAGCATTTAGCTGGAAGTTTGTATGGACCTGGGTTTTGTCGCTTTTTTTTTGGGTTTTTAATAAGTTGATTTCTATTCTGGATCAGTAAAAAGTTTTCCCATGTAGTAAGGTATAATTAAAAACCTCAGAGAGTTTATGCCTTCTTTTGGAGGCACATTCTGTGAGCTACAAAAAGAAAATAATTATTTATATTGGCATGCCCTCTTATCTTTTGTTTTATTTGTAAAAAGTTCTTACAGATGTTCTTACAGACGTTCCAAAAATTTCTGTGGTATTAGAAGTTGCAGGTCTTCTCTGTTATTTTCTTAGATTAGGTAATAGTTTTCTGAATCATTATTCTCTTTCTATATGGAGTACTTGTAAGCATAGAATTTATCTGTGATTCCAGCATAGACCTAGATTTTGGTTTGTTCTTTTCCAACAAAGTAAATTATCTAAAAATTAATGGGAATTTTCCTTTTTGAATCCCAAGTAGGTGTAACAAATGCATATTAAAGAAACTCCTATCTGTAATTGCTCAGCATTCATGAAAAGCTGTAAAGTGAATGGCAAATGTGCAGAGCAGAGATGCTACTCATGACATTTCTGCTACTCTGTGTGTGTGTGTTAGCTTAGACAGCCCTGAAGATAGAATCCTGCTTTTATTTAAATGTGCTTAACTTGTTTTCCAGTTTACCATGCAAGTCCTGGAGAAACAGGTGAATTATAGAACCCAGCTCCAGCACTCGCATGCCTCTCAGGTTTATTTGCAGAGCAGCACCAACTTTGAGGTGCAGTACAATGATCACGTGCCATTTGTGGCTGGGCTGCAGTGGAAAGATGCATCCAGAAATGGCCTGAAGAAGTGGGAAGGTGAAGTACCACAAACCATTTCAAGTCTGTGATTAGAAAAGCGAGCATTGAAAGTTGCTGCTGGGATTTTGTGAGCAAGTTTTGTGTGGGTGTAACAGTCATAGAAATAATGGTTGGAAGAGACAAACCCTGGAAGCTATCAAGACCAGCCTCTTGCTCCATCATGACTGTTCCTAGTATTAGATCGCATCTCCTGTGGGTTTGCCTAGCAGAGGTTTTGGAACCTCCAACTTTCCACAGCCTAGCTGGCTAGCCTCTTTCAGCAAGAGCCTTAGCCTCTCAAAATGCAGTTTGTAGCCATTGTCCATTGCTGCCTCTTTCAAAGAGTTTGTGTTCCTCATCTTTGCCATTTACTTTTAAGTTAGCTGTAGGCAGCTACAGATTCCCCTGCTCTTTTGGCAGACTAAACAAGTCTGCTCCCTCTCTTCTTGTCACAGGTCTTGTTTAGCCCCTTTCCCATCAGAGCAGCCTTCTGCTGTAGCTTTTCTGGTTTCTCACCATCTGCCTTGATCTGGGTGCTCCCAAACCAGATCAGTGCTGCAGACATAACCTCTCCTATGCTGTGCAGAGTGGGCTGTCTGATAGCTGTACTCCTAATGTAGACCAGTCATGTCCTGTAGCTTTTGAGTGAGATACCTGACCAAGAAGGAACCATGTTTTAAAAAAATTCTTTACTGTCAAAACATGGAACCAGCATTGACTCCATTATCTGAAAAACACTGCATCACATAAAGCCAAATGACAAAAAAAAATATTTCTTATTGAATTTCATTTCACATTTCTTCACATGGCAGTTAAAAAGCTTATGCCCAAAGATACAGGAAAGCCCTAAAAAATATGCATACAGAAACATCTTACTGAACTTAATGCATCATGAAATCTTGTTCAAAATGTATGTATTGCAGGATTGAATTTCAGTGTTTGCCCATGTCAGAACAGTTTTGATTAAGGCCATTGTAATTGTGCAAATAACGGTTACAGACTTACAGTTCAGGTAAAGATTTCACATTTTGTTGCAGATCATGCAGTAGAACCTGTTCCTGGTGCCAGTTAGAGACTGGAATTCACAAATTTCCATTTATTAACAAACCTCTCTATGTGCTACACTATGAGGCATGTTATGCTAGTGAAGGACATACATTTCATTATATACCATCCAGGAAGAGAATAGGTTGAGAGGAGCATTTTATCCTTATTTCTAAACCCCAGTGTCTTACCAGCTTTGTTGCAGAGTTAGAATCCAGGAAGCCTGAAATCTCACTTTTCTGCCAGCTTTAATATGTGTTCCTTCCAGGTCTATTAAATATAGACACCCCATGGCTATATCTGCATGCAGCTCACAAACTACATCAGCCTCAGCATTCTGCTTATTTGTTGACTATGGAGCTGACAACTGGAAAATCTCTCTCCATTAAGAATCTTGTAGTGGAACTATTATATAAAGATCAAGGCAATGAAAAGGAAGGGAAAATTCACATTTACACACCAGCTACCACATACCTACAGGTAAAGAACATGATGCTTCCTATAGTATATGGCTTTTATGATAGAGCTTTGTGACAGGTACCAGCCAGAATTGTCATCATGCTAAACTAACGCTTGTTTGGCATGCTGTGTGAAGTAGCTTGTTTGAGAAACTCATGCATTATGTGCCATCTCATAAGAAAGGATCTTGAAATGTTTATGGTCATCTGTTCTCTGTGCTTGAATTATGAGCAGCTTACTCTGGGGCAGATAAATCGGCACAGCCAGGGTCTTTTTATTAGCTTTGAAAAAAACCCTGAGGAGAAGGACTTGGAGGCAGCTCTGAGAGTCTGAGCCTAGAAACTGTGACCCCAGAGCATGAGCAGCAGGACAAGGGAGGGGATTCTCCCCTCTACTGGGCTCTGGGGAGACCCCCCTGCAGTCCTGCATCCAGCTCTGGTGCAGCAACACAAGAGGCATGTGGACCTGTTGGAGTGAGACCAGAGGAGGCCACGTAGGTGCTGCAAGGGCTGGAGCACCTCTGCTCTGGAGACAGGCTGTCTTATTCAGCCTGGAGAAAAGAAGGCTCTGGGGAGACCTTAGAGCAGCTTCAAGCGCTTTAAGGGGCCAACAAGAAAGCTGGAGAGGGGCTTTGGATAAGGACATGTAGTGGCAGGACAAGGGGGGGGTGACTTTACACTGTCAGAGGGGAGATTGAAATGGTAACTTAGGCAGAAGTTCTTCCCTGTGAGGGTGGTGAGGCCCTGGCACAGAGAACCTGTGGCTTCCCCATCCCTGGTAGTGTTTCAAGGCAGGTTGGACAGGTCTTGGAGCATCTTGATCTAGTGGAAGGTGTCCCTGCCCATGGCAGGGGGTTGGACCTAGATGAGCTACAAGGTTCCTTCCAACCTAAACCAGTCTGTGATTCTAAGCTTCCTCCTAATTTATTTTAGACTGTTCTATGCAACTGAGGTTTAAAACTGATTTCGTCACACTTGCTGTGCATTAAGCAATATGATAAACCTGTCACTATGCAAAGTGTAGAGTTGTCTTGAAGAAATTTCTTACGTGCTTCTGTATAAATGACATGAGAGCTTGGAATTTTTGCCTTTCTTTTAGAATCCACTGCAATCATCTAAATCTTTCACTTAGGTTTATGTTTAAGGTGTTCCTTTATTCTGAGCTGCAGCTTTTCCTCTTGTATCACCGCTGGTTCATACACAGTGTGAAGGATTGTGAGAAACATTTTTGAATGAGAAAAAAATGCTTATCAACTGTTTTCTTTTAAACTATTTAGATTTTCCTTTCTCCTTTGCTTAGAGGGGAGAAAATAAACTTTGAGGTCTTTATGGCAGTTCAGAGTATTTTGGTAATTGAAGAGCTGCACTCTAACAGTTCTTGTAATCATCATTACCAAGAAAATGCATTAATTTCACTTCTGTGCTGTGCTGCTTTCTGTCTTAACTCAGCCAGACTAATGTGTTTGCCTTTGTTTTTCAGGCATCAACATTTAATCATCTTGGGAGGAATGTTCTGCATAGCTATAGTGAAATGGTATCTCTGTGGAATCAGCTTGTGAAGAATGAGATTCATTTGGAGAATAATGAGCGAGCCAAGTTTCTCTGCTTTAAGATAAAGAGTCCAAAACAGGAATTTAACTTCACAGCCAGCTATCAGAATTTGGCAGTGGTAAGACAGAAATACAAATGCAATTTCTTTGACTCAGCACTGTGTTTTTCAGGAGATGTTATTGCTGGTGTTGAAACTTAAACACTTCTAGTGTTGTTTCTGTTTCTCCCTGTTTTAGCAATCTGCTGTGTAAAACTAGGTTCAAAAAGAAAAGGGACAGACACTTGTGTATTTTTAAGTTCTCACCTGTTTGGGAGGCCAACTACAGACAGAAAGGGAGGAGAGGACAACAAGAGACCACATTGCTAGATAGTGATATATAGATGCGGTTACTTAACGTTGATGCAGATGCGTGTCAGGTGTGGAAAATTCTATTGTCTTGGAGGATCAAAATATCTTGCCTGCTAGTAAACATAGCACCAGCCTTGGTTTATATGCAGTTTAAGCCTTTACATCCTCTCCAATCTTAAAATCATTTTTTCTTGCTTGATGTCTGCAGCACAGGAAGGATAATCAGCAATTTGTTCTTCAAAGAGATAGTTTGATCAGTTACTTTGGTGAGTTCCTTGCAGGACATATTAAAACAAAAAGCGTTTTTCAAGTCATAAGGTTCCATGCTTTGCAAATCCAATTATTTTTTGTATGTAAATGTACTAGTACCACAGCTAGAGCTTGCGCATACTGGAGGTAGGTTGCACTTAAGTGATACATTATAGGGCATTTGTCTTTTGCTGAAGTCAGTTTTCTATGTACTCTAATTCTGTATAAATGCAGATCAGCATTTAAACTGAAGCAGAAAGGGGTTGATCTGTGAACTGATAGCCTTGCTGCAGTTGAACAACGTGGCTTGTATATTGATGTTCCTGAGTATGAATGAATTAAATCTGATGCAATTATCCTTTCTTCTTTTGGTTTTATGATATGAGTGCAGCCTAAGAAGACAAACTTCTCAGTAAAGACTGTATGGAGAGATTATAAAAGGCTGCCTGTTGTGCTACAGTTTGAAGGCCAGATAGAAGAGCTGAAGAAGGAGAAGATGCTCTATCAAAAACGTGGAACATTCTATTTCAGGTTCAGTAGTTGAATTATTTTTATCTCTGAAGATTGTTTTGGCCTAAATTTTATGCCCTTGGGAAATGTCCTGGGTTTTACAAAGTGGAAATGCCACATACACAAAGCCTGTGCTTCCTCCCATCTGTCTGTCAAGGCTTGCTTGAGCACAGGGACTTCATGGGCTAGTTGCTTGCATCCATTATAATAAATGCTTGGAGCAATGTAGAGATATCCCAGCCGCTCCAGCCAATGAGCCGGCTTCAGTTGGAGCTCGGCTCAGATGCCTCTATACAAATGCCCGTAGCATGGGGAACAGACAAGAGGAATTAAGAGATGTGTGCACGTCTATGGGGTTATGATATAATAGGCATCACAGAAACATGGTGGGATGGCTCCTATGACTGGAGTGTTGGAACGGAAGGTTACAGGCTCTTTAGAAAAGACAGGCCCAGCAGGCGGGGAAGGGGAGTTGCCCTTTATGTTAGGGATAGTCTGGAGAGTATGGAACTCTGTCTGGGGACAGGTGAGCAGTGCACAGAGTTTGTGGATCAGGGTTGAAGGGAATATAGCTATGGGAGACATTACTGTGGGGATCTGTTACAGACGGTCTGATCAAGGAGAACCTGCGGCTGAAGCACTCCATAGACAGATAGAAAAAGCCTCATGCTCGCAGGCCCTTGTTCTCATGGGTGACTTCAACCACCCTGACATCTGTTGGAAGGATGGTACGGCCGGGCGCAAGCAATCCAGGAGGTTCCTCAATTGTGTAGCCTGGCACAAGCAATCCAGGAGGTTCCTTGATTGTGTGGAAGACACCTTCCTTCTGCAAGTAATAGAGGAGCCGACAAGGAGAGGTGCCATGCTTGACCTTGTGCTCACCAACAGGGAAGGGCTGGTTGGAAATGTGACGCTCCAGGGCAACCTTGGATGCAGCGATCATGAGATGGTCGAGTTCGAGGTCCTCAGGACAGTGAGAAGAGCGTGCAGCAAGCTGACTGCCCTGGACTTCAAAAGAGCAGACATTGGCCTCTTCAGGAACCTGCTTCAGAAGGTTCCATGGGATACAGCCCTAGAGGGCAGAGGGGCCGAAGACTTGGTTGATATTCAAGGATCACCTGCTGCAAGCTCAGGAGTGTTGCATCCCAACCAGAAGGAAGTGCAGCAGGAGGGCCAGGAGACCTCCTTGGATGGATAAGGAGCTCCTGAGGAAAATTCAAATGAAAAAAGAGGCTTATAATAAGTGGAAGCAAGGACAGGTGGCATGGGAAGAGTACAGGGATGTTGTCCAAGAAGCTAGGGACCAGGTTAGGAAAGCTAAGGCCCAGTTAGAATTAAGCTTAGCTAGAGGTATTAAAGACAACAGGAAGGTATTCTACAGGTACATAGCAAATAAAAAACAGACTAGGGAGAATGTAGGCCCCCTCAGGAAGCTCTCAGGAGAACTGGCTACCCTGGATTTGGAGAAGGCTGAGGTTCTTAATGACTTCTTTGCCTCGGTCTTCACTGGCAAAGGCTCTGACCAAACCACCCAAGTCTTGGAAGGCAGATGCAGGGACTGTGAGAATGAAGACCTTGCGCCCACTGTAGGAGAGGAACTGGTTCGAGACCATCTTAAAAATCTGAACGTGCACAAGTCCATGGGTCCTGATGAGAGGACTGAGTCAGTCTCACCTCTGTGCCTGGCAAAATCTTGGAGCAGATTCTCCTGGAAGGCATGCTAAGGCACATGAAAAACAAGGTCCTTGGTGACAGCCAGCATGGCTTCACTAAGGGGAAATCCTGCCTGACCAATTTGGTGGCCTTCTATGATGGGGCTACAGAACTGATGGGCAGGAGTAGAGCAGTTGATGTCATCTACCTGGACTTGTGTAAAGCGTTCGACACTGTCCCACACGACATCCTTGTCTCTAAATTGGAGAGACATCAATTTGATGGATGGACCACTTGGTGGATAAAGAACTGGCTGGATGGCCGCACACAGAGTTGTGGTCAATGGCTGGATGTCCAGCTGGAGACCAGTAACAAGTGGCGTCCCTCAGGGATCGGTGTTGGGACCGGTCTTGTTTAACATCTTTGTTGGTGACATGGACAGTGGGATTGAGTGCGCCCTCAGCAAGTTTGCCAATGGCACCAAGCTGTGTGGTTCAGTTGATACGCTGGAGGGAAGGAATGCCATCCAGAGGGACCTTGACACACTTGTGAGGTGGGCTGATGCCCCCCTCATGAGGTTTAACCATGCCAAGTGCAAGGTCCTACACCTGGGTCGGAGCAATCCCAGGCACAGCTACAGGTTGGGCAGAGAAGAGATTCAGAGCAGCCCTGTGGAGAAGGACTTGGGGGTGTTGGTTGATGAGAAAATGAACATGAGCCGGCTTCAGTGTGCGCTTGCAGCCCAGAAAGCCAGCCGTATCCTGGGCTGCATCAAAAGAAGCGTGGCCAGCAGGTTGAAGGAGGTGATCCTGCCCCTCTACTCTGCTCTTGTGAGACCTCACCTGGAGTATTGTGTGCAGTTCTGGTGTCCTCAACATAAAAAGGACATGGAACTGCTGGAAGTCCAGAGAAGGGCCACGAGGATGATCAGGGGACTGGAGCACCTCACGTATGAAGACAGGCTGTGGAAATTGGGGCTGTTCAGCCTGGAGAAGAGAAGGCTGCGTGGAGACCTCATAGCTGGAGAGGGACTCTTCATTAGAGACTGTAGTGACAGGACAAGGGGTAACGGGTTAAAACTTAAACAGGGGAAGTTTAGATTGGATATAAGAAGGAAATTCTTTCCTGTGAGGGTGGTGAGGCACTGGAATGGGTTGCCCAGGGAGCTGGTGAATGCTCCATCCCTGTCAGTGTTCAAGACCAGGTTGGACGAGGCCTTGGGTGATACGATTTAGCGTAAGGTGTCCCTGACCACGGCAGGGGGGTTGGAACTAGATGATCTTGAGGTCCTTTCCAACCCTAACGATTCTATGATTCTATGATTATTTTTTGCCCTCTTTACTGAAAAGATAGTGAGTAAAGTTGTCAAAGGCAACAGGCCATGTATGCTGTGGCAACGTGTATGTTGGCAACTCTATTAGGCATCTAGCCTCCTTTCATGAAAGCAACAGGACTTACAGTGTATTCAAACTTTGAAATGGTGAGAAATTCCAAAATTCAGATCTGATCCTTTGTGCCATCCAGATGCCTTTTTTCCTAGTTCTTAGGAATAAGACAGTAATTCTAAAGACACAACAAATGATCTTAAACCACAACAAATGCTCTTATTTAGAATTTGGAACATTTCCATTTCCTGATGAGAATGAATGCACTGCTTCTAGATATTGACTGGTTCTGAAATTTCTCTCTTCATTACCCATTATCAAAATACAGTTTGAAGGCCTTGGTGAAAACATATGATCAGACTTGGGACATCTGGATCCTCTCTGAGGACATTTCAGCTTTCTTAAGTCATAGTAGGGTCAACAAGAGTGCATGGATTCCCTCAGGAGCCACTGTACATCTTGGAGATAGCTAAAAAATAATGTGAGATGCCTTTTCAGTAGTGGAAAAATTACCTAAATAAAGAATGAAGATCTGTACCAGATACCCTAACATGTATAAAGGCCTGCTTATAAAAGTTAATAAATTTTTTCCAAGAAACCCAACTAAGTTATATGTGCAGAATTTTTTAATAAAGTCCATTAAACATTACATGAAACTACTCCAAGAACTATTTAGTGGCTGAACATCTGTTGCATAGGATTCTTAGCATGCAGGTACTGTTTCCACAGAGAGTATAAAATGTGGTTGATGGTGAGATTTTTCAAAGCTGCCATGAGCTTTTGGGCACTATCCCTGTCTGAAATAAGTCTTGGCAATGCAGGTATATAAAGTGTATATACTGGTAATACATATCAGAATTTTAGAGCATCACCCTCTTCCATGCCCTTCCAAGCCTTTCCTGAATCCAGGATGGAAACTCTTTATCAGAAATTCTGGTAAGTGCATGTGGCTTGTATGAAGTTACAGTTATGCTCTAGTAATTTCTTAGACGTTCTAGTCCTGTGTGTTTCTCTTCTGTATATAACACCCTGATGGTATCTGCAGCTGAAATTTAGCAGTTCAGGTTGAACTCTATATGGTTTCTTTCTGTAGTTGTCTATCAAGATCTTTTATACTGCTTAATCCTCGTTCTGTTCCAGGCACCCTTTCACAGTGCCCATTTTGCAGAGCTTCCTTCTGCAGGAGACATTTAGTGTTGACAAAAAGCAAAAGCACTATTTAATGGAAACAAATATTCTGATAAATGGGCTGGAGGAAACAGTTCAAACTCTTACACTTGGTTACCAACCTGAAAACCCCTATGTGAGTTATACAACAATTTCCTTTAATCTGGCATATAAAAAAAGTCAGCAAATGAGTGATTTACTGTGTATATCTTATATTCCTTGCATTTCCTCTCAAACTTTTTTTTAGATTTGTGCTAGCTTAGTTCATCCATATAACTACAAGTTGTTGCCCAAAGAAGTTGAAATATGCATATTAACTCGAAATCATCAAAATGTAAGTAAATTTCCCATTAAATTCAGTTAGTAGGGGACATTCATTACTTATTAATTTACAGTGTATTGTCTTTTCAGACCTATCTTGCTTCTCTTTAGCTTCTCACCATGTAAATGTGTTGACGCAGGAGTCATGGACAGCGCAGAGACAATCAATGTGATCAAGCAATTGCCAAATTTATTACAAAGCCTTAACTCCTTATATACTATTTCTTACATGCACCTACAGTGATTTGGCATATTATGATTGGATACATGTCTTGAAGTCCCATAGTGACTAATATGTAATTGGTTAAGCACAGGTGTGAGAACTTGACCTCGAAAGCTTGCCAACAGTCCACAGTTCTCATTAACTCAGTGAATTCCAGCTGCTTCTTATCTTGCTTGCTTAAGCTTCCTCGGGCCTCTCATGGCCTTGCTATATCTTTCAGGATTATTCAGAGTTTATGTACCAGTTATCCATTCTCCCATGAGAACACTGTCTCCACATAAATGCTGCACCCAAAAGGTCCAAAGAGCAGTGATGCGGTTGATGCCTCCCTAATACAATGTTTTGTATGATAATATATAATTATACACTGTGTGGTAATATATTATAAGAATATTTAATGTATTAAATACTATTATGCATTAATATTATCAAGTATGGGAAAGGAATGGATTCAGGATTTTCATCCTTATATAGGTGTATCTATTCATCTTCCTTACCAAACACAGGGTTTTTTTCCCTGCTTTGCTCATTTTTTGTTCTGACAACCCACAATATAATAGCTTGCAACACTAATTTTTCATAATATGTAGGGATGACTTCTCTCATCTTTCATGATATATAAGGTTACTAGTCAATGTAATTTGCTTATTCTTAACACATAGGTGAAGCATGAGCTTGAGACTGCCTTGAAGGTCAATAAGGAAGATGTTCTCAGCTTTCTGGGGAGATACGAGGACAAATCCAGTGAGGCAGCTCTTAGGCATCTTTTATACATGGATGTGACACATTCGTTCCAGGTATTCGTGCTTTTCATTTATGGCATTTTATTGGTGGTTGGTTTACTGCATTGTCTTTAGAATAGTAATTGTTTTATGCTTTTAACTTTCCTAGTTCAATAAAGTCCTGGCCCTCACAAAGTATTTCAGCAGAACAAATCATAATTTGTACCAATCTGTCTTGTAAGAAAGACACTGAACTTTCATTTTCATACTTTTTTACTGTAGTTTGTTTTTCAGTGTCCTTGAGTAAAATTGGTGACGTTCTGTTCACACATTTGCTAATGCGCATCCTTCACTTAATACTAAAAGTTCAAAAATCAAATCACAAGAGGCAGTTGATGGGAACGCAGTGATTATGTTTGCATTTTGCTTTGTCAAATAGCTAGAGTTTCCACGAGCAATGGGCCTAAGTGGGGAGCTGTTTTCCAGGCAGACTAAACTGGAACACTTTGACTACAGTGTGAGTGTAAAAGCCATCATCAACAAGAACATGTCTTCACAGGTCAGTTCCCTGATTATTACAGTTTTGTTGCTTGAAGTTGTGGCTTTTGCAGCTCATACACTCAGACCCATGTTGAATCTTGAGTAGCATGCATTAGGAATGTTCAACTGTTTTAAGTTTGTGCTTTAAATTGCTCTGCAACTACTTTCAAGCGTGGGAGCACAAATGTATCTGTATACTACAGAGCTGGTCAACTCATACAGAGTTCAGTGAGCGTAGTGGAGAGGTGTAAATTGTTAGGGAAACAGTTAACCTTTTACAGTTAGAGATTTTTCTGGCTAGATGGCTACATCCAGCTGGAGTAGGTGGCTTGCGTTCTGGCTGAAATTCAGAAAACTCTGAAAGTCAAGTTAAAATGTACTTAAAACTCAGCGTAGTTTGTAATTTCTTGTTGAAAGTTCTAGCATGGTGTCAGGCTGATGTGCAAAATCAGCTGCCATCTGTAGCTTCTGTTATCAATTCAGAAGGTTCTTTCTCTAGGATTAACTTTGTACTGTGTGGTGCGCTGAAGTAAAGACAGGGACATCACTTACCTGTTACCTTCACAGACAAAGCAGACTCAACTTGGAAAAATTAATTTAATTTATTTCCAAATAATAATGATGTTAAATGTGAGAAACAAAGACGAGAAATAAAAGCACCTTTTCCCCTCTGCTACTCCCTGCTTTTTCCCAAGCCCAACTTGTCTGCAGTCTTATTCCTCAAACTTAATGTCCTGTTCTTTTTCTCTGTGTAGGCCCAGGCATCCCTAAAGAGTTATGGTGAGAGCAGTTTCAATAGCTCTTTTTACCTTCATTACAATGGAAGGGGCATGCTGATGCTGGAGGTTGATATGACCACGGAAAACAGGCGAAAAAGCAGAGCTGTTGAACTGAGGGCTTTCCTTCATCAGGCAATCCTAACAAATCCAGAATCAATACAATTCCAGCTCATAGGCAAAGTATTTCCTTCAAGGTAGAGATATCAGAATCTTATTCAATAGAGGAGCTAGTGTTTTTTGTAATATGTATTTGGAAGTAGCTACTTTCATATAGCTTCAACAGAAGCCACTGGGGAAATGCTATTTCATGTGTTACTCGTGTTACTGAAATACTTTTGCTCTTTGTTTCATAAGTTGGTATAATAAGTTGTGTTCATGTTTTCTAGTTGCTTTCCTAGGACTTTGTATGGAGATAACTTGAACAGTTGGTACTGTAATACTCATTTTAGATCAACAGTTATTTCTCCCTTCACCCCACCCCCAGAGGTTTGTCCTCTCAGAAGTAAGGAACTAATATTTACAAGCTATGCCAGTGTTTAGTACAAAGTTTCACTAAGTATTGTGGAAAGCTCTGAGATGGCAGGGGTGGGAAATAGAAATTTGGCCCTCCCAAGTTTCAGCTGTCTTTCAGCTATTTTTCAAATTTCATGAATATGAAAGTGTGCAATGAAGGAGCTGATGTTTTTGTGGAGGTCTCAGTGTTTAGCAGTTTAGGAGTTGGATGGGATAAAGAGAATGAGGAGACAAAGAAATAAGAAGTTATAACAATTCTGTAGAAGCTCATTAGAATCATAGAATAGTTTGGGTTGAAAGGGAACTTCAAAGGTCATCTAGTTCAACCACATCCAGCCTGGCCTTGAATGTCTCCAGGAATGGCACATCCACCACTCTCTGTGCAACCTGTGCCAGTGTGTTACCATCCTCATTGCAAAGATTTTTTTCCTCTCATCCAGCCTAAATCTTCCCTCTTTTAGTTTAAAACCATCACCCCTCATCCTGTTGCAGTTAGATTTAATAAAATATTAAAATTAGATTAGCAAAATGAAAAATAAAAGATCCAAGAAAGATATTTCATGTATTTCTGCAGCTTACTTGCAGTTCTGAGCTTCCAATAGTAAATTAATTTATTTAAATACCAGAGTAAGCTGTAACAGAGCAATTTATTACAGCTTACTTCAGAAAGTAAAAATTTCTGGAATGATTTACTTAGATTTATTTTACAGGGAGAAAAGAGAGAAGAATAAAAGTTCGACTATTTCTGGGGAATTGCTATAAACATGCCGTCTATACAAACTTCAGTCACTGACTGATGAAATGAATCTTACTTCCCTGAATTTTGTAGTTCAGTTCTTCCTGTCAAGTGGATTCTCACTGAGGTTTTACTTGTCATCAGTCTTTCAAGAGTGTTCAAGTTTCTAGGAGGGATGTCTAACAGTATGAAAGTATGATTCCCTCACTTGTAGGTATTTGTGTGGTATACTTGAGCCTAGAAAGTCAGACATTTCAGTGTAGTTTGTTGAAGGTAATGTAAAAATTGTGTCTCAGTCTTATTCTTGAAACACTGAAAGCTGAGTTTCTTGTTGCTCCATCAAGTTTCCCTAAAAACCTGTACTGTGTTTCTCCAGCATTGTTCAACTCATGGCCAAGATACAAAGAAATAATTGTTGGTTCATTTACCATACTCAAGGGGGTGGTGGCTTTTAAAATTATTGTTTGAGCTGAATTCTCAGTCCTGCTTTTAAATCAGCAGTGAAGAGAGTTTTGATATTGTGACAGAGAAGAGTTCATTTCCAACTCTTAACTCTGTCCAACTCTTATTTTTTTCTTTTATTAGGGATGAGAAAAGCATCCAAGAAATTTGAAGAAAAATCAGTCTGCCAACAAGTGGGGCTTTACTGAGTAGTTTTATAAACACCTGATGAATAACATATATTCGTTGCAAGGCATGTGATTCACTGATTCCCAACACCAGAACAAGTGCCCAGAAAGTCTGTGGAGTCTCCATACTTGGAGATACTCAAAACTTGGCCACACACACTCCTGACCCTGCTTTCATTGATCCTGCTTTGAGTGAGATAGGGGTTGTCTTCACAATAATGAATTAATCATAATAATAATATTTTAATATTTTTATCTCTTTTTAGACTTTTGATATCTTCTGAGATGAAGCTTAATGAAAATAAGCTTCACATGGATTTCATGGGAGCCAGGGAGCAGAAAGTTGGTCTTGTTTTGTCCCTATATGGAAAAGTCCAACACACATTTGCTGGATTAAAGGCTGTACCTCATCATCTTTCTCTGAATGGATTACTGAATTGCAAAACCAACATTCGTGATGGTACTTTTTTACTTTATCTTTTGCTATTAAGTCTGCAGCTGTCTGAGGAAGCTTCTTGACTTCAATATATTTCCTTACTGAACTGCATACTGCATTCAGCTCTGGGGCCCCCAACGTAAGAAGAAGGTGGACCTGTTGGGGTGAGTCCAGAGTAGGCTACAGAGGTGCTGCAAGGGCTGGAGCACCTCTGCTCTGGAGACAGGCTGAGAGAACTGGGCTTGTTCAGCCTGGAGAAGAGAAGGCTCCAGGAAGACCTTAGAGCAGCTGCTAGTGCCTAATGGGGTTAAGAAAGCTGGAGAAGGGCTTTGGATAGGGACCTGTAGGGACAAGACAAGGGGGAATGGCTTTAAACCGACAGAAGGGAGATTTTTATTGGATATAAGGCAGAAGTTCTTCCCTGTTAGGGTGCTGAGGCACTGGCACAGGTTGCCCAAAGAAGCTGTGGCTGCCCCATCCCTGGCAGTGTTCAAGGTCAGGCTGGACAGGGCTTGGAGCAACCTGGTCTAGTGGAATATGTCCCTGCCTGTGGTAGCAGTTGGAACTGGATGAGCTTTAAGGTCCCTTCCAACCCAAACCATTCTATATATGTAATACAGAAGAGAATAATTAGCATGAAAAATGAACTCTTAGTCCATGTGTTGATACTACTTTTCAGTGAACTAACATCATAGATTCATAATTTTTATTTTTCACTGATTGAAGGAAGTGGTGGGTGGCATCTTTCCTGTCCAGCTCTTCTAAAGTTGAGGGTGGGGGGTAGAGGAAGCTTCAGGCCCTTCGTCTTCTGAATGGCTCCATAGGTGGAGTAGGTCACTGCAGAGCTCTAGAGGGATTGTTTAACCTGGAGTTATGCAAGTATTAGGTCATAGTTGCACTGTAAATTGTCCTTCAGAAGGCAGTGCGGTGCAGTCCATCGCCTAAAGGCACAAGCAGCTTGGTGAAGAAAAAGAAACAGCTGCCAGAATTAATATTACGTAATTTGTTTAAAGCACAGATGCTTATAGTAGTAGAGAAATTCTCAACAATAAACTGATTTGCTCTCTAGAGTAGGCTAAATGATCTATTATAATAAATGGAATTTCTTTTATTTCCTCCTGCTATTAAATTAATGGCTATTTTATGAGTTGCTTATAAAAATCTGGTTATTTCTGCCCTGAAGAGCTCTCCCCACAGTAACCATTTCTGCCTGTTACAGGTAACATCAATGTGATGGTCAACAAAACACTGTATGGGCTCCATCTCAGGAACAGAAATGTGTTTGGGAATACCACCGTACACAGTATCACTTTTGCTATGTTTCAGAACGGCAGTCAGGCAATCCCTGTGGAGGCAAAACTGAAAGGACGCCTGGAGCTGAGCAAAGAGATGAAAAGGGTGCTAGCTAGCTTCCAGGTGGATGAGAAAGCCCTTTTTGTAGATTTTTCCAATATCATGAGTCATGGGCACAGCAGCCTCAGTGGGACTTTCACACATAATATCAGCTTTTTTAAAAATGCAGGTAAGAAGATAACTGACTTGATGGTGTGGTGTAACAAGATGAATTCATCTGTGTGGAGACCAGTGGAAATAGGTTGCATTTGCTCACATAAGAGAAAAATGTAATCCAGTTTTAGCAATATTCTTTTTAATATTGTTGAGAAAATGCAACAAAATGGTACAAAGCTATTTACAAACTCTGAACTATTTCAGAGCAAATTATTTCTCTCTTCTACATCTTTATTCCTGCATGCTTATCGGTTCCTCTGAGAATATTTTATGGCTGTTTTAATTTGAGCCAGAATTGAAACATTGAGGACTAAAATATGCGGTGTTGTTTCCTAAGCAAAACTGAGGGTTTTCATAACATGAAGTTATCAAGAATTTTGAATGGGTAAATTGCCTTTGTCCTTTTGGACTGAAGAAATCTGTTTTGAAACTTTCTCACAGCTGAATACTGGAATTGGGCACAGTACCCATTGGTAGATATCCATTATTGAGAAAAGAAAAATCCTTGACTTCTGAAGTCCATGCCACATTTTAATTTAACAGTCACTTTTTAATATGATTTTCATATGGTAGGTAATGTACTCTCTTACTATAAATAGCAGTAAGTGCAGCTAACTGGATGATTGCAGTTTAAAAAAAGTCTGTCTTATGAAAAACAACAGATGGCTTTGATTAATCTTTTATTAACGCATCTGCTCTGTATTTTACAGGGACAACCCAGAAGTATTGTTTTGATTTTGCTTCCTTCCCTGTCAATAGGATTGCCCTTGGATGTCATTGTTACTGCCATGTGTGATCATGACACAAGAAATCAAACCATTACGGTAGTCCTGCAGAGTGGCAGTGAAAGGATTACCACTATGTTTGGAAGTCACAGACTGTCCACAGAGCATCCTAAATCTGAGATATCTGTGAGTTTGAAGCACAACATCTCAAAGATAAAGGAACATGGGATCCCTTTTATTGTGGAAGCTGCTGGCTATTATGAGGTGAGTTCTGTCTGTGATTATTTAATTCCTGGCAGAACCATTTCTAATAATGTAACTTATTCCTTTGCACTTTACTCCAAAAGCATCTGCTTTTTTGAGCTGTTCCAAAGAAAGATGTTTCCTTGCTTCTTGTCGTACTGTGTACCTGTCATCTGAAGTCTTAGAGCTGAATCTAGACTAAATGAGATTCTACATTCAGTTCTCATTTAAGTGAAGTGCTTTGCTGCACAGGATCAGGAGTCTTTTCCAATTTTCTTTTCCCCCTATAAATGGGAAGTGGACTGGCAGACCTAATATATGTAACGATGTCAGCGATTTTAGGTACTGCATTGTGTCTAGTACTGGATTATCTAGTTCTGATGGCATCCTTTGAACGTCTGCTTAAGAGCAGAAGACTGTATAGCCTGGCTTTCCATTTGGAAATCTCTACTCAAAGAAGCATCACAGATCATGTTTCCTGGTACAGTGTTGCTTGGCCACTCTTCTGTCAGCATTTCTGCTATAGATCTGTGAATAGCATATAGCTATTTTGTATCTCAAAATACCCTTCCATAAAAGAAGGGTTCAAACATTTGACTTGTTCTACCACATGCTGGAAGGCTGAAGTCACTAACGTACTAACATTTGTGATGGGTTCAGCTACTCTGGTACAGGGAAACGCAGGTGTGCGGAGGAAGAGCTCTGAACAGTTCACTTTGCCCTGCTTACTAGTAATTTCACTGTTTAATCATTTATGCCTTAGGACTCAAATCCTCCAGGGTACTAAATGCTCTCAATATGTTTTGGAGCCAGAAGAAATTATTGGTGCACAGCACAGTCTAGCGTAACAGGAAAATCTCTATCTGAAGTGAAGCCACTTTGACTTTGCACTTTTATTTTATTAATACTGCTGCCCTGACACAGGCTGTGATGTGTAATCATGGTGAAACATACTCTGCCTTTGCCAGTTATTGTTGGGATGTTGTTTGTTTCTTTCTATTGTTTTGCTTCTCTTGTGCACAGAATTCCACCAGAAAGACTGCTGCAGGGATAACAGCCACAGTGGAGACGAAACAGCTCAAAGTTGAAATAGAGAAGACAGCCACAGGCAGTGCTATGGAAATTTCTCTTTTACTTCACCATGATGTGGAAGGACTGATTTACATTGTTCCACGTGTACTAGAGGTTAGCAGAAATCCTGCTATATAGTGTATTTGATGGAGTTTTCTGCTGTGCCTTCTCAGTTCTTCACATTTACTGCTTGAGAGCAAGCTTGCAGGTCAGAGGGAGAGAGATTTTTGTCAAACAAGGCCAGTGCAGAAAGCCTAAAAGTTGTTTCTTAGCAATGAAGAGCAGGTTTTCAAGATTTGGTGGGTGACAAAATATTCACGTCATGAAGCTGGGTGGGTGTTGCCCAGACACAGTAACATGCAGTCTCAGCTTGGCAATATTGCTAAAACAGGGTTTGCAGGTGAATGATGTGGCTGTTTGTAGGTGGGTATGGAGAGCAGAGTGAATACTAATGGCAACAGTTTTCATGCAGCCAGCAATTATCCACAAGGACTTCCCTTTCTGCGACAGAGGACACAGCTGATGGCATATGAAACACAGAATGTCTGCTTGTGATGGGGGTATTTTCTGTTCCAAAACTTAAGAAATGCAACTATCTTTGTCAAAATCAAAAGCCAGAGTTTCAAAAATAGTCCTGTTTAGCAAGTAACTGTTTCCTACTGTTTGAAGATATTTTTTTGCCCTTATGTATGCTGATAATATTTTGGCATGATAATGCAAGATTAGAGACAGATTAGCCTCAGATTAGCCTCAGACCCACTAAACCATTTATCTTTTCAAAACTGATTTCTAAAAGTTAATCTTAAAGCTGTTTTAGTATCTTCATGCTTTTTATCTTGAAAGAAGTCTATTAGCTTGCTAATTTCTATTTTAGTTCCCTGTGCTTTTCTTCATGTTCTGAATGTGCTTTGTTGATAATGCCAACAGGTTGCTTGCAGTGGAGAATCTGCTAATGAGCAACTTTCTGGCCTTTGCAATGGAGCAATTACACTTCATCATTTTGAGGTACTGGCTTCATTTATAAACTCTGCTGTCAACAACATACTGTCTTAACTACCACTAATGGAATCTAAGTACTGGAAGGTGTCAGAAATGTAGAAGTGGACTTGAGCTAGCTGAAAGTTTTGCACGCACTGTCAGATATTTTCACTTCCTTAATATTCGCAAACAGATCAGAATACTTCTGGATCAGTGAGGTAGTCTACACTCAGTTTCATGCAGTGGATTGTTTATTCCGAATCAGAATTGTCAGCAAGCTTGGCTTCAAGTGCTACAGATTTACGTCTTTAGTGCACAGCTGTGAGGAGTACAAAGTGGAGAAAAGGGGTATTTATGGGCTCAACAAGTGCAATTTTAAAGGGGATATTCCTGTGTCCTACAGCAAAGAATTGAGTTGTGCTGCTTCAGAGCTCATTGCAAGAGTTCGCACCTAGGAGAAAACTAGTATCAGGAGATAAGAGGTATGCACCAGGCAAAAGGCAAGAATCACATTAACGCTTCTAGCTGAAGTCTCCAGACTCTTTCTTCTGCCAGGTAGAACTGAACTCAGTGTAAATGATCGTCGTGTTATTGGGCAGCCAACCTGATATAAACTGGACAAGGGAGCATAGAAAGCACAAGCTGAGAATGTCGGTTTCCTTCTACTTACTCTATTTTCTGCTCTTTCTATCTGACCGGTTGTTTGTGAAAGTCCTATGGCTCTTGAACTGTTCAAGAAAGATACACCTTATATTCTGACATATTCTTAAGAATGTTAAAAGATCTTCTGTGAGTGACAGTACAAAAGGTTGCATTTGTCTCTAAAAAGGTCACAGGGACTATGATTCCTATGTATGTTCTAATGACAAAAAAGACAAATGCATTTCAGTTTTTCCCTAATGTAACATGGGTACAGTATGCATGACACGTGTCAGTCCTGCTGAGGTGTGAGGGGAATAGAACATATTCCCACAGTGCTAGAGCCCTATTTACTCGTAGTAAAAAAAAAGTGATAATAGTAAAAGCAATAGCAGTTGGTTTTTCTGGTATTAGTAATTGTTTTAATGGAGTTGCAGAGTTAGGGTTTCTTCTCTGTTAATTTTATTATGAAACTCAAAAGATTTTAGGGCATCTCTCCATTTGTTTAGACATTTATAAATACGTGGTATTAAACCAAAATGGTGTCAGGGTAGTAGGCAAATAGTTCTCTTTTAGTAATATGAGCATTTAAAAACAGTATATGGCCTGACAGGAAAACAAACTTGACAACAGTTTTTCCTGTAATTTTCCAGACTCCAGCAAGAGTTTCACTGAATGGGTCAGTGTTTACCAGCAACTTTACTGTCATCTTCTTTGGACATGTTTCTTTTCACAACATGTTTGCCTGCCTGCAACTCCATGCCGCCACTAACATCCAGCCTCATTTAAGTATTGACTTCCAGCATTCTTTGCCTTTGCTCCAGTCTCTGGGACTTGCTGGAGAAAACCAAGTGAAGGTGTCAGCTATGAGAAGTGACAAGTATAAGGGCATGTTTGATGTTGTCCTTGGGCCTTGCAGTTTGAAAGCTGATGGAGAAGTGAGCCTAGCAAGCAATGAAACAGATACAGAATGGGTGCTTACTTTTAGAAACAAGTGTGTCAGTCTAGAGGTAAGCCTGGATTGTTTTCTGCATGACATTCTAGTCTGTGTGTTTCATATCATAATGAGTTACAGAGAACTATCTCCTGACACAGTTATTTATGGAGAGGACAGGTTTGGTCATTTAGGTTGTTTTGGTAGAGCAGTGAGCCAGAGCACTTCCAGAGGGAGTGTATTTGAAGATGAAAATTTGGAAATATAAAATGGTTACTGCTGTTACCATAAAATAGTTGCTTAATAATAGCTTTTTAATTAAAATAAATTATTGTCCTAGAATATAATGAAAAGCATGTCCTTTCAGTTTGAAATTTTGAAAGCTTTCTTTATGGTTATGAACTTTTTCTTCTACAGTACTTGTGAAAGGATTGTTGTAGGATTATTTTTTTCCCATGCCATTTATTTTTGTTTTCTTTTGTTTCACTGAGAAATTTCTGATTTCTCTTTAAAACAAGCAGTCTTGTATGCTTCTTTCCAAAAGCTTATTGGTTTGGAAAGAAGAAATACTTAATCATTAATTAGAAACAAATTAAGAAGACAGTTGCTTTACTTTGCATGCTTTAAATAGTATTATCTTTTCTGTTGCAGAGAATGGGATTGCCTCATGCTGTAGCCTTTGGGGGCTCATTTCATCAGAACATCTGTGATGTGGGTTTGTTAATGAACCTCCAGTGTGATGGCAGAACAGTTAATGTGCAGATAGACACTTCCTGCAAACAGGAATATACGCTGCAAGGGGTGCTCAGGCATTCAGTTCACTGGCTGAGTCAGCTTGGGCTGCCTTCTGAAAACTCTGTCTTGTTATCTGCAGCCACAGACTCCACCACAGAGGGCATTTTGTTGCTGCAGGCTGGCAAGTGCAAACTTAAGGCTAGAGGAGATCTCTCTATTCAGAATAAAACTGAATGGACACTGGAAACGGAAACAGAATGTCAGCTTCTGCAGGTAGATCTTGGAGGGTATTAAAGAGAGATGTGGGCTCAAATGCAGGTCATAGAGGATTTTAGCTAAAACTAC
Source organism: Pezoporus wallicus (assembly GCF_028554395.1). Lineage (NCBI taxonomy): Eukaryota > Metazoa > Chordata > Aves > Psittaciformes > Psittacidae > Pezoporus > Pezoporus wallicus. Next base: position 302,626 of record NW_026637828.1, on the reverse strand, counting down.
AGTGTTTGAGTGCTTGAAAGCCACTCTTGAGACACACCTGTCTTACAGCATTAGGCAAAAAAAATGTTGAATATGTCCTTTTCATAGGTGTTCTCTGTAGACTGAGGCAAATTCGGTCTTTGCTGCTTGTTACCTTTGCAGACCAAGACTGCCATCTAAGGTTGAACAGAAGTTTTAGTTCGAACTATTCATCAAAAAATACATTCTCTGGTCTGTCTTTTTTATCAAAGTTGTGAAATTTCCTTGTTTTTTTTTCCCCATTTAACCTCACTGAAGACATTAGAAAGAATAAGTATTGCAAATTTAGGGGTTACTTCCAGATGTTCAGAAGCATTTATATTCTGCTTTTAACTCGTCAGTTTTAATTTCTTCAACTACAAAGTAGCAATATAAACCCCAAAGTTACAGGAAAGTGCGTGTCAACCATAGTGAAAAGGGAATGAAAACCACTTCAAATATTAAAAATAGTAGAATTTTCCAGTTGTTTACAAATACTGTGAAAGAATAGAAGGAAACATTTCATTGGGATGTTGCACAAGACAAGCTTGAAGTTTTAGTATTAAAAAAAAAATAATCCTTGTAACACCAGATGCAAGAATGTCTGTTAGGCCTGTTAGTTTTTGTGGGTTAGTTGTTTAAAATCAGATTGGTCTGGTCTGAATGAAACAGAGGATGTTCAGTAAACTTTGCCATTCTAAAGAAACAGGCATTTTGTATTTTTGTAAATGTAAAACTTCATATAGATTCAGAAGCTGTAAATTCTTCAGGGCAATCCTAAAATCTTCCCTCAGACCTTGTTCAGGCAAAATTGCCATCTTAGTGTTGGAGGAAAATGGCAGTGCAGAGATTGTAGGTTTTGTCTGTGATCTTGTAACCTAAAATGTCCTTTTCCCTGTGCTAAAGGGAGGAATAAAAAGTCTCAATGCTGACTTGTCTTAAAGTGTATGTCTAATCCAAACGATATGTATATTTTTAAATCCTTATAGGATCTCTGTATTCCAACTCAGTCATGGCTCACAGGATCTATTCAGAAAGACAAGTGCCAAGCAGAACTTTTCTGTGTCCTTGAAACAGAAGGCAAGACTGCCCATCTTGAAGTGAGAGCAGAGCGCAAGCCAAAGGTTACACTGGAAATTCAGTTCAGGCATGACCTCCCTCAACTGAGGGAAATCCCAAGGGAAAATAAGCTGTCTATCACTGCACGAAAACAGTTAAAATATCATATGGGAATAGGAATTAAATCAGGTGACTGTGAGCTTCAAATGAATGGAGACTTTGACCCTGAAAAGAAGCTTCAGTGGAAAATGGGTATAGAAAACAAATGCCAAACAATTCAGGTATTGGAAGGAATTTCTTCACTTTACTCTTGAATTTATACATGTAAACCAGGATCTTTGCTCCTAGACTAGTGTCAAAAGAAAATAAAAACTCTCATGATTTCAGTGGTAGCAGAGAAACAAGAAAAACATTCTTCAGGTTTTTGAAGAAACTGAAATTTTCTTCTTTCAGTTTTCTTTTCTTCACATTACCTTTGGAGCAAGTCTAAAAAGTCTGAAAAGTGTAGTTTTCTATGGCATAAGGCAAATTTCTGTGAATCTGCCTACAGTTAGTGGACTTGCTTGTACTAACTCTGATGTATTTTTTTTAAAAGCATGGTTGAGAAATCTGCAGGGAATTTCTAATCTTTAGAAATAAAAAGCATTCGAAGTTGTCTTTGGCTTTGTCAGTGATTACAGTTTGACAACCAAACTCTGAAATAGTTTAAAATATGTAAGTAAATGGGGAATTTCAGGACAGAATATTTTCACTCAGCTTTACAGAAAACTGAAATTGCTAACAAACTGATACACAATGTATGACGAGCACTGTGGAGGACACAGTGAAAATGCCAGCATTAAACAGATTTCCTGTAAGACCTCAGCTGAGAAATATTCTGGGGAGTTTAGTTGAAAAACAGTGACATTTTGAACAAGCTCTTTTGGATTGCCCTGATGAGCCATTTCTCTGTGGTAATTCTTGCAGATGCTGACCATATAATTGCCCTTGAGCTGAACCTTACCAATGACAGTGTCGTAACTGAGCACCACCAAATCACTACTTCTGTTTCATTAATGAGTTCTAACTTTGGGTTTGTTGGGAACGTTACTATAGATGCTGAGTGAACAGCAGCTAGCAGGATAAGAAAAAGAGTAGTGTCTTTGTTGGAAAGATTCAGCCAGTAGAAAAATACAGCAAAAACTGGAGTTCTGTGGAAGGGTATCACTCTATATCATACATATATCATTTCTATACAAAACAAAGGAATTGAAGCCCTGTCTCTGGGACAACTGACCTGGGAGGTCCCCGTCTCTGAAGGGGTCCCTTGCTGATCCCTTCAGTGCTTCCCAAGTAACGAAAGTGTGCTGTGACCTCTTTCAGCCGTGTAGCATGACACACTGAGCTCCTTTTGCCTTATGATGGAGTGAAAAATGGCACTTTTTCCCCTCAAATCTTGCCAGTAGTTTGTTTTCCCAGGCCAGACTGTTGTAGGTGACTGGAAGGGGAGAAATTCTATAGCACGATTTCCTGAGGTAACAGTTCTGAATTTAGCTGCAGACTTTTCCTACTGAAAATTTGTGTTGCTGTTGGAAATCCTGGTATCATGGCACTTGGCCTCTCACAGATCTCACCAGTCAGTGCTATATGGGCAGGAATGTAAAGGACAGAATTGTACAGAAAGTTTGAGAGCTGTTACACAGAAAGATCTGTGGATTCAATGTGCAAATCAGGGTAACTCTGAATATACAAAGACAAGATTCACCTCCCCTCTTACAAAAAAGGAGCTGCCATAATAAACCTATGCATACAGTCTGGTTTCACTGGATTTGTGGATGTCTTGGGCCACTGGAGCAGTGCCAAGCATGGAAAATCAATTGACTTTTCACTTGGGCAGGAAGAGGTTGGCATATTGTCCTGTATCTGCTTATGCTGGCTCACTCATCAGAAATGTCAGACCTATTCAAAATAAAAAAGACAAAATGTGTAAAATGTAATAAAAAGCTGTCGAGATTTCTGAAACATCATATGGATATGCTGCCTCACACACTTGATTTACAGCTAGGTGCTATTAGAGCTACTTGTTAGAACTAAAAAGTTTCAGGTGTATAGTGTATTGTGGATAAGTGTAAAAGTGGTGAATTTTTGATTTTATTTTGCTTGTACAGGATCTTGGAGCACCAGTAACAATTGATTGTTCAGGCTATGTTTTGATGGATAAAGTGCACCTAGATTCACAGACTTGGATCACTGTCGATGAAAGTAAATTACAAGGACTCGTTATACTTAAAGTCACTGATGTAAGTGTCCTGCAGGCTGTTGGACTGCATGTACACAGTACTGAGTAACATACTCTATAAACTATTTTATTTGGAACAAAGAATCAAGCTTTAGTAATAAATGTGAGAATAAAAATAAAATCTTTGAAAATCTGGCACCTGTAATGTGCAGTAAAACAGATGTATAAGATAATAGTATACATGCTATGGCACTTCCCTCAATAATTTCCTTGTTATGCTCTCTGTGTGTACTTTTTAAAGTTCTGCTGTTTTATGTTCCTTATGTGCCAAATATGTTAAGACATGCAAACCGACATATGCCGATCTTGCTCCAGATATATTACAGGTGCTCCACGATAACACTGTTCATTCATCATGAAAGCATACAGCAATGCGCAAGAAGAAAAAGAGGTGGTGATTTATAGAGCAATCGCTGTAATTATGGAGCATAATAGGCAGCAATTGATTAAGATACTGCTGTTTGTTTCTTCAGTAAAACAGAAGCACAACTTGCTTTCCTTTTGACAATTACAAGTTTGACTTCTCTTGTAATCAGTGCAGGAGAATAGAGTACACACAGAGAGAAGTATCTTCTTCCTTGTGATCATTTGCCTTCTTGACATAACTTATAATTTTTGCATATTTCTGAGGTGTAAACTGATAGCTAGTGGGGGGAGTTCCTTGCCATCAGAGAGAAACATTTACACCTTCTTCCTTCTTAGCTGAAATATGTGGTTTTTTTAGTCCTGTTAGACTTGATGTTTTCCTCTTTCCCACCTTAACTTCCTAAAGTTCAGTGCAATTGGTTTTGATTAGTATTAAATGTAGAACAGATAGATTTGCTAAATTTCTATTTCAAGCTGTATATTGCAGCAAGCTTTTGGGTTCTACACATGCTTTGCTGTTTATGTTGAGAAATATTTACAGGAAAGACAAGAGCTGGATGCAGTGCTAACCCATAACATTCAAGGAGCTGCTGACATTGGCATTCCTATGAGGATGTTAATAGATGTGGTATCAGAAAAAAAAAGTGACTTCTATAAAAGACTTATTCACTTCTGTGTGAACAGCAAGCAAGTAAGTATTTTCTCCATATGAGTAAGATGTGAAATAAAGGTTAAAATGAACTAATGAATTGATTTGGTTAAATACTGTTTCTCCATTTGATATAGCTAAGGCCTTTACAGGAATACTCTGCAGGGGCTGGTTTGGTTGTAAAGACCTTAACTGGATGAAAGCAGTATCTGTCAACAGCTCGTGTGCAGTATGGTCTCATTTCTATACAAAACAAAGGAATCGAAGCCCTGTCTCTGGGATTACCGACCTCGGAGACCCCCAAGTCCCTGTCACTTCTAGCAACAAATTTGACACGAGCAGTGATCCATGATCACATTTGCAAACTGTATCAAACCCTTCTTGCCAAGTATCTTCACTTGGTACAGCATATTCCCTATTACAGTACAAAGTTGTGACTTACAAAGAAAAATAGACAATTCTTCACTATAGGTTTTTGATAGAATTCATAATTTTACTCTAATGTGTAATTAGTGCAATCTTTACAATTAATCAGAGAAGTCTCAGTATCAGAGATATGCCACAGTTAACTTTGGTCTTATTTGGACTGAACAGATTACAGAAGAACTAAGCTTTGTCCAGAAGTTGGATGTTGTGTCTCTTAACTACAAATTTACTCATAACATAGAAGCACTGAAGACTTTGCAAATAAGAGACAGGATTCAGTTGCAGGTAAGTTATTGGACAGTGACAGGGGAGACATGAATCCAGCCTGGAATCATGCCAAGATGGAAGCTGTAGCTGTAGAAGTCAGATGGCAAACACCAGAGGGTGTAGATGTGACTTTGTACTTCCTGCTTTCTTTCTCTCTTTCCCCCTAAAGTTCAGGGTGCAGGGGAGTGCACAAGCTCCCTTTGTTCTCGAGGGAAGTCCAAATGCTCGCTTTGTTCTTGAGGGGTTGGGAGAAGAATTGGCTGGACCAGAACTTTTCATAGGAATGGGAGGTTAGTTCCTAATGCCCAAGCCACAGCTAAGCTTACAGCATGCAGTGCATCAGGAGGGAAATGCATTTTAGCTCATATGCCTAGTCTGTCTGCAGCATACCTTGTGTAGACTAGACAGAGGTGAGTACTGAGATGATTTCATGGTTTACATTCCAAATAGTAGTTTCCTCCCAGACTCTGCCTGGTGTGCTGTTTTTTTTTTATCTGAGATACCCAAGCCTACAGCACAACACTTACTCTTTATTTATCATTTAACTCCTTGAACAGGGTTAAGGTATGGCCATTTTGGAGAATGTGTGTTAAAATGATGGATTTAAAAATCAAAAGGACATCTGTAACTATGTTGTGTTATAAAATTATATGAGATTAGGTTTCTTGACACGTCTTTGAGATGATACTGCCTGAACCAAAGAAAGAACCCTGACTGACAGGAACTTTACATTTACAAAGCTGCCTTTTCACAATTTACCTTTGTTGCACACAGGCTATCCTGAACCTGAATGTAATCAAGAGCTTTAGTATGAAAGCACATTATGGTGCTCACCTAACAGCTCTTGAGGGACAAATCCGGGAGTTTGGAACAGGTACCAACATAACTGGGAATTTCCATCATACATGGCCATGGCTGCTGCAAGCCAGAGTCCCATCATCTTTACAGGTAGTTTCTTTTGTTTGTTTTTTTTTTTAATACAAATTATTGTCCTTTATTATAATGTAATAGCCCCTGGCTTGAATGAGAGCTGCCATTTTGTAATGTACAGGATGGAAGCTGATATTTTTTGATATTTAAAAACGCTGAACTATTAAAAACGTGAACTACTGAAATAGAAAATTTCTTTTTGGCTGCTTTCTGGACCAGATTATGCCATTCTGATCAGTGTTAGCACAGTGTGCATTGATACTGTAATTATAGGAAAATAGTTTTAGTATGTTGCATCAGGAATTGCAATATTGCTCCTATGTTCTTTAATGGGAATTTTATATTTAAAGAAGTACTGTTTTCAAGTGCTGTTTTCAGGGAAGTGTTGGAGTACCTACTGTCTGGTTGATATTGGAAGTGTGCATCAATCAAGGATCCTTTATATAAAAGGAGTCATGTTTTTGTGGGATGGAAGAGAACCTAATGAGAATTCGATATAAACCAGTGAGGCTGGTGTAGTTTGTAATTCATTCAGTTGAATGGGTTCATCCTGGAAAGTCATAGATGATTAATAAAAGGCTAAGATTTTTTGTTAATGGATAGATTTTTGACTAGAGAGAACTTTATTTCACTTCCATTTTTCTTATGTTTTAAAATTAAATAGTATTTAAATGTTTCAAGAACTTACATCTACGTGTAATTTTTTAGGTGGATGTAGTTTTTCAAGGGGGAAACACAACTCAAGAAAGTTACGTGCACATTGCAGCTGAAGAAACATCAATCACGTACATAATAAACTCCTATTATGTTGGTCACCACGTGGCTATCTTATGCCAAAGTGTACATAATAGTGAGGAACTACAGGCATCTGGCTACCCTAAGGCAATCAACTTGATTCTTAGTTTACAGAAATCAGGTAGGAACCTACCATTCCTTGCAAATTCTTTGTTAGATAATAGCTCTTTAAGGATGTTTCACCTATTCCTTCAACATCTACAAACTGACTAAGATCTGCTGGTAGTGCCTGAAAAAGGGCTTTTTCTTGTGTGTAAGTAAAACTGTCATTCTTTAACTGCATCTGTTATTAGTTGTATTACATCTGTTTGGGGGGTTTTAGTTCCAGGAAAGATCTCGTGAGGTACAACGCCTGCTGAAACAAATGATCCCCAAAAAACTTAGCTGCATAAAATAAATTCCCAGTATCAGACAAAAAAAACCCTTGTTACAGAACACAAGAAGTGTGAGTTCTGGTGTAGTTTAAAAAGGGTTTTGAAAATAATTCTAAATTACTCTTGTTGTTTGAACTGGAGGGGAGACAGACCCAGTCTGAATAAGCCAGTCTGTCCTCAGAACTTGCTCTGGCATAAATCCTATCTGCATATCCCTCAACTGCTGATTCATATTGTGGTCAAATACCTTCAATGCCCACATGGGAGAATATTCATGTTGAAAAAAACGCAACAACTGTGAGAGCACCAAAGAGTAGGAATTATTGAGGTTAGCAGAGATTGAATCAATACTAAATGTTAGTGTCACAGTCTCCTTTCACCCATTCTGAAAAAAGCAACAGGACAACAAGTGGCTTTCAGGACACCCACCAGAGTGGTCACTGTATGATTGCATACATGTCTGTGATTTTATCTTCTCTGTAAAGAGTTTTAGGGTTTCACATCTCTCATTTTTATCTCTTAGCAGTCTGTATTTTCATCTTCAAATATGAAAAGCTGGTAGGAAGGTGGGGGAAAGATCCTCAAGTTGTGTTGCTTGAGCAGGGTTGGTCTGCTGTAGCTGGAACTGAAGAAGTCAGAAGAGGTCAAAACAGCTCAGAAATTCTCTACAAAAAGCCACTACTAACTGCCAACTGCTATAGTTGGCTCTATAAGCTACTCAGCTCTAGCTGCAAAAACACACTACTGTTGGGAACTGACTTGTCACTTAACACTTGTATGTGGGTACACAACTTTGTTAACTCTAGACTTTGTATGTGCAGGGTCAACCAGAGAACTCTGCACTCCTTCAATCACAGGCCAAAGCTCTTTTCATCCTGAAAGGATGACATTTCAATGACGAATATCTTAACCCAAAAGCTAGCTGGATTGATTTTATGCAGGTGGAACTGAAACTTCTTGAGAATGAGCCTTTCAAAATGGCACTATTTTTTTTCTTGCTGTTTAGAAAACAAAGCCAAGACTATCTGTGAAATCCAGTATGATGGCAAAGATATATGTGTGTCTCTGGATATTGACACAGACTTTCAGCCTTATGGTATATTTGAATTCATGGCAGAGGTGAAGCATTCAATATCACTTCTCCATCATCTAGGACTTCCCTTCTTTCTTAAGGTAATAAACCATGGATCTTTTGTTGTGCTTTGATTAAGGTTGTCATCTGAGTTATACTAGCATGAATCCAGAGTACTTCCAGTGACTTCAGTGAAATTATTCCAGATTTATACAAGTGCAGATGAGAGGTGACTTGGCCCAGTTTATCTGAATCCTTGTTTATCTTAAGTACACAGTTAATTGTCTGTTTCACCTGAAATCCCCAATTTCAAATTTCAGGATCATTTCAGGAAGGCATTAATCTACAGTCACTTCGTAGCTGATATGGCTTACTAAAGTAGGAGGGACTTTTGGTAGAATACCCCTGTCCTTCTGTCCTGGCTGGGCTTAATCCGTGACACCTCTATAACTAGAGAATTCTTTGACTTAGTTAAACCATTTGTAGCATAGATACCCCAAATGTTTGTGTTGAATAAACAGAAATAGATTTCTATTCCAAACCACTTGGTAGGATCAACAAAGGCTGTACCTGTTCATCCCTTGGGAGAAAGCAGTGTTAGTAAATATGTCTCCTTCCCTTTTGAAGAGTGGCATACAGAACAGTGTGTCCAAGTAATCCATCACTTTATCTTCAAGTAAGAGGACGTCTAGTTAGAATACAAGATTAGAATTTTCTGAAAATAGATGTTAGATCAATATTAAATCTGCATAATAAGTGTGTTTCAAGGGAATGCCAACAGTTTATTAAAAGGTATTAGATATATTCCCCTTCTTCTTTCCCCCTTACTGTTGAGCAAAATGTCTTTTATTCTCTAAATGTTTAGGTGAAATAAAGAAAAACAGAGATAGTAATTCTTTAGGTACCTCACTCATGTATAAAGTATGAGTGTAACCATGGGACTTCAGAAATTACTGTTCCCACAGACTTCAGTAAACACAAAATATGTTAAAACTTAAGTGTAGGAGAAAGCACTCATCTTCCCCGAAGGGATTCTAGCAGTTTCAGCATAAAGCTGTAGATGAATTAGCAGCTGTGGGAGGAAGAAGATACCGTGAAGTAAAAAGATTTGTAGAGCACCATCTGTTTAATCAAAGAAAAAAAAAGAAAAAAAAAAAATAAGGAAAAGCAGGTTTTTTACAGTCTATAAAAAGAAGGGTGGAGGAGACATAAACAAGAACCAGTGGGTCTAGACTTAAACCAGATAAAGGTACCTTGATATTAAGGCTAATATTTGTTAATAATGCAAATGCATAGCTATTGAAAAACACAGGAAAAAAGGCAGACAGCTCTTGATGCTTTTGTGTTGAGTCTAGAAAAGTGCAGTCAAGATGATGGCTTTAAGTCAGCCAAGAGATTGTGCTCACTTGAGGTGAAATGCTGGGTAGAAGCTATGGTGTGTGATTGCTTATTTCTGCCTCCCTCCCTCCAACAGATGACAGTTCAGGAAGTCCTGACTGAAGATGAAATCAAAGGAGCTCTGAGGCTGACCTATGAACAAAACACAAACTTCTCATTTACCATCAGTAGGAAAAAAGACCAACAAGGGTAAAAGTATCGTTCTGAGAACTGTAAAAGTGTCATGAGGCTATTATTTTTCCATGGAAAAAGTTACTGGTTTAGTCACTAAAGTACTGGTGAAATGGTTAACAAATCTTTGATAAAGTGAATAGTCACAGCAGAAAGTCTGTGTTTCTCAAGAAGTTGATGAAGGGCTACAGAGAGATTCCCCTCCTCATAGGAGTATGCTTTGTCTTTTTGTGTGTCCCCACAGTATTGAAGTTAATGGACAGTGAAATAATTCAGAAAGCTCTAGGTCTGAGCCAGCCAACTACTTAAAAATAGACCTTAATGTGGCATAACTGATAAATTCTTAGTAAATCGTTTTGACACAGTTGAACCTTGCAAAATTATGATGACTCTCTCAGTTTTTTCTAAGTTGGTATCAGTATGGCTATAGCTGCTGTGCTAATTCCTCTGTTTCTTTTCTATCTTATAAAATTTTCAAAGTTCTTTAAAGAAATGAAGAATTAATAGAATAATTCTTTACTTTGAAAGTGTGTTCTAGTCAGCATCTAAACAGAAATGTTTGGTATAGCATGTAAACAAAACTGTAGGCTTTTGAGGGTGTTCAAGAGGTGTAGTATTTTCAGTCTTAGGGTATTTCAGTATTTCTTCAGTTTCCAGCAAAAGACCTTTGTGCTGAAAAGTCTTCTAAGTTCTGTCAAACTCTAATAAATTCTGTGTCTGGAAACCATGACAATACCTGCAAAGTCAGATTCCAAAATACCTTTCTATTTTTTAAAAAGCTGATGCATTTACTATGGTTAATAAATTGCTAGCCAAATTAATTTCTGATCCAGGGAGCCACATTCTGTCATTGGGATAATGTCCTGGGTTCAGCAGTAGCAGTCATGTTTCTCCTTTGTGATAGCTAGTGCAGTGCTGTGCAGATGCATACACAGATTTTTCACTGGGATCAGAGAGAAACAGTGGTGCTGCTGTTTGGTCTCCTTTACCTTTGTATAAATGCATCAAAAAACGTGAGCTGGACAAGCATTCAGTGGGAGATACTGTAATTTGTAACTCTAAAGCTGTGGCAGATTCAGATTGCTCAGATGAACTTGGGCTGTCAGTGAGGGTGGACTTTCTGAAATGCTGTTCAACAAAAGTACATTTCTTCCCTTTAGTGAAGAGTTGACTATAAAAGCCCTCCAGACTCATCTCTACTTTCTACAGTACTTCCCCAGTGCAGCAGAACTGTCTTCTAAGGTAACTGTCTGAAGTTTATCTGTCACATACATCACTACAAATTAGATTTGTCTGACATTTTAGTACTCAAGCTGTATTATTTCTAGTACTATTATCTCTGACCTTTATGTTGTTGAGGTGGTTCATGTTTTCAAAGATGCTAACAGTCCCTATTGGAAAAGGACTAAAAAACCCATTGGAAAAGACTCCATTTGACTCTGCTTCCATGCATCTGCCTTCATTATGACTTCTGGTAGACTCTTCCCAGGAATGATTTTAATTATTCTGGCTTCTAAGAAAAGAGAGACTGGACAGACAGCAGTGCTGGATATTGGCTATTTGCAGTGCAGGAATGCTCAACAGCAGTATAAGTAAGGAAGTTGAATGGGTTATTTGTCAGTCAAATAGGGCACAGTTACTCCTGCTCACATAAAAAGATACTTTCTTATGTGTTTTATTCAATTTATGCTGTTTTGCAGCTGTGTCTTATATAATGGGAATGAATATACAATCAGATCTCTCAGGTCCTGAGGACCATAATGTAACAAACATACTGTGTAAAGAATGTGAGCACAATATTTATTTTATCTTTCTCTCTCTTTTTTTTTAATTATTTTATGGGAACTTGAAAAGGTAAATTATGATATGAGTGAAGCAAAAGGCAAACTCTACCTCAGGATGGAAGAAAGGGATTTCAATGTTACAGCTAAGCTAACTGTCACTAGAACCAGCTACACTAATGTCATTGAAGTAATACAGACAATGTCCCAGGTTGGTACCGTCAACTCAGAAGGCAAAAGACAAGCTGTGACTGGCCTCTTTCTAGAGTGTGGTGTTCAGGATGCTGGCTGCCAAACAGTGAAGATAAAATACAGCTCCAGCTGCTGTGAGGTGTTTTGCCCTTGATTTCTGCAGTAGCATGAGCAAACATTGAACTGTAGGTTAGTTGAGTGTCCAATGGTATAAACTGTTGTTTGATTTTATATTTCCTTCTGTAGACAAAAGTACATATATAGGATATATAGCAAATAAGAAAAATAACATTACAAACTGACCAATTGCCAATTTTTATTATGCAGGTACCACACGTTTCTTTTCCTACATAGATATTGTTGTTTATGCTGTCTGCTGGATTCATTCTGTAACAATGGGCCTCTTGATGTTGTAAGAATTATTCATTGAGGTAAAAGAGAGATAGAAGATGAAAATATGTAACAAGCCAGGACTGTTGTAAAGGGGATACTCTATTGTTTATGTATGTTCCGTTGTGTGAGAACATGATTTACTGTAGAATTGAAGTTAAGCAGAATTTAATAGCTGCTTGTACAAAAGCAGTGGGCTTTGGGGTGTTATTGTAGTAGACCTTTTATAAACACATTTCTGAAGCTCGATTCCACAGGGCTTTACAGTATCAGAGTTACACACTTAGGTTTTTAACTTTGCAGGGAATTTGGGATTTAATATGTTTCCCTTCTTTTATTTTTAGTTAAAAATTCTTCCAAGGCAACTTGTGGTTATGATGGACTACAAAAAAGGCAACAGAACACGTATCCTGAGGCATATTGTTCTGTGGGATGGCAAGGAGATAAAGGTTACAGGCACTTACACTGGACTCTTCCCAAAGTTGCCTGGAGGTCATCATGTTCAGGGTAGGTTTCTAAAGTCTTTTGCCAGTGTTGATAGACTATAAAATAAACTAGACCATATGAATCTCATTTCAAAATGCTTATTTAAATGGTTTCAATCCAGGCCTTTTAAGATCTTATTTACTTTAAATTCATTGTAAGTCTGGCTGTTAGAAACATCCACTTCTGAACACTATTTCTGCTTTGTGGATGTGGAATGTAAAGCTTAAATAAACTTCAGCAGTGCCAGGGAAAAGTCTGGGCAGAGTCAAAAGTCATCGACAAATTAAAATGTTATTATTTTACAACAAATTTCAGATATGTTTGGGGTTAAATGACACATCTTGCTTTATTTTTATATTTGACTTTTTATACTTTGAATATTTTAAGTATTTCATGAAAAGCAAAGGAAACCTAGGAACAAGTTTTGGACTAGATACAGTTTGTAAACAGGGAAGAGAGTTAAAGTATTGCAGCTACTTTTATTCTAGCCAAAGCACTTCTGTTTGGTTTTCTCTTTTCTTTTTCCTTTGTATGTTTTTGCAGCTTCAGAATACAATTTTATGTTTTGTTATTACTTGTCACCTATTTCTGAGGCTTTTTTCAGAAACTGTAGTGAATTCTGTTGCTCTGCTGCACTTGGTACTGCAGGGAACACTGGTCATGCTGGCTAAACCCTTATGTTGAGGCTGTGTTATCTGAAAATAGAGAAAATAATTGTAGTCAGTGTTTGAGTTGTAAGATGTTCCTCTTGCTGTGTAAGATCGTCTCAGATTCATAAAGATTACTTTCCTGGCTGTTCTTGCTGGAAATAGTAGGTATCTTTGCAATAATCTTTGGATTACTGCAGGTAGTTACTGTTTTGCTAAATAGAGGACTCTTGTTTTCCCTTAAGTTTCTTCATATTCCTCAGAAATCAGCACACTACACTGGGGCTGTTGGATGTGTGCATGTGTGTATGAGCAAAGACCATGTTTTCTCTGGGAACCAACTGTTGCCCTGCTACCTGTGGGAGAATATGTCCTATCCCTTTATCAGAAAATCAATGGTCATGATTTGTGGTGGTGAAAACTTACTTGTTTTTTTCCCTTGTAGTGGAACTTTTCCATCCCCTCTCCATTCCTTTTCCATGGCATGCCAGTGTCAACTTACATGTGAAACATTCGGCACATAGTCACCAAGATGATATTACTGTCATCTGGAATGAGAAGGACCAGGTACAACAGCCCAGAGCAAATAAACGTCAGGAGGATTACAGCAATATCAGATGCTTCTTTTTTTTTGTTTTCTTTCTGTAAAATAGGCATTAAGCAAGCCAAGGGTATTCCAGTAGGAGGCAAACTATCTTTCTTGGATATATAAAAGGCTATGACTATGAAAGATGAGTAGGTGATTGATACTCTTGTTGAAAGCATTTTCAGGCCATGCTATATTAAATGCTATATATTAAAGTCATCATTGTTTTCTAAAAAACATAAATAGCAAAAAAAAAGAGAATTAGGAGAATTTTGGTTGATTTCCAAACGTGGTTAGACAGGGAAGCTCACTGACTTGCAACTAACTATGCTATCTTTATACGTGCATCTGAAATGGCAGCATCTTTCCTGACTGTTACATTGTTTTCTGAATAAATGACAGATAAAAGACAGTGTGTAAAAGATGTTACTCTACAGAAACATACATTTGCCTGCAAAAAGAATTAGAATTTCTTATTTCCTTTAAAAGTGCTAAAATTCCAAAATTTACTTTAGAAGTTGTATAGAATGTATTTTTGTACTAATGCTTGTATTACCACAACTATTTAAATGCCACCACTATTTAAATTGCCACAAAAATATTTTGCTCCCAGCAACATTACAGAATTTAGCTCCTGATTCTGCAGATGTTCTTTCTTGTGCTTCAGCTTCTCAGGCTGTGTCTAACACACAGGCAGTGGAGCCTACAGGGCCTAAACATGAGACCAAATTTAAGCCTTATCAAACTTAAGCATGATTCATGATTTTAGTAAAATCCAGAGAATAGTTTTACTTTCAGCTGTGTCATGTAGGGAATTCAAGTAGCAAAATGTCCTTATTTAAACATTAATGTGCCTCACTACTTCAAAAAGGACTTGGTTGCACAGGTAATTCATCTGAGGAAAAGGTGCAGAGAAATCTTACTGGGTGTGTGCTTGAGGATAGTATGTGAGAGGTGTTCCATTTCACAAGTTCCTTTTATATCTGTTGATCTGGATCAGATATCAGTGTCATCTTCTCTGAAGTTTGGAAGAGACCGTACAAACTGCAGAGCTAGTATTGCCCATCCATTTAATTACACTTTGAAGCAGCTGGAGGTCCATTCGCTGTCAGACAGAAGAGGCAGAAAGTACAACCAGCAGGTGAGATCATGAGAAAGGGTTGTGTGTGACTAGAAAGGCTTTGAAATACATTTTTGAGGTGTGCTTGCAAAGAATTTGTGGGGGAAAAGAACAACTCAACAAATCATCCTACAAAATAAAAGACTACAGAATATTTTCTTTCTGAAAATGCTCTGTGGGGGACAGGACACTCCTGTTGCTGAGGCTAAACTTTCTGCTCAATAATAAGTTGTGCAAACTGTGCAGTGTTCTGTTGGTTCATCTTTGGTACTCAATAGTGGTGCCACAGAGTGGTCTCTGATTGTTTTCAGTCAACAGGGCTCAAGCATCGTATTCAGAGGAATAAGTTCTCTTGCAGTGTCATTATTCTACTGGTGTCATTAATTGCTATGCATGGTAGACCAAACAGCTTCCAGAGAAGATAACAGAAAGACTGCTGTTTCCTCACTTGCAAAAACAGTTTTCCTGTGTTTTTGTCTAAGGCCCTGAGCTTCCAGACCACGTGGAGTTCAGTGGAGGTTTAACATTGTTCTATTGCAGTTTTAATCATGTTTCTTTTCTTCTCCACTGGGTAAAGATCATTCTGGTAGATTACCCTGCAGGCTCTTCTAGTTCTAGTCTTGCTTCTCTGGACAGTCCTTCTCTTCTGGTTTCAGCTGCAGTTGACAGGGAATGGTGGGCAGCCTGCTAACATCCAGCTGACCCTGGAGGATAAATCAATGATGGACAGCACTGCCTGGGGTGGCTGTATGATACTCTCTTCAGGTCAGGTAGGAGTCTGAGTCTAAGAAGGGATGGCTGTAGCTAAATTTCTTGGTTTGAATCCCACAGAATCTGGGGTTTTTGCACTTGTTTTCGTATGAAAAACCTTCTACTTAAAGTTAGCCTTTTCCTCTCTCAGAGGAAGAAAAACAAAGCCTCTGAATAATTCTGTTTCATGTTGCCAGGTATGTTTTTATTTGGGATGCAGCTTTCCCTCAGGACAGAATCATCATCCCCTTGGGTTTCTTGCTAAAAACTGTAGAAGTCTTTTATTGATATAGACCACTACGGAGTTCTCACATGGGTGTATTTTTGCCCAGAAAACACACTCATCTGGGATATACCAAACACATTTTTTTTTAATATTACTAATATACATGTCTTAATTTTCCCCCTCTTCCAGCTTCAGAGACTATTACATATGGAACACCTGCATGCGTGTGGTTCTCTAGAGCAAAGATCAGCATTGTTTAATGAACATCTAGATCTGAGCTGGGATAACAAAAAATTCAAACACAACTTAACTTTTGAGGTAAGAGAAGGCAGTTGTATCTGTTAACTCACCATTTTTAGGGAAGCTGTTTGTAATAGATAGGAACTTACTTAGTTTTTATATGTACTTTTGAGTGGATTTTAGGAAAGCATCTGTGGGGTACCACTTTCTGTGGCATACAATTGTTCCATTTTACCTTTTACATATATTTCAGTATAGGAAGAAAGGTAAATGTAGCATAAATAAGAAAGAATGAGTTCTTGCAAACTTGAGACCTAAAATTTAGAGGCCCTAAATTTGCAAAACTGTTGAGTTAATTCTGTAGGATGGGAACCAGTAACTGTGATGACTGGCCAAAACATTGTCAAGTGGAAATGTGACTTTTTGGAAATGTTAGGTTAAAACCCTGAAGCTACTAGAATAAAAAAAGCCAGCACAGGGACGGGATGACGTTGAGAGCTGGGATGAGTGGGCATAGAGGAGTCTTTTAAGATTCTTTTGTCATGTTCTAACTTTGTTTTCTTGGTTCATTGCAGAGAAATCAGTTCTTGTATCCTAATAAGTTTCAGTTAGAAGCTGTTCTGGAGAATGTATTCCTGACCTCATGCACCAAACAGAAGATTCTGGGTAAAGTGGAAACAAACTACTTGTCTAGCCTGGACTATGATATGAGCTTTGAGTTCTGTGACCGTCCACATGTAAGTCTCACGTAAACTCACTGAACGTACTTCACTTTAAATGTAATTACTCATTTGAGAGTCCATTTTCCTCAGCTGTAACTTTATATGAAAATTGCCATACTTCTGTAACTTAACAAGCCATAAATAGAAAGTATCTTTTGATGGCCTGAGGCAGAAAGATTCTGATTGCCACTGTAGTATATTCTTTAGGTCCTGTTACAATTCCCACTCTAAATATTCCCACTTCCTCCATGTTCTTTCTTTCTCCTTCCTCTCTCAAAGGTCTTTTAATTTCATATTTCTGAAGAATATCAAAACTGGCTCTAAAAAAGGAAACTAGAGCAGAATAAAAGTGCTTTCCTTCCCCTGTAGGTAAAAGGTTACTGTTTTTTATGGCTGCTCTGCTGGCAGTGATGGATTTTTGAACCTTAATGTAACCTTGTAGTTGTCATTTATTTTTATATTGCACACATAAACCAAAGACACACCTGTGGTCTTCCTTAGGTGCACACTGAACCCCAGATTTGTGAGAAATAATCACAGCAAACACAAAACTTGGACTTTGTAATGAGTGTGGTCTCTTTTCAGTTCCCAGATGCTGAAATGCATCCCAGTTTTTTCCTCATTCACTATCAATCAGAGAAGGTCACAGTCTGTTAGCAATAGGTATCAGCAGACAGTGAAAGCTTTTTCCAGAACTCTGTTAGAGCTTGTTTATAATGCCAAATATGTGTATGCATTTCACTACAAAAGCCTCTGTGTTCTTATGGATCCTTCCCTTCAAAGGCACGCAGCAAAATGTCAGCTAGAGTAGCTGAGAAGCATAAGACAAAAAAAACCCAATAAACGTGTTTTAATGAAAGATAGTTATAGCTGTTCATCTTGTCCTAGGCTGTAATCACTGACCATGTTTTGTTACACCATGGAAACTGAAGGGGTACTGAAGTAAGACAATGCTGAGTGAGGAGGAAGACGTGCTGGTTTCTGAAAGGACAAGTCTTGTTCATCACTTCACTGTTTGAATGCTGACATTGTACAGCTTCTTACTACTCTATGCAGAGCCCGTTTCTTTGGAAGAAGTAAGCTTTAACACTTTTTTTTGTTTGTACCTAGGTAATTGTTTTCTCTGGAAAGCACCAGCTCAACAAAGATGACATCATTTTGCAGTCAGAGAGCAGGTTCCACCTTGCTGATCATGGGAGAGATGAGGGGTTGATTGGAATATCCTTAAAAAATCAGAGTACAGCTGATGTGAAGAACTATTCTTTGGAAATTGAAGTGAGTTTTTATTTTAGTATAGTGCCACTGGGATTTGAGTTTTGTTTTTTAAAGGCCTACTGCCACCTAGCATCCAAACTGATCAGGTGCAGGCAGTGACTGTAAAACAGCAGACAAGTACAGGCAACATAAAATACTCCTGGTTTCTTTAGTTCTGGTGTCAAAGGATCAGTTATGCAATGTGCATGCAGTACGATCAAGAGAGAAGGGAAAGTACCAGCATTAATTATCTGCAGAGCTCAGTGACAAATACAGTAAGTGTTATCAACTGGAGTATATAAGGTATATAAAAGTTTTAAGAGGCTGTGTGTTATTATAGCATGACTGACTCGTTTGATAAGGCACTAAGCATCATTTGCCAGAAAAAAGAACTGGCCTTAAGAAAGGCACAGAACAACTAATATGATGCTCATCCTGAGGCAAATCTCTTTCTTTTTCTTTCCCCTCTATTTTGTATTTGCCTTCAATTTGCTGTGTAGTGAATAAGGTGGAGAAGCTGATGATGGCAGCAGAGTGAAGCAGAAGAGTAATGTGGTCAGCTGCATCCAAACTCTTCATTAGAAGGAATGTAGGCAGTTAGTCATAATTAACTGAGACAATAGGCCATCCCTTAACAAAACGATAATGATTTAATCAGTAGCAGGCTAAGACAAATAGTTATTTTTCCCTCTCTGTTTAGAAAGGAGATGAAAGAAGTATAATCCGCTCTGATTGGGCTTTCTGTATTCTGTTTTAGATTAAATGGTCCACATTAGGGAGTTGACTGTTACAGTATGTTTCTTTCATTGTACCATTAAAATATTGTCCACAAGTCTTGTGGAGTCTGGTCATTCAGCTCTTGAGCCCATCATCCTAATACTTGTGTCTTACTTGAGAGTATAACTCCTGTTTGTTTCCTGTTGGGAAATACTTCCCTCACCACTTACCCGTCTGTGGGCAGCATTGGTACTTGAGCATCATCCCTGAACATGCATTAATTCTGTGTGGTGGCTTTGAATACATGTTTTTCCTTTATGGCTACAGTTAAGAGCCTTTGAAGATATTTGGCTAGGCCTGACAGGAACTGCTGCTTCCTCATCTGCGCAGAGTCAAATCCTGGTGGAGGGGATTGTTGATCAGAAAGAGAAAGTAAAAATAGCTGCTTCTAAAGGAAAGGAATGTTTCCAGTGCTACGTGGGGTATTTGAAAGGTACGTACATTCATGGATGATACTTTTAGTCATAAGATTTAGTTTTAGGCAGGTAGTTGTTCTTGATCCTTATGGGTCTGTTTCAACTTGAGATATTCTGTGATTCACAGCTCTCACTAGTGTGAAGAAGCAGGAAGAAAGGCTGTGTCTCTCTAGCACCAAGCTAGCTCAGTTTTATGACAATTCAATCTGTGGTCTACCAGATATTGAAAAGCTGAAGCTTCAGAGCAGTTATACAAGGGTCAGTTTGGGAAACATTTTTATGACTGTTAGCCAGGGAAGGATTGTAATTGATGGTGATCAAATATAGGATTAATTTCTTCTTGATTTAGCCATCTTACAGTTGTGCATCATTTAAGATAATCATTGCATTCCAGTTTCAATGAAAGGACAAAGGAAGGCACCTCCAGAGGCATGCAACAGGGTGCGTGCAGTCACCCTCTGCAGCTGACTCTCAGCAGCAGTCAGTTTTGACTGACAACAGAGAGGAAACAGGGCTATTGGCTCAGACTGTGCCTAAGTGTAGATGAGTAAAGTTAGACCTACTGCAAGTGCTTTCTGTTGTGACTTATCCACTTTTCAAGTACATTAGATCTATGTGCAAACCAGTCAATATGGTGGTATAACAGTTGTCTTGAACTTATGTTGCTAACAATCCCAGTCCTAGTTTCAGTTACGGATTTGCCCTTCCCCACTTCTGCAGTAGAATTTCTCTCAGGTGTATGGCCTCACTTGTAAGTGCTGTGATGAGAGATTAATACCATTAGTCTGTGAATCACTGAAGTAGAAATTTTGTAGAAATTATTCAAGTCGAGTCTCCCAACCCAGATTCTGTGTGTGCTTTGCCAAACACTTCTGTTTATGCTCATCAGTACTTGGGCAGAAAGAACTTCTGTGTGTGATGGGTGGATAAGTGACTGGCACACTTTCATTTTATGGTCTGAGCTATTCTGAAACATCGTCAACAAGGGACAGTGTAAGACTGAAGTAGAAAAAAGCCTTTAAATCACTCTGACTGAGAGAACTGTTTGTATTTATTTAGATTATATTTATCCAGTGCTGTATTTGGAGTGGCAAATCTGTCTTTGTAAATCATTCACAAACCCCACAGAAGAGAAAAATCCAATGTTGACAATTTTTCCTGTTTATCTCCTCTTGGGGTTTTTTTTCCCATAAACACGTAACACTCTCAGACACTGATTGATCACCTAAGTAATTACAAAGCTGCCTTTGAAACAGTATCTGTCAGTGTTGTTCCTGTAAATTAAGCTCTTGCTTTTCATTCTCTAAGGGGATTTAGAAGAAGGAATGGAAGTCAGTGCTTGTACTGATGGGCAACAGATGGCTACTGTTAATACCTATCTCAACATTAACGGTGAAAGGCAAGAAAACATGGGACAAATGACTCTAGCAGCTGTTAATGGAAGCTTGAGTTTTCTGGCTCATGGCTGTGGGGATCCAGTTCTTAAGGCTGAGGTGAGACCCTTCAACAGCAGTTTACTGCAGTGTGGTTTGTCCAGAGTATTGTTTCATCTTTTCACTTTGATGGAGCATCATCCAGGTAGGCTTCAGGTATGAGTTTCAGTGAGTAACCAGGTAGGTAGGGGAATTATGCAATTTTTAAGCTCATAGTAACATTATTTTTCACTTTGGTGTGAAAATATACCATGGTAAGAATTAAAAAGTTCAGCCATACCTAGAAAGCACAGAAAATATGGGACCCTCTCCTAAAGGGTGTATCTATCCTTTGAAGAGGGTAAGTAAGTAAAGCAAGAGCAGTAGTAATGTGCCAGGGCTGCTCAGCATAGAATCATAGAATAGTTAGGGTTGGAAAGGACCTTAAGATCATCTATTTTCAACTCCCCTGCCATGGGCAGGGACACCTCCCACTAAACCATGCCACACAGGGCTCTGTCCAACCTGGCCTTGAACACTGCTGGGGATGGAGCATTCACAACCTCCCTGGGCAACCCATTTCAGTGCCTCACCACCCTTAAAGAACTTCTTCCTTATATCTAACCTGAACTTCTGCTGTTTAAGTTTTAACCCGTTACCCCTTGTCCTGTTACTTACAGTCCCTAACGAAGAGTCCTTCCCCAGCATCCTTATAGCCCTGCTTCAGCATGTTGGTTATAAAACTAAGAGTACAATTCCTGAATGTGCTTTTACTCCTAATAGGGTTTCACATACTCTGCTTGGAGGAGGCTTTTTGGCTTTTCATCCTTACACTCTTCTGTTCCCATTTCTAACCCATTGTAACCAGAAGCTGTTTCCCCTGAGAAATGGAAGGCCACTGTGGATCTTTGCTGACATTTAAACTAGTACAAACTTTGACTTGGACTCAGCACAAGCAATTCTAAATCATAAATTCAAGGTTTTTATTCACATTTTCACAGTACAAACTTAATGAAATTGGGAGCCTTCTGAAAGCCAAACTGGTGGAGAAGATAAAGAAGATTGAGGGATACATGTGGAGATTCAGGAGCTCAGTAAGTGTCTGTACATCATCTGGAAAAGCACCATGAAATGTCCCTGCAGTGTTATTAAAAATGATGCTACTTGCAGTTGTTTTGTTTTGCTTAAACATTTAAATGGTCCCTCCTGTGCAATTCACACATAGACTGAAAGTGTTTTTCATGCTAAAGATCCTGTATCTCTGCACCACCACCATGGGCTTCAGAATTGCCTTGGAATTAAGTCAAAACTTTGCTTGTGATCACAATGTAATGTGATATTTCTTCTTTTTTAGGTGCAGCAAGTTGATTTGCTGTCAGAAACAGCTGGCTGGCCCTCCATAGCCTTGCAAAAGGTAGCAGGATTACTCCACAGTGTGGGTAGAGCTGTCGCCCAGGTGTGGAAGCAAAGTGGAATTGGGCATATACTGAGAAGCAAACTCCCACTTTACCTGGATAAAATTCAAGACATTGTCCAGCAAATGCAGAATGAATTGCAAAGTAAGCAAAACAATGCAAAGCAAGGAGAGTAAGGACAATGTCAATGCAGGGCAAAACAAACTTGAGTATAAAAGATGCTGAACAGCACAAATGTTTCTATTTTGATCTAACAAAAAGTGCCAACCTTGGCTTTTAGTTTACAGAGTGGGAGCCTTGATGCAATAAGCTGTAAGTAAGCTCACTGTGAGCACTGTTGTAATGAAATAATTAAAAAAGCATTCTCTTGGACACAGGAGTCTGGATCAGTCAAATGAGAACAGAGCCCTGATTCCTAATCTGAAGCCTTTCTGCTAACAGTTCCCTGCAAGCATTTCCTCCTAAAGGGCAGCTCATACCCATCCTTCAGTTTTGGATGCTTGTACTAATCTGATTTCACTTGAACTGTTTTTTCTAAGTCTATCCAGCAGCCGCTAATTCACTGTTGGGCTGGTCTATAGCCTGACACTTCCCACTATGAAGAAATACGGTCAGCTGTAATGGGCAGAGAGAACCCTCAGTTCTCACAAGATTAAAACCTCACTCCACTTACCTCTAGATGCTTTCCACTCCAAAGTGAGATTTAGCTGATACACCATATGTGGAAGCAGTTGTGACCAAACTGTTCAGTTTTTCCTCCAGCAGATGCAGGTTGATATGTATGATTCTGATGGTGGCATATTGCAAAGCATGCGTTACATTTATTTTGGAAAGCAGCAGTGTATTTGTAGGGCGTATGAGTGGATTAGGGTTACAGCTAAATGCGTGTTTCAGGGTGTTTTTTAACACTGTGTCCACACACACAGCTGTGAAAGGTGCCTGCCATGAAACCCAAGCTGCCTGTGCCATTCTGCTGTGGCCCTCCTTCACCATGCCGGAAGCTGTGAGGAAAGAAACACACTCTGAAACAAACAGCTACTTTGTAACATACTCCCTAAGTAATGCTTCATCATCTCATGCTTTTGCTACAGACCCACTAGCAACTTTGAAGGATGCCTACTACGATGTAACCTTGAAACCACTGGATGAAGTTTGGCAAGAGAAGACAGAGGAGTACATGAAGAAAATCCAGGCTTTTTTACCCAAGATAGTAAAAGATGTGTGGCTAATGGAACCAATTCAGGTGGCACTGAAGGCTGTGAAAGCGGGCTTGGACATGGTTGGTACAAGTCAGTTCTCCATTTTTAATGGCTTGAAAGACAAGGCCTACAAATTCAGGCCTCAGCTTTGAATTTTGGGTATACTCAAATAGTTACGTTTTCGTTTATAGAGATAGTGTGGTTATCTTGCTACACAACATGCTTGTGCTTGTTCCTGAAATACTTGTCCTGCTTTGAAAGCAGTACTTTTCCAGCTAGAGGAGAGTGTGTTGTACTAGTTTTGGTTGAAATCACATCACTGGTAATCTTTCATGCATGTAGCTTTTGCTGTTCTACCATAAAAGAAAGGGACTGCGATTCCAACAAGTAATGTACAAAAAGTTTGGGCTCGTCTAGTTGAAGAGCATGAAGGGTATATCATGACACCAGTTTATATTAACAAAGATACAAACCCGCTACTGAAGCACATTAACTTAATGAAGTATTGGTATACTTTAAATAATGTTATTTTAGGAAATTTTTATTTCTGCCCATTATTTGTGCAGTAATGACTAGTATCTGTCCTCTGGATATTAACCTCTAAATGACAATATGCCAGGCAGGTGACAAATGCAAGAGACTAAATTGCTATTTCACTGACCACTGATTTAAAACTCATTGTCCAGTACTGACCCTGCCCTGAAGCCGGTTTTGTAATCTCCCTTTCTGGCTCTCCAATAGACTACACAGCAGATGCTCAGGTGGGCAGAGGCCGTGTTTTCTAGAGCTGTAAGCAATATCCGGAAGCCCTTACTCAACCTGTACAGTTTCTCAGCCAGGTAAGTGGTGGTTTTGCAGGATCCCTGCTGCTGGGTACCATTGTAAATGGCTGTGTGCACAGGTGGTCTTCATAGCAGTGTGTATGCTGGGGGCTGGGGACTACCTGGCTCTTCTTTGGGCATACGGCATCACACCATAATGTGTTTTTTTGTTGGCTACCAGGATGGGCTGTACTTCAGAAGAAGTGACTCAGCAGTAAACAGAATGGCAGTAGCTATGATAACTGCCTTATCTGGCACGGTGTATCTTTCGTTTTGCCATTCTAACCAGACTGCAGTTCTTACAAATATTTCACTTCCACATTTCTAATAATAAGGCAACTGCATTTCATCAGCTTAGCAGCTAAGAGCATATACTGTTTTGTTTGTATTCTGCAGGAACTGTTCAGTGGCAGTAAAACTGCCAGT
This sequence comes from Pezoporus wallicus, assembly GCF_028554395.1. Classification (NCBI taxonomy): domain Eukaryota; kingdom Metazoa; phylum Chordata; class Aves; order Psittaciformes; family Psittacidae; genus Pezoporus; species Pezoporus wallicus. Next base: position 277,984 of record NW_026637828.1, on the reverse strand, counting down.
ACTTCCTAAAGCTGGATCTCTGGATCTGGAAAATATCACTCATTATCTCATTGAAGAAAAGCTAATGAGGCCTCTCCAAGACCTCTACAATATCAACATAGTTGCAGAGTATTATAGATTCAAACGGAGGATGCTGGAGAGTCCCTTCGAATGTAAGCCCTTTCAAAGTGCTGCTTTGGTTTGTACTTGAATATATGTCCGTTTAGTTCCAAATCCTACAAAACATATTTGGAATAGCAGTTTATATAGACATGGCTGCTAATTATTACTTTTCCTATGAACTTGATATATAGACTTTCTTGTAAACCAGTAATTGTACACGTAACAGCAACTCTGGGTAAAGCCGACATGCGGTAAACACTCCTTTACTTAATATTCATGCTAATTTTGCAACTCTACACTTCTTCCTCTTGAGACCAGCAGTCAGCAGGTGGCATTTATCTGCCTTATCAATATCCTCTTGTGAGTTGACATGGTTCAGTGCCTGCCATACCTGCTGGCCCTGGGTCTTGCCGTGGAGGCTGTGTCCAGACTTGACATCACTTCTTTTGGCTCTAGTATGAAAAAGCTCAGCGCTACCAAAACTTGAGAGACAGCATTACCTGAAAAAGCATTGCTAAATGCTGAAAGACTGCATTAACAGTCCCAGCTGTCCCTTAGATAACGGCTTTTCCAGAAAGAGCCACTTCTATTGGCTTCCTTCCAGCAGGCAGAGTCAATGGAGGGCACTCAAAATAGGTTCTAGTGACCACATCATCTGAGTGATATACCAGCTGGCTTTCCTGGGCTGCTACTCTGGTGCTCTGGTTGGGTACTTGTTTTGAGACAGTTAAAATAGTCTTGCTGTTTTCTGCATAGGAATGTATACTGTGTATGGGGAGGGGAACAGGGACAGACTCACAAATAGAGCTATCAAGTAACATGACTGTAGATCAAGATGAGCTTTGAATCCTAATTCATGTTTCTCAAAGCTTTAGGACACTTGAGTGGATCTATAATGAAAAAGAAGTTATTAGATTGGTTCCTTTCAGGAGAAATTTTTGTTGCAGAGTAACTTGTAACTAATGAAAAAGTAATAATAGCTTGAGAAATTATCTTAAGAGATGGCCAGCCAGAAGCTCTTTGTGTTGGAGTATGCAGGTAGTAGCACAGTACTTACTGTTCTGTGGAAAATTCACTGATGCTGCTTCTGAAATGTCGTTCTCTAGATCATGCTATGTTAATGGGGACCAAGCATCTTATGACTTTTGATGGCAAAATTTATGATTTGGCATCAAAGTGCAGTGTACTTCTTGCAAAGGATTTTGCTCACAATACATTCACTGTAATACTAAATGAGGAAACTGGTAACTCAAGATCCCTGTATGTGGAGATGAACCAGACCGTGATCAGCATCTCCCCAAGACTGAAGGTAGGAGGGGGAAGTCAAACATTCTAGACCAGAGATTACCATAAACCAACCAACAAAAATAAAGTCTTCAAAGTATTAATGCTCAAGACACGGATCAGAGCAGCTGGCAGATGTAAGTGCTAGAAAGCAACCGCTTTTTAATCAGGAAATAATTCCCCCGAACAAAACCAGTTTTAACTCCAGGGTTGCCTCTTTGCTTTCTGGGTACTTAAATAAGAGAGGATCACTGAACTTTTCAGCTTTCTTCTTACTTCATCGACAGTTACAAAGGGCTGGAGAGCAGACTGGGCCTCAGCTTCAGTGTACCTGGCAGGAGTTGTGCTTTCCTACTCTTGAAAAGTTTAACTCAACCCCATTCTTATTCCCCAGCTCTGGGCTGAGCAAAGCTGACCCCACCCCACCTGCAAAACCAGGCTGAGCTTGCCAGGCACTGACCCTGCCCTGTGATGAACTGGAAATTGTGTTTTCATGTTGAAACAGGTATACAAGATGTACAACTTCTCCTTTATGGAAGAGAACTGCCAAGCACTGGATCAGTCCCTTGAAAAGAATACCATTAATTCAAGGAGAGAAACCAATAAAATAGAAGTGTCCAATCAGAAAGGAGTTTCTGTCTCTTGTGACTTCCAGTATGATCTCTGCACTGTCACTCTGGCTGGCTGGCATCATGGTGAGTATCAATCCCAGAGCTTTGCCAGTGTTAGTCATTTTTTTTCTCTCTCTGAACATCACCACCTTTAGTACCAGCACATGGGTTGTCTTTCACTTCTTTTTCCCCCTCCTTGTGTATACACACCCTGGAAATGGCCCTAAGCATTCCCAGTTATTACCAAGTAAAGTACAGTATGTATCATGCCACTAAGAACAGAAAGTGCTCACTAAAGCAGACAGAAATAGGGGGAAGATGGAATGCAGCCAGTGCAGGCCCAGGCCCTGTCTGAGAATCAAACATGCAAGAGCATGAAAGAGGGAGGTTTTCGGTATAGTTGGAATACATTTCTATCCCATTGCCTCGCACTATTCTAGAACTCAGACCCCTGAGATTAGCAGAGAATGCATACGATGCCTTGATCTGGTCATGAGAAGCAAAATAAGAGGTAACAAACAAGATGGCAGTGCAGTTGGAGGAAAATCCATAAGGGGTGCCTGAGCATGTGTTCCCTCTTCTGCATTACAGCTGAGCTCTACTGCAGAATAATCAGAGCCCTGGGACAGCTTCTAAATTGTTCCTACACCTACTTGTGACAACTACTGATTGACTCCAATTTCATTCCAGGCATTTCAGCTGGGCTTTTTGGTACCAATGACAATGAAGCTGGAAATGAATGGATCCTTCCTAATGGTTCCATCACTGACAACGTGCAGGAGTTCACACAGAGCTGGCAGGTAATGAGGGAAGGGCTGCTGCCAGTGCAGCTTACCAGCGGTGCTGGAGCACAAATGCCAACATCCCACATGCTGGTTTTGCTTAGATGAAATAAAGCTAGATAGTAAAAACAGAGCATACTGTGTGTAATTTGTTTTCCTGAGTTTAACCAGGGTAACGATTGCAAAGTTGCTAAAACAGTGCAAGGATTCCTTGTAGATGGGTGTTCAGCATTTTTGGTTCAAGTAGTAAGGAAAAAATAGAGGCTGCCTCTGTTACTAGAAGACACTGATGTGCAGGTGTACATGGCTATTTATGAATACCACTGACCTAACAAAGTAGCCTTCATGTGCTCTCAAGCCACATTGACAGGATCCTCTAAATCCTTCAAGCCTCAGTTTTAGAACCCATTACAAAAAAAAAAAAAAAAAAAAGAAACCAGCATCTTTTTACTACTATGATTCTGTGGCACTTCCCTGTACCTTCTCTCACCAGATGTCTGCGCTCTGGGCACAGAAACTACTATTTTCAGCTTTCTGTTAGGATTTTACTGTAAAGAAGAGTTTTGCTTTGAGTGTTTGTACTTTCCTTGCCAAGATACTGCTCATGCGTTTGTTAATAATGGGGTGGGATCATGACATGACAGACTTGGCACAATTTTCTTAATTGCTACAAATATTAACTTTAATATATTCATGAAAATGCAACCATCTAATGCAAAACTACCAGAGACAATTAACTAAACCCAATAATCAATTAAAAGCAACACATAAGACACTGTCGTAAACAAGCTGGGAAGTCACGTATGTCCTTCTCTAAGTGGTATAATGGCTGTGCTCACACTATTGATTCGGACATTTCTGTGTACTGCCCAGGATTTGTAGATGTTTCTGGCTGACCTCTGGGCTGTCTGTAGTCGTATTCTGCTCAGAAAAAAAAAAAATGAATGGACTGACTTGCCAATACTGTACTGCTATCATACAGCATCAAAGCAATGGCCAGAAATACAAATGTACCAAGTCAGGAGTTCCTGCAAAGTTTCAGAAACTTTTCTGAAGCAGAAGGATGAAATGACACTGTGGAAATATCCAGTCTAAATGGGCAGTTCATCTGTGCTGGTAAAATGGAGCTTGCAAAAACCCATCCTGACCAGAAGCTTTAGCACAACTATACATGATACAGAAAGTGAAACACAGTCAGGTTACATCTGGTTAGGCATCAAAGCCTGGAATAGCAGCAGTCACCCCACACTGCTGGAGCCACCTAGCACCCAGCTCTGAGCACAGACTGTCAGCTCGCTCCCAGGGGCTTTGTAACATGCACTGACCTTACACGTTAACACCAGTGCTACCAGAGCAGCTGCTGTACAAAGTGAGGTTAATAAGGAGACTGCAAGTGTCCAACTCCTGCAGGATGAGAGTTATCTGAGAGATTAAACTGGGAGTTAATTTTTCTTAGTAACTAAAATTACTTCACACCTGCTGAAAAAGCTTCTAAAATCTTAAAAGATTTGCTGGGAAATTACTGATTAAAAACAAACAGTAAGTTACTGATCCATACAGAGTACTAAACCCAGTGTTCAGTCAAAATAAAACCTAAGAAATGTAAGCAAATGCTGCTCATGACTAGTTCTGTTAATATTTGGTATCATCAGCTGTTGAGTGGTGTGCTAAGGGGCCTTACCTGAATCACATACAATAAAAATGCATTCACATTTTTATCATCCAAAAATGCTTGTAATTGTAGGGATGTCCCATTTGGGTTTGGGAGTGGGTTTTAAGCTGCCTTGTTATTACCTGTGAATAATCCAGCAAGCATCTGACAATTTTTTCACTCAAAAAGCACAACTCTGACCTGTCATACATAATAAAAGACAACTGGTCAGATACTCACTGTGTCAGCAGCCACACCAAAATCCTTCAGTGAATAATAAAATCAACAGAAAATGAACCAGTGTCCATAGTCTGAGACATACAGTTTTGTTTATCAAGAGTGCAAGGTACTTCTCAATGTTGATGAACAGTAAATGTTAACCAGAGAACTGAGCTGCCCCTGTCTTCCTCCAAACCATCTCCCATTGGAAATGTGAAGAAATCACAGCACACTGATGTTTAAAAAACAAACAAACAACTCAAGTGATTCTGTTTCTCCAGGTGAACACGTGCAGGCTTGTACAGAAGAAAGCGGAGCTGTGTCCAAATAAGCAAAAAGTCTGTAAAGTGTTTTTTGAGGAACCACGTTCACTTCTTCGGAACTGCTTCAGAGTTGTAAGTATAACTCTGGCCACCAAAGGCTACCTGCACACCAGGTAGGGGTACACATAATTATTGCAAGGATATAGGAATTTAGTTACAGATAACTTTTAGAAATAATCAGAACAATTCAGACAGAAAGCAAAAAAAAGGTATTATGTCACCATAGCATACGTTGACATCCATGAGGTAGTGGCGTGGCTTTGCAGTGCTCTAGCATACAGGTCTGGAATTGGCGGTACAGGTCAACCACTTGATATTGGGAAGAGACTAAAGGTCTGCAATAGTCCCTATCAAGAGTGGGGGGAGGGATGACACAAATCAAACTTCCCTTTCAGTTTCCCTGGAGGTGTGTGCCCAGAGTGCCATCTCCAGAAGAGATGCGTGTGTGTCCTGCACAGCACTTCCTCTAACAACTGCTTTGTGTTAAAGGTAGACCCTGCACCATTCTACAGCATGTGCACTTACGACTCCTGTGGATCACATGAGGTGAAGGCTGCCTGCAGATTAGCAGCAGCTTTTGTTCACTTGTGCAACCAAAACTTTGTCCCTGTAGAAATTCCTCCTCAGTGGTAAGTTTCATTTCCTTTCATCCAGAACATGCTGGCTGCATTGCTCCAACACTTACATGTCTGTTATTCAAGAGCACATGAGAGGAAAAAAACCACCAGTGAATCTGACTGTGGATTTGAGCAAAAACGAACTTATTTCTGGAATTATTCCTCTTGCTTCTTGTCTACCTCCTCCTTCTTGCTGCTCTCTCAGAAGTGCACCACAGCCCATCAATGCCTGCTCCCACTGCCTTGCTTATTATTGCCTCCTCACTCCATGCAGGAGGCAGAACACTGGCCAAGTATGGTGTGACTGTCCCCAGGTGTTCCACTGCTCAGATACTGGTTTTGTTTCAATTTTCTGTTTGAATAATGCATTTGGACCCCTATTAACAATAATACAACATACAGAGACCCTGAACATACTCAGTGACCTGGTTTTGTACTTTTCAATTAAATTGATCTATCTTTAAACTTAACCTAGGATTTTAAGATTATCAGTACTTGTATTTAATGCAGCTGTCACCTGGGTAACATCTTCCAGGAATCTGTTTGAAAATACACAGAACGCTGAAAAGAGCACTAGTACTGGCTTGAAATTTTTGGCATTACTAACCTTGCCCATTTCTGGTGTTACTGTCTAAGTTAGTTATGGATCCTTACATTGATGCAGAAACCAGACTAGGAAACTTACTCTCTAAAGGAATGCACCTGTATTACTTGGGAAGTACAGCATTTTAAGAAAATTATTATTCTTGTGTAAAGAGAAGTCCTATGTAAGTCTCCAGCCCCAACATACCTGTTAGTAGTAAAATTTATTTCCCTCATTTTCCTCAGAGCTACCACAGCTGCTGCACACTGCAGCTCGATAGTTGCCATTTTCAGTATGTGTTACTGTACTCCAGTCCAGTTTGGCTACTGTGGAGTGTCAGTCCCCAAGGGACAAAACCCTGTCTTTGCTAGAGCACCACAGTAACCTGTGTGAGACACCTTATGGCTTCAGGATGGATGTCTGTTGGGTGTTTTATGTATTACATATAGTCACTGATCTGCACTCTACATCTTGCCTACACATTTTTTTATTAAGTGCTGTCTCCATACATAACTACCTTCTTTGAGTTCTGCTATTTACTGACTACAAATTGCTATATAAATAATAACTAAACTATGATAAATTGTACCCCTTGAGTGATACAGGCCATTCACATCTTCCTGTCTTGAGACAGTCAAAACTTACTTTTTTGTTCATCTGCATTCTGTTACTTCTTAGTTTAGACCAAAAAAAAGGACAGAGCTTCTCTGAAATTTGCTACGTGCTTGTATCTTTTCACTCAATGAGCACATGAAAGGAAACACACTTACAAATTACTGTCATACTAATTACTGATTCACCTGCCCAAGTAATAACTTCAGATGTAATCACATTTTTGCAGGACTGCAATGGAAATGTTCACTCTAAGTAAATAACTGAATCATGCAGAAAAGCCAGTTACGCTTTTGCTTGAAATGAAGCACTAACTTCCATGCTGCATCTCCTGATGTGGCTTAGTAATGAGAAACAGGGTGGAGTTTTTAATATATGCAATAAAATGTTACGCATTTGCCTTTGTAAACTCACTACTACCTCAAAAGAGTCCCTTGACTACAAACAGTTGTGATATGCTTAAATATATATATATATATATATTTGCAAGCATTTGTTGAATTGTCACCCAGTAAGGGAAGGAATAACTATCACATAGTTGTAGATGATTCTGTTAGCAATAAATTAAAAACCTAGAATAAGAACAGCCAGTATGTACATTAGTACCTCACAAGCATAGACTTACCTATGCAGTAGTAATTCCACTTGTCCTTATCTGCCTTATGTATTCAGGTCAGTGTGTAAGCAGTAGGTGACCATGAAATTTCCGGGTGGTATCTTATAGGCAGTAAGTGGTTTTAGCTCCAATTGTTTATATAAACTCTTCAACATTGAATTAAAAATTCTGTTAAATCTGAGCCTGAATATTCAGTTGGAACCAGAGGTTTAGAATGGCTCAGTAGCCAAAAGACTTGAAGTCCTCTGGTTTACATTGCCCTGTTTCTGAGAAAATGGATTGAAACTGCAGTAATCTCAAGCTCAGATAGCAACAAGAACATACTATTAAACAAGCAGCGTGCACTGGGGATGTACACATGAATAAATGTACCAAAGAAATACTTCTTCTCTATTTAGCTTGTTTTATGTGTCCAGTTTTGGACACCATGATCTAGTTGTGAAATAGTTGATAGAAGTCCAGAGGTCTCTCTGTGGGTGCAAAATGAAGGGCTGTGGAGGGACATGATTTAAGTCTTCAAATATGTAAACACAGTAAAGAGAAGGAAGTGCCACAGCACATACTGCAGAGGTGGAGCATTAGGTCTGATACTGCGAAAGCATTTGCAATGGCCAGGCTGGTTACGCATTGTAACTGACAGCTGGCCAAGGTCAGGAGAGCAGAAGAGAACATTTTGGTCACAAACAGCTACTGCTTTCTAGAAACCCTGTCTTGTCAAAGATCGGCATAGCTGAACTAGCCAAAGCCCATAAACTTTAGCAGTAATGCTGCTCTTTTCCTCCTAAAGGTGAATTTATCATCAAACATAAAGAAAGAACATCTTTATTTCAGTTTAGTGTAGCTAAACCAGTATCTAAACTGCTAGGGTACTTTTCCCCACAGCTTCTTTATAATGTCATAAATATATTTGATGCTATTTTTCCCCTTCATAGATTTCTTGTAATTCAGCATAGTAACAGCTTGTATTAAATGTGACTTGTTTCTTCCCATCTTTCAAGTAACCACTAACTCTTTAACTGGATTTCATCTCCTTTTCATTTCAGCTTGAGCCAGTTCTGAATGGCATATACCAGCCCTGAAGATGGAAGAACCTTTTTGGCACCCAAAATAAAACAACCGATTAAGGTAGACAAGCTAGAAGCAATAGTAGGGAGACCAGTAAAAGCGGGAATGAATTTGTGTTAGGACCATGAGTATAATGAAGCATATATAGTCTAGAAAGCAAGCTTTTCACCCAGAAACACCTGGGGTAAGAGGAATAATTTCAGTACAGTGACAAGAAGAAATTGGACATAAGATTATCAGTTACTTGAATAAAAAAATAAATCTCCCATTCAGTAGCAAAGGTGCCTCTTGACAAGCCTTGAACCACAGCAGGAATATGTGTAAAGATGACAAAAGGTCTCTGCCAGCACAGACTGGTAAAAGTGGGCTCCTCTGTGAGGGCAGCATGTCAGCTTTGAGCTGGGCAGAAATGCTGACTTCCTTTTTCTCCAGAACTATAACTCAGCTACCCAGTAAATTCTGGAGGAAGTGCCCTTTTTCGAGGGAAGTGCCCCAGCACCCAAGAAGGCTAAGCAAGAAGTAAGATGGTTAAATAAATAACTGAAAGCCTTTAATGATTTTCTCATTTCTGTGCTGGTTGATTTTTCCCTTATTACTTTGTACATTGTTAAATGAGAATCAGCCTTCTTGGTATCTGTTCATCAGTTTCACAGTCTCCCTTTGTGTCTTGAGAACCAACCCCCTTCTCAGAAACCAGTTTACATGTTGGAAGGGGTGACCAATACCTATCCTGTCCACAGAGTTGTCTTAAGGTGCTACAGATCGATGTGTGAGTGTCCCACCTGTTAAATTACTTTCTGTAGTGTAGATCTGTTGATTAAAAAAAAATGTGTTACATTTTCTCCACATAATACCAGAAACACAATTATACCTTAGTAAATTGTAATGCTTCAGAATCCTTCAGATGTCTTTGCATAATATGCAGCCATTGAAATAATTGTTAATAAACTTTTGACTTGCTTATTTTTATGCAAGTTTGTTTTTACTGACTATTCAGAGTAAGTTGTACTGTTCTACAGAGTTGGAACCAGCTGGGTTTAAATGCCTCCAGTAGTTCAGAGATAAAGTAGCAGATGCCCTCAGGTACCCTGTCTGTGCTACTTTCAACTGCAATCGCTTCCTCAACGGTGACACTGTAGTTCTACACAAATGCAAGTAAAACATGATTCTAACATGGGTCAGGAAAAATTCCTACAAGTGGTAGGAGATGCTGCTGTAAAAACATGGTAGAAATGAGGCCCTCCTGTGTAATGATTTTATAACTGCTTACTTAGACATTTTGTAATGAAGTCAAAATTGTGTGCAATCTTTCTGAAAGTTAAAAAGTATTTACACCACTTAATTAAAAACCTCATCATCTTCTCCCCAGTCACTTAATGCATGCTGAGCACACCAAACACCTTTGAAAAAATACTGACAGCCACAGGAACAAAATACAATGTCAACAAGTAGAACAAAAGATCTAGAAGAGCTTTACTTTTTGACTAAGGGCAGTGCAGTCAGGGATTCGGCAATACAGAAAAGAAACTGTTTAAACTGTATTAGCTGTCAACTGCAACAACTGGGGTAGGTGCAGACAAGGGGTCCCCTAGAAGCTGCATACAGAGAAGCCATTTAACCACCAGTGAACATACTGAGCTACAGCCATGGTGTTCGGCACATTGATAGATGTCTCTGAGCTGTTCCCAGGTCATGCAACTGCATGGTTTGTATACAGATACTGATGAGCAAGGCAAGCACTCGCACTGACCCTCCAACTCACACCTGATGCCCATGAAGGGCAGCAGAAGCCTTGTCAGCATGGGGTGCAGGTTGGTGCACACCGAGCAGCAATGGAGCCAGCACTTCAGGCAACAGAAACCACAGCCCCTCGTGCCCTGAGGTTCTAAACGTGGTCCCTGACACCCACCTACCACATCAACCATAAACAGTGCATCATACCAGCAACAGGAGTCTGGGCAAAGCACTGTTTATACAGAGCAGGACTAACAGGCTCTGAAGAGATCTGAAACCAGGCCCTATCCTTACTGGGACTTAACAGGGGAAGATAGTATAAGTCTTCATACTGATAGCCACATACACACTCTGCCTGCTGCAGTTAAGATGTGGAAAAGAGAGAATTCACACTGCTCAGTAGAGCACTACAGTGCCAAACTCTGGAAACCCAGAGATGAGGCACTCCGCCCTGGGTGGTACTTGAAGCTACCAACAGCCATAAGAAGCATCAGCAATCACTAGAAGTCTTTTGTTTACAAACTCAGCATTCAACTTTCTGAAGACTGCCTTTTGCTTTGAATTCCTAGGAAAGCCCTTTTTGCCAAGAACTGTCACAAAAGCATCCATTGTTGGCTTTAGAACCCTTTAAAACCTTTAAACTTAACGATAACCCTTTAAATTCACTAATGTAATTGCAGGCCTTTCTGAAGCAGTACTTCAACAACAGTTCTCCTTCCCATTAACTGTCAAGCAAACATGTATAGCTTTGTGCTGATGAAACATGAAAAACTTGCCAGGTGGAGTAGAGCCAGTTTGTGTGTTTAGTGAGGTCAAGCATACAGTACAGATCCAGACAAGATACAGAAACACCAAAAGTCAAGCAGTGAAGGGATCTAGATCTTATTGTGCTTGGTACTGACTGTTGGCAAGCAAAGAAACCCCAGATGCTTTGACTCATGAGCCTCTGAATGGCAGAGTGGTGAAAAATGCAAAGAAATCCTTTACAAATCCATTCCAGCCCTATGTACATACAACCCACTCCTACAGAAATGCAACTTTTCAGATGCATGCAGTGAATATGCATCACTGCCAGATGGACTGACAGTAGTTTTTCTCCTGACAACCACGATACTCTGCACACACCAACAGGGCTACAAGCCATATTTAATATTGCCACAGATTTACTTACACCAGCAAGGACGCAGCAGACCTTTTAGCTCTTTATTTTCAGGGTTTCACTGCCTAGTTGGAAAGCACGGCAAGGTGAATTTACATGCAATGAGCTTCAGGTTCCTGGCAAAAGCAGCATTCAGATGGAAAAGTATCTATTGCTAGGTAAAAAATTGCCAGTCAGTATCCTGACCGCATGGATCATTCCTGAAAGGCTACATCATTCCACAAGTGTTTTGTTTGTTGTTTGTTTTTTTTTTTCCCAGCATTAAAAACAATAAATAAACCCAGACTGCCAAAATTCTGTATGTATGTGTGTTTTGGCATTTTATCAGCAGGGTCTCGGAGCTCAGGATGTCCATTATGCAAGTGCCTCTAATGTGGCCTGATTTGGAATACTGATCTCAAGGCTGGAATTGACTCTGAAAGCTAGTCCTTCATCTGTAAAGGTCTCATTTAAAGATCTACTGAAAAGAGTATTTCATTTCCAGGCACTTTGAAAACATAATCCTCCAGTTTTAAAATTTAGTTACCATCACTGGATTTTCATCTTCTATTTTTCAGAGTACAATTAGAGCACATCTTCCCTTCCTGTATGCATTCCTAATTAACATAACTACTGCTGGACAACAGAGTCCCAAACTACAAAGCCGTATCACATAGATAATGCAATGCTTTCTTTAGAACTCAAATTCTCTATAGACGAGGGAAGATAAAAGAGTAGCCATAGCTCTGATTTTGAAAGGTTTTCCTTTATCAGATTTCATCATTTATATGGGGTTTGGTCTGTTTGAGTTTGAGGTTTTTTTCCACAGGAGGAAAGAAAGATTAAAATATATTTAAGAATGATGTAAACAACTAAAAATAACATAGCTTGGAACAAGAAAGGAAACCTTTAAAGAGAAAAATACACTTAGGCTTAGCAAGCTTGTTTCATGAGGTAGTAGAAGTTATTTGCATCTTGAGAACCTATTCCAAGGAATCCTGCATCACATCTTTTCAGCTAATCTCGCTTCGCTGGAACACAGGGGTTATCACGGTACCACTTTCAGAAACACAGAAACCAGAGAGGCGTTTAGCTACAAGACTCTGCTTTTACACTTAGAAAGAGACATCTGTCTTACAAGTAGAATTTGCTGACATGTTATTACTGAAAGAGAAAACAGGTGAAGATGCTCTTGCCAACCCCAACCTAGATGGACTGAAATGCATTTTGCCTTCATTTCATGTATTGAATTCACCTGGTAACATGAGTTCTGTTCAGCCCCTGCTGCCAAGAATACACCACTACAGGAACAACTATCTAAACATGGGCCTAGAAACAGCAACTAATATATGTAGAATTGTAGTAATTTTAATAGTACAGACATCTTAGCACATCAAGTGTTTCTGTTGGTATAAAAAGAGACTGTGAAAGAGACGTACACTGATTATTATCAGATACGCACTGATCCCTCCACTTAACTCCAAGCCTGACTTTCTCACCTTGGTTTACTCCAGGAGAGTAACTGGCGATTATCTGAAGCTGCAAATACACAGAATGGCTCAATGCTCTGCAGCGGGGGGGGGGGGGGGGGAAAAAAAGTACATTTCCAGGTTTTTTTTGGGCAGAAGAAAAAATATCTAGGGGATGACTCTGTGCAACTCCTCCACTTCGAGGCTCCACATATCCTTGTGCACGGGGTTTTCAGAAAGATCTGTCATCTTTATGGCTCGAAGCACAGGCTCAGGACTGCAGGACCGCACCACACCCATCACCATTACATACTTCCCTAAAAAACCAAGAAAGTGTGAAATCTAATTAGCCTCTATTTTAATTCAAAAAGCTAAGGAATTTAAACCAAGTAGTTAAACAGTTTGAATTAAAGCTGCCAATACTTGCAAGAAAACTCAGGGAACTAAGATTGCTTGGATCTGAGTCTGAAAAAGGCTACAAGATCTGTACAGCTATTTTACAGTAGTTTGCTACATTTTCACATCCACTAGGAGTCAAAACCAGCACGCTTCCTCTTTCTACCATGCAAGTGGAGGGAGGGCAATTCAGAAGACTGAACATTAAGCAACAAGACTGTTTTGTACCACAACTCCTGCAATGCTGCAGTCCAGCACTTGTTCACTTGAATTAGCAGTGCTGGCGAAGAGAAGAAACAAGTAAATAAACAAGTAAATACTGTCCTTGCTCCTAGACTCACAGCTCTTCTCTGCAACATCCCAGTTTGATCCACCATTGGCTTTAACTGTGAAGAACTGAAAACAGGCCCTATCTTCACTGGAACTCGCAGGGGAAGGCCGTGTCTTTGTACTGACAGCCAGAAACACGCTCCCCTGCGGCAGCACACGCTCCTCCTTCTGACTGCCATAGCAGCACAGCTTTTTCAGGGTGCCTCTTGTAGGAAGGCTGGTGTACGTGAAATAATGCCTGCGCAGCTGCGCTAGCTTTGCGCGCCCCAGGCACGTATTCGACACACACCCGCTGCCTGCAAGCCTCCCGCTTTCGGACAAGGGGAGCAGCTGCATCCCTGCGCACACGAGCCAGGAGGAGCCGCAAGCGACGGCCCACGATGCAAGGGAAAGAGGCCCCGCAGGGGCTGTGTACCGCGCCCGCCTCCCGGTACCTGCGCTGAGGCAGGGCCGCCCCTTGGGCACCTCCTCCACCCCGAGCACGGTGAAGGGGCCGCTGTCATCACGCAGCCGGGCCGAGCCGCCGCGGACGCCGCCGCGCTCCACCTCCAGCACGGTGCCCTGCATCCACACGGCCCGCAGGCACAGCGGTGCCCGGCCCGCCTCCGCCCGGCCCAACTGCCACGTCCCACCAGCACCCCGCACCGCGCCCCGCAGCTGGGCGGCCAGCACCTTCACCGGCGGCCCCGGAGCGCCCCCGGCCATGCTGTGTCGCGGGGAGGACGCGGGTGCCTGCGCCCGCTGAGGGAGGCGACGCGAAAGGCGGGAAGCGGCGCACGCCCCGCCCTAGCGGCACACGGCGTCGGCGCCGTAACGGCCGGCAAGGCCTCGCTGGGCCCGCACGGCCTCGCTGGGCCCGCACCGGAGGGGAGCGAAGGCGGCGCCTGGCCCCCGGCGGGAAGAGGGAGACTGGCCCCAGGACTTAGAAATAAAGATCGGGGGTAGCGTCCCGCTTACGTGGCGGCAGAGCTGCACCCCGCGTTTCACCGCCACATAACGGCGGCGTTCCGAGGAGCGGCGCTGCGATCGTGATGGTGCTCCTGCCCCGCAGCTGCCCGCCGCCCCCCGGGTGCGGTAATCCAGTCGCCGATGAGGGGAGAGGGAGCACGAGCACCCGTCCTTTAGCACTGGACACGCGCAGCCGGCACCTGTGCGTTAGAAACAAATAAAGGGCTCGTATGGGAAATAGTACTCGTCGGGGGTGTGCTGCCTTCGGTCCAAACCGCGGTCAAGGCAGGCCACTCCCAGGGGCTTTGCCTCCTCCCGACAAGCCCACGTCTGCTCCAGGGCTTGCCCGCGGCCAGCAGCCCCTTCCACCGGGGCACTTGGCAAGAGCCACACCTGAATCATTTCACCTCAGATCAGCCCCGGATCGACTCCTCCACGTGCAAAAACCAGCGCACACCTGACCCAGCGGTTTGGTTTGAGCAGAAAGCACTTTGCTGCGTCCCAACACCACCTGAGCGAGGCCAGGCCGCCCTGCAGCCCGGGTTCTGCCCCCTGCCCCCGCCTCAACGGGGACACAGGGTTACCGGCCCGCTCCTCCACACAGGCTGTCCGAGCCCTCCCAGGTGGTTTCATGCAGCATTTCCTCAGTACCTAGCAAGAAATGATGACTTCATGTTTACTGTTCAGTTGATTAAGATCCTCCAGTTTTATGGGGAAAAAGAGAAAATGCACATGCTGATTTCCTCAGGGATGCTTTCAGGATATATTTTTATTGTATATTCTTATGTGGAAATCTGAAGCATAATGCACTGAAAGTTTCAAGTTTTTAATGAAAGCTTTGAGCTGGGAGACTTTAATTCCAAGGCCTTTAAGAATTTATTTGCTGTTTATATTACAGATGGGCTTTGCTGTAATCTGAAATCCTTGAAATGTTAGGGTGTCCTTTGGGTGGGTGGGTTGACATTTCATTTAGAAAATAAGCCAAGAAAAAAGCTAATGGAAAACCAGGAGGGTGGAAGGAAGAAAAAGAAACGAATTAGGAAAATCAAGGGGACAGATTCCTCAATTTCACAAGTTGTTACCTACAAAAGCGCAAAATGGGTAAAAATGCACAGAGAGCTGACTCCCCTGCAGTGGTTCTTCTTTAAAGCAGATTTTGTTCTCCATTATAATAGCCAGTTACTTTATTTTAAATCTCCGGTTGTGTTTTGAGTAGCAAAATACATCAAAAGGCCTTTTTTTTTCTACTTACCCATCATGTTATGAATTATTTATTCAGTATATCTTTTTTTCCAGAGATATTTTCTGTTTAGAGACATTCTGTAAATGGGACTTCATTCCTTTTATAGGGTAAGGAAGCAGTTAACTTTTTGTTACCATTTACAGTAAGAATAAAAGATAGTATTGGTAATAACAGTAAAAACATCTAAGCACAATACAGAATCATGTAATCTGGCAATCAAATCATATGGCTTACAGGAACAGAAAGACATTAGATGGTTACTGTATATGAATGCAAATTTGAGCGAGGCTCACGGGAGTATTTGTAATTTATGCCCCTAAACTGTAGTCACTTGACAGCATCAATATTTAGTTTCACATTAAAAAAAAATTAATTGTGCCAAATATTGATAAAAGTATTGTATTCCTATTTGTTACTGTATAATAGGAGGGTCTAATGATTATTAAGCCATTAAATCTACAGATGAAGGCAGGACCCCTACAAGGGTGTAATCTCCAGGAGAGGCTAAAAGGTCCCTTTTAAAAGATTTTCCTTGAAGAAACTGTTACAAGACGAAGAGCAAAAGCACTGGTGATCTGCACCAAGAAATGGATTTGTTTTCCTAAATCAGAAAATCCTTATTTTTCAGTAAAATGTGAAGTTATACTGAATTATCTGCAAAGGTCTTATCAAAGAACTGGCTCAGCTCAGCATGGAGACACATTCTGCACCTGCAAGGAAAATGTCTGATGCCTCAACAGACTGTTTTCTGAAGATGATACCACAGCATTCATCCTGATTTAAGGGTAGCAGAGGAAGCTCAGCACTCAGAAAAGGCAATGAGTAGGCGGCTGACAGGCTGTAAATCACAGTGAATTAAACTTGAGCGCATTTTCTGAGAGCATGCTGGGTGAGACAGTTTTGGTTTGTGTAGATTAAAAAGAAGGAATCTTCTTCTGCCTGCTGCTACAATATGTGCCTTTCTTCCAAGCAGTCTTCAAGGACATTATTCCTCATGCTGACATGCATGAGATGCTGTCACAGTACACGTAAAAAAGGTCAGACTAGACACAGATTAAGACAGTCCAGAGCGCAGCAGGAGCCAGATCTTTCTCAATTACTCTGGCACTGTTTTGCTGATATGGTGTCAAGAGACCTTAGAAATCTGACCCATGATCAGAGATTTTCAAAGAATCAGCAACTTTAAATTTTCTTTCCAACTCAGACCTTTTCACCCTCTCACTGACAGTACTACTTAAAACGGAACCAATTCTCTGTCCCCCTGTCTAGTTTTGGTAAAAGGCTGATATGCAAGCAGAAAAATCCTTCTCTCTCTTGGCCAGAAATTCTGATATTTTACAATATCTTTCATCCTACCCAGAAGAGTTTTAAAAAGATCTCCCTCCCAGTGCATTGGTCAGTGTGTACAGAAAAGGTTCTTATAGAAACATAGAATGGCTTGGCTTGGAAGAGACCCCAAGATCATCTAGTTCCAAACCCCTGACATGTGCAGGGATGCCCCACACTAGACCATGTCACCCAAGGCTCTGTCCAGCCTGACCTTGAACACTGCCAGGGATGCAGCATTCACAACTTGTTCGGGCAGCCTATGCCAGTGCCTCACGACCCTCACAGTAAAGAATTCCTTCCTTTTATGTATCCTGAGCTTCCCCTGTTTTAGTCTGAACCCATTGCCCCTTGTCCTATTGCTACAGTCCCTGATGAAAAGTCCCTCTCCAGCATGCTTGTAGGCCCCCTTCTTCAGTTTTATTTCTCAGTTTCTCTTTCCTAGTACTGAGAAGTCACTAAGTGGATTTCAAAAAAAGTTGGTTGTTGTTTTTGGTGGGTTTTTTTGTTCAGTTTTGGGTTTGTTTTGTGGTTTTTTTTTTAAGATTTGAAATCCAATCAGTATTTATAGTTAAAAAAAAAAAAAATGTGTTTTCTAAATACTTGCTTTAGAAACAAGGCTACCTGGAAGCTCCACAGATGAATAGAAGAAAAGTCACAAAGTGTGGAGCTGATAAATACATGGATCATAATGGCAATGTCAGAATGGCCAACAGATGCCCATAAAACACATCCTATAGAAAATCTTGTTTGTAGTAGCCCAGAAGCTGAGGGATTTGAGTGTGATGGGGCAGCTCCTCACCTGCTGCAACCTGCTGCCCTGTGTCAGTATCTCCTGCAGACACTGCCTGCTCACAGTCACAGAGTAAACTGCAGTGATACGATTGTGTCTTTTATGTCCTCCTTCAGTAAGAGGAAGCAGGTAAGGAGCTAAGCATGACAGGAACAAGAAAACAGTACTTTGTAAAAACTCCATAAGTAAGAAGAGGGATCTGAGACTTCCTGGTATTCATATGAAACTTCAACTCAAGGACTAATTTTAGCACAGACAAGAGCTCTAAGTTTCACCTCTATGAGACCACCCTAGTTTATGCTTATTTTCTTACACTGAACACAGAACTACATGAAGCAATCACAGGAACATACAATTCACTTGTTTCCTGGTGTTTTGTACTGCATAGCAGATGCAATGTGGACATGTTTTTATGTATTTTATTTTTTTTAGCAGCCTTCCAGTATCTGAAGGGGGCCTACAGGGTGCTGGGGAGGGACTCTTCATCAGGGTCTGTAGTGATAGGACAAGGGGTAATGGGTTTAAACTTAAACAGCAGAAGTTCAGGTTAGATATAAGGAAGAAGTTCGTTACTGTAAGGGTGGTGAGGCACTGGAATGGGTTGCCCAGGGAAGTTGTGAATGCTCCATCCCTGGCAGTGTTCAAGGCCAGGTTGGACAGAGCCTTGGGTGGCATGGTTTAGTGGGAGGTGTCCCTACCCATGGCAGGGGAGTTGAAAGTAGATGATCTTAAGGCCCTTTCCAAATCTAACTCTTCTGTGATTCTAAGCTGACATGCTGGATGAAGTCTGGAAAACCATCCTCATCCTTCATTTATCTTTGTTTAGTCTATCTTATCATCACTGAATTTAATTATTGGTTTGAAATTAATGCATCAGTGGGATAGAATTAATGAGTCAGAAGTTGGTCATATTTGCATCCCTAACCTGAACTTCAGTTGCTTGTAATTTATGCTTTGGGACTGATCAGTCTGGCATATGGATGCTAAATTATGTTTGAGCAGCAATTTCAAAAGACCTGGAGCCAGGCAAGTTGACTGATGAAATAGGAAAACTCTAGGTGCAACCTGACAAAGCTTTAGTTAGCAGGGAAGTTTTAGAAGTGACTTGGACAAGGCAGGTAAATGTGAGTGACAGCCATCATAATATGACTAGTAACAACAAGAAGAGTCTGGCCTCTCCTGTAGTGTCATCCTGCCAAAACTGCACAGGAGTCACTCTCAAATAAGATGAACTAACTTTTGTGGCAAATGCTATCAAGTAAAGCATTCATAAGGCACAATCTCGTGCTCTTCTTTCATGAGAACCTAATACAGGTGCTATACATTACATGTTAGCATATGCTCAGTGGAGTCAGTAGAGGATTACAGTAAGAATCTTCCTGCAGCTGCCAGAGATGCCAGTTGCACCCAGTATCTCCTGGAAAAACAGAGGAAAAACATCATCTGCCTCAGGCACTTCCTCAGTGGAAACCTCAGCTTGTACAGCCAGTCAGCCCTAACATGAGAAATGATTTCATTGCTCTCACCAGCACGCAAACTTAACCAGTTCCTGTCACTCACCACACATCCCTACTGACAGTAACCTACAGGCTATGAAATCAGCAGTGCTCTCCAGCTTAGCTGACTCATCTCCTTTACAAAGAATACTTAGAGGAAATGCTTAGAGAGCTCTAGGCACATTGTACAGAAGTGGGTGTCACCTGTTTATTTCTTTCCATGCTCTAACTATGCTGGCATGTAACTAAAAGAAAATCAGCATTCTATGGAATAGGACTATCACATGATGAAAGAAAAAACCAAAAAGGATAATCATAGTCTTTACTTTGCTGGTATTGTTTGCTGCTCTGGAAATAGGATGTACAGCTGGCTTCCAGATAAGCTTATTCAAACTCCTGTCCAAGAAAAAAAGAACTCTTTTTGAACAGGAAATATGAATGTTATCCAAAGCAGTATATCTTTGTCCTGTCTGAAGTGAAGCCAGTAGCTAGGAGACTTCAGTCATTCAGCCTTTCTGACTTCATTTCACTTCATAAAAGAACTGGATGTTTAGGAGAAACTTAACAGGACTGGAGAGACCCTATAACCAGTGTAGGGGAATACAGATTACAGTATCCTCCCTTGACAGCTGCTGGCTTTGCATAAATGTAACTCTGATCAGCACTGTCAGCATCCAGTTTGTCCAGTGGAGTGACAGCAGAATAATTTTCCAAAAGAAAAGTAACCAGAAGAGTGGCATTTTATTTTTTGAAACTTGAAATCAAACATTAGAAATATAAATGGAGGCCAGTAAGGCTGAGACGTTCCAGCTGTTCCAGAGCATCCACTGGCAATATTCAAGGCCTGTTCGAAGACTTACGAAATGAATTTCTACTGCTTAGAAGGGAGAGGCTTTTACTAATAGTCAAATTTTCAAGCAAGCAAGATCTTTTTCAGGTCTGATCGAAGAGACCATCCTTCTCTACATGCCTTATCTTGTTTAAACTGAAACCATCACAGCTACATCACTACCAATCAAGGTAATTTGAAATTAATAAAAGGTTAGAACAGGATTGAAAGGCTTCCGTACAAGGACTCAGGAATTTTGTACCAATCTCACACTCAGCACACACCTTACTGTGTGAGGGAGTATTTTGTAGAGTCTCCAGAAGACAGACATTTGATAGCAGTTCGGTTGCAGCTGCAGGGCACACAGCCAAGCAGACCAGTCAGCTATTTTCTAGCAACTGAAAACTCATGTGAAAAGTGAATACTTGTCACTATCCCCCATGCTTTAACTGATGCTTTTTTACTTGTAATCCCATGGAGCATCACCAGAGAAACAGATGTGGTGGCTATCCTTAACTAAATTTTGCTCTGAGGTCAGAGAACCTCCATGTAAAGTGGCTGCATTTATTTTCTGGGATGCTGAAAAACTGGACTCCACACTCACCTGGTGCTGGCAGTAATACTGGGATGAAAATCAGAAATGGTTTTGAATGGGAAGAATGCTGCTATGTGCTGAGAGGGAAGGCACTGGCCTTGGTACTTCAAAAAGCATGAGCTAAAATCATAGCCAAAGGAACACAGGCCTTGTGCTGCTCCGCAGCAGGGAAATGGAGCATGAACTCAGAACAAACAGCTGAATGACTGAAAATGCAGAAAACATATGAAGAGGAAATCAACAGCAGTGAAACTGTTGTTTAAAGCTGTTCAATAATAGCACTCACATGCTATTATCTACTTAGATGGACTTGGGCCTAAATAAGCTTGGTTTTCAATCTCTTACATTACGGCATGCCTTTGGTACAGCAAGGTTCAAAACTGGCAGTAGTTACAAGCCCAGACATGACATTTATTGCCATACCACCTACAAACAGCAGCTCGCTCCCCCAGCTACCGGTATGAATGAACAAACATTGGCATGTACAATAACGTCAATTTTGGATGAAAGTCACATTAGCGTATGAGCTATACAAGGCCTGTTTATCTCTTAACAGGCCTAAGAGAGGGTATAAAATGGTAAGTAAAATCACGGAATTCTTCCTAAATCAGGACATTCAATGTATAATTGCTGAAATACATTTTCACATTCTTAGGCTTCTTTGTTAAAAAATCAAGACACAAGATTGCATGACTCAACTGGGAGACATCTCATAAGTTCAGCTTAGAAAGACTTCTACAACTCATATGTATATGTCACATTTTAAAATATAATTTGACACTGAAATGTCACAAACTGCCTCCACCTCTTGACTTAAGTGATTTTAATCACAGGTTCTAGTTTGTAGTCTGCACAGAACCCTATATTAAACACTATATTGAAACTCTCTAATTAAGACCCATCTCTTTCCACGAAACCCATTTGACCCCATGCAGGGTTAAATATGAGCTTGCTGGAATGAAGGTCAGACTTTTATTGCTGACATTTGAAGTGTTGAATAACCATCACTGACAACTGATCCACAAGTACTTAGTTTCTGCTAAGGTAAGTAAATCTACTGGTGCTAAAACATTTGCATCAGCTCCTTCCATTGAGACTCAGACCTTGTGTTAGGAACTAAAACAGGAAAACAAAATAAACCAGAGGAACATGCAAAGAAATTGTGAAAAGGACCCACTAGTGGTTGTGATGAAGACTGCAGTGAGGCAACTATACAAATATTTATTTATCTGAATAAAGTTAAAAAACTGTTAATGAGTGATATTAAATATATATATATATCTGGCTAAAATGTAGTTGTAGAACACAATGGTTGTTTCTAAACGTAGCTCTATATAGGGCAGCTCTCCAAACCAAACAACAAAACTTGGACTTCAAATACAACCAAAAAGCAACTCTTTGGAGATTCAAAAATATTGAAGCCAAAAGTTTTAGCAAGCTTTCAGCTTATCATGAAAAGCAGCAATAAATGATAAATGCAAAACCAGTATGCCTTATTTTCAAAACCTGACAAGCCCACAAAACCAGACTTGCTGTAGTGCACTCTACTGCAAAAGCCAACAGAGCCCATTTATTCAAAATAGAAACTGTCAATACTTTAAGAGCTGAGTAGGAGACATCAGTTCAGCATAGATAGTGTGTAAGATTCATGCAAATGCCACAGAGCATGAAGTGGCTGTGCAGAGCTGGCATGATGTGTGCAATGTTTTCCTACACTTCTGGAGCTCGGACATTCCAAACATCAAGCACTTTTAATCAAATAAGTTCAGATTTTGTACAGGAGCATTTGAAGACATGTAGCTCTGCTACAATTTGAACAGATATGAGTTTCTGGCAATAGACAATTCAAAATGGAACGTAATGGCATGCAACCTCAATTTGCAAGGCAAAGTTCATCAGAGTACTCCAGCTTAGTTGCCGGTTACAGCTTCATTTATGAGAAACTGCAGGGTGAAAGTGAAAGGCATAAAGCAGTTCCTTTTTCTCATCTACAGATCTCTAGTCTGACTACTTAATCTAAACTCTTAAAGGAGAATACTGTGATTACTAACAAATACTCCTAACGGATGTGGGTAAAGTATTTTCATTTTCATTGTTTTCATAGATTTTAAGGCAGAGTGGGAATTGAATAGTTGAACCTATTGTCTGACACAGACCACTGATTTATTTGCATTCTGGTACCTCTGGCTCTTTCGTTGCTGGGAACTCAGTGGTGTTTCGGTCCACTTCAGACCACAAGAGCCTCCAACAATCACCAGTGGAGCTAACGAGGCTGAAGCACACTCAGTATTGTGTTCACTGGCATTTGGTGCAACCCCTTTTATACCCATTTCTGCTAAATCAAATACTTGGGTGAATATCTGGGTGATGGCAAAAATATCCTTCAGGCCCCTTTCCTTTCCTCTATTCATGTTGGTTAACAGTAGTTAACCATATTGATGAAAGAATTAATAGCTTATGGCAGATGTTTTTCAAATGCAGCTGGGTTGGCCCAATCACTGCCCAGTTCCACTGCCTGATAAAATTAAACATTCAGGTATATAGGTTAGATTCAGCATATATAATGTGGATAGAGCTCATGAAATACTGTGGCTGGCCCCATTAAATTACAGTATATACTACCTATAAAACCAGCACTGTTTGGTATCACTACTGATTCTTCTGACTTAGGCCCTGTTCTAATGGTACACAGTGCCTTCTGAGACATGCTACAGACTTTAAACCTTCTTTTGCATCAGCCTGAGTAATCGTTGTAAATGGACTTGCAAAATAAAGGCTGGGAGGAACAGTCCTTATTAAGAAAATCTCTAAAATTCAGTTACAGGAGTGTTCATTTAAATAGTGCCACAATTTACTCAAAGCTGACAGTATTCAGTGAATGTGCCTTTTGCTTCTGGCTACTTTCCCTTCTGTTTCTTATAAATGTCATTGTACTACCTTGGATAATGGCTGCACACATGATTGGCTGGGGAGAGCAGAAATTCCCAGAGAGCAGAAACATAACTGAAAGTACTTAGAGAATCTTTTTCAGTCATCCTCTGATCTGTAAAATAGATAGATACATTTATTCTAAAGGCTGCATTTCCCAGCTCTAAAACAACAGAGCTTCCTCCACCAGTACTTCTGGAATCTTTGTCACACAGCTGTGGAGTAGTGCAAACTGATAACGTTTGTAATGAGTACTTGTCATAAAAGCAGCACTGCCATGAAGTTCTCACTCCTAAACTGTGGGGAAAGTTTAAGTTTCTGTTCTTGAGTTCAAAGCAGTTTGCAGTTTGGCAATGATCTCTAACTGCAGTTTCTGGTCTGTAATCTTGCATTAAGCCTCATGAAATTCCTGGTATGTGAATAGGAAAGTGTGTACTGTCGCTTTGTTGTTTCATCAGTAAAGTTATAGGTAGAACATTTAGGAGCAATGCTTTTATCTTTCCTGGTAGCCATTTCTCATGCAGGCATGTACTGAAGAACAAGTTTCCATTATTGCTTTCATTTCACTGGTTCTCATTCACACATTATCTGTAAAAGCCTGACTATACAGCACCTCAGCTTAATAGCTCTGAAGTTCTATCTTTGTGTTGCAGCTCTGCATAAATGGGCAGACTGTGCATTTCAGAAGGTAAGAAACGAACAGGATTTGAACAAAAAAGCTTATGAAAAGTGGCAAGTTGTATCCTGGGTCAGCTCTGGTCTTCTGTCCCACTCAGGGAGAAAGGAGCTTCTGCCTCCCTTCTCCCATCTCCAAGGGCTACAGCTTGGTTGGCTACTGTTTGACTCTGTGGAAGCAGGTTAGCTCTAATCATAGAAGCACAAGATTCCTGTGAAGGTGGGATGAGACATCTAGATTGCAGATCTAGAAAATTCTGAGATTTATCTAATTTGGCCAAATGCCTCAGGAGGAACGAGTGCTCCCCTGGTTGCAGAGCTGTCTCTGATTACCCACCGCTTGGGCCTTAAGTACTTACTGCTTCCTTCCTTTTTCCTGCGGTGTGCACAGGCCCTGCATTAAAACCTTCTCCTTCAGAAGGAAAGGTAACTTTATTGTGCTGCAATGCTAAAGCAACAGATAACTTAAATCTGGGAGGCTTTTTTTTCAGCAAAGCAGACAGGAAATGTTGCATAGTCACAAAATGTTGCATGCGCAAAAAACTGAGACTAATCTGTGCTTTGTGAGTGAAGAGGTTGGGCATCAATTCCAAACATGGGGAATACTCATTTAACCTCATCAGGATACATGCTATATTACAGTATATTCTAGGAAACTTTAATTAGTTCACAATTTCATCTGAAATATAGTTACATTAAAAATTATTTTTTTAAGAGAAAACGCCAATTCAGTATGTTTTTTCTTTTCTCAGTTTTGCAAGAGTTTGAGTTTTATGGGAAAACTGTCACTATTTTTTCAAGCTAAATGAAATAATAAGGCTTTGAAATAGTTCTTAGCCCTTCAGGGACTTCATTAGAGACATTTTCTTTAAAGGGATACCATCACCTTTTCAACCTCATCAGTTTTATCCAACAGTTTACCAGTGAGGGCATTTGTGGGAATGTGGGCATTTCAGGTTTAAATGAGAGAAATTCAGGCTTACTTTTCCTCCTGGCATAAAAGGACTCAAGGACATGCTTGTCAAGCTCATTTTGAAATGATGACCTCAACATAAGCCTATAGAAGGAAACATTCTCTGGTCTTCTCATGAACTTGCTTCAGTTCACAGAGAGGCATTCAAGAGCCATTCACCTACAGAAAGAACAGGACTTGCGTTTAAGCCTTGAGATTGGGGCACTGATTTGAGAGGTGAGCCACAGAATTCTGGGTTAGCTTCACATACCACTTATGTACTTTATCTAATAATTGCTTAATGTACAATATGTAACTGCACTCAGAGAAGGCACCAGAATCCAGTGTTTCCCACTCACAGGTGAGTGCTCTAGCTGTTAATCTCCAAGCCTCTCTTGGCGAACAAATATTCCTCCTTCCCTTTCAAAAAGGAGAGACCTCTACTTAGTAGTCAAGAGACCTTTCAGAAAACGAGGAACCAAAGTTTGCCTGCCCTCTTGCCAAGCAGGGACACAAAGCTCACTTGTCCACATCCTCAAGAGGTCTTCTATGCACTATCAGCTGCAACACTCTCTTAGCTTGCTCCATTTTTAAAGGACTGCCATTCTTCAAAGACCAATTTTTGAACAGCTCATGAGGGAGAAAAGCCTCAGACATGAGTCTGTAGGCAACAGTTCCTTACTGGCTGCTTGCATGGCATACTGGCTGCTTTGGATCTCCTTTCAGGGAAACTCAGCTCTCAATGTGCACCACAGAGAACCATAAATGGGCCCAACACTTTATCTTAGAAACATCAAAACTCTGTAGGGCGATGCTCAATGTTGTGGCATACTTTTGGCTTTTAGCTTAACTAATTAGATCACCAAACAGTCTGTTTCACAGCAGGCCTTAAATCCATGTGCTAATTTATTGCTCAAGCTAGAATGACACTACTGAAAATAACTTGGATGATAAAATAACCAGATGACAGGAAGAATTTTCAGTAGATTGACTGAATACTCTCACATTTGCAGCAATCATGCTGACTCTTTTCTAAAGATCAACTCATGACAGATAACAATAAATAATAACAGAAAGATAGTAATCATGTTGGGAACTCTGAGCCTGTAATTACTTGAGCAGTAATATGCTGGAATGCTTTTACTAGAAGTCTTCAGCATGCAGGGATGAAACCATGATTTTGCCATCCAGCAGAGGGGGCTTGGCAGTAAGTTTTCTAAACACAAACCCAAATGGTTTCTTTGGAAATTGAGTAATATTAAAATTAAACTGACTTTTATAGGAACTTGCATAGTATTATAGATAAAACCAGAACTTCCTACAAACAAGAAATGGAAATATAAATAGACACAATTCAAACTGAGTGTTATTCTGTCAATCTTTGTTTCCCTTATTTCTCAGTGTGGGTTTTGTTTTGGCAGAAAGCCCTTGCAGTTATACCTTACAAGCACAGTGTGCAAGTAAAGAAGCTTTTGCTCCTAATTCCTTTGAATAGCTGAGTGCAAGTTCCTATGAAACTGTCCCTGTAATACATGTACAAGAAAAAAACAGGGAAGACATTGAGGTAAACTCCTGGTGGGAAGTTTTCCAAGCCACCACAAAGGTGTGTATTTGAAGGCAGGACATGTCATCCGACCGGTCCAGGAGTTTACGGCAGTTATTTAATTATTAAATTATTCAATCTGGATGGCCACAAGAGCCACTGGCAACCTCACAATATGGGTGAGACCAAAACCATGGATGGAATCCAAGGTGGTGGTGTACAGAAGCACATTTGAAGCTAATGCTCAGGGTTAAGTTGCACACTGTGTTACTTTAAGACAAAAGAATGACACATATTTCTCTTGAAATCAAAACTGGCTGGCTAGTCTTCTGGTAAATTCCTGTTTTACATGGTTAATTGAATTTGTCCCCCAGATCCTGTTTCCTTGCTCAATTTGTTCACATAGAAGAAAAGTGCAGGCAGGTGCATTTGAATACCTGGGAATTATATTCATTTATTAGTTTTGATGAATAGTGTTTTACTAGTGTGAGCACTTGAATGGCACTTTTCAGTCCTGTTCAAAATCTGATTTTTTATTTCTAGTGAGAAATAAAACTAGCTGCAAATTTTAATGACAGGTCCTGGTAAATGTAATTATTTTCACCTCTGTGGCTCCAGCTTCTGGTGTAGGAGATATTGAAAATAATGATGCACTAGAGTAACTTAAAATGAAGTTCATGCCAGATGAAGCAGAAGGTGCAAATGACTCACTATGACCAATAAGACTGTAACACTTTCCCTGGCTGACGTGAGCAGGGTCGTGCTGTCACACATGCAGCAGCGTCCCCTTGCAGGGATGCTGGCAGGTGCAGCCCTGCAGCAGCCTGGGCCCTGCCTCTTAGCCCACCTCGCTGGTCATTCTGGTGAGCTCTTCTCAGAAGGTCAGATCTCAGCAGCAGCTCCCTGTCTGTGGGGTACAGGAGTCGCCTCCCACGTAGCCCAGTCATTTTCCTGAAGTACTAATATGCTTCTAAAGAGTACGTGGGTGAGAAGAAGGAGGAGAATTCTGGTCACCTGGTGAAATAAAACTATCATTTAGTGTGGGTACCAGATCTAAAAGTTAAGACCTAAAGTTAAGCCTTCTCCCTGGAACTGTACTGGTGTAATATATACCACCATATTTCTGACAGAAAAGATGAGCTTGGAGGGTTACAGCAGTCCATTGGGAGGAGAGGGATGTGACGGGTCACTGTGTGTCCTCAGTCCCCAAACCAGGATCCCAGTTCACCAGCTCTGCTAGATGGTGATCCACAGCACCTCCTGCTTTTGATTCCCCTTATCCATAGCACATCTGCAACACTTCCAACCATTGATCTCAGTTCCTCCACTCCTGGGACTTGGAGTCCTCCACATTCTTTACCCCACTTCTCCAAACCCATTTCAAAACCTCTGCCTTCTCTATAGAGCTGCCTTTCTGCTCACAAAATAAAAACATCCAGCCTTCCACACCAGAGCATCCCTTCCATGACCAAACAACCCTGGGCTACATATCCTATCTAGACCTTCCCTTTCTGCCTGCCTGGAATCACACCAGAGCTTCTGTCTCATAACACTCGGGCACTCCCTCCACTGTCCCTGCCTTTTAGCTCACTCCCTAGTGTCAGGTCCCCCAGTACCAGCCACTGGGTTCCTTTGGCTTCTGCAATAATCTGAGCTCCTTCCTGGCACCAGCTCCTTGGGTATCCCCTCCTTGGATGCACTTGTAAAAACTCTGTCTCCTGCTTTTCAAATGGAGGATTTCAAAACCTAACAAATCTTCCAGCATTCACAGCTGTAAGAGCAGCAAAGAGGACTAGTCTAAAGGAAAGCAGCTTGGTGTCACCTTTCATAAAGCTGATGCACCACATAGCACTGCCCTGTATAGTACTGGAGAGGATTGAGGAAGAGAAAAGAGAAGAAAGGTGGGCAGTTATGGGAATTTGCAAGAAAAAAAAAGCTTCTACTTTGATGTTATGACCTGAGTCAAAATAAAAGGAGGCTGAACTTCCCAGAAAGGAAGTTCACTAACAAGAAACCACAGATAACTTTCAGATGCTAAACTGAAAACTCTGGAGGAGAAGATGATAGACTTTAATTCTCAGAATAAAATCTGTACAAAGGATACTTTATATCAGAGAGAGAAAGCAAGCAAATGACAGAGAGCATCTTGAAATTAAAAGAGGTATTCAACAGAAATTACAGGAAGCAATTATCAGGCTGGAAAGCAGAAAAAAGCAAAGAGCGGAGTCAGTGTTAAACCTGGGACATTGGGATTTCTTCACACAGAGAAAGGTCAGGTGCAGACAAACTCCAGCAGTATAATGGAAGAAGCCAATAAGGAGTTAGCAAGGACTAGCACAGAGGGAGCACAATCAGTTGGAAAAAATAAGCAATAGGACTGTGAACTGGAGGAGATGAGACACACTAGATGAGGAAAGAGGAAAAAAAGGAGCAACAGAATAAATGTCACATAGGATAAAGAACAGCCCATTCTAACACAGCTCATGGGAAACTGCAAATCTCCCAAATCTGCTTTATTAACTAACAATGCCACGTTCAAAGCCATGTGGGCACAGAACTTTTCACATGGAGAGGCAGGTTCAAAATGGAGTAGGGAAAGCATTATTGTAATAACAATAATAATGTATCAAAATTATGAGCCCAGAGGAGTAAGATGACATCTGACACCTTTGAACATAAAATATTCTAGGGCAGGTGAGACTCTAGATGCTGTTGACCAAAAACTACTAGACATACTAAAATTTCTTCATATGAAGGTGCTGAGGCACTGGCACAGGGTGCCCAGAGAAGCTGTGGCTGCCCCATCCCTGCCAGTGCTCAAGGCCAGGTTGGACACGGGCTTGGAGCAAGCTGCTCTAGCGGAAGGTGTTGAGGTTGGAATTGGATGAGCTTTAAGGTCCCTTTCAACACAAACCATTCTATGATTGATTCTATGACTGCTATTTCTGTTATTTTAACAAAACCATAGTTTCTTCAAGCTCTGTTCATCTTTGCAAAAATGCTAATTCTTTGAAGGAACAGTAGTACAGTAGAAAATGTAGAAAACTATAAGCAAATACATAATTGCATATTCACACACACACGCTCTTTAAAATAAACTCCCCAGTCACTCCTGAGTCTTCTTGCACATGAAATGAAAACAAGGAAAAGTCAACTTTTAGGCCACCAAGAGATGCAGGTAAGAGCCCAGTTAAAGTATGCTAATATAAGTCCCAAAAACTTTCACGTGAAGGTCTAACAAAGATCCAAGCAGACTGTTTAGCAGGCATGGGTCACTGATAATCAGACAGCTTAACAAGAAATCCAGTCTTGTTGGTCTACTGTGAGATCATTACCTTAAGACAACAAAAAATGATGGGTCATATGGTCAGTTTGGTTCCCCCAGAGATGAATGGAGCTCTCTTGATAAAGTGCAAAAATAGAAGTAAAAATACCCAAGTAGTAAAGGGTGTCTGAGCTGAGTTCCCAGTGACTGCAGCAGCTGAGTCACAGCAGGTTCTTGGACATGCAGGGGAGTTTTAGCAGGAAACCGCCTACGTTTTTATTACAGCTCCACTTCAACTATGCCACTCGACTCAGCTCGGTAGATGATTTTTATCACTCTAGATGTTGTGGCTGCATTTGCACAGGGACACTTTCCAAAAGTCCACATTTGTTTAGCAATGGTTTTTCACAAGGTGTCTATATATTCACTTTAGATGGAAGAAATACCACTCCATCTACCCTTCTACCTCCAGTACAAAAGCACCTTTTCTCCATCCACTCTGATTTGTGACATACCTGAGCCTGCATGGGGCTGTACTGTATCTGTTTAGAAACTAGCATGCTGCCACTGTACACCTTACAAAAAATATATATATACACATACGTACACTTACAGTAGCACAAAACCACTTGTCTTCAAAATTTGGGAAATTCTGGTGTCTCATCATTAGTCTTAAGTAAGGCAGGAGCTCAAAGATGCAGAAAAGGTGTGGAAAACCACAGTTCTGTCAGCCTATCCTGCCTCAACTCAGTGAGCTCTACATTCAGCACCTGGACACAGGTACTGCTCTCCCACATACAGCACATTATCTTTCTGGCAATTAACTTAATTGAAACAATAATAAGTTTGTATAAAAAAACCCACCCTGTAATGATAACAAAGTTTCTTTTTATACTTTCCTCCTTTGCAAAATACAGAATTATCTACAGAAAACTACGTTAAAAATTGTAATTGCAATTTCCAGCCCTTAAAATTCAGGCAGGACATTCCTTGTCTTTTCCTGCAAATTCTGCCCCAGTTTTGTGCAAGAGATAAGACCATGCACCAGCACCCCGGTGTCACTCAGTGCACAGATGTGGGAGTGGGCAGATTTCAGGTTACATGTGCTAATGTAAACCTGATATTGTTCAATTTTTCAGTTCTGGGCTTTGTAAACCACATAACATCAGTTCAGTGTGCGTGGCAGTGTGCAAGGCGGGAGGAAGGTTGTGGTATGTGCTGCTTAGGAGAACAGAAGAGGAAATAGGGTAAGGATTCTCTGGAACAGTGATGGGGCCTCTGCACAGCCCCATGACTGCATGAAAATTCCATTTGCAGAGAGAAATGGCTGCTGCATCCCCAGTGCAGAACTTGCTCCATTCATGGAGTGCTCCTGGGCATAGTAAACCCAGCCAGGTACAATGCCACAACACAGACCCTCCCAACCTGCTTCTTCCTGCACAAGCATGCCATCATTATTTTCCCAGCTCTGGAAAAGGAGGCTGGGAGGAGATAAGGGAAGAGACATAAAGAGATGATACTTCAGTTGGACCCATTTCTCTCTGCATATAGCAGTACACAGAAAAGTTTATGCAAATTAGAATCAGCCACAGGACTTCTGGGAAGTTGTCAGTGACACTCCGTGTCTCAAAGGTAAGGTATGAATGAAATGGAAGGCTCTCAAAGCTGTTTCTAAATAGCCAGTGAATATATCCAGTTCCATCCAGCAGCAATTGCAAGGATGCTAATTCTTGCTTCGGCAGTCCATGTTGGCAGCTTTGAACACTCAGGATCACTTTTTGGGGTTTTTGCTGCACAAAACACTGTTTGTGGCTCATTTTTAAAAGCAGATTCAACTTTATTCGTGCCTTTCAAGTACACGCTTGAGAGATCGTTAGATGCAGAGCATAGAAAGGATGCTGGATGAATCACAAGAGAAGATCTGTTTACCACAGCTTTGCAGGCTGTACCATTCTTGGTATTTCATGCAGTGTATCTGTCACATGAAAAGGATTCATATGTGATCTGAAACAAACTTGGTAAGCACAGCACCGTAAAGACCAATGAGTTTACCTCCCCAGACTGAAGTCTAGTGTTTTCCTCTGCCCCCCAAGTCACACCCCTTCTACCACCACCACAACCACATGTTGGCACAAAATGAACAGAAAATAACCACACTCAGATATGCCTGCCATCCGCTAGTGGAAACTGGGAATTCACTGGAATTCAGGGAACTGGAGGCAGATCACATGCATTAAACTTTTGATACCACATTGAATTTGCACAGTTGGTATTTTAGTTTCCACGTATGTTGTTCAGTTTCCCTGAAACTAACCTTTTTTTTTAAAAAAAAAAAAAAAAAAAAAAAAAAAAAAAAAAAAAAAAAAAAGAAAACCCCACAGTCTTTCAGGGGGATCAGAAACCAATTTCAGGAAACACTACCAACTTTGATGGTAAACGCAGCCACTGAGAGTAAATGTATTCTCTTGCATGTGTGTCTTGGACTAAGCTTTTCCTTTAGTTTCATACAGAAACACAGTTAAGAAAAGTGTAGAACACTACAAACCTTACTGCTGGAATACCACACCGCAGACTTCTTAGTGGTGAGCTATTTTTACTATGGCCCATGAGCAAGTAAGAAGTGAGGACATGGGGGCTTCTCCAGTGCTTGAAGCAGGCAAGCTGTTTTATCTGGAAGGCCTCAGTGCAGGGATCCTCAGCATTACTCCACAGGCAGAGTGCACAAGCCTGCCCTGGGCTTCCCAATCTGTGGCCCAGTGGTTAATGACTGTGCTGGGGAAAATGGGACACTAGGAAAGAAGGAATAAAATATAACAGGAATAAAAAGCCAGAATGAAGGGAGGAAGATGGAGGGATTTATGGGGTATCCTTTCAACTAATTCAAAATTTGTAACACAAACGTATCTAGAAGTGAGCTTCAAATGTCTTTAGTTTTACTTTCTTCAAAAATAAGTTGTTTTTAGCAGCAAAGCTGAGGTCTGAACCTCACCACTCTATGCTGGGTGCAAGTCTACTTTTCCATTTTGATAAAAATCTCCTTTGATAAAAAATCTCCTTGATAAAAAGATCTCCTCTTGGAGATCTTAGCCCAGCTGCCACTAGCAACATTTTGGATGCAGAAATCAAGTCTAACATGAAGTCCCATTTGCATCCTTCTATAGCCACAGCATGTCATAGAATCATAGAATGGTTTGGGTTGGAAGGGACCTTAAAGCTCATCCAGTTCCATGCACAGGGACACCTTCCACTAGACCAGGTTGCTCCAAGCCTCATCCAGCCTGGCCCCGAACACTGCCAGGGTTGGAGCAGCCACAGCTTTCTCTGGGCACCTTGTGCCAGTGCCTCACCACCCTCACAGGAAAGAACTTATATCCAACTTAAATTTACTCTCTGTCAGTTTAAAACCATCCTCCCTGTTCCTATCACTACATGCCCTTGTAAAAAGTCTCTTTCCAGATTTCTTGTATCACGTGCATCATATTAAAGAACCGGCGTATACTACAGAACAAAATGTTCACTTTGCTCAACAAACAACAAAATTCCTGAGAAGCCTCCTAAGAACGCAGACATAGTACTGTTACCGTGTTTGTATACTACTATAACTGGAAAACTTCTAAAGGGCTCTGATGAAGCTTCTGCCAAACTTTCAGCAAAAAAATCTAAACTCACAAAAGATTTCCTCCTGTCCAAAGCATGTACTGTAAGCATGCACTTGAGAAGCTACTGGAGCATTTTTAATGTACCCAGAAATTATGAGTCTTTGGCAGACTTCTGAAGCCAAGCAAACCTCTCAGGTTATGCAGGAACTTGTCTGTAAGTGCTTCACTTTGCCATGTGTAAAGTCACAGCACCATAGGAACACGAGAAAGGTACTAACTGGAAAATCCATACTCCCTGTTAGTATTTTAACTCATCCCTATAGACTCAGGGAGAGGAGATGTAAACCTGTTTATATTGGAAATTATGAGAGAGGCACAGTATTTAAATTCAGAGTCAGCAGTTTATTGGTATTTCTTGGTAGTACTGTAGTAGGTGCTTAATTCCATCTGTTTGCCTATAAAAGTTCTTGAGGGAAAAAGCCCCAACACTTGACACTTGAAGCATTATAGCTACTTTTTCTTGACAAGTTATCACCCAACAAATCAGAATTTTTAAACTGGTGATTAGAGAAATCTACTTATGTAAATTCAGTTTAAATACATACTAAAATAGCAATCACTTCAAGGTCGCATTAATTTATGTTGGATGGGCTGTAATAGCAGGAATATACAGATCTTTCTGTTTAGAAGCAAACTGAGAAAGTCATGGACAGTTCTGGTACTGCTGCAGAAATTGAGAGGTTACTCAGGCCATGCTTCAAATCATGGAATAAGACAGAGCCAAACAGGAGAGCAAAGAACTGAAGAGATGTACAAATCTAAATCGTTTACATATACAAATAGCTCCAGCCACCTGTCGTGGTTTAAACCCAGTCAGGTAATTCGTTCGCTCACTTCCCCCCCTTTTCTTGCCCTCCCCCTGCTCTCGGAGGGACGGAGAGGAGAATCGAAAAGAATGCAACTCCCACAGGTTGAGATAAGAACAGTTTAGTAACTAAGTTATAACACAAATCACTACTGCTACCACCAGTGATAATAATGATAAAGGAAATAACAAGGGAAGAGAATACAACACCTCAGCACCAGCTGACTGATAACTCGCCCCCCCTCAGCACGACCAAGCTCCGACCGATACCTCCTCCAACCCCGCAGTCTCCCAGCCCTTCCGGCTAACTCCCAGTAACATCCTGGCCATGACGTGCTGTGGTATGGAATACCTCTTTGGTCAGTTTGGGTCAGGTGTCCTGTCTCTGCTTCCTCCCAGCTTCCCCTCCTCCCTGGCAGAGCATGAGGCTCACAAAGTCCTTGGCCAAACCAAAACATCTCTATCAGCTCTGTTCCCGAGCCGAAAGTCAAAACACTGCACTGCACCAGCTACCAAGGAGGAGAAACATGACTGCTACTGCTGAACCCAGGACACCACCTTACCAAAAGGTGTTTTTTTTGTGAGTAAACTTGCATTAGAATATCATGTGGTTTGAGGTCATTGCATGTCAAATTCAAGAGGGTTTTGAAGGTCACCTTGGCAGGCTCAATTCAATTAGTGTATGTGACTAAGTCTAATGCTTCCACTAGACTCATTATCAGACACTTTGACAGTATTTTGACATTATTATGAACTGAAATAGATCTGCAATTGAAATACAGCATGGCATTTCTTTTCAATTTAAGACAACTGATAACAGGACTTCTCACAGTGTCAGCAGACAAAGCTACCCTTAAAAAGTGAGTCACCACAGACGTCAAACCTTCCAACGAGCAATTCATTCGGACATCTCCAGAACTCTAGAAGGAAATCCTTCAGGCTGGGCACTCTTCCCACTTTCATATTCTCAATTACCTAATTTACTGATAGGGGATATCAAGGCCTGCATGTTAAGCTGCACTGATTTTACATAATGTAATATTTCTTCTTAATTAAGCTAAAGCATGTGTGGTGAGGTCTTTATCTAATATAGATCTTTCTAAAATTAGAGAATGCTTCATTAATAACATCGGATGATGTTTCTAATTTACCACTTTAACAACAGATGCCAAAAATTCTACATCTAAAGGACTTCTATCTTGTGTCAGAAATTGAGAGTTTATTCTCCTGATTCCTAGAAATTCTACTGGAGCTGGTATATGGTGAAGCTAATCTATTCTGAACACAGCTTGTTGAGTTCACATGTAAAATTGGCTGAGGTTGGCAATAAATCTGGAGAGGGAGAATGTCTGAAGGAAAAAATCCAATTCTTTTTCCACAAAAGCGATTATGGTGGGTAGGTTGGGGTTTTTTTGCTTTCTTTTTCTTGGCAAAAGGGGAATTAATATTTGCATTCAGAAGCAGACTGTTGGACCACCTACCAGGACCTATCCTTCCTCCAGGGACAGGGGAGGAACAGAAGTCTGGATAATTTCTCAATACTTAGGAAACAGAGAAATTAACATTCACATTAGCCATTTCTTGCCTCGATCTTTGCAAACATATTTTACATAAGTAGCCAAGGACATAAGAGAATAATAAAATCTATATAGAATCTATTTGTACAGTGGAACAAGATATGCACATTCACTAGTTTCTCTTTGTTGGTTATAGGAGTTATTAGATACTGCAAGACCCTAATATATTCCATCACCATAAGAGTTTGGGTGGTTTATGATTTTGAGATTTGACAAAAGCTGTAAGAAGGATCTGTCAATTAACATAGATTAAAATCACAGTAGGAATATGGAGGTCAGTATATCATGCAGGAGGAGTGCCCATAAAAGATGTTTTCTCAAGGCTGAGTATTAATAGTAGTTTACCCAGGTCCGGGCTCCATAAATTCAAGTATTAAAAATCCAACCAAGTCATCTCAGTGCCTCAACCAAGTGTCTCAGTGCATTGCGAAAGAAATACTATTGTCCATCTGAATGAAAAGCTTTAGCTTGGACCGTTGAGTCTTTCTAGATTCAAGGAAACACAACTGAGATCTGGGTCAGTTTGACCATATTAAGAATTAATTTTAAGCCATTTCTGTAGACTGAAAACCCAAAGGCAAGGGAATATTTGAGTCACCCCAACCATAACAATCTCCTCAGGTGCTGATTATGGCCATGAATGAAATGCATCAGAAACCGATTTCACCATCTTTGAATTACTTCAGCAGAAGTTCAGCATTTGCATGTGGTTTGAATAGATGGAATTGTGGGAGCATGAGAACGGGCATCAACACCTGCAGCAGCAAATGCAGATTTTGTATGCAGGTTTTGTAAACCACGCAGGACACAATCTAAACAGTCACTGAAAAAAAAAAGAAGTGGTAAAAAATGCCTGTAAGAATAGGAAACCATAAAAGCAGAGGGTAAAGATACCATTAAAATAGTAATAAAGATGCACTGGAGGTCTTTTGGGATTATGAATTTATGTTTTCCTCCCCAAAGCTTATGAACTCTCCTGTTCTGTCTTTACAGCCAGCATCTGTTTCCCACATTATATAGATATATAACTGCCTCAGGACTCTAGCTGCATGTACAAGCAGTAAGCTCAACTCCAAAACCCACAGCACAGTTCAGTGCCTTGGCTGATTTTCCCTGTGCAGGGTTACCACGCTCTTTCATGCGCTTGGAGACATGAGAACACAGAACTGGAGAAACAGAGAATGTGACCAAGGGAAAGAGCAGCTGAGGCAGTGATGGAGGCAATAGAAAAGGACCAGAGATCTCTCCTGGCTGAGTTTGGAAAGGATCACTCTGGTACTGTGGTAGCCAGACTGAAGTAAAATTAGCAGCTGAAATTCAAGGTCTATGCTCATCCAGCCAGCACTGAAACCTCTGTGGTCCAATAAGTGTATCTGGAAGCCAAACTACCTTCATATAGTTCTGCTTTAAAATATCCAGTTCAGTATTTATAGCAGCAGTTTCCCTGTACGAA
This sequence comes from Pezoporus wallicus, assembly GCF_028554395.1. Taxonomy (NCBI): domain Eukaryota; kingdom Metazoa; phylum Chordata; class Aves; order Psittaciformes; family Psittacidae; genus Pezoporus; species Pezoporus wallicus. The sequence goes on along the minus strand of NW_026637828.1, from coordinate 240,365 downwards.
TGGCAGCCAGCTACCTCTGTAATTAACACCAACATTATTTTTAGGGATCCAAAGTTCCTCCATCAGTTGTAGAGTATGCACACACACATACTCATCCCCCTCCCCAACCAACATAGATTCCTCATTCGTATGAAAGCAAGCTGCTCTTTCACAATGCTTTTACCAACAATTTCACGCTTTCCTTTTTTGTTTCTTTTCACTCAGCTAATTACCAAGAAGGATGTCTAAACTAGTGAAATGTAGAAAACCCAAACCACATTTTATATGCTTAACTGTTCAGCATTTGAATTAATGAGACTAATGTGAATCTTGATTTGACTTAGGTAATATCAAGAAAAGAACTTCCACTGAACACCAGGCAGGGTCCATTTAGTCTGGGCTCAAGGAAACCAGAATTACCTGTCACAGAAGAATAAACAATTCCATAATAGCCAGTTTAGAAAGAAACCTTCCTCACAGCCTCAGACAGTTATTACTTATTTGAAGTATAAGAGTTTGTATCTCTTACAGAGATATATTTTAAACAATGTGGACTAATGAAAGGCACTTCAGGGGAGAGAGAGGCTCAACTTTTACTCAGTTTTAGTATACAGTATACATATACATAGTATACAGTATACATAAGCTTAATCTACTTCCAAACCCCACAGCTTTTCATCCTAGCCAGCAGACATGCACTTTCTCACAACTAATACTCAGAGAGATCCTTTTTAGAAGACAAAATCACCAATATCTATCATCCATCCTTGCTGGATGGGATCTGACTTGCAGTTTATCTGCAGAACAGCACAAATTCCAGTTCAGAGAGAAATTACTAATTCTGCAGTGACTGACTAGCCCTTGTCTAGGTATAGGCATAATGTTTATCAAGGCTTGATTAAAAATTGGTGACATCTCAAAACTGATTTTGTTCTTGGCATCATGACTTGTGTATGCTGTGATAACTGTGCCATACACACATCGTTCTTCAGTGGTAATTAACATCAGTGTAAAAGTGAGTCATTTTATAGCCATTTTACCTGGAAGTAAATGACTAAAAGAGTAAGAAGATGAGCTGTGTTCATCAGGTCTACTTTTATTATCTCTTAGAAAATTATAGTGTGGATAGTATGGACAAGGAGATGTATAACGAAATGTCAAGTCACGATAGTTACATCTTTGGGGCATGTCCTAGTTAAATATGTCAAACTTTGACCTTAGTACCTTAGTTAAAGTGGGTGACAGAGGTTCACATCTCTCAGTGCTGCTGGTTTCAGTGCATCTGAAAGCAGACTCAGAAGCAGTGTGATGTCTAATTTACTTGCAAAATAAAAAAAAATCCGATTTCAGAGGTTTCATTTAAATGAAAATGCAGATTCTGGAGAAGAAAACAAAACCCACTAAAACAGGAAGGATGGCATTGTGGTTAAGTTTCTAGTATGGGGCTCTGAAGACCTGAATTATGTTCCATTCCTAGCCCTTCTGCAGACTATCACTCTCTGACTTTAGCAAATCACTGAATCTCTGTGTTTCAGTTCCCCTTTTCTGTAGATGGTGTTGCTGGTTTGCTCATTTTAGATAATGAGCACTTTCACATAAGAGCTACCATTTACAGTATCAGCACAAGAGAGGCTCTAACTCAAAGCACCAATAGTAAAATATGTGACCTTATTTACTGTTCTCACAGGAAAACAGCAATGCCCTATTAATTCCCACACTGATCACCCACTTACTATACCAAATTCTAAACAGTGTTCTATATCACAGACACATTGGCCTGCCAGTTAATCCAGGTTCATAACAGAATCAGTGTCTGCTTCTGTTCTCAAAAATCAGGCAAAAGCTAAATGGGGAGTGCCTGCTGACTGTCAAACCTCTCAAGTTTTTTGATTTATTTATTTGTTTCCATAGGACTGTCCCTGCAAGTGGGATGAATTCAGCAGGGTGTGGAGTGCCTCATAAGGGAATTTATACTGGGGAATACCATACGTGCTATCACAACCTCCTCCCTCTTGGTGGTTTCACTGGGCGAGGAGAGGCTTGGAGCATAAGGGAAGCTCTGCGTGCATTAAATTGCTGCTAGTAGCACCAAGAGTGTGGTTTCTGGAAAACAAACTAACCAACAGGCAAATGCCTCCTGTATCCCCAACAGATACAGCACTCTCCTGTCTTCAGAACCATGTTTTTAACCTTGCTGCATTCTGGCAGACCTTTCCTGGCATCCATATTCCCAGTGCTTTCACACAGATTCCCTTTAGTCTTTGCCCTCTTTCTAGCCAGTAAGCTGTGCTCCTGCTGCCCAAATGCCTAATGATTCCTCTGAATTTTCCATCATCTTCCAAGCCAATGTTTAAAAAACAAGCGTACGGACTTCTGTTTTTAACAAAAGCTGAGTTTGTTCTTTATCCTAGGCTTTGGAGATTTACTGATACAACCCTTCAGATCAAAAGCATTTACATGGGAGAAGGGGGTATCGTATAATGTCTCCCAACACTTTTCTTTCCCTCCAGACCTTGCCTTTCTTTTCTGAGACCATCAGCAGGGAAGAAAGGCAAGATAGTTTGTTTCACCAAGGGAAATGGTACTTTGCAAAGATGAGAGAAAAAGGCATTTCACAGGAAGGCTTTACTTACCAAACAGACTATAAGTCTAATTCACCCTGCAATAAGCAGTAAACGCTAATTAAGCTGAGTGACAGAATACCCTGAATTGGCAGCAGAGCTTTCACCTTCAGTTGTTCCTAGACCCCCCCTTTGATGGATGCTCTGCCCAACAGCTCTAAACCAGCTCCAGCTTTATGCTCTGCCCTCTAATGGGTAGGGTCACCTTGTATCACCCAACCCTGGGGGCATGGAGCTCTTCCCAAGGCCCAGGCTATGGGGATTTTTAGTAGAGGGAGAGGAGGTAAGAAAGGAAAGAGAAGGATGGGAATGGGGGTTGCAAAAGTAAACATCAGTGGTAAAACTGAAGATTTCCCAAGAAAGCTCAACTTGTGGGACCCTCAAGTCTAAAACCCCAGCTCTATCACAAAATCTATACTCACTGTACAAGTCTCCTTCACATATTATGACTGACAACCAGTTCTTCTGGGCAAGCCTTTTTAAGCACCTTACGGCCAACCTGGACCACTCCTCCTGTGATTCACATAGAGCCAGTATCAAGCTCTTGCAGGCAGCAGCACTTGGCTGCTGGTGTGTGAGCTGGCAGGCTCACTGCAATGCTCTCCTCAGTGCTAGGAGCTCACCTACCCATCCAAGCCCTGCCAAGCTGTGACGCTTTGCAACTAAGTGTTATAACCACATTCCTGCTCAATGAAGAAGACTTTTTGGACAGGCTGTTTGTCAGCTGCACTGCTCAGTACATGGCTGACAGGCTGCACGTGCACCTGAAGGATCTTTCTTTCCCCTGTGAGCTTACAAAATTAAAAATTATGTGAAAGTGGAACAGCTTTCCTGGCACACCTACAGCAAGCTGCAGCCAACCTCTATCTCATCTCAGAAACACTCCTACCACTGTGGTGCATTACAGCCATGCTGCTCCACTTCTTAAAGCCACAATGACGGCAGGAGCCAGCAGTAGCAGAAGGTAGCTTGGCGGGGCCCTCAGAGTCTAGGTGAGGAGTTAGAGGATCTGAGCTGCACTTTTATCTCAGATTTATCTCATTGTGACACAGTTAAGCACTTTATTATCTCTTTTCTTTGGAGGGGTGGCAAGGAGGAAGGAGACTTTGTCTTGACTAAGTAGAGTTAAAGCAGAGCAAGGCCTGGTTGTACAACCTGCCTGAACATGAACAATGCCTTATACAAAACAGACACTGAATCTCCTTGCTGCATGGAGCACACTACAGCAAAGCAAATACTGGCAAAACATTTCTCCACTATTGCAGGTTCAAATTCAAAAGCAAGTTTCAGTTCCACCATTCCCTCCATGCTTTTGTTTTACACAGAAAAGCAGGTGAGCTTCCCTCTCACAGCTGCTTATGCCAAACCTTGGCTTAAGCTCAGTTGCTCAGAAATTGTTTGATGGAGGATTCTGAGTACAAAGTGAATCTCTGTGTCAGGTCTTAAAATCAATGGCAAGCTCTGTTTCTCCAAATTCATGACAACTATACTGTCACATGACAGACCATAAGCAGTAAATTTTGGTGAGCATCATCAGAAATTTCCAGGTTGACCTGTTGTCCACTGGCTGCACATCACTAAGGCGCTGTATTGCCATCAGGTTAACTCAGTCTGTGACCACACTGGATTTTGGAAAGAATATTCAGTCTCAAAGCAGGAAATAAATTCCCTCAACTTCATCCCAAAGGACAACTCACAAGTGCTTCCCAGCTTCTGTCCCCTTCAGAATTTGACAGAAACATTTCCTTGTCACAAGTGCTGTTGACTGCAAGGGGAAAAACATCCTTTCCCTGCTCCCAATATAAGGAAGCATTCTGGCTGCAAAACTCGCATGTCATACTGGATGCCCCTGACCACATGTGCTCTGGAAGCAGTACATAAGTGTAGTCATTGCAGATCCAAGAGTCAGTGGAATTCTTCACGGAGTTTCTGTATTTTTGCACATGCCTGAGCAGATGAATTACTGTGCAAGGCACTGATAAGGCCACTTGGCTTCCAAAGAGATAAGGAATAATCAGAAGAACAACTTCTTGGTGTTGTAGACAGATGTTGGTTACTACTTTAGGAATCACCCACTTAAGAGAGGGCATAAGACCCTAGTTGGGTACTTGATGTTTCAAACCTCCCTCTGGGTGAGCAGAACAACATCTCAAGCCTCCTGCACCGGCTTCTGACAAAGGTTATAAATACAGCTGGGGATTTGAACAGTTACTTTTAAATCTGATTACCCTGTAGAAAACCCCAGGGAAATTCTGTTTCGAGAACTCAAATCCAAGGGTAGTGTCTGCACAGTCGTCTCTGTGGAAGTACCACAGATTTCTCTGAATGCTTTTCTCACTTTAAAATTATTATTTGTTTAAATTTACTCCCCTTCTCAGACGTTTAAGTTACATGTTAGGTTCTCTCACCTGTTCTGTCCATACTGACCTTTTAGCTTTGAGGACAGCAGCTATCTTCAAGTTAACACTTCCCACGTTGGTTACTTGCTCGCTTTTCTTGTCGTTTTTTTTTTCCCCCACGTTTTGAGCTAGCTGCCAGGTTAGAGCCTTGTCCATCAGCTACTTCTAGGGTTCCCTCGCCTCCCTTTGGCCTCGGAGCACGTCCGCGCTTGGGCTTCCCAGGCAGCCGAGCCAGCCTGACCCTGCAGCAGCTGCCTGCCGCTACTCAGGGGCGCCTTGCGCACCGTCGCTTTGCTGGCGCTGTCTGGAGAAGAGAAAAGAAAGAACAACCACTGGTTTAGTCGGGCAGAAGACATGGGGTGAACCAAAGACGGGGACATGCGGGGCGGGGCGGAGCCGAGCCGAGCCGAGCCGAGCGCAGCAGCCCCACCGCCGGCGTTCCACAGCACCGGCAGCCCTAAGCGAGCTCCTCGGGTGCCGCAAGCCGCGGACAGGGCTGGACAGGGCTGGGCTGGGCTGGGCTGGGCTGGGCTGGGCTGGGCTGGGCTGGGCTGGGCTGGGCTGGCTCGGCTCGGCTCTGCTGTAACTGTTCGGAAAGTGAAAGTGAAGCTGCGGCCACGTGTTTTCGGAGAAGGCAGGGGAGGAGCCGCCGCGCAGGAAAGCGCCGCCGCGTTAAATAGAAAGCGGCAGGGATGAGCGGGCCCAGAGCGCTGGAGGTGCCGCCCGCCCGCGGGAGCCCCGGCTCATGCGGCGCCAGGCACGGCCCCCGCGCCGAGAATGCTCAGCCGGCCGCCGGGGCCAGGAGTAGCCGCCGGGCGAAGGTAAGGGAGGGAGAGCTCTTCCCCACGGGGTTCTCGAGAGCCCAGCGCTCCTGCGCCGCGGTTACAGAGGAGGGACTCCGGAGGCACGGCCAGGGAGCCGTGCCGAACCTGGTGGCTTTGGACGGGGGGTGTCTTTTCGGTTTTTTTTTTTTTGTTTTGTTCCCCCCTTCCCCCCTTTCTTGGCTCAATGTCCGCGTTCAAGACGGAGCTATCGTGCTCGGTATAAAACGGCGAGAACAACACTAAAGTGAGCACGCAGCGGGCTTTGCACGGCACCCTTCTCCTCCAAGGACCCGCATCCTCCTCGGCAGGGCCCCGCGCAGCCCCGGCACGGAGCGAGCGGGCGGGTGGGCACCGTACCGGCTTCTGCCCCGGAGGAGAGAAGCGCCCCGGTATCGCCTACCGGCGCTGGCTGTCAGGCTCTGAAGACTGGCGTGCCCCGAGTTTGCTCTGTGCCCTTAGGAAAGGCACTGCAAAGTCCTTGGCTACGGACGGTTCCGGCTAAGGAGTCCTGCGAGTTCGAGATCGCGGGTTTTGTGGTTATTTCTCACCAGCGTGCCATGAGATTTAATTTTTGTTAACTTAAATAATGAGTAATAATCCTGGCCCAGTAATTGGAAAAACTGACATCAGGTTCCTTCGGCTGTGTAAAGAAAGCCCAGTGCTGCTTTCAGCCTGCTAAGTTACTTGCCAGCATAAGGATTTTACAGCCCTTTTTTGCTGTTTCAGGAGGTAAGATGACCTAAATGAAACCAAACATTAAGCTGTTAAATTAGCACAGACAGGAATCCAGCTGTGTGCTTTCTCTGAAATCCTCATTAGCATGTTACCCTGAAATGTAAGATGGCTGAGGGATTCATTTCTGAGAATACTTCAAGGTTTCTCAACAAGCTGCTACTACAGATCTGTATCTGACTGTAGGGATAAATCCTAAAATCTATGCTTGCCAGTAAGGTCAAAGCAGTCAGGGGAGATGTATTGAACCACGCTGTCAGAGGCAGACATTTCAGGCCAAACTCATTCCTGGTGCAGCACTGCTAATTCCTTTGAAGTAACACGAGGGATGAATTTAGTCCCTCATGCTGAAAGATATATCAATAGGAAGCAATTTAGATTGGGCCACTTAAAGTGCATGTAATATAAAAAAAAAAAAAGAGAGACTGAGGAGTAATGCTTTAAGGGTTCATAGAGGTTGATTTGTGTAAACTAGTGAGGTTGTAGCACTGCCGTCCCAAGAGAAAGGAGAATGGGAAATTGCCTTTTATGGCTGAGCCTCAGGTTAACAGGAGAGAGGAAAGTAGTTTTAGGATTACTGTGTAAACTGGCCGTGGTACAGGCTGCCCCTCCAAATTACACTCCCGTCACACAATGGCACCTATTCACCTTACCCTGTTCCCCAGTTATCCAGGGCCAGACCCAACTGCAGAGTTTACATTACTTTCACCCACTTTCTCTTTTTCACACAGCGCACCAAATAATGTTGTCCGAACTGTGACATCAAACTGATATTGGGGAAGGGAAAGGGAGGTGATGAGAAATTGGTAACTCAGTTGTAAAACCTTGCTCTGTTATCTAAAAACCTCGAGAACCTGATAGCATATACAAGAAAACTGCTCATTGATGTTGTGTGACTCATTCCAGGTCCCAGTATGCTTTTGTGGGCTCATAGCAGGGAAACTGTTATCTTCTGTAGCTGTTAATGATTCTTGCTAAATATTTTTGGAGCTTTGGACTTTGCCATCTCTGCTAATCCTGTCAGTTTTTTTGCCCAGTGTGAATTGGCAAATGAATATTTCATTATTTTATGATGGGTGGGAGGCATATGAATGGAAGACTTGGTCATTCAGAGATTGTAGCCACTTTTCTCTGGGGATCTCACAGTGTGTTTCTTTGGTATTTCAGATTGGCTGCTGGAAAGCTGCCCTGCCGTAGCCACTGACGCTATGGAAGACCGCATCCGCTGGTCTAGGCTGTAGGATGGTAGCGCACAGCAAGGTGTCAGCAGATAATGCAGTTGCAGCAGACCCAAGGTGTCTACTTGACCCTCCGGCACAGGATCGTTCACAGGCTCGAAGCTACCAGGGCCCAGGCCGGCCCGGCACTGTGCAGGCACAGAGCAACACTCACTTCCGAACCTTTCGCTCGCAAGCGGATTTCAGTAGCATCACTCGAGCCAGCAGCCTGCTAGAAGCCTGTGGCTTCTACTGGGGACCTCTGACTGTCAGTGCTGCCCATGAGAAGCTGAAGTCTGAGCCTGAGGGCACCTTCCTCATCAGGGACAGCACACAGAAGAATTGCTTCTTTGCCATCAGTGTTAAGACTGCGACTGGGCCCACCAGCATCCGGATAAACTTTCAGGCTGGGTATTTCAGCCTGGATGGCAGCAAAGAGACTTTTGACTGTCTTTTTAAGCTGCTGGAACATTACCTAAGCTCCCCGAGGAAGGTACTGGTTACCCCCCTGCGTAAAGTCCGCATGCAGGCCCTGCAGGAGCTCTGCCGGAAAAGCATTGTGAAGACTTTTGGAAGAGAGAACTTGAACCAGATTCCCCTCAATCCTGTTTTAAAGGACTATCTGAAATCCTTCCCGTTTCAGATATAAGTACAGCATTAACTGTATAGGGACGTGTGAGAGATGTGTGAAGAAATCCAGCTTCCTGGGTTTTTAACCATGTTTGACAGTGAGCAAACTTATTTTTGTAGCAATTTACTGTATTTTGGGATGGAACTTGAACACTTGACTTCTTATGTTTACAAAAACTATTTGCACAAACCTGGGGTTTTAAAACCCTGGCATAATTTTTCTGCCAAGCAGAATATTTTATTATTTTATATTTTTAATGATATTAACATAATAAATTTTATTGTGAAAGTTTTTAAAAAAAGTAGCATCTCTGGTTTTAGTTTTAAAGGTTCTGGGTACCTATTCTGTTGATGAACTGCTGATTGAGTGTGTAAGTGCAGACAGATTTCTACGTGGTCCTGCTTTCTCCCCTACTGAACTCGCCTGTTTTAGTGTTAATCCAAACAGACAGAGGATTGCTGCCCAAAAAACTTAAAACAGAAAGATGAAAGTGAGTAGAAAATGTCCTCAGGATGAATCTGCCCAGGAATCTAGCTCTCTTCTCCTAAATCCATGAGAGCAGGAACAGCATGTTAAGAGTAGAGCGGTGCATAATATTTGAAAGAGAATTGAACCCTTCACTGAGCTAATTGCACCAGCTCTCCTTGCCTTATTTCTATTAAAAGCTACAAGGCTGTAAGCAAGCAGAGGCTCCTGTCTGACATAACAAACCACATGAATGTCAGCAGGGAAAAATAAAACTGTCCAGAAATGCCATTCTCACACTTGAAAGGTCTGTGAACACTGTATCACTATGATGCACTGGGGGAAGGATAGCTTAGTTCTCTCTTTAAATTGGCATACACAAAATGGCAAAGGTGCAGACAACTTTAGACTTCAAAAAGATGTCCCAGATTCCTGGTGAACTACAGAGCATAGATGTGATATTTTGAAAGAATCTGTGACAATATCAAGAAAGCATAAGCCTATAGATTTGTAGCTAGAATTTCTAATGGCTAAACTTCATTCAAAGAAAGTTAAAGTATCAGACTCTTTTTAGCTACTGTTTGTAGAAGATTAGTGAAGGCACTACTGGGTTTCTACCTGCTCACAAAAGGCAAAATCTGCCCCATAGAGCTGTAACTGTAAATGACTGAGATGCCCAATGTGGCAAAATGTCACCTGTATTATGATTAAGTGGTTCTGCACTCCCTCAAGCATTTCCTGAAATCCATGAAAAGCTGACTTAGAAAACCAGCTGAACCAAATCACTTAAAAGAAGGCAGAGTCTTTCACAGAAATGTACTCTATCAGCACAGATCTACAGTGCTTACAGTAACTGTAAGCAGTAAATGAAGTCATCTTTAGAGTTTGGAAGATAAAAGGTCTCCCCCTTGGCTGTAATTCACATTCCTTTTAAAGCTAAATCCACTTTTACGAAACACTGAGTGTGTGTTATATAGTGTTCCTCCCTGAATAATTTGTTAAGTCATTTACAGAATCAGCTCTTAGGTACTTGATGTTTCTTTTGAATAAATAGGATACCTCCTCAAACATGATGAAGGATCACTCACAGTGCATTGGACACTGAGAAAGGGAAAAAGAAAGAACATACAGACAGTATCATGTGATCCTTTACTGTCATGCTTCCCTAAAAATGTTCTTTGGATTGGCTCTGCCTAGCAGTCTCCTTTCCCTTGTCAGCCATCCCTGGTTGAGATTAGTAGACAGCATTTCTGCTTCATTCTAAAGCTGGAATTAGTTGCTGAATGATGCATTTTCCCACAGCAGCTGCAAGGATATAAACTGGGGAAGTAGTGAAGGCTGTGTTAAGTAGCAGATAAGAAAGAGGAGCAAAAGAGCAAAACTACCTGAATGTGAATAGCTTTAAGAAGTTAAACTGGGGGAAAAAATAAGAGTCTTTGTGCATTGAAGGCTGCCAAACTGTTTTGCTGTCAGCAGAGATTGTTATCCCTTTTTCTGTCCTCTTTTCCCAGCCCCACACTGTAGTACCTTTTAATCCTTTAGGCCCCAAACTAATGACTCTTGCCTTGCTGTATAAATGAGTGTCCACTTTACCACATTAATAGTAGAACAAGCTTAGAAGGCTGTCCACTACCCCTGGCAAAACCAAACAAAACTAGACCTAGATATGCAGTAAGGGGCTTCCACCTGAGAGGCAGGGAATGAAAGGCATAAGGGTTGAGCCCATTTCATTTTCTTCCTGGCAGAAACAAACCTACTTTCTTTTTCCCTTTTATTGCTTTAGAGTAAGTTTAGCAGAAATAATCCATATACTCCCTCCTAAATGCCTTCATTTTGTCTTTCATATGAAATGTAAATGTGGGCTAGCTCAGAAAAATATATAATCAAAAGTGTAAATAAGGACAAGAACATCAGAATTGTATAAAAGGTCTCTTCAGGAAACAGGAGACAAAACAGGCTTGTATTTTAAGCTATGCATTTTTTCACCTGCCTTATTCTTCTTCTCCTTCCTTCCTTTCCTTCTCACCTTTTCTGCCCCCCCCCCCCCCCCCCCCAGCATACAATAATGCAGTGGCCAGGAAGATTCTCTCTCTAGCAGGTGTATGTACCTTGGTCCAAAGCAGTTAAGAAATCCCTACCCACAGTATGTGTGTTCACGTCACTCTGACTTGCCCTCTGTAAGAGCTAATGAAGGGTTCTCTAAAATGTTTGCTTGTATGCATGGACTTAAGGACTCTGTCACATCTAAGGGCCCTATTAGAAGTCTCCTGGAGATTTCTGCAGTAATTCTAGCTGTCAAATCTCTCATCCTCTGTTTAATAAAGTACCAGCAAGGTCAAACAGGGAATTTGCGGGATTCTGCACCTAAATCAATGGAAACACGTAACAGTGCAGTGATTTTAATCCTCCCTGCTAAACAGTATGTGAAGAGTGGTGTTTCCAGTTCCTCCCCTGCTTCCCAGCTCTTTCCTCTGACCTCTTCACTCCTGCCTGTGGCTGGAAAGTGAAGTAAATAGTCAATCCGATAAAGGATTACAGAAGAATTTGAGCCATGCTCAGGAGCAGAGCTGAGCAGAGCTAAGTCTCTTTCCTGAAGAGACTGCAGTATTTAGTTAGTGGGAATGGACAGCTTTAAAATGATACCATTTGCAGCATGGCTGTATCACCCGCAGGACCCTGGAGGTCTCTGTCCCACAGAGAACAGCAGGGTGGGAACTGTGCAGCAGGGTCCTTCTGGGACACTAGCCAACCCTGCTCCAGCGAAACACTCCTATGACCACAGGCAGCAAGACTGAGGCTTCCTCTCTTCTTAAAGACTGAAACACACAGTCACTTTCAGAGTAGGTTAATTTACATACCCTGCTGCAGCTGCAAAACACTTGCTAACGAATAGAGCTGATTCATAGAACTGTAGATGTTCAGAGAACCTGGTTAATTTAAGCACGAAGAGTTACTGAATGCTCAGGAGGAGCCTCCTGAATGACATACATAACCTTACCCACTGTGAAGCTGTGGTTACACTAATTCTGTTATGATTGAAGTCATTTACAAGAAATGATGCTTCAGCTGCAGTCAGCACTGATGCTATTTTCAACAGTTAAGAAAAAAGTGTCCCTAGGGCAACACACTGATTGTATCTAGCCATCAATACTTTTCACCCAGCTTGTACTTAAACCTCTATTGAACAGTGTATCCACTTCCTGAACCTTCTCCTTCAGATCCAGTGTCAGCTTTTCCATTGTGCTGGGTTGTCATTCAGTCCCTGGGTCTCCTTCCACCCCTCCATTCATGGTGCTAACAGCATGTAAGCAATGCATTTATTCATAAATTCCAGCTTTGAGACAAAGGCTGTGTAACAGCAATTTAATTCAGACTCTGCATTGTTTTCTGCACAAAATGTAAGCTAACAACTGCATGTGCAGTAGGTTCCCAGGATGTTTCTCCCAGTTGCCAAGAAGTGCTGTTCAGGACTTCTCATTACCACTCACTTGCCTGTTGTCATACTGCTGCACAGTACTCAGATTCTGTCACTGTATCTGTCTTTTTCCTCCACAGCTGTTTCCCAACATAGCAAGTTTGCTGTATGTGGGTCCAGTTTGCTCTTTGTGTCACCATGAAATAACAGAACCACAGGCCAGCAGGAAGCATAAAGAAAAGCCCAAATTCTCCCACGTACCCCAGCATGTAACCACTGCTCAAGCACGGCAAAACAGCAAAGGCCAAAAAGTCAGACTGTAAACTCCTGACTGACAGATGGGCGAGTCAGCCACATGCCAAAAACATTTCCCCTGTATCTGGACCTCAGTGACATGCTTTGGCTGTGGTTATCAAGGACAAGAGTGACAGAGATGATGCTATTGCATAGCAAAGCAATTACCCTATAATCTTCAGCTATGAGAGGAGCAGATATCGTGAGGATGCAACAGCAGTCAAACAGAATAAAGAAAATAACCAGCCTTGCCAGAAGCCACATTTCCTCAGAATCCTTCATTCTACTCCTCTTGATACTATTAGCAAAACAAAGTAGGATTACCTTTCTGTTGTCATTTTAATCTCAGTTATATTTTTTGTAGTTCCCAGCCATGTAGAAGAACGATAAATATAGTCATCACTCTCTCAGAGTTCAGTCTCCTTCTGTGAATTATTACATTATGACTTGCTTCTGCTTGTGAGCACAAAGGTTCATCTTCACCAACAGAGTTTAGGGCTTTTTTGTTCCCTACTGCTAACTGAAATAAAGCAACTGTGAAGATTTACTCATTTTTTACGACATAAGATCCACCGGCCTCTGTGCTGTGTTTTTAGGTGTGCATAATTCCTCTAGACATGGCTATGGAGGTAAAGAGCTGACTGAGTGGCAAAAAAAAAAAAGTGATTAGTATGGTTTTAATCAGAGGCTTCTTACACGCTTATCTATTGCCAAACACTTATTACTTCTTCCACAGAAATACTCATGAAATGCCTCTTCCTTCCAGCATATTTAATTACTTTTTAGGTCTGTATTTGTTACAGGAAAGGGTTAGTTGGTTTAATCTTAATAGTACCTTGTTTACACATGATTCTGAATTCTACAGCCTGTAGTTCAGGTTCACAGTGAGATATTCCACAAGGAGATTCAGAATGGTGCTGGGAATCCTGAGAGGACACTCTGACCTGATCAGCTCTGCACTTGCAGTACTTCATATGCTCAGGATGTACACACAGTGTTGTTAACTTAATGCAACTTGTGGACCAGATCTAGTGATTATTAGTGGACATTAGTTCCACAATGCCCCTTTGCTTATATTTTACTGATACCTTCATCTAGTTTGACTTTCTGTACATAAATAAAGGCTTCAGAAGTTTTACCAGGAATTTTCTGCACTGAAGAGTTATTCCTGCAAAGTGCATAGTTATGCCTGCTGCATCAGAGAACATTATCAAAGCCAGTTATGTGCAATTAAACTTAGTAGAGGTTTTAGGCAGACATCCAATCACAACTGAAGGACGTCAAGCACTAAAGAATTTACTGTCCTCTTCCATGTGTTCTACCAGTTAACACACTGGCTGCATTACAATGCATCTTATATTTTCCAACCATCAGCATGTCCAGCCAGTCACAGTTCCCTTTCCATTTGAGATTCCAACAGCACCATGGCATGCATGCAGGTGGAGAGAGAATAAAGCCCTAAAGTAGATGGTGGGACATTTTTTCTCTTTACCTGACCAAATAGGACTGGGCTACCTTCTTTTATGTAATGCGAGCTATTTGCCACCTGGACTTACTGAGCTTGGTAACAAGGGCAGAAAGATTAAAGTCTTCATCATCAGTCTTAGTTGAACACATTGGGAAAGAAATCTGAAGTTGCTATAAATCAAGCTCCTCCCTCTCTCAGGCTGCTGAAATGCAGATAATGAAGAAACTGTAACTACAGTGCTAAAATAAGATGTGCAGGCCACACAAACAAAAGACCTGGAGAGATGCACCCAGCTGGATAGGGAAGTAGGATAAGTAGTTTAGGCATTCACCTAGAAGCTGTTGTATCTCTTGGAATTTCTGTGCTCTGTTTTAATTCCTTTTCATAGTATAAATGGAAATCCTGGCTCTGTTGAAAAAGAAACAACTATTTGGCCCTTTTTTATCTGACCACTTACTGGACTCCTGATACTCTACTCTGGACTTTGAGAAGCAAGAAAGAGATCAGTGGTTTCAATAGTCAAGACACATAATAGGTACACAGGTGAGCATGTTAATGATGATAAAGGAGAAAAATGAACTCTTGGTAGCAACCAAGAAAAAAAATGGAAAAATAATCAGCAAATTTTCAGAGGAGATATTGGTAAAGGGTGGCTTCGCTGAGATGAACGCTGGGGCATTCAGTGGTGGTGTCAGGGGACAGGGGGAAAGCTTGAGAACACAGACACAGGTGGGATCAAATCTCAAAGTCTGTACTTTTCATGTAGCTATAAAGCCATCCTTTAATTTGGTTACAATGCTCCCAGGTTAAGTCAGGATAGAGTGAAAAGTTACCAGTGTAATGGCAGATGAGTATGCTCAATGCTTCACAAGGTGTAAGGCTACTAACTACTTTCTTAGCTCTCCCCAGATTAAAAATTGGTAAACCTTCTTGCTTGACTCTTCTGGCATGTATTCTACATATACAATCTGTTCAGAAATAGTTTTGACAAATGCTTCAGAGATTATTTTACGTTTTCTGTCCCCTTTACACTCCTATTTGCTTACCAGTTCACACCAGCTACTTTAAACAGCTGAGTTAGGTGCAAATCATAAGCTTTCAGAGAGATATGCCTAACTGCCAGGGGGCAGTTAGCTCTGTAAATGAGGTGCCTAAAAGACATTGTGTGAACCCTTCCCCATGTTTCTTCCTGGTTCCCAACAAGGCCAGCTATACAAGGTAAAATTAAGTGAGCCATGAAAGCTTTACAAGTATTACATAGCAGTTGCTTTCTCTTTAAAACAAACTGAAACTACAGTTCAGTACTTCAATTTTCTTACTACTGTTGCTGCACAGAAAAAGCTAGTGACTGGCTGTGCTGTGATAATAGAGCATGTGTTCAACCTGCTGTTCACTTTCAGTTTGCTATAGTTTTCCTCTGTATGGACATTAATTACAAAGGTGCAGGGTTGGCATTTACAACAAATATTGTCTCATAATTTTACAGTTATGCCAAATGAATCCTTTAAGTTTCCATTCAGTAAAGAAAAGAAAAAGAAGGCTGCAATGAGAGAAATCTTAGACCTTACAGGGCATTCATTACTGGCTCAGAGGACAGAGCTGTCTAAACCATCTCAAGCCCTAGGCACAAACTGGTTTATAGCATTCAGTACTGGGTTTGCAAAGCATTTCCAAAACCAGCCTTTGTAAATCTGTTGCTGGAGTTCATCTGCTCACTGTAAAGAGCAGTTAACTCTTTTTTTGGAGTGGACAGCTGAAGCAGCAGGAGTCTAGAAGGTGGCTCAGCGATGACATGAGTGTTTTCACACAGGGACAGTGATTTCTGGGTTTCTCCATCTTTCTCTAAAGCCTGAGAAGCCAGACACAGGAAGCATCTCATGGGTGGTGAGATGAGCTTCCCAGCCAGCCTGTTCATCTTTAGGGCCAAACTGAATGTCACAACGGGAGTCCAGGTCAGATTGGTAATTAAGGGATGTTGTTAAGGGATGGGTTTTTTAACAGGCTGCAGATTTCTACTTGGGAATTGAGTAAGAATATCTCACCTGATTTGTATGTTGCAGTTGTAAAGGTCTCTATCACTTGTAAGAGTTTAAATGTCCAACTTTCTGCCAGGGACACACAGTTTTGAAGACTTTAAGCTTAGTACAGAACACACTGGCAACACTTCAAATCTAATATTCAAAGCTGAGTAAGTGGCCCACATACCCATCTGGCATTGAACAGAAGCTATGTACATACTGGTCAGAGGGATTTTCTCTTGAGTCTACTTGCAAATAAAGGAGAATAGTTTTTGTTTCAGGAGCACAGAATGAGGAGGAGTGTGAAACAGCACGGCCTACTGAAGCTGTAAAGCACAAAGGATGCTCCAGTTAGCTACAGAAGTACTTGGGATAGGAAAAGAATATAAAAAGGAAAAAAAATCAGCCTTTGGGTGAAGCGCTGCTGAAATGAGACTTACAGTTCTTAACTCCAAACAAGGAAATTATCTCCTGCCCTGTGATTCTCTAATCTTGCATTACATAATTTGTACAAAATACCTATTCATAAAGAGTTTGAGTGAAACTATTACACCTCAGGCTCGTGGACAGAGCCCTTTCCAAGGCATCAGGAACCCTTAGTTTCATTCTGGCCTCTCTATAGAATATGATTATTCTATAAATCCTACTACTTTGTAATCTCCCACCCAGCTTTTACCTGTATGGATAATTTAGACTGATTTTTCACAGCACATAACAGAACTTGTATCATCTTTTCTGGACCATTAGGCAACACTGCAAGGTTTTCAGTAACAGAGTATTCAGTAAAGAGAGGTTTATCTTTTTTTAGTTCATTCTTTCTAGTCTTTTTACAGCTGTCCTGCTGAAACCACAACAAATGCCACATTTTTCTGACAATAGGATAAAAGTCTCTTGGTTCAAACTCTGACTCTATTAACCTCTCCATGCTTTCATTCCCTTACTTGTTCAATGGGTATTATGCTCTAGTCCTGGAAGATTTACTGTAATACACACACGTGTCTAGGAAAAGTCTTTTAACTCTGGTGAATAGAAGTACAAAGGCCTAGGTATCAGGAAGTATTTGCTCTTATGAGTATTTTCTCACGTCTATTATTTTATATGTAATTTTCAAACAAATATGATTGAAGTTGTCCATGTGAGCTGCACAACCTGTTCTGTGTATTTTTTTATTATACTTCAGAACTAATAAAACCTTGATAATCTTTCTTCCTCACAAATGCAGTTTAGGCACTGTATGCCTAACCATACACAAGCTCATTGCCAAGGTGAATATGATGACAATTTCAATCACAGATACTGAAATATTTTAGGACTTGCAAATCTGCATTAAGAGACTCACAATTAAGGCTGTATCTCTATACTAGGTATAATGTGAGGACTACACATTCCAGGGCTGCCTTTCTTGGCCATCCCTATATTATTTTCCCCTTGCTCTTCTGCATATCTCATTTTTTCTGTAATTTCAATAGTTTCAAGACAATAGTGATTTTAAAATGCAGCACATTTCACATCAGTCCAAAGTATGTTTTAGGACTGGAAGCCCAGATAGATAGATAGGTTTTAGCAGTGGCATTGCTACTGGGGAAGAATAATCTCTTCTGACGCCTTGAATGTTAAAATACCACAGTTTATCTGCCAGACCTGAACTTCTGACCCAAATGAAAGGAAAAGCTGACTGTTGCATACAGCCTGCTGTAGTTACACTACTGTATACAAACCATTACCTGTTAATTTTGTATAGAAGCCCAGTTGAAGCCCAAAGGCAATTCCATACAGATGCTAAACACAGTCCATAGGCATACTCCAAGCTGGTATAGATAGGCTTTGAGTGAATTTATGAGCGCATGTGTAATTCCACTATCTTGAATGCTGGCCTTTGGTGGAACAAAAAAAATCACTGCAGGGCCAGCTTGAAGCAAATGCCAGGTTTAACTAATGGCCAGTGGTCTTCAGGGTTTCTTACATAGCCTAATTCAATTTCTAGTGGTCAGCAGAACTGAGATCAAAACTAACCTTGAGAGAATATGTTTTCTCTCTACAGGAAAATTCTGTGTGAAATCTGGGAAGACTGTAGCATGTCAGAGGAAAGCATCCTGGAAGGCTGTGAACTTTTGGAAGGAGGTAATGCATTCAAGAGAGCCAGAGAAAATATGAGCTGGGTTTTGAAAGAATTGCACAGGGGGAATAGCAGCTGCAAGGGCAGACAGATGGTTCTCACAGCTTCTCTTGCCAGATGGAATCTCTGTTATAAAAAAAAAAGGAGTCCCAAGTGTAGAACAATTATACAGTTAGCTCAGAGCTTTTTACCCCAAGATTCAGACATGGTATATAATCCAGCATAGCCCCAAAACTGCTCAGTTCCCACAGAGAGCAGTGAAGGCCTGAGCCCTTGAGGACTTGGGGAAGCCACTTAAATAGCCATACAGATTATGCTACTGTTGCCCCAGTTTTTAAAGCTTGAACTTACTGCAGGTCAGTTTTAGCAGCCTCTAGTGATTGAGCTGAAATGAATGCATTCTCTTTTATTCAAACTTAATCCACATTAAATGCACAATTAAGATAATGGGCTGATTGTAGAGGAAAAAAAAAGGAGGGGGAAGAGACACCTATTAAACACCTTCATAAAGCTGTGTCCTTTTTACATAACTGAGCAAAGGATTCATGAAACTCCCCAGTCTGAGTCATAAAGTCTTCATGTAGCAGGCAGATTATGAAAGTAGTGTGGCATCACTAGCTATAAAACATACAGAAGTGCCTGAACTTTAAATACTGTCCACTGGGTTAGGCTGTCATTTATACATTTAAATTAGGATAGCATTGGCCAGGTGCAGCTCAGGAAGTTCTGTGAAATAGCACCTTTCAAAACTGTTCAAGAATCTGGAGGTTTGACCTGTGGAGATCACGTGTCACCACATCAAAACAGATCAAGGGAAAAGAAACTAAACTGACAATCATTACAACTACAGTCTACTCACTTTTACTTTAATCTCTTGCAGGTCTTCCTTTTGCTTAGCTGAATAATGAGAAGCACAGATTGTACAGTATGTCACTCTAGCTCAAGAGGCACTGGCATCCAAACACAAGAAAAACAAATCCTTTTGTTTTATTTCAAGTCCATCCTGCTTCCCATGATTTCCTGTCCTCCAGCACAGTTCAGTTCCTAGGAAGAGTTGCACAATACAAATAGACTGTTGCCTGTGCTAACAAAATAATTGACCTGCCATGAAAATGCTGGCATAAATATTATCTGCTCTTGGTAACTAATAAGCAGCTACATTGCATGTGGTAATGCTGCTTGCTATTAACGTGACTTTAAAGAGACATAATGCTTATGTATCTGAACAGAACAGCCAGTGGCCTGTTCCATGCAGGGTATGCAACAAATGGGGCATTTTACTGTATAACAATTACATCAGAATCACTGCAGTTAAAACAATATATGTCACAGTCCTCTAAATTTGCTGGTCAGATACGATCCTTTAGGAAATTTAAGGCTCAGAAGAAGAAAAGAGCAGCACCAAATAATGCTTACAAATGTTACTGATAGTGGAGGAGGGGAATAACCAGCTTTTCACTGAACTCAGTCTTTGTTTTACAAATCAGTTCAGGTTTTCTGTTCTGTATGCTCCAGTATTAAGAGGTTTAAGGGGAACAAGATGATAGTTAATATTACAAATTTGGTCCAGTTTTGTTAATTTTACTGTAAGCCTAAATGAAAGAAATATTCTCATATGATCAAGCTGAAGCTCAGACTTGCAAATACTAGTCCTACTCTGGAAATACTCCAGTCTGTGACTTCTGCTTCAGCCACTTCCGGAAACTGAGCTGGTAACCCAGGAGCAAGTCCAGGGAAAGGAATTAAGCATCTGGAGACTGAAGTGTGCATAGGAGAATGAATAAGGATTTAACAGTGAATAACTAAAATCCAGAAATAATTCTGGAGTATGACTAAATCACAGGATTTCTCAGGCACAGGGAGCAATTGAAGCAGACCTCCCCTGCTCTCTCTGCTCAGTCCAGAGAGATGCACTACTCTTGGAACAGCCTCCACAGATCAAAGTGCCTTCCCCTCCTCCACAAAAGCCTATGCAGTGCAGGACCTTTGCCTATGACAGAGGCAACAAGGACTTAAACCCAATTCTCTCTCAGACTGAATCTTCTTGGAAGTGAGTGCTCTGGCTACTAGGCTATTGGAAAAAACCAAAACAAAACACCAACCCAAACCAAGCCAAAATGTTTGTTGGCAAACAGAACTACCTGAGGATTCTCACGTTTGATTGCAGAATGATGTGGAAGAGAGAGACCATACTTAATACAAACGTCTTCCAATAGCAAAAGTATAAAAATGAGAACTTTTCAAGAACTAAATACTGTCATGAGTCTCTACTGAAGTTGGAGTTTTGCTATTGAAGAGAGCTGAACTAGACTGTGCATGTGTCAGCCTGACACAACAGGTATACTCCCTCCTAGGGACTAGTCAAGGGCCTTGATTTCAGTAGAAAGGCTTACTCACTGTATGACCCATCAAACAACACTGCCTGGCCAGTACTAATCAGATATGACTGTAAAGTGCCTGCATAGCTCTGACAGTAACACAAACAGGATGTCGATAGTTGACAGGAAGTTCAGGTGTTAAGAGTACAAGAAAGTCAGAAATGCTTCTTCACCAACTTTTGGCTTTGCACAGACAGAAAGTTAATGACCTAAATTAAGAGAATCAGAGTGCAGATCAGGATATTAGTCTTCTATTTGCCACATCATCAATGATAAACTTGAATTTGGTTGCTCTTGTACTTTAGCAGCTTCCGAAGGCTCAAGTATTTAGATGCTCTGTTCTGCTTCTAGCATGTTATATGAGTAACACTGAGATCTCATTTCAGGATTTTGCTCTTTCTTTTATTTTTAAAACCCCAAAGGACATGGCTAAAAGCCATAGCCATCTCTGGCTCAGGATTTTCACATCTGATTATTCATTCTCTTGGAAAGATGATTTGCCTGGGAATAGTATTGTTTGAACATGTTTTTGTTGGTTTTTTCCTTCCCTTCTTCTCTTCCTCTGTTTCCCAGAAGGCTCTGACATAATTTTAATCCTTTAATTCTTCAGTTCATATACACCTTCCTTAATGTACAAGGAGCTTCAGGCTTAGGTATGGTCATTAGGATAACCGCTTTGCCATATGACTTAAGAAACAACTACTAAGCCTCCCATGCTGAGGGTAAGGCCCCTTCTCTGAAGTTCTTGTTAGTTAATCCCCCCCAGAAATACATCATACTTTTATGCTGTTCCATGTAGACTTATTTCCGCTCTGTGGTCTCATACATTGCTACTGATTGTACAAACAATCTGGTCTGTTGTGGATCACAGAATCATAGAATAGTTAGAGCTGGAAAGAACCTTTAGATCATCTCATTCCGCTGCCCCTGCCATGGGCAGGGACGCCTCACACTAGGCGATGTTATCCAAGCCCCATCCAACCTGGCCTTGAACGCTGCCAGGGATGAGGCAGCCACAGCTTCTTTGGGCTCCTCACCCCCCTCACAGTAAACAACTTCTTCCTTATCATGGAGACACGCTACCAGTTCCTATGGGAAGGGGCTCAGTCCCTGTATGTGGACAAACAAGGCTTTGTAGAGAACTCTACAGTGGCAACAGAAGGAAATCATGTCACAAGTCCATTCTCTCTTCTCCACCCTTTGCCCTCTCCCCACCCCAATAACACTTCAGGAGTTTATCTGCAGTCACAATCCATGGGATGGGAATCCCCTTAAAAAAAAAAAAAATGGCTTCAGGAGTCTCATAAAACTGCTGCATTGCAATCAGGCTGTAAGTAAGCAAGGCAGAGAAAGGACAGAGTGCCATGAGTGGCTGTCATGGCTCCCTCACCCTCAAAAAGCTGGAAAATCTGTGGGTGAGGGGACATGTCCTCACCTGGAAGGAAGGAGTAGGGGATTTCCACCAGCTTACCAAGGAGAAATCTATAAGGAAACAGTTGTGTCATTTCCCTATCCGTGTGTCTCCTCCTGTTGGCTTTCCAAAATTGTTGTTACAGAAGTTGTGAAATCTGCCCTGTCCTTTCAGAGGGGAACTGAGCAAGTACAGGCCTGCTAGAGCTGGGTGATAGCAAAGGACAGAGGTAGGTAGTCTTCCTCCCTGTGTCTGTACTGCATCTGTAAGAAGTTATGTAGTACAGGAAGAGCTGGCTCTTAGCCACCCTGCTCTGGCTTTCAACAGGCATTAGTCATTTTGGCTTGATAATAGCCTAAATACAGCCACCCAGCTGGTAGTTGGCAAGCTTGAATCTACCTGCCCGGGACATAACTTCTGACAGCAGGAGTCCCAGGCACCCATACGAGCTAAAACATATGCTGCCAGAGACTGGGAGAAAAGTGAGAAGAGGTGAAGATGGTGTATGTAGGCACATATGCTGCCAGAGACTGGGAGAAAAGTGAGAAGAGGTGAAGATGGTGTATGTAGGCACACTTAGACACATGACAGGCTGGTGACTCTTCCCATATCTGGTGAAGTAATGGGAGTATACTCAGGTAAGTGAGAGCCAAAGCAGAGATTGCTGGAGCTGTTCGAAAGTAATAATGGAAATATTTAGCATTGGGAAAGTGGCATCCATTCGCTCATGATTGTTGCTACACTCATGATGTTGCTGTGTGAAATTTTCATGATTTTCCTTAAAAAAAGTGATCTGATACACTTTGAAGTCCTTACTTGGCAAGGCATTTATTCAGGGGAACTGAAAAAGGATCTAATTTCAACCAAGGAGCTATAAGGTAGTTCCCTTAACCATTCATACAAGGCAGATGCTGCTCCTCTTTCTACCTATATTAGATAATTCTTTCCACTTTCATCCTAGAGTTCCATAAACATTACAGTGCTGTCAGTACATTCCTGTAATACATATAGTGTTCTGAGTGGTTGATCCTCCAAACTGATAAGCATGTGTCCTGGGTTCAGCAATAGCAGTCATGTTTCTCCTTCTTGGTAGCTGGTGCAGTGCAGTGTTTTGACTTTCGGCCTGGGAACAGAGCTGATAGCGATGTTTTGGTTTGGCCAAGGACTTTGTGAGCCTCATGCTCTGCCAGGGAGGAGGGGAAGCCGGGAGGAAGCAGAGACAGGACACCTGACCCAAACTGACCAAAGAGGTATTCCATACCACAGCACATCATGCCCAGCATGTAACTGGGAGTTAGCCGGAAGGGCTGGGAGACTGCGGGGTTGGAGGAGGTATCGGTCGGTGCTTGGTCAGGCTGGGGGGGGCGAGTTATTGGTCGGCTGGTGGTGAGGTGATGTATTCTCTTCCCTTGCTATTTCCTTTATCATTATTATTATTGGTGGTAGCAGTAGTGGTTTGTGTTATACCTTAGTTACTAAACTGTTCTTATCTCAGCCCGTGGGAGTTGCATTCTTTTCGATTCTCCTCTCCGTCCCTCCGGGAGTAAGGGGAGGGAAAGAAGGGGGGGGGGGTGAGTGAATGAGTTACCTGACTGGGTTTAAACCACGACAGCATGTAAAAGACACTCTCTGAAAAAGCAGGCTCATCCATACTGCTTATGTAGCCCCACACTGAAGTGTTAAAAGTAACCTGAATGATTTATTCTAACCAGCTTGGCCAGCATAGCCTTTCTATGAGCTGCTCTAAATCAAAACGCATTCTCTCTTAGCATGTTGGTCAAGGCTGGTAAGTAAAATAAGTCCCAATCTATATTTTGCATTCCTAAAAGTGATTTTTTTCTGATTACTTTTAGCTCTTTCCTGCAAGCTAGTAACTAGAAAGCTGGGGCTCTATATACCCTGTGATAGAAACAATGTAGGCATGGAGTTATTTAAACAGCTCAAGAGTGAGGTGTCACAGATAGCTGAGACAATCCAGCAACTTCCCCCACAACTTGGCCTTTCTCCATCTCTGTTTCTGGGCTGTAGAATTACACCTCATCCTCTATGGTAGCTCTTGAACCTTTCCAGAGGCAAGATAATTTGCTATCTTAGGGACAAAAAAAAATTTAATAAAGAAACCCAAAACACAACAGTCATTTCACATTAAGGAGCTAAAATAGCTAGAAAAAGCATCCAAGAAGTGTCAGAACCAGTGCAAAACAGCAGCAAGAGTATATGGCTGGGCTAGATTAGAATTTTTTTATTTTAGGATTTCTGGTTGTCCCGTTAGTCCCATTCTTTGCCTTAACCTCCACACTGCTGTAATTAAGAAACTCCCTTGTGTACTACAGAACAAGTCAGATCTTCAAGGAGGAGCTTCTAGGATGTACCAGCTCCTGTTTGCTTACCAGATGTAGCAAACCAGTAATTCAGAAAAGACAAACTTTTCAATCTAGACCAGAGTCACTGAACAGCTATTGCAGGACCATACTGGAATAAAATGCTGAACTGAAAGGATGCACACAACAGCTGAGAGAAATCATTCAGAATCTATTAATAATGTGGCAGGTGAGGTCCAAACAGGTAAAGTGATTGACTTTGCTACTTGTCACAGAAAAGAAATGGCCTTACTGATATGAAAAGACTGCTGAAGAGTTGAGTACAGAACTTTGTCTCCATTAATTCTCCAGGAAGGATAAGTTAAAAATTTAAATGCTAAATTTAGATTTCATTAGAGGAAAAAAAACCCCAACCCAAAACCCCAAGTGCAACAAAACAAAACTAGAAATCAACCAACAACCCAAACCCAAACCAAAATAGCTGCAATCAAAGTTGAATATTTCTGGAGTAAAATAAAAGACTGACAAAGAGAAAAAATATGCCACTGACTAATCCAAGTACATTTCAGATTTACAGTGAACAGCATTAGCAAGCAATACAGAATTAAAGCTTCAGTTTCTCTCTGAATTGCTGCAGAAAGTTGACAGTGATCACAAAACAGAATTCAAAAGGATTTGAGTTTTTGATAAAACATAAGAAACCTCTTTTGCACAAAAAGTAGCGAGAGTTGGAGAAAACCAGCCTATTTTATTTGCCTAGTTACTTCTTCTGCATCAGATCAGATTTAATTTGTGATTTTATAGGTAGGGCCACCAGAGGTTAGCTTTCCAGAAACTAAATTCTCCTCAGGGAAAGGGTTGCAGCTGAATAAGAGCCTGCCCTTCTGATCTGACATCTCCATCTGACAATGGAGAGAAAGTTTCCAATGATCTGTGGAGGTTTAGACCTCAGAGCATGAAGAAACAGCAGTCTTCTCTGACCTCAGAGCATGAAGAATTAAAACCTTTTGGCTAACAGCAGGCATATGCAGGGATTATCAGAAAGCTTCGTTCAGAAGACTTGTACACACAGACCATCACTGGTTCAAAGCAGGCATACAAGACAATAGTGAGTTCTTGGAAAAATGGGAAGGAAAAAAAGGAGGGGGGAAGAAACAACAGTAACTTTTTGCATTTACTGGAATCCAAGGTCATCTTCACAGAACATGTGGTTGGTTCCTATAATTTGGAAAATGAAATGATTGTTGTAATCTGCCTGGTGGTAATTTCCTAAAAAGAAAGAGTGGGCTTTAGGCCAGCATGCTCTTACTTTCTTGCACAGGAGCTGTTAAGTCCTTTTGTCTTGCTGCAGGACACTTCTTTAAACCTTCAGCTTTCTCAGTATTTAGCACATACCTGAGGTAAGAGAGTAGCACCCGTGAGAGGAACCCTGCAGGGCAGTACTTACTCACTGGAGAATGTTTTTCCCCAGGTAGGAAAGCAGCGGGGACGTGTTGACAGGCTGTGCGCTTGAGTCTGCTATGCTTCGGCTGCTCCTTCTGGCTGAAGAAGATAGCATAGATTTAAGTAAGGAAACAAAAGGGGCTGCGACTCATTCCCAATGTTAACTTCGCAAAGCAACTGCTTTGTCACCATACAGCCCTAGATCTCAGTGCAACAGAATCACCCCTTGACAGGCTGAGCTAAAGCAAATTAACTTCTTCACTGTTCCACTGAGTAGCAGTGAAACTCTGTGACACAAAAATCCCTGCTAGGATCAGAGATGTCTCTGTGTTTCTGCTTGCAGCAGAACTTGCTATACCTCTGCTTTCTAAAGGTGCTTCACAGACGTAGCACACAAAGCACCAAACAGCTCAGACCTCCTAGGAAACACTGAAGGGATGCAAGACAGGGGTTTATTTGTGCCCATTCATTTGTAAAAAATGACAGCTCAATCTGTACTAGAAACAAGTGGCGACCTACAAATCTGAAACGAAATGGGATACTATGGTATATCAGCAAAATGTTCCCAGGCACAGTTCTGGAGAAATGACTACTCAGCTAGGGAAAAATTTTAACTGGATTTGTACAGCTATTGTCAAACGTGTTCAAAAATGTTTGAAGAGAAATATCCAACATGGCACATGCATGTTGATGGCAGTTCCAGTGACGTGTTTTCTTGAGTAGTTCTGACAATGATGCAACAGCAAAGGCTGCTGAAAGAGTTGTTTTTGAGAAAGGTCCAGCAGGTCAGCTCAACACCAGAGATGACTGGAACTTTCTGTAAAGCACTCATTCAGTGAACTGAGCCTGGGATGTGTTGGGCTTTCGTAGTTCAAAGGGACCATCTCTCTGGGTGTGTTTGGCTTTTAACACCATCCCTAAATGTGATTAAAGAAAGCCACAAGAAAGAGGTTTCTACATTATTATCTCTTCCTGGAAAACAAACCTGACTTTTTCCCCGAAGTTTGCTAGTACAGAATTATGCAGCTTTAAAGGCAGCCAGACATTTCAGCTGCCCATCCACTTGCCTTCCATGCAGCTGTCATTACCTCTGTTCTACTTTACCTGGAACTTAACAATCCCTCCCTTTCCTCCTAGGTTTCAGTAACTCCTCAAAATGAAAATCAGTAGTGTTCCTCTTACTCCAAGGTACAGCCTTTCAGATAATCATGTCATATTGTGCAGCAGCTGCTTGGAGCCTGTGCAGCAGAAATAGCCCTTGGATGAAGAGTTTCCAGTAAAGTAGCTGCCTTTTTCTAGCATTTCACTGTTTACTTGTAACATTAGTTTAGATCAACACTAGGTTTTTATCAAGTGATTCAAGTGACATGTTAGTGGCATGGGTAAGAAAACTCAGGGTTTTTTTTTTGTTCTGAGTCTCTAAATAATCAAAGATCTTCTGAGTCAGTGGATTTTATTCCTGTCAAATGGCCATTGAATTAAAACAAAACAACCTCAAAGCTCTCATTAGCAGAACTGCATGTATAATTTCAGTTTCTGTTTTACTATTAACAGGCTTGTAAACAAGTTATAGTAATCCTACTACATTTTTAAAGAAACTTGTCATCATGACAGATACATGAGAGGCCTCAGGAAACCCCCCTCCCTCTTCCCTGAGAAGTGTCAGGTTTGTGAGGCAGAGCTGGCCTTGCAAAAGTCTGGACATGGTTTAACAAATTCTCTCAGTAGATAGGGCCAGAGCCTCACTTCATGAAGACTCGGGGCAGTCTCACTGATGCAACCACAGCTGTGCAGCTGGGTGGCCTGATCCTTCCCTGGAATCACACAGCAAGAATTCAAAGAACTCAGCACCAAAAATGAATGTGCAACGGCTGATAGTTCTCATAATCCAAATTACTTAAAACATTGAATGATCTCAGAGACAAGCGAGATTCCTGTTAGCACTGTGAAGAAGTCTATTTGTGTATAAAACTTCCTAAGGAGTTCACAGTGTATGTGACACTTGCAAAGCTGAAAGTAGCATATTCTTAGAAACAGTGCTGAGGGAGGAGGTTGTGGCCAAAGGACTGCAGCAAAGCAAACTGTAGCAATTGCTTTATCTTGGGTCTTCTTTTAAATGAAAACTTGCTCATCTGCTTTTCTGAAATGTGCAAGCAGATGCCCTCATCACATTGGCACTGCTGCTTGGAGATACCAACTCACAAACAGCCACAGCTATGACCACACTATCTGGACTACATTTCCTCGCTTCTTCCCTCCATCCTTCCCTTTGGCAGCCACAAGCACCCTGGATCTCTGTTGAGGTTACGTCCTATTAGGATGCTGCTTCATTGCCTAGGTAATACCTGCTATTTTCTGCGGCTTTCAATGTCTTCTATGGGAAGAAATGACAGACCAAAAGCAGGCTAACATGACTCAAAAGTGCCTTTACTACTGTAGTAGTATTTCTCTAAGTGCAGAGAAACAAGGCTGTATTCCAGATATGGTGTCCAGGGCGAGCACAGCCACTTCATCTGATTTTCAAAAGCAGATGAGAGAGGGTTCAGGCAGTAGGCTTGAGAACATGAGAAAGAAACAGCAAACTTCTCCTTATCCTACGTGTAGGCTGATCACATGATCTGATATCAGAAATACACATAAAGCTGGAGATCTACGTAGCAATAAGTCACTTAGCTGGGTGTCTGTTCATTCAAACCAGAATTACTCTGAAATGCCCACAATCCATTAAAGACAGAATAACTTAATTGAAAACAATCTGGTGAGAAAATGTTTTAGCCCAGAAGTATGTGGCTGATAAGCAGGAGTTCCAGGTCCCAGAATAGAATCATAGAATAGTTAGGGTTGGAAAGGACCTAAAGATCATCTGTGTCCAACCCTCCTGCCATGGGAAGGGACACTTCACACTAAACCATGCCACCCAAGGCCTCGTCCAACCTGGTCTTGAACACCACCAGGGATGGAGCATTCACAACTTCCCTGGGCAACCCATTCCAGTCCCTCACCACCCTCACAGTAAAGAACTTCTTCCTTACATCCAAACTAAACTTCCCCTGTTTAAGTTTTAACCCATTACCCCTTGTCCTATCACTACAGTCCCTAATGAAGAGTCCCTCCCCAGCATCCTTATAAGCCCCCTTCAGATACTGGAAGGCTGCTATGAGGTCTTCACATTGCCTTTTCTTCTCCAGGCTGAACAGCCCCAACTTTCTCAGCCTATCTTCATAAGGGAGACGCTCCAGTCCCCTGATCATCTTTGTGGCCCTGTAGCTCCGTTAAAGCTCAGTAATCTAAGTGAGCATCTCTCTCGGTGTCAATTTCAGCAGAACACAGGACTCTAAAGCCACCTCATCTGGCAGCTTTCTAGAATTGTGATTATTGAAGGAGCACTGATTGATACAAACAGAATCATAGAATAGTTTGGGTTGGAAGGGGTCTTCAAAGCTCATCTAGTCCAACTCTCATGCAATGAGCAGGGAGATCTTGAACTAGATCAGGTTGCCCAGAACCACATCCTGCCTGGCCTTGAATGTCTGCCAGGATGGCGCATTCACCACCTCTCTGGGCAACCTCTGCCAGCGTTTCATCACCCTTACTGTAAAGAATTTCTTCCTCACATCCAGCCTGAATCTCCCCTCTTTTAGTTTAAAACCATCACTCCTTGTCTTCCTGCAATCCTTTTGCAACAGTCCCTGCTAAAAAGTCTCTCCCCATCTTTCTCATAGGCCCCTTTTAAGAACGGAAAGGCTACAATAAGGTCTCCCCAGAGTCTTCTCGGCTCCAGGCTGAACAACCCCAACTCTCTCAGCCTTTCCTCATAGGAGAGGTACTCCATCCCTCTGATCATTTTTGTGGTCCTCCTCTGAACAAATACAGTATTTCCTCAAAAATGCAGGGGGATTCTGAAGCACATCCAGACATACGAAAATTTCATTTAAGCAATAATTCATTGCAAAGTACAGACATGCTGAGAATTCCCCACACCCCCCCTCCATTCAGGAGATAAACACAACTCAGTAAGCAACAAACATACCATAGCATACTGCAGCCTAGCCTTACTGGGGCAGAGTTGCTGAAACACTTTTTTTGATGGAAGCTTTTAAGATACGGATTCTAAACTGAAATCTTTAACCAGGACTTGAGCCTAGCTTTCTCCAAACTCAGCTATTTTCAGCCCACATCCAAAATTCATACCTCACCTAATGATTCTATACAGTGCACTTCAAAGTCCAAGGATGTTAAGTGTCACCTTCACTAATGTTCCAAAGTAGTTTACATCTGACTTACATTCTACTTTTCTTCCTGTACTCAAATGCCCTGATCTAATCACCATTTTCAGTTAAATCTTACCCATTTTTTTGAGATCTATATGTTCACTAGTTTGAGAGAGGAAACTCTGGACCTAAGCACCAGAACTAGTCAGTAATGGCACAAGGGTTTGGTTTATGACCAAAAAAAGCTACACGGGAAAAACATATCCTCTATGGTACTGATTCAGAGTGATGAAAAGTGGCAGAAGATAGTATTATTCTTCTCAGGTTGTTCCCTGACATGCTATTTCACTGCTGCAATAGAAATTACAGAAATCAGCAGCAGCTAGAGACACAATCCACATCTTAGTAACAGATAACAAGGTTCAAAGGTAGATTACATGCTTATATGTTCTTCGAGTACAGGAGGAAGGAAATACTTTATTCATTGTTAGAGGACAGAATATTCGAGCCCTGTTACCAGGAATATTCAGAAATGTATTGTTGTCATGCCCTAGTGCTCATGCACTCATCTATTTTGGAATATGAAGTTATTTACCTCAGACTATACCTCATGCACATATGTCCTGTCTCCCATTCAAGTTCTTCAGCCGGGTGGATACTTAAACCACACAGTGGCCACTTAGCCAAACCAGGTTGCTGGCAAAGTGTGGAGGGTATGCTAATTGGTGCTAATTCTGGTTGGCTGCTCATTCAGATGTGTATCTACCAGCTGTGGGTTGAAACTCCTCTTGATTACAGAGACCCTACCTTTCCTGAACAGATCCTCCTGAGGCAGTAAATACTAACCAATGATCAGGACAACTGGTCTGGCAGAGAGATTAAAGAGCAATAGAAAAGTTAGCAAAAAAGAATTCAACATCACCAAAGTTATAAATACTTAATTAGTGCTGAATTTAATGCTTAACTAGCTTGGGAAAATGTCCCAGAGGAATAACTCTTATCTGATAGTTAAAATTACTGGAAAAAGCAGCAGGAAGTTTGCTGGAGAGAAGGAGAAATCCTGCTGCTATGCTATAGACAAGTTGAACATCACTTCTGTTTTCACTCTAGGTTGCACTCTGTGCCACTCACTGCTACTGACAAAACACACACATCTTCAGTTAATATCAAGATCACATTCAGCAGAAAACTTGCACAAAGTCCAGCTTTAGTAAATCACAAACTGAAATGATTCACATAGTAAATACTCCTATTCACAGCTTCCTGTGTATGTTTAATATAGATGGATATTTATACTTATACCTGACAGATCTTAATTTCTTAGCTTGCTTATACTTCCTTTGGAAAAAGCTGTATTTATGACAGCTTTTTATAGAACACAGTCAATTAAACTAATATACAATACTTTCAGCTTATACCTAAAAGGACACTACTTTAATATTTTAAGAGCAGGGGAAATACACATAGGTCCAGAGAAGCAAAAAAAAAGAAATGTTTGAAGAGGGTGATTATATGAAAAAGGGAAGATCTGAGTTTGGAGTGTCTGCAGTGAAACCCAGAGCAAAAAGCTAGAGGGGACTGAAAGAGAATATCATCCATGGTCAAAATAGGGATGAGAAAGAAATAACTGAGAAGGTGCAGAAAAAAAATAAAGTACACAGATAAGGAAAAAGCGGCTTCCAGGAACACAGCCATTGTAAAGCTATTATCCCTAGTTTACTTTGGCATTTTTACTATAATTTGGTCTGTGATGAGAAGGAATCCAATGTTAATTTGAAAACACTCAGTAAGATGTCTGAACTATTAACCTACAAGGATTCCTATTCTGCAGCTATTTTAGTGTAAACATTTTCTTATTTTATTATTCTAAAGATGGTTTTTGTTTATTTTAGTATAAAATAAGAACGTATGCTGCAGAGAAGGTTAACATAACAGAACTTTTGTGTCACTGGGGGTGAAACTTAAAAGGGCACAGGTACTCGAACAGGCCAAAATTTGGGCTGGTTACCTGGTAAGTGACATTTAAAGGAATCTGGTACAGAAAATATTACTGAATAACAGAGTGTATGAAAATGGATTTCTGGAATGCTATGTTGTTTTGTTCTTAACTGTATCAGAAGACAATGTGTATACATCTAGGAGGACTTTGAAGCATAATTTCACACAGTAGACTGCTG
The DNA here is from genome assembly GCF_028554395.1 of Pezoporus wallicus. Classification (NCBI taxonomy): domain Eukaryota; kingdom Metazoa; phylum Chordata; class Aves; order Psittaciformes; family Psittacidae; genus Pezoporus; species Pezoporus wallicus. The sequence continues at coordinate 208,245 of NW_026637828.1, read as the reverse complement.
AGGTTGACTCAGTGACATCTGCTGAACATGCTCTGCAATTAAACAAGTGAAAGGTTGCCTACAGACCCATTAGTGGACATCAGAAATGGTACCAGTGAGCACACAGGCAGCCGCTGTTTGTTTCAGGGACACACATCTCTGTGTGTCCATAAAGATAATCTTGCACATGACAGCAGCAGATCTTCAAATCTGCTAAGGGCCATTGTTTTAGGCTAAAACTAAAGCAAACAATCCACTGTTTATAAAATTTGTACTCTTTGCTTGATATTAGGTGCTGAAAGTAGGCATTAGCCCTCCCACAGTGAAATCAAATTTATGAAAGGCTTCATCTATCCTAGGACCTTAAATCTTACCCTCAAGCCAAACTGCTTCTTTAATCACAAGGCTGACAGTTAGCAAAGGACAAGTCAGAGATTTGGTTGTGGGTGAAAGAGAACAGCACAAACGTATCATTCATATGGGACACTCCTTCTTCTTCAGCTTACTGCTCTCAGCCTTGTCACCTAACAGCGTCATATCTCATTCCTTTCCCATGGCTTTAAACTGGTCCTAACACAGCAAGAAACTAAAATCCACCCTGTGCCTTGAGGGGAAAAAATAGCAAGCAAACATTTAAACCATTTTAGTTATTTCAAAGATAAGAGTATATCAAAAGACTGCCTACATTAAATTCTTTTGTCTTCTAAGTCTTTGACTTCTAGCCTTACAAGGTGACAATTCAGAAAGACAACTGTGTAGGAACCTGGAGTTGAAGCACAAACTGTTCTACAAGGTTACCTGCTACTAATGAATTTCCACACTATTTTTGCAGTTAATCAGGGCTGGTTTTACACGGCTATAATTACTGTGTTAAAATAATCACACCAGTATATGCCCCAATATGGAGTCCACTCTCCACTCCAGTTGGAATTAACTGTTCCAGCTTAAGGCACCTCCAGCTCAGTGCCTTTCTCATCATCTGATGCTGCAGGAATCCTTTCACTATAACCCTGTAATCATGAACAAGGACTTCTGCCTTTAGATGCACTGGTGTCTATTCTAGAGCAAGATACAAAAACTAAAAGGGTAACAGCTTCATACTTCTTATATGTTTCTGCTTGAGAACAGCCTTTTCCTTTTAAGTTTTGGTACCAATTTGTTTAAACTGCAGAGCAAGGGTTTTATACATGCACAACTAAAAATGAGGTATGACATTTAGAAAGAAATTCCCACATTTATTTTCCCGGATCCTGAGAAAGCTGCAAGATCATTTTCATGTTATTAATGACCTTTCTATGTACGTCATTTTCATATTCAACCATTCTGTGAACATACTTTAATTGGCTAGCTTCAACCTGAACCCCCAAATTTTCTCAATGATTCTCACTCCTGTGCCCCACTCCTAACTGTGGTACAGACTTTCATTCACAGAACCTTTTCTTTACTGCCTGCAGGGCTGTGTATCTGCATCAGCATGGAACTGATCTTTCTCCTGAAGGCTTATGGTAACAAATCAAAGCTGCTTGCACATCTGTTTACAACTGCATTCCATATATCTTCTTTCAAGGTGATCCAGAAAATCACAGAACCTAAAAAGCACGGGGTAGCCACTAGCTGTCCTAGTAGGATAGATTTTCCAGTGCCTAAGTGCCTTTATGGCAAACGCAGCAGAGTGTGACCTACAGGAAACAGATTGATTCCACACTAGGTACAGCTCAGCTGGTACTAACAAGAACTTCAGCCAGAAGAGTACACTCTGCGCAGGCAACAGCAGATTACTAGGTGTTACAGCACTCTAACAGATAAGGTTAAAGATCGCATATGTTAAATGATTTAGTCAAATGCCTTGCAGGAAATTGTTGATGTATTCTTTTCCAGGAATGTTTCTTGGGAAAATTAGCTGGTGATATAGAACACAACACTTCAAGGCTAGGCAGCTCCATATGCCAGCTGCAGCTTTCCCAGTAGCACAAAGAGTAGGAGTTAACTTATATTCATATTTGGAGTGTGTTTCCACATAATTAAAGAACTCTATAGAGGACAGGCATCTGTGAGTAGGGGCAGAGTAAATTCTGCAAGCAGGGCTAACTACTTGGAATCAAAACTGAGCCCACAAGCTCAAACATAACTGAAGAAAGCATTCTAACTGACACAGCCTGCCCTGGTGCCCACTCCGGAATGATACAAGAAAACAGTCACTTTGCAACTTCAAATTTAGGCAGTTCTTGCTGATTTCAGACTATGTCCTCTTCTGTGTTATTTTTAGCGCACACAACTGCCAAAAATCTGAGGATATGGAAAACATACCTTCTGCTATCAGCTTCTCCTTTAGCTTGAATGCACCAGTAGGAAGAACTGAACCAATCAGCTGAGCTGCTGATTTTGGCTGGGATAGAGTTAATTTTTTCCATAGCAGCTTGTATGGGGCTACGCTTTGCATTTGTGCTGCAGACAGTGTTGCTGCTAGGGGTGTTTTAGTTATTGCTGAGGAGTGTGTATGCAGAGTCAAGGCCTTTTCTGCTTCTCATACCGCCTCACCAGCGAGAAGGCTGGGGTGCACAAGGAGATGGGAGGGGACACGGCCAGGACAACTGACTCCAATTGACCCAAGGGACATCCCATACCATGTGGCATCTTGCTCAGCATATAAAGTTGGGGAAGAAGGAGGAAGGGGGGATGTTCAAAGTGATGGCATTTGTCTTCCCAAGCAACCGTTATATGTGATGGAGCCAGCCTGTCCTGGAGCTGGCTGAACATCTGCCTGACCATGGGAAGTGGTGACTGGATTCCTTGGTTTTCTCTGCTTGCATGCATGGATTTTGCTTTCCCTGTTAAACTGCCTTCACCTCAACCCACAGATTTTCTCACTTTTAGTTTTCAAATTCTCTCCCCCATCTCACTGTGAGGGAGGAAGTGAGTGGATGTGTGGGGCTTAGCTGCCAGCTGGGGTTAAATCATGACAGAAGTATAAGCAGCTTCTCTGCACTACTATTGCTTCTGTGGTCCTTGATGTTCTGTGTTTGCTTTTTGCTCAGGTGATGGGAAGGAAGAAGAGAATAACCAAAAGGGTTATTGAGAAGCTGTTCTTTCTCATGCTTTCTCTTTCATCATGATATGTTTTCAGCAGTGTGCTTTGAAAGTTGTAAATCTTCAGGCTAACAAAGATCAAAAGTTCCTGCAGACCTAACTGACAAGTTTAGAAATGTTGTCCCACAGCACACTGCCAGTATCAGAACCATTGTGTCTTATTTAAATGCTGATGCTCTGTAAGGTGCAGGCTGTTGTCATGCCTGTGGTCTGACGTCCATGAGCTAGATTGCACTTTGATCAAACAGCACAGTGCCAGCCAACTGTGGGCACTTACAGTGTGAAGAGGTCAAAAAGCAGGGATTCCCTGGAAATGCCACCACTTGAGCAGATGTACAAAGCTGTCACCATAATGATTACTGAGCAGAATCTTTTCCTAGGGTACATCCTGTACCAAGAGCTGGAAGTGTGTAAGAAAACTAATAACCAGATATCCTGTTATTTCATCTGTCCTGCATGGAACTGAACCTGTGGGAACTTACAGAGGCTGTAAACCCAATCAGTCACTGAGGTGAAGAATGAAGAGTCCTTCCCTTTAGAAGTCAGGATGTTCCTGTGGTGAAATCATGCATGGTATGATCCATCCTAGTGGGGAACTGCATGGTAAGGAAGAATTTGGTAAAGCTGGGGGATTAAAAAATAAGAATATAACTGTTGTTGGGTAAAAGTCAGCATGGATGAAAACAGCAGAATGGTTTCTATTGTGCTAATCTGCAGTTCATTAATTGTGCAAAACCAAGCACAGCTGCATCTGCTGACCTCAGATTTGAGATGCAATTATAAAACGGGATAAAGCAAGGAGTGGGAGAGAAAAATATCATGAGGAAACCTTGATGTGTCTTAACACTCAACAAAACAGAAGAGGCAAGAATGCTCAGAATCTCTGAATTGGACTCTCAAAATCTATATAATTGAGTAAAATTGTGAAACTTTATAGTTAACTTTGGATCCTGCTGACAAACAATGTTTTTTTTGGTCTGGAGTCTCAGACTTTATGGTTTGTAATTGCAGCTTTTTCTCCTTGACAAAAACTTGGTTTTGTTTGGGGAATTTGTTTGGTTTTGAGAACAGACTGAAAATTTTATAGCACTAAATATTATGAATCCATAATGTAACAGAGACCTCGTAACATTGCCAAAACCACTGCATCAGGCAGGTTTTCTGCTAAGCCCTTCATCCATGCCTTGTGCTTTGACTGAGTTCAGGTACTCTTGCCCAGCTGCAGTGCTCTGGGCACTATGAGACCTATTGATGCTTCCAGCTCACCTTCCCTCACGGAAACCCTGGCCAGTTTGCTGCCCACCACCTCTCCTACCTGTCCTAGTTTGGGGAGCTGTTTTGATGCAGTGAACCTTTCTAGGATACGAAACTGCTGGTAAGCAAAGAAGAAAGTACTTGACACCCGCTATCAATCTCTTCCCCAGAATAGCAGTAGCCCTCTGGGAAGAGAGGGGTTAGCTGCTCTCTTGGTGAAGGAAGATATAGCCTATAAAGAGAGGGGTCTTAACCTCCAGCTCTGCTCTCTGTGACTGCAAATGTTGGACCAGCCCTTGCCAATTAAAGAAATGACACAACTTCCTATTGCAAAAGAGTCCAAAGGTTAAAAAAGAAGGCAAAAGTAACATGGGATAACAGCACTGCACACAGCCAAATCCTGCATTAGCCAAAGTAAAACTTAACCAAGTTATAGACTTTTGTAAAATCACGACATTATTCCACTTTGGAGGTTGGTAAGTGACTTGTCCACGTCATCCACTAGGTCAATAGCAGACTCAGAGAGTGAGGTATTCAGTAAGTATAGTCACAACCCTGGACTGATCTGCACACAGTCTACAGTCCAGGTGCTTTTCATTTGAATTTAAAGCATAATCTGGCAGCATCTAACACACATTGGGGCATTTGTGCCCTCAAAATTCTCATTTCTCTCTGCTGACTATAAAGAGAACTTAGGGTGCACAAGTCCACGGTGTAAATAGTTCATGGCTAGGGAGGGGAATCCCACTTCTGCTCCCCTGCATCTCAGTGTCCAGTGGTCTCTCCTACCCCAGAGGCAGGCACTGTGTGGTGGTGCCAGCTGTTTCAGCTGCACTTCTTGAGAAGGAGAAAAGGAGTAAAACCAAAAACAGTGGGGTAGGACAAGGGAAGAAGTTTTTGAGAAGAAAAAAAAGAATCCATTATATTGAAGGAAAAAGCAAGCAAAAAGTAGCCTGGGGAAAACTTGTCTCTAAAAAACAATGGAACCAAGATGAAGAAGAAAAACATGGGTATGAGAGGCATATGGTTTGCTTCAGTTTTTGTGCTAGAACATGTAATTTATAGGAATTTGAATTTTCTTTCAAGAGAAACTGCTATTCCTAACACTGCCCTCTCTTCTGAGAAGTTTTCCAAGCTCATGGCAAAGATGAGCATGCCAGCATCCTGCTCCTTAGGTGGCTCCTCCAAATATCGATGATCCCCTGTTTTCCTTGGAAAGCCATTAACAGGTATACACAGAGCCACCTGCTTTCTGCTGCAGCTGGTATATAATGAACATCCCTTCAGGTGATCACCTCATCTCCCCAGTTGATGTATTATGTGCTTTCTGCTGCCGCTAGTCTTCATATTTTGGGGAGGAGGGAAGAATATTTTGTTTCTGTGGTGATTAAAACTGAAGTCTGGTATGAGAAATTCAGTTCCCCTTTTCTTAAACCTTGAGGTCTGAGTCATGCATCAATTATGACGACATTGGGCCCCAAGAGGAGGCCTAGAAATAAGCCACAAATGAGTGGGGAGCAGCACAACTGATACAGCAGCACAGCTGTAAGTGCTCTGCAAAGAAATCTTCCTTCAACACTGCTGGAACACAGTCAGCAAAACATGGCACGAGTGACTCTGGGGCCTCCCATTGCTGGCACTCTGTCAGCAAAGGACACCATTTCAATAATGAGCAGAAAGATAATGCCCTGTAGCACACTGCTCAGAGTCACAAGTTACCTTCACTGGTCACATGTACAGGCAGGCTTAAGCAAGACAGAGAGAATGTTGTAAACCTATTCCTTGACTCTTTTCCAAGCTTGTTTGCTGTGTTGTATTCTGCTCTCTGCTCTGCATGGCTGGCACTCCTGCTTTCCCCATTGTTGCTAATTCAGTGTTTGCAATGTCAGGTATCTCTTCAGTTCTACTTTATTTATCTTCTTTTTTAATTGAAAAAGGAAATAAGTAAAACAAAAACAGTGCTGGACAGCCAGCCCTTAAAGCTTTGGGAGAGTTTCAGCTCAAGTGGCTGGGATACAACAAATGTACCTATGTGTCATACTACCCACATGCACACTCAAATGCTGTCTCTTCCTCTCAAGAGAAGAGTAATGCCCTAGCAACCTGCAACACAGTCATATCACACATGTAAATGATTTTATGAATCTTATTTATAACAGGCTCATAAGAGTCTCTGTGTCCTTAAATGATGATTTAAGGGTGGAGATGTTATTTCATTAGAAGATAAATCACATGTTAGAACTTGATGGCAGTTTTAAAAAGAAACCGCCCTACAGCAGTTGGACCAGCTGATCAGATATTTTCCTCCTGAGCTTACAGGCTGGCCCCAAAAATGAAGCTGCTGAGCAGAACTGAGCCCATGCCAAGTCATTGTTAAGCCAGGACAAACACTGAGTTCTTCTCCCTGCTCTTGACATAATACATCCCTGCACAAACATGATTGCTTTGCAAGTCCCTTCCCAGCCAAGAGAAAATCCTGAAACAGCTGGGATCTCTATCACCAGGGCATCAAGCTTATTTCATTCACATGACAGGAGATCTGTGCCTGTGCTGGGGGCAGAGGGAGTGTTGAAGTCCCCTCTTTCCCCTACAAGAAAGGTTTATTTAGCTGACTGGTACAGCATACTTAGAAAACTAAGCACATATTGGTTTTTTTTCGGATGAAGTCATTCATGCTCACACCACCTGAATTTAAGCTGTTTTCATTCCTGTGGATGAGGTTTGGAGCACATAAATATGCTTGTTAAAAATAAGGAAGAGGCCAGAGTCTTTTGGGACTGAGGACCACTAGTGCATTGTTCCTACCGTTATTTGTGGTCAGTGTGTAAAATCAATATCTTGGCCAGAATTCTTCATTTCTGGGCTTGGATTCAGGAAAAAAAAACCAAAACCGAAACCAAAACCCCCTAAAAAACCCAGAGCTGGATTTTTAATTTGAAATAGGAGGAGGAAGTTTATGGTCTTCTCTGCATCTGCCACAAGGGAACCGTTCCCTGTGGATTGCAGCCAACACAGAGTGAAACCAGGACCTTCCACTCTGACCTGTCCAGACACAGCAATTCCAAAGGAATTGTGGCTGCTCTGCCCCTGGCAGTCGAGGCCAATGCCTGCCTTTACTTAGAAGAGGTGCCAATAGGGGTCAAAGCTTTGAACCAGTGAGAACAGTTAGTAAGATGAGGAAAAATGACTCATAGTGTTATGTGTAAACCCCTCAAAATGAAAGCCTTAACTTGTGAGGTGTTGCATCATTAGGGAAGCATCATTAATCTTAGCAGTCCTTGATCCACTGTATCTGGGGAAGGGATCACTGTCTGCCTGATAACACAGAGGAAAGAGGCTCCTTTCCAACCTTCCCTCCTTCTTCCCACACCTCCCTGTTCCCCCATCCTCACACCTGATGTTCAGCTCTGCCAGGTATACTGCTGTCACACTTGGTCTTTAATAACTCCAGTAAGTGCAAGCAGATCAGAGCAGGCATAAATCTAACTCACTGGCATGGAAGACCAATACAGCTCCAGCATTTGTGCTTGGATGATGTTCCCAGACGGGAGCAGCCAGACCTGGTGCTGGCTTGACATACATGCAGTCAATCTCAGCTCCCTGGGAGGGGGCTGAGTCAGCGCTGGTCTCCTTTCACACAGCAGGAGGGGGCCCACAGTCCTTGCACAGCTGGTTTCTTGAGCAGCAAGTCGTCTTTTGCTCTGACCTCTATCTGCAGCTACATTTTGAAAGAAGCAGCAGAAAATAATCAAAGGACTCTCCATGTAGTCTTTTAAACACATGTCTTTTAAATACTTGTCACTCACTCTTTGCAGCTTCTCTTAGCAAGACTGACTTTGCTGGCTTTTTTTTTACTGAAGGGAAGGCAGTAGGGAGGGAGTTAATGCACTCTTGTGCACTACATCCTAAGTTACTATTACATTGCAAGCCAAAGACACCCCAGGCTAGTCAGTAATTTGATGAATCATCAGACTTGCTCCTCAAGACCTTCATTCAACCAATCACAGAGGGAACTCGCGGTTAAAGCCCCAGATTTGTCCTTGGTTCAGCCTTTTTATCCAGAGCCTGTGGTCACCATCCCAGGATTTCACCTCTACCAGCATGATTAATTTCTCAATTAAGCTCAATCTCTTGTTTCTGAGGGTGGAAGGCTCAGTCATAGGCCACCAGTAATTTCTGATACATACAGACATCATGGCTCATCCTACACATAACACAATAAATCACGAGATATATCTAAATGTCTCTACACCTTGCTTTATAAGCTGTTTTGAGCAGAGAAGTTAGCTTTTGGGAGTAGGATGTTAAAAGATTTCTTGTCCTTTCCTTAAGACAATTTAATTAACAAAACAAGCGTTTCAGGTTACACATTTGAGCTGTGTAAGAAAATCATAGCAAGTAGCCTTGTAAGATGTTTTGTATGGTGAACTCCATACAATGTGATGCTCTCTCCCACAGCTATGCAATGCTCTGCCTTGGATCCCTGCATAGCTGTGGTGGTTGCACCAATGCTGAGCACACCAGTAAACCATTCCACTCACAGCATTTCTGCAATTCAGCCTCATTTCCGAGAAGCGATCAGAATTTTCAGCGGTTCCTTCAAGCGCTTCTTAAAACCAACAGTGGTTTGAATAGAAATGCGGTCACCTTCTTAATATTTGACTGAGGCTGAATTTCTCTGATGTGATGAGCAAGCAGCAGGGAAAGAGGAAGTGGAAGATGAAGAGACTAGGGTGAAGGAGTATGCGGTGGCTGCGCAGGTGGCGCTGTGGCAGGCACTGACATGCAGCAGTGACTGCTAATGCAGAAAAGCTGGACACAAAACACCTCTCCTGTTGCTGCATCAAGAGGAGAAAAATCCTACAGGAAAGCAAGTCAAGGGGTCTCTGATTCCCATAGGATTCTAAACAATTGAAGTCTGTTTCCTCAGTTTGAGGATACAGCCATAATATATTTTCTGCTGCCAATCAGAGGAACCTTGACAGGCTGGAGGATTTGGCTGGCAGGAACCTCATGCAGTTCAACAAGGACAGAAGTGAAAAGTCTTCCACCTGGAGAGGAACAACCCCATGCATAAATATATGCTGGGGCTATCCAGCTGGAAAAGGCCCTGGGGGTCCTGGTGGACAGCAAGTTGAACATGAGCCAGAAACATGCTCTTGTGAAGAAGATGAATGGTATCCTGGGCTGTGTTAGAGAAAGCACTGCCAGGAGGTGAAGGGAGGGGATTCTTCCCCTCTGATCAACACATGTGAGGACACGCCTGTACCACTGTGTCCAGTTCCAGTCCAAGAAAGACATGCACATGTTGGAGAGACCCCAGTGAAGGGTCACAAAGATAATTAAGGAACTGGAGAATGTCTCCTATGAAGAAAAGCTGTTCAGCCTGGAGAAGATAAGGCTCAGGAGGATGCTATCAATGTATATAAATACTCAAAGGGAGGGCGCAAAGCTGACAGTCAGGCCCTTTTCAGGGGTGGCCAGTGGCAGGCCCACAGGCAATGGACACAAACTGAAGCACAGGATGTTCCCTCTGAATCTCAGGAAGCACCTTTTTATCAGAAGGGTGACGCAGCACAGGCTGCCCAGAGAGGCTGTGGAGTCTCTAACCCTGGAGGTGACTCAAAAGCTGTCTGGACATGGCCTTGCGCACCCAGCTCTAAATGGCCCTGTTTGAGCAGGTGACTCCAAAAGGCCTCTTCCAACCCCAACTGTGGTAACGATTCCGATTCTGTGGTAACAATATCACCCAGTGCAAACATTCCTATGCCTACTCTGCTTATCAACACTTTTAAGCCTAACTAACAGCCACATCTGAGCATATTCTAAGTAAAGAATTCTTTCATTCAAATTCCATCAAGGCTGAAAAAATTTCTGTTTTAGCTGGAACCAAGTAGTGGAACTATATCTCCATGAACTTAAAAAGCTAATTTTCATGTACAAGAAGAATTCTGTAAACAAAAGAATAGCAATTTGAACTCTGTTTTCAATTCAGTATTTAAAGACTTAATTCCTAGCAAGGGCAGGATACAAAAGCACAAAGTAATGGAAACTGAAACAAATTTCCCATTCACCTGTAAACGTCTTTATATATATATATATATAAATATATCTATATACACACACATATATTTCCTTTGTCAACCGTAACAATCACCCTTCTGTGTAGCACAGTATCAAACCTAATCCTGAAAGACAAAGAACAGAAAGATCTGTGGGTGAATGCCATGACTGGGACTGGTAGATTTTGTAATTCGCATCGCAACAGACTGTTTTACAACCAGAAACTCCCATGTTGTGTGAATTCTAATGGAAGTGGATGAAAGCAGAATTCAGAAAGGCAACTGATTCAACAAGATGGCAGCATCCACCATAGAAGACCTGGTGAGTCATGTTTCACACCACTGACAGTGAAGTATGGAACAAGAAACACACTTACTGGTTGAAGTCTCTTGGGTTGGTAGGACACAGCATCTCTGAATCTGACATACACTACAATGTTATGAAGATGTCTTGAATTGCAGTGAAATTTGTTCATCCCAGGAGATGAGAACTCATTCCAGTGATATGAAGAACTGTAAAGAAGTAAGAAAGATGTTAAGAATGAAAAAAAGCTTGCCTGAGGCAAAGTTACTTTGAGAAAATCAGTAAAGGTGGATCCAATGGGAAGTACTTGAGAGTGCTATACACCTTCAGACTTATAATAGGTAGAGTTCTCTCTTATCAGAGACAGACTGTGAGGAACCAACTCCTCGTGGTAACTGCCATATAACAAATATTTCCAGCAATGATAGAGCCCAAATGTTTTTACATGTTATAGTTCATATTTCTTTCAAGGGCTAGTCAATGAGGGTTTGGACTTGTTTTCATGGGTCATCTGCCACTTTCAATCTGACATTGCTGAGCATCCTGCATCCTGGGGGTGGTTCCACACAGTCGTTTTTCAGCAACAGCTTATTGGCTTATAATGATTTATTTATTTACTTTTTTCTTTAACCTCCCCATATTTCACTTTCCTCTCCCTCATCTTGCTTGGTACAGAATTTTAGCTCTGGATCTTAAGAGTTGTATCACACCCATTTTGCTTCTCTATTCTGTTCTATAGCATTCATGGCAGGTTGCCTGGTAGCATACCTTGCTCTCTCTAATGTATAAGGATAAATATGACAAAACACTGCTAATTCCAAGAAAAAGCGCCTGTAAATAGCTTGATCTGGGCAGTATTTAAACAGGATGATAATGCCTACACAACACAATCCCAGCAGAGTAGATACTTGGAAGCACTGACACACACCATAATTAGACCACATACAAAGTGTTTTATATCCTGTGGTGCTAAACTTTCTATCAAACTTCTCAGGAAACTGTTCTACTCCCCAGGAAAGTTTAGAGAGCCAAGAATTGTACTTATCTTTAAAATTAACTTACAGGCGCTGCCCAGGCTGAGAAGACAAAAATATGTAAATGGATATATCTGAAAGATATCTAGAAATGTTTGGATAACAAGCCTGTACTAGTTTCCAGGGGGATTTCGTCCAGCTGCTAATACCTTTAACATGAAAAAAAAAAAGGTCCTTGGAAATGGAGAGATCCCTTACAGCGTGTACAGCAGCAGGAAGAAGTGAGGCAGCAGCTGGCTAGGGCTGTAACATCTACTGATCTCCCTGGGACACTTTCTGATTCAAGTGCTGCATGATTACCACTTTATTACAAGGGCTTTCTGCAATTGTCTGAACACCGTCCTAGTTTTTTAACCAATGGCCACAGATTTAATCTTATGGGCACAGATTGGCTGGTTTAAGGGAAGTTAATAGACTAGCCATAGCATAAGAGACAGCAGTCAGAGCATCATCAAGTGGTAGACAAACAAGCCTCATGAACTTAGCCTGAACTATGTACTGTGGAGGGTGCTGAACCCAACATCAGCATAGACTCTAGTGTTCAGCGGTGTGGTGGTACACTATGGTCAGCACAGATCAGTTCAAACTAGATAAGCCTTAATTTAGCAGGAACTACACAGTTTGCATTGATTTCTTTAACAAGATACAATAGATCCCACTAAGTCAGGAGGAAGTAAGTCCTGTTGGTTTTACAGGACTTCCCTCAGATACCGTAACAGTGTTTGGCATATGTGAAATCAAAGCTAAGTGGGATATTTTCAGTGGACTTCAACAGAAGCAGCTAGACCTCTGCTGCCACGCTGGAAGGCTCCTTCCTGAGAAACAGTTCACACAGTACAGAATATCAAGTTCAAAACAAGATAGTCTGCAACAAGCTGCCTTCTAACTTTGCTTAGTAGTTTGTGTGCACCATTTTCTACTCAAGAGATTACTAGAAGCAGCTCAATTCTTTTCAGTGAATCTACTGAAGAAAAGAATGTTAAGGAGAGTAGAACTGTCCTAGGTGAAAGTCAAAGAACTTTTTAACAGTTTTGGCCGATAACTTTCTAATCTATGCTTGCCTGAACCAAAGCTCTCAAGCTCTTAGGACACTATATAAACTTTACACATTATATGATCGGGAAAAACAAGCTTACCTAACAGACTGCAGACACATACAAAGAGTTTTACAAGATCTTCTCTAAGGACTGTTCTCATGCCTCTCACTCTAGTCTTATTATTTATCCCAAACTACTAGTCTGAGGATGTACCTCAAATTTAAATTATTTGAGATTATTTGGTTACTGTTTGCTCATTGGTATTTTGCTGCACAGCAGAGCTCAGCTAGACTGTGGTATGCTGGATGAGGCAGGTAAGTCTTCTTTGAGAAGTTACAGGATATCCTCTTAAAGCCTCTCTCAATAGCTTTCCGAGCTTCATGGTCTCGTGATCACTGTGCCCAGTCCTACTCCTCCCCTCTGGCTTCTTGCTGTCTTCTGTCTTGCAGAAGTTTCTCTCTAGTTAGCTTTGGATAAAATGCTTTGTTGAAAAGAGAAATATGCACATATATTTATATAGGCTGAACTGGCTTGTGTGGTCTACTTTCCAGCAGTATCTCTGGCACAGTTTCGGTTTCCTTTGCATTACTCTCTGTGATTTCTGCTGGCTTACTTACAATATCCAAATGAAACAGAAGAAAATTAGCCCATGCCTCAAAATTCATCCCTCCTTTTCTCCCCACCTCCAAATTACATCTGCAAATGCAGTTACAGCTCGTGAGCATCTGTGTGGCCTCTAAAGGGCAGCTGGAGCTCAGGGAATGCTCACACACTGGGGGGAAGGTTCACCCCTCAACAGACACAGAAGCTTATCAGAGCCAGAAGGATCCTGAGGTTGACTGCAGTATACACAGAGTACTTTCTTTTGTGAAGAACAGGATCATTTCTTCTCCCCCAGTCATAATGCTTATATTGAGCTCAGCCTCAGAAGTGGGCAGGTAAAATCTTTCTCCCTGGCCAGGGATTGCAGTAGCACTGAAAGGAATGCTCCTGTCTTGGCTCTGCTTACACAAAGGAAACTTTCTCCCTTACAGGCTTCATTTTAGTGACTTCCTGGGAAGTTACAGAAAATATGGCTTATTTTTATCCTTTTCCTTATTATAATCAAGTGTTGGTCCTAGCTTACGATTTCCATTTAACAGCCAGGGTATTATATTCCTAAAATGCAATTGCATGTCTTAGCATTGACCTTGCAGCGTCATGCACCCTTACCAAACCCTCACTTGTACCAGCTTTAACAAAGAAATCTATTGCCTTATCATTCCAGGAAGACTGTCTGAACTGCCAACTGCTCCCTGGCTTTGCCATATTTGCTTATCATGGACTGAGGATTTGGTTAAAAGCCTATACAGTTACATTTTATTACCTAACAGCAATTAAGAAAAGCAAATTTCACTTTCTGATGAATCAGATAATACTACTTCAGAGTTTCCAAATGCTTCACTTGAGCAAGTAATAATCTGCTCATTTCACAGAATGAAAACAATTAGCAGGAACAGCATGTGGGTAAAGTCCTTCTTTGGGAAACATATCCTAGGGAATTTTGGTGATATTAACCAGGAAGGAGGGAGCAGCAGTGATTTAATTTTGAAATCATGAAAGACGCTGTATTTTTACGTTAACAAAGTCTCTGCTGAATATATTCTTTACTGTTAAGGCTAATCCACACACATTCCTGCACACCAGATACTCGTCAAGACTGTAAGTCCCCTTCAATTTCACTAGCCCTGGAAACCTCTAGCTCAAACATCAAGTGGCAGCCCAAGGCACCCTCTCAAACTTGTTTACCTTCTGGATATGAGGATGAGCCTACCCTTCTCCAGACACTTCTCATCTCAGACTATTATTTCCTTCTTCCATCTCATCTAGGTTCCAATCTCCTCCCTTTACCCTGGTGCAAACTAGAAATGCCTTGGTAAAATATGGTATAAGAGAACATGGGGAACATCTTACTGCTGCATTCAAGATGTAGGCATCAGAGTGTGAATGGCATTGGTATGGTGAAAAGATTATATAGATGGGAGAAAAGAGGTGGTAGCTCATACGGCTCTTGCGAGCCATGATCACCCTCTAAACGTAACCACTCATATATGCCCTTCTGTTGTATGGATTCTATGGCCTCCTTGTTCCCCAGGAACAGCTTTTATGTGTTGAATCTTGTTAGATATAATCAGAAATCTACAGTAATCAGAAAACCTTCACAGTGCTTGGGTCCTTGACTGCATGGAAACATCTGCAGTTGGTGTAAGGCTGTCTTCATATTAAGGACAAGATATATGGAAAGGTGAACTTGAGATGAGCTCTAGAGAACTCATTACGAGTTTGAAGGTACTGGGGCATAAATCATCATATGGATATAGAGATTTGATTTTAATGCAAATACTTACTGTTAACTTACTTGTGCTTCAGAATTCTAAATTTTAATATGGAGAACTGAACAAAGAGTTCAAGTTCAAACAAGGATTACTATTTGATTCTGCTCAAATCTAATTACAGCCTCACCATCAACATAATGTGTACGGTTTGATTCCAAGTCTGTTACTTTTTTCAATTTTCTTTTCTTTCCTGGAGCACAGAAACAATTATCTAAGTTTACTGTGAGCTCCTGGCTATATCCAAACTACAAAAAAGAGTTATTTTCGGGCTAGGAGACTGTCTAAAATGGAGAGTAGGTTTGTGTGATTTGCTCCCTCCATATTTACATTAAAAAAAAATCAAAATATACTCTTATTATATCTATAGTAATACAGAATCATAGACTAGATAGGGTTGGAAGGGACCTTAAGATTATCTAGTTCCAACCCCCCTGCCATAGGCAGAGGCACCTCACACTAAATCATGTCACCCAAGGCTCTCTCCAACCTGGTCTTGAACACCGGCAGGGATGGGGCATTCACATATCTAATTGAAAATCCAAAGTAAGCTTCTATGTAATAAAGAGAGGTCAGAGAAGGTGTCAAGCTCATTAACTTCGACGGCTGCTTTGAGTGCTAAGACCACTGCATAATATTATCTAGGCAGAGAAGAGGAAAAAACAGTAAAATCCAGCTGACTAAGAAGTAATTTACTTTGGTACTTCAGTTTTTAACATTTTAAGGTGTAAGGAAGCCATTTTCACAAAGCCATTGTGACCATTTCATTCTTATTAGGAGCTTCTGAATTCAGGAATCTTTAAAACTGCTATTGGTATGATCCTAATACATGATGAAGTAATACTAACCCAGTCAGGCCATTTCAGAAAAACAGCATGTATAAATGAACAGCATTTCAGAAAACAGCAACTAAGAAAACAACAGGACAAGATGTGAGAGAAGTAGTCAGTGTGTTTTGGATGCCTAGCTGGCCAGAAGAGATTATTGTGCAACTTCAGTTGTTAGGGATGGGGAAGTAAAAGTAACTACTGGCATTAAGCTGACCTGCTGCTTTCAGCTATTACATTTGTATTTTGTATTTTGCTAATTTGTATTTTGTGGTCTGCATACAGGCCCATAAGTTTTCTGCTGTATTATTTTTGAGCAGAGAGGCAGTGTCAGTGACACGGAAGACATATCCTGTAGCTACAGGTAAACATAATGACTTTCTGGTCTACTGGGACTCATTTTAACTGCAGCATTGTAGCTGAAGCACAGGTCAAGGGACAGACAGACTCATGCAGATGCAGAGCAAATTTGACAGGACAAGGGGGAATGGCTTTAAACTGAAAGATGCAAGATTTAAATTACGTATAAGGAATAAATTCTTCCCTGAGAGGGTGCTGAGGCGCTGGTACAGGTTGCCCAGAGAAGCTGTGGCTGCCTCATCCCTGACAGTGCTCAAGGCCAGGTTGGATGGGGCTTGGAGCAACCTGGTCTAGTGGAAGGTGTCCCTGCCTGTAGCAAGGGGCTGGAAATGAATGAGCTTTAGGGTCTCTTCCAACTCAAACCAGTCTGGGATTCCGTGAAGTTTCTGCTCCCAGCACTTGGAAATCACTGCACAGGCAAAAACCTTGTAACTGTTCTTTGTGCTTTGGCTGCCCATTCGCATGGCTGTTGTCTATCTGACAGTAAGTATCATCCCCAGCTCTACATAATCTCCAGTGATAAAAAGGATTGAAAAGTGCTTTCAGCTGCAGCATTAAAGTCTGTCCATGCCTGCTTATACAAGCCAATAAAACATTCTCTGTTCCTTCCCCTTTAAACAGCAAACAGAAGATAGGTTTTGGGTTGTTTTGTTGTTTGGTTGTTTTTTTGTTTTTTTTTTTAACTAACATCAACTTTTTCTTTGGGAAGCTCAGCAATGACTTACAGCCAATAGGGCCTTCCTGGGAAGCTGCCAGATGACAATAGCTGCTGTCAAAGAAAGGCTTCCCTTTCTAGCTATCTGTGTGTTATTTATAGGCAAAAAGCAATGGAGACAAAAAACTCAGGGGGAAAGCAACTTCAGTCTTTATTCAATGACTGCCTGACAGAGAAATATTTGCCAAAGACTCTTTAAACAAGTTTCTAGTATAGGGAAAAAAAGTTCATTATTCACAGATCTGGCAGCCTGGAGATAAGGGAGAGGCTTTAATTTCTAAACAAAAGGACACTTGGTATTAAAACCACCTGCCACATAATCATTTCTATGACTGGGGTGGGGAGAAGGTGGAGGAAGTGTTAGCTTACTATAGAAGGAGCGTCTAGGATAGAATAACAGCTGGAGGAGAAATCCAGTAGAGGCAGAATTGCAGTTCCATAGGACAGCCAGGAAACTTCAGTGGAAACTGAAGCTCCTGAGCTCCTTTGCTTTAAATTAGGCAGCTGCTTACACACACAGCAGTATTTTGCCACAGTGTACCGGTTTACGGTCTTGATTTTTGAAGAAAATTAAATTCATGTTATTGCACTGTCTCTTCTGCTTCCTATTCCTGCCACAAAGGCTTCAATGCATTGGTTAATTCCAGCTTGCTACAAAGCTTGAAATGCCTGAGTTACCTGCTGTCTCCATTCCTTTGAAGACCTACAGTTGTGAAGAGAGGGGAAACCATTCTTCTCTACCCACCTAATCCCAAAGAAAAAAGTAGAAATAGCTCAACTTCTATTTGTCTGCAATGGCCCACCTCATATATGGGAGGCAATAGCCAGCATCTACTTGGCTCTTAACCAGCCATAGGACGTACTGCTCCCTGCCCTATGAGCAAGCTAAATAAAGGTAGGTGAAGATGGTGGAGAGTGCTGTGCAGATGTGTTTGGATGGCTTTCTTGGCATACATATGTATGTGCATGCACACATACGCATGACAATAGTAGGAGGCTAGGCCACTATACGCTGAGACAGGGAGGGAGCTAAAAGTACATCAATGCAGCAGTTTACACAAGACTTGAGGGAGAGCTCAGAAATGCAGGATAAAATCACAGGGAGATGTAGCTCACCATCCAAGAGGCAGAGTGCCCTGGCTCTTTCTTAATTAGCCCTGGAATATTAAGGATCCCTTTATCTTGCCGTATTACAATTTATGTTGATAAACAACAGATTAACCACAAATGGACCAGCACCAATAGCAACAGGCTTACTTCAGTAATCATAAAACCCTCCAAAACACCAAAGTCCAACAGGCTAGCACTCAAAGGAGGGTCACTGAGGAACACCTGAACATACCCACTTAAGTAGCGCATGTGCTCCTAGTTTGCCATCAAAGACAATTAAGCTGAGAATCTACAGAAAAATTAACTACACTTGGTGGAAAACCTAAGATCTACTGACTTTGCTTATGCTGCTAGATTTAAATTCCCATGCTTTCACAACATTATAAGACATAAATTAAAAGCAAACATCAGAAACAAGGCTATGGAGCTATCAATGAAATTTCTGATAAAGGCACTGAAAGCCAAGAGGGGCAAAAAAGCCAACATTTTGCCATTTTGCATGTACTCAAGTTTTGATTTAGCCAGTTATCCGGAAAGCAACTAAATATATTGGTATTGTATATCGCCTTTTCATAACAACCTGTAGCTCAGTCATCTTGCTCTGCAAATACAGCGGAAAAGTGGCAAGGCAGGTAGTAAACGGTACAATTAACAGATTTCCAGGTTAAAACCTCCCAAACCCAGTAAACAAGGCCTGCTCTAATTTTTAATTCGAACACTAAAGCTTTTGGCCAATTAAACTTCTTCTAGTGTTAAACCGCTGCACATCAACTGTGGAATGAAACTGGATAATTTCTGTGTTTATGCAAGTCTGGCACTCTTTCAGTTGAAGGTAGAAAACCTCCCATTAGAGTCTATTCACCTGGCTGTTTCGCTTCATCTCCTAGAGTAGGCAGGAGCAACCCTCTGCCCTCCCCACAAGTCCTACTGCAGCCACTGATTGATTGTTCAGCTGTCCAGAGAGTAAAACTGTTCTCTCTCCAGAGGCTGCAATAGATAGTGAGGGTGATCATGTCCACCCAGCTTTTGCCAGCAATTGAACTGAATAAAGCCTTTCCCCAGCCAGCTCTTTGGCCAGTCAGTCCTAGAACCCTGGTGACATCTTAAGTGTATTGAATTTAGATCTTGCTGAGAATTTTGTATATTATTTATGAGAATGGATTGATTTTTTCTTTTCTGTGAGGGAGTAATATGGCATGTATCCCTCCCTCCCCCACCCCTACTTCTGGTAAAATAATTCCTGAATAAATACTGATGCACCACTGCCAGAAGCATTTTACAGTTTCAAAAGACTGCCTCATTTTGTAGTTCCTCTCTTTACCAGGGATTGATTGACAAAGAATTTATGGAGAGGAAAAAACAGAATACAAAGCAAATTCACAACTGCCTTTCCTGCTTGCTGTTGATGGTGCATTACAGTGTAAGAGGTTCTCTAGCTACTTGCTTGCAGTCCTTCAGCTACAATCACATGTTACACAGGTATTTATTTCATCTTGTTCCAAAGAACATTAAAATGAAGACAAACTAAAGCATGGGGAGGGTAGTACCTTTCTTCCTCTCTGCATGTATTATGCATATTTGCTCTTTCTTAGCTTATACAATCAGTAAGACATGAATTATGTTCACGTCTGTTTTTCACAGGATGATGTTTCCATTCTCATAAGACATTTTTAAAAAACAGCATATACAGCAAGAAATACCGTTTTATGAGTGAGGTTATGGCAGAATTAAGATTCTTAAATTTAAAACTACGATCATGAACGTGCAATTCTGCTCTACAATTGCTCTGCCCTGAAAATGCTCCTGACTCCAGAGATCACTTCTGGCTTTACTCCTACAGATTTTAAATACTGTGTGTTGAGCTGAGTAGCTCTCCAGACAGCATGCTGGCTTTGGGTCCGATTCTAAGGGTGGGATTATAACAGAGTTCTGAATTATGGCTCAGTGTGGCAGAGGTAGAATGTTTATAGTTAAGCACCAGTGGATATATTTCTCTGCAGCATTTGGTCTCCTGTGATCCATTCTTCATCAGCCATTTTCCAGAACAAGGTTGTCCATATTCAAGTAAGGCCTTTGCCCCTTATCCTACCTGATCACTTTTACTTCATTATTTATCCCAAAGCTTATCTACTGTTTTCTCTTAATGAAGTTGTCTCTGCTTTTACTCGTTTTATCCATCTGCTTCCTCCTGCAATTATGAAGACAGCACTATTTCCATCCACTCGTTCAAAGAGTTGTACCTATGAGCCGTGAGGGGAAAGACAAAGAGACCGCCCTGGGACAAACCAAGGTTTGCTCAGAGGTTTCGCACTGGGAAATGAAAGTCTATAAAATTTAGCTTAAATTGTGAGTCAAGTGCAAAATGTCACAGCAGTAGATATTTCTAAACAATTGTCTTTAAAAAAGAAAAATAATAAAATGTGCATGTTAAAATAAGGAGAGGTCTATCTTTATTTCACGAAAGCAAGTTTTTAGTTATTTGAACAAAACAGAATGGTTTTAGATTACTATTTCTGGTTTTTTTTTTTTTTCAAGTTTTAAAACTTGAGCAGAAAAGTTCTATTTAAACAACTGCCCCACCCTTCCCTGCATCAGGGAAATGTAGCAAATCCAAGAACCTGAAAGTGAAACCTGCTGTCTCATAAAAAGATAACTGACTCCCTGAGCTGCAGCATCTTGGGAACCGATGGATAGAAACTGAGGCATTTACTAGAACACAGTCACAGTGGTTTCAACAGCCAGACATGTTCAAAACAGCCGCAGAGAAACTCACATGGCTTCCCACCCTAAAAGCTGCTATAAAACAGTTCAGCAGTGACACTGAAGTGGCAGTATTCAAGATCAGTTTGGATGTGGCTTTGAGCAACCCAGTCTAGTGGAAGGTGTCCCTGCCTGTGGCAGGGGGTTGGAACTGGATGAGCTTTAAGGTCTCTTCCAACACAAACCATTCTGATTATATGACACAAAGGAATGCCTTAAATCAACCAACCAGCAGGTAAGCAAGAAAGCATTCAGTGGAAAAACAACTCTCCTATCAGTTTTGGGGAAAGCTTCTGTGCTAGAAGCAGCCTTGCTTGGTGCCAAGAGACAAGAGGACAAAAGTTTGGATGAACAAGTCTCCCATGCAGAGATCACTTCAGCTGCACCGAAGTCATAGTCTTGCAAGTATACATTGGTATGGTTAAAACCCAGACTGTGCAAAAGGAGGCTTTTCACTACAGCTGCAGTGTCCTGTCAAGGCTCTGTTGGTTATATCAAGGTTAACGTGGTACAGCTACAAGCTTGTCAAGGAAAATAAATAAGCCTAGTTTTCTTCTAGCTTAATTATATCCAGGCTACAGCACCAGCCAGTACTGACATTACCCTGCTAAAAACTCCTACAATTCCTGTCCAATGACACCTTCCCTTTGACAGTACTAATGCCAACCTCCCACCAGTCCTGAAAATAGAACAGCACTACAGATCACAGCTGGGCTTGCTCTGTAGGAGGTTACTCTAACACCTAGGACTGGGCCAAATACTCAACAGGGAGAAGAGCTTCACCCCATTTGTAAGAAAAAAGTGCAGTTTATGGGCACAGTTGTCAGGTCATGCTGCTGCTCCTGCATTTAAAGTTTCACAAAATCTTCATATGACCAGCCGGACATCTCCTCCAGCACTCTAATGTATGTGCTACTGTGGAGCATAGACTCAGAGTGCTCTGTACACCTCAGTATGCTTTACATGGACCTGGATTCTGTGGGCAACACAGCGATGGAGACACTGTCCAGACTTCAAAGGGAAAAGGCCAAATTTAATTGCACAGCCCAGTCATGTCTGTTGTGTTAGTGCAGAAACAAGCATATAAGAAATAATAATTTTGGCACTAAGCCCCTGGACCACATATTCTGTATCTGTTGAGCCATTGTCTTCCCCCTCTAGACTGTCACTCATGCTCCCAAGAACAAACCAAACCAAACCAAGCGGCAGAAGAGTATAGACTGCTGGATATAGTGTCTCAAAAATAAGGTGTTCTGCTTTTCTCCATCTTTTCCTCCCTATCTAGGCGTTTAGAATAAATCTGTTTTATATTATTTGCACCCTTATTTTGAATGGGAAGGATACTGTCATCGTGCCATTAAGGACTGTTTGCAAGTACAGCTTTGATCCCTAGCCAGTGCAAACCCCACAGATCTGCTCAGCACCTTTCACTCAATATTTCATACTAAGAGCAGAAGTAATCCTGTCCCTTTAGTATGCAGATATGTGTATGATTGATAAAAACAAGGGAAGGCTACAGTCCACAGCACTGTTACACATACCAAGTCCTGACAAGGACACAATCATAGCTCTTAAGGGTTTCCTTTAAACTGGATAATGATGCAGTAGTCACAAAATGAACGATAGGTTTCTTTGTAGAGATAAAGAGGCAGCAGAAAGCAGCAGCAGTAATAGTTAAGACCGTAGGCTCAGAGAAAGCACATGCCTGGCACTCAGTGCTTGGGACATGCTGAGAGTTTTGAGTATGATTTCACAGAAGTTTAAGTGTATCTCAGCCAAGATGCTGTAGTCCTGTGCCTGTCCCTACCTCCCTATCTCTCTCCTGTGCCAGCAGTAAAGTTTATGTTCCTCTATAATGAAAAGGTCTGGCAAAGGAAGAAGAAATAAATTATTTTGGATTTTTTTTCCATTCCAGTTAGAGTTCAGGCAGATTAGGTCCCTCACCACAGTCACAAGAGCTATATTATGAACAGAAAAGAGAGGAGAAGCAGTGCTGTACAGTGGATGCCAGGAGAAAGAGTTGCCAGGACCCACAGCTGAAGCTGATGTGAAATCACGCTGCTGTCACTTGATTCTTTATTGACAGAATGGAGATATTGAACATCTTTGCTAGTAAATAAGTTCACAGACAAAGTCCTTTCTTCACACCCTTCTACAAAAGCATAAAATAAATCAAATCTCAAACACTGACAACCCACTTGGCCCAACAGAGGTAGCATTGCCTTAAGAGACTGCACCACTGGAACACTGTCTTTCAGACTCTTAAAGTTAAGTGCAGGAAAGCTTTCCATCTGAGCTGTACAGGCTAACTCTCAATACCAAATGGACAGTGATGTGAGGGGAGAAGAATTTCTGCTACGGGAAGATGACATCTAGCCAGAGAATGTCAAAAGCTTGGAAGCCAGGCTGTGAGTCATGGATAATACCAAAGCAAGTTTGTCAAATGCATGCTAAGAGAGGGAAAACAAAACCATGGTTGACAGAAAAGTGGCCATGTCTTGATATCTCACGCCTGAGAGCAGAAAGTGGCTAATGGCTGTCAAGAAAGGTCCTACATCATCAGCAAAAACAAATGGTGGAGATTCCCACTATTATAAATGTTGTGACTGAGTGGAAACCTGCTCAGCCATACCTAGAGAAAGCATAATACAAGCCTCTGTCTGACCCCTCCTGACAATGTGACTGCATTCTCAACATCAAACAAATCCAAGATTATGAGAACGTGTTTCCTAAATGCACATCTGTCAAAACACAGAAAGGTTTCTGAATAGGACAGGAATAAATGGTACAGACAAGATGGCACAGTAATGCCTGTGAAACACAGGCAAGGTAGGGGGAGAAAATCTCCTTCTCTGCAAGGTCTTCAGGCACTGAGTATCATGCTTTGGAAAAAATCCAGACTGCTGCAAGAAACTCTGAAGTAAATCCAAACACGGCATACTGCCTTCTTCAGTTTGGTATTCTTTACTTTCCATTTTGTTGTCCCCATGGGATTATCAGCTGGAAGAGGACACTTGATGGTTTCTGAGACCTCAGATTCCATTATTCTGCCACAACACTTACTGATTATAAATGCTTTGCCAAATATCTGATGTTTTCACTGGCTAAAAGCCCATGCCTAAATGGCATGTGATTGCTTACATGGGTCAGCTGAAACTGTGCCCTCAGGAGGTGCCTGCCTGAGCAAACAGCGTAAATGAACATTTCCTGGGTAAGCAGCTGAATGATTCTACTCCTAGAAAATTATTTAATATGTTTAACTACTCCCAGTGTTACAAAGGCTTCCCCTTCAGTGCCAAAAGTTGAACATACAATGCATGTTACTCTACTCTCCCCAGAATTCTGTGACCTATCTTCAGTGACTGGAAGATAATATATTAAATAATCTGAGTGAGTTGGGCTCAGAGAAGAGTGTGTCTGGCATAAATACCCGTATCTATTTTTCTGGGCACACTGAACATGTAGGATGCTTTCAACACTAACCTGCATATTCTGGCTGCTGTACCTAAATAAGACATAGTCCTTTTTCTCCTACTGTTCTGCTTCCTTTGCCCTGAAGTCCACAGCTCCCTTTCTCTGCCCTCTCCCTTTCCTGCATTACTGCTCCATGCCATCAACTGATACCCACAAACCTGCAAGAAAAGAAACGAAAGTTTCAGTCTTCTCCACTCCATCCTACCCCTCCCACTTGATCACTCAGAGCATTGTTTCTTAGAGAAGCTCTGAGACCTAAAACCCAATATGGGTCACTCCTAGATGCTGTACAAGTAGTATCCCATCTAAGCAGGCAGAACAGACCCAGGCTGGGGAAGGGACAAAAGACAAGCAGATCTACACCAGTGCGATGGTGCCCATGTGCTCTAAATACTTTCTGGTTTTAGAACTAAATCCTCTCTGGGAAACCATGTCAAGTTACATTAGCTAAACAAAAGGTTGGAGTGAGAAAGCAGAAGACCAAACAGCTAAAATGAGATGGTGATTAGCACAAAGGCTTCAGAAAGCAACTCAGTGGCATCAATGGGTTGTTTTCCAAAAAGCTTCAGCAGCTGCTCTTCAGACTTCAGTTGGCCTCCTTTGCTTTGCTGTTTCATTTTTCAAAAAGCCTTGTGCTGCTAGAAAGGGGAAGATACTGAATGAATGGTAGAATACCTGGCTCCTAGATTCCTCAGACCTTTGTAATCTAAACTCTCTCACCAAGTAAAAATGCCCTTCTCAGCTTCTGGAGATTACACTGATGACATCTTTATTTTGACTTACCAGCTAAAAGGATGCTCAGTCAGTAATCTGATAGCAGACATTTGCAGGGATATTTCTGATTTCCAGGAAAAAAAAAAAGAAAAAAAAAAAAGAAAAAGGCACTCATTTCCTTCCTTCCGTTAAGTCTTTGCTTCTGCTGCACCAAATTCAGGAACTTAACACTGTGGAGACGGGGTGGGAGAAAACAAAGCAAAAAGCCCCATGCCCTGTCTTGTCACTCGAACTTGTCAGAACTTTTGAGAAACCGTGCAAGGGAACTGCAGGGGACTGCTAAGAAGCAACAGCACACATGTGCAGAACATTCTGGAAATGAACAAACTCCAGGGCTGGCTTTCTAGATATAGTCAGTTCCTGACTTTTTGTAGTATTCATTATGCCCCTTATGCCTTTCCAGTTATTTATCATTCATTTTACTTGCTATCTCATCCATATTCTTTTGGTAGTGCTGCCTTCTTAGAAATATATTCAGTGGTATACTCAGTTTTGCCAGGGGACAGAATGGAAACAGAAGCCATCACCACTTGGAGGTGAGTGATTCATCTCTACGGCATTTGCAAGATTACAGGACTGGGTTCTAAAGACACATTTGTAGGGCTGTCTTTCTATCAGATGGAATATTATAAACTCAGTTCTGTTGATGATACTTAGGCTTAATTCCATAATCTGTGTTGAGTGAACATTTTGGTATAACCACATCAGCATGTAGTGTCATATAAAGATTAAAGTAACTTCTGTGAAGGCTGCAAGGCAGGGGAAATTATGCATTTAGTGTCATTAAAGTTAGCAGCAGCATGACCTATCCAGGCCCAAAGCTAGCTAATATAAAAGTTCTCTAGTTTGTTGGGAATTCAAACACTGCACTAAAAAGAAATAAATACATGTTTTAATACATTTTTCATAGGTGGTTTACTTAAAAAAAAAGGCATCTCTGAACTGAAATAACCTTGAGATTACATACCTATTTCAGTGCTGGGCATGCAGCAGCACAGTCTGCAGACAGGCTTTTTGCCACCTATTATTCACCACACTCCTGTGTGTTTTGAGTCATGAGCTGCTGTAGCTGCACCAGCAGAAAGCTAGATGGTTGGTGAGCAGAATAACAATTTGTAGGAGTTCAGCCAGTTCCGAGTTCAAAATCAGGTAAAACTTCAAATTGCTGTTTACCACCAACTTAATTTGTCACAGTCCCTGAGGTATTAATGGTAGTTTCACTTTTCATTCTCCGAGTTCAGCTGCTGAGGGAGAAGCTCTGTTTCTGTTTCTGAGCAATAGCCTCTTCACTCTTAGTTTTGGGCATTCCGACAAGGAATGTTTAAGAATCCTTCAGTTTGGAAACGTTTCCACAAACATTCCCAGGTTCCTCAAGAAAAGCAAGAACATTGACCACCTGCATTTATTCTCGTTAGCAATGGATCAGCACGTGCAAGGCCATTCCTTCACAGCAATTGTTCAGTGCAGTGGGTCAGCTTTAAATGTCTTTATACACCTTCTGCCTTTGCTGAAACAGCCCAAAACATGTATTTTGTGATAGGAACCAGCAAACTTCCATGGCATAAGTACTGTGTCCCAAGGTCGCTGGCAGGGAATGCATAAAACAGACTTCTCTCCCCCCAGCTACTTCAAAATACACAAGTTCCAGTATTTTAATTCTGGACACAGATCCATTTATTTAAGCTAAATTTGTGTCTGGTGTTACATTTTGTCTCACTGGTGGATCAAGCATAACAAAAATACTCCTACCAAGAATTCCATATGAGATACTTCCACTTTTTTCCTCCTCATCTCTTTTAGTACGTTCAAATCCAACTCATGTAAAGGAAACTGGTTGCAACACATACAATCCGAAAAGAATTGCATCAATTTCTACATGGACACAGAAATATGCAAGGTAAAGGCAAGAGCGAATGACTTCTTAAACCATTTCCTGCAAGGAAACAACACACTCCTGAGTGTAATTTAAATTTAAGCTACTGCATGACTGCTTTGGTATTAGAAGTCAATCTCTGGAACACAAATAGTGAAACAGGCACCCACAGGATAAACTTAATGGTTTGTTTCACCAACAAACAAAAAAGGATGATTAGATACTTCTTCCATTCAAAAAAATGGCTTCAGGTTTCTTAGCTCATTTATTTTGGCAGGACAAGGAGGCTGTAGTGGGTATCACTGCCCTGATGCTTTGAAAAACTTTTTCTTGATATTCCCACAGAAAATCCTTTGAAGGAGAGGGAAAAAAAAAAAAAAAGAAAAACAGCAACAAACCAACCTTTGCCTTTTTATGTAACAAATGGCTATGGGCTAAACCTAAGAGAACTTAAAATTAGTGCTTCTAATGTGACCACTGAGGCATTTCGGGCTTAATTATATCTGAAACAGACATAACCACCCATTTCTCTCCAGTTTCATGCAAACAATAATTGCTCCTGTAGCCACACTGCAACATTGTAGAATTAATCACATCCTAGAGGAGCTGGAAAAGAAAAAAAGGGAAACTGAACAGCCTGTTCACGCAGAACAGGCTCACTGAGCAGCCTGGCAGGTCTCCCTTTTGCAGTAAAAATTAGAACCACTCCACCGAAATCAGTGCTGTTCTGTATCCAATGTCTAAGACAGGTAATGCTATGCTCCCTCTCTTGGGTTTCAACTTCAGCTTTTGTTGACTTACATGAAGTCAGAGATACACAAAGAACATTCCCGAGTCTGTATGTACTTATGGATGTACACGTGTACTTACCATCATCCTATTAATCTACTTCTTTTAAAAGCCCCAGTATTTTTACTTAAAGAAGCTGCGCAGATTTCACTTCAAGTTGTAATCTTGTGCACCAAGTGACACACTACCCCAAGGTGAAAAAAAAAAAAGTGTTAGTAAAGCTAGTTCACTAGTATAAACACAAATAAATAGTCTCTATTAATAAACATGTCAAAGTTACTGTCCCCCATAAATCTTACACCTGGATCTTACAATAGAGGTCAGCAACCACACTGTGGAAGCTGGAATGTGGTTCTGCAGTTCTGGTATGGTTGGACCACTTTGAACCATACCAAACTAAAACACACTCTTGTCACTTGGTCCTCTGTGACAGGTAACAAATCCCCTCAAAGTGAATGAGAGAAATATCGAAATGCTTTTTACACAGCTAGGTCCTGTAATCAGTGGGGCTATACATAAACTCAACTGTTAGCCACAAAGCTAGGATGCTCTGCAGATTCAAAGCCTAAGAGGCATCAAATAAGTCCAGGAGTTTCCTGGCACAGTAGACAGTACAATGCAGGATGCCTCTGCCTTACTGCTGCTCAACACTATGATACTCGTGCATAAGAATATAATCCCCACTTATTTTACAAACCGTCTCTACTGCATACTGTTTATAATTTACAGCTCCCATCACCTTCCAACTACTACATGCTCTAGACTGACTGTGGAAGCAGCATGGAGCAACAAGCTGCTTTGTTTGCTCCAACATTGCAAAGTTCATTGAGAGCCATATACTTATTTTATGTCCTGTACATACAACAGGTTTTTGTTTTCTGTCTTTGCTTAAGCAGGTTGAATTACAGATTCCCACTTTATTTGGTTCCTTCACTGCCTGCTTTAATATAATTAAATTAATTATTAAATCTAAAACAAATATTATATTAAATAATGCTTTAATATAATTTCACATTGCATATTGAGCTGAGGATCCATCCTCCCAAGTCTCCTGAAATGGAGGAGAAAAGCTAACAAAAGAAGGTGCAGCTACTCCTACTTGCCAAGTTAGAGTTGCTAGATATCCTCTTGGTTCACCATGCGGAAGTGATTATTAGTTCTACCACCTAAAAATAAATAAAAACATCTTACAGGAACTGCTACTGATACATTTGGAAGTCCCCCCAAAGGAACCCTCCACACTGCGAGCCAAAAGCCCTCAAAAAGCTGGCTTGCTCTCTCTCACAGTCAAAGGTGTGTCTGAGTGAGGAGGTACAAGTTTACTTCTCTATATGGACTGAAGCTGCATACAGCTGCAGATCTGAATCCCAGTGCAAACACATAAGTGTATCTTTACAAAGGCCCAGCTCAGAGCTTGTAGAAACATGTCCCAGCCATCTGGTTTCAGGTGGGGTGGATTATGTTTTCTATTTTACTTTCTTACATAGAGACAAAAAAAGGCTGATGAGAAACTGAACATGTGCCGGCAGTGTGCTCTTGCAGCCCAGAAAACCAACCGTATCCTGGGCTGCATCAAAAGAAGCGTGACCAGCAGGTCGAAGGTGATCCTGCCCCTCTACTCTGCTCTTGTGAGACCTCACCTGGAGTATTGTGTGCAGTTCCGGTGTCCTAAACATAAAAAAGACATGGAACTGTTGGAACAAGTCCATAGGAGGGCCAAGAGGATGATCAGGGGTTGGAGCACCTCCAATATTAAGACAGGCTGAGAAAGCTGGGGCTGTTCAGCCTGGATAAGAGAAAGCATTCTCCTGGAAGGCATTCTTCTCCTGGAAGGCACGCTAAGGCACATGAAAATCAACAAGGTGCTTGGTGACAGCCAGCATGGCTTCACTAAGGGGAAATCCTGCCTGACCAATTTGGTGGCCTTCTATGATGCGGCTAGGGAACTGATGGACAGGGGTAGAGCAGTTGACATCATCTACCTGGACTTGTGTAAAGCATTCAACACTGTCCCACACAACATCCTTGTCTCTAAATTGGAGAGGCATCAATTTGATGGATGGACCACTCAGTGGATAAAGAACTGGCTGGAGGGCAGCATGCAAAGAGTTGTCGTCAATGGCTCAATGTCTGGCTGGAGACCAGTAACAAGTGGCGTCCCTCACGGATCGGTGTTGGGACCGATCTTGTTCAACATCTTTGTCGCTGACATAGACAGTGGGATTGAGTGCGCCCTCAGCAAGTTTGCTGATGACAGCAAGCTGTGTGGTTCGGTTGATACGCTGGAGGGAAGGAATGCCATCCAGAGGTAACTTGACATGCTTGTGAGGTGGGCTGATGCCAACCTCATGAAGTTTAACCATGACAAGTGCAAGGTCCTACACCTGGGTGGGAGCAATCCCAGGCACAGCAACAGGCTGGGCAGAGAAGAGATTCAGAGCAGCCCTGCGGAGAAGGAGTTGGGGGTGTTGGTTGATGAGAAAATGAACATGAGCAGGCAGTGTGTGCCTGCAGCCCAGAAAGCCAACCGTATCCTGGGCTGCATCAAAAGAATCATGACCAGCAGGTCGAAGGAGGTGATCCTGCCCTTCTACTCTGCTCTTGTGAGGCATCACTTGGAGTACTGTGTACAGTTCTGGTGTCCTGAACATAAAAAGGACAGGGAACTGCTGGAACAAGTCCAGAGGAGGGCCATGAAGATGATCAGGGGACTGGAGCACTTCCTGTATGAAGACAGGCTGAGAAAGTTGGGGCTGTTCAGTCTGGAGAAGAGAAGGCGGAGTGGAGACCTCATAGCAGCCTTCCAGTATCTGAAGGGGGCCTGTAAGGATGCTGAGGAGGGACTCTTCATTAGGGACTATAGTGATAGGACAAGGAGTAACAGGTTAAAACTTCAACAGGGGAAGTTTAGATTGGATATAAGGAAGAAGTTCTTTACTGTGAGGGTGGTGATGCACTGGAGTGGGTTGCCCAAGGAAGTTGTGAATGCTCCATCCCTGGCAGTGTTAAGGCCAGGCTGGACAGAGCTTTGGGTGACATGGTTTAGTGTGAGGTATCCCTGCCCATGGCAGGGCGGTTGGAACTAGATAACTAGATGATCTTAAGGTCCTTTCCAACCCTAACTATTCTATCATTCTGAACAAAAACTCCCAAATCAACTAACCAAACAAAAAAAGACTAAGATCTCAACAGTAAACTAAAAACTGACCTGGAACTTAAGCCCAAGCAGCACCTCAGACACTGAAAAAAGCAGCTGATTTTATTATTTGTACTGCAATGTCTGAAAATTGTCTCTTTGCCAAACTAACTATACTTTAATTCTCGAAGTTGAGAAATACTGTGGTTTTCTTTCCTACTGTTTGCCTAATCTAGAAGCAATTCAGAGACATAACAGTTCCATGTGTAAAACAGAGTAACAGAGTTTACAGACTTTCTGTCCATAGCCAGAACTGAATCTATCTGTATGGCTGCCTGCCTTTGCCTCTCAAATGGCTCTCTTTAGAAGAAAAGTATATCCTACTAAACTCTGAAAGGCACTTTGTGCCTCAGGTCTGGCTGGATAGAAGAGCTAACTTCTTGCAAGATTTATAGTAGAGTAATTTTGGCTAAAGAAGGCTTGCATGAAAGTTGCTTAATACACATAGAATGGAGCACTGCCTCATTAGAAAACCCTGAAATGCCCACTTCTCCCTTTCCATTTTCTCCATCAAAAAACTTGAAATCAGAGATTTTGTTCAATAACTGTCCCCTAGAATTTGTTAGTTTAGATACTTCATATGCAACTAAACCATGAGTCATGTTTGAAGCTTACTTATAAGCCCCCTTAGGGCACAGGACCATTCCCTGTAACACACTGTATGACATGAAATAAATAGTCTACACAGGAAAGAAGAGATGCAAACATTCATTAAGGTATGAAGATCATAAAGGTATGAAGACTTCCCAGCTACTCTTCCCATGAGGATCTACAGAATCCTCCAGGTAACAGAGGATGGGAAACTGCTCTTCCATCAGCTCTTACTGGCAGCTGAGGCAATATTCCAGACGATCCTCATGCAGACTGACTAAACAATTACTCTGGGTTTGTCCTATTACTTTTTTTAAATCATCTATTTACTCATCCCTAAACCACAATGCTAAGAAATACCATTACATGGAAAAGTTGCCTCATACACACTAGAAAAAAAAACTTGCCTAGAAGATTTATTTTAACTTCAGTTATTACATATAACCTCTCTTACCACTGGAAACACAAAACAGTCATCAGCAAAGGCAGTTCCTTTGGTTTCAGTTCTTGAGTCATCCACAGACTTTATGTACAATTTTGAGCAATCAGCCTGTGATATGTTTTTGTATCTTCAATAAGGAAACGATGCCATTACCTTACAGTCACACACCCTAGCCTACACATCATCACTGCAGAACTCTTTGTAACAGGGTTTAATTCATGTCTGTACAGCACCTAGTACAACACTATTTCAGTTTCAGTGTGATGAGGGACATCTGTGCAATACAGTGGTGAAGAATGAGAAGTTCTTGAATCAGCTTCTGGTCATTCAGCTCACAGTCACTATGGAATTAGGAAAGAATACAGCACTGCGGGTTTCACATTAGTAAGGTTGGTCATGGAACTAACCAGAAATCTCAGCTTCCAGAAGGAATGGTACATTATCAACAAGGGAGCTGAGGAAAACCTGTGAACAGACAGGGATACATTCTAACACCAGGCTATGGGAACTTCAGCGTTTGTTTTCTTGAAAAAGCTGCAAATCAACAGAGTAGATTCCTTCAGAAGCATTCACTTCATTCACTCAGTATAATGTTTAAATTACTGGTCTAAGGAATACATAATGAATGAGTCTTGATTA
Organism: Pezoporus wallicus; assembly: GCF_028554395.1. NCBI lineage: Eukaryota > Metazoa > Chordata > Aves > Psittaciformes > Psittacidae > Pezoporus > Pezoporus wallicus. Next base: position 175,566 of record NW_026637828.1, on the reverse strand, counting down.
AGTCTCATTGCTAATAGTGCCTTATTAGGACCTGGACTGCTGGCCACTTCTGGTTCTTCATTTTGCAATATCTAAAAACACTTTACAAGATTTCTTCATGGTTACTAACACCTAACACGTTCTTGCTTTGCCCTACTAAAGCGAATTTTGTCACAGTCCCAACTTGGAGACAGCAAAAGGGGCTGAGAGCTGCTCACCTACATCAACCCTTACATATTATTTCAGAATACACCTCCCATCAGTTGCAGCTAAGACAAATGACTGTCACTGAAGCAGATAAGTGTTCCCAATTTCCTTTCCAGCAACTCTGCTTCTGTACTGTCCTAAACTGCGCCAGTTTTGCAAATTATTTTTTTTTTTTGGTGGAACTAATACCCAAGGCTTGTGCATAGACGGCCTGTACATCATGCTGCTAGGGGTGAATTTAAGGCAAATTTTCCACAATATCTTGCTTTTCTTATGAATCTCTTTTTCTTTCTTAAATTTCTTATTTCTTTTAGCCTATATACAGACAGACTCTTAAAACAGTTTCAACATTCTAAGACTGACTCACACATTCAGTTTGACTTCTTAGAGGATAAATCATTTCCTTATTATCAGTAGTATGAAGCAGGAAGGTTGGACAAGATTCTAGAAGTAGTGATTATTTCTTTTCTCCTTTTTAAAATAAAAACAGGCTTTTTTTCAAACATCAAAACTCTTTCCATGAATTAATCAGACTGGACAATAGTGAACCATTGCACATTATGACCAAAACTTAAGTCAAAGAATTCTAGAAGCTTGGAGAAAGGCTTTTTTTCCTTAACATCTCGAAGTTGTTCAGATGACTCAGAGTTATGATGCAAACAAAACCACACAAGTATTTTGTGGTGACTTTCAAAGTTACAGGTACTCACCAGGAACTACAGTACCTGGTGCAAGCACTGAGACTGAAATGGTAATTTTAACAACATTCTTTCATGAAAAAGAGTTAAAAAAATAATGCTTAACATTAACATCAAAGTGCTTTATAAACATGAATAGCATTTCACAAGTGCCCCATTAATTATTTGATATATTTGAAAAGGGTGAACTAAGAGATAGGTTGATGAACTGGCCAAAGTCCTATTATGCTAAAGCAAAGGTGAAGCCTCTGACAGCAGGATAACATGCATTGTGCACTCCATGTGAACTAATCTAAATGCAGGTCTGATTTGACAGGTCTCTGAAATGCAGAGTCAGGTCTGATTTCCCAAAAAAGGTCTGCATTTCTTTTCAGATTCAAAGAAAAACACAGAGAAGCTTAGCTCCAAGAACAGCTCAGAGATTTGTGGTTTTAAAACAACCTGACAATTTTCCCTGCCTCACAAAACACCTAATATGAAGATCTGTTCAGAAACCCACAAATAAGCTTGCAAGACCTATTTTAGCCAAAATTTAGCCAAGCAAGACACTTTCCCTGCAAATCACTTTGGCATCTGTGTGAGAATTACAAGTTACCTATTAGACAGTGGCTGCAAACAACACTTTCACAGGAAAGCCTTGAAGCTGATGAACTGTGATAAGAAAATTCAAGTGAACTGCATGATGGAGAAACAACAAAGCCAAGCCACTCACATCTTGTTCCGAAGAACTCTGGAATTAAGTTGTACCATTCTCATATCGGCAACAGGGTTTGCATAGGATAATACGTATGTGGTGTAGAAAGAGCACGCCTTAAATGCAAGTGTGGCTCTGGACGATTAAATCTGATATTCTTACAGATTGTTGTTGTTTTATTTTGTTTGTTGTTTGTTTTTTTTTTAATAGTATCAGTTAAGTAACTGATACCCTGAATAGAGGTCAAGATAACATATAAAATGCTACTGCCAAATTAGCTACTATTTTCATTCTTGTATGACTTGGAAGTCTTTTCAAAAGCTTCAAAAGTTTAATACCTGAAACAAGACCTAGTTACGTGAAAGCTAGATAAGGGCATGAAATTTCTTATCAGAGAGAAGCCAAAATCAAAGAATCATGGAATGATTTGGATTGGAACGGACCTTAAGGCTCATCCAGTTCCAACCCCCTGCCACGGGCAGGGACACCTTCCACTAGACCAGGTTTCTCAAAGCCCTGTCCAACCTGGCATTGTGGAATGGTTGCTGAAATGGAACAGCAAAGCCTGTGACCAGTCAAAGCAAAGGGACTTTATTTTAAATTATGATGTACTGTGAAAAATGCATTTCTAAACTTACTGGAGAAAACAGCTCCTTTTTGAGAGATGTCCTAAACATTCAAAAGGTTGTAAGCACATAAGCAACACTAAGTGTCTGTTGTTAAAGATTCTGGAAATTATTCTATTAAGACACTTGAGCTTTTCTTTTTAAGCATAAGAAACTTTTTAACTCTCATCCACTAGAACTGTACATAGAAACCTCCTGGGCTGGTTATACAGAAAAGACGATCCAAAAAAACTAACTTCAAGTTTTCCATCAGGCTCTTCCATTTTACCAAAATTACACATCAAGTAGCCAAAATTTTTGGTATAAATTCTTGAAATCGCTCCAAAACATTTAAATGGATCTCAACACATATCACTAGCAACAATTTTCCCCTGAATAGGACATTAAAGTTTATTTTAAACTATGCATGATTGCTCTGGTGCTTTGTAAACCCTTACAAGGACAAGACAGATGAACCTGCAGAGAGCTTCATCACAGACCAGATGCAGTGGGTCCTATTAGACCACCCAATCACAGCAGACCTGTGTAGTAACCTAAGACTTTTCAAACTCAGTTCAACCTGAGTAGACAACACGGTCAACAGAAATGTCTAGTTTCTTTCTAGGAGAATAACTCCACTTCAAGGCTCTCCAGTACTGTTCTCTATGAACACCTGGACAAAGGTAACTCCTTCCTGATCTGATCCTAAGCCTCCCCTTTGGCTACAAAGCCAGGAGTCTCTCCAAATCAGAAACATTTGGGCATCTTGAACTTCATAAAAGCAGAAGGTAAATCTACTAATTGTCAGATATTTGCAAAAACTGCTGAAGTTCTCACTTTAATCACAATTTCCCAATTAGTACTTGTTACTGAGGGGCATCTACTATTAAGAGAGATGCTTCCCTCCAAAGCAAGCTTCCCTTGCTGTCTACAGTCTGTAGTGGAACTGTTAGGGTGTTTGTTCACTTTTTAGCCACACGAAATTGAATTCCACTTTCAGAATATTATCCTAAAGCAAAACTATGCAAACCAAATCTGTTTATTAGAGCCTGGAACTGGTGGGAAAATTTTTTAAAACCACTTACAGGTATTTCACCACCTCTTATTTTTTTATTAGCTTCTTGTCATATTTTCTCCTTTTTAGTATTTTGTAGCTTGAACAAACTGAGAAGGTTTTCCTCAAAAGAAACTCAGAGAATGAAGTGTTTTGGTAGAAAAAGAAAATTAAAAAGCATCTCTTCCTAAACTGCCCTTCTAATTTTACCAGCCCACATGAAAGGATTCCCATCTTGTGATTTTTTTCTAAAGCCTTAAACAAAACAAACACTACTAAAAAAATAAATTATCAAGCTTCCTGTCCACATCCTAAAAAAAACAACAACAACAACAAAAAAAAAAACTAAAAGCAGAGAAGGGCAACTAGAAATTGCAGTAACCCCTTCTGAAGAACTAGAAGAAGTAAATGAGAGGCTGACAGAGAATTTTCTATTATTTCTACTTTGATCATTTTGAAGAGATTTTCCTTCCACCTGCTTATTTTAAGGAAGGTTAGGAATGACAGTTGTTGAAACTGAAACACTGAAGCCAGCCACCGAAACCCCCAGTGTCACTGTCACACACTCAAAACGCAAGCCTTATCTCTGTAATTCAGTCCCACCTTTCATTCAAGCAGCTTGTCCTAAGCATGCCATCTCCCTACCGAGGAATCCACCTCCGAAGCCAATTGTTTGGTACATAATACTGAGTAGAACCTCCTGTTCGTATTATTACTCACCTCACCCTGATGTGTGGCAAAAATTGCAAGAGGAACTCTGCTTTACCAAGTGCGTAAAGCCTGTTGGAATGAAAAAGGTGACACATGGTTACATCCTTCCTACATCTAAGACAAGATGCAAAACAGAGTCAAAGGAGCACTAACAGAACACGTGGTCTTACAAACTCTTGTGATTATAAGTCTTTTAATTATGGAAAGGTTCTTAGAATCCTAACATTGGAATAGTATTACCTGAAAACCTCATCTCTTGCTGAATATATTTTGAACCTCTTTGACAAGTCAGAAAAACAAGGAACCAGAAATCTACTCCAAAACAAAAACTGTGATCTTCTCACAAAAGTGCATCAATACAAAGGACTCTACAATCTTTGAGAAAATTCATGCTGCTGTGAGGGATATCCTCACTGATGAGGAACTGTAGAATTAGTCTTGACCTCTTGCCTCTACCTCCCTTAGTCTGAACTAGGACAAGAGGACTGGAAGTGGGAAATGCTGCAGTTGGTGGTAAGGCATTCTCACCTGCTAACAACTTCTGTTACCAAGCTATCAAAATTCAACAGAAGTACCTGTCATCATCCACAGAGATGACTTAGGCTTCTTTCTTCCCCTTCTCAGCAATATGTAATCTCAAAGACCTTATCTACTAGCCTTAATAGCATATTAACAATGTTATACTATTCACTGGTAGTCTATCAGGATGTGCCAGAAAAGTAAACCACATTGGATAAGTGTGAGTACAGTCAGTTCTGTTCACAAGTGCCAGCCAGCACTAAGTCTGATTCTTATTGCATAGTCTACTGGCTTCTTTACTGCTTGTGTTCAGTAGAGGGTAGATGAAACCAATTTCCTCTCGATGTCAGAGGCTGGACAGAGTGTTTTTACTATCATTCAGGACAGTGACATTCAGGAAGAGCTTTTGGGGACACTGGTACTGGTGTGTACACTAAGGTAGCTCAGATTTCAGTTAAGTTTTTAGTTTTGTGCAGACTTTTGTTCTATTGTTTCAGCTTCATCTAGATGTCTCGGCCCATTTAAATCACTGACAAGAGCAATGTTGTTGCAGTAAAGAGCCAAATGTTTCCTGGGAATAAATGACCCATTTTGGAAGAGCAACAGAGGTAGGAAGCCTCAGGAAACACTCTACTGTTAACAACGGTACTAAAATAAATCTCCTCTCCAAATTTTCTAACTATTGTTTAAGTAAGTCTTCTGGAAAGAGGCTAGAATAAATTATCATTCTTTGCTCCTATGCCAATCACATTAACTCCTGCAACTTAGTTAGCTCAGACAATTGGGTCACTGCAACTGTTCATAGTACTAAATCTACACAAGTTTTAAGTGTCCCTTGTAGTTTTAGACATTTTTCTAAGCTTCTCAGTAACCTAAATCTGCTTCAAATAAATGATCCAAAACTAGGACAAATTTACAGAAAGATGTCTTGAACTAATAAAGTCAAAATTTATTTCTGCAATAAAACAACAGCTTGTTTTCCCATCCTGTGTCACAATGTTTATTGCAAACTGAAGCTGAGAAAAATGACGTGTAACCAGGAAACACAACCCGAGTATTAATCTGTCCTTATCGGTCATCCAAACAGGGCAAAAAATAATTAAACTGTGGCTTATGTGAAATATAAACCTTTATTTGGGGGCAAGACAGTGAGGATGGAATGTAGAATGAGTCTCTGAGGACAGGCAAAAGCTTTCAACATAATTCCTAAGATCTCATAACCTAAGGCTGAATAATAAGCTAAAAATCTCACCTCTTAAGATCCATTTTAGAGAACTGGCATCCAAAAGTAGTAACAATTTTAGGACCTAGACATATTTGCAGATAAGCTTTGAGAGAACCCTTGAACTAAAACCAGGCACACAACTGAACACCATCCAACCACACTGAATTACTCCCCATCAGCTCAGCTGCCATAACTGTGTGCGAACACTTGCCCGAGACCTTTCTTCCAGTTCTGCCAGTGAAGATTTGGAACTCCAGGTGTTGCAACTCTCACCACCTGTCCTTATTTACAAGATAAAATACAGCAGCTTAAAATTCAATGGAATTTTCAGGGAATACACTTACATAAAACAGTGAGCTTGCATTCCCAGTTGTACTATCACATATTCAAAAAGAACACCAGCTCCGACGTGGCAGCATAAACATGCACTTAGGGATGCAGTTTCTTCCCCCCTGCCAAGCAGCTGCATCCATGCAATCTCAGTGAACTCTTGCCTCCATATAGAAACAAACCAAACAGTTTAGGTGTCAAGGAATAAAGACATTAATCTCCAAATGCTGCATCTTTACCACAGTTATTTTGATGAAGACATATATATTGATACAGTTTCACTTTGTTACCTACCTATGCTGAATGAATCATCTTAATGATAAAGACATGGATTTATACATTAAAGGACTGCTCAAGTGGCTGCCCTTACATGTTCACAAGGACTAAGAGTGCACTAATACAGCATTCCATTTCTGCCAATTTCGTTTCAGTCAGAACGAGAAGAGCGCTTGAGGCTGCGCTTTAATTCCATCTCTGACCATTAGTAACACAGGACAAGATGCTGAACCTGACTCGATGTCCAAGTCTAAAAAACAAGAACAAGCAACAGTGACAAAAGTCTGCAAAAGTTCTAATGCACCAGCAGGACAGAGGAACCATAGTTTCAAACAGAAAGGAACTTCCTGGCCACAAATGATAAAATTGTTATGCTTAAATCAGTATTATTGGCATGATGCAGACAGACCAACTACAGGAGCAGATTTAAGCTCCTTTTCTCCAGTACACCATGTTTGAATGCTTCCATCTTATAGTCAATCACAGTATTATCTCTTACCTATGATACCTAGCTTGCTTATTTCACAGTACAATGTGATTTAATCTCTTCCTAAGAAAGCTTCTGGAGCAATGCCTAGTTTGAGAAATAACATTTCACAAGGAATGTACATTGACTGCAATTAATTCCTATAGACAGAGAGACTAATTAACAAGAATCCAACTAATAACTTGCTTGGATTCAATCCATACACTGAACTGGCAACATGCACCAGGAGGAGGAGGCAGAGGGTGCAAGGATATATTTGGGGAAGAAATCACACATGACAGGCCCTTTCAAAGTGGCTCACAGACATTTTAAATGTTGCCCAGACACTCTTAACCCTTGGTCTCATCTAGTTTCCATCACCTCTACAGGCTTCTTTTCTCATGCTATGTCTTTCCTGCACACACAATGCAAAGATGCCTTGGCTGTTTCAGTTTTCAGCTTAAAGATTAAAATTACATTCACAAATGTGCATCACTCTTAACAAAAGCAAGCTTCTGCACATTTGCACTGTTATTGAATGTCCTTGTGCATCAAATCCAGCAACAGAACATGAAAGGGAAGGAAGTTTTCTTAGTAACACCATTTTTATTGCCAAGTTCCGTTTACAAAGAAAGGTCTATTTTTCATTCTTGCTCAGGTTTTCAATAGCCACAACACATGATTAATGCCAGCAAATACAGACTCAGCTATAGAAATCTGTCAGAAACATACACCAGTATTTTCTAATTTTGCTCCCTTCTCAGACATTTATTTACATTTTTCTTTAAATTAACATAAGATATTGTCACATTTGCTCTAAATGTCTAACATAACTTACATTAAATAATTAATACTTATTGCCTGTAGAAAGACATTTCAGATTTCCATTCACCCTGTGTTTGGGCTTTTTTCAATGTCAATGTAAGTGCCTGTTCAGGACTTTTTTTTTTTTTCAAATGAAGTACATTTTGGACACAACTTCACTAAAATACATCCCATAGGAAGACAGTCCTTCATGCTCATCAAATGCTTTATGTAGTGTTTAAGTCCCAGGTGCATTCATTCTTCTAGAAAAATACATTTCCTCCTCTTTGCACTTGAAACAATCAAACTTACAAACCAGCTCAAAATGAAGTAAAAAGTTTGAACAAAATTATCCATACACCTATTCACAAGTGGAGATGCTTCAAGTTATCCCCTAAAATGCTTCTAGCAGGTCCCCTAGAGCTGTAACAAGGTATTATTCAGTGCTATCACTGGGCAAAACAAAGCTCTGAGAAATTCTAAGAGTCTCTAAACCTGGCACCCGTGAATCTATTCTCAATCCTTTTCAAAATGATCTTCATGTTCATTGTACATATTTCTGCCACACTTAGTTCTTAAACACACCCGAACACAAAATCTCAGACCTTCTCATCTGCTCATACATACTTTGGTTATAAGACAGTACTTATTGTGCCTTAAACTCACTTTAGTATGAGTACCCATAACCAAAAAGTAATGGGGAACAAGATGAAAAAAACAGCCCTCACATATCTTAAGACTGCAATCTACCCTCACATATCTTAAGACTGCAATCTAATAGAATCCTGGGAATGCTATATACTAGTCTGCACCTTACTGAACTCTAACTTTTGTTATCAACAAGTATACTTAGTCATTACCTGCTTCTTAAGCCCTTTTTAGTAAACGCACTCCACACATTTATGCTAACAATGACTCAAGTTTTGCCTTTTCATATTAAGAATGAATTCAAGTTAGCAAAACAATAAACCAGATACTGCACATTTATTACACAAGCAAAATGCAGTTTTACAGTAATAATACATTAACAAACAAAATACATATTTTATAACAATTCGCAAAAGAAATCAAATCTGAGCAATGCACAAGTCTAAAAATTTGGGAGATCAAAATAGGGAAAATTCTGTACAAATGTAATATAAAAATACATTTCCATATGAAAGAACCTTCTGTTTAACAGTCCAGAACTGCATCTCCCATGTCTTCATTGCTGCTCAGAAAGTCCTGAGCAGCAGGAAAAAACTCAAGCACTTTCCCCCCCACCCATCCCTAAAAACATTCCACCCCCACAAGCCCTGCTTGGATCACTATCTGCTTTTCAGAAGCCAACAGGAGACAGTAAGAAAGAGTTATTATTCGGAGACAGTAAGAATTATTGTATTTCTTTCTAATGCATGCTGCAAATGTTGGGAAAGGTCAGAGCAATAGAGCAGGCAAGCACAGGAGAAACGCTCCGAAGACTTCTAGGAAACAGAAGAGCAATGCCCAGGTTAGTGACAGCCTACGGTAAGCCAGTGATGGTTAAACAGTGACATACCAAAAACTTGTTGCAAGAAGAGTAACAGACCGAAAGAAGATCTTCAACTTACATTTAGATGCCTAACATTAGGTTGCCTAAAAATAAGAAGACTCATCAAGGAGACTCATTATCTTTGAGGCACAATGTCTAGATTTCACTGATACTAATGGCCCTGCGTGTTGTTCCTTTGACTCAATTGACTAACAGTTTCCTATATAGCAGCTGCTTGTCAATGCTCGTTTAAAAGCAACTCCCCTTTTAACTTTAGCTGGTTAGTGAAGACAACATCAGAATGTTTAGCCTTGTGTTTTGGGGTTTTTTTAAGAGTACTACGTGCAGGTCACTGAAACTATGCATTAGGCTATTCTGTAGTCATTACCTATACTGCATGCAGCAAAAGGAGTGACTGATTACACCAGAGCACTGGCAGCCCATGGTATTAAAGTGTTTACTTTCACAAAGTGGCTTTGTACTTATACATACAGTTTGCCTTGCTTGTCTGATAGCTTACCTATGTCTTCAAGCATACTGCTTGAAGTTTAATTTACTACTAGCAAAATGACACTCAACTGCAGGAAAAATACTGAATTCTTAGATTGTTTAAAGTAATCATCCCAGGCCACGTGCAGGAAGTGTGGAAATTATAGTTACTGCTTAATAAGAAAAAAAAAACCCTCACCAGTAATTTCAGTCTTAAAGTTGCTGGTTTTGCTACAAACAAACTATTTTAACCACCAGTTTCAAATTCTACACACAAAAATACTTCAAACCTACAAAAAAGCCCCATTATTTCCCCCTATATTCTATCTCTGTTAGACAAAAGGGTCATATGAATTGCTGGACATTCACTTAAACTCTGAGTAGTGATCTAGCTTTGAGTCTTAAATTCTGGATATGGAAGAAGAGTTTTTAAATGTCACATACCTGTTCTTTAGCAACAATACTGGATAAGGATAAATTAATTCTGGAAGATATTCCCAAATTTTCCTTACCAAGCGACCTCAAGGAAAATTCCAACTGCGCTGTGAAGCAAAGAACACTGAGGAGCTTCTTTAACAGGTGTCACTTTGTATTTACTTATTTATTTAACTCAGCTTAATTTAAGGAAGAGAAGTCAGAATTTTAGTTTATCATCAATTAGCAGTGGGGAATACAAAAGACTTCAGTCCTTATATATAATTCATTATTTCACACAAAAAATACAGCTTCCAGTATTAATAAATGTGAGCACAGTTCTAATTAATTTGGTTTAATCCACACAGCTTGTAAAATGGAACACAGGAAGCTTAAACTTTGGTTTCTTCCTACATCAAAGAACTTCTGCAAAACAATTTTTACACACAGGTTTCACACTGCAAGCATTACTTCCATGGTGAAACGGACATCAGAAATGGGCACTAATGTTCCTTCCCTCCCCTTCTTTACCAAATTACCAAGCATATGCTGCCATTAAACCTTCACAGGTGAAAAGTGTGAGTCTTGTTCATTGTCATTAACACTTCATGACAGAAAAGCCAAGGAACCAGCAAGAGGCAGTGAGACCTAACAGTGAAGGCAACACACAGTTCTCTTAAACAAGTGATATTTTGGTAAAATTTGATAAAATGAGCCACAGAGACCATAAAAAATGTTTAGTGCGCCTTAGCTTCTCTTCTCAAAAGGAAGAGAAAAATACAGCTGCTTTATGTTAAGAGAATATGGCTGAAGACAGGCATAGCCTCTACAAACAAACACTGAGAATTTAGCATCTCCAAAATTTTGGCATTTTTCTCTGGAGCACTGCTATATTTATTTTAGAGTGATTCTACCTCCCTCTGCAGTATTACACCAAAATAGTGAGCCTTTTGAAGAGCCAGTTGTTTAACTGCTACTCCCATTTGCAACTTGGTATTTGGATTTGGTTAAAAAGAGGGATGTTACACTGACTGACATCAACTTTTGTTTAGAAAAAAATTATATTTGCGGCTGATGTGCTCATGCTTTCTTGGTTGAGTTTCCTTTTTACAGTGAAAGGGGGATAAGGAAACAGCCCTGGAGTTTATCTGATAAGGATGAGACACATGCGATACTCTTCAAGGAACTGCAGACGAGTAACACCGTACTTGCAGAGATAACAGACTGGTGATGACAGATTACTTCAGCATCTCCAGAGCTTCTACATTCTGAAGTCTCTTTAATGCAGCACGAAGCACAGTCATATCATATGCCTTAATATAAAAAGCAAATAACAGGGGGAAAAAAACAAAAATCAGTTGCTTCTGTGGCATAACCAGAGGTATAGTCTGTACCAGTTGTGTTTATAAAACAACAGTGGTAGAGCTGGTGCAATCAGAGCTTTTCTAGTGTAACTTCATCTTTGCAGGGAGCTTTTGGAAAGAACTCCTAAAAGAGATCCTACGTTACCACCCATTGACCAGCAAGGCTCTGCCAGCAATGGATTAGACAGTAGACAAGTCTTCTATTTTCCTAAAACTAGTATCTATCTCAGTCATTTCCTGTGAAGCTCTCGGTAGATAACTGGTCACGGGTTTTAAAAGTCACTCAAAGGCAATGAAAAGCACAAAGTCAGCTTTCTCTTCCTTCATCTCATTTCACATGCAGTACAGCTCACAGGTAAGATTATACACACCATTATAAAGACTCCTTGTGCATGGTCCTAATCTTGCTAGAACTGAATTTGAAATTAGATAAAGAAAGATCAAGGTTTTCCTTCTATTCTATTCAAGGGAACTCAGCCTGCACAGTGGCATTCTGTTTAATCTAGGTCATCAGTTAAGGTTAACAACTAACATAAAATGCTTTCAAATGAAGTAAGGCATTTTTTTATAATGATCTTCAAACTATTACTGAGGCTACAGTGTAATGCTGCAACATACTAGAAAGAAGTCTAGACTGTAATCAGTTCAGCTAACAAAAATTTATGTGGTCCTTGTGCCCAAATTACTACCCATGTCTAAGCTTGTTCAGGTACATGCACATTAGCTGCAACAGTGACTGCAGGTGTAAACTCACTCTAAGCATATGATGAAAAATAAAAGTAGGCTCTTACTCCAGCATTTCCAAATTCTCATCCCATATCCATAGCAGTGCTGAGGACACCCAATTCTCAGAATTCATTTAGAATTTGGGTCACTCTGGAATGGTTGGAATATTGGTTAAACCAATTTGAGACAAAGTAGAAGTCACAGAAAACTAGAAATCAGCAGAATTGCATGCAAAAATTAGTAAGTGAAGAAAAAAATCCTGCTGGCGTTCAATAGAAGACACCTTGTATACACGTTTTACAAGGATTATTAAGTGAAGGAAGAGACTGACGAAGTGACGAAAGTTACACTTGTGGATTAGTCAGCCAATCTCATACATAAATATAACTTTTAAAATCCCATCAAGTATTCCATGTGACAGCCCAGGAAGTGGTAAAATAAGAGACTGTGAAGGAGGTTAAAACTTTCCAGATTCACCTACTTGATATGAAATCAATGTTAGTAGAGACAGAATGAGGAAACAGATTGCACTGATGACTGAAATCATAATACCAAGTAAACAGTAGTCTTCAATCTTTGGCAGCTAGAAAGCACTCAATATTAGGAGCAGAGTAATAGTGAAAGTCTGCCCATTTTACTACTAATTTTAATTAACATACATGGAAATTGATGAGAAATCTCAAATTCCATTAATGTTAAATTATGTATCAAATCAGCAAAGAACATTCCAAATAGTCCAAAACATTAATCAACACTTTTTCACTACTGTCAACTTGGTAGCAGGATCTAGGCAGCAAAGTAAGGCAAGCATAAACTCAGAGTTATTTTTATGTAGCAATGTTGTTTAACTACGATACTATCCCAGACAGGAAAAGAACTACACAATACCTTTCAAGTTTCAGACTTAGAAAGGAATTATCAGTTTGATGTGATGACCTCCTTCCTACATGAAAACGAAAAATTTAAAAAACCTCTTTAAACTGCTTCTATCTAGAAGTTGTCCTTTAATAGAAAGGATATTATGACTCCTCAGAAGTGTAGCAATTTGACTGTCAGAAGCAAAGAAATAAGTTATAGCAATCTTGTAAGATATTTCACATTTCTCTGTAGTTGATTAGGGGATCAAAACTCCCTTCTGTTAATTTGTATAAGCATTTGTCATTAAATTTTAGGCTTTTACCTTAAAAAAAAAAAATCATTTTATATATATCTTGCTTTGGATCAAAGCTGGAAATAAATATTATACATGGAAAACTAGTATAAAGACTGGAGTCCTAACATCCTAACAAAGACAATACTGAGAGTGGCCAATCCTGCTGGTATCATGCAGGCCTCCACAAAATGAATGATCAGGATTTTGAGATACAAACAACAAAACAGCCCAAGCTGAAAAACACACCATGTCTCAAATGGAAATGTTATGTCTGTACTACAATATATAATTTTTTTCTGGTCAGTGGTATATCTCCAGTTTCAGAGAAGTAATGATACAATATCCCAAAGCCAGTTATCCAAAAATGTCTTCATTTTGCTATAATACTGTAGACCTTTTACAATTAACTTAGTTCCTGCAGCTGGAACTCTACACTAGAAAGAAAGAAAGTGCTCTGAAATACTTTCATGTTCTTGTATAACACAAATGAGTAGGAAATAACTAGTCCAGATTTAAAAGTTGGGCTTTTTTCTTCTCCTGTTTAAATATGCTGAGTATCTGATGTTTACTCTAAAAGCTGCCCACATTCTCTTTCATGATGGGCCTCTTCTGGTGGACCAGACTGCCTCTGAGGCTTCAAGAAGTATCTGCACTCCCAAAGGAAAAACAACAAAGAATTTGGTTGCATTTGCTCACTGTTTATCACAGTCTGCAGGTTGGCTTTAGTCAGAACATTCTTCCTCCACCTCTTTTACCTTGCATACTTCAGCTTCAGATTGCAAAGAGGACTGAGGAATGCAGCTGAATGTTCGAATGCTCTGTGGATCAACTGGTGGCACCAGTGTGAGTGACTCTACACTAAGTGCATCCGTATTGTCATCTGTTATTAATGATATTGTGGGCTGCTGTGCAGGAATCAGGCTAGGAGAAAGGTTTGCTGTTTCTATGTCACTGTTCTTTACAGCATTCTTGCTAGACTTTGAGACAGCTGAAAGAGTTTCATCAGTCAACATCGTCTGACCAGAAATGGTCATCTGAGGCTGCTCTGGAGCTGAAGCATCATCTAATAAAAGAAAACACCAAGAAAAAAAATAAAAAAATCAGCATTCAACTTACTATGTATATTAAGGATAACAGTATGCTATTATTTACAAATATTTCAGAATAATTGGGTGGGAAATGCAGTTCTGTGAAGCACTAAGCATTAACTTTTTAGTAATTAGAAATGAAACAAAATATTATGAAGGCACAACATAAAATGGCAGCAGGAATGTGTTCAAATTAGGAACCAGAAAATTTTACACATTTAATATTAGAATATGCAGCAATATCAGAAATATTCCTAGAAGGAGGAAATTGAGGGGAAGAATAAAAAAGCCTCTCCAGTATTTAGTACAGACTAAAATGAATGCCCCATACGAGGAACCAGGAAACTCTTTAGAAATTAAAAAGCCAAACCCCTATATAACTAGTTTTCCCAAGAAGTGGCTTGTTTCTTACAAAAAATTGGAATCTGGAAAAAAACACATTTAAGTAGCACCTTAACCACAGAAAGCAGAACTATGGAAAAACAGGAAGGAGAATGATGTGCTTACTGTAACTGAAAGATGCTGCAAAACAGGCCTGTTATTATACAGGCTTATGTTATATGACTTTTTTTTTTTTTTTTGGTGCTCCTAAGCGTGGAGCATACAGCCCAGATGAAATGGGGAATAAGCATTTCTTACCACTGAAAAATGGGACACTACTGCACCTTCTGACACAATGACACCCACCCTCCCCAACTTCAAAAAACCATTAACAACTATTTGTACTGCCCTTTTCCCCCCTTAAAATCCTAGCTAACTCTCAAGTAATTGGCTCAGATGGATAGTGAATGGAGGGGATAAGGCAATGCAGGCTTATCTGTATGCCCAGAAAAGTCAGGGATTTTTTTTTTTTTCTTTTCAGACTAGAGTAATAGATGCCATTAAAGTTACAGGTATCCAGCTTCAAGACAGATCATTTTTAAAACTCTTGTAAGAAACAGCATGTGTTCAAGTGTACAGGTATCTGCAGAAAAGTCTACAAGGCAATGTAGTGAATACAGAAAATAAAAATTAGGTTCTATTTTTAATATTCAGGGACCTTAAAAATATTTCCATTTCAATTTGATTCCAAATAATCCTGTAAAAGAACAGAAAGCATGAACATAAGGCAGAAACAAAAACAAACAAACAAACAAAGAAGAACAAAGCTGAAAATGGAATGGATAACAGCAAGGTTTCAGTGGGCAATGGTAAGATTACTGGGGTTTTAACCTTTCTGGTAAGATAACCCCAAACAATGATGTATTCTCACTTAAGAAAACCACTCAGTTTTACTTGTTGAATCAGTCCAGAATTTACAGATTGTAAAAAAAGTCTCCTTTTAAATAAAGGAGACATCACTGGTTATTTCTGAAAAACAAGGAGAGATTCAAAGTGACTCTGCGGATTCTTCGTTTTAGTTGTCACGAAGCTTAAGTGAGAATGTAGCGATAACACAGGAAGTGATGCAAGACTTGCATGGAAAATTAACTGCTAAAACCATGAAGTCTCATTTTTCTGAATTCCAAGATAAATACTAACATTTAAGTATGCACAGAACAGTGTGCCTCTTCGCAGCGATTTTCATTTCTGAAATTATAAAATCTTAAAAGAATATAAAATGTTCTTTTCCAAATTTTTTTTAAATCTTTATTCTAGTATGAATATGCACCAAAATTCAGGATTCAGAAACCTGAGACATTCTGCTAAATTAGCAATCAAATGCATTCTGCTCAGGAATGTTATATACAGCACGTTTCTACTGCAGTCTTGCTATTTCACTTCTGACTCTGCAGTTCATTTCCTAATTTCCCCCCCTCCCCCAAAATATTAATACATTTTCTCAATACTTTCATTTACTGAAATTGACAGATGTACATACTCTTTTGTTAGGCTGTACTGTTCCCAAATCCTTTCACACAGGATATCAATTAATGCTAAAGTGACTCCTTTCTTATTGCCACAAAGAAAAAAAGCATTTGAAAAAAATCCCCATTAAATAAAAAAATAAAAATAATTTTAAAAAAAGTCTCTGGAGTCAACAAGTCCAAATTTTCTATCCAAAAGGTGGAAATAACACAGAAAAAAGATGAAAATATCAAAAAATCTAAACATACTCTTGTTCCGTAATTTAGCTGCAGCATTGATACATAATGCAAAATTGGAACTCTTCTATGTTTCCCTCCTGCTTTTACTTACTATCAGTAGAAATTAAGTGTCTTCTACTCTCACTGCTTCTTTAGTCACTGTCCAAGCTTCATTTCTCTTTCTCTGTTACTGTATTTAAGGGTAGCAGTGACAGACTTCTGTGACCCAACATGGCATTACTGCCAAAATAACAAAGTATTTGCAAGTTGCCCCTAGTTCCTGCAGGGGAAGAAAGCAAATACCACTACAAAAAGGGGCAGGGGAGGGAGAGAGGATTTCTAACATTGTCTAGAATAGGTCAACAGCTTTCACTACTATTTCGCAATATACTGTCCCTTCTGATTAATGCTTAACTAGAAATCCTGTTCTTCAGTCACAGCTATAAACTACGGCTGTGAGAACTGTACTTCAGCCTTTGCAACCAAGGCCCTTACTTGAGGCTCATACTTAGCTTGAAACTGCACCTATATGCTTCTGCCAGGTCATGATCATCTCTCATATCTTTTGGATACAAGGATGGGGATAAACAACCCTAGTCTACAGATGAAAGAAACTACACAGAAAATAGAATGCAGAGATCCTACATGTTGGGATGAAAATCTCCAATCTAAAATAAGACCACTCTCTTGATATAAAAGGTTTTCACATGTAACATCTCCCAGTTAATTTAATACATGGCTTCAGGAAAGTAATTAATAATGAGAAAATTTTTGAGGCTCAAAATTTCAAAGCCTTCTGAAGTCATACTCAATTCTGAGAAGGATCCAAGTAGATAAATTTACACTTTGTGAGATCTGAATTCTTAGTCTTTGAAACTGGAATAAACAATTGGCAAAAAGATGTACCGTAGTTGAAACAAAAATTCAAGAAGGGATTATTAAAAGAATGTCTATCAAAACCAGATAGGTATTAACCTCTTGATTCAAAAGAGTTTCAAGGCATCCAGATACTATACATGAGTATATAAAGTCTCTAAACATATATCATATGTTTAGGATAATTCTGGAATTTCTGCTTATATTGCACATAAAAATACTAACTGGCTTTCAAAAAAAACCATACTCCTAACACTGGGTTCCAGCTTGACTTTTGGACAAAAAGAGGTAAAATAATTGTAATTTTTACCTGAATAAAATCTCCACTTACTAAAATATGTTCTACTTTTTAAATACCCAAAATTACCACCTAATATGGGAGAACAGCACTTCTATTCACCTCTCCCCAACCCCCATCTATTTAAGCAAAAGTGTTCTGGGAAAAAATAAAAAGCTAGATCTGCAACAAAACCAGGGAAAGTGAAATCAGTTTCTTAAAACAGTTGTAATATGAACATTTAGTTCTAACAAACAACCCCCACCCATCCACAAATTTAAATATCAAACAAGGCTTGAAAAACAGGGTGTCGTTTAGCAAGCTTTTGGGTATTATTAGCTCTCTCTGGTTGCAGTGGCTTCAGCAACCTTATATGGTTTTCAGCACTTCTGTAATGCTACCAATATTACCATTACAGCAAAAAAAAAAATCCAACCAAAAATCACTCAACTTCTGTTGTATTAACTTATATTAAGGACGATCATTAGTGAAAGAAGACAGAAAAGAACAGGAAAAGGAAAGAATGGATATAATCGACAGAGACATGTCCTAAGCTGTACAGCAACATACTGTGAAAGGATAACAAAAACATAAACAACTGGACATTAGGTGAAAAGATAAAAAGTAAATCTAATAAAGATGAAAAAGGATGTTTATATAATATTAACAGAAGAAATATCTTCATGCCATGATAGGAAAAAAAATTAAATTAGACACAAGTTAAAACAGGTTATACAAATAAGAAGGTAGCCTCAAGTGTATTTCTGTGGTTATTGCATCTGCTTCCCCTCCGCACCTCCTCAGGCAATTAAACAGTCCATAAACCCATCTGCCTGAGTTTGATGATCATAGAAATATTAAGCTTGTGCCACCACAGTCCAAGGACAGTCTTATGCTGAATGCTTGTCCATTTTACCCAAGCTATAGATTTCTTGTTTCTAGCCAAGTACCTGCATTACTGTCCATTCAGGAGCCTGTGACTTACTACATTCCACTACAGCCATGGCTGCCCCTGTGCAAATGAAGACATAGCTGCTTTGAAGCTGGAGGCTTGAGAGCAGAATTTCCATCTTTGTCAAGAGAACCAAGAAACATGGGAGAAACTGCAGATAATGCTTTAAGAAACAACTAATTACTGTTTTACAATCCCTGCCCCCCCCCCCCCCCCCAACCCAGTAGAGACTAAGATTTATGATGCTTTCTTCACTTTCCCCCCTCACCATCATTGGTGTCAGCATGGAAACCAAACATGTTCTATCAACTGTCAATGGCCTTTTGAAAGCTTATGGAGGAACCTGCCTGAATTGATATTGCGTGAGTTTCTGTTGCAGCTGCTGCTTGAAGACCTAAACCCAGTGTCCACCGTGACTGTCAGCCTCCGACAGACTAAACACCCGCCGACGTCCTTTCCTGCCAGACCTTACTAGAGGAAAACACAGCGATATATCATATGAAGGCTTTAACAATGAAACAAGGAAGTGAAACTGGAATGAAGACAAAGGATAAATGTTAGAGTAGCAACAAGAATAAGTGACAAGGACACATCCATAACTGCTGGTATCTTGAATACAATTTGACACCACACCAAGAGAGTCTTATAAGTTTGGGAAATACTTCTGAAGCTGGAATTATTAATTCTTTAGGAATAAGTGAGTTTAACTTAATTTAATGTTTTGCTTACCTATCTGGAAATGTTCATAAAACGATGTTTGGGCTGTGTTTCGCAACACCGGCAGTATTTACATCAAGGAAGGACTGGCAGGCACTTATTTGCATTACAATCTACTCACATGCTTTAGAAATCTTTAGAGTAGCTGTTTATTACCAATTCTGGTGACAGAGAATTATTCTGATATCCACTGGCCACAAATTATAAAGGATGCACTACCATGCATGTGGCAATACTACCATTCAGCCCTAATACTCTATGATACGAAACTGAAGTATTAGATTTGGTTTATGTTAGTGTTTTTAAAGATAGCAGCAGTTCAGATGATGATGCTTGGTGCATAGTAAGTTTCTAGAAAAGGAACTTTCTAGAAACAAAAAGTATTTCCTCACCTAGTTAGAAAATCACTAACATCATAGAACAGAGGAGATCAAAACACGTTTACATTACTGATTATAAAGTGAAGAGACAGGGATGGTTTCAGTAAGATGGCAAGCATTGTTCTTACAGGCTCTCCATGCTTGATTAATCCTCCTCTCCTTGCAACATATAAATTTTAATTTACTGACTGGAATTGAATATATCCTCTACAACAAGGGACAGCTCTCTGTATTTATTTTAGACCTTTTACCATCAATACCTGCCAGTAGTGTGAAATACAGTGTAAGTAGCGTAGAAGATCAGTGCCTTCTGAAGTCCTCAATATCCACTGCTTCCATGCAAACATTTCCTTAAGTATTGAAGCCAACTGAATTTTAAAGTTTATGACAACATCAAAAGTGATAAAATACAGTGTAGATGATATTACACATACGTAATTCTGGAAGACTGCTCACTTACAGTAAGAGAGCTTCTTTATCTTAATCCTTGGCATATATATAAATAAGCACTTTAAAGAAGAGCATGGCTCCAGCCAGTGTAGCCAAGAAAAGCCTGTATTCCAAGCTCAGAAGCTTGACGATTAAAATCTGCCTAGCAAGAGAACATCTTTACCTTATGCATCACAACACTTCAATTGGACATGTTAAATTAAAAAACCAAATATGTAAATACAAAGAAACAAAAACCCAAGCTAATAGCAGCATTTGGAGAATCTGATACTGCCTTTTCTGTCTTGCTAGGGCTTCTGCTATCTCTAAGGGACGACTTCTGCTTTCTCAGTATTAAGGAATGGAGATCTTGTAAAGGACTCAGCTTAATTCCCAAATACTGCAAACAGGGGAGCTGCTAGGCTTTAAATTATCTGTGCCAGGAAGTATTGTGACAATTAGCAGGTAGGATAGCTGATAAACTCAGGAATCATAACAGCTTTTTTTTACCCATGACAATGTTGTTAATGCCACAACTGTTCTCTTACAATGACTGAAACATGCACAGCAGTCATGTAATTTTATGTAAACTCAGTTAAACTCCCTCCTCACATTAAAATACTGTGTGACTGATGCAGGCAGGAGTGATAGCAAGCAAAGGATTTCTACAGAACACAAAATAATTTCTTTTCTGTGAAACATTTTTGAAACCTTTTTTGATGTTGAACTATTAATATATACTCTATCTTAGAACACTTTTCTCTCAACTAACCATTATGCAATTTTTCTGTATTTTGTTCTCATTTATCAGCTTTAAATAAAAGTCAGTGGGTATGTTCCAAATCTTATTTCCTGAAACAACTTTGTGAAGATTACAAGTACCATCTCAGATGTATCAAGCTCCAAACTTTTTAAATCTGTCAGCAGACAGTAGCTTAGGACAATAAACACAAGCGTACAGGAGAAACAGCTGTTGTAGTTTAGGATGTTGCTCTGAAGGAAGGTAGCTGAGGGAGTTTCCTGGAAATGCACATACACCTCTCTCCTTTACCTTGTCTGGCATTCTTGACTGAAGTTTCTGAGTAATCTAGCAGGTTCTTCATGGTGAACAACCTGAGCAGTTGCCAGAACAAACATGGGAGCATGGAAGGAAGGAGGGATAGAGAGCACATATGTGTGCTCACGTGAGTGTGTTTAAAATGGAATGGGAAATAAGAAGGGAAATTCAAATGCAACAGATGGTGACAACATTCAAGTGCTACCTTGGAGCATAAAACACATCTAGGTAACTGCTGTTAACCAGCTACCTGTTAGTTTCTCTTTGAAGGAGCCACTTCACATCATGCAAGCCTCCTCTTCTGCTTCACAGCAATGTAAGGAAGTTTATTTTCAATTGTCCTCAACAGGTTAAGGGAAAACCACATTGTTTTCCATTCAAGTGGGTGAATACCAAACAACTGTTCCCCCAAATCAGTGAGTGGTCGGTAAAACCTGATACAACACAGACAGTGGTCAAGCCACTATCTTTTCTTTCAGCAGTGTACTTCTGTCCGCACAAAAGCCTATGGATCAGCAGTCTGGACATACCAAACAGATAATCTCTTTCTTGGTTATGCTCCTGGCAACAGTTCCCAGTAGAGACCACAATTACATATAAACACTGTAAATATTACAAACTTGCAGTGAAGTGGTCAAA
Organism: Pezoporus wallicus; assembly: GCF_028554395.1. Classification (NCBI taxonomy): domain Eukaryota; kingdom Metazoa; phylum Chordata; class Aves; order Psittaciformes; family Psittacidae; genus Pezoporus; species Pezoporus wallicus. The sequence goes on along the minus strand of NW_026637828.1, from coordinate 153,861 downwards.
TCAGTTCATGCAGAAGCACTGCTCCCAGGAACTGACAAAAGAATTAATCTGACACTGAAGATCAGCAAAAAGTGTCAACAAAGCTTCCTGGGTTGGAGAAAATCCTCCCTCCACCCCGCAAAGACCCAGCTCCAGGGATCTCAACACCCTCTCTAGTCCATACTAAGGACCTTGAGACACTGTTAACCAACCACTCAGCTATAACTACTTAAAACATTACTTGTCCATCACTGGCTGCAGTTACATTAGTAATTTGGTACTAAGCAACAGAGTAACTTTGAAGAATTATGTACACTTACTGCTTTAGTTTGATTTTGGGAACAGTTTCTGTGCATTCACAAGGAAACCAAACTATAAGATATGTTGCAACTGTGCACCAAATACACTTCAAATCTGAACAGCAACATACATCTGACCTAATAACTGGTCCTTCAGACAATCACATACATGGCAATGATGCAGGGTCCACAACAAAATTTGTAAACTACAGGCAGATCAGGTACATGCACCTCAGTACCAACTGTCCATCATTCAGTTGCACCAAATTACCTGCTCATGCACATACAGTCACTGTCTTCCTCTTTGTTACTGCTCTCCAAGTAGTTAGCAGTAAAAAAAACAGGAGCTGAGCTCAGAAGTCATCCCTGCAGCAGCCTAATGTAAGCTGCTGACCTGGGACTTAAGTAGCTGATGCGCATTTTCACATTCATTTCCATGGACTTTGCTCATAGTGGTAGGGGACAGAATTGTATTTTCCAACTACATTTGCTAAATTATCTACATCACTGCACCTAGATCCTGTGCAAAACACCAAAACTCACCTAAAGACTGTTTGCCTGCCTGTCGTGGCATTTTGAACATACTTTATGATTAAGCCACAGATCATACTAAATGTGGACAGTTCATGCAACCTAACTGGTAATGCACAGACTGAAACCAGGCATTTAAAAAACCCAACCTTCCTCTCTTTTTTGGTTGGTGGGGTTTTTTTTTGTTTGGGTTTTTTGGGGGGTTTTGTTTTTTTTCTGTGTGTATGTGTTTTGTTTTTTTTTTTTGTGTGTGTTTTTTTAGGTTTTTGGGGGGCTAGGGAGAGAATTTGTTTTTTTTTTTTTTCTGAAAACAATAAGCAGCCTCCTGCCACCAAGCTTTTTAAATTCCAGGAAACAAACAGAACTTTATGTTATACAGATGCCAACATATTGTGTAAGTGGATTTTAACTATAGTCTCTGGTTATAAGGCACTATCTTTTTCTGCTAGATAAGCAATTATGTGCTCTGGATGTACTCAGTTTGAAACATGGCGTATGGCCTTGCTGCATATTTCTTTGAACTAATATGTTGCTTCTGGCAACAAAAATAACTTACATTTTTAATTTTCATTTCCTTTACCCCAGTTTTCTGTCATCACTGCTGCCAAGAACTTGCAGCTGCATTTCGCTTCCTCATCATAGAGGATGCAAATAACCATGGCCATCATAAATTAGACTTTTTACACAGCAAAGGAGAAAGATGCCATCAAACAAATGATTTGTTGTGGTGCAAACCTATACTGAGACTTTTGACAAAAAGTACCACTTCTCTGGGTAAACACATATTATCTAGGCCATCAAGAGACTGGGTAACAGCAGTCACCTACCAACAGAGAAAATAAAATTAGGTCCTTCCAAATTTTTGAATAGACTGCACATAGAAAAATATTCCAAATTGTGTTCTTGAATTACACATGTTGCAGGAATATTTTGACTATATGTCTCTTACAGCAATAGATTTGTTTTAATCTAGATTCTGAGTGCTAGAATGCTTTGTATATCATTCATAAACTTCCTAAGTAAGCTTTCTTACCCTTTCCAGCAACATTTTTTGCAGGGATGGTCACTTTGAAAATAAAATGTACATTGATCTCCTGATGCTGTTCAATGAAATCTACAATATGCTAAATGCCCAACAAAGATTGCACAATTCCCTGTAGAACTGCAATAAAGCTTACATCTACATGAGCTTTCCAATAAAGGCAAAATGTAGGTCTTAGAAGGGGGAACCAGAACAACAATTCCAAGGAGTGATTAACATTGGAAGTGACTGTTAAATGAGGGGTCTGTTTTAAAAGGTCTTGAGAATCAAGCTACCTCTATTGCCTTATAACTAAACAGAGGTAGAGTAGGCCTGTTCCAGCATGAAAGCACTTTGGTATGTATCCTTCAGGAGTTACTTCTTGTTTAGTCTCCAGCTTGAGGCTTTACCTCACACGTAATTGGCACTTAGAACAACCACCATTACAAACTCTCTATAAATGCTACACAAAAAAACGGAGGAATGAAGGCATTCTAACGCAACAAGAAGTCCCAGTATAAACATACTCACTAAATAGACTGAGCACACAAACACATGGTAGTAGCTACATTAATGAAAGTTACACTGTCAGTATACTTAATATGGCAGCTGCTTCTGCACCAGTGAAACAGCCTCTTCAAATGTGGTGGCTCCAACCAGAAGAGTGTTATTGCAAAAGCTTTACAACATTAGCATCCTAAATAACTGTTCTCAAGTATTTCACGTTTGAGCCATTGTTACAAATCAACATGAGTATCAGATAAACATAGAAGCAAATGTCACCCAGTTCAAAAAAGATGCTTCATGTGGAATTCATTCAACCTAGCCACTGTGGTGAAAGTCTAACAGTATACATTACAAATTCATGCAAAGCAATACTTCAGTTTAAAAACAACCTTTTAAGTTGTATGTGCTAGGAGACAAGTCAGACAAGCAGGACATTATTTCACCAGTACTTAAAATCACTGCTGAAAGATGCCAAGTATTTATTAGTGCTCCAGAAGGCTCCACAATTTACAATAACTGGTTTAGTTGAATGATCACATGATCTGAAACCATAAAGCCCTATAGTTTTTAATCTAGTAATACACTAACTTAATTTTACAGTATCCTATAGATTTATCCTATATCCCTTAATGTGTCTAAGCTGAAAATCACGATTTAATACCTGATGGGCTCTGTGCAGCAGAAGGGGTGGACGTTGAACTTGCAGCCACTGAATCACAGCGCCCTGTACTCCCACTGCCACTGGAAGGTGATGGTGATGAGAGTGGTGATGGATTGTGCTGATTTATACACTGGGCTACAGCAAAACCTGCAAAATAGGACAATGAAGTTTATGAGTTAATAATTAGCTTGAAAAAGCTAACTCACATGAACAAACTGAGAAAGGGGAAGTGCAAATATTGCATCAGAGTGGTGCTAAATTGACTTCTTATTGGCAGTCCCCTGAATTATTGAAAGTAGCCACAATATGCACTGTGAAACACCTAACAATGTACTACTCATTGCCTTCAACTGCATAGTAAACACTGAAGAGGAAAACATCTGACAATCAGGTAAGAAAGCAAATGCACCATTGCACATTTCTTTATTCTTTTATATGGGGAATCTCCCATGGCACTGGATTCATTCAGAGGATATCCTATATGGGGAATTTGCTGGTGTCATGCAGCAGGCAGACAGTCAAAACAATTTAAATGGACTCATTACAAGAAGCATATGAAAGCCTTAACACACAGACATGACGTGTCAGGAAAATGCTGTTAGCAGCAACACACACTGACAGGTTGTGTTGCACAGAAAAAAAAAAACAGAATGGATGAAAAAAGGAAGAAACAAAAGCTAACAAACATCAGCCCAGTTAACAACCTGACCTAATCTGCAGTCTCACTTCTTACCTTCTACTTCCCATCCTTATACACAAGAACTAGACTCAAAACCACTTGCAGAAACACAATGCCATCTGAATAGCCGTAGTACTTGTATCAGTTTTAGATGGGCAAATGCCACTTTTATCAAGCTTTTCTCTTATTTGAAGTTACAATTCATTATGTCCAAAATGAACACCACTTGAAAGAATTAAATAACCACCACTGCAAGAGACACCTATTTTATTTAAAAATAAAACAGTTTGTGAAGCAGCTAATTACTTCGTAAGTGTTAATAAACCCATGTATTTTATTTCAGAAACCCAACTGATTGATCTTCTACAACCATTTAGATAAGTTAAACTGAGGTCACATACAGTGACGCCTGATAGTCTGCAAAAATTTAACCACAAACTAAACTACCTCAAATATGAAAGACTTCTATAGCTCTCAGGGCCACTGATACATATAGTTTTTAATACAGCAAACATGCATTAGGCTTCTCATACATACTTCATATTTTGAAATACCAGTTAGGATGGGAAACGAGGAATAATCAATGGACTTGTGACCATAGAAGTGAGGCAAAGATATCTCTTAAAGTGAACGAAAGGTGGTTTGGAACAGTTACTAAAGCCACTGGTATAGGAGTTTTTACATCAATCTATTTTGTTTCCCTTATAGTGCTGGAAAAAGCTGTACCCATCCAAAGCATTCTATATCCACAAATGGTTTGCACTTCCAAGGGAGGATAAACCTTCCAACCTCATCAAAATGGTAGAAGAAATAAACAAGGGTTAATCTGTCTATCCTGTGAAATGCTGCTCGGATTCAGGAGGATTGTCTGCCTAAAGACTTTGCAGAACAGTGCTCATAGACTCATGTTCTTACATTGAAACATTTGCTTCCACATAATTGTAAATAGTAGCCCTGCTTATTTAACTCAGTTTCAATGTTATCTTTCATTTCTTCCACACAAGCAAGTAATATTACAAGTAGTAATATTACATAAACCAAATTAGTTGTAGCTTGTATAGTCTTAGTGTTGTCAAACTACCTGAAACAGGCACTTCTGCTTGAATACTTCTCCACAGAAGTAATTAGTTCTACATCATTCAGACCATGACAGGAAGATTACCATATATCTTATAAAATTCTGATGACTAGGAAATACAAATACATATAAAAAGGCAGCAGAGTTAGGTCTTTAAAAGTAGCTGCCATAACTAAATATCTAACTAAATATAAAAATCAATGGTTCAAAGAATATTAATTAAAAAAAACAACAAAATGAGGTGACAAACTGACTTAGCAGTTGTCTTCCATTATTCTTGCACAGAACAAATGATTAAAAAAATACTTTATGTATATTTATGGGGTGTAAAAGCAACTGTATCCTAGAATTATGGAGAATGGGATACTTGAACTATTTCACACTGGAAGTAACTCAGTAGTACTTAACTAAACTATTCCAATCTGACCTTCCTCCAGTAGCTGTGTTTGATGATGAACATGAAAGGACTGGTAAGAGTCCCACAGTGCAGTTCCAAAATAACTTGTAAGACATTCAAACGTGCTGAGCAATCTAACCTCATAAAATCAGTAACAAGAGTAGATGCTCATCAGCTGAGAATGCCAAGCTCCTCATTAGTACTTTGATAAAAAGCATCTGTTTTCTTACTGTTGATGAAGGCCGCAATAAATTACAAAAGCCTGACTATTTCAAGAATACATACACAGTGTTAGTTAAAAACCCCACAAATTAAGATCTACGAATTTATACCAGCCTGTGGTGAACTGCTAAAGAAAGGCATACCATTTTTTTAAATGTGTAATATGCTTTTAGAATGAAAAACATTTGACAACACTAAAATAAACTTTCTTCACATAAATTTGAACAATCTCAAGCACTGTTTAAACAATCCTTGGGCTTTGTTTAAAGCCTTCCTATTCCCAAGAAGGGATGAAAAAGTTACATAGAATTCTTGCCTACGTTTTCTTTTTCATTTAAAGGGCTACATAGCTATAGAAGATGACTTTTTCCTTTGGATTTTAAAATTAGGATGGCCATACTGTGCTTGCAGACTGACACTAACAAGAAGTAGCTTTCCAACTTTTCCCAAAAAAATTTTACCATCATCATCATCTAGTAAGGTATTAAAAATGAAGAAAAAACTAAGAGAGATCTATTGATTCATTTTGCTTTCAAAAATAAATTTTCTCAGTAGGGAAGTGATCTCACTTGTTAAAATATGCAGATGTAGATTTTGCAGGAAATCAACAAGATTACCCTTCAGACATACCAGGTGTCTGTGCGTGTGTATGTGTGTGTATATATATGTATGTATGTATGTATGTATGTATGTATGTATGTATGTATCTGTAACAGCTTTGATGTGAACCTAGTATCTGAGTTTGCTTGGAGAGGAAGTGATGATTTCTCTCAATATAAGACCTATGTTCACAGGACATCTACCAAATCCGCTTGTTTCTTTCAAAATGATGTAATTCTTTATAAAGAGAGCTTCAAGAGCACCATTTACATAGCTAAGAAGATGATGAGCAGCCCAGCCAGCAAAACTATTCCTAAAATGCTCTAACATCCTGGCAAAGTCCATTAACCTAAACCAGATCCTGAACTATATTCATGGTAATGACTTCAAGGTGATAAAATCCATCAAGATAAGGATTTTTCCTTCTGCTGTCCTCTGATCAGAACTGCCCAGTCTCTCAAGCCAGTCATCTGGGATGGTTACATTATCTCACTGCATTTGCTTAACCCATACTTTTTGTAAGGAGTATTAGCATGTTCTGAATTGGGATGTTCTTAAGTATGGTCCATTATATTCTTGCCACCTTCACCCACCTTGCACAAAATCTGGTTTTAAGCTATAACAACTTCCACTCTCTTCTTCCCAGGTATCAAGAAGCACTTTCAAACCAGATTTTAACTTTGGACCACGAAACAACAAAGCAAAGTGAAACACGGGTTGACTACAGTAAGATAACTACATGCTCTCTAGTGATACATGTGGAGCTTTACGTATGCACTACAACAGAGACTGAGGCAGACTAGGCTGAACTAAAAGTTCTTGAAAACTCTACATTCAATGAGAAGACGAATTAGCAAACTGATTCAACAGTTGTACTAAAATTCTCCACAGAGTGAAACTTGCAGGAGGGGTGAAAACGTTTATATCACTGTCAGTTTCTTAAAACCTACCCTGGATGTACAGCTGACATGGTCCTACTAAGGAAAGTGATTCATCTTCTAAAAATATTGCCAAAACAATGGCTCTCCCTTAAATCGGCAAAACCCACCATCATCAAAGGAAAGCATAACTTGTTGCTTACAAGTATAATCAAATTAACAGACCATGTGACATTCGCAGAACTCTCAAGCATCACTTAAAGCTGTAGCATTAAGAAATGAATACACAAAGGTAGTAACTACAACTTGTTCAATAATTTTTTTAAAAGGAGCGAAATTACTCTCAAAGTGAAAACCACTCCAAGCCTGATTAAAGAATAAACACAAAGAGATTCCTGTTTAAGTCACTTGTAACTAGGAAACCTCATACACTCATTAGTGAAGAAAAGGGGAGAAGGAAGAGGCCTTTGATATTCATTTTGTAACCAGATGTAAAATAGTGTAGCAATCCAGTTTTATTATACTATTGGCTGTCATAAAATGCATTTCAAAACCACAGCATTTGAAATACTTGATGTTCTGTGCTCGGTTTCTCGTACTTAGTATCAAATAAAACTTCAAAATACTTTTTCCTCCTGAATTGCATGTGCATACAGTGGAAGTTTCCATTTCCTGGAATTCAAAGTAACTATGTGGTTGGTTGAAAAAACTACCTTTAACACCAATTCCAAACTGATGCTCTGTGCTAATGTTCAGGCTAAGTAGCTGTGGCTCTTTTCTGCTTTGCTACCTCTAAGGTAAATGAAGCAGCGCACAGTATCCCAGCTACTTTCCAAACTGGCAAGAAAATGATCATAACCAAATTAAACGAGGAACTATGCACAACTGACAGACACTGCATAAATACCAAGTATGTGGAACAATTCAAACTAACTCAATTTGTAAAGGAAGGCAACGCGTTAAGACACTTCCAGTGTAGTTGGACAAACTGTCAAAGATACTGCTTGTACCATACCTGGACTTCACACCCAGGTATTACTTGTTTCTCCAAGAGTAACTTTTTCCATAAGTCTTATCCTGGAGCTGTGTGTTCAGAAACCTATCACAGTAAGCTTTTCATTGCTCATACAAGTTACAGTTCAGATGTTGCAGATTCAAATCACAAAGCAGAAATTGCTTGTTAAGGAATGCTAATCTTACCTGGAACTTTGTCAACAGATGCAAAACCAGAGCGTTGCACTGTAGGATCACTGCTACCACGCCGTGACTGATCATAAAATCTAAATGGAAGGTGTTGGGCTGTAGCAGAAGAGCTGTGTCCAAAACCCATAATTTCAGTTGAAGGCTGAACAGGAAGATCCAGCAGAACTATGTTTAATCACAATTGATAATTTTTGTTACTCAAAAATACATAAAAGGAAGAGTAGGTGAAAATAAAATTGATAGTTTTCTCAGAATCTTAAGAATGAACCCTATTGTTCGACATAACTTGCCTGCATTTACCTCTTAATTATGGTTACAACTGCAACAGAAAAAGAAGAGACACAGCATTTATGGCAACCTTTCCTACCACTGCTGTCTACACATTCACGCTAAGGAAGCCTCAGAATACAGTGGAGGAGGAAAAAAGGATTAAAGTAAGCTCCTTGCATGAAGTAAGCCACTGAAATTATTTAAAAAAAAGAAATCTTCTGGTTTTCACTGTACAAATAGTCACTCATTAGTTACAACTGAACACTGCAGAAACCCATGTAAAAAGACAATCTGTCAACTGGCAAAAAAAAAAAAAAACAAAAAAAACTTTTCCATTACCACTTTACCACTCAACCTGAAATTTTAGTATCAAAATAGACCTGTATTAACCGCAAACTTGCTTTACACTTTTTTACATGAAGCAAGCCATATAGGTATGACATATCTATTCTGTAAAACACTCTTATATTTAGCTTCCTACACAATCATAAGACACTAAAATGATCTTAAACCTTCTATACTCAGAGAAATTCTCTGTCCAACTCAGTAATTTTAATACCAGCTATGACCGTGTTTTTCACAGCTCTGATTAGTTCATTACTGCTACTGGACAATCCAAGCAACTTAGGCAGCTGGTGTCCCTTTTCGTTTGCCCAGCTATTTTCCTTCCTGTATTTCAGAGCTCCCTCTTCTAAACTCTCCAATACATTCAGTTTACTGGTAAGCTTCAATTTATTCTTCAGTCACTTAATATTAGGCTAGTATTTTAATCACTCATTGCTATTTACTCAGATTAATTCTTTCCTTCATATCTTTGCATGCATTTCCTTCACTCACAGAAATACAGCTGCTGACTCAACATTCAGGATTGCTCATTCAAGCATTAAACATTACGATAACGCCACTGGGACACCATCCATCTCAGGACTCAGGCAAGCTGAGTTCCAATTTAGTCCTAAGGCAATAGAATATCTGCTTTTTAAGTAGAGCATTTGAAATTTGAATCACTGAATGACATTTAAAGAGAAATGCTGAGTTTTGTGAGAAGACTGGCAGCTAGTGGCAACAAAACAGGACTCCTTTTTCGTCCTTCCTTTGACACATCTATCATTAAATGTGAAAACACATTTTACTCCAACAAAATCTGTTGCTTGGCAACTAGACATTGGTTTACAGTTTTCTGTGGCACACCACTACTTAGATTTTTCTAACACATGCTTGTGTTACAGAGTGATTTGCTATGACATCCAAGTCTTGTTTCTCAGAATCATTTTGAACTAACGGCTCACCTGCTATCCTCTGCATTTTCATACGGCGAGCTTGGATACGGCCTTTTGCAAGCCGCTGCTTTGCAATAATGCAGCGGATGTGATCCGAAAAAATAAATGTAGCCTGAAGGATAGGGAAGGGCTTAGAATGAGGACTTGAGGCAGGCTTATGAATTATGATGTTCAGAGCTCTACTGTCATCCTCCACTCCCGTCACTTGCATATCCTAAAAAGAAACAGAACGCAAGTTGCTAATAAAAAAGTTTGCATTTTAGAACTATGAATACCAACATTAAAAGAAAACCCTATGAATGGTTCACTAAAGCACCTAGGAACAGTTTCTGTGTTAAGAAAAAGGACTACACAAGTTGTACAGTGTTGAACTTAGCTCGTCAGAAATTAGTACTTACAGAGATTGTCAGTTTAAAATTCAATTGAGCTATTTGGGTATACCAAGTTTTAAGGAAATACAGTGTTGGCTAAGGCAAGAAAGATACAAATGAGGGAAACTTCTTAAAGCTTTTGAAATAAATTAGAAAAGCACAGATGATTTTGAAGTTACAACCTGTTGTCTTCCCTATCTGTGTAGTAAGACCAGAACTCTGGGAGAGTTCATTTCTGTGCTGCTTTGGGACTCAATACTAATTGTATATGATTCTAGTGTTCAAATGAACACAGCCCAATATAGACTGGGGAAGTTAAGTTACCTTATTTTCAAGTTTGTCTTTAGTTAGCTATGTAAACTTCCTCACAAAATCCGAAATAGTTTAAAAGACAAAACCTAGAAAAAAAGACTAGTAAGAGAAGAAACAAGTAGGCATGGTACAGAGCTAAAATATATAAGCTAATATTGGCATTACTATTTAGCATAAATGTAGATTTTCAGCCGAGAAAAAGTAACCACCCATATTAGAACTCCTCTTACCTGCAAAAGGCCTGCAAACTTAACAACACCCCATCCAAGTCTGGCAACATCTGGCTCAACCAAGCTCATCTGGTATATATCCACAGCCAGGAACCTTTGAACTTGACCCCCATCCTTTGTTATGACTGTACAAGCAATTAGATCACTGTTATCTGAAGGAAGAAAAAAGAATCCCGTAACTTAGCTACTTAAGTTAAGAATTCTGGGGTTTGGTTGTTTTACATAACATAATTTAAATGTATAAAAGTGCAATCATCTTTATAACACACATTTGAAGTTATTCAAGGTTATTTTTTAAAATAAATACTTTGCATTTCCCTACCATATTTCTAGTTATGCAGAAAGGCCAGAATATATTTCAATAGTAGTGGTTGAGGCACCTTACAAGTTATGTATCAGATGTGTATTATAAGTACCTTGCTTTCTCTTACCACCTTCATTACCTTTTAGTATAAAAGGTCACTTCATTTTAGAGGTGAAATTGCAACAGTGTTGATTTCTCTCACTAAGTTAGTCTCAAAGTCTTGTCCAAAGACTGGAGATACCCTCCGTGTAGGAGGCACGGCAGCACTGCAGGCAACTGCCTGTACATCAGTGTAAGCTTCACCTCCATTCTGACACAAGCTCCAATTCTACAGGTTTAAAATCTGACTTTCTGACTGTTGGAAGCCTTTCAGCTTCAAGACTGTAGGGATGCTCCAGATTAACTGAATGAGGATTTTGCCAGTATTTGTTAAGTGAGGTGACATTTTTTTCCTTTACCCGACCAACTTTATTAATTTATACTGAATAAACATACCCTCTCTTAATCATTAATTCTAGCACCCCTCAAACAAGCCCCAACATACAGATTTCGAGCTTTAAATACACCATTCCCTGATTCTCCTGCATCTCCTCAATGCACCTGTCCCAGTTCAAACCATCAATCTTGAAAATCTAAATCACATTCTTTACATCAGAGTATACTAAGTTGCCCATAAACTGGAACTGACACCTCACAGCAGACCTCATCTTAGCTTTTTCCTTTACTTCAAATTGATATGTTCGTTCACATGCTTAATACACACAGATCTTTGTCCTCTTACGTAGTGCAACTTTACAGCAAGTACAAGATTCTATGACCACACTTACTGTCCTTCAGAGTCCATCATCTTTGCAATGCTAGATAGCATTCCACATAATCTGATAGGTTTAGCCAGATAATTTGCTGCATTTTAACTATTTGCTGAAGTAATTTTGATTGAGTTTTGTGGTGGTTTGTTGTTTGTTGGGTTTTTTAGGACAGAAACCATAGGACTTGAAAGCAATAAGTTCTATATTTTGCTTCTACCTTAGCCAGTTTTTCCACACACTCCTCCTTAGTGCTCACTCCTTAGTATTGCTAAGGCATCAACAGACTCAGAAGTTTAGAGTCACTTACTCAAACAGCCTTTCTTAAATGAGGGCTCAATACTATAGGCATCAATTGCTGTTAAGCTGTAGAATGCTATTTACCCCTTCCTATTCCACAGACACATAGTATTTTTCAGGATGCTGTATTTTTTACGTATGTCTATATACTGACATCAGTTTGATAAACAAGGTAGTCTTCAGTAAAGTAAGTATCTTTTAAAAAGGCTGCCTTCTTATTCAGATTTTTTATATCTATCTGAAGGGAGCTATTCTGACAGAAGGAATTCAACATATCTCTAATACTGAAGTACCTCTAATGCTGTCTCCATACTGAATGTTAAGCGCTCTTGCATTCAAAACCCAGCTGTAGCAGTAGTTAACTCTGTATTTCATACTAGACACATCTGTGGGATAGATACAAGCTACAAGTGGAAGCACACAGTTTTTTGCAGTGGCAGGTCATACAACTACTGACAACAGCCATAAATTATGGTTTGGAAGATGGAGGAAATTCTTTTGTGCACAATACAGCTCAGAAGGTTACCCAGAAAGGTTGTGGAATTTCTATCACCAAAAGTTTTCAAGTTTCAAAAGAATAAAAGAAATATTACTCACAAAACCAACCTCCTCTTCTCCGTAAGAGACCCCTCTCACACCACAACTGAGAAGTCTCTTCCAACTAACACTTCTATTATTCTACCAATTTCCCTTTATCACCAGGATCCATTCAAAATTGACTGGGTAATAGGAGAGAAAAGAAGGAGATATGGAACCCTAATATGCTTAGAAGAAGATAGTTGATGCTAATCCAATGTGAGTTTAGTGTGAGCTTTTGAAATTCAAGAAAAGTTTAATCAATAAATAAATACAACACTGCTACTTTTCTGCAATACGTATGGGATACAATTCAGTTACATGAGGATTGATTACTGTTACCTACTCAGATGCCCTGGAAAGCTCAAGAAATCCATAAAGGTTTAGTAAACTTGACTCTTGGAGCCTATGGGAGCTTTATGCCTTTGCAGAGAAGAAGCAGAGACACCAGGAAGAAAATAATAAGAGATCTAAAGTCGCCATGTAGGCTATATGTTGAGAAAACAGAATCTTTCTCCAATATTATTGTGTCAATGACATTCTATTAACTGAACAATAAAAGATAACAATGTATATTAAATGCATCAAAAGCTCTAAGTTTATGATCCTGAAGTGTATCTGTATTTGTATATATTTTATACTTACACATCCAGAAGTGGTAACAGAGTTACAAATCTAACATATCTCTCCAGAAATTACTTTCTAATACCTAAATTATTTCACCTTTTCATTAATAACTGAAAAGCCTGAAGTTATTATAAAGGTTTCTAAGTCATGGTAAAACAAGAATAATGCAAGTGCCATTTATTCTGTACTGGCCTGTGAATTTAGGCATAAAACACTCAAACATATTTGACTGTATTCCCAGCTGAAGTATACACAGTTTGAAAGAAGCAGGCTGAAAGAAACTTGAAAGACTACCACAACAAAAACTGACATGAAGATTAGATTTTTTTTTTTTTTAAAGCAAAAACCTTAATAATTCAACTAACTCATTTAAAGAATACCCAGGAGGAAGATTTTAATAAATACATAAATAGTACAAATGGGTAAGAAATTCAATGCAGGGCCAAGTCTAATATACAAAAGCTACAAGTGGCAGTAGTTCCATGGTGAAAATAAGTGACTAATGAACCTACACAACTGATAGCCTGCCCCTTCACAAGACAAAGTTTCTAATGAAGAACAAACATTTTTCTAGGAATACATTTTGGGTCAAACAGAACTAGCTCCCCAGAAGTCATACGTAATGTACACAATGTTTTTTTCCAAGCCATAGAAACCAGGAAAACACAAGAGAATCCTTATAAATATAGCTGTTAACTGAGAAGAAATTAATTCTCAAACAGTTGGTATGACTAAAAAAGGATGGGCTTATTATGGCCTATCCTCCACATTGCATGAGCTCTTATAGCCAATATCTTTTCTGAGGCAGTCTCAGTAACAAAGTATGAGTAACAAAGTCTTATAAGTCTTAATGAGCCCTTAAGGCTTTTCACAGCTGTATTTCAAAACAGGACTCTGGAACATGTCTGGTTACTGCTTATCTTGGGACCCTTCATTTATTGTTCCTTTCGTTCTTTAATCCAATTAGTTCATCAACACATTTATTTCCATCGATACAAGTTTGTGGAACAGCCATATTCTTCTCTAGACCTGAAGAAGCTGGATTTTGACACCTCCAAATAAGTAATGTGAGGTTTCTGAAATCTGTGGATAATTTATTGTGAGATTCTCAACATAGAGACCACAACACCCAATACAGTCATGAAGTTCTCAAATACTGGTTCTGTCTAGTATTTATACAGGTTTTAGTGCAACTGCAAGCAGATTAATGTACTTGAAATAACCCCTGTACATATTCAACTGCCGGACTACAGAAATGCAGTACATAAGGTAAAGAACTTAAAGAGCAGTTGTTTTCCAGAGCAGAAAGTTTTCATTTTAGGTGTTACAAAAACTTCAAGTAAAGCTTTACTGTTAAAGTTTATCAAAGAACATAAAAAACAGTTAAACAGTTACTCATTTACTAGTAAACTGTTACAGGAATCTTTTGAGTTTATACAACTGAATATACCCCATTTACATGACTGTTCACAGCTACTGAAGGGTCATAAAGTACAGTCATCCTTTATGACAAAAACAGAAGAAAAAATGTGGTTAAACACATTTCCAGTGAACTGATCTGAGCTTACAGCTAATCTATAAACCAGTTATAGATATCCAACCACATCTAGATAAAAATTTCAAGCCCAGTAAACTTAAATACTACTGAAAACTGATCAGGGGATTAAAGTGAACCACAAACTGAATGGTTCACTGACATGACACTGCTGCAAAGAAGTGTACTGCCATTTCCAAGACTAACAGCAATGCTAATTTTTTCCTCGTGCAAAATAAAGCGTGCGACCAGTTCAGACAATACACATCCAAGACATGGATCCAAGATTTCTCTCGACTTTGTCCAAGAAAAATACAACTTTTAGGAAATACAGACCAGGAAGAAGAGTTTGAAAATTTCAACTGCTTGCAGCAAAGAAGATTTAAATTAGGTGGACACACTTGCCTGTGAAGACTGTACTATATGAAGTCTTTACAAATAAAACAGCTAGTTTAGGAGACGGTCTAAATGTGCCTCACCTACCTCAGGGTCTGATCTTTAATGATTTTATAATTTACAGTCATGATAATTCTAGAAATCATCTGTAGACACTAAAAGCTCTTACAGAAAACTTTCAGCACTTTGTGTGCTTAGCTGGCAGTCTAAAATAAGCATTAGGTTGCAGATAGTAAATGTACCACCTCCCACTTTACATAAAAAAACTTCTTCCAACAGCATGTAGCCCATTTGGTATGCTATTCTTCTTTACTACTAAGTTATATTCCTGGGAATATATTTAATAGAATAAAAAAATTATATGCCCTATGATAAAACCTCTTGACAACTTCTCCAAATACCTGTCTGGAGGGGGGGGTAAAGAAGCTGAAGCCAGTGGTATCCAACAAGATGTGAAGCACTGAGCACAAAATGAACCACAGGAAATTTCACAGAAACACCGGGGTGGGAGGGGGGAGCAAACAACAACAAACCCCACAACCCTTTCCTTATTGTGAAGGTGGTCAAACAGTAAAACAGGTTGCCCAGAAACACTGTGGAATCTCCATCCTCAACATGGATAACCTGACCGGTGAGGGCCCTAGGCAACTTACTCTACCTGACCTTGCTTTGAGCACAGAAGTCAACTAGACGGTCTCCAGAGGTTCCTTCCAACCTCAATTATTCTATGATAGATTTTCCTCAAATCTTATTGAAAAAAACATTGATTATGATATTATTTATAAAGCCTATTTATTTGGTAGAGACAAGAGTGAACAAGGAGTCTTAACTATAATATTAATTTTTCCTGGTTTAGCAAAGAAATAATGGCTTTAAACGTATCATCATTTACCTCTTGGCCATGGCATTTAAAACATTGCCACTAATAGAATCAGCAGCCTGAAACCAAGCCCCACGACTGTTAATTTGAGCTGCCAGTGAACTTCACACAAACAGTGAAATGCTGAACAAGATTAAAAAGCCACCTACATGAAACACCTACAAACTCACATGCAGCCTAAGGCAGGCAGTTATCACATAATACACGAGTGCTTCAAAACTATTTACAGTAAAAATAACTCTGAAAAGTAGCAGTATATATCATTGTGGTAGCAGCATACCTAGCAAGATGGAATGAACCTTCTATGGAATACCTGACTCATTTCTAAACACAGTCATATAGAGCACCGACAACCTTGCAATTAAAAGGATTACAATAAACATATGTACATCAAAACATTAAAATGACTCTATACAAGAAACTTTAACCTTTCTTATCAATCTCCCATGAAACACCAGCATTGCATTCGGTATGGGGGGAGAAGGCATTTTGATAACATGTTTTACAAGAGATTTTAAAATCCAAATGGTAGCTGAAGTAATTCCTGGATCTTATCAACTTCTACTTCTTGTCAACGTATGTATACAAATGAGCATAACAACTGGAGGTATCTAATGTTCAGAAAAATTTAAAAAGCACTGTCAAAATATAGATTGAGGAGAATTTGTCTGATTGAAAATATCTCCAATGTTATAATTGAAAAAAGGCACACAAATATAATTTCTTGGGTCATGTTTTGTCAGCTGTTAAGTCTCCTCCCAGGATACGGCACCAAGCAATAGCATACTGAAATACTGATATTCTCTTCTCTACTGGACTTGAGCTGGTTTTCCCTTTATTGGGGTAATTAATATTTTGATGGACTTGATGCACAGAAAGGTCTCTGAGATACTGGACATAATCATATACCATCTACTAGGGCAACTAGGGCAACTATTTTTTTAGCTGAAGTAAGATCAACAGGCATTTAAACATAAGACAATAAAAACTTTAACATCTAAAACATCAAGCACCCCCTTTTTTTTCTTTTTAAAGAACAAGAACCTTCAAAGATTAAACCCCTAGCAAATACACACACTATTTTAGCAATCACATGCCCTCTAAAGTTACAAATCATACCTCCAAGCTCTTAATAAAAGAACTGCCTGAACAGAAGTTAATTACTTATAGAACTTAACTAACATCAATGTATCAAAATCTTCTAGGTCCTGATTACAGGCAATGGAGTTAATACTATTTATATTGTCATGTGCTTTCTTTTAAATTCTAGCCTAAAAGTACACTCTTCTACATACAATTCGTCACTTGCTGAGGTGAGTAGCTCGAGAGAATACGCCTTCCAACACCGGAGGGGGGGGAGATCAGCGTCCAGGAGCCTCAACTCAGAGCGACAAGAGCCACCGAGGGAGCCTCAAGTCCTCGACAGGCCCTGCCCAGGAGCCGGCAGCTCAGCTGACGAGAGCGAGCAGCTGACTCACACGGGGCGGAGCCAGGAGGAACGGCGGCACCAGCCCCGAGTGGTTAAAAACCTGCCCCAGGGAGCGCGAGCGATCAGAAGCGCGGCAAACAGAGCGGGTCGAGGCAGTTCGCGGGGGCAGGCGAGCGGGATGGTGAGCACTCGTCGTTATGATCAGGACCCGGTCTGGGAGCTCTGCTCTCGCTGCCCCGGCGGTGGCCAGCGTAGGCACCCAGACAGAGCCGACGAGAGGGGAGGCTGCAGTGCAGAGCTCAGGGTGTAGAGTGCCTGCACTGGTCTGGTGAGGGGAGGGTGCACAATGGGCAGGGCTGCACTCGGTGCTCCCTGGTGGAGGTCCTCCTGCAGCAGGGGCTGAGCTGCGGGATGCTGTTAATAGACTGTGAGATGTCAGGGAAGCTGAGAGTAAGCAGGAATGCTTGCTCCTGGCCCAAACTGTGCAGGGGCCTCGAGCTTCACCTCTACCTCATGAAGGAAAGAAGGAGGCCGTTAACCTGGGAAGCTGGGAATTAGTGACAAAAAACAACAAAAAAAAAAAAAGAAGGAAAAGGACAACCAAAAGCAAGGGGCTTCCCCCTAAATCCCCTGTCCCCACGCAGAACCGCTTTGCTGTCCTGCAGGGGGCTAATGAGGAAGCGCACTCGAGCCAGAAACAGCCGGCTGATGCACTGCTAAAGAAGATCTCTACTGGTGCTGCCAGGAAAACGCGGTGGGTCGTAGTAGTAGGGGACTCTACACTGAAAAGGACAGAAGCACTTGTCTGCCGGCCAGACCCCCTCTCAGGGGAGGTGTGTTGCCTACCGGGGGCACGGATCAGGGATGTGGCAGAGAGGCTGCCTGCTCTTGTAAGTCCCACGGACTGGTGATACATGTGGGTGCTAGGGATATAGACAGTAGTAGCCTGTGTAACATAAAGAAGGACTACAGAGCCTGGGGGAGGTGGTTAGGGGCTCTGGAGCTCAGGTGGTCTTTTCATCAATTCTCCAGGGTACAGGGGAGGACCTAAAAAAAGCTAGGAGGATTGGCCAAGTTAATAAATGGTTAGAAGGGTGGTGTCACAGTCAGGGGTTTGGGTGTCTTGAACACAGGACCCAAGCTTGTAGGCCAGGTCTAGTGGGGGCTGGTGGAGCTGGTCTAAGGGAAAGAGCAGTTTTGGTAGGAGGCTTGCCAGACTGGTCAAGGAGGCTTTAAACTAGATGTGTTGGGAGAGGGGGACATCATTCCATCCCAACACACCCAGTCAGTTGCCAGAACCTATAATAAATGCTTGGAGCAATGTAGATACCCCAGCCGCTCCAGCCAATAAGCTGGCTTCAGTTGGAGCTCGGCTCAGATGCAATGCCCGTAGCATGGGGAACAAACAAGAGGAATTAGAGATGCGTGCACGTCTATGGGGGTATGATATAATAGACATCACAGAAACATGGTGGGATGGCTCCTACGACTACAGTGTTGGAATGGAAGGTTACAGGCTCTTTAGGAAAGACAGGCCTGGCAGGTGGGGAGGGGGAGTTGCCCTTTATGTTAGGGATAGTCTGGAGAGTATGGAACTCTGTCTGGGGACAGGTTAGCAGTGCACAGAGAGTTTGTGGGTCAGGGTTAAAGGGAATATAGCTATGGGAGACATTACTGTGGGGATCTGTTACAGACGGTCTGATCAAGGAGAACCTGCGGATGAAGCACTCCATAGACAGATAGGAAAAGCTTCACACTCACAGGCCCTTGTTCTCATGGGTGACTTCAACCATCTGTTGGAAGGACGGTACGGCCCGGCACAGGCAATCCAGGAGGTTCCTCGATTGTGTAGCCTGGCACAAGCAATCCAGGAGGTTCCTCGATTGTGTAGCCTGGCACAAGCAATCCAGGAGGTTCCTCGATTGTGTAGCCTGGCACAAGCAATCCAGGAGGTTCCTCAATTCTGTAGAAGACACCTTCCTTCTGCAAGTAATAGAGGAGCCAACAAGGAGAGGTGCCATGGTTGACCTTGTGCTCACCAACAGGGAAGGGCTGGTTGGAAATGTGACACTCCAGGGCAGCCTTGGATGCAGTGATCATGAGATGGTCGAATTTGAGATCCTCAGGACAGTGAGAAGAGCGTGCAGCAAGCTGACTGCCCTGGACTTCAAAAGAGCAGACATTGGCCTCTTCAGGAACCTGCTTCGGAAGGTTCCATGGGATACAGCCCTAGAGGGCAGAGGGGCTGAAGACTTGGTTGATATTCAAGGATCACCTGCTGCAAGCTCAGGAGTGTTGCATCCCAACCAGAAGGAAGTGCAGCAGGAGGGTCAGGAGACCTCCTTGGATGGATAAGGAGCTCCTGGGGAAAATTCAAATGAAAAAAGAGGCTTATAATAAGTGGAAGCAAGGACAGGTGGCATGGGAAGAGTACAGGGATGTTGTCTGAGAAGCTAGGGACCATGTTAGGAAAGCCAAGGCCCAGTTAGAATTAAACTTAGCTAGAGGTATTAAAGATAACAGGAAGGGATTCTACAGGTACGTAGCAAATAAAAAAAAGACTAGGGAGAATGTAGGGCCCCTCAGGAAGCTCTTGGGAGAACTGGCTACACAGGATTTGGAGAAGGCTGAGGTTCTGAATGACTTCTTTGCCTCGGTCTTCACTGGCAAAGGCTCTGACCAAACCACCCAAGTCTTGGAAGGCAGATGCAGGGACTGTGAGAATGAAGACCTTGCGCCCACTGTAGGAGAGGAACTGGTTCGAGACCATCTCAAAAATCTGAACGTGCACAACTCCATGGGTACTGATGAGATCCATCCACTGGTCCTGAAGGAGCTGGCAAATGAAGTTGCGAAGCCGCTGGCCATCATATTTGAGAAATCATGGCAGTCAGGTGAAGTTCCCGATGACTGGAAAAAGGGAAATATAACCCCCATTTTCAAGAAGGGGAAAATGGATGACCCAGGGAATTACGGCCCAGTCAGTCTCACCTCTGTGCCTGGCAAAATCTTGGAGCAGATTCTCCTGGAAGGCATGCTAAGGCACATGAAAATCAACAAGGTGCTTGGTGACAGCCAGCATAGCTTCACTAAGGGGAAATCCTGCCTGACCAATATGGTGGCCTTCTATGATGGGGCTACAGAACTGATGGACAGGGGCAGAGCAGTTGATGTCATCTACCTGGACTTGTGCAAAGCATTCAACACTGTCCCACACGACATCCTTGTCTCTAAATTGGAGAGACATCAATTTGATGGATGGACCACTCGGTGGATAAAGAACTGGCTGGATGGCCGCACACAAAGAGTTGTGGTCAATGGCTCAATGTCTGGCTGGAGACCAGTAACAAGTGGCGTCCCTCACGGATCGGTGTTGGGACCAGTCTTGTTTAACATCTTTGTTGGTGACATGGACAGTGGGATTGAGTGCGCCCTCAGCAAGTTTGCTGATGACAGCAAGCTGTGTGGTTCGGTTGATACACTGGAGGGAAGGAATGCCATCCAGAAGGACCTTGACACACTTGTGAGGTGGGCTGATGTCAACCTCATGAAGTTTAACCATGACAAGTACAAGGTCCTACACATGGGTGGGAGCAATCCCAGGCACAGCTAAAGGTTGGGCAAAGAGATTCAAAGCAGCCCTGTGGAGAATGACTTGGGGGTGTTGGTTGATGAGAAAATGAACATGAGCTGCCAGTGTGCTCTTGCAGCCCAGAAAGCCAACCGTATCCTGGGCTGCATCAAAAGGAGCAAACAAACAATGTCAGTGCTGGAGACAGTGGAACTACAGCTTTATGATTTAGTCTGGACTCTAGAAATTGTACTATTTAGTAACACTGAAGGTCATCTGAAGATGTATATTTGATATTAAATAAACACGTGTATATTGACTTTGTAGACAAATATATACTTCATGATTCTATTCCTTCCAACTCTTTTGGATTTATTTTTTTTTCTCTCCATGATACTGCACAAAAAAGGTACTTCACCTTTACTTCATAATAAGTACTACTTAGTATCCCAATGAAATTCTGGACATTACAGACTGATTCCCCTTGGGAATAGCTTAGTATCCTGTCCAACTATGGGAGTATACCTTCCACACACCAACTTGAAAATGACAGAAGAGATGTGAAGTAAAAGAACTCTGGGGGATGGACAGGACAGGGTAACAATGACACACACACATGATGGTGACCAAATCCCAGTATTAGTAAACCAGCACAGTGTAGCTGTTGGAGCAATTACCTCTAGCCTCTTAAAATTAATTGCTTAAGTGAAAGCAGGATAAAAGAAAATCCTCCTAGGATCAGTTCATTTAGGAAACTAATGTACCAGGAAACCAGACAAATGAGACTAAATCTTTTCTGTGCTAATATTTAAACCCTGGAATATTTATTAACAGCCTCTTACAACAAACAAACAAAAAAAACACCACAAGAAGTGCTCCAAATCCAGTAGAAAACAAACTTTTGCAATGTAGCAATATAACTTAAAAAAAAACAATCAAAGGCCAACATTTTATCCAAGTCATGGACTATTTGAGAAATCAAGGGACTACTTACTCAAGTCAAGAACATCATCTGCCTTTATCAGATCTCCCTCCCTTGTGAGTGGTAACTGAGTTTCTGGCTCGTCTCGTAGGTGCAGTGATAGTGAACGGAGCATAAAGAAAACTCTGATTGCCTGGAGAAATTGGAAAAAGAATATTACAGTATTGCTGCATGCCATACTACAGGTTTTAGCAGAGTCTTACATACGTATACTTACTTTCACATCTTGGGAGTATGCTGCGGTGCAGTAAATCTACTTTTTAAAATGGGAAAGTAGAATGGAATTTCAAAGTCAGTTAAAAAGGACATGGAAGAAGTTAAAACATACTATTTATTTTTAATGAAGTAGAAGAAGCAGAACTTTTATCCCACTGGCACACTTACACAGAGTGTGACTGACAGGCAAATGATTACAAGAGTTATTAAAGCAGAACCAACAATATTAGACTTTATTTAGCATTATTTGAAGACTAATAGTATTTATATGTACACTACAGACAACCACACAAGCAACTTTCAGAGACTCTCACAATTTGAACTTTAAACAGTAATAAGTCTTCTGTCGGAGTCTAGCCAAGACATTTACAAGTTTCAGAGAAAACTGTGGATTTTTGAGTTTTAATTTGCTGTGTTCATCAAAACTAATCATCCGCAATACAGCATTCTCAGAGAACTTCATCTACATTCTCAGAAGGTCTATATGAGGGCAAAGCATTCTAAAAGCTGCACCAGTCCCAAGAAATTTCCAACAGATGCTGTGAGAAATTAATATCCTTGGTTTCATTTAGAAATCAATGACAAATAGTATGCAAAGACGAGACAAAGTGCCAAAAAAGTGTCATCATTAGCCACAGTTTGAAAAGCACCACTTATAATCCTCTTCCCTCAAAAGAACTGTATTTTCAGTACAGCAAATGGAAAAAAAAATAAATTATTACTTCTGGTGTTTTGGTTTTAAAACAGTTTCTACATAGTAATTCTGTGGCATAGTGTAAATTAACTGCTGCCTTACAGTTAAAAGCACTGAATTCATGGAACAGCTGCAGTGCCTAGGAACCCCCAGAATGCAGGAAGTATTAGGAAAAACAAATCTAATCTGGTTTAACACAAAACCTTTCAGCCCTGTATTTTTAAAACCAACAAAACTGTGGCTCCTGTGAAGCAGAAATGAATGCTTGGTGGTTAATATACTGGTGGTGCTTTCAGAAACTTCTGACAGAACAGGGATGAAGAGAAGGAAGCCATGTATCTGGCTCTTCCATAAACCGTCCCAGAGCAGATCAATGTGGTATACTGTTGAAATCTAACAGGGCAAAATGGTGATTCTGAGCAGAAAATGTCAAGGGTATCTAACAAAACCATGATATTAACACTGCCTTATGAATAACAGCAGGGACACTTCCTCATGGGACATGATCTCTCCCATTTAGGCAGGCTACATACTGTGCATTTACTGAAATTAAACAGGATCACTTACTATAACGCAGCTTTACTACCAGATGCTTCAAGAGGAATTCATGGTATTGGCTTTAAGTTTCCACGTTCAATCAAGAACAGCAACATCCTTGCATATTTGGTAACTCAAAGAAGTCAAATCCACCAGGGGTTTAAAAATTCAGAGGGCAGCTATCACTTAGCTTGCTTTCACTCTTTCCCTCCTACACAGAGGATTAGTTTTCTTCACATTCCCTATAAAACCAACGTCACTCATCTCCAAACATGTAATCATATTTACTACAGGAATGGGTAAGAAAGTTAGAATCTTAGCCTTTGCAAGAAAAGAATAATCAAGAACATCAGATGAAAAGGGAACTACACTGTGCTTCCTGCAATACTGGCAGCCTTTGCTTTGCTAGCAGCACCAATATAAACACAAAAAACCATGATCTGTGACTTCCTATAGCAGTTTATTAGATCTCAATAAAACAGCAGAGCAGTGGCCTAGAATTTCTTTCAGCTGACTTCTGTTTTCTTGGTTAAGTAGGAACAAATATGAATTGCTATCTAAACTAAAGAACTACACATTAGGATGAGGTATACCCTGCACTGATTCCTTCATTCATATACATACAACAGGCAAAGAAATATCAATTTTAAGGGAAACCTTCCAGTATCTTCCTACATTCCCATGAACTAGCATTTTCACAGGTAGCTCAAAACCTTCTCTCAAAGCCTTTGCTATGCACTCCAAAGTGCAGAGGCGCATGACCCATACTGTTCGTGGCTTCCCAAATCAGCATATAAGTGAGTTTGCATTATTCTAGGTGATTGGTAGCAACACCATCTTTAGGACTACAGAAATCAGACGAAGAGATGCAACCAACAAACAGTAACCAAATTGCCAGCAATTGAAAAGATTATTTGATTCTGGGCAGAAGGCTCAATAAAGTAGTAACAGCTGGTTTCAGAAAGCAGCCTAGAAACTTATGGTCATTTTAAAGCTTCAAGTCAGAGGGGTTGGCTGTCTGGATTTTGGAGATGCGCCTTTGATAACTCGAGAGTTCTGATTTCTGAGAGTTCCTGCTAAAATTAAAGAGCAAAAGACCTGCCACTTAGAGGTACTTCCCATAGCAAAAGAAATGAGAGCCTAAAAGGATCTGATCACTAACAGTTAAGAACTCATGATGTAATCAAAGTACGGGACTTTTTCACTTGCTAGTGAAATAAAGCATTTTTAGAATCATGTCATGGGATTCTCTGAATTGAGTCACTATCCATTTGAACCTGTCAGCAAAAAGGACTTCCAGCAGGTTAAGTGGCAGCAGCAAGATACACTTTGTCACAAGATACACCTGAAGTTCAGCGTATTGCTATGGCAATTCAGCCTAGGAGAGCCTAGCAGGAAAAATGTAGCACAGGAATACTAACAAACTCTAAACCTTCTAGAGCAATACAATCAGGGGAAAGAGGACCAACAAAGAAGCATTCTGGGAGTTCTTGCTGACAAGAAAGACCCTTCAATCCCAAAGGATTTACAGGAATATTAATATTGATTTCAAATTTCCACCAACAGAACTTAAGCTACTCCTTACTTAGCATATGAAAAACCATGGAGCAATCATTTTCTATTAACACATTTCTAAGAATCATTTTGTTCAGTGTCTTAGAGGATATTCTATGAAACATTTTTGCTTTCTAAGAACAATACTTTTCAAGATAATCCACTGTACTTTATCAAACTTCCTGTGATAACAAAAGTTTCATGGCTTA
Source organism: Pezoporus wallicus (assembly GCF_028554395.1). Taxonomy (NCBI): domain Eukaryota; kingdom Metazoa; phylum Chordata; class Aves; order Psittaciformes; family Psittacidae; genus Pezoporus; species Pezoporus wallicus. Next base: position 128,728 of record NW_026637828.1, on the reverse strand, counting down.
TAAGAAGTAATTATAGCAAAAGTTTTCTGAAGATTCCTGGAAATATCTTTTTTTCTTCAAGAGCACTTGAATATACTTATGCAGACATGCAAGTGCAAAGCTACCCGAAGAACAACACTTTTCAAATGACAATGTTGTGCAATAAGATATCTTAAAGACTTACTGGCACCACAAGGCTTATTATGACACTGCCAGATAAGAGCCAAGAAGGGATTATCCTAAGCATGCTGATAACAATGTTGTTATTCAGGTCAGTTATCACCTCTACAATTTGCTTTTTTTCTCCTCACTCTCAAGACCCCTATCATGAATTACTTCAGCCAGATGAACACTCCTGAGTAGATTGTTTGGGTTTTTGTTTTCCAATATCTAAGAAAGACAAGCAATATGAAGTCAGCCAGCTTTTCAGTGGCGATTCTTACCATAGGAATATAATGACAGACTGAAATAACAGATCACAAAAGGAAACTGCCAGCGTATGTCATCACAACTTCTTATGCCTTCTTATGGGGTTGTCCACATGGTCTAAAAAATTAAATCCCCAGTACAAGAACATACTGAATTGATCAGACACAAGAAATTGTAGAGAAAAGTTTTTTTTCACTGTGACAGGTAAATATTATATACTCTACACACAGACCTGCCTTCATAAAGTCTTCATGATTTTACGGATGAAGCTTCTAACCAAGCAGCTTTCAAGGAAAAAAAAAAAAAAAGGAAAAGAAAAATAGCATGACTCACTCTTCGTGTTCTTTCTACATCTCCACAAGGCAATCTTTTCACAAAATCAATACCAGTCAGTGGTGTCCCCGTTGGAGGCAGTAAGATTGAGGCATCCATCATCAAGTACTCCACATTCATGGGTTTAATCTATAAAAATATTTTAGCATTGATCACTATACAGAACAACAAGCATCTGCATCTTTACTTTCAAATACGATTCATGGTTGCATATTTTAAGAGGAAGGAACTGTCAGAGTTCCGAGATATTTTTTTTAATACACTCTATCTTATTTCGAGATCCTTACACACAATCTCTATTTTATTTGCTTATCATTCCCTAACACACTGTTGAAGTTTCCATACTGAAAAGAACCCATGGGAAAATAACTCTGAAAAATTACAGACAAAAAGCTATTTCATGAGTACTAAAAACAAAAGCCTGTCACGTTCTTGCAACTTCAATCATAAGAAAGTTTTCCATATCTTTTTCTCTCCAAAAGAACTCTCAAGTATCAAGTAATGCAGTAACTTTCACACTAGAAAATTCCCTTCAACTGTGCCACTAAGAGAGTCTCTCCTCTACATGTCTGCCTATTTCCATGAATAAATGATGTCTAAACTATCTATCCTGCTATACCTTTGGGCAATTTCATCCAAGACTTATTACATACACATGCACTGGAGACACAAACTTCTTTTTGCCAGGAAGCCAGCTGGAATGGCAAGAACATACAAAAGCCCGTTCCACAGCTTGTACACTACTGGCCCAAAAGAAAAATGTAGCCATATGGGCATTCCAAAATAGCCAACTGTAACTGGAAGCATTCCTGGCCACTTTGCCATGGTCACATACCATAAAAGTAGCAGACTGAAACAAGGTCCAGAATATTCACAGCACAGTTTTAACTGCTGCCTTGCACACATATAGACTTAAAAATAATTTTTAGCCAATTTTTCTGATCTCAGAACAATTCATCTTCACTGTCTAAAACACTGCATTAACAAATTCAATAATGTGTAAAAAGATACAGAAGCCTACATAGACATTTGTCCTGGTTTCAGCTGAGATAGTTAATTTTCTCCCTAGTAGTTGTGTCTTGGCTTTAGTCTGAGAAAAGTGTTGATAACACTGATGGTTTAGTTGGTGCTAAGTTGTGCTCACACTAAGTTAAGAACATTTCAGTCTCATGTTCTGCAGCCAGGAGGAAGCAGACAGGACACCTGACCCAAACTAGGCAAAGGGGTATTCCATACCACAGTACATCATGCCCAGTATATAAACTGGGGGGAGTGAGCCAAGAGGGGGACTGATGGCTGCTCAGGGACAGGCTGGGTATCAGTCAACAGGTGGTGAGCAACCGTGCTGTGCATCACCTGGGTTTTCCTTTTTTATTTGTTTTATTGCTATTTCCTTTTATTATCATTATCATTGTTATTATTATATTTTATTTATCTTATTAAAGTGTTCTTTTTTCAACCCACAGTTTTTTACCTTTTCTTCCATTTCTCTTCCCCATCCCATGGGAAGGGTAGGGGGGCTGAATGACTCTGTGGTAATTAGTTGCTGGCTGGGGTTAAACTATGACGACAATGAACAAATGAGAACACAGAACTAAAATCCCTAACAAATTAATAACTACTTCAGATGCAACTCACATATGTGTATGCTGGTTTAAACAGTATTTTACAACATAAAGGTGAAGAATGTTAAAAAAAGGAAATGGAAAGTACAATACAGGAAGATTTTCACATTGCTTAACACCTAAAAAAAAAATCCAATGTCTCATTTCCCAGGATAAAGCAATTTTTATATAATCACTTTCTGAAAGCAACAGGCTTTTATTAAATAAAGAGCTGTAAAATTTCACAGAAAAGATTCATGTAACTGTAGAGATAACTCCTCAGAGACAAAAAAGCCACCCTCATTTTGTTATTCTATTCCCAGAAAAAAAAGATACCAGCATTGTCAGTAGTTAGCAGTAAGTACTTGCACTTGCTGCTGTGCTGTATCTGGGTTTGAGGATCTGGCAGGGCGGAAGGGGTGTCACTTACAGTCATGCTCCGGTATTCATCTTCAAACATATCCAGAAAAATTTCTTCTCCCTTTCAAAAAGAGGGATAAGGACAGACCATAAATCCTTACAAACATGAAGCCATGTTTGTTTTGTTTCATCATGTACTGGGTGTTCCAGGGCCACCACCAACTGCAGGGCACAGCTGAGCCCCTCAGCAACAGTTACGGCACCTCTGGGGGAGAGATTCCTGGGCAGGCTGCACAGAGGGCCATGGTGGAGCAGGTGAGTATGCCCTGACAGAACTGCTGTCGTGGAGGACCCACACTGAATCAGGTTTCCTTCCTGAAGGACTGCAGCCCATGGAGAAGAAAACCCGCACTGGGGCAGGGGAAAAGAGTGAGGAAGAAGAAGGGCCAGAGATGAACTGCTATGGACTGACCCCAAACCCCTCTTTCCCACCCCACTGCACCACTCAGGGGGAGAAGTTAGAAGAGTCAGGAATGAAGCAGCAAAGATGACCTAGGGAAAATGGAGGGGTGGGGGGAAGGTTTTAATTTGTCTTTGTTTCTGACTATCTAAATTTATTTTAATTGCCAGTAAATTAATTTTCACCAAATTGGTTCTGTTTCACCCATGATGGTATTGAAAAGTGATCTCCCTGTTTATCTCAACCATAAGATTTTTTTATCTTACATTCTCCCTCCATCCTCTTGAGGAGGGGGAGTGAGAGAGCAGCTAGGTGGATGTCCTGCAGCCAGTCAAGGTCAACCCACCACCTCAAGTTACTTATTGTATGTAAGCCACATTGAGAAGACATCCTTCAAGAGAATTCTAAGAACAATACAAAGAGGCTTTAGACACCTGAAATCTGTCATGGATTTACCACTCGTTATACAGAAGTTAATGCCTGGGGGTGCAGAGGCCTCCAGTGAGAAGATTAAGTAAAATTTGAGATCATAATTTCAGATAAGACATGAATAAAAAGCAATGCCAAAAAGAAACAACATTCTGTATTAGAAATGTTCTAATAGTGTGGTTCTGTTCCATGAAATACATAAAATACACGCCAGTTACATCAAAAGTACATGGCTGCTAACTTGACCTCCAGCACAAGCCCTGTGGGACTTCGTGATGTTATGCCAGTGTGGTATGGAATGGCATGAAAGCAGAGGAATCCTCCAAAATGACTTTCTTCTATATCACACATTTAGAGTGCCCCTCTTAAAAAGTGCTGCCTTGCGCACTCTGTAAAGACTGGGATGCAGACTTGCTTCTAATTCCACATTATGTAAAATATTTTTTTCTTGCAGCATTTCGCATATATACCTTATAGAAACGACGAAGGAGATGAATACTTTCCTCCCTTGCACCCTAGGAAAAACAAAATAACTGTGTTTCAGGGAGTAAATGCACCATTTACTCAAAAGTCACATTTAAACAAAAAAAAAGCCAAAAAAAATACATAAGAGACTATCAATGTCACAATACTCATAGCTTTCAGCCCAGAATTTGATAGAACACAGTTCTTGCACTCACAAAAATACAGTTTAGGCAAGCTTGTTAGTTTCAAAAGCACTCCATATCATTCAGATGGATGGCATACAGAGTTCAGAGAGAAAGGTCAACGTAACCTTGCTAGAGAAGTTAAGAAAGATAACAGCAAAGCTGAGAACACAACACAGGGTATTGATTTTCTATATTCACTGCACAGAGTCACCAATGGAAAGATGTTCTAGAAGCTCAAATTTCACATTTATGCTTGTTGCAATCACAAGTTAAACAAATTTATTCAACTATAAGACTCAAAGACAAGTGATGCTGTGACCGGTAATGTGAAAGAAAATACTTACCTCAAGGCAAGCAAGGTGAACATCTTTTATGATGCTGCTGTTTCTAGAGAACACAAGCTGCTTCAGCAACAGGCAGCCAAGTTCTAAAGTTGCCAAACGGATTTTTCCATCTATGAAAAGAAAATTTCAATATACAAAATAGCAGCAGTCCAAGTATCACTTGTCTCATTACCAGATGCTATTAAATGCTTCTACACTTTACTGCAATTGTCATAAACTTTGCTCCTCTGTCATACACACCGTATCTGAGAAGGATGAATGCTAATGTTGACTTACAATTTTGATGGTTATTAAAAAATATCCCAAAACTGGAAGAGTAATTCAAAGCAGAAGAAAACTTCAAGCAGAAGTGTGCTATAAGAAGGCAATAAATACTATCAGAAAAGAAGACGAAAACCATGCCTTTGTCAATCTGATTAGGGAGAGCTGAATTACACTAAAATTACAACAGACTCAGCTGTTTGGCATGGGTAAAGTTACAGGACAAACGGAAGTTGTGTATATAGCATACTAAAAAGGCATAGCTTTTCCTTAATTAAAAAAGTCCACAAGATTCAAATACAGCCTGAAATCTGGAGAAGTCAGAGTGAAAGAATGCACCGAGATTTTAAGCTTGTATTTCAGAAGGATTAATATAGGTATAATCCTTAGGATATGTATTATATATAAGAAATGCAGAGTTGGAGTTCAGTGATCAATACTGAAGAGACAGACAAACATCTTAGCTTTTGACCCCAACCCCATCTATCATTTTACAAGTTAGCAGCATGCTGTCAGAAACTAGACAAAGGTCAGTAGCCCAAAAAGCAGAGAACAGGAAATGTTCTACACAGCATTTAGCAAGCTTACATCCCCCTATTTCCACCCCTCCCCAGAAGTGCTTTTGTTTAAATAAATGCATTTCCTCATCTTGCACTCTTTCCATCTCCCAGTATGTCCAAAGTCTTTATATATATAAAAACATGGTCTTAATCTGTGACTGACACATCAGCTCAAGTTAATACTCTGTTGACTAGTCAAATAAGCATTAGATTTTACCCTGCAGACAACCAGAAATTTGATTGGATGTCAGTTTCAGGGGAAAACCACATCTACTCATTTGAAGTTTTAACAGGGGAAGTGAAGTGAGAAGAGATGTGGCTTAAACAACAATCATGTTTCCATGGAACAGGCCACTGAGCCTTATCCCTCATTTCACAAAGAAAGTAGAACTCAGGGAAAAAAACCCAGGTTTTCTGCAAAACAGTTCAGAAACTGGATATACAATGCAAAAAAAACCAACCAAACAAACAAAATAATCACGGGAAAATATGTCTATCACCTCTAGAGACAGGATACTATAAGCAAAGGCTACCATATAGTTTTCAAGTCTACTACTCCACTGGAATTACTTTCATAAGCAAAGGTGCCACAAATCATATATCCAGGATGCTGAATCACAGAATGGTCTGAGTTGGAAGGGACCTTAAAGCTCATCAAGTTCCTACCCCCTGCCATAGTCAGGTTGATCCAAGCCCCATCCAACCTGGCCTTGAACACTGGCAGGCTGGGGCAGCCACAGCTTCTCTGGGCAGCCTGTGCCAGTGCCTCAGCACCCACACATTCATCATTTTCTATTAATTCTGCTTATTTCCCAAAAGCACATACACTTTTTCGTAATTTCAGGACTTTGTCCTGAGTTGCCGACTGGGGTTAAACATGACGTATTTGCACCAGACACTCTCCCCAGGCACTGGGAAGTCTGAAGCCCAGGGAGGGCCTCAGGAGACCACAGCTGTCCCTGCCAGACCATTGTGAAATCACTATATACCTCATCACTTTTCTTTACTCAAAACCACAGAAAGTAGGAATTAAGACAACAGAATCATGTAGTACTCTGAGTATGAAAGCAACTATTCAGCAGAAATCCAGAGCTCCTCACCAACCAAGAAAAAACTGATTGCTGTCTCTCACAGACTGTATTGTTCATGGAAGAGACAGATGCTTCCCCCTCAAAGACAAGAGGCTAGGGAGCAACACTTTTTTTATTACTTCCCTCCCCTCCCCCCCCCCCCCCCCCCCCCCCCCCAAACCTGGTTGGGCAGCATAATTCATTATCCTGATGAGCCCTTCTGCAAGTACATGGTTATATGAATTTCTCTCTTCAGCATGTTGAGCTGGAAGCTGAATTCTCTCCAGCTTGACTGGGTCAATTCCTTTGTGGGAGATGAAGGAAGAAAAGTAAATGAGGAAACAGGTATGCCTTGAGGTAAGTATTATAATATACTGCAGTAGTTTTCTCAGAAGCAGCAATACAAAACTGGGCAATTTAGTTTTGAACAACAGAAAGACTAAACGCGTTCATCACAGTATCGCAGTATCACAGTATGCTAGAGATTGGAAGGGACCTCGAAAGATCATCTAGTCCAATCCCCCTGCCGGAGCAGGAACACCTAGATAATGTTACACAGGAATGTGTCCAGGCGGGTTTTGAATGTCTCCAGAGAAGGAGACTCCACAACCTCCCTGGGCAGCCTGTTCCAGTGTTCTGTCACCCTCACTGAGAAGAAGTTTCTTCTCAAGTTTAAGTGGAACCTCTTGTGTTCCAGTTTGTACCCATTACCCCTTGTCCTATCATTGTTTGCCACTGAGTAGAGCCTGGCTCCATCCTCGTGACACTCCCCCTTTATATATTTATAGACACTAATAAGGTCACCCCTCAGTCTCCTCTTCTCCAAACTATAGAGACCCAGCTCCTTCAGTCTTTCCTCATAAGGGAGATGCTCCACTCCCTTAATCATCTTTGTTGCCCTGCGCTGGACTCTCTCCAGCAGCTCCCTGTCCTTCTTGAACTGAGGGGCCCAGAACTGGACACAATATTCCAGATGGGGTCTCACCAGGGCAGAGTAGAGGGGAAGGAAGACCTCTCTCGACCTACTAACCACACCCCTTCTAATACACCCCAGGATGCCATTGGCCTTCTTAGCCACAAGGGCACAGTGTTGGCTCATGGTCATCCTGTCGTCCACTAGGACCCCCAGGTCCCTCTCCCCTACACTGCTCTCTAACAGGTCGTTTCCCAACCTATACTGGAACCTGGGGTTGTTCCTGCCCAGATGCAGGACTCTACACTTTCCCTTGTTATATTTCATCAAGTTATTCCCTGCCCAACTCTCCAGCCTGTCCAGGTCTCGCTGGATGGCAGCACAGCCTTCTGGCGTGTCAGCCACTCCTCCCAGCTTAGTGTCATCAGCAAACTTGCTGATAGTACACTCAATTCCCTCATCTAAATCGCTGATGAATATATTAAATAATACCGGTCCCAGTACTGACCCTTGAGGCACTCCACTAGTTACAGGCCTCCAACTAGACTCAGCCCCATAGGCTACAACTCTCTGGCTTCTCTCCTTCAGCCAGTTCGCAGTCCACCTCACTACCTGATCATCCAGTCCACACTTCCTCAATTTAGCTGTGAGGATGCTGTGGGAGACTGTGTCAAATGCTTTGCTGAAGTCAAGGTAGACCACATCCACCGCTCTGCCATCATCCATCCACCGTGTTATTTCCTCATAAAAGGCTAAGAGATTGGTCAAACATGATTTCCCCCTGGTGAAGCCATGTTGACTGCCCCTCATAACCCTCTTATCCTTGATATGCGTTAAGATGGCACCAAGGATAAGGCGTTCCATCACTTTCCCAGGGATGGAGGTGAGGCTGACCGGTCTATAGTTACCCGGGTCCTCCTTCTTGCCCTTTTTGAAGACTGGAGTGACATTTGCTTTCCTCCAGTCCTCAGGCACCTCTCCCGTTTCCCAAGACTTGGTAAAGATGATGGAGAGTGGTCTAGCAATGACTTCCGCCAGTTCCCTCAGCACCCACGGGTGCATCCCATCTGGACCCCTGGATTTATGGATGTCCAGATTGCTCAGCTGGTCTCTAACCCATTCCTCATCGACTAAGGCAAACCTCTCCGTCGACCTGACTTCATCTAAGGTCTCCGGGGTACAGGGCTCTTCAGGACTGCCTGCAGCAGAGTAGACAGAGACAAAGAAGGCATTCAGTAACTCTGCCATCTCTGTATCTTCTGTCACCAGGGCACCCATCCCGTTCATCAGTGGGCCTACATTGCCTCTGGTGTTAGTTTTGTCTGCCATGTATTTGAAAACGCTCTTTTTGCTGTCCTTGACCCTTCTAGCCACGTTTAATTCTAAGGATGGCTTAGTCCTCCTAGCTGCCTTCCTACATCCTCTAGCAGCAGCCTTATATTCCTCCCAAGTGGCCAGCCCCTCCTTCCATGACCTGTAAACTCTCCTCTTCCACTTGAGCATACCCAGCAATTCCCTATTTAGCCATGCAGGTCTCTTGGCCCTCTTCCTTGACTTCCTACGTGTTGGGATGCTCTGATCTTGAGCACGGAAAAAGCAGTCCTTGAATGTCAACCAACTATCTTGGGCCCCTTTACCTTCAAGCAGCCTTTGCCCATGGGATTTCCCCTAGCAATTGCTTGAAAAGGCCAAAGTTTGCCCTGCTAAAGTCCACGGTTGCAATTCTACTTGGTATTCTACTAGTCCTACCACACAAGATCCTGAACTCCACCATCTCGTGGTCGCTGCAACCAAGGCAGCCCTCAACCCTTACTGCTTCAACCAGATCCTCCTTGTTAGTGAGGATGAGATCCAGCAGCGCTCCTCATACACCATTTGCAGGAGGAAGTTATCATCCATACGCTGGAGGAACCTCCTGGACTGTGGCTGGGTTGCTGAGTGGTCCTTCCAGCAAACATCAGGGAAGTTAAAATCCCCCACGACGACCACAGCCTGTGACTGTGAGGCCGCTCTCAGCTGCCTGTAGAAGGCCTCGTCAACTTCCTCACCCTGATCTGGTGGTCTGTAACAGACACCCACAACAGTATCCCCCCTGCCAGCCTGCCCCTTAATTCTCACCCACAGACTCTCAACTCGCTCGTCATCTGTCCCCAGACAGAACTCGGTGCATTGTAGTTCCTCCCGCACATAAAGAGCAACCCCACCACCCTTCCTGGCTGGCCTGTCTTTCCTGAAAAGGACATAGCCCTTCATGATTATATTCCAGTCATGTGAGCTGTCCCACCACGTCTCTGTAATTGCCACCAGATCATAGTCTCCTGACTTAACACAGGTTTCCAACTCCTCCTGCTTATTTCCCATGCTGCGTGCATTGGTGTACAGACATTTCAGGGAGCGAGCTGAGCACACCGATTTCACCCTAGGATTATAGGAGGCCTCCCAGTCTTCATTAATTCTGGAGCGCTGCCCCACTGGGGCAAGCCCAGCTACAACCCCATCCCCCTTCGAATCTAGTTTAAAGCTCTCCAAATGAGCCCTGCTAATTCGTGCCCCAGCATCCTTTTGCCTCTGTGAGACAAACCTTTCTCACTTGTCATTGTCCAGACTGGTGCCCTATAAAACCAGCCGTTATCAAAGAATCCAAAGCCCTGCCTGTAGCACCAGCCTCGAAGCCAATTGTTTATGAACTGAATCTTCCCATTCCTTCTCACATCATCAGTGGAAGATGGAAGGAGTGAGGAGAAGATCACTTGAGCCCCAGACTCTTTCACCATCCGCCCCAAGGCCCTGTAGTCTTTCTTCATCCCCCTCAGACTGCGGGAAGCAGCTTCCTCCCCACCTGTCTGGAAGACCAGCAGCGGGTAGTAGTCTGTCAGGTGCACCACGTTGGGGAGCTCCCTGGTGATATCCCTGATCCGGGCTCCAGGCAGACTACACACTTCCCTATGATGAGGGTCAACTCTGCGTATCATGCCCTCTGTTCCTCTCAGAAGGGAATCCCCTACTACAATGACCCTTCTTTCTTTCTTAACAGAGGCAGTCTTGAGGTGCAAAGTCGACCCCCTTTTCCTATGTGGCCTTGCGGGCTGGCCTTGCACCACATTCTCACCTACCTCTCCTTCAAGATCCAGGGCCTCTAACCTATTACGGAGGGACACCTGGGGAAGCAGGGCAGGAAGGGGGGAGGGTTTCCCACGACGTCGAACTGGAACTCGCTTCCAACCCTCGTCGTCTTTTTGGTCCCCTACCTCTGCGCAACAGCTACAGGGCAGGGGCTGTCTCGGGCCATCCCCCTCTGTGTGAGAAGGCAGGGGGTCCTTCCCCTTTTGGGGGGTATCTCCCTGGAACCGTTCCGACTGGCACGCCAGGGAGTTACCCCACCAGTCGATCTCCCTTTCACACTCCCTGATGGTCCTCAGTGTCTCAACCTCCTCCTTAAGTCTTGCCACCAGGCTAAGCAGATCTTCTACCTGCTCACACCTCACGCAGGCGGAATGCTGTCCTCCCTCCCCCGGCAGCAGCAGGCTCTGGCACTCCCTGCACCCAGAGACCTGAACAGCCACGGTTTGGGACGGGGTCTCTGTCTGAGTTGCTGTAGTCACCTTACTGCAAGCTCTCTTTCTGGAGGCTACCATATTGGTCCGCAGTCTGGGACACCAGCAACACGACCTGCTCGTTCCTCCCTGCGCCCAGTGGGCAGTGACCGCTGCCCTCTCAAAGGCTTTTTCAAGGCAAGCAGCATGGGGGTGGTCACCGTCACCGTGGGAACGCCCCCCTCCACGTCAGCCTCTCTCTCGCAAGGGCTGCTGGGGCTTCGGGGATCGGGAGATGTCGGGAATCGAGATGTCTCTGTGCTATCCCCTCTGATTTTCCTAATCTCCGTTGACCCTGTATCGCTGAAAAATCTGAGTCTTAAATGGAGCCTACTTAGTGAAGGCACTCAAATACCAGGTGGATAGTGACATCCAAGCCATTTTGCTGCATCTGGAATTCTCAGACTATTTGTTTGCATCTAAATCAAAGTCAAGTCATATATCTGAAGAGCGTAATGGCTACAGGGGAAAAGAGGAAGTCCAATTTGAAATTCTGCTCTAGGAATAAGTGACCAGTTCATTTATGTTTAAAGAAAAAAGGAATTTTATTTAGTAACTAGTGGCCTTTTATTTAGTACCCTCCCCAATAGATTCTCACTGATTTGTATAAGGAAACAAAACCCATCTTTCTTTCTTCCTCTAAAATAGCAGTTATTTCTCAGAATAGACTGGTTACTGTAAGGACTCTTAAAAATAAATGAAGTTATGGACTGCTGAGGATCCCCCTGTCCTTGTTTTAAAGGATGGTAATAACCCCATAAAACAGAAGATTACTATCTCGGGGTTTATAGTGTCTTCCAAACCTGCACTTGTAGTACATTAACACCGCCATTCGTGGTACCTGAATTATTTCTTCACTAAGCAAGGTCCATTTGAAGATTAATGACAGTATTACAAATGTCATGATGAGACTAAAAAAAGGAAGGCAGGAGGGGAAGCATTTAAGGAACAAGGGCAATCAGAGTGCTAGTGTTCACAACAATCTAACAGTTTGATGAAATGTTAAGAAACAGTTTTCCTTCTGGGAATAAAAGCTACTCACAAGTAACATTTCTTAGAGAAAACCTATATGCAGATTAAATTTTCACAGGAGGACATAGTCATTAACTCACATAAAACCATTAAGAAGACTAAGAAAACATGTGGGAGGAATAAGGCAGGACCAGACAGGTACTCAACAAAGTGGCCAAACTGAAATCACAGTGAAAGAATTCATATTCAGCATCTTTCTTTTGGTTGTTTGCCTGCCAAGGACACCAAGTTCTGCATTCTTGAGATAGAGCACATGCTCTAGCAACATATATGAAGGGTTCCTTCTGGGATTAAAGATCTCTCAGATCCAAGAGGTACATGTATGCACCTAAACAGATGTGTCACAAATTGTGATTCTTCTTTATTGTTCACACAGATATTTCTTGCTGGTGAAGACCAAGCATATTTTCTTTAAACTCATTCAAGCACATGGTGCAAAATGCAGACTCAGTATCCAATGGAAGGAGTCATGATCAAAAGCCTCAAAGGTGTCTACATTTAGTGACTAAGACTGAGAAGGCTGCTCCCTTAGAAGCAAGGCCCAAATCAAAGTTCTTGGTTAAGCTAGAGCAATTCAGTGGTTTTCTGAACGAGCTCTGTTTTAGCCTTCACCACTGTACCAGAGTGAGCAGGATTGGGGGGAAATGGTGAAATTCAAACTGACCAGCTAGGGAATCAGGAACAGACCTGAAACAGCTAATATACTGAAATAGAAAACCACAACTCGTTTTCCTGTGGTGTAGAGAGCACAAGTTTGTATTGCACTCAGTCACAAGAAATCATCCTAGATTTCCAATTCATTACCTGGTGAACTGATTCAAGTGCTCACTACAGCATTTACCATCTCTGTCGGGCAGTAAACAGGTAATCAGATCCTAGACGCACAACTCTTAGAGAGTTACTGCTTCCTGAAACTGAGGAAACAACTCTCCATGTTTGGACCTTCATGCCCTTTTGTAAAAGAAAAGGGTCACTGACCTGTATCCTGAGAAAGTCTGTAAGCAGAGAGATCTCTTGCATTATATTGAATTCAGATATAAACACATTGACTCCAGCTCAATCCTGAGGCACCTTTCATGACTGATATTGAATCCAGGGTAGAACGGAAGAGCTGCTCTTTAACAGCTCCTGAACTTTTAAAGAACAACATTCGTTCTTGCATCAAACGGGCACTAAATTAACAGCTTGTAAAACCCCTCTTCTTCAAGACAGATGCACTGATTCTTTGGCCCCCTAAGGCTGAAAGCAGTCTATTACAGGCCACGGGAGGAGTGGGCTCGTGAAAGACAAGACCACCAAACCTGGATGTCATTATCTGTCCAGCATCTAACACCTAGGACCAAGGATATGGGGAGAAGGGAAATTAGCTTCCAAAGAGCACCAGGCTAATGTAAACTATTGACAAAGAAAGCCAATGAATATAACCTAAAGAATTTTTCATTTAGAAAGGTCTGATGTGACCATCAAAGAAGGAAGTGTGTATTTTGACCTCTTAACAAATAACAGGTACCTCGAGTTTAGGGCAAGGATATGTTTAGTGTCTTGAAAGTTAGATATTTCACCGCCTGTTGTATTTCTCTTGGTAACCCTGGATATTGGGTGGAAAATAAAGAGCACAGAGACTGCTGAAACTAAGCAGCAAGAGGCTGTATCCGCTGCATTCCTCACTGTTTACAGCAATACTACAGATGTAAGCAAATCATCTTTGAAACAAGAGAGGATGTCAGACTTTTTTCTGGGAAAAAAGATATTGAATAGTGACTAATTATACTGAAGGAAAAAAACAGTGGGCTGAAGGACTGTAGTCTTAAGTAGAAGAATTCTTAGGAAATACAACCCTAGAGTACATGTTTACTCCTTTACAATGACACTGAAAGGCTTCTGGGGACATTCTGAAGCTGCAACAGCTACAGCTAATGATTTTGGCTATTCACAGCTTCAACTAATGAATTTTAAGCAAAGAGAATCAATTTTTGACATCAGGGTTTTCTAGCACAGTGATGCTCAAAAGGCCTTTAGTAAAAGACATTTTTTGGAAGAGGTATACTGGTTGTAGGGTGGGCTGGGAAATAAGAGATGCGAGTCAGAGAGGGCTAGAACATGGCAAGGCTGTGGTGCTATCTTGGGTGATATTAGTTGTGTTATTATCTTATGTCATAAGAGATTGTGAAAGCCCTGGAATTGTCTGTAAATTATCATCTCAGAGAAGCATTGTTGGAAAAAGACAAAGCCATCAAGAGGATGGAGGAGAGCAGGAGACGCTTATCTTAGCTAGTTTCCTCAAGACTCCGTTTCCACTCTACCTGACCATTAGAGGTACCTTGAAGCTAAAATGGTATCCTTGCTTTCAAGCATGCCATCACACCTGATGGCTCTCTTGCTAAGTTTACTTAGTGCTAAGTTTACTGTAGCAGTTAATTCATTTAAATAACTAGTATGTCATAGAAACTATACTCATAAGCTAAAAATAATTCAAATTCTGCTCTCAGTTCATGACATACATTCCCATGTATAAGCTATTTACATTACTGTTCCAGAAGGAATCTATTTAAAATGCACAGAAAGATAAACAGCACAAAAGCTAATCATAACCATCCCTTTGAAAAGGTTATGTATTCTCGTACTGTCTGAATTATAACAAAGTACACATTTAACATAGGTTTGCTAGTTTATAAACATAGTCCAGGCTCCTTGGGAGACCTGCAAGATGTCTTATGGCATAGAACACTGACAAATAAACTTTTAATCAATTACGGCATAATGGATGAGGCAGCTGGTGAGGAGTTGCATAGTTCAAAAAGAATAACTGAAGGACTGCCAAAGCTGGATAGAAATAGGCAGCACATGACTTTCATAATCACATCTGATTCTCAGGCCTCAGGCAATATCTATAAGCTAAAAGTATACAAAGATTTAATTTTAACATACGGCGGCAAGTTTTGGAACATTTTATACCTGGCTTACATGCAGCAATCACAAAGTGGGGAAAAAACTGGATGCCATATATCTGCAGATTGAATACAGTGGACTTCAACTGATATTAAGAGATGAAAAATTAAACAGAACAGTCCTATTCCACTTCCAAGAAACCAATGGAAGAAAAGTTACCTG
The DNA here is from genome assembly GCF_028554395.1 of Pezoporus wallicus. Lineage (NCBI taxonomy): Eukaryota > Metazoa > Chordata > Aves > Psittaciformes > Psittacidae > Pezoporus > Pezoporus wallicus. The sequence goes on along the minus strand of NW_026637828.1, from coordinate 113,600 downwards.
ATGTTCACAAAGCTTTCGACCAAATTGTTCTTAAAAATGTGATCCTTAGCAACTGTTTTTACTTACAGCATACTTTTTTCTTCCTCCCCCATGTAAAGAATTTCTCATCCTTTAAGGCATGCATAAACAGAAGTTACAAACAGATCCTGCCTGTCCAAAACTATGTGCCTCATTAGTCTCCCTAGAAGAAGCAAACATTGCTTACCTTTGTTGTGTGACATTGCATATAAAAGACAGAGCACAAAGAGGGCATAGTAATCATCTTCAGCACAGTCCAGTGCATTATAAACCATATCAAGAAAAGGCCTGTGGGAAGGAGTAATTTTACAATTGGTCAGAAGAAAAAGAAGACATCTACAGAAAAACAAGTTAACTATGTTGTTCTAAATGTAGCTAATGGAAGAGGCAAAATTACAGTAATCACATTTGCAGGCATTAAACAAAAAATGAACCTGTTTAAGAGATTCAGATCATAGCTAAGCTTTGTATTACATTATTACATCCTGACATAAATTCTCATGTTTTAATGGGATTTTTTACATAATACTTTCCAAGTGTCTGTTGACACATTTACTAAGTTGTCTGTAGCACATTTAGCATGTATGTAAGCAAAAGCCTGGTTTAAATATTTACATAATTAACATTAAAGAGCTGCTATCACTGTTGCATTAAAAAAACCCTACCTTAAATCTCATGTACTAAACGGACTTGAAGTTTTTACTATTACAAGAAAGCAGGTTTCACTAGAAGTTTGGAGGAAGCTAGGTTATTCTGAAAGAATCAGTCAAAAACTTAACTTCAAACAGTTCTAGGAAGAAAATTATCAGGGATGGAATATCTGAATGGAAAAAAGAAATGTTTAGGCTGCAGATAAGCCTTTTTTCCCCATGACTTTTAAGCATGTGTGACCTATGACATACATACAGGAAGCTACAAATAGCATCATGGTCACCCTTCACCCATACCCTGAACAGACCAGAAAAGTCAAGTTAATCCAGAAGCTGTTTGGAAAGCTCAAAGATTCAACAGATACTAGCAAAAACCTGACAGTAAGGCAACTTGGCTTCTTGTCTTCAGCTGGCTTGCACCCAGTCAGCTCAGAGCACGAGTAGAAATTAGGTTAGTTTTCACAGGTGGTCCAGACAGAAAAAAATTAAAAAAATAAGAAATCATGGAAGTGATAAGAGAGTTTAGAACCTTGATCGAAAAGGGAGAATTTCTACTTCTCAAAGAATTTTTTTAACAGTGAAAAGGAAAAACCATCCTTACGTTACCCAAATTATATCCAAATAAAATACAATATCATAGCATCCCCACTCATAAAACCAAGTATATTTTCCTATCTTCAGACTTAACAGACAAAAAGCATTCACTTCAAACTCATTGCTGTGGTTAGTGATGGGTCCTAACAGCTATCAAAGATTAGAACACAACATACCGATCCCAGACCTGTGGCACCCTGATGGTCACACTTAATGTATCCCAGTAAGCCACTCAAAGTCACAACAATGTATTTAACACTTCCCCTCCACACACATTTCAACAACACACTCTCTTTTATTAAAACAAGGCTATGACAAGAATAACTGAAAACACTGTTCCTCTGCTCAGTTCACAACCTCACAGTCGTATGCTTGGGCATTTCTGAAGCTGGACTACAAGCATCCTCCATGATCAACTGCCACTGAACTGTGCTCTCTCTTTGCCCAAGTTCAGCACTGCCCTACGTACCTAATCCAAATTGCTTAGGTACAGATACTCCTATTGTAGGTCTCAAAAGGAAGTAACTACTCATGCAAAAGCAGCCTGAAGAATTAGCAATGTTGAAAATAAACCAAGAGTGCCTTCAGTCTTCCTAAGCATTGAAGAAGCCCTATAAGCCTCATGACATCCTGAAAAGGGGTGCTTTACACACAGCAAAAGGAGTCCAGCTTCCAGGTCTGAAGAAGAAAAAGGACCAAAATATCCAGGTTCAAGACTACTAAAATACAGAAATGCTACAGCACTGGGTCTGTTGTCATACCAACAACAGACAGTAATTACCCTAAAAACTAACATATGATGTAAAAGTAATATTACATGGTATTAAATGACTTCTATAATCTCTAGTGCATTTTTCCTTGTTTTCAGCCACATACTACTTAGATTTGTGAAACTACAGAATTTTAAGAAAATATGATTACAGTAGAGACCTAAATGCAGGAGAGACCCAGAAAAACCTCAGCTGTAAGAAGGTAGCAACAGAAGGTACAACGTAGCATGAAGATTTTGCATTCTCGAAAAAACTTTACTATGTAACATATCATAAAAGGAAGTTAATTTAAAACAAGCTGGCGTGGTTTAAACCCAGTCAGGCAACTTGTTCACTCACACACACACCCCACACCCCCCCCCTTCTTTCCATCCCCCTACTCCCGGAGGGACGGAGAGGAGAATCAAAAAGAATGCAACTCCCACGGGTTGAGATAAGAACAGTTTAGTAACTAAGGTATAACACAAATCACTACTGCTACCACCAATAATAATAATGATAAAGGAAATAACAAGGGAACAGAATACAACACCTCAGCACCAGCTGACCGATAACTCACCCCCCAAGCCCGACCAAGCTCCGACCGATACCTCCTCCAACCCTGCAGTCTCTCAGCCCTTCCAGCTAACTCCCAGTTACATCCTGGGCATGACGTGCTGTGGTACGGAATAGCTCTCTGGTCAGTTTGGGTCAGGTGTCCTGTCCCTGCTTCCTCTCGGCTTCCCCTCCTCCCTGGCAGAGCATGAGGCTCACAAAGTCCTTGGCCAAACCAAAACATCGCTATCAGTTCTGTTCCCAGGCCGAAAGTCAAAACACTGCACTGCACCAGCTACCAAGAAGGAGAAAAATGACTGCTACTGCTGAACCCAGGACACAAGCCTTTAGGCTTAAGCTCTCAGTAGTGAGGCACATCAAAATAAATTACACCAAGAACACTTGAACTTTCTCTTTTATGTTCTCCACAGTAGTAAAAAGGCTAAGGGAGACTGAAAACCTTTCACAGCTACAGCTTTTTAAACTTCAAATACCACTGTTTTCTGTTTATTTTCAACAAGTGTCGAACAAATTTTAAAAAACATTTTTCATATTAAATATTAATAATGGCCATATGGCAAGTATTTTCCATTGTATTTCTTAACTCTGTAAGCATTTTCTTCCTTTATTAGCCTTTTACTATAGTGACTTCATAGGAGAAACAGGTTAAATTGCTGAGGTGAATTGCTGAGGTGAGTAGCTTGAGAGAGCACACCTTCAACACCAGAGCGGTGGGGAGATCAGCATCCAGGAGCCTCAACTAGGGACCAGGTAAGGAAAGCTAAGGCACAGTTAGAATTAAACTTAGCTAGGGATGTTAAGGATAACAGGAAGGGATTCCACAGGTACGTAGCAAATAAAAAACAGACTAGGGACAACATAGGCCCCCTCAGGAAGCTCTCAGGAGAGCTGACTACCCTGGATTTGGAGAAGGCTGAGGTTCTGAATGACTTCTTTGCCTCGGTCTTCACTGGCAAAGGCTCTGACCAAACCACCCAAGTCTTGGAAGGCAGATGCAGGGACTGTGAGAATGAAGACCTTGCGCCCACTGTAGGAGAGGAACTGGTTCGAGACCATCTCAAAAATCTGAACGTGCACAACTCCATGGGTACTGATGAGATCCATCCACTGGTCCTGAAGGAGCTGGCAAATGAAGTTGCGAAGCCGCTGGCCATCATATTTGAGAAATCATGGCAGTCAGGTGAAGTTCCCGATGACTGGAAAAAGGGAAATATAACCCCCATTTTCAAGAAGGGGAAAAATGGATGACCCAGGGAATTACAGACCAGTCAGTCTCACCTCTGTGCCTGGCAAAATCTTGGAGCAGATTCTCCTGGAAGGCATGCTAAGGCACATGAAAATCAACAAGGTGCTTGGTGACAGCCAGCATGGCTTCACTAAGAGCGAATCCTGCCTGACCAATTTGGTGGCCTTTTATGATGGGGCTATAAAACTGATGGACAGGGGTAGAGCAGTTGATGTCATCTACCTGGACTCGTGTAAAGAGTTCGACACTGTCTCACATGACATCCTTGTTTCTAAATTGGAGAGACATCAATTTGATGGATGGACCACTCGGTGGATAAAGAACTGGCTGGATGGCGGCATGCAAAGAGTTGTGGTCAATGGTTCAATGTCCGGCTGGAGACCAGTAACGAGTGGCGTCCCTCACGGATCGGTGTTGGGACCAGTCTTGTTTAACATCTTTGTTGGTGACATGGACAGTGGAATTGAGAGTGCCCTCAGCAAGTTTGCTGATGACACCAAGCTGTGTGGTTCAGTTGATATGCTGGAGGGAAGGAATGCCATCCAGAGGGACCCTGACACGCTTGTGAGGTGGGCTGATGCCAACCTCATGAAGTTTGACCATGACAAGTGCAAGGTCCTACACCTGGGTGGGAGCAATCCTAAGCACAGCTACAGGTTGGGCAGAGAAGAGATTCAGAGCAGCCCTGCAGAGAAGGACTTGGGGTTGTTGGTTGATGAGAAAATGAACATGAGCAGGCAGTGTGTGCCTGCAGCCCAGAAAGCTAACTGTATCCTGGGCTGCATCAAAAGGAGCTTGACCAGCAGGTCGAAGGAGGTCATCCTGCCCTTCTACTCTGCTCTTGTGAGACCTCACCTGGAGTATTGTGTGCAGTTCTGGTGTCCTCAACATAAAAAGGACATGGAACTGTTGGAACAAGTCCAGAGGAGGGCCATGAGGATGATCAGGGGACTGGAACACTTCCTGTATGAAGACAGGCTGAGAAAGTTGGGGCTGTTCAGCCTGGAGAAGACAAAGCTGCATGGAGATCTCATAGCAGCCTTCCAGTATCTGAAGGGGGCCTATAGGGATGCTGGGCAGGGACTCTTCATTAGGGACTGTAGTGATAGGGCAAGGGGTAACGGGTTAAAACTTAAACAGGGGAAGTTTAGATTGGATATAAGAAGGAAATTCTTTCCTGTTAGGGTGGTGAGGCACTGGAATAGGTTGCCCAGTGAGGTTGTGACTGCCCCATCCCTGGCAGTGTTCAAGACCAGGTTGGACAAAGCCTTGGGTGGTATGGTTTAGTGAGAGGTGTCCCTGCCCATGGCAGGGGGGTTGGAACTAGATGATCTCAAGGTCCTTTCCAATCCTAACTATTCTATGATTCTAAATGCCATACAAGTATTCTTCAAATTATTTATTCTTGTAGACTGCCCACAATGGAAAACTGCAACATTTTAGGAATCACTATCATCATAATCATTAATGATTATCCCAGTTAAGAAAGTTTCTCCCACTTCAAGCATGACATAAAAGATCTCTGTATTTTCCATTACCACATGGCTTACCTTATTCACAAGACTCAGCAACTCCAATCAGTGTAAGAAAAAAGCTACACACACTTGAGCAAATGTTTTGAGAAATTTAGCTACTGCTTCAAATATTACAATTGGCATATAGAATAACATGAAATCTTAAGCTGTACCAGCTTATCCACCAAATATTTGCCAAAAATGTTTGTACAAAACTAAGGCCACAAATGCCCTACACAGGATCTATCCTTATTTTAAAACTATCTTTAGCTCTGCACATTCTTTGATGCTGTTTATATCTAGGAAAGATGCTGACAGATCATATCTGCAGATCAAAAGAATTCTGAAATGCAGGTATTTGCCAAATGCACTGGCATCTCACACATAAGTATTTTGCAATTTTCACCACCTGAGCACCTCAGCTGTTTTAGTATTCAGTGAAGTCATTGCCAATTTCTTTCTAAAAGCCATTTGGCACGTATTTTAGTCAAAATATCAATAATCTAGAAAAACGTATTTTAAAGCCAGTTCAAGTCAAGGTTCAATTTCACTTTTACAGTGAAATTGTTATCTTTATTAATGAATGCAATCTAAGCTACGTCAAAGCTATAATGGAGACAGAATGAAATTCTGGGAATACTAGGCAGCATTTCCCAAGTTTAAAAATAAATTTCAAATCCTATTAAACATGTGCATTTCCCCAAGGGACACATTTGCAATTACTTTTGGGTTAGAGATGGCACATTCAGTTTCTTTTTCTTAGCGTTCTAATAACAGGAGTGCAAAATTTATACTGAAAAAGTGCCTATGGGGCATTTAATATATCCAAGTTTAAATTTTGAAGTTAGAGCAACTTCTTCTCCCCAAAACACTTAAAAGCTGTGTTTCAAAAGTCTTCAATAACCCTAAGATATGCTGATGGACCTTGGAAACTGTTCGTAAGTTAGTAGGGTTTATCCACAACTGCTATTCTAAAATTCTTCCAAATTCAGCCCTGATCAGAAGAATTTTTTTTTTTTTCCTCCCTACAGGTATATACAAAATTGGCAGACATGACCATATGTCATTAAGAAAACTTAATTTAGAGTTTTAGAAAATTCTGGAAATAAAACATTTATATTCTGGTATTATTGTGTTAATATTCTGTAATTTAATTTTACTAACTTGAGGCATCACAACTACCATAAAGGAAGGCACAAAGGAACAGGACTATTTTCAAAACTGATCGGTAGAGGTCTTATCCCATTTTTCTCATCCCACAAGTTGCCTCACTTATTTGTGATCCACAAAATACCCTGCAATTTTCATCGGAAGCAGATCTGAAACTTCCTTTAAGAGAAGTGAGAGAATTAACAGGAGTGCAAGTAAGGAAGAAATCCAGCAAAATACACTGCAGTATCTTTATACCTGTTCCAGTTCGTTATCTCACTCCCAGAGGCAGCTGCACTCTTTTCTTCATCTGTTGTATTCTGTTCAGTCACAGTAGAGATAGGCAATTCTGACAGTTTACACCTCTCCATGATTACCATCTCTATTTCTAAAACCAAACCAAAAAAAACTTTATATTTTTAACAAACAGCTATGTAAGCTCTTTTGTACTTTCCATTTTGCATTAAAAGTGACTGATGCAATTATATCTTGGAGGTGCAACCAGAACCTTGGAAAGGTCAATGAATTAATAGATGTAGGCAAAATTTCTTCTCATTAAAATAGTTTGTTTATATTTCTTTAAGGAATTTAACTGCTATATGAAAATTATGCACAAACATAATATATGTAAAGACAATATATAGATTTTGGCATGTAAACAAGAAACAGCAATCCCCCTTCCCTCCAAACCACTGGAAGAAAACACACAGAACTTCTTTCTGGGAAAAAAGAAAAACCTATGTGAAAATAATGGTGAGATTGGGGCATGGGTGGCCATCAAGTTTCATAGAGGGTGCAAACAGGTCTCTACAGTTACAGCAAACAGGTTATTTGGACCCAAGTGCTTCATTCCTATTGGCTTTAAGTAAAAGTATTAGGACCAAGTCTAGCTTTTGCTTAAGAATTTGGACAAAGATAACCACTAAAGGTTCCTGTTTAAAGAGTACATCATGTCATATTTTCTTCAAATCATGGTGGGCAACAAATCAGTTATTTGACACCATTTAATGAAATGCCTTCTCAGACTGCTTACCTAAATCGAAATGCAACCATGTTTGGAGAGAGCTGTCAAAGCATAAAAGTCTTGTTCTGAATTACTTGCATGAAATTCTGCCACATTTTTCTCAATTTATGTCTAAAGGCTAGTTTCTAGCATACATTCTTCTAACAGTTACTAACTAGCAAAATAAAACAGTTACAATATGCTGCAAGACCACTCGTCCTATAAAACCAATTCTTAAGGGTAGCATTACATCAAAAATCCTGAAAACATTCAATTAAGAATTAAAAAAATAAGGTGATTTTTTTCAGTTCTGAAATACTTAATACCACCTTCTATCATGTGCTCTCAGTTTTAGCACACATAAAATACTCCTGACCACCTTTACCATGTAAGTGAAGTGACTACACCATGTGCCTTACTACAGAAGAAGTTAGAAAGTTGAAGTCTACTTATAAAGTGCCCCATAACCATGTACACCTAGCTGCAAAGCATGCACTTATGATAAGGCTGAAGACTACAGAAGACATGAAAACACTTTCATAATTTTTAATCGGATTAGAAGCGCATGCTCTGTCAGAATAATTTAACATGACCAAAAAAAATTACAGCCAAAGACTGAAACAAATTTAATAGGCCCACATTCCCCTAGTGCAACAAGAGAACAAGTGATGCAACAGATCACAGCTAACACTGTGATAAACACACTAAATAAAAGTATCCAAACTGTGTCCTTTTAATTTGCTGTTATACTCACCTTCACTTTCACTGCTTGTTCGGATGCTCTTTGAACTCGCTTCTATACCTTTAGTTTTATCTAGGTCATCTTGGTTATCTTCAGATCCTCTCTCCTCTTCATCTTCTTCACCAACATTTTTATAGTTGGGTCTTTTCTGCACTCTCTTCTTCCCCTTCTGTTTGTTAATTTCAAGAGACCTCTCAAGTGTTTCTGTTGGTTTTATGAAACATCTGATACTTGACTTTGCCTGTAAATTTGAAAAGTTTACACTGAGTTATAGCAATACATTTTTAACTCCAACTGATAAAGAAAATTTCAGTTCACATAAAAGAGGGGTTTCAGAATGAAAATTAGCAGGCCATTAAAACTCTCCAAGACATTTTAAACTACAAAAAGGCAGAACTCAAGATGTATCAAATTTTCAGTAGAACAATCACCTCCAGAGTAATATACCCTGAAGATCTCTTATTAACAAGTACGCCATCTTGAGACAGAAGATACAGAACTACCTATTTCATCAATAAAATTTATATTTTTTTCCCCTCCTTTTAACTTCCTGAATAGTTGAGACAGTGAGTACACACAAATTCAAACAGTAAGCGATCACCACCTGATTTTACTGATTATTAATTTACAGAGCAAGAAAATTCATTTAGATGACAAATTTCTCCCAGAGTAAGTTATTTCCAAGAGTCTGCACTAGCCGTGCCATCCTAACAGAGACTTCACAAAACATTTAGAAAAATCCCTCCCTTCACTGAATAAGGAACACCTATACATAAAAAGTAAGACATTAGAAAGAGATCTGGGAAGAAGCCTTCTACAAGACAAATGTTTCTCTGAATCTTCTGACTTTTTTAATAGGTTTCATAGAAATCTTGCATAAATCTCCTTGCGTTTTGCACTGAAAAAAAACCCCAGACAGTAGGAGGTATCTTTCACAACACCAAAAAAAACCCACAATGTGAAATTTACCACACTCGTGTCCCCAAGTAACCTCTCCAATGTATTTTTAGACTGATCAAACGGCAACACAGGAAAGTTTTAAACCAACCAGAGTTACAACCAGATTACCTTTTATTGATGGTTTCTGGTCAGAAAAGTCATAAGGGAAGAACTCATTAAGTCTTATTCTTTAGGGAAAAAAAGGAAAAGTACCATGCAAGTTGCATAATGCATTTTTCTCTTCTTGCATTCACTTCTGAAAATTGCTTCCTAGAATCCTGTAGCTGCTTTCTTTATTAAGAATGCCCATACTTATCATGCTTGCATTTAGAAGATGCTGTTTACCATAAGAGCAAAATAATTGAGACCAATAGACAGAAATGTGCTTGTAAGCACTGAGCCATGGTCTAGTCCATCTCAAAACAGAATGCTGAGAAAAAGTCAACATATGCTATCCTGCTAAATATAACAAGTCTATATACTTAAAACATTCTAAAATCAGACTTGAAAATAATTTACATAGTATATGCTTTATCTAAGTTGATTATACAGTTTGAGATACTGCTATTTCATACTTCTAATATGTCTTTCAACCATGCTTTCAATTATGGTTTATCTTGTGCAATGTGTGCTGGCAAAATAAGGCAGTAACTGTAACAGCTTTTACGGGAAGGAGAAAGTAGGTTAAACAAGAAACATGAAATAGGTGGAACTGGCCCACATCGGAATTATGCAGAGAAACAGATCTCACAGGAAGTAAGGTAAACTTTAGTGTGATGACTGCTAACAAGTTTAAATATATTCTGTCGGCTACACATACTCAACTCTTATCATGAGGTAAAAGATAATATTTCTTCTGATGCCACCTAAACCCAGAAATATAGGGATAAAATATAGAAGGAAAACTGTATCTTCATTTGCTATACTTGAGGAGGAGAACCAGTTCAATGGAGGCTGGGCAACCACTACTGCCCTATGATGTTCAGCAGATCTCCACAGATTGGTTATTGCCAGCTCATAAATTATTGTAAGTTAGATATGCTGGTGAATTTTTTCAACAAACTGATTTGCAGGAAGCAGTACCATTTGTTCCTGACAATTACCACTGCTCTTTTGCCTTAAATAACTCTGGATATGTTGCATTTATACACAGCAAATGCAACCCTTCTCACCTTTTAGTTTTGTTAAGTGTTCTTTACTCTTCAGTCTCCTAATATGAGGGCACATGACCCTGCTTCTGGTAATCTCAGTCCATGTTCTGTACAGCTCATTCCACTTTAATTCATTTTATTAGGAAGATTAATGTAGACATGAGGTTCTACTTCAGGTTTTAGAAACTACATGTTAGTTAGAAACTGACACACTTGAATTTAAATATATAAAGACATCTCAGTTACAAGGGATAAGCAGTGTTAGGTACAGAGCAGGGGTTTAGAGAGAAATGTGGCTCACCATAACACACAGAAATATCCCCAAAACAAGAAGGTTGGGAGAGTATCAGAATGATTACCGTGGGAAATTGTAACAGAAAGGAAGTAATAAAAGATAAATTTGGGTTTGACTTAAGAACAAACACAAATCTAAACTCAGCCAAAAAATTAAAAAGAAAAAAAAATTTTACTCATTACATTTCTCTACTAACCCCCAAACAAGCAATTCTGAAGTAGCTTGTGAAATAGTTTCCATTATTCATTGGAAGTTTGTAATTTCTTCACAACAGAATATGCCACAGCAATAACTTTGCAGTGATGCCAATGCACCCCTGAAATGGCCAACTGCTCAAAAATGAACTTTCTGCTCTAAGAGGTCTTATCACAGAGCAACAAGAAACTGCCTCACCTTTACTTGTCCATGCCTCCCCATCTACAGCTGACTTTAGCCTCACTGCACTGAGCTGTGTACCAGTAGAAAACACCATGCAACATATGCAGTAGCTGTTAACACTCAAAGGAGAGCAGCTCACTTGATAGCTCCCCTCAATGGAAGCAGCACATGGAGCAATTCTGCTGAAGACTACTTCCTGCTCCTTCTGCGCCAGCAGCCTTTCTGACAGTACAGGTTCACCCCTCTAAGATTTCACTGAAGAATATGGTTGAATTTACCAAAAACTAAATTTTTCCCATGAAAGCTTTTTCCTCGACCACTAGAAGTGCCACCACTCTGCTCTCCTCGTAACAAATGTCCATCTCTAGCAATTTTGCTAAATGCCTACCCTAGAAAGCCAATATCCCTCTTATTTCCCACTGGTCAGGTATGACGGAAGTACTAGTTTACATGTCATGTGGACCTTTAAGAGCAGTAATAAGATGCAATCTAAACAGCATTACAAACAGAAGAATAGAGGAACAGAAGTTCATGGGAAAGCCCTAATATTCCTAACATTAGTGCAAGCACACAAACACACGCTACAGAAATTTTGCAACTCTGTTACAGTAGCTATGAAAGAAAAAGAAAAAAAAAATCTCACTTCTGTGACATCTGGTGCCACACCCTCTTGCCACAAATTTCCTAGTAACAAAGCTGCTTCTGCACAAGTAATAGCACACAACATTAAGTACACAGCTAGCAGAAGGTCAGACATCTGCTAACACAAAAGATAGCTTTATCTTAAAGCATTCAGCCATTTCTACCATTCCACTGCAGTTTACTCTAAAAAAAAAAAGATTAGACTCAAATATCAAGGTCAACAGTACAAAAAGCTACTGGCTAAGATAAGTCCACACAGCTTCCACTGCATAGTAGGAAGAAACATAGAAAAGCTGACTTGTATTGTGGAAGACTTGAAGCATATCTCCCCCTTGAAACTCTCATAGCTATAGCTGGGAAAGAACATGCATAAGAACATAACAATCTATTGCCTGTTATAAATTAAATAGGCAGTAACTCTTTGCTGACCGGTCAGAAATCAGGGAACACATTAAATCTTCAGACAGAACTGTAGTCATAAGCCTCTTAACGAAAGTAAGGTTGTACCCTTTCTTATTACCATCCCCCATTAGGCCTTTAACAAGTAACAAATTGTGAATGCCACCACAAAAGGGAAAAAAATATTAACAGCAGCAGCATCTACCAACATCTACACAGGATTAAATCTGAAGATACAAGGACAGTGACAAAATGATAGCACTCCCATCTGTTTATGGCTTGCCTATGTTCTCTTATGCACATGGATGTATGCTTTCAGAGATGATCAGTTTTACTTATAAACCAGTGGGACTACTCAGGCAAAATCCTCAATTCCTTCTATATCCAAAGGATTTACCATAAGGCCATGTATTTTTTCTGAGTCTCCCATTTCTACAAGTTGTGTAAGGAAGTAATCTCACAGGAAAGTTGTGATGACTCATTTCTATAATACAGAAGACTGCATTACAGGAGTGTCCCATCAGAACAACAGAAGCCTTTGTGTAGTGCCTGACCCCTGCAGAAGCAACTAAGTATTTTAATATGTGTTCTACATGTGCATATACCACTACTGGAAATACATATGCATGAACAAAAATATTGCACCTTTGACAAGAACAGAATAAACCAAGTTGCAGAGAGTATTTTTCTGCTACCATAACCAACAACAAAATCTGAAATCTACTGCTGCTTTTCTCTCCTAATCACAATCACCTTAGCTTACCAGTTTCCAGATGCCTGATTCTACTTCTCAAATGTTTTCTCCAAAACAAAAATATTCAAAACTAGTCAGCCACCTACCGAGTTTTTCTGTGCCTCTTGCTCAACTTTAGAAGAAAACACCGAGAGGTCACCATTAAGTATAACCTCAGCCAATGAGTTTACCAAAGGGGCATAATGTATGATTAGAAAAACCTATTAAAAGAAGAGTGGAAAGAAATATCAGACATCTATTACAGAACACATAGTTTCACAATTTCAGTCACTGAGCATACTTTGACCTTGTTAAACTGGTAACTTTACATATAAAGTACAACTGGTAACACTGACAGTTCATGAAATCTACTTCGACCTTTCTCCACATTTTAAGTACCTAGTTTAAATAATTCTTCATACGCTTTGCTCCTATCGAAAGGTAAAATTCTCTCTCCTCATCAGCTTCAAGATGAAATTTATGTGATATTCTAGTGAGCAACCCAAATTAAAACTGCTCCAGAAAACTGGGGGATTTTTGGCTGTTTTTTTTTTTTTTTACAGCGGGGGGTGGGGCGTGGGGGTGGTGAAGAGATCACTTGCCTTTTTTTTTTTTCTTTTTGTTTGGTTTGGAGATTTTTTGGGTTGGTTAATTTGATTTTCTTTTGGTTTTTTTTGAGAAACTACACAAACAGATTCTGGCACAGAGCATTCACTGACCTTCTTGTATGCCAACAACTGGAAGGACTCCAGTTAAGCCCTCTGTTGTGCATACAATTACTTTGCAGCGATTTATGAGTAAATGAAGCTGAACTGGATCAGAAGCAGCTTTACTTGCTATGAATTAGCTATTATTTCTTTCAATGACTTAAGGTCTAGCTACAGAGCAGCTACATAACAGAGGAATAAGGACCATACTGCTTAGAATATTAAGGCACTTTTGCAGAAGTGCTTCAGTGCTTTAACAGTTATCTACACTAAGCACTCTATTCTGAGGCAAGGCTTACAAGGTTGGGCCAGCAAACAATTGGCTCCTGAACAGAACCAGCTCAGATCCAGCCGCAATAGCCTTGTGTCAGCTTATAATCATTTTCTCCACAGGAGTATCAAAGCCTAAACAGTGCTTCTAATTGAAAAATCCCCAAGTAATTCCCAAATCAGTAAAACTTATTGTTTTGACAATGTTTAGCTAAACATGCCCTCCATAGGTTTTCGGGTTAAAGTCACAACCATTACAGACCTTCAAAAGTGAAGTGCTTCTTAGCATGCAGCGGTGACCAAGTAAAACTTGGAAAGTTGCAACACACTTTGAACCTCACAAACCACTCCAGCTTCTTCTGATTCAAAAAAACATAGCTTAACTACACACAGGCATATTCTGGTATAAGTATGTTACATGTTCACTTTGTGAACAGTCGATGAAAGTCCACAGCAGAATTTAATCTGCTAGTATGACTCTTTCAAGCACTTGTCTCCAATATGAGTAATGCCTGGTCTCAATAACAGGAGCCAAGAAGGTTTTTCAGGTACAGCGTACCTTTTTCAGGTCCCTCTCCAAAGACAGACTCCAGGTTAAAAAGAGCTAGAAAAAGAAGTATTTCTGCCAGTTACAGAAAAAGTGATTTGCTACATCACATCCCATTCTGACACAAAGATTTTTTTCCCAATTCTTTATGGTTAGAAAAGCAGTTCCATTTAAAAGAATAAAGAACATGGATCTAAATCTTGAATTGATACCTAGACAATACTACTTCCACTGAAATCAAAGAGGTTAAAAGAGGTCAACATACACAGCCTTATGATGCAGACCCCTTTAGCTATAATAAGTTCCTCCCAGTGTTTGATCTGCGGTAAATAACTACCACATCATCATAAATTTTTAAGTTTAAATTAAGAAGAATCAAATTGTATTATCCTGAAAAATAATATTTTTCAGAAAAGTTCTTAAAGAAGATGAAATTATGGGCCAGACCATAAGAAAATTACTCACATAAAATCGTAAGTTCAAAGGGAAAAAGAGGAATAAACTCTATGAATACAACGCAAAGCTATTTTCAGAGAAAATAATTTAAGAAAATTAGACTCCTACCCATGCACTGAAGACCACAGGGAGAAAAGATTCTTTTTCTCTATTTACAATAACAAAAAAATCCCACTGTGGAACTCAATATGAAAAAAGGAGGTGGCACTAGTAACCGAAAGAAATTGCAAGTATTTAAATATAGATTTAAGGTATAGGCATAATGATATTTAAATTGTGAGAAAGCTTGAGGCTTAAATGGTGGTAGTTTGGGGGGTGGTGGGTGGTTGTTTGGGGGAGAAAAAAAACAAACAAAAAAACCCATGAGATCACTGCTTCTCCTATTTCTATTCAAATCTGGAATATTCCATTGCTTAGGCAGATTCAAAATGCAATGCAGCATCGAGCTAAACTTCACCTGAAATATTACCAGATTTTGTCCTAGTACATTGCATGGCTCTGTTACGCACCATGTGTCAGGTGGTGTACACAAACTATGATCACTGACTGCTCTAAAGGCTACCCTGGGCTATGGGATCCTCAGAAGAAGGATATTAGCTCAAGTAAGAAACTGCTTGGTCTGTCCATAGAAAGACAAAAGGTCTTCCATTTTAAATGGAAACTGAGAGGTTTAAATCTTCACTTGACAAACCATCTTTAATAGATTTGCCAAAAATAAATTAATTTATAAATCATAACACTACTGCAAAAATATGTTCAGTAATAGGACAAAATACTTAAAATACCTACCTGTGAAAGAAGATAGAGAGAAACTTGGAGGCTTATTTTTGGACGCTCTCCACCCTATGGAAAAAAATTATGAAAAATGCTTATTTATTTACACAAAGTCAAAGCATCTACAGTTTAATATTTTATTTAAAACAGAACTTTTAATAAGGTGCTGTTCCACACATTCTGCTATTAAATGTTCAGAAAGTAACATGCTTTTTATCATTCACTTCTTGTAAACTATTTCAACTTAAGACCCTCCGAATAAGCATGTCCCTTCATCTACATGCTTAAAAAAAAATTGCTATTGATTACCGTCTCTCAGTCACTTTGGTAACTTAAATTTAACAGGTAAGTATCTGAGAAGCATGCGGGGTTTCACAATGCAACTATTCCTTCAAAAAGTAATTCTCAGCTAACTTTCATTAAAAATTTGCTTTAAAAATTACTTACTCAGAAACAATAAAATATTACCTACATATTAAAAACCATTTTCCTCATAGACACTTCTCTAAATCAAGTAAACCACATTGGACAAAAATATTTGAAGTATAATTCGAGCACAACACTGCTAAATTTATATACCAGTAGTAATGAAAACATTTTTAAAAATGAATTAGTGATACCTTAAAAAACCATCACCAAATAAAGTCATCAGTTATCGCAAGAGGTAAGAACAGCCCCATTTTACAACGTAAGTGCCTGAAAACAGGATGACAAGCAGATTTCTGTACATATGGGAATGGCAAAAGTTGGAAGAGCTGAAATGAAGTAAAAGCCAGGAAAGTCTGCTTCATCCTATTTCAATGGCAAGACAAGAAGCTTACTGTTATTCAATCTTCAGTGCACAAGGAACATACTGAACTCACTAACTTACAAGAAACCTGACCTCTGGCTAATGCAAGTATGCTGAAGTTCACAAATCATTGTCTACCTTAAGAACAAACACCACTACATCAGATTTGGAAAAAAAAAAAAAAAATTTTCCTAAAAGACAAGTGAACATAGGAACCTGTACAGGTTTTATAAGAACAGTTTCTATTTCATTAAAAATTGGCTTTCAACTATGCTTTACAAAAAAAGACAAAAACCAAAAAACAAGCAAAAAAAACAACCAACGAAACAAAACAAAAAAAACCCCACCTTTTTCTAAGAGCAACTAGTGACAGGACAACAGGCTTTAAACTGAGAGAGGGTAGATGTAAATTTGATATATTTCTTCCCTGTGAGGGTGGCAAGGCACCAGCACAGGTAGCCCAGAAAAGCTGTGTCTGCCCCATGCCTGGCAGTATTCAAGCCCAGGTTGAACACGGCTTGGAGCAACCTGGTCTAGTGGAAGGTGTCCCTGCCCATGGCAGGGGGTTGCAGCTGAAAAAGCTTTAAGACCCCTTCCAACCCAAACCAGTCTGTGATTCTATGAGAAATAAAATCAAGTGTATCGCATTCAAACACAGGTTATCTGCAAACAGAATAATCAAGTATCAAAACCCAAATTTGTATTTTCTACCTGGAGTGAATTTTACACCACAGAAAATTTGCAGGGATACTGGGAAAACGTATATAATTTCCTTATTTTATCTATTCTGCCATTAAAATTCAGTCTCAGGATATTTCCTACACTAATCCTATTTAAGCTGTTTCATGTAAAGCATACAGAGATATCAACAACATTAACAATACTACAGCATGCACCTGCTGAAGAAATTGTTATGCATACTGGAAGTAATACCTTTAATTCTTTGCAGGTATTACCTTACCTTGTCTTGATTGACTAGTGAATACACATATAAGGGAAGAAAGAGCCGATTAAGTAGGTGGTCTGTCAGCACATCATTTAAAAATTCACAGTTAATGATAAGGATATCATTAAGGTAATGTAAATGATCAAGATGTTCTGCTACCAGGTCACTCAATTTGCCCCTATTTCTGTGCCTGAAAAAAAAGAGTAGAAAGAAAGTCTGAGATATAATCAATTGTCAAAGTGTTAAAAACCTTGAGGAAAGAATTAATGTGCATCCCTTTCACACAGCACCTCATGCAAATCAACTGCCTAAAGAGGTTTTTAGTAAAGTCAGCTAATGCAGCTAGCGCATCAGGCTTAGATGTGGTTTAGGATGCACATATCAAGTTCTTCCCCAAGTTTTCAGAAGCAGTGGTTGTTTTAAAACTTCACTTTCGACTGCCAGGGTCTTTTCACAAGCCAATCATAAAAAAAAAAAAAAAAATCTAAGATTTGTTTCCAAAAATAAAAGAAGAAATCTATGTTGTATTTAACGTTCACTTCTTCACTTTAACAAAGCAAGAAATAGAGACCTATGCTAAGGTGGGGTGGGAAGGCAAACCAAGAGTAATCTAAACCAACAAAATATTTCTGTAGATGATAGTGGAGTCTTACACATGCATTTAAGGTCTGACAGTTCATGTATTTAATAAGAGTTCACCTTTTCAATTTGAATTTTTTTCCTAGAAACTTTTCAGAAAGCTGTTCTACTGTGATGCTACACAAAAAAAAAAAAGGAAGATTAAAAAGATATAGTTAATAAAATTGGAAAAAAAAAAACCTTTTGTGTCTTCTAGATACCTATTAAATTCAGCAGAATTAAAACAAAGATAAAGAAAAACATGTTGCCAAACACTAATTTACTATCTGTATATTATCGCGGAAAGGACACACAGCACTAACCACTACCAACTCAAAGAATCACAAAAAAACTTTGCAAGAATGAAAAGCTTGAACTGTCTACAGTGGAAAGTATTCAGAAACTAACTTGATCCGACCACTACAGACAAAGAGAGAATCAAGACCTGGGAGAAAACATTTTCATTCAATACCCAGCATTTGTAAAACCTTACTCTTCATCAGTCTGCACGCAGTTATCCAATTCTATCACATGGCTTCCAATAAACCAAACAAGGTTGGAGAAATAAGGGACAGCAGTTTTATCTCTAATGTAATGCAGCATAGGTTGGTTGTCCACTAAAGAGAAATTGTTAAAAAAAAAAAAAAAATCAGTTGCCAACTTTTTGTAATTAATTTTTAACAAATAAAACAAAGTATCTTCTCAATTTGATTACATGCTAGCTTTTCATGTGTGTATACCTGACATGATCTTATGCATGAAATGGACAGCTACAAAAGCATCATATCAATTCTTAATTGGCTTGAATGAGCCTAATACTGATATATTTACAATGGTCTGAAGGTAAACAAATCTAATGGAATTGAGAAAGGTTTTTTTTAGCACATTCTGTATTAATAAGAAGAGAAAAAAAGCATAAGAATAATGCTGAAAGTCAAGCTAGTTAGACTTACATGACACTGCATTAAGGAACACGGGAATCATCAGTGAAGGAAGGGCAGAAGAAACAGACAACAGTTAACAAGATTAGGAACTGGGATAGTGACATCCTCCGAAAGGGTTTAAAAAGCTAAAGCACAAAGCATCTACCTAAAAGATATAGGGTAAGTGCTAGATCAGAATATATGTAAATGGATAGTCAGAAAACTATGAACCCTGAACATCTGAGCTGTGTTTTTTCAACTCTAACCTTTATATCGCTCTAACATCCAATGAAAATTCTAGACAAGTGCATTTTGGTTTTTTTTACCATAAAAATACTTAGATACATAAATACGTAACTAATAGGATATAAACCCTGCACTCTGCTCTTTTTGTGAGCTCAAATTTGGGTTTATAGCCCCTTGAAGTAGAAACATGTACAAACTGCCCATTTCACAACATACAAAAGAAAGACATTTCTGTCCTTTTCAGTCAACACTATGAAGAACCTCTAAGCCACACAGGCTACCCAGTTATTTGCACAGCAAATTGTTCATTGTTTTAAAAAACAGGTCTTATATTCTTCTATGATGAAGACTTACCAAATCACTATTTCTCTTGATAGAAAGTTGTGTAAATTTAAAATGCAATTTAACTTAAAATGGATTAAAGACTAAGAAGCCCTGCATGAACATATTCCATAATACATCCTATCTTACAGCATGTTGATTTCAGAGGTAAAAGTTCTAAATATACACCAATTTCTCTACAGAGATCACTATATTTTTAGCTTATTACAGATTTTATACACCCCACCTAAAATATTAGGGGGAAGTGACTTTTGGACATTATCTAGTTCAAACCCATTCTCCAAGTAGCATTAATTTTGAAGTTCAACAAGGTTGCTAAGGGTCTTGTTACATTTTTTAGATCTCAGACAGTAGAGATTACTCAGTGTCTCCGCAAAACCTACTGCAGCGCTTAACTGCTCTCACAGTGAAGTTTGGATTTTTTTTCCTGATGTCCTACTGGAATGGCCAGTACAGAAATTTGTGACAGCAGCCTCCTGGCCTTGACTGGGGCCCTCTGGGAATGGTTTAGCTCTTCGTCAGACTGCAGCACCTACAAGCTCTATAAGCATATTCTAATGCACTTAAAATCCAAAAGGAAGTGATATAGCCAGCAAGGTTACTACTTCACACATTATAAAGCTCAACTTCAGAAGTCAAAAGTAGTTGATAGGCTTAAAGCACTTCAGGTTTGGGGTTGGTTTTTTGTTTGTCTGTTTAAATACAGCCACATTCTGATCTTTCTTGGAAGGGAAGCTGAAGTTCCTTGTGCATGCTTGTTTTTTCAAACCAGTTTAACCTCTGAGGAAACAATGCTATTTACAAGTACATACTGCAGGTTTGGGGTTCTGTTTCATAAAAAGTAAAATATGTATTTGAAGCATGTCAACATGCCAAGCTTTTCAATATCATAAAAGACAGAAAACCTTTAATGTGAATAACTGAAAACTAAACTACCACAAAACAAGCATTCTGTACACATGCCTTCTTTAATATGTATAAAGCATACCTTTGTAGACATTTAAAGTTATAGTCCTAACAGCAATCCTGACCATACTTTCTGGGTGGTTAAAAAATTTAATAGCTTCGGTGTACAAAGCGAAGTCATTAGTGTGCTGCAACAAAAGGAAAGAAAGTATTTATTCATTAACCAAACATGTAGAGTATCTGTTGGGATTCTGCATGAAAGCTATCTTCTATGTATTGCTCTGATATTTTTACTTTCTACTTAAGTGTTTTAAATGATTTTACAATGCACAGTCAGCTGCATTTGTAGCTCTGCATTAAAAATAAACTGCTTTAATCATCAGAGCTTTCCAAGTCAACTCTGCACGTATTCAGTGCTATAATGCCATCTTCTGGCAAAATGTGGAATGGAGCGAGGAAAAATCCATTGCCACCTTGACCTTTGACAACTCAGGCTTTTTTAGACTATGACTCTTAGAACCAAATGATGCAACAGAAAAGATCCTGCTTAAAAAAGCACAAGAAAATGGAACATAAACAAGCTGAATTCTCACAGAAGTAGACGTCAGAACTACCAAAACAGTCCAATATAAACCAATTTCCAAATTATTATATAGTTGTATAAGAACAAAGACCTTCTTTATCATGTTTTTGCAGAGATCCCCACAAATGAATTCTCAACCACTTATATTAACATTATAAAAATAAATATAGGACATGCCAAAAGAAGAGACTAACTAACCAGAATGCGCACCAAACTGCTATCTATTTCTAATTAAAGTCCTCTCATCATTATACTACAACTCTTTTTTCACTTACCTCATTATAAAAGAAATGTACAGTATGATTGTTGAGTTTCAGGGAAAGAGTTTTCAAAAAAGATATGTAATATGCCATGATCTCCTCATCAGAAAAGTCAAATTTGTGGACAATAATAGAATTTACATAGTTATTAGAGAGCAGGTAGTCTGAAAAATAAGAGACATTACACACGTTAACACAAAGAAAAAATTATGCTGCATGTAAAGTACCTGCTAGCAACAAACTACCTGATAACTGAAGATCCACATTTTTAGCCAAACAACTGAAGTGATGCCTTCAAGCAGTAACGTAAAGAAACCGTTCCCTACAAAGGTCTTTGCTGCTAAGAATAAGAAAACTAAGAATACACTTGACTTTCCTCAATTTATGCAGGCTTTGCAACTAATAACACATAAAACAACTCTCTTTTCCTCCCCAAATCATAACTTTCAAAGGCTTATGACTTTCTCTCCAGGACAGCTGTCAAATACTTTATTAATTTTCTGCTCTCTTTACATGTTTCTAAAACCTTGAAGTAAAGGTAGGAGGCTGAATGCCAGCCCTAATGACCTCAGAACAGTCCCAGTACAAACGATACAACAGAGTTCCACCACATCATCTGCAGTAGCCAGGTGAACAATTCAGACCACAACGAACTTGCTGACTTAAAGAACCCCCTGAAATGTGCTAAATGTTTCAGTAATACTGAACAACTACTTCTGTAGTACTGAAAGTTTACATTAAAACTTTGGAATCAAATTACACTGTATTTTCAGTGTTCAATTACAAAGATTTTCAGGAATACATAAGGTTCTTCTGTGAAGGTGCACTAGATCATTAAGTGAAAGGGAATTCAATCACATCTTGATCATTTAATCCTGAACGGTTTATAAGAATGCCCTTACACAGTGATGTTTCATGACTGATGTTCTCAAAAAGGATGTTCAGAGTCTGCAGAAGCTGTACACACACGTAACGACCAGACTTCTGACGCAAGATGTTCAAGAAGAAAACAAACATATTCTTCTCCAAGAAAAAGCTGAAATAAAATAGAGGTGTCATCAAGTTACTTATTGTCTTTAACAAGAGTATAATTTTACTAAGATCAGGGATGATTCTAGGCAAGTTTAACAAACAGCATGTTTTACGTTTATAAAGGATTATTTTGCAAAGTTTTATCTGTACAACAGAAGAGTATCTTCCAACAACCTTAAACACTAACAAGGTCACTTCAACACTCAAATTATGCAGAAAAGGAATGTCAAGAAATCAGGGGCTTCTTTATTTTTAGTTTATGCAATTTATCAGGCAGCTTCCCTACCTCACAATCACCATTTTGAAGGGGGGAGCTTCTAAACGAAGGTTACATTTTGTTCACTTGCCCCTTTTAAACTAATACACTTTTTGCTTTCAACACTGTAGACCTTATTTGATCCACTTTAATTATTTTTCCCCCACACCAGAAGCAAGCATTTCATGGGTTATTGTACAATTCAAGCAGAAGTGAATACTTGCAGTGTTTTAAACCAGAAACACATGCAATTTAAAAAGAACAGTGTGGACTCTTTCCTACTAGGACATCACAAACACACATCTATGTTGGGGTTTTTTACCTTAATTGCAGAAAAACCTCCTAATTACTAAAATTCTCCCAAGCAGAGAAGACAGTAAGGAATATGATGGAGTTAAAGTATAGGCATGAATAATCAGAGTGAGTTAGTTTTCTGACCTTAATCATGTCAAAACCAACCACTCCCTAAATAAGTAATTAAAACTACAAACACCTTAGCTTTACTTATCTCAATCACAAATTGCCTTGAAGAGCAAGCGTCTTCAAGCAAACAGCCAAGCAATGGGTATTAATAAAGTCAGATTTGCAACTGTGAATGTTTGTTTTGAAGTTTTTCTATCATGCTATTGTATAAGAATTAAAATAAGATCTGAACAAAAACTCTAAATATCATAGCTAGAATAAAATATTTATTTATAGTATCTTATATAAATTGAACGAATTGAAGAAATATGATATTAATAGATCTACTGAGAAAATCTGGGCCCTAAACCAGGCCTGATTTTGTGTTTATACTGAAGATTTCAGAGTCAAACAAAAGCAGCACATGAAAGGGGCTCTGGATTTTGAATGTTTTTTTTTAATTAAAAGTAGTAAATTCTCTGCTTCTTTGTATGACAAGAATATGATCCTGCCTACCTGTCTATTACAGGACATAGCTTTGTACCTACATTCACGAAGTATGGTCTTGGAAGAGTTAGCCTTTTGAACTAGATCTCTATGCAACTTCCATCACTTTTCAAAAACAAACTAGAGTCAAAATTATTTGGAATACTTACTCAAATACTGAGCTGTCATTCTGATCCCCCCATATAAGGATCTCTGTTATAGAACGAATAGTCTCTACCAGCAGGTTGCGGTTGTGATCTGTTACTGTTGTATTTTTAGTCAAAACATGATACATGTACCTAAAAGAAAAAAATAATCACAAGAATCAATGTGGCTATCCTGTCATTTTCACATGCACCACATTTATCTTCAGTCACTGTAACTTAATATAGACACACACATACTATGCCTCATCACTGTACAACTTAAAAATCCTAAAATTCCTTTTACTATTGATGCAGAGAGAAAAGTAATTGTTAAACAGAGTATGTGCCAAATAAAACAAAACAAATCCGTAACTAGCCATGTGAAAAGTGTAATTGTGTAAAGAGACACGTGCAGATCTCACTAGAAAAGTTAGATCCCGACTCTTGTCTGCAGAGACAATTTACAGATTGACTCATGTCAACTTTATGGTCAATAATCAGGACTGTCAAAGGCCATTCATCTTGGCAAAGCTTAATCATCACATCTCTGGCCCTTCAAGCATGGAGCTACTGATGGGAAAGGCGGCAAACTCCAGCTTTACCATCTCAAAGTTTAAGGCTGCCCAGTGAAGTTTACAAAAGCATATGTCTGATTTACACAGCGGACAGGAAGCTAAATAAAATTGGAAAGGCTTGTTAAGTCTCAATTTCACTCAATGAAGCACATTTATTTTTTTCCTTCAAAATAAAATGTTACAAAGATTATTTTTATCCTAAAAACGAAAGAGGGGATGCTAATAAAAGAATCACCACTGCTATTCTCCCTCTGTTTGACGCCTTTTTTATTTACAGAGTAATAAACAAAAAGGACAGATGAAAGAAAGGTGCACAGTTACGGAAGTCATTACTAAAAATAATTTCATGCTGAGAAACTGCATAAAATTAGAACTGCAAGAGTTTAGCTTACTAAACACAGATCATATATTGCTATACTACAATCTCTGCAAAATCTGTGGATAATCCTGAGTGTTCAGGACTAACTGGGCAATAAATTCACAAGTGCTTGGGAAGGAAGAGAGATTTTTCCATACTATCAACCTTTCCATGAAAGGTGGAGCTAATAAAACTCCCAGGATCTATTTCTAGGAAAACAGCCTGAGCGTCCTGAGTCTGGGGCAGCCTATTATTATTGTTTTGGATTCCATGAATGTTTGTTCTATGATTCAGGCTGAAATTCTAGGAATCTTATTAGTAAGATGCAGGAGTTTAGAAGTTCAAGAAGCCAATTTTTAAGCACCAGACCCAAAGACCTCAAGCAGCCATTATGTAAAAGATAAAAACATCAATCTTGACAAGCTACCGTAGGGTTCCAGGAAACAATGTGCATTTCTGACACAAAATGCTGGGGTATCTCATTTAAGGCTAAGTTTTAGAAATTCAGGTCAAAACCAGACTTGAAATCACATTTCAAAAAAACAGTATTCCCATCAATCTTATGTACATTAGGAAAGTGAACCACTGCACAGGGCAAACATGCGGTTGGTGACTAAAATGCCATTTAACTGAACATGTGTATCAGGCTGTTTCAACTACTTATCAGACTTAAAAAGATAAAATAAAGTATTACCCGGTTTCAGAACCTTTTTCATGATTGAATTAATATTTTTTTAATCATATTTTCAGTTTAGTTTAAATTTGCAATATTTGGTTTGGGGAATCTTCAACGATTGAGCTGCCACTCAGTTGGCCAAAGCTTCACGGGACTGGTTGCAAGACAGAGGCCATCTTCATAAGCAATGCAGGAAGCAGAGGCTATTTCAGAGAAGTTTATGTTGCTGTTATAGTAAAATGCTATATGCTTGCTAATGTTGGTACTGCTTAATCATCAAATACCAATTTTTCTGCACAAGGATACTAAAAGGTAAACAAACCTCAGAACTTCATGTTAGTAAACTTGATATACCACATTCTGCCTTCCCCCCCTCCCCCCCCGA
Source organism: Pezoporus wallicus (assembly GCF_028554395.1). NCBI lineage: Eukaryota > Metazoa > Chordata > Aves > Psittaciformes > Psittacidae > Pezoporus > Pezoporus wallicus. The sequence continues at coordinate 88,138 of NW_026637828.1, read as the reverse complement.
ATCAGCAGTGTGATAAAGCCTACATCATATTAAAGTTGACCTACCACACAGCAGAGGAAAGAGGAAGAAAAACAGAAGAGATTGCAGGAGAGGGAAAAATATTGTCTTTTCATACTTCCTCTCATAAATCAACACTCATTTTCCAAATCCAGAACAGAAACTGCTAAACTTGAAACCATTCTAGGAAAAGCTGATTTGTAGCTATATCCTACAGTCATAACTGCCTGATCATGTGTTGTACGGTAACAGAAGTCATTAAATAGCAAGTCAAAGAGCACCTGCAAATCTTCTTTAACTAATCTGAGGATCACAATTCAAGATTCCTTCTATGGAGACTGACAGTGTGATGGCTCATAGTGAAGATGTGAGAATTGAGGTGTGACTACCTGTGAGAATTCCCAGGGCTTTCTAAAAAAAAACCAAACACCACACAAGGCCTGCAAAAGCTTCCCATTATGGCTCGGTATGTATTGTCAGGACAGCGAACCAAAAATAGAGCAAAAGCCAAGTCACTGCTCTGAGCATGCATCAGTAATGGAACAGTGAACAGCTGAAGAAAGAAGGCAGTTAAATCACAAAAGTTCATTCCACAGTAATCTGTGCAGTATTTTTCCTGATAAAGTAATTAATACTACACTACTTCAATTATTTATTTGAAGTAATATAAAAATTCTCGCATCTGTGAACATGTATTTCTCATTAATAAGTTACACTATGCAAATGTGGGAATAAAGTTTACTCCAACAGCAGAACCGGGAATGGAAGCAGTGGAAAGAATTATGTGCTATTACTTCACCTCAGGAATCTATGGAACATAGGACATTTGAGATGCAAAAAGCAAGAAACATTTAACAGTCAGGAACATACTAACTCCAAATTAATTTACTTAATATCAATATTACTGCAAAGTTCCTTGATCTGCTGCACTTGGAGAAAGCCTGTGTTTCACTTTCAAGCTATTCCTTTATCTACTTAGTTGAAAATGCATGAGAAATCATGCACATGCTTTTTTCTCACAGTAGACATGCAACATACCATATCTGAGAATATAAAGTATCAGACAGAAACAAGATTTTTGTATTTACATAAATCCTTAAAGCCTATGCCTAAATGCTTATTATAAAAGGGTCAAGTTTCTGCTCCAAAATGGTAAACCCTCAAAATAGAGGCTTTTGTCATCTCTCTCTGTATCTCAAAACTGGATTCAAACAAACAAAATCCTATCAAAAAATCAGCATAAAGGAAGCATCAAAGCACCTGATATCATCAAAATCTGTGGGAGATTTTGCCAGCAACTTTAACAAGACAAACAAAATTCTGAACATTTTATGATAATAAACCATGTTCAAAGGGATAACATAACTCATGAATATAGAAAGTGTGTCTTAATGATTTTCCTATTTATTATTTACAAAAAAGCACTACAACAGAGAAGAGTTTAGGAAGTCAAGCACTTGGAATGCCCACACTTAAACACAACATGCTTGCTTCTTCATGCTGCTTGTAACTATGCAGTCACATACTGTTCTTATAGAGGAAATTCAACTTATAGCATGGACAGTACTGCAGGAAATGAGTCAACTGTGAAGCAGGTCTTCAACCATACATGTTTATGGACACTGCATCTGACAAAGTCATGAGAAATGTTCAGCATCCATCCCTAATGCTATAAAACCTTTTGTGCAATCAGTATGGAATTAAAATACCAAGTGTAGAAGCAATAATGGGAAGCATACTTGAATGTAACAACAGGGCTATGTAAAATACTTCTGAGATGGGGGGGGGGGGGGGAGGGAATGCATCTAGAAACAAAGATACTAATCCTAAACTCCAAAGCCTTTCACTTTAGCAGAAACACCAGCGGTATTACCAGATGAACTCCTCAGAAATGTTTAAGATATCACCACTTATATATGGGGAAACTGACATCAATCCTCTTCATCTGTTCCAATGCAAAGTCAAAGTTTGTAGACAGAAGGGGAATTAAGATACCATTATGCTTTCAATAAATCCTCACCATGAATATCTAAGGTTACACTACCCTCAACTGGGCGATACGAAAGACTTTCTGGTATTTTAGCCATAGGTCACAGCTCCTAAGATGAGTTGCTGCAGAATCAGAGTACAGCGACTATCACAGCCAGCAGCTGGAGAAAACTGCAAGAAATCCTGACCTACAGGAGAACTCCCAGCCTGCATGCAATGGTAGATCAGCCTGCATGCAAAGGTAGACCAGCCCTGTCTAAAAGCCATTTGCTTTTAGAACTGGAAACATATAATAAACAGAGCAGAGGACTACATAAAGGCAGAGAAAACAGTGTTTCATTTTAAACTGCTGGATGCCAACTTTAAGAAGTGGATTTCAGCCTGATTTCAGACACAACCTAATGTAAAGATAAAAAAGTAATTTCACACCATTTTCACAATATTTTAATATTGTTCTTGTTTTGAGAATATTTAGACTTTCTCCATTTATTGTTATTGATAATGCCTCAATTACTAACCAAAGGGCACAAAAATACCAGGTTCCCTGAAAAACAATGGTCAGAAGCACTCAGACAGTGCATAGTAAATGTTTCACAGCCTCTCTAGATTGCAATTCAGCAACTATTAGAAAGCTAGATTATACTCTAACTTTTGACTAGACCAAGAGACTGTATCAAAACACTTCATGCAGCCTCATGATTTTTTTCCAGCCAATCCATTCTATAGCAGATTTGCAGAAGGAAGTATTCCTGTAAGGATAGACTGGGCTAACTAATTTCACTCTTGCAGCATAGCCTAATTCACTTTTTATAGGCTAAGCTTACCTGTAATAGTAAGGTTGGTGCATTCTACTCAACCCATTCACATGGAACACAACATGGTGGTTTGAGATGAGAATGCAGAAAGCTCACAGACTTCGTTTCATGAACCCAAAACAAAGGTTCTTTGCTCTTTTTCCTTCTGTTGCTTTACCCACTTTGACTGCTACCTTAGAAAAGCCCTAAATTTCACTTTACCAGTAGGTAGCTACCTTTGCTGTTGACACGTAGCTGCAAACTGAAATTAATACAGCATAGATAAAGAAACACTTAAAATACACAGTCTAAACAGATCAAAGGTCTTGGCTGTCCTTTACTTACTACCATTTTAGAATTTATGATTAAAGAAATCACATGCAGAAGAAGCAAACAACTGAAAGACAGCATTTTAGCAGAGAACGATATACTTCATTCTGAGACAAGAAATCAACCACAAGCAACAACACTTAGGCTGTAAGTCCCTTTTACTGCAAATCAGAGTATCACTTTTATTGACCCTCTGGGGACCCAAAAGAGCATATAATCACATTTTTCTTGCCTGAAAGATTCTAACATCCAAAAGTCTCTCCCTCACCTGCCTACTTTTTCTAAACTTAAACTCAGTTGTTTCAAATTTCATCATGCATCAGCATTCTTGCTCTACCTTCAAGTGTAACATCAAAACCATATAGACCTAAAACTCCAAGAGCAATGAGTAGTACCCAGTGACTACCCCTTGTACGTTAAATAGAACATTCCTACGTTTATATCCAAACACAACTTTTTCCCTTTTTCCTGCAATGCCAGATCATGTTGATGTACTAGTCTGACCTACCATGCTTCAAAATTACTTTCTGCTGTGCTACTACCTCATCAGTTTTGTATTTATGCACTTGATTTCCCCATCTTTGGTAAAAACTAATGCGTTTCAATTAGTCTTGAAGGCTTTGAACATTTTTCTAGTTGAAGACAAGTACCAGAATCTGTAAATCACCTTGACAAAGTAATTGCAAGATTCAAAACTTGTAAACTACCAGCCACTTATTTCTCAATGAGCTATGTATTCATACTGATTTAATTTAGAAATGCTTCCTCTCTCAGTGACCTCCTTTTCTTTTTCAGTAGAAAAAGAAGCTATAACAGGGATTCCTATTTTTCTCACAATAGCAGAATGCTTGAAATGGAATATGGAATGTTTTATCCCTTGCCATCCTTCCAACTCTCCTGTGGCAGAACTAAACACTATTCCACACTCTGCAGACAGCAGTAACACAAAGCTGTCAGCCTCCAGAGACGAACATTACGATCCTCCAGCTCAAAAGCTGTATTGCTGCGCCAGCTCCTGAGCCCTCCAACCAGGGCAGGTCCCTGGACCTGCAAAATCACCAACCTGACTACCATGAATCACTGCTGACTATTAAAATGTACACACCCCTCAGAAGGTCTGTATTGTACTGTACAGGATGGGATCAGGCTCCTTGCTTCCCTATCTTTGCCACTACCAGGAAACAAAGTTCTCCCTCCTGAGGAATGTGTTATTTCCTGTATTTATCACCTCTCACGCTCTACTCCGCTGAAAGTCTGTGACATTATTAAAAAAAAAAAAAAAATCAAACACACAAGTGCTGCAGCCCTGAGCGTAGCATGGCATCAGGGAACTGCGTCTGCCCTGAGGACATTCTGGGACGACGAGGCAGTTTCCGTGAGAAAAACACCAACCCGCACCGCTCTTGGGGCTATTCAGCTGAACCGGTTCAGGTGAACAGCGCCGGGAGCGTTCCGGCCGACTTCCGCCCCCCTTCTCCCCCAGCCCTGCTCCGAAGCCCTCTCTGAGGTAAAGCCCTGCCCCGAGCAGCTCCGCCACTCCGCACCCTCCGAGGCCCTCAAGAGCCGGAGACAGCCGTCTGGCCCCGGCTCCCCGCCACAGCGGTCACGCGCCCCCAGGCTCCCCCTCCCCTCACAGCTGCCCCAAGCCCCCGTCGGCCTCGCGTTTACTTGAGGTGATCCAAGGAGTGGATGCTGCGGGCGGCCTTCCCGTGCCCGCCGCCCACCCAGCTGCGGGAGCGGCCGAACATGCTGGCAGCGAAGGATTACTGCACCCGCAGGGCTCTAGTACTTCACGGCCCCGGGGAGAAGGACGGGCAAGGACCGAACGGCGCCCAAGCAGACCGACATCAAGAAGAAGCCTGAGCCGCAGAGAACACCGACGGACACCAGCACCACGGCGCATGCGCCAGAGGGGCACGGTGGGAACCGGTGAGTCCCGCAGCTCCGCGCGGACTGCAGGTCCCAGCAGGCATTGCGGTGCGGTCGCTGCTCGTCACCCGGGCGGGAAGTGGTGAGAGCTGAGCTACAGCCGCGTCTTCCCTCGCTTGGCGGAGCCGGCGGTTCCCGCAGGTCACCCGCTCTCAGGGACACCCAGACTGGGGGAGGGCGTCCACCGGGGCCCGGTACCCAGCTGCAAGGAAACGGGGAAGTCCCCGGGAAGCGCAGTGCTTCCTCCTTTCCTGTCGGGATTACAACAGAGCAGCGCCGCCGCGGATCTCCTCAGGGTGAACCACGTGACGGGGTAGCTCGGGGCCTTCTCGGGCGCCATGTGGGAGAGGAGCCCTTCCACGCCCCCCCGCGCGGCAGTGGCGGCTCGGCGCCGTCAGGCTGTGAGGTGTTGGACGCGGAACCGTGTACCGCAGGCCACGTTTAGCCCGAGCAACACAATAGCGTTTCAGCGGGCCTTTGTGCCCCATAGGCACGGTGACCTGAGGTGAACGTGGCCCCAGGATTCACCGTACGCCCCCGGGACCCTGCGGACAGCAGTGCTCTGGCCCATGCCGCCGTGGCAGAGCTGCGGGGCACGACGAGAAGCGGCTGCTGGGGCTGCTTTCACCGAACTTCCTCCAGTAATGCTCGCATACTTTTGAACCAGCTTGAAAACAAACTTGATCGAAGTGGGACGAAGAGACCATTAATGACAGTCTTGGTCTGCCCTTACAATTATTACTTTAACTGGATAAATAAACCTAGTACAGCTGAGGAGTTTGTCAGCCACTGTCAAGATAGCCTTAAGGTTTAACCCTGCCTTCGGCAGCACGTAGGTACGGGTAAAGCCTTGATCAGCAAAGAAACGCCTCCACCGAGGCCCCCGGGACAGAACAGCTTCCAGGGGCACAGAAACACCCCAGATCTGCCCCCACCCTCCGGCTGCGGCAGGTGCGGGGAAGGAGGCGGGGGTCGAGGTACCGCACGACGCTTCCAACTCCCCAGACCGACGCGCCGGCCTCCGGGCAGGCGGAACGGGAGGCGGCGGTTCCGTAGAGGCCGTCAGCCCCGCCGCGGGCCGGTTTCGCCACGGAGAGTATGCGGCGCGGGTGAGCGGTCAGGCGGCAGCAGTGGGAGGTGAGGAGATGGGCGGGCAGGAGCACGTCCTGCCCCGCAGGCCGGGGCTGGCGGCTTGCTGAGGGCAGCATATGCTAAGCGGGAGCGCGCCTACGGGCAAAGTTTGCGGGCGGGCGGAGGAGGAGAGCCGCGGCGGGACTGCAGCAGCCGCGCTGGAGATGCCCCTGCGGAGCCTCCTGCCAGCGGTGGGGCTGCGGCAGCGGAGCTGAAGCCGCGCTGGCCACCCGCCTGCGGGGGCTCCTCTTCCTCCGGGGAAGGAGGGGGCCGACCGGGCGCTCTGCGGCTGTGCCGCCTCAGCGGGGCTCGCCTCTTGCCCGGCTCCGGATCCAGCTCCGGCCCTTCTCCGTCACCGGGGCTGCGGAGTGCGGTCCTGCGCGCCCCGCTCCTCCTCCGGGCCGGCCGGGCAGGTCGGTGCCCGCGCCGGAGCCCCGCACGGCTGCATGCCCGCCGCGGTCTCGGCACGTCTGGATTCGCTGGAGTCCTGGGCCTTCCATGCACTGCTGGTGCTGCCCTATATGTTTTACGTGGGCTTATTCTTTGTCAACGTGCTGATCCTGTACTATGCCTTCCTGATGGAGTACATCGTTCTCAATGTAGGCATCGTCTTCCTGCCCGAGGATATGGACCACGCTCTGGTGGATCTTGGGGTGCTCTCTGACCCTGGCTCAGTGCTCTACGAGACGGACAGCGAGCTGGATGTCTTTGATGGGTACTTGGAGTGACGGCCCGGGGCGCTCCAAAGAGACTGACTGCTGGGTGACGCCGTCCGGCCCGGGACTGGGGCTGGGTGTCCCGGCATGGCCGCCCCTAGGGAACCGCCGCGGCCCCGCGATACCCTCGCTGCGGCTCGGCTCCTTCTGCAGCATCTTCCCTTATAGTTCCGCTTCCCCTCAGCCCCGGGGCAGGGGCAGGGGCGGGGGGCCGGGACCCACTGCCGCCGGGCAGGGCCGCGGGCACGCCGAGGGCTCGCCGGGGAAGTAAGTCATTTACTCCATCTCGTTCCGGGCAGTGGGGCGCTCGGCGCGCCCAGTCCGCCATCGGAGCTGGGGGTAGCCCTTCCCGGGACGGCGGAAGACAAGGGCAGGGAGCGGGCCCTGTGCCGGGACACGCACCGCCGCAGCCGCCAACGCGGGTGAGCTCTGCGGACTGGGGCCAGGAGCCGAGGCCGGGGCTTGGCTGGCGCTCTGAAGGCAGGGGTCGGGCTGTCCCGTGCGCTGCCGCCACTCTTCCTCCGCCGCACCACTGTGCAGGGCCCGCTCCGTGTCCTCTGCGGCGCGGCGAGGTAATGTCTTTCTCTAAGGCCCGATATTCACAGTTGTGAGCCACTGCAGCTGTTATGCTCGGTGTTACCTTTACAGCTGGTAAAGAACTTTGCTGCTCCACTCTTGAAAGCAGCTCGGAACGTAACTGAACATCCAGGCTAATGTTTATTAAAATTCAGAGCCCATAATCGAAACAGAAAGACATCTCAATCAGGTGCTGTTTAAAACCTCCGTCTTGGATAATAAGAAACCTACCCAGCTCCCAGTTCTTCTCATGATAATCCTGGCAGGAGAGTTTGCTTGATCAATTTATTGTTGTAGTTTTGAGTGATTCTAAAACTCTGGAAATGTTGTAAGGATTTAACATTTTAAAACACTGAAATGCAATTGGGAAGAAAATCACTATTTCTAGCTAGGACTTTCTGTGCCAAATGTATGTTCATGAAAACATTCACAGTTTGAATTAAAATGTGTTAGCAAATCTGCCAGTAGAGTTTCTAGCAAAATATTGCCTGTAAATTTGAAAACCAGATCAGGACACGTGTTTATTTTCTATTTGAAATTATGGAAATAGGAAATTCTGTTGCAAGGTTGCAAACATAACCTTGGTGAATATACTATACAAATACCATATACCTATCAAACAATTTTCATCTGACTTCTAATTAAAAAACAAAACCAGAAACCCAATACCAAAACCCAACAAACAAACCTTCCCTGCCCTTCATACAGATTAAAACTGTCTCCTAAGTATTTCTATTCACATTCCATATAAAGCAACAATAGCTGATTTTGGTCAGTACTTCAGAGGGAAATGTGGAATTTTTTTGGTATTGGAGTAGCATTAATTGCACAAACAGCCGAGCAAAGTTTGGTCAAAAGCACACAAATGCTCTATATTCCAGGAAAGAAATTAATAAAAATCAATGGAACTTAAGCAAAATCTTTGATGCAAAAAATCCCTTTCTCCAAATCTTAATTACTCCAACACCATTCTAATGCAAGCATTCACATTTATTTTAAATTTTTTTGCTGACTAGGATTTGTCATGATGAGTTGCATCTAGTTTTCAGGAAGACCCAAGGAGAAAAACAGACATAATTTTCTTCAGTGGATTTTTCCTACTACATGAACACATAGTTTAGCAGAGCATAAGACCTGAATACAGTTCTGTTCAGTATAAATAGGTTTCTTAATTTTTTCCCTCATATTAATGGGATAAGCAGCTCTGCAAACTTCTTGATATTCTAACTATAAAACCATATCACCTCTACATGGAGAAATCAAAGTGTTTACAAAGTTCAGGAGTTCTGGTTTATACCCACCTTGAGGTAATGGAGCGTTGCACACGTCCCAGCTCCAGCACTGATCATTTAATTTGGAAGTGGTCATGTTAGTGGTGGTTGCCACTGAGAATTAAACCACAAATGCCTAAAGTTAGGTCAATTATTAGGGAGCAAAAAAATGCACTATTACTGTGCTTTGTCTATTTATATATTTAATGATATTTGTGTATACAGCAGCCAGGCCACAAACTGCATAATTATATAGCTACCAGGCAAAGACTCAGCATGTCACCACGTAAAGGAATTTGTGTTAATATCCTGGTTACAGGTTTCTTCATTGTTCCATGCTATTCCTCCTCACCAATATCCTAGGAAGGCAGGCAGAAGAGCACCCTAATTTGGAACTGTGTTTTCTGCTTTGGGAGCAGAAGGCAGACACTGAAAGAGAAGATTTAAACCCCTGTCATGCCCAGCCTGCAGTGCCCTAAGTTCTGTATTAAGTTCTGTACTGTACTGAGTGTCAACACAGGCTGCCCACCTGACCTCTTCACTTGGACCCAGTTGTGCTGAGCATTCACAAGAAGTTGTGGGAAGAATGGGTCTCAGATGAGAATCTAACCAGCAGAGATGAGAAATCCATAGGCATATGCTTGGTGTTAAATATAAGAGGAGTGTTCTTCATGTGACTCACCAGTGATTACTGAGAACAACTAAAAAGCTGTGATTAGCCTTAGCTGAAACCTTGCAGTGTGCTCCTTGCAATGATGCCTTGTACCCAGGAGATGAGTGGCAGCATGACAGGAAGACAAAGGGGGGAAATCCCAAGAGGGGATTCAGCAAATGTGGATAGGCTAATTGTGATGTAAAAATAAGAGACTACATGGACCAGAAAAGTTCTATTCTCTCTTGCAGCAAACCCCTCTCTTGAGCTGACAGAACTCAACAGAAGCAAAATTACGTCCAGGTTTCTGGGCATAACTGATGACAGAGATTGAAGGTAGAGGACTAAGCAGATGAAAGAAGCTTCCTGTCCTGTTCAGATGGAGAGACCCATCTGTGTGAACTGAGCAGAACTGAGCTTGCTCATGTCATCTACTGTTCTAGTGTGAGTGTGCCAGGTTCCCTATTATAAGTCCCCTGGAATAAGGTGATCCAACTGTTCTCCTTGAACTTTATTAAAATCAGATGTGACTCATCACAAAGTATTCTAATCAGAAAGAAAATGAGCAAAAATAATCAGTAATGAAGACTGAATAGGAAATACTGGATTTATTTAATCTTACAGTACAAGCATTATCTATATTTTTCATCAATGTGATTTATGATAAGCATCTTCAGTGAGCAGAATTTAGAACTCAAAATCTTGTGACTCAGGACTTTTGCTGAATGCCAGCACCTAAGTCCTGAGTCACAGACATAGCTTTACTCACTAGCTCATCAATATAGTGCCAATCAGAAATGTAGCCTCAGTGTCTACAAGAGACAGCATGGCCTAGTGGAGAGGGAAGTAAGCATGCTGGACTCCTTCCTGTGTCTGCTGCTGATGGCTGCTGTGAGTTTAACTTGTGCCTCTGATCCATCTCTCTGAAATGGAGGTGCCATGTGAAGGAACGAATCAGAAGAATGTTACCACTGGAATTGACAGGATACACATAAGCGTGTCAGAATACACCTCCCGACTTCTTCCCTTTCAGACTGAGTCAGTCAGCTAGTTTATATGAGTTAGAGTAACAACAGGCTTAAGAGTAATAGCTGTGGTTTTTAGAACTGTTTTGAATTCTTCTTAAAGTTAATAGAAGTGCTCAAACACACCTGACAGCTCTGTTTTAAAGATACTTTTGTACTCTGACTCTCATTAACTGGAATTCCATCTTAGATGGAGAGAAGACAAAATCATTAACTAATAAACTGTCTATACAGACTCATTAACCACAGCCATGGACAGTCCTAAGGGATTTCCTACCAAATGCATTCATTTATGTAATGCAAAGAGAGGAGGCAGATTTTTTTTAAGTTTTCCAAAAGCTGTTGTTAGTAACATAAAATGAGGCATAGAATATAGAGACACATTCCCTTTAGGATAGAAATAGTTCAGGCCCGAGTATTTCATGTGTTAAAAGCCCCAGCCACAAGTAATTTTAAAGAAGGATAATTGAAAAATAATAATCTATGGTTTTTCCCTACAAAAAATGAAGCTTACTATAATCAACTTGCTTCAATAGGAAGCAATAGCCAGTTGCCAGTTTTAAGTTGCCGAAGGAATTAAGAAATGAATCTCTTTTAATTCTTCATGTTTGTTTCCTCTGAAGGAGTGAAACTGTAGTTCAGCTAGCAAATGGCAATCCTAAAATAGAAGAAAAGAGCAATCTAGAGACACTTAGTTTGTGTATTTGGCCAGTCCAGCTCTTGGCATTTGACCCTTTGTAATGATTCTAGTTTATATAGAATACAATTGTCTCAGAAAATTAAATAGGACACAGAAATGGCCAAGTTTTTCCAGTTCTTCAAGAAAATTGTCAAACTGTCTTTTTCCAGCTGAAGTTTAGTACTTTGGCTACAAACCTGGGGGAAGAAATTAGCTAAATAGTTTGAATGATGCTCTCTGAGAAAGCAAACATGTTTCTAATATATGTGATAAGGGTATAGACTAATAGCAGCCATATATGAAAGATAACAGTATAATGGGAAATTACGAAGTGCACTGAGAGATCCGTGGCAAGTACAAGCTCTAGTGCAGTGAATGCAGTGAACTCCAGAAGGAAGCCAGGAAACAGCAAGCAATGTCAGGATGTGAAACACAGTCACAGTGTTTCCTTTGGTCGAGGCTCAGTTGTGCAGAGCAGTAACTTCACAGACAATTAACAAAAATACCATGAGTGAGTTTCTTCTTCTAATGCTGGAGTTAGGCTATAATCATAGAATCATAGAATAGTTAGGGTTAGAAAGGACCTCAAGATCATCAAGTTCCAAACCCCCTGCTGTGGGCACGGATGCCTCACACTAAACCATATCACCCAAGGCCTCATCCAACCTGGCCTTGAGCACTGCCAGGGATGGAGCATTCACAACTTCCCTGGGCAACCTACTCCAGTGCCTCACCAGCCTAACAGGAAAGAATTTCTTCCTTATATCCAATCTAAACTTCCCCTGTTTAAGTTTTAACCCGTTACCCCTTGCCCTGTTACTACAGTCCCTAAGGAAGAGTCCCTCCCCAGCATCCCTGTAGGCCCTCTTCAGATACTGGAAGGCTGCTATGAGGTCTCCACGCAGCCTTCTCTTCTCCAGGCTGAACAGCCCCAACTTTCTCAGCCTGTCTTCATACGGGAGGTGCTCCAGTCCCCTGATCATCCTTGTGGCCCTTCTCTGGACTTGTTCCAACAGCTCCATGTCCTTTTTATGTTGAGCATACCAGAACTGCATACAATACTCCAGGTGAGGTCTCACAAGAGCAGAGCAGAGGGGCAGGATCACCTCCTTCAACCTGCCGGTCACGCTCCTTTTGATGCAGCCCAGGATACGGTTGGCTTTCTGGGCTGCAAGAGCACACTGCCAGCTCATGTTCATTTTCTCATCAACCAACACCCCCAAGTGCTTCTCCACAGGGCTGCTCTGAATCTCTTCTCTGCCCAACCTTTAGCTGTGCCTGGGATTGCTCCCACCCAGGTGTAGGACCTTGCACTTGTCATGGTTAAACTTCATGAGGTTGGCATCAGTCCACCTCACAAGCGTGTCAAGGTCCCTCTGGATGGCATTCCTTCCCTCCAGTGTATCAACTGAACCACACAGCTTGCTGTCATCAGCAAACTTGCTGAGGACACTCAATCCCACTGTCCATGTCAGTGACGAAGATGTTAAACAAGACTGGTCCCAACACCGATCCGTGAGGGATGCCACTCGTTACTGGTCTCCAGCCGGACATTGAGCCATTGACCACAACTCTTTGTGTGCGGCCATCCAGCCAGTTCTTTATCCACCGAGTGGTCCATCCATCAAATTGATGTCTCTCCAATTTAGAGACAAGGATGTCGTGTGGGACAGTGTCGAATGCTTTGCACAAGTCCAGGTAGATGACATCAACTGCTCTACCCCTGTCCCTCAGTTCTGTAGCCCCATCATAGAAGGCCACCAAATTGGTCAGGCAGGATTTCCCCTCAGTGAAGCCATGCTGGCTGTCACCAAGCACCTTGTTGATTTTCATGTGCCTTAGCATGCCTTCCAGGAGAATCTGCTCCAAGATTTTGCCAGGCACAGAGGTGAGACTGACTGGTCTGTAATTCCCCGGGTCATCCATTTTCCCCTTCTTGAAAATGGGGGTTATATTTCCTTTTTTTCAGTCGTCAGGAACCCTACCATTAAATACAGCAATCTTTTAAGCTACTAGAAGACCATAGTTTGGAGATTTTAAAAATACTTGCTGCCTTTTCATTTCCCAGTGTTTTTTTTAATTCTTTTAAAAAAATAGACTTACATGAAACTTGAAGACTTTTAATCAGCTGACTTGAAAGGCAAAATTGAATATCCTGGTCAATTGTATCATTCACACCCCATTTAATATCTGCCACTACAAATTACAATCTTAGACTAGCAGCCCTACAGCAATATTTGAAATACAGCAGTTTTTGAAACTTCCATTAAAAAGCTTTATACTTTAATTTGGAGGCCCACTATGTTTTGCAATGTTATTTTTAAGCCAGCCAAAAATTAGATTTACAATGCAGAATAGTAACAATTCCCCTCAACTGCCTGCTGTAGATAAGAGTTTTTAAATCAACTTGGAAAGCAATCTGATAAACACCAAATGAGTAACCTATTCAGCTGCTGTTTCCCCTTCTCTTGTTCTTAATGTGAGAGACAGGATTTTGAGCACATGATTACTGTTAGCAGAGTGCTGTAGCTGATAGACATTTGACAGAAATACCTCACTGAACACAAAAGTGCTTGTTTCTGGCCTAGCATCTACAGAAAGCAACACACAGGAACATACAGAATGTCAGGATGAGTCAGACCACTCTCAGCCAGCGCTGTGTTCCGCCACTGACAGCAGCAGAGGATGCTCTCCAGGAGAGCACATGATCCTGACCAAAATCTGCAGCCTGTTCTCTTTGTACTTCTCAGAATCCACAATGGTGGAATGGGGGATGTTACAGGGCACATTGCTGCCCAGCCCTTTTGCAAATGTTTCCTGAACCTGCCACCTTTTGCCCACTGCATTTTATGAAATCCTTCAGAGTTCCTTGCTGTCAGTGCAGCATCTGAATACCTGAAGGAGCCCATTTTCTGCAGTCTCGAAGGAAGATTTCTCCATTCTCTCACTTCTCTGGGTCACTAATAGTGATGTTGAATAAAAGCTGGTCCCTGGTACAGCTGCTACCAACTTCTTTCCTCCCAAGCCTTACTCTCCACCTCCAATCTTTCAGTCTGCTTTCAATCCGTAGGAGTCACTCTTTCAGTCTGCTTTCCCCCAGTACTGTGTCAACCTGTTCGCTTTTGGCTCCCTTTAACGCTCTTGTTCACGATGCCTCATTCCTCAGTCTCTTCATGCTCATGCAAAACGTGACCATCACATTTCATTCTTCATTCAGACTTCTTGTAGGCTCTGTTATATGCTCTGTACCCAAAATGGTGGCAGCTCTCCTGCCTCAGGACCCCTTGTTCCAGACACCCTGGCATACGATCTGCTGAGCCTCTGCTCCAGGCACAGCAGGAGAACAGGGGGAAGACTGTGTTGCGCCATCAGCCCAGCGAGAGCCTTTTCACAGAGCTACAGATCTGTTAGCAGGTCTGTTACTGCTTTACTACAAACTCTCTTCCATTATACAACCAGATTAGCTCCCTTCCCATGAAGGGTCCCCTGCCTTCCCACGCTGTGCAGGAGGCCTGTCATACCTACAGAGTGGAAGGAGGGAAGAGCTGTCCTTCAAAGACACACAGTGCAGATGATCTCCTGAGCTGCAGGCAGCCTAGGGACCTGCTCTTGGTCTTCTTTACCTCAACTCTTCTTCAGCACAGATTCATCCCCAGGCAACCATCCGTTCTCAGAGCCACAGCATTCTATGTTATGTTGATTACTCATCTGTAAGATCACAATACCAATCCAGGGGTAGAGGAAGATAGATTTAGATTAGACATTAGGAAGAAGTCCTTCCCTGTGAGGGCGCTGAGGTGCTGGCACAGGGTTTCCAGAAAAGCTGGGGCTGCCCCATCCCTGGCAGTGTGCAAGGAGAGGTTGGATGGGGCTTGGAGCAACCTGGTTTAGTGGAAGGTGTCCCTGCCTGTAGCAGGGGGCTGGAACTGAATGAGCTTTAAGGTGTCTTCCAACCCAAACCATCCTATCATTCTGTGATTCAAATGGATACAGTCACTAGTGCCCAGCACTTTTGTAATCCGCAGCTGTAGTTCTACTTAAAGAAGGCTTCTCAGGCCTTGTGTTTACCTCTGATGATAGTAAAAAAATCGCCTCTTAATAGCCACTAGATACTTTGACCCAGTCAAGGCAAATTATGTAAACTGGGATAAAGCAATTATAACAGGCATTGATTCTTGTCAAGAATTTACATGTTATTTAACTGTAACTTCTTACCAGTGGCTCCAAAATGCGTTGAACAAAGTGACGCTAAAGAAGAGAAAGTGATCAAAATCAGACAGCGTCAAACATAGGCAATATTTGACTAACACAATTACACAAATAATAACAGTCTTAATAAACAGTATCTGGCTGAGAAAATGTAGCCAGTTCAAAAATCAGTTTTGATAGGACTGATTTATCATACCTAGCATGAATTAGGCTGTCCCACTGTATGTCACAGCTGGTTGCAATCTCTTAAAAGCAGCCCTTATAATTGATTTGATGGCCTGTGTTTGACAGCTAACATCTTCATGCCTCTGTTAAAATTGCAATAAAGACTAGTGTGCCCTCTCATGAACAGAAACTGTTACTTTGATTTCTCTGAAATGTGATTCTCACAGAATTATTATCCGTATTCACAGGAGGTTTTTGTTGTGGTGGATTTTGTTGTTTTGTTTAAGAAGTCAACAGCATGGTACTGTATCTAACCTACACACTGACTTCCCTGTGCATTTTTAAGTATAGAGAGTTACTCTGCATTTATGTGTTTTCTTTTAAACAGATTCATTGAACACCTGAAATGGATTATGACCAGGTGCATGGATCAAGTCATGGAAATAAATTATACTCTGAAATGTGGAGATGAAAAGAAGGACAAGGGGACAAGAAGAGTTGTCATCAGACCTTGTCAGTGGTGACTTTTCTCCATGGTCATTGCCTCTTGAGTGTGCAGTAACCACAGTGATTCATGCACCGTACTTGGCTTCATAGGTAATTCTGGAATGGACTGTATGAACAAATAATGTAAGCTATGTTCTATTATAACAGAAAATCAAGATGTTACTCAGAGTCGATAAACTTTTGAATAAATACCATGTTACCCAGACACGCTCTACATACTGCTTAAGCAAGTGTTACAATCACACACTGAAACTCTACCAGCCACTAGTTCAAAGACAGTGCTTTCTCAGGGGACAATCAGCAGGAGTGACTGCAGGGAGTGTTTGTTCAGGGCAGCATTACGGCAAGAACTGTGCTAGTAAGATATTAAATTGTGAGTTTTGACATAGATCAGAGAGTTAATTTTATATAAGTAGATGAATTCGTTATCTAACACAAGATACTTTGCAGATTGTTTAAGCTCATGTTCCTATGTACAGATGTGAAAGCAATACAATAAAGACTGACCTTTTCCATGAAAAAGTTAAGCAGTCATGTGTTGGAGTTATTATTTTTCAGTTTGATCAGAAACTAACAGAAATACACTTTCCAGGAAAAGTACTTGCAAATAGCTCCAGGTTGTTGAGATGGCCAGTGTGTAGGTAATCCTTCTCAGGAGCAAGTGTTTAAATCAGACCTCAGTTCTGATTTTCATAACTGCAGTTGGTAAGCCAAGTCAATGCATCAAGAACATTTCAGATAAAGCAGAAACAAAAACATTTCCCTGAAGTCTGCATTATGTCTGTCCTGTGCAGTCTGTGTCTCTACCGTCTGCTCCCAGCTCAGGCTTTCAGATCCAGACAGATGGTGTCATGAGTCTCTTGACAGCCAGTATGAGGGAACAAGGGGGTGATGGTTCAGATCCCTCTTGAGGCAATGACAAAGAAACTTGCATATCAAAATCTTTTTTCCTGATATTCTCAGTTTGTTGCACTCAAATGGCATTTTTTGACTCCTACTGCAGTAGAAATTAGCTCCCAGTCCCCATAATTCTGTGCTCCAAATGCAATTTCCAGCTGCTCCTGCAAGAGGTGAATCACTGTCATTGAACTGAGTAGCTTTTCTCCAAGAGGGTAGGTCCCATTAGAAACAGTTTGGGGTCTTAAAACACTGCAAGTGCTTTGTTCCATACCATCCCTGTCCTGCAATTCCTGGTTGAAGTCACTTAGGGGGCTTACATGAAGTCACATATCAGATGACACTTATATGTCATATTCTGACATGTAAAGATACATTTAGGGAACTGACACCTCCCCCAAATGCAGATCAATCAATTAGTAAACTCTTGGAAAAAAAAATCATCCCTTTCAGTTATCACTGTCTCTTGTTTCATAGCGTGGAATAGGTTATATATTAAATATTCTGTTTTTTGAGTTAGGCTAATGTTTTTGTAATGCTATCTGAATATAAAAATGCATGGCTCTTAGATGTATTCATAGCCATAAATTCTGTTAAATGAAATTTCTCTAGTTTAGTTTGCTCTGGTTCACATTTCATTCATTTGAGTTTCATTTTGATTTCATTATTCTATCCTCAGTTCTTAATTAGAATCATACAATCATAGAATCGTTAGGGTTGGAAAGGACCTTAAGATCATCTAGTTCCAACCCCCCTGCCGTGGGCAGGGACACCTTACGCTAACTCGAATCACCCAAGGCCTCATCCAACCTGGCCTTGAACAGCACCAGAGATGGAGCATTCACAGCCTCCCTGGGCAGCCTATTCCAGTGCCTCACCACCCTAACAGGAAAGAATTTCCTTCTTATATCCAACCTAAACTTCCCCTGTTTAACTTTTAACCTGTTACCCCTTGTCCTGTCACTACAGTCCCTAATGAAGAGTTCCTCTCCAGCATCCCTATAGCCCCCCTTCAGATACTGGAAGGCTGCTATGAGGTCTCCACGCAGCCTTCTCTTCTCCAGGCTGAACAGCCCCAACTTCCTCAGCCTGTCTTCATACGGAGGTGCTCCAGTCCCCTGATCATCCTTGTGGCACTTCTCTGGACTTGTTCCAACAGTTCCATGTCCTTTTTATGTTTAGGACACCAGAACTGTACACAATACTCCAGGTGAGGTCTCACAAGAGCAGAGTAGAGGGGCAGGATCACCTCCTTTGACCTGCTGGTCACGCTCCTTTTGATGCAGCCCAGGATACAGTTGGCTTTCTGGGCTGCAAGCGCACACTGCCGGCTCATGTTCATTTTCTCATCAATCAATACCCCCAAGTCCTTCTCCACAGGGCTGCTCTGAATCTCTTCTCTGCCCAACCTGTAGCTGTGCCTGGGATTGCTCCCACCCAGGTGTAGGACCTTGCACTTGTCATGGTTAAACCTCATGAGGTTGGCATCAGCCCACCTCACAAGTGTGTCAAGGTCCCTCTGGATGGCATTCCTTCCCTCCAGCGTATCAACCGAACCACACAGCTTGCTGTCATCAGCAAACTTGCTGAGGGTGCACTCAATCCCACTGTCCATGTCACCGACAAAGATGTTAAACAAGACTGGGGCCAACACCGATCCGTGAGGGACGCCACTCGTTACTGGTCTCCAGCTGGACATTGAGCCACTGACCACAACTCTTTGTGTGCGGCCATCCAGCCAGTTCTTTATCCACCGAGTGGCCCATCCATCAAATTGATGTCTCTCCAATTTAGAGACAAGGATGTTGTGTGGGACAGTGTTGAATGCTTTGCACAAGTCCAGGTAGACGACATCAACTGCTCTACCCCTGTCCATCAGTTCTGTAGCCCCATCATAGAAGGCCACCAAATTGGTCAGGCAGGATTTCCCCTTAGTGAAGCCATGCTGGCTGTCACCAAGCACCTTGTTGATTTTCATGTGCCTTAGCATGCCTTCCAGGAGAATCTGCTCCAAGATTTTGCCAGGCACAGAGGTGAGACTGACTGGTCTGTAATTCCCCGGGTCATCCATTTTCCCCTTCTTGAAAATGGGGGTTATATTTCCCTTTTTCCAGTCATCGGGAACTTCACCTGACTGCCATGATTTCTCAAATATGATGGCCAGCGGCTTCGCAACTTCATTTGCCAGCTCCTTCAGGACCCGGGGATGGATCTCATCAGGACCCATGGACTTGTGCAGCATTATAACCAACATGATTTGATCAGTCCAGACAAGGTCCTGTTACATTCAGCTGCCTGTGTAATATTTAGCACATCCTCAGATCAAGTCACAGTGGAGGGCAGCTCTAGCACACATGCCTAAAAGTGCGTTTTGTCATCCAAAGCTTAGTTAAGCCAAGACAAAGGCTCACAGATCTGCACAGCTGGAGTGCTGCAGGCTGACGGGAGCATCACACAAGATTTGGCTCAAACTATCTCCCATTCAAGCAGCTGAAAGAGGGGAGTGTAAATGAGGTTTTTTCCATGACTCTGGCTAGAGAGAAGTACCATGCAGAAAGGTAAGAAAAATACCACTTTCTAGTTACAGTTATATTCTCCATAGAGTTTTTCCACCTTGCTTTCATACTATTCCTTCACATCCTATGGCTGGTTCTCTGCACACCTTTGATTAACAGTAAACAAAGCAGACCTTCCTTCCTTCTTTAATTTGTTCACCCTTCATTCCTGCAGTCAAGATTCTGGAGGACACTGAAACTTCAGCAGAGAAGTATAATTTGCCAGAAAGAACATACAGATTGTGGTTTAAATTGGAGACTTTTTAAAAACCGAGTAACAGTATTTGAGAGGTTAGTTGAGAGACTCCATTTTCCATAGATCCTTGGGTCAGTATTGTCAGTGCTTCCTGGAAGAGATCTCAAGAAGGCTGTTGAGCTAACCATGCAGTAGAGACATCCCACCCCAATTTGTGGCATATCAAATATTCCTAGCTTTGGTCTGTGGAGTGTATCTGGACAGGGAGCCAGTATGCTATTCCTGATCACTCTCTCTGTACAATTCTAAGTTCTCTCCATGTTCATGGAGCTGAAATAAAAGACACAAGGAGACAATTGGTTTGCTATCGCAGTCAGCAGGGCCAGTATTTGGCCCACGTAAGATTGAGACCAGCAGCACAGACACATGATAATGCTTTAGAATACATTATTGGCTGTCATTGCCTTGTTATTCATAGCTCTGTGAAAGACAGGCCACATAAACCCCACACAGTAGTGATTGCACTGCCAAGTATAAAATGAATGCTTGTACATTTATGCTGTCACACACAAGTGAGAAACTAAATCCAAATCCAGTCATATGAATTTAAAGCTCTCATTTGAGACAGAGTAAACACCTTTGAAGATTCTCATCACTTTGAGGATTTTTGTGCAATAAACTGAACCTATGTGCATGCATTTGGACTTCTGTGATAATGTCAGAAAAATCCTTAATGTACTTCAAGTTTTAATCCCTTTCTTCTCTTTACTAATAACTCCCCCTCCCCCTGAATCTTTTAAAGGGATTCTGTAACAAGAGAGTGATAGAAAATATTTTTCTATCTCTTAAGAGAGCATTGGTGATTAGCATCAAAAAAAGAGCCACTTTGAGATTCTCATGGATAATCTTGCAATGCCAGTCTGTTTTCTAAGACTGATCATTTCCGTTTATGCTCCTGACACTAATGCTTCAAATCAGTCCAGACAGACAAGTGAAATCTGCAACATGGAGCTTTGGAAGTCCAAAATCAAACCAAATTTGATTGTAGTTACCAGTTGCACCAGAAAACACCTAGATTTGATCTGTGACTGCTTCAGATGTTGCAGGTCCAGCAGCTTGCAGTCTATTCTTTGATGAATCAATGATGAAAATTTATACTGTAATATCCTGGTGATTCCTGGTCACCTTTAATGGTGATCACAAGCTCCAGATGCTCTTTTCAACTTTGAAATGTGATGTTGCTTAACTTTTCAACAGTTCAGTAGAAACACAACTGGGTCTTTGAGTAGCATTTTAAATGACCTTTAAAAAATTTTAACTCCATCATTTACCCACTTCAAGCATCACTCAGAAGCTTGAATGTGGCCTTTTTCATCTAGCCACCATCATGAATATCAGCCACCAATTCATAAAGCAGCAAGAAGACGGGAACATACAGAGGACACCTTCCCCTCTGCTTTGTTACCTGTGAAATGATTAAAACAGAGTATAAGGAATATGCCCATCAGCTTATACACGATGAACATCACCAAAACCATATATTTTATATGCTCTGAAAACAGACAACAGTGACTGGTAGATACTGGATGTTTCAAGTCTGGGAGAGAGCATCCAGACTTCCTGCTGTTACTTGTCCTCAGTGCTAATGAAGAAGAGTGTTTCCTCACATACTCAGATACTAAAGTGTATCTGAGTGCTAAAGGCACATGCTGCAAACATGAAAGAACAGCAGTGGAGAGAGATGCAAGGGGTTGTTCATGCAGAACTGTGTTAAACACATCTTTTGCTTGGTGTGAAAGTTCATCAGTATCCAAGAACCTACTTTCACAGGACAGAGCTCTCTACCACTGACTGCCATTGCTCTGTGTCCAGAGGAGAACCAAGGTCACTTGAGAGCTGACCCACATGTTCAGACATTTAGCGCGTGCTCTCCTCGAATAACTGACACAGGAGGTTAGAGAAAGCTTTGCTTTTGTAAGGTTTTCTGACAGTGTTCGTATACCTAGTGTGTTCTGTGTGTAGCTGTAGTTATTCAAGAAGACAGAGTTAGCTATACTGTAGGCTATTAAGGATCCCTACAATTTTTCACTCCTGCTGTATCAGGCTAGTCTGTGAAGCTGGCGTGGCACCTGAGTCTTCCACACCCCATAGCCTCATCAGTGCCATATATACAGCCCAGTCTACATCCGGTGATAAGTGTACTGAGAGCAGAGTCATGCAAAAGCTTGGCTCACTGCATAGTTTAGGGAGCAACTGCCAACTGCAGCAATGCCAGGACCATGCAAAACACAGCTGAAGCAGCTGGTGATCACTCTGCAATGTGTTTTTTGCCATCTGAAAGAAAGCTGGAGGGCACCTTATGTCTGGCTTGATTCTGGCTCCTCATTCTTCACTGCAAACATTTCACTGTTCCATTGTGCATAGTTTTAAGAGCAAGAGGAAGCACATAGCAGAAAATTACCAGAAATAGCAGAAACTCACACAAACCAGGCTGAGAACAAGACATGCAGGAACTAGTCCTTTGCTCTGAGTACAGTATAGGCCCAGCTTCACAGTGAGACAAGCAGCTATTGGGGATTTTGTACTAAACAAAAGTGAAAGAACTTACTGAAATCCAACACAAAACAATCTCTAAGAAGTACAGAACTCATCTATTAAACATGACAAGTACACAGGAATACAACAGAAAAGAGAAGGTAAGCAGGCCAGCTGCCAGATACTCAACAAGCCTGAACTAGGAGTTTTAGAAGTCCATTCTTGGTGATGCAGCTCTTGCAATCTGCTAGTGCTTGTGCCAGCAAAATGGGAGTCTGCAAGGTGAGTGGGGACAAATGAACCTGATGTGATGTTGATCTGTACCACTCTAGGGCAGCATCTCTTTACTCAGCCATGTATACGTCGATGCTGTTACTGTTCCTGCTGCCAGTGAGACCACAATCAACAGCTGCCACAGAATCAAATCTTTTTGTCTCAGGGAGCCAGGATTACCTTTATCATCTGATCATCTGGAATCTAGACACTGATCCTAGAGTCCAGCTGCCGAAGGCGTTCAAGAACTCCATAGGGAATGGTGGGATTCCATATCCTGTAAGGGCAAATTCAGAAAGGAAAGAGATTTTACGAAGAATAATTTGCTTCAGGCTTTTTTGGTGGTTTTGGTATATTTGTGTTTGGATTTTTTTTTTTATATATTTTGTCATTAAGTTGCCTGTTTCTTTTGAATATCATTCTATAAAAGTATTAAAGCTATGGAACAAATGAAAATGCATTTTCATTTAGAAGAAAGCAGTTCACTCCTCCAAAACCTGGCTCACTCTAGTTACAGGACACACTACAGTCTTGTCTCCATAACTGTTCTTCAGCTTACTATCAAACTCCCTTCCTCTGACTGTGTACTGGGAGCTTCAGTCTATTTAACCTCTAATGATGGCTGCTCATTCAAATACAAGTCCTGCAGCACAGAGTAGCTCACACACTCTGGGAGGGTAGAAGATAACAAAAAGAGGCTCAATGTAAACTATGGTTAAAGCAGAACAAGTTTGCTTGCCCGGGGTGATAGGAATTAATGCAGCTGAAGCCACAGACGTTTTTAACATGTCTTTAACTGCTTTTGTATCTTGATGTCTTTTTTTGTGCCTCTTATAAAACTGACAAATGCGGAACACAGCTTTAGCATGAATTCTAACCGAATAGACGGAATGAAGACGGAGCAAACAGCGTATCAAGAAACTTACACCAATTTCTTTATATGGGGACATTTTCTCAGGCTGTCAGTCAGCTGCTGGGCTCCAGCACCAGTTATTTTGTTATACTGGACTCTGAAGAAAAACCCAAATTTGTTAAGGCAGATCACAACATATAGTGGTGTAATCATTCAAAATAAAAAACACCATATGGGCTTATCTGCAGATGAGGGGAAAAGGGAAAAGAAAAATACCAAAAGAGATCCTTGAATCAAAAAACCTCTAACAAAATGCTCAAAAGGTCAAACAGGAACTTTATTCAGTTAGTTCATCTGAGGGATTCCTTATTCTGTGTACCCAAGGTCCTTCTCCGACTCCCCATGATCCTATTCTCCCATCTTAAGCCAGATTTTTTTTTCATTTTTTTATCCTTAATCCTTTCTAACCACTATCTGGACTCTGCATAAGTACATTTTTCCCCGTAAAATTTTCCTAAAGTCTTCTTCCTCAATTTCTGATTCCTTTACCCTGAGCACAGAAGATTTGAATGTTCGTTACCAAAGCAAGTAAACTTCCCTGGGCCATCTCAAAAGATTTCATACTCACTCTAGTACTCTCAAAGATGCCATTGCAGGAAGAACTTTGGCAAGATTTTCTGCTCCAAAATCACAAATGCTGTTGTTGTATAAGCTGCAGAAAAATAAAGTGGTACAGTCACAACTGAATAATGGGTAATGTAAACAGATTATATATTAGATCAAGGAATTTCAGATATGGTTGGTACATTTTAACTTCCAATTTATCCTTATCTAATTGCAGTTAGTTTAAAACAGCTTTCTGTATCAAGTAAGGCAAATGGTGACATCCTTCTTCAGCTAGCACAGCTACAGCAAAATCAAGTCTAGATTCCTAATGAATAATGGGACATTTCTGTCTACATTAGATCAAATTAAAAATCTGCAAGAAAATGAAGCTCAAATATCTGGGGTACAGCATTCAGAAAAATTACATGTGAGCATATTATTCCAGAATTGCACACCACAGTTTCTTGCATTCCTTACTGAGATGCTTCACTCAGGCCTATGCCAGATATTTTAATGAAGTGGGATGAACCATGGGTCTCATATCAGCAAACACACACCACCTTATTGCTGGCTTAGGGTTTAGTAAGCTCCACATAAGCTTGCAGCAGGTCATGGCCTTGGGTGCACATTTGTACATAAGTGGGTATTACTGATTGGATTTAAAAATCAGAACAGTCCTCATTATATTCCTGATATATCCTTCCATATGTCTATGCTCAGTTATACATCCCTCTCCTCTCCTTTCTAAAGGCTCTATGCAAGAATGAAGTCAAAAACTTGGCTGCTGCACAGTGTACCTAATTGCTTTACATTCAGCAATTTCTGGCAGAGATAGTGAGGTATACTGTATAAAACAACTGAACACGACACAACTACTTACCTTAGTGTCTTTAATGAAGACAGGGAAGGAAGAGCTGTAGCTAGCTTCTCAGCACCCACATCAGTTATCTTATTCTGTGATAAGCTACAGTAGGTGAGAACACTTTGTTAGTTGAGCACATTTTATTCTGATTTATTACAATGTGGAGACAATTGGTTTTTTATGTCTTTTTATGTATAATTTGGACAGTCTGTTTAGACCAAATGCAGGGGAAACAATAAATTACGGGCCTTGAAGGGAAACGGGGAATTGCCATAGGATTAACCTATTTGTTAACGAATGTAGATTAAGTATGTCCATAGACTCATTGGTCTTCCATCCCCATGGGTTAGTTGTGCCCATAATTGTTAACACACAGTCCCTTAAGGCTCTAGGTTTAATCTATTTCTTTTCAAAATTTCCCAGATTTGTTAACCTTGCACTTACTTTAATGTTTCCAGTGATGTCAGGGTTGGAAAGACTTCAGATAGACTCTTTGCTCCTTCATCTCCTATGCCATTTTCACTCAGAGCATCAAGGCTGGGTGATGACAAAGAGAGAATCAGCTTCCCTTTTAATCTAATTTTTTGTGGTTTATTCACATCAGAGACCACTCTATCTAGCTTGAGAAGCTCCTTCTCTGCAGTAGCCTCAATCAGCAAGAAGCATCACACAGATTACTGCTTCCCTAATAAACAGCTTTCTGCTTCCCAAATTTACAGCCTAATATTTATTTCTTTTTTACTAGTTGAATGGCTTGACCCATTTCCTTTGATATGCAAGATTATTTAAATGGTTACAAAATAGCTGTGTTCCAGCTATGCTGAAATAAGGTTTCCTGTGCACGCAAAAATATAGAAGTGAAAATCCAGCAGGCGCCTAACCAGCTCCTTCTCCAGATAGGGAGTATTAGAAGTGAAGTTCTTCCTCATTCAGGTATGGAGATGGAAAGAGTTTTGCAGTCACAATTTTGGATACTGGATCCCCTCTAGTATGACAGGTAATGCTGAGATACATCAGACTTATTCCAGTTTTCGAGATTTATTGTTTTCCCAGAATATCATGGAAACGCTAGATACAGTACAGATAAATGGTCCATGAGCTGAGCCAGTAAGGCCAAAGGCCCTCTCAAAGCCCAGTAATCTTCCCATGAGAAGACAGCAAAATGTTGACTATTGTTGCTACCATTGTTTCTAGCCTAAACCAGCTTAAAATTCAGAGATAGCTGGTTTGTCAAGGATACAAGACAATGAAGAGTAACTGGAATTCTTAAAATTCTATTTGTAATACTGCTCCTGGTAAAGGAAGGGACAAAGGAAGATATATGGGCAGAACCAAAGCAGATACTGGCTGAGTATGTTTTTTTTATACCTTTCATAAGAATCCAATCCACACAGTTCAATCTCTTACGAGTTCCACCAGACATTCAGGATGTTTGTTGACACTGGAAGGTGAACAGCACTGGCACAAATACTGAAATTAACCCCTAAATTTAACACTGCTTCTGGTTCCAGAGACAGCCTGTTCTCTCCTGTGGCAGACATGACTGTGAGTCCCTCAGAAACCTCAATAGGAGGGAGCCTGAGGCTCAGGCATACAATGGAGCTTGAATGAAGAAGTAATATGCAGGCAGTGTGGTGGCAGGAGGGGAGAGCACCCAGTGGGACTCTGTAGAAGACCTTTCCCACAAGATTTTAACCACTGAGAAACACACAGGAAAGTGACTGAAAGGGTAAGGGAGGATGAAGAGTGCTAGCTTTTAGTCTGCTGCTGTATTCTCTGAATGTTAGTTTGTTCAAAGCAAGTAGTCTTCTTGGCTCCCCCATCGTCACGGGTTGCTGAGGAGTAACATTAGCAAATGTCATCTTGTCGTGGTTTAAACCCTAGCCAGACAGCTTGTTCACTCACTCCCAGTGAGTGGTGCTGGGCTGGAAGCAATCGAGGCCCTCTGCCCCGGGGGCTCTCCCCTTCCCCGCTCCCAGAGAGATGGGGAGGAGAATGGAAAGAATGCAACTCCCATGGGTTGAGACAAGAACAGTCTCAATGTACAACACAAATCACCACCACTACCACCAACAAGAGAAAATAACAAGGGAAGAGAATACAACACCACCCACCGAGAAACGAGTCTGACCCAGAAGACCCCGTGTCCTTCTGGGTAACTCCAAGTTACCCCCCACCGGGCATGACGTGCTGTGGTATGGAATACCTCTTTGGCTAGCTTGGGTCAGGTGTCCTGTCTCTGCTTCCTCCCAGCTTCCCCTCTTCCCTGGCAGAGCATGAGCCTTACAAAGTCCTTGGTCAGGGTAAACATCACTTAGCAGCAACTGAAAACATTGGTGTTATCAGCACTGTTCCCAGGCTGAAAGCCAAAACACAGCGCTGCACCAGCTACCAAGAAGCAGAAAAATTGACTGCTACTGCTAAACCCAGGACACATCTTTAGCGTTACTCACTCTAAATACTGAAGTGATGGAAATGCTGCAAGAATTTCCACAAGTTTTAAGAATCCCTGAAGGCCACATACTGGACCCAGCCTGCAACAAAAGAAATACAGACACGGAGCAGCTTTTTCACATGCTCAGAAACAGCAGACGTTATGAATTTTTCAGTTCTTCCCCTGCAGCCCCAAATGCAAGCCAGTTTACATTCCTCTGAAACAGCCATGCCCTACCATCTGCAGCAAAGATTTCTGCTTCAAAGCCTCCAGATGAGAACCCCACAAGGCTAAGATCAGACAGAACAGAGCTGTTTGCACAGAAGCAGCAGAACATGCATTTGCCACTTTTTTTTTTACTGTTTGTGAGATTCATCTCACCTGGTTTAGATTCCTGTATTTTTGATCTTTTTTTTTATTTTTCCAGGTTTTTTTTTCTTTTTTTATGTATTATAATCTTAATAATCCAGATGAAACAAATCCCTCTCTATCCCCCCCCCCCCCAACTGTTGGCAATTCAGACTAACTTAAGATCAACATTTTACTGCAGCTTAAAGCTCCAAGCATTTGTCCCTCCAACATTAACCTCTTATTTGGAGTTTCCTTGGTATCAGAACAAGTTCAGCCTAGTTAAAGGATTGGAATTTTAACAAAAAAAAAAAAAATTAAAATAAATGGAAGGTAGGCAAGGAAACAGGAAGGGAAAGCAGCATGAAATCAGAAGTGAGGCCAAGCATACCCTCTAGACTGGGTCGGATGTGAAGAGCAGGAAACAGATGAAAACCTGATGAGAGTATGCCATTGCACTGGTGCCATTTCTGCCCAGACTAATTCACACACTATGGTAGGGAATTTTAAGCAGTAGAACAGCCTTGGAAGCTGCTTACAGTTTGTAGGGAAGAAGAAATGTTACTACACCTCATATTTAAAATCAGTGTTTCCAAGTCAATCTTCCTTCTTCCGGGAAAATGTTGATAAATGTTTTATTTGGGAGGGATTCTCTGACCTTATTCTCTCATGGCCTAAGCTCTGATAGGGCAGAAATTACATCAGAAGACTCAGATAAAAATGTTGAGCAGTTCTGGGGAAAAGAAAGATATTTCCCAGGTAGCTGGATCACAGCAAGATACTTTATACCCTATGGCACAAGATCTACACCTGGTGATAAGGAGCTATCTTGTAGTGAAAATCAAACAAAATAGATCAAAACATGTTAACCTGTACCATGGCAGGAGCCAGAAATTACGTTTTGTGAGTTTGGGCCATAACTTAATCTATATAGTTGAGAAAAGCAAAATAGCAATAAATGGGGTTTACTTAATACTTTACCATAAACTAATTGTGTATCAGTTCAATGACTGTAGCCAATATCCATAATTCTTCTGAGTCTTAAATGCAATCATCTATCAATCAACAGAGAGGTGTATTACTTACGCAAATTCTAGTTTCCTGAGGTTTTTGATGGCAGGAATTTCATAGCTGCTGCAACCGCATGCATCTTGCACACTAAAAATATCACAGTAGAACCAGAGCATGATAAATATTTTAGCAACCAAAGCAGCACTTTACATATAAATTCATAGTAAACTTTTACAAGAAATAAACCACTGTTGCATTAACTGAGGAACCAGAAATTTCAGAATAACTCCTGCTCCGACCTTTCTTCATTCAATTCATTCCAATTTTCAGATTGAAATGAATTTCAAATGACTGCACCTTTTGTAGTGCAGTCATTTGCTCTTTTTCCAACAGAACTTAAAACCACATTCTTCTAAATCAAGTGTCTTCCGTCAAACATAAAACTTGCATGTATTTTAATCAAAATATTCTGCCCATGTTAAAATGGAAGTCCACATTTCTGTTTAAAAAACAACCAAAATACTTTCTTTATGCATGCTATTAATTGCAACCAATCCCCGTGCAACATCATGAACAGGGATGAAACACAAGCTTTCACA
Source organism: Pezoporus wallicus (assembly GCF_028554395.1). NCBI lineage: Eukaryota > Metazoa > Chordata > Aves > Psittaciformes > Psittacidae > Pezoporus > Pezoporus wallicus. Next base: position 58,999 of record NW_026637828.1, on the reverse strand, counting down.
AAACACAAGCTTTTACCTCCTGAGCTAAAGGGCCAACTCAGGTCATTTTTGACTGGTGCAAAACAAGCCTTCATTTAAGGCCCTGGTGCTACAGGGGACAAAAATCTGTTAGCCCAAGTTGTGTGAGTGAAAGCAATTGGAAGATAGCAGTATACTCAGAGATTAAAAAGTAATCTGAAGAAAAAAATGACAGCCAGCTTTTTTTATTGGCAGTTTTGATAAATGTTCTGCATGGTGCTGTCATTGCTTCTCCCTGCCCTGACAACCACCACGTATCGGGGTAGGAGAACACCCTGAGATGGTACAAGAGCTTGTACTGACTTAGTCACTTCTCCTTTGGACAAGTGGAGGACTCTGCTTTTCCAGCACTGTCAGTGAACCCCCATTTTCTTAAATCACTAGTATATTAAGGTCATAAATGAGCCTACCAATTGATCATCTTCTGTATATCCACAAGGTCTGAAAGGTCACTGATGTCCTTCATTGTCTTTGCCTTAAAGGGATCAAGAACAAATTTCTCTGTTGATGCTCTCAGCAGTTCACAGTCTTTTTCCTGTTCTAAAGACTTCCAGAGCCTGACTGTGTCACTGAGGGAGGCCCTGTGAAGTGAAATCAACAGATATGATTGCTGTTGTTGCATGAACAAGTCATACAGTCCTATGAATGACACTGCTGTCTACAAAGAATGATCTACCTGAATGATGCCACATTCTTCAGGCCAACCAAGTCTTTCAGTCCTTGCATGTCAATGCTGCTGTTTCGCAAATCCAAGGAAAACTCTTTTCTTGACCTTTTTAAAATAGAGTGCAGTACATGGACGTCAGGTGGTGTTAGAACTACACCCAGAAAAGACAAGTCTGGCTTGAGCCTTAAGGCCACATGTTGCAAAAGATAACTGCTTTGTGTTTCATAAATACATTGTAAGAGTTTGAGTAACCTCTCTGGACACAGCTCATTTATCTGCAGCCTTCTAATACATTTCAACAGGGTTTTCTGCTTCTTGATTGATTGTTTTACAATCTTATTTGAAAGGGAGCAGAAGCAGGGGTCATCCTGGAGGAACAACAATCCAGACAAAAACTGAGGCACTAAATCTAACCAATTATAAGGTTTTTTCTTCTTGGATGGAAAAGACAGGTACTTTGTTAGACTTTTATCCTTGATCTCTTCTGCTAACGTAAGGTGAAGTGCACCCAAGAAATTCTGAATGACAAAATCAGCAAATGTGCTCCCAAATGCCTCTTCTCCACTATCTGAATGTTTGGGGAATGCAAACGGGAGGAAAAATCCGTATTTCAGAGCAAACTCTTTAACTTCCTTAGAAGGAAGAAGATCACTTTTTATGGCACTTCGGTGCTTTTCTCCAAGATACCAGGCTATACGGGCCAGCATAGCAAGACTGTCTTGATTTTGCATGCCTGCAACATCTGCTTGCATAGGTATTATCTTCTGCTGAAGAAATTTCAGGAAGACTGTAGTAAGAGTTGAAGGAAGACACTTGTGTCCCATTTCAAGTACTGTCTCACAGAGAAAACAAACAAATCTACACATAACAGGGCTGTAACAATGACTGAACAAGTACTCACACTCCTTGATTAATTTCAGTGCATTATCACTGTAGGGTAATCCTTCAAAGTATTTGCTTATGTACAATTCTCTCTGCTGAGGGGAAAATCCTGTTATTTCAATAGTCTTATTCACTTTGGACACACACTGATATACCTTGTCTTTTGGTCTTGCTGTTAGTAATAAAGTACAACCATTGAGTATCTTTTTTTGAATGAGCCCTGAAAGCAGCTCCTTTATAGTGCACAAGTCTCGTTCAGGCTGGTTGACTGAGCAACGAAGAAAATTCTCATGATCATGCAACCCTTCAAAACCATCAAAAACCAGAAGGACTTTAGCAGGATTTTGCAAGATATACTCAAAGATCTCTTTGCTTCCCTCTTGAGGTTTCACAAAAAATTCAAGCAGCAGATCCTTCAGGCTATATTGCTTCTCAGGCAAGCTTATTTGTTTGCAGTCAAACCAAAACACAAATTCAAACTGAGAAAATTCTCCATTGGACCAGTCCTGGCAGATCTTCTGAACAAGAATGCTTTTGCCCATTCCTGCTTTTCCCAGCACCACAATCACTTCAGTCTCTAAATCTTTACTTCCTGGGATTTGAAATATTTGGCTTCTTTTAAGGGCTGCTTTCTCCTTCTCCTGCAGACTGCGTGTTACCAGCTCCTTTTCCATTGCTTTTATGCTATTCTTTCCAGTCTTGGTTTCAGTTTGGCTTTGAACAAGTGTCCCATCAATAAACAGGTGATCAAGAGCTATTTCACGCTCCATGGTCACAGATCTGCAGACATCTTGGAAATAATGCTTAAGTGATGTGCAGAAAGCTTCCACTCGCTCTAAAGAAACAGAAAGCACACATAAACTCCAGAAAACTGTTCACAAATAGTACATAGTTGTAATATGGTCAAAATACACCAGTTCCCATTAAGAGCGTATGTTTGGATTCATCCCATGAAACTGCAGGTACTTAGATTTGGAGTACAGGCACAATAGACACCTTTAGACCATGAAATGAAAAATTTTGGAGGTATTCACACATATGATATAACCAGCTAAGTACACTGACCTTCTAGCTAGGTACTACAGCCAGATATCTAAAGGTAGACAAATCTAACATCTTAAAAATAGGAACTGTGCTCAAAAACTTGGAACAGCTTCACAAACTGTTGAATGACAATTCCTACAAGTAGCTTTTCTTTATGCAATGAAACACAGGAAAATATAGCCAAAAAACTCCAGAAGTTTTAAGTACAAGAGATCTAAACTCACTTGGTCTTTTGAGAGGTTCTTCAGAAGGAATTATGGGAATTTGGACTTCTTTGAGCATTTCTAAACCTGAAAAGAACAAAACAATATACTTGAGGAAGACACCTAGATAGTCACTGATTCAGCTTTACTAATTTTAACATTAAGACTAATGCAGATTTTCAAGTTCGTTGCAACATATATAATATGGCTCATCCAGAAAAAGAGAGGTTTTGTTTATTTTACAAGGGAAAGGAAAAATATCCTCAGCCATACAATTCAGCTGACATGAACTATCACAGGCAGCATGACACCATACAAGATGACAGCTGTTCCAATGTTGTAAGAAGCAGAAGACGTATCATAACGAGGTGACATACATTGTTCTTTTCAAATGTCAGGGGTTTGCATAAATTCGTGTTCACACACTGGACTTCTTCATGTCATCAAAAGCAATAGCTTCCTTTTACTATTCGACATCTTGTAACCAAGCATTAAGGATGAAAGTCACAGAGAAATTACTATTTGTTGCACAATTTACCCATTGCTCTTCCTGATGAAGTACTGTCACTGTCCAATTTTCTTTATTTTTGCCTGCTTGTTTTCAGACTACTGCAGTCTTTTGCACTTGGTTAGATGAGCCATGTCTGCCAAACACGTAACTGGGAATTTTTCAGGGAAAGCATATTTTCTACAGACTCGTGATGACAGTATCAATTCTGACAAAACTTTTGGTAGGAAAAGCTTTGCTGACACAGGACAGAATTTAAATTGACAGAGGCTGCAACAAACCCAACTTTATCAATAGTCTTGTGGAAACCACACTTAGCAGAGATGTGGGGCAAAACCCCAAACCACAACAGGTTCATCTACCTAGATTTGGACAAATGATTTATTACCATAATATTTGGTTCATCTTAATATAGAAAGTTATTTAAAAAAAACAAAGTTTCAGAGATCTGAAAACTAATTCTACCCCACATGCCAGCGATAGATGGAATGGTTAGAGTTCTGGGTTGCTTCTATCAGTGAAGCAGTCTCAGACTTCTGATAAGCAAGTCCTTTTTCCAGTGAAAGAATACATTTGATAGAAAGAGTTCACCTCCTTGTAGAAGAAAAATCTGCTGAAGATATTAAATAACAAGGGGACATGCCTGTTTTCAGGCAAGTGTCTCGTTTTGGTTTATTACTTATTAAACAAACACAACAGAATGAAAACCAAGAAAAACTGTAATTAGACATTTAGATGGGAAGCCGCATTGGTCAAATCAATCAGATGTTAATTTTCTAAAAAGGAAGAGAAACTGACTTGATAGCCGAAGCGGTAATTTTTCTGCTGCATTTGGAATTCTGAGGTTTGTGACATACTCATATAACGTTGTGCTGCTGTAAATCAGTTGGAATTATTAATATTGTGTGTTCACATAAACAGTATATATAACGTAAAGTACTTCCCCAAACCCATGGGTATTTGCGTGTTAATCCTCACTTTAAAATTATGCTATTTTGGGCTCTGTTGCCACCAGAGGGCAACAGAACGCTGTAGCAAGCAGCTATAATTACCAGAAACTAAACACCCACTAAAATCAAACTCCCTGGGCTGGAAGAAAAGTGTCTGAGGAAAGCTTGTTACCACAGGCGGGACTGTTACATCCTGAGCAGGGCTCCAATTTCTTTATAAGCCTTTCTGTATATTATGCTTCTGTATTGCTTAGTTAAGTCATCATTTTGGCTTTGAAGGTTCCATTTTAACTGACTGCAGTATGGCTTCCAGCATCGAGCATTTAAGATGCTCAGGCCATGCCAGTACCAGCACAACTTCCACTTCTGATGATGCACACTGGCCTTTTGTATTGTTTTAACTGGACAAGAAGACTTCATCTCGTAGCATATGGCTAACATACAGCTGAATCCTTAGTTCTACAATCTTTTATCTGCTCTGTATTTTGACCTAGACTAAGCAGACAGTGAACAATACAAAGAAATACCATTAATTTTTATTTTCCTCAATAAGATCAATATGAGTAAAGCCCAAAGGGGAAAATTGGCTTTGGACAGAAGCAATCTGCTCTCTCTCCCAGTCCAGAGTACTGTATACATACAAATTTGCTCTCTACATATCACATAAACTAACTAGAAAACTTGGGGATATCAATGTTTCAGTGGGAGAAGTCAGTGATGGCAAGAAAAAAAGTTATAGTTTTCAGCCTATCATAACTATCAGTATCTGAAATGAAGGAACTTTGTACTTTGTTGACAGTTACTGACTTTCCAGTACTTTCTGCCTATTTATGTGAGTAAAAGTGTATTGCTCTCACCTGGATATATTAGAACATCGGATGTGCCATTTCCAAGAACAAAGCCAAGTATCTGCTTAGGAGGATCTGCAAAGCCTGCATTCTGTTGGCTCCCTTTCTTGCCAACAGATAGACACTCTGGAATCAGAGGTGCTGAAGGTCCTGAAATGAGTGTGGAGCAATTACTCTTCTGTTTTTAAAGGTTCCTGGTTTCTAAAGGTTTTCACGTTAAAGAAAATATCCTTTCTGGCAGCTTCTGGGCAAATATTCCCAGTGATGAGTTAATGAACCAGAATTCATAGGCTCACAGGAAGTCCGCAGAATCCATTATTCAAAAAATCTTAACAGGTACGATGAATGTGAAATACAAGGGATTACCCATCTTTTAGTAACTACTATTTTTTGATAGTCTAAAGAGAAATCCTGTTAATATAACGAATGGTGTCTAAGGCAAAATCTGTAAATGTATGGACCAGAGACGCAGAAGAGAGGAAATGTGTAGATATTGTGTATCTGAATTAATTTAACCATCCTTTGCACTACATCTTTCCCACATAACTGCACATCATGCTGCTTGTACAAGCAGCTAGCAAGGATCCTCCTTCTGAACCTGCACTGGGAAATTTTTTTGATGATACAGTGCTTGCAATTTAATCAGCCATAGTTCTGAGCTTCTCTAAGCGTGACAGAATTTCTTTTGCTCCTTTGTGCTGTTTCAGCTATCATTACATACTTCAAGACCTCTAACGTATACATTACTTTTTGGTTCCTTTCCAGTATAGATTTAACAGTGAAAGGTGTTGAATTCTGTCTTTGTCATTAGCAATTGCCAGTGTACCGTGAGCACCCGCTGCTACTCAACGTTATCAAGGCAAGGCAGCTACACAGCCCATCACTTGGATTAGTATTCAGGTTTTACAAACAAAATTCCAACCTAGATTTTTCTCTACTACTACAAATACAATTGTCCTCTGGATAGCCCGTGGATGAAAGGAACTAACCCAGAGTTTAGGAATAAAAAATTTGTGATTTCCTATTCTTAAGACAAGCAAGTAGTTATTTAGATTAGCATACAGCAAATAACTGTTCTCTTATTTATTAACCTGCATTTCACCAGTTAAATGAAAGACTCACTGTTTCATTAGGGGCTTTTATTTCCCTTGAATATTTTTCATTCTTTTAGTGAGTGCCATACTTTTAGTGCTCGATTGAATCAGCTACCATGCTTGTTTTCCCCATCATTGTTCAGGGTCAATAACCAAATTTATAAGAGAGTCTTCCCCCTGTATAAATCAACCCATGTACAGGTGCACACCTGTAGCTCTACTGTACATACCAGAAATTAAGAAACTCCTTTCCAATGCATTGGCAGCAAGAAGAGAAAAGGACATGTGCTGGTTAGTTAGTGAGGTGGAGCTAGCTGGATGGGTGTTCAGAGGCATAGTAAGGAAACTGCAGCTCCCTGCAGACACTGCAGGGACTTCCACTTGAGAAAAAAAAAAAAAAGGCAAACCAAAAGAAGAAAGTTATTTCATTGCTAGAAGTTAAGGTGGCCAAAGAAGAGGTCTCAGCAGGTATCGTAAACCACTTGATTCTGATCAGCTGTGCTTTGATTTTCCAAAAGTAAAACCAATTCACAATAGCTTTCTGCAATACACTCCCCATCTAAATATTGCTGCATTGATGTAGTCAGAGGAGATCAGGTACTGTTACAGCTAACTGCAAACAGCTGGGCAAATCTAAAATTGAATTCCATTCAATTCGTCTGAAAGAATCTCATCCTTGGCTTACCACTCTGAACTTTAGTAAACATTAGCCTCTTTACTGCACGTGTTCTTACACTTCTGAAGACCTGATGCATTTCCCTTTGCAGGATCATTCTGTGACACACATTTTATGACAGGTTAAATAAATTCCTGATTTTGTTATATAGCTCAACTTTTTGTCTATTAGCTCAGTATGTATACTACATATACATATACCTAGTCTATATAGACTATGTATATATGGACTATGTATATATACACATATATACATATATGTATATATGTATATATATACACTACGTGGGTATATATACGTATACATATATATCCCTTCCCTCAGCACCCTCAATGGGTCAGTAAGGTATGGAGACTGATAATATTCTGAGCACTTTCCACCTATTGAGAAAAGGATAGGTGCAGCTTTACAAAGCACCTGATAGCTCTGTGATGATAATGTAGACTGAATTGCAAGTCCTGTAGGGTGAGACATTTGTACTGGTTTGGCTTTCTTTCTAAATCAGGAATTGATGTATCACTTTCTTAATGAAAACTCTCATTGTTAGTGTGGTATAAACGGAGGCTCAGTCTCCTTCCTTCCTCCTGAAATCCACACAAACATTGGAAAAACAGCTTGGTTCACAGTCTCAGTGCATGTGTGTGATCTCGATGAATTTCATCCAGTCTATGCCAGTTCCTTGAGTATTGCTGGGCAATTGCCAGGCTGAATTTTGCTCAGATGCAGTCCCATAATCCAAGCATTCTCTGCATGTCTCTCTAGGTTACACATACTGATTTTGGCTGCCCACCCTGACATGCACACAGCCAATCAGGTTTCATACAGTCAGAACTCCTGTCAGGAAGTTTGCTAACATACAATAATGCATACATCACTTCAAAACACAGTATGATATATTCACCCAAAGATGGTTGCTCTCACATGGATTTTGCAAGAGTATTTTGATGGTTTCTCTATGCCTGAGACGCCCATTTAGGCTCCAGACTAAGAATAAGAATTCTAGCACCAGTTTACACCTAGGAAACAAGTTGCAGCCTGTCTGCTGGCCACAGGTACTGCCCTGTAGGTGGTCAAACAGCATGCAGCACCTTCACATTTCCCTTTCTCTCATGCTTACTTTGGTTTAAAGAACTGTATAGCATGAGCTGGGCAAAGAAGCCGTCTCTTCATAGTTACTATTTTCACTAGGATGTTTGACTAGATTTCTGGGAGGTGACATGCTTAGAACAAAGAGGATCAAATATAGGAAATAACAAACCGTGGCCTGGGTCACATTCCCCATCATAAACAAAGGGTATACGTGATAAAAACGACAAAATTTGACCCTGACCCAATTCTCCACTGTTTTGCTTTCTTCTCTCAGATTTTAGACATATTTAGAGAAGTTCAACTAGGCCTCATCTGATGCTAAGGAAGTAATTTTTCTATCACACATCAGGAACATGTGCTTCTGAAGCATAAGGATCCAGTGGTTCCCAGGCTATCATGTAGTTGGTCCTAAGATGCTGTTTAATAGTTACTATTAAGAGGGCACAGATTTGTTGTATCATAAATAAGTCAAGGTGCATAAGAATGTGATTCTACAATGATTTCTACTCTGCTGGAATTAAAAACATTAAAATTAATGATGATGCTGTATCATCAAATACCTAACAGAGGATGAGACTTTGCAACATAAGACAATATATGTTCAATAATCTTTTCCTATTCAGCCAACAACTTACCTATTTTCCTGTATTTGCGTTCTGAAGCATCAGAGCAACTCTCTGCAGAGCCTAAGAATGATGAAAGAGAAGTGATGATAAATGACAAAAATTGAAGCAGTTTGGTAACTTTACGTTTCCACCATGGAAATTTATTTTAACCTTTTAAAGCAGAATGAGATGTTATCAGTTTCAATTCAGCTATTTCAGAATTGTTTGGGGCCAATATATAAAATATGAATGTGAGAAGCCTCATATTTCACTCTGACTGTGAAGTTTCAATTAAGCTACAGATTTTTGTGCCAGTAATCAAAGATTTTTGCTGCTGCTGTTGATATTGAAGAGGGAATTGTTCAGCTAATGCTTGCTAAGCGATAGAGTCACTGAAAACAAAGTTAACACTGTCACACAGATGAAGGGAAGAAATACAACATACTTAATGTCATGTTACAGGACAACAAATTCTGCAAATTGTAAAGAATGTGCTTGTGGGAGTTGTTTTTACTTCCAGCCCACAGAGGGTAAGCAATATCATAGGAAGCACGTCTGGTTGTATCAGTGAAGAACTACATGAGAGATGCATTGAGGATGGGTTAAAACCAAAGTGTCGAAATGCAAATTTAGGATTCAAATTTTGCAGCCTTTCAAACTCTCACTCTTTTTCACTTACTTCGTTTGTGACATTTCTGCACATTTATGTCAGGAAGCATCTCAGTGTTTTCAGCTGCTATTTCATCCAAAATAAGGTTCCCTGCTAAAAATATGTAAAAATGTCAACCTTTGCTCTCCTAGAAAAATTGTAGGAAGAGAAAAAGTAACAGAAATATACCAACAGGTGACAAAGAGAAAATATGCTCCAAATAAATGCACTAAAACACATCTTCAGATCAAGAGGATTTAGAAAGCCCACAGAGCTTTGGATGCAGGTTCTGTTACCCTCTGTTGGTTTTTGAACTGTGAGGTATTAATCTACTGCCATTAATTCAGTGGCTAATAAAACTTAAACACTTCTCAATGCTTTAATGATGAGCAAAGGATAAAAGGATAAAACAACATAGCTGTATCACAGCATAATCTCAGTACTAGCAAAGTTATTTACTCATTTTTGGTACAAAAAGGATTAGATCCCTTAAGAGATCGTATTTTGTGTTGTAAGAACTGTGAAGTTATCTGTACCATTCTTCTACTGGCAAATCATTCAGCACTAATACTGTATCTTGTTTCCTCTAAAACCAATACAAATTTTGCCATTAAGTGCAAAAAGCCTCAATTTTTAAACATACCAGGGAACAGTAAAAAGTCAAGCAATCATCTCTGGTCAAGTACTGAACGAAGGAATCATTTACCACATGCATACTACAGCATTGCTGCATTGATCAGGGAGAGAATTAAAATTCAACATGCTTCCTCAGGCAGTTTTGTGCATCCTGAACAGAAGTGAGTGTGCATGAACAGCGTTTAAATGCATGATAAGTCCTCTGGGTGGTTCAGCTTTAATGAACTTCTGCATACCACCTGTGTTGTGCTTAGAATAAGTCAGACTCTAACTGAGGGCGTATACTGCACTAGCTGTACATACACTATAGCCATAGTGATGTGATCGGCAACTGCTCAGAGATAAAACTGCCATCTTTCAGAAAGGCCTGCAACAATACAGAAAATCCTCAAAGTCTGCCATGAAAATCCTGGGATACAGTTTCCAGGGGGAAAGAAGAGTATACCAGATATATAAAAACCTTACTACGGTTCAAATCATGGGGATGAAGTACAGTGCAGATGTTAGCCAGAACACTGTCATGGAGAAAATTAAACTTTGCCACAGAAATCTTACCAAAAGTGTCTTCCACCTTCATCTCCTGATGATCTTGGAGCACATATTCTGCTAATCCAGCTAGCAAGAAGGGACCAAAAAAAAAAAAAAAGAAAAAAGAAAAAGAAGAAGAAACATAGTAAGGGCACAGTAATTTCACAGTAAAACTCCTGTAAACTTACCTTTTGCAGAGGTAAATTAAATTTTTCTTGTAAATTTTTGTTCAGGAAATCAAGAAAACAAAAAAGAAGAAGTTGAGACAGGAAGTATTAAGCAGAAGGAGCCATTAATAGAGAGATTTTTTTTTCCCCCAACAACCACAAGCTACTGTTAATCTGTTTCCCCACAAACTGCAGGTTTATGTACCCTGGCTAGATCTGCCATGCATGAGGGACAGAACACTATGTATATGCCACTGCTTTAAACTGAAAATACAATTAATAAGAAATAGCTATAGCAAGTGACTGAAAAATAAGGATGTGAAAGAAAGAAAAATTGCATTCATACCTATTCTAGCATAATCTTCTTTGGTGGAACAGAGATCCAATTCATCCCCATTTTCACTGTTTTCCATTGTATACAGGAAATCAATATTGAACTGATCATAGTTGCTGGCATCAACTTCAGAATCTAGAAGTAAAAAGGAGAACACAATTGTTCAATGAATACCATAACGAAGGAGTGGAAAACAGATCTCAGGACATGCAGAAAAGGCAGATTTGTTACTTCAGCAAAAGGCTTTGGCTCTTCTTTTTATGTTGGTTAAGCAGGAACAGAACTCTCAGTAATATATCAACAGAAATCAACACTTTTGCTCAACTCTGATACTTCATATTTCCTAGTAAATAAAACAGTTCTAGAATCCATTCTGTCCCGTTAAGGCCCATGCACATGGCCAGACTCATCAATATTATAAAACCTTCTTATTCTTTAGGATATTGTGGTACCATGAAGACTCCCTGTTTGGAAGAATTCTGGATCCATGCTAACCCCCAAGCTACTGCTACAAATTGCCTGTAAAGCTGCTAGTTGAACAAGGCCAAAATATACCAGAGACCATGCTAACATCTTCACAGCAGATATACCCAGCTTCCAATAAGTAGTGCCATGTCCTGACAACATTTACTTTATCTACATCATCTCAGACATTGCTAAGGCTTAGAAGTATTCAAAACAGTGAAAAATCTCTGATATAACAAAAGCCATTCCTTGATCCCACACTCATCCTACTTTCACTGAACAAGTAAGACAATGGGAGTGAAGAAACACTCCTGCAGGTTTGATTAACAGTCAGAAATTGAGAGAGCAAAGCTCAACCTGGGAAATAATCACAAAGATGATTCCAGGTTCTGGTGCTCAGTTCTCCACTGATTTGCCCATGTACCTGCTGACACTGGTCTCTCATTAAAGCAAGGGTGTGAGGTGGTATCCTCCAGTTTGGTAATCTCTTACACCTATCAAGAAGAACTATAGGTTTTCATATCTGGCATGCGTCTGTTGTTCTCTTTTCATTACCAATCTCAAACCACAGACCAGCTCAGCAATTTAAAATAAGCTCATCTATTGCTCCACCACACAGTTAGCAGCATACATTCACTTTCGTACTCTAATGCTGGCAAACTCAGGGGAAGCAGAACATTCCACAGCCTCCACACAAATTCAGGAGCAGAATGTCTGAGATCCAGGGCAACCTCCTAATCTGATCAGCTGTAGGAATTTACATGAAGAAACTATCATTTTATCAACACTTGAGGGTGTTGGTTGGTGAGAAAATGAACATGAGCTGGCAGTGTGCACTTCCAGCCCGGAAAGCCAACTGTATCCTGGGCTGCATCAAGAGGAGCATGACCAACAGGTCAAAGGAGGTGATCCTGCCCCTCTACTCTGCTCTTGTGAGACCTCACTTGGAGTATTGTGTACAGTTCTGGTGTCCTAAACATAAAAAGGACATGGAACTGTTGGAACAAGTCCAGAGAAGGGCCATGAGGATGATCAGGGGACTGGAGCACTTCCTGTATAAAGACAGGCTGAGAAAGTTGGGGCTGTTCAGCCTGGAGAAGAGAAGGCTGCGTGGAGACCTCATAGCAGCCTTCCAGTATCTGAAGGGGGCCTACAGGGATGCTGGGGAGGGACTCTTCCTTAGGGACTGTAGTAACAGGACAAGAGGTAATGGGTTAAAACTTAAACAGGGGAGGTTTAGATTGGATATAAGGAAGAAATTCTTTCCTGTTAGGGTGGTGAGGCACTGGAATGGGTTGCCCAGGGAGGCTGTGAATGCTCCATCCCTGGCAGTGTTCAAGGCCAGGTTGGATGAAGACTTGTGTGGCATGCTTTAGTGTGAGGCGTCCCTGCCCACAGCAGGGGGATTGGAAGTAGATGATCTTGAGGTCCTTTCCAACCTTAACTATTCTATGATTCTATTCTATGATCTTTATGTCCTGGCCCTTCTGCTTTCTCCTCTATCATAAAATCATGAAATCATTGGCCTGTGCCAACAAAAACTGTAAAATGGAAACTGGTAATGAAAGCTGATGCCTTAGGATCTCAGAAGGAAAAAAAATGCTGGTTTGCTTGCAGACTGGTTTCATCACAAACTCACCTAAAAGTCTCTGTTTTGCCAAGTGTTTACCTTGAAGTTACAAAAGTGTGGACAATTACATCTGACCAGCTTACAATAGGAACACTTGCAAATAAACTACTTACAGGAACAATATCCAAACCAAATACATTAATCCCACACCTTGATGAGTGACATGTACAGTATGTATTTTTAGACTCACTGAGCAGGAAGCTGTAAACATGGAGTTTCAAAACCATGATAGTTTCTGGAAGCAGTCACTATTTTACATACAGATATGAACAAAGTTATTGTATCATAAGACCATGTGTTGCTGTGTTTAGTTCAGACACCACAATAAGCTGCCATTAGGTGGCTATGGAATTGAGAGGAGATGGTAATAACTTATAGCATGATGACTAAACTAATCAAGCATTTTTTAGTGTTTTACTAACCTGCAGAGAAGTCACCTTCTTCATTTCCAGATAACTTAGGATCAAGTTGAGTATACAAATGCAGTGGATCGATATCACTGTGCAGCAAATCAAGATAGCCATTTTCAGACAGAAATGTTGAATCCATGATTTGTCTCCTGCTGTATGAAATCAAATAGAAAAACAGTTAGCAATAACAAAACTACTTTTTTTTTTTTTTTTTTGTCAACCAAAACTACAAGTCCTGCACTGTGGCCTTCTGTTGACAAAATATTGAGATCTTAAGGCTGTGGAACTGGTATTGCTTTACCAAGTCTTGCTTGGGTTACAACTGTGTAACTTAAATTTACAGATCCAGATACAGCTTGCAATGAGACTTACCTATCTTTTAGTCCAGTCAGGGGGTGGGATACTGCAGTCTGACCACCCAGACCAAAAGTGCCAAGTACTGAATAAGTCACGAGTCCTGTATCTTTATCAGGATATAAATGATGCAAGCGGAAATCCAGCAGGTACTGGGGAAAATGAGAAGACTGCAGTGAAGAGCATGGAAGCTGAATCCCATTTATTACCATCAGGACAGTTTCTTTTAATGGAAGCAGCTTCAGTCTGGGATGTTACACTCAGCTCCTAAGACCTGGAGGTAGCACTAGGAGACATCCCCTCAGCACAAGAAGGTACAGTGAAAGGTAGAACACTTGTTTTGTATAATTCTTTTCCAGACCATAGTTGATTGTGTACAGAAGCATGGTCACTTTGGGAATTAGTTTCTTGTAACAGGCCACTCACTCACAATTTGGAATCTATCACATTTATTTGTTAATCAATGTTCTTTTCCCCTCAGAACTCATACCTACCTGTGAGTTGGGAATTGCTATAGCCTTTCAAGCAGAGTGCCATACAGTATCCAGACAAATCTGACTGATCTAAGGCACTCCCTGCTCCAGTCACCTGAGAACTGCTTTTACTGCTGCAGCTACATTTCTCAATAATGGTTATCTCTTCCTCCACCTCATTTTAAATCCCTTATATGTCTTTCCAGTTACTAGAATAAGCTTCCAGGCACTACAATAAGCTCAAACATTCCTTCTGGATATTCCAGAGCCAGTGAAATAACAATACTTGTTGGTCACTCATCACCTTTATCAAACTATTTCAAAACCAAATATTGGCTCCTCAGTGTTTACAGGTGGCTAATGTGAATGCCACCTGCACTGGTAATCCAAGAAATTTAGTTCATAATAATATTAAAATGCCAGCATGAAATGGACAACCAGCAAAATTTGCAGGCCATATCCTGTTAAAAAAAAAAAAAAGGTGCTGACACACCACAACCATTAAAAGTTTCAGCTTGGCATCAAGCACCATAATCTGCAATGAACGATAAATATAATACAGCTCAAATATTCTGCCTTTAGCAGAATGCCATGAATAACTCTGGTTTCACATGCCTAATTTCTCAAGGTGTGTAAATATGGAACAACCTGTTGTACCATGAAGCCTACCTGCAACATGATGAAAGAGAAATACAACTAACACTGCAGCTCTGATTAAAGAGGGGCAGAGCAGACCTAGTCACACACCACTACATGCTGCTTTGTTATAGACTAATCTTCATCCCTCTTACTACTCTAAGGGGCTGTTCTGATGAACAGCTTAAAAATGGACCTCTCCACGTTCTGCCGCAGATGTCTGAATCTAGAGCCTTAACTTAGAAGAGGATGGACACAATGAAGTTCCATAAGTAGGAATAACCTACACTCAGGTACTTCTCCTTCCTCATGTTCAGTGGCCTCATTATGCTACTGTCCTGGGTTCAGCAGTAGCAGTCATGTTTCTCCTTCTTGGTAGCTGGTGCAGTGCAGTGTTTTGACTTTCGGCCTGGGAACAGAACTGATAGCGATGGTTTGGTTTGGCCAAGGACTTTGTGAGCCTCATGCTCTGCCAGGGAGGAGGGGAAGCCAGGAGAAAGCAGAGACAGGACACCTCACCCAAGCTAGCCAAAGAGGTATTCCATACCACAGCACGTCATGCCCAGCATGTAACTGGGAGTGAGCCAGAAGGACTGGTAGACTGTGGGGTTAGAGGAGGTATAGGTCAGGGCTTGGTTGGGCTGGGGGGGGGGGGGGGGGGGGGCCGAGTTATCGGTTGGCTGGTGGTGAGGTGATGTATTCTCTTCCCTTGCTATTTCCTTTATCATTGTTATTATCGGTAGTAGCAGTAGTGGTTTGTGTTATACCTTAGTTACTAAACTGTTCTTATCTCAACCCGTGGGAGTTGCATTCTTTTTGATTCTCCTCTCTGTCCCTCTGGGAGTAGGGGGAGGGAAAGAAGGGGGGGAGTGAGTGAACGAGTTACCTGACTGGGTTTAAACCACGACAGCTACGAAGATTACAAAAATATTATATTATTGCCTGCTGTGCTATAAATGGAAAGCAGAAGTTGCCAAATCTGAATAAGAACCAAAAATAAGGTTATAAACATACCGGATTAAATTTTCAGTTTGTTGCAGCATTTTGCTTTGCCCTTTCCCTTGCTAAATGAACATAAAATCCTTTCAGAATGTCAGGCTCCCAGAGTTTGTGAATAATGCTGTTGAAGCACTACCTCAGGGTCAGTATAATTTTGGGGTTAGAGACAGAGAAGTAACTGGGCAGAAGGTGTAAAGAGAATGCAAGACAGACAAATGCATCATTCCAGTGGCAGTTCAGCTGCTTGATTGCAGCAGACAAAGAAAAGGCTAAATCCTATGGAAAGGGATTAAGTAGGCAAACTTAATCTTGTGTAAATACTAAGCTTTAATTAAGTCATAGTCATAATGTTGCCCCCAAAATCAGGGTTGTTTCTCTGGTGCATAGAGAGCTGATTAGTACCTAAAGTTCAGATATTTGTTTATTCTGTGTCTATGCAGAGGTGGGTGTTAGGTGGTAACTTCACAAAGCCAGCACACCCTCAGCCTGCCAGTTACCTATTTCCATATATTTCAGTGAGAATCAGGGTTTCTTATATACATAGATAGCATTATATATATACAATATATATCTTGGCTTCCACATTCTCCGTCTGTATTTAAAGGCACAATACATATTTATTTCACTATACACATCCAGTGAATAAAGATTTCTGTGGGCAAGGGTCTCTTATCTCAGGAGGTGTAATTTTTAGTATTATAATGAACCAAATTCCTTTAGGAACACAGTTATCTTCTGTTTTGCTAGGACTTTCAAAATTACTCCTGCCTTCCTAAGCAGTCTGAATTTAGCTGTTACTCTTCTTCTGATCCAGCTGGTTCATTTATCATCCTTCTCTCTTTCCTCAAGGCCTGTCAGTGTGTAAGAAAACATTGTTTTTCTTCACTACCTGCAACTCTAAAGACAAGATTTTCAAGCATCCACGCACATAGTCCTTTAAAAAAATAAAAAATAAAATCGTAACTTCTTCATTGACAGATAATAGTAAGAGCTTTTGTTAATTTAAACCGTTATTTTAATAGCATTTCCCTGTGGATAAACACATAAGTAATGCAAAATGTTTTCAGCTTGCCAGTGCCAAGTCTAGATAGAGAGCTGATAATTAGGATGCAGAAAGTGTTACAGCCGAGGAACACAGGAGTAAGGGAAACATAGCCTTCCACCTCAAGAAGAATGAAGATTGCCATTCTTTCAGGAATGAAAAACTGGAGTACTCATCTCTTTTGTTTCACCAGTCTGGCCCTCAACTTACCCTCTTTTTTTTTTTATTACTTTGGTTTGACACAGATCTATACCTTGCGGTCTTCCTATTGAATGCACTGGATTTGGGATGCTGCAATTTCTTTCTGTAGTTGAATGAACACATTCCTAATAGGAGGTGTTCTGTGTGCTTTTCTGCATTAAAATTATGGTGCAGCCATGGAAAGCACTGTGTCCAAGGTTGAAGTCAAAAAGAGTTTTTGAAAGGCGAAAGCTTCTGCACTGAGAGAGCCAGAGGTAAGGAGACTGACACCTCATGGACAGTGAGTGCTTTGCTGCATGCAGTAACTGAAGTACACAAAATGAAACCATACATAATTAATCTTGTTTACAACAGCAGCTCCTCTCTCTTTGGCTGGGACCAAAGATAAGTCAGCTCCGTGCTACCCAACACTTTCTCTGTTGTTTCATGCGTGCTTTTAACTTAGTTAACCGATTATACATTCCCTCTGGGGTCCCTTACAGAGCTGCCAAAACGGGTGTTTGGCACGTTTTCACTTCGTCAGAAGACTAAAATATTTCTGTAGTAATTTCTGCATAAAGGCTGTGAAGGCAAGAGCCAGCTCACATCTGGAGGAAGACAAACCCTGCACAGACCTGCAAGACAAAGTGTTGAAGTCCCATGGGGTGTCCGCTCTCCTTTGTGGCAGGCCTCCATGCACAAAGTGCAGATGCTGAGTGGGGGAAGGCAGGGTGTACTTACAAATGTATTTCCATGAATACATTTTCCTTTATTGTTTGGATACTGGTTAAGACAGACTTTTTGCCTTAAATCTTTAAATAAAACCTCCTTTCTCCTGCATTTGGTAGCCTGTGTTCTCAAACCTCTGCGATGATTTAGTGCATACAGCAAGGTTTCCACTCATGATGCATTTGGTTTACTGCTGTATTCTGCATATACAGCACAACAATATGATTCACTTCCAAGGTTCTCCATGGTTTGTTTTCAGTGCTCTTTTAGAGTCCAAGTGATATCATATGAATTAAAAATGCTGGAAAATTTGTGAAAGAAATAGTGAACATTACCATACCAGGACAAAGAATCTGGTTGAAGAAGGAAAAGGTATTCACTTAAACCACATACAAGTCTTAAGAGTTAGATAGGGCAGTTTAGATTTCTAAAGATAAGGAAGGTGGTTGCAATTTCTCATTTTGCCCCAATAATTTGATTTAAACGTGTTATATTTTAAAGGATCAACATGTTAAAGATTCCCGGCAATGGGGTCTGCTACTTACTAACTGTTCTCTAAGAGAATGAAGCGGGTTTATATAGGCAATAATGTAACATTTACTCCAAAAATAAGGTGGGTGCTTCTGAGATTTGTTAGGGGGTTTCCTTCCCAAAGCTCTGTTGACATCTGAACTGACTGACAGGTAATAAAATAGTCTCCCACATGAGTACAGAGGTTAAGAAAATGAAGCCAGTTCAGGAAGAGAGGAAATCCCCTCCTCTTCCCCAGAATTTAATTTTTGTATCAGTTTAGGAAGCTGAGGATAATTCATAGAAAAGAGTAGTAGTGCCACACAAATCACGTTTTTCAAGCAGAGGATGACATAACATTACAGCTCCAAGTCTTGCATTAAAGAAAAATAAGAGAGCAGGACTGCAGTGAGGACAAGAGGTCAAAAAATTAAACACAAAGATTGCTGAAGAAATGTTACTTTCTTGCAGCACTCCAGAGTAAGTGCTACACATGAACCAAGATGACAAGAAGCGCGTATTATGGAACTCTAAATAAGGAGTCCAGGGAAACACTGGCACTTGGAGCTAAAAGTTCAATGACATCAGCTACCAGCTACAGTTTTAAAGCCTTTTTAAAATTTTGTTAACAACTTTAGAAAGTCTTCTGTCTTCTTTTGTGCCACCCAAGGGTTATGTCATTGTGCACAACACACGCCAGAAGGCAGGGATGTACTTTCTGGCTTTTGCTGCAGGCAATGTTTTGGGGCAATGTTCTCTGGGAGGTGGGCAAGCCAGCAATGAGGAGGGATGAAGTGCCCTCCATGCTACAGTCACCCGTTTCCCTTTCCTCTCCCCAAATCCACCACTAACAATTCCTTTTCTCCACAGATATCAAACAGATTTTGCTGTCAGAGACAGCCTCATTATTCATAAACTGCAAGTAGTGGTGCTCAGGTTATGAAGAACTTAGTTGTAATGAGCTTAGAAGGTTTTAGTTTCTATTTCAGATCTTTGAAAAGCTTACACATCTGAAAAGCATTTAACTTTTCCTGTGGTATTACCTGATTTAACAAAAGATACTACTTTTACCAACAGTCTTTACTGTGCCAATGTAGTGTTGCATTCCATGGGCTTTATAGTCTAAAAAGAAAGAACAGAGATGATGCTGAAAACAAAGCTGCCCTATATCCTGCCACATTCTCCTTTGTCTCCCTTAGAGAGGAGTTTAAAGAAGTTGGAAAAAGTACAAATATCAGGTAAAAGGAATTTCTGCCTTTTAATGGACTTAGCTGTATAGAGACCAACACAATAGATAAAAGAAATGTTATTAGTCTTCCACTGGAGGCAGCTGAGTTCAGGCAGACTAATAACGTACTGTCCTGGAGGTGTCCAGATGTGTGATTTGAGAGCAGAATTTGCCTTTTCATATCCACTATTACCTCATGTGTCACAGCTGTGCCCAGCTCTCCCATCCCAACAGTAAGATGAAATACAACAGCACAGCAGACACCTTGCCTACATTTGTACTCCAAGACTTTTTTCATGATAGAATCTTAGCCCTCCTAAGTGGGAATGTAAAACTCTGTGGAAAAAAATGGAAATAAATGAGTTTCTTTCTATGATTTTTAGTTTCATTTTCTATAGGAGAAACTTGCATAAAAAAAAACAAGTGCATTCTTTAAAAGAGACTGAAACTACAGCAGCCTTTTGAGCAAGTAACAGGGGAGAACAAAGAGAATAATTCAAAATTCTCCAGAATTTCATCTGTATTCAGACTTCATCTTACTAATATTTCAAGCAACACGATGCCAGATACTGACACACTGTAGTTAGCAATATCTACAGAAGGTAAGAAAAGAAGGATTTACCCCATTCAAGAGTTGAGGAAAAACTGACCTCAGAAAACAGGATAGTTCCTCTTCTTTTACTCTGGATTCACTACCAAAATACAAGGAGACCTGCTAGCACTGCCCGGGGCTTACAGAAAGTGACAGCAGAAAGGAGGAAATGAGCCAGACCAGTCACTGCAGAAAAATGAAACACACAGGGGAATTCCAAACAAGAATATTAAGAGGAACCTCCTTTCTAGCAACCTTTGTATAATAAGCACTCTTACCTTTACCCGTCACTTGTACTGCTAAGAAGAGCTTGCACTTGTCTCTAGTTAGGAACAGATTGATTTATTTGGTTGGAAACTAAAACTGGATGAGAGCTGGTGGTAACCATTTCTGGTGGTCCATAGAATTCTTCCTCTCCTTTTCTATTCCAGTTCAAATCTGTCCAAAATCATGCTGTTAAACAGTCCATCAGTGAGAATAAAACAAGCAGCACAGCAAGAATAAAGCAAGCAGCATGCAGACACTGTTACCTTGCAGCTCCATTTGTTGAAACAGAAGTGAAAGTATTTCTTTCACAAGTTCACAGACTACTAATCCAAAATCAGTTTGGAGTCTTGAGCAAGCGTTTCTTACCATTGGTCCAAATGACAAGTGGGATGTTCTATGAAACAGAAGCTCATAAATCTTGCCTGGCTTACACATGGTGTTCAGGGTTTGCTTGTAGCAGCATCTGACAATGTTTATTCATCCAATCATCACTTACCCTGCCAGTGTATGACAAACAACCTTCTGAAAATAAAGTTCATTCACAAGCATTCCTGCCATGATGCCTATAGCTGCTTCTGTGTGGCTCAGCAAGCTTATTTGTATTTTTCTGTTTTTTTTTGTTTTCTGTTTTTTTTGTTGTTGTTGTTTGTTTGTTTGTTTGCTTTTGTTTGTTTTTTTCCCTAAATCATACACAGACCTACACAAAGTAGAAATTAACTGTGAAAGATAATATATTCTCAAGCAAGCAAATACTTTCTGTAGTATTATTCCATTGGCTCTAACTTACAGCGAAAGTTCCACCAGAGTCTGAAGGGGAAAGGAAGTGGGATTTGGCAAAGTCAAAGACATGAAGGATTTGCTGCTTCAGTAAGGTAAGTTTTTAATCAGATACTTCATAACAAATGGCTTCTGCACAAGGCAGCAGGTCTTATAAGCAAAGCAGTTGCTGACCTGTGCAAGCCTTCTCCCCTTGTAGAGGTGATCTGCTTCCACTATGTCCTATGGCTCCCCAGGAAAAGAAAAAGCTTTTCCCATCCCAGGAGTGGCTGGTCTATTCTCAGTATTTAGAGATACGGATCCCAGCCTGCAATGCAGAGCACTAGCCTCCTTGGGCTCTCTAACCTGCCAGGCAGCTGTGTTCTTGGAATTCCTCTATGCACATTAGAAGAAAAGAAACATCTCAGTATAACAGCATTCAGAGCAGAAAATAATGAAATGCTGCACAAACACAGATTTCTGTATTTTAGAGCTCTGTTTTGACAGAAGACAATAATACAATCACTGTATGAGAGAACCATACAAAATTAAAGGTTATTTCTTAGCCCTAGTCTTATGTGCAGCACATCCCCACAAATTATAAGGTCCTATACCTGCCCTACAGGCAGACTTCTTTACCACCTTTTGAGGCTGTAATCCTCATGAGGTGATCTATATACTGCAAGGATAAAAGTTTGGCTCAGCTGTTTACTGTGATTCTAATCTGTAACAGTAGCAAAGACTGCTTGTCCACTTCTTGTACAACACCCATAGCTGCTTAGAAACTGAAGAAAGGAATTGCTGGAGCAAATCAGAGTACTCGTTCACCTATGATTCTATCATCTAGCGGACTAGTCTATAAAGATGGTGTTATAGACAAAAGGAAAAACAGTTTACAAAAACATCAGGTTGAGACAGCTGAGAACTGCTTTAGCTTCTCAGGTGACCACCAGCTTCTTTGCTTCGATGCTTGCTGATACGCTGCCCTACTGCAAAAGGAGGGAAGAGAATCTATTGATTAGTATTGTAAGCACTGCAAAACAGATGTCAATGGTGTACTTTGTAGGAGAGGGAAAGCTGGGGTATTTTGTCCAGAAATTGTAAAGGTCTATTTTGTGATAGAAAAAACAGTTGCAGAACTGGTTTTAAGTAGTTAGTGAGAAACTGCTGATATAAATCTGTTCCTGATAGTTTTCTTGCAAGGCTTTGTCAGAGTGAAATGATGATTGAACAGAAGGCTGAAAAATTAACAAATTTAAAAAATAAAGTTAGAAACCAATTTCCTTCAAAGGAAGCTGAAGTCTTTAATACAATTGAATCACTTCTTGGTGAATTAATGTTCCACCTTTTTTAAGCCCATCTCTACTACAAAAATCTAAACAGTGACAAAGGCTGAACAAGAGGTAGATTGAGACTATTGCTTCTTCTGATGAGCTTCCCTCTGTCATGTCTCAAATAAGCGCAGACAGAGCCAGGCATGACAGGACCGAGATCTTTGAATAGAGATTTTAGGTGCTACCATTACAGAAATGAGAAGGAGCAGATACTTTGTCAAGCATTTCATGTATTTAATTAAAAGTAGAAACCTGACTATATATATACTCCCAGCATAAGTGACACCAGGCCTCTACTATGATATTCTACATTTAAAATATGAAATTTTGGCATTAACTTTAATGTGTGCAATAATAGAGCTAAAATTGTTCACATCTGTATTTTATCCTCTCATGAACTATCTTAACTTCTTTTCTCTTGTACTTTCATCCATGCCTTGAGAAGTGATTTCCAACACTGTATTTCAAAAGAAAAAGCTATTTACACTCCTCACTATGTTGCAGCTCAAGGTCCTTCTATCTGTTTTACAGGACTACCCCAATGTTCACCTAGGCATTCTTTTATGCTCATTTACAGTTGCTTGGTTTTGTTAAACTAACCCTGAAAGCTATAATTTAAGATAGGGTTATGTCATTTTACATATGATGGACAATGTTTGAATTGTCCAGAGCTATCCCTGTTCTCCAACATATGCATTAACCCTCTGGTGCATCAGACTAAGAAGTGCCTCAGAGTTATAAGATTTTTCTCTCTCTTGCTGTCCACTAAAACCCTCAAACCTCTTGAATACAATGTCATAAACCATGAAGTATTCCCTCTCTCTCCTTCCTTCCACCCCCCAACCCCCTCCCCCCCCCCTTTCTAAATCTGCAGCAGTCTCCTGTAGGCAGTGCAGTTTTGCTGCTTATAGACATCTGGAATTTAAAGCGGAGAACATTCCTTCCATATATGGTTGAGAAAGGTAAGGTAACTTGCCAACATGAACTGCCAGCATGTGCCATCAATACATGCTGCTCAGACTATCAGTGACTAATATGTCAGTTGAGAAAAATCTGACCTTATCCTGGTCTCTTTAATCTACTTTACATTTCTGGTTCTGTAAAGGGTGGCAAAAAACAAGTTTTATTATGGCCTGGCTATGAAAATAAGTATTTAATAACCTAAAGGGATGTATCTCTCTTTAGCCGCTCTTGCATTAAAATCTGGCTCTTCCCAAAGTGCTCTCCACTGCTATACTTTGCACTATGAAATCTCAGCATGCAATAAAAGTAAATCTTTAACAAAGCAAAAAAGGAAGAAAAAAAAAATCAACTGATTTACCAGAAATATAATTTATTCCTGTTGGCTCATTATCTGTCATGTTTTGAGGCTTACTGATATGGAAGTTTAAACAACAGAGGGGAACCAAAGTGTTCCAGTACAGGTCCCATTTTTTCCACAAATGTCAGAGGTATCTTCCTTGCAAGGTCCCTTCTGTCTTTTTCATGGAGCAAGGCTTGATTGTATTCCTTGGATATCACATCTTCTTTCAGCATGAGGTTAATTGGATGTTGTATCAGTTGAAAGAAAATTCCTTCCTCTAGGTAGGATCTCCTTAAAGAGATTCATACCTGCATCTGAAGATGCTTGAAGGAGGTCTAAGCAAAATCTGAACTGTTTCAGTAAAATAAAAAAATCCACTCAGCATCAAAAAGATGAAGTGAAAAAAAGAGTTGAGACCTTGGCCTGCAACAGCAGACAGATTTTCTCATTTGATTATGCCTTTAAATAACATTTCCAAAACCAAGTAACTTCTTGATGAAATGACAGAACACCATGATTCTTCCAAGCATTCATAAAACACAGCTCTCCAACCAGCAACATGGTCACTAGAAAAAACAATTAAAAAAAAATATTTATCCCACTAAGGAAGGACTGTCATAGGTTGAACTTTGTCTCCTGGCCAAGGTGAAGTGGGGACCCATTAGTGGGCCCAGAAATGTCATTGTCTAATCTGAACAGTACCAAAAGCTTCAGCACAAAACACATCCTCTACAACAAAGATGGGTTTAAAGCATGGAGACTCCAATGTGAGATTAATTCTGATTCTGATTTTATGAAAGTCAAATCAGTTAGAACCAGGTGAGAAACTCTGAGGTAAAAAGTTATCCCAGGTCTGACTCTGGTTTCTGCCATATCTGAAGTTACTAGGATGAAAAAATAACTAGGAAACAAGTTGCTTTTGACTTCCATATATTCTTAGTAAAAGTTAACATATTTATATTCCAAGGGACAGACACTTTGTTAAATTTCTTCAACAGAAGAGTTTTCAAGTTCCTGGTATAAATAAGTAGCAAATCTTCCATACCGCCGTAACAACTTGTCGGTAACAAGCCTTACTGCAACTATATAAATGGCAACTAAGAAAAGCACATTCACTTTCTTTATGAAAAAATAAATCCCTTGGATCTTTCATGCATGTTCTTATCTCACTCAGAATTTGTCTTTTAAATGTATTTTCCTTTAAAGTTGTTTCCTACATTGATTCAAAATAGAAGAGGCAACATTAGTTTTATTGAATTATGAGTAGGAATGAGCTCCAACTCACTTGGAATAGCATTGCCCCTCAAATATTACATGAAAAGGACTGCTTCCCTTAGTATTGTCAACATGAAAGTGCACCGTATAAGATGTCTTCACTTGGACTTTATCATCTCGTGGAGCAGAACACATGCTGAAGGCAGCTAGGTGTTTGCCTCGCAGAAGGTTGGGAACTGCTTGCTATTGTGGCAAATCTGAGTGAGTATACCACAGCTTGGGGAAGAAGGAGTCTCCATCTCAGCTTCTCCTGCAAGCAGTGTGCTCTTGAATGGGTTGAACAGATTAAAAAAGGAAGTATTGTCTCCATTATTTGGCTAGGGAGCATCATCAGTCATATTCAAGGCCCCTCTAGGTAACTGTGCTCCTGACTAGGAAGTCTCCTTCTCGAACAGGAGGTGGACAGTTCAAGCCACATGGGAAGCTGTATATTAAAAGAAGAAACCCAATTTAAACTGTAATCCTCAGCCAGGCTCTGCAACTCATTGACCTGCTGCACTTTAGCTCTGCAAAAGGCAGGTACAGAAAGTCTTGCCCAGTGCTCCAGGGTATAAATGTGTTTGACTGAGGGCATGTAATAACGGGAATGGTAGAATTTCTTTTTTGTGGGCAAAGAACTCCCCTCCATAAAATAGTTCCCTCCAGAGGCAATTTCTCCAGAAGACTGTAAGTTTTTCAACCCAAATACAATATTGTTTCTTCTGTTATGTCTAGATTTGAGACAGATCAAAAGTGGGGTTGTCTTTGCATATGGGTTAAGATATGAAGATTTCAAGTTGATTTTGTTGGCAAACATACCAAGCAATAATATTCTAGAAGTTCTCTGCCTTTGACTCAAAACTGATCTTGTAGCTGAGGCCAAAACACAGGAAAAGGGACTACAAGTATCTTAAGCTTTGAAAACTTGATTCAAGTAAGTTCTAGTGCTCTACAGTGTTAATTTGCAATTTTTATAAAATAATTAAATGTTATTTCTATTTCTGCTTTTGTTTTTCAATTTGTATAAATAAAAAAAAAAAGACTTACTACCTTGACACTAGATAAAATCTGCTAAGGCTCATGATATATCCAGATGTCAAGTACTGAACGACATAACCCGGCCTACACTGGTACACTTTCAGCTGCTTCATTGACCCTAGGAACAACAGTGAAATGATTTTACTGAGAATATTTGGATTCAAAATTAGATGTAGACTTTGGACAGCATAATATTTACTTAGAAGTGACACTTCCCTTCAATGCAAAGAAATCAAAAGCATGAGTTCTCCTTTTTGTATCACTTTCCTCTTTAAAAATGTATCACAGCACAAACAATGTGTGTGAAAAAGAGAACTAAGTCAGGCTGCATATTTTTACTATTTGTTGCTGTTTATGTTGCTATCATTTAGCACTTTCTATAGCTAAGGCATGTCTTTTCCTTTGGACTCTGAAAGAAAGACCACCATAATGACCCTTAAAAAGAGATATAGCTGCTTTGAAACATCACTCTTACCTACATAAGCTCTGTGTCAGCTAAAGAGAATCCTTAGAACAGGAAGGGAAGTTGTGCAGTTGAATACATACACTCATCTGTGAAGTAAAGTAGTGAAATGCTGATGCCTGTATTACACAGGCTTGAGTCATTACCATCAGAAAGTAGGAGAATTTGCTAAACAGACTTTCCAGTCTACAAAAAAACTGTTCATCCAGCCGTATGTCAAACCTATTCAGCCTGCACAGAAGGAATCACAAACAAATCCTGGTACTGAATCCAGTTTATAGCCAGAGATGCCAAAAAAATGATGACAGGAAAATCAGAGCTCAAGGATAGAGTCAACAGCTCAGACAACACTTCAAGGAAGTGCAGTTCATTCATAATAAACTATCTACTGAAATCAACAGGGACTTGCAGCAATGTCCATGAGCTTGGAGATGCTTAAAAGTCCTTCAACATCCTTCCATGCCTGCACTTCTAGTATTACCAACCATATTGCTTTCCAAACTCTATGATAAGCCTCAGTGGTGTAGCATCGACTCTGTATGAGAGGCAGTGCATAGAGGCCAAGGTAATGCACTGCAACACTGCTGATCATACTGGCAGCTTCCTCAGAACGTTATTTTCTCAGGTGAGGTTAGGAACTCAAAAGGTTAGAAACTTCCAATCTAGTAGGTGCAAAGAAAGACTAGAACCTCAAATATTTGTGGTCATTCAGAACCTCACAGAACTTTGGACAAGCATTCTCAGAAGACAGAGAGCAAGGTAGGCTGGACAGAAGATCTGTTTAGATGACTGCTTTGCAAAATCCTGATAGACTAACTCCAAAAGGCATTTCTGCAGAAGTTGCTTTAGTTTCTACCCTTATTAGGCTGGCATATACAAATTTGCTGCCAGTCTGCTATAAACACCTGATGGGATTCTGTTTCTCTGAAATATTAGGGTTTAAAAACTCATAACCCTCACATTTTTAGCTGAGCAACCTAAATAGTAACAACATAACATTACTTTGCCAGATT
Organism: Pezoporus wallicus; assembly: GCF_028554395.1. Taxonomy (NCBI): domain Eukaryota; kingdom Metazoa; phylum Chordata; class Aves; order Psittaciformes; family Psittacidae; genus Pezoporus; species Pezoporus wallicus. The sequence continues at coordinate 31,425 of NW_026637828.1, read as the reverse complement.
GGCTTGTGCAGTCCAGATTGTTGTGACAAGAGGACATAGCTACTGCAAAGCTCCCTGCAGAGCTGGGCAAATATACTAAAACAAATAATGAAGCTGTTTCCAGCAGCAAGGTGTCAAATATTTTTCTAAATTATCTTTGTGTTGATAGGCCCACATTTAAACTATGAATTCCACCACTTTCTGCCTCACCTAAACACCAGTGATTCATTACATTCACTGGCACTAGAATGAGTGTGCTATGGTACATACTGGAACTTCTCAGTGGGAAAAAAGAAAAAAAAATAGAAGAAAACCTGAAACAACTGAAAATTAACAAAATATTGCTGGCTTGACATTTTGCTAAAGCACTTTCGATTCCTAAGCATGCTCTTCTTATTACACTATTTTTACAAGCGTAAGGTATTTCATCAGGAAGCCAAGGATGCAGTGTGAAGTGTTTCACTAGAAATTGGCTGCAGCTGCATGCTTTGCATTCACATCGTGAGCACTAGGACCTGCAGCAACATCCAGCTGCTCCCTGGCCTACAGACAGAGGAAAAGACAACTGAGAAAAGCTCTTACTCCTTGCCTTGGAGATCTTTTAGCAGTAGTTCTGAGACAACACATAACAGTATTCATCTTGTTAACAGAAGGATTTGTCATTTATCTATAGCTGAGAGCAACTAGAGAAAGAAAAAAGTTCGTATCCTTTCTGTCACCACCACTGTTCTTCATATAACTAGTCCAGCACACTGGTGCATTGGAGCATGTGATAAAAAACACTAATTTCCCCTACATCAAAATAGAATACAGCAAGAATGGGAAACAGAATACAAATACAAAACCAAACCAGCAAGGAAAATGATATGTGCAAAACCACAGCTTATGTCAAGTTTCAGAATGGTAGAGGCAAGAAGGCTGGGCAAAAATACTAAACTGACAGTTGAAGTCACAATTTTTAGGGGCTTCCCTAGAACATTTCTGATTTTTGTCAACTAAAACACACATCAAACGCAAAAGATACTAAAATCTACCTCACATGGTAGCTCTACCTTTAGTCACTTGAATAAACCACCATTTACCATGACTTTTATTCCAGTAGCTGTGCTGTTACTCTTGTAAATGTGTACAGTGAATGCATCATCAGACACAGTCACATGGCCGCCTTTTTCAGGAGCTTCAGGTCCATGTTTCTGCACTCCTGCAGTGTGATCTCTGGGGTGCTCTGCCACAGGGATGGGGAACTCCCAAACCCTTCTGCTAAAGCTGCTCTGACCTGCATGAAGGAATGAAAGGCAGACAGTTGGTGTATTCTCAAACAAACAGGTTTGAGAAACAAACAGGTTTGGGTGGGTCCTTGCCCTGTTTCTAAGGTTATTTCAGTATTTTTAATTGCTGATTATTATATAGATTTTGAAGATGTGTAGATTATGAATTTGGGCCCATTCCAGGAGAAACAAATGCTTCACCCTCCAACTGTGGAGTCAAGCAGAACAGCTTTCACAGGAAGATCTCTGGAGGCCTCCAATACAGCCCAGGACTTTCTCCTCATCTAAGCTGTGAGGCTGAGGCTTGTCACCTTTCAGGCAGTACAGGCAATTATGGCCTCTTCCTGAACACAGGCTCCATGGTAAAAAAGGCTCATAGGCCACAGACAGGAACCACGCTTTCAATTTTGCCGAAAGAGGTTAGGTGTCGACCTACAGGAGAGGTTCAGGGCTGTACACTGCATATACCAAGAGTTATCTCCAGTAGCACCTGGTATACATTGTAAAGAACACACAGTCAACATTCCAGACTCCATCCCAAGGCATTTAATGTTCCCATGGCTTATAAGGGGGACCCAGCAACCTAAAGACCAATCCTGAGCACCTCTAACACTTTGTATGATTCAGGCCTATAGAAATAGTATGGATTTTGTGAATTTTAATTCCTCAGACAACCCACCAAGTTCTTTGTGACTGACTACAAAAAATTTTATGGAGCTGGAACTATTCAGTGAACTAGAAAAAAAATGTAGTCACAAATTAAAGAAAGATACTATTAAACAATAATGCTGTAGAAGTAGGGACCACAATGTGCTTCACAAAAAATCTGTGGGTCATAAGAATGAAGAACTGTAGGTACAGGTTATTGCCTTTACCACCCGCCTGACATCACTTTAGAATACGTAAGAACACCACATGCAAGCAGCTATAGCAAAAGATGCTTAACCTCCACATCCTCCACAACAAAAGATGAAGTAGACATTGCCAATGAAAGCAACAGTTGATGAACCTCCCAGCAAGCACCTCAGGGATCTGAACACAACTATGATAATATTACTAGTAGCAAGGGGGTGGGGGCTAGTAAGTAAGCAGCTTACAGCTTTTAGAAGTCACCTCAACTTTTGTTTTTTGCAGAGAAAACAGTAGAAGCAACAGCACTCAATTTTTCATATTAACCGCCTGTTGTACTAGGCTCTCAACTGCTTGATAATCCTTAGGGTCTTCTATTTAATAAGTTTACACTACTTCTGTTTTTCTTCCCCTCATCAAGCCTATAGAAGACCAGGTTAAGTCAGGAAAGGCACTGGATACTTGTGTGAGGATGTACAGGCCTTTAAATTCATCCAGCAAAGGAAGGAAGGAACCCCAAGCACCTCTTCTGGTGAAGACTCTAGGACTCTAGAGTGGACTCTGGTGCCACTCTAGGAAAGGGGTCCTCTCCTTACTTAGATCCCTTATTCAGTGGATCTACAGAGCCACTTAAACCAAACTTTTGACAGCTGTCCAAACAGCATCCAAAATCCTTATTTCTGGAGTTCCCCAAATGAGAAATAAGAGATGATCTGCAGAGCTGACTAGTAACAAGAACTGCAGTTGAGAAGGGCTGAAGCTTTGAACATATGAAGATATACACAGAGAGCTAAACACATCAAGAAGTTCACATCCAAAGGTTGGGAAGCAATGTACCCAAAATTGGAAGAGAGCTGATAACTTTGCTTTGGTCTGCCTTTGTTTTGGCTGTTTCTAGATGACCACTGTACAGCCTCAACAGAAAAAGATACTGAAGTAAACTCAGTAATAATTACAAAGCATTTTGTCTCCCAGGTAACCACACTAGAAATTCTACAGCACCAGTTAAATGAGGCCTAAACACAAACAGTGAATACAGAGGATTCCATTTAATAAAAACATGTAATCTTTTCTTGTTTTCTTTTTTTCCTACCTGAAAGGAATACAGGTACTACTGTACTTTTTAGAAGCAAAATCAGTTACTGTGCAATAATGGGTATTTATACCCCTCTCAAGATACTAAAAAAATATTTTTAATCTCTTTAAACATAATTGAACGGAGGCCCAATACAGCTTTTCTTTTTTTTTCTTTTTTTTTTTAATAAAAGATCTCCATTCATATTTACAGCCCAAACCTCTTGAACTAGATCTCTACTGAGAGTGTATTGCTACATAACATCCAACTGAAAGACGTTATCCTGATCTGTCAAGTAAATGCTACAGCTTCTCTCCTGATAATACAGAGCTGACAATTACGACTAAGGTATGTACTGACAAAAAAATCCACAGAAATTAGCTCTGGGCCAAAGCAAAAAATAATCTTTTACAAGTTAATTAGAGGGCTACACTATAAGAAAGTTATCTGTTTAATACCTTCTCTAATTTGGCCTATCTCCTCAAAACGTAAATGTTTTTACTGAACCTCCAACAAAACATGTAAATGTATCTAATGCACACTAACAGTTATTCTTGGATTAACAGTATTTTTCCAGTATTCAGAAAAACAGAAAACTGTAAACACTGAGTTGCTTTCCCAGAGGAAGAACTGTCAAGCTACTCAGAATGTCCTTGTGCAGCTTACAGAGCTTGATACTGATAGATGGTGCAACTCTGGGCAATGCTCCAAAGAAAAAGGGAAATCAGCTGACTTCATGTTAACCACATGGATGAAACACCATATTCGACTTGGAGGAGGTTCTACTTATTGTTGAAACCGAGTGTGAGACATTGCTCATTATTCATATCAAGCCTTTGGCGTTGATAGTACTCCTTGATAAAAAGGCCATTATCTATTCAGGGCAGAGAACTGCCTGTAAAGTAATAAGCACACTGCAGCAAGTGAATCAGTTTTGAACTATTTTATGCTCTGTGTTTCAGTCAGCAATTACATAAAATCTTAATGTATTTCCTAAAGGTCAAGGTTTTCCTGTGTACAAACCTGAAAACCAAACCACAATTCACAAATTCAGTGTAACTATCTTTACATTTTATGTGTTGAAGTGGTACTGAGGGCTTGCATCACCTTTAGGATGTTCCTAATCTTTCCAGTCTTCAAATAATTTGTAGTCAAATCAAAATACTGAAAAACTGTTGAAAATAGGACAATTTGTTCTGCAAAATCCTAGAAAACACTGGGAACTTCTAATGAGGTTATACCTGGATGTATTTATTTTAGAACAAGGAAAAATGCTTTTCCAATAATCCCAAAATGAAGAAATTCTTGGTTTGGCCAACAATTCCTCTAGCAAACAAGCATTCTTTCTCGCTCCTAATTTGCTCAAAGAAAATGATAACCCATACAATATCTTGAATAATCACACAAGAGTTTCACATTGCTTTTTAGAGAATGTTACTAAAACCATCTGCATGGTATAGTGATAGTCTTCTGTGGGATTATCCAAAAGAGTTTCTTAGGAAAACAGATAATCCCTATAGCAAAACAGTGGAGACAAACACTGGAAGGAGGGAAAATTAAAGAAACATTTATCTGTTTTAAATTTTAAAAACAAAACACAGGTTCTGCTTCTCTTTTTAGTTATATCATTCTACCTCTAATGAAATCAGGTAGCAGCACCAGAGTAAGCACTCAGATATGTAATTCTGTAGCAGGCTAATTGTCACCTCTCCTCCAGAAGCAAGTACTGTTTTATCTGAAAAGGAACATAGCACACAGTTATTTTCTGGTGCCTTAGAATAAAAATGCAACAGTTCAGACAATACAGCAACATTACTAAATTCGAACCATCAGACTTGCTGGCAGAACTGTGCTGAGAGGTGAAAGGAGAGCTGATGCAACAGCTGAGATGATAATCTGTCAGTGAAGAAAATGCAAGACCTCCCTCCACAGCTTAATGCTTGTGTCAGTGCAGTTCCAGGAACTGCTTCTGAGTCAGAAAGCCAGTTCTATTTGAGTTACTGTAAAGATGCTGCTCATAAGCAGAACTGCATGTTGATACAGTAAATGGAGTAGAGGTCAGCTTCAGGTATGCACATAATTATTTACTAATTGTATCTCATGATAACTCATAGAGGTTATGTCCTTTTTGTGAGTGAAAGCCTCCTCTTCTAGGCTGTTCTAGGCTACTGTGGGCCATTCCACTGAGTTGCCTATTCAGTTTTGTAGTGCAAGTCTGCTGCACCTACTGATACACTGTGAGGTACTGTTTTAACACTACCAAGGCCAAAATATGACTAGCACAATATTAACATTATTAGTCATAAAACGCACCTTTCCTCCTCTACAGTTACAGATCCTACTAAGAACAGCTCTACCAGTTTTTTCTGATGCATTAGGTATTGTCTTGCTCTAGTAACAAGTCTTGCACAAAGCTGCTTTCCAATTTTACCTTAGTAACTTCTGTACTTACTCAACAGATACATTCTGGATTAGTTAGAGGTTTTAGAAAAGACAAGGAAGTTATTACAGGTTAGGGGATGAAGGGATTGAGAGCACCCAAGAGAAGGACTTGGGGTACTAGTGGATGAAAGATTGGAGATGACCCACTAGTCTGTGCTTGCAGACCCAAAAGGCCAACTGTATCTTCAGCTGCATCCAAAGGAGCATGGCCAGAAGGTCAAGGGATGTAATTCTGCCCCTCTGCTCTGGTGAGACCCAACCTGGAGCACTGTGTTCAGCTCTGGAGTCCTCAGTGCAGGAAAGGCACGGAGCTGTTGGAGAGGGTCCAGAGGAGGCCACACAAATGATCAGAGGGATGAAGCACCTCTGCTGTGAGGAACAGCTGGGAGAGTTGGGGTTGTTCAGCCTGGAGAAGACTCCAGGGAGATCTTTTTGCAGCCTTTCAGTTCTTAAAAGGGGCCTATAAGAAAGATGGGGAGATACATTTCAGCAGGGCAATAGGATAAGGGATGATGGTTTTAAACTAAGAGGGGGGATACAAGCTGAACATGAGGAAAAAATTCTTTACAATGAGAGTGGTAAAACACTGGCACAGGTTGGCCAGAGAGATGGTGGATGCACCATCCCTGGAGACATTCAAGTTAAGGCTGGATGTGGTTCTGGGCAACCTGATCTAGTCGTCTAGTGCAGTTGTCTCATTTCACATTCCTACTTCCTTAACTCTGTTGCATAACCCATCTGCTATTTAAATAAACGCAGGAGAAACCTTTAACTAAACAGCCCAGTTACCTAAGTTACACTAGTAGTACATCCCCCGTATTATGCCCATACTGGACTACCCCTCAAAAGCCCAAAAGGGGCACAGGGCCCACTGTGAGGCAAGGGACAGCACATACAGTCTGGCCCATCACTGACAGGACAGCAGATGGAAGTCCTCAAACAAGGCATGTATCATATGTAATGAGTAAATTCCTGTTTGTTAATCAAATCTTGCTTGCTTAGGATTTACTTGCTTAGAGTTACTTGCTTGCTTAATAGTTACTGGAAAATTAAGGTGCTTTGACATGTTGCTTATAGACCGCGGGCATCTGTTAAAGTAAACGATGTATAGGGAAGGCGATAAGGAGCCTTCCTCCCCACACCCACCAGGAGACAGAATGAGACCCCTTATCTACAGGTCACAGAGACGCAGAGGACGCCAGGAGGTGACACGTATATCGGATGAAGAAGAGTATAAAACCAGTGACTTTGGGGAAGTGGGGCGCGTGGCGTTGGTGGAGTGGAGACTCCCCGGACACCCAGCGCGGTTTTGCTTGTCGCTTGCTCAATAAACCGATTTGATTCATTGGTCTGGCTCTCGTCAATTTGTTTCAGCCACATTTATAACATCATATGTGTATATGTGCATTCACCTTTCTCTCTGCTTTGTCCTTTTGGGGAGTACCTTCAGCACAAGCCCTATCCAGGTTGGTGCTCCTGGGGAGCCCAAAGCCCTCATCAGCGGGCAGACATCTTAGCGCGCTGAACCAAAGCCTTTGGCTACCTCTCCGGCACTGGATCCTCAGGCTCGCATCAGGGCCCACACAGCTCACTTGGCCTCGGTCAAGGCAACCGCCGAGAGCCTAACCACGATGGGGAGCAGGATGGCAGCTTGAGCCACCTCAGCAGCAAGGACACAAAGGAGGAGGAGGCAGGTCTGCCTGCCGGGCACCACTTCCACTGTGGTAGCCGAGCTCCGAGGCGCAGTCAAGCCCTGAGCGCGGCCCTAGTGAGGAGCTCCGGCCCCTCCGCAGGTCTCCCCGGGCAGGCGGCAGCCCGGACCCTTTTCCCTGAAACACCTCCCGGACCCTGGCAACCGCCGCGCCCGGCAACGGCGCTGCGGGGCCGGTGCGGCTGAGGCGAAAGATGAAGCAGGTAGAGGCGCCGGCAGGCGGTGCGGGGCGGGGGGGCGGCGGCGCGGCTCCCCCGGTCCCTCCCTGCTGACGGGCTCCCCGCCGCAGGCGCTGGTGGACGACACCGAAGATGTGTCCCTCGACTTCGGGAGCGAGGAGGAGCTGGCGCTGCGCAAAGCCAAGATCAGGTAACGGCGCGGGGAGCGGGCGCGGAGGCTTCAGCGTCGCGGCGCCCGCCTGAGGTGACTGGGCCTGGGCATCCCCTGCTGCTGCGGCTGGACTGGCGCATGGAAACACAGAAACGTCCTTTAAACATTGAATTCCGATTTCTCACAGAGAGGGTGGTCAAGCGCTGGAACAGGCTGGCCGGGGAGGCTGAGAAGTGTGCCCGGGAGGCTGGTCAGTGCTAGGCTGCTGCAGTGAGTCCAGTTGCTCTGCACGCCAGGCATCGTCCTGCCACTGGAAATGGAGATTTCACACACCCATGGCCGACATATCACGGAAAAAGCCCGAGCAACCAAGCAGTGTTTTTGTTAGAGCTAGAGAATTCAAGAGAATTCATCTCCAGCAAAACAATTTGTGCAGCAGAGTGCTCTGGCATTGTATTGCATACCCAGCTGAAGGGAAACATCAAGTTATTCAAAATAAAACTGTCATGTTCTCCTATCATGAGATGTGATATTATGTGGGTTATAATGTAATTTACCCTTGCAGCTGTTACCTGAGAAAACCCAACCCCTTGATCCGTCAGGGTAAAGCAGTCTTCCCTTAGGTTACCAGAGGTGTCCCTCTGCAGCTCTGTCCACACCAAGGTCCCACAGAGCTGCTGTTCCATCACTGGCTTTTGAAGAGTCTCCAGTCAAAGACTGTAAAGGGGAAAGTTTTATGTTAAAAGAAATTATACATATGCATGCACTAGTCAATGTATATAATCAGCTTTGACTTATATTGCTTTCTGCCCTTCCACCATCCCCAGTTTACTCTGGACCATGACAATGTTAATATTTCTTGTCAGTGTAAACAAGGAAAAATAAGAGATGTTAAGCCTAACATAAATGTTATCTGACATGCACAAATAAGCAATCATGTAGCTTTACAACACAGTTGCTCTGTTTTACTAGAGCCTGGTGAGGCATTTCTGCCCTTCCAGTGCATTGGACTTTGAAACTACATGAGGAGTCAGCCACGACAGAAGATTATCATTCCTGGAATTGCTTTGTTTCTGTGCTTTAGCAGCAGCAGTTTTTAAACAAAGGATTATATTTTGGTGCAGCTTTGGAGAAGACAGCCAAAAGGACTGGACTAAACTGGGAAATACAGTTTAGGAGTATCTTGAGTGTGCAAGCCACAGATACAGTCTGTGCGACCAGACAGGAGTTAGCATGAAGTGAAACCACCTCAAAATGTTTGTAGGAGCTCTACAGCATGAGTTACTTTACTCTGGAGATCCATTCCTACTGGTTCACTCTACCCAATAATGTATACAGGCAAAGTATCAGTAAACCACAGTATTCATTGATCCGCTTTGTGTAGGTACTTATTTCATTAGAGACTGCTCTTCTTTCTTACCCTCATTGTGACAGTACTAAAAGATGCTCTCATACTGAAAAAGCTTCTGCTATAAAATACAGAAATGAAACTCCTTACATTGTTCACACAGAAGTTTGTTTTTATGTTTCTGAAGAATCTTGTGCTAACAAGTCTGGAACACACCCAATGTGCTGTTGAATTTCATTGTCCTATTAGAGGGCATAACAACATGTTACAATCATTTGTCTTTAACTTTATCCCAATTTCATCCATCTTGAACTCTGTTAGAATTTGCATGACAAGTTGTGCTTTTGTGATTCTCCAAGGTATATGCAAGTGTTCAGTAAAAGCAAAAGATGTGTGGTTAGTGATTTAGTTAGTGGCTACTTTCATAAGAAGATTAGGAAAAACCTAACTTACACCATCTTTGCAGTTCATTTCAGTACCACAACATTTGATCTGGAACAGTTACGAGCATATGATCGCTTCTTTTTCAGATCACTCAGGTAACACAACATGATCAAGCAAGAGAACCTATTTGTTCAAAATTTGCCTAGATATATCTCAAGTACCAGACAGAGGTATGAAAAGCATATAGTGCTGCCTGTGCACTTCTGAGCAGGTACTGGGAATGATTCTCCTGTGGTTCAGGGGTATACATTAGGGTTAATCAAATTTGATTCCTTAATATAGGATGCAACTAAATTCATAACAGCTCATTCCTATCCTGATAGGCATCATGCTTGCCAACTGATTGGAGTTTACTGTAACAAGATAAATGGTAATCGTTTAGCCTCAGGACTCCAGGTCTACACTACATGGATTTAAATGCAGCAGGATTACTAGAAGTCCAAGTAAGTGGGTTTCTGTGCTTCCAGGAGTGAATATGTCAAACAGAGCCAGTGCAGAATTTTAGCTACCTTTATTCATTACTGGATTTGAAGGCAAAAAACCAAAGTTACCATGTTTTAAAGCCTATACTGACTTCCATAGTACAAGAAATCACTTTAGTTTATACAATGATTTCTTAATTCATCATACTTCTGGAAATTGGCTTTTAAAAAAATTTATAAAGTACAATTAAATTATATATAAATGCATAAGAAAAGCTATAAAACTTATTCTTTCAAAAAGGATGCAGATGGTTTAGCTTCAGGTTTTAAAGGCAATTTTATCTATCTGGGATTATCTCCTTATCAAAAATTCTGTTCATGTATGATAGGAGCTATAAGTTTCATCTGATGGCTGTGAATTAGGAAAACATTTGTTCTGTTAACTGAGGAAGTGAACAGTTTATTTACTGAATTCTGTTAGTTGCAGGATTTTTTTTTTTTTTTTAAGTGTAAATAGATGGACATTTTCTGAGATCAAGGGAGTTGTCCAAAGAATGAGATGCAAGTTTTAATGTATCTCCATATTATTTCCCTAGGACAAGAACCTGCAAGTCTGTCTGTGGCTTGGCTAGCCATATACTTGCAAGAGGACTGATACTCTGTAGTCTCAATAAAGTTTAGTGCTGTAAGAAATGTGAGCCTTTTGCTCATGTATTGCTTATTTTTAGTAAACACCCTTCTAAGTCTGATATTGGATTGGTATTGATTTAGCATCCAATCAGTCATTCATCATCTGACTTTCAAAATGAAGCACTACTCTAAAGTTACTTTCACATCTGAAGCACTGATATAGTTATAAAAGCTCAGTCCACCCTGATAAGCTTTAGAGCTGTGATCTCTGAATAGCTTGTATTGACACACGATACCACTGACTCAGTGAACTCTCATATCTTCTTGATTGAGATCAAGACCTGAAGTAGCAAGACAGTCTGGTTTTGACAGTTAAAATATTCCTTCTGCTCCACTCACCCGCCTACCCGCTTATGGCAGAAAAAGCTCCTTTTATTTAAAATTCCACATAGAATCATAGTCATAGAATAGTTAGGGTTGAAAAGGACCTTAAGATCATCTAGTTCCAACCCCCCTGCCATGGGCAGGGACACCTCACACTAAACAATATCACCCAAGGCCCCATCCAGCCTGGTCTTGAACACTGCCAGGGATGGAGCATTCACGACTTCCCTGGGCAACCTATTCCAGTACCTCACCACCCTAACAGGAAAGAATTTCCTCCTTATATCCAATCTAAACTTCCCCTGTTTAAGTTTTAACCTGTTACCCCTTGTCCTATCACTACAGTCCCTAATGAAGAGTCCCTCCCCAGCATCCCTATAGGCCCTCTTCAGATACTGGAAGGCTGCTATGAGGTCTCCAAGCAGCTTTAAGTCAGAAAAAGTTTTTGGCAAGTTAGAGGTTAGCATCGACGTGATCAAGAGTAAATATAAACTACAGCTGGGCCTCATGTTTGCTTCTCTAGTGATGTGTGTGCAGTACTACAAGCACAGTATTGCCGTGAAAGAAAAGATGATTACTAGGACAGTTAAACAGCTATAGAATAATAATATTACAATCTAGATATAAATATATAACTATTATAACTTATTTCTCATTCTTATCTATTGTAATAAGTAATTATAATTACGTATATATGTATCATTTTATTATACACAATAATAGAAGAACAAATTTAATAGTTGAATAGGCCATACTACTGTCATTGTTTATAGAGGTAGAGGAGCTAGATGAGAGAATCACTGACTTTAAAAATAAATCCTATTCAGAAAACAAGTTTTAGTCACGCAGTTTCGAGGGAAGAAGTTACTTAAATGCAACAGCCTCTAGCTAATTGTCACTTCAAACTAACACAAACTCAACTGTACAGGATAAATTTTTGCACTTGGCATATTACCCTGAAAATTGTTCTGTGCTCATTACAGCATTCTGCAACCCCCCTGTCTCATTGTACAGGCCAATATTCCATGCTATAGATCTGCTGCTTCCACTTAAATTCCCCTTTATTTTGTTACAGATGAAATTTTGTTTCATGAGCAAAGCACAGATATCTAGTGAAATTAATGAACATTCATTAATAGGAACTGTTAGGTTCCCAGCTTGTACTCCCGCTGTATAAGGAAGTGTTTGGTTTCAGACATTACATATGATTAATTTTGCCTTATAACCAGCAGCTTTTTTTTTTTTTTTCAGAATTCCTGTTCTTGTTCTCAAAACAGTTCTGAAAGGCATAAGATACATTTTAATTCTTCTGTGGTTTGCAATTCTGATTTATTTAATGAAGCAATGAGGATTTTAGGGTACAATGTTGAACATAATCACTAAATTCCTTCATGCATTACTAAAGAAACTGGTGAAAGACTATTTTGCTCTGTCTTTGAGAAAGTTTTGACTTGAACAACACATTCCGTCTTCTAGCTTTAGATTGAAGGCTGCCTATTGGAAATACTATTGCTTTGATAATGAAGATAGATATTAACATATGAAATAATACCAACTATGCACCAAAATACTACTACAGAAAAAGAACCACAACTAGAAATTGTTGTGTTATACTACATTGTTAGCAAATACTGTAACATTCCTTCTTGTTCCTTAACTTCCTAAGTGCTCTGTGTTTCGTTTTTTTTTCTAGACACCCACTGGCTTCCTTTTTCCACCTGTTTTTCCGAGTGAGTGCCATTGTCACCTACTTGTTGTGTGACTGGTTCAGCAACAGCTTCATTGCCTGTTTTGTCACTATTCTCCTCCTTCTATCCTTTGACTTTTGGTCAGTTAAGGTAAGATGTCCCTGAATAGTAACTACCTTTGAAGGATTCTGTGTACTATTAAATAAAGCAAAAAAGGAAAAGCGTATACTGGCAGAAGTGACAAAGATATTGTGATCTGTTAATTCATTAAATGTCTAGTCCATTTTCATTAAGACATTTACATATCTTGGCTAGTATGTCTCACCATGTTCTCAATGCCTGATGGGAGCTACTAATATGGTGAGAAAATCACCTTGCTTGCAGTAGAGATGTTTGTATGCTTTCCCCCCTAAAAAATTACAGAAATAAAGTAGTAGTGGTTTTCAGTACTGGATGCCAAAGGATGTCCAAAGTCACAATACTGTGTCCAGATGCAGCATACAGGAACTGCAGAAGAATCCTGGGAGTCTAGCTATGGCATCGGTGCCCTAAGCACATGCAGGCAGGTAGCTCAGGCCAGCCCAGAATCCCAGGGGCTTCACATAGAATCATAGAATGGTTTGGGTTGGAAAAGACTTTAAGATCATCCAGTTCCAACCTCCCTGCCATGGACAGGGACGCCTCACCCTAGACCATGTTACCCAAGGCTCTGTCCAATCGCCTTGGACACTGACAGGGACAGAGAATTTACCACTTCTTTGGGGGGCGTGTTCCAGTGCCTCACTGCCCTCACAGTAAAGAACTTCCTTATATCCAATCTAAACTTCCCCTGTTTAAATTTAAACCCATTACTCCTTGTTCTGTCACTACAGTTTCTAATGAAGAGTCCCTCTCCAGCATCCTTGTAGCCCCCCTTCAGATACTGGAAGGCTGCTATGAGGTCCTCATGCAGCCTTCTCTTCTCCAGGCTGAACAGCCCCAACTTCCTCAGCCTGTCTTCATACAGGAGATGCTCCAGCCCCTTGATCATCCTCATGGCCTCCTCTGGGCTTGCTCCAACAGCTCCATGTCCTTCTTATGTTAAGGACACCAGAACTGCACACAATACTCCAGATGAGGTCTCACGAGAGCAGAGTAGAGGGGCAGGATCACCTCCTTCGACCTGCTGGTCACACTCCTTTTGATGCAGCCCAGGATACGGTTGGCTTTCTGGGCTGCAAGCGCACACTGAAGCCAGTTCATGTTCATTTTCTCATCAACCAACACCCCCAAGTCCTTCTCTGCAGGGCTGCTCTGAGTCTCTTCTCTGCCCAACCTGTAGCTGTGGCTGGGATTGCCCTGACCCAGGTGCAGGACTTTGCACTTGGCTTGGTTGAACTCCATGAGGTTGGCATTGGCCACTTCACAAGCGTGTCAAGGTCCCTCTGGATCTCATCCCTATCCTCCAGCTGCCAACCAAACCACACAGCTTGGTGTCATTGGCAAACTTACTGAGGGCACACTCAATTCCACTGCCCATGTCACTGACAGAGATGTGGAACAGATTCGGTCCCAACACCAACCTCTGAGGGACACGTGAACAAGTTGTATGGGACTGAAGCATTGATGTATATTCAATATACTGAAACCTAGTATTCAACCAGGTGCAGAAATATTTTCTTAATTTGTTTGCTTGATTCCTCACAGCTTAATCATCCATTTTTCCACTGTGGTTTTGTTTGCAGTTCTCCTCTCCTACTGAGAAAATTTGTTTACTGAGGGTTTCTCCAACTAACTGACTTAGAAAAGACACACCCTATAATTTCTTACCTAAATCAGTATTATTGTACTAATTATCTTGTTTGGAAAGAGTAGGCCTCTAAATTTGTGGGAACTCATCCACCCTTACTGACTGTTGTGGTCAGGCTGACACAGCTTTTATAAAATACTAAAATTAGCTCCAAAATAACATGATTTTCAGACATGCCTTTCTTTTTTGTTAGTCTGAAAAGTGAGTTATGCTTCTGATTAATGTAAATAATTGTTTCTGTCACTAGAATGTGACAGGAAGACTTTTGGTTGGTTTGCGTTGGTGGAACCAGATTGATGAAGATGGAAAAAGCCACTGGGTATTTGAAGCCAAAAGGGTAAGTCTGCTAACAAAAGTAGGCACAGGACAAACAGAATCCATAGGAAAGCTTGTAAAGCTGATACCAAGTCAAATAAAGTAACCAAGGAGCACCTTTGTAATAGTTATGTTTATCCAGCCTCTATAGAAGATACTGTAAGTATTCAGTTGCAAGCCCCTGGATTGTCACATCCTGGAAACATTTAGGACAGAACCAGACTCACAACATAGTCACCATTTGCATCAGCAGAATAAAATTCATAGCATGGTATTACTGGTATGAAATGGCTTTGGTAGTTCTGTTTTCCAGTGAGAATATCTTGTAATAAACATATCTTCCCATAGTCAATCCCAATGCAGAAGCCTCTTTAGGAAAGATCTATGTTGAAAGCAATGCTGAATAGTTTGTATCCAGGTTGGTAAAATTAATATTTTATTCATGCTCATGGAATATACTGGGGAATAGAACCTGAATCACAGAGGACTCTGATACTGCCAGTGCTCCCCCAAACACCCTGAGCAAAGACACTCTGAAATGGCGTGGCATTGCTGTCACAGTCAAAGACTGTAGGCTTTTGCTTTCACTTGCAGTCGTGCTCCCCACCACCCCATTCCAGCAAGAGCCTGGAAGAACACCACTTCAGGTGCTACTCACTAGGAGAATTCTTTGCAGCCAGTCCAGCTGCGCACAGAGCCTGTGTAGCAGCACAGTGTGGAGTGGGTACTCTCCATGTGCAGGCCTGGAGTGCCCTCTAGTAGCCCTGTGGCTGAGCAAAACTGCAACCCGTAGCTGCTTTGTGGGTGTGGAGATGTCAACATACTGCAACTGAAACCCCAAAACATAGGCTAGCCTGCATGGAAGCAAAGAAAGTAGAGCACCTTCAGAGTTCCTTAGTTCTGTCAAGTCAAGAGCTTTCTTAGCAGTTAAAAGCAACAGCATCCATAAAAAGACCTGACCTCAAAATTACTGAGATAAGCCAGCCTAATTCACCTCCTACAGTTTGTTAGTTCTAGCCTAGAAGTACAAAGTTGACTCAGCTGTATGAGCTAAAGCCTTCTGGCAAATGGTAGCTTGATTAACATAAAAACAGCACCCAGAAGGGACATATCATTAGAGTGGATTGTATTTTTGTCATGGCTCATCGGTAGGAAATACATTGTCTTGGCAAGGTCCTGGACTACGTGCAATTCTCTTAATTTTCAGAATCAGGCATTCCCCACCTTCTTTGCTAGTCCTCTAGCAACTTTAAGTTCTCTTGCTTTACAGTTATATTTGCTTAGAAATATTCCAAATCACAGAATCACAGAATCCTAAGGGTTGGAAGGGACCTCAAAAGATCATCTAGTCCAACCCTCCTGCAAGAGCAGGGTAACCTAGAGTACATCACACAGGAACTTGTCCAGGTGGGCCTTGAATATCTCCAATGTAGGAGACTCCACAACCCCCCTGGGCAACCTGTTCCAGCGCTCTGTCACTCTCACAGTAAAGAAATTTTTCCAGATGTTCACATGGAACCTCCTATGCTCCAGTTTACACCCATTGCCCCTTGTCCTATCACTGGACATCACTGAAAAAACCTAGCTCCATCATCCTGACACTCACCCTTTACATATTTGTGAACATTGATGAGGTCACCCCTCAGTCTCCTCTTCTCCAAGCTAAAGAGTCCCAGCTCCCTCAGCCTCTCCTCATAAGGGAGATGTTCCATTCCCTTAATCATCTTTGTAGCTCTGCGCTGGACTCTTTCAAGCAATTCCCTGTCCTTCTTGAACTGTGGGGCCCAGAACTGGACACAATATTCCAGATGCGGCCTCACAAAGGCAGAGTAGAGGGGGAGGAGAACCTCTCTTGACCTCCTAACCACACCCTTTCTAATGCACCCTAGGATGCCATTGGCCTTCTTGGCCACAAGGGCACATTGTTGGCTCATGGTCATCCTCCTATCCACCAGGACCCCCAGGTCCCTTTCCCCTTCACTACTGTCCAGCAGGTCAGCCCCCAACCTGTACTGGTACATGGGGTTGTTCTTCCCCAGATGCAAGACTCTACACTTGCCCTTGTTGAATTTCATCAAGTTCCTCCCTGCCCAACTCTCCAGCCTGTCCAGGTCTCGCTGAATGGCAGCACAGCCCTCTGGTGTGTCAGCCACTCCTCCCAGTTTAGTATCATCAGCAAACTTGCTGAGGGTACATTCAGTTCCCTCATCCAGGTCGTTGATGAAAATATTAAACAGCACTGGTCCCAGCAACAATAGGCAGCTAATTCCTGGGGTGCTGTTGGCACAACAGGGGCTCACTCTTGAAATCCTACCTTCTGCTGAGATTTAGATTTTCTTCTAAGAAAAGCAATTCTTAAACTTACATTCCAACTACCACAGTTCCTCTCTCCTTTCTTTTAGGATGATTGCAGCCTTTTGTAATCTTGCTCAATCAAGTTAATTAGGTCTTTTAGGTGCAGAGTCCTCAGGTGTACTGACTTTTTTTCCTCCTAAATAGTCAGGGCTAGCGCAGTGTCCTGTCGGGTAATTTGTCGATAGTTTGGGACACAGGTGATTAAACTGTTTTACTGATCCAGAACATCTGTCTTCTTCTGTAACTATGAAGTCATAGAACATTATTCTCTGGACCTCTGCAACATCACTGGTTAGGAGAGTACATGAGAAAATTAAAGACACCTTGTAATTATTGTGTCTTTCGGGGTTTTCTTAGGCGAGATAGAGTAACTTAATCTTATTTACAAGTTGGATGCCACTGTCTGCCTCAAGATGGATGGATGAATCTTATTTTTACATGAGAATTCAAGATACTGAAAATGAACTAAAAAGCTTTTTGGTTTTCAGAGTGGAAGAGTCCCCAGGGTTTTCTTACCCAGTTGTATTGGCACAAGTGGTGGTGGAGTGATCTGAGGTTTGGAGTGAGATTTTGAATTCTGGTTTTCTAGAAAAGATCAGAATCTTCTGTACAATTTCTTTAGTATCTTTTAGGTAATAGGAGTTAACAATGAGCCTTTCAGTGTATGTAAAGACAGGAGCTGTGTTGACCTGAAAATACCTGCAACCACAGCTTTCTACAGTCTGCTTTGAGGTTTTTTTGCAGACTTTCTGCCCTTCCCCCTCATGCTTTTGATTTGTGAACAGGGCACCTGTCATGAATTTACACTACAGACAGTGAAGTACTCGCACTGAAGTTCTTCTGCTTGTACCACTATCTTCTGTTTCACACTTCTCTAAGGCCTAGAGTTAACATCACAGTTAACTTAGTATTTCTGAAGTTTAAAAACGAATTGTCAGTGTAACAGAGCTTGACCTTAAAATACTACTACTGATCCATAGTGTTAGTGTTAGTGTCAGTGACAAAAGGAATAATTCTCTCATTCAAATGTGAACAAAGACCAGAACATTTTGACAAGAAAAAACTGTCAACATATGGTAGGGCAGCAGGCAGAAAACCTGGCATTAGCTACTTCTCTGCTTATTCAGTCTTCCTTCTATGCATATAGTAAGTGAAATTTAGGTAAAGATGTAATCTTACCTATTTCTCCTCCTCTACTGATTTGTTATTTATTGTGGCTTTTGTCTTTGTGACTAGTGGTTTCAAAAATTTTTCTTGTAGGCGCCTTCAACAGCTGCCTCAACTGAAGCTGAAGCACAAATCTTTTGGCTTGGTCTCATTATCTGTCCAGTTATTTGGACCATGTTTTTCTTTAGCACGTTGTTCTCCTTGAAGCTGAAATGGCTGGTAAGTCTGGGGGTACTGACAGACCTGTGGCTGACAGGAAGTGTTGATAGAGAGAACAGCCCGGATCTGTTAGTTTTACAAGAGTCTTTGAACAAGTACAGAACTTGTAACAGTACAAAAATTCTAGTAACAGCTTCATGCCATCACAAGAAGTTTTCTGCAGTCAAGCCCTGCACTCTGGAACAGATTAATTTTTAGCCCCACTTCTGCCAGGTTGTTAAATGTCAGCTCTTTCATCTAACTTGAGAACCTGAAGTGGCTGGTGAAATTGTGGACTTCTTTTTAAGTGTAGCAACCTACTTTCCCCAACTTAATTCAAAGAAAGTGAATAGGATAGGACAAAAAGCAAACCAGTGATGCTGGTGTTCAGGTTTTTAAATATCCTAGGGACTGGAATGTTACTTGCTCTTAAAAATAAGTCTCTGATACCATTCCTCTTTGAAAGAATCAATACCATAGTGCTTAAAACCTTGATAAATTGAGCTGTCGGCATGTATTTTATAATTCCTGTATTTATAAGCAACCTAGCCTACCAAAAAGAAAAAAAAAAGTACATGATGTATTTTTCTAACTACAAAAGGAAATTTGCTCCATAAACTGCATTAAGATATCTTTTTCTATGAAATCTTCATATTTTCCCTGCGTAAATCTTCATATTGCCTGGATAATCCCCATAGAACTCATTTTGTCAAGTTCCTAGCCTTGCTCCTCAGTACAGTTCTTAATTCAGTTTGAAAAAATAAAAAGCGTCTTGGAGATGCGCAGCTACATAACCAGTAACAGATTACATTTTATTAAATAAAACAGGAAATTTAGCTATGTGTATGAATCAATTACAAATCATTAACCACTTTCTGCTGCCCTGAATGGCACAGCCTAACAAGCAATAGTTGAATTAAACTGCAGTCTTTCTCCACCACTCCAGCTTTATCTTTAGGACCAGTTTGTTTGCTAAATTAGGAGCTGGTTTGAGGTGGAACCCTAACTGGCACTGGATGCAGGTTGTTCAGGTGGTTGCAAAAGGCAAGTTACACAGATGAAAATATGATAGCTCCAAGGAAACTGTTGCTGAGGCTAAGAAAAACAACTTCAGCAAGTTATTTCATTAGTCAATCAATCAAATGGATTCTGCCTGCTGCTAAACCTACAATACCACAAAAGGATCAGATTATTTTCACTGCCTGATAATGCTAGATACTGATTCCTATCTATCAATCCTCTTTGGAAATCTGCAAGTTACAGGATCTTATTTGTATTTAATAGGGCATTTGTCAGCTAAACAAGACTGCAGGTTTGCTATGTATATGGATGTGAAACTTGCAGATACAAATCAGGCTTAACAAAAGTGGAATGATTATGGAATCTGTTCAATAGGTGCTTTTTGATTAAGTGCTTTTAGGAAAGTAATGAAATCTTTCAAGACACAGAGTGACAAAATAAATATGTATCAGTGTTTTGATAAAGAGACATTTTGTAGAAAGGAACTATTGTGTTTGATACAATTGGATCTGTTTGAAGATACTTCATTATTGGAAGGACTGTCTCCCTCTTGTAGCATTTTTGTATATTTAAATCGTATGCACACACATGTACAGACCTGTATATATATATTCTACACATACAGTCTGTATATAGTGGTATATTTATCCCAACTCAACTTTTGTTTGTCCACAGGCTCTTGTGATAGCTGGGATCTCCCTTCAGACTGCTAATTTATATGGCTACATCCACTGCAAATTAGGGGGACAAAAAAGCATCAGTAGAGTAACCTCAAGGTTTTTTGTCACAGCAGATGTTCCCAAGAGTAAGTACCAAGTTGGTCTGTCAGCTACAACCCATGAAGTACCACATACCAACCTGCCCCACACTGTTGCGTTTGGCTCTTCCCAGGTCTTAGCTTCTGCAATAACCCTGGCAGGGATGTCCTGACTCTCCACTAAGCCTTACTCCATTTCACTCTGCTCTGTGTTTGGATGCCTGCTGAAGCTTCCCAGCTGAGCTGTTTCCAAACCCCATGAAGAATGTCCTCCAAGTTAAGCCTTTGGAGAGGTGCCTCCTGAGGTCTCATAGTGCCTCTGGTTAGGTACAGCTGGGGGACCCATCTTCAACCCTCAGGCTTCCACCTGGCTCTTCCCTAATTCTTATATAAGATTCCTACATACTAGGGGTGCTGACACACTCATGTCCTGTGTTCATCCTACAGGACAGACAAGGAGAATGTCAGGAGACCGCACTGAGGAACATGGGAAGACAGGCACTAGATAATCAAATAAGGAAGAACAAGGAGGATGAATAGTAAAAACACTCATTTGTGAAAACTGTTCTTCATTGGAAAGTACTTAAGTAAAGCTCTTCTAGAATTATACCTGCATGAAATCATGATTTTGTCATTTGTGTTCAAGTCTTTAGATTCTGAAAGGTTTAGAGCCTTTGCTACTTACAAGTTTCATCAAGAAGTGGTTTATATAGTCACAAACTCAATGCTTTCAGTTCATACAGAGCACACTGACCCATCTGTCAACTAACCCCAAACTGTTGTATTATTTTAACCGAGAATTAGCATGGAATCAGAAAATGATGCTCATTTGTTTTATTTTAGAACTACAATAAACAAAACCAAACTGCCTTTCCCCCTGGAACACAATGCTGGTTTCTCAAACCTTTGATTCCTCAATAAAAACAGAGAGGAATTATAATCACAAATGGCCTCTCAAAGATACTAAATGCTTATTTTTAAGTGTTCAGGCTTACAGTCACGTTGAAGGAAGAACAAAAGTCACTCAGCAAGTTCACAGAGTACTTGTGTGGAGCAGCCAGTTATGTGTAGTTACAGTCCGTTAACCCTATTCTAATACCTGTAATAAATAAAATACTGTACTATAATTAACCCACTTAAATTCCAGTAGGTTTTTACTTTAAAACTGATGGCAATTGTAAAAAGAAGAGACACTACTGCACTGAATCTCACTCAAAATACAATCTTTTCCACTGAAATGGTGTTATCAGTGAAAGCACAAGCGAGCAGGTGTCACAGCCCATGCTACCGTGTGTGTAGCAGATACATTAGATACAACACCCCCATACCAAAGAAGTGCATTTTATATTCAATTTTCTAAATAAAATCTCATGCACGCATGTCTTCAAATGCCATCTGCACGTTTAGTCTGTTAATATGACAATACAGGATGCAGACTGCACCTATGCAACCCAGCTGATGACTCAGTTTTACAGCGCTATAGCAAGGTTTGAGACCACCTATGAACTATAGGAGTCTTAACTATGGAAAGAACCTAAGGCAAGAACATTTGCATTAAGAATTTATTTGCAATATACAAAAAGAATACATTCCTTCTATTATTTCAAGGCGTAAGTTATTTTTCTATAATTAAACAGGAACTACATTTTTATTCCATTCCTAGATTAAATAATCTTTTCTTCTGGAAGATGGTGTTGATCACAGTACTCCCGAATTCCTGCAAAGACAGGGATAAACTAATATAAATAATATTTCAGTTGCACTTCACAAGTTAATTACTGCTGCTTTACTCTGTCCCCTGTTAATACAAACACCATTAGCTGGGCCTTTATCACAGTGAAAATGGCTTTAGGAATTTCCCAGCCATTGTATTTTTTCAAACTGTCCATCCCCGGCTCTTCAGGTAGCTTTTGTATGGGTTTTTTGTGCCATTACAGTTAGAAGTGGAGGCAATACTTTGCCAGCTGTGTCACACTCAGATGCAACAGGCCTGATCAAGAATCCTGGGACGTTTCTGTGAGGGCAAGTACAAACACATCTTTTCTGAAAACTAAGCTAATGACTGAAGCCAAATGTTGAAACCAGTTATTAAATACAGTTTTGTTTCTGCTTGAGAAGCCTGTTGTAACTGATGACCAGAAATGCGAATTAGTATTTGCATGTTACTTTCATAACTACTACACATGTCTATTGTTGTTATTATTCGAGGCAAACCAACATAATTCTGCTTAATACAGATATTTATTGCAGAAGTGCTCAGAGCTGGGAGGATGCATTCAACACAGTGATTTTCAGACTTACTCTGAATGATGTTCCTGTACGATGATGTAGCTGGAGACTCAGGTGCTTCAGACAAGAAAGACTGGCCTTTGTCACAACATTTCCCTTGAAGGACAGGGAAAAACACAAAAGTAAAGCAATGGGAAAAGGTTAAGTTTATTTTATCCTTTATTCCACTACTAGTTATCTCTCTCCAAAGAGCTACCTGCATCTCTTCCTCATGTCAGTAATATAACTGAGAACTACAGCTTACAGTTCTATGAAGGAATACTATCAGCAGGAACCTTCACTCATTAATCTGGAAGTACTGACATGTTCCTGGATGTCATTAAATCAAGTATTAATTGGTAACAGCTGGTGGGCAAGGAACCAAGCCTTTCCACTCTCCATAAGGGAGGGAACTTGGGTGGTTCCAGGAACTCTGAAGTTAAAGCACTAGTTTTAACACTTAACACCCACAAGATACTATTCTTTGTAGTGGTGTCAATTTTTTCAGTCTGCACTTCCAGGTGATGAAACCAAAGAGAAAGACATAAAGACATGTTGTTCTTCAGATATGATTATGCAGCTGAAAAGATGCATAATCTAATCTTAAACAAGATTATGTTTCAGGCTAAGGGAGTTATCCGAGCACTTTCCCCTTTCACACCACACTCTGCTGCAGTCCCAGGAACTTCTGACTGAAAAAAAATAAATGTCCTAGCTAAAAGGGAATATTTACCTAAGGCAAAATATTTCATATTCTAATTTACGAGTGTCCAAGCCAGGGTTTTCCAGTAACAATGTCAGTATAGGAGAAAAAGCTTGTTTTAAGCATAGTGCACTACAGTAGCTTTACCTATTTGAGGATCTAGAGGCACTTTACCCAGGAGTGAAACACTTAAATTCTGACACATCTTCTCTGCACCTCCAGTAGTCGGCAGAAAGATCTGAGATTCTTTCTGGGACAACATGAAAATCAGAGTTAAATACTGCAATTTTTGAGAGCAAGGTGGGTTTGGGGCCATGGTAAAACCCTTTGCAGCATGCAGGCAGCCTTACCTTACACTTTGGACATACAAAGCCACTCATATTTTCCACAACACCTATGACTGGCAGTTTCACTTTATGGCAGAAGTTGATCTCCTTCCGAACATCCTGAAGTGCTACTTCCTGCAACCATTGGGAAACTCTGCTATTGTGACTGTAACATTTGGATGCTGAACCCACTTAGAGCATTTTTAAGGGAAGTTTATGATGAATTATTACCGTTCTGTTTGTATTTTGAAGACCATGAACCTCTTATGTGCTCCAGCAACAATTCTAAACATAGCAGTAGAACAGGTTCAGCAGTTCTAGCCCACTGAATGTGGTTCTGTTTTGAAATCTGACTGGACTCTAGCAGAGATTCAGCCACGTTCATCTCCTATATTAATCTCATATCTTTAGCTCTTGAAAGGTAACTTCTCACATTTTCAGTTTACAGGAAGACCCCTGGGATTCTCAGTAGAGCAGGCAAGGACAAGAACCACCAAATTCAATTGGAAACAGTTCACCATCCCCTCAGACTTTTCAGATATATGTATGACCTCTTTCAATTCTCCTGCTCCCCTCTTCTTCCCTCGCCACCCATCCAGTATTGCCTTCACCACTTCACTTCCTTCACATTTTATTCTTTCACCTGTTGTGGAAATGCTACATGTCTTTTGCTACTTAGATCTCCCCTTCCTTGCCAAGCCAAGCACTACAACATGTTTGCTGACTTTTAGCTCTCCAGGTACTGACTTTTCTTCTTTAAAAATGCACATCATAATGTTGCCTACTGGAAGCAACAGGCTTCACGTGGTGTAAAACAATGCACATCTTACCACTTAAAAACTATACTTCTCCCTGATTCCTGAGCACTAGGCCATTGTTGAGCAGATTACAGATTGACGATGTGAACTATGATCTTGCTCAAAGAATGAAGCAAAATCCTGCCTTTTCTCCATGCACAACCCAACAGCTTTTGACTGTGAACTGCCTAGTGATTTAGTGACCTGCTCAGATCCCCCCTCTCTCCCAAAACACCCATATCTCACAAACCAGCCAGCTGTAGGACAAACCAGGAATAACAACTCACTTTGGTTCTGGACTGTCATTTCTTTGCAGTCCGTCTCTAACCCAAGAATCAGCTGTAACTGCCACGAGGCTTTCACCAACAGAAACCAAGTTCTCCTACCTGAGGGGTAGTGATTATAACAGCCCCATCGACGTGCGTTGCACTGAGGTACTGCACAACAGACAAATGTTCATCTGATGTTCCTGGAGGTGTATCTACAATCAGGTAGTCCACTTCACCCCAGTCCACATCACGAAGAAATTGTTTGATCAAACCTAAAAGAAAGGATAAAAAATGTGGAAGAGGAAAAAAATCTCCACGTAGTTAAAATTTTAGAGTCTTTCAACTTTTACAGTCCAAGTCTGCAGATTCTGCTGACTTGTCAACTTAACTACAGGAACGCTTATTTTCCTAAGGCTTCTGACAAGCCTGTAGTGACAGAAAAAGGGGAATGGCTTTAACCTGACAGAGGGGAGATTGAGATGAGCCTGGGAGGGTGGTGAGGCATTGGCACAGGGAGCCCAGAGAAGCTCTGGCTGCCCAATCCCGGGCAGTGTTCAAGGCCAGGTTGGATGGAGCTTGGAGAAACTTGGTCTAGTAGAAGGAATGCCTGTCCATGGACAGGATGGATACAGTTGGAAGTGGATGAACTTTAAGGTATTTTCCAACCCAAAATGATCTGTGATTCTGTAACTTACAAAAAGACAGCACTTGACTTTCATCAAATGAATGTTCAACTAAAGAAAATAAGTAACCATTCACTCATTGTTCCTACAGCTTACCATACTATTTAAGTTCTTAATTAAATGTGCTTATGACATGAAATCTTTCAATTACATAAATTACCATTAAAAACACTTGATACATACCATTCTTTTTGGGTCCTCTCCAAATGACAGCATCATCAGGACTACTAAGCAAGAACCCCACAGACATGACACCTAAGTTTTCTTCAACATACTTATGAGAAGTAGAGACACTCAGTTAGAACATGCAGAACAGCAAAGACAGACTAGGGAAACAAACTCTGAAATCAGACCTTGTAGAAAAAGCAGGTGGGGAGGGGAGCCATGAAGACAATAATGGCAGAAAACCTACATAAGTCTGATCAAAGGGCACTAGAAACTACACCTTTTGCAAAATGCTGACCAGCTACATTCACAGACTGAAAAAATCCAGTCGTAGTAAGACTTACAGTGGTGTTTAACAGCATACGCGCAGTAGTCAAGAGTATAGTCAGAAATTCAGTAAACAAGGCATACTTAAATTCATAAACTATTCAAGAAAGAGAGTATTATTAAGAAATTAAACATTGATTTTTATATATAGCCCATAAGTTCTATAGGGTCTGGGAATTTATGTCATTACAAAAAGAACCAACAGCAGCACCCCATTTAACCCCGCCCCATTAGTTTCCCCCCTGGCAGGCAGTGCACAACCCAAACAAACCCAATGGCCTCTCTGCAAGGGTTGCCCCAACTCACCACTGGAGACCAGCCAGACCCACTCTGATGAACCTGAAAACAGACAAGAGCCATCAAGTGATGCTGCAAATGAATACAGATGTCACACAAAACACATAAAGCGCTGCCCTGCCAATAGGTGCGGTGATGCTTGCGCTGCAGCGCCTGAGCTAAGAGCTGCAGGAGAACCAGATCTCCATTAGCAAGTGAATAACAACTGTTCAACCCAGCTGCAAGTTTACCCACGACTTTACAGATTGATATAAAATATTTTAGGGCTGATCATGCTGACATCACTTAAGTTCTATGTAGCCATGAACATACGGCCAATATACAGCAAAAGTTGGCTTGCCAATATACAGCAAAAGTTGGTCAGCCTGCAAGCTGGTCATCCTGATGAGTGCGGCCGGCGCGACGGACCGACCGACCGGCCGACCGACCGACCGACCGACCGACCGACCGACCGCAAGCTCCCCTCACCCCCCGGCTGCGGCCCACCCGCCGCCTCCGCCATGGCGCCCACAACCGCGTCACTTCCACCCGGAGCCAAAGAGGCGGGGCTCCGAAAGGCCGCCCTGTACCGCGCGCGCATGCGCCGGCGCTACGCGCCGCCGCCAGGGGGCGCTCCGTGGCCGGCTGTCGGCTCTGTGAGAGGCCGGACTCGGGGCCGCCGCTCAGCCGCGGCAGGTACCGGCAGTGCCGGCGCCGGGGGAGCCGCTTCCCCAGCGCCCTTTCGCTGTACCCGCCCCTGCTGCGGTCCTGGGGCGCGCAAACAGGATTCAGTTCAAGGCAGCAGTGCTCATAAGTATTTATAAAACCGTTCCTTGTTCTCAGATAAGACTGTCTTGCAGAAAACACAGATGGACATCTGCAGCAGCTTTTCGAGAAAGGAAGCATTTTCACGCTCTGAAGAGTCACGAGAGAAATAACATTTCATTGACTCTCAAGCCCGGGCAAATTTCGCTTACCGTGACTGGGTTCAGATTTCATTAGTGACTAGAAAGAATGTCATTCCTGACAAGAAACAGAATTGCCGAGCAGCTGTATGAGCCAGAGCTGTTTTGCTCTGGCACCATCTTTTTGCTAGAGGCATCTCTCTGTTAAAGGGATGTATACCCTCCTCTGCACGCCCAAGGCCCAAACTGCCTGTTTCATTGTTATTTTGACTCGGTTTAGCAAAAACACGTTAGTGACATAGTAATTTATTTTGTTCTCCTACATGATGGTGCACTCTAAAATTGCTGGTCCTGCAGCACCTGCAAGTGCGATACAGTGTAAACTGGAGAAGCAGCAATAACAGAACTCTCGGGGCTTATTCTTGTTCCTCAGTAGTTAAAAGCGGAGCAAGAGAGTATGCAGCGAGTTAAGCATCTTCCTGTGTATAGTTAGGGGCTCCTCTGTTATTTGGAAAATATTTTAGGAAAACCAGGCCAAATTAAATGATCCCATGGTTTTACTTTTCGTAAAGCTGCTTTAGATGGAACGGGTTGCCCAAGGAAGTAGTGAACGCTCCATCCCTGGCGGTGCTCGAGGCCGGGCTGGATGGAGTCTTTGGTGGCATGGTTTACTGCGAGACGTCCCTGCCCATGGCAGAGGGCTTGGAACCGGATGATCTTAAGGTCCTTTCCAACCCTAACCATTCTATGATTCTATAAAATAAACGTCTTGTACATTTTTAGGACCCACGGAAAAGTTAAATAGATAGTGATCCCATATAAATGTGAAATTGATTTGAGTCTTTTCAGAGATTGAAGTAAAAAAAGAAAAAAAAGCCAACATACTGGAATTCAGCGGTAGGACGATTTTTATATGATTGTAAATTGTTACACTTAACCTTTTGGCTAAGGCAGGCCCAGAGTTCCTGCATCTTCTGTTTCAATCTATGCGGATCAGAGCAAGCTCAGTTAGGACGCAGATTAAACGTCCAGATGTATATTTGAAACCTTTGGTTTTAAAGTACGGTATTGACAATGTGATATTTCCCTCTTTTCTATGACAATGTCATGTTTAAGATAGTTGAAAATGCTGGGGATTTTAGAGATACCCCTTAGCACAAACAGAACTTGTGAATTTTTTGTGAATGCTTCAGCTTTCAGATCTGTTGGCTGTATCTACGCCAACACTATTCCCATTGTTACAAAGTGTTTTATATAAAAGCTTACAATATTCCCAAATCTGAACCCAATCTCTCCTCTTCTGATATGCTTGATGAAGTGTGCAATGAAGGTATTTTCTCTGGGCACAAACTAAATCAGTACTTCTCCTCAGTACAATACTCAGTCGTCCCGTGTCAGTATACACAACAAAGGCACGAAAGTGACTCTTCCCAATGGTTCTAACTCTGCTTCAGCACTGTTAAGCTATCTGAGCTCGTTACCTGCCCCTGGCACGTTCTGTTGAGGAGTCTGTGGTGGTTTTTTTCTTTTAAATGTGCTTTTCTTCTTAAGAGATTCCTGGACTATTCCCCACCACCATCTGATGAAAAAATACACCAAACTTGCAAAGTCATAAAACAGTGACCTGCAGCGAAGCTTCAAAAGACACAAACAACCCCTAAACCCAACAAGAGTAAGGGACACGGTAATCTCTGTTAAAAATTTAACAGTAAAAGCTGTCAGGCAGGTCCAAATTAATTTCAGATTTGAGATCTGGGTTGTACTTGTAATCCAAGGATTGCAAGGTATCCTAATGTGACTTGGAACACAGGCCCGCAGACCTGCTCGGGTCCCTGCCTGTGCGCTTCACAGCCAGCCCTGCGATGCAGTGTCCGTGTCACAGTGGGTGGTGTGTGGCCGAGGGTGCCCCTGCCCATACTTGGGGCGCACGCGGGCCAGCGGTGCTCATGTCACAGAGGCCACTGTGACTGGTGGCGGGGGCAGGCCTATAAGAAAGGGAACGCCGGGCACAGTGCATCGCTGCGACCTGCTGAGGTGCGGGGAGTAGAGGGCAGGGACAGGGCTCTCGGGGGCCTGCCGAGGAACGAGGGGGCTCCACACCGCAGGGCTCTGGGCCTGTGCTGCAAGCTCACCCGCGTCTCTCTTCTCCCTCACAGGTAGCAGAGGAGCATTTGGAGAAGCAGCCCCAGCGCTGCTGGGACAGGGACTCTCCAAGCGCCCACCTTTGATGTCTGACACCTCCGCAAGGAGGTCTAGGACACCCGACTCGATGGAGCAGGGTGAGAGCAAAGTCCCCCTCCTACAGCCTGGCAGAGGGACTCCTGAGGCTGTGAGCAGCCACCCTGCGGGAGGGCCGCTCCTCTGCTTGGCAAGCGGGACCAGGGCTGGGCAGTGCGCACCCTCCGGGACACCCATGCCTGCAGTGCCCTTTCCTCTCCAAGGCTTCCAGCCCTGCTCAGCAGCCAGCTAGGCAGGGACAGAGCAGCCCTTGGGGGCAATCCCTCAGGGATGCATCCCTGGCCCCACAGAGGTGCTCATTCTCCGTGGCATTTGCTCTCTCCCCTCCAGCATGCGTGCTGTGTCACCGCACAGAGGCAGCCCCGGACATCTGCGGGCTAAAATGGAATTATGAATGGGGCTGTGCCCATGGCTTTTGCCTGGTGAGTTCCTCTGGGGCTGGTTTTATGTTTGCAATGCACCTGCCCTGCCACATGCCCCTCATCTGCTCCTTGTCTCTGCTCTTCTGCAGCTTTTTGCCAGTGACCTTCATCCCCAAGGGACCGAAGAGGAAGAAGAGATCGGATTTTCTCTTATGGATGTTCTACTGACAGTCAATCAGGCAGCCCAGATGGTGAGGATCTGAGATGATCAGGGTGACTCGTGCCAGGAGAGGTTTGCGGGAGTTTAGCGCAGATGCCAAGAACAGAATCCCAGATTTTCCACCCAGGTCTGGGACAGAAGTCTTGCTCCCAGCAGCTCCACAGAGGCTCCAGCACAGGAGCCTGCTCTGCCAGGTGGATCTGTGGCCTGTGATCCAGCTGGGGCCACATCCCGCCCCCTGCCCCAAGGTGTGGGTCTGGCTGTGGAGACCCTGAGGCTGCCGCTGATGGGGGCTGCCCTGCTCTTTCCAGGTCTGCTTTGTGTGTGGCGAGAGGGGGGCCACCGTCACCTGCCAGGAGATGGGCTGCGACCGCAGGTTCCATCTCCCCTGTGCCGTGGAGGGTGGATGCATCACCCGTTACTTCCTGCCGTTCAGGTACCCCCTCTACCCTTCTCCCCATCGCCAGGGAAGGACCCAGCGCTTCTCATCTCACCCATGCCTTCCCTCTTCCCCTAGTTCCTTCTGCTGGGAGCACCGCCCACAACAGCAAGAGCTGGCGGCTCCAGAGGACACCAACTGCCTCATCTGCAGGGACCCTGTTGAAGGCAGAACGACCTATGGGACCATGGTGTGCCCAGCATGCAAACATGCCTGGTTCCACAGGGCGTGCATCCAGGTAGCAGTCGTTCCCTTGCTCCGGGCACGGCAGCCTCTCAGCAGCACCGGAGCCTCACTCACGCTCTTTCTGTTTCTCCTGCAGGGACAGGCTATGAGGGCTGGCGCTTTTTGCCTGCGCTGCCCTCTGTGTCAAAATACGAAACTGTTTCTAACAGAAATGCTCCTCATGGGGATCCAAATCCCCATAAGGTTGGTGTCCTCCTGGCCAGCACTGTGCCACGCCTGGACCTGCCCCCGCAGTTGTGGCCCTCTGCTGACCCCCAAGTCTAGGCTTTAGCTCCATGCCGGAGTTGGAAACAGCGTCTGGGGGGAAGAGCGGGGAGGCCCTGCATATGCCTTATGCTGGGGCAGCAGGGGCTCATCCATTTTCCTTTCTCCATCAGACAAGCGGCATGGGAAGACAACAGTGCATACACAGAACTGTACCAGAGGCACAGGAGCTGCGATGCCAGGGAGTGCCTTTGTCCAGGAGGAAGGGAGGAAGTAGAGCCAGACGGGTAAGTTGCCAAAGATGCACCCTGGGGCTCGGCACGGGACCTCTGCCTCAACAAGGGCTCGAAGCAGAAGGGCTGAGAACAAGAGCTCTGCTGGACAATCCCATGCTGTGGGCGTTTTATCCTTAGAGTCATGAACACATTTCTTTCCCCAGGCCCTGGCAGCTCTTGGGGCTGGGGAAGGCAAGGCAAGGCCCAGCAGCGGGTGCCTGGTGTGGGCTTGGCAGAGCCTGTCTGCTCCAGGAGGGCTGGGGCAGCGCTCTGGCCTACCCTGCCCCAGGCCTGGGAGCCAAGCCCTTGATGTTCCTGCTTTCCCTTGCAGCCTCCAGTGCCAGCTTAGAGCTTGCTGGTCCCAGCACTGCCAGCCCAGCAGCATCGGGGCAGTCTCCTGGATCTCTGGAACTGGAGTTCAGCAGCCCCAGCCCCAGCAGCCAGGAAGCACCGGGGCAGACTCCTGGATCTCTGGAACTGGAGTCCAGCAGCCCCAGCAGCAGCAGCCAGGAATCACCGGGGCAGACTCTGGAACCTCAGGCACAGGAGTC